>NC_089250.1:132414482-135135701 GCF_963930625.1 Muntiacus reevesi
ATTTTTTTTCACCAGAAACCCATTTCCTATGTGTACTATATAAATAAAAGTTAAGTATATCTCCATAGCTTTGAAAATGTATTTTTCAATAATCCAAGTGGTATTAATAAATGTTTTGCAGTTAAGGTAAATTTTTTCTTTTATTCATTGTAAGACTAGCATGCATAAAAATTTAATATTTTGCTTTTAAAAATAAGCACCTGTATCACTTTTTCTATACTTTTAGGAGTACACTAATTCTTATTCTTCCAATTTACATTAACACATGTAAAATTGAAGGTTAAGTTAAATATTTATAATAATTTGTGTATCTTGAGTTACCTTACATTTATTTCCATTTTATGTGATTTTCCTTGCATGTTGTAAGAATTTGGCCTGTTTTAAACAAAGCAGTTTTGTATAATCAGTGCATTAGCACAATCCACAGTTTTTGAAGTTTTAAGTTTTGCTGGTTTATTTTCTTCTGACTCTTAAGTGAAGTATGTGTATAGTTACTAACTTAGTAACTTTGCTAAAATAATTGAAATTAATAAAACATTTTTAAAAGACTTCTACCACATAAAACTGCTGGGCTAGGTACTGTTAAAAGATGCAAAAACATTTAAGACATAAGTTCCTTAAGTTTCTTACCATCTTCCCAGGAAAATAAACTTGAAGATAAATTAGAATAAAAGATTTAAATGGCAGTTTAAGGTACCAGATAAGATGTCACAGGATTGTACATCATTAATTGTCAAATGATGTGTACAGGCCAGTTCCACTATTTAAGAGAGAGAACAGTTTCTATGTTGATCAAGAAAGGTTTGAAGTAGTGAATTTCTGATGTGATTTTTTTTTTTTATTTACAAGACCTCGTATTAGTAAGAAGTCATTTTTTTTTTTTAAGTGGGCATTTTGTAAGAATGAAAAGTTAAAGTTCGTAACACCCTTTGGCGCTTCATTGGAAAGTTGTACTGACATTTCAAAAGCTTTTGTTAAAGTAAATTTTGTAATAGCTTGTTGAAACACAGAGGAAGTTAAATCCATTTCTGAATTTTTTAGTATATAATATAAACTCAACACTTTAAAAGACTAACATTAGACTAGAAAAGATATTTTACTTAAGGTATTAAAGTAAGTTTATTTTAGCACTTGTGGAATTACATTTTTGGTCTAGATTTGAATTAAAGGAAACTTCCTATGGGAATTAGATGCTATAGATAGATAATCCATGGATTGCCCAGTATTAGTTTTTGTGTTTACCTTTATTCAGAATATTAAATAGCACATGGCATGATTTGTTCACTTCCTAGGACAAATGTTGAATAAATTAGCCTTGTCTTTAAAAAAAAAAATTCAAATATGTCTTTTTTTTTTTTTAAAGGACAAAATGTTTCACTTTTGGGTAAACACATTCTTCATACCAGGACCAGAGGAAACCTCAGAAAAAGTAGAAAATGGAAGTCTGTGTGATCAAGAAATTGATAGCATTTGCAGTATAGAGCGTGCGGATAATGACAAAGAGTATCTAGTACTCACTCTAACAAAAAATGATCTCGACAAAGCAAATAAAGACAAGGCCAACCGATACTTTTCTCCAAATTTTAAGGTCAGTTAAAAACATATTGAGAAGTTGGTGAGTGGCTCTGTGTGTTTGTTTTGTTCTAGGTATATAGCTGGTGAAAGACTTGCATGGTTAATTTTTAAATTAAGTACATTCATAAGCATTGTTTATGTAGCAGTAACCTAAAACTTTTTAATGAAATCCAGGATGCACAGAGAGTCAAAAAGCTACCTTTTCCTTACCCTGTTATTTGCAGTTTGGTGAAATACAGGGCATAGGTTGGGGAGGGGATTTAAGTTGAATATGAAGTAGGAATAGGTGAAGACAGAAGTGGGAAGGAACTCAACCCTTTAGGAATGATTCATATGGAATGTTTTCACTGCTTCTACCCTTCTCCCTCTCCATTTTATTCTCAACTCCTTAGAGCAATCTTAAAAATGACTTGTTTGTATCAGTCTTGTTTATACTTTTTAAAGATCTGTGGTTTTTTGATGTGACCTGCAGGGAACTGTATAATTTAGCATGGGACTACTTTCTACATCTAGTCTAGCCACATTCTCTTCCTGCAGTTCACTCAGACTGGTCTCCTGTCAGTTCTTCAGTTGCCTCAGGTCTTTCCCATTCGTTTCCTTCTCCCCATAGCTCTCCACCCCTCAGCCTTTCCCTGCCCTTCACATGGCTGTCCTTCTTACATCCTAACCTTTGCTTCAATCTCATGTGCTCTGAAAGGCCTTTTCTGATCATCCTCTCCTCCTCTTCCTTTTTATAAACTCTGCCTACCTCCTCTTGTTATGGAATTGTTTGGTTCATTTTACTTTTATCTGTATGCCACATGTGTTTGTGTACTTTTATTTATACTTCTAGATGAGAATTAAAATCAGGTTAAAAAATCTGACTTGTGAATATTCCCTAATGGTGGTTTGCCATTTTTTTCTTCTCATTTCTTATTCCTGATTTTTCTCTCTCCCTTTCACCACACCCTCGTCCTTTCTTTTTTAAAATTCTCTCTTCATTCCATTTTTATAACATGTAGTAAACTTAATCATATCTTGTAAGTTTAAGGATATTGCTAGCAGTAATAAAAGTAAACAGGGGCTGCCTGTTTCCAGTCAAAGTGGAGCTAATAAGTGTCTTTAGATCTTATATTTAAAGTGTTTTGAAGTATCTTTTAGAATTTGCAAGTTTGTTTACTTTCTTTTCTCTGTCTACACTTTCCTCAGTTACTAGCTTTTAAAGTGTGACTTCCTTTAATTTTATTTTTTTGTTTTAATGTTACAAGAGGTTTCATATTTGTTATTACAAATAAAAGCTATTGCAGTTATCAGTAAACACATATAATACCATATAATGGTAAGCGCTTTGGAAAAATAAAGCAGAGATAGGAGTGAGAGTGGCCTTGGTGTATTTTCTAGTGGGATGATTAGAGAAGGCCTCTCCAAGAAGTTGACTTTAGAGGCCTAAGTGAAATGAGTGAGCTATAAAATATCTGGGAAAAGAGGAAAGAGCAGGTGTATAAGCCCTGAGACAAGAGTGAGTTTAGTGTATTTGAGGAGCAATAGATAAGAAATCATTTTGGCTAACACACATCAGTCCAAGTGTGAATACATTGACCGTGTTCTCCATAGGAAAGATGTAATGTGATTTTTGCCTTTAAAAGTTTACCCTGTCCTCTCCTTTAAAGTAAAAGCTAGAGGGGGTCAAGAATAAAAGCTAGGATACTAGTTGAAGGTAGAACTAAAAGGATTTACTGATGGAGTGGATATTGAATGTAAGAAAGAAGAATCGATAATGACTCTTAGATCATGTGGGCAGGGCTGTAGGTATAATAGACAGATCAAAGAATTTGATGTCATATCTAATTTAAATCCCACATCCACTGCCTACTAGATATGTAGCCTCTAGCAAGTGTCCTAGCCTTTCTGAACTATAGCTTTCTCTCTTTTAAAACAGAAAGACCTATCTTGTAGAGTTGTTTTGACAGTTATTTCAGCTCTGCTTGTAAAGGTCGTTGGTTCACTATTTAGAGCACTGGATGATATTAACTTTTTTATTACTTCCTTTCAGTGAAGTTTTTAGGGCGAATGGAATCCTAGACATCATTGTTAATATTATCTGTATTAGAAAATACGTTGAATTTCAGACAGGCTAAGTGAAACATTCTTTTGAAACGCAACTCTTTGTGAGTTGTTGTGATTGAAAATATATTATGTGGACTATTTGAAATCAGTACATTTCTTTTGTAGAATTATTAATGCCTATAGTTTATGCTTATTTAAAAAAACACATAGTATGTTAACATCCCAGTTTCTTTTCAGTGTACACCAAGAAAGAACATGTAGGAAATCTTAAGAAGATAAGGTCATTTAAAAGGCTTTTTAAGGATTATATATGTCATAATACTTGAAAATGAATCTGATAAAGATATGTATCTTTAAGAGTGGTCAGATTTATGGGTTTTTCATTTACACTTTCTCTTCTTTCTCTAGGTGAAGCTGTACTTCACAAAAACAGTAGAGGAGTCATCAAATCCAGAGGCTAGCAGTTCAACTTCTGTAACACCAGACGTTAGTGACAATGAACCTGATCATTATAGATATTCTGACACCACTGACTCTGATCCAGAGAATGAACCTTTTGATGAAGATCAGCATACACAAATTACAAAAGTCTGATTTTTTTTTATCAAGAGGGATAAAACACCATGAAAACAAACTTGAATAAACTGAAAATGGACCTTTTTTTTTTTTTAATGGCAATAGGACATTGTGTCAGATTACCAGTTATAGGAACAATTCTCTTTTCCTGACCAATCTTGTTTTACCCTATACATCCACAGGGTTTTGACACTTGTTGTCCAGTTGAAAAAAGATTGTGTAGTGTCATGTATATACCTTTTTGTGTCAAAAGGACATTTAAAATTCAATTAGGATGAATAAAGATGGCACTTTCCCATTTTATTCCAGTTTTATAAAAAGTGGAGACAGACTGATGTGTATACGTAGGAATTTCTCATTTTGTGTTCTGTCACCAACTGAAGTGGCTAAAGAGCTTTGTGATACACAGGTTCACATCCTACCCCTTTGCACTTGTGGCAACAGATAAGTTTGCAGTTGGCTAAGAGGAGTTTCTAAAAGGTTTTGCTACATTCTAATGCATGTATTCGGGTTAGGGGAATGGAGGGAATGCTCAGAAAGGCATTTGTTGTGTGCTGGATCCTGGACCATATACCATCTCCAGCTATTTACACGCACCTTTCTTTAGCATGCTGCAGTTATTAATCTGGACATTTGAGGAATTGGCCGCTGTCACTGCTTGTTATTTGTGCATTTTATTTTTTTTAAGCATATTGGTGCTAGAAAAGGCAGCTAGAGGGAGTGAATCTGTATTGGGGTACAGGAATGAACCTTCCACAACATCTTAAGAATCCACAAATGAAGGGATATAAAAGTAACGTGGTCAGAGATAAGAAACACAGCAACAACAATGACTTAACCATACAAATGTGGAGGCTATCAACAAAGAATGGGCTTGGAACATTATAAAAATCGACAATGATTTGTTAAATATGTTTTCTCAGTTGTAATGACTGCTCCATCTCCTGTGTAATCAAGGCCAGTGCTAAAAGTCAGATGCTATTAGTACCTACATCAGTCAACAACTTATGTTATTAGTTTTCAATCATATACCTGCTGTGGATGCTTCATGTGCTGCCTACAAGCTTCTTTTTTCTCATTAAATATACAATATTTTGTAATGCTGCACAGGAAATTTCAATTTGAGATTCTACAGTAAGCGGTTTTTTTTCTTTAAAGATTTATGATGCACTTATTCAATCCAATAGATGTCAGCCGTTCCACCCTTTTGACCTTACACATTCTATTACAATGAGTTTTGCAGTTTTGCACATTTTTTAAATGTCATTAACTGTTAGGGAATTTTACTTGAATATTGAATACATATGATGTTTATATTTAAAAGGACGTTATTTGTGTTAAAAAGGAAATTAGGGTTGCAGTAAATTTTCAACACTGCACAAATAATAAGTCATTTACTTTTTCAGTAGAAATTGTCCCACATAATGCTTTTATCAATTTGCTATTGAAAGAAAAGATTTTTTTAAATGTGCAGTGTTGAATCATTTCTTCATAGTGCTAGAGTTAGGATTAGGGCTTCAGTTTCACTTCTTAAATATCATATATTTGATATGCCCAGACTGCATATGATTTTAAGCAGAGTACAACTACTATTGTACAGTTAATGTGAAGATATGAGTAAAAATAATTTTTTCCCAGAAATTTGATATCTTTCAAATTACATCTTGACCTTGAAACGTTTGACTATCCAGCCAATTTATTTCTTAATGGTGTAAAATCTCATTTTCAATAACTTATTGGTGCTGAAATTGTTCACTAGCTGTGGTCTGACCTAGTTAATTTACAAATACAGATTGCATAGGACCTACTAGAGCAGCATTTATAGAGTTTGATGGTAAATAGATTAGGCAGAACTTCATCTAAAATATTCTTTAGTAAATAATCTTGACATGTTTTCCATACCTCGTCAGTTTCATTCAAAAAATAAGGTTTTAAAATTTTTTAACAAAGTGGTTAGTATTTACACATTTATATTTCAACATTGATATGTAGAGAATTGATTGACTGCTCATAAGTTAAATTGGTAAAGTTAGAGAAACCTATTCCTCAGCTCTCATCATTGAAATTTATCTCACCTTGTCTTTCATAAAAGCTGAAAACTGTTGACTAAAATGAAAATCAACTATTTGTGTTTCGAAGATAGTTATTAATACTGTTATTTGTTACAGTTTTGGGCACAGTATATTAAAGCATAACTTGTATTGTTCCAATATGTAACATGGAGGGCCAGGTCATAAATAATGACATTATAATGGGCTTTTGCACTGTTATTATTTTTCCTTTGGAATGTGAAGGTCTGAATGAGGGTTTTGATTTTGAATGTTTCAATGTTTTTGAGAAGCCTTGCTTACATTTTATGGTGTAGTCATTGGAAATGGAAAAATGGCATTATATATATTATATATATATAAATATATATTATACATACTACTCTCCTTTATTTCAGTTACCATGCCCATAGAATTTGACAAGAATTGCTATGACTGAAAGGTTTTCGAGTCCTAATTAAAACTTTATTTATGACAGTATTCATGATTAGCCTGAAATGCATTCTGTAGGTAAATCTCTTTGAGTTTCTGGAATGTTTTCTTAGACTTTTTGGATGTGCAGCCGCTTACTTGTCTGAAGTTACTTGAAGGCATCACTTTTAAGAAAGCTTACAATTGGGCCCTGTACCATCCCAAGTCCTCTGTAGCTCCTCTTGAACATTTTTCTGCCATAATTATTAAAGGGTAGTTGAGTAAATAGCATCACCATTCTTCACTGTGGCACAGGTTATAAACTTGAGTGGAGTTTACCGGCAGCATCAAATGTTTCAGCTTTAAAAAATAAAAGTAGGGTACAAGTTACTATTTAGTTCTAGAAAATTTGTGCAATATGTTCATAACGATGGCTGTGGTTGCCACAAAGTGCCTCGTTTACCTTTAAATACTGTTAATGTGTCATGCATGCAGATGGAAGGGGTGGAACTGTGCGCTAAAGCGGGGGCTTTAACTGCAGCGTTGGGCAGAGTTGCCTTCTACCCTGCCAGTTCAGAAGTTCAATCTGTTTCCATGTAGACTATATATACTAAGAAACTTGAGTCTGTTCAGCAGCCTTACTCCGGCTCAGCCTCTTCAGATACTCTCGTGCCGTGCAGCAGTGGCTCTGTGTAAACGCTATGCACTGAGGATACACAAAATGCCGTGTGTGCAAGATCATGCCTCCTCCCAACCAGATGTCCACTTGTTACTGTGTTTGTTAACAGCCCTTTATCTCCTAGTGTTATAAACTCCACTTAAAGCTGATTAAAGTCTCATTCTTGTCATTGTGTGGGTGTTTTATTAAATGAGAATATTTGTCATTTAAATGGCTTAGGTTCATTGACATTTTAATGATGGGCAGCCAAATGTGACTAATAAGTTTTTTTTGTAAGGTTTTTTTTTTAACCCCCTGCTGTCCTTCAAAGCCTACAGTTACATAAAAACAGGGGACCTTATCAGTCTGGGAGTAGAGTACCAATCTACTCATGTTTGAGAGGCATTTCGCTTTTTTAGGATCTTAGTCTAATAGTAAATTGTTTCAAGCACAATTTAAATTGCACATGTTAAATAAGATGCTAATCCCAAAATGTTCACGAGTTTTGAAAAATCATGCATATATCTATATATATATATTTTACTAAGTGGGGTGTCTGAAGATAATTGCCCAGAATGGATTTGATATCTCAGATTTCAATTTTGTGGCTTTTCCATTCTTTGATTCTGTAATACTCCATCAACATGGGAAGCTTCATCTGTTCACTGTGACTTACACTCTTTAAAAATTGATATTCCACAATAGTCTAAAGACTTTATGTTCCTGAACTTAATCTTATTTCTCATATTTTTAAGAGCTCAAAGACTAAGGCATATCCTTTCGACAAAGCATAGTAAGGTAATAAGTAAAAGTGTAGCTTACACAAATGTTTTAAAAAGAAAGCAGATCATTTATGTAACAGAATTTAATGTTATTTCAAGTTTACATTTTCTCTTAACTTTTAAAAAAGTGAATATGAAGTATGAAAAGTGTGTGTGTGTGTACACACATTTTTTTCTTTTTAGATAAATATGGATGAAAACAATACTGGGGTCTAAAATCATTCTGATTTATAAGATGATCTTTGTGATGTCTGAAAACTAGGAATTTACTGTTTGGTTTTTTTTTAATTGCATGTTCTCACTACCCTTAATTTGAGCTAGCTTGGTTAAGTGAATGCCATCACCATTTCCATTGAAAATTTAAAACTCACCGGTGTTTAATATGCAGGCTTCCAAAGGCTCACAACAAATCAAGACCCTTAAATTAGTTAATTTGCTGCTAATGTGAAACTTTTCTTATTCTTTTATTCTTGCCAGATAATTAGCCACAGATCTAAAACTTAGTCTTAAATGGCTTGAGTGTAAGTTTTGATTAGCAGTGCTGTTACTAGTTCAGAGAGGAATGTTTGTGAATGGAAATAGTGTAAATATTCAGTCCAAACTGGTATAAATACGTAAAAAACTAGCAAAAAAGGTAACAGAGTAGAACACTTAAAAACTTCTAAAGATGAGATGAAAGAGACTGCTTTTCCTATGGAATGATGTATCTGTAGGAAACCTAATGATTATCAATGGTTTTTAATTTTAGAGTAAATATATTCTTTTATGATCTTGCTATTTTTCCATCTTTTAAGAGATCTTCCAAGTGTATCAGAATATATGTAGCCACTCTGACAAATACATATGTTGGTAGCTTTAAAAGTTTGTAATGTGAAGTCAGTAAAGGACAGTAGTTTCATTGGTTGGTAATACCCCTTGGTTTTTAAGTTAGCTGTGTTGAGAACAGTTTCCCATAAAAAAATCTCCGCTTATAATCCCACCACCTGGAAACAGCCATTATTAATACTTTAGTGACTATACAATCATGTTTTTTTTCTTGTATATTCATGTATATATTTTCTTTAAATAGTGAAATTTGTACTGTGCATACTCTCAAAGCCTTTAAGCTTAGTATTTCTCATATGGATTTGTAGAATGTTAAATTACAGCAGAAAATGGACATTGATTGGATTCTTTCTAGTGCTGCAGATGCAGATGATGTGTGTACTGGAGAGCCCTTTCCAATTCAGTGGGTCAGTCATAGACGTTTAAATATTGTTGGCATCAGAATAATACATGTCTAGGTAAATAAGACAGTTACATTTATTTAGAATAGACAGGCTTAAGATTGTAGATATTTCTCTTCAAAAACTATTTCAAACATTTGCATTTTGGAATTATGTGTTAAACAGAATGTATGAAACACTATTAGTAGTTAATTTCATCATCACCTTTCTATTTCCCTTACAAGTTGGAAAAGAAGGATGAGCTTTTCACCTTTTATAATTCCCAAACAGTTGCTCAATTTAGAGTGAATTAAACACCTGCGAAAAAGAAAGTTACTGCTTGTTTATCACTTAGCTGTCTCCATATCTGTGCCCATGAGACTTCTGTCACATGAAAACCTATTTCTTGAATGGTTCGCATTTAGCTCTGGAACTTAACCATGTTTAATAATGGTGGGCTTAGGACAAAAAACTTTTCTTGACAGTTAAGAATTTTGGTGAAAAAAATTTAGCTGGAGGGCAATACATAACTTATAAACCAATGTATTGATATTTTACCAACATTTTTACATATATGAAGTCAACTGCCATTTTTTAGCATTACCACATTTTAAAATAAAGCTGCATATTTTTAAATGAAATGTTTAACAAGGATTTATATTTTTCATTTTTTTAATTAAAAATAATATTTATATCTCCTTTGTTGCATGTGGATTCTCATCTGTTCTTAAAATGGTTAGAGATTTTGTTTGTGCTGAAGTGGAGCGAAGCTCATAGTCATGGCTCTAGTGTTTGAATTTGTCAAATCTGTTTACTCTTGTGAAATTCTTAAAATGGTTAAATGTGGCTTTCTGTAGCTTATCATTTATTGGCTTTCATGTACACTTTTAGGATTTTTCTGCCTACTCTGTTGTCTAAGTGATATCCCATGTTTACAAATGCTTTTTCAGTTTCTATTTTCTTTTTCCATTATAATGCCCTAGTGGGCAGTTTTTAAAAGAGAGTGTGAGAGTGTGTGTATGTGTGTAGTGAGGTCTGGGTGGCTGGGTGAACTACATGTTTGAGAGTGCTAGATTCCAGTTGTAGAGATGAAATAGTTTGATTCAGGCAACCAGTTCTCACTGGAATTTTACAGTTCATCACAATGAAAATAATCTTGACCTTGGTTGACTTTGACATTCAGTAATGAATCTTGGATATTTAATGAATTTGTTGGTAGTATCTTGATACATGCATTATTGAATTATTTTCTAAGTTGTGCATTTATCCAAAGTTGGTATGTTGGCAATGTTTATATCAAAATTCCATTTGGCTACTGATGGACATAAAAACAGAAATGCTTTCTTATGGACAGTATTTGTTTTCTTTAAAAAATTAAAAAGGTTAATTATTTTTAATACTTGGTTTTAAACTTTTTATTCAACAAGTGTTTGTCAAGTCCGTAGATGTTTGGATTATATTAGAGATCCAACCAACATCCTCTGGCCCTTGAGGAGTTTCTATTCTAATAGAGAAAATAGGTTTTATTAAAAGAATTATAATATTGATAAGTGACTCCGTGATGATTACCACACCTTCCATATATATGCTCCTCTAAATTTCCACCTCCGTTAAGTTAGAAGGGGCCATTCTGACTAATTTATTCCAGTGAGTTAGCAGTGAAAAGTGGTACGATACTTCCAAGGAAAAGCAGTGAAAGAAAATAAAATCCCTTGTACAATCCTTAGGCTTCTCTATTACAGTGACTGGGGACATGATGTGTTCCAGATGGTGCAACTCTGTCAGCCTGGGTGTTAGGTGACTGTATGGAGCAAAACTTCTTCAAATTCTCCCCCTGTATTGAATGTGTTAGGTATTAGCATAAGCAAGAAGTAAACATCAGCTTACACTGAGTTTTGGGGACAATTTGTTACATTGCATCATTAATTGCATTCTAACTTGTGCTTTGGAAGGACAAGACCCTGATGCTGGGAAAGATTGAAGTCAAAAGGAGAAGCAGGCAGCAGAGGATGAGATGGTTAGATAGAATCACCAACTTCATGGACGTGAATTTGAGCAAACTGGGAGATAGTGAAGGACGTGAGAGCCTTGTGTGCTGCAGTCCATGGGGTTGCAAAGAGTCGGGTACGACTTAGCGACTGAAAAACAACAAAATGGGGAAGGCTTTCTTGAGCAAAGAGGGAGTTAAGAATAAAGCAAACTGGGAAAAAAAATGCAAAGCAGAAAGCTACAAAACAACATGATGCAATAAAGAAACTAAATTGTAAGTCACTCAGTTGTTATTGAGCCAGGACTTGATATGTATCAGGTACTGAAGTAGATATGTGGGATACAAATGAGTGAACAATAGATCCCTGTCTTCAAAGATCTTACATTTTAGTAAGGGATACTATCAATAGATAATGATCACCACACCATTTATAAGTTAATAAATGCTGTGGGGGTAGTAGAGTGGGGAATGTGAACAGGGTAAGGAAGAGCCAAGTACACAGAAGCAGAGATTGCACTGTTGAATAGGGTAAATCCAGACAAGCCTCCCCTGAAACAGTAATTAGAAATTTTCATCCTTTTAATTAGCGAGATGCACTCATTATCCTGTATAAAATTTTGTTCTCTCCTTTTACAACTATATTGATGCTTGAGTTTTTAGGATTACTGTTGGTATATCTGAGCCTTGGCCCAAGCAGTAAAAGCTTCACCTGCAATGCAGGAGACATAAGAGACACGGGTTCAATCCCTGGGTCGGGAAGATCCCCTGGAGAAGCAAATGGCGACCTACTCCAGTATTCTTGCCTAGAAAATCCCATGGACAGAGGGACGTGAATGGGCTACAGTCCATGGGGTCATGAAGAGTGGAACATTACTGAGGATGCAGGTGCTCACATTGGTATATCTAGGGAGAATTTTTAAGACTTCCACTCAAAATAGTTACAATGTTCTAAGGTATATTATTTTCTAAATTGGTTTGGCAAAATCTGTATAAATAATCTTTCTTTTCATTCTCAGAGTTGCGTTCATTTTTAAATTTCTTGGAGTCTTACTAAATGTGTGTATTTGTATTTTGGCAATATTTGATACCATTTTTCAGCAGACGTTAAAGTTCTGTTATGGCCTTAAACACTTCTGTAAAGCTGAAAGGAAATGTCACTTACGATTTATTGATAGGAAACAAGTTGTAAATTTTGAGTTACTCAAGACAAAAAAGTGAAATTTATGACCTAGTGCTTTATGTTCTTAACTCATGAGCAAAAGCCTGTGGACTGTATAATAGTGAAAGAAATATCTTTTCACAAAGAAGGACCCCCCCCACACACACACACACACACTCTTCTCTTAACTCCATTTCCAGAAACAAGAAGTTTAACTTTGTGATCAAAGGGAAATAGTATAATTAAATTGAGTTGATACAATAGAAATTTGCAACTATTTATCTGGACATTGTTTAACTGGTATTTGCTAGTGACCAGTTTCTTTTTCCTAGCAAGGCAGTTGTGTATAACTGGACATAAAATTTTGAAAGAAAATGTTATTTTAAGTGGTTTAAAAGATTTCCTTGACAGTCTTGCTTTTTGTCTTAGAATATTCTGAGTCCACAGCTTTTTTTTTCCTACTGCATTTTACTTTAGAAAGAATTTAAGGTAGCTGAATGGGCTTCCCTAACATGCGAACTGACAAGTCAGTTTAGAAAACCATATTGCATGTATCCATTGGTCTTAACTGAAGGGTTAAACTTACTGGGAATATCTCCTGAACCTCTCATTGGAATATTTTTGTGAATTGTTCCTTTAAGCTTTGATAAATAAGTCTCCAACCTAATTTTCAAGGAAATAAGCTATGCTTTTACCATAGTGTTTATTCTTGAAATAACTGAGACTTGGGGAAAGTTGAGCTAGTCATATTTTGCTATTTAATATTTCCCAGGTAAATATGATCTATCAGTTCAGTTCAGTCGCTCTGTCGTGTCCGACTCTTTGTGACCCCATGGACTGCCGCACACCAGGCTTCCCAGTCCATCACCAACTCCCGGAGCTTGCTCTAACTCATGTCCATTGCGTCAGTGATGCCATCCAACCATCTCAACCTCTATTGTCCCCTTCTCCTGCCCCCAATCCCTCCCAGCATCAGGGTCTTTTACAGTGAGTCAGTTCTTCGCATCAGGTGGCCGAAGTATTGGAGCTTCAGCATCAGTCCTTCCAATGAATATTCAGGACTGATTTCCTACAGGATTGACTGGTTTGATTTCCTTGCAATCCAAGGGACTCTCAAGAGTCTTCTCCAACACCACAATTCAAAAGCATCAATTCTTTGGTCCAACTCTCATATCCATATATGACTATGGGAAAAACCATAGTTTCGATCAGGCGAACTTTTGTCGGCATGTCCCTGCTTTTTAATATACTATCTAGGTTTGTCATGACTTTTCTTCCAAGGAGCAAGTGTCTTAATTTCATGGCTGCAGTCACCATCTGCAGTGATTTTGGAGCCCAAGAAAATAAAGTGTGTCGCTGTTTCCACTGTTTTCCCATCTATTTGCCATGAAGTGATGGGACCAGATGCCATGATAGGTTTTTGAATGTTGAGTTTTAAGCTAAGACTTTTCACTCTCTTCTTTCACCAAGAGGCTCTTTAGTTCTCTTCGCTTTCCGCCTTAAGGGTGGTGTCATCTGCATATCTGAGGTTACTGATATTCCTCCCAGCAATCTTGATTCCAGCTTGTGCTTCATCCAGCCTGGCATTTCACATGATGTGCTCTGCATATAAGTTAGATAAGCAAGGTGACAGCATATAGCCTTGATGTACTCCTATCCCAATTTGGAATCAGTCTGTTGTTCCATGTCTGATTCTAACTGTTGCTCAATGATCTACATACAGATTTCTCAGAAGGCAGGTAAGGTGATCTGGTATTTTCATCTCTTGAAGAGTTTTCCATTTTGTTGTGATCCACACAGTCAAAGGCTTTAGCGTAGTCAGTGAACAGTAATGCAAAGGCAAAAATATGACCTATAGATACTGTGAAACTCATGCTTTCCTTTTCCATTATCATATTTATGAAATTAAATATTTCCTAGTTTTCTAATTCTTGTTATCTGTAAGGAAGAGAAATGTATTTAAATTTTATGGATATAAAAATTATCAAATTTCTCAGTTTTATTCAATATTTCCATGAATGTGTTTTCCTACATTTGGTGGGAAAACATTTTGCATGGTTATATTCAACAAGGGAACCACAAGTGTTCTTTAAGTAATTAATTGACTATTTGTTTACTGTGTACAGCTATCACAATTGATATGAGTAATGCATGGGCTTGTTATGATTATTAGTACTGTATATTAATGAATACTTGAAGGAGAACATAAATCTTAGTCTTTTTATAAAATAGTAGGTGCATATAAGGTAAAATTTCCCTTTTGCCAGACCCAGCAGATATTTAATGTGTTTTAGCTGTCCTTGGAGAAGACTGAAGCCATTGTTTCTATAAAAAATCCAATAAGATTAAAACAAAAATATCACTATGAACATGATTTATTGAGGTAAATTCTTGACTAGGAGGTCCTTGAAAACCTCAAGACTTGAATCTTTTTCAGAAAAATCAAACACAGTTCTACATCAGAAAACCTGAAGACACATACTTAAAATTCATGGGAATTCTGTGATGATAGATCTGGTACCTAGAGACCAAAATAAAGGAAACACAGAGGAAGCTGAAGTAAGAAAAGAAGGGAAAGTAAGAAGTCACGCAGGGGAGAGCTCTAACTGACTGTTAGTACTGGGGGCTGGTGGAGGGATGGGAATATAACAAATGTTCTTTTGAGTCTGCAGTATGTGCCAGACGCCGCAGTAGATATTTCACATACTTTACCTACCCTTAAAGGTAGGTAGTTGTATTTCATTTTCTGCACTAAAACTGAAGTTCAGAGTACTTAAATTTCCCATCTGACAACTAGTAAGTAGAACTAGATTTTAACAGGGCTGTCTCCTACCTGTTAAACAGAATCAAATTTACAAAGTGAACAAAACAAAGCCTCAACAAATAGTGGGTAATGAAGTCATGCCTATATTGTTTATTACTGACAGGAGAAAAGCAAGCTTCAGCTCAGGGTATGCCATGCAAAATAAATTGCAAAGAGAAATACTTAATTGTTCGAGCTATAAAAGAGGAAAATATATCTTGCAAACTTTTTGACAGGTACGATAGTAAGCTGTTGGCACACTTTTTCATATCAAGACACAGAATGAGAGCTCTATTTGAAGTTTATTATTAAATTGATCAACTAAACTCACATTTTATTTTTGCTTGGACCAGAATGGGGCTTCCCTGGTGGCTTAGAGGATAAAGCATCTGCCTGCAATGTGGGAGACCTGGGTTTGATCCCTGGGTTGGGAAGATCCCCTGGAGAAGGAAATGGCAACCCACTCTAGTATTCTTGCCTGGAGAATCCCATGGACAGAGGAGCCCAATGGGCTACAGTCCGTGGGGTCGCAAAGAGTTGGACATGACTGAGCGACTTCACACACACACTGGACCAGAATACCTGGACTGTTCAAAGTAACTGGTTATCAGTTAAGCAGGCCAACTAGCCATCCAACAAGGACATGTTGCATGCTTTCCATGTCCAGTTGGCATTATGGTAGTGTAGAAGTCAGAAAGTTTCCCTGGTGGCTCAGACAGTAATGAAGCCGCATGCAACACGAGAGACCTGGGTTTGATCCCTGGGTTTGGAAGATCCCCGGGAGGAGGGCATGGCAACCCACTCCAGTATTCTTGCCTAGAGAATCCCCATGGACAGAGGAGCCTGGCGGGCTACAGTCCGTGGGTCGCTGAGAGTTGGGCATGACTGAGCAACTGAGCACACACAGAAGTCAGAAAGGGTCATAGAGTATTTATTTAAGAGCAGGGGAACAGATATTAGGTAGGGGGAAGAGCAAGCTCCATGGCTTTTTGTAGGTGCAAACTTGCTTACTTAAGTGACAGTGGAGAGAGGTGGAAGAAAGCATTTGGGGAAATAGGCAGGGAGCTTACAGATGCAGTCAAAGTGTACCAAAGCTACTCAGTTCTCGCTAATGACAACATCTGAAGCAAATGTGAAAATCAAGTACAGTACCTAAGAACCCTGAAAAGTAAACAAAAGCAAGCAGACTGTGAAGGAGTGTCAAAACTTGGAAAAGCAATTTGTATGAGGATTTCCCGTGATTTCTCTTTTCTCTTACAGCTCGGCCTTAAGGGTGGGCCTCCTGGTGGAACTGTACATGGTTGGAGACATCCAGCTTTCTAGCCAGGGGAACCAGAAAAACAGAGTTTCATCTGAGTCAGAGAGCATGAGGTTGGGGAGAGTGGGAAAATCTTGAAGATATCCTGAGGAAAATTCAGTCTAATTCTTTGTGTGACATTCCAGAGTCCTGGGCTCACTACTGAGCTGGCATGCATAGGACAGACCTAAGGCACCGTAGCAGCATTCACAAATGAAACTGCGGTCGGAGCCCCCACTCACAAAAGGTGAGACAGAATTTGCAGCCTGAGCCTTATTGGGTTGATTGCTTAACTAAACAATCAAATAAAATGTTTCCCCATCCCCCCAGGTTCTAACAAGATCAGAGGTGGTATAAGCCAATATCCAAACTTACATAACCAGGAAGAACCAGGAATACTTTTTCTAAAGAAAAAAGTGTCAAGAGAAGCTAGCCTCCAGATAACCCAGATGTTAGAATTATCAGATGTAAATGCAACTATTATAATTATACTTCAAGAGATAAACACACTTGAACTGAATGGAAAAAGTTCTCGGCAGAGAAACAAATTATGAAAAGAATCACATAGAAATCTTACAGCAAAAAGTATACCATCTGATATTAAAAATAAAAACCACTACATGGACAACAGAAGAATGGAAGTGACAGGAGCCAGCAAACTTGAAGATAATAAATGTCTGATTTTCATGCTGACTGTAAAGCCTTAAATGTAGATGAGTGCTTGAGAAGCAAAATATATCTGATTGCAATTAGCTACAGGTGCCTTAATAAGATATTAATCCAAGAACATTCATGGGACTCCCTCAGCTATATATATAAAGTTCCTGCTATTTGTCAACAACACTCAGTGAAAAATTAGCATTATCATAGGTCCAAACATGATTATGTCAATTTTATACTATAGTGTTTTATGCAGGTTTAATATGTAAATGGTTCCTCTTGTGGCTCAGACTTTAAAGAATTCACCTGCAATGCAAGAGACCCAGGTTCAATCCCTGGGTCGGAAAGATCCCCTGGAGAAGAGAATGGCTATCCATTCCAGTATTCTTGCCTGGAGAACTCCATGAACAGAGGAACCTGGTGGGCTACAGTCCAGGGGGTCTCAAAGAATTAGATGTGGCTGAGTGACTAAGCATGCATGAAATATGTAAGAACTCATTTCAAATGCTCTGTGACTTACAATGTCCAAAGTGGCATTGACAAAAATTAGTATTCTGATTAGGTCTATTGTCTTGAATATCCACAGTAAAAGTAGCTTTGAAACATGGGAGAATCATCACCAGATACATAATGGCTAAGCTCATCCTCAGAGTCAGTACTGGGTAATCACTTTGCTCACCTGCTCATGTTAACTCTTTGGTTTAACCTTTGTAATTGGGCCTTTTTCTAGGTATGGATGTTATTACAGAGAGATCCTCAGAAAACTGACCAATCATGTAGGCATAACACATGCTTTTCAGTTTTACAACAGAAAAGATATGATGTTTAAAGTTTCTAGCACCCAGAAATCTTGACAAGTTTGTAGGTTGGTTTGGAGAAAGACTGAACTGGTATTGCAGTCATCTGGAAAAATGACTTCCTGATGAAGGAAGAGAATTTCAAGGCTGTAGAATACCTCCCATTATTACAGTAGCACCATATTACTTTCAACTGTTAGTATAAAACTTTGTGGTGACAATGATTATTCTGGATTAAAAAGTGTAACAAACTTTGCCATTTAATTCTCATAAGGTAGGAAGTCTGATTATATCTATCTGATACATGACAAGTTGAGGTACAGAGAGGTTCAACAACTTGTTGAACATAGAAAAATTAGTAAGTAGTAGAACCAGAACTTAAATCCAGGTCAGTTTGATTGCTGACCCGAGGCCATTAATTATCGTGTTATACATGCTACTTCCTGTAACAACTTAAGGAAGCATTTAATTTCTTTAAGAGAGCATGGTCTTCAAACTGGAATGGGTAGAAGAGTGGTGTAAGGAGCACATTTCAAGTGTTTGGTTTCAGAATTCCTTTACACTCTTAACAGTTATCGAGGATCTCAAAGAGCTTTTGTTTGTGCGCATTACCTATTGATGTTTACCATATTGGAAACTAAAATTCAGTACTAGTTTTGGCACTACATATATTAAAAGTGGAATGATATAGAAATTAGCAAGGCTTCTGCAAATTTGTGAAGCATTCCAGGATCTGGAATTAACATAGTGTTGTAGGTCAGTATTGTTGTTTAGTCACTAAGCATGTCTGACTCTTTTGTGACCCCATGGACTCTCTGGCCTACCCAGCTCTTCTGTCCATGGGATTTCCCAGGCAAGAATACTGGGGTGGGTTGCCATTTCCTTCTCCAGGGGATCTTTCCAACCCAGGGATTGAACCCATCTCCTAAATTGTCAGGTAGACTTTACGACTGAGCCACATAGGAAGCCCCAATTAAGGGCCTATTCCTATGCCCACCACTGGCAGTGCATGTGTGTCCTCTGTTGATGGAGAAAGCCAGTGGATGGTAAAGAAGTAAGTAAGTAAATGAGATAGTTACAGAACCAAGTCAAATATTCTGATTGAAACAGACAGGAGATAAGACTGAATAACCAGGGGAGGCCTCTTTGGATGAGGTATCAGGTAAGGTCTACATGTGTAGTTCATTGTTGTTTAGTCAGTAAGTGGTGTCTGACACTTCTGTGATCCCATGGACTGTAGCTTGCCAGGCTCCTTTGTCCAGGGGATTTCTCAGGTAAGAATACTCGAGTGGGTTGCCATTTCCTTCTCCAGAGGATCTTCCTGACCCTAGGATCAAACTTGCATTTCCTGCAATGGCAGGCAGTGGATTCTTTACCACTGACCCACCATGGAAGCCCAAAAAGAAAGATACTGTATAGCTAAAAAAGAAAAATTGGAATTAAAACTCAAGCCGTATTACCTGACATACGTTTACTAATTTAAAAAGTAACAATAAATAGACTCATTACATATTAAGATAACATTTTTGATGAAGATGATATGCTTTCCAAAACAGAAATTTAGTGATAAGGGTAGCTTTTTAAAAAACATTTTTTCATATCTTTTTTTACTTGTCTTAATAGAATGAGTTGAACTTTCATACTTACTTTTCATTCAATCTATTATGGTATGGTTTTGGTTGTAGTATGTGAGGAAAACATGGCCTCACATAGGTATATAGTTAGGAAAAGAAGTATGTTAACAGCCTTTTCAGATAATTGTTAAATGGAGATAAGTGAAGTGAAAGTTGCTTAGTCGTGTCTGACTCCTTGTGACCCCACAGATTGCAGCCTGCCAAGCTCCTCTCTTCATGGAATTCTCCAGGCAAGAATACTGGAGTGGGTTGCCATGCTCTTTCCAGGGGATCTTCCCAACCCAAGGATTGAACCTGGGTCTCCTGCATTGCAGGTAGATTCTTTACTGTCTGAGCTACCAGGGTAGATATTTTTATTTGGTACTACCAACCCACCAAGTTGTAATTTCCTTAAAGTTAGGCACAATGTGAAATTGGAAACCTTCAGTGAAATTTTTGTATTCTATATTAATGCAAACACATTGATTCATCCTATTCTTTCAATGGATCTTTTACCCATGCATGATTTTGTAACATCATACATGGATTATTTGGAAAATATTGGTTCATTGAGTTGTGTCGATCTTCCAAATGTTGACACATTTCCTTACACAATGTTAAAAATCATGTTTGCTAATATCACACTGGGCTCATCAGAAAAGTCTTTAAATATTGGAAAGCTGTCAAGTTAATGGTGGCAGATACAAGTTTTAAAAAATATTAATTTTTATTCAAAAGCTTTAAATTTATTACTGACAAGAAATGTATCCATTTGTTTTGCTGAAAGAATCCCAATATTCTGCAGGGGCTGGAGGCCACGCTTTGAGGATCATTGACGTAAGAGCTTTGATTGGGAAGAGGCAAGTAAGAGGACACTTACCTAAAACAAAGCTCCAAACAAATTAATTTTCAGAGTGATGAAGGAACTTGAAAATGAGGTCTCAAATCATTAGCAGTAATCTGTGACAAATTAGGAGAAATGGGGGAAAGTTCTGTCACATAGAAATGAGAAAAGATTGCTTTAAGTCTCCAGAGGGATACATTCTGGGTAATGAAAATCAGTGTATTTAACATCGATTCCCAGAAAAAGATTGTACCATATTCTTTTTTTTTTTTTTTTTTTAATTTTATTTTATTAGTTGGAGGCCAATTACTTCACAACATTTCAGTGGGTTTTGTCATACATTGACACGAATCAGCCATGGACTGTACCATATTCTGTAGCATGGGATTCAAGAACTTTAGAAAATAATCCAGTGATTATCAGATGTCACGAGGGTGAATTAGGTCATCTTAAGTTTCATTTTTCCTTTATGATCATCTGACCCAGTGCTTTTACATGGTGTGCATGTGACAATGTTTGAACAACTACATAATGGCAGTTGAATAATAATTTCTATATGTACTGCTTGTACAATGCACAAATCTCATTTGATTAAAAACGATTTTTACAGCACTTGCAGTATGCAAAATACCCTATTAGGCAAGGCACAGGTCTGAGAGGCACATATGGAGGTCAACTAAGAGAGTTTTCCTTGAGAACAGAAGCCCAAGGGTATTTTCAAACGTTGTAAAATATTTGAAGTCTGCCATGTGAGAGAAAGTATTAACGGCATGGTGTTTTCCAAAGAGCACAGCCCTGGGAGTTAGAACATCTGAGTGCTCATCCTGGGTTACCCACCTCTCAGTGGATAACCTTGGGCAAGTTGCTTCAATTCTAGATCTAGAGGCTAAATCTCCTGAAGGGGGTGAGTTGTACTCTCTCACTCCATGGAGTATAACCAGAATTTATGAATGGAATATTTGAAGGCCAAGTTTGCCTCCCAATAAGTAAATTTCAGCTCTTTGTTGTTCAATACCATCGCCACCAGCCACATGTGGCTATTGAGCACTTGAAATTCATGACTCACCCAAATTGAGATTTGCTCAAAGTATAAATTACATACCAGATTTTGGAGACTTAGTGTGAGAAATGGAATGTTAAATATCTCTTTAGTGATCTTTATATTGATCAAATGTTAAAATAACTTTCAGGTATACTGGGCTAAATTAATATATTATTATAAATATTTCACCTATTCAAAAAATACATGGCTACTGGAGAACTTAAAATTACTCGTAGGTTTGCATTTTACTTCTATTGGACAGTGCCAGCCTAGCTAACAGAATTTGCAACAGCAGAATTATAGCTTGAAGAAGACCTTGATTTTGCTTTTAACTGTACATTTGGAGATACATAAGCAGAGGCAGGGTCACGGTTTTTACAAGGGAGCCTCAAAGAAGACTCCATCTACCAGCTCTTTGTCTGTGCTGGACTTGAGAGACTTTCTCTTCTCCCATCCTCTTTGTCACCTCCCTTCCTCTCTCCAAGTGTACAGCTCTTCAGTATGTAATAACTGAGTGGATGCTTAAGTGTACAAAACGTGTGTTATACTTCAGGTAAAATGGTAATAGCGTTCATGATGTGGACCAAGTCACATCACCACATTGATTCCCAGTGCCACTGCTTCCTAGTTCTCTGACCTTACTCACCCATGCTGTGCCTCAGTTTCTTCATCTGAAAAAAAAAATGCACGTTTTTGCATTTATAGCTTTGAATACAGTATAGTAGATTTCCCTGGAAACAGGGCATGCTGCTAAACATATTTGGAAATGCTTTGCATAAATCATATCTTGGGAGAGAAAATGACACGTAACAACAAAAAGCCCTGTAAACAAGTGACTGAACATGTTCTCACTTCCTTGGCTCTGTCACCACCTGTGCAGCTTGTTTTTGAAGCAATCCCACAGCACTTGGGATTCAGGCAGCTCTGTACATTGCCTGGGCACCCTTAGCAACTTGTTCTTAGGGTGGGAGTGTCATTTGTGGGGAAGTGGGAACTTCATATTCAGTAAAGACCTGTTAGGCGCAAGGAGATCCAACATGTTTCTCTAATTCTGCCTTTCTCATTCAAAGCTGACCCTGATCATCCTGGCAGCATGGGAAGGGAACTTACAGTGTTTGGCACAGACACCTCCTATCTGACTTTTGTTGTTCTGTCACTAAATCATGTCTCTTTTGTGACCTCATGGACTGCAGCACACCAGGCTCCTCTGTCCTCTCAGAGTTTGCTCAGATTCAAGTCCATTGAATCAGTGATGCTGTCTAACCGTCTCACCCTCCACTGCCCTCTTCTCATTTTGCCTTCAATTCTTCCTAGCATCAGGCTCTTTTCCAATGAGTCTGACTCTTACAATTCTAAAATACAGAGCAGGATGGTGAGTAGCAATTATTTTTGTAACTCAGCTACTTGGCAATCCTATTATACTTTGCCATCCAGCTTTATTATACTCTGCTATCCTTCCTTAGTGATCAGTGCAAAGAAATAGAGGAAAACAATAGAATGGGAAAGACTGCTGCTTCTGCTAAGTCACTTAGGTTGTATCTGACTCTGTGTGACCCCATAGATGGCAGCCCACCAGGCTCCCCCCGTCCCTGGGATTCTCCAGGCAAGAACAATGGAGTGGATTACCATTTCCTTCTCCAATGCATGAAAGTGAAAATGGAAAGTGAAGTCGCTCAGTCGTGTCCAACTCTTAGCGACCCCACGGACTGCAGCCCACCAGGCTCCTCCATCCATGGGATTTTCCAGGCAAGAGTACTGGAGTGGGGTGCCACTGCCTTCTCCATGGGAAAGACTAGAGATCTCTTAAAATTAGAGATACCAAGGGAACATTTCGTGCAAAGATGAGCACAGCAAAGGACAGAAATGGTATGGACCTAACAGAAGCAGAAGATATTAAGAAGAGGTGACAAGAATACTTAGAAGAACTATACAAAAAGATCTTAATGACCCAGATAATCACGAGGGTGTGATTACTCACCTAGAGCCAGATATCCTGGAATGTGAAGTCAAGTGGGCCTTAGGAAACATCACTACAAACAAACCTAGTGGAGGTGATGATATTCCAGTGGAGCTATTTCAAATCCTAAAAGATGATGCTGTGAAAGTGCTGCACTCAATATGCCAACAAATTTGGAAAACTCAACAATGGCCACAGGACTGGAAAAAGTCAGTTTTCATTCCAATCCCAAAGGAAGGCAATGCCAAAGAATGTTCAAACTAGCGCACAATTGCATTCATCTCACACGTTAGCAAAGTAATAGTCAAAATTCTCCAAGCCAGGCTTCAACAGTACATGAATCGTGAAATTCTCCATGTTCAAGCTGGATTTAGAAAAGGCAGAGGAACCAGAGATCAAATTGCCAACATCCGTTGGATCATTGAAAAAGTGAGAGAGTTCCAGAAAAAACATCTATTTCTGCTTTATTGATTATGCCAAAGCCTTTGTGTGGATCACAACAAACTGGAAAATTCTGAAAGAGATGGGAATACCAAACCGTCTTACCTCCTGAGAAATCTGTATGCAGGTCAAGAAGCAAGTTAGAACTGGACATGGAACAACAGACTGGTTCCAAATCGGGAAAGGAGTTTGTCAAGGCTGTATATTGTCACCCTGCTTACTTAACTTATATGCAGAGTACATCATGAGAAGCGCTGGACTGGATGAAGCACAAGCTGGAATCAAATTGCCGGGAGAAATATCAATAACCTCAGATATGCAGATGACACCACCCTTATGGAAGAAAGCAAAGAAGAACTAAAGTGCTTCTTGGTGAAAGTGAAAGAGGAGAGTGAAAAAGTTGGCTTAAACTCAACATTCAGAAAACTAAGGTCATGGCATCTGGTCCCATCACTTCATGGCAAATAGATGGGGAAACAATGGAAACAGTGTCAGACTTTATTTTTGGGGGCTCCCAAATCACTGCAGATGGTGACTACTGCTATGAAATTAAAAAATGCTCCTTGGAAGAAAAGCTATGACCAACCTAGATAGCATATTAAAAAGTAGAGACATTACTTTGCCAACAAAGTTCCATCTAGTCAAAGCTGTGGTTTTTTCAGTAGTTATGTATGGATGTGAAAGTTGGACTGTAAAGGAAGCTGAGCACCAAAGAATTGATGCTTTTGATCTGTGGTATTGGAGAAGACTCTTGAGAGTCCCTTGGACAGCAAGGGGATCCAACCAGTCCGTCCTAAAGGAAATCAGTCCTGAATATTCATTGGAAGGACTGATGTTGAAGCTGAAACTCCAATACTTTGGCCACTTGATGGGAAGAACTGACTCGTTGGAAAAAACCCTAATGCTGGGAAAGATTGAAGGCAGGAGGAGAAGGGGAAAGCAGAGGATGAGAGGGTTGGATGGCATCACTGACTCAATGGACATGAGTTTGAGTAAACTCCAGGAGTTGTTGTTGGACAGGGAAGCCTGGCGTGCTGCAGTCCATGGGGTTGCAAAGAGTTGGACACAACTGAGTGACTGAACTGAACTGAACTGATCCAGCTTTCTCCCATCCCGAGACTTCTGCTTCCCTACTCAGTCTATTGGCTCCCATCTTCTCTGTTCTCTCTCTCAGAACCCATGCATACCTTCTACTGAAGAGAGAAAATTAAGGTCATTGTGCTATGTGGACTGCCTCAACATCCTGACCTTATGGCCATCATCAACTAACCCTCTACCTCCCTCAATCTGCCTTCCTCTAATTTTAGAGGAAAAAATATTTTCCTTCTTGTTTAAGGCTAACTTTTCAACTGTACCTTTATTCCTCTCTTTCCTAGGGCAAAGATCATGTTTTATTGGACTCTCTCTCTTCTTATTTAGTCTCTTTTGAAATCTATTTTGTTGTTCTTTAGCCACTAAGTCACGCCTAACTCTTCTGAGACCTCTCGGACTATGTAGCCTGCCAGGCTCCTCTGTCCCTGGGATTTCCTAGGCAAGAATACTGGAGTGACTTGCCATTTCCTTCTGCAGGAGATATTTCTGATCCAGGAATTGAACCCATGTCTCCTGCATTGACAGGTGGATTCTTTACCTCTGAGGCACCTGGGAAGACCTTTTGAAATCCATAAATATTATTAAATTCCTTCATATTTTATGTTGTGAAGGAATTAAAAAGCTCTCTCTTGCATCCTATTTAGTTATCTCTCTCCTCTTGCTTTTTAAAAGCAAGCTCAAAAAGGACATCTGCCCTTGTCTCTACTTCCTCACATCTCATTTTTCTATTTATAATATCTAATGTATTAATTCAGTTATAAATCCACATTCAAAAATCATATATATAAAATAATATATCAAATTCTATACCTCATCAACTTATCAATCAAGTATAAAGGTAGAAGATACAAATTTTTAGGAGTTTAGGGTTTCAGAAACTATATCTCCCATGTAACTTCTCTTAGGAAGGTATGTAAGAATATGTTCAACAAAAATGCAGAAGTAAACCAAGAAAGAGGAAGACATGGGATCTGGAAAAGGGGAGGGAAAGCAGCAAAGAGAAGTCCTAAAAATAAGAGTTGTGCAGCACGCCTAGAGAAACACCAGCCAAGAAGCAGAAACATGGAGTCTTCAGGGAAAAAGATCTCCAGGGGAAATAAATGGTACTGATGTGTTTGAGTGTATGCAGTAAGTTATTGATAGGTAGATGACAGAGATGTTGGAACATTTGGGCAAACATATGTTAGAAGTGCATTGAAAATCAAACAAAGGAAATGATGGGGTATTTATCAATTCTGTGAAAAATGAAGGGTTGAATAAGACAGGATTGACATATGATAGCAAAGGTTCCTCAGAAGCATTAACATATATTACTATAATATAAACACTGATCAATGATTTTATCAAAAATTACTAAGATGTTGGCTGAGGTGTGGTGGTGGTGTGGGGAGAAAGATGTTATGGAAGAGCTAAGCCCTCGTCCACCATAATGGAAAGGCAATGGTTAATACCTAAAGCCTAACATTGATGAATCAAGAGGTAGAAGCATAATGTTTAGTTAAATATATAGAGGCAAATACCAAACAAAACAAGAATAGTTGACAATGAATTTGAGACATTTCCTCTGGAGAGTAGGGTCAGGACATGAAGAAAGGTAGCGGTAGGAATCTGTCCCTTTTCAGTATAAGCCTTTTAGCATTATTTGAAATTTAAGATTTTGTATACATGGGACTTCCCGGGAGGTCCAGTGGTTAGGACTCTGTATTCCAGTGCAGGGGGCACAGATTCAGTCCTTGGTGGGAGAACTAAGGTCCTGCAAGCTTCATAGCATGGCCAAAAAAATTATATGTGTGTGTTATTTTAATTCAAAATAATTAAAAATTCAGTGTGAGACTTTGATGCCCATGTTTCCCAGGATTCTGACCTTTTCCGTCTTCCCTTCTTCTACACCAACAGCTTGTTTGGGTGATTTTTTTCTATTTCATGATATTAACTGTCATTAGTAATGTTTAACTCATATCTGACCTTCCCCCAAGGCACTGCTTTCCCCGTGACCTCCTCTAGGGGAAGTGGACTTTACTTTTACATTTCAGATAACTCAAGGTTTGGTAGGGATGGAGTGATGGGATCCTTGCTCCTCACTGTTACTTCTCTTGTCCTGAAAAACCACAACTGAAAAACACATCCCCTCTGATGTCTATAGCATTAGGCTTCACAATTCACTACTCCTCCATCTTGCAGTTTCCCGGTCATCTCTTCTTCTTCACCGATGACCACCACCTTGCTTCCTGATTTCCTGTGTGTTCAGTCACTCAGTTGTGTCTAATTCTTTGCAACCCCATGGACTGTAGCCTGCCAGGCTCATCTGTCCATGGCATTATTCAGGCCTACCCCTTAATCTTAGGATTCCTGGCAGGTTATCATCTGATAGGCCCACAGTTCCTTGACATGATCACTTTCATGGATCTTTACTTTCCCTTCACTTCAACTAGCAGCTGTCATTCTCTAAGACTTGATCCTTCCATTTCCAATTTTCAAATGTCTCCCAAATCTCTGGTTTTGAGCTTCCCATTCCCTATTGCTTCATTATTTTTCCTCATTAAGTCTTATACCTTTCCTCTGTGTGCTTAGTTGCTCAGTTGTGTCCCATTCTTTGCAACGCCATGGACTGTAGCCCACCAGGGGGATTTTCCAGGTAAGAATACTATACTGGGTTACCATGCCCTCCTCCAGGGCAATCTTTCCAACCCAGGATGGAACCCAGGTCTCCCACATTGCAGGTGGATTCTTTACCATCTGAGCCACCAGGGAAGCCCCAATATCTTTCCTATTCTGGCATATTTTCAACCTCATAAGATTTCTAGGCTTATCTCTACACAAAAACCTGTTTGCAGATGTTTACAGCAGCTTTATTCACTACTGCCAAACCTCGGAAGCAACCAAGATGTCCTACAGTAGGTAAATAGGTAAATAAATTGTGAAATGTCCAGACAACAGAATTATTCAGCACTAAAAAGAATGAGCTATCAAGTCTTGAAAAGACATGGAAGAAACTTAAATGTGTATTACTAAGTGAAAGAAGCCAATCTGAAAAGGTTATATATTGTGATTCTAATTATACGACATTCTGGAAAAGGCAAAATTATGGAGACAGTTAAAAAAAATCAGTGGTTGCCAAAAGTTAGAGAGAGAAAGGGATGAATGGGTGGAACAAAGAATTTTAGGGAATGAAACCATTTTGTATGAACTTATAATAGCAAATACATATCATTAAACATTTGTTAAAATCTATAGAATAGACAACACAATGAGTGAACCCTGATTTAAACTATGGACTTTGGGTGATAATGATGTGTCTAGGTTTATTAAATGTAACAGATTTTCCACTCTGGTGTGGAATGTTAATCATCGGAAAACTATGCATTTGTTAGGGCAGGATGTATATGGGAACTTTCCCTTCAATTTTGCTGTGAACCTAAAATTGCTTTTAAAAAAATCTATTACCAAAATATTTGACCAATAAAACAAACCCGGAAATAACAGTGATGAAATTAGTAGAAAATAATCTTAAACTAGCTATTGAAAATACTATAATCTATTAAAAGATAGAAAAGAAAGCATGATTGTCAAATTAGATAACTCATTTTTAACATAAAGACAGGTTTAAAGTGAAAGAATAGGGGAAAATATACTATGCAAATATTAATAAAAAGAAAGCTGGCTACACTAATATCAGACAATATAAACTTATAAACAAGAAATATTACAAAAGTTAGAGCGGGACATTTCTTTTTTTTTTCATTTTATTTATTTATTTATTTATTTAATTGAAGGATAATTGCTTTACAGAATTTTGTTTTCTGTCAAACCTCAACATGAATCAGCCATAGGTATACATATGTCCTCTCCCTCTTAAACTTTCCTACCACTTCCCTTGCAATCCCGCCCCTCTGAGTTGTCACAGAGTACCGGTTTGAGCTCCCACATCATATAGCAACTTCCCACTGGCAATCTGTTTTACATACGGTAATGTATATGTTTCCACGCTGCTCTCTCAACTTGTCTCACCCTCTCCTACCCTGGTGGCTCAGACAGTAAAGAATTCGCCTGCAATGCAGGAGACTAAGGTTCAATCCCTGAGTCGGGAGGATCCCCTGGAAAAGGAAATGGCAACCCACTCTAGTATTCTTGCCTGGAGAATTCCATGAGCAGAGGAGCCTGATGGGTACAGTTCATGAGGTCGCAAAGAGTCAGACACCATGGAACAACTAGCACTTTCACTTTTACTCCTTCCCCCACTGTGGCCACAAGTTTGTTCTCTATGTCTGCAAAAGAGGGACATTTCTTAGTATAAAATAGGTCAACTCATTAAGAAGTCATAATTGTTTTAAATGTGTGTACATCTGATATCAGAGTTTCAACTATATGAAAGCAAAGCTAATACAACTGAAAGGAGAAATATAGACAAATCCACAATTCTAGTTGGAGACTGCATTTGTAGTATGAAGTATAATTAGGCAAAAATAATTTTAATATTTTGAATGATTATTCCATTCATATAGTTTAAAAAATTTATAGTGTATACAGTTGTTGTTGTTAGTTGCCCAGTCATGACCGACGCTTTGCGACCCCATGGACAGCAGCAGCCTAGGCCTCCCTGTCCCTCACCATCTCCTGAAGTTTGATCCAGTACATGTAGTATAAAGTATATAGCAAAAAGTCTCACCACCTTGTTATACTCTCCTTAGCCAGTTCTTTTCGGAGGTAACCACTGTAACCAACTTTTATGTATTGCCTAAAGATATTTTATGTATATATAAAATCATTTATATAGCCTCTATTTTCTTTTCTTTATACAAATGGTAGCATGCAATATGCATTTCAGAAATTCCATTTTGTTTTAACACTTAATAATATTTTTGATTCTATTATTGGTACATAAAAATCTACCTTAGGTAATTTAGGGCTTGGGATTTTCTCCAAAGTACTGTATGTGTGTGTGTGTGTGTGGTTTTTTTTTTTTTTATTCAATTGTGTATGCTATGGCTTGAAATTTTTCAACAGGTCTCAAGCCCCCAGGGAGATTGCAAGAGATATTTTTTATTGAGTTGTAATTCACATACCATAAAATTCACACTTTTAAAGTATACACTTCAGTAGTTTTAGTATATTCAGAAAGTTGTGCAAACATCACCACTTTTTAATTCCAAAACATTTTCATCACTGTATCTGTTAGCAGTCACTCCCCATTTTCCTTCCCCACATCTCCTGGGAAACACTGAAGTACTTTATGTCTCTACAGATTTGTCTAGTTTGGACATTTCATATAAATGAAATCATACAACATATGGCTGCTTGTAACTGGCTTCTTTCACATTTTATTCATGGTGTACTTCATTCATTTTTGTGGTCAAATAATATTCCATTGTGTGGGTACACCACCTTTTGTTTGCATTAGAATTTTAAACATCCTTGCTAACAATGTATAATTGAATCAATACAGGATTAAGTGGTGTGAAGTAGTATACATTGAAGCATAAGTCCTTTTTAGGTTATGAATTTGAAAAGGTCTATTTTTAATACATTTTGTAAAAATATTTAGATATGTGTTAAACACATTTAGGAGAATCAGGAAACCTTGCCAGTTGCCACAGATTTCTGGGAAAGATGGTAGCTTAAGTAAAAAATTCTGAAGCTTTCTCAGAATTAGAAATGGATAAGACATTGAAGAAACAAAACCAAAATATCCCCAACTAATTTGTTTTGAAACCAGGGAATAGTGCCAACCACATTCCACAAAATTCAAAGAATTTATATTAGCTATAGTGCAATGGGTGGAGGAGGAAATGGCAACCCACTCCAGTGTTCTTGCCCAGAGAATCCCAGGGACAGGGGAGCCTGGTGGGCTGCCGTCTATGGGGTCCCACAGAGTTGGACACGACTGAAGTGACTTGCCATAGTGCAATGGGGCCAGATTGGAGTGACAGAGAAGAAGGTAAATCCTGGAAACTCTGTTGACACACCTTAATTTAAAATGATTAAGGTTATGAGTGAGGATGGGAGGTGTGGCTATAATAATAATATGAAAGTGAAAGTGTTAGACATTCAGTCTTGTCTGACTCTTTTCTACATCATGAACTATAGCCCATCAGGCTCCTCTGTCCATGGCATTCTCCAGGCAATAATACTGGAGTGGGTAGCCATTCCCTTCTCGAGGGGATCTCTCAAGGGCAAATTGGGAATTTTCTTTGATCCATCTTCTCAGTCGTGTTCCCTGCTGGCTCAGGTAGTAAAGAATCTGCCTGCAATGGAGGAGACCTGGATTCGATTCCTGGGTTGGGAAGATTCCCCTGGAGGAGGGCATGGCAACCCACTCCAGTATTCTTGCCTGGAGAACTCCCATGGACAGAGGAGCCTAGTAAGCAACAGTCCTTGCGGTCCCAAGGTGTAGGACATGACTGAGTGACTAAGCACAAGGCATGGAAAATTGCTTTCCTGTGAAAATAGAATGAAATATGGAAGTCAAACAACAGAGAAAAATTCCCCCACCCCAGTCTGACCCTCGGGCGGGCTCTGGTCTCTGCTCTCTCCAGCCTTCTGTAAACTTCTTTTGGAATGAGAACACACATCATCAGCCTTCCAGTTGGATCTAAAAGGTGGTGTTGGGGGTGCTTAAAATCAGCAAGGAGAATCTGTACACATTATTTGGAGGTGAATACCCAATCTGATAATTACCTACATGTGTCTAAATGATGTGTCAATATGCACTCTCTTTTTTAATTTTGAAGTTTATATTGATTTACTATTTGGAAGATGCCATTTAGCACACATATTCCCGTATTTTTACCCCTTTTCAATCCTCTTGGTATCAATATATCACATTTTTCAGTTAAATCACTATTAAATATTTGTATCACTGAACTAAATAAACATTGCTCTCTTTGTCAAGCACTGTCCTGATTGTTTCCTAAATAACTTTTGGTTTCTCTGTGTTAGTACTTGCCTGAGTTGCTTCCATTTGTCCATTCCCTTGTGCCTTGTACCTTTGCTATTTTTCCTCCTTTCTTTCAAGTAGGGTTTCACATGGGCAAATCCAACTGCAACATATCCATTCCATTTATTTTCCTAGAGCCATCTCTTGGATTGTCAGTGGTTGCCCTCTTGGCCTGCTAAACTGATATGACCCTGGGACTTTCCTTTTCTCTTGTGTTACATTCCTCCCTCCCCATCCCTACCCCCTTTATCTTCCAATCCTTTCCTGGCTGCTCTATCTTTCTCTTTCTTGGTTTAATTCTTGTTTTAATGATGCTTATATTTCTGGAACTTCCTAAGGAAAGGTACACAGGAAGTAAATTCTTTTTCTTTGATATTTTGCACATCTGTAAAGATTTTTTTTCTATTTTCATATTTGTTTAAGAGTTTTAGTTATGACTTTTAGGTAGCAACTCATCCTTAGAATTAAAAAAATTTTTTACTTATTTATTTGACTGTGTCTGGTCTTGGTTGTGGCATGCTTGCCCCATGGCATGTGAGATCTTAGTTCCCTGACCAGGGATTGAACCCCCGTCCCATGCATTATAGGGTGAATTCTTAACCACTAGACCACCAAGGAAGTCCCCAGTCATAGAATTATGAAGCCCTGTTCAATTTTTCTTCTTTAAATTTATGTAGGAGATACTTAAATTGGGAATATTGAATTCCAGACAATATTCTGAGCACTTTACTAATATTAACTCATTTAGTCCTCATAACGGGCTTCCCCAGTGGCCCAGAACCCACCTGCCAATGCAGGAGACGCAGGAGATGCCGGTATGATCTATGGGTCAGGAAAATCCCATGGAGAAGGAAATGGCAAACCCCTCCAGTATTCTTGCCTGGGAAATCCCTTGGACAGAGGAAACTGGTGGGCTCTAGTCCACCAGGTTGCGGAAGAGTCGGATATGACTTATCAACTAGACAACAACAAAGTCCCTATAACAACCCTATGCTGCTGCAGCTAAGTCACTTCAGTTGTGTCCGACTCTGTGCGACCCCATAGACAGCAGTCCACCAGGCTCCCCCGTCCCTGGGATTCTCCAGGCAAGAACACTGGAGTGGGTTGCCATTTCCTTCTCCAATGCATGAAAGTGAAAAGTGAAAGTGAAGTCGCTCAATTGTGTCCGACTCTATGAGGTAATGTTATTATTAGTGCCATTTTTCAGATGAGGAAACTGAGACATAAATAGTAATTAGCTGTGCAATGTTACATCATTCAGTTCAGTTCAGTTGCTCAGTCATGTCCGACTCTTTGCGACCCCATGAATCGCAGCACGCTAGGCCTCCCTGTCCATCACCAACTCCCGGAGTTTACTCATACTCATGTCCATCGAGTGCCATCCAACCATCTCAGGGAGTAAAGTTAGGATTCCTATATGCAGGTCAGGAAGCAACAGTTAGAACTAGACATGGAACAACAGACTGGTTCCAAATAGGAAAAGGAGTACGTCAAGGCTGTATATTGTCACACTGCTTATTTAACTTATATGCAGAGTACATCATGAGAAACGCTGGACTGGAAGAAGCACAAGCTGGAACCAAGATTGCCGGGAGAAATATCAATAACCTCAGATATGCAGATGACACCACCCTTATGGCAGAAAGTGAAGAGGAACTAAAAAGCCTCTTGATGAAAGTGAAAGAGGAGAGTGAAAAAGCAGGCTTAAAACTCAACATTCAGAAAACTAAGGTCATGGCATCTGGTCCCATCACTTCATGGCAAATAGTTGGGGAAACAATGGAAACAGTGTCAGACTTTATTTTGGGGGGCTCCCAAACCACTGCATGTGATGATTGCAGCCATGAAATTAAAAGACGCTTACTCCTTGGAAGAAAAGTTATGACCAACCTAGATAGCATATTAAAAAGCAGAGACATTACTTTTCCAACAAAGGCTTGTCTAGTCAAGGCTATGGTTTTTCCAGTGGTCATGTATGGATGTGAGAGTTGGACTGTGAAGAAAGCTGAGCACCAAAGAATTGATGCTTTTGATCTGTGGTGTTGGAGAAGACTCTTGAGAGTCCCTTGGACTGCAAGGAGATCCAACCAGTCCATCCTGAAGGAGATAAGTCCTGGGTGTTCATTGGAAGGACAGATGCTGAAGCTGAAACTCCAATACTTTGGCTACCTCATGCAAAGAGTTGACTCATTGGAAAAGACCCTGATGCTGGGAGGGATTGGGGGCAGGAGGAGAAGGGGACAACAGAGGATGAGATGGCTGGATGGCATCACTGACTCAATGGACATGAGTTTGAGTAAACTCTGGGAGTTGGTGACGGACAGGGAGGCCTGGCGTGCTTCGATTCATGGGGTCGCAAAGAGTCGGACACGACTGAGCGACTGAACTGAACTGAACTGAACTGAAAGTCAGGATTCTAACCCAGGCAGCCAGGTTCCCAACTTTTACATGATGGTGCCATGTAAAGTTAAATAGCATTTGGATTTCTGTTTCTTTAATGAACCCCCCCCCCCCCCCCCCGCCTTTTTGTTTTTCTATCTCTCTTTGGAAGCTTTCAGAATCTTCTTTTTATTTTTGGTGCTCTAAAATTTTGTAATCATGTGCCCTAGGGGTTTTTTTTAAAAAATTCATTTTCTGTGATAGTAGATCTTTTAAATTTATAGTTTCATGTCCTTTAATTTCTGGAAATTGTTGTGTGTATGTGTGTGTGTTTGATAATTTTCCTCCCACTGCTTTCTCTGTTCTCTCTTTCTGGAACTCCTCTTAGTCATATGTGAATTTTGGATTTTTAAATATCTTTTCTCTCCCAGTTCTACTTTCTGATGAATTTTTTTGACTTTATCTTCCAGTCCTGTTGATTTTTAAAAAAGAATTTAAGTTACATTTTCATTTCCAGTTACATTTTCATTTCAAGTTACATTTTCATCTCTTTCTTGTTCTCTGAATTTCTCTTCTGCATGGCTTCCTGTTGTTGATTTACAGACATACATATTCTCATTATTCTGATGGAAGGACTTACAGTTTTTAAAATTTCAAGTTTTCATCTGCTCTTTACATTGTCTTTTTCTTCTTCAACTTCTTTTTTAAAGTCTGTTTGGTTATTTTTGTTCACATTAATGGAAATGTCTTTCCAGATATTGCTTGGAAATATTGCTTGGCTGTCCACTCATAATGAGAAGCAAGAGATCCAAATCTCAAAGCTCTGTTCTCAGTTTTACCTCTCTGTCAACAACACAGCTTTCTTCACCCCTTTTTTGGGTGTGGCAGAATAAATTGACTTTTTTCTCATCAGTATCTTTCATGGCAGGCATTTAAGTTTTACTTTCTACTGTTTTCTGATAGGTTGTTACTATTCATCCATATCTTTTCCATTCTTCATATTTTTATGGTTTGCAGATGTCTCCAGGATTCATTGTAGTTGAATTTGTGTTTCTGTTCTCATTGTCCTTGTGGTTTGGAGAAAAGTCCTGAGAGAAGAAGTGTGAAGAATTATCTTTACTTTGCAATTTTAAGTGAAAGTCAACCAATTTCTTCTTAAAATATTTTCCTTTCCTTGCCTCTGTGGCTCCGCAGTCCTTGGATTCTGTTCTTACTTTTTTCTTCTTCACCAGGTGTTGGAGAAGACTCTTGAGAGTCCCTTGGACTGCAAGGAGATCCAACCAGTCCATCCTAAAGGAGATCAGTCCTGGGTGTTCATTGGAAGGACTGATGCTGAAGCTGAGACTCCAATCCTTTGGCCACCTGATGTGAAGAGCTGAATCATTGGTAAAGACCCTGATGCTGGGAAAGATTGAGGGCAGGAGGAGAAGGGGATGACAGAGGATGAGATGGTTCTATGGCATCACCGACTCAGTGGACATGGGTTTGGGTGGACTCCGGGAGTTGGTGATAGACAGGGAGGCCTGGCGTGCTGTGGTTCATGGGGTCACAAAGAGTCAGACACGATTGAGCAACTGAACTGAACTGATACATCTAAACTGTGGAGGCCCCCACACTGTGGTACATGACCACCTACTCATCTCTCTCTGTACTTTACTTGAGATGCTCTAATACATTTATGAGATATTAAATCCCTCTGTATCCCAACTCCCAAATTTATATTTCTCTCCCAGATCTCTACTTAGAATCTCAATTTAATCTATTTTTCAAGTGAATCACAAATGCAACATGTCCCAAACTCTTGATTTTCGGCCTTAAGCCTGTTCCTCCACTAGCCTTTCACATCTCAGTCAACGGCAGCACTGCCCAGCCAGTTGCTCCAGCCTCAAGCCTTGTTATTTCTCCCTCTTGTTGAGTAAGCCCTTCCTTGCCACATTTAATCCAGTCCATTTACTCCAAGGTTCTAATTCCAAAATATAGTTTGAATCCCTCTGCTGTGATCCAAACGACTATAATTTCTCATCCGGATTCCCAACCCAGCCTCCTAACTGGTCCCCAACCTCTACTCTTGTCTCTCTACTCCATGCTTCAGACAGCAGCCTTAGTGCATTCATAGTGTCAATCGGATCATACACTCCTTTTCCTTACAGATCCTAGTAATTTATTTTAACATTTCCAAGAAAAGCCAAGCTTGTATGAGACTGGGCATGACCTGGTTTTTACCGACCCCTTGAACTTTGTCTCCTACAGAGTGCTGAGACAGAGGAGTGGCAATCACTCTAGGCTCAGGGCGTTCACATGTGCTGGGTTTTTTTTTTTTTTTTTTTTACCTTGTTCACTCTTTCTTCATATAGATTGCTTATTTCCATCCTCCAAATCTCATCTTAAATGTCACTTCTCAGCATGTGTATCAGTAAAATTGTATATTATGCAGTGTTTCACGAAGGAACATTTTAGTAAAATCTGTATTGTTTACCAAAACAGAGGTCTCTTGGATCACCCAATCTAAGGTAGGTTCTCCCAGGTTTTCTCTCATAAGACTCCTTTCTTTTTCTTTGATAATTTGTCTTGATTCGCTTTGGATATTTCTTTTCTTTTTTCAAAAACAAGTTTGTTTACAGTTGAAAGCTTAAACATGAAATCTTGGGTTCTGGATCTGTGAGGCTTCCAAGGTCTCTTGATCAAATGGGGCAGCAGCCAGCAGTGCAGCCAACAAGGGGTCAGTCCAGTTTATCTTCCTGAAGAGCATCACCCCGAGCAAGGGAAGCCTACAGTGGCAGACATGGAGGGTTTGGTTCAGTCTCCCTCTGGTCTGCCTCTCCCTTCACTGTGAGATCATCGCAGGCAGCTGGGGTTTATTGTTGGGGCCTGTGAGAACATTCTCAATCTTTCTCATCACCAGCAGTCTCTCAGTGATTTTTCCAAATACCATATGCTTCCCATCTAGCTAATCACACTTAGAGCTGGTGATGAAAAACTGGCAGCCATTTGTACTGGGACCACTGTTTGCCATGAAAAGCAGGCCTGGAGCTATGTCTAAGCTTAAAATCTTCATCTTCAAATTGCCCTTGGAAAATATAGGCAACTCCAGTACCATCTCCATTAACAAAATCTCCATCCTGAAATCTTTTATGACTTTGTGGAAGGTGCTCCCTTTGTATCTTATTGGAACCCCATCTTTTCTGAATTCTCCATTTCAGAACTGCCTAAAATTATTGGCCATCTTAGGTACAACATCTCCAAAGAGATCAATCTTCATGTGGCCAACTTCCTATAACCAGCGGGAGATGGTCAGAAGGCCCAGCCCAAGCCCATGAAAGCTTCGGCAGTGGCTCAGATGATAAAGAATCTGCCTGCAGTGCAGGAGACCTGGATTTGATCCCTGAGTTGGGAAGATGCCCTGGAGACAAGAATGGCAACCCACTCCAGTATTCTTGCTGGGAAATCCCATGGACAGAGAAGCCTGGAGGACTACAGTCAGTAGGGTTGCAAAGAGCCAGACAGGACTGAATGACTGAGCATACTTGCAAGCCAATGAAAGCCTCACCCCAAACAGGGAACCCTCCCTCCCCTATGTTGCTTGGTCCCTCCCACCTCCACCTCCCATTTTGGATATTTACTTTCTTAGCTACTTAAAGTTTGTTTTTCACTCTAGAGGATAAAACTGTAAGCTAGAGCTAGTAAGTTAGGGTTTTTTTTCTTTTCACCATTTTTCTTCTAGGGCCAAACCTGTGGCGATCTTCCACTAATATATATATATATTCCACTAATATCAGTTCAGTTCAGTTCAGTCATTCAGTCATGTCTGATTCTTTGCGACCCCATAAACAGCAGCACGCCAGGCCTTCCTGTCCATCACCAACTCCTGGAGTCCACCCAAACCCATGTCCATGGAGTTGGTGATGCCATCCAACCATCTCATTCTCTGTCATCCCCTTCTCCTGCCCTCAGTCTTTCCCAGCACCAGGGTCTTTTTCAATGACTCAGCTCTTTGCATCAGGTGGCCAAAGGATTGGAGTTTCAGCTTCAACATCAGTCCTTGCAATGAACACCCAGGACTGATCTTTAGAACGGACTGGTTGGATCTCCTTGCAGTCCAAGGGACTCTCAAGAGTCTTCTCCATTTATTTTTATTAGTTGGAGGCTAATTACTTTACAATATTGTAGTGGTTTTTGCCATACATTGACATGAATCAGATGATTACAGACACTTGAATAGAAACTTCATGTTAAATAACATTATGTCTATTTCTCTGATATTAAATTTCTTGGATGTTATAATACTATTATGATTATGTGCAAAAATATCTTTATTCCTATTAAAGATTTGGGGATGAAAAAAGAAAAAAGAGTCTTCTCCAACACCACAGTTCAAAAGCATCAATTCTTCTGTGCTCAGCTTTCTTTAGAGTCCAACTCTCACATCCATACATAACTACTGGAAAAACCATAGCCTTAACTAGATGGACTTTTGTTGACAAAGTAATATCTCTGCTTTTTAATATACTGTCTAGGTTGGTCATAAGTTTCACTAATATATATATTTTCAATTAAATGAATGGTTTCAAAAATGACTAAAGAACAATGAAACAAAATTGAGATATGTGAAAAAATTCTGCCACATAAATTAGAGGATTACCATAGTATTTTCAAACATAGAATGAGCATACTTTAAGAAAGACAATTAAATTTTAGGGAATATATGCTCAGTGTTTTCAGGGTACTTAAGGAAATTGTGGATTCTTTGAATAAGCTATAAAAGATGTTATGGTGAGACAAGATGAAAATAAAATGGAAATGTGAGACTGATATGTGAGGAAACAAGGAAGAGTATAACAGAAATTATGGTGGCATAAGAAGCAATAAAGAGCAGAATCAATACTGCAGAGAATCACTTCAATGAAAGACAAGAAGCTCTTTAAGAACACAGGAAAAGGACAAAGTGATTAGAGAACTAGAAAGAATATAATAGGTTACAGAGATAAATAACAATAACGTATCTTACTACCCCAAAATGGACTAAATGGCAGCTGGAGGGGAGGTAGTAAGAGGGTAAATATATGTATTTTGTTGTTTTAGTTGCTAAGCTGTGTCTGACTCTTTGCAACCCCATGGACTGTAGCCTGCCAGGCGCCTCCATCCATGGAATTTCCCAGGCAAGAACACTAGAGTAGATTGCCATTTCCTTCTCCAGGGGATCTTCCCCACCCAGAGATTGAATACACATCTCCTTCATGAAGTTGCATTCTATACCACTGAGCCACATATATATATATGTGTGTGTATGTATATATATATATGTGTGTGTGTGTGTATATATATATATATATATATATATATATATATATACTGATTTCCATAACTTTTATAGGAGACACCAATGGATGCCGTTCATTTGTGACCAGAGACATTTGAGAATACAGAAGAGAAGCATGGATTTAAGTAGCTTTTTTTTTTTAAAAAGATAACCACTGGTAGAACTAAAATATTCCAAATTCCTACTGGAGAAAAAATTATTAGAGCATCAGCTGAAAGTTAGAAAATGGTAATGAAACACTTTAAAACATACAAGATAACAGAAGTAGATCCAAATGTATATAACCTAAAAATAAATACAAGAGGAATAAAATCACCAATAAAGGTAATAGGTATTCAGTTCAGTTCAGTCACTCAGTCATGTCTGACTCTTTGTGACCCCATGGACTGCAGCACCCAAGGCCTCCCTGTCCATCACCAACTCCCGGAGTTTACTCAAACTCATGTCCATTGAGTCAGTGTTGCCATCCAACCATCTCATCCTCTGTCATCCCCTTCTCCTCCCACCTTCAATCTTTCCCAGCATCAGGGTCTTTTCCAATGAAAAGACTTTTCCAGTTCTTTCCATCAGGTGGCCAAAGGATTGGAGTTTCAGCTTCAACATCAGTCCTTCCAGTGAACATTCAGGACTGATCTCCTTTAGGATGGACTGGTTTCATTTCCTTGCTGTCCAAGGGACTCTCAAGAGTCTTCTCCAACACCACAGTTCAAAAGCATCAGTTCTTTGGCGCTCAGCTTTCTTTATAGTTCAATTCTCACATCTATACATGACTACTGGAAAAACCATAGCCTTGACTAGACGGAACTTTGTTGGCAGAGTAATGTCTCTGCTTTTTAACATGCTGTGTAGGTTAGTCATAACTTTCCTTCCAAGGAGTAAGCAACTTTTAATTTCATGGCTGCAGTCAGTCAAAAAACAAAATCAAATAAGATTTTGTTTACAACAGACATCTAAGATGAGGTAACAAAGGTTAATCAGCATTTGTGACTCAGTCAATCCTTGGATCAAATTACTGAATGCCTACCACATGCCAGGAGCTGTTATAAATGCTGCATTTAAAATGCAAAAACTGGCAAAAATATGCCATTCAAGAGCTTCCCAGGTGACACTAGTGTTAAAGAACCTGCCTACCACTTCAGAAAGTTCAGGTTTGATCTGTGGGTGGGGAAGATCCGCTGGAGGAGGGCATGGGAGCCCACTCCAATATTCTTGCCTGGAGAATCCCATGGACAAGAGAGCCTGGCTGGCCTCAGTCCATAGAGTCTCATAGAGTCGGACACGAGTGAAGCAACTTTTCATGCATGCCATACAAATATAAACAAAACTAAAGCAGGACTCCCAATTTCAATAGAAAGTTTTTGTATTCCTATAAAATTCAAAATAGGACAAAGAGATTGTTTTATTGTTGACACTGTTAAACCTCAATAAATACTTAACTGCAATCAAATGATATGCATCGAAGAACACAATGACAAAATATATAATGCTAAATCTATCTGTTATGTGTGAAAAAAAGGTTCAAAACAATAGTGCAGGGAAACATTAGCATATTCCTCTGAGTCTTTACCTAACCAAAGAAACAGAAGTATATATGATTATTAATAAATTGAATAATATAAATTGACAATATATATTTAAATATGTAACAAATCTTATTTCTTACAAAACAAAACTCTTATATTTTTAATGTACATAGAACACTAGAAGAAACTTTTTAAAGTAAAACTGACTCAGGTGTATAATAGGGCTTCCCTGGTGGCTCAGAGGTTAAAGCGTCTGCCTGCAATGCGGGAGACCTGGGTTTGATCCCTGGGTCGGGAAGATCCCCTGGAGAAGGAAATGGCAACCCACTCCAGTATTCTTGGCTGGAGAATCCCATGGACGGAGGAGCCTGGTGGCCTACAGTCCATGGGGTCGCAAAGAGTCCGACACACCCGAGTGACTTCACTTTCACTTTCAGGTGTATAATACAATTGTATTTTTAAAAATCTGTATATGAACATTTATATAAATATATTTAAATAGATAAAGCTAAAGCAAAATGAAGACTGCTGCAGTAATAGTGTCTTTCCCTAGGTAGTGGAATTTCTACTTATTAATATTTTCCTTTTATTTATATGTATTTTGTAGCATTTCTACAATGAGGATGTATTGCTTGTATAATTAAGCAGAGAGGGAGCCAATTAATGATAAAATGAAATACATATTATTAGAAAAGAGATGGGCCATAATAAGAAAGAGGTCATCAATGGGAAGGAAGAAGTGTGACCAGAGAGGGGAAATCTTTAGTGTGTTTTGGGAAGCTTTATTAAACTACAAGAATTGACAGAAGTCCAAGAAAAAGACATTATTACTTCACTTCATGCACAGAAGGGAGCCAAGACAGCACAGCACTAGAATGAAAGCTCTTATCATTGGAGAACACTTTCCCAAGCAGAATGTACCACAAAGTAAGGAACACAGAGAGAAATAGATCCGAAAGGAATATAGATGTTAAAATTAATGCCAATCCTGGAAGGATTGTATTACTATGCTGTTGATTTTGGAAAGTGAGAAAAATTGTAAGTCTCATGAAACGATAAGAGACACTGTGGTGCAGTGAAAAGAACCATATGGAATTAGGCCTATTCAGATTGGAATTCAAGGTCTGCCACTCAACCAGTTTGTTACCTGATTATTTAAAGATCTATGACTCTGAGTTTTCTCATTAATAAAAAGGGAATAATAATGTTTTTTTTTGATGATTGTTATATTGGATTGCTTAAAGAAAGGATATATACATGTATACATGTATGTATGTATACATATATACATGTGTCTGTACATATGAATATATCTACATATGCACACTACCACTCTAATGGAAGAAAGTGAAAAGGAATCAAATAGCCTCTTAATGAAGATGAAAGAGGGGAGTGAAAAAAAACTAAGATCATGGCTTCCAGTTCCATCACTTCATGGCAAATAGAAGGGGAAAAAGTGGAAGCAGTGACAGATTTTATTTTCTTGGGCTCCAAAATCACTGCAGACGGTGACTGCAGCCATGAAATTAAAAGATGCTTGCACCTTAGAGGGAAAAGTGTGATAAACATAGACAGTGTATTAAAAAGCAGAGGCATCACTTGGCCAACAAAGTTCTGTATAGTCAAAGTTATGGTTTTTCCAGTAGTCATGTACAGATGTAAGAGCTGTACCATAAAGGACACAGGAAGAGGGGAGGAGAGGGTGAGGTGTATGGAGAGAGTAACATGGAAACTTACATTACTATATGTAGAATAGATAGCCAGTGGGAATTTTCTGTGTGTCTCAGGGAATGCAAACAGGGGCTCTGTATCCACCTAGACCAGTGGGATGGGGAAGGAGATGGGAGGGAGCTTCAAGAGCGAGGGGACATATGTACTCCTATGGCTGATTCATGTTGATATTTGACAACAAACAACAAAATTCTGTAAAAGCAATTATCCTTCAATTTAAAAATAAATAAATAAACGGGCTGAGCACCGAAGAACTGATGCTTTCCAACTCTGGTGTTGGAAAAGACTCTTGAGAGTTCCTTGGACTGCAAGGAGATCCAACCAGTCAATCCTAAAGGAAATCAACCCTGAATGTTCATTGAAGGACTGATGCTGAAACTGAAGCTCCAGTACTTTGGCCACCTGATGGGAAGAACTGATTCATGGAAAAGACCCTGATGCTGGGAAAGATTGAGGGCAGGAGGAGAAGGGGTGACAGAGGATAAGATGATTAGATAGCATCACCAGCTCAGTGGACATGAATTTGCGCAAACTCCAGGAGATAAAGAAGGACAGAGAAGCCTGATGTGCTGATGTCTATGGGATTGTGAAGAGTCGGACATGATTTAGCAACTGAAAAACAACAGCAACATATACGCATATATGTGTAGTATCAGGCATAAATGAAACCAGAGTTGGTTAGAAAAGCTTTTGAAAGAAATCGGGCTGAATCTAGAAGGATTAATTTGGTATTTTTGTACTGAGTACTGACTACATACCAGGCACACAGAGGGAAACAATAGCAATGTCCTTTCTGTCCTCAAGAAGCTTATGTACCAGCCACAACTAAGAGTTGTCTAAGCAAAGGCAGTGAATCCTTGAGTTAAAGAATAGTGGAACTTGGGTTACATTGTATGTATTAAATACTGTACAAATAATTATAAAAACCTTCTTCCAAATCTGTTTGAATTATTCACTAAAACTTTTACAGTGACAATTTAACTAAGATGACCATTTATATCCAGGGAAAATGTATTCCTTCAACAAATGCTTAATGAAAATCTATAAACCCAATACTCTTGATACACCCTGTAAAGATAACGTAGTAAGAGCACGTGTATTCTTTTCTTAAGGACCTTGCAATGAAATAGGGTGTTAAGACTATAAATAATATCCATAAATGTAGTACTAGATATTAGAAGAGGGCCTGCATTGGGGACAGAAAGATTATGCTGGGCAGGATAGCATCATGGAAATTTCATAGAGGAGATATTGGCATTTTGGAATGTTACATCAAAGCTAAAATCTGGATATACTAACCTATGGATAGGAAGACGTATGATAAAGCACACTCCTGGGTACAAAAAAAGGATGAAAAAAGGCCAGAGAGAAAAGATAACAATAGTGAGTATTTTGACGTGATTAGATCAACAATGATTGCAGCATGATATTTTTTTTATCTGGACAGTTTCAAAGACTATTGTTTGGGACAACAATGCAGACATATAAAACTGAATAGGTGATGATGCGAAGTTGCTAAAAATCAGATCTCAAGTATTTACTTCTACCTGCCTGCCTCTGATGAGTATTTCTCAAAATGAGTAAAACATTAGTACCCACATGCTGAGTAAGATGTTCAAGAGAATGTCAGAGAGCTTGTTTGTCAACCTTAATTGGCAACTGATGTTTAAAAGATGGTAACGTAATTTTCATGATTTACTGGGAATATGTTGCTATTTAATGCCACAGGAGGAGGAATTAATACATGCAAAAACCCATAGAAATGAGAAATATGGACAAAATAATCCCCTTTTTGTTTCAGGAAAGTGTAAAGCAGTGTGCCCCAGGGACTGTTGGCAAATATTATCAGCTCTGACAGCCACTACTTAACATAAATTCTGGGAAACCAGAGGCTTCTGGGTAATATGAATCAGAAGGAAAGAATGCCCCATGGTGTGACTGAAACTTTTTAATGGAATACTGGTTGATCTTAGTGAAGAAGGCCAGGGGTCAGGGTCAGTTTGGAAGAACTTTCTGTCTGTTCCTGTGTAGTGTGTGGTTGTGTGGTTTAGTTGCTAAGTCATGTCCTACTCTTTGTGACCCCACAGACTGTAGTCCTCCAGACTCCTCTGTCCATGGGATTTCCCAGGCAAGAATACTGGAGTGGGTTGCCACTTCCTCCTTCAAGGGTTCTTCCCAACCCAGGGATTGAACCTGCGTCTCCTGCATCATCTTCATTGGCTGGTGGATTCTCCCATCCAAGTACTAACCAGGCCCGACCCTGCTTAGCTTCCGAGATCAGATGAGATCGGGCGCGTCCAGGGTGGTATGGCCGTAGACTGGCTGGTGGATTCTTTAAAGCTGAGCTACCTGGGAAGTCTAGGGACTGGTGAGAGTGTCATGGAAAGTTCTAGATCTGCACTAGCATGAAAACATGGCATAGAATGAAGGGGAGTTCCTTTAGGAGAAGGGAAGAGTAGGGAGAAGGGCTGAACTTGCCAAGGTGAAACTCACAGAGAAGAAGGGAACTTGGTGATATTAAGAATGTAGAATGTATAAGATTTGATGATTTAAATGTAAATGATGAGGGGAGATAAGGCAATCCTCATCAGATTGTGTATACAAACATACATACATGGTTTGGGTAATTGTGGGTGATAGTGATGATGCCATTTACCCAACAGAAGGAGGAAATTTTGTATTTACCTATCTAATGTTTTTATCTATATGCTGTTTTTTTTTTCTAAGCTGTACTTCTACAAGCTGATGGAATTTGAAAAGGGGAAAGTTAAAACTTTCCTAAGTGGTTGCCACCCTATCACTGATAGGAAGAGAATGGGTAGCATACCCACTGCTTTCCCATTGGCTAGCTCACTACCTAGAGGAGAGACAGGTACTGTGAGCACAGAAGAGGGGTCGCTACAAGGCGCTAAGGTGCTGAAGGCAAAGCCAGCCTCTTATTTTGCCTGGCATGGAAATGGAGGTTAGGTGCTATTGAAGGTTTCCAAGAGGAAATGACTCTTGAATTGAGGTTTGAGGGATGAGTGGGAGTTTCGTGGATGGAAAAGGGAGGAGAAACGTGTACATAACATATGTGAAAACGTGGCTAATCTGGGCAATGACAAATGGTCCTATCTGGCTGAATACAAGCACGAGAAGGGGTGAGTGATGTGAAATGAGGGTGGAAGGATATCAGAAGCAGAGAAGTATGGGCCTTGATGCAGTGCTAAGTGACAGTTTTTACCCTGCGATGGGTGGAGGGCTGTTGGAGAATTTTGAGGAGAATCTTTACAGCTTCTTAATAGCTTCTTGCTTACTCACAGCCTCACTCACCCACTCAACAAATATTACCTAGCTTTCATGTTGGAACATTCTGGTGGCAATGTGAAGGATGAATAAATAAAAGGTATTTGGCAAAGAAGATCAGCTGTTTTCCAAAATGGGCATCTTCGGCCTAGATACATAGCTGGACCACGTTTCTCAGTCTGTGTGGCTGTGTGTCCTTATTCTGTGAAATGTGTGTGGGCATGAATTGTGCTTGGTCAGGTTCACTAATGGCCCACTTATCCTGGGTTTTATGCTTTTCTTTTTCCTAACTGACCAGGTTGAGACTTTGGAAACCAAGTCATGAAGATTTTGGGGCTGCCTTTGTTACAGGCCTCCCTATTATCTTAAAATACACTCTTGGGCTATCCTGTGAGCCAGAAATAAGCTTTTGTGATGCTGAGTCATTGTGTCTTTGGATCTATTACCATAACTTGGTCTATGCTAATAATACAGAGTGAGATAAAAAACTTGGTGTGAGAAGATGAACGTCTCACCTAAGAACAGGGCATATAAAAGGGGAAGGGGTGATAATACATAGAGATTTAGGACATGGAGCAAACAGGACTTGGCAAGTGATTGATGTAGTGGATGAGAGTAGAGACAAGGTCCAGCACAATTCCTGGGTTTGTGACAGTGGTGACATTCATGAAGATAAAACATACTTTAAGAGGAGCAAAAGTTCGGTAGAAGATATATTTGGTTTTTAAAAAAGAGATGTTTGAATTTAGTCTAAAAAAAAAATGGTACTGATGAACCTATTTACAGGGAAAGAATAGAGGTGCAGACGCAGAAAACAGACTTGTGAACACGGCGGGGCAAGGAGAGGAAGGTGCAGATCGAGAGAGTAGCATTGACATATGTACACTACCATGTATAAAAGAGAGAACTGGCGGGAAGCTGCTCTGTAGCACAGCGAGCTCAGCTGGGTGCTCGGTGGTGCGCTAGAGGGACGGAGTAGGGGAAAGAGAGGGAGGGGATATATGTACACATATATCCTGATTATGTGATTCACGCTATTCACAGCAGTAACGAACACAACATTGTAAAGCAATTATATTCCAATAAAAAAAGATACTTGACTTGTCATGAGGGTTAGGAATATGAAACTGGCTTATTGTAGAAGTATGAGATTTAGATAAATATTTGGGAGACTAAGGTTATAATGCTGTGAAGTGATTCATTTACACGTAAAAATACAGTGTAGAGAAGATAATTGATTTCTATGAAACACTTGCAAGTCCTGTTTGCTCCATTTCCTAAATCTCTATTATCACCCCTTTCTCCCTCTCACTAGGTCACTCAGCAAACTTGTCTGTTTATAAACCCTCTTTCTCTTATGATTCCTTAAATGTTGATGTCTCTATGAGAAATTCAGAGAGGAATAAGACACGTAAATAACATTGCAGTGATCAAAAAGCAGCCTGTGGGACAAAGCAATAACTTATTTTCCTCAAAAATCAAATGCAATCCTTAATTTAAAAAAACCTGAAACAAAAGAGTGAACCCACACATTGAGACTTAATTGTTATATCAACTAATTGTAATATATAGATCTTAGTAGGATCATAAACAAATTATAAAATAAATAAACATATATGTATACTGACATTTGAGTATACAAAACAGGCAAGAGAATCTGTGTGCTGATTAAATCCTGGGCTCTATTAAGAAGATATTGTTAACATTTTAGGTGTGAAAATACTGAGTCCTTATTATTATTTTTTTAGAGATATCTATTGAAATATTTTTTAAAATGATAAAATGTTGAAGATCTGTTTCAAAACACTCCAGGCAGAGTGAAATGGGATTAGGGTATCAGAGAAAGAGGGTTTATAAATAGACAATTTTGCTGAGTCATCTAGTGTTAAGATCGGTATTTGACCAAAACTAACGCACTATCACCAGAGAAGGCAATGGCACCCCACTCCAGTACTCTTGCCTGGAAAATCCCATGGACGGAGGAGCCTCGTAGGCTGCAGTCCATGGGATCGCTAAGAGTCAGATACGACTGAGCGACTTCACTTTCACTTTTCACTTTCATAAATTGGAGAAGGAAATGGCAACCCACTCCAGTGTTCTTGCCTGGAGAATCCCAGGGACTGGGGAGCCTGGTGGGCTTCCATCTATGGGGTCGCACAGAATCGGACACGACTTAGCAGCAGCAACGCACTATCACAGAATAGAATTATGGCATGTAAGAATAAATTTGGATTCTTATTTTTAAGGGTAACTGTTATTACTATTTTGTTATTTAAAAATTGAGTAGTCAAATTTGAAAACTTTGATATCCCAGCATAGAAACCATCATTGCTTAGTGCTGTCTCTACCCGAACTTCTTTGGTCAAATATCTGTACATTCCCAACAGTGAACCATTGTTTTCGTTCAGTTGAGCTCAGTGGAGGAGCAAGATATTTGGGGTACCCCATTGTTCTGTAACATGTTTTTCTTTTCTTTATATCCTTTATATCCTGTCTTATGTTTGCTCCAAATATAATTACTATTGTATCCAGATTTGGGAGACTGTCCTACTCATGAAACTTGGAGGTGACAAAGGTGATATTTTTCTTTTTATTTATCCTCTCAAGGTATGAAAGGATTTCCAAATACAACTTTTCCTTGAAAGACTCATGGCCTAATTCAATTAAATATTTGAATGTTAAATGTAGTTCTTGAAAGTGATTTTGCTTTATTAATTTTCATGAATGTTACAAACCAAGAAATTCAACAAAGACCAAAAATTATGATATCTTTACTAGTTTACTAGTATTTTTATAGTTGTTTATTATTGTGTTATATTATTACTAGTTTACTTGTCTTTAAAATTTTGTAAGCATTTTTTGATTCAAAGTATGTCATATTCTTGTTTAAAGTTACTTAGGTAGCATTCTGCCTACAAATGTTTATATTAACGGATATATTTCCTTATTGAACTATTTGAAAGGTTTTAATAATTGTTTTTTGTACATGAAATAGTTTTCACAGTTACCACAAATTATTATCGCATTTTACTCTTAGTGATATTTATTTTTCAAGGAACTGATACTGTTTCTAGATATACAACACTTCAGGTTTTCACTGCAAGTTGCATCTAGAATATTTACTCATATTCTTTAAATTTACTTTTTATTGAAGGAGAATTGCTTTACAGAATTTTTTTTTCCTGTCAAACTTCAACATGAATCAACCATAGGTCTACATATGTCCTCTTCCTTTTGAACCTCCCTCCCATCTCCTACCCCATCCCACCCCTCTAGATTGATACAGAGCCCTTGTTTGAGTTTCCTGAGCCATACAGCAAATTCCCATTGGCTAGTTATTTTACATAAGGTAATATAAGTTTCCATGTTACTCTTTCCATACATCTCACCTTCTCCTCCCCTCTCCCCATGTCCATAAACCTGTTCTCTATTTCTGTTTCTCCATTGCTGCCCTGTAAATAAATTCTTCAGTACCATTTTTCTAGATTCTGTATATATATGTGTTAGAATACGATATTTATTTTTCTCTTTCTGACTCACTTTACTCTGTATAATAGGTTCTAGGTTCATCCACCTCATCAGAACTGACTCAAATGCACTCCTTTTCATGGCTGAGTAATATTCCATTGTGTATATGTACCACAGCTTCTTCATCCATTCATCTGTCAATGGACACCTAGGTTGCTTCCATGTTCTAGCTATTGTAAATAGTGCTGCAATGAACAATGGGATACATGTGTCCTTTTCAATTTTGGTTTCCTCAGGGTTTATTTCTAGGAGTGGGATTGCTGGGTCATATGGTAGTTTTATTCCTAACTTTTTAAGGAATCTCCATACTGTCTTCCATAGTGGCTGTATCAATTTACATTCCCACCAATAGTGCAAGAGTGTTCCCTTTTCTCCATACCCTTTCCAGCATTTATTGTTTGTAGACTTTTTGAAGGTGGCCATTCTGATTGGTGTGAGGTGATATCTCATTATAGTTTTGATTTGCATTTCTCTAATAATGAGTGATGTTGAGCGTATTTTCCTGTGTTTGTTAGCCATTTGTTTGTCTTCTTTGGAGAAATGCCTGTTTAAGTCTTTTCCCCATCGTTTGACTGGGCTGTTTGTTTTTCTGGTATTGACTTGTATGAGTTGCTTGTATGTTTTGGAAACTAGTCCTTTATCAGTTGTTTCATTTGCTGTTATTTTCTCCCATTCTGAAGGTTGTCTTTTCACCTTGCCTATAGTTTCCTTTGCTGTGCAAAAGCTTTTAAGTTTAATCAGGTCCCACTTGTTTACTTTTGTTTTTATTTCCATTGCTCTAGGAGATGGGTCATAGAGGATCTTGCTTTGATTTATATTGTTGTGTGTTCTGCCTATGTTTTCTGCTAAGAGTTTTATACTTTCTGGTCTTACATTTAAGTCTTTAATCCATTTTGAGTTTAATCTTTGTGTATGGTGTTAGGAAGTGTTCTAATTTCATTCTTTTACATGTACCTGTTCAGCTTTCCCAGCACCATTTATTGAAGATGCTGTCTTTGCCCCATTGTATATTCTTGCCTCCTTTGTCAAAAATAAGTTACCCATTGGTGGATGGGTTTATTTCTGGGCATTCTATCTTGTTCCATTGGTCTATATTTCTGTTTTTGTGCCAGCACCATACTGTCTTGATGACTGTAGCTTGTAGTATAATCTGAAGTCAGGAAGGTTGATTCCTCCACCTCTGCTCTTCTTTCTCAAGACTGCTTTGGCTATTCAGGGTCTTTTGTGTTTCCATTCCAATTTTTTGTTCTAGTTCTGTGAAAAATGCCATTGGTAATTTGATATGGATCACCCTGAATCTGTAAATTGCATTTGATAGTATAGTCATTTTCACAATATTGATTCTTCCTACCCAGGAACTTGGAACATCGCTCCATCTGTTTAGGTTGTCTTTGATTTCTTTCATTCAGTTCAATTCAGTCGCTCAGTTGTGTCTGACTCTTTGTGACCCCATGAATCACAGCACACCAGGCCTCCCTGTCCATCACCAACTCCTGGAGCTTACTCAAACTCATGTCCATTGAGTCGGTGATGCCATCCAGTCATCTCATCTTCTGTTGTCCCCTTCTCCTCCTGCCCCTGATTCCCCCCAGCATCAGGGTCTTTTCCAATGAGTCAGCTCTTCGCATCAGGTGGCCAAAAGATTGGAGTTTTAACTTCAACATCAGTCCTTCCAATGAACACCCAGGACTGATCTCCTTCAGGATGGACTGGCTGGATCTCCTTGTAGTCCAAGGGACTCTCAAGAGTCTTCTCCAACACCACAGTTCAAAAGCATCAGTTCTTTGGTGCTCATCTTTCTTCACAGTCCAACTCTCACATCCATACATGACCACTGTAAAAACCATAGCCTTGACTAGATGGACCTTTGTTGGCAAAGTAATGTCTCTGCTTTTTAATATGCTGTCTAGTTTGGTCATAACTTTCCTTCCAAGGAGTAAGTGTCTCATAATTTTCTGTGCACAGTTCTTTTGTCTCCTTAGGTAAGTTTATTCCTAGATATTTAATTCTTTTTGTTCCAATAGTGAATGGAATTGGTTCCTTAATTTCTCTTTCTGATTTTTCATTGTTAGTATATAGAAATGCAAGTGATTTCTGTGTATTAATTTTGTATCCTACAAGTTTGCTAAATTCACTAGTTAGCTCTAGTAATTTTCTGATACTATCTTTAGGGTTTTCTATGTACAGTATCTTATCATCTGCAAACAGTGAGAGCTTTACTTCTTCTTTCCCGATATGGAGTCCTATTTCTTTTTCTTCTCTGACTGCTGTAGCTAGGACTTCCAAAACCATGTTGAATAATAGTGGTGAAAGTGGACACCCTTATATTGTTCCTGATCTTAGGGGAATGCTTTCAGTTTTTCACCACTGAGAATGTTTGCTGTAGGCTTATCATATGTAGCCTTTACTATGTTGAGGTAGGTTCCTTCTATGCTCATTTTTTGAAGAGTTTTAATCATAAATGGGTGCTAAATTTTGTCAAAGGCTTTCTCCACATCTATTGAGATGATCATATGGTTTTGTTAATATGGTGTATCACACTGTTTGATTTGCATATATTGAAGAATCCTTGCATTCCTGGAATAAACCCAACTTGATCATGGTGTATGAGTTTTTGATGTGTTGCTGAATTCTGTTTGCAAAAATTTTGTTGAGAATTTTTGCATCTATGTTCATCAGTGATATTGGTCTGTAGTTTTCTTTTTTTGTGTTGTCTTTGTCTGGTTTTGGTGTCAGGGTGATGGTGGCCTCAAAGAATGAGTTTGGAAGTGTTCCTTCCTCTGCAATTTTTTGAAAGAGTTTTAGAAGGATAGGCATTAGCTCTTCTCTAAATGTTTGATAGAATTCTCCTGTGAAGCCATCTGGTCCTGGGCTTTTGTTTTTTGGGAGATTTTTGATCACAGCTTCAATTTCAGTGCTTGTAATTGGGTTGTTCATAATTTCTACTTCTTCCTGGTTCAATCTTGGAAGATTGAACTTTTCTAAGAATCTGTCCATTTGTTCCAGCTTATCCATTTTATTACCATGTAGTTGTTCATAGTAGTCTCTTATAATCCTTTGTATTTCTGCATTGTCTGTTGTAACCTCTCCTTTTTCATTTCTAATTTTGTTTATTTGATTCTTCTTTTTTTCTGGATGAGTCTGGCTAAAGGCTTGTCAATTTTGTTTATCTTCCCAAAGAACCAGTTTTATTAATCTTTACTGTTGTTTTTTTTTTATGTCTTTTTCATTTATTTCTGCTCATATCTTTATGATTTCTTTCCTTCTACTAATTTTTTTTGGTTGTTATTCTTCTGTTTCCAGTTGTTTTAGGTGTAAAGTTGGTTGTCTATTTGATGTTTTTCTTGTTTCTTGAGGTAGGATTGTATTGCTATAAACTTCCTTCTTAGAACTGCTTTTGTTGCATCCCAAAGGTTTTGAGTTGTCATGTTTTCATTGTCATTGGTTTCTAGAAACTTTTTAATTTCTCTTTTAATATCTTTAGTAACCTGTTGGTTATTTAGAAAGGTGTTTAATCTCCATGTGTTTTTGTTTCTTACAATTTATTTTCTTGTAGTTGATATCTAATCTCATAGCTTTGTGGTCAAAGAAGATGCTTGATATGATTTCAATTTTCTTAAATTTACTGATTTTGATCTCTGACCCAAGATATGGTCTATCTTAGAGAATGTTCCATGTGCACTTGAGAGGAAGGTGTATTCTTCTGCATTTGGATGGAACATCCTGAAGATATCAATGAGATCCATCTCATCTAATGTATCAATTAAGACTTGTGTTTCCTTATTAGTTTTCTGTTTCTATCTGTTTTGATGATTCAATGGTGTGAGTGGGGTGTTAAAGTCTCCTTCTATTATTGTGTTACTGTCAATTTCTCCTTTTATGTCTGTTAGTGTTTGTCTTAAGTATTGAGGTGCTTCTATATTGAGTGCATAGATATTTGCAATTGTTATGTCTGCCTCCTGGATTGATCCCTTGATCATTATGTAGTGTCTTTCCTTATCTCTTGTAATCTTCTTTATTTTAAGGTCTGTTTTGTCTGACATGAGGATTGCTACTCCAACATTCTTTTGCTTCCCATTTGCATGGAATATATTTTCCATCCTCTCACTTTCAGTCTATATGTGTCTTTAGGTATGAAGTGGGTTTCTTGTAGACAGCATATATATGGATCTTGCTTTTGTATCCATTCATCCAGTCTCTGTCTTTTGTTTGGAGCATTTAATCCATTTACATTTAAAGTAATTATTGATATATATGTTCCTATTGTCATTTTCTTAATTGTTTGGGGCTGATTTTGTAGATCTATTTTCTTTTCTTGTATTTCTTGACTCTATCAGTTCAGTTCAGTTGCTCAGGTGTTCGAGTCTTTGCGACCCCATGAACCACAGCACGCCAGGCCTCCCTGTCCATCACCAACTCCCGGAGTCCACCCAAACCCATGTCCATTGTGTTGGTGATGCCATCCAACCATCTCATCGTCCCTTTAAAGTTTATTGTAAAGTTGGTTTGGTGGTACTGAATTCTCTTAACTTTTGCTTGTTTGAAAAGCTTTTTATTTCTCCATCAATTTTGAATGAGATCCTTGCCAGGGACAGTATTCTTGGTTGTAGATTTTTCCCTTTTGATACTTTAAATGTATCCTGCTATTCCCTTCTGGCCTGCAGAGTTTCTGCTGAAAGATCAGCTGTTAAGCATATGGGGTTTCCCTTGTATGTTACTTGTTGCTTCTCCTTTGCTGCCTTTAATATTCTTTCTTTGTGTTTAGTCTTTGTTAGTTTGATTAGTATGTTTCCCCTTGGGTTTATTCTGTATGGGACTCTTTGTGCCTCTTGAACTTGATTGACTATTTCCTTTTTCATGTTGGGGAAATTTTCAACTATAATCTCTTCAAAAATTTTCTCATACCCTTTCTTTTTCTCTTCTCCTTCTGGGACCCCTATAATTTGAATGTTGGTATTGTCCAATTAGAATGTTGATATTGTCCCAGAGGTCTCTGAGACTATCCTCAGTTCTTTTCATTCTTTTTACTTTATTCTGCTCTTCAGAAGTTATTTCCACCATTTTATCTTCCAGCTTACTGTTTTGTTCTTCTGTTTCAGATATTCTGCTATTGATTTATTCTAGAGTATTTTTAATTTCAGTAATTGTGTTGTTTCTCTCTGTATGTTTATTCTTTATTTCTTCTAGGTCTTTGTTAATTGATTCTTGAATTTTCTCCATTTTGTTTTCAAGGTTTTTGATCATCTTTACTATTATTATTCTGAATTATTTTTCAGGCAGTTTGCCTATTTCCTTTTCATTTATTTGGACTTCTGTGTTTCTAGTTTGTTCCTTCATTTGTGTAGTATTTCTCTGCCTTTTCATGATTTTTTTAAACTTATGATATTTGAGGTCTCCTTTTCCCAGGCTTCAAGATTAAATTCTTTCTTCCTTTTGGTTTCTGCCCTCCTGGGAGGGGTTGGGGGCAGGAGGAGAAGGGGACAACAGAGGATGAGATGGCTGGATGGCATCACCGACTCCATCGACATGAGTTTGAGTAAACTCTGGGAGTTGGTGATGGACAGGGAGGCCTGGTGTGCTGTGATTCATGGGGTCTCAAAGAGTTGGACACGACTGAGCAACTGAACTGAACTGAACTGAACTGAAGGTTGGCTCAGTGGTTTCTGTAGGCTTTGTATAGGGTGAGATTTGTACTGAGTTTTTGTTTGTTTTTCCTCTGATGGGCAAAGCTGAGTGGGGTGGTTATCCTGTCTGCTGATGATTGGGTGTATATTTGTTTTGTTTGTTGTTTAGATGAGGCATCCTGCACGGGGTGCTCCTGGTGGTTGGGTGATGCCCAGTCTTGTATTCAAGTGGTTTCCTTTGTGTGAGTTCTCACTATTTGATACTCCCTAGGGTTAGTTCTCTGGTAGTCTAGGGTCTTGGAGTCAGTGCTCCCTCTCCAAAGACTCAGGGCTTGATCTCTGACAGGATTGCTGATTAAAGAAACCCTCAGATTCTAGGCAGTTAAGAAGTTTCTTATCGGAAATACCAGATAGTAATTCATGAACATATCCTTGTGAAGACAGGGTTCATTCATGTTTGCTGTTTTTCAGTCCTCCTTCATTGAGTGATGGTGATAAAACTGAGCAGGACCCTATGAGGGCCCACCTGGGCACAAATCCTTTCCAGGTCTCCAGTTTCTACTTTGTCACATCTAGAATATTTATTCATATTTGAGATGAATATTTTGATACTAAGTATAAATCTGGGTAACAAGACTCATCATGGTGAACATTTCATAATGTATAAAAATATCAAATCATTATTTTTGTTGCACACCATTATTTAGTTGTACACGTAAAACTAAAGTAATGTTATAAGCCAATTATACCTTAATAAAACACAGCAAAAACAAGAGAAAGCCCCATGATTCTTTTTCTGTATTGGTACACAGTCCAATGTAATGGAACCTGGGCTGTCATGTGATTATTGGTATGCACAAGTTCAAGGGTGTCAGAAATAACAATGAAGTTGCATTCAGTTATTTGGTCTTTCAGAGCTGAAGCTGAATATCAGCTGAATACTGAGGTGGAAGGATATTGAAAGAGAATATTCAGATAAGCAGGAAAGACCAGGCAAGAATAACTAATTCAACAAATATTTATCTAGAGTATTACAGGCCAAGCACTATTATACACACTTGGGATACATTAGTGAAAACACTTCGTATGGAGCATATACATTCTCATATTATGGAATCAAGGAAACCGAGGGAAGAGTTTCAGAGATCAACAATTTGTCTAGGTCAGTTAAAATAGAAACAGAGAAATGTCCATGGGGTTAGGCAGTTCAAGAGTTAAACTGGTAGCCTTGGTAAGAAGAGTTCTAGAGGAATTGTTGGGTTAGAGGTTAATAGTGAATGGGATGTAGAGACTATTGCTTAGGATTCCTTTAGAAGTTCAGCTGTCAAAGAAGGGGAAAGAACAGTAGCTGGAGGATGGGCTAAGTGGAGGAAAGGATTTTTTTTCTTTTTTGTCATTATTATTATTTTTTACAAAAGTTTATCCTTAAAAGTACAATAGATTCCAAAACAACACTTCATTCTAGCTATAGGTGACAACAGATACTATGGCACGGAATCCTGTTAAACAGGGATGAAATTAAGGTGCAAGGAACTGCTTACTTTTTGCCAGATTTCTTTCTTTCTTTTTTTTAAATTTTGGCTTCCCTGGTGGCTCAGTGGTAAAGAACCTGCCTGCAATGCAGGAGCTGCAGGAGACATGGGTTTGATTCCTGGCTCAGGAAGATACCTGGAGGAGGGCATGGCAACCCACCCCAGTATTCTTGCCTGGAGAATCCTGGGGACAGAACCTGTCAGGCTACAGTCCATGGTATCACAAAGAGTCAGACATGACTGAAGTGACTTAGCATGCACACACATAGCCACTTATGGAACAGGAAGTGGCAACCCACTCTTGTAATCTTGTCTGGAAAATTCTATGGACAGAGGAGACTAGCGGGCTAGAGTCCATGGGGTCACAAAGAGTCGGATATGACTGAGCAACTGAGCACACAGCACATAACCAAGTAACAATTTTGTGAGTTTCTTTTAAGCTAGGGGAGGCTTGTGCACATTAGGTTGACGGTAAACAGGGGTGTCAACATCTGGAAGAATAAGAACAGTTAGTAAGATGTCAGTGGTCAGAGGCGAAGCAAGATAGAGATGGAGTTTTTTGAACACACCAGAGCTGATGGGAAGGAGAACTCCTTTGACTCTACAGAAATGGCCTTTGCAATTTGCTGTCCCTTCCCACTGATGGAAACAGTGACACACACAGCACTTCCTTTCAAGAGCCATGGCAGGAGGTGTCCTCCAACTCCTGGGTCCTTATTAGTGTGCCCAACCTGCTTAAACACAGGGCTTCCTCCCAAACCACAGAAAAGACAACTAGAAGTGGTGGGACCACTTCTCAAACCTGAAGCCGCCAAGAAGAAGCTGAGGCCATAGGAATGAGGAAATGGCAGAATCCCTCCTGCCTCGTTCTGGTTTTAAGAATATCAGGAGTTTCATATAGGAACTTGAAGTGACATGCTCAGGGTGGTAGGATAAATAGATCATTCTCTGTTCCAGTCTACCTGATCTAGGAAGGCAATGAAGAGAAAACCTCTGTTCATCAAGTCTCATTCCCGGGGTCCGGGAATGGACTGCAACCCCAAGAAGGACATTTCCCCCGCCCCTAATTCATACAGACTCCATCTGAGTAACAGCAGCCCTGAAAAAATTCAAAAAGATACTTCTAACCAAAGCTCTACCAATGGCTCAGATGAGGGATTCCTTATCTTTAAGATGTGTAATCCCACACTCTCATATATTTGGAATATACCTAGAGACACGGTTCTGTTTCCTGAGTCCAGTAAGAACTTCTTTAGTGAGTATTTTTTAAAGCAATGTCTCTGATAACCAAGAAAGAATCCACATTTGAGTGACACAAGAGGCAATGGGAATATGAAAGAAACACATGGGAAAAATCTCCCATCTCATTAGAAAACAAAGAAAGTAGAATAGAGCAGCCTTGAGGCAACATTTTAAACCCATAAAAAAGGAGTGACCATGCCTGTATGGGGAAGTTGGTGATGAAACTTGCATTCACAGGACAGCTGGCGTCATTTGAGGACAAACCATTTGGAAAACAGCATGGCAACATGGATTGAGAACTTTAAAGTTGTTTCTATTCTTTTCTTCCCCACATGGTTATCCCATGTCTAAAAATTTATCCTGTGGAATTAATCAGGAAAAAATGCTGCATGAAGTTGTTCATTGCAATATTATTTGTAGTGTCAGATAAATAATAGGAGATCAAAAAGTAATCATGTATTGATCTAGCAGTAAATGAATATATATGTTTCTGCTACAGGAAAATTCTATATATGGGTAACTGTATGATAAAGAATATCATGTGTGCAAAATATGTATCATCATTTTATACCAGATAGCTTATACAAATGATACAGGGGTTTCTTTTGTATTCACTAGTTATCTTATGCAAATTTTATTTATTATTTATTTAATTTATTTTTTGGCTGTGCTGGGTCTTCATTGCTGCATGGGCTTTTCTCTAGTTGTGGCGAAGGGGGGCTACTCTCTAGTTGTAATGCGAGGGTTTCTCATTGCAGAGCATAGGCTGAGGGTGTGTGGGCTTCAGTAGTTGCTGCACATGGGTTCAGTAGTTGTAGCTCCCGAGATCTAGAGCAGAGGCTCAGTAGTTGTGGTGCATGGGGCTTAGTTGCTCTTTGGCATGTGGGGTCTTCCCAGATCAGGGATAGAACCCCTGTCTCCTGTATTGACAGGCAGATTCTTTACCACTGAGCCACCAGGGAAGCCTTTGCAAAATTTATACAAGGAAAATAATCTGGACATTGTTTAGTGCTTAATGTAGAGGAATAGTTCTGTAACTTAGGTGTACATCAGAATCACTGGAATGACCCCACCCCTAGGGATTTTGATTAAAGTCTGGAGGAGGGCCCCCAAAAATCTGCATTTCTAACTTGTTTCTGGGAAAGGTTGCTGCTTGCTGGTTTCAGGGCCTCACTTTGGGAAAACCTCTGGTTTTTAAGTCACTAGCTTTTGCCCGGGGAATCATAATGATAGCTAGGAATCTGGAGTAGGAAACAAAAACAGATATAAATTCCTAGAAGTTATGCATTGCGTGTTACTCATTTATATGTCCCCCACCCCTAATCTCATGTGATATCTAGGTAAATGCTTGTTAAACTGAGTTGACCCACAGCCAGAAATTTCACTAGGCAGTGCAGATCTTCACTTTCCAATTTCTTACCCTCCACAGGAAATAGAACTGACAGAACCACCCACCCGGTCATTGTAGTCTTCATGTTGAAGCCATCTGGTTGGCACAGGCTTTCTGATACAACCCCTGTAATATTCAATTGCTACCGAGTCTGGACAATGGTGGAGAAGGCAACGACTGGAGTGACCTTAGCAGCAGCAGCAGCAGCAGCAGCTGGGCAATGGGGCTGGTGATGAGGTCCGCTCTTGCTGATTTCCATGCCTCTTAGATCCTAGACCCTTAGCAATGGAAACTGAAAAACTGACCCCCTGGCCTGGGATGAACTCCATCCATTTTTAGCCACGAGGAACAGAAAAAAAAAAAAAAAAAGTGCTGAAAAAGTCGGCTGTCTTGAATTTATTGAATCAATGCACTATAATTTAAAAAACACTCCAATTAATATCTCTAGTCAAGCTTCTTTGTGTTTTCACCAACTGTGGAAATACTGGTCACAAATTTCCAAATTGCTCTGTAAAAGGATTTTGTCATGGTTTTTAAATTTTACTTAAAATAATAACGTTTCTTCGCAGTTTGGCTGATATTTGATGTTGTTAATCTTTTAAATTCTTTCTATCTGAGGGAAATAATTATATTTTTATTGTTTTATGTTTCATTGTGTGACACCTAGTGTGGTTGAGTAAATCTTATATGTTTGTTCTTTGTTTTACTTCTCATGTGACTGCTTATTCTAATCTTTTTCTTATTTTCAAATGACTTGTCTGTCTTTTCCTTACTTATTTGTGATTGCTTTTTCTGAATTATGAGGAGTAATTCATTGTTGGTCATGTGATCTCTCAGTCTTTTGAATGCCTTTTAATGTTTTTGTGCTATTGGTATTATACATGTTTAAATTTTTTACACAGTCAAATGCCATTATTTTTGGCCTCTGGGGTTTTCTGTTATAATATTATAAAAAGATCCTTTCTTGTTTTTAAACTTAAATTTTATTTTTAAATATTTTATTTTTCATAAAATCTACCTGAAATTTGTTTTTAGCATGGCAAGAGGTAGGAATCTAATGAATATCCATTTTTCACAATATCATGACAATCCTTACCCCACTGATCTGAAATGCTGTCTTTATAATATTTTCAATTCCCACATACACAGCATTTTTTAATATTTTGGTTCAGTGAGGCATCTGTCTATTTGTTAGCTAATACTAACTTATCTTAGCTATTAGTTTATCCCTCACTGTTATTTTAAAAATGTCTTGGCTTCTGTCATTCATTTTCCTTTTTATAAAATTTGGAACCAATTTGTCAAGCTCCAGAAAAGTTTTTGTTGGAATTTTGTATTTGCATTTAAATCAAGGGTTTATTTTCATTTATTTATGCTTTTTCATTTTATTCATACAATTCTTAAATGTTTCTTGTTAGCCTTTTTGTGTGCTTCTGTTATGAATAGTGCCTTTTTTCTTTTAACTTTCTAAACATTACTATAGATGATTAGAGATTCTGATAAATTTTGTGTGTTGATCTTGTGCTAGCCATATCTACTTTCATATGAGTTCTGGCCATTGAGTTTACCCCCTTGGGTTTTATGTAAACAATAATATTATCTGCAAATAATGATTTTATGTTTTGTCCTTTCCCACATATATGTTCCTTTAAAAATTTCTCCTATCTTATTTAATTTGTTAATAGTGCTAATGAAATATTTAATAATTACAGTGATTAATATTCTGCTGTATTCAATTTTCAGATACTTTCTTTGTAACAGTTCATAAGTGAAGTTTGCCTGTAAATTATTAGCCACATATTGGTTGATCCAAGACCCCCTTTGCAATTTGTGTTTATTCGATCTGAGTTGAGGTTCATGTGTTCTGTTCTACTCTTTATAGTGTTTTATCCTGTGTTCTATTTTCAAAGAATTACTATTTCTCTGTTCACTGATGAGTTATCCCAGTGCTCATTGGGTTTATCCTTGTTATATTAAAAAAGAATTGGTGGAAGGATCAATAGTCATCAAATTGGGGCAAGAGAGGTCTTAAGAAGCCAAGTACCAGTTAAAATAATGAGAGAAAATAATGGAGGACAATGGATGGCAAAAAGAGAAGCAAAGAACAGATGTGCTGAGAAAAGCAGGGAAGTCCCAAGAAGCAAACCTTGGTTTATTAGACCAAGGTTCCTAATGGTTTCCAGGTCTGCTTCTTATGAGGCACCAGGCTGGGCTGTGGGGTTTCCTGTTATTGGGTTTCTATGAGATCCCCATGTATTCTCATGATACCCACCATGTTTAGGCATTAGGTATATGATTCTTGCAATCAAAAGACCTGGCCAGAACACTGACTATGTGGGAAGTCTACCTTTAGGCAGGCAATAGAACCTTTAAAACTCTTTCACCCTAAAGAGTTGCTCCTAATTTGCCCACCTTGTAGGAAATATGTAGGGTTGGAGAATAAATTTCTTGGTGCAGGCTAAGACTGTCTAGACCTTGAGGATTATGGTTTACTGCCTGGGCTGAGGTCTGTCCACAGTCCTACCCACAAGGCCTAGTGGTCTTCTCTTCTCTTAAGGAGGTAGCATCTAATGCTTTCATGTCATGAATGACTATTTACAAATGGTACTGGGCAGACTGCACACCCACCTTCACCCCAGAACTGTTCACTGTGACTGTGCCACTCAATTCTTTGGTCAGCAGAGAACAGAAAGAACAAAAGGAGATAACTGTAGGGAGTGGGCATATGTGCTGTGCTTAGTTGCTCAGTTGTGTTAACTCTTTGTGAACCTATGGACTGATGGTAGCCTGCCTGGCTCCTCTATCCATGGGAATTCTCCAGGCAAGAATACTGGAGTGGGTTGCCATGCCCTCCTCCAGGGGATCTTCCCAACCCAGGAATCAAACCCAGGTCTCCCGCATTGCAGACAGATGCTTTACCGTCTGAAACATCAGGGAAGTGCATAAACACTGGAGTGGGTAGCCTATCCCTTCTTCAGGGGATCTTCCCAATCCAGGAATTGAACCAGGGTCTCCTGCACTGCAGGTGGATTCTTTTTCAGCTAAATTACCAGGGAATCCCATGGGCATATTCAATTCAGTTCAGTTCAGTCCCTCAGTCGTGTCTGACTCTTTACAGCCCCATGGACTGCAGCACGCCAGGCTTTCCTGTCCATCACCAACTCCCAGAGCTTGCTCAAATGCATGTCCATTGAGTCGGTGATGCTATCCAACCATCTCACCCTCTGTCATCCTCTTCTCCACATGCCTTCAATCTTTCCCAGCATCAGGGTCTTTTCCAATGAGTCAGTTCTTTGCATCAGATGGCCAAAGTATTGGAGCTTCAGCTTCAGCATCAGTCCTTCCAATGAACACTCAGCACTGATTTCCTTTAGGATTGACTGATTGGATCTCCTCGTTGTCCAAGGGACTCTCAAGAGTCTTCTCCAACACCACAGTTCAAAAGCATCAATTCTTCGGTGCTCAGCTTTCTTTATGGTCCAACTCTCACATCCATACATGACTACTGGAAGAACCACAACTTTGACTAGACTAGACCTTTGTTGTGAAAGTAATGTCTCTGCTTTTTAATATGCTGTCTAGGTTTGTTGTAGCCTTTCTTCCAAGGAGCAAGCATCTTTTAATTTCATGGCAGCAGTCACAATTTTCAGTGATTTTGGAGCCCAAGAAAATAAAGTCTGTTACTGTTTCTGTCATTTCCCCATCTATTTGCCATGAAGTAATGGGACTGGATGCCATGATCTTAATTTTTTGAATGTGAGTTTTAAGCCAGCTTTTTCACTCTCCTCTTTCACTTTCATCAAGAGACTGTCTAGCTCCTCTTTGCTTTCTGCCATAAGGGTGGTGTCATCTGCATATCTGAGGTTATTGATATTTTTCCCTGTGATCTTGATTCCAGCTTGTGCTTCTCCCAGCCTGGCATTTCACAAGGTGTACTCTGTGTATAAGTTAAATAAGCAAGATGACAATATACAGACTTGACATACTCCTTTCCCAATTTTGAACCAGTCTGTTGTTCCATGATTTTAACTGCTGCTTCTTGACCTGCATGTATATTTCTCAGGAGGCAGGTAAGGTGGTCTGGTATACCCATCTCTTTAATAATTTTCACCAGTTTGTTGTGATCCACACAGTCAAAGGCTTTAGTAGGAAGCCAAAAACTCTAATTTCAACTTAGCAGAGAGAGAGAGAGAAGGCTTGAACATGATAGCAGTCAGCACCAGGAATTTTCTGAACACTATAGGATTCCTACAGGGCCTGCAGTTATCCTTTGAGGCCTAATTCATGGAGTAGCTTTTCTTGAACTGAAATTTGAAGGGTGGATAGGATTTGGACATGTAGATGAATGCCATTTTGTGGAGAAAATAGCGTGATTGAAGACGTGGAGAGTGTCCAGTATGCTCTGTATACATGAAACGAAGGACAACTCTGTTCACCTGGGTGCTAAGGGTACATGAAAGGGGGAGATGCATTTGCACCAGGAAGGTAAATTGATACTAAATCCTGCAATATGCCCTAGGCAGGCACAGCTAGAATTAGAGTTTTCATTCATAGGGGAGCCATTCATCAGCTGCTCTTAGGGATATTAACTTGGAAGCAATGTGCGACTGGCGTGAAGAGAAAGTGGACGTCAGGAGATCTGGTAAAAGACAGTAAGAAAATGATGTAGTTTTAATAACATGAGAGTAAGAAGTGAGTGGATGAGAAAAAAATTAGAGATCAGTGGCTCAAATGGGCCTTGAAAAGAAGCAGTCTGTGTTGCTCTTGGAAGTTGCCTCTGTTTGTGGTTGGAAGGACGATGGTGCCTTTCAGGAAAGTGGGAGATGCTAGCGCAGCGGGGGATGGGGAAGAGGAGGAAATAATGTGGAGGGAGGGCCATTCATAAATCTCTTTAAGAAGCTTCAGACTCAAGAGAAAAGTTAACATCAAATTTGAACACACCCTGTCTCAGGGAAAGACTCAGAAAGATACACTTATGTCATGGCTAAATTAGACTGTTTCATGTCCGCACTGGGGAAAGTCCATGTTTGTAATGTGCATTTCACTAAATTCTTCAGCTTGCAATATGTATAAAAATGTCAAAAGAAGTCTTTTTTTTTTTTTTAAGAGAGTTAAGCTCTCTTATAGTCTATAGCCTTAGATTTTTATTTACTGTGATGATTTTAAAATTACTTAAAAGGTTCTTGTGTATTTATGATTCCAAACATAAAAAATCTAAGGCCTTCTGTCTTAGCACATGATTATATTTCTTTTTTTTTCTTTTAAATATGTTTTTGATGTGGACCATTTAAAAAATCTTTATTGAATACATTACAATATTGATTCTGTTTTATGTTTTGGTTTGGGGACCTTGAAGCATGTGAGATCTTAGCTCCCCAACCAGAGATCAAACCCACACCCCCTGCATTGGAGGGCAAAGTCTTAACCCCTGGACTGCCAGGAAAGTCCCTGATTGCATTTCTGATAAGACATTCTTTCCACAATGACATCTGAAGGATCTCTGAAGGTGACCAATGGGACAGTAATTTTGAGTGAATTTAGAGTTTTAATTGCAAGTGGGGACTGTGGAAAAAAAAAAAAAAAGCATCAACAAAGGAAATAATTGTTCCCAAGAATTACATCTGCACTGCATTCTCTGTCAAAAATTTCTCATTAAAAATGTGTTTCTTTAAAAGTAACTCAAAGCAGCTGATGAAACACAAGAGCATGGAAAGTTTCAAATCCCAGAGCAAATTTGGATTCATCAAGGATCATTTGCCAGAGACCTGACTCAATGGCAAAAGGGCTTCTTACCACTTCTCACATCCTTTAGCTGGGTTTCATACTTAAGTTCAGATGCCTCCAGTTTTATTTCCAAAGCTTAGTATTTTCCATTTAAACACTTCCTTTTCATAATACTTTTGGTGTCTCTCGAGCATCATTACTATTTAATTTTCCCCCTTTAATCCTGACTCTGATGGTTGTGTTTCTTTATTTAAAAAGAGTGGATAAAAGAGAGACTTAGCCATAGGCAGCACTCCTAAAGAAGAGACAGTCCTGAAAACCATCCTGGGTGCCTGAGCCACAGTCAAAGACCAGGGTCCGAGCCCTGGCAGTTAGCAAGACTATTCCCAATATCCCGTAGCTTTTTAAAAAGTATTAAAATCTGTTACTTATTCATGTTTATCCCTAATACTTTTCTGAAGAATATATATTTTTTCAATGTGGTCTTTTTCTAAAAATTGGAATAGAATTGCTTTAAAATCTTGTGTTAGTTTCTGCTGTATAACGAGATGAGTCAGCTACATGTACACATATGTCCCCTCCTTCTTGGGGGAGGTAGGAGGGAGGGTCCTGTAACTTTACAGATATCATAGAGATCAGGCTTGTCTGAGAGGCCATGGGGGCAAATCTTACAAAAGAATAAGAATTTAGAAAAATATGAGTATCTCCTTGAAGCTTGCTCTTCTGATGAACAGAAAGCAATAGATGGGCAGAGGGAGAGAAGTAAAGAGGTCAAAAATCAGATTTAGGCTCATTCTCTCTAAAAAAGGAAAAGGCTCATTTATAAATTCAATGAACACCTGTTATGCCCAGGGACATGGCCAAGGGCTGTGGCAAACCCTGTCTCAAGGGAATTTATAGGCTATTGAGGAGGCAGAGCACAGGAACCGCAGTGATTTAATTATCATCTCCTTAGGCAGGGTGATCTCTCTAAATGGCGGCCCTCGTGTTCTTCCCCATCAGAACATCATGATTTCCTCGTTCACGTTTAGACCACTTTTCTAATGTGCAATTAGACATTCATTTGTTTGGCTATATTTGTTTCGCCATTGCTGTGTATCTAGTAGCTGACACCGTGCCTGCCGCATGGTAGGTGCTCAGTCAGTGTTTCTTTTTTTTTTTTTTTTTAATATTATTTTATTAGTTGGAGGCCAATCACTTTACAACATTTCAGTGGGTTTTGTCATACATTGACATGAATCAGCCATATAGTTACACGTATTCCCCATCCCGATCCCCCCTCCCACCTCCCTCCCCACCCGACTCCTCAGGGTCCTCCCAGTGCACCAGGCAAGAGCACCTGACTCATGCATCCCACCTGGGCTGGTGGGCCGTTTCACCATAGATAGTATACATGCTGTTCTTTCAAAACATCCCACCCTCACGTTCTCCCCCAGAGTTCAAAAGTCTGTTCTGTACTTCTGTGTCTCTTTTTCTGTTTTGCATATAGGGTTATCGCCACCATCTGTGTTTCTTGAATGAATGAGTAAATGAACAGAGGACAAGACTAACTGGAGAAAGCCTCAAATGCCGGTAGAATGCACTGAACACAGACAGCTAGAGATAAAGCTTGCTGAACAGGGAGGAGTCATGTTACTTATCAGAACTGACTCCAAACTGTAGGTGGGAGTGGGTCCCTGTGGACACCATGGAAACAATAAAGGAATCAGATGAGGATGATGGAATCATGCTATTAAGAAGTGTATTTTCTTAAAATACATACATTTATATATGTAAAAAAATATATCTATTTTAACATATTAATAGTCATTATATATCTGGGTTAGAATTTTGATGATGATGGCCACTTCCTCCTCCCTGAAGAACTGCTGAGAACCATTGCTCAGTGGGGTTCAGGAGAGCACTTTCTGTTCTGGCCTGATCCCGATTCCTCTTCTCCCAGCTCCTGCTGACCTCTTTCTGAGTCTGACATTGGTCCTTGACCTATGACTCCTGCTCAGAATCTGTCAGTTCCTTGTTTCAGGATCTTTATTACTATTTGCAGATTATTCTCAGTCTCTGAAAATGTAATTGCTCGAATTTCACTTTAAATACAGTCTGTATCAGTTGATATTTATAGAAGTTTTACTTCCCTCTACTATAAGCTGCAAAATCCTCCTGCCAGTTAGAATTCCGTATCTGCATTCTTAGCCTCAACTCTGACAGTGACAATATCAACAATAATAATAACGTAGTCTCTATTTACTTAGTTCTTACTGTGTGGTATGATTGTGTTAAGTACTTTAAGTAAGAAATTTAATCTCTGCTATGCAGGGGGATCCTGAGGAATACAGCATATGTTAAACAGAGTGGGATAGCTACTATAACACAAAGTCTGATGTTTTGCTTATGTTATTATCCATGCAATTTGACAATCAAGGGTGTCTACTCCACACAGTTATTCAGGGATTCAGGCTCCTTCCATATGGAGGTGCCATCTTCCTCTAGGGTGTCAGAATCCTCTCTTAGGCCCCCTGAATCTGGTGGCAACTGATAAGAGAAAGGAGAGGATGTGAAGGATTGAATAGAAAAAATCTGATGCCAGGCCTAGAAGTCATATATCCCTTTTGCTCAAATTCCATTTGGAGTATCAATTACATGGCCTTATCTAAATGCAAAGGACCTGGATTATATGCCCAGAAAGAAGAGGAAATTACTTTAGTGATTATTGAGCAATCTCTTCCACACAGAGGTTAAGTGACTTATACAATAAATAAGAGCAGATCAGGGATTCAAATCCATGTCAGCCAAACTCCAAGGCTGGACATGTCTATGATTCCTTTTACTCCCTTTACGCATCAGTTTACTTGTTTGTTTTTGTATACTCTCCTCAGCCATACCATAAAGGGAAGGTTATAGTCTGATCTTTTTAAAAAACTTTTAAACTTTTTATTTTGTTTTGGGGTACAACCAATTAACACTGTTGTTGTAGTTTCAGGTGGACAGCAAAGGGATTCAGTCATACATATACATATATTCATTCACCCCCAGAGTCCCCTCCCATCCAGGCTGCCACATACCATTGAGCAGAGTTGCATGTGCTGTCCAGTAGGTCCTTGTTGGTTATTCATTGTAAATATAATAGTGTGTACAGGCGGAGAAGGCAGTGGCACCCCACTCCAGTACTCTTGCTTGGAAAATCCCATGGACGGAGGAGCCTGGTGGGCTGCAGTCCGTGGGGTCGCTAAGAGTTGGACACGACTGAACAACTTCACTTTCCCTTTTCACTTTCATGCATTGGAGAAGGAAATGGCAACCCACTCCATTGTTCTTGCCTGGAGAATCCCAGGGACGGGGGAGCCTGGTGGGCTGCCATCTATGGGGTCGCACAGAGTCGGACACGACTGAAGCAACTTAGCAGCAGCAGCAGTGTGTACAGGGAACAGTAAATTTGTTCTCTAAGTCTGTGAGTCTCTCTGTTTTGTAAGTAAGTTCATTTGTATCACTTCTTTTTATATTCCAAGTATAAGGGGTGTCATCCAATGTCCTCCTTCTCTATGTGACCTACTTCATTCAGTATGAAAATCTCTAGGTCCATCCATGTTGCTTCAAATGGCATTATTTATTCTCTTTAATGGCCGAGTAATATTCCATTGTATAAATGTACTTTATCCATTCCTCTGTCAATGGGCTGTTAGATTGCTTCCATGTCTTGGCTTTTAATCTGCTCTTTTTCAGGAAGACTTGTGGCCTGATTAAAGGCGTGGCTGCAAATATATTATCTGAAGGTACAACAAAATGGATGCTGCGACAAAGTGTGAAACCATAAAACCTCTCTCTTCATGCCAGCAGTTCAGAGGCGGAGTTCCTGCTAAACCAATTCTTGCCAGTTATCATAAAGCCACTTTGTATTAAGGACTTTGGATCTTACCCTGCAGCATGCTTGTGAATTCTTAGCTGGATGCCTTGAAACTGCAAGTGTAATACGCATTGCTGTGATGGGAGGGCCTTGCATCCGTGTAATGGGCAAACCTTGATTTACAAGCATACTTCATTAATTCTCATATATGCTTTTCATATATTAACAACTCTGAAATCAGAATCTTACAATTGATGACATCTTTGAATCACTATTGGCTGGGTGACAGTGCTCACCTAATTGCTGTGGCCTGTGCATGTTCGAGCTTGCTCATAGGTATTTATATTATTATCCCTTTGGTTAAATTATATACATTGTTGGTATTACTCAAGTTGAGTTTAGCTGCTCTTTGAAATGTTTCAAAAAGATCATCCAAAGCTTCAATATTGAAATGAAAAGTTACATTTAACAGAAAGGTTTGGAAATAGAGCAGCAGGGTAAAAATACAGTGTTAGTAAAGCGAATAGATATTTTCAAGGAGTCACTTGAAAGTAAAGTCACTGTAAAGTAACAACCTCATACAGGATAACAGAGGTAGATTACTGTGAGTTTATGAAACTCTTGATATATTTTGTTCCTTAGTTGTGTAAAAAGGCGTTGCCTGTTAGTACATGCTAAGCAAGAATGTACCCACATTAGGAACAATGGATAAATGTATATGTATGACTGAGTCCCTTTGCTGTTCGCCTGAAACTATCACAACATTGTTAATTGGCTATATACCAATATAAAATAAAAAGTTCAAAAAAAAAAAAAGAAAAAAGAGAGAGAGAAGGCACCCACATTAAACATTTTAGAATGGGTGGCAACATCTTGGAAGAAAGCCTGGAGCCAGTAGTGGGGGCATTTGTAAGAAATGTTTCATCATCAACACTGGGGATGATATTGTGCAGAAAAATATGCACATTGACTCAGGAGAGTTAGACTTTGAATGTGAAGATCATTTCATGAATTTCTTAAGCAATTTATTTTCTTTTATATATATATACACTAGCATGATACCCAGTAAAAAAAGTATATGCCCCAACAACTAGAGGAGCTTGTTCAGCAAGTATAAAATAAAAATTCTAAGTGATGAGAAAGCACTCTTTTGTAGATTAATTGACATCTTTCTTTCTTTGTGATACAGAAATTAATGGTACATTTTACAATTGATGGCTTCTTGGTATCAATGAAATAACTACTTTCTCATTTGAGCTCTTAATCCTTTGGGTATTGGAAATTAAATTTCATTCAGTTTAGCAGTCCTCTCCCCATGACTACGTTGCATTTCATGGGGACTTTCCTGTGGTCACCGTCTAGACTGGGGGCAGTGCATTTATTGAGCATGATTTTCTATCTGTGCTCACAGCCACCGAGCTGTCTACTCACGGTCATCAGGCCACACAGGTCGTTGCTGGGTCCTTTTCATTCTCATCTCAGGGTCCTTTAAGAGCTAGGTGGCTCTTCCTGCTGGTTCAGGAGGCCTTGGGCTACACCGCCTCTCAGCACACAGAAACTCTTTGAGGCTGGAGGGGCCCTGGCTCTGCAGTGGGCTCTCTGAAGCAGGAAGGCTATTCTGCCCCTTCATGTCCTGCTGAGTGGTGGGGTTCTGGGGAGATGTTGCTCTTCCTAAGCTTCTCTTAGACATGCAGGAATCCGCCTTCTCTTCAGTATCACTTCACGGTGAGGAAAGTCAGCAGGTGCTTTGCTTACCTGCCCTGTCACATTTTACATCCCAACATTTTGCATCTTCCCAGGCTCTACCTGGGAAAAGGACGCAAACACCCTCAAGCCTGTGCAGTCTTCTTGGCCTTCCCTTACCCACACCTGCACAACTCTGGAGGATGACGGGGCTGCGGGACCCGCTGCTGGGGACCTGCCAGTGCCTCAGCTCTCCTAGCTTCCACTCCAACTCCTCTTTCGTCCTGGCCTGGGCAATGCTTTCTAGTCTTGATGGCCAACAAGCTTCTCTCACTTCATGCCCTAGACTCTTCCTGATCCTCAGAGGCTTTGGTCTCTAGAAACCAAGCCTAGAACAGATGTGTGGCTTTCCCTACTTTCTGAACAAGTATCTCAGAACACACAGCTGACCAAATGGAAGAGAGGTCTGGGAAAGAAACACAAGAAAATAACATCAGTTAACATTTCCAAATATTATCCTAATACTGTGTCCTTTTAGGTTCATTTCTTTTCTTTTTTAAAAATTACTTATTTATTTGGCTGCACCAGGTCGTAGTGGTGGCACAAGGGAGCTTTGATCTTTGTGTTAGCAAGTGGGATATTTCATTTGTGATATGAGGGATCTTAGTTCCCTGACCGGGGATCAAACCTGGGCTGTCTGCCTTGAGAATGCAGAGTCTTAGCTGCTGGACCACCAGGGAAGTCCCTTTAGGTTCATTTCTTACCTTACTGATTTTCTACCTTCCATTTCATTAATCTAGTGCCTGATTTTAATGATGCCTCAGAGATGATTTCCCTAACCACTTCAGAAACCAAGATGCAGGGATAACTAATTACTCTCCCCTACTTGGTGATCCAATGGTAAGACTCTGTGCTTCCAATGCAGGGTTCAATGCAGGGGCACGGGTTCCATCCCTGGTCAGGGATCTAAGATTCCACATGCTGTATAGCATGGTCAAAAATTAAATAAAATAAAATTTGGGCTTCTCTGGTGGCTCAGATAGTAAAGATCTGCCTGGGTTCAGTCCTTGGGTTGGGAAGATCCCCTGGAGGAGGGCATGGCAACCCACAACAGTGTTTTTGCCTGGAGAATCCCTATGGACAGAATGACCTGCTGGGACAGAGGAACCTGTTGGGGTCGCGAAGATTCGGACATGACTGAACAACCAAGCGAACTTTCCCATTCCCCCTTTCTTTCCATCATTATAAAGTTGATAATTTTTGTCTCATTATAGTCAGTAACATGCAGGTAAGTTAGAGAAAAGAAAAAAAATCATGTATAACCTCACTATCCTAAGACTCCACTCACAAAAGGATGCCGTTTATTGCTTCTCCTTTAAGTCAGCTTTTACTGCTTATTTTGCTTGTGTAGATTTTTCATGTAGTTTACACCATATCCGACATAAAACTTTATTTCTACTTGGTTTGTTCCATATTATGACTGTTTTTCCTGATTATTATAAAGTTTTCAGAAACATTGTTAAATACAGCAGTATTTCCCTGGTATTAAGGATTTAGCTTATTCCCAATGGCTCAGAGGGTAAAGCGTCTGCCCACAATGTGGGAGACCCAGGTTCAATCCCTGGGTCGGGAAGATCCCCTGGAGAAGGAAATGGCAACCCACTCCAGTATCCTTGCCTGGAGAATCCCATGGTTGGAGGAGTCTGGTAGGCCTTAGTCCACGGGGTCGCAAAGAGTCAGACATGACTGAATGACTTCACTTTCACTTTCATTGTTATTATAAATAAATAATAGTACTGTGATAACATCTTTGTGCGTGAAGATTTTCCTACATTTCTGATTATTTTCTTGAGCTAGACTCCCAGAATTGGGATCACTAGAAAGACTACACTTAAAAAACAAGCTATATTCCTAGACTTCAAGTAAGGTCTCCTCTCTAAATATGGAAAGTCTTTTGGATAGTCTGTGTTACATTGGTCTGTACCTGATGTTTCTGGCAGGAAAAAAAATGATCTGATTCCTACATGGTGCAAGAACATTGTACATTTTCCTGAAAGTAAAACTGATGACACTAAAAATGTAAAGCCCAAAGCCTTGCCTGTTCTTTCCCTGTTTATCAGTTATAGTAAAGCTTATCTGAGAGTAGTATATTGTTATTGGGCTGGAAGTTTTCCATAAGCTGCTGTCTTTCTTTCTCTCCAGTTTCTATGGATCTTGATGGTTTTTCTGGGCCTCATTACAACAGTTTGGCATTTATCCATAGGAGGACATATACTGTATCAACAAACACAAAGTCTGACTCAAACGCTTACCTCTAAAGTTTTATTAGTATTTTTTAACCCAAGCTGTTGATAGGCAACCTGCAGTATCAGAACTACAGGATTACACTGCACCTAAAAGTGACTCTACAAGTTCTATGGAGGATTACTACCTGAAGTTGATACATTCAAAGCACTGTGCCCTCCTAGGAGCTGCTCTAGATGGCTGAGCACTTATTCCAAGGATGTACCATCACTCGAGATATTTTAAGGCCTCTTCTTTTAAAGCTGCCATAAGAGTCTCTAGGACCTTCATTTGAATATCCTCAATGAAGGGGAAAAAAATCCTTTGAAGAAGAGTTGCATCTGACAAGCTTTTCAGTGGCATTCAGAACCAAACCTGAGAGTGGGGCTGAGTGGGCAGATGAACTAGGTTAATAAAAGTAAAACACCAGTGTACTGTTACAAAGCAGGCAGGCTGGTTCTTCTCTGTCACCAGTAAATACCTCGATATATGAAAGCAGTTCTTTAAGTAGAAGGAGCTACATCTGAAGCCATCGCCCACAGGGCTCGGTGGTAAAGAATCTGCCTGCCAATGCTGGAGACTCGGGTTTGATCCCTGGGTTAGGAAGATTCCCAGGAGTAGGAAATGGCAATGTCCATGGGAAATTACATGGACAGAGGACCCTGGTGGGCTACAGTGCGTGGGGTTGCAAAAAAGTCAGGCATGACGGTGACTACAGAACAACAGCAAGCGTCCCCAGGACATGTGGACCAACCACCTTGTCAGTCAAGCTGAGGCATTATATACTCCAAGGTATGTGCCTGTGTATTTAACCTAAACTCATTACTTACAAATGATAGCTTTTAAGTGAAAATACCTACATATTTTTAAAAGACAAGCCAAGTCTTGAGATAAAGAGGAAAAATGAAATCTCTGCAATGAAATTCATGGGTTTAATTAATTAACCCTCCAGGGAGGAACTTGCCTCTTTTAAAGCAGTGTTTTTATTCATTTAAAAGGAGTAATATAGACTTATCATAGAGAATTTGGAAAATCCAGAAATTTCATCACTCTGAGATATTCCTTCATAATATTTTGATGTGAAAATATCTTACACAGGGTTCTCCGGAAACAGACTCAGGAAAAAAATCTACGTGAATGTTCGTTGGGCAGATGTCCTCAGGAGACACCCATATAAGAACGTGCGGGCCTAGCCGAGGGACTTCTACTTAATGCACTGTGGTGACCTGGAGGGGAAGGAAACCCGAAAGGGAAGGGGTATCTGTGTGTGTGTGGCTGATTCATTTTGCTGTACAGGAGAAACTAACACAACATTGTAAAGCAACTAGATTCCAATAGAATTAATTAAAGAAATAAACAGGCACAGTACAGAAGAGTTAAAAAAAATAGAATAATAATTTTAAAAAAATCAGTGGATCACCATATATATGAATTGGTCTTGCAGTAGATCACTGCAAGAAGTGTTATCTAGAGTAATGATTCCTGGTCAGTTTTAACACCATTAACCTACTGAAAATTTTTAGAAAAAAGAAAAAAAGAGAGGGCAGCGAACCCTGCAGAGGCAAAAATCTGAGACCAAATGCAGGTGCTGCTGAGACTCAGCTGACTATGCAGGGGAGCTGGAAGGGCCTTTCAGGACAATTTTGAGTGTAGGTAAGTGGGTGGGCTTTGTAGCCAGGTATCAGCAAGTCTTTGGCCCCCTGGAGGGGACTAATTCTGGATGAGTCGATTTCCCAGGGCCAAGAACAATTCCCAGCAAGGGCTGCAGCTGTGAGCTATCAGCGGGAATATTTGCTGCAGCTGGTGAGGGCTACGTGCTCCAAAGAAGGGATTTGGGTGAAGGCTGCCTTATCCATGACAACATCCCGTCAAAACCGGGATCAGACTGTATGTACAACTTCACAGTGCACTTTTCCACTTAATGTTATTGGCTTAATTTTTCCCATTTCCTTAATTTTTAGGGAGAAAGCATTTTAAATAGCTGTCTGTTTTATCATACAGAGATATTTATTTAAGCATTCTCAATGCTGAACATTTAATTTTTGATGAAATTTTACTCTAGTAAATAATATTGTGATGAACATCTTTGTGTCTTTATAATGTACAAGGTAATAAAAAGAAGAACTTATATTTAATTTGCATGCTTTTTACTGATCAGGTGAGGCCAACATTTTTTTTTCTTTTGTCTTCCTTGTGGTGATTTTATGAGGAATAGATGAGAATATATGTGCAAAGGAAGCTATAATTTATGCCTCATTTAATTCTTGTAAGGACTCCATAATGCAGAGACCATTATCATCTTCATTTCGTAGGTGAGGAACCCAAGGCACAGAGAGCTCATCTAAAGTTTCATAACTGGTGAGCATTCCAACACAGGCACTGTATATCCAGAGATGAAGCAATACACTAAACTATTCACTCAGCCTACTTTTCTGGTGATTTTCCTAAATCTATTCCCTTGGAAGAAGAATCCTGCAATTAAAAAGTCCTGGTGCTCAGATGGTAAAGAATCTGCCTGCAGTTTTCAATCCCTGGGTCAGGAAGATCCCCTGGAGAAGGGAATGGTAACCCACTCCTGTATTCTTGCCTGGATAATGCCATGGACAGAGGAGCCTGGTGGTCTACAGTCCACTGGGTTGCGAAGAGTTGGACACAACTGAGTGACTAAAACTTTCACTTTCACTTTCAAAGTTCATGATAAGAATTGCCAGTTTACTTTCCGGAAGCAGTGAGTTACTTTCCAACAGAGCAGAGGGTTTTATTTCACCATAGTTAAAAATGCAGAACCTAATCCTTAATCAGAACCATGGTTAAAAAACAAGTAAACTATTTCCTTGTCTTCAATAAGGCACTATGAACGTTGATTGTTCTTAAGCAGCAGGTTTTCCTTTTGTTTTTAAGCAGACTCAATTATTTCAAGATTATCTATGTGTTGACTAAAATGTACCACCTATGTTTCAGAGAAGGATTATTTTGTTTGTGGAATGAATGGTTGAATGAGGGCAGAGATAAGGCGGAGACCAGCAATTTTGTGCTGCGTGGAGAGCTGAATAAAGTCCTTCAAAAACAGGGAAGGAATTTTTGATAATTGAAAGGGTTTCCAAAAATAGTTTACTAGGGTCTTCCTTAGACTCAGTTGAATTGCCTGTTTAATAAACATTGACTAATACCCCCTTCTTGTCAGATGCTCTCATGTGCTTGGAAACATTGACTTTTTAATGTTGGAAGGAACTTTAGGGTCATGAGTCTCTACCCCTTATTTCAAGGAGGAGGAGCTGCCACTACAGCCTTTTTGGGTCATTTCCCTCTTCTGGGTATGGGGCTGCAGGAGCTGGGTTTCTCTTACCCTTCATCATTAGAGAGACCCTTCAGAAATGTACTAGAAGTCACTTGTAGTTATTTTATCTTATTTTAACATTGACTTAGACCGTTCTTAGCTTCAAATAGCTCAATAAATAATTTATTTCTGAATCCTGAAGGATTCCTTTGTAAAATCAAGAAGATTTTCACTCAGTTTTGTCCTGTGGCACTGTATTGAACCTCTCCAAGTTCATTACCTTACCATCTCCTCTTCCACATAGGTTATTGTAAAGCTTAAAGAAGCCAAATTATGCAAAATTTTTAATAAAATAGTTCCATGGACTAAGTACTCAATAAATATGAGCTTCAATCCTCTTCCCTCTCTCATGCGATCTGCTTTTTCTCAGAATGGTATTAGTGGTGTGACCTTTCTAAGCCCCAATATCCTCAACTACAAGACTCTACTATATATTCACCACACAGGGTTTTGGTGGAGATCAAATGAGGTAGTCCTTGTAGAGTAACTAGCACAGCACCCAGCACAGAGCAGGTGAATCATTTGCAGCTATGATTACTTTAATACATGTTGCCATGTTTAAGTCATTGTCACATTGACTGGGCTGACTAGAGGAATGGATACTAGGCACCTGATCACCTTTCAGTCCTGTTGAATTTAAATAAAGGATAAAGTCTATATAGAGAGATAGCAACATTTGGATTTTATGAAGGAATAATTTCAGCCTACTTATCTTCAATGTCTATACTTTTCTCAACTCTTTCACTTCTTCTTTCCTTTTCTCAACTTTTTTTTGTATGATGTGGACCAGTTTTTACAGTCGTTATTGAATTTCTTACAATATTGCTGCTGGTTTTATGTTTTGGTTTTTTTTTGGCCCCGAGGCATGTGATATCTTAGCTTCCCAGCAAGGGATCAAACCTGAACCCCCTTGCATTGGAAGGTGAAGTCTTAACCACTGGATCACCAGAGAAATCCTTTTTCTCTCTTGACAATAACTGAAGTGTGCTCATCTTTGTGATTCAGTCTGAAGATAATTTGGGCCAGTGATGAGCAATTGAAGTGACTGCCTATGTCCATGTGTCCTGTTAGTTGCTAAATTGGATAGATTGATCCTTCTGGCCTTGGGCAGCATTTAACACTGCTGAATCCTCCCTTCCCTGGACCTTAGGGACACAACTTCCCTTGTGCTTCCTGTTTTGCTTCTTCTCAAATCCTTCAGGATCTCTTTCTTCTTTTGCCTGGCACTTATATTCCGAAGTTCCCCTGAGTTTCATGTGCAATCATTTTTCCCCCTCATGTCCCATTCTTTTTCTGAGTGATTGTCTTTCTGCCAATGATGACTCCATCTTTATCACATTGAGTTGGACTGAAATCTGTGTCTCTGACCTAAAGTGTTTAGAAGTATCCATTGGTTGGTTTCATACCTATTTTTTTTTTTAATGTTACTAATTCAAAGAGATTTAAACAGATGAATGGTAAACCTCCTCTTGGCAAGTCAAGCTCAATGTGTAGAGAATAGAGTCCATCACAATTTCCCCCAGACTAGCTCCAAATCCAACCCTAACCCTTAACCACAATGCAACTACCAGTGCAAAAATGATCAGTCCAGGCAGCATAGTAGAGTGAATAAATTTTCTGAGTAAAATCTCTCTCACATTTTAAATGTCACCTTGTTTATGAAGACTTTGAGTCCATCCATCATTTTCTTTTCTGTACAATCTGTGCCTTATTCTAGCATTTACTTTATCCCCTTACTATTTTCATTTATGTTTCCTTTCTTCTAGACTAGGGGTCAAGAAACTTTCTGGGTAAAAAGCCAGAGAGTAAATATTTTAGGCTTTGTGAACCATATGGTCTCTGTTATAACTACTCAGCTCTGCGGTTATAGTGTGAAATCGGCTTTAGACAAAACATTAACGAACGAGCATGGCTGTGTTCCAATAAAACTTTATTTACCAAAATAGGCAGCAGGCTGGATTTGACCCATGAGCTGTGGTTTGCTGCCCACAGTTCTAGACTGTAGATTCTTTTCTTTACTTTTAATGATTTTGATTTTTAAAAAACATTTATTTATTTTTGGCTGCTGCAGGTCTTAGTTGTGGCATGTGGGCTCTTACTTTCCAGACCAGGGTTTGAACCTGCATGCTTGCATTGGAAGGCAGATTCTTAACCACTGGACCACCAAGGAAGCCCTTGTAGATTTCTGAAGTGTTACTTTTACCTGCCAGATGCTATAAGAGGCTTGAGGATCCAAAGTCAAATAGGATACAGTCCCTGACCTCAAAGAGACCGACTGGAAACCAAGTCCACCTGCTTTGATGGAAGTGGGGATTAGTCTCCTTGGGCTGCCATAACAAAGTACCATAAATTGGGCAACTTAATGTCTCACAGTCTTGGAGGCTGGGGGTCCAAAATCAAGGCATTGGCAGGGTTGGCTCCTTTGAGAGCTGTAAGGGAGAATCTGTTCCATGCCTCTCTCCCTGCTTCCGGTGGTGTGCTGAAAATCTTCGGCAGTTCTTGGCTTTTCGACGCATGACTTTAGCCCTCTGCCTTCACGTGACAACCTCCTCCCACCCCATATTTCTTCACATAATCTTCCTTCTATGCAAGTCTGTCTCTGTGTTTCAATTTCCCTTTTTTATAAGGAAACCAGTCATATTGGACTAGAGCTCACCCTAAGGATCTCCCTTCAGCTTGATTACCTCTATAAAGACCCCTATTTCAAACAAGGTCATACATCCCGAGGCACTGAAAGTTAGGACTTTGGGGGAACACAGTTCAACCCACAACAAGGTAAATGTATTTGTGGTGTGCCTGAGTTGAGGGAGAGTTAACCTGCTGAACAGTGGGAGAGAAGGAAAAGGAAGACACAAAACCCCCCCACAACATTTGACCTGGAAGGATAGCTAGTTATCTTGCTAGACTGAAAAAAAGGAAAGAGAAATCCAGGTTGAACAAATGTACAGAGGGAGAGATTGTAAAGCACGTAGATTGAATAATTATCCTGGTACAGCTACAAAATGGTGAGCTTGGGGGAAGGCGCTGACACTGATGCTAGAAAGATAAACTGGGGCAAGGGCAACTCTGTGCAGCCTTCAAAAGATGTTTGCACAATGTTTATTGAGTGAATGAATCAATGAAGTTGACAGGAATGTCCGTGACTCATTGGCAGCCATGAATTCCTTGGCGGTCAGTGTCAAAGTTCCCCTCACTCTTCCAAACACTCATTCGCATCTGTGTTGTTATCCTGAAGCTCTTCCTTTCACCAACACTTGCTTGGGTTCACAGTTCCCTCATAATTTTTGTGCCTCTGTGTCCACTAAAAGAGTTCAAGGGCAATATAACTGGAGGTCTAACACGTAAGCAAATGTTCTCTGATGTAAATATGTCACATGTTTTCCTTTCACTAATAAATGTGGCCAACTGTTGTTGAATGTCTACTCAGCATCTAGCATTTTTCTAAGTTATCTTATATATTAATTCACTTAATCTGCATGTGTCTCCATGAGATGCTATCATTTAAGATATGAAGTAATTGAGGCTCAGAGGGATGAACTGGTCTAATGTAGTCCAGCTGGTAAGTAAGTGACTGACCTTTAACCATGAGGCAACACTGCCTCCCTCTCCCACTCATTTTCCCATCCTCTCTCTTGCTGTGCCTATCTCTCCATGGTCCATCTTGGATACATCAACCTGTTACTGTTTGTCTCCACCCACTAACAGTTAATATTTGACATTCTGACTCTTCTTTGATTCCCCATTCCTCTTCTCCTCCCATCGGTTGTGGTTGTGTTGTGTTAGTCGCTCAGTCATGTCTGACTCTTTGCGATCCCATGGGCTGTAGCCCACCAGGCTCGTCTGTCCATGGGATTTCCTAGCCAAGAATACTGGAGTGGGTTGCCATTCCCTTCTCCAGGGGATCTTCCCAACCCAGGGATGGAACCCAGGTCTCCTGCATTGTAGACAGATTCTCTACCATCTGAGCTATCAGGGAAGCCCCTTCTTCTCCCATATTTCATGTTTTTCCCCTCGCCTTGTTCTCTCTTTCACTCTTGCTACATTGACTTACTGGCTTTCCTACTTTGGGTATCAGCCATAGATTGCTATTTTAAAGGAGTCTTTTTTTTTTTTTCTCAATGGTAACCAAATGCTTACCAGCTGGATATAAAAATGTAGCCCCTGCAAATCTTGTAGCTAACCTACTCCCTGTTTAGGAGGGGCTGTAGGAGCGGCTGGAGAATGTACAGCAGGTTACATGTTCAAGTATAAAAATACGAAATGTTGTTGGAGCCATGTAAATTCCATTAAAGAGGATTATAGTGATGCTGAGAATAACAAACTTTGAGAACAGCACCGTATCTTGCGCTGGTAGCATAATTTTCTGGATTCTTGTTATTCTGACATTATCCACATCTGACTCTACTAGCACACATTGTTCAGTAGCGAAGCTTGAGCATATTTTCCTAAATTTACCATTTCTGATTCTATCACAGGAATAACTTTAGAGAGGGCTTGCAGCTGATCCTCCAGCAGTGGCTGGCTAGAATAAAGGCCGTGAACTTTGTTCTGAGGCAAGCTTTGGAATTTTAGGCAAGTCAGTCTTGAGAGGAACTCTGGGATGATGGTGGGCGGGAGGAGGAGTGGACAATGGGGCCATTTTCAACATCATTACACTGGATGAAGTTAGACTTTTCCCATAAAGCGTCCTTGAGGTGCCCTAGTGCTCTTTTCTGGTAACTTTCTTGGATAGAAAATAAACAGAGGACTTTTGGCTCCTGACCGCCACGGCACCTACAGAAAGCAGCTTTTTAGAATTGCGAGCGAGCAGCTTATGTGTGTCTGAGTGTGCGTGTTTGGCAGGAATTTTCTGGAGAGGCATGAAGCCCTACTTTAATTCCCATGGATGCTGCTTGTTCCTCAGAATGGAAAATGTTCTATTTTTGGCCACAAGAATATTTCTGAGGAAAAAAAAATTAAACAAAGCATGGTAACAAGTTCATGTGTGTAGTCTTTCGAGTTTGAAGACATTTAATGCATTTTGACGGAGGTGGGGGATGGGGGAAGAGCAGCTTCTTGGAGGCACTGGTCTCTGAGTGGTAAGAGGAACTATTCAATTTGGATTCCTGGGTCTGGGTGGGAGGGTTCTGGGTAGCAGACTGGCTGCACAAGTGAGTCCTGGTTGAAGCTGTGAAGGCTACGGCTTGGCCTTTGCTTGTAGGCAGGCTGGCTGGTGTGGAGAAAAATGCCTTTTGTACCTGAAAAAGGAAAATACTGGAAAAAAAGAAAAAAGGCATTCTCCGCCCATCATAAATCTACCTTGGATCATAAGGTAACACTCCCCCCCAAATGAGGCCGCCCTGTTGGCACGCCTGCCTTAGTGATACGGTTGGCCCTGAGCCTTTTAGGGAAAGGACATCCAGGGGCAGATTTCCAGCAGGGTCTGATCTCAAGGCAAATCTGAGGGGGCCAGCTCCATGGCGAACCAAATCTTTCTTGGCCCTTCCACCAGCAGATACCTGGTGGAAAAGGAAACAGCTTTTTGCTGCCATGACCTCTTTGGCTGCTGTTTGATATCCTTGATATGAAAAGAGAGAAAGCGGACCACCACGTCATCCATTAGCATGTTGTAAGGAGCGTAGTCTGTTGAAGGCTGTGTCTTCCCAGGAGTCCAGCCAGCACAGCCTAGGGCCCAATAGAAGGATCTTTAAAGAGAAGGGGCCATTTTGCAGAAGTGGTTGGAGTGCCTGGCAAGAGTGATCACAGAATTTGTAAAATCCTGGTTTACCCTGGGAATGGATCTGTGCCTTTTGACTTCCATTAAGAAAGACAGGCTTGTTTAGAGGGAGCTGTGTAATCTGATACCCTGAAGCAAACAAGGGGTGGGGGAGTTTTGGGAGGCAGGCTGAGATTTTCTCTCCCCATCCTGCTGTTGAAATATTCTTGAATTCCATTTGGTTCTTTCATCTGCTTTAAACCTAGCCTTTAGGTACAGATGCAGCCGTGTTTCTGGGTAACATTTAATTCTTGGTAGAAAGCGCTGTTCCCTTCCCAAGAAGAGATTTGATACCTACTAGAGCTAAGAAATGAAGTGCTGGTGAGAAGACCTATTATTACAAGTTCCGAAGCAAAGCATTTCTGGGGAGTGCCGTTCTTGAAAGCAGCTCTGAGTCGATGGGACCCATTGTGAGCTTGGGAGTTTTTCTTCTTGGATACAGTCTTTTGAAATAGGTGCTCAATATTGAGGAACTTGCATTATGCTGGTTCAGAAATGTATACAGGTGGCAGGGCAGGCACTCTTTCTTGGAGCCAGCTGGATTTCTCACGCCTTTAGGCTCGTTTATTCTACATATAAGTACTGAGCACCTAGTACGTGCCAGGCAGGAGGGCAAACACAAAAGACTCAGTCTCTGCTGATATAGTGTATATGCTCTGGTGGGGGAGACAGACAGTACACATAAACAGTCACATCCCGGGATGTGCTGTGAAAAGAAAGAACAAGGTATTGGGAAAGAACGATGGGAGATATACTTTAGAAAGGGTGGGCAGGGGTGATGTTTCTGGAAGGGTGACATTAAAGTAACATCAGAAGAAGAAATCAGTAATGGGGAGAAAGGAAGATGGGGATGAGATTTTTCCAGTGGAAGAAATGGCAAGTGCAAAGGTCCTGGGGTAAGAAAGCTAAGTATGTCTGAAGAGGCAAATAACATCTGAGATGAGTGAGCACAAAGCGACTGAGGATGAGAAAGGCCTAAGATGAATTTGCAGGGTTCGCCATTGGGCTGGATTACATAACGCCTTTAGGTCAAGAAAAGGAGTGTAAAATTTATTCTGAGTGTTGGAAAGCCACTGGGAAGCATGAAGCAGTGGTGTGACTGGATCTTTCTGAGTTTTTGGTGGTTTTTTAAAAAAATATGTATCTATTTATTTGGCTGCACCTGATCTTCGTTGCAGCATGTGTCATGCAGTTTCATGACCAGGGACTGAACCTGGGCCTGCTGATCTGGAAGCATGGAGTATTAGCCACTGGACTGCCAGGGAAGTCACCTCTCTTACAGTTTTGAAAGAGCACCAGCTGCTGTGTGGAGACTGGATGAGGATACAGGCAAGGGTCGAAAATGGGAGTTTCCAGAAGTTTCAGGGAGTTCCTAGCAGAGCCAGGTTCTTCCACTCCCAGCTCCATTTACACTGCTGCCCTGTGCAACTTGTCCTGTTGACCTTTTTGTTTTACACCCTCAACCTGGTTTACACCCTGTGTTCAAAAATTATTTTCAAAAAGGTAAAATTTTAACTCTTGGGAAACATAAAAGGAACATAAGTCAAAGATTTTATTTAACTCATTAATTAATGAGGGGGCCAGTGAGATACTATGGCCTGCTCAAAAACTGTCCAAGAAGTAAGGATACTTACAGGCGATTTAATAAAGAAATGTTAGGAGTAGGTAATTAAGTTAGATATAAACTGGTTAATACTCCACAGGTCATTAATCTCCTGGGATTATCCACTGGACAGAAATTATTTGCATCTCCACCAGACAAAAATCTGTAAGATAACAAGTAACTTCACAGAGTCACTTTAGACAAAGACCTTTAGTCAACAGCAAATCGTGAGATGAACTGAGCTCATTCTCCTAGAAAAGGGGCTTGGAAAAGATGTGCCACCCTCCTTTTTGGGGATCTTATTTCTATTTTTATGACACTACTTCTTAGAGCAGTGATCACTAGGCCTTTATTAAGATGTTTACAGAAAACCTAGGGAGAGAGAGCAAAATGAGTAAGGTATGGATCAATTAAATGCAACCTACCTCTCCCAGAATGAGCTGGAATTTAGCCATTTATCAGATGTATATGGAGCTCTGACCATGGGTACGTAGAACCCTGTGTGGAGCTGTGGGAACACAGAGCTTCACACAGAACAGTTCCTGCCCTGTGGACCTCACAGTCTAGACAGGGCGACAGACACATAAATGGATACATTCCAACCCATTGCAATTAGGGCCAAGTAGGGACCTGGGGATTGTGTGGGCGCCAGAGAAGGGAGCAGCACCCTTACCCTGGGAGAGTAACAGGGACTTCCCAGAGAAGGTGCATTTGAGCTGTGTCTCGATGGATGGGAAAGAGTTGCCAGGTTGAGAAGTGGTGGGAACAGAGAAAGCCAGTCCGGCAGGATGTCAATTACCCACTTGAGAAATGCACATAAAGAGATGCGCCGCTTGGCAGACTTAAACATTTCTCCTCCATTCTCGCTGCTTGTGGCAGAATTCTAAGATTCTGTGGGGTGGGGTAGAAAAGGGAAGAAGAAGTGGAGTCTCTTGGGCAAGCTTGCAAAATTTTCTTTAAATATTAGGTCAAATTCTCTATAAAAACCCTATTTAAAACTTTTGGAAAGACTTTGAAGTCCCAGAGAAGCAGGAAGTTAATTAGAGTGGCTTTGATATCTTAGGGTATGTTTTAACAGCTGCTTAAGACAGTTTAAACAATAAGAACTTATGTGGTTTGGGATGCGTCTCTGATAGTCAGTTCTGGCCAGAGTGAAATATCACTGCATCTGAGAGCAAGAGCAGTTGGCTTTAATTTTAGAAAGAGTTCAAGCCAAAAAGTTCTCTAAAACCCAAGAGAGGAACTTCTAAAGAGGAAGACTGCTCTTAGAGAATGTGTTTGGGGGTAAAGGATGAATTGACTAGGGGACAGATGATCTTATCTTGGTTCTTGGAGAAACACAGGGGTTGTCCATTCCTGAATACTTCTCTTAAGGTGGATTTAACCAAGGCTATTTGTTGGCACCTGCCATTTGTAAAGGGGTCTCAGTGGGGTGGATTAGCATCTCTAAGGAACACTTGAAAAACACAAAGGGAGTCCAACTCATTTAAATTTTCTGGGGATTGTCATTGTGCTTCAATTAACACTTCATTTGTTCCCCTGGTGGACACCTTCAGACTTCTTAATTATTTCCTTTCACCCTGACCCAGATTGGATCTTCTCCATGTTGAGGAGTCCTAGGACAGGCAATTGAGGAGCTGCCTGTGAATCAGGTTTCCAGAGATTCTGGGAAGGCCTGCTCAGGAGGCCCTATGTGGGCAGCATGCCAACTTGCTGCTGTAGCTGCTGGTGATGATGGGGCTGGTGGTGGTGGTGGTAATGTGATATTAGCTAACATTTGGAGAATAGCAGTTATATTATAGGCACCCCACTGAGCATTTTACACCCATCCTCAGGTGGTAGGCATTTCACTCCCATTTTACAGATGAAGAAACTGAGGCTCAAAGGCTTCAGTAATTTGCCCATTCATCCATCCACTCATGCTCTAAGTCTTTGGCTTTCATCAAGGTCCCCACCTCTTAGCAATTTGTACAACAGTGTATTGCATCTCTTTCCCCATATGCAAAATTTGACTAAAAGACATAGAAGTGGTTGTAGAGAGCTACTTTTGGTAATGGGCCAACAGCTGGCTGACAGATGACTGTATCATCCCAATCAAAAGACGAATTTATCTTCCAAAAATATTGCCTTGGACATGCTATCCCAATCTTCCAAGGACTTCCCACTCTCCACAGAATAAATACCAAATTTTTCTGCCTGGGCGATACATGCCAGGCCACTCTGCATCTCATTCTTGGTCGGGAGGGTTTGAGTCCTTGCTTGCTACTGCAGTTGGGGCCTGTCTGTGAAAAATGTTATTTCTTTAAAAAAGTGCCACCATTACATCTTTTCTAAAGGAATGCTTGGATTCATTAATAAAGTGAAATGAAAAGAAGATTGCAGAGGACTGCATGTTGACAGCATATACACTCAGACTGAATGGTGTGAGAAAATATTGGCATGGATCCTCACATAGAGATAACCCGATGGGTTTTATATGTTCATTTTTGGTGTGGCATCTGCATGAAGTACTTCGAACAGTTAGCTCTGTGAGTGAGGTGTATTTGTAAAGGAGGAAATTTGACAAAATGTCTGTGCACAGACAATAGCTTTCTGCAATAGTGAACTTTTCTGGATAAACTGTTTTCCTCAAACTGCTTAAATTTTTTTTGCAATATGTACATATTTTCATGTCTATGTGTATATATGTATACATATATATACATGCATTTTTCACCTCCACATACAAATACACAAGTGAGTGGGTGGGCTGCCCAAATCCCCTGGAGGAAAAGGTAAAAATGGTGCATAAAGAAAGTTCAGATAGAAAACATGAAGGGACTAGTCTCTTTTCTTAAATAACAGGTATTTTCCATGCACAGGAGAGGGCATGACAAGGTGGTGTTGTGTTGAACACGTATGCCACCAATAAGAGGGAGGTACAAAAACAAGGGAGAAGAGGGGACATATCAGCTTCTCTTTTGTCCTGCACTCATTTGATTGTTCTCTGGGAGCCTTTTGTGCCCACTGTCTGTGGGATGGCCTTTGGGGTCTCCTCCTTTGAATTTACAGCTCCTTCTCTCCTTCTTTGTGCCATCTATTGGGATAGATTTTTGTCCAGATCGGCTGCACAAATTTGGGTGGAATTTTTGTCTGAGTTTCACATGTTGTCTAGGGAAAATAAAGCTTGTTCTTCTTCTTTGGATTTAGGTTTCTTTATCTTTTTTTTTTTTAATCAGTTGTTGAAGTGCCACCAATAATCTGGATGAATGTTAAAGACAGTATGACCTCACGCCATGAAAAGCAGACTGAACTCTGTGCAGAGCAGTGAGCACTATGGAGTTCACATCTGATCCCAAGTCTCTTGCTTGAGAGCTCAAGCCAACCTGACTTGTTGGCAATCAGCTAGTGGGATGATGTGGGTAGGGGGCTGCCTCTGCTGCTTCCAGGAGCTGAAAAGAATAGACTCTTGAGCACATAAAAGGATATTCCATCTTTCCCACTTCAACCATCTTATTTAAGAATTCTAATGTTTCCAAATTTTCAATAGATATTAATCTTCAAGATTCAGGGATGAGAAACCAGAGCTCCCAGGAATTCTTAGGAATTCCCCAAATCCTAAGTTAGTCTTAAAATACTTGAACATTTTTCATATTCTTTGTTGTTTTTGTTTAGTCACTAAGTTATGTCTGACTCTTTTGAAACCCATGGTCTGCAGCATGCCAGGATCCTCTGTCCATGGAATTTCCCAGGCAAGAATACTGGAGTGGGTTGCCATTCCCTTCTGCAGAGGGTATTCCTGACCCAGGGGCTGAACCCACATCTCCTGCATAGCACACAGATTCTTTACCTCTGAGCCACCTAGAAGTCCTTCATATTCTTTACTTCCTATCATAGATATCTAGGAAAATGTACTTAATAAATAAGAAGCATAATGTTTAGCCATATTTTCAAGGAACTATAGCCTCTAGCAAACATTTAAATGCTTGAAAGTGCTGGCAGATATTATTGGGTTCAGTTCAGTTCAATTGCTCAGTCATGTCCAACTCTTTGCAACCCCATGCATTGCAGCACACCAGGCTTCCCTGTCTATCACCAACTCCCAGAGTTTGCTCAAACTCATGTCCATCAAGTCAGTGATACCATCCAACCATCTCATCCTGTGTCGTCCCCTTCTCCATCTGCCTTTACTCTTTCTCAGCATTAGGGTCTTTTCCAATGAGTTGGTTCTTCACATCAGGTGGCCAAAGTAATGGAGTTTCAGCTTCAGCATCAGACCTTCCAATGAATATTCAGAATTGATTTCCTTTAGGATGGACTGGTTTGATCTCCGTGCTGTCTAAGGGATTCTCAAGGATCTTCTCCGACACCATGATTCAAAAGCATCAATTCTTCGACACTCAGGTTCCTTTATGGCCCAGCTCTCACATCCATACATGACTACTGGAAAAACCATAGCTTTGACTAGATGGACCTTTGTTGGCAAAGTGATGTCTCTGCTTTTTAATACTCTGTCTATGTTGGTCATAACTTTCCTTCCAAGGAGCAAGTGTCTTTTAATTTCATGGCTGCTGTCACAATCTGCAGTGGTTTGGAGCCCAAGAAAATAAAGCAAGATGACAGAGAAGCAGGACGTTCACTCATCTTCTCCTGCGAGAATTCCAAAATTGCAACGCGCTGCTGAACACCCATCAACAGGAGAATGTTGGATCCCACCAAAAAAAGATACACCATGTCCAAGGGCAAAGGAGAAGCCCCAACAAGATGGTAGGAGGGGCAAAAATCACGTTTAGAATCAAATCCCATACCTGCCAGAGATGCTCAGAGGGCTCAAATAAAACCTTGTGTGCACCAAGAGCCAGAAGCCCCACAGAGACTGAGCCAGACCTGCCTTTGATGTTTGAGTGTCTCCTGTGGACGCACGGGTCAGCAGTGGCCTGCCATGGGGACAGGGGCTCTGGCTGAAGCAGACCCGAGACACACAATGTGTGGCAAAAGTCCTCTTGGAGGAGGTCATCATTAGCCTCACCATAAGGCTGCCGAGCACACGACCCACAAACTGCAGAACAATTATTGGGTAGCATTTTATAATGTATGGGCTGTATGGGCTTCCCAGGTGGCCCAGTGGTAAAGAATCTGCCTACAATGCAGGAAACACAAGAGAGTTTGATCCCTGGGTCAGGAAAATTCCCATGGAGGAAGGCATGGCAACCCACTCTAGTGTTCTTGCCTAGAGAATCCCCTGGAGAGAGGAGCCTGGCAGGCTACAGTCCATGGGGTCACCGAGAGTTGGACAGCACTGAAGCGACTAAGCACGCACACATGTTTGAATAATGTCATTGGGATCTCCCAGCAAGTTTAATAATACAACTGAATCTCATGTTGAAACTGCCAATTTAAGGATTTATTTTACTTCCGAAAGTTTTTATTCTTTGGCATGCTAATAGAATTTTAATAGCATACATATGCATATAAATTTATTAGTATTATTCCTCCCACCCCCAAAGTAACTCACCATTGACAGCTAATAGGACCTTGAACACACACTTGAAACAGGGTAACAGCTACAAAGAAAGACCAACTGACTGGATTGGGACAGCCTCCCTCCAACATGAAACTGCAGTTTCCTGAAATGTTAGTCTTCACCTTTGGTTGCCTGTCTGTGTCAGCTGTTCTGCTCAGGCTTTCCATTTGATGTCAGTGGATTCCCTCAAACCATTAACGTCTGTTAGAAAATGAACTTATGCTTACCAGTGGGGGAGGGTAGAGGGAAAGATATAGAGTTTCAGATGGACATGTACATACTTGTCTAACTATAATGTCCATGTTATCAATCATTGTTAGATAACTAACAATGACCTACTGATATACCTACCTATATATTACAGAGAACTCTGCTCAATATTATGTGCCAGCCTGGATGGGAGGGGAGTTTGGTGGAGAACGGATACATGTGTATGTATGGCTGAGTCCCTTTGTTGTCCTCCTGAAAGTATCACAGCGTTGTTAATCGGCTGTACTCCAATATAAAATTAAAAAAAAAAAGTCAGTAAGGCCTCTTAGTTCATTGAGAGGTTTTAGTTTTCTCAATCTAATTATGACATTTCCCCCATTTTCTCAATTTCTTGATCAACTTTTTTGGGGGTTTGGAATTCAGAAAAAACAAAGCAATTTTTAAATATAAGCTGGGAAGGAATTCCTTCATGGAAACACTGAATATTTCCAAGGTTAGTTTCTCTCTTCTACTTCTGTTTTATATGTTCAGTCTTGGAAAGGATCACTGTTTCTGGGAGTAATCCAGGACATACCCATTCTTCAAAATGGGGACCGAAGAACTGTCAGTTCTAAAATCTCCAGTGGTTGATCTTGGATACCCACCACTGCCATTGCTCAGTGGTGTTCATGGGGTCTTCCTGCAGCAAAAATGTAAAAGCTGAACTACAACAGACAGGGGAAATTCATAACTGGAATATGTTGGTGTTTGGCATCCATGTGGGTCTTTGATGCAAATGGCTGTATTCAGGCCATGTTGAAAACCTAGATGTTGGTTAACTCATTTTCTCATGGAGTATGGAATAAAGATATGGTGAAGAGTAAGAGCATCAGACCATCTGAGATGAAATCCTGGCCCCAGCTCATGAGAGACTGAGCAGGCTGCCTAACTTCTCTAGACTTTACTTCTCTTGTTTGCATCAACCTCACAGATCTTGGGGTGTATGAAGATTTAATTAGATAATCCTTACAGTGGGTGTAAGGATGAAATGAGACAATGCATGTTGCAATGCCCTGCACATGCTAACTATGAACTCAGAAGAACCTGTTGTTACACTTTTTTTTTTTTTTTCAGAGAAGAGTACATGGGGTTACTGAGAGTGCATCTTACCAACACTTTCATTTATTATTCAGAGGTCTAGGTGCCTGCAGCAAGGTAACAGGCATGGTTGGTTATAGTTCAGAGCCCTATGGTCTGTCTTGGCTGTGTACATTTCTCCAACGGTGTGCTATGCTCAGGTTGAAGTCCTCAAATCAAGTCCAAAAAAGGGTGTTGGGAAAGGATCTTATGTTTGGTAACTCTTCATCTTGACACGTTAGCAGGTATCCCCAACCTCTAGGCCATGAATTGGTACCTCCTGTCAGATCAGAGGAGGCATTAGATTAGAAATAAAGTGCACAATAAATATAATGTGCTTGAATCATCCTGAAACCATCCCCTCCGACCCCAGCCCATGGAAAAATTGTCTTTCACAAAACCAGTCTCTGGTGCTAAAATGGTTTGGGACTGCTGCAGTATAGGACTTCAAGGTGCAGTGTTGGAATTAAGCATCATTATGAAGACAACAGCAGGGGACGGGCTGATGAAATAAAAGTCTGGGCAACCTTGAAGCCAATTACAGAGCAGTGCAGACTCCCACACTCAGGGCAGGTTGCTGGGGTCTTCTGCTTATGCTGTCCCTGTATATTTTAGGCTGTTGGGATGGGTTTAATAAGAGAAAGGGCCACTTGGGAAGAGTTTGTCTTTCTGAATTTATCTTAAAAGATACAGGCCTCTCAGATATGGTCACATAATCTGACATCAGAGTCCTGTGAGTAGCTTTGTTACAGGGCAGTCAGTAAACAGTTTACACTGGAGTATAGTAGAAGGTTCTAGGTTAACAGTGTTAATATAGAGACTTTAGCATATTTCAGTTTAAAAAACACTTCATTTACTGCCTGTGTGACTTTGAATGAGTTACTTATTATCTCTCAGTTTCTGTTTCCTTGGTAATAAAATGGGGATAATAATTGTACCCACCTCATGAGGTTATTTTGAGGATTATATAAAATACCTTAAAAGCTCTCAACACAGATCCTGGAACACAGTAAACACTCAAGGAATATTAGCTCTTTAAAATTATTGCAGTTGAGTCAAGGAGGTATATGAATACTCCTTGATGTACTCAAATTTTGCATTCTTGAATGGATCAAAAGGACTTTTATTAAAAAAATATGGTAAAGCGGGGAGTGAGATATCCCTTGGGGCAAAGTTTTCTATTGTCCTGGCCTATGTTCATTCATACACTGTGATGTCCCGGATGTGGGCAGCAGGAGGCGAGACTGAACGAGAAGTTGGGAGGATCAGAAGGACCCTCTGTGTAGGATGTAGGTGAGTGGGCCCTAGGTAGTGGGACTCCCTCCCAGCAGCCCCAGAAGCTGGCGGTTGGGCGACCTTCTTTTCCCAACAGTTCTTTAACTTATTCCAACCTGTTTAACTTATCCCAGTCCTGGTCTAGTTAAGGTTTTCAGAAGAGACACTGTGTAGTTGTTTACAAATAAGGTAATAAGGTTTTTAAACAGACCCCAATTCATCACCTGCAGTGCCTTGTTACAGTTTTCACAAAGACCCAGTTTATCAGCAGTTGAGCAAATAAATCCCAGTGAGGAGACTTCAGGGGATGCAAACATTGGCTTTCTCAAGGGCAAGATGAAGCATTCTTCTGCAAGGATGTTCTGTTCAGATTCCAGAAGAGATGGAGAGTCCCCAAAGACCTCATTTTCTGATCCATTCTTACATTTTTGATCCATTAGCTTTTAAAATGAAATAAAAAAGGATGTGACACTAGAAGCTTCCAGAGCCTTTTTCTCAGATTACATCATGGATACTGCTGAGCTATTCCCACCACTCTTGAAGAACATGCAATCAACACTCTCTGGCTGTCAACAACTCTGAGGATGTCTTCACAGATCACAATGAACCCCCACCCCCAGAGAGAGGGATGGATTCCCAGCACCCATGCATATGGTGTAGGACTTTCTTGGTGGCTCAGACAGTAAAGAATCTGCCTGCAATCCAGGAGACCTGGATTTGATCCCTCAGTCAGGAAGACCCCCTGGAGAATGGAATGGCAATCCACTCCAGTATTCTTGCCTGGAGAATCCCGTGGACAGAGGAGTCTGGTGGGCTATAGTCTATGGAATTGCAAAGAGTTGGACATGACAAGCAACTAACACACACACACAAACACACACATACTCACATGTATATTGTGTTACCTCCCCGTTCCTGGAATGATTTCCTTTCTTTCTTTTTGGTTGTGCAGGATGTGCAATCTTAGTTCCCCCACAAGGGATAGAACCCATGCTCCTGCATTGGCAGTGTGAAGTCTTAACCACTGGACCGCCAGGGAAGTCCCTCTGGAATGATTTCTGATTTGGCACTTGCATAATAATAGTAAAGATCACAACAATAATAGCAGCTATTTTGAGTGCCTTCTCTGTGTCAGGCACATCACTAGATACTTAACATTATTTCCTTTAAACCTCAAAACCAGTTGGGTCTCAATATCTTTAGTTCACAGGTGAAGAGAGCAGCTTGGAGATTATTCACTTGCTGCTAAAAATTGATAGAGTTGAGCTTGTAACCTTGGGCTGTTTGACTCCAGGGACTTTCCTTTTAACTGCTAAACAGTGGCTTAAATGGATGTGGTCATAACATCAACTTGTTTTTGAGAATCGGAACTCTGTATAGGTGTGTAGGCCAGGTGACCCTCTTCTTGACATCAGCCATGCCCTGATAGTTTATGCTGATTATAAATCTCTCGTGGTTCTCTTTCTAAGACAGATATTACACCCTTGTTTTCGTCTCCTGTATGCAGCACTGGCAGCTCTTGCCTTGAGTTTATGATAGATGCTTTTGGTTGGCTTTATAACCTTGTCATTACTGGTTGAGAACTGACCCTCGAATCAGATTGAAACCGCTTGCCTACTACATTCTAGGTCCATAACCCTAGGAAATGGCTTAATTTCTCTCAGCTCTTGCATCTATAAAGTGGAGACAGTAATGACATCTAACTCATAAGACAATCCTGAAAGTGAAATGAGACAGAGTGCTTTGGAGTGCAAATGGTTCATAGACTTATGGTTGCCAAAGGGAAGAGGGGTGGGGGATAGAGTGCGAGCTTGGGATTAGCAGATGCAAACTGTTATATATAGAATGCATAAACAACAAGGTCCTATTGAATAGCACAGGAAACTATATTCAATATCCCATGACAAGCAATAATGGAAAAGAATATGAAAAAGAATGTATTTATATGTATAGTTGAATCACTTTGCTATACAGCAGAAATTAACACAACATTGTAAAATAACTAGATTTAAAAAAAAAATAAATTTAAAAACTGTTATCAAATAAAAAACAAAGAAAGCAAATGGCTCACATTAACCTCTTGTTAGAGTTATTCAAACTTAGAAGTGTTTACTGAGTATTAATTATAGCTAACAAAATGCTACAAGGTTACACGTGACCCATTACAATCTCTCATTCCCTGACTTTGGTTTGATTTTTAAATAAATATTTATTGCATGTTTACCATATGCACAGGCTGTCCTGAGGGTCATGGACACAGAGAAGAATAAAACATTGCTGTGGCTCCCTCAGGAAATGGATGGTATGGTGGGGTAAGCAGACTGTCAGAAGTTACCTGCAACTTCATGTGCTACGAACACAGGGTTCATTAGGAGCCTAGCAGAGAGGAGCGTGTATTAACCTGGCTCTACAGGAAAAGCAAGAATTAGTTACACGCAGAGAGAAGGGTTTATGCAGAGAGAACATGTAAAAAGACAGAAAGGTGGGCAATGACAATATGAGTGATTTTTGCTATTAGAATAAATATTTTAGGCTAGGAAATGAGGCTAGAGACCAATGTGAAGGCATGGACTTTATATTCTGTAGGTCATGGAGAAGCCATTTAATGGGGAAATTGCAGTGCGGAGGGTGGATTAAAGAGGAATAGGAAAGAGGTCAGGGTTGGAGCAGGGGAATTAGGAGGCTATTAAGAGACAAATGACTCAGATTAAAGTGGTAGGATGGAAAGGAAGGGAGGAATTAAAGACTTTTCAGGAGTTGAGATTGCAGGACCCATAATCGGATGGTGATGGAGGGTGGGAGGGAAAGGGTCTTGGATAATTGCCCTTCGCTGTGGTAAATCCCGAGTGAACGCACCCCCTCAGCTGGGAGTTCTCATTCTAGAGGATAATTCTTATCCCGTGCTTTCAGAAGGATCAATTAGACAATTGTATGGGCTTCTGATGTCTAGAAGAGAAACTGCCTGAGGAAGTGGAAAGCCTGTTATAAACAATCAACTTACAAAGGTCAGTAGAGAGATAGTAGCACTGATCGTCTCTGCCTTTCAGTCCCTCAGTTTGTAAAAGCAGGGTTTGCTTCATTGGATGGACCTGAGGATTAAATGAGTCAAAGTTTTAATATCAGTGGCTACCATTAAGCCAGCACTCAAACTATGAGTTGCGGTTAATATTGTTGTGACAGTGATTCATTTTATAACACAGCCCCGTGAATCTCACTACCTAGGTTCAAACCCAAGTTCTGTGCAAATTGATAAAAGAATTACTTAACTTCATTAAATCTCAGTTTCTATTATGGGGGCAATAATCGACAATAAAAAAGTACCTATCTCATAGGCCTGTGTGCAAATAGAACGATGATCTGTATCCTTAATATATAACATGGGTCCTGGCATATAGAAAGAAGTCAGGAAATATATGTAAGCTACTGCTATATTTCTTGGTATGTGTTAGGCATTTTTGTGTAAGTGCTATAACTTCATTTTCCATGTATCCAGTACAATGAGTAGGTGACATGATCCCTATCTTATAGATGAGGCAATTGACACATGAGGAGGTTAAATACTTTGTCCAAATTCATTTACTGCTGTAGCTGAGCTGGTATAGGCTATTCCATTAGGACACCTTGATACTTGGAGAATCTTTAGGAAGTTCCTTGAGGCCCATAGCAAAAGGAGTTTTCAGTTGCACCCAGTTCATATCTGTATTGATTTCTACCAGAAGGGAATTAGAATCACCATGAAAAGTTAGAGCTGGAAGTAACTTAATTATCTAGAAAAGTGAATTGCAACCTTGTATTAGTCCCCTTCTCTCTCATGTTAAAAGTAAAACAAAATAAACAACAAAGTGTGCTTAGTCACTCAGTTGTATCTGACTCTTTGCAACCCCATGGACTGTAGCCCGCCAGGCTCCTCTGTCCTTGGGGATTCTCCAGGCAACAATACTGGAGTGGGTTGACCTGCTCTCCTCCAGGGGATCTTCCCAACCCAGGGATCAAACCCAGGTCTCCCGCATTGCAAGCAGACTCTTTACTGTCTGAGCTACCAGGGAAGCCTGAAACAGCAACAACAAAAATCCAATAGATAAAACTTACACCAAAATCCAATACGAGAAATAGATAGCTGTGGATTTCTGCTGCCGGAAGGAGAGGTACTGCTATTACTGCTGCTAAGTCATTTCAGTCGTGTCCAACTCTGTGCGACCCCATCCCTGGGATTCTCCAGGCAAGAACACTAGACTGAGTTGCCATTTCCTTCTCCAATGCATACAAGTGAAAAGTGAAAGTGAAGTCGCTCAGTCATGTCTGACTCTTCGCGACCCCATGGACTGCAGCCTACCAGGCTCATCCCTCCATGGGATTTTCCAGGCAAGGGTAGTGGAGTGGGGTGCCATTGCTTTCTCCGAGAAGGAGAGGTAGAGGAGCTCAAATCTTTTTCCCTACCTTTTCTAAGGAGTGCCACAAAGTTCTAAGAAACACACTTTGAAAACCACTGAGTAGCTAATGAGAGAGTCTTCATCTTTGACTGATGAAGAAACCAGAGACAAGGGATAAAGTGACTTTTCAGTGTCAGACACCAGGACTCACTGAATCCAAAGTTAACAGTTCCTTCTGTGATTGTTTCAGCTGCAACACCCCCAGATCCAATCCAAAGTCACAGCAACAAATCTCTCAGAGAAATCAAAGACAAGAAAAGCCCACAAGCTTGGCATTACCCCACGGTTGGCATACACATTGCCTCTTCCCTTTTAACCAACTAAACATTTTAGAATTATTGTTTTCTGATTATGAAAGCAATACATGTTTATTATAGAAAATTTGGAAAGCACAGAAAATTATAAAAGTGAAATGAAGCATTAATATAGGCTTTCACCAACAAAGAAGTTGTGGACAGACTCTATCATGGTTCTGCAGAGAATACTGGGGAAGGGGACAGTGGCCGGGGGTGGGACAAGCAAGTTAAATATTATTTATACATTACTAAATATTTTATAAATTACTGAATTTCTTTTTTTTTCCATTTATTTTTATTCGTCGGAGGCTAATTACTTTACAATATTGTAGTGGTTTTTGCCATACATTGACATGAATCAGCCGTCAGTTTGGATGTAGGGAAAGCAAGAAAGAAGAATAAAGACAATTTTAATTATTTTGTTTCCCTGAACAACTATTTAAATGGAAAACTAGGTGAAGAATAGAATTTAATTGAGGGTGGTGTTCATCAGTATGTGTGTGTGTGTGAGAGAGAGAGAGTTGGAATCTAAGATTTTAGTTTTCATATGTTAAACTCGAGATATTGGTAAAACATCAATGTGGTTCTATTAAGGAAATGTACAACCCAGTTGTTCAAAGAAGAGTCTGGGATAGAGAGAGAAATCTGGCAGTTGGCAGTATAGAGAAAGTACTTAAAGTCTTGTAAGCGGCTGAGATTTCCTAGAGCAGGGAAATATAAAGATGGAAGAGAAAAGGCCCATGGCTAAACCCAGAGCATTTTGATATTGAGAGGCAAGGAAGGCAAGACTTGCTGTAAAAAGTCTGAGAAGGAATAGTTAGTGGGAAGAACCAGGAGGGCAAAGCAGTGTCAACAAAGTGGGCTTGCAGGGCCCATCTCCCTTCTGCAAGGTGCACTGGTGTCCTATACCATCCATCTGGCACTTTAAACATGTTGCATTGGGATGCTGCTTCTCTTCGTGTGTGTAGGCTGCTTTCCTCTGTGATGAGATGAGATCTACGGTCTCCAGGGACTGAAGTCATGTCTGCTTCTGGAATTTCCCATTCCAGGCCTGACTCTTGACCTTGAAGAGATGCTCCAAAATGCTGTGCCCACTGGAGTCAGGGGGAAAAATGAAAGGGTTGAGAAAAAGGAATCTAGTTTGAAAAAATGAAAATTTAGGAAGTTTGCTTAATCTCTCATTGAAAGTCTCCTTGAGCAGCAGAATGAGATCCATTATCTGACCAGAGGAAGTTTTTTCAAGAGTAACATTAGAGCACAGGTTGGCTGTCAGTCCAGGACCTTGGAAAAGCCAGACAGGTTAAAGCAAAGACAGTACAGAATCCAAGAATTCCACTGAAGCAGGGTTCAGATGGGGAGGGTAGCTTCGACTAGAAACAACAAAGTCTTTTATTGGAAGCTGAGTAAGAAAGGACAGCGTGTTCTTAGAGCTGGGATGAGCTCATGGTGGAAACTGGGGTAAAACAAAGGGGAAGGAACCATGGAACCCTGGCTACATGCTGACCCACAGCGGTGGCATTGGTTGATTCTCAAGATTCCCTACAGTAGCGTTTAGCATGAAGTACTGACGTCCTGCTTTATTAGAAGCCTAGGGCGTGGGAGGGGCTTCCCAAGGGGTACTAGTGGTAAGGAACCTGCCTGCCAATGCAGGAGACTTAAGAGACACAGGTTTTATCCCTGGGTCAGGAAGATACCCTGGAGGAGGGCAATGCAACCTACTCCGGTATTCTTGCTTGGAGAATCCCATGGACAGAGGAGTCTGGCGGACTATGGTCCGTAGGGTTGCAAAGAGTTGTACATGACTGAAGCAACTTAGCAGCAGCAGCAGCAGTAGGGTGTGGGAGAGGTGTAGCCCTGAGCTAGAAGGCCATACTCCTGGTCATTCATTCATTCATATTTGATATGCGATTGCTATACGCCAAGTCCTAGAGATACAGTAGTACAAAGACAAAAAACATACCTAATTTCATGAAACTCATATTCCAGTGGGGATGGTTTGTGTGTTGGTGAAAACAGTAGAAACAATTAACAAGATAGTTTCATATTGTGATAAGCACTATGAAGGAAATCAGGAAATCATGACTTGAAGGAAATCAGACACATTGATATGCTAGAGCTACCAGTATGATCCCTGGATTGCCAGCATGTCACCGATAAGCTCATTAAAATGCAGAAGCTCCAGAAGCATCCCAGACCTACTGTATCTGAATCTGCATTTTAACAAGACCTCTCTGCTCAATCTTTCTAGGATTTCTACACATGTTAATGTTTGAGAAGCACTGTGGTAGTACGTTTGCAAATGATTCTTTAGGTTGAGTGTTTTTGGAAGGCTTCTCTGTGGGGGTGACATTGGAGCTGAGACCTAGGTAAAGAGAAGCCATCCATACAAAGATCTGTGGACAGAGCATTGCAGGCAGTGGGAAAGGAAAGTTCAAGGAGCTGGATGGTAACCAGCTTTTTATGTTCAAAAACCAAAAAATCATGGACTTTGTCCTAGTCATGGACTCTTCTCTTCTTACCTTACCCAGTCTAAACCTTACTTCCTCTCGGAGGATTCCCTGACCTCCAGACACCTTTCCCATAGAATCCTACCCCACCCTATCCTAATCCTGTGTGAGAGTGACCTGGTTATTTATCTCCCCAACATGCCTGCCATCTTGGTTCTGAACGGGTACTCTGTAATTTAGTTTAAAGATTGTTAGAATGGAAACCAGAAACCCAGAAGATAGAAAAGGCAGGTTGTAAAAAGTGTCACCACAGTTTTGCTTAGGGGCAAGGTCAGTAACTCTTGAAACCCTCTGGCCTTTGCTTGGGGAGGTGGTCACCACCTCACAGTTTGTGCCACCAGCCCTTGTACACGTCCTTCCTCTTGACCCTCATTGCTCTGAGATCTGTGTTCAGACTCTCCCTAAATGTTTCCTTTGAGTCAGGGATCTAGGGTCCAACAGAGGGTATGAGCTATTAGAAAGGACATAAAAATGAATAAACCACAAGGCAACATGCTCGATGGCAATTACATAGTTGAGAAAAAGTGACAGTTGGAGTTCAGAGAGGGACTTGGCCCTAAATTCAGGAGGGATTTAGGAAGTTCCATTTGAGCTGGCTCTTAAGAGAGGAAGAAGACATTTTTTTCAAGTTTAAAGAGGTAGTGGTCACTGGTGGGGTGGAGGAGGGCCAGTGATGGTGGTGGAGGGAGGTTGGTTTTGATTGAAAGTGGTGGTGAGTGATGGTGGTGGTGGTGAAAATGATGATGGTAGTAGTGGTTGAGGTGACTGTGGTAATGGTAGTGGTCGTGGTTAGTACAGTATATTCTGGATGGAGACCACAGCATGCCCACCAGCCTGAGGTCATGAAAGACCTCATTAAGTTCCCAAACCTGGAGATGCTCACTTTGGTAGGGAGGCTGAAGGTAAAATGGATCAGCAGATGGGGCCAGAGATAAGTGAGGGATCAGGACGGGGCCATGATGGATCCTTGCGTTAAAAGTTGAAGTAGATGATGGATTTGGTTAGCTTTGGTTTGTGGCGAGGGACCTGGCAGCATTCTAGTGAGGGTGAGATCGCCTGCCAAACTGCCTCTCATTTTTATGATCATCTAAGCCAAGAGGAAGGCTTCAAAGGAGGCATAGAGCATGTACAAATCCACTTCTTAACCCAATATCCTAGAGAAGGAAGGAATGTCCCCTTTCAAGAGGAATATTGGAATCACTTGAGAAAGTTGCTTAGGGATCTCATTCATGTATTTGTGCTTATCTACTCAATCAGTCACTAATTCTTTACTCATTCAAAATACTTTGATCAAGTGCTTGCTGAGCTCAATGCCTAGGATTTGATGGTCCAAAAGGACAGTAAGCTACCTCCCCAGTCCACCAGGAGACTACAATCAAGTGGATAAACATGAGGTGGGGTTGTGGGGAACACACAAGGCTGAAAGTCAGAAGTCCTGTGTGCTGTCTTTGACTTTGCAGACCAGGACTTGTTCACTCACCACTTTCTTCCGGTCCTATGTTCATAGATCTCTGATGGAGAACACACAGATATGTAGAATAGCTCTTGCTCTAAGGAGCAAGAAGTTTACAACCCAGGGAAGAAACTTCCCTACACCGCTTCCCTCTTCATCTGTATTATTTATGTGTCTGTGCATGGGTGAATGTGGAAGCGTTGACCCGATGATTTTGAAGGTCTTTACAAATTTAATATTTTATGACACAAAGACCCAAGATTTATAGAGAGCACTTGGATTATAAATAAACCCGAGGTTTATGCTAACTTTGCTAGCTGCTCTAAAAATTAATTTCAGATGCTTCCGCTCACCCCTCACATACAGAGTCAGTAATCTAGGGTCCTTGTAAAAGGCTTATGATGGATTTGTGAGGGGCTCTTGGTGGGTGTTCAAACCCAAGTGCAGGTCGTGGGACCGTCCAAGGGAATTTCGGGGCCCTGGAGGGTGTGGCTGGGGACGTAGTCATCTAATGAAAGACCCGCTTGTTCTCTCTTCATGTTGGGGAATGTGGTTTGAGTGACTGTGGGAACTTAAACTTTCTGTCTTTCTGCGTAACCGAAATTTCAGCCCCCAAGTGTGTCCAAAGTGACATTCCTGACCCAGCACATGTAGCCTGACTCTCTCCTAATGTCTGTTTTTCTTGCTCTCAGAAGAAGAAACGGCCTAAATGATCCTCACGGGCCAACAGTCGAAAAAAACATTTGTTTTGGTTTTGCTGAGCACTTTCCCTATTAAAACGTGAACGTTTTGAGGGGAAGGGAGATCCCCATTGTGTGGGTTTGATTCATTTACGCCTAACAGTCAATTGTTTCGAGGGGAGACTTTATGTCCCAGAGGCTATAGAAAGCTTTACTGCCCCTTTTCCCTTCAAACAGGAAGCTGCATTTTGCTAAAAGTAAACAAATGTGAACCCGGGAAGGTTTGTTTAGTTTCTGACGCTGACTTCAGAACCTGAGAATGGAGTCTGCTTGGCAAAAATGCCTTCTCTGAGATCTATCTGGGCCAAAATGTTCTCTGCTCGGGACCTGGCCTTTGCGCGCTGGTAAACATCCTCCTCTCACCAGCCCCCAGAAATTCACTGCCAAAGTCCCTTGGGAGCTTTGCTCACTTATCAGGGACATGCTAAAGCTGATGGCAACTTGGAAACCAGTTTTCAGTGGGATGTAGTTTTCTGAAGAGGGGCCACTTTCCGGAAATGGCCTGAGGTTTGGAAATCTCAGAGGATGTGAATACAGTCAATATTCTAGCTATTTACATCATGGACTAGCATTTCTGGGTGAAGAAGCTTCTGGAAGAGCAACTGTTTCCACTCAGCTAACACAGCGGTGCTAGGCCCTGGGTGAAAAAAGTGAAAGTGTTAGTCGCTCAGTCCTGTCTGACTCTTTGTGATGCCATAGACTGTAACCCGCCAGGCTCCTCTGTCCATGGGATTCTCCAGGCAAGAATACTGGAATGGGTAGCCATTCCTTTCTCCAGGGGATCTTCTCCACCCAGGGATCAAACCCAGGTCTCCTGTACTGCAAGCAGACTCTTTACTGTCTGAGCCACCGGGGAAGCCCTGTACGGAGTGACTTAATAAACTCTTCACATAAGCCCCAGGAGAAGGGCACTGTGATTATTTGCAGCTTACAGAAGAGAGAAGTAAGGCTTAGAAAAGGTAAGAGAAAACACAGCTAGTCAAATCAGGGAAACCTTGGGTCTTTCTGCCTTCTGGTTTGGAGATGTTAAATAGTTTATGATCAATATCTGAACTCCAGAAAGTTACAAAATATTTTTGGGAAATCAACGTGATTCAGGTAAAGGGTCCTGTGAGACAGTTTGCTATTGCAGGCCAAAGAGCTGAGCAAGTAATATTTAAAATTTTTAATAAGTATGTTTGACATTGAACCTATCTTGTTCTGGGAGGGGTTTAAATCAACTGATAAAAGCAAAGGCAGTGTCAAAAATAAGGCAGTAGGTTAGATAGTGAGTCTGTGATGATTCTCAGAGGAGGGGTATGGTTCACCCTTGAAGAATGAGTGGGAATTAGATAAGGAAGGAACCTTTCAAATTTGGGGACTCAGAATTGACTCTTTCTTTAGGGGGCTTAGAGTAGAAGCTACTTTATGAAAACATTATTAGTGTACATGACGGCCTTCCTTGGGTCTCTGAACTCTGATATGTTTGAGAGATGTTTTATCCACCTAAACATACAAAGAAACATTTGGTCTGTGAAGTGATCTACCACTGAGAGGCAGCGGCAAAGCTAGATGCCCAGAAATTCCCCCTCTCCCACCTCCCCATTCCATCAGGAACCAATTCTCCTACATCCTAATGAGATCAGGTTTCTCAGGGCTCTGAAAACAGGTTATTGCTTAACTGTGTTTCTTTATGGCATTTACAGACATCAGCATTAATGCTCACCACTGTTCTCAGATGCCAAGTCAGATTTGGCCCATTGCACAGCTGAGAAAGCTGAGACTGAAACAGTTAGAACTTTGCCCAAGGTCATACAAGTTCTTGATGGTGGAATCAGCTAATTGATGGAAAAAAACAGGTCTGATGCCAAAAAAGCCCATATTCTTCGCGTTATACCACATAGCCATCTTAGAACAGAACGAAGACTCCCCTGGCGGTTTTTAGCTAGTATTCTGGACTTGCTTAAAATCCTTATGAGATGTTAACAGCGTTAAGTCCTGTGGTGTATGGGACACCTGAGCACTTCTGCATTTTCTTTTATGCAAGCTAATAGGGACACAGACCTCTGGCTTCCCTCATAGAAACCCCCTTTTGAAGTATCTCTGCTTTCTTCATTCAGAAGAACAGATCAGCATCTCTCATGCAAGGCCTGGCTCCATGCCCATCTCACTTTTGCAATGAGTTTAGCAACATCTGCTTTGCCCATTAAAGTGATTTTTCTCTTCCTGGCCCTGAGCCCCTGTGCTTGCTGCAATTGATTACTAGCAATTTCCTTCCCAAACCAGAGGGTTCAGTGAACTCTAAATTGAATTGTTGCTCATGGGTCTCCTTTGGACCAATGCATACGGCTTACGTGCAAAATGATCAAGCCACTTAGTTCCCGAATCTATACGCTGACGATTCTGGTTTGACACAGGGGAGGACCTGGTGAGTGACATTTCCCATTTTTGCACACAGTGGCCTGAGGCTGTGGTCATCTCTGGGTTTCTCAATTTCAAACTCTAAGGTTGGGGGGAGGGGTGAGGTCACCTTGCTCACAGCAAAGCTCTTGCTGTGTTCACACCCTCCTTCCTTCTTGTCCAGTTGTAGCACCAATGGTCCCGGAAGTAGCTGCCTGGGATGCTCACCCAAGAGACATCTGAGAAAAATTCTCTCTAGCTGTAGAAGCAAAAATAAAGACCTTAGGACAGGTGCATCATTCTACCCTTCTGAAGACAACTGCGGGTCCCTTTATATGAATCAGTCAGGTTTTCTCCATAAAGCAAAGCCCTGAAGGAAGTAGAGCCTGTGTATCTGCTCCACTGCTCCATTGTGTCTTGGATAGGTAGACTCCTGATCATCCTTTAAGATGCATTCTGACTCCCCCAACCTCACCACTTTTCATATGCTTTGGTTACCATCCACGATGTTTCATTGCATTTATCTGCATACCTAGAGGCCTTTTACAGGGCTGGGGCCCCATTCTTCAATCACCCTGTATTCCCAATAGCTAACACAGGGAGTTGCACACAGTAGGGCCTCAGTCAAAGGCTGAAGGGGCTGATGAATGATGCTTGCTTTGTGAGAAGTTTTTCAATTAGTACTTTGCTCTGAGCTATTCCTGAAATGTCTCTCCTCCCCCACAGCTGCGGTGGCTTTACAGAAAGATGCTGAGGAATAGTTGGTTATTTAGAGAAGTGGAACTCAGGAGTCTTCTCCACCACATAGACCTTGCAAAAATCAGAAGAACCTGTTCAGTTCAGTTCAGTCACTCAATTGTGTCTAACTCTTCTCGACCTCATGGACTGCAGCACGCCAGACCTTCCTGTCCATCACTGACTCCCAGAGTTTACTCAAACTCTTGTCCATTGAGTCGGTGATACCATCCAACCAGCTCATCCTCTGTTGTCCCCTTCTCTCCCAACCTTCAATCTTTCCCAACATCAGGTTCTTTTCCAATGAGTCAGTTCTTTCCGTCAGGTGGCCAAAGTATTGGAGTTTCAGCTTCAGCATCAGTCCTTCCAATGGATATTAGGGACTGATTTCCTTTAGGATGGACTGGTTGGATCTCCTTGGTGTCCAAGGAACTCTCAAGAGTCTTCTCCAACACCACAGTTCAAAAGCATCAGTTCTTCAGTGCTCAGCTTGTTAACCCTTGCTAATCAAATTGCTGCTGTTTATTAGAGCAGTTAAAGCTAGATGTCTAAAATAACGAAAAGGTAACGTAAATGGCTAAAGCCACTAATACCAACTGCTACTTGAAATCATTGTCATTGCATTTTCCATTTCTTTGAGAAGACATTCCCCATTTCTACCACAGGAAACCCACCTGTATCATCAAGCACTTCTGAAATGATTGTTTCTATCTTATTCCTGTGGATCTCTTTCACAAATATCTTTGGCATCAAGATATTTTTGATGCCAAACTACCTAGAGGCTCTTTGTTTTTATTTCTGGAAGAAATCCCATATATATTATTACCATAATGAGAAGTATTAGAAAGAGGACAGTTTTCCAGAAAGTATGGCTCGGCTTGAAGCTCTGAGACACATTCCTGGTAACCAAGGAGATTCTGAGCTGAACCTCCAAAGCTTTGAAGGAATCCTAGGGTTTTCAGCTTCTAGAAAGACCTTCGGTCTTTATTAAACCCCTGCACTTTGGCAGATGGCCCTGTAGATCTACTGAGGAAATGGACTACTGAACTTCAAGGGAAACTTTGCTAGGCTGCATGTGAAGATAGGTTGTTAGGGAAAGGACAGTTAGCATTTTATTTCCTTTTTTTTTTTTTTGGCTTTGAGAATCTAACCGAGGAATGGCTGGGAAAATGTTCCAGCTGCCTCCTCTTGCTCTTTGCAATGCACTTATCAGATGCAGTTCAACCTGGTGCCCCTCCCGGCTCCAGGCCCGCAGCAGAGAGGGCGGGGCCTCAGTCCCCCATGCAGGCTGTGCTGAGTCATGCTCTTTCAGTTCTGCTGCCAGTCGCCCCACCAGCTGGGACGTAAAACACACTCTTCCCCTTTCCAGAGTTTCTGGCTCAATTTGAACAAGACTTTTCTAACAGAAATGGACCACCTTAATCCAACTACTCCAGCCCTTGCTTAGTCCAGGGTTTGAGACTGAACAAATCTTTAGGGATAGGAATGTGCCACAATTTACCCAGTGCTAACTGAACCTCCTCAACCATTGGATCACCACTCTTGGCACCCAAATGGCAGTTCATTATCTGAATGCTTATCATGGGCCTGGCACTATGTAAGCCCTTAACATGCTCAGTGTGTTATCCTCATGTAGCTCCACGAAGTGGGGTTTATACAAATGAGGAAATGAAAACTCTGAGAGTTCAACTTTTTTAAGCAGCAAGTATTTGTTAAGAGTATTAGGTGCTATGCTAAGTACTGGGGATAGAGTGGTAAATGAAAAAACACAGCCCTTCCTTTAGGAAGTTTACATTTAGCTAGTAAGCGCAACATAGCCAAGGTTGGAGTCTTCATAGGCCTGATTTGAAAGCTTGCCTTAAAACCTATGTACAACTCCTCACAGTCTAAGGCTCCCCTTGGGGACACTTCTGAAAACTTAGCATGGCTACTGGGAAGGTAGATCCTGAACTGAGTTTATCCTCCTAACATTACACCACCATGAAGTGTAAGCTCACTTGGACAAGGATTCTATCTGTCTTCCTCTGGGCACACAGTTGTCCTGGAATAAGTTTGTGTTGGATGAATGAGGATCAGCACTCACACTTTGGATTTTGGTTTTTCTGCCTGAGAACAATCCCCCTAGGCTCAGTGAGAGCACATTAAAGCTCATGTGCTCTAACAGGTGACAGAGGAAGTCTTTGAGTCCTTTACGTGTAGTGGGTTTAATTCTTCTTTTCTGTAAATTTTCACACGCCCCCACACTTCCTGCTCTTTCCTAGGCCTGGAAGCGGAAGTATTGAAATATTGAGACAAACTGTTCTTATGGTTTTTAGAGACTGGTTGAAACCAGGAAGGATGGGAAATCAGAAGGCTGGCTCTCTCTGGGTTCTCTTTGGCCAGGAGACAAGAGCTGGGTCTTGGGCCCTTGACCACATTTCTATTCCTCCTTTGAGCTGGTTGAACACAGCAAGATTAGTCAACAACTTGATCTTAACTGCAGCTTCATTGTTCAATGATAGGTCTATTACCATTCTTTTGATTTCATTTTTTCATCCGTAAGTGAAAGGAGAGAGGTCTTTAGCAGGAGACAATGCTGATATTGATTTCTTGATCATAGATTTATGAACACACTGACTTATTTATTCAACAAATATTTATGATGTACCTCTTATGTCTCCCATGAAGAGCCCTCATAGAGCTTACCTTCCAATGGAATGTATTTTGTTGTAAACAAAGCAAAATATATGTTATGTGAAAAGACAAAATGCTATGGAGGAAACTGAAATAGAGGAAGGGGTTGAGGAGTGTATGGTTGGGGGTCCTGCAGTGTTAAGTTGGGTTATTAGGGGAAAAAGTAATATTTGAATGAGGATCTGAAGCAGTTGAGGGAAAAAGTCACATGGCTATGGGGGAAGCGGATTCTAGAAAGAGAAAACAAGTGCAAGTGTCTTGAGGCTGGAAGCTGCCTAGTGTGCCCCTCAAACAGCAAGGTGGCCAGTATGACTGCAGCAAATTTGGCAAGGGGAAGAGCAGAAAGAGAGGCAGTCAGAGTGGAAATGGGATCAGGCTGTGATGAAGACTTGAAGAACAGGGGAAGTCTTTAGGATGGCCTATGAGTAAGAAAAAGAGTCTCTGAAAGGTTTTGAACAGAGAAGGGACATGATCTGATAAAATGATGTTGAATTAGCTATTTTTGCAGAAGCCCTGACACTTCCTACTGACTGACCTGTGCATGAGTAGCAAGGGACAAAAGATTTGAGATTTGACTGAGCCTCCTGGCCCTCTGTGACAAGGTATCACCCCTGTTTTAGCTGAGGCCAAGGAGACTCAGAGAGCTTGAGTGACTTCCTCAGGCTGTTAGACTCCTAGTAGTGGAGGAAGCAGGCCAGGCAGGCAGCAGCATTTCTGCAGGCCGTATAACTGCATCCTTCCGGAGGCTCTAGGGTTGAACTTGTGTCCTTGCCTTTTCCATTTACCTATAGACTGCCCAAGTTCCTCCATCTCCAAAGCCAGCCACATCACATCTCCATGACCCTGTCTCTGTCCTCAGTCTCTCTCTCTCTGATCCCAACTGGGAAAAAGAAGTGGTTTTCCTCCATGGCTCAGAGGATAAAGAATCTGCCTGCAGTGCAGGAGATGCGGGTTCTATCCCTGGGTCAGGAAGATCCCTTGGGGGAGGATCCCAGGGACAGAGGAGCCCGGCTGGCTATAGTACATGGAGTTGCAAAGAGTCAGACACAGCTGAGCCCTGAGCAGCTCTCCACTTTAAAGGACTCAGGTGTAAGGTTGGGCCCACGTGACTGATCCAGGATATTCTTCCCTACTCAGGGTTTGTAACTTTAATCATATCTGCAAAACTTGTTTCAAATATATATGTCTGTTATAATACATATATAAATATTATGTATATTTATATATAGGCCAACTTAGATTTAAGTTGTAGGCCAAAGCAAACACCCGTATTATATCATCCATAAGTGTTATAATAGACAGATAAATGCCTTTGGGGACCATATTAGCATCAAGAGAGAAGGGTGTTCAGCAGAAAAGACAAGGAGGGGTGGTGAAAAGAATAGAAGACCAAGAAGATGATCCTTATTTTAGAAAAGAAAAATAAGTGGTTCGCTATCTGCACATTCACACATGTAAATTCAAGCACAGCAATAAATCAAGATTAAACAGATGAAATGGCAATGGTTCATTATATGTAATATATGTATTATTTATAGAGCATGTTTTATATATTATGGATACATATATTCATATATTTACATGATATGTAAAATAGTATTATATAACATTAACTTATTTATTATAATGTAATTATGAATTACATTATATATATATATATATATTCTTCTGATTATATATATATCAGAAGAATAGGAGGGGTCCAGTTATCTAGTTTTCCTTAGATTTTCCCTATTCAGCTCTCTACTTATAATCAACTTCCAGGCCCTAGACAGTTTTTTTGAAAGTCATTATTTTGGGCCTCCAAACTCACATTTTATTACATGTCTACTAGCCAATCACGATAACTAGGGCTGGGGTGACAATAGCCTCTTCTTCCAGTCCCTTTACAGGTTTAGTTTCCTCTAGTACATATCCAGTCAAGTTTTAAACTCTCCCATTACCCCCGATACTAGTTCCACTAAACAAAATACAATGCTCTTCAAGACCTGTTTTACTCTAACCCCATCTCATCCTTAAAATATGTCCTTTTCATTATAGGGAACTGGAATACAAAAGTAGGAAGTCAAGAAATACCTGGAGTAACAGGCATATTTGGTCTTGGAGTACGGAATGAAGCAGGGCAAAGGCTAACAGAGTTTTGCTAAGAGAACACACTGGTCACAGCAAACACCCTCTTCCAATAACACAAGAGAAGACTTTACACATGGAAATCACCAGATGGTCAATACCGAAATCAGATTGATTATATTCTTTGCTGCCAAAGAGGGAAAAGCTCTATATAGTCAGCAAAAACAAGACTGGGAACTGACGGTGGCTCAGATCATGAACCCCTTATTGCTAAAATCAGACTTAAATTGAAAAAAGTAGGGAAAACCACTAAACCATTTGGGTATGACCTAAATCAAATCCCTTACAGTGGAAGTGAGAAATAGATTCAAAGGATTAGCTCTGACAGAATGCCTGAAGAACTATGGATGGAGATTCGTGACATTGTACAGGAGGCAGTGATCAAGACCATCCCCAAGAAAAAGAAATGCAAAATGGCAAAATGGTTATCTGAGGAAACCTTACAAATAGCTATGAAAAGAAGAGAAGCAAAAGGCAAAGGAGACAAAGAAAGATATACCTATTTGAAAGCAGAGTTCCAAAGAATAGCAAGGAGACATAAGCAAGCCTTTCTCAGTGATCAATGCAAAGAAATAGAGGAAAACAACAGAATGGGAAAGACTAGAGATCTCTTCAAGAAAATTAGAGATACTAAGGGAACATTTCATGCAAAATAGGCACAATAAAGGATAGAAATTGTATGGACCTAACAAAAGCAGAAGATATTAAGAAGAGGTGACAAGAACACACAGAAGAACTATACAATAAATATCTTCACAACCCAGATAATCAAGATGGTGTGATCACTCAGCTAGAGCCAGACATCCTGGAATGTGAAGTCAAGTGGGCCTTAGGAAGCATCACTACGAACAAACTAGTGGAGGTGATGGAATTCCAGTTGAGCTATTTCCAATCCTAAAAGATGATTCTGTGAACATGCTGCACTCAATATACCAACAAATTTGGAAAACTCAGCCATGGCCACAGGACCGGAAAAGGTCAGTTTTCATTCCAATCCCAAAGAAAGGCAATGCCAAAGAATGTTCAAACTACCACACAATTGCACTCATCTCACATGCTAGTAAAGTAATGCTCAAAATTCTCCAAGCCAGGCTTCAACAGTATATGAACCATGAACTTCCAGATGTTTATGCTGGTTTTAGAAATGGCAGAGGAACCAGAGATCAAACTGCCAACATCCGCTGGATCATCAAAAAAGCAAAAGAATTCCAGAAAGACATCTACTTCTGCTTTATTGACTACTCCAAAGCCTTTGTGTGGATCAAAATAAACTGTGGAAAATTCTTCAAGAGATGGGATTACCAGAACACCTGACCTGCCTCCCGAGAAATCTGTATGCAGGTCAAGAAGCAACAGTTCAAACTGGACATGGGACAGCAGACTGGTTCCAAATTGGGAAAGGAGTACACCAAGGCTATATGTTGTCACACTGCTTATTTAACTTATATGCAGAATACAGCATGAGAAATGCTGGACTGGATGAAGCATAAGCTGGAATCAAGATTGCTGGGAGAAATATCAATAACCTTAGATATGCAGATGACACTACCCTTATGGCAGAAAGAGAAGAACTAAAGAGCCTCTTAATGAAAGTGAAAGAGGAGAGTGAAAAAGTTGGCTTAAAACTCAACATTCAGGAAACTAAGATCAAGGCATCTGGTCCCATCACTTCACGTAAATAGTTGGGAAAACAGTAGAAACAGTGGCTGACTTTATTCTTTTGGGCTCCAAAATCACTGCAGATGGTGACTGCAACCATGAAATTAAAAGATGCTTGCTTCGTGGAAGAAAAGTCATGACCAACCTAGACAGCATATTAAAAAGCAGAGACATTACTTTGCCAACAAAGGTCCATCTAGTCAAGGTTTTTCCAGTAGTCATGTATGGATGTGAGAGTTGGATTATAAAGAAAGCTGAGTGCCAAAGAATTGATACTTTTGAACTGTGGTGTTGGAGAAGACTCTTGAGAGTCCCTTGGACAGTAAGGAGATCCAACCAGTCCATCCTAAAAGAAATCAGTCCTGAATATTCACTGGAAGGACTGATGCTGATGCTGAAACTCCAATACTTTGTCCACCTGATACGAAGTACTGACTCATTGAAAAAGGCCTTGATGCTGGGAAAGATTGAAGGTGGAAGGAGAAGGGGACGGCAGTGGATGAGATGGCTGGATGGCATCACCGACTCAGTGGATGTGAGTTTGAGTAAACTCTATGGTTGGTAATGGACAGGGAGGCCTGGCATGCTGCTGTCCATGGGGTCTCAACAAGTTGGACACGACTGAGTGACTGAGCTGAACATCTCATCCTCTGCCCAGTTTGTATTTGCCATCTCAGCCAACTAGAAGGAACTTATCACCCTGATATACTGCCCAGTCTCATACCATTGCTCAAGTGTTTCTCCTTCTCTGGAATGTCTCCCCTACCCACCACCCTCTTTTTTAGGTCATTGAAATCCTACCCATCTTTCCAGGCTTATCTCAAATCTCCATGAAGTCTTTCTTGACCTTGTCCAACAGGCGTGACTTATCCATCCTTTGAGTGCCTCCTGTGGGGACTTTGTACCTCCTCTTTGGAGCTTATCCCATTTTACAGTTATTTATGTGCTCGTCTTTTCTTTCCTACTAAATTATACTCTTTTTAGGCCAGGGACTAGGTCTGACTCTTTGTCAGCTTCCCATGGCATCAGCACATAGGCAGTGCCTTCTGAATGATGGCTAAGCTGTCTGCAAGGGCGTATGCAGCCAGAACAGTACTCTTTACTAGATCGTGGCTTCCTTCATTGTCTGAATTCATGAGGAACCCAGTGCTCACTGAGGGATAATTCTGACCTCTTCTATTTTGATGGGCCCCGTCCATTTTAATTTTCACACATATTATCTCAGGGATTTGAAAAACTCAGTTCTTCGAATTGTTTTTTCACAATCTCTGCCTTTTCTTTGCACCACCTCCACTATGTCTGCTTAATTAAAAAATTGATTCACTATTTTTACTTGGCTTTGCTTAAGCCATAAAATCTATGGAAACACTGTCTCTAGTAGGATGTGTGTGTGTGTGTGTGTGTGTGTGTGTGTGTGTGTGTGTGTACGCACGCGTGTGTGCACTCAGTTGCTAAGTCGTGTCTGACACTTTGTGACCTCATGGACTGTAGCCTGCCAGGCCCATCTGCCCATGGAATTTTCCAAGCAAGAATATGGAGCATTTTGCCATTTCCTACTCCTGGGGATCTTCCCAACCCAGGGTTGAATCCGTGTCTCCTGAGTCCTCTGTACTGGCAGGCTGACTTTACCACTGTGATACCTGGGAAGCCAGAATCCAGTGGGATACTCACACATTAAATAGTTGCAAAACAATTAAAGCAAAATATCTTCACTGCATGATACTACAAGGACTGTACTTTGGAAAATCCTATCTGAGATCCTAATCGGTGTGAAAGAGCTTGAACATGCTCGCTGAGCTGTTCTGTCTCTTTCCACTAGGCCGCATTGCCTCAAAGCCTAGAGACAAGGAAGTGAGCTTACAGAGTTCCTGACACGGTACACTCCATGAGGATGGGGACCAAGCCTGTGGTAGGCAAGCTAGAATGATGAGGAGAAACAGCATAAGAGGAACATAGAGCGCCTGCACACACACGAACTTGCATACCCACAGCTGAACTTCAACTTGGTGGCTGTCAGGGTTTCAATTCACTCTTGCTTTCCGCATAGTTTTCTCAGACTTTATTTTATGGGGTGATGCTAGTTTCCCATCGCTCCTAACCTTGGCCTCAGCTGTGAACCTCTGCAAGCGGCCACTACAGCCAGTCCGTGGCTTGTTGCTCCCTTGGCCGCCTCCTCTGGGGCTGCTCTGCCCACTCATATCTGCCACACGGCTGTGAAGCACGTCCCAGTCCATGGGGCATGAGAAATGCTTCGTCATTCTCCCCAGACTTTCCGCTACGCACGAGGGCCAGTCACAAGAGCATCTGTCTCCCAGAACCTTTGAAGTGTCTTCACAGAAGAAAACAATTGTTCTGAAGTGATAGCCCAGGCAGGAAATGGGGCCGTAGCAGAGTCACTCCAGGGCAACAGAGCTGCTCCAAGGCCCCTTTCTCCTCCTCTCTCTCAGCTCTTGTCTTTCCCTCAAAACGAAAGACAACATTGAAGTTATTGAATAACTGTTCACCATTCAGTGTCATTTCACATTCAATCTGCACTGCGTCCAAAACAGACACTTGTAAACTGGAGGTTGTGATGGAATTTCTTCAGCGGGGTGCTCTGTCTCTACCCTTCTGTGAAGAAGTGTGTTCTTCAGGAATTGACAGGTTGTGGGAGAGGTTGCCTGGCATGAGTTTGCCTGGTGAGAGCTATCTTTGACAGTTTTTGATTTCCCACCACAAGTACCAACTAGAGGCAGGAAATGGGGAGGTGGGCCAAGTGGAAGGCCACCTACACTACTAGGAACAACATGTAGGGCCTTCCTTCGAGGTCAGAAAGTGTGCTCTGCTTAGGTGTTCAGTCATGTCTGACTCTTTGTGACCGCATGGACTGTAGCCCGCCAGGCTCTTCTGTCCATGGGGATTCTCCAGGCAAGAATACTGGAGTGGGTTCCCTCCTCCAGGGGATCTTCCCAACCCAGGGATTGAACACAGGTCTCTTGCAATGCAGCCAGATTCTTTACCATCTGAGTCACAGAGTAGAGTTCAAATCCCAGTCTTGCTGATGGATGTTAGCTTGTAGAATCTTTCTTAAAAACATATTTATATATTTGGCTGTGCTGGGTCTTACATGTGGCAATGGCATCTTTTTTGCTACATGCAGGATTTTTAGCTGTAGCATATGGGATCTAGTTCCCTGAACAGGGATTGAATCTGGGCACCCTGAATTGGGAGCACAGAGCCATAATGACTGTACCACCAGGAGGTCCCTAGCTTGTAGAATCTTGACCAATTTACTTATAAGAGGGGAACTAATCCCTGTTTCTGAATCTTGCACTCAACATGAATCTACAGGAGACAGAAATGTCTTACCACAATGTACTGCACACTAACTCTATGAACTTCTGAGACAAAAAAGACACATATGAAGTGACTTCAAAATCTTTATAAAGCTGTGAGTCCAAATGGGCTGCTTAATAGAGCTTAAACTCTATTGTGTTTAAAAGGGGATTCCAAGCACTGGAAGGGATGTTGAGCTTAAGCTCTTTGGCATGCCTTTCCGTTTAGAGATTCTGTAGTTTTGTGGTCTTTGATCTCACATCAAAGATAATGTATTCATATAATTACTGCCCAAAGTAGGAAACTTTTGAGAGTGAAAGAGGCTGCTATTAAAAATTACAACAGGACAACAGGTGTAAATTAGAAATGTTTCAGGCAAGTGGGGTTTATTTTTACTGTAATTAGGGTGCAAACTTTTAGCCCTAAACTTTTTGTATTATAAGCCTTCATACTGACCTGGCTGCCATGCATTTTGAATCACATCCATTCTTTCCATCTTCAGCCAAGGACTCCTGTTATGTAGGTAAGGACCTGCTGGAAGGCTAAATATGCACGACAGTACACATGTAAATAGCACATCAGGCATACATAAAAGTGCTGCTAGTGGTAAAGAACTCCTCGCTAATGCAGGAGATGTAAGAGATGCCAGTTTGATCCCTGAGTCGGGAAGGTCTTCTGGAGAAGGCAGTGGCAACCCACTCCAGTATTCTCGCCTGGAGAACCTCCATTGATAGAGGAGCCTGGCAGGCTACAATCCTTGGGGTTGCAAAAGAGTTGGACATGACTGAAGCAACTTAGCCCACATATACATAAAGAGACAAATGAAAGCCAGAGGGTGAGTCAATCCAGGATCCAGATAATCCTTCAGTTCTCTCACCACCCGCCCCCACCCAACACCCGCACCGGTTGGTGGTCCCACAGCCCCCATGACGACCAGCTGTGGAGGGAAGGAACAGGCCAACCAGATGTGACTTCCAGAAAACCCAGGCCAAAGCTGACATCTGTTCATGGTCTCAGAGGCTGGCTCTGCTGGTCCAGACTCATGGGGATGAGACTTAAAGGGAGCCCTTTCATTACTGCAGAACTTAGGTACCAAGTGAGTTTCTTACATGTCTCTGGGAGTTAGGTTGCTGCAGCAACTAGCTTCAGCTTATAAACAGGGCTGCCCTAGTGAGAGCCAGGGGCTTAGGAGGCGGGTGCAGAAACATAGACTGTGAACTTGCTGTCTGTGAACAGCATGCCTAGATGCTGAAGGGTGAAAAGGAAGGCTCTCTGAGCTTCTAATCAGTGGATCTGGGTTTTCCTTTCCGCTACAAACCTCAGTGTCCTCACCTGGAAAACTGATGGGAACCTACCTCTTATGTCTTCTGTCTAGGTTCATTAAGGGACAGAATGAGATAATGGATGTGGAAGTAGCTTACAAACTGCAGCTCCCTCCACAAATGCCAGGTGGCATTCTAATTGGAGATCCTCACTTCAAACTCCTGAGTTTACAGATGAAAATCTGGGGTCTAGGGAGGTCAGCTGTCTGGCTCAGTGTGGGGAGTCCCTTTTCAGAGAAGGATGTGGCTGGCTTGTGTGTGTGTGTGAGTGGGTGGGGGGGAGGAGTGGGCTGAGAAGGTAACACTAAGAAAAATAGAAAACCAGGGACCACCTGAGGAAGCAAAAGTATTTCCAAGGAATTTAACTTAAGTTTGTGCTGGATGAGATGAGAAAAATGATTCTGTGGTGATCATTTTTCTCAGGCAGAAGGATCCGTCACATCTTTTATTTCTCACCGTCATAGACACTGATGGGAGTTGATTTCATCTGCAGCTTTTCATCCTGCGGCTTTGAGACTAGAGCTGATTACGCTAGTAATCCGGCTAGGCCATTCTCTTATTAAAAATGCTCTGTTGGCCTAACTGCCCTGCTCTGACACAGGCGATGGGGGTCTGGCCATGTTGGAAAAGAATTTGAGCACCAGAGAGGACTGATCTTAAGTAGAACGTTTAGGCAGCTTAGCAGAGAAATTAAGAGCATAGGCTCTGGAGCCAGACTGCCAGGGGAAGAATCCCAGTTTTGCCACTAGTTAGCTGTGCCACCTTAGGTGAGTTACCTAACCTTCTGTGCTTCAGCTTTCTCATCTGTGACATGAGAATATGAACCCACATCACAAGGTTGATGTGAGGCTTAAATAAGTTAATACATTTGAAATGCTTAAAGTATTTGGCACACATTCAACTTGATTTCCCTATTTATTAAATAAAAATAAAATAGATAAGGGTGTAAAAGAAGGATGTAGGGGAGAGGCCCTGAGGAGTGGTAGAGAGTGGGCTTTGTCATCATTTGTATTTGAATCCTAATTCCAGAACCTTTTACTGTCAACGTTTATATTTTTCTCGTTATAAAAGACATGTGTTTATAGTAGAAAATTTAAAAAATACAGAAAACCATCAGTAACTAAATAAAAACCAACCTTAATTCCACCACATGGAGATGGTTATCACGCAAGCCTCATTGACAGTGTTATTTGCGTTGGTTTGGTTCTGGTACCAGTGGCTTGCTGGTTTTTAATCATTTCTCCTGAGTTTGCGTATTCTTCAGCAAAGCATCCAAGGGAAACACTTGAGGGCAAGGAAGCATAAATGCCTAGAAAATAAAATATTTTTTGACAACGACGAGACCCTTGATATGCAACTCAGAGCCTTTAATCTGTACACTTTTTACAGTTCTCTGTTCTTGATTTTTAGAAGCTCAGTTTTTCTAGTGATACAGCATGCCAAGCATTTAGATTGAAACTCATAAATTTCTTCTTCCAACTTCCCTGCTATAATTACTTGGCCGCCCACATTATTGTTGCCAATTGCCAAGTGTAGCTGGTGAGTGACAGGTAGATTATTTGTGCCTGATGTGGGTCACACTTTTGCTTGGTCTGAGCATTTTTGTTTAATGCTCCAAGAGAAGGCCGTCAATGGGGAACAGAGCAGTAACGGGAGAAGTCTACTGGGCGGTGATTTGGCAGCTCAGAGAAAGTTGTAAATTAGGCTGTCAGAAGGGAACTTTCTGGCAAAGTTAGTGAACAAACACAAGGTGTGAGGTGGCCAGCACTTGTAATAAGCTAACTTTCTCTCTCACTGGTGGTTTCCTCTTGTTGGTCTTTCGGTGAAGTGGTTAGACGTGTTAACTATCACCCAAACAGAACCTGAACGACTTTGGGGTTGGGCATACAGTGGTGGCCAGCAGTGGTAATAGACGAGGGGTACAAACGCACACATCTGTAATCAGAGCAGTGACTGTGGGCTTTGGAGTTTGGTTAATGGCGTAACCGAATCCACTCCTGGGAACTGTCCATGAGCAAAGGCATACCAACTAAATTTTCTTGTCATTTTAGTGACTTCAGTTTGACAGTCCCCCCAAATCTGCTCTGTCTGCTTTCATGGCCAGGGGAGGGGTGGGTCTATCATATAAAATTATGACATTAATATGAAAGAAACTTTAAGGAGGTTTCCTCTTTCTACTCCAATTTAGTGAAGGGGGAGAAAAAAAATGCCTTGGTATGCATGCTCAATCCAATTGCGTAAATTAACTTCTTTATTGGAACTATCTTCTTTAGTCAATGTGACAGCAATGCACACTGATGAAAGACTTAGAAATGGGTCTGTCTTTCTCGCCAAAAGCTGTCAACACGGTCAGTACCTGCTTTAATTAGGGTGACCAAATAGTCGGATTTGACCGGGGCTGTCTTGGGGGATTATGCCTCTTTTCTCAACCAGTAAATTTTCATAGACCCCCCATTTCATTCTCAAAAGTGTCCCAGTTAGGACAATAAATATTATGGGCGTTCCCAACATGAATGAAATTGAGGAGGAGCCATCCAGGTCAGCTTCCCATTTCACAGTGTTGCTTTGCTTGGAAAAATTTCTAATGCCTCAGCCTAAAAGCCTCTTGGCCCTGGGGTCACAGTTTGACTTCTTTCATTCTCCAGTAATATTCCTTCCCAAGCTTTTTTTTTTTTTTCTTTCTTTCAGCAGCAGAATCTACTTTTTCAGATGAAAAGTTAGACAGAGGCTCCAGTGTTTAAAACAGAAAAAGTAGAGACTTTGCTGATTGCAGTGAGGGTAGCAAGCTCAGATACCCCCATATTTGGCTCCTCTCTCTTTCCTTCTGGTGTGGGTCTCTGATGAATCTCATGGCTTTGTGAAGCGTAGATTAAATCTACTGCCAGAGCAAAATGTTACCATCAATTTAATGTGCTGTCACTGCATGGATTGAATACTGTGCTCTGGTTCCCAAGTCAAGTTACATTAGCAATACTGTATGTGTTTAAAGCTTGGCACAAGTTGATGATCATCAGGCTCTTTAAAAATATTATCTCAGGGTTCAGCCTCAATTCTAGGTTAGGCTACTCCTGTGGCCTTAATTCTTCTAACCAATCAAAGTTTGACTGCCAACTTTGTTGTCCTGTCATGCATCATGGCTGAGAAACGACCACACCATCTTGGTAATTCTCTGTCTCACCTGTCCCCTTTTGGGGCCCTTTATCTTAACTCTGGCTTTATGGCTCTTCCCCTGTAACCTCATCCTTTGTTTGTGATTTGAAATGCTATTCTACTAGACCAATTTTCTCTTCATCCTTGCAAATCTTGAGCAGACCATCCTGGGTCTTTTCTCTGATTGAGTTCCCAGTTTATGGTAAAGCTCCTTGTAGCTTAAAAAATACACAAAACCTACCAAACACATCCATGGATTAAAAACCTTCAGTCACTAACCCCATGAGTCTCTCTCAGCTTTACCAGCTTCATTATTTTAGACATCCTAGCCAAATACAGACTTTCATCAGATATATGTACTAATCCACACCTATATTTCAACCACAGTTGACTCACCAGCCTGACGACCCCCATCAATTCTAAATGATTCTGAGGAGCGGGTTATTTTTCTTGGCACAGACCCAAATGTTGAGGCTAGAATTCAATATTAAGCTGGTCTCCCTAGGATGTCATTAAGAGGGTTTAGTTACTGAAACACTAACATATATTGTCATAATACAGCAATTTCACTCAAAACGGCCTTGTGTCCCAGCTGTTGTGACTGTCACATTTTAAAACTCTAGCATCCTTGGAGGCTTGGGGTGAAGGGCCCAATCAGGAATGGATACTTTGCTTATTTGTTTATTCGAAAATATTTGGAATACAGTGGCATTTTCTTGACTGCTAAATTGAGGTACTATTAATTATTTCTGGATGATCAGAAATATACAAAAGAAAGTTTTGCTCAATCAATTGTTATTTGCTCAGGACATTTATGGAAAAAAGTCATTTATACTTTGAAGAAAGTTTGCATTTATATATGGTGCACATTGTATACAAAAAGTTGGCTTGAATTTTTAAAAAGGATCATTTTTACGTATTTCATACAATTTTACCATACAGTTCCTCAGACTCAAACTTATATACTCTTATAAGGGGAAATATCAAATAATGTTAGCTTAAATCATAAAGCAGAGCAGCTCAACCTTGGCACTGTTGACATTTTGGTCCAGATGATTCTTTGTTGTAGGATTGACCTGTAGTGCTGTGGGGCTTAACAGAAGCTCTGCCTTTGATCCCCTAGATGCTAGTATCACCATCTCCCCCACCCAGCTGTGACAAGCCAAAATGTTTTTAGGTGTTGTCAAGATGTCCTTTGTGGAGCAAAATCACCACTTGCTGAAAACCACTGCTGTAGAAAGATATCAAAACCAAAAGGAAGAGTTGGAAATGGAACGGCCCATGGTTCTACAGTGACTTCAGATCCTGTCCTCTTCCATGAGCAACAATGAAGATGAAACGTTGGCTGGCTCGCTGAATAGGGCTACATGGAACTATGAGGGACTTCAGTCAATCTGAAACAGCTCCCAAGTTTCTCCTTTTACAAATTGACCCCTTATGGAAAGTAGGCAGCATTAAAGATATTAGGTAGCTGGTATTATTTTTCTTTTAATAATTTAGAAATGTGCTCATAACAGTTGGATTTTGTTGTTTGATTTCTCAGTCGTGTCCAACTCTTTGCGACCCCATGGACTGCAGCACGCAAGGCTTCCCTGTCCTTCACTGCCTCCTGGAATTTGCTCAAACTCATGTCCATTGAGAGGATGATGCCATCCAATTATCTCATCCTCTGTTGCCCCCTTTTCTTCCTGCCCTCAATCTTTCCCAGCATCAGGTTCTTTTCCAATGAATCCGTTCTTTGCATCAGGTGGCCAAAGGATTGGAGCTTCAGTTTTAGTCCTTCCAATGAGTATTCAGGGTTGATTTCCTTCAGGAGAGATTGGTTTGATCTTGCAGTCTAAGGGACTCTCAAGAGTCTTCTCTAGCACCACAGTTCAAAAGCATCAATTCTTCAGTGTTCAGCCTTCTTGATGGTCTAACTCTTACATCTGTACATGACTACTGGAAAAACCATAGCTTTGGCTATATGGACCTTTGTTGACAAAGTAATGTCTCTGCTTTTTAATATGCTGTCTAGATTTGTCATAGCTTTTCTTCCAAGGAGAAAGTGTCTTTTAATTTCATGGCTGCTATCTGCAGTGATTTTAGAGCCCAAAAAAATAAAGTCTCTCACTGCTTCCATTTTTTTCCATCTATTTGCCAAGAAGTGATGGGACCAGTGGCTGAAAGGACATTTATTATGGCTCACAGATCAGATTGGTGGGTGTTCAGCTTATATAGGCTGGACTTGACGGGACAGTTCTGCTTCTCCATGTAGGTCTGTGGGTCACCTGGGGCTGCACCAGCTGACTGAGCTCTGCTTCATGCATCTCTTCTTGCCTTCCTGGTGCTAGGAGGCTGCTTGGGACATTGTTATGTCATGGTGATGGCAGAGGTACAAGGGGATGAGCAGAAACACATGAGGCCTCTGAAAGCCTCATCTCAGCACAACATCACTTCTCTTCCATGCTATGAGCCAAAGACCATCCCATGGCTGAAGCCAAAGACTGTCACATGGCTGGACCCAAGTCCATGGGAGGCAAGCTAGACTTTGCCCCTTTGTGGGAAAACATGACAAAAGGCATATGGATACAGTGAGGGATGAGGAATGGGGTTTGTGACACAATCTAGCAAATCCTTATTTTTAGAGTAATAGTTTTGCTTTTATATAATTCCTGAACTGAGTTCCTTTATTTTGCTGGACACTTCTGTAATGAGAGAATAGAATCACAGGACCATTTCAAAAATGGAATCATTTGGTAAGGAAGAGTGGGCCAAAAAACTATCTGAAAAGTTACTTTCACTCCAGTTAACTCAATCTTCCACAAATTAAGCAACATTATATTTCTGTGGTTTTAAAAAAATGGAAAAAATTGAATTTGTCTGACATGGAGGCCAAGAGGAAAGGTATTTTCAAAGATATTTGTGAGATTAAGACACAAAAACACTGATTTTTTTTTTCAGGATTAGCAGATTGCTGATATGTTGGCCAGAGGAATGTGGAGTGAAAATCTCTGGAATGTTCTAGCAACCTTTAAAATTTATTACCAGGAAATGGGTGCTGCTTGTCTTCTCTGCATCTTTTTAAAAGGTCTCTTGTGAATCCAGTCAACTCCCATCCAGGTAGGGAGGTTTGCAAACGGCGATAAGTGAAAAGCATTTTCTACAGCTGTGCCTCAGCCCCGCCTGACCAAACACCATTAATATGTAACCTGAATCTGACCACTTCTTTTCTGTTTACATTTGGTTGCAGTATTATTTTTAACTGGTGAAAGAGCAGTTCAAAGTCATCTTTTCTTTTTGGCACTTATGCATAATCTCTCGAGGTTCGGTAGCAGAATGACCATAAATTTTGTCAGTAGGATTTGAGTCTGGAGGAATTAAAAATCCCTTACCTTATTACACATGTGAATGTACTAAAGATGGATGGGTTGGTCTGTGCCAGGATAAGATATGATATCAGAAATAATTTTTAATTTTTTATGCTGAGACCATAGATTTAGAGGACGATCTTTTGCATGCTTGGCACAATCCATAAAAGATGGATATGTGCTACATACCTATGAGAAGGGCTGAGACAAAGCAAAATAAAACCAAAACAAAATGCTGACAGTGACAAGTGCTGGAGAGCATACAAAACCATGAGAACTCTCAAATATTGTTGATGAGAATGCCAAATATTTCAGCCACTTTGGAAAACAGTTTTTCAGTTTCTTATTTAGTTAAGCATATGCTTACATTGGGCTTCCCAGGTGGTGCTAGCGGTAAAGAAGACACCTGTCAATGCTGGTAGACGTTAAGAGAGGCAGATTTGATCCCTGGGTTGGGAAGATCCCCTGGAGGAGGGCACAGCAACTCACTCTAGTATTTTTGCCTGGTGAATCCCATGGATGGAAGAGCCTGGCAGGCTGCTGTCCATAGGGTCTCACAGAGTTGAACATGACTGAAGCAACTTGGCATGCATATTTACCATAAGACTTAGAAATCCCACTCCAAAGTTGTTACCCAAAAGAAATTAAAACTATATTCACACTGACATCTCCATGGGAGTGTTTGTAGTGGTTTTATTTGCAATCACCAAATATTTTAATTGGTTAATGAGTAGACAAATTGTGGGTCATCTGTACACTGGAGAGTTACTCTGCAGTAAAGAGAGATGAGCTGCTGATAAATGTAACATCATGGTTAAATCTCTAATGCATTATATTGAGTGAAAGAAGCCAGACTCAAAAGGCTATAAGCTGTATGATTCTGTTTATACGACATTCTGGAAAAAGGCAGACCTAAAGGGACAGAGAATAGATGTTGCCAGGGGCTAGAGGTAGGGGCTCTCCACAAAGGGGCACATGGGAAATTTAGGGATGATGGAGCATTTCTACATCTTGATGTGGTCACACTTATAAGGCTGTGTATATATGTCAAAATGCACAGAACCATGCTTTAAAAAGGGTGAATTTATACCCCACTATTCCCGCACCATGTGCTCGATTGCGTCCGATTGTTGGCAACATCATGGACTGTAGCCTGCCAGGCTCTTCTGTCCATGGAATTCTCCAGGCAAGAATACTGGAGTGGGCTGCCATTTACTTCTCCAGGGGATCTTTCTGACCCAGGGATCGAAGCCTCGTCTCCTGCTTGGCAGGCGGATTCTTTACCACAGAGCCACAAGGCAACTGGCCCTAGTATGCCTGATTTTAATAAAGTATCTGGATGATTGTCACTCTGAATCTCCTAATTATATATTTATCAACCTAATGTACATGTTGGGGCAACCACCCAACTCACATCTGCTTCTTGAGAACTGGCCTTCAGGCCCCAGTCCCTGCTGAAGGGTGGGCTTAGCCTATGCTTCTTCCGTTTGATTCCACACCCTGACCCCACTGGATGTGACCATGAGTGGACATCTACCCCCAACTAAAATAGTAACATGCTCTCTTTTGAGACTTTGCTCTAAGAGACATGGAAACCATAGTCCAGGAGTGTAGATTTTGGCTTGCAGATGTTTTGTTTGGCCTGCACAATGTTTAAAGAAATTGAATTAATTGCCAACATTAAAAAATAAGAGATTTCACATAAAAATCCAGATTTCCAGCTTCTCTTTAAGAAATGGGAGGATCCGGTAAAATGGCCTCAAATTCCTGCCTGGAGACAATGGCTGGAGCAGTGGTGGTTCACCCCCTCCCACCAGCTGCCTCTCCATCCACACAAGACCTTCCACTCCTGGGGGAAGGGGGGAGGCAATGGAAGCTGTGTTGGTCTGGACAATTTGCTGGTATGGTAGTGCTCAGGGAAATATGAACTATTTCTTTTACCTTCTCTTTCTATCAAAAATGGAGAGCAAAAGGTAAGACCATGTTTTACAAAACATGATCATGAACATATTACTTTGTGATGGTAATGATGATCCTAAATGGTTTATAGTAAAGAAACCAAATATGTCTGAACTAGAAGAATACAAGTTAGGCTTCCTTTCTGAAGACAAGCTTATTGTTACCAAAGGGGATAGTGGCAGGGCCAGGAGAAATAAATGAGGAGCTTGGGATTAACAGATACACACTTCTTTGTATAAAATAAACAAAAAGGACCTACTGTATAGCTCGGGGAACTATATTCAGTATCTTGTAATAACATATAATAGAAAATAACCTGAAAAAGAACATATATACATGTATAACTGAATCACTTTGCTGTATGCCTGAAACTAACATAACATTGTAGATCAACTATACTTTAAAAAATGGTTTAAAAAGTTAGTTATTTTACATTACACACACGCGCGCATACACATACAAGATTCCTTTCTGAAATGAACATCATTCTTGACACTCATCCACATTACCCAGCTGGCCTCTATAGGCATTCAAGTTTGTACAACCCTCCCAGTCCAATGGTTGAGGACTGGAGTGCTAAGGTTGCCTAAAGTTGAAGGCAGCTTGAGTTGTACATAGATGTGCAAACAGGTGTCACTGGAGAGGAGAAACTGAGAGCCTTACAAAGGGGCAATTCTGCAGAAATGTGCATGCGGTTGTGTATGAGGGAGAGAGAGAAATAATGAGCTTGAGAAAGGGACAGATGTCTAGAGAAGTGTGCAAGTGAAGTGCCCTCAATCTATTGTGCATGTACATCTTGGCGGAGCTTGTGAAAATACCCATTCTAGTAGTTCTGGAGTGAGGCCTGAGATTTTGCATTTCTAATAAGAGGGCAACTCTGCTGATCAGTGGACTATATTTTGAGCTGAAAGGCTCCAAATCACCCCTTCTACAAAAAAACAGTAAAAAAAATTACCCTGCCTAAACTTTGTCTTCTAACGTTTCTTCTCCATTGAATAAGTGTGTGATAAAATCAGTTTCTTTGTCACATATCTAAGACTATCCCTCCTTTTTAATTGAGGAAGGGGCTATTTCAAAGGGAGTGGAGGCTGGCACTCCAGGAAGCAAGAACAATTTTTGTGATTAACTGGCTGGCATCTTCGGAGCCATGAGCTGGGTGAGCAGCCCAGCTCCTTAACTGTGTGTCTGGCCTCCTTAGTCTTGATGACTTTGTTCTGTGACAGTAGGCAAATCACCACGGTCTGCTTTCTCACCAGTCAAAAAAAAAAAAAAAAAACAAAACGAGGTGAGATTTTGACCTTGTAGACTATTGTGAAAGATTTAATTAACATTTGTGAAAACTTGTGAGATCTATGGAGGAAATGTTCTTCAGATGAACAAAGTAATTTACAGTCACTATCATCATTTCATTACCAGTTCAGCTGATATGCCAGGCAGCTCGGTCTCAAAGAAGTTGTCTCCACAATCTACAGCTCCCTCATGGTCAAAACTATTGCAGTGAGGAACATTACAGCTCTCTATGGGAGAACATAAATCCTGCTTCTTTTTCACAATGCCTGATGTAACGCAGGTGTCTACCATTTCACGATTTAATATGATAATTTTTTTCACTTAAAGAAGGGAGAATCTCCTTTTAGTTGTGTCCTCCTTCCAAATATAGGTCATGGTGATGTCTGTTTAGTACTTAGGGGCTCTGGTTTGAAAGGGATATGTTTTTTCATTTTTCTTTCCCTAAATCAGCAGTCCAGAGAAAGAGTGTCCAAAAGAAATAGAATACAGGCCGCATATGTAATTTAAACATTTCTAAACAGCCACCCTGAGAAGAGAAAAAGAATCTGATAAAATTAATTTTAAAGATGCATTTCTTTAATCTTTCTAAAATATTTTTTCAAAATGCAATTAATATACAACTTATTAATGAGAAATTTTACCTTTTGGGAGTATTGACTGTGAAATTTGATATACATTACACTTCACATGGGATGTTAAATTTTCATTAAGACATACCTAATCTGTTTAGGAAAATCCCATGGACGGAGGAGCCTGGTGGGCTGCAGTCTATGGGGTCGCTAGGAGTCGGACACGATTGAGCGACTTCACTTTCTCTTTTAATGCATTGGAAAAGGAAATGGCAACCCACTCCAGTGTTCTTGCCTGGAGAATCCCAGGGATGGGGGAGCCTGGTGAGCTGCCGTCTATGGGGTTGCACAGAGTCGGACACGACTGAAGCAACTTAGCAGCAGCAATCTGTTTAGGCAGCCTAAAATTTACAGTTAAAAGAGTAGTTTTACCTACCCAAGTTGTTCCAAATATACTGAAATTTTTTCTAATAACGGTTTTATATTTAAATGTCAGTTATAGAATAAAATAGCACTTAAAAATCAGTTCCTTGGTCCCCTGGGCCACATTTCAAGGGCTTGCTAGTCATATGTGGCCAGTGGCTAGGCTGTAATGGACAGGGCAGGGCTTCTCTGGTGAGGGCAGCTCTTGCCCTGGGGTTTTTTTGCTGTTTGTTGTTTAGTCGCTAAGTCGTGTCCAACTCTTTTGTGACTCCATGGGCTGTAGCCCGCCAGACTCCTTTGTCCACAGGATTTCCCAGGCAAGAAGACTGGAGTGGGTTGCCTTTTCCTTCTCCAGAGGATCTTCCCAACCCAGGGATCGAACTCGCGTCTCCTGCAATGGCAGGTGGATTCTTTACTGCGGAGCCACCTAGGAAGTGTGACAGAGTTCCTATTGCCACACTCACCACTGGCAGTGCATGTCTGTCCTCTGTTGATGGAGTTACATCATGGCTGACAAAGCCTGTGAATGCAGTGAGAATCAATACACATTATTTGGCTTCCACTTTTCAGAGGATTGCTGTTCATAGCCCATCTGTCTCTCAGAATGACCCACATTCCCCAGAGGCATTTTACAGAGATCCCAACTGGGCGCCACTGGACTAAAACAGCATCTATCCACCCATGCATGACTCCACTCATCCATTCAACAAATATTTATGAAGCATGTTTCTATGACCAGCCCTGATAATCTCTGGGGACAACTTCAGCCATGAGAAAGGACGACAGGGTTACTGCCCTCAAGAACCTTAGTGTCTAGGCGTGGTAGACATTCAGTGGAAACACACAAATAATGAGTTCATAGCAATATGACATCTATGAAGGAAGCCAGAGGTCTCCATGAGCCTCTGAGGGAGCCTAATCTAGTCTGGAGGTTTAGGAAATCTTCCTTTAAAAAATGACATTTCCGTTGGAACCCGAAGGGGTCAGGCCATGAAGAGATGGGAGCAGGGCCTGTTCTTGGCAGAGGAGACAAGAGAGAGGCAGAAGGTCAGGGTGGCTGGAGAGAGGTTAGCCAGGAAGGGTGGAGAGATGAGGAAGGGCCAGATCGGAAAGGCCTGGAGGTCCTGGAGAAGGACCCTGTCTTTGTCCAAAGAGCAACTGGAAGATCGCCTGAGCATTTTAAGAAGAACTACTTGATCAGATTCAGGTCCTGCCCCTTTTTTTTTCATGAGGCTAATAAATGAGTTATTTATTTATTCTACTAGAATGACTAACATTTATTACAGGTTACATAATTTTAAAAAATCTGTTTTAACTTTTATTCCTATTTAAAATTAAAAATTTTTTGTATGATTTTAAAAGATGACTTTCCATTTACAGTTAATGTAGAATATCAGCTGTGTTCCCCATGTTGTAATGATACATCCTTGTAACCTGTCTTACACCCAGTAGTTTTTACCTTCCACTCCCCAATCACTACCTTGATCCTTCCTGTTCCCCCACATAACCACTAGTTCATTCTCTATATCTGTGAGTCTCTTTCTTTTATGTCACCGGTTTGTTGTATTTTTCAGATTCCACATATAAGCGATAGGATTCCCTGTCTGATAGGCTCAATAAAGAATTTGCTTGCCATGCAGGAGACCTGGGTTCAAACCCTGGTTGGGAAGATCCCCTGGAGAAGGAAATGACAACCCACTCCAGTATTCTTGCCTGGAGAATTCTGTGGACAAAGGAACCTGGTGGGCTACAGTCCATGGAGTCCGAAAGAGCTGGACACGACTGAAGGACTAACATTTTATAAGTGATATCAAACAGTATTTATTTTTACCCATCTCACTTATTTCTCTTCAAGTCCCCCTTTGAGTTTTACAAGATGGCACGTGGCTGCAGATCTTCCCTTGGACTTCACCTTTAATTCAGCCTCAGTCAAAAATGACCATGGAAGTCAAAGAGAAAGTGTCAGTTGTTCAGTCGTGTATGACCCTTTGCCACCCCGTGGACTGTAGCCCCCCAGGTTCTTCTGTCCATGGGATTCTTCAGGCAAGAATACTGGAGTGGGTTGCCATTTCTTTCTCCAGGGGATCTTCCCAATCTAGGGATTGAACCCGGGTATCCAACATTGCAGGCAGATTCTTTACCATCTGAGCCACCAGGGAAGTGACTTCCTAATTTCATTGTCCTGCTCACTGGCCACGGACACTTGGATTCTTTGAGGAAGAACTAGACCTTAAATGTAGTGAGGACAAAGGCAGTCTGACAGCTCCTGAGGAATAAAATAACAAAACCTTGGATACTCCAGGGTAAATTTAAATTGTATCTGCAAGGGCTAAGATTCATTAATAACCTATCATTAGTGGTACTCCTAATAATTATGATAGACCACTGCTACTAGTTACTGAAGGGTCACTGTGTGCCAGTTGTAAATAAGTAAATATATATATAAGTAATTATGTATATATAAATGTTATAAGTGTATGTATACAAATATGTGCATAAATAAATAGATACATAAGTTCTAATCCACAAAAAATCCTACCTGCAAGATAGATACATTATTCCCATTTCCTTTTGATATTCAAGTGAAGGGAGTTTCACAAAGTTTAAGCAACTTGTCCAAAGTGAAGTCATTAGCAAGTGCAGAGGCAGGGACTTCCCTGATAGTGCGGTGGGTTAAGAATCTGCCTGCCACTGCAGGGGACATGGATTTGATCCCTGGTCTGGAAAGATTCCACATGCAGTGGGGCAACAAAATCCGTGGGCAGCTACTGAAGTCTGTATGCCCAGAGCCTGTGCACAAGAGAAGCCACCACAATGGAAAGCCCTTGCACAGCAACTAGAGAGTAGCCCCCTCTTGCCACAACTAGAGAAAACCAGTATGCACTCACAAAGACCCAGAGCAACCAAAAATAAAATAAATAAACAAAGACTGCCTTAACAAAGGGATAGAGACAGGGTTGGAGCACATGCATGTCTGAACTCAAGGTCCCCATGTGTCCATGTCATCACGCTGCTTCAGGTAAGTAGACCCCAGGTGAGTCCTGCGTGGGAGCATCTGGGAAACAGCTTGCCTGGGCTTAGGTAGACACAGCACTGCTCGCTTTGGTGACAAGCAGAGGATAAGTAGTGGTTTTAGGATAGTTGATACTTTCTGAGACTTTGGCTACACTCGCCCTCAAGATGTTCTTTCTAGCAGGTGTCTTTTCTAAATGTTGTGGGTCAGTGGCTGTTTTTATCCTTCCCTCTTTCTAATACTTTTTAAACCATTTCTGTTTTCTTCTTGCTGCCCCACAGGCCAGTCTGCTTCTGTCGACTGGAGCTGGGCTTTCTTTCTGTAGTGTGTGAAACAGCTCGGCCAACTCTATACCTGGGCATGGCCTCTTTCCTCTGCTAGGGTGGTGGGTGTGAGCGGCAGCTCCTGACACCGTGGATTTATGTTCCAGGCTCTGAGGCCCAACAGACAGAGCCAACAGAGGGAAGGGCCTCCAGCACAGGAGATGCTGTGGTCATCTGTGCAACACCTTCCTGACAAGTGTGCAGAGAGCTCGGGTTTTTTGAGGTATTAATCTTTTAACATTACTCATAGAGAGAGGGAAAATGTCCACAATACCTACCCAAGAAGAAACTGGCTTGAATCTCCAGTTAAGGATGTAAATAGAAAGGCTGGTTCAAACTTTATTCATTCCTAAAAACATCAATGAACACCTAGTAAGGGCCACAAATGGATCTAGATGCTGGGATATAGCAATGAACTAAACTGATTAAAAACAAGCAAGTAAATAAAAAGAGTAGATCTTAAATGTTCGCACCACAAAGAAGAAATGGTAATTATACGACAGAGTGGAGGTGTTCGCTAATGCTATACTGGTAATCGCTTGCTATATATGAGTATCAAATCAACACCTTAAATGTATGCAATGCTATATGTCAATTACATCTCAATAAAGCTGGGAAAAAAGCCAAACAGTCAAGCAAATAAAGCACCACCACTATCAAAAAAGCTCCATCTAAAAGGAGGTTGTCTTCTAAAAGGAGAGACAGACAATAGACAAATAAGACATAAAATGCATAGTTTGTTTGATGATAGCAAAAAATAAAACAGGAAAATGAGCTGGGAGTATTCAGGACAGTCTGGGAGTACCTTGAGGATGAAATTTGAGCAGAGACTTGAAGGAAGTGAAGGGATTGGTGATGGGAAAATCTTAGGAGAGAGCATTTTAGGTGAAGGAAATAGTAAGTGCAAAGGCCCAGAGGCAGGAGAGTACGTAGAGTGTTCAGTAAAAAGCAAAGAGGCCAGTATGGTAGGAGATGGGGTTGGAGAGAGAGCTGGAGGCTCAAAGGGCATTGCCCTCACAGTTAGACCTTAGGCTTTTCCCCTGAGTAACATGAAAAACCTTTAGTCTCTTAGAGGATGAAGAGTATGGAAAATAGACTGTACAAGCCCAAGGACAGAAGAATAGTCAGGAGGCCATTGCCATTTTGCATGTGACTGATGATGAAGCTTAGACAAGGGGAGTGGGGGAGGTGATGAGCAGCACTTGAATCCAACATGTATTTTGTGGAAAAGTCAAATGGACTTGCTAGTAGATTGGATGAATAAGGTAAATTATTTGAAGTCATTTTTTTTCTCCCTACCTAAAAGTTATTTTTGTCATTTTCAGGCCTAGATAGAAAGTTACCTAGACCATTTATTATCCTTGATTAGACACTTATATTCTTTTAAATAATATCTTAATTTTTCAAATTATACATATCCATTATTCTATCCTTCTTATAAAAAGTCATGTAGTGCAAAATGAACACTCCCACTTACCATGCCACAGTTGTCCTTTTCCAAGAAGGAGGTAATCTCTATTATGTTTGACTTTTTCTCTGTATTTATATATCAGAAATATAGTTTTATTCTTTTAAGAAAAATGGGGTCATAATGTTCACATTGATTTCTGCTTAATATGCCTTGAAGATCTTTCCAAATTAGTAACCTAGAAGTTCACTTCATTCTTCTAAATAGCTTAGGACTCCTCTAGAAATGTATCTGACTCATTTCTCTCCTCTCCTCTAATCACTGTCTAAATTAGGGTATCAAAACAGGCAGGCATCCACACACATGCCCTAGGCAGGGTGTCTCCTTCCTGAAAGCATCCACAGATGACATTTTAAGGTTGAGAGGATGAGCCCAGCATGCAGAGCCAATCTGTTTGACATGTCTTGGAGGGGATCACAGTTGCCTTGAGTCACTTGAGTTTGAAAGTACTTTTGCTGGGGAAACGCTTGGGACATTTTGTGCTCCTGGTTTCTCAACACCTCATTCCGTAGTGTTCATGGTTAGAGAAAGTTCAAGGGCCCAGGGCGTGGGTTGGCCTGGCCTTATAGGGTCGGCAGACTTCCCAAACCAAAATGGAGTGTCTGACTCATCAAGGATAACTGATGTAAATGGCTGGAGATATTTCTCTATATATGTATGCTTCTTTTTCAGTTACAAAGTTGCATTTTATTATTTATTGTAATTGCATAGGTAATGCATGAACATTGTAGGAAAATTAAAAAAAAAAAATACAGAAAAAGACTAGATAGTGATGACCAGAAAACTTCTGCCTAAAGTTACTATTTTGCTATTTACAAGAGGATTGGAAACTGGGTTGGCTGTGACATGTATAAAACCTGTTTTACATGGCTGCCACAGTACAAACCACTAACTTCGCTTGGTTATTTTGCCAAGAAGGTTTATCAAGGGTGTAACGGTTTGTCAAGGGCTTCCCTGGTGGCTCAGACGGTAAAGATTCCACCTGCAATGCAGGAGACCTGGGTTTGATCCCTGGGTTGGGAAGATCCTCTGAAGAAGGGAATGGGAACTCACTCCAGTGTTCTTTTTTTTTTTTCATTTATTTTTATTAGTTGGAGACTAATTACTTTACAATATTGTAGTGGTTTTTGCCATACAATGACATGAATCAGCCATGGATTTACATGTGTTCCACATCCTGAACCCCCCTCCCTCCTCCCTCCGCATCCCATCCCTCTGGGTCATCCCAGTGCACCAGCCCTGACCACTTGTCTCATGCATCCAACCTGGACTGGCGATCTGTTTCACATTTGATAACATACGTGTCTCAGTGCTATTCTCTCAGATCATCCCACCCTTGCCTTCTCCCATGAAGTCCAAAAGTCTGTTCTATACATCTGTGTCTCTTTTTCTGTCTTGCATAAAGGGTTATCGCTACCATCACTTCAGTGTTCTTGCCTGGAGGATTCCCTGGACAGAGGAGCCTCGTTATAGGCTGGCTGGTTACAGAGAAGGACTGGCTACAGTCTATGGGGTCGCAAAGGTGCAAAGAGTTAGACACAACTGAGCGACTAACATGTGCGCGCGTGCGCATGCATACACACACGCGCGCACACACACACACACACACACACACACACACACACACACACAGAGCTATGTCATGAGGAGGTGGGAGGGAGCACAGACATATCCTGTTGCTAAACCAATTCCTGCTTTCCATCACCAGATCATATTCATAAGGAAGCGATGTTATAGTGCTAGAGGCAGTTGGACCTGTTGACCATGGTTTCCATCTGTTGGGACAACGCTTAAAATTCAGCAGCTATTGTTCATTGTTTCTGATCCTCAGTAGAGGCACCTGGAACACAATCATGCCTTCCTCTGGGGTGTGTTCCCCTGTTTTAAATTAATGATAGGGACCTAGTCCTTCAGCTCTGCACTGGTGAAAAACAGCAGAGAATAGAAATGAGAAGAAGGGTTTGCCCAGCTGGGTGGGTCCTTCCAGGACAGCAGAATGAGCCAGGTGAGAAGGAGGAGCTGGGCCATAAGAGATGTTAGGACTCATTGCTTCCCAGCACAGCTAGGATGGGTGTTTGTCTTGATGCCAGGTGCCATTCTGCTGAATTGGGACATAATGGCTGGACACACCAGCCTGGAATAAAGGGAGAAGTACTCACATGTATTGTGCCAACAGGGTGGAGGATGCATGAGCTTCTCTAGCTGCTGAATGGAATTCAGTCCTGTAACCTTTCACCTTTCATGCAAATAGCTAGGCTTATTCTTGCTCGAGGCAGCAAAAGTCTTTTGTTTCTATTATCATGGTCAATAATATTTATAAAACATAGGAATAGTACTCTAAGATGGGGTTTCAAGAGATAATAAGGCAGAGTCTTTGCCATCCCCAAACTCTCATTATCCAGTGGTAGGAATGAAATATAAGCAAGAAATAGTATCACCGGGTAGCAAGTAGTGAGTGTTATCTGAACAAAGTAGAATATAAATGTTAATGGTGAACAGAGGAAGGAGACACGGCCATGTACTAGAGTGGACATGACATAAAAGCTTCAGGAAAGGGGTGGCATTGGGTTTGGGGCCTAAAGAACATCTGGGGTGAGAGACATGGAGACGAGAGGTGGGTGGGGAGGTCAGGCGGAGGAGATGGCTCAGGTAAAGGATTGGGACTGGAGGGCAGATGTGCAAGAAGTAAAAAGGGTGAATATCGTAAAGGAAGCGTCAAAAAGCATGAGTGTGTGGGAACAAGGCACAGAAAAGTGAGGGATATGGTAAAGTTGTGAAGAGAGCTTATTGGAGGAATGATGATATTGACTGAAGCATGGATTTCTGGAAGGATGATGGGGAGGAAAACGGTGACATTGAGACTGGCTCAGATGAAGGATGAAAATACAGAGGAAGGTGATTGTCTAGCTCAAGAGTGCAATCAGAATGGGAGAATGTTTGTGGAAGTTACTTTCGAGGATCATTAGAGTGATTGGACTGTGAAATCTCCCAAGATGGAGCAGCAGGAAACCATCCTCTCAGTCTTTCTTGTGCTCACATGTTGGGTAGGAAGAGGAAGTGGATGTCGTGAAAGACTTGGGGTGCTGGCCCCCGTGATGAGAGTGCCATTAGAAGGTTCACAACAGAAAAGGGAGAAGAAAATGTCAGAAAACTGGAGCCCTGTTCCCACCTTGACTGCCACAGAAAAGCCAGGAACGAGCCCTGAAACAGTGAGTTCCTATCAGTGGATGACTGCACAGGGCGGTTAGAAGTTAGCAGTGACTCAAGAGACCAGTTGTGATCAAGTCAGCTTGGTGGGTGTTTGGAGTGGGTGGTGATGAAAGAAATATAGCGAGGATAAACCAGTGGTTTAAAAATTTGGCTGAACATCCTCATCACTTGGAAGGAACCTGAAAAATAAAATTCCTAGGCCCCACATCAGACCCTGTGAGTCGTATTTGTAGTGGTTATACCTGGGAAACTGGTACAGATAGCTCAGCTGCAACCAGTCCACAGAGCATCATTTGTGAACCCCTGGTAGGTGATAAGAGTTGAGAAATTGGATGCACTTGAGAGGAGAGGAGAGCTGAAGAAGTTTTCTTGGTAGTTTTGTTTCCCTTTAATTTTACTTTTAGAATAGAGGAGATCTGAGCTCTTCTTCCAGGTCATGGGGAGATAATCTGATTGAAGATACAAGAGAGATGGAGGATAAGAGATAGCCAAGGGTCCCCAGCTGTAGAAAATAAGCTGGGGTCCTCTGAGGCAGGTGGGTGCAGGGCAGCCTGGAGTGGGGAAGGTGCAGGAGGTGGAAAGTCAAGGGAAAATTTGAGGACGCGAAAGGAAACCCCTGAATTCTTAAACGGATCCCAAATCAAGCTCTGTGTATTCTTTAAAGATGGATTCAATTCACCTAAGAATCTTGTTGAGTCCTTCCTAGTACTGTGTTGAGCAAATCACATGGGGCTTTCATCATGCCAGTTACACCCGGGAAAGGCAGGTTATGAAAGTTTAGAATTATGAAATGAGACAAGTTGTGCAGTTCAACATGAGCTTATCTTTTGAAAGTTTCTATTTCACAGCTTCCGAGGGAATGCACTTTACATGACTTGTAATACTGAGTATTTAAGAGACCTGCGCTAAGAGGAAGAATTGACCAAGGACCTCTTACGGCCTCAGGCACCATTTGAGAGTTCAATTTTGGGGTTAGGAGGGGACATTGTGGATGCTATGCCTACAGTCTGTTGAAAATGGGTTTTCAGCGTTGTGGCAGGAAGCATTGTGTCATGAATCATACCTCACACCTTTCTCTTGCCGGCTGCCTAGTCTCGGTGTGAAATCTGGGTCTGTAATCTACTCCTTCTATCATTTTTCTACACTCTACCAAGAGTCAGCACAGTCCAGCCATCATTTGCACATTTTCTTTGCATCCTGTGAAGCATATCTCTAGTATTCTTACAATAGAAATGAACTTAGTGGATCAGGTAGTGAATAAGAACCACTGCACTCTTTGAACTCATCATGTACATTTTATCTAGTACCTCCCTTTTAAATGTGTCTTGGGAAAATTTCTATTTTAACATCCTATCACAATGAAATAATTATTTCTTATTGTGAAAGACAAAACAACACAAACATTACGGCCAGTACACTTGATACTGTTTCAAATATCTTAGGTATTCAATGCACTTCAATCTAACAATAGCACTGTGATATAGTTATTCAGATTCCCATTTTACAGATGAAAGAATTGAGGTTCAGAGGGGCAAGACATATTGTTCCAAAATCACAGAGCTAATGAGTGGTGAGACAGGGAATCCAACCTATGTCTGTCAGACACCAATGCCAGAGCTCTTCAATGGTAAATGATGAAATAGATGGAAACATAGTTAATTAGAAGGGGAAGGTATCCTTGGGAGTTAAAACTACTTATCCTGGGTGCTCCTGATTTTTTCAGCACAGTCTTGGCCGGGCATTATTCAAAGAATCTCAGCTGAGGTGCCTGCTTAAGGGACACAGGTCATTTGTCTTCGTCTTCAATGTGCTGCTCAGGTTTAGAAAAGCCAGTTGGATGAACCACTGGAAGCCTGTGGTACCTTCTGTGAGCTCATAGAACATGAGAGTGAGGCAGAGACTGACTCTAACTTATCTCAGAGTGGATGCACAGGGAGCTTGTTCATTCATTCAAGAAATTGTCCTCACAGAGTGAACCTCTGTGTACCACGCCTGTATTTGTGTAGTGGAAACAAAAGCGTGAAGCATCGAGTCCTGGGAGGGTACACTGATAAGAAACAAGAAGGACTGGGAGGGGAGTGATCGTCTGTGGCGGATGGAGGTGCAGAGCAGGGCTCTAACCCAGACAGCGAGGCGAGTGGGAGGTGTTAGTTGCTGTGAACGGGAGTTAACCCCTTGATTGACGTAGGGCGAAACTCACAGAAGGCAACCTTTCAGGATTCAAGGTAGGAGGGAAGCACGTTCCAGTGATGCTCAGGTACAGAAGGCTAATGATTGCAACTTCTTTCTTGCCTTAGACAAAAGTGTGATGGGGGCAGTTTCCCCATCTGCAGCCTTGTAAACGCCCGGTTATCTAGCAGCTCAGAAAGAGGTGGGGACTGACCACCACACTGCCCTTGATTGGAGCTCCTCCCCATGATTCGATGGCTGAGTGATTTAGGCAAGTGTCCATTCCTCTGGACCCTTATAAAGCTGGAGATGATACCTAACTTCACTGGACTTTTGGGAGAATTACGGAGTCAGTGGACATTTCATCAAATATCAACTTCACTTTGAGCAAATGCTCAGGAGATAGTACAGTTCTATGTTGGTGGTGGTTCTTAACCCAGGGTGATTTTTCCCTCTAGAGAACATTTGGCAATATCTGGGGACATTTTCGACTGTCACTAGTGAGAGGGGGATCCATTGGCATCTAGTGGGTGGAGGTCCAGGAGGCTGTGAAATGTCCTGCATGCACGGGTCAGCCCTACAGCAAAGAATTATCCCACCCACTGTCATAGTGACAAAGTGGAAAAACAGTTCTATGTTATGTTAATGCCTGTAATCCTCATAGGAACCCAATGAGGTGGTACAATTATTATTCCTCTATTTTAAATTGGGGAATATTGGAGATATTCAATGCCTTAGAAGTGAAATGACTTGCCCAAGCAAAGGCAGTTAGTAAGATGTGGATTTGAACTGAGCCAGTCCAACTCCAGGGTTCTCACATGTAACCACTTACCCTAGGTTGTCTTCTACTGGACTGGGTCAAAACCAGTGAAGGTAGGCTATCTAGAAGCTTCCCTTTCCCCTGTTAGTGGTTCTGAGACTCCAGCAAGTATCAGAATGACCTGAGGAGCAAATTAGAATGCAGATCCTGGAACCCCATGCCCAGGCCATCCTGATGCAGCTGTTTTTGAAGCACAAGGCTCTACACCAGCCCATGTGAATGCTTTTACATAGAGGAGCAGCGTGATATCAGCTGTAAAATCTTGTTTTCAGAATCTCAGTTTTCATGAAATACTATATGAAGAGCTTAGCATAATTTTAGTGTGTTAGTCCAAGGAAAAAGAATTCAATGCAATGTCTTCTTAAGGAGGACTTTGGCTCTGTTAACTCATTTCTAGACTTGCATCTCCAGATGAGGATAAGACAAGGGCACTTGGTCATCCTCGCATCACCTTAAGTACTCAAAACTGGACTTCTTGCACCTTCCCCTGCTCACCCTTACCCTTGTTTCTTATGATATTGAGTATCTGGCCATTTTAGCCAATGACTCAGGCTCCAAACCTCAAGCACTCCAAACCTCAATTCATCTTCTTCCACTATGCAGCCAATCTCCAGGTCCTTGAAATTCTTCTTTCATCACGTTTCTCCTATTGATCCCTAGCTCTTCTTTGTGGCCACTGTCTTCTAGTTCAGCGTTTTATCACCTCAGGTTCTGATCTGCAGGAATTTCCTCCTTAGTCTGCAAGATTCAACGTTTTCCTCTAATGTATTCAGCCAAGTAAATATTCTCAAAATGCCATTGTATTTCATATATGCATCCACTGATTCACTCAGGTAGTTATTGGACACTGCTGTCTGCCAGGCACTCTTCCATGACACAGAGATGAATATGACTCTATCAGGTCCCTTTCTTATTCAGTGATCCTCAGTTCTTTATATTAGGACAAGCTGGCCTCCTGCTCCATCCCTACATTTCTCCACACAGTCTCTCAGCTCTGGTCATTGCCCACTGTTCCCACCTGCTCACGGCTACCTCTGTAACTTTATCATGCTCTACTCTACTCAAGGTCACCTCTCTCTCCACTCCACATATCTAACTCCTACTCATCCTTCAAAACCCAGATCAAATCCATTTTCTTAATGAAGTCTTTCCTAACCATCCTCCTTCAGGACCATTTCCTCTCTCCTATAATCCCACAGTATTTAAAGCTACCATTATTTTTGGAACTGCTACTTCACATACACATATGGATTCATTTTTATGCATGTCTAGTGGGGGGAAAAAAGGTTGCAATCTGGAACAGTTTATTGTAAAGGATTTAGTCACTCTGGGCGGCATGGTAGATGGAGACGCAAAATAGGCATCCGTTTGCCAAATGTAGTTTAAAATTCCTGTGGGTGGATCTTAGAGCCCAGATCTGCAGGCTGTGTGCCTGGCTTACCCACTTGGACCGAGTGCTGCCGCTCAGAATGGCCAAAACCCACAGAGGCCCAGTTCATCTCTGAATCTGGCAATAATTCCAAGAATTTCTGAATTTGTCCTTCAGTGATTCTTCCCAGAGTTCTGTCAGCTAAAGAGGAATACTTTAGCAATATCTAATGTTTATTGAGTGCTTACTATGCATTGGGCATTGTGTTAAGTGCTTTATCCACATCTTCTTCTTCAACCCTCACAGTAACCATTAAGGTAGGGACTATCACTTTCATTTGACATGTGAAGAAATGGAGGCTAAGAGAGATTTAATAACTTGCCCAATTTTACACAGCTGGTAGCAGTGGTAGTCAGAGGAATTCTGGCTTTTCTGTTTTTATTCTTGACTTTTAAGCCTTCTATGCAATCCAGGGATGGGTATAAAAACTAATAAGGATACCTTCGACTTTCCAATTTTCAGGTGAATGCTGGGACTCATAATCTTTGTGGTCTAAGAAGCTTTGCATTGAAATGAGGATTATTTTAGAAACAATGTGGTTTTCCCACTGAAAAGATGCAATGTCACATTCAGATTTAAAATAACTGCTGCCTTGTCATACTCCCATTCTATCCTGAAAGCCCAGTGCTGGACAACTGGGAAGAAAGGGTATGAAAGGGCAACTCATTAAAATGTTTTCTAGGAAAACTGATGGGTGAAAGACTTCCTGAGAAATTTCACACTGGGAAGGAATACTCTGCTCTGCTCTATTTCATGGAAGATCATGAAATCTTTTCTTTTGGGCACATGTTCTTTGCCCTGTGTTTATAGTTGTCACCAGTTCAGGTGGCCTGAAATGCCTGATGTTGGAGGTACTTGCCATTTCAGATCAACCATGAAGGGTGAAAAGAGTCTTCTAACCTGTTTAAAATTTTATTTATTTCTTCATTTATTTTTGGCTGTGCTGGGTTTTCTTTGCTTCATGGGCTTTTCTCTAGTTAAGGCGAGTGGGGGATACTCTCTAGTTGCGATTCATAGACTTCTCACTGTGGAGCGCAGACTCTGGGAGTGCAGGGTTCAGTCGTTGCAGCTCCCAGGCTCTAGAGCATAAACTCAAGGATTATTGCCCATGGCTCTAGTTACCCTGCAGCGTGTGGGATCTTCCAGGACCAGGAATCAAACCCATGTCTCCTTCATTGGCAGGCAGATTCTTTACCACTGAGCCATGAGAGAGCCCTCTCCTAGTCTTATAAAAAGCAGAATCACATAAACTTAGAAAGATGGAGTTTGTATCCATTAACAGAGGGACAGATTTTTATGCTTTTTTTTTTTTTAGTGTCAGTTTGATTATGCAAACTTGATGGAGACATTGGTTGCATCTTTTTAAAAAAATTTGTTTTTGTTTTGTTTTATAAAAATCCAGATTTTGAGAAGCATATGTAGCTGAGATGAAGTGAGCTAACGTTTTGGTCCAGGAAGAAAAGCAGAAAAGAAGCTCTTCGTGATCCTGAATATTAAGTCTTTTCTTTGGAGTCAGTTGTAATTTTTATGTCAGTTCTTGTTACAGTAATAGCAGACACATACATAATGAAGCTTTATTAAAGGTGGACGAGTCCCTGAGAGAATCACCAGTGGTAAGAAGAATAAAAAATGCTTCACTAAAACAGCTTTGAAAATCTCCAATATTTAAATTCTTCTACTCTCTCAAAATTCAACTTCCCCTAGAAGAAGGCCTCCTATTTAAATTTTTTCTTAATAATGTGAAATATCAAATCACTTTTACTTTAATTTTTTTTTCATTTTAAAATGGACTAAACCTCATCCTTCACATGTTTTCACAGTTAAGAGACTTATGAATATGTTGGGAAAATGTAATTTTGGTTATGCTTCCTTCAGAATTTGCTAATGTGAAAAAAGTATTTTTTAAAAAGATATGATTTAATGAGAGCTCTTTTTTTTTTTTTTTTCAGTTCCTCAGAAGATCAAAGCAAAATGGAATAGAATACCATTCTTCCCCAACTTGGGTTAGGTGTTAAGTAGTGCTCTCTGCTGCCTACTTTCTTACTCTTGGGTACAAGGGTACTATTAATAGTTTAGAATATGTGACATAAGGGCTGTACCAATTAAGAGTTACATTTGTTTGCTAGTAGCAAAGATTTAGCTACAGTGCTTAAGAACATGAGGATTTCATTCTCTCTTTTTTTAAAAAGAAATTATTTATTTATTTTTGGCTGTGCTGGGTCTTCATTGCTGCGAGGGCTTTTCTCTAGTTGTGGCAAATGGGGGATACTCATCGTTGCCAAACGCAAGCTTCTCATTGTGGTGGCTTCTCTCATTGTGGAGCATGGGTTTTAGGCACAGACTTTGGCAGTTGTGGCACATGGGCTCGGGGCTCATGGCTTCTGGATTCTAAAGTACAGGCTCAGTGGGCTTAGTTGCTCCTCTGTATGTGGGATCTTCCCCGACCAGAGATGGAACCCATGTCTCCTGCATTGGCAGGTGGATTCTTCACCACTGAGTCACCAGGGAAGCCTCCGGGTTTAATTCTGTTAAATAAGAACACAGAGGTAAGGCAGCCACTGCTTAATACTGTAACTCTACAGTGCCATCAGGAATCCAGGCTCATTCTGTCTTTCTGCCCCACCACCCTTAGTTTGTGACTTTTACTGTCAAAGACTCCTCATGATTTAAGAAGGCTGCTGAAGCTCCAGTCATTACATATGAATTCTTATCAGGAAATGAAAGGGAAGACTTCTTGAAAAACATATTAATAGCTTTTACTTATATCCTGTTTGGAGAAGGAAATGGCAACCCACTACAGTATTCTTGACGGGAAAATTCCTCACAGAGAAGCCTGACAGGCTACAGTCTGTAGGATTGCAAAGAGTTGGCCATGCCTAAGTGACTGAGCGCATATCTTGTTGGCCACTAAGTAGCTAGTATGTAACATAATGCACTGTAAACTAATAGAATGTAATTTTTCAGTTTAGGCATATTACCCAAAATTCTGTTAGTAAGGAATAAAGAAATAATGAATTACCATCAAAATTCCCTGTTACAAGATCTGTGTTTTAGTCTGGCTATTATCTAGTATCAGCTGGACTATACAACAACAAGAAAGTAACCCTGGGATCTTGGTGACTTGTAACAAAGACATCTTTCTTACTCACAAAGCCTGATCTAAATAAGCCCCAGTGACTCTGAAGTGTAACTCCCCTCCATGTGATGACTGCTTCCTTTTATGGCCCCTTCTTCTTAGCATGTGGCTTCTGGGATGCTGAGATAAGAGGACATATAACTGAAGGATCTCACAAGGGTTATTCACTGTGCCAGCATGGGAGGGACACATATCACTTCTCCTTACTGTCTTCTGGCCAAAGTTAGTCATACAGTCCCTTCCAATTGCAGTGGGGCTAGGAATACCATCTTTCTACTACTCAGGAAGGAGCCTATGGTGATAAGTTTGTCTATGCAATTTAGTCCTATTTCCTTTTTTTTCCCCCCCATTTATTTTTATTAGTTGGAGGCTAATTACTTTACAATATTGTAGTGGTTTTTGCCATACATTGACATGAATCAGCCATGGATTTACATGTGTTCGCCATCCCGATCCCCCCTCCCACCTCCCTCTCCATCCCATCCCTCTGGGTCTTCCCAATGCACTAGCCCTGAGCACTTGTCTCATGCATCCAGCCTGGGCTGGTGATCTGTTTCACCCTTGATAGTATACTTGTTTCAATGCTATTCTCTCAGAACATCCCACCCTTGCCTTCTCCCACAGAATCTAAAAGTCTGTTCTGTACATCTGTGTCTCTTTTTCTGTTTTGCATATAGGGTTATCGTTACCATCTTTTTAAATTCCATATATATGTGTTAGTATACTGTATTGGTCTTTATCTTTCTGGCTTACTTCACTCTGTATAATGGGCTCCAGTTTCATCCATCTCATTAGAACTGATTCAAATGAATTCTTTTTAATGGCTGAGTAATATTCCATGGTGTATATGTACCACAACTTCCTTATCCATTTATCTTCTGATGGGCATCTAGGTTGCTTCCATGTCCTGGCTATTATAGACAGGGCTGCGATGAACAATTTAGTCCTATTTCCAAACTAAGCCAGTTAGATTCAATAGGTCCTAGGCAACAGGATAGCCTGTTTTACAGTAACCATTTATCAAGTGGTTACTATGTACCAAAGCATGGTGTCACATGCTCAAGGCACAGATATGAAAAAGATGCAAATCCTCTTTCAAGGAATTTATTGACTAATAAAGAAGACACACACATCTGTGGAATAATAATGACAATAAAAGTAAAAAAATCAGGTGCTCTGGGAATTGAAAGTTGGGAGAATGTCTTCTAGTTGATGACCAGGCAAAGGTTTTTGGAGGAAATGATATTTAAAGAAGTCCTTACAAGATTAGTAGAATTAGCCTAGGTGATGTGGTCCAAACAATAGTGTCTCTCTCAAGGAGTTTTCTGAATCAGTAGGAATGTTAGGCTGTCATTTCAATGGTGCCAGTGTCTAGCTATTTGATCTTTGACAGGTTTTTCCCTTTTGTAAGATGAAAGAATTGGGTAAAAATGGTCTCTATTGTTTGTTTCACCTCTAATACTCTGTGATTCTCCAATTCTTAAGCCAACATTCTAAAAGCCTAATGATGTGATTGTGGAACATGTAGACAGTGAAACCTTCGAAACAGAAGTACCGTCAATGTTCTTTGGCAAACACCAGGAAAATAGAGAAATGTAGAAGAGAAGTCTAAATATCATGTGATATCTATCTCATTCTCTTGTTTTATTGCAGCTTCTCCCAGGATTTCTGATGCACAGGTTTAAAGATTTCGTCTTGCTTTTTTCTTTTGGATACAGTTGCCAAATAGAGCATGGGCTATACTATAGCAGTCTTTAGTCAGTCTCTTAAGTGTGCTACTGCAAGCATTTTTTCCCATGTCATTTAAAACTCTTTAGAAACAAGAGAAGATATGATAAAAATGATGTTCAAGTCCATTTCTATGCTTCCTTGTGATAAGCTATTTGAAAGTCAGGTTTCCCTCATGTACTAGTGAAGCTTGTGTGCTGTGCTAAGTCATCAGTCGTGTCCGACTCTTTGTGACCCTGTGGACTGTAGCCCTCTAGGCTCCTCTGTCCATGGGATTCTCCAGGTAAGAATACTGGAGTGAGTTACCATGTCTTCCTCCAGGTGATCTTCCCAACCCAGAGATCAAACTTGTGTCTCTTGTGGCTCCTGAACTGGCAGGCCAGTTTTTTACCACTAGTGCCACCTCAGAAGCATAGTGAAAATGAAATAATATTGTAGTAGCTTTAATCTTGTAATAGCAGGCATTGGGTTGCTTTTATTATAGTTCGTTTGTTAAGAATTGTAACTCACATTTGTTGGACATGAATTACATGGCAGTAACTCTAACAAGTGCTTTGGAGAGACTATTGACTCACTGATCCCAGCCCCAGATAGTGTAGATAAGAAACCTGCAATTTAGACAGATTACGTAACTTGCTTCAGGTCTCATAACTAGAAAGTGGCTGAACCAAGGGCCACACTTTCGTTTCTGCATTTCACGAGCCTGCATCACTACTGCATGGTACTGCCTGTCTCTGTTGCAAATGGCAAACCAAACTTGTTAGGTATAAGCAAAAAGGTGATGAGACTAAAGCTCAGAGGTAGCTCTCATTTCAGGAAGGCAGGAAACAGGTTTCCCTCTTGCCCATCTTGCTCTTAATCACTGTCTCTTGGCCCTGCTCTGCTGTGTTTCCTTCACTTAGCATTACGTATTCGATGTGGTCACCTCTGGTACTTCTCACAGCTGGTGATTGAAGTGGCACGTTATTCGTGTGCAACAACCCCATGGACTGCAAGCATGCCAGGCCTCCCTGTCCTTCACCATCTCCTAGAGCTTGCTCAAACTTATGTCCACTGTGTCGGGGATGCCATCCAACCATCTCATCTTCTGTTATCCGCTTCTCCTCCTGCCTTCAATCTTTCCCAGCATCAGGGTCTTTTCCAATGAGTCAGTTCTTCGTATCAGGTGGTCAAAGTATTGGAGCTTCAGCATCAGTCCTTCCAATGAATATTCAGGGTTGATTTCCTGAATAAGTGGCAAGAGAGCTTTCTTTTCCAAAGTGCTGTTAAAAATTCAGTAGTTGAGTCTCATTGGGCCTCCCAGGAGGTGCTAGTGGTAAAGAACTTGCAGGAGACCTAAGAGACACCATTTCATCCCTGGGTCAGTAAGATCTCCTGGAGAAGGGAATGGCAACCCACTCCAGTGTTCTTGCCTGGAGAATCCCCATGGACAGAGGAGCCTGGCTAGCTACAGTCTGTGGGGGTCACAAAAGAGTCAGTTGGACATGACTGAAGCTTCTTAGTCTACCACAGAGTCCCATTGGCTTGGTTTCTCCATGTGGCCATCCCTGACTGAATCACAATTATAGGGTATAGAATATTCTGACGTCCCAAGTATCAATCGCAGGACCATCCTTTGAGTTGATGAGGACTGTCAGGGGCAAATTTTAGTTCTGTCCAAGAGGGACAAGAGGGGTGGATAGACTTCAAAGCTCAACTAGGGCATTTTTGTCAAAAGAAGGCCAAATGGGTACTGGGCAGGCAAACCAACCACTGCCCTCCATGTTGACTTCCACAGTTTCTCCTCATGAAGTTGTGTATTTTTTTTTTTTTTTAAAGTTCCCCTGCCTCCAAAAGAGCTTACACTTTGCCATGTGGTGTTACCTCCCAAGAACACTTCACTTATGTCTTAGAAAAGTAAATACACAGCCAATTTGCAGATTATACCTTCCTTAGTTCTGCTATAAATTATATGACTTGTTCTTGGCAAAGCCTGAAGTCAAAGCTGGCTTTTTCCCACCCCCTCACCAACTTGAAGAATGAGTGGCATTCACTGAAGTTGTGTGCCCAGGAATGAATTTGCCCACCTGAAGGGGATAGCTAAATTTATGGGAAGAATGGCAACTTTTTAAATAGTTCCAAGCATCCATTCCACTGTGAGAAGCTTACAGGCAAGTAGGAAATATTTTTTTTCTTTTGAACCTGAGCCAAACCTTCACTTAAAATATTTATAAAATTTGTGAATCTGGAGGAAACCCATTATGGTCACCTTCACCGCATTAAAATTCCAAAATTTTCTCAGTGTGTTCCATGTGGTTTGGGAACAACATGATGTATAGAATTCCAGCAGTAGGAAAAGACAAAATCAGAAGTAAAAAGTCTGGGTTCTAGATTTAACTCAGATCCTAACCAGAGGGTGGTCTCAGATTGGTCCCATGGTGTCCCTGGTTCTTGGTTTCTTCTTTTGTAAATGATGAATTCAGTTTATATGTGTTATGAAGTCCCAGCTCAGCCCTCCATCAGAAATACAATTCACTGGGCCATTGGAACTATTCATGAGGGTTCAGCAAGTCTCAGCTGATTGAGTCTCTCAGTATTGTTACGCCAAATCCTTTTGGAGTTTCTATTCCTGGCTAGAATTAACCTGTTCTGTACTATTCTCTTCTTTACCTAAATATGTTATATAGAGAATAGATTAACTATGTAAGGAAGTCTAGTTAATTTTATTTGGGGAACTTTTAGATTTTGAGATTTTTCTTGTTATAACTGAAAGGCATCTAAAAATTTGGGAATTCCTGATCAAGCTTCATTCATTGAGTAAAACTTTCTTGGTCTTCTTTAGTCTCAAGAACCCTCTGGTCAAGGATTCTGTTGCTTGTTTGGTGCTGAGCTGGGCCACTATACTGATTCTTTCTGATTTGGAGAGCAAAGTCTGCCAGGATTTCCTGCTATGTCCCGCCATTAACATATTTAAAAAAACCTTGTCTATTAGGAAATGTGAGGAATGTGGGGTTCTCATATATGTTCACCTGTCCACCATTTATTGAGTGCCTATTATCTGCCAGCTGCTGTGAGAGGAGCACATTTACTGACACAAATTTAAATAAATAGCTCTGGCAGATGAGGGCTCTTTTTAAAGCACAGGAAACATAACTGGAAACTAATCTCTTTAAGTCTGATTACAGAAAATATAATTTCATTCATTGCTCCTAATTTTCCTGTTTCTTGTAACCTTTTGTACTTGTATATATTTTTTACATTGAGATATAATTCACATAACATAAACGTCAACTGTTTTAAATTGTGCACTTTGGTGGTTTTTAGTATAGTCATTATGTTGTATAATTATCAAAACTATCTAATTCCAGAATATTTTCATCACCCTAAAAGGAAACCCCATACACACTAGCAGTTTTTAACTCCGCCCCTTCACCCCTTGTCAACCACCAATCTATTTTTGTCTTTATGGATTAGTCTATTCTGGACATTTCATATTATGAAATAATACTATGTGTGGTCTGTTGTGTCTGGCTTTTTTCACTTAGCATAATGTTTTCAAGGTTCATCCATATTGTAGCATATAACAGCACTTCATTTTTCATTGCCAAATGACACTTCATTATATGTTATATGGATATACCATATTATCTTCATCCATTAACCATCTGATGGACTTTTGGGTCATTTATACTTTTTGGTTATTATGGATAATGTTGATATGAACATTTGTTTATAACTTGTTGTATGAATGAATATTTTCACTTCTCTTGGGTATATATCTAGGAGTGGAACTATTGGGTTATATGGTAATTCTACTTTTTAACTTTGCAAGAAACTACCAATCTGTTTTTCCAAAGTGGCTGTACCATTTTACATTTCCATCAGTAATATACTTTTTTTTGGTTGTCTTTAATGGAAAATATTTGAAACCACCCCAGGAGTTAGGTTAGTAGCTTTCTTCCCAGTTTATTGGTGAGGGCACTAGAGCAATAAACTGAAAAATGCCTTCCCGGGGCCCAGGTTTCTTCATTTATTCAGCATTCACCGATTCCCTGTTCTGTTCCCGGCATTGTTCCCAGTTCTGTGGATGCAGAGATGAGTAAAATATGCTGTCTGTGAAGTGTTGAATCGAGTCTGTAAAACTTCTGTTGAAATCTTTAAAATGGTAAAAAGCTTCCATTCATGTGACTTGGTTTAGATGGAATCTACCCAGAGTCTTAAGGATGGACCTAAACAAATATCCCTTGATATTGGATGATGCTCCCAGTATCCATGGTAAACTAGCAATTCACGTTTTCTATTCTTAGTGGAGAAAATGTTTTAGCGTCTGGCATTTGCTGTTTCTCTGAAATGAACAATTTTATAGTGGAATCATCTAGTCCCAGGAATTTGGGAATAAGTATATAACTTACATTGAAAAAGAGTAACAATCCTGAACATGTGTATAGTTTTTCACCATTTCCAGAGCTGTTTTGTATATGTTACCGTGTCTTCTTTGACCGCAGTCCTGTGAAGTAGGCCAGGCAAACACACGTTATTTCCATTTCATGGATGGTCACTGAACCTCAGGGAAGCAGAGTACTTTGCCCTGGGTCACACGAATGAGCCAGAAGACCCTTCACTAGAGCAGTCATTCCCAAATACTATTTCCTGGACTGGTACCAGGAAGGGATAGAGTTCACTGATTCATGAGGAAGTGAGAAAAGTAAGGCAAAGTCGTGAGGTTTTCACATCACTAAATTTATTTGATTTTAAGAACTGTCTTTTAGTCTAAAATTAAGTATTGGCTTACAGAAAAACCCAAATGAACCTTTTGGCCAACCCAATACCTCTTATTTCTATATTAGTTAGTAAAATGTCTGTTTTCTTTATTGAATGTGGTGATGGTAGATAGCAACATTTCTGTAATTTTTATTTGAAAAAAACCAAATGTTGGTAACTTTGATTAACAAAACTTTTTTTTTTTTTGAAACTGCTTCATGAAATCGCCATAGCAGAGTCAGGCCCGGTTCAGTGATTCCTGATTAATCACTTTATTACTTTCTCCTGGGCACCTTCTAGTTAAACTCGAAAATATCTACTTTTAGAGATGTAGCCATTTTTCCTATGTACCTATGTCACTTGCAACTTTAGTAACTAGTCTCCTGGTTTTCAGCTAAATCCTCCTAGGCAATTATATATCAGAGATTCAAAGGATGGTGGAACACCCATGCAGGCAGAATGACCTACTCAGTCTTCTGTTTTTGATTGTAGGTAAGTATGTCTTGTTGTTCAGTTTGTTAATTATTCTTGCATTTTTTTTTCCTTTTGGCAGTGGGGAGAGGAGGTTGGACAAGACATTTTTAGCAAAGCGCAATCCACTGTATTTGAAAAGATGTAGCAGTTATTCATTTGATGAATGGTTCTCCATCTGGTAGAAAGCAAGACAACCCGAACAATATGTGTGACTTGCCTACATCACATACCAATGAGAGGAACCAGAAGTGGAAAGCCTTCTATTTCTAAATATTACTCATATACTTCAAAATGTAATCGTGGGAACGACATGCAAATTACCAATGGAAAAAAAAATCCTCTTGATTCTTTAAAACACTGAGCGAAAGGATGTAGCAGGATTAAATCATCCTCAAGTCCCCTTGCTTGTTGCACTGGGTTTGTGGGAGGGGAGGGATTTCTGAGTACCAGATACCCCCTCTCCTAAAGCAGCCTTCCCCAAGGCCAAAAGACTTGCTCTAGCATTAGGGTTACTACACTCAAATACACCTGGAGAAAGAGTACTATGCAAAGTAACTCCTGGTCCTGTAAGGTGGGACGTTGAATTTATAAATATCCAAGAGTGGCAGAGCTTCCACACTCCTCAAACTTTTGGATTAGAACCTAATTCTTCCCCTTGTTGCCCTTCAAGGGTAGTGTTTATGTGTGTTATAACTTCCTTCTCATTCAATTCTCATAATGACTTTATAGGTAGGGGATATTCTCACTCCCGTTCTACAGATCAAGGGCCCAAGGCACAGAGAGGTTAAGAAACTAGCCCAAGGTCACACAGTGGCAAGGTCTGTATTTGAACCTGGCAATTTAGCATCAGAGGTAGTCTGTGAATTCCTGTGTGGTGCTGCTTTCTATGGCTAAGTGGCATTTTTTCACTTTTACCTAAATATAGCGTGTTTTCTTACATGAATAGTCAGTAATCTAAACTAGAAAATAGATGGAAAGTTTTCAGGGCACTTGACTGGCTGGTGAGCCCATTGCAAACATAATAGAAAGACCAGTGACTCTGAGGTTAAGCAGTTGAATTGATTTTTTTTTTCCAAACTTTAAACTTTTTTATTTTGTATTGGGGTATAGCTGATAAAAAATGTTGTGGTAGTTTCAGGAGAACAGCAAAGGGACTCAGCCATGCATGTATATGTATCCTTTCTCCCCCCAGACCCTCTCCCATTCAGGCTGGCACATAACATTGGGAACTCACCTATTTTTTGCAGCCATTTTCTAACCATGTTAACGTGTCTAGTGGGTTAACTTTAAAAGCCTCAACTTTCTCCTTTGTACACTAGTGATAATAATTCAATGACATGTCCCAGGAAGAAGTCACGGTAGGATGAAGGATGTAGGTGAACTTTCAGGAAGAGGAGGGCGTGCAGCACACTCTACATGGATCACGAGTGTATACCCATTTCCCCCTCACCCTCGCTCCTTCCCACTGCCTTTTCTTTCTTCCCTCTCTGCCACTCAAATGCGTAGGCAAGCTTGGTTAGTCCTCCATTGAAATGAATGGCCCCACATCACCTGCAGCTTTACATGAAGGAAGGCCAGGGTAAATCCCATGAGAAGCTGCATAATATAGAAGAAAGAACTCAGAAAGGAAACAAGTGTCAAGTGTGACATTCTCTGAGGAGACCAGAAATACCATCAAGGTGAGAAAGTGGGTCTACAGAACACTGAACTGTCCCCAGTAAGGGTTCATACCAAAAGGAAGTGAAAAATTGAGATTTAAAGACAGACCTTAGAAACTAGTCCCATCTCCCACATGCTCTTGAATGAAGAAGTGGAAGTGTGGGCTGGCAAGTTCGCTCCTGTGTGATGTGATCCCACCAAAGGCCTCAAGAATCTGCCCATTCACCTTGGGGCCTTCTTCAGATAACCTTAGAAATGTACCAAATTCAAGGAGATGCCCTTCATTCTCTAGTTTTGTTTTAAAAATGTGAATATGGATTATAATTCTTCCCATTCCTAAAATATGTAACATCATACAGAAGGATGGCCTCATAAACTCAGAAGCTGTATTTTCTTACCTCTCCTGGGCAAAAATAAATTTGTTTAGTAGTAACTAAATAATAGCAGAGGTGATACTTTGGAGAATCTAGTAATTTAAAAAAATCTTTTAATGCTCTATTTCAAAGGATAAAGCAACAGTATTAAGGATAATTTTGAAAATAGGATTTAAAAAACCAACCAGGATTCTGCAAACTTAAATGTCTCTTTTCATTTCTGTATACTAGAAATTTTATTTCATATATTTATTTTGTGTATTAGATTTTAGTCTTTTCATATATAGACATTTTGCATGATTTCAATCATAGGCTATATGCCATTAGGTATAACATAGGTTTAGAAATCTGCATCTATATTCTATACAATTGTCATCTGAATGGCTTAAGTGGGAAAGGTAGTATATGTTCCTCTTCGGAATGGGAAGAGAGTGACTCCCAGGCACAATTATGATGATGTGACATCATTTGTTGATTGATACTAGTTTTGCCCAATTATACACAATTCTGTCTAGCACCAAAGAATGGTTATGACTGCTAGAAACAGAGATCCAACTATAGTATTTTAAACACATGACAAGAAAGAAAAAAAATTGTCAATGGAAGGCTGTTCAGTTCTGGTGTTTGCAAGATGTCAGTGGCCAAGGCTATTTCTGTTTTTCTGCTTTGCCATTCTTTTTGCATGGCTTTCAAGTTCAAAGTTACAATATGGCTGCTTGTATTATAGCTTTCATGTCTGAATTCCTGGTAAGAAGCAAGAAGAAGAGAAAGACAAAGGTGTCCCTTGGCCACCTTCACCGTCCACTTCTTTTTAAAGGGCTTCCCCAAAGTTCCCTGTCAAAGCACCTCATGAAATCACACAAACTCTTGGAGGTTTTGTGTCTTCACTGATAAACCAACAACAATAATTTCTACCTCTCAAACATACGTGTGTTTGCTCAGTTGTGTCAGACTCTTTGTGAGTCTTTGGACCATAGCCCTCCAGGATCCTCTGTCCATAGGATTTTCCAGGCAAGAATACTGGGGTGGATTGCCATTTTCTCCTCCAGGGAATCTTTATGCCCCAGGGATCAAATCCATGTCTCCTGTGGCTCCTGGATTGAAGGCAGATTCTTTACCCACTGAGTGATTGGGGCTGGCTACCTACCTTGCAAAGTGTATGTGAAAGAATACTGCAAATCCAAAAATGCTGTGTAAATGCAAGGACTAAATTAAAACAGTACTTGTGGTCCAATGCAGATTGCAATAGCTGCAATAGTCCATATTTCTGTGTTCTTGTTGCAGAAGAGCAATTATTTATAATTATTGCAATTATTGTTACATTGCAATTATTTATAATCACTCCCTTTCCCCATCCTGAAGTGTTTTTGAGACAGAGAGAAAGCAGAACTGGACTGTGTTTGGTTCATGTCAGTGGGAAGTCTGAGGACTATGAGACTCCAGACAGTGGTAGAAGTGACCAGACTCCAAAGCTGCTTCTTTATGCCTCCATGTCTTTATCATCTGGGAGATGGAATAGAAGGTTGGAAAAACCCTAAACTCAGAGGCTGAAAGATTCCTAATGTAGTTCCTTGAGAACCAGCAGATCTCCAGGCCAAGTCTGCTGTGTGTGGCCCCGATCTTTGCGATTAAAATGCTAAGCTCCCTGAGGGCAGGAATTCTATCTCTATGTTCCTTTGTATTCCAATTCCTGGAACCTAGTAGGACCTGGGTAAAAATCTATTTATTAATTCTAGCCCCACCTTGAAGACAGAGCCTTTCTTACGTGTGACTTATTTAAGCTCTTGTGCCACTTAACCTGTTATGATTAACTGGAGCCACAAAGGACTAGGTGGGTGGAAGCATATATTTAAATAAAAATAATTATAAGATAAATAAGCACTAGGGATAGAGTGTACATGATAAACATAATTAACAGTGCTATATGTCATATATGAAAGTTGCTAAGAGAGTAAATCCTGAGTTCTTGTCACAAGAAAAAATTTTTTTATTTCTTTAATTTTGTGTCTACCTGAGATGATGGATGTTCACTAAACTTTACTGTGATACTTGTTTCATGATGTATGTGAATCAAGCCACTACGCTATACACCTTGAACTTAGCACAGTGCTGTATGTCAATTATATCTCAGTAAAATTGGAAGAAAAAAAAAGAGAAAGAAACAGCAAGGCCAGAGACAAATCGCAGCAGCCAGGCAGGGTTCTGATAGGTGCTCAGAATGAAAGCTGTGCAAACCTGGACACTGACTGAACGGTGGTGGGGGAAGGCTGGTGAGGGGAACCAGAAGTGAGGAGGACTGTGAGACTTGAGCCCGGGTGATGGGAAGAATGGTTCTGTGACCAGAAAAAGGGAAGTTGGGGCTATGAGCTGGGCTGGGGGAGGGAAGATGAAGATGATGAGTTGAAAGTGCTGAATTTGAGATGCTTAGGGATGTGGTGCGCACATCAAGGAGTTAGATGGAAATGTGCAGTTCAAAGGAGAGGGTAGGATACACATGAACAAATAAACAAAAGCATAGTGAGTCAGCTGCTTTGTGGAGTGTTGGCTGGAGTTCTCAGCAGTAGATGAACTTTGTGGGAAGGAGAGTGGAACAGAGATTCCTTGCTTAGGGTCTGTGGGGAGGCTTGTGGGCTGTGAACTCCTTAACATTTTAAGCAGAATATTATATATTTGCAAAAGCCTGCAATTTTATTGGCTTATTTATCCTAAACAAAGTTAAAAATCACTACTACATATAGAAAGAGGTGGACTGATATGGTGCTTATGGAATTTATATATAGTTGGTTCTGCCTAAAATAACCCAAACCACCTCTGCATTCCTGACTATCATCCCTCAGACTACAGTGGTTGTTGTCTTTACCACGGCAGACTCTTAGATCGGGATTATTTTAAAATGTTTCTTCTTGCCAAGACAATTCAGTAGGGAAAGAACAGTCTTTAAAAAAAATGGTCCTGAGATAACTAGATATCCACATGTGAAAGAATTAATCTGGATCCCCTCACACCATACATAAAAGTTAACTCAAAATTGATCAAAGACCTAAATATAAGAGCTAGAGTATCAAACTCTTAAAAGAAAAATACCTTCTAAGGTATAAATCTTGAAACCTTGGATTAGAATGATTCTTAGATATGTACCTCAAGCACAAGAAACCAAAGAATAAGTTGAGCTTTTGTAAAATTCAACCTTTGTGCTTCAAAGACATTGTCAAGGAAGTGAAAAGACAACCCACAGAATGGTAGATATTTGCAAGTCATATTGCAAAGATCTGATAAGGATCTTACACATCCAGAACATATGAAGAATTCTTACAACTCAACAATAAAAAGAAAAATAACCCACTTAACAATAGCAAAGGACTTGAATAAATACTTCTCCAAATTAGCCAATAAGCACATGAAAAAATACTCAATATTGTTAGTCATCAGGGAAATGCAAATCAAAAGCATGATATGTGAGATACTACTCCATATCCACTGGTTTGGGTGATAATAATAATCAAGAACAACAGATAACATGTTGGCAAGGATGCAGAGAAGCTGGAATCTTCATACACTGCAGGTGAGTGTAGAAAAGGTACAGCCACTTTGGAAAAACAGTTTGGCAGTTCCTTACAAAGTTAAACAGAGCTACCATATGACCCAACAATTCCACTCTTAGATATAAACCCAAGATAATTGAAAACATATGTTCACAAGATTGTACACAAATATTCACAGCAGCATTATTCATAATAGCTCCAAAGTGTAAACAACCCAAATGTTCATCAGTTGATGAATGAATAGATAAAACATAATATAATACAATGGAATATATACTATTCATCCATAAAGAGGAATGAAGTACTGATCTATGCTACGATATGCATGAATCTTGAAAATAATATAAGTGAAAGAAACTGTACATATTGTATGATTTCATTTAAATGAAATATCTAGGATAGACAAATCTGTTGAGACAAAAGGTAGATTAGTGATTGACAGAAGCTAGGGGAGGAGAAGAATAGGGAGTGATGACCAATGGGTACCAAGTTTCTTTTTGGGGTGATGGAAATGTTCTGGAATTGATGATGGTGGCTGGGAATACAATAAAAATCATCAGTTGATTTTGGTGGTATGTGGAATTGTATCTCAGTAAAAAGTATTCTTAAGTTTTTTCTGATTCTGATGGTCTGATTGCTTTTTAAATGGGATGGAAAATAACATTCATTATCCAAAAAGAAGGAATTACATGACCAAAGTCATAAGGATAGGAAAATAAAGAGAGATTTTAAGGACTAGTGTATTTAGATGGAACATTGGTGTGTATCCGGAGGAGTCATGAATTCAAGCAATTCATCAAGAGCCCTTCCTGGTTTTTTCTTTTTTTGGGTCAGGCAGATAGAAAAGTCTGGTAACCCAAATGGTAAGTCGGGGCCAGAGTAATCAAGTCAGTTAGTCTCCAAATGAGTCATAAATACTCATGAGGACTTACTTGGTGCCAGCCACTTTGAGTGCTTGAACAAAAAGATCTGCTCCCTATACACAGAGGGCTCAGCCGTCTTGCTCTGGTGATATTAAACAAATATTTAATTCAAATTCAATTAAGCAATTATAAGGGTGTGAAGGGCTGGAAGTTCAGAGTACTATGGAAACGTGATGGTGGGAATCCAGGGAAGTTATCTCAAAAAAGGGGAAGTTTAAGCTGAAAAGGATATGACTTCCAGGCTAGCAGATTTTGACTAAACAAGTTGGAAGCTGGTAGCCATGTAAAGGGGCCATGCCCCCAGGGGAGATAGGCGATTAGAGCAAAGACAGAGGGAGATGCAGCCCCTGGTGACAAATTCACAATGTGAGGCTCTTTGGGGTGCCAGCCTGGCCTGAAACACCCTGTACTGCAAAGCAGGGGCAGGAAGAACATTTTTTCAACAGTGACAGTCTGTGAGCTGCATTTAGAGGAGCGTCCTTCCAGATGTTGCTGGAGAAAGGGCACTGGTGACTGTTCATGGACGCGTGATGGCCTCACGCAGCAGATCCTTCTTCCTCCCTGCTGAGAGCAATTCATCAAGAGCCCTTCCTGGCTTTTTCTTTTTTTGGGTCAGGCAGATAGAAAAGTCATCATACAGCTTCATTTTCCAGGGTCACTTCTTTATCTTGAATTTGCTCCAATAGGAGTTGTGAAAATGAGCTGCTAGACCATGATGCATATATCCTTTAAGTGTGTGTTTGTGTGTGTGTATGTACCATGGCAGGGAAAGGTGGAGAGCAGGGTTTTGAGAACAATACTGTGAAACAAATTCTCCCTCTCTCTTTGTATCTATAAATTATTAATATCTAGACATATTTTTCCCTCAGTCTGTGTGGGAGGTGCTGGGGGACACAGATGTGGATGACATGTGGGCCGGACTCAGGGACTCCCCATCAATTGAGAGACATAGGTCAAACACAACTATAGTGTGTATCAAGGACTATTGGAAATCGAGGGTGGGAGAGGCTAGTTCCAACAGATAGGGAGGAAAAAAAAATAATTTCATTGAGTGAGAAATCCCATGCCAACTTTAGACTGTAAGCCTCTTAAAGACAGAGGCTGACTATTTTTTTTCCCATTCACACTCCTGGGAGGCCCCTGAGCCCTTGATGGATTCAGCTGACTCACTGATAAGTCCTACAGACTTTTGCTTCCTGGTTCCAGACCTGCGTGCTGGTCACTGACACCCTTTCTTTCATATTGAACAACACTGTTTCTAGGGCTGGTGCTTGTTAGGAGGTCTGGAGCAATTCTTGTGTTTATTGAAAAAAAAAAAAAAAAGATATTACTGAGAGGAAATTTGGTAATAATATAGCAAACATCCTGCCTGACCTTTACATTCTGCTCCTCTTCCCCCTCCAGCCCCATATTTTCTTACACACCATCACTGGAAGTCCTAAAGTCCTAGAACTATTACTTCCTAGGCAAATCTGTTTCTTGGACAGTTGGAGGTTGGCCTGTGGCCTGGCTACCGGCATTTTTCTTTTTCGAGAATTGTGTATCTGGAAAGGGAGCGATCTAGCCAGTTGGGGTGGGCACAGTGCTTTGAAAAGTGGGAGCTTGGGAACGAATCATCGAAGGGCCCCCCTGGTGAGTAGAAGCTTCCTCTTTCAGCCAGTAGGATGCAAAGATGTGAAGTCACCAGGACCACTCTGTTGTACTGGTTGCTATTGGTTCCTTTTGTTAAAAAAAAAAAGGAAAAAAGGAAAGTGGCAGTTTGCTAAAGAAGCTTTTGTTTGGTGGGAAAAGTGCTTCTACCTGACAGGAAAGGCGTCAGCAATGGCAGGAGGAGGCGCTGGGCAGTCTTCTCATGGAGCCATCTGGTGGTTCTTCGCTGTAAGTGCCGCTCCTGGAGCTGCCTTCCTATGGGCTGAGCTACTCGCTCAGTGTTTCTCTCCTTGGAGAAATAGCCTGCCCAGCTCAGGGAAGAGACTCCTCTCCATGACAGTATACCTGATGGCTGCCCATTTTGATTTTCTTCACTGTGGCTCTCAAGGGCCCACAGGACCTGTCCTGGGGCTTCCACCCTTCTCCCCCTATCTCCAGACAGACTCCTCAAGCTCCAGGTCCCCCCAGCCCTTCTGCTCTCCCTGGGGCCCTTTGCATTCCCTTCTCTCTGCTCAGGTTGCCTTTTTCTAGTATCTTCTCAAGTTGGGCTTCTTCTCTGTGCTCATATATTAGCTCCGAGGTTTCCTTGGAAAGGTCTAGTTTGACTCCTCTCTCTACAGCAGTCCTTGCACCAAGTCATTCTCCATTAAAGATTCTTTGCCTTTTTTACTCATAGGCTATTTAGTATTATCTAAAACGATCTCCTTCATTCATGTGCTTTCCCTTTGTTTATTGTCTAACTTAAGTCCATTAGAGCAGACCCTTGTCTGTTTCATCTGTTTTGAGAAAAATGCCTGACTTGTGTTGGGTGTTCAGTAAATACAAGTTGAAAGAAAAAAAAAAAGAATGAAAATGAAGTTGCAAAACATGGAAAAGTAGAAGCCAGACAGCCTAGAGGGGTCATCTGAGGTTATACTGGACCCCTACTCATTCGCTGCTTCTTTCCAAATCACAGTCTATTGGAGGGTCTATTTGCATGGCTAGCATCCATTTTTCTATGGGATTATACTTTGGCTGCCAGGAATTTGGTTCTTTCTCTCCATCCAACCCTGCTCTCTCCTTATCTTGTTGCACTTTTTCCTAATATATATTCACAAACTCTAATAGCTTTAACAGGGGTTGTATTTATAAGGGAAAGTTGTCTTCCATCTTTGAGGTGCCATGGTTTTTAGATGTTTCCAAATATTCAATGTAAAAGCATTGAACCATCAAGAGAAATTCATACCTCATCTGATCAAACCCTGCTGGTCCGTTTCTCTCACTGTCAAGAACACTTGGCATGCACATCCATGCTCCCTTGGCGGCCAGCAGCTGCCTCTTCTCCTGATGATGACTTTTCATTTCCCAGCCAGCAGCCAAGACTCTACTTGCTCAGCTTCTTCAAGGACGAGCCCTCAGATTCTGGTGGGGAGGGTGTCAGGTCACTGTTAGCCTGGCTTCCTGTGTCTGAGCCCAGACCTGATCAAATGTCCCTGCTCAGTCTTTCAGTTTTTCTCCATTTTTCATGTTCCTGCTCAATCTTTTCATTTTTCTCCAACCTTGGGTACCTTTGCATCCATAGGACAGCTGAGAGCCCCAGGGGCTTGCTTGCCCTTTGACTGGTAGAGTAACTAGCAGTTTTCATGAGCTTTTCTCAGACTGGAACTTAATAAAAAGAAAATGTCTTTCTACATTTTATCCTGGCAATGGAAGAGCTGAGCGGGTAGCAGAGGACTTGTTGGGGCTGGAGTTGTTTTCTGAGCAGGTTGTGCTGGGGAGGCATCCCAGGAGGGAGAAGGAAATTAGAGTCAGAAAATGTGTGTGCTCAGGGGTCCTTGGAGAACCTGCAGAGAAGTGGTCCCTCACTTTGTAGCTGCAGACTCCTGAGCCCAGAGCAGTGAGATGACTTACTGGCTCAAGGTCACACATCAAGGCTGTACAATTTATGGTACTCAGTTCAGTTTGGTTAGGGAAGTAGGAATCCCCTTGGACTGCCCTGGCTTTGGGAACTGGCGCACACAAAGGGTATCAGGGCTGCTCTAGAGAACCCACACAGTTCTTTGAATCAAGGAGAAATGAGTCAATTGCTAGTTCTTCTTAACTCTTGAACTTTAAAAATCTAAGTTGTGGTTCAGTATTTGAGGTGGAATGTGCGTTTGCTGAGGGGGTGGAAGGTGACGGGAGAATTCAGAAGATTCAGGTGATTAGGTTCTTTGAACTGTCTGTGGGAGGTGGGAGAGCATGACAGGGAGGTGGGCTTCTCCCCAGTGGTGGTAGAATAAAGCAGTGTCAATGGGTCACTTGGATGTCAGCTCTTTCCCTCCTGGACTGTGGTGCAAAGAGTATCCAGTCGAGGTTTTCTTTGGCAGAATGACTGCTGTGTAAACTGGAATCAGAGAAAAAAGAATTGCTGCATAGGATTGTCTGGGACAGAAAATCTGTTGTGACCAATTTAATTCCACTCAATGAGTCATTCTCAAGTATATACCCAGTAGAAAGCCAGATGTATTGTGGGGAATAGGAAGAAAGGCTTGTCAGTACCGTGACATCTGAGACTGGTCTGTCTTATTAAGAAATCAAGACCCACCTATACAGAGCAGACAGAAAATGAGACTGAAAAGCCTGAATGGCAAAAGTCATGGGATAAACACTGTATATTCTGGAAAATGATGAGGAAAAGGAGTCAGGAGAATGGGTTGTGAGGAGGTGAATGTGTGGGGGCGGACAAGCCACTTATTTGGGGGGGGCTGGGTCTTCTCCGGGATGTGTTCCCCAGGGTGAGGCATTGCTCATGGTAGATGCTCAATAAAGACCTTCTCAGTGATGGAGGGAGGGCAGGGTGGACAAGTGCAGAGCCTGTGGAAGTGAGCAGAGGTCTGCGAGGACCAGACCAACCTATTCGAGCAGAGAGAGCAGGAAGGCTGTAATGTTCCAGATACACAGTTTGGACTTGCTCTGAGGCCCAAGGGAAGCACAGGAGAGGCAGGGTGAGTTGCCTTGGAAAGTACATTCGCCGAAGTTTTGGAAGATATGGTGCTGGAGTGGGCTCTGCCCTTTCATTCTGTTTGTTTTAGCTGTTCAACATGCCCAACGCAAGGTTTTCCCATGATTCTCTTTCAGGTCTAAATTCTAGAGAATGCATCTCAGCGTTCTGTGCAGGGTAGATACTTGGAAGCAGAGAGGCCTTTTGGTTTCAGAAATTCAGGGGCAGGAGACATGATGAAGGTGGTGGTGATGGGAGCAGCAAGGGAAGGGAGAATTGGGGAGATTTGGAAGTGACTCAGGATGTTTTTAGGTAACTTCAGTAGAGGGGGATCAGCACAGTTGGTTTTAGAGGAAGAGAGATTTTTGGTGAGGTGATATTTGGGGTACGAGGTGACTGTGAGATGTCTTAGAAGCAGTCAGAAATGAAAGATTGGCTGGATGAAGCCAGGTAGGTAAAAGTGGAGCCTTGACATCAGACCAGGGGTACTTTGAATCTCACTCTAATGTTTAGCAGCTGTGTGACCTCGGGCACATGACTTGTGTTAGGTGTCCAGGTCATCCAGTTTGCATGGGACTTTCCCATTTTGGCATTAAGAGTCTCATGTCCTGGGAAACTCCGCAGCCCCAAGCAAACTGGGACAGCTTGCCCTGGACCGTCCTAGTAGGAAAACTGCAAGGCCCTGGCTGTGGAACCCCCGTGGAGGTGGGCAAACGGGGATGGTCAGTGAACCCACCTGAACAACGTCAGCCTCAGTGTCCTCATCTGAAAAGCAGAGAGAGAAGCTGTGCCTTCTTTGGAGTTTGGTATGGATTCACTGAGCTGGTATGTGTAAAGCACACAGCATAAAGGCTGGCAAAACAAAAAGCTATAAAAAGATTGTTGAAAGGGTGAGTTAGATCAATCAAGTGGAAGAACCAGGTGGGTGCAGAGGGGATGGGAAAATAACCTGGTGTTGTCATGGGATGAATGCAGAGTCCTAGGCTTTATGAACAGAACTTGCAGATTGGGATTCTATGTGTATTTATAAAAGAGGGTTTGCCAAGAAAATTAGTAAACAAGAGAAATGTTAGACCGTGGAAGAGGGCAAAGCACTTAGCAGCAGCACTTAGATTTTAATAATGTTTCTGCTAGTGATTAGTGAATATGTTTCTTCACCAGAGGTCTTCCAAGAGTCTCTAAAGATGGGCATGTCAGTTCTCTGGTTCACTTGACACTATGGCTGTAGTGCTCAAACGAAATGAAACCACATTTTGTTTCAGTATTTGTTCTTTCAACTCAATGGTTAATTTACTCCACCAATATTTACTTAGTATTTTTCATGTGTTAGGTACAATGCTAGGCTCCAGGGAGGCTACAAAGAAATATGAGAAGAAATCTGTATTCTGAAAAAGTTTATTAATAAATAAAATTGTTTTATCATGACACTCATTTTCCTTATTTACTTCAACCACCTCGGTCCTCTCCCTTATTCTTTCTCCCCCAGAATCAACGCCTATTGACGGCTCTGTATGTAAGATTACACTATGATTAAAGTCCCTAGAAGCCAGAAACAGAGAAATCAGAAAGTCCCCATCAGGGCATTTCAAAGAGATGGGCTGGAGACTGGAAAGATAGACGAGAAGAGCAGGAGAGAGAAGGGGGGCAGAGAGCGAGGGATTTCCAGGGCAGGGGTCTGAGACAGGAAAAAGAGAGTGCAGCAGGAGGCCAGAGGCCAGAAAGGAGAATGGAAGGCGCCAGCTTCCAGAGCACAGGTGGGGAGGAGAAGGCCCGGAGGAGAGAACCCTGAGGCGCGAACCAAGACAGGAGGAGGAGACTCAGGGGACGGACAGGCTTAGCTATAATCCCCTCATCCCCACACACTGAATAAAAATGTTGATATTACACATGTGAGGTGAGGGTTTTTTTGTTTTGTTCTAATCGTGGTTTTGTTTCTTTAGCCACAGCTAAGAGGAAACCGAGGTGGGGAACCAGAGCGAGGTGAAGAGGCTGGGCCGACAGCGCCACCCCGCCGGGGCCGGTCTCCCTCCGCCTGCGTCTCCTGCTCCAGGGGCCAGCGCCCGCAGCCCCTTGGTGACCCCAGAGGAGCAGGACTCCACCGTTTCCGTGGCCTGTTGAGGCCGAGCATCCCCAGGCGGATGAGGCTGCCTCCTGCAGGAGTTGGCAGCTGCCTTGAGCTTTGCCAGCGACCGCTTCCCCAAGCTGCTTCCTCCTCAGAACCGCTCTGGTGCAACCTTGACGCCACCCTTCCTCTTCCTTCACCTGAAGAGGCAAAGCGGGGTCAGGCCAGAAAGGCTGCCCCCTCATTTCTTTCATTTTCTTCGAGGCTCTTTCCCCTTTTCCATGGTCCTGTGTTGTACCTCCTCAGTGCTTTTCTTAAGTAAGAGATTCGGACTAAAAAATGCATAACACACCCCAGGCCTCAGAGGCCAAGAAGAAAGAGTTGTGTGTAAATAATCAGTTCACTTTGCCTTGGAGAATGACCAGGCTGGAAGGGCCCGCGGAGAGCGTAATTGTTAGCCAAGAGCTGCGGACCAGAAGGTTGAAAAATTCCACAGCCTGAGCCAAGCGGTCAGATCGCTGGCTGCCTCTATCAGTAAAACTCTGAGGCCAGGTCTGGTCAGCCCGAGCACGGCGGCCATTGTGGTGCGTCACAGTAACCCCACACTGGTTTATCTCTTGGGTTCTGGTTTCAAGGGACAAAATTATTATAGACTGTAGACTTGACAGGAAGCCATATGATTGCATATCAATTTGGGGGCTTTTTAAAAACATTATACTTTCAAATATATCTATTTGAAAGATCCTAAGCTATTAAGTGGGAAGATTCCCTGGAGGAGGGCATGGCAACCCACGCCAGTATTCTTGCCTGGAGAGTCCCATGGACAGAGGAGCCTGGGGGGCTAGAATCCATGGGGTCTCAAAGGGTCGGACACGACTAAAGCAACAGCACTCAAGCAGGCACAAGCTTTTAAGTACAAGAAGTCAGACAATGCCTTTCTGAATCTGGCTCTGCTGTGTATCTCCCGACCCTTCTGAGCTCAGGCTTCCACATTTCTGTGACTCATTTTTGCTTTGCATCGCTAGACTCAGGATGCTTTTAGGTATTACTCAACCGCCCGGACAGTGCATACTCTGAACAAACTCGCGTAGATGGCATCTGCCCAGTGTTTCCAGAGGCTCAGGGCTAACTTGGAGATGATTACATTAAATTCTGCTTGCGTATCACGTAATAGTTTGTAAGCGCTTTCCCCATGCAGTATTTCACTGAAGCCTGAAACAACTCTGCCAGATGGGTATGACGACTTCCCATTTGCTGATAAGGAAATGGAGGTCCAGAGAGGTGAACTGACTACCCTCAAAGTCTTAGAGCTTGTGGGCAGGTCCAGATTTCCTGACTTAAACTGTAAACCTTTCCACCTCACCTTCTGCTTGTCAATGACAGAAAACTAAACATAATAACTAATACAGGTTGAGTATTTACTGCTTGCCAGATACCATGCTCAGTACTTTAACATGCATTATCTCATTTAGTTTACTGAACAGATACAGGAGGGAGCTGATGCTATTATCCCCATTTTTAGATAAGAGAATTGAGGCTTAAAAAGATTAAATAAATTCCTCATTGTCACCTGAAGTAGTAAAGGGACTGAAATCCAGTGTGTTGTATCCCAGAGCTGGTGTCCCTAACCTCTGACCACTCATGTAGGGAAGATACTAATGGGGCTTTCCTGGTGGCTCAGTGGTAAATAATCGGCCTCCTAATGCAGGAAAAGCAGGAGATGTGAGTTTGATCCCTAGATTGGGAAGATCCCCTGGAGAAGTAAATGGCAACCGCCCCCCCAGTATTCTTGCCTATGAAATTCCATGTACAGAGGAGCCTGGTGGGCCATAGTCCATGGGGTCACAAAAGAGTTGGACATGGCTTGGTGACTAACCAACAACTCCACACACAGCCACAGAGGAAGATACCAAAGCCCTGTTCACCAAGTCCTCTGCAGACAGCAGAGTTAAACTGGTTGCCTGGTGACCTGGTTTGGGGTGACGGTAGAGAATAGGAGGTTTGGGAACACAGAGGAGAGGATGAGGCTGGCATGGAGAAGGAGGAGGGGGGTTCCCCATTCTGATGTGGCCATAGGGACAAGGACTGAAGGGCAGGATGACGTTGATGTCACCACTTCTTTTCAGCCATATGTGCTGTTGCAGTCTTTTTTTTTTTTTTATAGTGCCACATATGGCACTTTCTTAATTGAATTTTTCATAATAATCGATCTGACCTGTATCATTCTGTTAGCTTTAGCAAAACAAATTCTGACACGTTTTGATATTAGAACTAAAAATATGTTTCCATCCAGCTGAGGAGCCATAAAGCAGGCTGAAATCATACTAATGATAATGTACAATCTGCTTACTACCATAAAGTTCTTATTATTTACATGGAGCAAACCATCCAGAGATAATGTGAGCCTTGAGTCTCTTCCAGTTTTCACTGATCGTCTCTAATTTACCAAATGAGTGTCGGAGAGGGTTGAGAAGTCTCCCCGGGTCACCTTGTTGTACCCTTCCCGATGCCGTATGTGTCATGTGGCATCTTCCTGGTGCCTCTGCTCAGCAGTCTATGGGATGGTCATCCTCGGTGGGTCTGGAGGGCTGTTTCAGTTGAAAAGCCCCCATTTCAGGGAGGGGACATGTATGCTCATGTTCTTAGTGTTTTTTTGGTCTTCTTTTTTTAAGATGCTTTAAACATGCTTTATTTTATTTTATTAAACAATTTGTTGGCCACACCACATGGCTTAGTTCCTCAATCAGGGATCAAACCTGCACTCCTGAACTGGAAGCGTGGAACCTTAACAACTGGTCCATTGGAGTAGTTGCATCAGGGGTTTCTTTTTGGGCATCTTCTCTGAAAAAATCCTGGTGACACTCCGAAGGGATGCACTCACCTGGGCTCTGCCTGTGCTGGCCTCCTTCCATTGTGCCCCTCCACACAGGGCAAGGATTCTGCAGGGCTGAGGAACTATGTTCCATTCAGAGCCCATGCCCCTATGTACTTCAGGCCTGACTTCCTAAGAGTCCGCCATGATGTTGGTACACACTCTGAGTTCTGAGGGGTGTGAAGAGGCAGTTATGGCAGGGCCTGTGGGTACAGCTTGGACATATGGTCCGAGGAGTCTGTGTATGTGTGAACAAGGCCCCTCACAGTGTGGGAGAGAGCCAGGGGTTGGAGAAGATGGAGTATGGCCTTGGGTTAGGTACCCCCCTTCTCCTCTTGTTCACTGAGGAACTCCGAGGGGTTTGAGATTTGAACTTGGTCTTCCAGGTCATTATGAAGGTCTGTTAGCTGAGACAAGGGAATAAACATATTTCCTCAGCTTGTTAGCTTGTTTTGTACACCTGTTAGGTGCTTGGATGTGTGATTCATGGATCTGGTTGAGCCCTTCTACATGCCAGGCACTCCGCTAGGATAGAGCTGGGAGTAAAGGAGACAAGACCTCAGTTCTAGAAGTGAACTCTCAGTCCTCTTGGGGCAACTGAAGAGTGCACAGGCAATTGCAGTGCAGTGTGAAAATGCTGAGAAGGGGAGTCTTCTAGTAAGGAAGGTCATTAAACCCTCTTGAAGAAGTAATGATTCAGCTCATTGCTGAAGAGTGACATGTTTGGGCAATTTCAATGGTTTCTAAATAGAACTAGGGCTTTTAGAGATTGAGGCGACCAAACAAAATAGGACCTAATAGCCATTTTTAAGGAGGCTCAGCTGTAAAACATCTGCTTGCCAATGCAGGAGATGAAGGTTCAATCCCTGGATTGGGAAGATCCCCTGGAGAAGGGAATGGCTATCTACTCCAATATTCTTGCCTAGGAAATCCTATGAACAGAGGAGCTTGGCTGGCTACAGTCCATGGAGTTGCAAAAGAGTTGGACACGACATGTGCTAAAACTTGGTGGCAGTAGGGAACCAGTGATGAAGGCTTATTGGCAGGGCAATGGCATTTTTTCAAATTATTGCAGTTGAAATATACATACTTTCTATGGTCTGAATGTCTGTGCCTCCTCAAAAATGTTGAAATCCTAATGCCTGATGTGATGGTATTAGGAGGTGGGCCTTTGGGAGGTACTTAAGCAATAAAGGTGGAGCCCCCATGAATGACCTTATAAAAGAGGCTCCAGAGAGGGGACTTTCCTGGTGGTCTAGTGGTTAAGAATTCGCCTTTCAATGGAGTTTCGAGTTCGATCCTTGGTTGAGAAACTATGTCCCACTTGAGACAATAAAAAATCCTGGTGCCATAATGAAGAGTGAAGATCCCCCTGTGGCAACTAAAACTCAGTGTAGCCAAATAAATAATTAAATAAATTTAAAAAAAGACTCCAGAGAGATTCCTAAGCCCTTCACCATGTGACACCAATCAATGGAAAAGAGGGCTCTCACCAGAACACTGGCTATGCTGGCACCTGGATCTTGGGCTTCTCAGACTACTGTGCAAAATACATTTCCTTTGATAAAAGCTACCCAGTCTATAGTACTTTTTTATAGCAGCCCAAATGGACTAAGATGATAACTATTTTGTATTCTCTAGTATTTCATTCAAAATATTTTTCTAGGTTTCTACACAGGTTTCATAATTATTGTTTATAATTATTAATCAAATGGGCACTGTTTTACTGCACTGTATTTCTATTGTTGGGCATGGAGTTTTTTTCCCCCCAGTTCTTCCCTCTCAGCCCTTCTTCTGGCTCAGTCAACATGGTAATGGACATCTTCATTTTCTCATGTGTATAACCACCCTTCTGCCATCTTATCCCCCATTCTGGCTACCACTGGAATGAACATCTTACTATTTTTCTAGGTGTTATTTCTGGAACTGACTGTTAAAGGGATGGAAAGTCTTTCGGCTCTGCCTTGGTTTTACCATTGTACTTTCTAAACAAGCTGTGCTGAATCATACTGTCTATACCAGCATAACATAAGCAGGAACATTTCTTTATTTTCTCTTTTTGGTGAAAGAACTGTCTTTCTGGGCATACTGTTTGTCTAAATTCACCTGCTGAACTGTATAAAGCCTGGACTATTCATCACATACTAGGCCTGACATTCCAAGGAGTAAGAAAACCACATAGAATTTGAGGTTATTAGTCAAGGATGGAGATTTTTTGAGATGGAAAGTGTCAGAACCATGAGTTAAAGTTAAAACCAAGTTTAAATCACTAGTGTTATTGATACGATTTTGCCAAGTTCCTTACCCTATAGTTTTTTGTCAGAATTTGAGTTTTTCCCTTGAGATTGCACTCAATCTCAAGTGCACTATTTTTTAAAACCCATTTTGGTTGCACTATTTTTTTTGAAAACCATTTTGGAGCCTTTTGTCCATCAAGAGAAAACAACAGGGAAAGGCACTGGTCTTTGGTATCATAGAAACCTATTTAGGTAAAATGTGGCATTAATGCCTTCCCCTGAAATATGGTCAAAATAAAGATGACATTTAAACATCCTTGTTACTATAGCACATAAAAAAAAAGAATTGCCTCTTATTCTGTGGAGTCCTAAAAGTAATAATATATTTTTATAACAGCAGTAGCAGTTACTTTAGCTAGATTCATGTTTGTCTTTAGCAGGAAAAGTTGGTTCCAGGAAGGTTCCAGCTGAAGGAGATTGTCTTGGCTAATGTTAGACATGTAGGAGGGGATAATATATAGCATGTTGGCTTTAGAATGATGGGTTTGAATCTCAAATGTGGAAGTGCATCATTTCCCTTTGAGATCACTCTGAAGGAATACTGGGATATGGGAGACTTCAAAGGAGTGGAAATTATCCTCTACAGAGTCAGGAGAAGTGGGATCCAGTCTCTACTACGTCCCTAATTACTTCATTCAATATTTGTATGGTTCTGGATAAAAACTTTTTGAGCATCCTGATAAAGCCCACATGTATTTATTGGTAGGAAAGAAACATGGGAAGGGCTGCGCTGGTGGCTCAGTGGTAAAGGACTTGCCTGCCAAGGCAAGAGACATGGGTTCGGCCCCTGGGTTGGGAAGACCCCCTGGAGAAGGGAATGGTAACCCACTCTAGTATTCTTGCCTGGGAAATGAGAGGCAAGAGGAGCCTGGACAGAGGAGCCCAGTGGGCTCCAGTCCATGGGGTTGCAAAAGAGTTGGACACAACTTAGCGACTAAAACAACAACAAGAGACAAGGGATGATTTAGTACTTGCAAGGAAAAGTACATCGAACTCTTCCTGGAGGTTGTCTCTTTTCTGTTGATTAAAACATATTGGCAATGCTTGGGACCACCAGTGCCAGGCCAGCTTATTTGGGAAACTGAGGGATTGAGTAGTGGGAAGACTTGATGACAGGTACTGAGGAGCATAGTGTGAGTGTCAGGGAACTTGAGTCCTGACATGGCTCATCTTCTCTATTACTGGGACTTGAGCATCTCAAATGTCTTCCCTGACTTTTAAGGAAATATCTTCAACCATCGAGAGAATTAACTAATTTTGTGGCATCTGGAAATTTCTTCCAGCTTAGGCATTTGGTAGTTCTGTGATTTTTTTTTTCTGAGCAAATTTCAGTCCTTGCACTTATTTCCACATGGAACTTTCATGGTCTTGAATTGACTAGTTCCTGGAAATGGATCATAGATAATTATCGGTTGAATTAAGGGGACTCTTCTGTGCTACTTAGATTATACTGCGGAAGTATAGTTGGGATAGTATATGTTATCATGTATGGTCAAATAGAAACAGAGGAAGAGAAAACAACATTTACATTTCATTTGAGTTTAGAGAGTGTCCAATGATTGAAAGACTTGGAAAACTGGGGGTATTAGGTAGTGGTAGAATATTACTTTTTTTTTTTTAAAATAAACAAGATATCAATAGGGTATTCAAAGGTTAGGAAGTTGGAAGTAAAGTTGCAGATGGTCCAGGTAGAAGACCTGTGTCTCCTACTTTGTTGAAAATAAATTTTGGTTGAATCTTAGCTCAGCAGGAGAAACCTCAATTATCTTACTGACAGGATTCAGGAGATTTCATGTCATGTCAATGTCTATCATTTTTTAGAGATAATATTCAGCATTTGACTTTGTCTTGGTACACATTATAAATATTATTTTCAGGGACAAAGAAGCCCCTATTAGTGTATGAGATGGTTACACAAGTAGACACTTTGTGCTTGCATGATTGAATCAATATTACGAAAACTGTCCTCTAATGTTCTTCATTGCCATTATGATTTTTTCTTCATACAATTAGATTTTATTCAAGTCTCAGGGCTGTTTTGGAAAGGAAATGCCTGGAGCATTCAATAAGTTTTGTTTTGGGAAGGTGAAGGTGGAAGATTGCAATAGGGAGGTGAGGGGAAGGGGTCACTTTGTCCCAGCTAGAGCCTTCTCTTTGAAGAGGATAATTGGGCCTTCGGAGCAGACCCAGTACATCTTCTTCTGTCCTTGTTTTCTACCTTTTGTTTCCATGAAACCAGTTCACTAGTCCTAACCACAAACTCTGGTGTGGAATTTGCAAGACTCCCATCTTGAAGATGTTCTTCTAGGCTGCAAGGGTTCAGTTCAGTGAAGCGCACAACTTCAAAATAGCTTTCCTGGGTTCTTACGACAGCCCCCACTTGCTTGTGCAGTGTGGGAGGAGTGTGTTCATGAACTGAGCCTTCTCAGACTTGGGTGGTGGGTCACATTCTTCTTTGGCCAAGACAGTGGGTTCTTGCCATTATTAGTATAGCTAAATCATAACTCTAAGAGGCTTAGACATTTGTGGTTCATGTACCTATGGTTTGTCTTTCTGGTGAGCACTCAGGGAATCCCTGGGATTGAACGAAAATTCTTTCTATGGAGAAATAAGTTACTGATTTAGGGGAATGAAGGTTATATACTGTGGTGGTTAATTTTATGTGTCAACTGAGCTAAGAGATGCTCAGATGGTTGATAAAATACTATTTCTGAGTGTGTCTGTGAGGATGATTGGAAAGGAGATACATGTTTGAATCAGTAGACTGAGTAAAGAAGAGCTCTCCCACCAATGTCAGTGGGCCACATGCAATCATTTGAAGGCCTTAATAGAGCCAAATGGTGGAGGAAAGAATTTTCTCTCTGAACTAGTATATGCATCTTCTCCTGCCTTCAGATATCAGCGTTCTTGGTTCTCAAGCCTTCCAACTCAGAGGGGGATTTACTCTAGTTCTCAGGCCTTTGGGTTTGGACTTGAATTACGCCACCAGCTTTTCTGGGTCTCCAGCTTGCAGACGGCAGATGGTGGGACTTCTCAGCCTCTATAATCATGTGAGCCAATCCCTCAGAATAAATCTCTTTCTATACATCTATATATATCCCATTGGTTCTGCTTCTCTGGAGAATCCTGGTTAATTCACATACTAAAGCCTCTTTAGACTATTAATACAGAGAACAATCAAATCCTTTGATTAATGCACTCACATTTATTTTCTCAGCATGTGAAATGTATCAGACACTGGGGATACCTCCAAATCCAAGACATGGCCCTGAATTTCAAGATACTCTCTCTGACGGGTCAGATTAAGAAGCAACCCCCATAGGACAATAGCATAATGGGAGGGGAGAAGGGTTATCTTTACTCAAAAAGATCAGGGAGACCCTCCTCCTCCCCACCCTGAGGAAGTCAGAGTTGAACAGCCCCAAGAAGAAACTGAAGGTGTCTATAGTGAGAAAACCCCAAAGTGATCTCCAATTGAGAGCAGCACAGCTGTAAAAACAACATAGCCTTTTAGCAATCACAGATAGTATGGGACAGCTAACGAACAGTGCATGTGTGTATTTTGGGGTAAAGTAGGATGGGTAAGTGTTGAGGAGTGAAGTTGCAGCGGGAAGCAGAGACCAAGTCACAAAACCCTGCCTTGTATACCATTTCAAAGAGTTTGATCTTTGTCTTTTACTGATAACATGGCATCTAAAGATTGTAAGCACGAGAATGATATTCATTCAGTAATTCAGTGGGTATTACTGGGTACCCACATGTGTCAAGTGGTTTTAGGTCCTGATGTTACAGTAGTAGAGATGGCTAGGCTCATGGCAGACATGAACTGATGTGCATTTTAGAAGAAGCGGTGTGGCAGCATTGGGCGGGTAGATTGGGCTCAGGGCCAAGTGAGAAGTGACAATCCTAGACTCATTGTTTTACCTGCATTGAGACTGTCTGGGATGTGTCGATCATTATTTTCAGCAGTCTCCAGAGCAGGACAGTAGCTTATTTGCAGTATTTAAAAACTTTTTTTTTTTTTTTAAATACTGTGACTTGAGTAAATACTCATGAGAAGTCCAATGAATTAACAAGGCAGGGCATTTACAGAAATAAAAGTCACAGTGTTTATATATTAATTACTGGAATATAGAAACACAAGCAAGATGGGGGAAGTTGTGCAAAGAGTTTGGGAAGTGACCCTAAGAGGTACTGTGGGAGAGCAAGAAAGTGAAGGCAGAGAAGAGATGTGTTCTGTAGCCAGCTGCCACCCTGGCCATGGATCCTGAGCCCACTGGGGAATTTAGAACACAATTCTCTCAGCTAAAGGACTAGGAGGCTAGAGTGTTTATCTCACCAAATCCTTGCCTGTCAGTAGTTAAGGGCTGCCCTATTTGCTGACTAATCATACTCCCAAGGCCAGGGAGTCCAGGTGATCATGAGAAGCAGCCATCAGTGTGTGGAGGTGAGTGGATGCTAAGGAGATGCAGGAGGAGCATCTGTTATGGGAATTAGTAATTCTGGGGTTAGCATATTTAAAAGCAGAGACATTACTTTGCCAACAAAGGTCCGTCTGGTCAAGTACATGGTTTTTCCAGTGGTCATGTATGGATGTGAGAGTTGGACTGTGAAGAAAGCTGAGCACCGAAAAATTGATACTTTTGAACTATGGTGTTGGAGAAGACTCTTGAGAGTCCCTTGGACTGCAAGGAGATCCAACCAGTCCATCCTAAAGGAGGTCAGTCCTGGGTGTTCATTGGAAGGACTGATGATGAAGCTGAAGCTCCAGTACTTTGGCTACTTCATGCGAAAAGTTGACTCATTAGAAAAGACCCTGATGCTGGGAGGGATTGAGGGCAGGAGGAGAAGGTGACGACAGAGGAAGAGATGGCTCGATGGAATCACCAACTCAATGGACATGAGTTTGAGTAAACTCTGGGAGTTGGTGATGGACAGGGAGGCCTGGCGTGCTGAGATTCATGGGGTCGCAAAGTATCGGACATGACTGAGCAACTGAACTGAACTGAATGAATTCTGGGGTGCTTTTCATTCATTCATTCATAGGTGTCATACTCTATGGCTTTCCCTGCAGGCTCAGTGGGGTAAAGAATCCACCTGCCAGTGCAGGAGACTTAGGTTTGATTCCTGGGTTGGGAAGATCCCCTGGAGATGGAAATGGCAACCCACTCCAGTATTCTTGCCTGGGAAATCTCATGGAGAGAGGAGCCTGGTGGGCTACAATCCATGGTTTGCAAAAGAGTCAGACACAACTTAGAGACTAAACAACAACAACAGTCATACTCTATATTTTCAATAATATGTATAAAACAGCAATTTGTAAGGATGAGATGAGGCGAGTGATTCTTAACTGGGCAATTTAGCCCTACATTAGCCAAAGTCTGGAACCGGTTTTGGTTGTCACCATCAGAAGGGATAGAATGACTAGTAACTAATAGGTAGGTCAGGGATGCTGTTAAACTTTCTATAATGCACAGGACAGACCCCCATCCCCCACCCCCTGCCTCAACCCACAAAAATGTATCCAGTCTAAAATGTCAAGAGTGCTGAGTTTGAGAAACTCTGCCTTAGATTAATGATATTTCAGAAATAAGAATGCCAAGATTCAGAGAAATCAAATAATTTTGGGGGGCTTGTAAACCTAGTGCATGTCTCAGCCAGGATTTGAATCAAGGTTTATCTGCTTCCAAAGCCTGTGCTTTTTGATTTACATTGGTCTGCCTTCCAGACACAGAGACAGACAGAGAGAGAAAGAGAACTCGAATACCAGAGGCTCATGGAAAAAAATCTCAGCATCAGTACTGGCCATGTCTTCTGGCCCAGGACTTCAAAGGAGCCTGGAGCTGGCTGGAACTGGAGGGGGTTGGGGAGAACACCTTTCGCATTGTTCCCTGGCCTCTCTCTCTCCTGGGCAAGTTGGGGCAGGCTTAGTGGGCACAAGTCCCAGAACTGCATACCAGGGCTGGCGAGGTGCCCTTAGCTGGAAGCCCTGACTTCTTCCCAATGCACAAGGACGCCTTTCTCTGCCAAAGCTGGCTGGTGGTTCTTTATGGAATGGCAACTCTCCCCATCCCCCTAGACTTGGGACGATCTTCTGGCAAGCATATGTAGTGAAGAGTTACAGGTGGTGCAGACATGGTTTGGAAGAAATCCCAGCTGGGCCTCCTCCCAGGAGCCTTCTGATCACTCACCAGATAACTCGAGCTTGCTTGCAGAATCCCAGGAATCTTCACTGCTCCAGGAAACCAGCTTTAAGGGCAGCAAGAGCTTCTGAGAAGCTAGAATAATCCTGGAAGCTGAAACCACTTTGTCCTTTTGCTTCCTTAGTTTAGAGCTATTTTCGCAATACTGTTGAATTCTCCTTTTTTTCTCGTGGTGGGAATGAATACAAAATTTAAGAGGAAAAATAAATTAAGGAATGGGGAATATCAAGGAAGGAAGGAAAACTCAGAGTCTGGTGACTTGATCTAGATACTTCTGTGTCTCTGAACTTGACCTATTTCTTCTTTGGAAGATGAAGTATACAATGTTTTTCTTTAGGCATAGGACATAGGCTCTTTCAAGAACTTTCAGCTCTGTAGAGTCAAGTCTTCTGGTTACCAGACCTACATCTCACCCTAGAGGGAATTCACATCTATCACACATGTTGTTCCTGATCTGTTTAATCAAACTTTCATTTGATGTTGGTTGGAATTTCACATGTGGATCAAGTACAGAAAAATTAAATGATTCCAGCAGCTTAAGTCTAAAGAGGATCATTAACCTTTGGCATTAAATAAAATTTTAAAACCTAGTACATCTCAGGAATATGCTTCAGGAGGCATTGGGTCATAGCTAGTTACTTGCTTATTTCATTTCTTTCACTTTTTTGACAAGCAGTCACTGAGTACTTAGCATGTTGAAGGCTCCTTTGTAGAGGCTGCAGGGATGTTAAAGTACTTATGCTAAAGTTCTCTCTTCTCCTTGAGATCTTCAAATCTAATGGGAAAGGAGAGATAAAAAGCTATCTCACATTGCCGGATATAAATAGTAAAAGAAAAGTATGAAAAAATGCAATGATTCTTTTCTGTTCTTTTTTATGAAACAGCTCTGGCTTGGTGATGAGGCAGCAAATATGGGCTACCTTTTTAAGAAAATAGATCCTGGAAAGGAAGAGAAAAGAATCTTTTGGCTGAGGGGTAAAATTTGGGGAAAATACACGGAGTGGGTTTGGTTCCCAAGTAATTTAAATTGCCTTAAAAACTCATTTTATTCTTGCATCATTGTCTCCATTAAAGCAACTAACTTACTGTATACACGTTAATGCTACTCAAAATGTGGCCTGTGGACCACTGCTCTGCAAACTGTTACCATTCCATGAGGAGCTAAGTACAAAAATTGATGGTAATTGCTTAGAAACAGTTACAGCATTTTGATAGTATCAATTGATTAAGAGTGTTGACTAAAATAGAAAAAATTGGGACTTGTATTTTAAATATCTTTAAAAAACTTTTTCTAGTAGTTTATTTTTATTGTACTTTTCTAAAGTAGCAACCAATAACACATTTGAAATAAAATAATAAAAAAGCTATTCTTTACCATCGGTGATTTAAGAAGTGTTGTGTGATTGCTTACATCTCTTTTCCTACTAGGCTATATAGGCTTTCTTCAGGCAGAAGCTGTATTTTTCATCTCTGTCTTATTTCTTTCATCTCTGATATTTATTATATCCTTCCTTTTGCTAACTTTAGGTTTTGTTTGTTCTTTTCCTAGTTCTTTCAGGAACTAGGTTAGGTTATTTGAGATTTCCCTTGTTTATTTATTTATTTTTTTTAGGAAGGCCCGTATCACTATGCACTCCCCTCTAAAAACTGATTTGCTGCATCCCATAGATTTTGTCCAGTTGTGTTCTAGAAGATGAATTTGTCATGTTTGTCTTTCATCTCATGCCTCTGAGTAGGTGTTTTTTAATTATCAGTCAAATGAAATGGAAATATAAAAGGGATTAGGGTCAATTATCAGTGAATTCTTTTCGGCCGTTAGAAAAGCTATTTGCATTTTCAGCTTGAATTAGCTCGTGGATTCATACATTCATTCTCTGTGAAAGCAGTGCTCAACTTTATTGTACTAGCGAGATTTTTAAGTTTGCCTCTTTGAGTTTTAGCATTCTGTTACCCTATGCTTGCTCACCGTATCCATGTCCTTCATGGGCGTAAAGACCAAGTCCTTACCAATCCTATTCTCCCTCCCTCCTATGTCTCCATCCTTCAGACATAGTATATTGGTTGGACCTTTTCTAGTTTTATATTTTTCTTAAAATGCAGAAACAAGGACCTAATACATAGCGCCCTTTTTAAAACAACCATTGTTTGACTTTCATTCATTCCATTGATTCATTCTTTTAACCACTTATCCTCCAAGCATTTATTAAACACCTATTATGTGCTTGACACTGTGCTAAACATTTAGGGTGCAAAGAATAATAAACACTCTTCCCATTCTTAAGGATTTATAGTCTAGGAAGGGAGAGTGGAATGTAAAGATTAATACAACGGCACACTAGGGAATGACAGATACTAGGATGGACAACTATACAAGACACAGAAGAGCCACAATATCAGGAGTGCTCTGTTCTGAGTTGGGATCCAGAAGAAGGGTCACATAAGACGTGTTTCTTGAGTTGAGGTGTGAATGTGAGGTGTTGGTCAAATGTTGCTGGTAGAGCACCCAAGGAAGACGGATGGTGTGAGAGCACAGATTCTGTAGCCTGGTTCAGATCTTGACCATGCAACAAGCTGTGTGACCTGGGCAAGTTAGTTACCTGACCTAGTCCCCCTGGTTCCTCCTTTTTTTTTTTTTTTTTGGCTGCACCACATTGCTTGTGAGGATCTTTGTTCCCTGACCAAGGATTGAATCCAGACCTTGGCAGTGAAAGCAGCGTGCAGAGTCCTGACACTAGATCGCCAGGAACCCAGTTTCTCCTTCTGTTTTTTTTTTTTTTCTTCTTTTCTTTTGTCCTGGTTCCTTATAAGTAAGGAGGGACTAGTAAGAGTTTATAAAAATAATAAGCTTCAAAGAGTTCTTATGAGGAAGTTCCCTGGTGGTTCAGTGGTTAGGACTCTGTGCTCTCACAACTCAATCCCTGGTCTGGGAAATAAGATCCTGCAAGTTGCCTGGCCAAAAAAAAGGAAAAAGAAAAAAAAAGTTTTTTGAGTTTTAAAGGAGGACTTATATATATGTGCTTTTAACAACATGTGTTTAGGGAATTCTATACATTTTGAAAAGGTTTTTGAGGGGGAACACAAACAAACAAATCAGAAGCGTTTCACCAGAGTTTGTATCATATGGAGCTTCCTACACATGCTAAAGAGTTTCCACTTTATCCTGCAGATTATATGGGATTACTAAAGACTCTTAGCAGAAAGTAACATGATTTGTGTTTTAGAGGGTTACTCTGGCTCAGAATATGGAATGGACTGTATGATACCAGAATTAGCAAAGTCACTTGGGAGATTACAGCAAACTTCCTGACAAGACATGATGGAGGCATGGAAAGAGAGAGGGGATGGATTCGGTCCATATCACTGAGATCAAAAGAACTGAGTGGTGAATTGCATGATGGGAAAGGATAAAGTGTAGTCTAAAACATCTCTCCTATCACCTGGCATGGTGGAGAGTTGAGAGGTGGTAGGTGGTAGCTTTTATAGTACGGCTACCAAAATGCCAGCTTTGATGGAAAGGTGGTGTATTACAGTTTGTATCAGTTACGCCTTATTCACAAATTTTTATCAAATATTAAAGTTTACTAGTGATAGAAATGAGAATTATGTCCTTCAGTTCAGTTCAGTTCAGTCGCTCAGTCGTGTCCGACTCTTTGTGACCCCATGAACTGCAGCATGCCAGGCCTCCCTGTCCATCACCAACTCCCGGAGTCCACCCAAACCCATGTCCATTGAGTCCATGATGTCATCCAACCATCTTATCCTCTGTCGTCTCCTTCTCCTCCTGCCTTCAATCTTTCCCAGCATCAGGGTCTTTTCCAGAGTCAGCTCTTCGCATCAGGTGGCCAAAGTATTGGAGTTTCAGCTACAACATCAGTTCCTCCAATGAACACCCAGGACTGATCTCCTTTAGGATGGACTGGTTGGATTTCCTTGTAGTCCAAGGGACTCTCAAGAGTCTTCTCCAACACCACAGTTCAAAACCATCAATTTTTCTGCACTCAGCTTTCTTTATACTAGAACTCTCACATCCATACATGACTACTGGAAAAACTATAGCCTTGACTAGACGGATCTTTCTTTGACAAAGTAATGTCTCTGCTTTTTAATATGCTGTCTAGGTTGGTCATAACTTTCCTTCCAAGGAGTAAGTGTCTTTTAATTTCATGGCTGCAGTCACCATCTGCAATGATTTTGGAGCCCAGAAAAATAAAGTAAGCCACTGTTTCCCCATCTATTTCCCATGAAGTGATGGGACCAGATGCCATGATCTTAGTTTTTTGTGTGTCCTTCAGTGCTTCATAATTGTCAAGAATTATGCCAAGCATTTACTATGTATTATCTTATTTAATTTTATCAACCCATATCCCCATTTTTCGGATGAAATTACTGAGGCTCTGATTGGTAAATAACTTCCTATAGATCCTATAGCTAATGAGTAGAGGATCAGGGATTTGGCCACTCCTCTGAGCACCTACAGAGCCTGCATTTTTATGTCGTTACTTAGAAATTGGAGTAAAAATTAGCAGAGAAGGAATTTAGGAAAAATGTCAGTTTCCCAAATGGCTTTCTCTTCCTGAAGTACTTATTGTACTTGGTCCTAGCCTTCAAAAGCCTGTAGAGACAAGGCAGAGAAAACACCCAGAAACATTCCCTGTGCCCCAGAGTCTCTGAGCTACTTGGGGTGGCGCTGGCTCTTGTCCCTGTGGTTTTATAATGCATTTTCCTCTCCCAGGCCACATTCAGACACTACTCCAAACAAATGGCAGTTCTGTTATTCTTGTGCTAATGGGTAAAATTGTCGACTTACTCTATCTTGACAGTTGCTGTTTTGCAAGAAACTTCTAAAAATTTAATCAATGGGAATGCTTAGTCACCAAATGGAATTTCAAAGGGAGGTTAAAAACAGGCAAAAAAAAAAGCCTGCCTTACCTGCTCAGTAAGGTGTAGTGGGGGGCCCAAAGAGATAACATGTTAATTTTTGAAAATAATGTGATTTTATTCAAATAAAGAGAGGACATGTTCTTAGATCTTGACTCTTATACCTTATAAATAAGGGCATCTTGATGCAGTCATTCAGAAAGAAGGAAGGTCAAAAAATAAAGCCTGGGCAGAGATGCTGCATAGGAGGGATATGTACTGGATATACTGTTGATCAGACATAGCAGTATTCTAGTTCTGTTACCTTGGCTAATTCTGTAGTATCTTGAAGCCTCAGTTTCCTTATTTGAAAGATGGGGATACTCATCGAAGCTCTTTCTAGGGTTACTGAGACTATTAAATTAGCTAATACAGTGCTCAGTAAAGGAACTGCCACTGAGTTACAGTAGCAAAAATAATAGCAATTCTATTCTTTTTCTTTTTTTAATTTTTAATTTAAAAAAAAATTTTAAATTATTATTATTTTATTATTATTATTATATTATTATTATTATTTTTTCTTAATCACCATTTTGTTCTACCTGGTGGCCTCACCAGACCAGCTGGGTGAGCCCTTAGTTGCTGACAGCTCTTTGACACAACTGTTCTGATAGAAGACTAGGAGGAGTCTGGTTGTTGACCAGGGATTTTATCTTGCCCATTAAAATGCTATCATAGTCTTTGTGCAAACCAGCCACACACTGGCAGGAAGGAGGCCCTCTCCCATGAGGTTGTCATGAGTCTGTCTTCCTGCAGAAGTGGTTCGAAAGATAAAGTGGTTTCACCTGAAAATTGTGAAGTGTTAGTCATTCAGTCATGTCTGACTCTTTGTGACACCGTGGACTGTAGCCCACCAGGCTCCTCTGTTCATGAAATTCTGAATTCTCCAGACAAGAATACTGGAGTGGGTTGTCATTCCTTTGTCCAAGGAATCTTCCCAACCCAGGGATCGAACCCAGGTCTCCTGTGTTGTGGGCAGATTCTTTACCATCTAAGCCACCAGGGAAGCCTGGTTTCATCTTACTCAGGGAGAAAAGATTTTGCTGATTTTTCTAAGTCGGAAATTCCTCACATTGGTCAGAGTGCTGTCTTTGCCATCACCATGTTCTCAGGTCCTTTTGATGAAAAAGAAAAATAAGCACTAAAAAGAGGAAATTTCTCTCTTGTCCTAGATCACTTCTTTAATTGGTTGATTTGAATGTGGCTCCAGAGAACCCAGAGAGTCTGTTAGGGTTTAATGACTTGATCAGCTGTTTGCACGAGCACTTGTCCTAGTTATTTGATACTTTTTGCTGTAGGTCAAAGTGACTAGACATTCTGGTTTTGCAGGAACTGTCCCTAGTGACATGACTTCAAGTGTTTCCTTTTAGCCACTGTATGATGTCATGCGGCCCCTTCATATTCCCCAACCCTACACAGACTGAAGATGTGAAGTGATTGCTCTTGCAAAATGTTAATTGGAAGGATTAAATATCATCCTTCTTTTTTTTTTTTTTCTTCTTTCTTTTTCTTTAAATGGAGGCTGGAATTGAAATGGAGAAGGTTCAGGATAGTTGGTAATTGCAATCTGAAAAAGCTGGAGATTCTGAAAAACTGAACTGCAATGTAATCTCTATAGAAGGAGGAAGCACAGATTTGGTTCAACTAGTTTGGAGAGGCAGGCTCAGAGAAGTTCATTAGAGCAGATTGAAAATTAAGAATCAAACCCTCTCAGGAAAGTGAGTCCAAGTCAGTGTTGGAAGAAAATTAATCAGAGGAAAGCCCTCCAATCAAGGCAAAGTAAGTGGTTTGTGGAACAGAGAGTTCCAGCATTGACACTCACTATGAAGTTGTTTTTTTTTTTTTTAATGTGAACTGTTCTTTTTTTTTTAATGTGGATCATTTTTAAAGTCTTTATTGAATTTGTTACAATATTGCTTCTGTTTTAGGTCTTGGTTTTTTGACCACATGGTATGTGGGATCTTACCTCCCCAACCAGGGATTGAACCCATATCCATTGCATTGGATGGTGAAGTCTTAACCATTGGATTGCTGGGGTAGGCCCTACAAAGTTTTGAGTAAACACTCTTAATTGGATCTTTATTGACTATTTTCAGTTTCACTTCCTACATTTTAAATGTGTTATTGGCCAATGGAATTCTGACATTCTAGGATTAGAAGGGATGTTGGCATTCACCTAGTCTGACACCCCAGTGAGTATATTTTGAAGGCAGATATAGGCCACATTGTGGCTGTATCTTCATCCATGGTCATTATAAATGAGACCTCAAGCATTATACTGGAAACTTTGTCCATTTGCAAAATTTAAATTGTTCTTTATTTGGTTGCTTCCCAAAGCATTTTTATATTAGAATATGCCAAACTGTGGTAGGGAAAGTGCTTGCAACTTTAGCCTTGGTTTGCCTGTCTGTCTTTGAAATGCTGCAGTTTCAATGGTTCCGTTGTGGACAAAGTGAGCACCTGCCATTTTAGAAAACGGGTGGTAGGTGTCAGGGGCCTCTGACTTAGCCTGGATATTCACGGTCATCAGAAGTTCACAAAATGTTGAATTAACTGGTAATCACTGTGTAATTTCTGATACACTTTTTTTGGGCTGCATTTTTGATTCTGATATCATAGGAGAAAAGAATCCCAGCCTAATAATAACAAAAATGCAAATTATTATTAAAACAGCTAATTTTACTGAGTGCTTATGAAGTGCCAAATGCTGTTCTAAGCATGTGTGTCTATATATGTGTAAACTTTGTATATATGTATGTAATTATTCATTTAATACTCATTATGGGTATTGCTTTTCACATATTGTTCAAGAAATCGTTCTCTACCCCAAGGTCCCAAAGATCTCTGTTATTTTCTTCTGAAAGCTTGTAGTTTTGTCTTTCACATTTAGCTCTATAATCCTCTGGGAGTTGATTTTTACATATGGCATGAGTTAGGCGTCCATTGGCAGTTTTCTCCACAAATACCCAATTGTTCCATTACAACTTGTTAAAAGACCATCCTTTTCCCACTAATCTGCAGTACCGCCTTTCATACATCAGATATGTATATGCATGCGTCTGTTTCTGAATTCTACTGTTTTGTAGTTTTATTTATGTATCCTCGGACCAATACTACACTCTCTTAGTTACTAGAGTTTTTATAGTTACTGCACTGTCTTTAAAATAAGGCTTGGGAACTGGTAGGGTTAATTCTCTCATCTTGTTTTTCTTCCCTAAGACTGTTTTTGCTCTTCTTTTTCCCTTCCATTTCCATATAAATTTCAGAACAAGCTAGTCAAAAAAGGCAATAGCTTGTTGAGCTTTTGATTGGAATCACAATGACTTTCAAAACAATGTGGGAACTGATATTTTTGCAATGTTTTCCCATTTAAGAACATGGACCATATCTCTTTTCTTTAATGACTCTCAGTAAAGATTTCTAGTTTTTCCCATAGTAGTCACACACTTTTTCTAGATTTATTCTTAGGAAATTGATGCTTAATTGTGCTTAGTTTTTGATGCTGTCATACAGGGTGTCTTCAAATAACTTTATTTTCTAGTTTTTATTGGTGGACTATAAACTACAACTTTTCTGTATGTTGATTTCATATCTTACTATTAATTCTTATGATTTAAATGCAGTTTCTTTTAAGTTTTCTATGTTCATAATAATACCACAAATTGTTTCCAAATCATGACTATTGAGAATAATGCTGCAGTGAACATGGGATTGCAAGTATCTCATTGAGATAGTGATTTCACTTATTTTGGATGTATTTCCAAAAGAGAAATTACTGGATCAAATGGCAGTTCTATTTGTATTTTTTTGAGAACCACTCCCCATACTATTTTCCATAATGGCTACATGAATATACATCCCCACAGACTGTACAAGGAAGGCTCTGCACTTTGACATTTAGCTATCTTACCTGCAAATCCACAACTCCAGTATGGATTTATAGCTTTTACTTTAAATTTGGCAAGTGCCCTTAGGATTAAGCAACTTTGAATATTGAGCTTATCTTTTTGGGTTCTGCCTTATCCTAGATGTTGTCTCAAGAATTCTGTACTATTGTTGTTTGTTCTTTAATACTTTTAAAGGAATGTTTTATTTTAGTATTCTATCCAGTTTTAAAAATTATTCTCAAGAAGAAGATTGTTCTGTTGTAATGATGTTCATCCGGTATTTTTGAACTTTATTTCTTTTCAGCAGTGGAAACATTTATTCAAATCAAGTCTTCAGTCAGATCAGTTGCTCAGTCGTGTCCAACTCTTTGTAACCCCATGGACTGCAACACGCCAGGTTTCCCTGTCCATCACTGACTCCTGGAGCTTACTCAAGCTCATGTCCATCAAATCTCTGTTATTCAAACTCATGTCCATCGAGTCGGTGATGCCATTCTACCATCTCATCCTCTATCATCCCTTTCTCCCACCTTCAATCTTTCCCAGCATCAGGATCTTTTCCAATGAGTCAGTTCTTCACATTAGGTGGCCAATTACTGGAGTTTCAGCCTCAGCATCAGTCCTTCCAATGAATATTCAGGACTGATTTCCTTTAGGATGGACTGGTTGAATCTCCTTCCTGTCCAAGGGACTCTCAAAAGTCTTTCTCCAACACCACAGTTCAAAAGCATCAATTCTTTGGTGCTCAGCTTTCTTTATAGTCCAACTCTCACATCTGTACATGATTACTGGAAAAACCATAGCTTTGGATAGATGGACTTTTGTTGGCAAAGTAACATCTCTGCTTTTGAATATGCTGTCTAGGTTGGTCATAGCTTTTCTTCCAAGGAGCAATCGTCTTTTACTTTCAAGGCTGCAGTCACCATCTGCAGTGATTTTGGAGCCCCCCAAAATAAAGTCTGTCACTGTTTCCATTGTTTCCTCATCTATTTGCCATGAAGTGATGGGACCAGATGTCATGACCTTCGTTCTCTGAATGTTGAGTTTTAAGCCAACTTTTTCACTCCCTTCTTTCACTTTCATCAAGAGGTTCTTTAGTTCTTCTTCAATTTCTGCCATAAGGGTGGTGTCATCTGCATATCTGAGGTTATTGACATTTCTCCTGGTAATCTTGATTCCAGCTTGTGCTTCATCCAGCCTGGCTTTTCGCATGATGTACTCTGAAGTGAAGTGAAGTGAAGTTGCTCAGTCACGTCCGACTCTTTGCGACCGCATGGATTGTAGCCTACCAGGATCCTCAGCCCATGGGATTTTCCAGGCAAGAATACTGGAGTGGGTTGCCATTTCCTTCTCCAGGGGATCTTCCCGACTCAGGGATTGAACCTGGGTCTCCCACATTGTAGGCAGACGCTTTACCGTCTGAGCTACCAGGGAAGCTGATGTACCTGCATATAAGTTAAATAAGCAGGGTGACAGTATTCAGCCGTGGTGTACTCCTTTCCCGATTTGGGACCAGTCTGTTTTTCCATGTCCAGTTTTAACTGTTGCTTCTTGACCTGCATACAGATTTCTCAGGAGGCAGGTCAGGTGGTCTGGTATTCCCATCTGTTTCAGAATTTTCCACAGTTTGTTGTGATCCACACAGTCAAAGGTTTTGGCATAGTCAATGAAGCAGAAGTAGATGTTTTCTGGAACTCTCTTGCTTTTTTGATGATTCAGTGGAGGTTGGTAATTTGATCTCTGGTTCCTCTGTCTTTTCTAAATCAGACTTAAACATCTGGAAGTTCACGGTTCATGTATTGTTGAAGCCTGGCTTAGAGAATTTTGAGTATTACTTTGCTAGCGTATGAGATGAGGGCAATTGTGGGGTAGTTTGAACATTCTTTGGCATTGCCTTTCTTTGGGATTCGGATGAAAATTGACCTTTTCCAGTCGTGTGGCTATTGCTGAATTTTCCAAATTTACTGGCATATTGAGTGCAGCACTTTCACGGCATCATCTTCTAGGATTGGAAATAGCTCAACTGGAATTCCATCACCGCCACTAGTTTGTTCGTGGTGATGCTTCCTAAGGCGCATTTGACTTTGCATTCCAGGATGTCTGGCTCTAGTTGAGTGATCACACCATCTTGATTATCCGGGTCTTGAAGATCTTTTTTGTATAGTTCTTCTGTGTATTCTTGCCACCTCTTCTTAATATCTTCTGCTTCTGTTAGGCCCATACAATTTTTGTCCTTAATTGTGCCCATCTTTGTATGAAATCTTCTCTTGGTATCTCTAATTTTCTTCAGGAGATCTCAAGTCTTTCCCATTCTATTGTTTTCCTCTATTTCCTTGCCTTGTTCACTGAGGAAGGTTTTCTTATCTCTACTGGCTATTCTCTGGAACTCTGCATTCAAATGGGTATATCTTTCCTTTTATCTTTTCTTTTCTCCTTTGCCTTTAGCTTCTCTTCTTTTCTTAGTTATTTGTAAGACTTCCTTAGACAACCATTTTGCTTTTTTGCATTTCTTTTCCTTGGGATGGTCTTGATCCCTGTCTCCTATACAATGTCATGAACCTCCATCCATAGTTCTTCAGGCACTCTGTCTATCAGATCTAATCCCTTGAATCTATTTGTCACTCCCACTGTATAATTGTAAGCGATTTGATTTAGGTCATACCTGAATGGTCTAGTGGTTTTCCCTACTTTTTTCAATTTAAGTCTGAATTTGGCAATAAAGAGTTCATGATCTAAGCCACTGTCAGCTCCCAGTCTTGTTTTTGCTGACTGTATAGAGCTTCTCAATCTTTGGCTGCAAAAAATGTAATCAATCTGATATTGGTATTGATCGTCTGGTGATGTCCATGTGTAGTGTCTTCTCTTGGACTGTTCGAAGAGGGTGTTTGCTATGACCAGTGCGTTCTCTTGGCAAAACTCTGTTAGCCTTTGCCCTGTTTCATCTTGTACTCCAAGGCCAAACTTGCCTGTTACTCCAGGTAACTCTTGGCTTCCTACTTTTGCAATACAGTTCCCTATAGTGAAAAGGATATCTTTCTTGAGTGCTAGTTTGAGAAGTTCTTGTAGGTGTTTATAGAACCATTCAACTTCAGCTTCTTCAGCATTACTGGTTGGGGCATAGACTTGGATTACCGTGATATTGAATGGTTTGCCTTGGAAATGAACAGAGACCATTCGGTCTTTTTTGAGATTGCATCCAACTACTGCATTTTGGACTCTTGTTGACTCTGAGGTCTACTCCATTTCTTCTAAGGGATTCTTGCCCACAGTAGTAGATATAATGATCATCTGAGTTAAATTCACCCATTCCAGTCCATTTTAATTCACTGATTCCTAAAATGTTGATGTGCACTCTTGCCGTCTCCTGTTTGACCACTTCCGGTTTGCCTTGATTCATGGACTTAACATTCCAGGTTCCTATGCAATATTGCTCTTTACAGCATCGGACTTTACTTCCATCACCAGTCACATCCACAACTGGGTGTTTTTTTTTGCTTTGGCTCCATCTCTTCATTCTTTCTGGAGTTATTTCTCGACTGATCTCCAGTAGCATATTGGGTACCTACTGACCTGGGGAGTTCATCTTTCAATGTCTCATCTTTTTGCCTTTTCATACTGTTCATGGGGTTCTCAAGGCACGAATGTTGTAGTGGTTTGCCATTCTCTTCTTCAGTGGACCACATTTTTTCAGAACTCTCCACCATGACCTGTCCATCTTGGGTGGAGAGTTAATTTAAGAGAGTTAAATTAAGTCTTAGGTAATCATAAAACACATAAAACAGCCAGGGTTGGGATGTCCCTGGTGGTCCAGTGGTTTGGAGTCCATCTGCCAATTTTGGGGAACGTGGGTTTGATCCCTGATCTGGGAGGATCCTATATGCTGTGGGGTGGCTGGGACTTGCACCATAATTACTGAACTCGAATTCTAGAGCCCATGCTCTGCAACAAGAGCCTGCAATGAGAAGCCTGCACACCACAACTAGACAGGAGCCCCCACTTACTGCAATTAGAGAAAGCCTGAGCATAGCAATGAAGACCCAACACAGTCAAAAATAAAAATAAGTAAATAAAATTTTTTAAAATGCCATGCTTGTGGCTGATTCATGTCAATGTATGGCAAAAACCACTACAATACTGTAAAGTAATTAGCCTCCAACTAATAAAAATAATTGGAAAAACAAATGCCATGCTTAAGATTACACAGGCATTAGTGGGCTATCCATCTCTTCCAAGAGTCATTTTCCTTCTGGGCTTTGGAATTGCTTCCTGCTTCCTAGTTGGATCTCGAGTGGTCTATACCTCTTTGTTACAATTATACCCCCTCCCTTTCCACATTAATGGCCCCAAACAGCACCCTTTGTTAGTATTAAAATATTAATAAGAAATTGCTAAAGGGAATTAAAAATACTGACTTATTGAAATTTGCTTATTGAATAAATCAATTCTGGTGACAATGTCAAATGTTTTCTCCTCCTCAATACAAAGCCCGAGTTTAATGCCCTTAAGTTACTTTGCTATATCTTAACTTTTGGTCACTTCATATCCTTTTGCTTCTCTGAATCCAAGTCATTGCCCTTTGCCATCAGAAGGCTGGGCTTACACCCCTTGCCAACCACGTGGTCCTTGTCCTCCCTCCATCTCTTCTTCCCTTTGTCTCTTCCTCTCTTCCTTCTTTCCTTCCCCTCCTTCCTTCCTTTTAGTACAGTATTGATTTGTGCTAGTAGTCTAACAAACCAGTTGTAAACTATGAAAGCATCTTAAGTCCCCTGAGACTCTACTCTTAACAGAGCTGGTGAATAAGACTCTTTAGAAACTGGTGAGTTGGCCAAGTGAAACTCTTCCTAGTGATGGAGGTAGAAAGTGGCAGGGGGAAGAACAATGTAACTTTCCCAGTGTCCTTGGCGGTCAGGACCTATTTTCAATTAAATGAAATCAGAAGTTGATTTACCAGATGTTGTTTCTTTAAGAAGTGAGTATAACCTATGCTTCTTGCTTTGAAAGTTGGGTGGAATTCAGGTGGATATGTAGGAATCTTCGATAATCCATTAGAACATAATTTATCCGTAGTTTCTTCCTCTCAGGCCATTTAGGGAGAAGAGAACTTTGGTTTCTTTGGTGTGGAAGATAAAATGAAATCAACAAAGCCAAACAAGCATCTACAATTGAGTCACTAAAATGACAACTTGGAGTTTTACAAATGGAACAAGTCTTTGCAATGGGTTTGAGAATTTGGCTATGAAATTAGGACTGAAGTGTAACTTCACTGTTTACGTGAAACTATCACAACATTGTTCATTGGCTATACCCCAATACAAAATGTTTTTTAGTGTTAAAAAAATAAAAGTAAAATTTAAAATTAAAAAAAAATTTTTTTTAAATTTACTCACATTTAAGAAAGAACTAATAAGCATTATGCCTGACATTAATGAGTTCACTTATTTATAGGGCCCAGGCACACATTATGTTAAATGAAAACACAATAAACAAAAAGCATTCCTTACAAAAAAAAAAAAAAAGACTGAAGGGTAAGCTGATGAGTTCCTCTATATATATGGAGCAGCATTTCTCAGGCTTTTTCATGCTCATACCCCACTAGCAAAGAAGTTATTGGCAAGCTTTATTTTCAAAGTTTGTATTATGAAAGCAATATATTTCATTTTCTAAATAGAACATTGTATTAAATATTGAATGTGCTTTTTCAAAATACTAGTCCTTGTCCCCACTCCCATAGTGTCCCCTCTACCCCTTGCTCTCTGCCTGAGGGTCACTGGACAGCACAATTCAACTGTCCTGCTCAGGATGCTATGAATCTGCTGTCAATTCTGGCAAAATATCTCAGGGTATTCTGCTTAGGAAGTTTAACATCAAACTTTGCAATGTTAAATGAAGTAGGGGAAGGTTTGGTAATTCTTTAAAAATAATGCAAATGCAGTGGTTTAAGTTTCTGGATGAGATACTTTTTTAAAATTGTTACTTTGACACAAATCATGTTGTTTGAGACCCATGAGATTCAAAAGGGCCATTGATATTATGATTTTTGACTAAATAAAATCTTTCATTTACCTCTCCCAAGCCATAGAAAGAAGAGTCTAATTTTCTGTATCATGTTTGGTGGCTAGAAAAGCAGATCATAGGAAAATAAGGGAATAGGATACATAGGAAAAATTTTCCTAAGTCAAGAAATATGCCAAAACAAGAATTCTTCTTAATTCCTGAGTGGCTCATATAGAGTTGGGTGTGTAGGTGATAATTAGTAAATATGTTTAGACCAGCAATTGAAATTTCCTGTATAGCCATACATATTTAAATTAGATTTGCTGTTTTGTGGAGAAGATATCAAATGAAGTAGCAGAGATGCAGAGAAAACGGGAGTAAGCAGATCTTGGCATTAAATGTCATCTTCTGCCTCTTATTATGGGACTTTGGAAAAATCGCCTAAGTTCTGAGCCTCAGTTCTATCATTTGTAAAACAGAAATTATAATACCTTGCAACAGTATTATTTATAAGGATTAGAAAGTGCGTATGTATAGACAACAAGGATTTGCTGCATGGCACAGGGAACTGTGTTCAACATCTTGTAATAACTCATAATGGAAAAGAATATAAAAAGATATCTATGTGAATCTCTTTGCTGTATGCCTGAAACTACCACAATATTATAGATCAGCTATACTTCAATAAAAAATAATAAAGTTTAAACAGAAAGTATTTATGAAGTGCTCACGCATACTTGTTCCTCATTTAGTGGCAGGCACTATTATTATTGGTTAAAAAAAAAGGAACAATATTAACTTCAAAATTCTTTTATTAGGGAAAATCTTCCCTGAGCTAACTCGCTTCTAAATCCCTGTAGCTGAGCCTGGCTTCACCCCAAGTTTCAGAAACATGTAGCCTTGGCGTGAACTCTGCACCCAGTTCCTTTTCTGTAATCCCCATAGACCCCAAGTTCATCTGACCCCAAAGTGCCTTAGTCAAAGGGGAATTAATGGGACATTTTGCCAAAAACTCTGAATGGAGATCTTCCAAGGACAGAACATTCTGGAACCCACAGTGCTTTATAGCCTCTTCTCACAGTGGCTGGGTTCAAAGAAAAGCTGGAGGGAAAGCTGTCTAAGGAGACCTGGACCCAAAAAAAGCCAAGGGTTTTCTTTTTTTCTGAATCTGTGTGTTGTAAACAGTATATACCAGCATCATATTTAGATTTCCTTTTGCAAATTAGCTGATCTTATTAACAATAAAGATAATTTTTAAAAAATGAAACAACTTTTAGCAGCTGAAAAGTAATTCTTGGAAAAAACTCACTGTAATGATTTTAATATTACTTTTTAATGTTATTATATTAATTTTATATGCTGTGGCTCAAGTGAGAGCAATTGTACCATTGAAAATTTGATCATCTTATTTGCAAATACAATTTTTAAAAACATTGAGAGTCATATAATTGTTAAAAGTATTTTCTTGTTAATTCCCTGGGTGTGTGTGGGGGGGGATGTTTTCTTAAATTGTTTTAGAAGCCAAGTGCTTTCTTTTATTCATCTTTGGATCAGCAGAACCTATTTAGCATAGTGACTGATACATAAAAGGTAATAAATAAAAGTTTGTTGATTAAGTGGAGAAATAGATTAATAAAGTTTGTTTCTAGCATGAAGTGGTGGAAAGAGCACTTCACAGAAACCCAGAAAATTTCTATTTGGCCTTGGCTTTATCACTGATTCACTGTGTAACTTAGACAAGTGACTTAATTTCTCTGAAGCAGATTCTTTTGTTGATGGGGGCAAAGAAGTATAATACTACTGATCTCCTGGGGGTGTTCGGCTGGCCTCATAAGACTGGCAAGCCTTATATGCAGATGAAATAATGAATGTGCTTTATAAACAGGAATGCATGATACAAATGATGATATATATATATATACATATATATATGTATATATATAACTCTGCCACTTCTTAACTTCTTAATCAAGTTACCACTAGTTTCTGAGAAGCCAATCAAGTTGGGAATAGCTGATGTTCTCAATTAGGTTGTGCTGTATAATGACATAAATAATAGTAATAATAATGACAATGACTTTCATTAATTGAGCAGTTATTATAAGCTAGGTCTTGTGCTAGACATGGCACATTATTTTTAATCTTCACAACAGCTCTGTAAGACAGAAGTTACTATTACCTTTATCTTACAGACAAGAAAATGGGAACTCAAGTCATATCCTTTACTTGATCTGTTTGACACCAATGTTCGTACCCTTTCCACTAGACCATGATGCCCTTTACAAAACGTTTTACAAGGTTTTCAGCTTCACTGTGATAACAGGTTCCTTAACGTAGCAGATTTCATTGAATCCTCATCACAATCAATGAGGTGTGGTATTATTATATTGTACCCATTCTAGAGATCATAAAACTGAGTCCTAGAAAGGCTAGGGAACCAGATTTGTCTGATTTCAAAGCATGGCTCTAGACTTAGTAATATTTTGTGTGTGTGATTATGTAGAAACAGTGGGATACACCTAATTTTCTATTGTTCGAAAGGCAAGAATGCAGTCATAATATGTAATAGTCCTTCTGTACCAGGTGACCTTTGCCTTTGTAGAAAAAAGTTGAAGATCGCCTGGGTTCAGGGGTAACATTTCTGTACAAGGCAGAAAAGGACCTAAAAGTCATCTCAGTGGAGTTCGTGGAAATTTTTGCCTGCCAAATTTTGTGCAGTCATTCCGACTGGGGGAAATGCTCCTGCTATGGGTCTTATTACCCCAGGAGCCTCAGAGTTCACACCCAGACTCCAGTGCTGCTAAGAGGCAGGGTGGAACCCAAATCCTGTAGATCCCAAGCTCCCAGTAGAGTCATACATTCGGAGAACAGGGATCACAGGAACAAATGGGCTTGTGTGAGTGTGGCCCTTTCCTTTTGGCACTGGTGTCTGGTATTCCGTGGATGCAGTAACAGAAGTGACAGCTCCCTAGGGGTCTTCAATTCTTGATGCACGAGAGGCTTTGGTGCTGGTGGAAGGGCCCTGCGATGGGGACTGAGTGGGGACTTCCTGCCTTTGAGAGCATGGGTTTTCCCATGCTGGTCTTGGGCGTTGCTATTGGATGCCTAAACTTGATCTGCTTTTCATAAAATTCAAAATATCCTCCTCCTAATTAAATGAGCCAGGGTGGATTCTGTTTCTGGCAAATAAAACTCGTGCCAGATTCAGTAGTCACGAAATTTAATGGGTAGGAGGGCTCGGCCATCTCAGAAGACTTTGCTTGCTGCTGTGCTCTGAGCAGAAGGTCAGGTCTGTCCTCTCCACTGTCCAGTGGCGCTGGGTAAGGGGGACTCAAGCCCTGTATTTCTCAGTGCTTCCAATGCTGCTGTGTGCTGGAGCCTGCTTGTACTGGCTTCTGGAAGTTGAGTGTTACATTTTCAGGAATTTTATGAGTCTGTTGACAACTCTGATAGCTTGAAATCAACTATGTTGGGAGTATTTATATTGCAGAAACTTGCAAATGCTACAAATCAGGCCTCCCCCACTTCCCAGTCAGTTAAACATTTGCCAGCCTATCACTGCCCTGATATCGGATAATTCTGTACTCTTTGCTGCAAGATAGTTTATGAAATGTTCTGCTAAGCCTCATTCAATGTCGACAACTTTCAAAAGACTTTTACTGGGAATCCATCTCAAATCAGAGCACAAGACTTGTAAGAACTTTGCCAGCGTTGTTTCCTAAACCTAGAGAACACTTTCATTGCTCTTCTGCCCAGCAAACTTCAAGATCTAGAACCAATTAATCACCTTCCTTAGGTCTTAACTGACTCCCCAGACAGAATCGATTATTCCTTCTTCTGAGTGCCTCTCCCACCTTTAGCATTTGGCTCATGAATGCACTCACCTCATTATTGTTCTTAAAACATTACCCAGTGCTCACACATGTCACACTCTTTTCTAAGGCATTCTAGTGACTAAGATATATTTACTTACTATGTTTGTATTTACTGCCCAACAAGGGAGGTACAATCATTACATCTATTTTATAGGTGAAAAAACAGAGGCACAGAGAGTTAGGTAACTTGTCCATGGCCACACGTCTTAGCATTTACATAGCCTGGCTTAGGATCTGTGTTCTTGTTTTTATGTATCTGCCTCCCTAGAGATTGTAAAAATTCGTTGTTTGCCTTTTTATTTTTGTGTGTCGAGGGCAAGATCTGGGTCTTACCCATTTGGGGAACCACAGCTCCCAGCATAGCACGTGTTACCACCATGTACTGTGCACTCAACCTATATGCATTAGTAGTTTCTCAGGCCCTTCCTCGTTTGGTAGATTCTTACATAGAAGCACAATTCAAAAGAGAGATAGGAATAGAGCTGCTCATGGTCAAGTCCCCATGGCCTTTACTGTGCTTCTTGAGGCAGCCCCTCTGGCATCGCTGTGGACCTTTAGGCTCTGGCCACGTCGTTTTGTGTATTGCCGAATTGGACCACTGATCCAAAGTTTCCATTTAGAAAGTAAGATCTCAGTTTCTATGATGATCGTACTGAAGTTTTAGTGCTGTTACTGCTAGTATTAGGGCTGTGAGCTAGGGAGGGGTGGGACCAGCAAAGAACAGAGAAGGAAGTCCATTTAATAACAAAGAGATGCTCACTTCAAGGATGACCACTCACTCTCGATTGTGGAAGATACCTTCAGAAACATGAGGGTGGGAGAAGCGGAGCCTGAGCTAGGATTGGGAAGGATGGAGCTCCACTAGCTAGGAACACTGTATTTGCTGGGCTGCAGGAGGGCATCTCCCTCCTCTGCTGCCCCAGCAATGGGCTGTCTCCAATTAGGCATTTCCAGCTGCAGTGTCCTCCACCTGAACTGCTCCTCTGGCCGGGACACTCTGCTTGCCATTCCTGTTCCCATGCAAATGCCATCGCCTCAGGGAAGTCTTCTCTTTCTCCCTATGACACATCTACTGTGTAGATTATTGGGAGCTTTGTGGAATTCATTAGAGCATCTGGGACTGAAGCTGATACAGCCAGCACTCAGTAATTGCTTGCTGAATAGGAGACTTAAGAAAAGGATTGAGGAGGCTCTTCCTGTGATGGCCTCAAAGAAACCATTCCGTTCTTTACTTGAGGTAACTGCCTTAATTCTTCACCTGGTTATGGCTTTTGGTATAAGGCTACATGTGTTACATTCAGAACTTGCTTCTGCCTCCCATCACTTTTTTTTCCCCTTCTGGCAGAAGATTATTAGGATTGTGGAAGATGAAGTCCAGCTTGAGTCCAGTGGTGGGTGTGTGAAGTGTGGTCCTGTGTTGGGGGTGGTGGTATTAACTGTCTTCTCTCTGGTGTCCTACCTTTCCAGGCATAGCTCTGGATATGACATGGTCGTTTCTTTGTTTCTAGTACAAGGTGGTGTTTAGTATCCAGGAAGCTGTGGAGAGGAGCCTATACCCTAGAATGCACCAAACCCAAGTGAAGCATGCCAAGCGACAACCAGTGATAGCCCCAAGAGCTAAGTTCGGGTCAATTTGGTCTGTAATTAGGCCAAGTTATTTCCTAATTCCACCTCTAGGGTGTTTCTAAGGAACAGGATTTGCCTCCTATGGCTGGGACGGGCAGTCTCTGTTCTTCCTGGACAGCCCTGGAGGGAAGGCTCTGAAGGAGATGAGGATGGACGCAGCCTATACAAGCGCTCGGCTCACTGTTTAGACTCAGTAACAGCAACCACATGGTGCTGCCAAGGCCCTGCCATGCCTGGAGGGGTTGGTTCCTGTTCTTATCCAGCTAGATCTCTGACTACAGCCAGGCTGAAAGTGACATGGCCTGCTTAGTAACCCTCAATATCCTCTTACGGGATTCTCTGACTCAGAACTCACAGACAGGATGTGAGCTCAGCTTCTTGCATACCTTCACACACATGGGCATGGTCTTGTGTTTCCTCCAGTGTTAATTGGGGTGGGAAGAAATGCTAAACATGTGTGTGTGGGAAATGGAAAGGAATTTCTTGGGGAGACTCTTTGAAGAGACACTTGGCGAGCTACAGAGGAGGATGGCTTTTCCTTCCTGAATTTTTGCCCTATTGTCCAGCTCTCAGCATTAAATCCAGGAGTGACTATCCAGTGGGCACAAGGCTGATCTCCTTTGCTTCAGTCTCTCAACTTCTTGTCTGGACAGCGATGCCGGAGTCGTTGTACTTAAGCAACGCCCCATCATATCCAGCTGTTTCTATCAAACCAAGTCTTCCCTGCCCATTCTGGTCAACACAGTGGTCCATAAACTTAACCCAGTATTCCCTTCTTCCCTACCTCTTATCATTCTTTCCTTTAGCTTCTATGCTGCCAGCTGGTCAGTTTCCTTCTAGTTTATTCCATATTTCCTGTCAGCTCTTCCAACTTAGTGTTGATGTTTATCCTTACTGGAAAGGCCAGCTGCTTCAAAACAACCTCAAAATACCACCATCATCACCATCAACATGACTCTTATCATCTATTAACCCATCCTTTACACCAGGCTCTGTGCTAAGGCTTTCCGTGAATTAATCCATTTAATTCTCATGATAATCCTTTGAGGTGAGTACTATTATTACCCCCACTTTACAAAGGAGAAAACTGAGGATCAAAGAGATTGAGTGACTTGTGAAGGGCCTCAAGGGTATTAAGCTTATACCATATCAAGGATTTGAACCTAGATCTGTCTGATATCATCAGAGCCAGAACTTAAAAAAAAATTTAAATTATTTTATTCGTCTGTGCTGGGTCTTCGTTGCTGTGCTGGGGCTACTCCCTAGTTGTGGTGCATGGGCTTCTTATTGTGATGGCTTCTCTTTTGTGAAGCACAGGCTCTAGGGCATGGGCTCAGTGGCTGTGGCACCTGGGCTTAACTCCACCAAGGCATATGGAATCTTCCCAGGCCAGGGATAGAACCTGTGTCCCCTGAATAGCAGGTGGATTCTTAAGCACGGGACCACCAGGGATGCTCAAAGTCCAAGCTCTTAATCATGATAACATGGCCTCCTGTTGACCCCAGGCTGTCTTACCTTGAATTCTATCAGAGTTCACGTATGTAGTTTAGGGTCCATCCTTGGGCATTTGGGTATTGAATACAAGTGGGAATTCTTATTAGATCAGATGATTCAACACCTTTTTAGTAGTTGAGAAAACTGAATACAAGAGGGGTAGGAAAACCTGCCGAAGACTCTGAAGTAGGTTAATGCAGGAACCAGAACCTGGTCCCAGGTCTTCTGACTGAGGCACACCCAGTGCTATTTCCAGCACAGCACATAGCATCCATTTGTGTTCTTGAAAATCTGTTCTCCATAAACTTCAAAATTATTAATCTTGCCTAGTCAGTTCAAGTACTAGTTAATTAAGGATCGAAGTCCTATTTCACACTTTAAAAATATATTCCCAGTCTTATATAAGACGTGGATACAAAGTGGTTTACATGGTGGTCACTGTATGGAAAATGCAGAAGATACTGGCAGTTCCTGGCACATAGTTCACTCATGAAGTGCTTTTCAAGTGAATGAGTGGATGAATGAAATGGTGTCATTGAGCTGGGGGGTGTTTCCAGGAATATGGATGAAGTTTTGCAACAAAGGAAAAACACCCAGCTTTGAATGCTGCTGACAAGCTGGTCTTTAAAGAAAATTACAACACATATGTATGGAGAGATGAGTCACTGGAAAAGAGTTATTGAACCTGACAGGCATGGTGAAGAGAACAGAAGTGGTCTCTGACTGCTCAAGAAATATGCTGAACATCTGCTCGGCATCACCCAGACCGTCTCTGCATTCTGGCTGATGGGCTGTGCCCTGGGTGTCAGGTGGTGGCCTCTCATGTTTGGCTCGGTCATTTGGAGCTCTGATAAATGTGGTTATTGCAGAGGGTAAAGTGCCAGGGGTTTCAGGCAGGCTCTGGTACAGTATTTCCTAGCTCAGTGCTCTTCAAACTTTAATGAGCATATGAATCACTTGAGCATCTTTTCAAAGGGCTGATTCTAATTCAATAGGTCTTGGGTGGAGTTTAAGATTCTGTATTTCTTACACTCTCCCAGGTCATGCTGATGCTGCTGATCTGAACAATACTTTGAGTGAGAGAGTTTTAGGTGCTGCTCCATGGAAAAATACTAGAGAAGGCAGCAGTTGAAAGTAGTTCTCCAGACTTGTGAACACAGTGGGGGAAGGAGAGGGTGGGACAAATTGAGAAAGTAGCATGGAAACATATACATTACCATATGTACACTAGATAGTGCGAATTTGCTGTATGATGCCGACTCAAACCCAGGGCCCTGTGACTACCTAGAGGGGCGGGATGGGTGGGAGGTGGGAGAGAAGGTCAAGAGGCAGGAGACATATGTATACCTTTGGCTGATTCATGTGGATGTATGGCAGAAATCAACACAATATTCTAAAGCAGTTATCCTTCAATTAAAAATAAATACATAAATAATATAAACTGTAAAACATGCAAACATAAATACTGTGCTATATATGTGCAAAGTGTTAAGGGAGTGTTAAAAGTTTTCATCTCCAAAAGAAAAAAAGTAGTTCTTGATCATTTCCTTAGCATTCTCCTCAGATCTAGGATACCCACTCAGGACCAGATTTCCAGCAGTGGGCTGGCCTCCCAGGTGGTAGTTATGATGCTTTCCAGGGGCTGAATGGATTTGAGAGTCAAGGAGATGTTATGAGATTGCAAATCAAAGAGATCAAAACTCATACTTCCTCCTACAGATTTACACCTAAAGTCCACACAAAGAAAATCTAAGTCACTTAGAGATTTTTCTTCATTTCTAGGGCCTAGCACATAGTAGGCCATTCTATTAAAAATGCCGGATGAATGAACAAAGGAAAAGAGGAGAGACTGTAATAATAAAAAAAAAATCTAGAGTCATACTACATCTCTCTAAAATAAACTTTACTTACAGGATTAAAAACTATGCCCCAAAGTCAAGTAAACAAAAATAGATGTCTGAAGGACCATATCTTAACACTCAGACATATTACTTATGGAAAAATTCTAAGTCCTCACTTGGAGCCTATGTGTACTTTTTTCAACATTTAAATAAAAGAGTGAAATGGTTTATTATCAATATAAACAGAATGACGTGATATCTCACTTTTTGTAAGATTTTACAGTCTGCAATTCACTTTAAAAATAGCTTTATTGAGATATAATTCACATATCATAAAATTTACCCTTTAAAGGTGTTATTTGTGCTTATTTTACAACCTATTTTATAGAGCTTGGCTGTCTTAGTAGATGAGAAAAGGCAAGTTAAAGGGGTTTGGAGAGGACAAGAGACAGATAAAGGCAGGCAAGGGAAAAGATAGTGTGAAGAGATGAGGCAAAAATAACATTAAAAGAAGCACAGAGAAGTGCCAAGAAAGTACAATAATCTGGAATTAGCTAGCTTGGTGGAAACCCATTCCTACTACATTTCAACATATCCCAAGAGGAGGGCTATATACAACCTGGGATAATAATGGATGTTCAGGTAAAGAGTCTGCCTGAAATGTGGGAGGCCCAGGTTTGATCCTAGGGTCAGGAAGAACCCCTGGAGAAGGAAACGGGAACCCACTCCAGTATTCTTGCCTGGAAAATCCCATGGATGGAGGAGCCTGGCAGGCTACAGTCCATGGAGTCGCTAAGAGTTGGACACGACTTCATTTTCATGGTGATGTCTTTGAGTTGTCAAGGAGAGGTTGAGTTGTATTCAATGTACTCCGCTTAGGAAGCCAAGATAACGGTGATCTATTAACACATTTTCTTTACAAGAGTACTAAATATATTTTTAAAAGAAGTTTTGGGTGCTTTAAGGAGCACTCAGCTCTCTCCACAATGAGTCAGTCCACAGGGATTCCAGAAAGCCCCGATGTTTTACAGTAAGAACTGAGAGATGGGACCAAACTCAGCCACATGCACTTGGCTCTGCTGGTTCGTGGCGAGAAGTCCTCATCAGCACCACATGTGTGATCAAGGCTGTCCAGGCTTCGATTGGGGCACAGCTTCCTCCCGTGGGTACCATCCTCCCCTTTCCTTTTGGCACCTGACTATCTCCTGAGATCCTCCTGATTCTATAACTTAAAACTTCCTCAGTGGGAATCAGAATGGTCCTGAATCTGAGAGGCAAAGAAAATGCTGGAAGATTTTCTGTCAAATTTTCCTTTGGTTTAAAAATCTGAAACTCATTTTCTCCTCTGACCCGTCCCCAGCTGCCTTGGGAAGGAAAACACATGGATACACAATGCCAGGAGTCACTGTCTGAGCACTCTTACTTTTATACAATTTGTTAAAAATTTAATTTTACTTATGTTTGCCTGTGCCGAGTCTTCGTTGCTGTGTGGACTTTTCTTTAGTTGAGGAGAATACGAATTGCTCTCTAGTTGTGATGCGTGGGCTTCTCATTGTGGAGCAGGGGCTCTAGGGCATTCAGGCTTCAGAGGTGTGGCTCCTGGGCTCCAGAGCACAGGCTCGGTAGTTGTGGCGTATGGGCTTAGTTGCTCCAAGGCATCTGGAATCTTCCTGGATCAGGGATCGAACTGTGTCTCCTGCATTGGCAGGTGGATCCTTTACCACTGAGCCACCAGGGAAGCCCTGAACACTCTGATTCTTGATTGTGCAACATGCTTCCTAGTCTCTTGCGTTGAGGGGCTACATGACTGTTGGGTTAGGCAAGTAATTTTCTGCACCTATGTTTCCTCATCTGTAACATGAGGATGCTAATACCTGCCCTGCCACCTCACAGTGTCAGTGTGAGGTTTAATAATAACTTTAAAAAGTAGGTCAAATACTTTGAGTACTTACTGTTTTTTTCATGCATCATCTGCATATTATCTCACTTAATCCTATTAATGTTGGAAGTCAGTGGCTTTATTATCCCTGTTTTGCAGATAAGAGCACTAATTAATAGAGGTGACTGGACCAAGATCACCATGGCTAAGAACTGGTGGGGTCTGATCTAGAAGACAGTCACTCTGAGTTCAGAAATTATATGGGATAATGCCTACAAAAGCATTTTTTTGGAAGCTGAAGAGGTCTCAGAAATACATGAGGCTAATACTCTGTCTAGGATTAATTTATAGGACCACATTGGAATCCACCTCCTACCTTTGTCTCCCTAATGTGGCTTTCCTGGCTGGACACTTTCCAGGCCCAGTGGACTTAAAGAAACGTCACAGCTTTTCCTGTGACGCTTTTCCAACAAAACTTCTTATGATGCTGTTACTGATGGTTCTGGATCACTGGCATCTTCGGCTATAGGATCTTGGAGATCATTGCTGAAATTTGCGTCTTCGACATCACGATAATTGATTTATCACTTGTAATGGCCTGACTCCTTACTGGGGAGAAATGCTTCCCCTGATCTTTGGAAAGGAAGCAGCCAAACTATTTTCTTCAGTATTATTGGGAAAATCAGCCACTGTACTTCTAGGATCAAAAAGACCAGAATGACACCTTGCACAGATCCCCAGTGGCTGCTATTTTTCTTTTCCCTTCCCTGTGCACCATCTCAGACGGAAAACTGCTGCCTGGTCTGCTAAGGTAAGAAGTACCATGCTGATAAGGGCTTCTCAGGGCTGTTGGAATAGTTTCAGGATTTGTGAATATTTCATTTCATCTCTGGACTTCCCCTTTATTGCAAAATATCTATTTCCTTGGGTGTGCTTGCTCTACACAAGGAAAAATTCCTCAGTCTCAGATTTCTTCCAGGCAACTTCCTGTTTCTTTCCTATGGTCAATTCTAGTCATCTTTGCCCTGGTGTGTGACTCAGTCTAGGAGCATCTTCAGATTTATCCAACTTTATCCAGCTCATAAACATATATTACTTTTTTTTTTTTTCCCTACAATTATCTTACCCAAACTCTTGGCAGGATTTTCTATTTGGGCTCAGAGCCCCAGTCAAGTTTACAGTCAAGGGCTGTTCTTTTGATTACTCTTCTAGCCCTTTTAGACTTCCATGTTTCAAAACCTCTGATGCTATCAATACTTTACCAGCCATCACCCATGGAAGCCCCTGATTCTAGCAGATCTTTCTGATTGACACAGCCAGTTCCTCTTATATCACCGCCTTGATAGGATGCCATCAACTCTATACCTTCACCATTTCCCTTCCAAACCCACCATTCCACACTCTGCTCCCTCCTTCCTTTAACTTAATATGTTTGCGTTTCAGAAAAAGGTCAGGAAGAACTGATGGTAAGCATGCAACTGGAACCCAGGAAGACTGCCAGGCACCCAGATGATAGCATTCCTTTTTCTCTAATCAATAATTCATTTGGAACTAGGATGTTTGAGGAAAAGGAGACTCAGCCTGACATAGCCCTTCACAAACAAACGAGAATGAGCAGAAGTTGAAAACAAAATGCAGTTTGGGACATGGACCAAACAAAATGAAAACATCTTGCAGCGTGATAAAGACTGTGTAAACTTCTTTATGTTTCATTGGGATTGTTTTTGCAAAATGAAAGGGCATTGCTTATATTTTCTTTTGAAATGTATCTGTATTGTGTAAATACAGCAATTGTAGCTTTTGACTTGTCCTTCTACCCCAAAGTCTTACATAATTTTAATGCTGCAGTTTGATGGAGGCACAGACTTATATCACATATCATATCATCAGATCACAGCAAATAAAATGCCCAGAAAAGGAGATTATTACCCTTACAGATGAGGACAGGTCCTGTCTTCCTCTGAAGAAGTCCACAGGATCAGAAATTTCAGGAATGATTTGTTGTTGTTCAATCGCTCAGTTGTGTCCATCTCTTTGTGACCCCATGGACTGCAGCCAGGCTTCGACGTCCTTCACCATCTCCTGGAGCTTGCCCAAACTCACTTTCATTGAGTCGCTGATGTCATCCAACCATCTCGTCTTCTGTCATTCCCTTCTCTCCTCCTGCCTTCAATCTTTTCCAGCATCAGGGTCTTTTCTAATGAGTCAGAAATGATTAACTGACTTCAAATGTCCAGGATGCCCATACATGAGAACACTTGGGTCCCTTCTCTGTAAATGCTCTGTTTGTTCCCATCAGGCTTATTCCCTGCTTTTTCTGCTCTCTTTTCCATGCACTAATTTTAGTCTCATCATGCTTGTGGGGCTTGTGTTTAGTTGTTAAACCTTGGCCCTTTTCACATTTCTGTCAAGACAGGTGAACATACCAAGTGTCTGCATGAGTCACCCCCAGGTGAGGCCACAAGTTTCCCCATAGAACAGTCCTTGGCTGGGTCCCATTTCCCGAGCTTTGCTCCTGGACCCTGAGTCATCATGGCCAAAGCCTGGACTGCTCTCTGCAGTCTCAGCACCCCAGTTCGAGATCTCAGTGACTTGTGGTAAATTCTTCCTCCTCAACCCATCCAGCTGGATCTCCAACACTCCTCTGCCCATCTTTGCTGTGGAGGTTCATTTCCTCCCTGTCCCTCTGATTTTTTTTTTTAGGGAAAGTAAAACTGCCTTTATTCACAGAGAACATAGTATGTTGCCCTTGAGGAAATTGTTTTTACAACATTTTACAAAATTTAACTGTATTTGATTAACACTATTCTGTTAGTTTCTGGTGTACAGCCTCAGATTCTTTTCCTTTATAGGTTATCATAAGATATTGTTCTCCATGCTATACAGTAAAGCCTCGTTGTTCATCTGTTTTATATACAGTGGCATGTATCTGTTAATCCTGTCCTCCTAATCTGTCCTTCTCTTCCCTCTTCCCCTGTGGTAACCTTAGGTTTGTTTTCTATATCTGTGAGTCTATTTCTGTTTTGTAAATAAATTGATTTATATTATTAGTTTTTTAGATTCCACATATAAGTGATATTATCAGTATGTAGTGTTTGTCTTTCTCTGACTTTACTTCATTCGGTGTGATAATCTCTAGATCCATCAATGTTGCTGCAAATGACATTATTTCATTCTTTTAGACAGCTGAGTAATATTCCATTGTGGGTGCATACACACATATCACATCTTGTTTATTCATTTCTCTATTGATGGACACTTAGGTAATAACTACTGTATCTTCGCTATTGTGAATAGTGCTAATACAAGCATTGTGGTGCATTTATCTTTTGGAATTAGACTTTTCATCTTTTCCAGATCTATTCTGCAGAGTGGGATTGTAGGATCATGTAGTAAGTCTATTTTTTGCTTTTTTAAGGAATCTCTATACTGTTCTCCATAATGACTGTATGTATCAACCTACATTCCCACCAATAGTGTAGAAGGGTTCCCTTTTCTCCACACCCTCTCCAGCTTTTATTGTTTGTAGATTTTTTTTAATAATGGCTATTCTGACTGGCATGAGGGGGTACCTCATTGTTGTTTTGATTTGCATTTCTGTAATAATTACCCATGTGGAATACAGTCCACGGGGTTGCAAAGAGTCAGAACGGAGCACATTCACACACAATATTTTTTCATGTGCCCGTTGGCCATATGTATGTCTTCATTACCCTTGATTTTTTTTTTTTTTAATTTAAAAGGTTTTGCCTGTGGGCAGGTTTTCTCACACTGCTTCCTCTCTCTTTGCCCTTCTGTTTTCCTTTGTGTGTCTGACTCGCAGTTCTACATGTGTATCTTATCTTATATGAAATACCTGCTATGAAGTAGCGTTGTCACTGCCTAGTAAATTAAAAAAAAAGAAATATTTTTTCTATGAACACGGGAAAGGACCAGAGCTTGAAATTCAGAAAACACCTAGAACCCAAGAATGTAGCCTGAATGGGGAAGCAGATGTAGAAGAAAGGGGAAACTTAGCTGGACTTAGCCCTTCCCCTCCTCCCAGAGACCTGGTCCCACCTTGCTGTTTCCGCTTCCCAGCTCTCCTCCCTTATAGCTCCTTTTGTAGCCTACAATTTCTATAGAGCCACCACTTCCACTCCTCTATGCAGTGCAGACTCTGCCCCCGCCCCAGGCAAAATCAAAGCTCTCCCTAAAATGCAAATGCAGATTAATTTTCACAGCAGGGGAGACAATATTAAGAAATTAATTAATTATGTTCTATTGATGTTTCTATTTTCAAGGATAAATATTTCTTTGATGATGTCTTCTTGAGAAAGCACTTGCTAAGACAGGCTGCTGTTTATGAAACAGAGGGCTTGTAGACCATGAGGACCAATTTTCTCTTCCTGATGACCATGAAAATGGCACGATGTGTTACTTATGGAACACAAGACAAAAAATTTTAAAAATGAGTGTGAAGGTAGAGGCATATGTTAAAATAGTTTGCTACTTGTTCTCCCGACTGTGGATGTGCCAGAGTTTAATCTAAACTGTACACAAACAATCAATAATTACACCTCTTTGTGGCTACTGAAGTCACCGGCCTTGGTTTCTCTCTATAGGACCTCTAGTTGACCGTTTAGTCTAGGGGTGGGCATTGTGGTATTTTCTTGCAGGAAGAAAAGGATCTCATATCAAAGACTGCATATTCTAAGTTTTCAGTTGCCTTCACTAGAAGTGACATGCAATTGATGGTTTGGATGGCTTAAGAACTTCAGCAAGACTGCTCTATGTACACTTTTAGTCACATTCATCGTGAATATTCCCGTACCTAGAGGTAGTTTTGAAACAAAGAATAGTATTTTGTCATTCACGGGTTCAGTGACACTCATTCTTTACTCTCTTGACCAAGTTTGTGTATATGTATTATTTCTTTGGCTTCCTCGGTAGTTCAGTGGTAAAGAATCTGCCTGTGACTCAGGAGATGCAGCAGGAGCCTTGGGTTCGGTCCCTGGGTTGGGAAGTTCCCTTGGAGCAGAAAATAGCAACCCACTCCAGGATTCTTGCCTGGGAAGTCCCATAGACAGAGGAGCCTGGAGGGCTACAGTCCATGGGATCACAAAGAGTTGAACATGACCAAGTGACTAAACAACAGCAACAATTATTTCTTTGGCCTTGACTTTTACTGGCGTCTAGATTTAGCTACTGGCTCTGCAGATCCCGATAATAGTTTAGATCAAATTTTAGTTTATTTCTTTATTATACATTTGGGAACTACTAAGAAAACAGCCTATTTACAGCAAGATCCACAGACAAGATTGTACACTTATATACAATCTTTAGTGTACCACCTGAGTACATGCATGGTAACTTGCTTTAGTTGTGTCCCACGTTTTGCAAGTCCATGGCCTATAACCTGCCAGGCTCCTCTGTCCATAAAATTCTTCAGGCAAGAATACTGGAGTGGTTTGCCATGCCCTGCTCCAGGGGATCTTCCCAACCTAAGGATCAAATCTGTGTCTTCAGAGGCTCCTGCGTTACAGGTGGATTCTTTACCACCGAGCCACTGAGGAAACCCTGCCACCCACTTCTCTCCCAAGTGATATCTGTAGGCCCTTGCTTTATCCCAGTGACAGATGCCTTTTGAAACTCCAGTTTGACAAAGGAACTTTTTTTTTTTTTTTTTAATATAAAAGCAGCCCCCAAATCAATAGCTTGTACTTTCTTGCAGAGCTGTCATTTAGAAGTGATTGACCAGATACTGTTCAAATTGAGGTGGTTTGATTTGTTTCCTATCTAGGCTCCTCTATCAGACATTACTGATTTTCTTCCTGGCTTTATTTGGCACCATGCCATAGTCCATCAAAAGAGAAGCTTGTGATCAAAATAAGGCTGAAGTGTTAAGGAAGATATTTCATTATCTCTTCCAGTGCAGAAAAAGAATTTTTGAATCACGGATGATGAAGCAAGAAAATTAGCAACATGAAAATAAACAGACACGTGGTTCCCAAATAGCAGATTACTGTTCGGGAATGTTCCTGAGTAGAATTTCTAACTATCTTAAGAAAGACTCAGGGTACAGGACTGAGGGCAATAGCCATGGACAACTTAGGCTGCACCTCTGCTGCAAATAAATTAAGGGTATTGCCTAAGACCATGACCCTCTATTCTAACATTATCCAAATTATATCTATCCAACATTAGTCCTACAAGGTATGGAAAGTTTCATTGGTTGAAGCTATTTGAGATACAAATTCGCAAACACATTAGCAATCAGAAATCATTTAAAATGATTTCATCTTTCTCAGCCACACCTCCCTCCTCTTCTCCCGAATCAGACCTGTTTCTATTCCATGGAGGTAGAGCCCACTGACCACATTTTGGGAACAGGCTATAACAACTCATCATTCCTCAGCTCTCTTGTGTGGGTCCTACAAACTGCATTGACCACCTGGTTGCTTTTATGAAGAGGAGTGTTCTTAAGACCAGATGACTTTCTTACAATTTGATTCTTACCATGTCAACTCTTCTACTCTTGGCCACCTGACATTTATCATTTCTCACTGAAAAAAGGGCAAAGAAAAGTGAAAGATGCCCTGATGCTACTAAAGAATTGTGGAAGACTTTGCATTCCATTTGCTCTTTCTTCAACAGTGAATTTAGATGGCTGAACACCAGGTTCTCTCCCTTCCCCAAGGAGTCTCCCAGCTCAGAGCTTCTGTGATTCCACTGTTTCAGATTCCTTCTGCCCCTCCGCACCAACAACCTCACATCCTCATACCCAAGAAGCATCTCTCTAGGGTTTACAGTATTTTTTTTTCTTGGAATCTTCAATAACTGGTTAGAGGAGATCAGTGGGCCCTCTTTATGTCTTTGGAGAGCACTAGTGAACATATTTTTGCTTGATGTCTAGTCTTTAGCCTGTAGTTTTCTGAACAATCTTTCTTCCCTGCACCTGAGGCTTAAAGTTCATTTCCATGATATGAGTGAGTCACCAACGCAATGTCATCTGTTGTCAAGGTGCATGTTTCTTCTAGACAGTAGCTGAGTTAATTATTCAAGGTTATATTTCTAATAAAATCAAGAAAAGAGAAAGAAAATCTCATGGTCATCTCAGTTACTGTTTGGAAGTGAGATTTTCTTTCTTTTTTCTTTCCTTCATTTTACTTGAACTATAACCTTGAATAATTCCTTTTCTTTTCCAATTTTTCAAACAAATTGCATATGTATAGAAAATTTATATGCACACCCATTTTCATACACATACACACACACATACAGAATGCATTCACAGAGGAAACTAAAAATCACCCAAATTTTCATAACCTGGGAATCAAAACAGTTGACCAAGAGTTTTTACATTTCCTATAGCTCTATATTTCTGTTGTGGGGGAGGGATTTATTTCCTATTATTGGCATTGCTTTGCATGGTGAGGAACACCTCCCCACCCTGCCCCCACCTCTGGCTATAACACTCCTAGACTCTCATTTCTATCCCCAGCTTGACTCCTGGGGGGAAGGGATGTCTTTGGACTGGCAAGCTTGGGAGAGGAATTAGGTATGAAGCGCCCAGCTCCTCCTTCTGTTGGAGTGAGCCCCTGCCAGGAATGTGTGGTCCTACTTGCTCTCTCAGTCACGCTGCAAGTGCAGGGGTAAGCCTATGGGAGCTCCTTGGGGAGGCTGGATGGTTAAATCATGCTGGTTAGGAGTCCAGGGTTAGGAGATTTGTTTACCAGCAGATGTAACCACAATATACGAGAATTAGCTTTTGCTCAGCCTTGCATCAAGAAAAGTGAGTTAAGTCTTCATTCGCCTTTGTCTTCTAGGTTGAGCAGGAAAAGAGGCCTGTTGTTTATGAGCCCTCGGAACTCTGCTGTCTCTAACTCTCCACTCCACCTGGAGTTTTGTTGGACTGGCTGAGCTGAGGACCAGATGCAGTAAATGCTAAAAATGTGCCCCCATCTCTCCCTTTTCTTGGAGTCCATTTGCACATTATAATGCAAGGGGAGTTTTGTTTTATCATGGTAGAGATGGGGGGAGTTTGGACCAATGAGGAGAGCAGAAAGGCTGGGATTAGTAATATAGTATTTTATCCCTGCCTAAGTCTTTTATTGGATTTGAACATTTATAGTTAGAAGAATGAGGGCCCCAAATCAGAAAATCACAGAAGTCAAGAGAGATAGTCAGTCTCTGGGCCAAACAGAGCTCCTCTGGGCCTTAGTGACAAAGTAAGGTCCAGAATTGGAGAGGAGGATGTTTTTTCAACCTCTCACTTAAATCTGGCAGTAATTTGACTGTTTAACTATTGGGAGTCAATCCTGGGCATAGGTGATGAGGTTTTGACTGAAAGCAATGGTGACAGCTGAAGTTTTGTGGTCAGAGGACATTGACAAGGGGACCAGCATGCTGAATGCTGGGAGAGGCTGATGGTGGGATACATAAGACAATCCTTTGAAAACTTTCTAAAACTATGGGAGAATATTTTGAAAGGGCCTAATTTCTAGGAATTATCCTGATAAGAGTCTGTGTTGTGACAGCCATCAATTACCTGATAAATATTTACCAAGTGAATACTATAAGCCAGATATTCTTCTAAGTGCTAAGGTATCAAGGTGAACAAGACAGATAAAGATTTCTTTCCCCAAGGAAATTAGGCTCTAAAAGGGGAGTTAGAGAGATAAATTTGAAAATGATGATGGCGATGATGATTATTTTTATTTGTCTGGTAAGGTCTGAGACATCTGTATGCATTTCTCTGTGTACTCTATTAATATACATGTGTGTATGTGTATATACATATAGCATATACATAAATGCATTACTTTTTTTTATAAATATATCAGAATAGTTTTCTATAATTACATACTGTACTTGAGTCCCATTTTTAACGCCTACATAACATTTCCACAGATAACCATGTTCTCCCTTCTATAACCCACATTTGGGTTGGACATTTGCTATGCTGTATCATGAATGATGATGTTTAATCCCAATTTTGTGATTCCAGCCACACCCCTCAAAGTCCCCAGGATATTCCCTGCATCGCTGGAAGCTGGTTGGCTGTGCTCAGCCCCTTCTGTTGTCCAATTGCCTTGAAACTTTGGGTGGCCCCTCTACAAGGCTTAAGCACAACTTCAGCCTCTCCTACTGCTCCAGGCAGAGTATTTCTTGGCCAGTGACTGCCATGGTCCTTGTGGTGGCAAAGCTGTGCAGCGTCTTCTGATTGAATAGGAAGGACAACTCTTTCATCCATGTGACTTGCCTTCTTCCCAAAGGTATCCAGGGCGGTATTCCCTGAGCCCCCGAGTATTGCAGAGTTTAGTGATATTACTCTCTCAGTTTTGCCTTCTAGCCTTGTCTCTTCCTGGGTCTCAAATATGCCTCTATAACTGGGTGGGGATAGATGAAAGGTAAAAACTTTCATTCTGCCTAGCACCTCTGTATCCCTTGAAGGTCCAAGCCTTTATTCCTCAGCTAACCTTGACCTGCCTGGTTTCTTCCTTCTGGCTGACCTGCTTCCAAGAATGCTTTTCAGCCGCTCACTCACCTCTCTCCCTTCCCTCAATCTGGACTTCTGTACCACTCGACCAGTGTCCCATACAAGCTTTGCTTGCTTGCTTGCTTGCTTGCTTTTATTAATTTTTATTGGCATATGGTTGCTTTACAATATTGTGTTATTTTCTGCTGTGAAGCAAAGTGAATCAGTTATACATATAGATATACACGTATGTACTTGTGTTCAGTTGCTAGGTCATGTCTGACTCTTTGTGACTTCATGGACTGTAGCCCTCCAGCCTCCTCTGTTTATGGGATTTTCCAGGCAAGAATACTGGAGTGGGTTGCCATTTTCTCCTCCAGGGGATTTTCCCAACCCAGGGATTGAACCTATATCTCCTGCATTGGCAGGTGAATTCTTTACCACTGAGCCACAAGGGAAGCCCACAATACATATACATAAGCATATGCATATGCGTATATACATATATACATACGCATGTACATAATCCTTGTGTTTTTGAGTTTACTTCCAATTTAGGTCACCAAGAGCACTGAATAGCCTTTCCTTCTCTATACAGTATGTTCTTATTAGTTATCTATTTTGTACATAGTATCAGTAGTGTAAATGTGTCAATCCCAGTCTCCCAGTTACTGGCTATTTCTGATCCCCAACAGGAAACACAGCTCAGGTTCTCTTGCAGCCAGCCCTATTGGTGCTCCAAACATACTCAGACCTTCCTGAACCCTCAGCAGCAAATGTAGCATGGCAAGAGGACTTTCTTGCTCTGATGATCTTAATAGTATTCATATTAATATACGTGTCCCTGATTGTTTTCTTAAGCTAAAATTCTTTGAAGCATTTTTAAGGGATTTTGATACCCTTTGTCACACTTGGCTTGACATCAGGCTAGCTTTAGCATCAAGAGCCTAGAGCATAGAGGGCTTGTTCTGAGTACAGACGTTACACAAAAATGTTAGCATCAGTCCTCTCTTTGGTAGAATAACTCAGTTACCAGATGCTCAGGGTCATTGGGGGGAAAAGTCACAAACATATCTCTTCTTATTTTTCACTTTCTACTCAACCTGCCCCATGGTCGTACATTGTCCCAGGGCTTTAGTCTAGCCAGGTGGGAGGGAAGTTCTCTGACAGCCCAGAAAAAAATAGGTTCAGAGTTACTTGTGATGGACACACTCTGAGGAGCCGAGTCACTGCTCTGTGAATAGTCTGGCACTGGTGCTCTCAGAGGACAGGGATGCTGAAGGATTCCTGCATGTCTCATCAAAAGCCCAGGCCCTTCGGATTTCTCCATCCTCTGGAAGCATGTGCTAGCGTCCCCGGGAAGAAGCACACTTGGTCTGAGAATGGCATCTGCTGATTGGGGGGTGTGTGTGGCTATTGTGAGCCCCACTTGGGCTGGAGGTCCTGCCTGCAGTGACAACCAACTCTCCTGGTTTGCTCAGGACAGTCCTGCTTTTAGCACTGAGAGTCCAGGCAAACTGGGACAGCTGGGGGCCTTGTTCCCAAATAAATGTCCCCCTTTGGAAGACTACCGAGTTAGACGATTGGAAGGTAGAGATAGTGACTCTGGGAGGGGCGTCTGTTTAAAATGTGAAAATAGTTGGGATCCGGAAAATAGAAGCCCTGGGCTGAGTTCATCTCTTTCTCTTGTGAGTTCTGATATCCTGGGGTGTTAACACTCTTCCCTGTGTTTTATGTTTCTCACCTGGAACCCCTGAGTAGTAAGTTTGCCCTGCCTGCCTCATAGAATGCCCACGAGGATCAAGCATGAGGTTGCCTAAAAAGCACTCTGTAAACTGTACAAACTTGGTCAGTGTAATGTGGTTTTATTGTTCTAAGGAATTTATGGTTAATGATAGTCCCAGTGGTGATTGATTCCATTTATTCTGAATTTCATCTCTCAGCTCACATTTAGTTCAGGGTAAATGAACACACATGTCAAAAGTCATAGACTGACTGGGGTGGCATCTGAGATGGTGTTAAGGGGCTGGGTTTCTGGCAGAGCTGGAGTGAGCCTTGTGGAGCTGCTTCAAGGCCATCTTGAGGAAAGGCAGAGTTGTTACTCCCGGTGCCTCCAGACACCTCCACCATCTGTGGGTTTTCTTCCCCCTGCTGTCTCAAGCAGGAAGGATGAGATTGGGGTGAAGATGGATTGAAGATTGATTCAAATCTGTCAGTTATGGAGCCAGCTTGTCCAAATATCCATCTGTAAATGACTCAAGAATGTAAAAAAAGAGAATGGATGCCTTTTTCCCTTCTTTATTTTTTCTGTTTTGTAAGAGCCCAATTTTGTGAAATGGGCCTTTAGTGAGTTGAGTTTTAAAGGAGACACTCTGTGGAACACAAAACACGATGGGCCATGTGAATTGCTTTTTGTGTTCTGGGTTTTGGGTGCCCACAGTTGCCTGACAGCAGCTCACTGCTCAAGAGAGAGAGGCATAGAATGGAAAAATGCTGTAGGCACGACAGAGGACCCATTATCTCAAAATAATTCTTCCCTTTTAGAGAGTCACCGCAGCCAGGCTGGGGGCAGAGAACAGATGTGGCTCCTAGTCAAGAATACTTAGAACCCAAAGGAGAAATCCAACCACAGAAAAAGCTGACACCCAGGATGAAAGGCCATGGGGGGCATGGTCCTTACTAAGCTGTGGTGTCTAGCCCCTCAAAATGCAAATGCTGTTGTCTGCAGCACAAAAGCACTGATTTTCCCTTCAACAGAGCTGGTACTATTAAAATAGCATGTCTTGTGTGTCGTTGCCACACATTCTTTCCATTTTTTTTTTTTTTTCTGTGTGAGTCAGAATGCAGATTCTCGACAAGGCTGAAAAGAAAGCCAGCCATCTCATTTACATGGGCATGGAGTATCCACATCTGGATAGAATTAGAGCGAGCAGGAATTATTTGCAGCATTTAAATATAGGCGTGCAGAACTGCTTTCTCTTGACCATATGCGGTATTCACATATAATTCCATGAAAGCAAAATGTGAAAAGTCTACTTCTTATTAAAAGAGGATGTTACCAGTGTGATTCAACCATTACAGGAACTGACCCAAACTTACAGGAACTGACCCAAACCTGGAGGTTGACAATGAGTGCCATGAGACCGCCAGCTTCTCACCAACTCTCGGATGCCCAGTGTTTTACATCACTGTTGGAGGCCGCTAGAACCCACCATGTCTGTGCCCAGAGGCTGGCAGGATCTGAGTTCTGTCCTACTTGGAATTCCCAAGCCTGGTAGTGAGCGACAGATGCTGGGAAAGCCGGATGGAAAGCATTGATGGTGTCAGTCCCCACGCTGGATAAATGTTGTGCATATTAATCCCAGCACCGACAGACATGTTTTCAGTTCAAATAAAATAGGGGGAAAGAGAATATGAATAACAGATACCCAGGCACCAGGAAAGAGACTATAAATAGCTGGCATGTGTGTAAGTTAGTTGCTCACTTGTGTCTGACTCTTTGCGACCATATGGACTGTAGCCCGCTAGGTTCCTTTGTCTATGAAATTCTCCAGGCAAGAATACTGGAGTGGGTTGCCTTTCCTCTCTCCAGGGGAACTTCCTGACCCAGGGATCGAACCCGGATCTCCCACATTGCAGGCAGATTCTTTACCTTCTAAGCCACCAGGGAAGTCAGGCACTAGAAAGACCAGAGGAAGGATAAATGGCAGCCTTCTGGAGCTGGGGCACATCAATACCTCATTACTGGCATCTAAGGAAGAACTGTACGGTCTTTACAGCTGAGCAGATACCCTCGGCAATATGCGGATGGTGGTGATACTGCTAAAAACCTCAGTGAGGAAACTGGCAAGCAAATATAGAACATGATATTGTTAGAGGGCTAACAAGGCAGAAAAAAAATATCATTTTGTGGACTTGTTCTCAAAACGATGCACAATGTTTTAAGAGAATGCTTAGTTCTACGGCTTTGCTGAATCCCACTTTTTCCATGTTAGATTTGTGTCAGGTGACATCTGGTAGAATTTTAAGCATCTGGCCTTGACTTTGATCTCCTTCCCTGGGTTCCCAACAGGTTTTTTGAAGCAGTGTGGTAGTGTTGTCTTCACAGGTGACTCTATTAGAATTCTTTTGGGGAAAGGTGTCAATTTAGGAAAAATCCTTGATGCTGTTAGTGATAAAAGGGAGGCTTGGAGGGCATAGGTTCAAAGGGCTGAAGGGACAAGAAGGGAGAGCAGACTTGCCTTACACTGGACATGGACTGACATATGAGAGAGTGGTGTCAGGAGAGAGAGCACAGAGCGTGAGGAGAGAGAAGACGCTCAGATTGGAAACGGCACCAGCCTACAGTTGTTGCTTGGGTTGCAGGAAGACAAGAAGAGGGATGTCTACTATCCAGCTTGAAGTTGCTGTCATTGTTGTGAAGGAAATCTTGCCTCCCCAAAGCCATGGCTTCATAAAGTCAACCTCTCAAATACAAACTGCCTGAGGGAGGGAATTTGGGGGATCAAGGTACTGATTGAGGTTGATAAATAATGAGTTGGGAGATAAACTATGGAAACAGGAATTTGAAAGCAGAAGTATGGGAAAGGCAGTTATTTCATTCCTAATATCCATTCTTTCTCTTTCCTGTCATTAAAAAACCAACTGAGTTTTAACTGGGAGCATTGTTGTCCAGATAGAGACTACTTTCTAAGACTTTTTTTTTTTTTTTTTTTTGAAGTTATGACTGAACATATGATTAATGGATGGCTAATGGCTGGGATAGAAATAATATGTAGTATTCCTAAATTGTGTCTTTAAAAGGAATGAACATGCACTTCCCTAAGTCTTTCTTCATTTTTGTTGGCCAGTAAGTGATGGAAGAGTTGGAGTAGCCACCTTGAACCTAAATAGGGGAGTACCACATTAAGGATGATAGAACTGCTCTATTTATCTTGGATTGTCAATATTTGGACTGTTCTGTGAGAGAGAGAGATCCAATCTGAGATGCCATCAGTTGCAAGAACCCTATTATTTCATATAGCCTCAAGAGGAAAAACACACAACCAATTAAGCTATGATACAACATGAAGATTCAATTAATGATAAGGCACATTCCCATTTCAGAATTGCTTAAAAGTGACAAAAATATTTTTAAATTGTTAAAATATGATAAATGTGTCCTATTTATGTCACTGCACTTTGGGTTTTATTGTGATAGTAGCTTGTGTTATATCCTACCTGACACAGAATTTGCAATCAGAAGTGGGGTGCTACCATAACAAAGCCAAAAATAAGTGGCATGGCGATCTGGTAGTGGGAGGCAAGGAAAAATATTGCAAACTAGAAATCTGGGGATTCTGACTATGTGATGGCAAACGATTTGGAAAAATTGGCTAGAGTGAAGTCTTGGGAAGATAAACTGGATGGTGTGAAATCCAGAAATTTTAGTGAAACTGGTTGGGAAAACTCAGAATGTTGATGCAATCAACAAACATTTTGCTACTTCTAGATTGATGACCTCAGGCGAATTACAAAAGGTGACTCATGTTCTAAGGGGCAGCCTTAGCAGGTGATAATATTATAGCCCTCAGACCTCCCAACTGTGTCCCAGTAAGACTTCTTGTCCAGATATGGGAGCTGATTCAGAAGCCAAAATCTGATGAAGGGTTTTGCTATCCCACTGAAACCTATTGTTGCAGATCATTTTAAGGGAACTAAAATTAGAAAGAGAGAGAGTGGGGAGGGGAGCACAAAGATGAGTAAATATAAGATCAGCTTAAAAAAACACAACTCTGGATGAGCTCTTTGGCCATAGTAACACATACATGGAATCATCTAGAATCAAGTAGCCAGAAGCCTGTAATTCTTTCCTTTTCCAGAACAACCCTAATCCCCTAGATATGTCCCAAGCAGGAAGTGAGTTACTCAAGCTGTATAGCTCCCAAGGAAGGTCTGCTCTTTGCCACTCGTTTCAGCAGAAGAGAGAAGGAGGAACTTCTCAGTGGGCAGAAGCAGGATCACACCAAAGATATTTATTGTCAGGGGAGGGGAACTTGGGTCACTGCTGTGGACAAGGGGCTGCTGTGTTTTCCCATCTTCCCTTTTCCTCATGGGAGTTTTAAATTGCCATCTGTTAGTTTCTACTCTGCCACTGCACATAGGGTACGTGTGTGTGTGTGTGAAAGAGGCAGACAGGACTTTAGTGAGCCCCGAGGAGTTGCATCTAGACCACAGGAAAGATCTCTCCTCATTGGACAGAACCCAAACTTGAAGCTAGAAACAGCAACCAGATGGGACATTAGACTGAATCCCTCAGGGGTGGAGCAAGTATGTCCCATGCTATTTGTGGGATGAAGGGTGTGAGTGAATGTTGGTGTGGCTGGAGATGGGGATCACTGCAGAGACTACTGATTGTCCTCCATCAACCATTCTCTCCTCACTTGACTCATAGAATGTCCTTTCTGGAGTGAGACCTATGACAGCCTAGGTAACAAATGCAATTCCAAGCCTCTTTTGCAGCCAGTTGTGCAATGCAGTAAGTTCTAGGTAATGAGATATGACCAGATATGAAGTGCACCACTTCTGCATCATGCCTTTGTGGGGCGTGAGTGTGAACTCTGCACATCGTTTCCCTCTTCCTGCTGCCTGGGATGCAGATGTGGTAGCAAGAGCTAGACCAGTCCCCTTGAGCTCAAGCGCATGCATTGAAAATGGCAGAGTGTCTTTACCTTCCTTACTCTGGCAACCCCTGGATCTCTGCTTGAGAGAGAATAAACTTCTACTTTGTTTAAGCCACTGCTGTTCTGAATCTTTTTATTATAGCAGCTGAGACTGAACCCTAAGAAATAAAAGTAACCATAGGCATGCCCAACCCAAGAATTCACAGAAATCTTCTGAAGAGCTTCTGCACTAGAGATTCAAGCCAAATCTTATCTCTATCTCAAGGGGCAGATGAGGAGAGGAGATAAAATCTAGATCTCCTGTGGGTCTTCCATTTCCCAGAACAGACCAGAAAACCCAGACAGGAAGTGGAAACGCTAATATTGCCGCAGCAGTTGAAAGCTGGAGGCAACATGACCTTCTCTCTCTGCGCAAAGAATTTTTATATGCTAAGTGTCATCAGGCCCCTTTCTGCCACTATTGCTTATAAACTAATACTTTGCTTCTGTCAGGGAGAGGGAGAGAGGCCATTTTTCTTTCCTCATAGAAAAATTTATCCAATTGTTTTTAAACGAAGAGAAATGCAAAGGATATTTTATTTCTAAATTTGTCAGTCACTGAATCAAACTGAGAAAGTTCTGTTATGGTTTTCCTGAGAGATCTTACACAAAACAATAATTAACATCTCTTGGGATTCTTGGAGCATTCTCTCTACGTACGTCACCCGGATGCTGTAGCCACAAGTAAAATGGAAAATGTAACTGGCTTTGCTGACTCAAGTCAGGCTTTGATAAGGGCGACTGAAGTAGTCTGAGCATATGGCCATTAAATAAATGCTGATTCAATCACCTCTACTCACAGAAACACGGCCGTTTTACATCCAAATGAGCCTTGACCCATCACTTGGTACTTGTTTTAGATTCGAGGGAAACTGGACTGACTTGATGGTGTGGAGCAGCAATGGGACTGGAGTGTGGTCTCCTGACATCCAGCTCACAGTTCTACTTCACTTGGTCCCTTTAGCAATTCCCTCAGGGCCTTTATGACAGGAGAGGCCCCCAAGGTGTAGGCCTCCCCCTGGGATTTCCCACAGATAGCTTGGGAACTCTGAGTTGAAGTTTGCCATATCCACTCCTGCTTTTTATCTTTTTCTTCTTTGTTTTCAAATTATGAAAGTATGATAACACACTTATAGGAGAATTGGAAAATACAGAACAAAGTTACATATAATTACACTATATATTACAACTACTTTTAAAGTAGATGCATTAAGATTTTTAGTTGTAGTTTCAGTATCAAACTCTCAAAAATTAAAGGAATGAATATACAGAGAAGTAGAAGGATCTAGTAGACCTGAAGAGCACCATGAACCAATTCAACATAATTAAGATTTATATAATTTTCATGCAACAGTAGGATTACAAGTTCTATTCAAGTACCCATAGACTACAAACTAGGAGACACTGGGACATATCCAAAGACATCAAACAAGGTACAAACGTTTCATGGTCTAAAGGTTTTGAAATGATAGAGTCTGTTCTCTTATTACCCTCCTTTTTAGAAGAAGTTTCCTCTCTTTAAGGTAGGTGGTCTTCTAGGCACTAAACAAATATTTATAGAGCATCAACTATGAGTCAGGTACTATGTAGATGCTGAAGACACAGCAGCAAGAAACAGACACAATTCTCTGCCCTCTTGGAACTTAACAGAAGAGTAAACACAATAAATTATTGATATGTAGAATGCTAGACATGCAGCAGAGAAAAGAAAACAGAGGGATGGAGAGTGCTGGACTTGGGGTGGGGGCCTAATTTTAAAATGGGTGATCAGGGTGGGCGTTGCTAAGTTATTATTCCCACAAAGTCCTGGAGGAAGTAAGGGACTGGACCGTGCAGCTATTTCAAAGAGGAGGCAGCTGGTTGAGGGGAAAAGCCAACTCAAAGGCCCAGAGGCAGAAGGCTACTTGGCTCCTTAACAGAACTTTAACTTCTTGCACACTTTATAAATGGTCATGATTCTATTAAGCAAGCTTTCTTTCCTTTTTTCTCTTTTGTTTCCTTTCCTTTTTTCTCTTCTCTCCTCTCTTTCTCCTTCCTTCCCTCCTTCCCTCCCTTATTCCCTCTGCTTTCCTTCCTTCCTTCCTTTCTTTCTCCTTTTCCCTCTCTCCTTCCCTTCTTCCCTCTCTCTTTCTTTACTGATAATATCCTAAACACTGCTTAGTAATGCTGTCTCCTTTCCATGGTTCTCTTACAAGTGCTATTACCAGCACATACCAAATGTATGTGCTCTAAATGCTTTGTATGTTTCATTCACTGAAACCTCACAACAGTCCTAAGAAGCAGGTAATACTATTATATTCATTTTACAAATTGGGACACATTGAGGTTAAATATGGCCCATGGTTAAACCTGGCCCATGGTAAAGCAGATAGTAAAGATGAGACAACATTGGAACCCGGGGATTGTGGTACCCTAGATTTTGGTAAGAAAGCACACACTTTTTCACCATGATGTTATAAGACGCCCCACCAGTCTGCTACTGATGAGACATAGTCTGAGTTGGGGTCAAAGGCTTTGCTAGGTCTTCTAAGAATCAAGCCCACATTTGCTGACTGATTCTAAGTATGATCCCCAGGGTAGAAGTGGATCTTCCATAAACAGGAATAGTTGCCGAAGGGAAAGAAACCCTCTGTTTTCTTTAGAACAAAAACATCCAAGTTACATGGGAATGCACCACATGATTTTTGTGAATTGAAGTCAATTTGGCACCAACAGAAATAACCTTAGGAACAAAGTTTGTATACACTGTGTTCTTACGGAAACCACAGTTAGAATGTAGAGTAAACTGTTAAAGATAGACCCTTCTTTCTGCAGTTGCATTAGCTGTCTTTGGGTGGGGATAGCAAATTGTTTCGTTTATAAGCTTTGTACATCAAAAGCTAGATCTGCTTACACTTTAAAACCAAAAGGAGGAGAAAGACTTATTTTTAGCTATCTGAAATTTAAACCAAACCCAACATTGACATATGGGAGTCTCAGGCTGCACCATGTCAAAAAATTTCTCAGAGATGACACTGAGTAACAATTTATTACTGCTTATTGTAGAAAGTCAGTGAAGTTCCTCTCTCGTAACTTGGTTTAATGGCTACTGGGCCTCTGTGCTAAAGATATTGGATTTCTTAGAATTAGGGCAGGCTGCGTGGAATTGGTGTTGTCATTTGGGTACTGAGTTGAGTCCCAAGAGAATGGAAATATCTTTTGATCTAGAAGAAACAGTTTTTTGTGTTTTGGGTAGGTCAACTAGCTGGCCAAAAAGCTTGTAAGAGAAAGTTTTAAGTTATGTATGTGTGTGGTGTAGTATATACTTAGTCATTTCAAGTACATAAAAATCTATGTATAATCTAAAAAAATTCACCAGTAATCTTCAACCTCAAATAACCACTCAAAAGTTTTGGGTAGACTTTTCCACCTAAGCAAATATATAAATATTGAATAGCTGTAGAGATAGGTACAGATATACAGACATATCAAACTATAGATTAATTTCATTCTATAAAAAGGAATGAAACCATTTGTATGGGGTAGCTTTTTTTTTTTTTTCTCTTAAGTGTTTTTCTTTATTTTACCATCTTTCCATGACATTAGATATTTTTCAACACCACTGCTTTTATTTATATTCCATTTAAGTTTATGCATGTCCCATGCTTTTCTCAGGGCTTCCCTGGTGGCTCAGCAATAAAGAATCTGTCTGTAATGCAAGAGAGGTGGGTTCAGTCCCTGGGTTGGGAAGATCCCCTGCAGAAGGGCATGGCAACCCACTCCAGAATTCTTGCCTGGAGAATTTCACGGACAGAGGAACCTGGTGGGTTACAGTCCATAGGATTGCAAAGAGTTGGACACGTCTGAAGCAACTTAGCACCCACACATGCACGGAGCAAAGGTGGGCTTCCCTCTTGGCTCAGACAGTCTTCTGCCTGCCAATACAGAAGACCTGGATTCAACCCCAGGGTAGGGAAGATCCTCTGGAGAAGGAAATGGCAACCCGCTCCAGTATTCTTACCTGGAGAATCCCATAGACAGAGGAGCCTGGCAGGCTACAGTCTACGGGATCACAAAGAATCAGACATGACTGAGCAACTAACATGCGCATGGGCGTGCATACACACACACACACACACATATACACACACACATACACACACAAAGAGAGAGAGCAAAGGGCAAAAGGAAGCCACTGTTCTTTCCAGCTCATATAGTATAACTCTTTCCTTTTCCTGGCTGACCTCAGCAACCTTTGTGCTTTCTGTGCAGATTGAAATACCTGCTACCTTAGTGGTATAATGGCCAACTCAAGAGCTTCTGGGGAAGATCTCTATGTTAAAGCTGCTCCCTAAAATTTGGAACATTAGTCAAAAGGTATCAGACCAAACTTTGGAATCAAAATGGAATGTGCTTAGCTCTTCAAATTCTACTTATGCTGGCATTAGAGAAGGCTGGGGGTAAGTCAAATATCCATTACTGGGCGAACAGCTTGAAGTATGTTTATTTTCTGGGGTTCTCTCCATATGTATTAGTCAGAGTTGGTCAGAGGCTAACTGCGTCTTTTATGAGCCTCAAGGGTAGCTGCCCTCAAATACGTTCAACCACATCAGAAACTCAGAAATGTCATTTGGGAGGTTGTTCATCTGGATGAAGAATTTAGAAAACAAAAATCCTACCCCCTACCAGATCACTGGATGCACCTCAGTCATGGTCCCAGGTCTAAGCCAGTGCTCATCCTTCACGTTCGGGTTGGCTTAAAGTTTAAAACAACATCTAGTTTCAGATACCATATTTAAAATTTTGACTGTGTATTCTTTTCTGGAGCCACAACTGATCACACTTGTTTTTTTGGATACAGAATGCATAGGGATAAAGCTTTAGGACTACTTAGCCAAATCTGTATCTGAAATAATGAGCAGTAAATAATAAAGTGGCTACATTAAAACTTTTCGTTTTATAAAAGGACCCATTTCAGTATTCTTTTAAACAGTGCTGAAAGTCTCTGGGGAATCTAACATTACACTTAACTTAGAAAAATCAGAACTATATATAAGAAGTGTATAGCAAAGAGTCAGACACGACTGAGCGACTAACTTTCTTTCACTTTCATAGATGGGGCACATGTCTCTCTTTTTCTGTCTATCTCTGTCACTCACTGTCCATTTGTGTGTGTGTGTGTGTGTGTGTGTGTGTGTGTGTGTGTGACTTTAAGTTCTCACAGTGTAGAACAGCTATTACTTTTGGCACACCATAAACTCATTTCTGACAAGTGACTTTATCAATAGCAGATCTTTTTTTAAAATTGGAACTCTAGTCAGTGAGTGCCCTTGAAAATGAGAGCAAGTTCAGCTGTGGAAAGGCAGCCCAATAGAGCGGTCAGAACACAGACTTGGATTTGGACCGGCTAGCTTTGAATTTTGCATCCCTGAAGATTTCTCCAATACTAGTTGAGGGTACACTGTAAAGTTATTATTATTTATAAATGTCATGTCAAGCTAACCTAGTCATATATGGATTCATAGAGCAATCAATAAGGTGTCTAAGTTTATCTGTAAAGCTCAGCATTCTGGAAGGCTCTTTTGCAACCATACATCTGCCTGAGAAGTCTCCCTTTATGGTCCTGAGGTTCTGCAGGTCACCAGTATACCAATGCTCAGAGGCTGTGGAGAAAAGTCAGAGTGCTTTCAGTGATTTCGTGTTCTTTGTACACTGGTGCCCTGTCCTTGCTCAATCTTGAAGCAATGGAGATAAGGGAAGAACTAGGTTTTTAAAATCTCCTCTGACTCTGTCTTTCCTTCAGCATCAGCTGATCAGCAGTATAGTCACGGAGGCCAAAGTTATATGATAAATGAAAAAGGCAGAGATTGTCAAAGATCCCATAAATTCAGACTGAATGTGCCATCAAAAAGTATTAGAGAGAGAGGGGACCTCGAAGTACTGATTTTTCCATTAATACCACTCACATTCATTAATTAATCATTTGTCTCTATCATTTTCACCATTAAAGTCCCTATCATCTCCACTTGGTTGGTCACTAAGACATGATCATTTTACCTTTGAAATGTCTTAGTCTATCCCTTTCTCTTCATTTTCAGGGTGAGGACTAGCTATGATCTCATTTAAAATATGGCTCCTTAATGGTCTTCTTTCCTCCTTTATATTATTCTTTCAATCCATTCTTAATACTGGCAAGGTTATTTTGCAGATGAGACAATATACTCTGTCTTCCTCAAGGTTTCTAAAGGATCTCCTTCTATTTAACACATTCCAAACTCCTCACCCTGGTCCTCAATATTTCCCATGATATGGTTCCAACTCACTTCTCACATCTTATTTGCTCAATTTTGTTACATAAGGATGCAGTGTAAATTGAGTGTTGTTTTCTTTACTCATTGGTCACATTCTTTGACTAATCCCTATGACTCAATCAAATATTTTGATGTTGGTCCTATCCTAGATATTTTGAGACCTGTTTTGTGATGGAAATGTCAGGCTTAAGCTAACAAAGAGAGGTCATTTAAAAAATACAATACTAAGTCTGCATCTTTGGGCTACAAAAACCAGTAAAATTTAATCAATATGCTTGGAAATAAAACATTACCCAGTGCATTGAAAAACAGAGCCAAAAATATCTCCTGGTCTTGATTTTACTAATCAGTTTTAGTGGAAAAGTCTTTCTTTACCAAGGATCTCTTAATATTTCCAGGAAACAAGTCCCTAAGCTCTTCTTTCCTGGGATGTATTGCTCAACTGTGAATTTCTAATGTAATGAGTCCAGAGATTATAAGTGAAGACCAGAGAAGATAAGGAAAATCGCAGCTTAAGGAATCCCTAAGTAAGTAAATAATATTAGATCAGCTGTTGAAATAGAAGCATTCTGAAGCTTGGTTGGCAAACACAAAGGCAGAAGGCTTAAGTGGACTTGAAAAAAAAAACCATTACTTTTTAATAAATGAGCATATGCTAGGAAGTTAAATACAGAGTTCTGGGGGCTGCAGGCAATGGGAGCCATTATGTTAGAAGATCATGTACTTTAGCAAAAGAGTCAGAGTAAAATCTGCTAATCCCATTTTTTAAAACCATCAGGATGGAGTTAGCATCTCCCATAAATGATATACAGCATATAAATGCAAAGCCAAGTACTCACGCCTCACTATTAAATTCACATAACACCCTCCCTTTCCTCAAAGAATATGTATTTTACACATGTCATCTCTGTTCATCTCTCGCCTCATTATGAAAGCCCAGAGGAAAAATGATGAGTGACTCAGTCAAGGTCACAGCATGATGAGAGTGCTTGAGAGCTGGAAGAGAACCCAAGACACTCCATCTAGTGCCATGCGCATGAATTTACACTGCTGGGTATGGGCAACCACACGGCGCGTTTAAGTGATATCAGCGCTAAATGATAACAAATGCAACGCTTCCCACTTGGGATGTGTTCTTGGCTAACTCTGTTGGAAATTATATGGAGATTTTGCCATAGTAAAAAATAAATTTTTTTTGAGCAGTTTAAACAAAAACGAACAAGATCTGAAGCCAAGAATATTCCCACGCCGATTTTTCCAAGGGTGGCAGTGGGTCCAGCAATCTTGCTTTATGGTTGCTGTGAAGTGTGAAAGCAGAATGGCACAACTCAGGTATTCTTTCTAGAGAGAACACTCAAATTCCAGCAAGCAAAACCATGTCCTGCAACAGAAAGTAATGCCACATCACAAACTGTTTGGTAAAGATCAAAACTCGTTTACACCGTGGTGCACTCAAATCTCATGCCTGCCTAACCAGGGTGTTCCCGGGATTGGAAATATGTAGGCACCACTGGAGTTGACAGCTGACCAGCATGTTGGAGCCTGGTTCCTTTACAGGTGGAGAAACCCTGAACTCTGCTAGGAAAGCTCTTCAGAAAAAAGAAGACTTGAGCATTCCATGAAGTTAGAGACTCCCAAGGAGTCTGTGCTCTATGTCTGTGAGTCTGGTTAAATCCCTGAGATTTAGGCAAGTATTTGTTATCACAGCACGTTCAGTCTAATAGACACAGGCCTGAGATAACTTTCTTGTCATAAGGAAACTTGAATATTTATGATGAATACATCCACTTTTTTTTTCTGATCCATTTCTCACCTTCTCACTCTTAGAACACAGGGATAAGATTGTAAAACCTTAGTCAGTTCTTTCACATGGACTATAAGACCATATGTTTGGTATTCCAATTGCATAAAAGTAAACAGGCACCCTTTTCATAGCGGCCCTGTAATATTTGTATGCCTCTGTTAGTCATGCACCTTGTTCTTTACTTGAAAATAAAGCCCCAGCTGTTTCTCTACCTTAAAGTCTTTCAAAATGTGCTTCAAGGGCTTCCCTGGTGGCTCAGTGGTAAAGAATTCCCCTGCAAATGCAGGAGACATGGGTTTGATCCCTGGTCCAGATAGATTCCCCCATGTTGAGGAGCAACTAAGCCTGTGTGCCCCAAGTACTGAAGCCCACTTGCCTAGAGCCCACACTCCACACAAGAGAAGCCTCTGCAGTGAGAAGCCCATGCACTATAACAAGGAGTAGCCCCTACTCTCTGCAACTAGAGAAAAGCCTGAACAGCACAGCCAAAAAATAAATAAATACATAAAATTTTTAAAAAGCACTGAGATTTGACATTCCATGGATTTCATCCTTTCTTTTTGATAAACTAATCATCCACGACATCTGTGAAAACATCCCTTCTCACCATGGCACCATCAGGGATTTCTTTTTTTTAAACTGTGCTATTAATATGACATCTCTGATGTCAGATGTATTCTATTACAATATCTATTTTATTTTAAAATCAGGCTTTCAAGCAGGGTACTATACCAAAGGTGACTGTCTAGCAGAGATTGTGGCTACATGACTTTTCCTTCTGGATGAAACCCTAAAAGGCACTAGAGCTACAAGGACACACTTTGTGTAAAAGGTCCAGACAATACAAGTGGCTGAAGTCTCACATAATTAAAAAGTCCCAATACTAATTTGTGTTGCTTTGGGGGTTTATTTACAAATGAATTATTTAGGTTTTTAGAAAGCCAACTGCAGTTTCTAAGAAATGCACAAAAGAGACAATTATTACTACAGTCACCAGCGGAACAGTATAAGTAAGCGTAAGTAATATAAAAATAACTTAGATTTCATTGTTCATTTGACCTTTATTTTGCTAGTTAAAATGATCACACATTGGGAGTCTCTTCTTAATTGCTCTGTGAGAGCCAAACTGCCTTTTCTACATGCAAGAGTCTTACTTTTAGATTCGAGTAACTCCCTAAAATGATGTTGATGGAAGCATTCCATTGCTAGTAGTCAACAGACACAAGTGATAGTTCTCAAACTGAGTGTTTGATGGTAACTGAAATTAGGTTTCATCATTGCCCTCATTTTCTTAGTTCTAACGTTCTCAGCTTTCGTGGTAGTGATGGACATTCGAAGGACACAAAAAGAACCATTTGTATGTATGTTCCTATCTATCTATCTAAATGAATGTGTGTGGAGAGACAGAAAGAGAGAAGAAAGAGTATACATTTTTTAAACATTTCAGATATGACTTTAAAAGCTCTTAAGAGAGGTTAACATTTGAATACCATTTCCTTCAGTTTATAATTATTTACATTTTTTTCACTTTGACACTTTTGAAGTGTCAATAACTTATCCTTTCATTCTATGTAATTTAGGTTAAGCACCAAAGAAAACTAACAGTTTGGATCTCTAAGAGGATGTAATAATAATTTTACTATAGAGAAAATCTGTGATGAGATTTAACCTATGACTATGAACATCACTCTTCCAAGATAATGAAAATATACAGAAGGAAGGAAGGGGAAGAGGAAAAGTTTCCATTAGGCTATATGGGAAGCTTCCTAATGCCAGGGACTGATTCCTGGTCTTAGGCCCCACATTCACTGTGGGGGATTCACTTGTGCTGTGAATGTGGCGTATTGTGGATGTCAATAGATATTTGTTGACCAAATGACAATTTCATAGTGACTGACTGGAACAAAAGTTTTGTCATTGAAACAATGACTGATTTTTAAAAAAAAAAAAGTGGTTTTTTTTTTTTTTTTTTTTTTTTTTTATTCTGTTTTTGGCCACACCATGTGGCATGTGTGATCTTAGTTCCCAGGCCAGGAAGAAAACCCACACCTTCTGCAGCAGAAGCACCGTGTCTTAACCACTGGACTACCGAGGAAGTCTTGAATGACTGATGGCTTATCTCTTTGACCGGGCACGTAGTGCAGTGAAGAACCAAGGGATAGAAGTGTATGACATCTTTGTTGTTCTTAGGGTATAAGAAATGATTTTCTCTGCATTCTTTGTACCTTTACAGGTGTCTCAGTTGAGTGTGGTGGGCACATTTAAAATACTGACTGCCTACACTTTTAATACCATACTACCCGCTGCTCACCAACTTTCAAAATACTATAACCATTCCCGTGTCTGTCTCCTTCTGTGGGTCAGGGATGAACAAATGATAGCAGGAAGCATGATCTCACAGAGGGATAACGGCCTCCACCCTGGGACCAACCCTAAGTTTAATGTTCCCATTCTTTGGGACTCTTTCTTCAACTTCTCTGACCTTTTGAGCTCTGGACCTTTCCTGCCTTCATCTTAGATACCTAGCTCCCTGAGATGGATTTGTCTCCCTGGATTTTCCACCCATCATCTGCTCTGACTTAGAGAAAGGGCCTCATTCTCTCTCTTTCTCTCGACCTGGGCTTTTCACTCACCATCTGTTCTGATCTTGGCCACCTGACTGAGACTTGAGCCCCATCTCCTGCTGCCTACACCCCAGCTGACCCAAGCCGATAAGACAAACACCAGCAGAGCCATTAGAGACCAGGCACAGAGAATGGAGGTCTGTGTGGATTATAGAGATTAGGGAAGATTTTTCAAGGGAAGTGGAATTTCAAGGGTGGATTAACTCTGCTTTTCCTCTTGCTGTTGGTACAAATGTTGCATGAGCCCACGTGTAGTAAAATGGGACTTCTTCTGTAAGCTAGAGTATTGAGGCTCTTCATTAATTCACACCAGCTTTTCTAGTGTCCATATAGTATAAGGTTTTTTGGTTTCCCTTGTAGGCTATAAACATTCTGTGACTTGAATATTTGGGCATAGGATTCTAGGTATACTCCACCTCCCTCCTTCTTCCCTGGTCATGCACACCTATGCTTACTTATTTTCTACCTTCTTGGATCAGAACTGGAAAGCTCAGCTCCATGTTGGGGTTCTGCTTTGGGAGTCAGTGAGTGGGCTGTGTCTGCCATATTGTTTGTGGCCATCCACACTGCTTACTGAACCGAACTCTCTGAGCACCCGGGTCGGGGGGAGTCTGGACCAGGGTGGGAAAAAAGTTCCCAGGGCCAAGTGGCAGGCCTGCTTGGGCTCGGCCTGGCCTGATTCGTGGCTTGGAAGTGGAGCCACAGAACTGGGCCAGGAACTTTCTCCATGGGCCCCGGCTCTTAGGCCATGGCTCAGTGACAGTGCTGTGTGTGGGGCAGGATGCGTGCTCTGTTAGCAGAGACTTTTGGCAGCTCCTGCAGTTGTGGAGTGGCTCGCTAGTCTTCCTACCCACACCGTCCTTCCAAGGGGGCTCATCTCTGACCTCCCATAAACTCTCCACTCCCTTTTCCAGTGTACCTTGTAGAGCGCGGTCTACCTGCTGTGGCAAGTAGGAATATCATGAAATTTTGAAACTGTGGTCTACTGTGGTCTGCGATCTCAATCCTAGGGGATTTTGCAGGGTGAACTGTACTTTGTGTTTAAGAAAAGTAAACCAGACTTTTGGACTTTTCATTTTCTCACTTGGAAACCAAATGCAGAGGTTGGGGGGCAAGGAAATAAGTCAGCGGGGCCATGATCTTGGGCAGAGGCATCCCGTGACGACTCCATGTTCACTGATTTTTGGTCGCTTCTGTCAGCAGAGTGGCTCACTCTAAGCTACTCTCCATCTTTTACATTAGCAGGTGAAGTTACTTGTAGGAGAAAGTCCTGGAGCAGGAAGCAGGTACCCAGTGGGAACTGTGAGGCCTCAGGCAAGGTGCATACTCTGTCAGATCCAGTTTTCTCACTTGTGTGTAACATATGAGGCATGACTGATGCTTCTGAAAGTCCCCTCCACAGGACCAGTCCTGGGTTTATAATCTTGACCCTGGCTTCAACATTCCTCTGAGTCCATGCTGTCCCTTGCTTTTTTCCACGTTGCTGGCAGTGTCCACTGTGACCCTTTCAGTCTGGGTTGGATAATGTGGCTTCTTCCCTACCTCTGCCTGCGGCTCATTATTGATTTATTTATTTTTGGCTGCGCTGGGCCTTCACTGCTTTGTGTGGGCTTTCTCTAGTTGCGGCGAGTGGGGGCTGCTCTTTGTTGAGGGGCAGGGGCTTCTCACTGTGGCGGCCTCTCTTGTTGCTGAGCACTGGCTGTAGGCACGTGGCCTTCAGTAGTTGCAGGACAAGAGCTCAGTAGCTGTAGCCCACAGGCTCTAGAGCTCAGGCTCAGTAGTTGTGGCAGACCACGGGCTTTGTTGGTCCTTGGCATGTGGGATCTTCCTAGAACAGGGCTGGAACCCATGTCCCTTGCATTGGCAGGTGGATTCTTCACCACTGGGCCACCAGGGAAGTCGCTGCCTATGACCCATTATGATAGAGAACATTTGTTAAACCAGAACATAGATAACCAAAGGTGTATCAAAAAGTAGTACAAACAGATGAGGGAGCTTCTCAATAAGGAACCAAATGCTTCCACGTTCTATCCCAGGACAGCCCCTCCTGGGGCTGGAACACTATGTTCCACGTGCTGGTTTGAAAACTTGCACTGAGGAATCTTGTTGCCTGGATGGTACAGGCAAATTGCCCTCGCTGCTCCCCTGCTGGGCATCTCATCTGGCAAAATAAATCCATCCTATCTTCCTCTTAGGTATGTTTCAAGGGTGACATGGACTAATATTTTGTAAAGTGTTTAGAACACTCCCTGGTACATAGTAAATGCTTGTTCAACACCTCAGTACCTTGAAATGTTAGTAGGTGTGCTATTACAAAAGATATAAAGAGGTTTCCAAGTAAAATAAGTTTGTTTGGAAAATCTGGGTTGATCAAATTAAAACACATTTTTTCCGCCTTTAGTATAATACTTAAAACATGTAGTGTGCTACTCTGCGGGAGAATTTTGAAACATCCTTGGAGATTGTGGAGGGTATAAGGTATTATTTGGAATTTCCCAAGTTTACTTGACTATAGATTTGTTTTCATGAAACACTGTGGTCTCAAGGAACTCCAGTGTGTCTTTTAGTTGTTGTTTAGTTGCTCAGTCCTGTCGGACTCTTTGCGATCCCGTGGGATGTAGCCTGCCAGGCTCCTCTGTCCACGGGATTTCCCAGGCAAGAGTACTTGAGTGGGTTGCCATTTCCTCCACAAGAGGATCTTCCTCACCCAGGGATTGAACTGAGCCCAAGCGCATCTCATGGAACACAATTAGAAATGTGGTTTCAGGCACATGGAGGCAGTTCCCCAACTGTTTTCTTCTACTGATTTTGTCCTCATACTCTCCTTCTCCAGAGGGATATCTGCCACTTGCTATGCTGTCCTCTATTTCTTTTCATATTTGTATAAAATCTGCCTTTTGTATTTATAAGAGACCCCTGGTGGCACAATGGTAAAGAATCTGCCTGCCAATGAAGAAGGCTTTGTATTTATATTTTTGCTTGAGCAATTACTTGCTAATTTTAAAGATTGAAATAGCTTAGTTGGAGGCACCCTGTTGAAGGAAGCAACAAACCCTCGATCTCTACTGACGCTGAGTTAGCACAGACTAGGCAGCCTATGGCAGGGCCCAGTGAACTTATCTGATGGCAAAATGCTGGCTTTGTTAAGAAGAAGAGGTGGCCTGTGAGCTCCTGGGATTAATGAGAGCCATAAATCTGGCTCCACGATGCTTAGGATGGTAGTGTTTCTGTGTAAGCTAGAAATTCTTCTCCCCAAACTCCCGCTAAGACCTTCTAACTACCAAATGTTCTTACCTGTTACCCAGCTCCAATATTCAACAGGCCTTCCAGAAAGTCAAGTCGGCAGCTATAAAACAGATGAAGGTGTAGGGCTAGACCTCACCAAAGTCACAAGCCTATTGACTTTGCACAAGAACTGTTTAGAGCAAAAAGAATTAGATTAGGGATTAGAATCTCCTGGGACTTAAGACTTGAGTGGCCCATTATTGCTCTCAGAGAAAAGCCTCATACATTAACCAAGCAGTCAAAACTTTCCCTTGGGGCTTCCCTGGTAGTATAGTGGCTAGGAGTCTATCTGCCAGTGTAGGGGACATGGGTTCAATCCCTGGTCCAGGGAGATCCCACATCCTGTGGAACAACTAAGCCTGTGAGCCACAACTACTGAATCTTTGAGCCACAACTACTGAAGCTCAAGTGCCTACAGCCTCTGCAGGCAACAAGAGAAGCCACTGCAATAAGTCTGTGTATCACAGCTAGAGAGCAGTTCCACTCTCTGCAACTAGAAAACCCACACGCAGCAAAGAAGACCCACTGCAACCAAAAATAAGTAAATATTTAGATAAAAACAACCAATATGAAAACATGAAAGAGCCGTAAACTTTGCTAAAAAAAAGAAAAAACTTTCCCAAAGTGGGCCAACCTCTCCTCTCTCCCTCACTTGTCAATATAAACCTTCATCTCCACTCTTCTGGAATCACCATCCTCAGGTGGCCTAGGACACTGTTGCCTCTGAATCGTTGCTTGAAGAAACTTTCCATGTGCTTGGTTACTCTCGTACTTATTTTTAAGACCAAACTAAATATGATCACGCTTGCTTTCCCAACTATGCCCACCTACTCCTTGCCCATCAGAAGATACAGGATTCCCTTTTTCTATTTCATTTCTCTTTGCGTAATAGCTCTTGGTGTAGACATGATCTCCACCCATAGAAAACAATTTATTTGAGGGCAGGGACTGCATTGTTTTACTCATGTCTCTGGCCACATCTGAACAAGTTTGTGCTAAGAAATATCTGCCAAAATCAATCAGTTAGAGTCACTGCTCCACTATGATGTGGTTTCTTTAGTGTCAAAATTCAACATATGTACATCTGTGGGGAGCTATTTATTTTGCTTTGACTTATCATGACTGAGTCCCCTCTGGGCTAATTGTTCTGCAGACTCAGGTGATTTTCTTATTTTTCTAAGCTCGCTGAATATGGAACAGTGTCTATATGCTTAAGCGTGGCATTCAAGGCCCTCTACCATCTGGGCTCACCATACCTTTGAGCACATGGAGAAAGACTGTAGCCTCTCCACATCCTCTCTGGTGAACAGCGGGATCTAAAGCAGAATTTCTCCATCTCAGCGTAGTAGTGAGCATTTGGTGCAGGGTCACTTTGCTGTTGATGGCTGTGCCCGGCAGGGTGTTGAGCTGCTTCTCTGCTTCTACCCACCAAATGCAGTAGCATCCTCCCTAACTGGCCCTTCCTCCTGAGACTGGGATAACCAGGCTGGAGGTTAGCTCCACTGTCTGGAGATACAGTGCCACTACTGGTTAAGGACCACTGATCTAGAGGTCTCTAATGTTTTGCTCTGAATCTTGGGATAAAATGGCTCATGCCAGTCTCTCTAACACTCAGGTGATATCTTGCTTGTCTGGAACCAACTGGGAAGGACTGTCACCAGGGCTAGGCAAATGATTTCTGAAAAGAGGAAATAAGCAATGTACTGTCACTCACTCGTACAGTCAGAAACAGGCCATGATCCAAGCGACATAAACCACAGAAAAGCAGAGAGGTAGTCAGATCAGTGGTTTTCAGAGTCCTGTTCATCATGAACCACATCTTTTGAAGAAAGGATTAAAATAGAGACTCCTGGGCTATTCGCTGGATGTACTTATTGAAATTTGGATGTTTTCATGATGCCCAGGGGGATCATTATGCATCCAACACTGTGTTGGACAACAGCACTTACTTATGTATTTTAGAAATATTTATTTTTAAATAACTAGGTACAGTGTGAGCTTCCCTGGTGGCTCAGCTGGTAAAGAAGCTGCTGAGAGACCTGGGTTTGATCCCTGGGTTGGGAAGATCCCCTGGAGGAGGCATGGCAACCCACTCCAGTATTCTTGCCTGGAGAATCCCATGGACAGAGGAGCCTGGAGGGCTATAGTCCACAGGGTTGCAAAGAGTCGGACACAACTGAGCGACTAACACATATACACAGGGACAGTGTATTAATGGTACACACAGAACGTGGCTTCAATATAAGAAAAAGCACTCTACCTTAACTTTGTTTGCTTTTTTGTTTGTTTTCCCTCTCTATTTTAACTTAACTGCCTCCTAATATAATCCATACGTCCTAGAAAAAAAACAAATCCCCACTAGCATGTGAAGTTCGTTGGGCGCACTTGGGTGAGTCTATCCACCCTGGTACCTGGTGGGTGTTGGATCCAAGTATCTTCTGCATGATGTGGGCACCCAGTGCCGTTGCCATTCCTTCTGTCAATCTGCATGGTCTGCACTTCTCTTTTCTGACCCAGGAAGAGATATTTTTGAGACATAGATGGAAAATTAAAAAGAAAAGAAAGCTCAGATAAGGTATTCTTTGGCAAAAGAAGAGGATAAAAGTGCATTCTAATTGCTTGTTAAATGAGTTATCTTATCAGATTTGGGTCTGTGTTTCTATACGCGAAACCCTAAATTCTTAAGCCCCAGTTCCCAGAGGGAGTGCAACATAGTTGCTCAGAACTTAATAGATGGACAGATTGTAATTTCTTTCTGTTCTGAGAATATGTATTTCTGCATCATTTGCTATCTTCTCTCCTCTGGCATCACTGCCAGGCCCACTGTTTTTGTTCAGTCGCTAAATCATGTCCAACTCTTTGAGACCCCATGGACTGTAGCACGCCAGGCTTCTCAGTCCTTCACTATCTCCCAGAGTTTTCTCAAATCCATGTCCATTGAGTTGGTGATGCCATCTAACCATCTCATCCTCTGTCCACTGTAGGAGATCTGTAACTCCTTAATGATTGGAATTCAGTACTGTACAACTCATAGGCCCACTAGTTTGGGGCAAAAAGATACCTGGATGTTGACCTGTGCACTAAACTATGTGGAGAATTTTCCTACAATCCATAAGAGATGGGGAATGGGGGGGTGTACCCAGATACTGCATGAACCCCTAGAAAGTGCTCTCTTAGCACCCCTGCTCCCTGGGAACTGAAATAACCGGCACTGTGGAGCTTGGATGAAAAAGACAGAACACAGAAAATGATGCCAGAGGAGATCTCTATTGAAAAGACAAGCAATCCAGATTCTGTTGGAACTGTATCTCCCCAGTTTAAAAACAACCCCGTCATTAGAACGGCAGAGCCAACACTAGGAAATGTAAATAAAGCTATATCCAGTAATGGGACACCTTCACAGGCCTATCCTGACCTCTCCAATAAAATCTGGCCCCAGTCCTTTCAGATTTGTGTTTCTAGGATCTTTCGTTTTTGTTTTATTAGCACGCTTGTTGCTATTTATCAAGCAGCTAGGCTGGTGTCTGGGTGTTTACAGATCTTAGGGGTGTAGGTAAAACACCAAATGGGGATCTGAGACCCCAGTACAGGAGAATACATTTTTCACAGTTGTTTGGTTGAAACTTGAGACTGGAGGGAATCTCTCTTTTTAGCCAGCCTTGCCTAATATTCTGGCATCCTACAATTTTGTATACTTTTTAAGGAAAAGGAAAAGGAAAGTGGGAGGGTGGGAGGGTTTGTCTTTCATTATCTCTGCTGGAGAAGTGAGGAAATGTGGTGTTTTATTCATAGGCAAATTTTTCTGGCAAATCTTTTGAAAGTTAGTGGGATTTTATAGATCTTCTCTGCCCACACCACCCCCTCTATGTTAGCTGCTCTTCATCAGAAAGTCTTTGGTAGATTGAATTATTGGCCTTGATTCTTTGTCCTCACACTTTATGGCATGACTCTGTAGCCCCTCCCATGAAAGGCAGAGTGCATTTTTGTACCGCTGGTCACTTGCTTTGGTCAATAAGGCGTGGGTGGGAGGGATCATGTGCCAGCTCTGCACTTGGGCTTTAAGAGGCATCACTGCTCCCATTTCTAGGCAAAAAGCTTTCCCCAGGGAGTTCCCACCCCCTTTCCCAGGCCTGGATAAATGCACTGGGAACCTGCAGCCTGGAGCCAAGTGCAGCTGGATCTAGAGCCACTTAGCTGAGCACGACCAAGATGGGCCAATACCCAGTTGACCTGCAGACCTCTGAGCAAGAATAAATGATTATTGCTTTAATCCACTGAATTTCAGAGTGAATTACTTGTTAGGCAATGCTCTTAATCCACTTATCTCCCCAATTCACATTTTAATTCTCAGCTCAGTATGTTTAAGGATGAATGGATCATTTTTTCTGGACCCTTCAAAATGCTACAAGGGCTGGTTCTATATGTTGGCTTCAATGACAGCATGTTGTTAGCCACCAGCTTCTGCTTTAATGAAGAATGACTCTGGGGGAAAGTCTAAGCTTCTGATCTCTACACACTGAGTTTTGTATGAGACAGTCCAGTCCTAGAGTGAAGTCAAGCTTCTGCCACTTAATCACTATGCAACTTTGGGGAGCTCATGAGCCTCTCTGAATCTCCATTTCACCATCTGTTGAGTTTTCTGGGAGACAGTAGAGATAATGTACATAAAGCGCTCTGCCCATCATAATTGTTATATAAATGGTAGATGTTATGTTTGTGAAATAAATCAATGAATGCTAGTTTTTGTCAGTAGCTAACATCTGGTATTTTTTATAAGGTATTAAAACCTACCTCTTCTTTCTTCAAATATGGCACCTTCCTTGAGCTCCAGCTGGTGCTTGTCTGAGTCTGATATTACATGTCATCACTATGTCTTCCTTCCCTAGTCCCTACCCAGTAAACTCTTCATAGTGGTTATTAAGCAGTAGACCTAGCTGTTTTTGTCAGTGGGTGCTGGTCAGCAGCAGTCACAATGATAATAACAGACGTTGAGTGCTTATTAGACTTTCCAGACAAGGCACTCCCCACTGCAGAGACAAGCAGGAACCAAAGCAAGGTCGTGGGTCCCAGACCTTCACATTTCCCTTTAGATTGAATCCATTTTTGGTGAGAAGAAGTGGGAAAGGAAGACATTCTCAATGACCTAAACAAGATTGTATCATCCAAAAAGAATTCAAACTGGAAGAGATTGAGATAGCATTCACTGACATGCTTAAAATTTTCTCTTCCCCACTGCACCCAGTGCAGTGATAAGAGATGAAAAAATTAAGAAACTACATCTCCTTTGCACATCTCAAGAGCAATGTGAGTGTATGCGAGTCTGTGATGTGGTGATAATAACAATACAAACACATATAAATTACATGCTGAATACCCTGCAGACATCATCTTATTTAACCCTCATCAAGCAGCCCTATGAGGTAGACCTTTCCACTGTGGTCTTTACCTTACTTCTGTAGACACCGACTTGCAGCTAAGCTCAATTATTGGTCCAAGGTGTTTTGACTGGGAAGTGATGAGCTTCCCAGACAAGGTGATTCCAGAGCCCAGATGCCCTCAGACTCCAACATGCTGCCTTGTTATTGCTCTGGCATTTTGTGTCTATGTCCCAAATTCATCCATTCATTCCCTGTACCATATTCATAGGTCAAATGGTGCCATTCCATTTCTTTTCCCTAGCAATGCTTAAAGAGAGCATTTTTAGCATCTAATTCCTATTGAGCACTAGTTTTTTTTTTTCTCTTGGGAGCTCCAATACTCTCAAGACTGAGAAGGAACTAAAGGGAGCATTTGTTATCACAGATTATTCATAGTAAAGAATTTGCTGCACCCAGAGCAACAAAGATCTGTTTGTGTGTAGACTGCAAGGGGAGCAGTTGTGTCACACTGAACACCATAACAGAGTGCTGAGAAATGAGCTTCTCCTTGGGCCCCATGGAGTGGTCATCAGTAACAATACCTCATCGAGTTTCTGGATCCTTCTTAGCCCGTCCTCTGCTGCTCTTTCTGAAACAGCCAAGGACTCCGCATTATCAAAACAAAAGTCAGTTATGCTAAAATGAATCCTGAAAACACTTTTTAAAAGACAGATATCAGTATTTATTTTAGTACAACTTTTTTGTCTGGAAATAGTGTCTTCATGAACCTGAACTTCCACACATTTGGCTTCTTAACTGGGTATGAAGAGGCCAAAGAATAATCAATGGATATCCAAAACAGCCCTTTTGTTTTAAGAAATCTGAATCTTAGCAGTTTTGTGAAAGAACAAACTTTTCTTTTGGGGGGCAGTCATTGCCATGGGGTAGATTTAGTGATGTTGGGAATCGATTTCTATTTAGTGCTGACCGTGGAAGATTGAAGATAGCTTGACATTTCTGATTCTTCTCCCATGGAGCAGAGAGTTCTAGCTCTCCATTTAAATCTGAGTTGGCTTGTGATGTTTTGACCAACAGAGTGTGTGGAGATGATGCTGGGCTGGCTCTGGACCTTGCGTTTAAGAGGATCAGCAGTTTCTGATTTGGTCGTTTGGAAGATCAAGGCCTCATGTGGGAAGTCCACCCTTGCTGCGGTTGCCAGACTGTGGGAAGCAGAAGGCACGTGAGGGTCCTGGCAGGTGAGTTGCCACCAAAGGAGTGAGAGAGAGACGAGAGAGATGGAGGGAAGGAAGGAAAGAGACAGAAAGAGAGAGTGAGAACATGCACTGTGGCACCTATTAGGTGAGTGAGAAGCAATTCCAGAATCTCAGAAATAGATCCTCCAGCCCCAGCTGGGATCAGAGATAAACCACCAGAGTGACCTCTTCCTAAATTCCCAACAAAATTGGGAACAAAATAAAGCAGTTGCTTTAAGCCACAACATTTTGGAGTTGTTTGTGATATGGTAATAGATAACATTTTCAACTACAAAGATCATTGTAGCAAATCCTAAGATAGTTCTCCAGCTCTCAACTTGGATAAAGCAATAATTCTTCAGATGTTAGGATTGGAGGGTCAAAGACATCATTGGTTCTGATACATTTATTTCACAAAAGAAATTGAAGTTCATAGATGTGAAAACAGCAGGTAGAGTGCGGGGATTAACTGCTGTTCTAACAACCTTGGGACAACTTTCCCGGATAAGAGCATTTCTTGGTCTTCAAGTTTCTTGTGAGGGTATTTACTGCTGCCACTAAATTCAGAATCTCTCATTTTCCTCACTCTTTTCCACGGCAGGCAGGGCTTCCTCTGAGGGATCATGTCTAGTTCCAGGTTCCGGGAAACCTTCCTTTCTTCTTCTTCCACCTAATCCAGGAGCAGAGATCATTCAATTTCAAATGCAGACCCAATGGACATTGTGATTCATGCTATCAAGTTTCCCTCCTTCACAACAGGCACCTGGGCTGTCCCCCGGGAAGCCAAGAAAAGGCGAACCCCAGGACATGATGAGGTCAGGCTCCTGCATTATCTGCCTGGGTCCTGTGGGTTCATCCCACGCTGCTCACATGTAGCAAGTCACAGCCCTGGATTCCGCCTCCCCCCTAGCCGCCCCCGCCTCACCGGCTCATGCAGTTGTGTTTCTGTGGCCTGTGTGCTCTGCGCAGAAGTTAACCACCTCACTTTTACGTTCACAAGGGAGGGGTAGCTTGCAGGAGACCCAGCTTAGCTGACTTCCCTTAAATTAAACTGCTCTTGGTGGAAAACCTCTGAAGAAATAACCTTTCTGGTATTCTCTGTCTTTGTCTAACTGAGATCCAGAGTAAAGTAGTCCCTATTATACTTGCCCCCGCCTTACCCAACACAAAGGGACTTTAGGTTTTAGAGACTAAATAGTTTCCAAAAATGAGTCGTGGCAATGCCCCAGTTGTGGCAATGATGGGACTCAGGCTTAGTGGGAAAATTGGGGAAAATACTTAAAAGTTATTCCCCCATCCACGAATATGATAAAAAATAATATAAAAAGAGAAAAATATAAAAGTTAGACTAGCATTTTGCAGAGTGGTTCAAGGACCATTTGCACTGGAATGACATGGGATGCTTGTGAAAAATAAAGATTCCAGAGCTCTAGTCTGGACCTCCTAAACCAGGTTCTCTGCGGGTGGAAATATAAATTTTCATTGTTTCTCCCAGTGGTTCTTCTGCTCATTGAAGTTTGAGAATGGCTGCCTTAGATTTATTTTACACACACACTTCATGAAATATTTTCTGGGAAGTCCATGCAAATTTCAGTTCTGATTTATTGCTCCCTTCCTAATTCTTGCATGTGCACATGTGTATAAGCACACCCGCATGCACATGCGCACAAACACACATACAGACACAGACACACACACACACACACACACACACACACACACTTGTTTTATAAACCTCTAATGGGAATGGGGAAAGGGGTGGAGGCAGACTAATTTAAGTCTTTCTGTGTGGTTTTTGGACTTCAGGACTCACCCTCCCCTCCACTTAGCCTTATCTGCTCCCTTGAATGTTTCTTTTTTTGCATGAAATATTCCCCATTTAGGGTTTCCTGCCACAAGGGAAATTCCCAGGTGCAAGAACTTTCAGCCAGCCTCAGGAAAGACTCTGATGTGGATCTTTGAAGATGGAGGAACTTAAATATTAAAGGATCCACCAGGTGCCAATAGAGTTGAATGGGAATCCCAAAGGGGAATTTGTTTTCAACATAAATACTAATAATATAGTAATTGTGAAGCGAATATTTATAGTGTGTGGAGTGCTCTGATCAGCGCTGCCCTGGCTGTCTTGGGGGATGTCAGGGTGGGTGAGGCAAAGTAGCAAAAAATGGGAAAGCAGTGACCTGGGGAATTTGTGTTGAACAGGCATTGCTTTCTGTCCTTCCCCCCTGACAGTTATTGGTTCCAGGCCTCATACTCATTAACCCTTCACTAATGGAAACTTCTTCAAGAGGTCCTTCACATTATAATAGAGAAAACCTAGAACTGATTAGAAACTTGGAAAGGCATCAGGTAAGAACACCTTTCATTCTTTAGACATAATGAAACAGCCAAGTATTGCTTAAATATATCCATTTTTCAAGACTGAGCTGAATGACAGATGCTCCATGAGGCAATTACCACATTACAAATACTCTTATTATATTGTTAGTTTTTTTTTTTTATAGTTTATGTAGTTATACCATTATACATACAATATGTATGTTTATATATATAGAGAGAGAGTTTAGTTGCTCAGTCATGTCCGACTCTGTGATGCTATGAACTCTAGCCCACCAGGCTCCTGTATTTATGGGGTTTTCCAGGCAAGAATACTGGAGTGGGTAGCCATTCCTTTCTCCAGGGGATCTTTCTGACCCAAGGATGGAACCCAAGTCTCCTGCATTGGCAGGCAGATTCTTTACCATCTGAGCCCTCATATACAACTTGAAGTAATATTATGGTGATTAATATTATAATAATATTAGCTACTGTTTTATAGAGATGAGGCTTCCCAGTTGACACTAGTGGTAAAGAATCTGCCTGCCAATGTAGGTTAGACATAAGAGACATGGGTTTGATCCCTTGTTTGGGAACATCCCCTGGAGGAGGGCACGACAACCCACTTCAGTATCCTTGCCTGGAGAATCCCTTGGACAGAGGAGCCTGGTGGGCTACAGTTCATGGTGTCACAAAGAGTCAGACATGACTGAAGCGACTTAGTACACATGCATTCCTGCTAGTTTTAATAGGCTAGTAGTGTTATTGGGCTTCCCAGGTGGCTCAGAGGTTAAAGCATCTGCCTGCAATGCGGGAGACCTGGGTTCAATCCCTGGGTTGGGAAGATCCCCTGGAGAAGGAAATGGCAACCCACTCCAGTATTCTTGCCTGGAGACTCCCATGGATGGAGGAGCCTGGTGGGCTACAGTCCACGGGATCACAAAGAGTTGGACACGACTGAGTGACTTCACTTTCACTTTTCACTTTCAGTAGTGTTATTATCTTGTGTATTAATACCTGTAACAATATTACTATTATCCAATTAAAATAATACTAGCCAGGTAATAAAACCAGCCGCAACAATAATAATGGCTACCATTTATTGAGCACTGACCAGATGTTATGTCTAGCTGCAAGGATGATCTCATCTAATGTTCCCACCATTCCAAGCACCCTCACTTTGCATATGAGGAGATAAAGTTTTCCCCAACCAGAAAACAGTGAGACAGTGATTTGAACCCAGAACCCATTTTCCCCCAATTAGCAGGTCACCCCTCCTCACCCTTTGGGTACAGAGAATGGTCTGTAGTTTGATCGGAACACTTGATCACCGTCTGCCTTTTCTTAGAGCGATTTATGAGTTACCAGCTCCTGGAGGGCAGAGTGCAATTTATATCTGAAAGCTTCAGAACCCTCAGCCTTGTGCCTTGAACTTACAATAAGTGCTGTTCAAATGTTCAGAACACTGCATAAGCGCTGTTCAGATAAGCGCTGTCTGAATTGGTTAAAATTCCACACTGCCAACAGGGTCAGGCTTGTTGGTGACAGTGGTGGCCCAACTTCTCTGGTGTGCAGTTCCAGGAGAGCATTGATTATTTACAACTTGTTTCTAGTGATCCCAGGATTCCCATGCCTATTTCATTCAGCAAGGACCAAGGCAACTGTTATCCAATCATTTGCAAAGCGTCAATCAAGTTTAAGATGAGTTCCAGTAAACTATATAATAATAATGAGAATAGCAGTCATTGAGTGCTTCCCACGTGTTGAAAACTATGCTAAACTCTCTGCAAAATTAATCTCGTAACCCTTATCACAACTCTTTGAGGTAGATGTTATCTTTTTTCTATAGATGAAAGTTGAATAACCTGCCCCCAAATCAGCCAGCTGGTGAGTTGCAATGTTTAGATTTGAAATCCAATTTGACTCCAAAGTAAATGCTTTTAATCATTTAATCACTCTTCTAATCAACTCATTCTTCTCTTCCTTCCAAAAATATTTAATGAATGCTTCTTCTTCACTGGGCTTCTGTAAGATGAATGATGCAAAGATGAGCTGATAAAACACTTTCCTTTCGTTAAAAAGTATTGGGGGAAATCAGAGGTGAAATAAGCAGTTGTAAGATATGAGGGTGACAGTTCCGATAGAATTGACAGTGTTTTGAGAGCATATGCATAACAGCCATGATACCTGGGTACCTGCTTGGCTCTTGAAGGTCCCTGAGTCCTCACACCAACCATCTGGGCTGGATGTCAGCAGTCCTCCTTGTATGTGACAATGCTGAGTTTCAGAGAAGTCAGAACAATTGCTCAAGGCCACACAGACATCAAGTGGCAAACTTGCCATAAATCCCAAAGTTTGTGCTTTCCTTACCAGGCCAAGTCACCCAGGATTAATACAAGGTAAACTGACATAAAATGGACACCTTTCTCCATAGTGGGCAATATGTTTCCTGCTAAATAAAATATTTAAATTTCCTCCTAGCCAAACTATAATCTCTCCACACACTTCAGAAAAACAACGTCCAAAACTCTTGCTTTTCGACCATCCTTTCTGTGAGGATATGGAGGAAATCCTTAAGATAACAGATCTTGTAATTTTTTCAAGTCCTGTTGTAATGGAGTTTGCTAGGAAAGTTGCTCCTCAGTTCATATTTATTTAAACCTTTCATTCCTTGGATTAAAACCAAGAACGAGTAGCTTCATTCTGGTTGTGACAGACTGATTGAGGACAAGTACTAAATGCTGAAAAAAAAATACAAAGAAATATGGAGGTACTTGAAATACAGGGTACTTGGTGGCTGGGGCAAAACTGAGGATGTGAGGTTCCACAGGGTGTTTGAGGCTGAATTGTTAACACACTGGAAGTTCCAAGACATTCAACCTCTTGCTGGTCCTGTGAATTTTCTTTCTTTCTTTTCCTAAATAAGCCCAGTAGCATGGAATGGCTTCAGAGGGAACATAAACTGACCTACCACTTTGAGAATACTGCAAATGCCCTGGAAGAGGAGATGAAAAGTGTTCAGAGGCAATATTCTCCTGTAAGGGCATTGGAAAACTTTCACTTCTCTGAAAGTGCTTTTTTTTTTTTTTTTTTTATAGGAGTTCAGGACTGCTTTTGAGCCATTATCGAAATGATCAACAGAGTAGCAGAGTCACCAATGTAAGTTTTGTGAATTTTACAGTCTTTGGTCCAAATCAGCCTCTCCTCTTTAATAGAAGAGAAATTTTATGCACTTACAGAGCACCGTGGCTCAATAGTTGTCTGTGCTCTATTTGATTCCCTGATGTTTAATGCTGTCATGGTTTCAGAGGGTCCAGCAAGGCTTTTCCCAATAGAAGGCTCTGCTAGCTTCCTGCTCTCCCTTGCCTGTGGTCTGCCCATCCACGCAGTGACATTCTTAAGCTCCAACCTCACAGGACACATCACACATTCTGAACTGCACCCTGCATTTTCGTGGTGTCTGAACACATTTGAAAAAACTGTTCTCGTGAACAGTATTTGGACACGAGACAACTAATTTCCTGCATCATGTGTGGATTTCAGAACAATGCCAGAGGGGCTAAGAACATACTTTCTCTGTTGACTACACAAAAACGTTTTCAGCATCTGCCCAGGGCCAGAAGTTTATCTTCTCCAGTATATTAAGAACACTAAGCTGGAGAGCCCATGTTAAAGAAAGAACATTTATTTAGCCAAGTGCTTTTGAAATCATTTTTTTGGGGGGAGTTCTGAGATAGCACTGAAGAATAAAGTGCCTCAACTAGCGCTGACCTGATCACCTGCAAGCAAAATTTAAACAGAAAAGTCTGGTTTCCCTCTGCCCCTTCCCTTTTAACCCCTCTCACCAGTTTTCTTATTAGTTAAAGGTCAGTAATAGTTGGCTGATGTGGTAGATTGTTAATACATTGTGTTAGTGAAGGTCATTTTCATCTGATCAGAAGTCCAAGTAAATTCAAATTCAGAAGAAGTAAGCCATCATTTACTCTTTTTCCCATTACTCAATAAAAAAATTCAGACTTCCAACATTTTTTTTTAAAACTTCTCTCCGTGTTTATTTATTTCTTTACTTTTGACCACACCACAGAGCATGATGTGGGATCTTAGTTTTCCGACCAGGGATGGAACCTGCAACCCCTGCATTGCAAGTGTGGAGTCTTAAACACTGGACTGCCAGGGAAGTCCCACATTCAATACTTTTTAAAAAGAAAGCATTAATCTGTGTAAGGAAAAGATGAGCCTGAGTGAGACTTATCACAGTTACTTGTGAGAGATGACGTGCTGTGAAAAATTTCAGCAAGGGACTCATTAGGGTCACATGATATAAAATTTGGGATTTTAGGATTTAAAAATATATTTATATTTAGATAAAAAATTGGGATCTGAGGGATCATGTTATAAATAACAGATTATAAACAGGTGATCCACACATTACATGGGTCCATAGATGTGTTTGTTTGGCCTAAAGAGAACTCATAGAATTTAAAATTATTCCCAGCATTCTAAAATGGGAGAAAGAAAATATATGAGAACATCTTTATGATCTTGGGTTAGGTAAAAATTTCTTAGCTAAAACACCAAAATCATGATCACATGAAAAAAAAATAAGTTGGGCTCTAGAAAAATTAAAAACTTGTGTTTTTGGAATATACTGTTAGAAGAATGAAAGCTGAGTCATGGATTGGAAGAAAATAGTTGAAAATCACATATCTGATAAAGGACATGTATAAAGTTTATAGAAAGAACTCTGGAAAATAATAAAAACTCAATAATATGAAAATAAATAACCCAATAAAATTGGGCAGAAGATTTAAATGGACACTTAAGTAAATGAGATATATGGACAGCAAACAAACACATAAAAAGATATTCAACTGAAGTAAGGAATATATTTAAGGGAATGTAAAGTAATGCAAATTAAAACCACAGTGAGATATCACTGGTGAAGTGATAGTGAAATCACTCAATCATGTCTGACTCTTTGCGACCCCATGGACTGTAGCCTACCAGGCTCCTCTTTCTATCGGATTTTCCAGGCAAGAGTACTGGAGTGGGTTGGCATTACCTTCTCCAGGGGATCTTCCCAACCCAGGGATCAAACCCAGGTCTCCTGCATTGCAGACAGATGCTTTACCAAGTGAGCCACCAGGAAGATATCACTACACAACTATTAAAATGGCTAAAATTAAAAAGACTGGCCAAACTGAGTGTCAGCAAGCATGCAGAAAAATGGAACTCTTGTACACTGCTGGTAGGAGTGTAAAGTGGTAACTGCCATTCTGGAATCAGTTTGGTAGTTTCCTAAAAAGTTAAATACTTAGTATATATATATGTGCTTATAAATTGCACATTTTATTTTTATTTAATTTAGTTTTTAGGAAGTATAGTTGATTTATAATATTATGTCAGGTATTCAACATCAGTTCAGTTCAGTTCAGTCGCTCAGTTGTGTCCGACTCTTTGCGACCCCATGAATCGTAGCATGCCAGGCCTCCCTGTCCAACACCAACTCCCGGAGTCCACACAAACCCATGTCCATTGAGTCAGTGATGCGATCCAGCCATTTCATCCTCTGTTATCCCCTTCTCTTCCTGCCCCCAATCCTTCCCAGCATTGGGGTCTTTTCCAATGAGTCAACTCATTGCATGAGGTGGCCAAAGTATTGGAGTTTCAGCTTCAATATCCGTCCTTCCAATGAACTCCCAGGACTGATATCCTTTAGGATGGACTGGTTGGATCTTCTTGCAGTCCAACGGACTCTCAAGAGTCTTCTCTAACACCACAGCTCAAAAGCATCAATTCTTCGGCGCTCAGCTTTCTTCACCGTCCAACTCTCACTTCCATATGTGACTACTGGAAAAACTATAGCCTTGACTAGATGGACCTTTGTTGGCAAAGTAATGTCTCTGCTTTTAAATATGCTACCCAGGTTGGTCATAACCTTCCTTCCAAGGAGTAAGCATCTTTTAACTTCAATTGAGAAAGGAGTATGTCAAAGTTATATATTGTCACCCTGTTTGTTTATCTTATATGCAGAGTACATCATGTGAAATGCCAGGCTGGATGAATCACAAGCTGGAATCAAAATTGCCGGGAGAAATATCAACAACCTCAGATATGCAGATGATACCACCTAACGGTAGAAAGCCTACCACCCTAATGGCAGGATGATACCACCCTAATGGTAGAGAGCTTCTTGATGAGGATGAAAGAGAAGAGTGAAAAAGCTGGCTTAAATCTGAGCATTCAAAAAAACTAAGACCATGGCATCCAGTCCCATCACTTCATGGCAAATAGATGGGAAAAAAATGGAAACAGTGGCAGATTTTACTTTCTTGGGCTCCAAAATCACTGCAGACAGTGGTTGCAGCAATGAAATTAAAAGATGTTTATTTTTGGAAGAAAAGCTATGACAAACCTAGACAGCATATTAAAAAGCAGAGATATCACTTAGCCAACAAAGGTCCATCTGGTTAAAGCTATGGTTTTTCTAGTAATCATGTAAGGATATGAGATTTGGACCATAAAGAAGGCTGAGCGCCAAATAATTGATGATTTCAAACTGTGGTGCTGAAGTCTCTTGAGAGTCGCTTAGACTGCAAGGAGATCAAAACGGTAAATTCTAAAGGAAATCAACCCTAAATGTTCATTGGAAGGACTGATGCTGAAGCTCCAATACTTTGGCCACCTGATGTGAGGAGCCAACTCATTGGAAAAGACCCTGATGCTGGGAGAGACTGAGAGCAGGCGGAGGAGGAGCAACAGAGAATGAGATAATTGGATGGTGTCACCAACTCAATGGACATGAGTCTGAGCAAACTCTGGGTGATAGTAAAGGATAGGGAAACCAGGCATGCTGCAGTCCATGGAGTTGCAAACTGTCAGACACCACTTAGCAACTTAATAATACTCCATTTAAAGTTATTACAAAATAATGGCTATATTCCCCTGTGCTGTACAATAATATACCTTGTTGCTTACCTATTTTATACAGAGTATTTTGTATCTCTTAATCCCTAGCTTCTCTCCTCCCCACCCCCCACCCTACCACCATAACAACTAGTCTGTTCTCTATAGTTATGTGAGTCTGTTTCTATTTTATTATAGACATTCACTTTCTTTATTTTTTAGATTCCACATACAAGAGAAAATCTACAGTATTTGTCTTTCTCCTTCTGACTTAGTTCACTTAGCATAATACTCTCCAGGTCTATCCACATTGTTGCAATTGGCAGTATTTCATTCTTTTTTTCTATGGCTGGAGCATTGTTCCATTGCATGTAAATGCCTCATTTTCTTTATCCATTCATCTGACATTTATTATCAAGTGGTACTTTTTAAATATGTGCAATTTATTATTTGGCAATTATATTGCAATATCCTCATTAAAACCTGGTGTACTACACCTAAATCTTTTGTATATTGAGTTTCTCTTACAAATGAAGCAAGACACCAACAGGCTGGAGCAGGGAAACCACTGATTACTTTCAATAGGATGTCTCCCGTGTGTTCACTGTGAACTGAATTAGTTTTACTTCACTTGTGGAGCCTGTCTGTTTGGCCTTTGCAGGTTGTTGCCTTTAGAGCCCTAGGTTCCCATGCTTCTTGTACACATCTGAGTTTTCAAACATACTACTTGCTTCCCAGGTTAAGTTCCCTTTATATCAGTTTTTCAGGTGTAAGCCTGGTGTCAAAGTTCACTAATACAGAATGGAAGATGCCAAATGGTGATGAACACAGAGATTGGAGAGCTATGTCTACAAACCAAGAGCCATTAGAATTATTAGTGACCATCAGAGTGAGAAAGCGGCAAGGAAGGATTCCTGCCATCAGCCCTGCGGTAAACTTGGTTTTCTTTAGGCATCTGTCTCCATCAAGAATCTGCCTTCTTTTATTAAGGGATTTCATCTGAGACTGGAGTATATCCTTGATTCTCTGCTTGTGTCAAAAGATGTATAAAGGCTGCCTATCTAGAGAAGGATATGATATTTCTACAAATGCAGAGGGTGTAACACAGAGTTTGGAGGTTGGAAGTGGAAAGAGAGTAACTCAGCCTAGATATGTTTCTGGCCAGGACAAAAGACACCTCTTTTATTATTATTTTATTCTTTTTGAATGAATAGCTTTCGTCCTTTTGAGACGAATGTCAGTTGGTAAGCATAGACAAGTGTGAGTACACTCTCCATTCCACATTCATGAAGGGACAGAAGAGTGGTCTAACTAAAGTTTATATCATGAGATGTATACTCAGAGTCAGACATGATGGCCTTAAATTAATCATAATGGTGGCCATGCCATGTTTTTTAATATAGTTGCCAGCTTCTACCGTCTGAAACATCTCTGGAACTCTTTTTCTTTGCTAACTTTTGTAAAACCTTGCATTGGATTATTTTGAAAGTCCTCAAGAATGTTAAACTCTTTGATTTTTTCTTTTTTAAGAATTTGATTTTGGGTATGAAATGGGCTTCCCTGGTGGCTCAGATGGTAAAGAATCTGCCTGCAATATAGGGGATCTGGGTTTGATCCCTGGGTTGGGAAGATTCCCTGCAGAAAGGAACGGCTACCTACTACAGAATTCTTGCCAGAAGAATTCCATGGATAGAGGAGCCTGGCAGACTACACAGTTCATGGGGTTGCCAAGAGTCGGACATGACTGATCAACTAATGCTTTCACTTTCACCGTGGGTTGAATAGTAAACTCTTAAAATTCACAGATACGTGGAATCTCAGAATGTGATCTTTCATGGAAATAGTGTATTTGCAATTATAATTAAAGAGGTCATAGTGAATTAAGGTGGGCCCTAAGTTCTATCTGTCTGCCCTGGTGGCTCAAAGGGTAAAGAATCTGTCTGAAAATGGCAACCCACTCCGGTACTCTTGCCTGGAGAATTCCATAGACAGAAGAGCCTGGTTGGCTATAGTCCATGGAACTGCAAAGAGTTGGACACAACTGAACCACTAACTCTAAGTCCTATCTAACTGAAGTTTGTATAAGGAAAGGAGAAGAGGCACACAAAGATACACAGGGAAGATGCCAAGTTATGATGAATGCAGAGATTGGAGAGCTATATCTACAAGCCACAGGGCATCAGGATGTAATAGGGACCATCAGAGAGAGGAAGAGGCAAGGAAGGATCCTCTCCAAGAGCCTTTAGAGAGAGATAGCATAGCCCTGCTGAAACCTTGAGTTTGGACGTAGCCTCCAGAACTGTGAGAGGATTTCTGTTGTTTAAGCCACCCAGTGTATGGTACTTGGTGACATCAACCCTAGGAAACTAATATGGGAACTAAGTTGAATGTCTGTAAAAATAATTAAGCTGAGTAATTGTGCTGCTAGTCAAAAAATTCCATGATTACCTAACAAGATTGATTTTATCTCAAACTGAACTTAGATGACATGGGAATGGCTGCCTTTGATGGCCAGCAGGCTAAGACTGGTGCTTTTAGCATCATTTCATTGATCCCCCTAAAACCATAGTATAGTAGCTCATCTCCATTTCACAGGAGAAAAAAAAAATCTAAGGAGTTGACCGTTTAGGAAACTTGAGTACACTCATGCAGCTGGTAATGGTCAGAATTCAAAATTTACGCTCCTTTCATTACACCACACCGAGTCACAATGTCTGAAGATGCCTTCCAAAAATGTTTGAGCAATAGACATACCTCTGAACTAATTGTACTATACCCCAAAGTGAGGGATTTGCAGAATGGCTCTCTTGAACAGTAAGTTCAGATATTTTTGTTGAAAAGATTCTCTGTCATAACTTTACAGCCACACCTTGTCTATATTATGTTAGATTCTTTGCCTGCTTAACACTCCCGGAGGAGGCACTGGGACTTCTTTTCCATCTTGTACTGAACTGAAAAAGCTGTCAACAGTTAGTAAATAATCAGTATTTAAGTGATCCCTACAAATTATGACCCTCAGGCTAGAAGACTAAAAAAAAATACTCTATTATGCAATTTTCCACTCTTTTAGTAATCTTAACAGTGTGGGTCATGTTAGTCCTAGTTGAGTATTATAATCCAAACAACATTTGACTCTGAACACAGAATGAGGTTCAGGAATCACCCTGGCTGTGTATTCTGAGACCACTCATGAGAGCTGGTCGGGCTGTTTTGACCTTTCCAGTATTTGCAAACTGGTTGGTCTTTTTGTCCCTCCTCTGCCTACATGGCACTTACCACGCACAGAATAACAGAACAATGGTAACATTTTAATTTTCTTCTTTTTTTCCTACTTTTTTAACCTTTGAAAATGGACCAGCTCAGCCCTATTGATTGGGTAAGTTGAGGACCAGCTTGCATATTTTTTGGTGCTCCAAGCTGAGAGGAGTCAGGCTTGAGTGTGTCTATTCCTCTGCTCAGCTATGAATCTTTGTCATTCTCTGTCCCCGGTCAGAGAAACTGGCTCTCCCCCGTGGAAGGGGTTGTTTACAAACTGTCTTTAAGACTTCACCTTTCCTTTTTTCTATGTGTGTGTGTGCCTGGGTGAGGCATGTACTGGTGTTTATAATGTGGCATGGAGGGAGAATGGTCTTTGGTTCTGAGGACCAACTTTGGGTTGAGCTTAATCTTAAAAGTCCCCAAATATTAGTAACTCCTCTAAGAAGCATTTCGACTATACACTTGATTTCATGCTGCCTTCTTTTAAACCCTTTCTTTTTGTAAAATGAAATCATTGACTTCTTTTCCTCTATTCTCAAAGTTTCCCTTCCTGTATAATCAATTGTACCTATATTTTTCTTGTGAATATAAATTTCATCAGCTCTTGCTTTGTCACACTTTGTACTCAAAATTATTTGATAATAAGTTGCTTTCAAGGTAAAATTCAGAAGCTTATTGTTAAAGGTCCACCACATCCTCAATCCCCTTCTAACTTGTTTGTAAAAAAATCCATCCATCCATCCATCCCTCCGTCTATCCATTCAGCAAAACTTGATGGAATACCTGCGCTGTGCTGTGCTCAGTCGCTCAGTCATGTCTGACTCTTTGCGTCCCCATGGACTGTAGCCTGCTAGGCTCCAGTCTAGAATCCATGGAGATTCTCCAGGCAATAGTACTAGAGTGGGTGGCCATGCCTTCCTCCAGGGGATTTTCCCAACCCAGGGATCAAACCCAGGTCTCCTGCATTACAGGTGGATTCTTTACCAGCTGAGCCACCAGTGAGGCCCAAGAATACTGGAGTGGGCAGCTTATCCCTTCTCCAGGGGATCTTCCTGACCCAGGAATAAAACTAGGGTCTCCTACATTGCAGGTGGATTCTTTCCCACCTCAGCTACCAGGGAAGCCCATTGAATACCTAATGAGTGTCAAACACTATGATTTGCATTGATAACAGAATGCAGCATGGACAGGCCTTGTCCCTCTTCTCATAGAGCGTATAATTTGGAGGCAAAATGGAACACTAAATGTGATCATGCAGTGTGACAAGCTCTATGAGAGAAAGCTCAGGGGGCTGTGAGAAAAGAGAAGAGACAGTCTGGGGCCAAGGGACTCCTTCGTGAGGAAGTGCTATGTAGGCTGAAATCCTGTGAATTCAGCTAGCTGGCTGAATCCTGTCAGCCAGGTGAAAGCCAGGGGAAGGGTTTCTTGGTGAGTGAAAGATCGTGTCTCAAGCCCAGAGGTGAGACACCATAGCACACTCGGGAATGGAAAGAGGCTCGGTGTAGCTGGAGGGCAGAGTGGGGACTTTGTTTCATGGTCAGTGAGGAACTACTGTAGGGTTTAAATAGATGAGAAAACAGATAAGATTTATCTTTTAAAAGGATGATTCTTGCTCCCTGAGGACAGTGGATCCGACAATGGGACTGGAAACAGAACCAGAGGCCGAAATCTAGATAAGAGATAATTGTAGGAACCAGGAGCAGAGAGACCAAGAGATATAGACCGAGAAATTTAGATGTCACCCGGGTTCCAAATATGTCACACGATTGTATTCACATTGTACATTCACTGCCAGGCAAACCTTGCTCTTTCTCTGCACAGATTCAAGTTCTACCCACACTGATGCTGTATGTGAAGTTTTCTCTGGTTTTCAACCCCAGTACCTGTATGAATGTTTGTAAGCTATTATCTCTCTGCACCCCTTATTTCACAAAAAGAATTAATTTGCAATGTCAGTTGTTTCCTTAGCGTATTTATTTTCTCAAGTGGATGACAAGTAGTAGGAGCAGAAATCATGCTAATACACCTTTTTATTTCGTTCCTCTTCAGTGTTTCCTTCTTCATCTTGTGCTAGGTGGATGAGCCGTAAATATGTGTCCTCTTGACCAGTTGTGATGCTGCTGTACTTTCAAAAATTCTACAGGTAGTTCTCTTTCACGTTTCATTTTAAACGGCACAACCAGCCAATCAGTCTAGTAGTTCAGTTACTCATTTATTCATTAGCTTGTGCCTTTATTCATTCACTTAGTTTGTGCTTTATCCATTCACTCATATTTTTTAAGTCCTTGCTATGTCTTAGGCACTACTCTAGAGTTGATCTATTACCTTTTTCTCAACCATCTGTTTAATTTTGGGTACTGTGCTTTTTATCACAGAGCCAGACCACTTCTCCTATTTGGCATATAAAACAAGAATTGAATGTACTGGAAATGTTTTTCTGCTATAAGCATAGCTTAGCACATGGTACCCAGATGAGCTGTCTTACGGTGTAAGAAGGGGCTAAGGTGTGGACTGATTCCTTTGGCTTCCTAGATGGAGCTCTAGATTTCTGTAGTTGGCAAATGTCTTGCCCAAGGGACTTAGACCTTGGTATTTGAATGTGTACTGGACTGAGTTAATTCTGTCTTGATTTTTAAATAGTTTCTAATGTTTACTCAGTAGAAGCAGAGTTAAATGGTCCCAAATACTCCAAAACTCATGAATCAGAAGAATGTTAGAGCCCTAATGTAAAATTCTTAATGTAAAGAAAAATTTGATCTTTTGCCCCTGCTGCCTGACCAGCCCCAAGTAGGCCATTCCTGCCAGGAACAGGCACTGGACTAACTGTGGTTTGGAAGGAAAGTTTCTGAGTTCCAAAATTCTTCTGAGCTGTACTTACCATGATTTTTATGCTAGCATTGCATCAAAGCTCTTCTTTGGTGAAGAAATTGCCATATATGATTAAAAATAATTTGGGGGGCAGGATTTCTACCAGGAATTGAACAAACAATGTACTGTCTTATCCTGGTTCTAAATTCCTAATGCATCTGCTTTGTACAGTCCCCATTTCATAAAACTACAATTCCTCATTTGTCTGAGTTCTTTCTGCTTGTGTGCTAGCGGAGTCACACCCCTTTATTTTTGGCCCTCAAGGCACCTTCCCAAGTTTGGGAAAGCCTCTTATTTGAAGTCACAGAAGCCCTAAATAATGCAGTTGTTGCAAGCATCCTTGCTCAACATTTAGCAAGCTACCCCATTGCTTTCCCCCGGCAGAGCAGATATTGTAAAATGGCTGACTCCTTAACTAGTTTCCTGAAGAGAACTCCCAATCTCTGCTCCGCTTTCCTGCCAGAGCCACCATCTTGGATTCTGATACTTTTCCAGTTTCTCTCTCTCGAAACTCCCCAGTCAAACATATGTGGCCACACAGAAGAAATCGGATGCTTTATTTGTTTGCTTTATTATTTTTACCTGAAGGTGCACCATGAGTCTGTGAGTGAGCTTGTAGAAATTTCTAGGTTCCACCAGCTTTTGTGCTGGGCCTCAGTCTCTCAGCTGTGATCCTAAAACTTTTCCTCATATGCTAATGCCTCCTTTAGACTTAGACATTTTTTTTTTTTTTAATTTTGTTTGTTTGTTTTTGATACCAGATCTCTATATCACTGTGTGTGTGTGCTCCATCGCTCAGTTGTATCTGACTCTTTGCAACCCCATGGACTCTAGCCCGCTAGGCTCCATGGAATTTTCCATGTAAGAATACTGGAGTGGGTTGCCATTTCCTTCTCCAGGCTCTATATCATTAGGTCACCTTAATTGGCATGTAACAAAATCCTAGCCTAAACTGGCTTAAGCAAAAAGGCAATTCATCGGCTTACCTAACCTTGGAAGTTCAGGGAGCAAGGTAAGGCACAGCTGGATTCAGAGCTCACAGGGGGCTCTTAGGACTCAGTTTCTCTCCACTCCTTGGTTCTGCCTTCTGCTGTGGTCAGCTTTTGTCCCATGTTTCACGCACAGGAGTGATAGCACTTGGCAATAAGAGATACATCCTCTAATTTCCAGGTCCTGTGGAAAAAAGTGACCCAAGATGTTCAATAAAATTCTTAACCTATCATTAACCAGAGTGTTTTTCATGTACTCATCCCTGAAGCAGTCACTGTGGCTAGGCTTATGTGGAGTAGCAAAGAACATCCCTGATGTGGGAGTCCTGGTAAAAAGCCCAAAACACAGCAAATCAGAAGAGCTATCCCCCTCAGCTCCCAACTTGGGTGGGGAATCCCCTTTTCTCATTCCTTCACTCACAAAGTTTCCAAATTGCTGTTGTTTTAATAAGGAAAAGTATTTATTTGTACCTTACACAATTTTTGAAAGCCATTATTGCTATTCAGTTTTTGGTATTTACTACAGTGCTGGGAGCAAAGTTAGCAAAAGAAAAGCTTATTGAATAAATGAATTACAGGTTGAATGAAGTGATAGTAATTTCTTGGCAGCTCCAGTTCCCTTACAGTGACCCTTTCAGGCAACCCTACAGGGGTTCAGACTACAGAAGAGTTCAGTGCCTGCCACAAACATGTTTGATCTGCTGCAAAATACATCCATTTTCAAGAAGGTAATGCTTATGTGAGGTAAAACTTGGAGGTTACCACCCCCAAATGAGCATTGCCAGCCTGTGCATGTGTGCTCAGTAGCTCAGTCATGTCTGACTCTTTGTGACCCCATGGACTGTTGGCACCAGGTTCCTCAGTCCATGGAGTTTTCCAGGCAAAAATACTGGAGTGGATTGCCATTTTGTACTCCAAGGCCAGGTTGGCTTTAAAGGATACACAACCCTGTAAAACCATTTAAAACCCAGTTGTCAGGGTCTGAATGAACCATCATTATAAACATGTGTATATTCTTTTTACACTCATTAACATTACTTTTTTGGTTTCATAATTGTGGTTGTATTTGTTTTTGAGTTTTTATTTTCAGTTTTATCTTTTGTTTTATTCCCATTATGTTACTTTTTCAAAGTGGAGTAATCTAGACTACATTTTCAAAATTCTTTTTTTAAAAAGTTCATATATCATTTTAGGAGCTTCCCTGGTGACTCAGCAGTAAAAAAAAAAGTCCACCTGCAAAGCAGGAGCTTCAGGAAATGCAGTTTCAACCCCTGCATTGGGAAGATCCCCTGGAGAAGGGAATGGCAGCCCACTCCAGTATTCTTGCCTGGAGAATCCCATGGACAGAAGAGCCTGGGGTCTACAGTCCATAGGGTCGCAAAGAGTCAGACACAGCTGAAGTGACTTAGCACGCACACATGTCATTTTAAATGCCATTTGTAGAAGCCCAACAAATGAGTGGAATGTATCAGCTTTTATCTTTTAATAAAGGTTATAAAATTCAACTATTAAAGATATCTGCTAGCATTATTTTAAATGTGATGTTTTGTCTGAATTGAGAATAGGCAAAGGTTAGCTCACCAAAATTCTATAAAAGTGTTTGCGAAATTTGGATTAGTCAAGGTATCTTGAATTGGCCTCAACAAAATTGATCAAAACTTTCTTCCTGTTCCCCTTATATGACTGATTAAGAGGACATCAAAGCCTATCCCTGGTAATTATTCTTAATGTTGTTTTATAGGCTTAAAATCTCAATTATAGCACACACATGAAATTTAAATAGAAATTTAAGAGTGAGAAAACTCCTACCTCCTTTATTATTACTATTACTAATAATTATACTGAGGGTGGTTACCAGTTATTGATTGTTGACTATGTGCCAGTGACCAGAGAAGGTACTTGGATTCACAATTTAATTGAATTTCCTCAACGACTATAGATAGTATTTATTCCCATTTCTGAGTGAGGAAACCAAATTAAGAAAACTTCTCTGAGATTTCACACAACCTTGAGAGTTAAATACAAGTCTGCCTAATTTCAAAGTTCACAATTTCCATTTCGGTACTACTAACTGAAAGATTTAGTCTTTATGTCTACAAAACAGAAATAGCACTGCCTCATGAAGTCCTTCTACCTGGCCCTGACTGGCCCATTCTAGAGAGGTGCTTCACTTGGGTGGTAGGTAATGTGTCCACAGTCTTTGGGGACTGGACTCCAGTTTTGTGTATCAGACAGGTCCCATGTGAGTGCTCCTCACATTTGGACTTTTCATTACTAGTCCTCACACTGGTAAATCATCTGTAAAATTTGTCATGTTTGGGAAAGAAGAGATTAAAGATCTTGATTAAGATGAGTTGGAAGTGGTTATAGTGTTCATAAAAGCTACATATTTCTATCTTGTGTCTTAATTAGTGGATAAACAAGGATGTGTCAATCCATTCTCAGACTTTAGCACATTTTTATGACCAGGAAGCCTTCCATTAACAGTAGGCTCAAAGTACCAAGGCATCAGTGGGAAAGGCTCTTCAAGGAGAGTAGCTTTGCTCAAACGGCTTTAAGCAAGAAAAGGAGTTCTTGTAGCTAATGTCGTTGACAAGTTCAGGCAGTATCAGCTTCAGGCACAGCTTGGTCTAGGGTCTCAAACAAATGCCGTTAGACGTCTGTGTCTATGTACCTTTCGTCTCTGCTTTCTTCTCTGAGCTTAGTACTCCCGATAGCAGGAGGGCCCTCAGAAGCCTCATGCTTACAACCTATCAGTTTTCACATCCAGAACAAAGGCAGTTATTTCTCTCCTAGGAGTACTAGCCCAAATCCTGAGAATGACACTTTGGCTTAGCTTGGCTTGGCTCATACACCCACTTCTTAAATCAATTACTGAAACGAAGGCAGAGAACTAGCCAGACCTGGGTTGTATATTGTCTTCTGCAACTTTAAAGTGGGATTAGCCCCTTCAGAACCATAAATTCTTGAAATGTATAGAAAAATGTTTTTCCAAAAGAAAGTCAGGAAGAAGGAGGACCAAAGGAATCAACCAATCAATTAACCACCATCAACAACAAAAACATAGGTGTCCACCATATATTTTCTAGAACTCAGTTTCTCTATCTGGAATCAAATCTGACTCCAAAATACTGTGCTACTGTGTACCGTGGGGGAAGCAGGCAGAAAAAGATGTGGTATATAGGCTAGCATTAGTCAGGGTAACAAGGATGAGCTCTGGGCATTCTAGTGACCCAGCGAGCCTGCAGGCTACAGTAACTATTGCTAAGATAAGAATGGGTCCCAGCTGGGAATGTTTTCCAGTTGGGAAATGGGTGAGGGAGAGCAAGATCCATCTTGAGGAAAAACAGATTTATTTTCAAACATCCATTTGGGATGATTGTTAAACAAGTCTTTTAGAACACTTCCAAGCCCCTGCTTGGTTGCTCTCTTAAGATGTGACATTTGGGAGAAAACACCCACTGTTACTAGTGACTTGAAAATAAGGATGAAGTAGGAAACTACGTCAAATAATATAGGACCATCAGGAACAGGAGTGATGTGGGTGGCACTGAGTTAAATAGAGTTGTTTTGGAAGGGTGTGGATTAATATAGTTTGTGGAAATCACTTTCTTATCAGTTGAGTAAAAATATTAAAAGGATTTGGGTTTATGTTTCAACATTTTCAGTAAGAAAGAAAGATAACAGCCCCTCCCCACCCGCCAAAAAATCTTGTCTTCTCATTGGTAGAAAGTGATGCTCACTCTGTGAGTCATATTTAATATAGAAAGTTAAGGAACCTTTGGTTCAGAGCAGAGGATCCTGGGAACACATTACTAGATAATAGAATAAATTACAGGCCATTCAGGAAAATAATATCAAGGGCCTCAGCTATAAAGAGAAACCCAAGTTCAGAAGATGCTCTTGGAGTAAAGCACTTATAGATCAAATAAAAATTCCTATGAATTTTCTAAACTCAGAAATTTAATTCAGTTGGGTATTAGAGAAAAACTCTTGATGTTTCCAAATTTTTAAAAGGGGAAGAAAAAAAAGATACCCTGTTTTCTGTTTTCCTGTCCTGTGAAAAGTGCTGGAGAGCTGGGCTCCAGGGCTAATGGATGGCACCTGGAATGGGTGTCTCGTCCACTTGAGGAACCAAAGTAAGTACCTCCTCCATTCTCAAGTGGATATTGGCTAAAGCAACTCGCCCTGTGCCTGTCAAAATATAAGCTTAGGATGGCATATGGGATTAGAGAGGGAGCATAGGCCCTCAGGGGCTTCCCTAGTAGCTCAGGTAGTAAAGAATTCGCCTGCAAAGTGGGAGACCTGGGTTTGATCCCTGGGTCGGGAAGATTCCCTGGAGAAGGGAACAGCTAATTTCAGTTGAGCTATTTCAAAAGGATGCTGTGAAAGTGCTGCACTCAATATGCCAGCACATTTGGAAAACTCAGCAGTGGCCACAGGACTGGAAAAGGTCAGTTTTCATTCCAATCCCAAAGAAGGCAATGCCAAAGAATGTTCAAACTACCACACAATTGCACTCATCTCACATGCTAGCAAAGTAATTCTCAAAATTCTCCAAGTCAGGCTTCAACAGAATGTGAACTGTGAACTTCCAGATGTTCAAGCTGGATTTAGAAAAGGCAGAGGAACCAGGGATCAAATTGTTAACATCCTTTGGATCATCAAAAAAGCAAGAGAGTTCCAGAAAAACATCTACTTCTGCTTTATTGACTATGCCAAAGCCTTTGACTGTGTGAATCACAACAAATTGTTCTTCAGGAGAACAGTTCTTCAAGAGATGGGAATACCAGACCACCTGACATGCCTCCTCAGAAATCTGTATGCAGGTCAAGAAACAACAGTTAGAACTGGACATGGAACAACAGACTGGTTCCAACTTGGGAAAGGAGTATGTCAAGGCTGCGTATTGTCACCCTGGTTATTTAACTTACATGCAGAGTACATCATGAGAAATGCTGGACTGGATGAAGCACAAGCTGGAATTGAGATTGCCGAGAGAAATATCAATAACCTCAGATATGCAGATAACACCACCCTTATGGCAGAAAGTGAAGAAGAACTAAAGAGCCTCTTGATGAAAGTGAAAGAGGAGGGTGAAAAAGTTGGCTTAAAACTCAACATTCAGAAAACTAAGATCTTGTCATTTGGTCCCATCACTTCATGGAAAATAGATGGGGAAACAGTGGAAACAGTGACAGAATTTATTTTGGGGGGCTCCAAAATCACTGCAGATGGTGACTGCAGGCATGAAATTAAAAGATGCTTGCTCCTCAGAAGAAAAGTTATGACCAGCCTAGACAGCCTATTAAAAAGCAGAGACTTTACTTTGCCAACAAAGGTCCATCTAGTCAAAGCTATGGTTTTTCTAGTAGTCACGTATGGATGTGAGAGTTGGACTATAAAGAAAGCTGAGCACTGAAGAATTGATGCTTTTGAACTGTGGTGTTGGAGAAGACTCTTGAGAGCCCCTTGGACAGCAAGGAGACCCAACCAGCCCATCCTAAAGGAAAGTAGTCCTGAATATTCATTGGAAGGACTAATGCTGAAGCTGAGACTCCAATACTTTGGCCACCTTATGCAAAGAACTGACTCACTGGAGAAGACCCTGATGCTGGGAAAGATTGAAGGCAGGAGGAGAAAGAGATGACAGAGGATGAGATGGTTGGATGGCATCACTGACTCAATGAACATGAGTTTGAATAAACTCTGGGAGTTGGTGATGGACAGGGAGGCCTGGTGTGCTGCAGTCTATGGGGCCAAGAAGAGTTGGACATGACTGAACAACTGAACTGAACTGAATGCACTCCAGTATTCTTGCCTGGAGAATCCCCATGGACAGGGGAGACTGGTGGGCTGCAGTCCATGGGGTTGCAAAGAGTCGAACATGACTGAGCAACTAAGCATAGCACAGCACAGCACATGGGACCTCAGACATTTCCAGGTAAAATGAATTGTATAAGGCCTGGCCTTAGATGGTCTGCAGCTCATTAATCCCCCTTTCCACAGTGGTGGGCTGGCTGCTGGAGATGTGGGCTGCAGATGGAAAGTGCACTTTCCTGGGGGTGTTTGTTCTATTATCCAGGCCCCTCTTAGGCACCAAAAATATTCATTTCCTGGCATGCCTGTGGATTCGGAGCATGGATGTCCAGTTTGCTCTTTGGATAGCTTTGGACAGCTGGCTGGGCCCTGGAATATATGAAAGGGCCAATGGGAACCCTCTATTATGCTAGGTTGTGTCTGACCCAGCCGTCTTGCAACACCAGCATGACCCTCAGCTGACCTCTCTTTCCTCGATTCTCTTACTTCTGACCATTCCAAACATTGCTGCCAGGTATGCCTTCTCAAATCACCATTTAAAGTGGTGAAACCTTGTCTCAAAGATCAGTAGGGACTTTTTGTTTTCAGAAGGGTTTTGAATACCTCCATCTCAGATAGGCCAGTGTTGCATCCCCATAGGCCTTCAAACACCTTGCTCATGCCTCCCTCCCAATCTTTGCCCATCTCTTCTTTCCCTTGGGCTAGAATTTCTCTTGCACCCCTCACCACCCAGTATCTACCTACCCTCTCCAGATCACTCCAACTCTCAGGGTTTTTTTCAACAGATTGCTTATATTTTACAGCATCTAAACTGCTCCTTGAACAATTAATTGTGCCATTTTTCTCTTTAGCACATTTTTATGTACTTATGTTGATGCGGCTATAAATTTCTTCCTCTCTTGTATCTCCCAGAGAGATGATCACATAGGAGATATTTAATAATTATTGAGTAGATGAATACATAACTCAGGGGCATCAATAGCACTGAAAGCCTTCTTGTGATTTGAGTAAAACAGGTTAGAAAAATAACAACCTACTCCCAACCTTGTGATTTCAAAATCTGAATTTGCTCTACAGGTAGGTCAGGATGCCCTTTGTACCACTTGTTTTAATTTTCAGCAAGAAAATATACTAGAAACATCTTTCATCAGAGGAATATTTCTACTGTCCATCCTCTGCTTAGAAACCTCTAGTGATTTTCTATCAGTACAACATCAATAACAAGCCAGCCCCTGGAATTCTATGCTCTCCTGCCTCCTTGCTCTGATCGGTTCCCACAGACTCCACTTCCTAGTTCCAACCTCATTTTCAGGGAGATCGAGCAGCCTTCCTTTGCCCCTTTCTTCTCCCAGTCAGATGGGCTGCTTTCCTTGCCTCCTGGGCAAAAAGCTAGAACCTTCTGAAGTTTTATCTTTAAAGCTGTGTAAAAGCGCCTCTAAAGCTGGAGGGCCAAAGTGGGGGAGGTGCAGAGATCTGATTTACCGTTCAGTCTCTGTGACTTGTTGAGATTAAAAAAATAAACAAAAGCAGGCATATTTGAAACATTAAAGATACATCAATTACTTCCAGCTTGTGCTGTTTCCTTTTGAACTCCTCATCTTGTGACTGTTATTGTCTCCCTGCTCCTGAGAGCCTTTGTCCCCTTCTGGGGTCTGAGGCCCACCCTTCAAGGGAGGCTTGGCCAGGGAAAAGGAAGCCAGGGGAAGTGCGGTTGTCCCCGAGCCGAGCTGGCGCCCTGATGGCTTAGCAAGCCTTGGCTGCCATTCGCTTCCCGCTTACCAAGCTGGCTCTCCACCTGAATGTTTGCAATGAGGGACATGGGTGGATGGAGTGTCCTAACTTTCATGGCGGCCGAGCAGCCTAAGCCCTCCACTTGCAGGCCCCTGATTCATAGGCAAAGGGGCTAAAAGCCCAGAAGGAGAACAGTGCTGGTGACAGCAAATAATATGAACAAACAGAGGCTGGAATGCCTCCCCAGGTCTCATTTTCACACTCAGTCATCCCTTGCTTGGAAATCTGCTTTCATTTGCTTGGAGTCAACTCCAGGGAGAAGAGGAGCCTTATAGGATCCCCGGGTGGTCAGGGTCAAATCTTTAGGGGTGACTTAGCCCAGGGCCTGCTGAGGTCAAGTGCTGTATTTTGTGATCTTCCCTGGGACTTCCGTCTCATGGCCAGGACTGTACGCAACTCATAGTTGACTTGAGCATCTGTGAGAAATACAAAGGTTGAAAGAACATTATTGTTAAAAGGGATCTGAGCAGTCAGTCTTCTTTCCATAGATGAGAAAATTGAGGCCCAACAAGTATGTAAAACTCTTCTTGGATTTTCGTCTTCATTCATTTATTTATTCTGCAGATATTTATTTAGTACTTAGGGCTTCCCAGGTGGCTCAGTGGTAAAGCATCCGTCTTCCAATGCAGGAGACCTGGGTTCCATCCCTGGGTCAGGAAGATCCCCTAAAAAAGGAAATGGCAGGCAACCCATTCTAGTATTCTTGCCTGTGAAATCACAAGTGCAGGGGAACCTGGCAGGCTACAGTCCATGGGGGTCACAAAGTGTTGCACACGATTTAGTGACTAAACAACTGCCATGAATGTGCAAGGCAGAGTGTTCAAGGTCCTAGTGCTGGTTTATAGCAGAACTGGGACCAGATCTCAGGCTCCTCATTCCTGGTCCAGTATTGCCATATGTATTGTTTTCCCTACAAAATATCATAAGTCAGCATGTTGATTAGTTACTTGACCGTTCATCCAGTCCCTACTAAATTCCAGGCACTGGTGTGTGACACATGATTTCAATCAATTTTATACCATCTTGAAAGATGTATGCTGAGGGAATCAAGGCTCTGAGAGGTTGCACATTGTGTTTGCCATTAAGGAGTAGAATTGGGATTGAATTGGGAGTCCATTTGACTGCAAAATCCAAGCTCCTTTTTCATCATGGTGCATTAGCAGCTTAATTTCTCCCAAAACTTCATACTCTAATGAGGTTGATCTCATTCCCCACCAAGGGACTCCCCTCCTTTTCACCAGAAAACCTTTGGAAATGGAGTTCCCCTGCTTGCCTACCCTTCTTTCCTTCTCTCTACCTTATTCCTACATCTCCCTGGGGGATCACACCTTAATTAGCTCATACTTCAGGAATGTTTAGAAATGATGAAGCCCAGCCACCAGGTTTAACTTAGCTGAACTTACTGTTTAGAGAGTCATCATTCCTTCAAGTCTGTTTTATTTTGTCAGATTTTACTGAGAAGCCCGGGTCAGATGAGCAGAGATTATCCCTACATAAACCTTTGTCGCTGACCCTTTAGAGAACAGAGGAAGACCTTGACCTGACTTTATTCTTTTTGTTGGGAACAAATTGCTCCTTGCCCGGGGGAGGGTTATTTGCTATTGTTCAGCCGAGTCAGGGAATGCTCTGGATAATCAGATATTCTGATGAACAGAGTTACATTACATGGACCATCAGCTTTTAAGGAATTAGAATGAAATACACTTAACACAAATACTGTACTAAGCACAACATAATTTGCTTGCTGGGTTCTGGTGCTGATCCTGTGGGCACCAATTGTCACTTGACAGGACATCTTATGAATAGAGCGCAAGAAACCAGGTAACTAACTTGTTAAGTGGTTCTGAGTCATTCCACTTTTCCTTCCTGAGTCCTATTTCCTCCTCTGTAACACAAGCATGTTGGATTCGATTCATTTTGGTATACATGTTGCATGCATGCCTTCATACTCTGCTCCTGGGCCCATATCAGACATCACGAATCAATTGAGGCAGTTTTTCCTTTAACCCCTGACAGCCTCAGGATTTCTTTACATCTGATGTTCCAGCACCAACCTTCAGTGGATTGGAGTTGGCATATGAAATAAGTCTATTTGCTATTGTTGAACTAGATGATCTCTATGGTCTTGACTTTTATGAGTTGCCTGGAGTAAGTGAATGGCGGATGCAAAGCTGGATGGTGAATAGTTGGTGGTATGATCAAGCATTGAGTATGTGACCACTCAACTGTGATTGTTTTTCTTCTTCAATCTACTAAGACCTAGGCTAATGTGGCTACTGAAAACTATGGTGGAACTTCATCTAAAATCCCGGGTGAATGGTGACAAGAGGGATTGATCAGCTTGGTTCAAGACCTAAGATTCAAGTCCCTCTCATAGAAACAGGCATAAGTCAGTAAGCCCACATCTGAGTTCCCTCTGCCCACAGCACTAGACTGGGATGTGCCATTTATGTTATGGTTAGTGGGATGTGAAATACAAACCTCCTAGTGAATTAGAACCCCCTTGGAGTCAGGGAGAAGGTTCTAGTTATCTTTTGGATGCACAGCCTGATTCTATAACAAACTGTTTAACTTTTGAAAAATCACTTGACTTCTCTCTGCCTCAGTTCTTAATTTACTAAACAGGGAAATAATAATAATATATACTTATGGGGTCCATGGTGCCCGTCAGATGAGGTTATTGATGGAAGTGCTCAGAAGACCACTTGGTATATTCTTGCTATTGTTTTAGTATAAAATCACAGACTACTCCAATGTGTGATGAACACGCAGGCTGATGTATGTTGACTGACTGAATTTTTAAATGACCATCAGAGGCAAACATGCACCTTTGGAGAGACTCATCCAAGAACCGTCAGGAAGCCACATAAGACCGAATGGTACCACAAGCTAGTGGGGAACTGAACAGGGAAGACTTAGTACTAAGGGTCTGAATCCATCTGCTTTTAAGGCCCTGAGAACTGCTGAAGGGAGACACAGGACGTGGGGAAAAGCTCTGCTCAGTTTTCTGGGCTCAGGCAATTTTTATTCTTGAAATTAGAAGCTTCCATATTTTGAAGCATATTCAAATCATGAAAGTACTTTCATGAGAATATATCATTTTTATCTCATTGTGTCCTCAAACAAACTTATAAACTCAAGCTCAAGGCAGTATCACCTCTATATGATGAGAGGAAGCTGAGGCCCAGAAAGGTTAATTTGCCTAAGGACACACAGCTTGTGTGGGAGATGCAGAGCCTGCACTCAGACTCCTGTCTCCACAATCTCCTCTTTTCTCTCTACTTCCTGTTCTCCACAAGCATAGTTCAGTTATAGGTTTCCCAGCAGTTTTTTCCAAATAGCATCAAGAAAAAGCAATTTTATTAATTTATTCATATAAATAATGGGTTGATGAGTGACTTTTATCTTCCTCAAATCCTACAACCAAAATATTCTTACAAAAGGAGTCTGTAAAACATGCTTGGGCATGCCTGGAAAGAGATGACAGAAACAGCATATAATGCTTAATGAAACGTATAAGGGACAGAACTGGGCTTTTATTCGAAACATGATCTTCATTTTGCTGCCAAATAAAATAAAACAAATATGAAACAAGAACAAACCACTGTTGGACGTGTTTCCCTAAAGACCTGGACACATTGTGAAACCAGGACTTTATATGTTGCCCTTTAAAAAAAAAAATTAAAGGAACATGTACCTTTTGAGTAGACATGACTTTTAGTTTTCTTTTCCATGGTGGGAATACTTTTGCAAGAGATCAAAATCAGTTCATCCCCTCTTCTTCCTTGAGACTGGACATGCAGTAAATCCACTTTCCAAAATGCTACTCCACCATGACCTGAAATGAGTGGGACTGGGTCCCCATGTTTTCACACTTGAGAGTCCCTATTCTCATAGTCCTATGCCTTCAGCTGATTAAAATGATCTGACCCCAAGGGGAGCCATATTCTGGGTAAGCCAGCAAGATCCTTTTCTTTAGATGTTTTCAGCCACAGAGAGGAGGATTCTAGTTGGTGTAAATACTTGAGTGGGGAGAACATGGAGATCAGGCCTAAGATAGCTACACTGGGCCATGTCCAAAATGAGCACCCAGAGAAAAAACACAGGGAGAGAAACGGAAAAGTGGAGCAGATACAAAAAAAGAAGTGAAGGCATGAGAAAATACGAGAAAGACTGTGTAGGTCTTGAAAAAATAGAAGGACTATTTTTCAAAGCCCAGATTTCAACTCCAGTCCAGGAGGTCTGGCTGGACTTCTTGACCTAAGATTGCATGAAATTCCATAAGATGCCCTCATGTCACACAGAGTGTGACACTCTAGTGTTGAGTAAATTGTTCATTAAATAACCCTCCTTCCTTGGGCTACTTTGAGTAGATTTTTATTCCTTGCAACCAAAAAGTCTTTGATTGGTATGGTACAACTTTCTCCAGCTGACATACAAGTTGGTGGGGCTCATTCCAATGATCAGGTGATTTCTTTCTTCCTTTAATGTAATGATTTATTATGCATTTTACACGTTCCAGAATCTGCAAGATATTTCACTGTGTGATCTCATTTAAGCCACGCAACAATTTAGGTTTGTACATATGATTTAGTATACACAATAGTCAGCAATAAATATTACTGTATAGTACTTAAAGTAAGTAAAGTCTTACTTGCTTTATTAGTAAAGTGATTGGTATCTTTACTACCAATCTTATAGAGGAGAAAAACAAGAACAACTCATCTGACCTAAGTTCATACAGGCAATACATGGCAGAACTACTATTAAAATCTACAACTGGGCAGATCATTTAGCATTTCTTTGTTTCAGTTTCCTTATTGTAAAATGGACACAATAGTATCTAAAAGGAAGGAATGTTTTGAGATCTAAAGACAAGAGGTGAAGACATAAAAGTGTCTAACACATTGCCTCAAGATCAGTGCTCAATGAATATTTGTTTAAAATAATAGTAAGTCAAAGATTCTTAACTGAGGTCCATTGATGGGTTCCAACCCTGTTTACTCCTGTAAGTTACATGCAACATTTTATGTCAATGTCCACTCTTCTTCTTTTTTTTTTTTGCTGGAGAAAATGTGTGCTTTCAACAGTTTTCACCCAAGTCTGTGCTCTCCCTTGTGCATTTCTCTCACTTGTGAGGTGTGGCTAAAACTATTAACAGTGGGTTTTCTCATATTTGGAAGATATTTGAGGAGAGCTGGGCCTATTAGACCTCCCCAACCAGGCAAAATAAATCCTCACAAGTACATAAGTCTGAGCCCATAGGTCATGGGGTTGGGGCTAATACCTCAGGGGGTAATTAAGTCTTCCTCTGTTAGTTCTCCTTATCATTTTCAAGAGAGAGTTTGAGCTCAAGATCCCATCTGATATTTCTCTGCTTCTCAATAAGAGTTTGGTGATTTTTAAAAATAATACCTCGTGATTACACACATACACACACAGTAGCAAAGTCTTAAGGGGATGATTTCCAAACATTTTATTGGCTTTAGTTGATAAAGATTGAGGGAACTGTTCTTGTATTTTAGCTTCAAAATTTGTGAAAGTGATTCCATGAATTAAATTAGCCATTTTGTCTCTTTTTAACATATAATCCAAATAATAGCACAAACACTTATTGAGTACTTATTTTATGCCAGTAACTAGTGTGTTGGGTGATACCCTGCTGGCTCAGATGGTTAAGAATCTGCCTGCAATGCGGGAGACCTGGGTTCTCTCTCTAGATCAGGAAGATCCCCTGGAGAAGGGAATGGTTACCCACTCCAGTATTCTTGCCTGGAGAATTCCATGGACAGAGGAGCCTGGCAGGCTGTAGTCCATGGGATCACAAAGAGTCGGACACAACTGAGCAACTAACACTTCAAACCAGTGTGTTAGTTTCGTTATTTCTAATTCCCAACCACCTTATGAGATTAGATATATCATTGTTTCCACTTGTAGGTTAAGAAGCCACGCCTTGGCAAAGAAAAAGCACATATCCAAAGTCACCTGGTATGTATCCGACTGGAAACTTCAGTTACTAAAATATCATTGATTTGCTTCACGGTACAGTAGAAAGTGTGTCGTGTGTGAGTGGAATCCCATCTGTGAGGACATTTGGGTTTAATTTTCATGTCTCTCACAGCTGGAAAAATCAATTCTCAGTTTCTTCACCCAACAAATCAGATACCCTTATTCCTGCCTCCTCTTCCATCAATGAAGAGACTTCTGTCTGAGTGTGCACACATGCTCCCCAAAGACAGAAAGTTATTCGGCTTAGTTTTAACAATCTAGATTCTCAGAGTTCAGCCAACAATGACATATTCTCTGAACTTTGTAGGGAAGAAAATCTGAATGTATTATTCTTTGTGAAGCCAGCAAGTGTTAGAAATTAAAATTTTACTAACACCCTTCTATCTTCTTAGTTTTCTACTCTTTAAATTGTAGATTTGTTATATCCATTGACTGGAGTCACCATAACAAAATATTGTAGACTAAGTGGCTTAGATAAAAGACACTTCTCACAATTTCAGAGGCTAGAAAGTTCAAGCTCAAAGTACCAGCCAAATCAGTGTCTGGAGAGGGCCTTCTTTCAGGTTTGTAGATGGCCAGCTTCTTGCTATATCTTCACAAGGCATAAAGAGAGAACTCTTTCTCTCTTCTTCTTTTTCTAAACCCATCATTGATCCCATCATGAATGTCCTACACTCATGACCTCGTTTAACCCTAAGTATCTCCCAAAGAATTCCCAAATAATATCTCGAAATTGGGAGTTAGGCATGAAATTTTTGCACCAGGATTTATGTCCCTGGATATGCCCCAATGACTCTTAATTTATCGTCCATAGGAACTTGAAGAGAATTTGTATCTACTGTTGTGTGAAAATTATATAAATCTCAATTAAGTTGAATTGGTCATAGTGCTTTTCAGGACTTCCCTGGTGACTCAGATGGTAAAGTATCTGCCTACAATGTGGGAGACCCAGGTTTGATCTCTGGGCTGGGAAGATTCTCTGGAGAAGGAAATGGTAACCCACTCGAGTACTCGTGTCTGAAAAATCCCATGGATGGAGGAGACTGGTAGGCTACAGTCCATGGGGTCACAAAAAGTATGACTGAGAGACTTCACTTTCACTTTCTATATCCTTCTACTTCTCTGTATATTCATTCTACTAATTTTTGAGAGTTTGATATTGAAACTCCAACTAAAAATCTTAATTTATCTACTGAAAAAATAATTATAATATATAGTGGAACTATATGTAACTTTGCTCTGTATTTTCCAAGTTTCCTGTAAATGTATTACCATATTTTCATAATTTAAAAAAATTTTAAAGTAAGCAAAAATAAAATAAAAAATAAATAAATTGGAGGTTAGGGTTTCAACATATGAATTTTTTAGGGTCACAACTCTGAACATAGCAATTGTAGCTTAAAACAACTGGGAACCAACAGAGGGTTGATAACACTATTTTGTGAAATAACTAATTATTTAAAATTAGTTAAATTTTACTATTTAGCATGCAAATAGACTAAAGGAAGGTCCTTAACATGTACTTAGCTATATAAAATACTTACACCATTGTCCTAAATTTTTCTATGTGCTGACAAAACTTTGTCATAAAACGAATTTTGTAAACCATTGCTAATGAAATGTTTAGTATGAATTTACAGTGGAAGAGATAGAAACTTAGCTTTATTAAAAAAAATGTTTTGAAGCTCAACTAATTTGTGCCCAGAGTTTTCCTAATTTTTGAATTTTTGCAATTCTGCTCTGAGACACTGCCTGGAGGCAAAGAAGTTGAGAACACTCAGTCACTGATAGACATTTTAATCTAAGACATGTTTATCCAGCCCAATGTCAAGGATATCAAAGTGGACATTTTTAGCTCTTTATCTATGCTTGTTCATACAACCCTTGGTTATCCAGTGTAAAATGTTAATTTTAATCTTCAACAAATAATACTAGGTAAGTAGGATATCAATCTTTGATAAGTAAAACTAGACTCAAAGGTATTAACCACTGAAATTAACATCTACTCCAACCAACCATATGTCTCTGGATGGAGTTGGAGAAGAATTTCAGCTATCTAAGACTCATAAGTTCCCAGCTCTAAGTGGGACTTCAAATCATGTTTCCAGAACACAAAGAACACTTGATAAAGTTAGAGAGAAATATTTTTCAAAAATATGTCACCAGGCAGCTTGGGAGTGATTTAGCAGAACCATCCTACGGGGTATGAATTTAACCTTTGATCCCAGCAAAGAAGGTCAGCAAATTTGTTTTTACTCTACATCTCATAATCATCTCAATGTCTGGATAAATCAGTTTCTAAAGAGGAGCCTGTGTTTGCAGATAAGTGATACTTTCACCCTCCAATTTTTAACCATTTAACCCTCTCTTCTCTGAATTAAATTCTACTGCTGTTCTCAACTTTTCTGGGGAGGGGAATCTAAAAACTTGAGATGCCATACAGTATTTTTTTGAAGTGAACCAATTTAAAGTATTTATTGAATTTGGTACAATATTGTTTCTGTTTTATGTTTTGGTTTTTTGGCTGCAAGGCATGTGGGATCTTAGCTCCCCCACCAGGAACTGAACCCACACTCACTGCTTTGGAAGATGAAGTCTTAACCCCTGGACCACAAGGGAAGTTCCAAGATGCCATATACTAGAAAGATATGCCACACTGCTGCCTGCAAAAGAAATTAAATGTCCAACAGAATGTTTTGGTGATTTTTTGTTTCTTCTCAGAGATGAACACATGAAAAGATATTGGTTTTTATCTATCAGTTCACCTGAAGTCTTCCTGCTAATCCAAGGTTGGCAAAGTATAGCCCATGGGATAAATCCAACCCACTGCTTGTTTCTGTAAAGTTTTATTGGAACACAAACATGCTCATTCATTTAGGTATTACCTCTGACTGCCTTTGTGTTACAATGACAGAACTGATTCCTTGCAACAGAGATCATATGTCTCATAAAGCCTAAAATATTTACTCTCTGGGTCTTTACACAACATGTTTGCCAACTGCTGCTTTAAATCAAAGAAAGAGGCTTGGGGTGGTGACATCATGAAAATACATCCTTAGCCCAGATACACCAGTGGCTTGGGGGTAACTGAGGATGGACATTGGTTTTCATCCAAACAGTCACTTTGAAGAAACAGAGTCTGAGAATGACATTAAACGGATGAAAAGAACAATGGTTGGGGATGCATCATAATGAGGTATAGACACAGTAACTAAATTTATTCCTCTGATTCTCCAGCAGCCTATCTAATAAAAACATGCTACGGTGGAGATGGACCCAGAATCTTCAGCTAATGTCAGCCATTTGGGAATAAGAGTTCCTTCTCTGCAGCAGATGTGTGGCTCAAAGTTCATCTCGAGTGCACTCACAGAGGCAGCACAGCCTGTGTTGTTCTGCAAGGGGACCAGCACTGGCCTGTCAATGGAATAACTAATTTTGTTAAAGGACTTGGGGAAACAGTGGGGGTTGGGAGCTAGGCTAGAACTTGGGAAAAACAATTTTAACCCTTTCTGGGCAGGATTAATTTACTTTTTAAATAATGATGATTTTATTCAAGAAATGCCTGTGGCATTTAGACCAAAAGAATGCAATAGGTTCTGCTAGCCGTCCTCGCAAGTCACCCCGTGTGGACAGCTGCCAGGAGGCTGATACACAAAGGCAATCGTTGCGTGCGTAGTTATTTAAGGCATAGACACTCCTCATCCCTTGAAACTGTTCCATTCTCAGGATTCTAAATTCCAGCTTCCTCTTGCCCCTGCTCAAAGGTCAAGTGCATGGGCTAATGAGGGTGGGCTCCCTCAGTTTTCTTCTTCAGTGCCAACTGCCAGGTAATCTTCCTGAGTCTGGATTTTCACTCCTGTCTTGGAAGAAGAAGGGCGGAGACCCACCTCTGGGTTTGAGCGTTGCCCAAGAGAGCATGCTTCCTGCTCTCTTTAGGACAGTTTCGTCATCTGTAGGTTCTTCATTTCTATTGACTCTTTCTGTTTCCCTAACTAATGTGCTTGGGTCTCACTTGCCCCCAAAATGTGAAAAATCAAAACCCAAAGCAACGTTTCTTCAACTTAGTTGTTCTCTTTTGCTATTTTTCTGGCTTTTTCAATCCTTTCACTATCTGCAACAAGTATAGGACTAGGTTAAGGCGTAACAACAGGGTTTCCCAGGTGGCACTAGTGGTAAAGAACCCCCTTGCCAAGGCAGGAGATGTAAGAGATGTGGGTTCGATCCTTGGGTCGCTGAAGGAGGGCATGGCAACCCACTCCAATGTTCTTACCTGGAGGATCTTACGGACAGAGGAGCTTTACAGTCCATGGAGCTGTGAAGAGTTGGACGTGACTGAAGTGACTTAGCTTGCACACAAGCACATGATGTAGTAACGCCCAGCCTCTGCGATTCAGTGGCTTGCCCCGTGCCTCCACTTCTGAAAGGAGGTCCCTACGCTGCTGCCGCCTACTTCACTCACTGTTCCCCTCACCCGGATCTTCTAAAACTTGGCTTCTGTCACCACTATGCCACTAAAATCACATTTTGTTGTTTTGAATTTTTTTTTTCTTAAAATGGCCTCATTGTTATATAACTATATTTTCTCTGCTATTGCCTCTTTGTTTTCTTTGTAAAATTTGACCCAAACTTTAATTTCCTTCCTCATGAATCCTGTTCTTGGTTTGTGTGATGAGCATTTGCAGGATTTTCCAGCTTTCTAATTTCCTTTCTACACGCTTTTTCGGTCTCCTTCACTAATCTCTCTTGCTCTTCCTCCTGTTCAGTGGAGATTGTCCAGGCAGCTCAGATACTTCTCTGTGCTTTCCCTGGGACTTCAGCCTTCAGCTCCAAACATGGAACTTCCAGTCCATCTATCCATCCATACATCTATCCATCTGTTTCTCCAGATCTTCAATTACAACCCAAACTTTGACTTGGATTATACTTGCAAATTAATGTAAACTCATAGATTCTCTGAAAAACCAACACTACTTCTTGTTCATGGAACTGTATCAATTAAAATGCTGTGGCTACAAGTGACATCATACCCCAACTCAGGTGGCCTAAACAATAAGAAAACTTATCTTAAGTAATAATAAATCTAGGTGCTTCTCTTGGCTCTGGCCTCTTCTGTGGGTCAGTTCTGGCTTCTGCTGGTTCCTGTCATGGTAGGTAGGCTTTTATAACATCCCCAGTGATTATATTCAGATACATCAGTCTCTAGAAAAAGGAGGCTGAGATGGTTGTTTTTTTGTGTGTGTGGTATTTTTTTTTAAAGCAATAAAATCTGTTCTAGAAGTCTCCCTAGCAGTCTTTCTTTTGTTTCTTAAAAAAAAAATTAATAACAGCTTTATTGAGATACACTTTGCATACCAGATAATTCACACAATTCAGTTTTTGGATAGATTCACAGGATCCACAGAACTGCACAGCCATCACCCCAATCAATGTTAGAACATTTTCATTGCTTCCAAAGAAAGCTTGCATCCATTTACAATCATTTTTCTTTTCCCTCTCTCTCAAGCCCCTGACAAGCACTAACCTACTTTCTGCCTTTATGGATTTGTGATTCTAAACATTTTGTTAAAAAGGAATCACACAACACATGGCTTTTTGTGTCTAACTCCTTTCACTTAGCATAATGTTTTGAGGCATATCCATGTTGTACCATGAAGCAGTATCTCATTCTTCTTTATTGTGGCATAGTATTCCACTGCATGGACATACCACATTTATTTATCCATTTCTTAATTGACGAATGTTTGGGCTATTTCCACTCCTTTGATAAATTTGCCAAGAATTTTGCCATATGCCCATGTTGAATCCAATCACTGGGAAGAAAATGGAGCCACCTGGATGTCTTGGATAAGTCAATATCCACCCGCTGGTGCTGAGGACAAGTGCGTCTTCTGTTAAGCAGGGGTCATTTAAAGGAGGGTAAATATTTGAATAAAATTGGAGGAGGGGAGGAGAGATGGGGAATGTGGGCTGGACAAAAAACAGGATCTGCTAAAGGCAGCAATCAATACTTTTTAAGTCTGAAAACTTTAGTTCTTTCTTCATTCTGATCAGTGATAGTCAATTGGTAACCAAACTTGTATATTCAGTCTTCACAGCTCCCTCTCTTTCTCTCTCTGCTCCTCTTCCTCTCCCTTCCCTTCTCTCTCTCCCCTCCTCTCTCCCTCTACCCTGCTGGGTGCTCCCTCCCCTCCCCCTTCAAGATCTTACCACTTCTCAATTGTTTTTTCCTAACAGTCTCCTGCTTACACCAGTCTTTCTGTTGTATCCTTTTCCTCCTCCAGTCCATCTACATATCTTGGTGAGAGCACATTTTTCTCAGCATCTCTCTACTAGGAATAATGTCTCAGCCTCTGCTCAGAAGTCTTCCCCAGCTCTGTTGCCGGTAAAACCAAGTCCAAATTCATCAAGCACACAGTTATTAAGGACAACTTCTTAATAACTTTAATTATTTATTCTTCTAAGTTACAAATTCCTCTTTCTATTTATGAAAGCCCTACGCACTCTTTAAGACATCTCAAATGAGAGCTAACATTTGTTAAGTTGTGGTTACAGGTCAGCACCGTTCTAACACAATTCCACTGAGTGTTCCTAAGAAGACTGTTCTCTCCCTGCCTTCTTCTTCCTCTCTCTTCTCCTTCCACCTCACTTCACCTCTCTCTTATTTCCACTGTTTCAAGTAGACATCTGACTCCCAATACATTTTTGTGGTGACCTAGCTCACATCCTAATTCCTAATGGTGTGGTCACTCACCTAGAGCCAGACATCCTGGAGTGTGAAGTCAAGTGGGCCTCATGAAGCATTTCTACAAAGTTAGTGGAGGTGATGTCATTCCAGCCGAGCTACTTCAAATCCTAAAAGATGATGCTGTTAAAGTGCTGGACTCAATATGCCAGCAAATTTGGAAAACCAGCAGGGGCCACAGGACTGGGAAATGTCAATTTTCATTTCAGTTTCAAAAAGGGCAATGCCAAAGAATGTTCAAACTACTGTATAACTGTGCTCATTTCATATGCTAGCAAGTTAACGCTCAAAGTCCTTCAAGCTAGGCTTTAGCAGTACATGAACTGAGAACTTCCAGATGTACAAACTGGGTTTAAAAAAGGCAGAAGAAATGAGGATCAAATTGTCAACATTCACTGGATCATAGAGAAAACAAAGGAATTCCATAAAAACATCTATTTCTACTTCATTGACTGCACTAAAGCCTTGGATTATGGGGATTACAACAAACTGTGGAAAATTCCTAAAGAGATGGGAATGCCAGACCATCTTATCTGTCTCCTGAGAAACATGTATACAGGTCAAGAAGAAACAGTTAGAACTGGACATGGAACAATTGGGAAAAGAATACATCAAGGCTGTATATTGTCACCCTGCTTATTTAACTTATATGCAGAGTACATCACGTGAAATGTTGGGCTGGGAAATCAAAAGCAGGAATCAAGATTCTTGGGAGAAATATCAATGACTTCTGATATGGAGATGATACCAATGTAACGTCAGAAGGTGTAAAGGAACAAAAGAGCCTCTTGATGAGGGTGAAAGAGGAGAGTGAAAAAGCTGGCTTAAAACTCAACATTCAAGAAACTAAGATCATGGCATCTGGTCCCTTTGCTTCATGGCAAATAGAAGGGGGAAAAGTGGAAGCAGTGAAAGACTTTATTTTTTGGGACTCCAAAATCACTGCAGATGGTGACTGCAGCCATGAAATTAAAAGATGCTTGCTCCTTGGAAGGAAAACTATGACAAATCTAGACAGCATATTCAAAAGCAAGGACATCATTTTGCCTGTATAGTCAAAGCTATGGTTTTTCCAGTAGTTGTGTATGGATGTGAGAGTTGGATCATAAAGAAGGTTGAGCTCTGAAGAATTGATGGTATCAAACTGTGGTGCTGGAGACTTTTGAGAGTCCCTTGGACTGCAAGACGATCCTAAAGGAAACCAACTCTGAATATTCATTGGAAGGACTGATGCTAAAGCTGAAGCTCCAATACTTTGGTCACCTGATGCAAAGAAGTGAGTCACTGGAAAAGACCTTGATGCTGGGAAAATTGAGGGCAGGAGGAGAAGGGGATGACAGAGGATGAGATGGTTGAATGGCATCGCTGACATAATGGATGTGAGTTTGAGCAAACTCTGGGAGATAGTGAAGAATAGGGAAGCCTGGCATGCTGTAGTCCATGGAATCACAAAGACTCTGACACGACTTGGTGACTGAACAACAACAACAATTCATGTCCAGTGGTGTTCTAATCATTGACTTCAGAGGGCTTCAGTCTCCTAGACTGAATGGTGCAGGGACTGGACAGCAGTGGAGCCAGGCTTCAAGTGAGTCACCCTTTCTGGGTATATAGGGCTTAACGGCCTTCTAGAATCTGCGTTCTGACATTTCCAAATCTCAGGCTTGAGTAGATTGGATTTCTGTCATGTGTGACATATCAAAGAGATATAATAATAACAGTAGCTCCTTAATAGTAAAGGAGCACCTACTATGTGTCAGGCACTGTGACAAGCACTGGACACGCTTCAGTCTCATGTCACCGTCCCCTCAACCCTGTGAATTCCTTCATTTGATGGATGTGGCGACCAGGGCGCAGAGAGGTGAGGCAACTGGCCCAATGTGTCACAGGCAGGAAGTGGCAGAGCCGGAATCCCAAACCCAGTCCTCCTGACGCCAGACTCCTTCCTCTGTACCTCTTAGCCCCTCCATACTGCCTCCACACTTGGCAAGCCGGGTTGGATCGCAGTCTGCAAGCAATTAGCAAAAGCGGCTCTCCAGCACATCTCAGAAACAATCCAATCTGTAAAAGGGGATGGGAAAGCCATCTTAAAAGAGAGCTTTTTCCTCCCCAGCTGCTTGAGGGGGAGCAGTCTGCCACAGGCTGCTGAGGGCAAGGAAGGGGCGGAATGTTCACTGAATGTTCATTCTCCTAATTGTTTTTCTATGACATGGAGCTCACACTCCAGGGAAAATGCAGGGGCCTGAATTGAAATGTCGTCCAAAGCCATTCAGCCAGGGCTTTAAAAGAAGCTTTTGTTGGGGAAAATCTCTTTATGGTCTTGACTCTCCCTGGGCTTAGGGTTGCCTGATAAAATATAGGATAATCAGTTCAACTTGAATTACAGATAAACAACAAATATTGTTTTAGTACAAGTATGTCCCATGCAATATTGGGGACATACTTATACTAAAACAGTATTCATCATTTATCTGAAATTCAAACTGAATTGGGTGTCAGTTTGATAAATTGAATTTATCTTTGCAAACCTGACAACCTTGCCTGAACTTCAGGGAGAAGCCTGTTTCCTTCTTCCCTGATGGCTGACCAGAATCTGACAGATTATGTCAGAATCTAAGGATGCATTCTGAGGCTGCGTGCTTATTCTATGCTGTTCCTTTAAGAAAACTTCGAAACAATGATGTAGGCCTGTAAATAATAATAATAAATAATCCTTTCAGGATCTGGGAAATGCCTTGAGGGTTTGGGGGGAATCAACTTTCCACTCAAGTTCCTGGAAGCTGCTCAGTGCAATTTGTATTTAATAAAGAGCAGGAGCATCGCTGCCACAGCGTCTTGGGAGAGCATCCCAGAGAGGAAGTGGGAGATGGCCCTGACCTCACTGGAGCAGAAGCTTCCTCATAATTCGGGTTGAACTCTAAGCTCCTCAAGACCAAGTGACAATGGAGGATGGGGTAAAGGAGAGGGAAATGGGAGGATGGAGAAAGAAAAGGGGGCAGAAGAGAGAAGGGACTTTAGTGGAAATTCAACATTGTTTGCTGCATTGCAGTGCTCCCAGCTTCCCTCTTAGTGATCAATCTGAGAGTGCATTCTTGGCACCAAGGCTCTCTTACTTGGATCCTTCTCTTTTCTTAGTTCCTGGCACCGTGAATTTGGCCATTTGCTGCAATGATGGACCATTCCAGGGAGTGCCCCTTCTAACCAGCAGCAGGCCAGCTGTCAGAGCCGCCTCTTCAAAAGGGAAGACACCCTGGGAGGAAGAGTATTTGCCAAGCAACTAAGTAGTCCCATGTTTCCAGGTGTTTAGTGTATGCTGGTGGGTGTGCGCAGCAGCGAATACAAGAAGCCATTGTGTTCTGCACTCTGAAGCTGGCCCAAGGCCTGGTAGCCAGGGCGGGTTGTGATTCACTGCACTTCAACACATTTTTATTAGACTTCTAAATCCAATGCCCTGTGCTTAGCTTGTGTGTGTGGTAAGTCACTTCAGTTTTGTCTGACTCTTTGTGACCCTATGGACCATAGCCCACTAGGCTCCTCTGACCATGGAATGCTCCAGGCAAGAATACTGGAATGGGTTGCATGCCTTTCTCCAGGGGATCTTCCTGACCTAGGGATCAAACCTTGTATCTCTTTAAGTCTCCTACATTGGCAGAAGGGTTCTTCCCACTAGCGCCACCTGGGAAGCCCTGCTTAGCCTGTAGGAAATGTAAAGATTAGACAGATCCTGGCTTTCAAGGGACTTGAAATCTAACTGGGGATCAGGCAAAGAGACAGTAACATGACGGGAAGAGCAGGGTAAGTATCCTTGAAGGAGTAACAGCCAAAGTTTTTAAGATGTTCAAGAGAGAATGAAAACATTTGGAGAGATCAGGAAAGATGTAATGGAGGAGGTGGCATTCAAAACGAGCTTTGATGGATGGGTGAGATTTAGTTAAGTCAGGCATGGAGAAGACATGTTTGGCAACCAGTGTTTTATTGTGTTTCATATAGAACTAAATTCATTCTTAACAGATATAAAATGAATTCCACTAATGGAAAGCAGGGTCATAACAGGAGTAGTATTCAAAGCTGACAAGCATGACCAATTTCATTATAATGCTTCCTCCTCTTGGAGTAGCCTTAGTGGTATCAATAAGTGACATGGTTGGCTAGAACAAAACACCAAACCCACGTGCCAGACGTGGTGCTGTGTGGTTTACATACCATATCTCACTCAATACGAATGAATAGCAGCTTCCTGAATAATATTATCATCTCAATTGCAAGATGAAGAACATCGTCGAGATGGACCTAGAGATTATCATGCTCGGAGAAGTAAAACAGAAAGAAAAAGACAAATATTATATGATATCACTTACACATGGAATCTGAAATAAGATATAAATGAATTTATTTACAAAACAGACTCACAGACTTAGAAAACAAACTTATGATTACCAAACAGGAAAGGGGGTGGGGGAGGGATAAATTAGGAGTTTGAGATTAGCAGATACACACTACTGTGTATAAAATAGATAAATCTCAAGCTCCTACTGTATAGAACAGGGAACTATATTCAATATTCTGTAATAAAAATGGAAAAGAATATATATATATATATGAATCACTTCGCTCTATATTAGAAACTAATATGACATTTTAAATCAATTATATATATATATAAAAAGAATATGATTGAGTCAATTTATGCAAAATGCCTATCCACCCATCTACTCAGATCCAGGTAGTCTTCCACTGATATTACAATGCAATTTATTTTTTCATTGATATACAATCTTTGGCAATGTTTAATTCAGTAAAAATGGCCAATATAGATTATGCAAGTGTTCAGTCATCTCGGACCCTGTGACCCCCAAGGACTGTAACCTGCCAGGCTCCTAGTCCATGGGATTTCCCAGCCAAGAGTACTAGAGTAGGTTTCCATTTCCTCCACCAGGGAATCTTCCCTACCCAGGGATTGAACCTGTGTCTCCTGCATTGCAGATGGATTTTTTAACCACTGAGCTATCGGAGAAGCAACATGGACTGATAGGTAAACTAATTACTCCATTTTTTCCCTTTATTTATATTGTAAAAGTATAATACATGTGGAATAGTATTGAAATGTGTTTTGCTAAAACACAGGTTTTGGTTTGGGGAGGCATGTGCTATTTTGAGCTCTTGTTATCTCTGTACTCCTGTATGTGCAAATATAACACCTGTGCTTAATTAAGAAATTATATAGGAAGTTTTTGGTAGTTCCTGATCAATATTTGTCTACCTCTTTAGAAATTTTTGTTCTTTCTGTAGAGTATTTATGTGAAGATAGCTATTGAAAACTTGTATTATACTTTGATACTTTAATAAGATATGGGAAGTTTTCTAAAATATTTTAAGGAAACTGAGGTATAACAGTGTTTGAAAGTGACTGGATTTTGCTTGTGTCATAAAGTTCTGGAAAGAAAAGCCTTGGCTCTTTTAAGAAAGAGGCAGAAAACTTTGGCAGTCTGTAAACGCTGTTGGCACACTCCGTGGAATACAAAGCCGCTTTCCATGGGAAGTAAGTCTTGATAAAGGAAGAAGAGGTAGATCTCTGAGCTATTTATATGGGGGCCTAAGTAACCATTTTCTGATTGAGGAAAAAAAAGTTCACAGGAAAAAGACTATTATATAGCTTTGATGGTTTAGCTTTTTAAAAAAATAGCTAATCATCTTCAAGGGATCAAAATGCTTGCTGTTGTTGTTTTTTTAACTAATCAGCAAAAGGAAAGGATACCCCAGAAAGTAGCACTTCAGATATAATGATGGCATACCAAGGTAGAGGGTTCCCTTCTCACAGGTGACTCAGCAGAGATGCTACTCAGAGAGCCAGTGGAAAAAAATCAGGCTCAGTGGAGATCTCAAGGAACTGGCGTATTCTCCTCACACTTGCATTCCCCAGCCAGTAAACAAGCCTCCTACTGTTATTTCATGGGGCTGATATGAAAATGTACTTTCTCAACAAATAGGTATTGAGCATCTCTCGTGTATCAGCCCTCCTCAAATGAAAAAGACAGGCTCTACCTCCATGGAGTCATTAAATGTGAGGATGCCTACAGAGTCCACCGAAAGGAATCAACACCTGCTGTGGGGAAGGCTATCGTTGGGATGACAAGAAGAGCAAGTGTCAGTTTTTTGGAAGAACACCCCCAGCTGAAGCCCTGATACACAGAGTGCTTCTTAGCAGTTCAGTGTTTGGGTAAACTCCCACGATGGGCTTTCCTTAGGCCTGGAAGGAAGATGGCACTGGGCAAAGTGGTCACTGATAACAACGTTTTGTAGGAGAAAGATCCTCAAATTCCATTTCTGGGGTTAGAATTTCTTATTTCATTCAACTTCCTATATTGACATATTTATTATGTATGCAAGTCATTAGTTAATAAGTGGTTAGATCATGTATGTGGATATTTTAACAGTTTCTTTCTCCCTCCCTCCCTTTCCTCCTTTCTTTTTCTTTTTCCTCACTTGCTCTCTCTCTCCCCCTCCTTTTCTTCCTTGCTTCTTTCTTAGTACAAGAAGCATCAAGACTAGGTCTTGTATTCTAAAAGCCTAATTAGTTCATCTACAAAGTATCTCTCCTACCAAAGTCTTCTCAGAAATGGCTGTTATGAGCCTATTAGAAAATTTTTTAAAAATTTTATTTAGTTATTTGTTTTTCCAGTGGGTTTTGTCATACATTGACATGAATCAGCCATAGAGTTACACGTATTCCCCATCCCGATCCCCCCTCCCACCTCCCTCTCCACCCAACTCCTCAGGGTCCTCCCAGTGCACCAGGCCCGAGCACTTGTCTCATGCATCCCACCTGGGCTGGTGATCTGTTTCACCATAGATAATATACATGCTCTTCTTTCAAAACATCCCACCCTCAGCTTCTCCCACAGAGTTCAAAAGTCTGTTCTGTACTTCTGTGTCTCTTTTTCTGTTTTGCATATAGGGTTATCGTTACCATCCTTCTAAATTCCATATATATGTGTTAGTATACTGTAATGTTCTTTATCTTTCTGACTTACCTCACTCTGTATAATGGGCTCCAGTTTCATCCAGCTCATTAGAACTGATTCAAATGAATTCTTTTTAACGGCTGAGTAATATTCCATGGTGTATATGTACCACAGCTTCCTTATCCATTCATCTGCTGATGGGCATCTAGGTTGCTTCCATGTCCTGGCTATTATAAACAGTGCTGCGATGAACATTGGGGTGCACGTGTCTCTTTCAGATCTGGTTTCCTCGGTGTGTATGCCCAGGAGTGGGATTGCTGGGTCATATGGCAGTTTTATTTCCAGTTTTTTAAGAAATCTCCACACTGTTTTCCATAGTGAGCCTATTAGAAATTAATCAGCATTTCTGTCAATCAACAAAAACGTCACTGCGGTGTTAGAATATCTATACACTTGTTATCTTATTTTACTGCACAAAAACACATCATTCCCTCTTAAATTCTGGTATCTAAGTCTAACTTGAGATCACAGAAAAGCTCTTCTAAGACAACATTTCTTCTAAATACAGACTATAAAAAAAGAGCAGAGAATGACACTTTTTGTGTACTGCAACTTCAGCTGTCACAAGGTATAGACAAGACTATACTTTTAACATCTATCAAAGAGTGAATTGATCTGGCAACAAATAGTTATTGAGTGATTTGTGCAAAAGTTCATGTTGGATCCTGAGGGGGCCACCCCTAAAATTTAAGCAACAAAAAATAAGACAGAACTTTTCCTTTGCAGGACCATGAAGTTGGGAAGATAACAAAAAGTTAATTAGCAACTCAAAGGCAAGTGACAATCGTCCTCCTCCAAAAATGACAAAGCACAGAGGATCAGGAAAGCTTTGTGAGGAAAGTTGTCCTTCAAACACAGGTAGGGTTTAGGTAACTCATTTTCTAAAATTTGTATAATGACAAACCAGGGACAAATGTCTTCCTAGCAACCTCAGCTGCCATGTGGTACACAACAGACTGTATTTCTCATATTTATCAGCTAAGAAATTCATCAGTCAACAAGCATTCCTTGAGTATCTGCTTTGTACAAGAACCAATGTTGGATCTTTTAAATTTGTTTTTTGATTTTGGAACTTAATGAATTTCAGAACATATGTGTTGACTATTTGGAGGACAGATTTTTCAACCTCTGTCATGTCCTGGGAGAAGCTGATCTCAGCTTTCAAGAGCCAACCGACTCCCCAGTGCCCCTGAGGCGATACAGCTGGCCCCTCCCAGAGAACAGATCACTTGAAAGCCCAAGTGTAAGAATGATGACACTCTACTGATACCTTCTCCACTCACAGAAACTTTGTATCTGAGTGAAAGGGAAGTTGAGGCTAAGAGACCAAAGAATCTGGAGGGGTCACTTCCTTAAACTTTATAGCAAGCGAAGTTCCCCGCATCAGACAGCGGAATTACTTTAGAAGAAACTCGTGCACAATAAATAACCTGGTAACTCCCAATGTGAAAACACAGACTTGCTTCTTGTTCATTCCCAAGTCCATGAACCCAAGCCATGGATGAAGAGTTTTGGCTCATTAAGAAGGACCGATTATTGGGTATGCTGTGGAGCCACCCGGGTTTTAGGAGGCTGGGAGTGGGTTACACAAAGCAACACAGAGTGAGAGAGTAAGTTGTTTGGAAATATTTTTCTGCTTCAAGTGCTGTGATTGCAAGCATTTTCTTAGCCCTGTGGAATTCCTTTAACAGCCTGGGGATTTCTAGGTTTCTAAGAAGCTTGAGGTGGCTGTTAACCTAATACACAGTCGGAGGGAGCCAAGACGGCCTCCCCATGCCAGCTGTGTGGTAGGATGTCTTCTTAAAAGGCTCTTTAAAATCAAGTGTGTAAGGGAATCCTTCATTCCTGAACTAGGGCCTCTGAAACTGGGTCAATGGTTCTTATCCTCATCTTCCTGCTTGCTTTGCTGAAGCACAGTGTAAGCAAATAAATATCAACGAATTGCTTAATGATTTTCATAAGGCTCCATCTTTTCAAGGCAAGGGGCTCTCCTGAAATGTTTGATCTACTCCATATGAATCTGTTTTCCAAATGGCCAGCACATGTCGAGGCCTGCTGTCCTCTGGGTTACAGGAAGACGTCTTTGATGGGTTAACCGCAGAGTAACTGAACTCTTTTTTCAAGTCCCTTTCAAAAGTTCCTTTGTCCTGCGGTGGATCCTGCCACTTGGATGGTTATGGCAGGAGATTGCTCCTGGCAAAGGGTTCTGGTATATTCTCCCTCTGATCTGGGTTTTGTCCCTGGGTAATGCCATCTGTAATCTGGTATCCCAAAGGTTTAGGCACCAGGCAATTGTGAAATAATTACCAAACTCCAGACGGGGCCACTTGTACTTTTCCAGCACTCTCCACCCAATTCAGGCCTGAATGAATTTCCTTAAAGCCCAATGAAGTCATCATCATTCTCAACTGTCTCAGGGAAGACTGGTCTTCCTATTAACGAAACTGGTTGTCAGCTGCCTGATGCTGCCTTCTCTAGGATGACTGCTTCCAAGTTGCCTTCCATGCTCTGTAGTCTTGTTCACTGGGAAAAGAATGGGTGGTGGGATGTTTAGCCAGCCAATGACTTTCTGGACGCTTTGCACATACATAGGAAAGTGGTGATTTCATTTGGTTTATTTCTACAGATTTTGATATGTATTCAAGTCATAGCATACTAAGTGGGATATATGTTAATATAACCAAGTTGGGAGAGCAAACTAAAGAAATGAAGAGGGAAGAAAAAGGCTTTTCTGGTAGCTGCCAGCCTATGAACACAGTGCCTTGGGCACATGGGAATCACTGAGGACCAAAGTATTAGAAATTTTGTGATTTCCTATACAGATTAAATCCGTTGTGAACAAAGCTTAATTTTTAATGCAAAGATGTAATAACTATTTAGAAAAACAACAAAATATGTGATAGAGCAAGATTTAAGAAAACAGAAACATCTTTCCCTCTTTGCTCTGTTTTCAATGTTAAAAATATTGGTATCAGCAATATTACCATTATTAGGTACTTCTTAACCCTAGATTAACTATTCCACGGTAGACTTTATTTTTTCTTGCTTACTGTGATGCTGGATACACAAAAGCCTCAGCTCCTTACTCATTCATACACTCTATACACTGCTGGTATCTTTGGCCAAGTTCAGTAAACATTAAGCGGCAACTTTGTCAGGCCCAGCTCTACTGTGGGCTTCAAAATCTGGTAATTCTCCTCTCTCTCTCCTGTTATTAATTGAAATCCAGTGATGGCAAAAGCTCTTTTTCAGGCTGATGGTACTCATTTCTCTTAGTAATGTCCCCCTCATGCAAGACTTCCCCTTTGCTAATATCAGAAAAACCTTCAAATCACATGAGAAGGTCGCACACAGCAACGAAGAGTAGCCCCCCTCATCACAACTAGAGAAAGCCTGTGTGCAGCAACAAAGACCCAGAACAGCCAAAAATTGAAAATAAATAAATATACATGCCATTAAAAAAAAAAAAACCTTCAAACTGCATTTTCAATTTTGACTAATTGAATTACCATCCACAGAACCACCTAATTCAGAAAGTTGGGAGTCATAAGGGACTCCTATTTCCTCATTATGATCCTTCTCCCATATCCAGTCAATTAACAACTTCTATCAGTCTTTCTCTTAACTATTGCTGAAATTTGCCCTCCCTCTGTCTCTACCAGTAGTCATATGTGGATGTGAGAGTTGGACCATAAAGAAGGCTGAGCGCCAAAGAATTGATGCTTTTGAACTGTGGTGTTGGAGAAGACTCAATCTTGAGAGTCCCTTGGACTGCAAGGAGATCTAACCAGTCCATTCTAAAGGAAATCAGTTCTGAATATTCACTGGAAGGACTGATGCTGAAGCTCCAATACTTTGGCCACCTGATGCAAACAGCTGATTCGAAAAGACCCTGATGCTGGGAAAGATTGAAGGCAGGAGGAGAAGGGGATGACAAAGGATGAGATGGTTGGATGGCATCACTGACTTGATGGACATGAGTTTGAGTAGGCTTTGGGAGATGACAGAGGACCGGGAGGCCTGGTGCGCTGTGGTCCACGAGATTCCAAAAAGTCAGACATGACTGAGAGACTGAGCAACAACTGTCTCTACCATCAGGACTTTCCTCTGGCCTCCAAAGGGTGTGTCTCACACCTGGCTTTGCCACAATGACCTCCTAATCATTCTATCTGCCTCCATTCTCTATCTTCTCATCTACTAGCTTCCTTTTTTGTACCAAGCTTAGAATGTCTTTACGTGCACTAAAATATAATAACTAATAAGCCATGGAGCTTGGATTCAAATCAGTTGGCAAAATATTTTTTAAAATTATGAATAGGAACAAAATTTTCCTGAATGTGTCCCATTATCAATTGTAAAATGTCAATGTGATAAATTATATGATTGATTTTCTTATGTTAAACAATTCTTGCATTCCATATGAAACACATTTTATATGCTATTTATATAATATATACCCACTCATTTTGGATCTCTTGCGTATATTTATTTAATATTTTTGCACCTTTGTCCATATGTGAGATTGAGTCTTATTTTGTCCTTGTCTGGTTTTGACATCAGGATTGTAATGACTTTATAAAACACATTGGCCAGTTTTCTCTCATTTTCTATTCCCTAGAATGACTATTTGTTAGGGGTTATTATTTCTTCCTTGAAATTTTTGGGGAAAAAAAATGTCCACAAAACCTTCTGGAGCTAGTAGTCTTTGTGGTATATTTTTGATTGTTGAGTTAATTTTTCCCCCTTCCTGGTCATAGATTTATTCAGTGTCAGTTTCTTCTCAAGTTTATTTCCATAGTTTATGCTTTCTAAAAATTGTATGGTGTACCAATATTTCAAATATATTGGTCTGCAACTGTTCATGTCATTCCCTTATGACTTTTAAATATTTACTTTTTCTGCTTCAGTGTCCCTTTTCATATCTAGCCCTGTTTATTTCTGCCTCTTAAAAAAAAAGTCAATCATGCAGGAGTTTGTCTATTTAATTACTTTTTTGGAACAACCGGCTTTTCATTTTGTTGATCAGATGACCAGCCATTCATTCTTGACAGCACCACAAGAGTAATTTTTTGGAAACTCAAATCCACTTTCGAAAACCCATCAGTGGCTCACCACACCACAGCCAAGGCCCGGCCTCCCAACTACTTTGCCAGTTCATCTCTCCACACTCAGTCCGTCTGCTCTGCCCTCCAGCAATATCAGATTCCTTCTGGGCCCCAAAATGTCAGCTCATTTCATGCTCTGTGCCTTTGTACAGACTTTGCTTTTTTCTTCCATTATCCACTTAGTCAAAATCTTTAAATTCCAGCTCAAGTTTTCCTCCTTTGCGAAGCTTTTCCTGACCTCTCTTTAGGTAATTACGTACCTCTCTTTTTTGGGCCTGGTACATGTTCATATTTTTCATCTACCATGCTGTTTTGTTTACGTGTCTGCCTCTACTTCTGGACCACAAGATACCCTTCAGGCAGGTGCAGTCCATCTTTCATCTTTAATATTACTAGCACTGTTATTTTAATACCCCCATGTCTTTTCCTTCATCAAAATGAAAGATAAAAAAAATTGAGAAAATAGGATACTATGTCTTTTCCCTCTATTTGAAGAAAGGTCAGCAGCCACACCCTTCAAATAAGAAATTAACTGAATTAACTTCACTCTTCCTGCTTTGTCAACATGCACTCAGCACTGAACACCCTGTGTGCTAATATCTTTAACTTTCCAACTTTTCAAACCACGATTTTCCTCTTATAAGAGCCAAACTATTTTATGTCTGGACATCTCCAGGCACTTCAAATATCAAGGGTACATATTGTCTTCCTCACAGATTTATTTATAAACTTGCACACTATTAATTAAAAAGAATGTTAGCATTTCGTTACCAACCCCACTACCTTCACATTTAGACAAACTATTGCAAGTAGGTAATTCAAAGAAACCTCTGTTTTATCTCCCCCTGGTAGCTCAGATGGTAAAGAATCTGCCTGCAATGCAGGGAACCCAGGTTTGATCCCTGGGTCAGGAAGATTCTTTGGAGAAGAGCATGGCAACCCACTCCAGTATTCTTGCCTGAAGAATCTCGTGGACAGAGAAGCCTGGTGGGAAACAGTCCATGAGGGTCACAAAGAGTCTGACACGACTGAGCAACAACACTTAACTCTGTTTTAGCTCAGGGTTTTTCTCATCTAGAAATTTATACTTTACAACAATCAACCTAGATATGAATACACAAAATAAGCCATGTGGTTGTGAAACATGGAAGTCAGAAACCTAAAATTGAATCCTAGTTCACCACATACACATCAAGTCAAAAACTTTAATCAGTGTTAGCCCCATCAGTAATATAGTGGCTATCATACTTACCAGGTACTTGTGAGGATTAAATCACATAGCATAGGGAAAATGCCTTGCTCAGTGCCAGCACCACAGCACATCAACACTCACCATTTTTTTACTGGCATGATAAAACAGAATCACCAGTATACCTACTGTTCACATGACAATTTCATATTTACAGCATTATTACCAAGGCATTCAACCTAATTAAAGAAAATCCTACTTTGAGACTCTGCTTTCTGAACTTTTTGGCCTGGAGCAACCGTTTTTGCTAATCCATTTTACTTTCATTGTTTTAGTCAAAGGACAATTAATCAGACACTGGGATTTGGGAGTCTTGAGTCCCATTTTGAGCATACACAGTCTGGTGACCTTGAACAATCAGTGGAATGATGCTCTTTTGTGAACATTTTTTCTGCCTTGCCCCGAAGGCAAAGCATTCGTCCTATCCCTCCTTTCTGCCTGCTCAGCACTAGCTTGGCAATACTCGTTACCCCAAACCAGGACATCGGTGTTTTAATTCACAAGAAAAATTCAATTCAAGGAATATCTCTTTCCCTCTTTGAACTATGGGGGAAAGGCAAGTGACCAAGCCTGAACGTTCAGCAGAAAGCCTTGGCCAATATCCCTTTAAAGTTACAGCCTTTCCACAAGGACAGCCGCCCTTTCACTGACACTTCATTTTACTGCTGGAAAGGAAACCTTTTCTGCACTCTACACCTCCACCTGAACTGCTCGGTAATTGCCAGTCATTCTGTTTCTCCAATCACCCTGGACAGCTACATGCACATCACCCATCCCGTTCGCTGTCTAAATCAGAGGGCCGAGGAAAAGTCCCTGTGGGAAGCGTGCAGAGCCAGCAGCTGCGTTGGGCCCAGCCAGCTGAACTTCAGCCTGCTCCTTGGCTCAGCTCCAGGACTGATAAAGCCTTTGCTAAGCTTTAGATTTCCCAGGCTTTTGCGAGCGAAACGAACGACCACTTTCGCCTGTCTTGATGGCCTCTCTGCGTTCTTTGGGCCTCTTAACTCCCGTCTTGGGCAGGAAGAGAGCGAGGGGGACCCCGTATGGGGTCCACATGCTTCTAGTCTCCTCCCAAGTTGTCCAGCGAAGGCCGACCTACATTCCAGGACACACGGCAGATCAGAGGAGGACAGTACTGCCCGGGGAGCCGCCCACCTCTCCTCCTCCTCCTTCCTCAGCCCTGAAGGCAGCCAGATCTGTACACGAAGTCCTCTCTTGTCAACCCGATGCCATGACAGGGCTCCGGGGTTGGGCGGTGGGGTTTATTAAGAAGAGCCCCCCAAAGCCTGAGCCTCAGGGTCATCCCACACTGGCTCTCCTCCGGGGAGCGTAGCAGTAACCAGGAGAGTGCGGAAAAGTCCACCTCTTGAGTTTGTTCAAAATGATTGCCTTCCAGCCATTGTTTTTGGACCGAACTGCTGCGTTTCTTTAGAGTGGGCAGATGGCAGGATCCTGGAGGTGTAAAACAGCTACAAAAAACAAGATGATTCAAACAGAAGGAATATGTATAAACCCTGCTGGATCATCCTGATATTAATCGGGAGAATTGGCTTTTTTTCTTTTCTTTTTTTTAATTTTCTTTCCAGGATGTCTAAAGTTTTTAGGCTTTCCACGCTGCACCCCCGCCCTTTTTAAAAAAGAACACTATGTATAAATCGGCCACTTTTAGGGCTTTGGCTGGGAATGCTGGTGTCGTTTTTTGTCTTCAGCTTATTTTGAGGACGAGCCCAGTTGAAAGATCCTAGAATAAGACCACTCTCTTTGAGTGGATGGAGGAAAGTGAAAATGGAACCCCTAGAGAAACAAGTTGAGCAAAGCTGGGCAGCCAGGGCTGATGCCATCCAAAATACAGGAACCATGCCTGAAAGAGATAATTTCAAGTTGAGCTGTGGTTTACCACAGTGTCCTCGTGATCAGTCGAGTGGTCAGATGTCAGGGGTGACTGAAAATAAGTTCATTTTCCCACAGTGAAAGAAAAAAAAAGAACAGTTTTGCGCCAATGAAACCCACACATGCACATTTCAGAGTTTGGTTGGAGCAGAAAATGTACCATCATCCTTGTGACTTTTGTTAGGAAAGCTGAAGAAGAAACAACAGCTACTTGCTTTTGATTAGCCTAACAGTTTATCCACCCTACTCCCCCTTTATTTTCCCCTAATGATCACAAGTCACCTTTCATGGTGTAATTGCTTGGCTCCAATGTTGGTTTGATTCAAAAGATCTTCTGGGAGTGAGGGTTATGCGTTTATGTCATGACATTGCTGGAGGGGAGAAGAGGAGTCAGATTGATCTCAGGTTGAAGGGTTAGAGATTGCGGGTGGCCAGAACTTCCTCCTTCTACCTCTGGCGCAGTCTCGTTTTAGGGCGGCAGCTGCATGCCTAAAAGGCATCTTTTCCCACTGGGTGTGAGCTGGAGGACTCTGGGAATCAAAGCGTTAAAGTGTCATCTGCAATGGGAAAATGGCTTAACCACAAATGCATCCTGTACTGGCCTAGTTATGTGTTACTGTGTGTATGTACTTTTTTTTTTTTCCATTTCAAAACTCTTGTCTTTCATGAACTCATATCCTAAAATGTCTCCTTTCTAATTTAGCGCGAGGGATTCCATCCACGACTCACCACTCAGAACAGGGTGCTTTGTCTCATCACGTCTGCCAGAGAAGCACTGAATATCTCAGAGGTGATAACAGAGCATCACATCACTGACTGGAAGACCAAAGGCTTGATTTGGAAATCATAGACCAGGCAACTGGAAATCCCACTGTCCCGGTGCCTTTTCTTTCTGTCTTTTTGTTCCTAATGTCTCCTGACCTGATCTCCCCAATCTCACTGAACCCTGCAGCACCTTGAGCAATTCAGTGACTGTAAAATCCCCTGCCGACTTTGTTTTGGCTGCAATTGCAACCCACATAGGGGAGAATTAAGCTAAGACATCACAGGGCTAATAGTGCGCCTCTGTGCAGTGGTAGCAGAACAGTAGAAAAAGGTGACATCATGGTTATTCCAGAACTTCAGGTCTGCAGTGCAAAGCGGCTTCCCCGCTGTACATCAGAGTCAGAACCTGGACTGGAGACAAAAACAACTCTCTCTTTTCATAAATATCTGCTCTAGAGCTCAAAAAATATTCTGAGTGCAATGGCTCAGAAATGGTCTCTTTCCTTGGAGACCCATCTGATTTTCCAAATCCAATCACAAACTTTTTAATAGCATGTCATGAACCTCTCAGCTCATTATTTCTCTTCAAAGCCCTCTGGTTTGCCAGCTTAGAGGCTGTGAAGTGTTGTTTGATGATGTGCTGTACCATAAATAAACGCATAGTACATGCTAAAATCCATCCTTCACTACTCTGGCTTTCCCACTAGGAATACTGCCATATAATCAAGGATGTGTGATTTGTAGCAATTGCTCTAGATTGAGGTTTTTTTTTTTTTTTAAACACATTCAGTCTGTAATGTAAGTAATAGAACAGATTTATCACATTTATCTAAATCCCATTTTTTTCTCTTCCTGTTCCTGCCCCTCTCCTCCTCTTATGTTTAGGACATTGGAAGATGGAGAAATATAGACAGCCCCCTTCCCCTCAAACTAGCAAACACAGTTTTAACCATTCCCTTACTGCAGGAAATCATTACATGTCTCTAATGCCCAGTGTTCCCTCTGATGTTTTGAAGTTGTGAGCAGACAATCATTTTACATGTGTAACCAGCCATGAAGGTTGCAGCATCGAGAGTGGAGGTTACTCTTACAATCAAATAAAGCTCACCAAGCTAATCTGACATGTGTTTTGACTAATTTTTTTTATTGTATTGTAATTAGGCAAAAATGGTAAGCAGTTGACCCAAATAACTGTCCATTGCATTGTTTGTTGCAAATAACGGTGAGATTAAGATGGTTTGAGATGGGGTGGGGGCAGGGACATAGAAACACATGAATCCTATTCTTAACCAGACTCCTTTCCCTGCAGTCATGGAGGGAAATATACAAGGAGAGAACAAGGGTGTGCAAAAGATCTTTTGATTCATACCCGGGGCTTGGACAAAAACTGATTGCATGACCCAATGAAGCATTGCTAGAAAAAATGCCTTGACTTGGGCTCCATGCTGTCCCAGGACTAGGACCCAAACAGTCCAGGTCTTGCTACCAAACTTAGGCCTGCTGACTGGCAGCAATGGCATCATCTGGGATCTTGTCAGAAATGTAAACTCGTGTAACTATCCCCCCACACCCCTACCCCTCAACCCTCCATAGCCAGAATATGGATTATAACCAGATCTTCACTGATTTTTATGCAAATTCAAGTCAAAGAAGCACAGCCCCAATTTATTCTGTCCTCCTTCTCTAGATCAGTGCTTCTCAAACTGTGGTCCCTGGGTCAGCCAACACCATTGACACCTGGAAACTTGTTAGGCATACACATTTCCTAGTCCTAACACAGACTACTGAACCAGAAATAGAGGACCCTGCCTAGCATTCCATAGTTTAAAAGGCCCTTTGGGTAACTCTGAGGTCATTGAAACTTGAGAACCACTACTCTAGGTCAAGAGTTCTCAAGCTTTCATATGCACTCAATCACTTAGGGACTTTGAAACCTCCTGATGCTCAGGCTGAATCAGAATTCAGAATCTCTAGGACTGAGTGCCTGGCATTAGTAGTTTTTAAAACTCCTCCAGTCATTCTAAGGGCCTTTCTAGGTGGCTCAGTGGCTAAAGAATGCATCTGCAATGCAAAAGACACAGGACATGCAGATTCGATCTCTGGGTCAGGAAGATCTCTTGGAAGAGGGCATGGCAACCCACTCCAGTATTCTTGCCTGGAGAATCTCATGGACAGAGGACTTTGGAGGGCTACAAGCCATGGGGTCATAAAGAGTCAGACATGACTGAAGTGACTAAGCACTCACGAGATTGAAAGTCACCAGGCTAGAGCACCCTCCCTAATATATTCATTAATTTTTCAGTCTGAGCTTCTTAATGCTGGCCTCATGGAAGAAAGACTGTTGAGAAACAGAGGTATGTTTATCCTCTTCCTACATGGCTCTTTCTTTAAAAGTGTGGTTCATCCAGAGCCTTTGATTTTGACCAATGGTGCTCATAAATAGTGGGGTGAGTGAGAGGAGTTGTGAACTTCTGACCATTAGAGGCAAAACCACTTTCCAGTTTTCCAGGATCTTTAAACGGAAGCCATTTGAGTATTTCCCATGTCCTCACATACACACCCAGGATAGGCTCACACACTTGCTTGACTAATGCTACTAAACATGCTCTGAAGCAGTGGAATTTGGTATCATGGCAGAGGTGGTAAGAAGCACGTATATGCATGCTAAGTCCAACTCTATGACCCTATGGACTATAGCCCACCATGCACCTCTGTCAATGGATTTCTCCAGACAAGAATACTGGTGTGGGTTGCCATGCCCTCCTCCAGGGGATCTTCCAGACTCAGGGATTGAACCCACATCTCTTATGTCTCCTGCATTGGAAGCTAGGTTCTTTACCACTAGCACTGCCTGGGAAGCCCATTAAGCACAGAAGCAGCCAAATAATCATGTAATTACAAACATGATGAGCACCACAGAGGAGAAATACGGGAGGCCATTAGAGGGTATAATATGGGGCTGGGGCCTAACTTACTTTTGAGTGACCTGTGTAAGCTGGGGCCTGAAGGGTGAGGAATTACCCAAGCCAAGAAGTGGGAAAGTCATGCTAGAGGAAAGATGCGTGCAAAGGCCCTGAAGTTAGGAAGAACTTGATGAGTTAAGGAGTTGAAAGAAGGTGAATAAGGCAAGAATAAGGAAAGCAAGAGAGATGATGGAAGGAGAGATAAGGCTGGAGATGTACTGGCTGATTCAGGGCCCTGAGAAAGAAGGATTTTATTCTCAGAAAAGACTGAAGTGCATACAACTGATCAAGCATAAATATGGTACACCTGGTAAAACTATTAATACTGGCTTCATCTGTGGTAATAGAAAAGGCTTCCCTGAGCAACATATGAGTTGACTTTGATGGATGAGTAGAAGGAAGCCTGGTGAAGAGGGGAAAGGTGAGTACCAAACATAGGGAACAACATGGATGAAGACTTTAAGTTAGGAAGAACACAGTGAGTTTGTAGAACTAAGTAGCAGAGCTGGACAGGCCTGGCATAGAGTCCCTGGCCTGCCATTTACTGTGTGACCTTGGGCTAACTATCCCTGCTGAGTCTCAATCTTCTCATCTGTAAAATGGGGCAATAAGAGCACTAACATCATGGAGATGTAGAGAGGATTACGTGAAGTATGTTAAAATGTGGTACTTGATATTAATAAGTATACTAGTCAGGGTTCTCCAGAGAAATAGAATTAATAAGATAGATAGTTGATAGATGATAAATAGATAGATAATAGGTAGATTGATTGATAGATTGGTAAATTTATTATAGGAATTGGCTTAGGTGGTTATGGTGGCCAAGAAGTGTCATGATCTGCCATCTGCAAGCTGGAGAAGCAGGAAAGCTGGTGGAATAATTCAGTCCTAGTTTCTAAAGTTACATATCATCACTCTCCTCCTACTCTGTTCATTGAAACAGTCACAAGTTCACCAGATTCAAATGGGACTGGGGGAGTGGGGAGGCAAGGACATATCCTTCAATGGGAGAAACATCAAATAATTTGGGGGTCATATTTTAAGACCATCGTTCCTGAATTAGCAATTTATAGTAGGAAACTGCTCCGTTTACCTTACTTAGAATGTTTTCTGTTTTCCTAGTTGGACCCTGAACATTCAGTTCAATTATTTTCTCTATTACAATTTCTTAAATTCTTCCAGTTAGAGTTGGTCACTTCCACCTTTGTGCTACCGTGTCTCACCATAATATTTGGATAAACTGTTCTAATCACTTACAAGTTTCTCTCCCTTACTAGACCATGGATTCCTGGAGGGACTGAGTCTTACATATCTCTGAATCCTTCACTCCTAGCACATGCCTGGAACACAGTAGACAATAATATATGTTGAGTGAATTAAAGCATATTTTACTCTAACCCCACAGATCACCAAAATCATTTTGCACTCAATGCCTAGGGAAACTTGGTTGAAGGCCTCCACCGAGCTTCTTAAAGATTTTGACCCCTGATATTGAGCAGAAGTCATGAACTCAAGGGCTGGAAGGGCCTGGTGTGTGTATGAAAGTCAGGCAGTTTTAGGGGAGAGGAGGGGTGAGGGGGACTTTGGACAGTATTTTTCTGTCTAAAGAGGCTACCCCATAGGCAGTCCTAGTCAATTCATTGCTGTCAGCGAGTGAGAATGTGACTTGATGTTTCAAGAACTTCTGATTTAGGAGAAGTTAGAATCTTCACTTGTATATAATAATCTCCTGATTTTTAAATGTTGTGAAGTAATTCAAAAATTTAAAAACTGCTGTGTGGGCCAACACTCTGCCAGCCAAACCAAATATAACCTTTGGCTGGGACTACTCAACTATGTCCTCTGATTTAGAGTTCTCTGGGAATGATCTACAGATAACTTTATTAACCCAGACTTTAATGGCTTGAGATCATCATCCTAAAAATACAATCTGTGAAAGAGGCGTATAAGTTTGTTAACTAGTTAGACTCTGTAACATAAAAAAAGCAGACAACCAAAAAAAAAAAAAAAAAAAAAGCAGACAATAATCTAACAGGATAAAAGAGCAAACTGCACATCAATTTGCTCCATTCTGCCAACCTTGTTTTAAAAGCTGTTAACCTAAAATTCACAGTAGTTTTGTCTTTTGAGGTTGAAGTATTTCCTCCAGATTTTGTCTTTGATCCAAACACTTGCATAGTCAGAGAGAAGGTATAGATTACTATCTAGTGATTAGATCACTCTTCCACTATTACCCATCAGAAAGATGGTGGGCTGATGTCTCTAACTTTTATAAAGAGTACCAAAAATATAGATTGCCAGATATAAAGGGAGAACCCTGGACTGGAAGTCCAGGTGACTGCCTTCTAGTACTTGGACTGGCCAGAGCCTCATGGACAACAGCTAGCATGAAGTAGACACTCAGTAATATTTTCATGAATTTATACATGAAAGAATGAACAGCTATGGAACTTTGAACAATTCCTCTCCACTGCTCGTGTCCATTAGCTTTTATATATGTAAATGAGAAATATGAAAGTTATTTTATTCTTCATTGATAGACATACCAAGCACACCCTTAAACCTCCTAATAAATAGGTTCTCATTTCTACTAACATAGCTCTAAAAATCTATAAACAAGGATTTTCCAAGGAGTCCCAAATAATGGATTGGGAAGTTCTGTAACTACCTAATAGACAGTTCTCCCTTTCACTCTTTTTAAAAAGTTTTTTCTTTTTTTGACCACACTGTGTCGCATGCAGGATTTTAGTTCCCTGACCAGGGATCAAACTTGTGGCCTCTGCAGTGGAAGTGTGTAAACTTAACCACTGGACCACCAGGGAAGTTTTTACCCTTGAGTCAGGTGAGAGTGAACAGAGATCTTAAGTTCACCAAAAGTCAGACTTCAAACGCCCCCTAGCACATGCTCACACAAACACGCATGCAAACATTTACACAGCATGCATACAAACATACACATGAGCATGCACATGCACAAATACACTTAAGGCTGAAATGACACCTTTTCAATGTTTGATATCTTCTTGTGACTCAACTCTGTGTGTTAGTGCAGATACTCATGCAATTTAAATCTCTGAACCCCCTTTGAAGTTTCTTTCCCTCCATATTTCAGGTAAGTTTTGTCAAATGTTAAGCACAGGCTAGGAAGAAATCTAAGTGGGTCATCTAAGATTTTTTCTCACCTATAAAGCAAAAGTCCGTCTAGTCAAAGCTATGATTCTACCAGTAGTCATGTATGGATGTGAGAGTTGGACTATAAAGAAAGATGAGCGCCGAAGAATTGATGCTTTTGAACTGTGGTGTTGGAGAAGATTCCTGAGAGTCCCTTGTACAGCAAAGAGATCCAACCCGTCCATCCTAAAGGAAATCAATCCTGAATATTCATTGGAAGGACTGATGCTGAAGCTGAAACTCCAATACTTTGGCCACCTGATGCAAAGAACTGACTCACTGGAGAAGACCCTGATGCTGGGAAAGATTGAAGATGGGAGGAGAAGGGGTTGACATAGGATGAGATGGTTGGGTAGCATCACCGACTCAATGGACATGAGTTTGAGTAAACTCTGGGAGTTGGTGATGGACAGGGAATCCTGACGTGCTGCAGTTTATGGGGTTACAAAGAGTCAGAAATGACTGAGTGACTGGACTGAACTGAACTGATAAAGCCTCTTCCAATGGTGTGTCATCACAGAGCATTTATCCCCCTTTCAAAGCACGTCAGAGATGTGCAAGAAGACGTGCAAGAAGAGTTTTATTATGTGGAGTTGAATCCCTCCTTCCAAGTGCATCCCTCCCTGATCATCTGGGCAGAGGTGGGCTTGCTAGTCACCAGTCGTCAGATAAAAGTCAGCCAGGGAGCTTCTACTCGTAAGCAGCTTCTGGGTGACCTAGTCTGCCCAGTACATTCCCCACCTCCTTCTCTCCTTCACCCCTCACACTTCCCCATCTTTCTTCTCTTCTCTCTGGTCTTGCAAGAGTTATTTATCCCACACTCCCTGTTCCCGGGCTCAGAGTAGGTACTCTACATATTTGATGAACTATTCAGACTGTCCTGACCAATTTGTGATGGCAGAAAGTTCAGACAGTTCTCTAAGCTGCCAATCAGAAGAAAGTCTGATTTTGTAATAATTCCTGGAAGAAGGAAAGCCTTTGTTTTCCTTTCTGAGTGTCCAGCTCCTCACAACATCCAGCTTTCCTTACAGACATAGAGGCTTGTCCTACTGGCAAGCTTGGCTCACCACCAGGCTTCGTGACATGTGATGGGTCAGAGGACGTGGCTGGAGGGTTTAGGGCTGCAGTTTTGTTTCTCATCTTCCTTTGCCCACATCCTTAATTTCCTTTAGGGCTCCTCAGATCCAGTCTTTGCTCTTAGGACCCTTCTTTGACCCTCTAAGGTCCTGTGAAGTTTCTGTCGATGCACTAAGTCCTCTGTCCTTAATTCCATGAGCATTTATTGTCCTGTACTGTCATTGCTTATGGAGGTATCTTTTTCCACTACTGGACTGTGGACGCCTTGGGGCAGGGCTGAGGCTTATCCATCATTTTATATCCCTAGTTCACTCCTGGGCACAGAATAGGTGCTTAGTTAATTGAATACTGAATGAATGAATGACCATTTTACAAATAAGTTACATAGACAACTTTGTACGTCTATACTCCATAGGACACAGAAGCCTTAAGCTACAGGGTAACACTGCTGACATTGCACAAGCTGGTGATACTAAGACTTTCAGTTAATACTATAGTTGTGGACTTATGGTTACCAGGGGATAAGAGGGGAAGGGAAAAATTGGGAGACTGAAATTGACATATATACACTACTATATATAGAATGGGCTTCCCAGGTGGCGCTAGTGGGAAAGAACCCATCTATCAATGCACGAGACAGAAGAGACACAGGTTCGATCCCTGGGTCGGGAAGACCCTGGAGGAGGGCATGGCAACCCACTCCAACATTCCTACCTAGAGAATCCCATGGACACAGGAGCTTGGTGGGCTACAGTCCATAGGGTTGTAAAGATTGAATTGACTTAGCACTCATGCATGCATACATAAAATAGATAACTAATAAAGACCAACTGGGAACTGGTAGCTCTACTCAATACTCTGTAGTGGGCTATATAGGAAAGGCACCTTTTGCACCTAAAAAAAGAATGGGTATATGTATATGTAGAACTGTTTCACTTTGTTGTACACCTGAAACTAAAACATTGTAAATCAACTATGAATGTGAAAGTCACTCAGTTGTGTCCAACTCTTTGCCACCTCATGGACTATACACTCCACGGAATTCTCCAGGCCAGAATACTGGAGTGGGTAGCCTTTCCCTTCTCCAAGGGATCTTCTCAACCCAGGGATCAAGCCCAGCTCTCCTGCATTGCAGGCAGATTCTATACTCAAAAAAAAAAAAAAAAAAGAAAAAGACAGTAGTTGAGGAGATGGAAAGGAAGCATCTTTGCTGAAGCATTGAATGCTTGGGCCTTGATCACTTACTCCTTAGGGGGAAGTGAATTTTTCTGGAGCTTTGGCCTTATATAATTTTGCTGAAGACAAAAGCAGAGTTTAAGAAAACATTTGGGCAATGTCGCAGGACAGCCAACTTGAGCAATTTCAAAAACAGTGTTTCTCCTCTGCAGCTTAGGCTATGGATGTGACTTGCCTGCTGCATTTTGGAGCCTGGGTCACTGTCCAGGCTGGAGTCTCAGGGGTCTATCTCTGGGGTAGGGGCGAAGCTCTCAGAATGCTCTCAGAGATGCTTCATGAGTCTTTGGCTTTAACATGACAGTGACCATCTGTCCTGCCCAATCTCTAGGTAGACCCTAGGAGCAGAAACATACCGACATTTGGGCTCAGAAAGCCAGGTGCCTGTGCTGACACAGGGAGACTTCTTCTGGGTTGTCTTCACTGGGTTCAGGGGTGGGACCCAGGGACAGAACACTGGATGGACTGGGACACTGCTGGGGGGAGCTGAGTGTGGGAGTACCTGCTTCCATAGACATGTTTCTATGGGACGTCTGTAGGGTCTTTAGAAGTTGGCATGAGCCTTGCCCTGAAAACCAGGTGGTGCCTTTCACAATGTTTCCAATGCCTTTTTATTTACCAAAGGAGTTTTATGGTAGCTGCCCTGTCTTTGGCCTGAGATTCATTGACGTTCTGTGAAAATATGATGGTGGACTTCAGAATTCTTAAGCCAGGCATCTGCCTTTCCAGGCAGAGGGTCTCAGTGTCCATACGTGATGAGGAACAGGAAGCTAGGCTCTAGTGCCCTTGGTGTGTCCCTGCTCCCTTCTGCCTCTTCCCCAGGCCTGGATCTGTCCCCTGGGGCCTGGCTCTCAGCCAGTTGTCAACTAATCCTCGCTAAGGTGTTAGGTGGCAAAGGCTCAAGGGTTATTAATCCTTGTAGGAGATTTCCACATTAAAAAAATTTTGTTACTAAATCAAGGGGCATTAAAATTTCATCACCATAACAGAAAAACAATTTCTTTGTGTTCCCTATAAATCTTTACATTTACAAGTGAATACAGTTATGATTACAACTTATATACAATATTTGTTTTGTTTTTTTTCACACAGGATATTTCGTACATTTATTCACATTTCTAAAAATGCTCTGTTTTCATCATCATAGTAATTTGAAGGTGACTTTTGCAGCATCTGTACATTTCATGATGATTACCGCCCCCCCCACCCCCCACACACAACCAACTGCCCTCCCATTCTGCCAGCCTCCCCACCAGTAAAGTGGGCCCCAGGTGGAGGGAAGAGCCCCTGGAAGAGGAAATGGCAACCCACTCCAGTATTCTTGCCTGGGAAATTCCATGGACAGAGGAGCCTGGTGGGCTACGGTCCATGGGGTCGAAAGGAACTGGACACGATGAGCATACACGCAGGAGCAGAAGGGGCCGTTGTGTACCTGTGACCTGTCCCTGACCTATGCCTGACCTCAGCCACAACTGAGTGAGAAGGATTAGCACCAGATTCAAGGTGACTCCTTCAGAGTCTTTCCCCCAAAAATGTGAAAGGAAGGCCATGAAAAAGACTGGTGTTGGTCTCTTTTGGGGGATCTGAATCTGCAATATGTCAGCTTAGGAGCTCTGGGGTGAGTTTTCTCCACCAACTACCTGGACTTGAGAAGAGAAGATGCCGAGAGACGAGAAGGAAACGAATGAGCCGACCAGGACAGAGGTATCCTAAGGTCCAGGTACATTCCTGTCCTTGGTTTCTGTGAGGCACATCTGTATTTTTTTTTTTTTTTTTCTATTAAGTTAGCTTCATTCGAAATCATTTGCCAAGGGGAGTCCAAACTCCCTATTTTGATGATATTACTAACTAAATTGAACAACTGCTATGTGGCAGCTACTTTACTCACACTGGCTCATTTAATTCTTTCAATTACTTAATGAATTAGTTCAGAGATGTTTAGACATTTTCCCAGGATAATACACCTTGGTGAATTATGGACTGGGATTTGAACCCTGATCTGTCTGGTGCTATAGTCTTTGGTTTTAACTATTATCTTACGTGACCATCCGTGGTATGTGGGTCATCCCAGAGGTAGGATGAATAGAAGGAAGAACCAACATGCCTTTCAGGAATACATGTCGAATGCTCAAATTACAGAAGAAGACATATTGAGGCAGAAGCCCCTCCCTTCTCATCCCCTTGAACAACTCCATTCGGATGACACTGCTCCTCCTATGTACTAGCTACTGGCTGTCCTCTCCTGGACTTTGGTACCTCTACGAGGATGACCCTCTCTCCCACAGCAAGGGAACCTGTGTTGAGTCAGTACCCTACACACAAGGATGTGTGGATTATCCAGGGGACCTTTGCAAAGGTTCTCCTCTTGCCAGCAACCTCACACCTTGCCCACCTTTCCTTGCCTCTAGCTGGTATATTTTTAAGCTGTTCAAACTAGTTGTTGTTCAGTCTCTCAGTCACGTCCCCCATGGACTACAACATGCCAGGCTTCCCTGTCCTCCACTATCTCCCAGAGTTTGCTCAAACTCATGTCCATTGAGTCAGTGATGCCATCCAACCATCTCATCCGCTGTCGCCCCCTTCTCCTCCCACTCTCAGTCTTTCCCAGCATCAGAGTCTTTTCTAATGAGTCATCTCTTCACATCAGGTGGCCAAAGTACTGGAGCTTCAGTTTCAACATCAGTTTCTCCAATGAATATTCAGGGTTGATTTCCTTTAGGATTGACCAGTTTGATCTCCTTGCTGTCCAAGGGACTCCCAAGAGTCTTCTCCAGCACCACAACTTGAAAGCACCAAACTAGTGTCAGTCTGTTTTGCATTTATTCACTGTCTACAAAATGTCAGTTGGCCAGGGTCTATGGGCCTGTCCTAATCTTAGAAATACAGACAGGACAAATTGAACACTATCTCTGCCTCCTTAGAGATCACAGTGGCATCTGAAGACACTCCCTAACAACATCACACATTAATACCAGATGAGCGGCACCCACAGGCTATCTTGGGAACTCAGTGAAGGGGGAGCTAACTGCATCTGAGGAACTAGGGAAGGCTTAGTGGAGAAATGGATTTTGGACGCTGAGTTTTTGCACTAACCTAAGCAAAGCAAATTTACAAGTTCACAAGATCAATCATCTGTTGGGAACCCATACTGATTTGCAAGGCTATGTCTCCTCTTGTCTCCCTCCAAGGACATCATGATCTCAGGAAGTGACATTATTTTTAGCCAATCATCCAGGAGTATTGCCTCAGCAAAGAGACAGTCTTTAAGTGAAGTCCCAGGTTCACAGTTCTCACGAACAGTAGCATACCTTTTTAGAAACCATCTAGTGGCGGGAGGATGGTTTTCCCATGCTTGACTTCTTCAAACACAACATTGAGGCATCATGACTATGTACAGAACTTTTCTTCCTCCAGGATGGGTACCACGGAGCAAAGTTATAGCTGCACCAGAAAGGGCAGAAAATAGAGTTTCAGGAAATCCAGGCAAAACGGGCCTGTTGGGGCCTTTATTTATTTAATTTTTTAAATTCCAGGCAAAAGACTGGATTGGAATACAGTCCGAGTTCCAGTGTAAAGACACTCCCCTCTGGCTATTGATCTTGCAGCATTTCTGAAAACGGTGTGCAGGGAAACGGTCACTCGTTCCCTTTACATAATGTTCATAAATGTGCAGGCAAATTAAATGTGTCATAGATGAAATGACCTACCAGAAGTACCACCCGGCTGTCTCATGTGAGCTTGGTTTATGGATCCAGCCTTCTCCAGCGAGCATCACAAATCCACATAATGTTCCCGAGTGCTAAATCTGGAGCTCTGATTTAGCTGACAGATGTTTAAAATCACATTTAGTTGGACAACTCCCCGAGGAGGACACAGCTGCAGATGTGAAAGAGCGCAAGCTCTTCCAGTTAAGGTCGGCGGGAACTCAGCAGAAAGCCTTCCGTGTCCATCCGCCTTTTTTCAGACAGGATGGGATGGGTGAAGGAACGTTTTCAGCCTGATTCCACCCACCTTTGGCCGGACCTCGTCCCCTTGTTGAACCGTTGCCAAGAGAGACGGTGGAAGTTGCACTTGGGCCATGTCTGGGAGTTCCAGGCAGCCTTAACTGAATGCGTGGGGGGCTACCAGCTCTTTAAAAACAGCCACAACGCCACTCCTTGGAGGCTGCTTTGCCCCTGTGGTAGCATCTTAGGGCCGCAAATGAGTATGATTTGGGGATTTCGCGCTTCAGGATCAGTTATTCTGATGTTGACCTTGCCGGATAAGTTGAAGTCCATATGCTAGAGGAGGGTGGAGAGGAAGAGAGTGCCATTCTTCTCTGCTCTGTCCCCCCACCCCCGCCTGCCCCACCACCCCAAACTGTTCCTCCTTCATTTTTTTAAAAACAGCAAATTTAAAATTATCCTCCACTCTTCTTTGCAAAATCACATATTTTAGACTTGTCTCAAGACTCAGACTGAAATGGATTTGTTTAAAAAAAATTGTGTATTTGATGTGGGAGACTAGTGACCTTTGGTATTTAGTGTTAAAAAAAAAATGTTTGATGTCTAAAATTTCCCTACTGAGCTTGTATTGTTTCTGATCTCTTTCCGTGATTTTTTTCCATCCTCCATCATTCCCCCAGTTCTTTATTTACTCAGCAGAGGTTTTGACATAGTTATGAGCTCATCTTGATGGCAGCCTCAAATCAATATAAATCACATTATGATGTAAAAATTGATGTGATGTGAGTGTAAGTTAAACGATTGTAAAACAATTTTAGGACAGAGCCCAAGAGACACCCTTACGCTGTCAAGAGAGTGGCAGGAAGGAATTAGTGGAAGATCTGCTGCATTTAGATTAGGGAGCCCTGTGTGTACCAAGACTTCACTCCCAACTTAAAGTTCTTATAAAGTCATACTTAGGGTTTCCCAGGTGGTGCTGGTGGTAAAGAATCAACCTGCCAATGTAAGAGACAGGGGCTGGATCCCTGGAGAAGGTTCCCCTGGAGTAGGAAATGGGCACCCCACTCCAGTATTCTTGCCTGGAAAATCCTATGGACAGAAGAACCTTACTTGATACAGTCGATAGGGCTGCAAAGAGTCGGATGCAACTGAGCACACACATGCAGTCATCCTTAAACACCACAAAATACCCCCAGCAGAAACTGAGGGGCAGCTGGCGAGGGTGACAGGGTGGGTTTAGCTCCTCTTTTCTATGCACAAGGATGAACACATATTATGTCAAGGGGGTGAGAAACTGGGAACATACTAAACTCAACCAGAGTCAATTAATTCTGGGAGCCTAGTTTGTAACTGGTCAGGTTGGGAGGCCTAGAGTTTTAGGAGGAGGGATGCAGGCATGAGTAGGGGAGTCAGCAGTTGACTCTAGGGTCAGTGAGAGAATACCAGATGGATTCCTGTGCTAAAACTTACCAGAATTATACTTTCTGACTTCCTGGAGGAAGTCATTTTACTACATGACCCAGGCTATGATATTATCTTAGAAGCCATAGATTTTCATCATCCAGAGTGAAAGCGAAATATTATATACCAATCCATTGCCATGGATACCTTTGGCGGGGGGGGGGGGGTGTGGAATTGGAAAAAGAAGGAGAAAGGTGATTTATTTGAAAACCATGTCTGTACTGTTTGGTTTGTTACAACAAACATTGATTCTTTTACCTTAAAAAAAATCCAATAAGATAATTAAATCATATAGGCATGAACAGACATTTCTCCTCCGGAAAGAAATTTCACTGGATGAAGAGTGAGGAGTCTTAATAACTCCCTAGGCAAATTCTTCAACCTCATGTCTTAGGAACCATAGTATTTCTGGGAGAATAAAATACATCAATAGATAGGGAGAGTTCTTTGAGAAGTTGAAAGGCAGTCTTGTATGTAAAATGTTATTGTCATTATTTTTGGTAGGACATAAAGGGTAGTCTATGAATATCATTGACTGACTGTGACATTAATGATAATTCCTATAAGAGAGTCTTTTAGGCATACATTTTCAAAGGATTTTGGACACCAAAGATAAATGTTTAAAACTATGCATTCTGGATCCTATTAAATAAAACCTAATTTGACTTGTGGAAAGAACCATCTTTAAAGTCAGGTCTGCACCCTGACTTCATAACTCATTTATTTTGATACCTTTGGGCAAGTTAGTTAATTTCTCTGAGCCTCAGTTTCCATGGCTGTAAACAGAGAATATAATAATGCCTTTCTCCTAGGGCTGTTGTGAGAAATACATGAGATAATTAATATTAACTGTGTAACCCTGATATGTATGCTAGTCATGACTGCTCATTTCCATGCAAAGCACAATTATTATTTGATGATGGCAAATATTCATTCTTCTCTTTTACAAGTGAAAAAACTGAAATAATGGGAAAAGTGATAAATTCAAAGCTACAAGGTGAGTTAAGGTGACAATGGTTAGCAATAAATCTCTGGCCTAAGATTTGGCCATTAGGTCACAATAAAAACCATTTGATCAGATTCTATAGAGGCGCTCTTACCTTGGAGTGGTAGGAGTCTGTGATGTCTGAATATTGAGAAAGATAGTCTCATCCCTTTGCCAGAGACCTGGGGATCTTTGGCACAGGGATCATGAGAAAGTGGGGGAAATAAAGTGTAGTCTCTGACACTCTGTTACTGATAAGCTCAAATCTCTCAAGCTAAAGTGCATTGTGGATGTCCCCAGTTTCCCACACACAGGAAGGTGGTACAGCAGAACTTGCTCAAATATTTTCTGAAGGAATAACTGCTCTACCAATTCCTAACAATGACTGGCAGCTGGAAAGGAAGCAGCAGTTGGGATGCCCAAGCAGGGAAAAAGACTGATTTCTTTCCTCCTTTCCTCTCCACAGTGGTCTGGAAGACAAGGTCTAACATGACATCTTAACAGAGTTTGAATTCTCACTCTGACACTTACCACCTGGGTGACCTTAACTCATTTATAAAAAGGGGATAACATGAGACCCTCTTGGTATTAGTTAGGAAAGGCTAAGTCATGCTGCAGTAACAAATACAAAACATCAGTGATTTAAAACCACAGAGATCTATTTCTCACCCGTACTATTTGTCCAATGACTGAGGCTTCCCCATCTTATGATGTTGCCTAATGAACACGAGAATTTAGGGTCCACCATTGCAGGGGAAAAGAGTTCTTGCTTTTATGTAATTATATGTGGAGGTGACATATATCATTTCTACTTAAATTTCATCAGCCAAAGCAGGTCACATGTCCATGCTTAACTTCAAGACGAGAACCAGAAGCCTTGGTGAGCCCTGGTAATATCTACCTGACCCTCCCTTTAGGATTATTATGGGCGTTGAAGGTCACTGATTATTGTTACAATTTTTTAGTACCCACTAGGGCCTAGGCATTAAGTGACTAAAAGGATGACGAACATTGAATCTCTGATTTTAAGCCATTCCGAGTTTAATGGAGGGAGTAAAATTAAACCAAGAGCCAAAAACAGCATGGCAAGTGCTAAAAGCCCTGAGAACTGTGCACTGGGAGAACAGAAGGATCAGACCAGTCCTTTCTGGATGGATGGGTGGAGCATGAGCAGTCTTCATGGGAAGTTTCACGGTGAAGGTGACACTTGTGAGTTCTGAAAAATGAAGGAGTGGAGAATCGGGAGAAAGGCAGCCCAGATGCAGAAAGCAGTCTACACACGACTCAGAGCAGTGAGAGTTGTTATGGATCAAATGTTTGTGTCCCCCTCCCAAAATTTATATGTTGAAATCTAGTTCCCAGGGGGAGGATATATGAATGGAGGGCTGTTGACCACCCATGGGCCCTCATGAATGGAATTAGTGTTCCCACTTCCCAACCTGTGAGGATACAGCAAGAAGTTGGCTGTCTGCAGCCTGGAAGAGGGCTCTCATCAGAACCCAACCATGGTGACACCTTGATCTCAGACTTGAAGTCTCTGGAAAGGTGAAAAATACATTTCCTTTATTTATAAGCCACCAATTTATGATATTTTGTTACAGCAGCCAGAGCTAAGACAAGAGTGCATAGTGAGTACTTTCTGAAAGATAGACAGTGAGAGGACTTGGTCTGGTGGTCCAGTGGTTGAGACTTCGTGCTTCCAATGCAGGGGGTGTGGGTCTGATATCTGATTGGGGAACTAAGATCCCACACGCCACACAGCCACAAAAACAAAAAAAAACCAAGTTGTTCATACTGAGGGATTTTAGGAGACGATGGTGATAGGCAGGCAGAGCTCAGACCAATGAAAACCTTGTACATGTATGTCATAGAATTATTTTTTTAACTGAAGTATTATAGATCAAGTGCCCAATGGCATGACTTAACCATGGGGCAATACAGGGCAGTGGGAAGTCCTCTGTCCTAGCTCCATAATCTGTTCAACTAGTTTTTTGAATGGACTATGCTCATGATGTCAGTGGCCTCTGGCATCTAGGGTCTCATTGCCTTTATCTGTAAATGAAAGGGAGTTGAGCTATATAAATTTTGAGTTTTCTTCAAACACTGAGGTTCATGGAACATGACTCAGATATGCACTTTTCTTGGCACTTCAATCCCAGGAAGTTGGCCAAGTCAGTTTGACCAGGTAATCTGACACAACCCTCGTAGTTTCCTCTGGCACCATTCCTGGTTGGCGACCAGTTTTCTGGGGAAGCACAACTTTCTGGTATGAGTAATTTGATAATAAGTACAAAAGTATAAAACTTATGATAAATATATAAATTCAGGCACTGCCAGCTTATTCTTCAACAGTTGCAACCCAGGGGAAGAAATGTATTTCTTATCAATAAATGACATATTTCAAGGTCTTGTATGTCTCAGAATAGCTGACTTGACTTGAAATATGTTTTTGTTCTTGCACTATTCACAAAGGTACCGAAAGGAGACTTCAGATCAGGGCATTGGGTCTGTGATTTACAGAACATCTAGCCTTATATCTGTTACTTTATCAAGACACTGTGATTACTGTACTTTATTCTGGCCTCTGTGGAGTCTTCTTGTGTTGATGTTTGATTGACCTGGGCTACTTGAAGCATTCTGGTGTAGTGGTTAAGAGTGCAGATTTCTCTCTGCACTTCAGTTTCCTCATTTGAAAAGTTTCTAACAAGCAATGAAAAAATTGCTTAAAGCAGTGCCTTGCACCTCTAGAAATGTTAATTATAATTATTATTAAGAAGTTGAAAGTGAGGCAGATCAATAGAGATACAAGGATAATATGGAGAAACTTTGAGCAGGTGGGGTGTAACTCAGATGCAGAGAAATTATACAGTGGTTGGGAAGGGAGCAGGGAGGTTCTCTGAGCACCCAGAACAACTTTGTTTCCCAAAGTAAATCCTAAAATCCTAAATCAACCAGATTTTCTTATATTTGCATTTGAAGAATAATTATCACTCTTCATAGTAACACTGTTGCCAATAATGGCATCATTACAGTCAAAAGCAGACTTACTGGGAAGTTAATAGAGCTTAAGCTTCAACCTCTCTCACCTGCATGAACCCCTTCTAAGGCCCTATACTGAATTCTGGTTTCGTATTTTTTTTCCTCTTTCTTAAATAGAGCTGCCTCCCACCAAATGTGCTTTGTCAGTGGTAAAGAATTCACCTGCCAAGGCAGGAGATGTGGGTTCGATCCGATCCCTGAGTTGGAAACATTCCTTGGAGGAGGAAATGGCAACCCACTCCAAAATTCTTGCCTGGAAAATTCCATGAACAGAGGAGCCTGATAGGCTACAGCCCATGGGGTCGCAAAAAGTTGGACATGACTTAGTGACGAAATAACAACAATAATTCATCAAATGTATAAGCTCAGGCTCTCCCAAAGTCACAATGATTTAGGAAATAGGGAAGTGTAGTTATGGGTCCAGGTTCTGGATTCAGGATGGCCTGGGTTCAAGTCTCAGCTCAGCCATTTGCTCCCTGGGTTATTTAGGCAAATTATTTATGCATACTGAGACTAGGTGTCCTTATTGCTTCCAAGAGGATTATACAAATGCTACCTTCATGATAGGGTTTGTCTAAATATAAAATGAAATCATGCAGAAGTACATAATTTATATTGGTTACTATAACTGATTTATCATCCTTTTTTGAATAAGAGGAAGGTCTGAGCTTACCTGAGTAGAATACTGGTCCATCATCCCATTAGGGCTTGTATCATGCAGTACTTTTCTCTGAATCCCTCTTCCTTCATCTCTGGGCATTTAGTGGCTCAGGTTAGAGAAATTCACATAGAAAACATTATAAAAATTGTATAAATGGTTGTCATTTGTTGGGCTTTTTGATATGGGGCATTTTACTGACAGAAGATAGGCTGGTGAAATTTGGCGTGTATAGCATTCTGAAGGCTGCCCTGGTGGCTCAGCAGTGAAAGAACCTGCCTGCAATGCAGGAGATATGGGTTCGATCCCTGGGTTGGGACAATCCCCTGGAGAAGGAAATGTCAGCCCACTTCAGTATTCTTGCCAGGAAAGTCCCATGGGCAGAGGAGCCTGGTGGGCCATGGTCCATGGGGTCTCAAGGAATCGGACATGACTGAAGCAAATAAGCGCAGCACATAGCATTCCAAATATTTTTTTTATGAAGCTAGTTAAGACACAGGTGACTATGAGCCATGAGGTCTTTTGAATGGGTAGACAAGTCACTTCCCAGGAAAGCTCGCCCTCTCTAATGACAATGATCTGCTTCTCTGCAGGTTCCCTTGAGATGGTGCATGCTGGATTTGTAGATTTGTGCAGAAAGCCCTGTGGAGAAAGAAACATGGGCCAATGGAAAAGATTCTCAAGACTTATGTTCTTTGGAACTTTGGAACTCAAATGGAAACGTCTGGGTCACTGGTGAGGCTGCTCCCAAAATAACTCCCCTGATTCCTGGCCAAAAGAGAGGGCTTTTCCCCTTTGTGATTAACACAGCATGTTGGATGCCCAGTAGTCCCAGAATACTTCACACTCTTGGCATTTCTATTTCTGTTCCTTTTTAAAGTGGTGAAATTATCCTCTTTCAACCAGGCCAACAACCTAGAGTTTGGGGGTGAGATACGGCCCTCCAGACAGAAGGATTCTATTCTGGTTTTCATGGTTCTATCTTATCACAGTTCAGATCCCTACTCTTAAGGCAATCCTCCTATAGTGGCGTGGCTACAGGAGCTCTGGTGACAGATCTTCACGAATCCAAGTCCACTGGGAAACTCTTGTAAGGTTCTGAGCTTCAACCTGATAGAATGAGTTTATTTCATCTTTATTTTGACCCAGAACCAGTTGCTGTGGCCAACATTGTGTGAGGTGCTGATTAATATAGACGTAGGAGGGAGGCCCCATCCCAGATCCCATGGACTGAGGATGGGAAAAGGGAAGGTATCCAAAAGAAGTCTTTGGAAAGAAAGGCAGTAGATATTAGGGAGACAATTGACATATGTGCCCTGAAGTCAGCAAATTGTTGGAGTCTATAATAAAAGATCAGTGAAATGTTGGGAGGGGTATCTTCTTTGGGTGAAGAAGCAATATAATGCAAAATCCAGGGGAATAACATCTATCAGTCTTCTTTGGCAACTTTAAAAAGTAGTTTATAACCATGAGATTGAATAAATGTTTTCGTGAACAAGACTCTGGTTTAGCATTCACAAGGAGTGGGTGTGAACTGGTAGTTCTCTGAACAAAAGAGTATTTACAACAGGATCCCTGAGAGCTGGTTCTTTATGTGTGGACTAAACTAAGGTCCCGTGCACAAGAGAAGTTTATTAGTTGTCCTTTTTTTCTCTCCTATCTTCCTATTTTTTCATTGCTTATTTGATGCAGCGGCAGAAAACCAAAGTGACAGTGACATTAACTAGCTCTGAGTGGTTATTCTCACCCATCATCAAACCAAATCCTGGGCTAGCTCACTCCTAGAGAGTAGATATGGTGAAATAGGACACTTGAGTTTCACAAGGTTTAGACAAGCCATTTGGATGACTGCCACATGATAAGTCAAGGACAGAAGTCATGAATTCTGAGGGGACACAGGCTCATGAAGTTCCAGAATCAGGCAGCAAGGATCTGAGAAGTTCTTCTTAGTCTTCATTTAAACTGTACTTTGAGGACCCCTCAGAGGAACTCAGGGGCTTCTCAGGGATACGCTAGTGGTAAAGAATCCATCTGCCAATGCAAGAGACTCAAGAGAATGTTGGCTTGATCCCTGGTCAGGAAGACTCCCTGGAGGAGGAAATGGCAACCCACGCCAGTATTCTTGCCTGGAGAATTCCACAGACAGAGGAGCCTGGAGGGCTACAGTCCATGGGGTCACAAAGAGTCAGACATGACTGAGGGATGGGGCACACAGAGGAGCCCAGTGGGAGTCCTGCTTCCACCTGAGGGGCTGCTGTCCTTGTATGTGATTCATTTATTTACAAGACAACAGGCAACTTGGTCTGAATAAAAACTTCCATGACTGAAGCATACTTGGAAATCCAGTTATCTCACCCAAATCTTTTATATTCTGAGAAGAGGGCCCATAAGCCTTCTAAACTTTGAGTCTATTTTAGGTTTTGGGGGAGAGATGAACTCTTTGACAAGAAGAGAATGGGGTAAAAACAAAAAACCCAGTGACATCCATGTCTACATATATAATCAATTGACCTCTGTGCTGCTTGGTTATTCTTAGAGCCAAAAGATGCCAATTTGTTTGATCATTTGAATCCCTCCTCCCATCAAGGTCTCCTTCCTATTGAACTGAGGGTCAGGTTTAGTCTTCCAGCTTTGCTCCATACTTCTTATTCTGAAGATTTAGCTGGCTTTGCCTCAACCATCAAGCCAGACAGTCCGAGAGCAGTTCGGGGCCACACCCTGACCGTTAAATGCTGGCTTCCTTCAGTCTCAGTTGCTGTCTCGTGCCTCCAGGGTTTCTAAACCGGAAGTGGTAGCCAGGAGTTTCTTTCCTGTGCTGTGACACTGTCTCAAGAGGGGACACCATAGTGCTTCCTCACAGGAGCAACTTGAGTCCGCTCAGGATCCCCGGAGAACTTTGCACAGTCCTCATCAGCTAGCAAACACTCCGTAATGTTTGATGATCTGCATCCGTCACTGAAATCAGCAGAGGGAAGAAGGCCCTTGTGAGATCCCGAGGTTCATTTTATTCGCTAGTTCGTGAGAGAACACATTGTTTCAAATACTAATATCTCACACTGGACAGGAGATAGACACCATCCTAACTCCCAGGCAAATACCTTTTCAGGGCAACCCTGGCAGAGGCCCAGGAATGAGCTCATTTCTCAGAAGAGGGTTCTTCACCTAAACAACAAACCCTTGCTTCGGGGAATAGAACAAGAAATTCCTTTGGGAGTTCTCTTCTCAAACTTCTAGAGAGCCGGTCTTCTGCAGGCAGAGATGGCTTCCAGGCTGTTCATACACAAACTGCTGCTGGCGGGCTTGGTGGCCTGTTTCATATTCTGAGGTCTAGCAAAGATTTAGCTCCAGGGGGTCATCAAGAGGTCATGGTCTCAATGATTTCCTCTGTTATTTATCTTTGGCTTGCGGTACTAGAGTCTGCCTTTGATAGAGGACATTTCTACCACAACTGCACAGAATCAAGCATTTCAGTGCTTTGGTTTGAGGTGGGGAAGGGTTGGCTTCTAATGCTGTGAACATGTCACTAAATACATCTGAGAGTATCTCACTTTGCCCTTTTCTGATGAGCCACATTCATTTTGGGGGGGGTGGTTACCAATGGTAATTCCCATACTCGGGTCAGGAAACGAATTGTCCTGGTGAGGTTAGCAGTTTTTTTGTTTGAGTAATTCCATTTTCAGTTCCTTAAGAGAGACTCCTCTTGCCATGAAATGGAGATGAAAGCGGCCTTTCTCAGGCCTCTGAACTGCTGATGACTCACCTATGGCCGCCCTCCCTGGAGCCAAGGGACCATTTCTGCTGAACTGGCCTGTGGATTTCTCTTCCTAGTGACAACAAAACTTGCGTGGCCAGCTCACAAGTCAACCACAGGAACGTCCCTGGTCTGGTCAGCTCAGCAGGCTCTTGGGCTCCCCGAGAGGAGTCCTCAGCGCATTTCATGTGGGTTTGTTAACCCCATCCTGTTTCATTTTGATTTAAGACAACCGTTCTGTCTCATCTGGGTCAGAACGTATGGGCTACCTAGGATTTCAACCAGACATGAGAAGCCTGAATTAAACGCCCAGCACTGTGGTCTGGAAAAGGGGCTATGCTGTGTGCTGTGTTCTTGTTTCTTCAAAAAAGCATCCAGGGAGGTGGAAGTATTCAGTCTCAGAAGTTCCTTTCTTGTGGTGGCTCTATCTCTGCCACCAAGTGCCAGGATAGACCGCATGCCATGCTCTGTCAGGTCCTTCAAAAGAGGTGAGGTGACGTGCTGGAGACTCTGCCATCTGTGGGACATTGCGGCTCTGGGCCCTACGCAGAAGGAAAAGGAAGTGCCGTCACGCCAGGGATTTGGCCAGTGAGTCAAATTCCCGGAACGGCCTGTTGCTTCTCAAGGCTGCGAATGTGCCCCAGGCTCTCAATAGCCCTCCATCTGGACTAAGGGAGAACTGTTGGGTACAGGGGCTAGAGAGGAAAAAAGACGTGATATATTTTACATATCATATTTTCTAGCAGTGGTTTTCTACATGAAACCCAGTTTACTTAGTGAGTCAAGGGCATGGAAACCAAAGCTTTATAAAATAATAGTGACTCTTACCATGTGTCAGCATTCTTAGTTTCTTTTTCTGTTTTCTCTTTTTCTGTTACCTTAATGTAAAAAAATTCTTTGTTCACTAAATTGCTATTATAAACCACTATGGATCAAAGTCCATATTTTGAAAAACAGCTCTGCATTAATATATATAAGCAACATTGCAGGAAATTTTGTACATTATGGATCCCTGGTCCCTGCTTCAGAGATTCTAATGCACTCAGTCTTGAGTCCCCTGAATCTGCATTTTATGTTAACCAAACTCTACTGTCACTAGTGTGCGGGCAGAAAAGTGCTGGATCTCTGATACATCCCAAGTGTTTTGAATGGAGAGCCTGGTACAGAATAAGCCTTTGATCCATGTTGGTTGAATAAATGAATGAATGAAAAAGCATGTTTGGTGATTTAGATTCAAGTGGACTATGGATTACCATTATGTTTGCTTTGTCTTTAAACTGTCTTTTTTGATGGGGTAGCATTTTATTTTAATAAAATTTCAAGCTTACAGAAAAGATTAAAAAATAGGACAAAGATGTCCATTTATCTTTTACTTAAATTTCTACCTTAGCTACATTTGCATTTTCTCAACTCCATATCTAATTTTTTTTTCTTCTGAACTATTTGAGAGTTAGTTGTAGACAAAAAAATGCCCCTTTACTACTAAATTACTACTGAGCTTCCTTTGTGGCTCAGCTGGTAAAGAATCCGCCTGCAATGCGGGAGAGCCGGGTTCAATCCCTGGGTTGGGAATATTCCCTGGACAAGGGAACGGCTACCCACTCCAGTATTCTGGCCTGGAGAATTGCATGAACTGTATAGTTCATGAGGTTGCAAAGAGTTGGTCTCAACTGAGTGATTTTCACACTACCAAATACTTTAGCATACATTTTTCTAAGAACAAGAAAATTCTCTCACTTGGGTTACAAGGTGAGGGGCCCCTAGACCAGAGGTTAAATGCCTAAATTATTAAGCACTGGGCAGTGCTGAACATCAGGTGACTCCATCCTCCCTTCCAGCCCCATCCAGCATATTTCCCTTTTTATCTATGCTACTCTGGGTTTATTTTATTTTTAATTGGAGGATAATTCCTTTACAATGCTGTGTTGGTTTCTGCTGTACAACAGTGTGAATCACCTGTAAATATAAATATCTCCCCCCTCTGGAGCCTCCCTCCACGCCCCTCCCCCTCCTCTTTAGGTCGTCACAGAACACTGAGCCCCCTGGGCTATACAGCAATTCCCCACTAGTCATCTATTTTACACATGGTAGTGCATATATGTCAATGCTACTCTTTCAGTCTGCCCCGCTTTCTTCTCCCACTGTGTCCACAAGTCCATTCTCTACATCTGCATTTCCTGGGTTTTATACAGTAAGTAGTCAGAAAATCTCCAGACTTTTGAGCCTCAGGCTTGCTTTGAGTCTCCACATGTGAAGCAACCGTAAATCTTCTAATCTGTGGCTTCTCCAATGCAGAAATTATCTGATTGCCTCTGAATCCTCTGGGGAAATGGAAAGAAAATGCAAATTTCCAGACCTCAGTCCTGGACATTCAGCTCAGATAGATGAGTATGTGTGACCCAGGAATCTGCATTCTGTCACCTCAATCCCCACCTCCCTTGCCTTCCCCCAGGTGCTATGGCTCAGCTGGGGTTGGACAGCACAGTTCATGTGACCTCTCTAGTTGGTGGGATACTCTAGTTGGTGACCACATGTCCCAGGCAAGCAGAGAGAAGCCCTCAGAGTTCCGCTGCACATTGGAAAGTTCTGCTTCTTAGGAATTTCTTTCTCATATTAGTTCCAGTTGCTTTCCTAATGCTACTGGTCTTGGTTCTGCCCTCTGGGGCACCTTAAAACAAGGTCAGCTGGCAGCCTGTTCCTTGTAAAATACTGAAAATGTATAAAAATCACTCAGAATCCCACCACCCTGAGAACTTTAAGATTTTAGTATATTTTTCTTTACACACACACACAAATGCACATGATATGCACTTTTTATTTTAATAGAATGAAGACCATAATACATTCTGAATTTATTGTTGCATATTTGGGGTGACCTCTCTTAACATTGTATCATAGAACTATTCCAGATGGGCAAGTATGCTTGAAGAGCACATTTTCAAACGACTGAATTAAATTCCACTAATTTGATCTATTGGAATTTATTCAGCCATTTCCTATTAGTGTTTATTTAGGTTGTTTCCAGCTTTTCACTATCATAATAACTAATACTTAAATAAACATACAACAATATAAATTATTATCTGAATCCTGGATTGTTTCCTTAAGATAGATTCCTAGACGTGTAATTATCAAGCCAAAAAAGCATGTTTAGAAATGTGATACATATTGCCAACTTACTTTTCAGAGAGGTTGTGAACAGTTTAACTTCTAACAGTTTTGATCTCTTTTTAGAAGTTGCGCTTAGTTGCTTCAGTCGTGTCCGACTCTCTGCCACCTTATGGACAGTAGCCTGCCAGGCTCCTCTGTTCATGGGATTCTCCAGGCAAGAATACTGGAGTGGGTTGCCATTTCCTTCTCCTTTTAGAAGTTAGTAATTGTTAGATCATCAATTTGATAGATGAAAAATTGCATTTTGTTATGGTTTCTAACCTACATTCCTTCATTTATTCATAAGGCAAACGTGAACAGATACATATACACGTGTGCGTGCGTGCTGTTGCCTCAGTTGTGTCCAACTCTCTGCGACCCTATGGACTATAGCCTTCCAGGCTTCTTTGTCCATGGGATTCTCCCAGCAAGAATACTGGAGTGGGTTGCCATTTCTTCCCCTAGGGGATCTTCCTGACCTAGGGATAGAATATGTGTCTCTTATATCTCCTGCATTGGCTGGCAGGTTTTTTTTTTTTTTTTTTTTTTAAATCATTAATGCTACCTAGGAAACCCTACACACACACATATATATGTGTATACATATATACGTGTATGTGCATGCTAAATTGCTTCAGTCATGTCTGACTCTTTGTGATCCTATGGATTGTAGCCCACCAGGCTCCTCTGTCCATGGGATTCTCCAGGCAAGAATATTGGAGTGGGTTGCCATGTCCTTCTCCAGGGGATCTTCCTGACCCAGAGATCAAACCCAGGTCTCCTGCATTGCAGGCAGTTTCTTTATCATCTGAACCACCAGAGAAGCCCATATATATGTATATACATATACATACGTTTGTATTTTGATTACTTACCAAGTGAAAAATGTTCATATGTGTGTGTGTTTTCTCCCATTTTTTGGCCTTTTCTGTTAAATAGGATGTTAAGGGGGAAAAATAGAATCAATCTATTTTTCTGCTGGAGAGAAGGGGCCTCATGCTTCTCTTATTGGTTTGTAAATGCTCTCCTCCTACTCCTTTTTTTAAATGTAAGAAATATCAGCTTCTTTAAAAATTGTGGTAAAATATACACAACGTAAAATTTACCATTTTCAAGTGTACAGTTCTGCGGCATTAAGTATGTTCACATTATCCTGCAACCATCGTCACCATCCACCTTCAGAACTTTTCCATCTGTACCGTTAGACGCTAACTCCCCACCCCCACTTCCTCCAGCCGCTGGCAACTACTATACTACTTCTGTCTCTGTGAATTTGACTACTCTAGGAACATTACATAAGTGGGATCGTAGGCTATTTGTCCTTTGTGACTGGCTTATTTCAGTTAGCATGACATCCTCAAGGTTCATCCATGTTGTAGCATGTGTCTCCTTTTCTCAATAGCTTTGTAATGTTTCTTTATTACATTAAGTGTGTTTATAGTCATTATTTCCATTTATTTATGTCAGTCTAGGATCATTAGTGAATTGTTTTATTTACCTAATTCTATAATACATCTTAATATCTGGTAATTTCAATCCTTATGGCCTGCCTGCTCATAAACTTATTAGTTACTCTCACCTATTAATTTTTTCTAGATGAACTTTAGAATTATTGTTTCATATTAACAAAATCCCATTGTGATTATGTTTAATCTATAAAATAATTAGAAGAAAATGGAAAAATTCATTATATTCAGTATCCCCCTACAGGGACATGGTATATATTTCTGCTTATTCAAGTTTTTAAAAATATATTAAAATTTAAAAAATATTTTCTTATATAAATTCTAGATATATTTTCCTGGAGATATGTTTTTGTATTCTATGTTATTTGTTAATAAAAATATATATGCTATATTTGTATTAATTATTAACATATAGAAAAATTACTGACCTTTGAGTGTTTATAATACTCAAAGTAGTGATTAGTAGTAGTCTCTAGTAGTGACTAGAAGTGTCTTACTAATTTGAAAAGTTAGTTCACCTGAGTTTTCTAATAAGCATAATCATATTGACAGAAATTAGGAATCATTTCACCTTTCTTTTCTAGTGTTCACATCTCTTAAGTATGTTCCATGCCTTAATGCATTCCCTAGAAATTTCAAAACATTGATGCAGAGATCTTTGATGTCTTCCCAATTTAATGTAGATAATTCTAGTAATTGGTTCTTAATTGTGATGTCTGTTACAGTTTTAAAATAGTCTTTATCCTTCTAAGATAGCTTCCCCCTCTTATGGGCTTACCATTGGTTTTATCAGTTATATATGTTAATTTTATGACATAATATTTAGCATTTATTGAAATAATTATAAGGTTATTATTGCTATTATTAATATGGTTTATTAAATGAACAGATTTCCTGGTTATAGACACATTCTTTCAGCTCTTTCCTGTAATACAGAGCTTATTTGTCACAGTACTGTTCACCCTGGATAATACACTTCTCTCAATGAAGTGACACTTGCCAATTTTTGTTTTTCTCCACAATGACCTCTGTATTAACACTTTTAGGACAATCTTTTGGTTTGCAGAAAATAGTTTGTTTTCCAAAAAGGAAATAAACATGGTTTATTTTAATGGCTAAAACATACTATGTGAGTTTAAGGCTGGTGACTTGTAGAAGTGGATCCTACACTAGATCTAAAGCTTGTCACCTTTAAATCAATTCTAATAAAGAGAATACCAAGAAAATATAAATGTGATCCAATAAACCCTGCTTACACATTGCTGGTAGATGATAAACCATAATGCAGAACACACTGCCACAGAAGCTACGCTGATTGCACAGGAAAAGCATCCTTGTCCTCTCCTCCCCACTCTAGCACAAGTGTGTACACACAAACACAACAGCCACACAGAGATGGCTCGTTTTAAATAATATATTTCTGGGACTTTTTCTCTTGGGTTTTTAGAATCTAACACTCATTTTCACATAAGCTTTCCTTTTTTCAGTCACTTATCCATTCAATAAAAAATTATTCAGGGTCTACTATGTGACCTACTCTGTGCTAGGTTTGGGGGATATATTTTAGATAAGTCAGACATGACTCTTGTCTTTGGAACTTACATAAGTAACACTCGAAAGCTTTTCCATTTTCATTTTTTGGTATCTTTTTGGACTTGAAAGACTTCTAGTTTTTCATTTCTTTTGCTACATCTTCTAATTATATAACACAGCTTCCTAAAATCTGATGGTCTAAATTTCTTGAATTAGTCACTCAATTTGTGACAAGCACTGTTCTGCGTACTGGGGAATTCCAAAGTGAAGAAAAAAAAGACACACACACACAAAACCTCTCCCAATAGAGTTTATTACATTCTAAAGAAATCCTGATTCCAAGGCTTTGCAAGATTCACCCGACTTTAATATGCCATGTGCACCAGGGGCACTGAAAAGAACAAAGAAGTGAACCAAGTATTCTGGAAAGGTAAAAGTGCAGAAATTGATGCAAAAATGAATTTCTAGTTAATAATTCTTTAAATTGAAATTCCACTAATTCCCCTCTTCAGGTAATTCAACTGTCTAATTTTAATAATTTTCAGTGTGTATGACTTCAGTTTCTCATAAGAAACGTAAAACAGACTCATCAGGCTTCTTTAGTCTCGTGCATTCTTTGCTCAAATGTTTAGGCAGAAACCTTTATATATTAGGCAAAATGAAAAGTGAAATACAACGTTTATTAGGCAGTTTCAAACATAGAGCAGCTCTCCCATATTCCCCCGCCTCCAAATAAGGACTTCCCAAAGTGAGAGGGAGCATAAAGCAGGGACTTTCTGAACTCACCTTCTGATGGATACAGACTAAATAGGGAGCATGTAGGTACTTTTGTAATTATCTCCTCTACCGAAGGTAAGGCTTCCCAGGTGATACTAGTGGTAAAGAATCTGCCTACCAATACAGGAGATGTTAGAGACGTGGGTTTGTCGGGAAGATTCCCTGAGGAGGAAGTGGCACCCCCTCCAGTATTCTTGCCGGAGGAACCCCATGGCCAGAGGAGCCTGGTGGGCTACAGTGATGGGGTCGCAAAGAGTCAGACCCGACGGAGCGTCTCAGCACCAGCACACTGAAGATAAGGTTGGTACATTTTTATTCTGTGGGATGATTCTGTATCAGCAATGTTTTTCTTTGGTACTTGTTGAAATTAGACTAAGAAATGTTCATCAGTTGAATGTATTTATTCACTGCATCAACATCTGTTTACTGAGTACCTCCTCTGTGCCAGGCCCTGATGGTGTTGATCTTGCCAGTTTTGGTGGCAAGTAGATACTGAACCAGTCAGTACACATGTGGTTGGTATCACAAGAGTAGGGAGACTAGACTGGCTGGGGAAAAACAGTGTGCTGTGCAAGGCATATTAAGGACCACAGCAATAAACCACAAAGCATTTATTCACTCACTTACTCAAGAGTCAATAAGAATTTCTGACAAAAATTTAGTTTAAATGAAGCCAAACTTATGGCAGCATTTGAATACAGTCCCCAGGAGTTTTACAGGTAATAAAGTGGCTTCCTAGCTAGGTTTAAAGCTACCTATAGATGGTGTGATGGTTATGAGACAGAAATATTTTCCTAAATCACACTTCACTAATAGTGAGATTCACAGTAACAGCTAACATTTATTATTTTCTATGTGCAGAGTACAATGCTAAACACTTTACATATGATATTCTAAAACACTCAAATAATCCCTAACCTTAAGGCAGGAAAAATTAGTGTCCCCATTTTATAGATGAAGCTTCTGAGGCTCAACGATATAAGAAACTGGTCCAAGATTACACATCTAGAAAGTGGTAAGTTTAGGATGTCACAGAATTTACCAGGAGTTGAGCTTTTTAAAGTGAAGGCCAGGGACAGGAAATGAATCTGCATACTTAGCCAAACATGTCAAGAATGTGAAATAACTCACTCCCAGTTTTCACAGCATTTCAGAGATAAGTAAATAATCTTCAGCAGAATCCAATCCAAGCATGCAATTCTTTGCATTCAGCACACATACTTGCTAAGAAGACACCATTCACTACAGAGAACACTTCTCTTTTACATTATCCCTACTTCTGGTCATGACCTATCCTGGTTTTTTTCCAAGGACCACGTTAGAGCAAACCCTTTGCCCCCAGCATATACTTATTAGCTATGCCAGGAAAGGAGAAAGTGGCCCACACCTGGTCTCAGGCAGACCCTACTATTTTGTTTCATGAAGGTATTGAGATTCTAGAGCTGTTAAATTTCCGAGTTTTATCAGCATTTAGTCAATGAACAAACTCTTACCATCAACTCTCCTAAGTGTCCTACATAAATGCAGAGGAAACTGCCTTTTGCAGGGGTCTCTGAGACACAGGATCTGCCTACATTTTCTTCCTTACTCTTATTCCCTTCATCATTATCATCACCATCATTGTTATTATTTATTGAGCACTTACTATGTGTCCAGCACTTTGCTAAGGTTTTAAGTATATTTAAGCCTTACAACAATCTTACGAGGCAGCTACCATTAACTCAGTTTTCAGCAACGAAGGGGGCTGTGTAGCTGTTTAACTGCAAGGCCACAGAATGAGGAGCAAAAGTCTGGATTAAAACAGATCTATTTAACTCCAGGGGATATGTGTAAAACAGTACTGCTTGCATTAAAGGATTTATGATGGGGCATGGGATCAAGGAGTAGTGGACCAAATGTGTACATCTAAGATAAGCCTATATTTACATAAATTGATAGGATGCAGATTTAGAGGTTACTAATCTGAGGTCCATGGAGCTCCCCCTTCAGTGTTTAAAAATAGATTTTGGAGGGTTTGTAACCTCCTAAAACAGGAGTCAGCACATTTTTTTTCTTAAAAGATTAGATAGCAAGGATTTTACTTTGTAGGCTATATGGTCTCTATGGCAAACATTCCTCTCTACTGTTGTAATGCAGAAACAGCCACAGATGATACATGAAGAAGTGGGCAAGGCTGTATTCCAATAAAACTTTATTTACAAAAACAAGCAGCTAGCCAGTAGGCTCTAAAATGGTATGCAAATTCTATTTGCACATGTGCATCCTTATTTTGTTGTTATTGGGAGAAAATCTCATAGCTTTCCCAAGCTTCTCAAATAGGTTCAAAATCCAAGATGGCTTAGAACTGGTCTAAACGGTCTCCAAGGCCCTCTAAACTTAGACATTCCAAGATGATTCTATGTGCTTTTCAATTAACACTCTCTTTGGAAATTCTTTCTCCTTAGCAGGCACATTTGATAGATTCTGCTGTGAACTCTTAAGTAGACTATAATTTCTGTCTGTTGAGAAGAAAATACAGGACATAGCACCATTTCAACCATTCCTGGCTTACCTGGCCAGATGATATTGGCTGAAACACAAGGACATTCCAGAGTGGGTACAGCAACTCAGTCCTGCACCAGCTAGTCTGAGATTGGCTGAGGCTCCTTCCTTTTCCCAGAGACCACGTTCTGTGTTTTACTGAGCCTTCTCCACAGAAAGCACTCACTCTCCCAACCACTCTGATATACACTTTGGATTCCTAAAGGCAGCCAGGGCTGCCCAATTATGGTGTGGAGCAGAGGGATTTTGCCAGAATTGTTTTCCTGATGGATCCCTGCTTCTGTTTGGAGATTTGGAGACCCCCTCTCTCTCTTGAGGAAACATGGTTCTTCCTCTTAGGATCCCCAGTATCTTACCTACTGCCTGCGATTACTGCCTCCCACTCTACGGGACTTGTCTTCCCCTAACTAGCATCTTAGGTGGAGATGGCTAATTATATTCCATTATGTCCACCACAGAGCCTGGTACCATATTTTAGGTTATTAGCACTGAGATCTTTGAAAGCTACAGTTTTAAATTCTGGCATTATTTTGGAAAAATCAAGATAATGACTATCCCGTCAACTTGAATAAAAAGCAGGATTGACTGCTTTGAATTGTAGAAAAAAGAGATTATATTAAAGCAAAAAATTACAAACGCTATGAATCATAATGTGGTTGTATTTATATTCCAGATTTCTGAGACTGGAGAATTGGACACAGGGTAAGTGGGAGGTAAAAAAAATAGGAGGGGAGAAAGTGATGGTAGGAACTGATAAGAGGACAGAATGAAACAAAAGGAGTGGAGAGACAAAGAGGAGTACAGAAGGAAAGGCTGAATGCAGAGGGAGCCTGTTTGCTAACCAGCTACTGCTGGGTTGAAATTCAGTGTCATTAGGATACAACCATTTCTCACAGCAAGTGCCCCCCAAAGAAGGAAATAAACCAGCAAATGAAAATAACGGGATGTAAATCATTTAGTCAGTACCTACAGAGACTATATTCCGTATTAGACTCTTGTATACATCACATCAGGATTAGTGTTAGCTCTCTGAAACGAAACATCAATAAGGGGACCACATGGTGCTGACTGCACCTCCAACCAATATTCAGTTCAGCTTTAATTATCATGTTCATCTGGCAGCAGCGTGGTGCCACGTAAATAGAAATGGGTCATGGGAGGCCTGGGTTCTTGTCCTGCATTTGATGATGTGACCTTGTTTGGCCAAGCTCTGGGCCTCAGTTTCCTCATTTGTCAAATGTGAATAATAATTCCCTTCTCTGTTTATTTTACAAGATATTAGGAGGATGGAAAAAAATACATATATATATATACAGATGTACTTGAAATATACATATATATGTTTTATTTATATATAATCTTTTTTCTAAAATATAAAGCAGTCAATGCTGCTTTTTATTCAAGTTGATGGGAGAATCAATATCTGAGTTTTCAAAAGTAATGCCAGAATTTATATATATTGTGCTTCCCAGGTGGTGCAGTGGTAGAGAATCCATCTGCCAATGCAGGAGACGCAAAAAGATGCGGGCTCTGTCCCTGGGTTGGGAAGATTCCCCTGGAGGAGGAAATGGCAACCCACTCCAGTATTCTTGCTTGGGAAATCCCATGGACAGAGAAGCCTGGTGGGCTACAGTCCATGGGGTCACAAAAGAGTTGGACACAACCAAGCAACTGAGCAGAGCACGAAGCATATATATACACACACATGCACATATACTTGGATGAGAATAAAATATCAGATAAATGTAAAATTGACCTTGTTCTTTTTACTTAACAAGGTACCAAGTAGGCGGATGGGTGGGGCTGATGGCATTTTGCACAGAAGACTTGGTGACTCAATAATATGTCTTTTTTTCCCCTCAGTAATATCTGGTCTGGGATTATTACTGCTTTCTCGATGGTTTTAGACATACTTCTCCCCTTCAGAAATGCCAAAGGTGAAAAATACTACTAGACTGCTATAATTTGTCACCCTCGCTGCCTGAGCAAGATGTGCATAGACAGTTTAGTAATTAAGCTTTTCAACCCTGCATCGTATAGTTTTATTCCAGCAAAGGCTATATTTATCAGTGAACAAGTATTAAATCACCCCACTGCTCAAGCCGTTTCTCACTTAAATATGCTCCTTTCAAAACTGAGCAGATTTCCTTGACTGTGTTTGATTAATAAAAGTTCTTGTTTGGAAGTACTGTGGTGCTGTGTGGTCTTGTGGGAGCCGACATACATACACCCTTTTCCCAAAGGTACCGACCCGTATTTCTCAGGGGACTCGGCTACCTTTGCCCTGGGTCTTTTAGGGCATCCGGCCATCTGAATCTCATGGCGTCTGGGATGGCTTCTAGCACAAGACAGTCCCATATCTATTTCAATTTCTAAAGAGGAAGAGGCAAATAAAGATATAGAACACAAGCTTTTGATACGCTTTCTTTCCTTATTTGAGCATCAGGGAATTGGTCTGTTTCTATCAGAGATGGATCAAAATGTAAAATGAGTTTTCAAATGATTAAATCAGCAAAGTAACAATGACCTACATACTAAGCAGGGTTGTATATCTTTTCTCATATTGCTACAGTCTTTTCTGAGCAGATGCACAATTATTAGGGAAACACATTTCGAATGAACAGATATTAAAACTCATCAGTGGGATTCTCTGGTGGTACAGTGGTTAAGACGTCACCTTCCAATGCAGGGGGTGTGGGTTTGATCCCTGATCAGGGAGCTAAGATCCCACATGCCTCATGGACAAAACATAAAGCAGAACATAAAGCATAAAGAACATCATGACAAATTCAATAAAGGCTTTCAAAAATGGTTCACATTAAAAAATATTTTAAATAAAAAATAACTCGTCTGCAATGGCTTAGCATACTTTCTCTAAGCAACACGTCCCACTTTTATAAATATTTTTTTCTTCTTTGGAATATATACACTCATGAAACAAATAAACATTGCTTTAAAGCTTTAGGATGCTTTCAGTCAGATGGTTCCAGAATTATATTAGTTAAAAACAAAATAGTTAATATATTGAATATGTGTATTTTAAGGGTATAACCAAAATAAAGACAAATGTTCATCAAATATAGGCCAAAATGATGAAAGAAATCTCAATATTTTTCCTTGTATCATAAAAGAGATCACATTAATTTCCCTTTTCCTTTCTATATTTTCAAAAATAACTGACATTAACCATATGTAGGCACTTCAGTTTTCCATCAGTTGATTGCAAGTAGGAGATGTATAAGACCATTCCATAGAAAAAAACCCCACTTTGTAGTTACATAAACAAGTTCTGCCCATGCCTGTGTATGTGTATGCCTGATAGTGGGCATGTCAGTGTGAGATTTTAAATACCACCAAGCTAAGGGGTCTTTTGTGGAACTTTTCTTAGTTTGAGAGACTGCAATGATGTGAGAGGCTGTGACGATTTCTTTCCTTTCAAAATGACAAAATGGAACCAGTTTGCTTTCCAAATTAGCAACAAGTACCTTGTTCAGAAGGCTGGGGATCAATTTCTCTTGAGCCAGCAAGTCATGGGTTGTCACTGATGCATGTGGGTGATATGCTGAACCGCTAAGTTGGCAAATATTGAACTATTTTAAGTGCATCTATTTTCTGGTTCAGTAAATTTTTTTTGTATTAAATTCATTAAACTTGACACAGTCTAAATGCCACAGCACACACTGGAGAGGGCATAAAAGTAACAGCACTAGCCACAGGAGATAGCACAAGGTAAAGATCAATATAATTTCTCTCAGCTTCTATTTAATTTTTATCTTTCCCATTAAGGCTGGATTTTTTAAGGTTAAAAAGTACTGTGTGACTTGGGAAGTCAAGTTGAATCTGGTTATTTTCTGAAAACTTGAAGAGGCATTTCTTTGTCAGTCAAGTTGCCCTCCAAATTGCGTTCTTAGAGATGATGACATATGTGACCTACAATTCAGGAGCATTTAATAACTTGGAAGAGAAATGAGAAACAAAAATTACCCTTTGTTTCCACAGTTTGGAGAAATATTGCAGCTCAGCAATTTGCAAAAATATCAAATCAAGGATATACCTGAAGATTTATCACGATGTCTTGATAATGATTATTCTTTATTTGGGACTGAAATTTTCAAAAGGACAGCAAAGGTCTGTGAACATGAACTGTTACTTGGCTTTGACATAATTTGGGGGGAGAGCTATTTGTTTTTTCTTAAACACTACTTTGCCTCCAACAAGGAGTGGGTAGACATGGCAATTCAGAAAAGTGGAGAAGTATAAAGTACAAGGAATTTTCATTCTTGTAGGAGTTGTAACTACTGAAATTATAAAATTGATTTTATACTCCACGTGAAAAATAACAATCAGTAAAGAACAATTTTTCCAGTAATTTCTCTCAACAAAATAGAAAACAAAATAATCAATGACAGAAAATTGTGAAAACAAAACCCCCAAAGTACATGTGAAAAATAACAATACAGGCAGTACTATATATGATTCTTTAAAGCTTCCAGAACACATAAGGCAGAAGTGATGCAGCCGTCAAAGTTGGACTGAGTAAATCCATCCCCTCCACACACAAGAAAAGGCTGGAGATGAAGAGTCATTTGACCAAGAGAGTTGGCTGCCGCATTTGTGACCTGAAAATATTAAAAAAGAAGAAAAAAAAAAGAATTGCAATTGACATTCAGTGCTCTGTTCTGCTATCGTGTCAATGCCCACCTGGGGAAGCTTCTTTACCTGAAGAAATCAAGATGTTTTATAATGAGCAGGGAAAACTAGGTTAAGACCTCTAAACTTTTCCCCTTGCCCAAGTGTTCAAACTGAAATTCTCAAATGTTTACATTTTAAGTCATTTGATAAGATAATCAGAAGTATATTGAACTTCAAAATTAATAGGTCATGATCTGCTAAATCAGTTGGAAGTACAGTGAAGTTTTTCATTAGTGGGAAATGAAATTCATGAAATCATTCACCAAGTATTGAGAACCTGCTATGGGCCAGACAAGATGAATACAAAAGAGATTTAAAGGGTCATGTCTTTAAGGAGTTTCCAGTTCAGTGCAACTTCTGGCATGGAAGTGTCTAAGGGCTAAGGCAGAGTGAAGAGCAAGGTGCTATAAAAACACATGGGAGGAGGCCAGCATACTGGACAGAGAAAGTTTCAAAAGGGTGTGACTGGTTATTTCACTTGAGTTCTAATGGAAACATCAAAATTTGCCAGGGAAGGAAGCAGGTATAAAGTTTTCCAAAGGGAAGGAGTAAGATGTGTAAATGTCCACAGCCAATGTGCACTGTTTGGGAATCTGTAGTGCAGGTGTGTGTGTGTGTATGTGTGTGCGTGTGCGTGTGTGTGTGTGTGTGTGTGTGTGTGTTGGGGAGGAGATTGACTAGAAGAAGGAACATAACTGAGAGGTAAGATAAGAGGAATACTTTGTTTCAAATATAGTCTACTTGGGCTTCTCAGGTGGCTCAGTGGTAAAGAATCTGCCTGAAACACAGGAGACCCAGGTTCAATCTTTGGGTCAGGAAGATCCCCTCAAGAAGGAAACAGCAGCCCACTGCAGTGTTTTTTCTTGGGAAATCCCATGGACAGAGTAACGTGGTGGGCTATAGTTCTTAGGGTCACAAAAAATCTAGTCCATGGGGTTGCAAAGAGGAGGACACGATTTAGCAACTAAACAACAACAACAAAGAATGTAGTACTGTTTATGTGCCAAAAGGGAGAATCAGTTGAGGTCTAGGGCTTATTTTGTAGAACCAAGTTTATAATATTTGAAATGATGAAAAAGGCATAGAATTATTGGAAAAATTATTCTCTAAATTAGAATGTATGTTGCTAACAAACATTCACAGGGGAATGAGAGGGCGATTAATGTATTTATCTTGGACACTGATGGTTTGGCTACTGAAGCACCAAAAACTCCCTAAAAAACCAAATTACTCAAAGCTATTATAAAGACAGTCTCACTTGGAACCATTTTCCTGCACAACTTCAGGGGGTGTGTTTCACATGAACTACAACACGGCAGTTCTGGTCTCCCTCATACAGAGTTTTCATGAAGAGAAGCAGAATAAGACCCATGAGAATTTACTTGTTTAAAAATCACACCAAAAAATCAAGCAATGTAATAAATGCTATTTGGATTATGGAGCTGATTTTGCTTCTTGATAGGTTGAGTTAGCATAATGCTTTCATAGTTTTTCAAAACCATAAAAACTTTACATAGATATTTTTATTTATATGCCATATTTTGTCTTTAAAAGGAGGTGGTACAATTATTTCCTTCTTGAATCACTAAGGATATGGACCTTTAAAGACCAGTATCACTCAGATACAAATGTAAAATGATATAAGTATCCTCTCACTTTTCTTGAGGTCGCTTGATAGCAATATCATCTATCATAGACATAGCAGATAATCTTTTAAAAATTAAGTCCAGTTTTAATTTATAATATTAAATTATAGCTTCTTTCATGCCATCCCAGGTTTTATTAAAGTATAATTGGCAAAAAATTTATATATATTGAAGATGTACAACTTGAGGTTATGACATATGTATACATTGCAAAATAATCACCATAATCAAGCTAATTAATCAGATTTGCTCTCTTAGCAAATTTCAAGTATACAATAGAGTATCGAAATGGTAACCCACTCCAGTATTCTTGCCTGAAGAATTCCACGGACAGAGGAGTCTGACAGGCTATACAGTGCATGGGTCACAAAAGAATCAGACACGACTGAGCGACTAAACAAATCATTAACGACAGTCATGCAGCTGCATGTTAGATCCCTAGAACTGATTCATCATATATAACTGAAACCGAATCTAATATATATAACTGAAACTCTGTACCCTTCAACCAACATCTCCTTATTTCCTCCTCCCACCAGCCTCTGGCAATCACCATTCTAGTCTCTGCTACTATGCACTTGATTATTTTAGATTCCAAACGTGAGATCATGCATTATTTGTCCTCCATAGCTGATAATCTCGAAATGTGCAGAAAAGGTCTTTGAGTAGCTAAAATAGTATATAGTGCAGACACTGAAGCAAAGACTTGGGTGTTCCATCAGAGCTTTTAATATCCTGCTTTAGATGGAATTTTAGCAAGTTGGATGATTTGATTTGTCAGTGAATCACGAAGGGAGGAAGAAAGCTGCTGGGCTCCTATACATACTATTGATTTTAGAATGTGACAATCCACAATCTGAAAACAAGGGATGCTATAGAAACACTAAAACACCAGACAGGCTGGGGAAAAGCCTGGCAGTCTGTGGTCACCTAGTGCAGGGCAAATAACTTTCTGGCTCTTAAAAAGTCCCTGAGGGTGCCAGTTATTAGTTTTCCTGCAATGATTACTGCTACTGATAAAGGCCCCAATATTTCAGGACCAATTCTAACAGGCATAAAGTATTAATTGTTGGCGTTTCTTGGATGTTCTCTGCATACCAAACGCCTTACACACACACACACACACCCTACTTAATTCACATATCAACCTATGAGGTATTTACTACTATTCTCATTTTACAATAGAGAAACCTAAGACTCAGAGAGAGACTGTTTCCTGCCCAAGAACAGAAAGCTTGGAGGTGAAGAAGCATTCAAACAGAGCAGAATTTCCCCTCCAACTCCCTCAGAAATATTTCCATAAGGACTTAAGTAAAACAAAACAAAAATGTGTGATCGTCATGTGGACAATTCACATAAATGGGATAATTCATTCACACATATTCACATATATATTAATACACAAACAGGTGTCTATCTATGTATAATTTATATGCACACACATACACACATATATAAAATTCTCCATTCTTAGTAAAGTTTCCATACATTCCAGCTGGCATCCTGGTATAGATAAACCATGGTACTATTAAACATTACACAAGTGTTAAGCAGGAGGTAGCTTAAGGGAAAAAGTTCTGCCCAGAAGAGAGTAGGTAATTTATTGGTGCTGTGTAATTTCATTTGATGAGTGGTGAGTGCCAGATGCCAGATCACATGGCTGGAAAACTAGGCCACTGATTAGCCAGTCTGCAGTTGGGATGAAATCAATCTTGCTGCATTTAGGTGGATTCGCCCATTTTTCAATTACCCAATGAGGAAAATATGAAAACACGAAGGCTGTGCTTGCAAGCTCCTTCACCCAAGTGAAGCAGAGAGCCCTGCAGTGGAGGAACACGTAACTGTCAAAGCCACAATCTCTCACAATAATGCAGTCTTTGGCTATGCTTCCAGCCACAGTGAGGAACCACAGCTCAATGACTATGTTTAAGAGAGATGTTAGGGCTGAAACAACCCCTTGGGAATCCAGGATGCTTGGACTCACATGTGTGCCGGGCGGGGTTGGGGGGAGGGGGGTCAGAAAGAACTCACACTGCAGAAGTTGGTACTCTGGGATCATTAATGTAAGGTTTCTTTACAATTAGGTGATGACTGGACTGGACATATGATTTCGAAGCAGAAAAAGCAGTTTTACATCCAAGTGATTTAAACCCGTATCTGTTTTGTGACTCCTCTCTACCTGCCGCATAGAATGCAAACTTCTCAGCCCCCATCCCCCATGAAAAGCCCTTCATAACCTAATCTTCCCTCCATCCAAGCCTCCTCTCTTGCTGCTTCTCTCACTTTTGCCTCGTGTCCCATCTATATTCAAACTAAGTTTCTTCAAGCACATCCTTCTTTGTTGTGCTTCTGTGACTTTGAGCAAGTCATTCTGCGTGGTGATGTTGTATTGTTCCTCTCTTTTCTGCCAAGCAAATTGCTCATCCTTCAAGTACGAGCACAAATGTCACCTGCTCAGAGGTCTTCTTGCTCTGCCAGGCGTGGTAAGTGCCTTTTCAGCATGTTATTTGTATCTATTATGTTACTTGTTATTTTGCACTATAATTATGTCCATGCCTGTCTCCCTTCTTAGATTGCATGCTCTGCAAAGTAGGGACTGTGATGCACTCATCTTTGTATCCAAGGCTGAAAATGGTGCCTAGCCCATAATAAGTGTGCAATAAATGTTCATTGAGTTTTTTAAAAAAGATAATACTGTACACGTAGTTGATCAAATGAAGGTCTTCATATGGAACTGGCTACATAAAACCCCACAGACCTGGCAGAAGCTCAAATGGATGAGCTATTGTATTTAGAAGGCTCTCAGTAATGATAAATATCTCTGCGAATTGCTGGCTGTGAATGTCTCCTATGTCATATGTTAAACTACATAAACTTGCAGATTCTGTAGGTCAGAAATGATAAAACACTGTCAATTTTTATATGATTTAACATAATAGTTTCTTTTATATTGATTGTTAATTATGAACAGTCACACACAAAAGTCCCTTGGGTATGAGAATGAAATTAAAGATGAAAAGAAAGAAGGAGGCAGACAAGTAGGCTAATGGGTATTTCTACAAAATTATAGTTGACAAATAGCAAAAATATTCAGTGACACATGTGATAATGTACCTTCTCTCTTCCAAACCTATGCTGACAGCTAAAGCTTGTCCTTGGACTGTCAGACATCTACCAATAAAACGATCTCATTGGTCTGGCCTACAGAAAGGCTGTATTTTAGGGTGACCTGTTTCAGTTGGCAGTTCAGCCCGTTTGGTAACTTAAAACCAATCTTATGAGATACTACAATAGGTGATGTTCAAGTGAGCAAGACAAGAATTAAGATCTCAGAAACTCCAATCTTAGATGTGCAACTGACTTGAGAGAACTTAGACAACCTATGAACAATCAGGTTCTCTGCTGGGGCTTATTATGGATGTAAACATACTGCTTTTCACTGAATCTCAGGTACTATCAATTGGAAGAGGCAGCGATATTTTAGGTACATGAATGAGAAATTAAAAAAATGGTGTTAGCATGAAATAAAAGAACTAGAGAAGTTCTTTTAGAATTATCTACATGTAGATCTTTTGCAAACATAAAAAGGGAATAACAGAGGAATAGATTGGTTAGCTTTTCCAAAAACTTCTTCATATTCAGAGCTGACTTTTGTGAAAAAACTCTCTCAGAGTGTCAATGTCCATGCTCTTCCCCCCACAATCTGCCCCCTGTGCTGCCTTGAGTGCTGGTCATGCAGCATTTCTCATAAGAATAAATAGTCCACTAAATTGTCCCTGCTGGGGTTTTCCTCCAAGATGCTGACACCTGTTCTTCAAGTTCTGACTGTGTACTTTCTCAGTGGGAAAGAAAAGTTTTTAAGTAATCAGCAAGACTCATATTCTCTTCTCAAATGGTCCTTCCCTAGTGGTCCAGACAGTGAAGAATCCGCCTGCAATGCGGGCAGACCAGGGTTCAATCCCTGGGTACGGAAGATTCCCTGGAGGGGGAAATGGCAACACACTCCAGTATCCTTACCTGGAGAATCCCCATGGATAGTGAAGGCTGGTGGGTTACAGTCCATGGGGTCACAAAGAACTGGGTAAGACTGAGCAACTAACACATTTTATGCTGACGTCAATGGAAATGTTTGTTTACATGTTTATAGTGGTGGTCCCCCTGTTGGACCACTAAAAATGACCAAGTTCACATGTGTGAAAACTTTATCCTACCTGAACCTTTGATGGCATCTTACAACTAAGGAAATACAGCAAATAGTAAATAGGGTAAGGGGAGCAGTATGGTGAAAACCCACTAGTTAGTAAAAGCATAACAAGTACAAAGATACTGAGTGGCAGGATCCTTTAAGTAGAGCCTTTTCAGGTAAGCAGCATCTCAGTATCAGAGCATTCAAGGTCTTCAGCATTGGTATTTTAAACTCTCCAATTTCCCAATTCACCCAAATGAGCAGCCTCAGGTGAAACCAACGGAGACACACCGGTTATCACAGAATCGATTTGTTCATTTACAAAGGTAAATGTACCGATTCTAAAACTGAATCTGGTTGTCTTCCCAGACCATTCATCTTAGTAGGCAAATTTCCTCAACTGTGTCATAGATTATGGGGGTGACACATGTGCAGCACTGCCTGACAGACATCACTAATCAACTGTGGCATTTCTTCTCCACTGAGCCCAGAAGTGGCTTCAGCATCCTTCTCACTTCATTGCTTCAGGCAGCCACTGGACCAGTCAATTGGAAGTGGCACTTGAGAGAAATCCTATATACCAATTCTGGATTAGAAGATTATGGAGTAAACATGTAATTAGAAATAAGGGAATTAAATATTCTTTACTGTTTTTTTTCCCCTCTTTTCCCATTAAGCCAGGAGAGTCTGATGCACTGTCTTTGTCCAAAGCAGAGATACTTCAATGTCAAGAGTCACATCAGGAGCCATTTCCTCTAATGATGCTGGAAGTTCAATTCCAATTCCTGCTAATAACCTTCCAGTAACCTCCTAGACCATTGCCCTTTCGTGGGTCACATCAGGGCTTTGACTGCCATGTGAAAATAAAATACAGATATTTTGACTACAAGATAGTTGTAGAAAACTAAACAACCCTACTTCTATAAAATTGTGCATTACCAGTATCAGGGCTTGTAGGAAAATAGGTTGGCATAGCCAGCTCAGAACCTAACTACTGCAAGCACTAACAAAAACAAGAAAGTGAAGTGGCTAGCAATATTAACATTCTCCCCGACTCTGAATCTTGGAACATTTATGCATCCTAAACTCTGGGGCTTATGTTTTCTCCTTTGAGATGTAGGTCCTGAAGGGAAGTTGCTTCTAAAAGAGACCAGTTTGGCCAAAATTAAAAATCTCCAGGATACAGCCTTGTTCATTAGTCCATCATTTTAGCAAAGGGGAAATGTCTTTGTGATTTTTCCATTAGTACTCCCACTTTTGCTGAAAAGTATAAAGTAAAGTTAAGTCACTCAGTCGTGTCCGACTCTTTGCGACCCCATGGACTATCGCCTACCAGGCTCCTCTGTCCATGGGATTTTCCAGGCAAGAGTACTGGAGTGGGTTGCCATTTCCTTCTCCACCATAACATAGTGCAAAATCCAGTGGTTCTTAAGGTCACTGTAGCTGCCACTATGGAACTAAAGGAAGATACTTCTGGAGATTTTCAGTTTTTTTCTTAAGGTTTTCCATATTTTCTGAGACTTTCTGTTTGCTTGTGAGAAAATGTACGCCAATCATTTGAAAACATCAACATGTGTGAAACCAATATGATTTCCCTGTTATGCTACTGATCTCCTATTTCTCAACTGCATTTGAAAGAATTTACATTATAAAACCCTCTGGAGTTATAAAGGGCTGTAGGTAATTTTATTGCTCTGTTATGTTACTCTACATTCCTAAGGGTCGCTTTATTTAACTTGGGTATGCCTGAATTTTGACAGCAGATGGAGACTAAATCATTACCTGTGTTTTTGATACACACACTGTATCTTTTAAATGATTTTTAATCAATTTCGATGTGTGAGGGTGACTCCTTAAACTGTCCTTGGATTTCAAGAAAATCTTACTGTGTTCTAGTTGTATGCTAACTTGATTGGGGCAGACTCCCAAGTAATGATATCCTTGTGTTGGCATTTCCCCTGCCCATTGTGTGTGTGAGGGTCTGACCACACTGGTAACAGGAATAGTGTAGAGGCCTGAGATGGTGTGGAGTTGATTCATACATTTCCTCACTTCCTCTACTCTGCTGCCAGGGTCAACCTGAACCCCTGCCATGGTATATAAACAGCAGGAATTGAATATTTGGTTAACTTATTCTTTTATAGCCCCTATGCAATGCTCAAAGGTAGTGGTTCCCAAAAGTCAATCTATGGCAATAAGAGAAAAATAAGGAGAATTATGAACTTATTCACAGAGCAAAATGTATTCTATTTCTAAATTGTTATGAGGTTCTATCTTTACTACATATTTTGGGGGGAGGGTTATTATTTTCATTAAATTCTTATAGCTATGTTTTGCTTTTTAAGTTCTTAACTGCAGGATAAAAAGATAGCAGTATTATACTGGTTCCCAAAATATTCAGAAGAATTTTACTGGTCCATGAAATAAACACACTTGGAGCCAAGGCTCTGGGGCGAGGTGCTTGATGTGGCTCAGAGCAGAGTCTCTGTCAGCCTGAGGAATGTTTCCCATAAAAGGGGTGTTGGGGGGCAGCAAAGGTCAGCTTCAAAAAACCATCAATAATCTCAAGTAACACTGCACAACCTTAGTTTGGACTTGGTGAGTGGATGAGTAATTTTAACAGATGGAATGAAACCTTGTGTAAAACTTATTTCCCAGAAACTTGCACAACCTCCCTATGATACAAATATTAATCAGGACAGACCTAGAATCTGGGTAAAACATTGTTTGTTTGTTTATATTCAGTGAAATATTCAGGGAGTAACCATAAAAGGTGTGGAGCAAAGTAGGAACTGGAGGAGGAAGATTTAAACAAATGTGGAATAACTACCTACCTTCAAATTGCAAGCACCTAGAAGGTAAATGTGGTTTGTATTGATTCTCTGTTTACATCTCTCCATTCTTATCATATTCCCAAGGCATTGATTATAAGCATTTATCATATGCCTGTTTACAAAAACAGAGAGAAATGTAAATAAATGAAGGCGAGACCATAACTTACACTGATGTCAATGGAAACGCTTGTTTACATATTTATAGATGGGAAGTTAGTCCAGGTACTCTGAAAAAAGATGAGATTTCAGTGTTATGCCAATAGTGAAAAATACTATTGACCCCCTAAGTAAATTTCTGTGATACAGGAAAGGGACATCTGAAAAATGAAAATCGAATACAGACTTCATTTTAACAGTACAGAATGTTTTCTATTGGCCAAATTAAAAATATAATATGTTTATACTTTTCTCTCTCTCTCTTTTATAAAGTTCCTCTGGGGTTTGATAAAAAGGCAGTAAAATGTTGATTCCTCTTGATTCCTCTACACTTAACTCACCAAATTACAATTTGGTAAGAGATATTTGAAGTTTAAAAAGTCTTCTGAGTCCTCAGAAATATAAAGCTATGGGGACTGTGTTTTATTCATTTTTGTATTTCCAGCATCTCCATTTACATCTTCTTTGTACATGGGTGGTGTTGAATTCATAACTGCTCAAAGGCTGTATGCACACGGGCCAACAAAAACTAATTCAAATTTTGAAAGATTTAAATTCTCAGTGTTCAGGTGGTCTTTTAAATACAGTGGAGATTTTTCCTTTATGAAAATAATTTCCCTTGGTTTCTTAGTCTCTGAATTTTTCTTTACGTTCTGTGTCATCGCACCTCCCCATTCTAACTCTGTCCTTGAGCAACTTCATTGCCCAGGAAATAAGTATTCTGATGTCCGTAATCCTTGTACTAACACTTATGTTGAAACTCCCAGAAAGTGGAATTCTCTACCACTAGCTCACTTTTTGCAGAGTCCAGGCAAAGGCACTAGGAACACGTTTGAATCAGTCTGAATTTCAAATAGGTAGCAAAGGTGGTTTCTTACCCAGATAATTCACCCTCATCTCATAAAATGCCATTGCATAAAGAATACTTTGAAAGGGATGTAAAATGGAACTAGCTGAGTGTGTATGCATGAATGTCTATGTGTGTGTATAATGGGATACATAGATGTTTGCCTTTATTTAAAAAGATGGAGACCACAGTGACTGATCCACACTATTACCATAGTTTATAGCTAAACTGCAGTGAGCCTGTACAGACATAAAGTTTAAATAACCCTTTAAATAACTTTTTCCCTCATGAGATGGTACATACATTCTTAAAAGCTATAGATGTCACAGGGAAAAAAAGCTACATTTTTTTCTGGATGACCTAGCCAATTTACATCTAATTTTTTTTTTTTTTTTTTTTTTTTATCTTTTAAAAATTCTTTCTTAGGAGAATCAGCTCTCCATGTGCAGATTTTTTGTGGTGCAGCCAGATATCACAGACATATGGGATATATCTGTTATATTCTTAAGAAAAGTGTTGATAAGAATTATTTCTAACCATATACTGCATAGTATGGAAGATAAGTGATACTTAGAACCGGGAAAATGATGATAAATTCAGGGTGCTGATAAACCATTTAATCTATTTTATATGCCTTTCCTTAAAAAATATTGTACCTCCTTTGGTCACTGGTGTTTCAGGCTCTTAGATCTATATTATACTATGCTGTAGTACTTAATATTCATAAAGAGCTTTATCAACACGGTGATTTCCTGCAGAGATGGTACATTTTTAATTGGTTCTTATGTGTTATGTGCATCATCTCATCTTGCCTCTGTTCTACTCATCTCTCCAGAGTTCTATTATATTTAATGGTGATTTCATAAACCCGATTCTTTGTTGTGCTTTAGGGAAAGTCATGCTTGTATTTTGGGATTCTGGCTACAGAGCTCTGTATCTGGTACACAGAGAGCTGCTGTAAAATTACTATTGGTTGGAATACTCTAGGTGTGAAGAAAGTGATGCGGTTTGGTCAATTCTCAGTGGAGCTTTTCTCTTTATTGGTATTTGTCTATTCTATTTTAATAAACCATTGGGTAGATGCAGGCAGAATGTGCCACAAATCAATTATATGATCCATGCAGCAGCTTTAGTGAGCTCAAACTGCAAAGGGCATACTTTGTTGAAATTGTATATTCAATTGCTGAAGTCTACATTGAATCCTTTCAGATCTATTCTGACTTTTAAAGTCCTAAAAACACTGGAGCAGTCTATTTTGATGAGGACTTGTTCAGAACAAGCACACAATAAAGAATGAGATACTGTTTTCTCTACTACTGTGGCAGTAATAATAGACAAAACAACAGTCGTGGTACATTTCCCTTTAGAGTTTTTAATTTAATAGAAAATTATTCTGTCCTTCAGCAAGTTTTAGTACATTCATTTATTAGCTCTTCAAATATCTGCTGTGTTCATAGTAGTTGCTGAGCACTGTGTAAGGTGTGAGGATACACAAACCAGTTCCTAAGTTACAAGGTGATTTAATGGACTTGAATCCTTTTGTTCTCATCTAAATAAAAATGCTGCATCACTCTCTCAAATGACCCCATTGCTTGGCTTCCTAGGATGCAGAGGGCCCAGATGCTTTTGATTTTGAGGTGAGAAACTTAAAATCATCTTTCCTACTCAACTGAACCTAATCACCACTTCTCCTCCATTTAATTTAATAACTGCTTAATTTCCAACTAATTCAAATTCAATCCTCCATCCCTTCTCCCATCCTCTTCTCCTTCTTTTTCTTGACAACCCAGAAGTATGACCATTATTTCTCTCTGGTTCTCATTCATGCTGAATAAATCCAACAGCCTTTTGTTTGGGTTCAGCAATTATGGGGAAAAGATTGCAGCCATTTTGACATTTGCATCTAGAAAATAACCTTCTTTCTACTTTTAATATGGTGAAAATAAAAGGTTCAACGCTTGTGCTCCTAAGACTATAGTTGAGGATAAAGAAACAAGTGGATATTAAAGCCAACTGAATTGAGGTATAATTTACAATACAGTAAAATTCACCCTTTTTATGTGTACTGTTTTATAAGTTGTGACAATATACCGAGTTGTGTAACTACCTCTATAAAACATTACAGAGAATGTTCTCATCAGTCTCCACCTAATTCCCCTGTGCCTCTTTGTAGTTAACACCATTCGGCCAATCACAGTCCCTGGCAACAGTGTTGTTCCTACAGCTTTGTCTATTCCAGAAAGTCATACAAATATTTAGAATAATACAGTATGTGGCCTTTGATTCTGACTTTTTTCACTTAGATAATACTTCTGAGACTCACTCATGCTGTTGCAGATATTAGTAGTTTGTTGCATGTTATTACAGAGTAGTTTTGCATTTATGGATGTGCAACAGTTTGCCCATTTACCAGGTGATGGATATTTGGGGTGTTTCCAGTTTGGGACTATTATTAATAAAGTTTCTATAAATATTTGTTTATATATGTTTTGATGTAGATTTATGACTTCATTTCTCTTGGGTAAATTCCTAAAAGTGGAGTTTCTGGGTCATATGGTAAGTGTATATTTAACTTTGCAAGGAATGGTGAAACTGTTTTGCTAAGGGGCTATGCCATGCCGCACTCCCATGGTGATATGTGAGAATTGCCACATCTGTCCCAGTATTTGGTATCTTCAGAGTTTTTGATATGAGGCATTCTAGTAGGTGTGTCAGGGTATCTCACTGTCATTTTACTTTGCATATCTCCAAGGACCAGTGATGTTCAGCATATTTTTGTGTGCTTGCTTATCTTCCATATCTCTTCCTTGTTTTGTGGGTTTAAAATATATAACAAGAAATTTAGCATTAGTAATAGCTACTGGCAAACATTAACCTGTTTTCCTTCTGTATGAATTTGCCTCTTCTGGATATTTCACATATATGGAATCATTCAAGAAGAGACCTTCATGTCTGGTTTCTTTCACTCAGTCTAATATTTTCACGGTTCATCCATGCTGAAGCACGTATCAACTTCACTGCTTTTCACAGCTGAATGATATTCCATCTTATGGGTATACCACACTTTGTCTTTTCATTCATCAGTTTCTGGACATTTGGGTTATTTCTACCTTTGGCTATTCTGAATAATGCTGCTGTGAACTTTGTGTATGCGGTTTTATTTGAACGCATGCTCTCAATTCTTTGGGGGCATATATCTAGGATTGGAATAGCTTGATCAAATTATAATTTTACATTTATTTTATTGAGGAACTGCTAAACTGTTTTACACAGTGGCTAAACCGTTTTATATTCCCATCAGCAAGGTACAAGTACTCCACTTTCTCTACATCTTCACCAAAACTTAGTTTTCTTTCTTTTTTTAAAAAAATATAGCCATCATAGTGGATGTGAAATGGTATCTCCTTTGGTTTTAATTTGCATTTCCCTAGCTCAGCAGTAAAGAACCTGCCTGCCAATGCAGGAGACGCAGGTTTGATCCCTGAGTCAAGAAGATCCCCTGGAGAGGGAAATGGCAACCCACTTCAGTACTCTTGCCTGGAAAATCCCATGGATAGAGCAGCCTGATAGACTCCAGTCCATGGGGTTGCAAGAGCTGAACATGATTTAGTGACTAAACAACAAGAACAATAATTACTAAGGATATGGGATGTCTTTTGATATGCTCATTGGCCATATATATTTTTTGGGGGGAGAAATGTCTATTCAAGTCCTTTGCCCACTTTCAATTGGATTGTTTGACTTTTTGTTGTTAAGATACTGAATTCTTTATATATTCTGGATAGTAGACACTTCTCAGATAAGTGATTCACAAATATTTTCTCCTATTCTATGGACTGTCTTTTCACTTCCTTGCTAATCCTTCTATGCACACACAGTTTGAATTTTGATGAAGTCCAAATTTACTACTTGTTTTTCTTATTACTTATGATTTTGGTGCTATATCTAAGAAATCACTTCAGATACAGCCATAAAGATTTACCACTAATTCTATGCACACACAGTTTGAATTTTGATGAAGTCCAAATTTTCTACTTGTTTTTCTTATTACTTATGCTTTTGGTGTTATATCTAAGAAATCACTGCCAAATACAAAGTCATAAAGATTTACCCCTATGTTTTCTTCTAAGACTTTTATGATTTTAGCTTGTATAATTATGTTTTCAACCCATATTAGGTGGACTTTGCATGTGGTGTGAGGTAAGGATAAAACTTCATTCTTTCATATATTGATATCCTGTTGTTCCAGCACAATATGTTGAAGAGATAATTCATTTCCCATTTTATGTTTTTGGGAACATTGTCAGAAATCAGCTCATTATAGGTATAGCATTTTTGGGCTCTCAATTCTATTCCATTGATTTATATGTCTATTCTTATCTTGTTACAATACTTTATGGTAGCTTTGTATAATAGCAAGTTTGGAAATCAGAAAGTGTGAGTCCTCCAGCTTTATTCTTTTTCAAGACTGTCTTGGCTATTTGGGTTCCCTTGCAACTCTGTATGAATTTTTGGATTAGCTTTTCCATTTCTGCAAAGGCCATTGGGATTTTGATAGTGGCTTAGTTGCTAAGCTGTATCCAACTCTTGCGACCCCATGGACTGCAGCCCGTTAGGCTCCTCTGTCCATGGGATTTTCCAGGCAAGAATACTGGGGTGAGTTGTCATTTACTTTTCCAGGGATTTTGATAGAGACTGTAATAAATTTGTAGATCACCTTGGGGAATACTGCCATTTAAAAATACTGGGTTTTATGATCTATGAACTTGGGATGGTTTTTATTTATTTAAGTCTACTTTAATTTCTTTCAACAATGCTTTGTGGTTTTCACTGCAGAACTCTAATGACTCCATGGTTAAATTCACACCTCTTCTTCAATGAAGTACCCTTTCAAATATTTTGCCCAGCTTTAAAAAAAAGGGCCATTTGTTTTCTTATTTCTGACTTGTGAGAATTCTTTATATATTCTGGATACCAATCTCTTATCAGATACATGTTTTTGCAAACATTTTCTCCAAGTCCGTAGCATGTTCTGTCATTTCCTTAACAGTACCTTTCAAAGCATTTTAAATTTTGATCAAGCATCACTTATCAATTTATTATTTATGGTTTGTGCTTTGTGTATCCTAAGAAATGTTTGCCAAACTAAAGATCTAAAGATTTTCTCCTACGTTTTTATCTAGAAGTTTCATAGTTTGATGTTTTGTAATGTTTTATATAGGTCTATGATCTATTTTTAGTTAATTTTTGTATACAGTGTGAACCTTGAACTTTTTTACCTAAAGGGACATGTTCAATTTCTATTTTTCTGTTCACTCATTGCATCGTGTTAGGCAAAACTATCAATTTGAACTTTAGTTTCCTCATTTAAACAAAGATAGAAATATTTACTTCCTGATCTGTCAGAATTGTTGTGAGGAGCAAATGGAAACAAGGATAAAATTACTTTCTAAACTCAGAGTATAAATGTTAGCTATTATTATTTCTAACATCAGCCAACAGAATGATGGCATAAGAATATATCATAATTGGAAGAAAGCTGGATTTAAATTACCAGTATTAGAGTGAGTGTTTAAAAACACTAACTTTTAGGCTGTCTTCATTTTTTTTTCATTCTTTTTCTATATTCTCTTCTTCTGTAGTGATTTCCACCATTCTGTCTTCCAGGTCACTTATCCATTCTTCTGCCTCGGTTACTCTGCTATTAATTCCTTCTAGTGCACTGCTCATCTCTGGTTGTTTGTTCTTTAGTTTTTCTAGGTCTTTGGGAAACATTTCTTGCATCTTCTCCACTCTGCTTCCAAGAGCCTGGATCATCTTCATTATAATTATTCTGAATTCTTTTTCTTTACCTATCTTCGCTTCACTTAGTTGTTTTTCTGGGGTTTTATCTTGTCTCTTCATCTGGGACATGACTCTCTGCTTTTTCATTCTGATTAACTTTCCGTGATGTGGTTTTCATTCTAGCTGCTGTGAGACTGTGGTTCTTCTTGCTTCTTCTGGCTGCCCTAAAAAACACTAACTTTTAAGTAGACCTGTGTTTGAATTTCATTTTTGCCACTTCCTAGTGGAAGAACCTCACAAAGGGCTCTGTGCTCTCAACTTCTTATCTTTCTGACCTTTGCAATTGGGAAGGAGTAACATTTTCTCCAAGTCTGTAGCATGTTCTGTCATTTCCTCCATGGGGTGGAGATGAAGTGAGTTACACACAGAGGAGGGGATGGATAAATGGCATTTGAGAAAGAGAGGGAGAGAATGAGTATGCTTGTACACTAATAAAATGATGATGCAAACTGTCATAGTTTATATGAGTGCTGTAACAGTCTCTGGCAGTTCAGCTCAGTTCAGTTTAGTCACTGAGTTGTGTATGACTCTGTGACGCCATGGACTGCAGCATGCCAGGCCTCTCTGTCCATCACCAACTTTTGGAGTTTACTCAGAATCATGTCCATTGAGTTGGTGATGCCATCCAACTATCTCATCCTCTATCATCCCCTTCTCCTCCCGCCTTCAATCTTTCCCAGCATCAGGGTCTTTGTAATGAGTCAGTTCTTCACATCAGGTGGCCAAAATATTGGAGTTTCAGCTTCAGCATCAGTTCTTCCATTGAATATTCAGGACTGATTTCCTTTAGGATGGATTGGTTGGATCTCCTTGCTGTCCAAGGGACTCTCAAGAGTCTTCTCCAACACCACAGTTCAAAAGCATCAATTCTTTGGTGCTCAGCTTTCTTTATAGTCCAACTCTCACATCCATACATGACTACTGGAAAAACCATAGCTTTGATTAGATGGACCTTTGTTGGCAAAGTAATATCTCTGCTTTTTAATATGTTGTCTGGGTTGGTCATAACTTTTCTTCCAAGGAGCAAGTGTCTTAATTTCATGCCTGCAGTCACCATCAGCAGTGATTTTGGAGCCCCCCCCCCCAAAATAAAGTCTGTAACTGTTTCCACTGTTTCCCCATCTATTTGCCATGAAGTGATGGGACCAGATGCCATGATCTTAGTTTTCTGAATGATGTGTTTTAAGCCAACTTTTTCACTCTCCTCTTTCACGTTCATCAAGAGGCTCTTTAGTTCTTCTTCACTTTCTGCTGTAAGGGTGGTGTCATCTGCATATCTGAGGTTACTGATATTTCTCCTGGCAATCTTGATTCCAGCTTGTGCTTCATCCAGCCCAGCATTTCTCATGATGTACTCTGCATATAAGTTAAATAAGCAGGGTGACAATACACAGCCTTAACATACTTCTTTCCCTATTTGGAACCACTCTGCTGTTCCATGTCCAGTTCTAACTGTTGCTTCCTGACCTGTATACAGATATCTCAAGAGGCGTGTCAGGTGGTCTGGTATTCCTATCTCTTTAAGGCAAGATCAACGTAAAAAGCAAGAATGTATCCTGTACTCTCTTGGAACTGGGAAAGTGTACACATTGTTAGAACATCAGTCAACATCATTTCCTCTGCCTCTCTGGTTTCATCTTGTAGGATTTAGCTCAGGTGACATTTTCTTCTAAGAAGGTATTTATTACCATTTTCTCCTCACATCTGCTCTGTGTTCACACAATACATTGTTTATCCTTTTCTTAGAAGAAAATGCACTATATAATGATTATCTGCTTATTGGTCAGCCTTGCTGATTATATGGGAAAGTCCTTGAATGAATGGAGCTGTCTTTGAGTCTATAGAATCCAGTATAATGTCTGGCATACAGTAGAAACCAATTGCTGATGTTGTTGAAAGTCACTCAATCATGTCCAACTCTTTGTGACCCCATGAACTATATAGTCCATGGAATTCTCCAGGTCAGAATACTGGAGTGCGTGGCCTTTCCCTTCTCCAGGGGATCTTCCCAACCCAGGGATCGAACCTAGGTTTCCTGCATTGCAGGCAGATTCTTTACCAGCTGAGTCACAAGGGAAGCCCAAGAAACTCAATAAATGTCAGCTAAAGGAAAAGCTGAATTATATATTACTAATTTCTAATGTGGGTATAAATAGCTTTTGTCAACTGAACTTTTTAGTTCAGCTTGTTAGTTCAGAGCATAATACTGAGGTCTACTATGCACAGACCAAGTAGACTTCTCTTTATGGAACAGAGCCATATATAATAACATCCATCATTCAGTTTTCAGTAGTAACACTGGGTGCAGATGAATATATATTGCACTTTTCCAAGAAAAATGATACAGATTCATTTTTAAAGTTTCCTATAAAGTAATGCTGTTCAAAATAATTAGTTTTTCTGAAAAAGTGTGATGCTGACTACATGGCAGGGTAAGTTCCTGCCATGAGTATTTGAAAAAAGTGATTTAATTAAACTTACATGTGTTAAAACATTTAATAGCTCATATAATGTGAGATTTTATGAAAAGGGGAAATATCTGCTCATATAAACGTCAATGAAACTGTGACTGAACATCCCTAATTCAATGATCAGAATTTCTCAGCTGATGATCTCATACATACGTAGCTTCCTCATAATAAAGTGAAGCAATGGGTTAGTTCTGTACCAGTGAGAAAGAGGTGAGAGATTATTCAGTGGAATGCTTAGGACTGACACCTGTTAGATTTCCTGCTCTTGACAGGCTGGGTCATGCCATAGCCTACCAATCCCAAAGGGCCTGTTTCAGCTCTCCATGGCTTACCATAAACCTATGGCACAGAAGCAAGAGTACTCTTGAGGCCATAACTTCACGCCAGGAAATTTTAACTCATGGTGTAAATTGTGTTAAATTACCAGACACTGGACAGAGTGTAAGTTAGTTTAGGAATGAATGGCAGGAAACTGAAAAACCTATAAGCTGGAAAAAACTGACAAGAGTTCCTTGTGTCCACAGGGATTCATCACTTTTATATGACCTTGTTCTAATGGTGACAGTCCCTATGGTATGACTTAGCATCATCGCCCCTGGAGTTGAGTCAGTCTTGAAATATCCTTGTCCAGAAATATGTGTGTGTGTAAAAAGAGAAGAGAGAAAAGACAGAGAATTTGAAAAGACAAGAGAGTGAGTAAGAAAAAACACGAAGTGTGGCAGCATGCCACACCAGAAAAGAGCAAGGGACACACAGAGCTCATCTACTGAGAAACACCATAGAGTCACCTTCACCCACCTCCTCTCTTCCTCTTCCTGTTGCTATTCTTATTTAGCAATAATGGAGAACTTGCCTTGTACTAGTGTTACAGTAAATGTTTTCTACTGTGTTCTCTCCTTTCATTCTGACCACTATGAGGGGTCATTCTCTTCCTATGAGGGAGGTTCAGTTGTACCATTTACAGATGGGCTTAGAGTTATAGTCTAGATTACTCAAAGGCACAGGGAGAACTGAGGTTTGAACTGATCTATCTGACTCCAAAACCCAAAGTCATAATCACCCCACGTTAAATAAATTATCCAACAACAAACCTAATGTACTTTAACTGATAAACACAATTGACTTTTGTCTTTCAAAGCACTTATCCTAGAAGGCCATATGATTAAATCTGTAGTGATGCACTGACCAACATCTTTTAGGGTAGAAGCTTTTAGAATCAGCTTACTGGACACATTAATACAGATAAACACAAGCAGTTATATCTCTTTAGTTATATGAAAGCATTTAAGAAAATCATCAAGATTGCCCATCTACTTTACTAAAAAGATACATGTCCAAATAAGTGACTTGAGTTGTTTCTGAAACATTAAATTCAAGCTCACCTTTCAAAGACCTGATTGAACTGAGTACATGCTGAAGAATAAGTGTCAGGATTGTCAGGATTTTAAGGAGATGCCCAATCTGGCTGCAATAAGGGTGTGGCTTATTAGGGTGACTGACTATGTTGAAAGGGACACTCGTTTGAATTTATGGTCTTGGTATATTCATACAATCAATCAGTTACTGCTTTTCAGTTTCACCCTATCAAAGAGAAGACAGTGAGGGGGATATGACAGAAAATGTGAGGAAGAAAAAAAAAAAAGAGGAACTATCAATTTCTACCTGACCTTCCAACACTGAAATAAGACACAGCTACTGGTCAGAAATGAATCTCATAAGGGAATAATGTAAATATGTGGGTGATTTCAGGCTCTGCTGTGTATACACACCCTGCCACCCTGTCCCACCAAACACAAACCTCCTAAGAAAAATTCTGGCCTTAAGTTGTCACCTATTTCCTCTTTAATTCCTTCCAACTCCTGAGCAGTATTATGCCAACCAAGGTAATCAACTGCGGAAGACTTGAGGAAGCCAAATGGGGAGTTTGCATTGAAAAGTTCTTAGATTTTCCTATCTGGCGGGGGTGGGAGGGAACATCGAGTCAAAAATGAGGAATGTGAGTGGAAGCTGAAGAAAGGAAAGAGAAAAGAAAAGCCCACATGGCTGATAATTGGAAAACTGTGGAAAACTAGAGTTAAGGTGCAAAAATTTTGAGGGAGCTTATAGAAGTGGGATATATAAGGAATGAGAAGAGAAACTTCAAAAAGTACTGCTAAGGATAATGAATTTTGGATATCTTTAAAGATCTATAAAAGACACTAGTAAAGATAAGAATTACTTTACATTCCCTTAGGTTGCCGAATTTTGTGTCTTTGACTACAACATAAACCTGGGCTATGAGGGATTCTTGATTTATTTGGGTTATAGGAGAATAACATTTACAGCAGGTGTTCTTAATGCTGGATTCGTGGGAGGCATTTTAGGTTGCTTGTAAATCTTCATAATTAGATGCAATTTTGTGTTTATGTGTACATGTATATTTTGAAAGGCTGTACATCTTGATATTCATGGCTTTGATGAGGTTCTTAAAGAGTTCATGATCCTTCTTAAAGAATATAAAAGGGCTCACATTGAGCAGAGAGAAAGTACAGCCTCAGGGCAAAAGACCAAGTGAAGAAATGCAAATGCAACTATGTAAGAGAACAATTCTAATTTTACAGCAAGAGTTTAATAGGCTAGTCCAAATCCATTTATTTTTGCCAAAGATACCAAAGCATTCATTTACCACCTGACTCTCCTTTTTCCCTACCCTTAAATTCCTCTCTTGATGCCCATGGTGTTTGAAATGCATTCAGTGATTATTTTATTTTATTTTTTTATAAAAGAGTAATCCATGAATGTGCTACATGACAAAAAAGGCACTGAAATATTCAGAAACTACAGAAATATGGGGGAAAGTTAGAGTTAAACTCACAAGCAAATCATATTTTTATAGTAAATGTATAAAACTAGAGTAGTTTGGGAAAGACATCATGATAGACTCTGAAACAAAGGGAAGCACAGCGAATAATAGTGGTGAGAGGATTAGGGTTATCAAGCTGATTAAGTGTCCCCTGTCAATGTACATGGAAGTTGTTTTCAGTTATTACTCTTCTGCTGAGAGGATTAATATATCATACTTGTTACAGAAATCTTAATTCAATGTATCACAGCTTAGGCATCAAGGTATATTAACTGGATAAACATTTAAATGATGGAAGGCAAATAGCTGCAAAGGGGAGGAACTGCGAATCACAAAAAATCTGCCATTGCTTTGCTGTGTTTGTCTGAACCACCTACTCATGTGTTTTATTCAAACCCCAAATGGGAGGCACAGAACAGCCCTGCAAGTCTTTCAAACACACCTTCTTTCTTCATCTGCCTCCTTCCTTAATAGCAGCACCTGCTAGAAAGCAGTGCTATCCTACTCAAGGCAAAAAATTTGATTTAGTGTCTTAGGAGAAGGCTTTCAGCAAAGATTAGTCTCTAGGATTCCACGGACAGAGTATTAGATGTGACCTAGGCATTTGTTATATGCTCATGGAATAAATGAGTAAACAAATGAATAAATGAACAACCATCTTTCACTACCCTGCCCGCACCTCCCCCCCCGCCCCTTCCCCTCAGCCCCTGCCACTGTGGATATAAGACATTAGAGGCAGAAGAAGGCTTGGAGAGCCACATCAAGGAAACATAAAATGGACTCTACACAAAATACTCCCTTACCTCTTTCAGAAAGCAGTCACTTCCAGAAAGTGGCTTGAGCCTTAAAGGGCTGGTGCTCTCCCCAGAGGTTTTATTAGACGGGCAGGCAGTACTGCGTCATAAGGGAACCTACTAAAGAATTCTGGGGGAAGGAAGGTTATGACAGGCAGAAGTAAGGCTCCTCTCTTGTGGCTCAGCTGGTAAAGAATGCACCTGCCATGCAGGAGACCTGGGTTTGATCCCTTGGCTGGGAAGATCTCCTGGAGAAGGGAAAGGCTACCCACTCCAGTATTCTGACCTGGAGAATTCCATGGACTGTACAGTCCATGGTGTTGCAAAGAGTCAGACAGGACTGAGCAACTTTCACTTCACTTCACTTGCTATGTAAAATATCTAGTTTCAAATTATATCAACAAGATTATTTCCGTGTTTTCTTTTTCAGACCAACCTAAGATTAAGTAAAATATCATTTAAAGACATTGGCTATTGAGATTTGAAAAAGTTGTTTTAAAAGGAAGAAGTCTTCTAAAGTGACCATGATGTGTTTAAGTAAATATTTTGCTGAAAGGTTCACTGTATAATTTAACTTGAGAAGATATGGGTAAACACATAGAACTGCTGCAATATTTTAGGAAGTAATTTACCATTTCCTCTGATTTTGGAAAGTCCTTTAAAATATATAAAATCTGTTGTGATTTCTCCCAACCACTTTTTCTAAAGGGTTCACAGCTCTAGTAACAAGTAGTGCTGATAAATCAGCTAATCAATTTGCTAGGAAATCTTAGGAAAAAATAGACAAGTCACTGCTTCCTTTTCCCTCTGCTCCACTGTCCCCAAACCACTTCACATCTGAGTTTACAGATCAATACTTTTTCTACGAATACTCAGAAACTTCTGTTGGAATATACAGAGGGTTTTCAGAAAAGTCAGCATTTACTTAGTGTAAGGAGTTTTTTAAGTTTGAACTAGTAGACTGATTGGCAGGTTTATCTAATCCTGAAAAAACAGCTCAACTAGCTGATCTATTCATTTTTCATTCATCATTTATACCTGATCTATTCAGGTATTCATTTCTCTCTCCCAAACAGCTCTACTGGCAGCAGTCAAAACCAAAGTGGGAACTTAATAAAAATGAAAATTGTGGTAGCAAAATATACTTACAAGGTTAATTTGACATATTGCAAAAAATTTGGGAGGTTATAGTGGTTTCTATATAACCACAGTACTGATTTAGAAAAACCTCAGAGAAACAGCTGCATTTTGATATATACCCTGCCTTGCCTGCATAAGAAACCCCAGATTTTCAGGTTATATAAGTCTAGATGCTAGAATTTGAACATAACATTGGGGAAAATTATATGTGTCTCTTACTGAGAAATAACAGGATAATAAAAACTTGCATGTAAACTTCTCTATTAGACAATTGTGTATTTGCTCCCAACATCACATGTTAATTTCTTTTACTAGAGAGTGGCAAAAGATGAGAAAAAGTAAAGTCAGATCTGATTAAGAAAACTGTGCTCATACCACTGGATTCTCTGATTACCTGTGAATGTCTCCATTTCTGGCATTTGGTAGCAAGTGGCTGAGGCAAACCAGGCAAAATGTTTTCCAGCTGCTGGAAGATTAACTCCTGCACATCCTCAATGCTGTGTTCCAAGTGTGTAACTCCAAACGGGACAGTGGTGTGAATCACAAGGGAAGGTCCAATTTCTGATGACTCTAGTAGAAGAGGAACATAAAGATGTATCTTGAAGTGAGTAACATGGAAGTGTCTCTCAGCCTTTCAATCCAGATTTAAGAATTGATCACAATAATCAGACAATAAATGAAGGGAAAACAATCTAAACTTTGAAGCATAAAATTAGGCTAGTTCTGAAACTCAAAATCAGGTTTCACTGAAGAGGACGACAGATCCAAGACATAGTTTATTTTTTTAATTGGAGGATAATTGTTTCACAATGTTGTGTTGGTTTCAAGATGTATTTTAAAGAATAAATTTTCAGGTCTTGTTAAAGAACCTGAAGGAAAGCAAAAAGACCTAATATGTACTTCCGTGGGTGTAATTAAATTTATTTGTATCCTTTTCATCCACTAAAACATAAGCTCATCAGGGCAAGAACCATTTCTTTTTTCTTTTTTTAAATTTTACTTATTTATTTATTGGCTGTGCTGGGTCTTTGCTGCTGCACAGGCTTTCCTCTAGCGCTTTGAGCTGGGACTACCCTCTAGTTACGGTGTGCGGGCTTCTCATTGCGGCAGCTTCTGTTGCACAGCGCTGGGCTCTAGGCTACATGGGCTTCAGTAGCTGCAGCTCCTCTGCTCTAGAGTACAGGCAAGGACTTAGCCGCTCCACTGCATGTGGGACCAACCCAGATCAGGAATGGAACCTGTGTCTTCTGCACTGGCAGGTGGATTATTTACCACTGAGCCATCAGGGAAGCCCAAACCATTTCTTATATATAGTCTGAAAAGGTGTTAGTTGCTCAGTTATGTCTGACTGATTGCCATCCCATGGACTGTAGCCCACCAGGTTCCTCTGTCCATGGGATTTCCCAGGCAAGAATACTGGAGTGGGTTGCCATTTCCTTCTCCAGGGCGTCTTCCTGACTGACCTGGGGCACCAGGGAAGCCCATACATAACCTTTACTCACTTTAAATTCTGAGAACAAAGTAGATGTTCATCTTTTTAATTTTATGTTAAATGGATTGCAAAATGCCTTGTTGAAATTATATAAATACCAGAGTAAAATGTCTTTAAAAAACCCAAGCTTCTCTCTAAAAACAAGCTTGACTTCATAATGTTCTTCATCTTTTAGGCAGCAGTAAAAATAATTTCTGCTTTATTCATTACATGGAGCTACTTCTCATTTTTGTCTACCATTGAATTTTTTTTTTGCTATATCGTCACAATGACAAACAATAAGTGCTTCGTTTCTTTCACTCTTTGGTAGAATATAGGAAATCGAATAGTTTGACACTGAAAACAAAGTGACTGAGGCATCAGAGAATACAACCTTGGAAGGAATGTTAACCAGGATTTCCTGCTATTATTATTTGTTTAAATCATGCAGAAGGGAAAAGCCGAGAGAAAACAAAATAGATATGAAACACATGAAATAATAATATGAAAGTTGGTGCTCCCCCCTGCTGAAGGAAGAAAATACTAAAATGTATAAATTATTGATGGGGGTTGGAAAGACTGATTCTGAAAATTCTTTCAACTGGAAGTATAAAGCTCTTCTTACAATTGTTATAAAAGATAACAATCTCTTTGAGATAGGTTTGCAAAATATTTCACAGAAAAAGTAATTTTACACAGAGCAAGAAAATTTCTTGCTTTGTATGCACTCAACCTCTTTACTTTGTGTGTCTCTATGTACAATGAGAATAAGTGAGTATCTCCTATGTTGTTCTGTGGTCTGGATTAAATGACATAATGTGTGTGAAGTGTTTAGCACTGTCTCTGGTACAGAAGAGGTGCTTAATAAATATAAGTTATGGGAATAAAAGGAGTTAGTTAGATATATCCAAGGGGAAAGTTTGCCTGATGTTGCTCAAATGAAGACGTGAGCTATTATTTTGTTATTGTTGTTAAAACACTTCATTTTCCCATTACACCCTGGCTTATGAATTTTACAGCAAAATGGAAAAGAAGAGAGACCCAAAATGCTGTGAGCGCTATAAAGTGGCATGCTTCCAAACATTTCAAGATATATGAGACTGTGAGAGCTGACTTCAGAATCTGTGCTGTAAATGCAATGGTAAGGAGATTGTCCAGTTTCACCTCACACTGGCTGGAACAACTTGAAAGAGGATAGAGGGGGACCCTCTCTTTGAACATACAATGCTTAATCTATTGGGGTCAACTTTACTGATATCACACAGAAGTGCAAAATCTCAAAATTCTTTCACTGGCTACAAACAATGGTGAGAAACCTATTGCATATTGTCTCGGGGGTGTTATCTATGTTTCAGTTTAATATATTCAAGAAGGCTTATACACAGAAAGGGAATGGCAATGACACCCGCCTTCCAGGAGGTACCAAATCTTCCTAGAGACAGAGAAAGCTACTCGGTCAGCATTCGGAAGCAAGAGAATTGAGGTTCTGAGTTGACTTATCTATGGCAGGCTTCAAAGGGAGAGGGACTTGTGTGTGTGAGGTTGCACTGACCCAGACATTTGTTCTAGCGGGGAGCTCATAAAATTGTTAAGGGTAGTGATGGTGCATTGCCAGGTTTCTCCCATTTACATTAGCCATCCACTCCAAGGAGAGCAATAAAAAAGGAAATTTAAGGCTAAAAATGAAACAGGTCTTGCATAACAATCAGAGAACAACCTGGCTACTTGTTTTTATTGGACTCAGACAAAAATTTTTGAGAATTTCAATTAAAATTTGAATACCTACAACCTCAGACAATGACTTTTAAGGAAGAGGCCCTCGTTTCCTAAATTCAAGAGTATTTTCAGAAGCCAAAGGGCAAAAACACAGTCAACCAGAGTTTAAACGTGACCAAGGCCTGGAACTCGAGTATCATAAAAAACCACAAATATGTTAATAGGATTCAGAGCGTAAATTCAGTGTAGTCATTATTCCTTGGTCACTGAGAAGGTAATGATGTTATCTTTTTCTTTTCTTTATTCAGTTTAACAAGCATACTACTTTGCTTTTGGCATTTTAAATGTAAAGCTCACAGTAAGTTGACAACTATTTCTGTATGTTGGGAGATCAATGACTTCAGTCAGAAGATAACTATTTGAACTTTTGCATCCTTAATATCCTGGTGGTCTTGGACAAATTAATCTCTTAGGCTCCACTTTCTTCCATCAATTAGAAGGGAGTAATACTGCTTACCTTATAAGGCTGTCACGAGGATTAAATGGGTTTGGATACATAAAAGTCTTCTTCAAATACAAAGTGCTATACAAACATAAGGCACCCCTAGAAAATATTTTTGTTTTGACCTCTGAGTTGTGGTAAGAACAGCATTAGAAAGGATAACAGAATTGACTTCTCTCAAAGTACTGACTAATTCTTATGTTAAAACCCTAGGAACAGTGATGGACTATTCCTGGGTATAGGCACAGCAGTTTTTTGGTCTTGTTTTATTGTGGTAAAATGTATATAATAAAAAATTTACTTTTTAAGCCTATCTTAAGTGTATAGTTCTCTGGCATTATGTACATTTACATTGTTCTGTAAACATCACCAGCATTGATCACTAGAACTTTTTTATCTTCCCAAATTGAAACTCCATAGGCATTGACCACTGACTCCTGACTCCCCACTCCCCACTTGCCCCAGCCCCTGCCAAGTGAAAGTTGCTCAGTTGTGGCCAACTCTTTGCGACCCCATGGACTACACAGTTCATGGAATTCTCCAAGTCTGAATACAGGAGTGGGTAGCCTTTTCCTTCTCAGGGGATCTTCCCAACCCAGGGGTTGAACCCAGGTCTGCCACATTGCAGGTGCATTCTTTACCAGCTGAGCCACAAGGCAAGCCCAAGAATACTGGGGTGGGTAGCCTATCCCTTCTGCAGTGGATCGTCCCGACCCAGGAATCAAATCAGGGTCTCCTGAATCACAGGCAGATTCTTCACTAACTGAGCTATCAGGGAAGTCCAACCACCATTCTTTTTTTCTTCCTATGAATTTGACCAATCTAGATACTTCATATAAGTGGAATTATACAATGTGTTCTTTTGCAAAAGGCTTATTTCACTTAACATGATGTCTTCAAGCTTCATCCATGTTGCAACAGGTGTCAGAATTTCCTTCTTTTTTAAACCCACATAATATTCCACTGTGTGTATATACCATATTTGTTGATTCCTTCACCTTTTGGATGTTGTAATGCTGCTAGGAACGTGGGTATACAATTTACCTGTTTAAGTCTCTGCTCTCACTTCTTCTTGGGGATACACCCAGGAGTGAAACTGCTGATTCATATGATAATTATATGTTTAGGTTATTGCTCAATCACCATATCATTTTCCATAGTGGCTGCACCATTTTTTCATTCCTACTAGCAATGCACAAAGGTTCTAATTTCTCCACATTCTTGCCAAACACTTGGTATTTTATTTTTTTTAAACAGTCATCCTAATAAGTGTGAAGTGGACACTACATTTCTTTTAGTCTACATTTTTGGGTGGGGAGTCAAGACACTGAAACCTGATAATAGTAAGAATAGTAGCATCATCACATACTATTAATATAACACTGAGATTGACAAGCCTCTCAGATGGTATAAATTCCATTTGCAATGCAGGGTCAATTTCTGGGTCGGGAAGATCCCCTGGAGAAGGGATAGACTACCCACTCTAGTATTCTTGGGCTTCCCTGGTGGCTCAGATGGTAAAAAATCCACCTGCAATGTTGGACACCTGGGTTTGATCCCTGGATTGGAAAGAACCCCTGGAGGAGGACAAGTAACTCCCTCCAGTATTCTTGCCTGGAGAATCCCTATGGAGAGAGGAGCCTGGCAGTTTACAGTCCATGGAGTCGCAAAGAGTCAGACACGACTGAGCACGTAAGCACAGCACATGAAATGCGTGCAGTTAAAAGCTACAGAAGTCACCTCGTCCCCAAACAGACATCAAAATTTGGGCTGAAATAAATATTTTTGCCACCTCAGATCCATGGCCATATCAGTCATAGTAACAGATAATAGCAGGCTAAGTACTGTTTAGTTAAAGACAAAGGTTGTCATAGCGCATCCAGAAAATAACATCTAACCATATGTAGCTTAGGGCTTCCCAGGTGACACTAGTGGTAAAGAACCTGCCTGCCAATGCAGGAGACCTAAGAGATGTGGGTTCAATCCCTGGTCAGGAAGATTCCCTGGAGGAGGGCATAGCAGCTCACTCCAGTATTCTTGCCTGGAGAATTCCATGGACAGCGGAGCCTGGCAGGCTTTCACAGGGTTGGAAAGAGTTGGACACGACTGAAGGGACTCAGCAGCAGCATATGTAGCTTAAAATCAAATACATTAGGGTTGGGGTTAGAAATTCTTTAAGACCCAAGTTTAAAGATTATTCCTTTAGAGGTTTACTTTCATTTCTGCCAGGTACCTTGGAGGCAATACTGCATATGGCTACTTTAACTGGGTTTTTAGAACACGCTAGCAGAATGAATTCTGGCACCAAATCTGCCTGAGGGTGGATATGTGGCTTGGCATCTCAGAGGAGACATTTTATTTCTTTTTTTGTTTTTTCCACTCCACTCAAAAATAGGCAAGCATCCCCAATGTCTTCCTCTACCAGATAGGAAGCAGCAAAAAAGTTCTTTAAAGCCATAAAAGTATACCCATCCATGTGAAAAAACTTTCAAATCTTAAAGAAACAGGCTAATTTTTCTTGGAAAAAAGTTACTGAAATTAACTCATTATAAAATAAATCAGTATAAATGAAAATGTATAAAAGAAATTGAAAACAAAATCAATAAATATTCAAAACAAAAAAAGTACTTCAGGACCTAACTGTTTTACTTGTGAGTAGTTTAAAATTGTCAAGCTAGTATAATGTTGATTATAGATACATACATCTCATCTACAAGTATAAACACACAGCAAACTACAGATCATTCTTCTACAAGTGTTAATAGGTATGTTCTTTGATATAAACAGGGAGAATGAAAAGAAACATGATAATCTCAATATTATTTAAAAGGCATCCAGTAACATTTTAATATCAAACCAAGGAAAAGATGTACAACATGAAAACACTGACTTTTTCAAAATGAGATAGAATAGCTTTCTTAAGTTGTTGGTCTGTATCATACTTTATTATGAAATAATACAGATTTTCATGGTAAAATTAGCATAAACCAAGGACACTTAGTAATACCAATGCTATTTAACATTGCTAGTGAATGCACTAAGATAAAAAATAAAAATAAGATTTATAAATATTAGTGAAGAAGGAAAATCAAACTTTAAAATAGTAAGTCAACATAAAATTCATCAAATTAATTTAAAAAATTTTGATATTATATTGATTTCCCTATATACCAACAGTTACTAGTACAGAAACAAAATTGTAAATTAATTCTGCAAGTTTTTTTGAATTTAAAATAATACTAAAGAATAAATAAGGGATTGAGAATATTAAAATATGTTTTTGAAAAAAAAATCATTGAATGGAGATTTACTTTACCATATATTTAAATGTATTATAAAGACACAGCAATCAAATCAGCCAGCTACTGGTTGACTATAATAGTCATTGAATCAGAACAGATCTCCCTGGGAAAAAAAATCCTAAAATATAGTAAATATTTAGTACAGGACAACAAATTTAACAGAGCAATGGAGGAAGATGCATTTTTATATTGTCCTAGAAAATTGGATATATGGATAGTTTTAACTTAGAATATTCCCCTCCCAATTCTGACCTAAATTTGTCACCATTTCTGATTACTTTCTTCCAAAATTACATGAGTATTCTACACTCTTCACTCATACAGCAAGCTCAGACTTACTGAGACATCCTTATTTACAGGCAAATATTTCAGAGACCTTTTTCATCTGTTAAACTTTGCTGTTAGCCATATCTATCAAGGAAGGGGCAGGAGTTGGGTTCCCCTAAGGCCAGTTGCAGATTCTATCTCTGACAGGGAAGTCTAGACTAAAGAAACTTAAGGAGTGGCAGACACTATAGTTGCAGATCAAGAGGATAAAAAAAAAAAAATCAGTGAATATGTTTCTTTAATTACTGATTCAATCAGAGGAGCATGTGGGTGCTTAGTGCAGTTTAGTACTATTGTGGCCTCTCAGAAGCTTACATCTTAGTGGGGAGATGGCACCTAGGCAAAACAATTAGAGAGCCATTATCTCTAACTGGTATGGTCTTGACTGTGTGAAAATTACCTTTAGGAAACAGATTCCTAGGTAGAGAGAGAAGGGACCAGGTGTTGAGAGCCACACAGTTTGAGGGGTGGGTGGTCAGTTCTCCTTCCTCCTTCCCCCAGCAGTGGCATTGGTGGTAAGTTTCCCTCCCCCTCCCAATGTGGAATTGGCTTAACTATCCTTGCCCTCTAGCCATGAGAGCTCTTATTACAATTTAGCTCTTTCATATGGCTCTGGAGCCCAGCAGCAAATGTAACAGGGAGTAAGTCAATCACATTAGTAAGTCCAACAACAAAAAAGTAACTCACTCTTGATGATGAAAGCATAGGGGAAAAGGAAGGAAGAAGAGTGGGAAAGGGAAAGGGAGATAGAGAGGGAGATACAGGTGTGCCTGTTGTCTCTCTCTCCTCCCTCATCTTTCTAGCAAAGCCAGCACAAACTGCATCTAACCCTCTGCCACTTGGCTTTAACTTCCTCAGCAGTGTGACTGCTGTTATGTGTATTTGCTTATGGCTCAGAATCAGCAACTAGACCTCACTATTCAGAGGGACCACCTGCAGGCTTTATTTGCTTTTTAATAAGCATCTTCAAACAATTCTTACACATAAGTTGTGCTGTGTTCAGTCACTCAGTCATGTCCAACTCTGTGACCCCATGGACTGTAGCTTACCAGGCTCCTTTGTCCATGGGGATTCTCCAGACAGGAATACTGGAGTGGGTTGCCATTTCCTCCTCCGGGGAATCTTTCTGACCTAGGGATTGAACCTGTGTCTCTTGCATCTCCTGCACTGGCAGGCGGGTTCTTTACCACCAGTATCTATATGGGCTTCCCAGGTGGTCCAGTGGTAAAGAACCTGCCTGCCAATACAGGAGATGCAAGAGATGCAGGTTTGATCCCTGGGTTGGGAAGATCCCCTGCAGGAGAAAATGGCAACCCACTCCAGTATGCTTGCCTGGAGAATCCTCATGGACAGAGGAACCTGGTGGACTTCAGACATGACTGAAGTGACTTAGCATGCATACATACAGTTACAGTTCAGCCTCTCAGCTGTGTCTGACTCTTTGCAACCCCATGGACTGCAGCATACCAGGTTTCCCTGTTCTTCACCACCTACCAGAGCTTGCACAAACTCAGGTCCATTGAGTTGGCGATGCCATCCAACCACCTCATCCTCTGTCAACCCCTTCTTCTGCCTTCAATCTTTCTCAACATCAGGGTCTTTCCAATGAGTCGGTTCTTCTCATCAGGTGGCCAAAGTATTGGAGCTTCAACTTCAGCATCAGTCCTTTCAGTGAATATTCAGGGTTGATTTCCTTGAGGATTGATTGGCTTGATCTCCTGGCTATCCAAGGGACTCCCAAGAGTCTTCTCCAACACTGCAGTTCAAAAGCATCAATTCTGCACAGCTTAGCCTTCTTTATGGTCTCTCACATCCACACATGACTACTGGAAAAACCATAGCATGACTATACGGACCTCTGTCGGCAAAGTAGTATCTCTGCTTTTTAATACGCTGTCTACGTTTGTCATAGCTTTCCTTCCAAGGAGCAAGCACATTTTAATTTCATGGCTGCAGTCCCTGTCTGCAGTGATTTTGGAGCCCAAGAAAATAAAGTCTGTCACTGTTTTCTGTTGTTTCCCCATCTATTTGCCATGAAGTGATGGGACTGGATGTATATGTATATGTGTGTGTGTGTGTGTGTGTGTGTGTGTGTGTGTGTGTGTGTGTGTCTGTTACAGAAGCCACAATTCACTTACAAGAGCCCTACTCATGTACTGGGTAATTTCATTGCCTCCAACTAGACCTGTAGGAGGGACTTCATTATTGAATTGGAAGTACTAGCTTAAAAAAAATAAAACTAAAAGACTTATTAGTTTCTTCTCTTCTTTTGGTCTTTGACTTGCCTATTATAAGGCCTGTGACTACTAATATATCTAGGAATGTATGCATTTGTCACTTTAAATAGAAACTAGGAAGGAAAGTTTTAAAATGAGTACACATGTATGTTTGCAATCCTTGTTATCCGAGGCTACATATGTTTGGATTTCTTATGTTTAAAAAGACACAGGGACATCCTCTAAACAATTTTGTATAAGATACCATTCTGATAGGCATTTAGTTAAATATAAGCAAGTGTGTAAAATCCCACACGATGAATTGAAAATAACATTAGCATTCCCCAAAAGTTCATACTTCCAATTTCAGAAGAATCTTCCCCATAGCTCCAGTATAAATAAATGTATACAAATTCAGGAAATAATCTACCAGTAAACAATGGAAAATTGTTCACATAAAGTGTGTTTGCCATCTGCAGCCAGTTGAGCAGTAAATGATAACATTTACCAGTAATCCAAACTACTTGAATAATAAACATGTTGCCTACTTCCTCAATACCTATGAGGACTGAATGTCAGAGGCTTTGGGATGGGGTCAGGAGGGGGTAACAGGGACATGGCTGAACTACTGGGGATAATTTTCTGCTGATTAGAGGCACATCCTTGAGTCCAGAGAATGGAGTAGTATAAGCATCAAGGTGTTGCACCAAATTGTCAAAGTGGATAAGGTTTCAGAATAAACAAGATGAGTGGTGGAAAGGATGAGGGATGACAGGCTGGGCTGAGCCTGGGGGGGATGGACAGGCAGTACTCCTAGTTATAGGCAGGAAAAAAAAAATACATTGCCTCCAGATATTCATTTTAATATTTCTTTTTCTACTGAATTGGCTTTGAGTCTCATGAAGGAGCTCAAACCAGTTCACAAGTGGAGAAGATCTTCTGCCTAGAGATTTACCTAATAGATTCAAACAACCCAGCAGCCCTTAGAGAAAAGGCATACTATAATATATTGACCTCCAAGCTAGTTATAAAGGTCATATGAGTGAATATCTGTGTAGCAGCCATTACCGGTTCAGTGTTCACTGGCTACAGTAGCTAAATTTTGTTTTAGTGGATCAACCCTCCCCACTACTTTCATCCCTGATAAAGGTAACCCAAGTAACTGATCAATTAATCCTTTCCTAAGTGATTTGTTTAGCAACGCATTAACTCAAGGCAGGCCAATCATGTCAATGAGATTCAATTCCTAGACTAGCGTTGAGCTTATGGGGAAATAGGTTCTTTCTTCGTAAAACTTGGCATCGAAATGATTGGTACTATGAATGAATCCAATCTAGCAAAAGGCAGAGTCAAGAAATGGACAGACACTAAGTCTTCATGATGTTCATGGATCAATCTGGACACGCCTGAAGCTTTACTCCTGGAATTTTCAGGAACAATACCAGTAAATTCTTCCTCCTCTTTTTCCTAGGGGGGAGGGGTGTTGAGACATCCAAATCAGGTTTTATGTTATTTGTAACCTGTTGCTATTTAGTCATTAAGTTGTGTCCAACTCTTTTGCAACCCCATGGACTGTAGCCCGCCAGGCTCCTCTGTCCATGGGATTATCCTGGCAAGAGTACTGGAGTGGGTTGCCATTTCCTTCTCCAGGGGACCTTTCTGACCCGGGATTAAACCATGTCCCCTGCTTGGCAGGCAGATTCTTTACCAATGAGCCACCTGGGAAGCCCTATTTGTAACCTAAACTCACCTAAACATATAAAGTATCTAGTACGATGCCTGGCATAGGTATGCTTGTTCTGACAAACACATTTCATTTCTTTCTTCTCTTCTCCTCTTGTCTGTCCTTAATCTTACTTGATATCTCCAATAAATAAAAAAAGGTTAGATTTTTTTAAAAAAAGGTTAGATTTTACCAGTTTCTTTAGAAAACTTAATCGATAATTACAAAAAACAAAACCAAAATCCTTCTTCTGTGCCTCAGTTTCTTTATATGTGAAGTAAAGGGGTTAGAAAAGTTTAGTACCTTCAGATTCCTTTCAACTTTAATTTTTCATGACTATAAAATGGAGGCCCAGATATTGGTGACAATTTGAAAAGTAAAGCTCATTCTTTCCCTAACCACTCCATGCTGTCACTAAGGCAGAAATCCCTGACCCTCAAAGAAGAGACTAAAACTAAGAATGCATAGGACCAATGTGATGAAAATACTTTCCTTTATCTGAGCTTTGAGTTTGCCCTAGATTTTAGGGTTTTAATTTCCATCCCACTTTTGAGTTTAAATGCAGCGAACTATTTTATAGTATGGTAAGAAAACATACTACATTGTTTAAGAATTGCTTGGTCTGGATTCAGCTCTGCTACCAACTAGAACAGTTCTTGACATACCACAGATACTCAATTTACACATGGAAACAGATAAATAATTCAAAAATGTCACAGGTCTGTGGAAAACCATGTGCAACTAACAAGAGTTAAATTGTTAACTCTAACCAGGATTGAGAATACTTTGCTTTCTAAAGATATATTAAGTTGGATTCAAGTTCATTCTGAAAATAACATTACTGTTGAGTATGTATATTTCGATATATGTGATCCGAGTGTGAGAATGTTAAGCCTCTTGAGATTCACAATAACTTGAGCTATCTTCATGATGTATGTTGTGAGTATGAATATCATTTGTCATGTGAGTGATGGTAAGAGAACTAGATTTCCAAGGTTCTTTCATCCCCAGGGTTCTCAGTGATGGGCTGGTGGTGGCAGTGGTGGAAGCATGAGATAGATCTCACTAGAGAAGTACCATGAGGCAAACTATACAGACCCAGATCAGTGTTATTGTGGGTTTGCTTCCAGGCTACAATAAAGCAAATATCAAAATAAAGCAAGTCACATGAATTTTTTGTTCTCCCAGTGCATATAAAAATTATATTTCTCATACTGTGGTCTATTAAGTATGCAATAGCATTATGTCTAAAAAATGTACATATCTTAAATTAAAAAAAATACCACATTACTAAAAATTGCTAACCATCATCTAGTCTTCAGCCAGTGTAAACTTTTTCCTGGGGGAGGGTCTTGCCTTGATGTTGATGGCTGCTGAGTGATCAGGGTGGTGGTTGTTGAAGGTTGAGGTGGCTGTGGCAATTTCTTAAAATGAGGCAACAATAAAGTTTGCCACATCAATTGACTCTTCCTTTCATGAGCAATTTCTTTGTAGCATGCAAGACTGTTTGATAGCATTTTACCTACAGTAGGACTTTCAGAATTAGAGTCATTCCTTCCAAACCCTGATGCTGCTTCATCAACTAGGCTTATACTACTACATACTAAGTCGCTTCAGTCATGTCTGACTCTTTGCAACCCCATGGACTGTGAACTGCCTGCTCCTCTGCCCCTGGGATTCTCCAGGCAAGAATACTGGTTGCCAAGCCCTTCTCCAGGGGATCTTCCCGACCCAGGGATTGAACTTGTGTCTCCCATGGATACTGCATCACAAGCAGATTCTTTACCTCTGAGTCACTGGGGAAGCCCTATGTAATATTCTAAATCCTTTGTTGTAATTTCAACAATCTTCACAGCACCTTCACCAAGAGTACATTCTATCTCAGGGACCTACTTTCTTTGCTCATCGCTAAGAAGCAATTTCTCATCTGTTAAAGTTTTATCATGAGATTGCAGCAATTCAGTTTTAATTCTACCACCTCTACTTTTAATTCTAGCTCTTTTGCTATTTCTACCACACCTGCAGCTATTTCCTCCACTGAAATATTGAAACCCACAAAATCATCCACTAAGTTTGGAATCAACTTCTTTCAAATTCCTATTGGTGTTGACACTCTTTCCATGAATTATGTTCTTAATGGCATCTAGAATCACAGATCCTTTCCAGAAGGTTTTCAACTTACTTTGTATGGATCCATTGGAGGAATACTATCTATGGCAGCTGTAGCCTTACAAAATTATTTCTTTAATAATAAAACTTAAAAATCAAAATTACTCCTTGATCTATGGGCTGCAGAATGAATGTTGTGTTAGCAGGCCTGAAAACAACATTGATCTCATTGTGTATCTCCATTAGCCCTCTTGGGTGACTAGATACAAGGTCAATGAATAAAGGAATCTTTTTTTCTGAGCATTAGGTATCAGTGTGAAAGAAACAACAAGGTTTCACTTTCCTTCACAAAGTGCAAGTTGCTCAGGCGTGTCTGACTCTTTGCAACTCCATGGACTATACAGCCCATGGAATTCTTCAGGCCAGAATACTGGAGTGGATAGCCTTTCCCTTTTCTGGGGAATCTTCCCAACCCAGGGATCAAACCCAGGTCTCCCTCATTGCAGGTGGATTCTTTACCAGTTGAGCCACAAAGGTGCATTTAAGATATTCAGTAAACCGTATTGTCAACAGATGTGCTGTCATCCAACCTTTGTTGTTCCACTTATAGAGCACAGGCAGAATAAGTTTAGCATAACTCCTAAGGACCCTAGGATTTTCAGAATAGTAAATGAGCACTGGCTTCATCTTCAGGTCACCAGCTGGATTAGCCCCTAACAAGAGAGTCAGCCTATCCTTTGAAGCTTTAAAATCAGGCATTGACTTCTCCTCTGTAGCTATTAAAGTCCTAGATGGCCTCTTCCTCCAAAAGAAGGCTGTTTCATCTACACTGAAGATCTGCTGTTTAGTGTAGACACTTTCATTCATTATCGCAGCTAGATCTGCTGGATGACTTGCTGTAGCTTCTGTATCAGCACTTGCTGCTTCACCTTGTGCATCTGAGTTATGGAGATAGCTTCTTTCCTTAAACCTCATGAATCACCAACCTCCGCTAACTTCAAACTTTTCTTCAGCAGCTTCCTCACCACTCAACCTCCACAAAACTGAAGAGTAAGGGCCATGATCTGAGTTACACTTCGGCCTATGGGAACATTGTGGCTGTTTTGTACTTCTATCCAGACCACTAAAACTTTCTCCATTATCAGTAACAGCGTTGTTTCATTTTCTTATCATTTTTATTTGCTGAAGTAGCCCTTTAAATCTCCTTCAAGAACTTTTCCTTTGCATTCACAACTTGGCTGACTTTGGCACAAGAGGCCTAGGTGTTGGCTTCTCCTGGCTTTCGGCATTCCTTCCTCCTTAAGCTTAATCAGTTCTAGCTTTTGATTTAAAGTGAGAGATATGTGACTCTTCTTTCACTAATATACTTAGAGGCCACTGTAGGGTTATTAACTGTCCTCATTTCAATATTGCTGTGTCTCAGAGAATAGGGAGGCCTGGACAGAGGGAGAGACAGGGAGGAATGGCCATTGGGTGGAGCAGTCAGAACACAGAGAACATTTACGGATTAAGTTCGCTGTCGTATGGGCACAGTTTATGCTGCCCCTAAACAATTTCAATAGTAACATCAGAGATCACTGATCACAGGCCATCATAACAAAAATAATAATAATTTAAAAGTTTGAAATGCTATGAGAATTACCAAAATGTGACACAGAGAAACAAAGTGAGCAAACGATATTGAAAAACAGCACTGGAGACTGGCTTGACATGGGGTTGTCACAAACCTTCATTTTGTAAAGAATAAAATATCTGCTAAGCACAGTAAAGTGAAATGCAATAGAGCAAGGTATGCCTGTATAAATAAGGAGGAGAGACCGCAGGAGACTGATTTCAAAACAGAGAATCATTTCTATCTTCTTCAGTGGAGCAGATATGGCTTCAGAGCTTATTACTGTCCCTTTAAAAGAAGGTACATTTTTATGTTCCTGTAAGTGTAACTCAAGAATTACTAAAGACCTGACTAGGAATATTGACTAGATGAAAAGACAGTGTCCTACAGAGATATCGATACTTCTATTTCACAAATATTTGCAGAAATAAAATAACAAGGACACAAGAGAATATCAGATTAAATACTGTTGAAAATTTTGTTGATAAGGTATCCTAACTTTTTATCATTGTGCTGTAATATGTTTAAATATTCTCTGTCAAATGTAAGCAGTAGAAGAGCTGTCTTATTCACCTGAACACTTAGAACGATGTCTGGCCCATCACTGAAATGCAATAAATATTCATTGAATGCATGACTGATGAATAACTTATGGAGACTCATAATATGGAGAGCAAAGAACATAAGATATTTCTTTTCTTATGAAGTTCATTTCCTTACAGTCAACTTTTATTATAATATTTCACTTTTAAGAAGAAATGAACATAGAATTCTTTTCAAATGAATTCTGCCCAAATTTACAGATTATATAGAAAAACATTGGTCATAAGATGAAATTATTACAAAATGAGCATCTTCCTCTCCTAAACATTAAAAAGACTTTGTAGAAAACTGTCTGAAGAAGATATCCAAGTAAGATCCTAATGGTTACTACCAAGTGAGACATTAATATAAAAGAGATTAATTACAATTTAAGAAAAGCTTTTTCAAATTGGTAAAACATATCACCTATGATATACTAATACATGTGGTTTATAGTACTTTTGTATAGCCAATTTTGTTTAATATCAGGAAATATATTTGCACTATTTTTTATACTGTCTGGCAGAGATAGTTAATTTACACCAGATGGTTCATGTGCTACCTGAAATTACCAGTCCTCATTGCAGTTAAGCTGGACCATGTAACTAGCTTTGATCAGAGGACATGATGGGAAATGAAGTGCATCCCAACTAGTCCAAGGCTATTAAAAGCTATGGCATGTCTTCCATTTCTTTCTCACCTCTATGTTGACCTTAGGGGCTCATGCTCAAGATAGCACATCTCCATGATGGAGTAGAGAAGCCCAACCTACATGCAGCTTTGTGCAAAAGTCACAATGTGTCAACCACAAATGCCTTTGCAGCACTGACATTCTGAGGTATATCTATGAATTATACATTCCTCATTTCAAGTGTAGAACTTTTTAAACGACATACCTTGGAAATCAATGGACTTAAAGCATCTCTTATTTCAGTTCTGAGCCCAAACTGGTATCTTCTGTTTTCCCCTCTCAGGTTTTGATTATATTTCATTAATTCATTATTCAATTAACACGTATTTGAGAAGTTATATTAAGCACTGTGCCACATGTGGGAGATACACAGAGGAGCAAAATAAGTTCAGTCTCATCATTCATGGACCGTACAATGTGAAGGTAAGACAGACACCAAACAAATGATTACACAAATCAATGTTTAGTTACTGCAAAATAAAATATAAAGTGTTACACTACCACATATAAAATAGATAATCAACAAAGACCTACTGTATAGCACAGGGAACTCTACTCAATATTCTGTAATAACCTATATGAGAAAAGAATCTGAGAAAGAATGGAAACATGTATATGTATAACTGAATCACTTTGCCGTACAGCTGAAACTAACATAACATTGTAAATCAACTGTTCTCCAATATAAAAGACAAATCAAATGAAAAAAATATAAAGTGTTAAGTGTCTGTGCTAAGTTGCTAAGTTGTGACTGACTCTTTGCAACCCCATGGATTGTAGCCCACTGGGCTCCTCTGTCCGTGGGATTTTCCAGACAAGCATTCTGGAGTGAGTTCCCATTTCTTCCTCCTGGGGATCTTCCCAACCCAGGGATCAAACCTTCATCTCCTTCACTGGCAGGCAGATTCTTTACCACTGAGCCACCGGGGAAGCCCCATAAAGTGTTACAAAAAGAGTATAGTAGTTCCGTGATTTTGGTTGATAGATCTTTTTCAAATATATTTTATCTTCTGATTCTCTTGATATTATTATGAGGAAGGAATTCATAACTCCATTTTACAGATGACGAAGCTGTTTTGAGAGAATGTAAATGAACTGACTGGGGAAAAGCCAGTGGTAGAACACTGACTCTAGATTGAGTACTTTTTGGTGACAACTAAAAGTACTCAATGTTTTTTGTATGTCATTCTACAAATATTTAAAGATCCAGGAAGTTATAGAAGACTTAAATACACTCTCCTATAAAATTATAAGGCTTCCCAGGTGGATCAGTGGTTAAAAAAAAAAAAAAAATCCCCCTGCCAAGCAGGAGATGCAGGTTTGATCCCTGGGTTGGGCAGATCCCCTGGGGAAGGAGATGGCAACCCACTCCAGCGAGGTCACAAGGAGTCGGACACGACTGAGCGACTAAGTAGAGCATAGCACATAATCAGAAATACCTAACCAAATTAGGGATCAGGAATGAGCTTCGTGAAAGTGACATTTAAACTAAGACCTTGTCGGCAGAGAGAACAAAATGGACAGTGGTTTTCAGTGGGAAAAACCATGGCAGGGACAAACAAAATGAGTGACTGGAGAGCTAAGTAAGATACGGAGGGAGGAGCCAGTGAAATCAGCATGTGCTAGATCAGGGGCTGGCAAACTAATCTGGCTTCCACGTGTGTTAGTAAATAAAATTTTACTGGAACATAGTCATCTTCGTTTCTTTATTTAATGTCTATGTCTTATGTGAGTGTTGCTTAGTCGTGTCCAACTCTTTGTGATCCCATGGACTGTACCCTGCCAGGCTTCTCTGTCCATGGGATTTCCCAGGCAAGAATACTGGAGTGGGTTGCTATTTCCTTCTCCAGGGGATTTTCCTGACCCAGGGATCGAATCTGGGTCTCCTGCATTGCAGGCAGATTCGTTACCGTCTGAGCTACCACGGAAGCTCCGTGTGACACAGTAGAGTTAAGTAATTGCAGCAAGAGACCGTGTGGCTCACAGAGTCCAAAGTACGCACTATCTGCCCTTTATAGAAGGTTTGTGACCCCTGAACGAGATCATTCAGGACCTTGTAGGCCATGTTTAGGATCTGAGGTTTAATCCAATGTGCAGAGGGAAAGCAGTAGCGCATTCTGCGTAGGAAAGTGAAGGGCAAAATCGGATGTGTTTGAAGAAGATCATTCTGGCTATGTGACGAATGAACTGGAAGGGAGCAGTATGGAGACACCAGTTAAAACAAGACGGAAAAAACAACAAAACAAAACAAGATGGTGCGTGGCTTGTTACTGCAGTGGTGAACAGAAGTGAGTTCAATGAAAGAGAATTAAAAAGCAAGAATAATTCCTGATTTGAGGCTAAAGGGGCTAAGACATTGATTGGTGGCTCCATTTGCAGAAACAGAGAAGATTAAAGGATGAACAAGTTCTGAATTTCGAAGGCAGGCAATCAAGAGCCAGTGCTTCACATGCTAAGTTTGATTATAACATATACAGATTTTTTTTTAAAGGGGTAAAGTAACTCTTGTCAATCATGTTCTGAATTCTACTTGCTTTCCAGGGCTGGAATAATCTTTCCTCTGTGATCCTTGCATCGGTTCCTTTAAAAATTCCATAGATTCTGCCCATTTATAAAGCAAATGGGGCCACATTGAGTGGACTGCATACATTTCAGAATCTGTTTGGGAGAAGTTTTTTACTTTGGTTAAGACCTCCCAAGTTTTATGAAAACATCTATTTATCCTTAGTCACAAGGAGATTTTCAGCCTGTTGCAACTTTTATTGGCACTGCCAAAAGGAAAAAAAATGGAAGCATTTCAATAGCCCTTTAATTGGACCTACCGAGGTCCCCAGAGCAGGCGATTTGTCCTAACGCGCACTTGGTGTTCCAGGCCTTGCTGGGGTTTTTCTGCAGCATGTAAGAAAATCCTGATTTTCTATGATGACAGACAATGAAAATGTCCCACTTTCCCAATACTCCCCAGCAATAAGCAGTCATCCCTTATTATACATTGTTATTCTGGCCTACTCAGCATCATGCCCTATATGAAATTTTGTGTGTTAAGTGGTATTATGATTGGACTCTTTTCCTGGAGTTGGGCAAGGTTTTTCCTTTGCGCCAGCATGCTGGTCTGCTCTAAGGATACCACTTTATCACCATAGTTAGCTGCATAATTCAGTTCAGCTTTAGATTCCCAACTGTTCAAAAGGATACCATGAACAGATGAAATAAGTATCTAGACTGGAGGGTTTGACCTAATATTTGCTCTAGTTCATTTGGCACATTAAAGAGAAGGTTTTGCCTTGACATTATAAAATGCTGAATTTGAACAACTGAGACAAATCAGATGAAGTTTTTATTTATGATTGTGTCAAAATATTTCTGGTCCTTTCCACAGAAGAAATTTACTGGTTTACTGTGGACATTCTTGTCTCCTTTACTAATAAGACCAGCAAAATTATTCTTCTTCTTATATCTTGACCAAAAAAAAATTGAATCTGAATATTTTACCCAAAATTCTTAAATCAAATAGACTACAGTCTTTATGATATTGTTAGCTACTCCTGAGAAACCAATATTAGGAATATAGATAGTGGAAAAGGGGACAAACAGGCATGCTATTTGTAATAAAAAAGAGTGGATTAGGTTCAATTGAGCTCAAGGTTCTAAAATGCCTTTCTTGAATCTATTAAATAATGTAAGGATATAGAATATCAACAAAAAGAATTCACTAGGTATGTATATAATAGAAATCTATTTCAGTGAGGAAAACTCTATTTTTAAATTCAAGGATGCTTCATTCTTACAAACATGAATTTGGAATATTTTATACTGAAGAATTCCCTTAGTCCCACAGATCAGTTATAAATATTAATGGAATTTCAACAGATTCTTTTCAGATTCTGATGTTTAATATTCATTCATCTTATGCAGGGAATTCAAAGTCCTATACAGTACATGTAGATTCTTCTCATTATCTAAATGAGCACATATATAAAGTCTGTAGGGGTGATGATTATTAAAAATAGCAAGGCCCACATATGATTTTAAAGGGCATATCAAAGCCTTCTCAGCTCACTTAATTACAGGAAAGTCACTGTTAATAAACCAAAGGATTCTTTAGGCTAAACTGACTCAGTAATGTCACATCTGGGCAAAACGATGGACTGGTGATTCTGGACACAGTTAAAAATACTAACTGAAGTATTTATGAAACACAATGAAGCGATATCCTGTGGTGAGATTCTGCAGTCAGACTTGGAAAATTGCTCTTGAATTAGTCTTAGGCCTTTGATTTGCTGATGACTGACTTTACAGTATCTAACTCTTCTCTGATATGCTGGAGTATAAATTTGGGGGGAATGATTCAAAAAGTGATTGGAGATTCCATAAAAAGAAAGAATCATATTTAACTTAATGTTCTCTGAGTTTCATACCTTATTTGACAAATGAGATATTGTTTAACTACTCTAATGTGTAACTGTTATGATTTTTAACAGAAGACAATATAACTAAACTTGCACTATTGGCATTTTCCTTCCCTTTTCTCTTTCTTAAAAAAAAAAGAAGTTTGTATAGTCGATAGACTGAAATCATAAAATAATTATGTGAGAACAACTATAAAGACAGCATTTACTGTGTGTCTCCAGGAAGCAAGGCCTGGGACTAGGAGTTTCGGATATACTTCTTGTTGCTGCTCAGCTGCTAAGTTATGTCTGACTCTTTGTGACCCCACGGACTGCAACACGCCAGGCTTCCCTGTTCTTCACTCTCTCCAGGAGATTGCCCGAATTCATGTCCATTGAATCAGCAATGTTATCTAACCATCTCATCCTCTGCCGCCCACTTCTCCTGCCCTCAATCTTTCAGCATCAGGGTCTTTTCCAGTGAGTTGGCTCTTTGCATCAGGTGGCCTACATGTTGGAGCTTCAGCTTCAGCGTCAGTCCTTCCAATGAATATTCAGGGTTTATTTCTTTTAGGATTCACTGGTTTCAATCTAGGAGATACTACTAACTGTACAGTACAAATAAGTGAAGCTCAGAGAGACTGAGAAACTTACTCATGGTCACAGAGCTATTAGGCTGAATCACATGAAAATGCTTGCTGTTATTTGACCATTTTAAATTACAAAGGCAGCAATATAATATAGTTCAACCTAATCCTAAGTATAGAGTTATAATTTGAAACTAGGTCTGTGTGATTGCAAAGTCCATGTAACCAAACCATGCTGGATAATAATACTGGCTATTTTTGACCATCCATGATAATAAAAACCAAATCATGAATTATACAATAAGGAATTCACCATTCACCAAGTTTGGATTAATATAAACTCATTTGTGGCAAAATTCCTATGCATGATATCATTTTAATGCCACTGTGATATAAAAAAGAGATAACTGCTAAACCATGGATGAGAAATGGCACATTCGCAGAGCTTATCACATATTTTCTAAGTTAAATATCTCAGCTGGAGCACAGTTGTTTTTTAACCACTTAAAAAAAAATCTTTCACGAAAAGAACAGTGGATGCTTTGAAGTGTAACCTTGGAAATCAAGGTCTGTGTTACAGGGCATCACTCAAAGCAGATGCATATTCCCCAGAGACCAGGGTAAAACTGTTACCAAGAATACTTGAACTTCTTTGGGAAGAGAACTTGACAAAATTTCCATGTCTTATTGGCAATACCTCTAATACTATGTAGTCAAACATTCCTGATGTTATAGGCATGGGACAGAGTCTTCATAAGAGGTTTCTGATCATTCTAATTACCAAGAGTTCACATAGGTTTTTCTAAGGCTTCCAGATTTGGCAACTAGAGAGCTCATTCATTTTATACGATTTAAAGGGCAGTGGTCACAGATACCCTGGCTGTCTTAGGGATGAACAATTTGCTGACTAGTCACTGCTTTGCCTTGCCTACTAACTGGGTGACCAGTGCTGAAGCATTCATTCTCAGTGTTTATTTTGGGACAAGGGAAGGGCATCTTGGAGCTGCATTAAGGACGACTGGCTCAGCAAATATTTCCTGAGCACCAAATACACATTCCTGCTAGGCTGCGATGTTAGCGTCTATCTCTTGTTTTCAATCTTGATGAAGATAAGAGGGATCAGTTGACAGATAGTGTGTGGGATAGACAGTGGCATGTATTCTCACTAAAGAATAGAGCTTCTAATCTAGAGAAAGCAGCAGGCTCTGCAAACAGGGCATATCAATTCTTTAGCCCATGAGACATTTAGATTGATCTGAGAAAGAATTCTTGACAGTGAGAAAAATGGTGAAATCTTTTCTGAAATAGCTCTAGGCAAAGGAAAGTTTCCATCTCTTTGGGACAGTGCTGCAGTCCCAGCTAAAAATGGACCAGAAGGAAGACTTGTCAAGCTCTCATCCAGCTCAACAAGTCTTTATTGTCTCCCAGGACCTGAGGCTCACAAGCTGTCTGAGAGTTACACAGTTTTACAAGACTATTCTCAACTTGCAAAGGTTTTGAGATGCCTCCAGAATGATGAAAACCAGGCTCTTGTCTGGGAAGCAGAGCAGAGCACATCATTTTGAGCTCTGGCTTACAACCCAGGGTGTTGACAGGCTTCACTTCAGGCTGCAGTCAAGACTTAACTTCAAGAGACTTCGAAACTGTTCAATCCCACAGAGAAAGCCTTTTCCCACTTTCCAGCTCTCTCAACAGACTGACTTTCTGATCATTCTAATTCTGGTAATTAGAATGATCAGAAACCTCTTATGAAGACTCTGTCCCATGCCTATAACACCAGGTATCATGGAAACAGTAAGTTGAGCTTGCTTTATTTGAGGTCCAGGGGATGAGGAATTCTGTCTGGATTCAAAATAAGGTTCTCAAATAGATGGGAGGTTTTCCATACATACAGCAGACTCCAGTTTTCTGCACAGGAACTAACCTGAAGAAACCATCAAGTTCCTAACTCTTTTCATGTGAAAGCTTCCAAAATGTGCCTGGACTATGTTGATTTATAAAACAACTCTCCAGCAAAAAGCACACATCAATTAAAGCAATTGTTCAATCCAGAACTATGTTGGGGTGGTAGAAACTCATGGCGGGGGGTCCACAAAATAAGTTAGATAGCAAACGAGTTACAGACCTACATTGCCACCCCTCAGGTCAAACCAGAGCCTCACACTGTCTAGTTTTCTCTTTCTTTTTTCTCTTTGCTCTTTGCCCTTCTCCTAGTCAAAGAATATCAGGAATTTTCCCCTCAATTAGGCAAAACAATTTAGCTCTCCTTGCTTCCACTCCCAAACTGGAATTTAATCTCTCCCTAGGTACTTGGCAGACAGAAGAGCCATCACTTAAAAAGATCATAATTATAAATAGCAAAAATTAGATGGCATTACATTGAATGTAGCAGTGCCTTCCTTAGATGATAGCTACCTACCAAGTCACCTGACCATTGTTAGTGAAGGGGTCAGATGGACTGGCGATTCCCACCTGTGCACCTCCGCTGATTTTTCCCTTGTTGATGCACACTGGCCTTCCTCACCTCCTTACAAAGCCAAAAGAGGGTTTCCCTTTGCTGTTTCTTAATTAGCTGCAGTGATACTAGCCTCTCAGTTTTCTGTTGCTCTCATATATAACCTGTAAATTTCAGATCCATACACTTATTCATCATATACAGTCATCTGATTCTCATTCCCGTCTTCTCTCCCTCATTGCAGATCCAAACTACACTCAGTCACCAAAACACCTGAGTCTCGTGTTCTGGACCAACTCTTAGCCAACCTGAAGGTCTTTTGTCAATCTCAGCCTGAAAGCCACAAGTTTAGGCCAATACCACAAGTGAAAACACTGCTCTCAGAGGGCAGGCAGAACACAAAGCTGGAATGTTGGCCCAGAAAGGGACCTACACATATAAAGTTGAAGATTCTCTTCTGAGTGTGGATGCTCTACACATCTGCAATTTGTTCACAGAAATACCAGGCAACTGTAGACTCCAGACTTTATTTACACTTCTGTTCACTGCTTCTTGGACATTTCATGACTTACTGTTTGCATTAACTGAACTTTTTAGCAGCTCCAGGAGAAAGTTAAATAATAGGCCATGCTAAAGTTTCTAATTTTTTTATGAATTGAAATGCTCCATAGTCTCCATCTTTCATTTCCTCATCTAAAGAAAGAAGATTGTTAGGCTTGTGTTGACAAAAGATCTTAGGTCTTAAGCATCCTTAAAAATGATCATAATATTTTCATGAGGCAACGTGATTCTCCCCAGTTTTGATCACACCTGTGAGCTGATGCTCTCTGTACCAGAAGAGAGCTGTACTGTATATATCAGTGCAACCATTTATATTTATGAGCACTCTTAGTTGACTTCAAGTCACTAGTCCAACAAAGCCTTAATGTATCGATTTCTTTCAAAATTTCTCATTTGAGAAATGTTATGTTTCATGAGGGCAGAGTCTATGGCATCCTCATTTCCTAGCACAGTGCCCAGCAAACAGAGGCATCCAGTACATATTTGTAAATACTTCTTCGACTGAATAGACTGAGAATGGAGAAGACATAAATAAAATACTTGTGAATTCAATTTTTCTGAAAGAAATGCCCATAAAAATTTTTTTCCCCAGTAATATACTCCTTAGGATATTTTTAAGGTTTAATTTTGTTGTTATATATTTATATATAACATTTTCCACTTTCACACACACAAAATTTTTTTCCCAGTAATATACTCCTTAGGATATTTTTAAGGTTTAATTTTGTTGTTATATATTTACATATAACGTTTTTCACTTTCCACATTTTCCACTTTCTCTCTGTCTCTGGCACTGATTTTCATATGAGTTCACTTGCTTGGCAAGTGGGAAGACAAGTGTTATCATGAAGGTAAATCTTTTCCATTGAGGACAACCTGATTGGGAAATCCGAGGTTGAAAGGGATCTTTTTGTTTTTACTTTGTGTGCAAATGTTCTCCTTACAAAATGAACTGAGTTATTTCATTTTCTAAAAAAAACCCATTTTTGATTTTCAAAGTGGCAAATGTTATGTGAAATAAGATTCATCTATTTTATAATTTGTACCAGTTACCTTAAATGACAGCATATGAGTGCTCATTTGTATGTATATATATGTATATTATATAAGTACATTCATATATCACACACATATATGTATACATACATATATATTTTTTTCTTCCTGAGAGAACATCTCAAGATTTGATATTACAATCATGTGATACTCTGTGGCATTGTAATAGTGAGATGGATGTTTGTAATTAGTCCTTGACTGCTGTTTATTAAACTGCCTTAACTGATTTATATGGACAGCATCAGTTACATAACTGAATTACAAATGACTATGTCTATGATACAAAAGACACAATATTATGAATTTTGTAATTGATTACTGCTTGCTATTTTAAGATGATGACTACTATTTTATCTGCAAGCTTGGTTTCTGGAGTTGATATTTTAAAACAAAAGTCTGAACTGGAAATCTGATAGTTTTCCATCATCACAGTTCTGTTCTTTTCCTCCCTGCCATGTTTTCTTTCCCTTTCCCTTTTTTGTTCTACTTATAAAGTGTTACCTATCTAGACTGCATTTTCTGCAAGTTTAAGAACAAATAACTCCATAGTGTTTTAAATGCAAAAGCAGACATTTCACATTGTCAACTGCATGGCTATTGCTTAGTTAGAATAATCATGAACTCTCCTCTTACGTGAACACAGTAAACTAGCAAAAGTTTAAGTCACTCAGTATGTCTGACTCTTTGTGACCCTATGAACTACAGCCCTCCAGGCTCCTCTGTTCACGGAATTCTCCAGGCAAGAAAGCTGGAGTGGGTAGCCATTCCCTTCTCCAGGAGATCTTCCTGGCCCAGGGATCAAACCCAGGTCTCATGCATTGCAGGCAGATTCTTCACTGTCTGAGCCATCAGGGAAGCCCAAGTGAACATAAGGTGACTGGATTTATGACCCCAAGCCCACCTCAGTGATTTACAGAACACAGTATTATGTTCTTGTCTTTTACAGAGTTTATATAACAAACAGCTATATGGAATAATCTTTCTGTATCTTTTGTAAAAGAGCCTTTAAATGCATTATATTACTGTTTGTTACTCAAAGATCCTAACAATACAACCCTTACATGTACAAATTCCATGTGATGAAAAAGTTTGTTCACTTGTTTTCTTTTTGGATGAGTTGGATTGTTTCCTTTAATGAGATACTGAATGCCATGTAATTATGGTCATTGGACATCACATTTCTAGAGTTGCAAACTATTAATTTCTTCGTGGTCATTAACATTCTTCTAGACAGTGAACAGGGAAGGATGCTAAAATTCTGACTAATTATTTGAGGGTGAGTCATATATTTTATTTATTTAAGCCACCCCAATTCTTATCTGTCCTGGTAACATAGGGCTGCATTCACTTAACTTAGGCTTTTATATTTATTCCCTTTGCTTTGGAGAATATAATATCTAAATTAAAGATTGGAATTATTGATTATAATATTAGGTACATAGGAATGGACATTATTTGCTAAATGCTATATGAAGCTCTTCATATTTTTGAGCCATCTTCAACCATTTAGGGTTGGTATTATTTTCCTCATTCTATTGATAACTGAGCAGACAGTTTAAGTAATTTATCCAAGGTCATACAGCTAGTAAGTGGTAGAACTGGGTTCACTATAGGAAGTTTGACTCCTGGCCAACTTGACTCCAAATATAAGATGCTGGGAAGGACTCAGAGATCTTCTTAGGGGTATAAAGCCATATATATAGTTTTGAGTTATATATAGCTTAGGAGCTCTGTCCCAAAGACCCTAAATCCCTTGGAATTTCCTGGCTGACAGAAGTGTCTTTGTTCTAATGAAGCAAATCTTGGTGGGCTCCTGGTTGGCTTCAGGATGGGGGCTGGTCACCAGAAAGACCAAGCCATGATTATAAGCCAAGAACTTTCAGCCCCACTCCTTATCCTCCAGGAAGGGAGAGGGGCTATATTTGAGTTCTTGATTGATCATGCCTACATGTTGAAGCCTCCATAAAACTCTCAGTAGTATGTGGTTCAGAGGGCTTCTGGTGAACACATCCTTCCTAGAGGTGTACATCCCAACTCCTCAGGGAGAGACGGTCCTGTCCATAGGACCCTCTGGACCTCCCTTGCGTACCTCTTTATCTGGTGTGTGCTACATTATATCCTTCGTGTTTGTGTGTATGTGTGTGTATGTGCTCAGTCACTTCAGTCATGTCCAAATCTTTGTGACTGTATGGACTGTAGCCTGCCAGGCTCATCTGTTGATGGGATTCTCCAGGAAAGAACACTGGAGTGGGTTGCCATACCCTCCTCTAGGGGAATCTTCCCGACCCAGGGATTGAACCCATGTCTCTTATGTCTCCTGCATTGGCAGTTGGGTTCTTTACCACTAGCGCCACCTGGCAAGCCCATCTTATCCTTTATTACACCACAAACTGGTAAGTATAAGTAAGTATTTCCCCAAGGTCTGTGACCCCTACTAGAAACTTATCAAATGCAAGGAGGGGCCATGGGAACACTGGTCGACAGCTTGAAATGTGCGATCTGAAGTGGTATCTGAAGCGGAGGCAGCCTTGTGGGATTGAACCCTTTGCCTGTGGGCTCTGCTGCTAACTCCTTAAAGACAGTGTCAGAACTGAACTGACTTGTAGGGCACCAAATAGGTGTCGCAGAATTGCTTGATGTGTGGAAAACCCACACAACTGGTGTCAGAAGTGTTGTGAGTGTGATAGTAGAATGAGAGTAAAGGAGAAACACACAGGAGTGTGTTTTCTACACAGGATGTAAATGTCTGTCACTGATCCCACTGCCCCCTTTACCCTCTGCATGACACATATGGCCAGTTGTTGGTAGTCATTTTCTACCAAGTCGAGAGCCAACCTTGGAATTGCTCTTAGTTTCTGCCCCAGGTAATGACTGTCTGTTGAATGACTGGCACTTGTGTTGAAATCTATTTATCATCTATGTAGGTCTAATGAACCTCTTTCACAGAAGGATTTATGTTAAGTGCTGCAGCAGAAACTTGCTAGATGTTCATCAACCTGCTTTTTTACTCTTCCTACATACATGGGTAGACTACAATTCCCCCTTCCAAAGACGTGTGGCCATGTAACTGTTCTAACCAATAGAATGTAAGCCCTCCTGATGTGCACTAAAAGCAGTCTATATGTTCTCCTCTGATCTTTTTCTTAACCACTGATTTGATTTCTATGAGCACAGTGACTCTGTAAGCCACCTGATGAAGCTGGCAGCGTCAAAAGATGGAAGGAGTCTGGGTCTCTGAATAACCTCTCTGATGAAAGCTACCCATTAATCATAAACATCTGTGTGGGTCTTATGAGAATAAGAATCAAGCTTCTGTTATGCTCAGACGACTCAACTTTTTGTGTTTGTCACAAAAACTAATGCTACAAAACAAAGGTCATACAAGATAATATCATTATCATGTTTCAGAGCCAGAATTTGAATCTGAGTCTTTCAAATTCTTCCCACAATGATAATCTTATTGATAATTTAAAAAATTATTCACGTTAATGATAATTGTTTGTTGTTAAGTTGTTAAGTCATATCCAACTCTTTTGTGACCTCATGGACTGTAGCCTGCCAGACTCCTCTGACTGTGGGATTCTTCAGGAAAGAATACTGCAGTGGGTTGTCATTTCTGTCTGCAGATCTTCCCAACGGATTGAACCTGAGTTGCCTGCATTGGTAGGCAGGTTTGTGTTTTCTTTTTTTTTTTTTTTTTTTTTTTTTACTACTGGGCCATCAGGGAAGCCATTTATGATAATTAATATTACTTTATTTCAGATTGTATTTCAACATAAATTGTCTCCAGTTACAATCCCACCAAGGTTTATCTGCAACAAGTCTTCTTCTACCTCTAAAAGACTCAGTATCTTCCCACTGATGACTTTAGGACTAGACTTACACATCCTCTCATCTGGCCTACAATTCCTGCCCAGGTATGAATTAAAAATGGTTACATCAAGTCAGATGACTTCAAGATACCTGACCATGGAATATTTTATTTAGGCACCAAACCTGCTAATATCCCACAGAAATTGTTCCCCAGCACACACTTGGGAAAAGTCCGACTTGATGTCAACATTTGTGCTTTGTAAGATGAGAAGGTGTCTTTTCTATAGGAATTTTCTATAGGAATCTTTTAATAGGATAATAGGTACTGAGATTCTCTAAAACAGGGGTAAAATCAGTAGCATTTTGCACACTTGATGACAGAGCCCCCTCCTAAAGAGCATATCAAGGAACTGATGTCCCATTGAACATATTTTGGAAAGCACAATCCTAAGTATATTGAATAATACTCATAATCATTGGTATGGGTCTAATACTTGGAATTATACTTTTCCCAAGAAGACTTTTGTTTCTGGTTCGTGTACTATCTATTTCTGACACTTGACAAATGATTATTCCTTGACCTTTGTCTGGTTTGGGCTACTAACCCTTTACCCTCTGGTTCTCTTCAAAACTTGACAGCAGACTTCATTTTGTGAACTCAACTCTGCCACACTTTGTCTATTTTGTTGCTTCCCTACCTGAGAGAATACAAATGTTCTCCTTCTTTTGTTAAGTACGTGTATTTATAGTATGAATTTTTGGTTCAATCAAACAACCCCAAATAAAGGCTGGAGTTGGATAGTGTTAGTAACATAAAGAGACAATTCTTACCGGTTTACTTAAATACCAGCATAAATAAAACTTAGTGGAGTTACTTATATGGACATTTGTATTATGTGAATTCAAATAGATATACTTAGCACTCTGGCCCCAGAGAGTGAGAAAAAATTGTTTAAATGTATTTATTTATTTTTGGCTATGTTGGGTCTTCACTGCTACAGGGGCTTTTCTCTAGTTGCGATGAGTGGGGCCTGCCCTCTAGTTGTAGTGCATGGGCTTCTCATTTTGGTGGCCTCTCTTGTTGCAAAGCACAGGCTCTAAGCAGGTGAGCTTTAGGAGTTGCGGCTTGCAGGCTCTAAAGCACAGGCTCAGTAGTTGTGGCCATGGACTTAGTTGCATGTGGGATCCACCTGGACCAAGGATCAAACCCTTGTCTTCTGCTAACAGGGGCCCTCCTATAATTTAAAATTTGCATAATCCAAAATTAATTTTTCATAAAACTGGCAAAGGAAGGAAGGTATTTCTTTGCTGTCTGAAGTGGCATCACCATGGTGCACCATGCAGCAAAAACATGGTTCCCAAATACCTGACCCTCAAGCATTAAAACTGTGTGATTGTTTATATATATAAAAAAAAGTGTGTTTTTTATTTTTTGGTATTTCTATGGTTTTAAAGGGCTTCCCAGATGGCACTGGTGGTGAAGAATCTGCCTGCCAATGCAGGAGATGCCAGAAACTTGGGTTTGATTCCTGGGTCAGGAAGATCTCCTGGAGGAGGAAATGGCAACCCTCTCTAGTATTCTTGCCTGGAAAGTTCCATGGACAGAGGAGCCTGGAGGGCTACAGTCCATGGCATTGCAAAGAGTTGAACATGACTGAGAATGCATGTGTGTACACATACATGATTTCAAAAGCTGCCCATTTTGTGAGAATTTATTAATATTCTTATGTTGTACTCTTTCAAGTTTGCATAACTCTGATTTTATAAACTGGCTACTGCATTGTAGTGGTACTTTCACTTACCATCCTACTCCATTTGCACAGAGATTTACTCTGTTAGGCCATATGACTGCTATTTCTTTCTTTCCTGTGCACCTTTCATAGTAGAAAATATCGTTCTGGCCTACAAATGCAAACTCACAATTTCATCTGGCCTCACCCAAATAAACTGAAATCTACTGAATGCTAGCAAAATGGCTATACTGAATTTACTGAACGTTAAGTCACTCTTCAAAATATCATGTAGTTTTAAGGTATTTTCAAAATAATTTTGAATATACATGACTCTTATCTTGATGTGTCAACTTTACAACCTTATCTCCCACATGAGACATGAATCTACTTGAAGAGAATGGAAATTATTTGTTGCCAACCCAGCATCACTATTTTCTTCTTTCTTCCCCACAAACTCATATTTTATTCAGGTATCTACTCTTATGTGGGGGGTTTCCCAGGTGGCTCAACAGTAAAGAATCTGCCTGTCAATTCAGGAGACTCAGGACACGTGGGTTCAATCCCCTGGAGGATGATCCCCTGGAGGATGGAGAAGTAAAGGGAAACCCACTACAGTATTCTTGCCTCCAAGATCCCCTGGAGGATGAAAAGTAAAGGGAAACCCATACAGTATTCTTGCCTGGAAAATCCCATGGATAGAGGAGACTGGTGGGCTAGAGTCCATGGGGTTGTGAAGAGCTGGACATGACTGAGGGACTAAACACACGTGCATGCACTCATATGACTAAAGGGAAGATGATCCTAATACCAGTTCCAGGAGTATATGTTGATTTATCTGTAGGATTGTAATGGTAGTCCCACCCCCACTTGGCAGTGATTGGTTTCAGACTTGTGAGTAACCTACGATGGTCTATAACACAATTATGACCTATAATACAAGATAGTCAGTTGAGAGGTTTCTGGAAGGATTTCCTTGATCTCATAAAAGGACAGAGACAGTAACAGTCCTTATTCCTCCCAAGCATGTTGCTGGGTCTGGATGTGACTCCAACAATTATTGCCATCTTGCTACCACTCCTCTGAGGATATCAACATTAAGAATGGAAGAGAGCATTTCTCTGATAATGAATAATGTTGAACATCCTTTCATGTGTTTGTTAGCCATCTGTATGTCTTCTTTGGAGAAATGTTTGTTTGCTTCTTTGGCCTATTTTTTGATTGGGTCATTTATTTTTCTGGCATTGAGCTGCAGGAGTTGCTTGTATATTTTTGAGATTAATTCTTTGTCAGCTGCTTCGTTTGCTATTATTTTTTCCCATTCTGAAGGCTGTCTTTTCACTTTGCTTATAGTTTCCTTGGTTGTGCAAAAGCTTTTAAGTTTAATTAGGTCCCATTTGCTTATTTTTGCTTTTATTTCCATTACTCTGGGAGGTGGGTCAAAGAGGATCCTGCTGTGATTTATGTCAGAGAGTGTTTTGCCTATGTTTTCCTCTAGGAGTTTTATAGTTTCTGGACTTACATTTAGATCTTTAATCCATTTTGAATTTATTTTTGTGTATGGTGTTAGAAAGTGTTCTAGTTTCATTTTTTTACAAGTGGTTGACCAGTTTTCCCAGCACCATTTGTTAAAGAGATTGTCTTTTCTCCATTGTATATTCTTGCCTCCTTTGTCAAAGATAAGGTGTCCATAGGTGTGTAGATTTATCTTTGGGCTTTCTATTTGGTTCCATTGATCTATATTTCTGTCTTTGTGCCAGTACCATACTGTCTTGATGACTGTGGCTTTGTAGTATAGCCTGAAGTCAGGCAGGTTGATTCCTCCAGTTCCATTCTTCTTTCTCAAGACTGCTTTGGTTATTCGAGGTTTGAGATTCCATCTCACGCTGGTCAGAATGGCTGCTATTCAAAAATCTACAAACAATAAATGCTAGAGAGGGTGTGGAGAAAAGTGAACCTTCTTATACTGTTGGTGGAAATGCAAACTAGTATAGCCACTATGGAGAACAGTGTGGAGATTCCTTTAAAAACTGGAAATAGAACTGCCATATGACCCAGCAATCCCACTGCTAGGCATACACACCGAGGAAACCAGAATTGAAAGAGACACGTGTACCCCAATGTTCCTCACAGCACTGTTTATAATAGCCAGGGCATGGAAGCAACCTGGATGTCCATTAGCAGATGAATGGATAAGGAAGCTGTGGTACATATACACCATGGAATATTACTCAGTGATTAAAAACAATACATTTGAATCAGTTCTAATGAGGGATAAAACTGGAGCCTATTATACAGAGTGAAGTAAGCCAGAAAGAAAAATACCAATACAGTATACTAATGCATACATATGGAATTTAGAAAGATGGTAACAATAACCCTATATGCAAAAGAGAAAAAGAGACACAGAAATGTATCGAACAGTCTTTTGGACTCTGTGGGTGAAGGTGAGTGTGAGATGATCTGAGAGAATAGTATTGAAACATGTATATTATCACATGTGAAACAGATTGCCATATCCAGGTTTGATGCATGAGACAGGGTGCTCAGGGCTGGTGCACTGGGATGACCCAGAGGGATGGGATGGGGAGGGAGGTGGGGGGGGATTCAGGATGGGGAACATATGTACACCCATGGAGGATTCATGTCAATGTATGGTAAAAACCAGTACAATACTGTATAGTAATTAGACTCTAATTAAATAAATTAAAAAAAAGAAAAAACTCTTAAAAAAGAAGAATAGAAGAGAGAAGAGATGAATAAATCCTAGGTCCTTGAAGATACTGCTCTTTTATTGACTCAATCAGTCATGAAGTCTTCCTAGCTTCTTCCTTCTAATGTATTAGATTGGGCTACCATAGACTGGATGGCTTAAACAACAGATGTTTACTTCTTTCAGTTCCTGGCGAAGGGAAGTCCAGGCTCAAGGTGCCGGTTGATTTGGTTTCTGGTGAGGACTCTCTTTCTGGCTCACAGACAGAAGGTTTGACATATAACATGAGAAGATCAAGGGCTATTTTCCTTTTCTCAGAACAAAGCAGTTGTCGAGTTAAAAATGGTTAGTCCATTGCTGTTACAGGGCATTTCATGAACTGCTGATTGTATGTATATGTGATATCATGTTAATGTAAACAGGCCAGTCCTTAGGGAGTTTTAAGTTATAAAAGAAACATTTTTCTAAGATCATGTGTTCTGATATAAAAACCATACTCCAGCCCAGTTCTGTCATTATAAAGTTCTGGCAAGCCAAGAGACGTTAGTTGGTGATTTTATCAGGCAAAACTTTTAACTAAAGCTTGATGAAACCATCACTGCACCATAAAACACCATAGCAAATTGCAGTGACGATTCTTTTTAAGAATTTAGTCATTTTAGATCATTACGGTTTCTTCCACAAAAAGTAGTATCTTAGTGATCACTACAATTCTACAAATAAGAATATGCTTTCACCTTTATGACCAAAAGGAATCAGTTATGCTTATTCTTGCAATTCAAATCTAATTTTACTATCTTCAACAAAAAGGGTGCAGTGTAGATTTTATCCTATCCTAGTAAAGCTCATATGAAACATTTAACCTATTATTTTAGTTACATAGTATACAAAGTAATTTTATGTAGTCTTCTAGATGAACATTAAATAAATAAAATTATATAGAAGTGAAGGATTTTCATAATATAGTAAAATTCACTTTTTATATCTAGCCTGGGAAGTGGAAAGAGCAGTACTCATCAAATTTTAAAAACAAAACCAAATAAACAAAAAACAAACTCCATCAAGAAACAAATGATGAGAGATCCATTTGCATATAGATGGATCCATATTAAAGCAATAGAAACTTGGACCATTTTGAAATCTTAAAACTTCTGACACTATTTTCATAAACTCAAGTAATACAAACCATGTGGTGAATGATTTTCTGAAAAACTTTGCTGGTTTCACTGTGTATTTTATTATTGGCCAAATGTGACATTAAATTTTATCCCCCGTGGCTTGGAGTTAAATGCTTGCTCTGTTCAGAATGGCAACACTCAATTAAACAGCATTTTTCATGATCTACACCCACCATTGTTACTGTATTTAAGGGAAATAATGGGGGTACTGACCTATATTGCGTTTCTTATTATCAATGGAGATGAAGCGAATGCAGGGATTACTGGTGATGTACCGCCCAGCCCAAGGGACATCAATCTTCGTGCCAGCTTCATAAAAGAGGCCCAGAGCGTAGCGAGAGGAGTAGCTCACAGACTCCAGTTGCTGCCTTTGGCATTCACTAATTACTGTGGAAGAAAAAGTACAGGACATCAAACTTGAAAATATCATCTTTCCTTTCAGTACATCAAATACCACACTCCTTTAAACCAGTTCCAACTGTTTTTACTGACTCCATCTCACTTACGATGAATTTTGAAAGGTAATGTAAAATAGCATCAGCTCTAATTTCTTTGCAGAATGATTACTGTCCTTGGCACACTTGTTTTCATCACACTGAAGGTCCAAACTCTTTATAGACTGGCATTTAAAATGTCTCTGAGTCTGACACTAAGTTGTTTTTCTAGCTTTGTATCCTAGTAATTATCCTGGGACTGGCTGGTATCATTGCAACATGATAGATCCCATAGACTGAGCACTTATTGTGGGTCAGGGGCTTTGCCAAACATGTAACACGAGCGTTTCACTCTATCCAGCAATCACCATACAAGGCAGGTATTATCCCCATGTTATAGGAGGAGACTAATGATTTATCTCATGGACCTCTTATGTTCTTCCACGTCATACAGTCATTGTTTGCTTGGCATCTTTCTGCCAGTTGATTAGCGTAGCTTCTGGAGCACAGGGACTATATCTTAGTCTTTTTTTGTTACAGTCCTCTCCCCTACTCATTACAAAAATACAAAGGATGAATGTACAGAGGGACAGAAAGGCAAACAAGACATGCAAAATTAGTTAAAATGTAGGAGGTAAATAATGAAAAAATGGAAAAATACTGGGAAATGAATTAGGCAGGTTTGGGTTCAAAACCCAATTCTACCACTTAGTAGGTAGGTGACCCTGGTCAAGCTATTAATACTTATTCTAACTATAGTTCTTGTCTATAAGTGGCAAAAATAGAGTGCATTAGTCTGTTGCGAGGATTACATGAATAATGCATATCACAATGCATGGCATATGATAAGTGTTCATTATTTTTTTCTATTATAGAGAGAAAAATATTTAGGAAAATAGGACAATGTTCCATCCTGGGATGAAAAAGGAAAGACCCCCTCTTATGTTTTAATCTCCATCTCCAATTTTCCTATCTTTAAGGGTGTCAGGGAGCTTCTTGTTCATGTACTTGCATTAATAATTTGGGTTTTAGAGAAGGCCATAGTTCTATTTTGAAAGCATAAGGTGAGCCAGTTCAGAAATGGAACATACGAAAAATTCTCAATTAATTGGTGAAAAATATCCTCATCTGGTAGGCAAACCTCAAGGATGGTGATGCTCTTGCTGCTAAGTCACTTCAGTCATGTCTGACTCTTTGCAACCATATGGACAGTAGCCCGCCAGACTTCTCTGTCCACGGGATTCTCCAGGCAAAAATACTGGAGTGGATTGCCATGCCCTCCTCCAAGGAATCTTCCCAACCCAGGGATCGAACCTGTGTCTCTGATGTTTTCCTGCACTCACAGGCAGGTTTTTTTACCATTAGAGCTACCTGGGAAGCCACCTGGGAAGGATGGGGATAACTTTAGCCAAATCTTAGAGAAGTGGCTTTTGGAGGAAGACAGAAGGTAAGAAGGGTACTCAATAAATTATTTAAGCACAGTAATAATCCTAAACATTATCACAGCATATTCTTGGCTACAAAACACTTTTAGAACCAAGACTTCATTTAATCTTCACAAAATCCCTGCAAGATAGATGATTTTGCCATCCTAATTTTATATCTCTATGAAGCTGAGATTCAGAGAAGTTAAGTAACTTGCCCTAGGTTACACAGCTTCCAAGTTTGTGTGGTCAAGATGAAGCAAGAATCCCACACTGGAGTCATGCACACCTTCATCACTTCCACACTTCCAGATCTGTAAGTCTGAGCTTCAAGATGAACTTTAGCATTGCTTTCTCCTCTGACATTACCGGTTATTTTGCACTCAGAAGTAAAGGTCATCATTCCCTTTAACCATCATTTTCTGTCTTATTAAAAGATGTAATTACTTGATAAATGAATGATCTTCTGACACTGGCCTTGTTACACTCATATCCTGGGTTTCATTTTATTATTTAACCTACTTTTGGAGCTATGGGGCCTGATATTATGCTTACTGCTTTTCTTTATGAAAACACAGATCTTCAGAAATCATAAAATATTCTCACTAGGAAGAGAGAGGAGGAGATGAAGGAGACTCATACTAGCAGGTGAGCACATATTATGCACTTGAGGGCTTATCATGGTTTCCCATTTTTTTTCAATTAAAAAAATATACCAACAAAACTGTGAAATCAGCTCTTTAGCAACTGAAAGGGCTTAAAACTCTCCCTTTTTAAAAAAAAAAAAAAAACATATTTTTTTCTTTGTACAAAAACTGAAAGGTCAACTAGGTTGACAATCAAACTGGACCTTTTCCTCCCCTGCCACACACATTAGTACATTTAGCTAGTTTTTAGACAAGCTGCCAAGTAGCAAATCCCACGGGGTAGCCTTTTGAAAAGGTAATTGATATCTATATAGAAACAGAGATTAACCTTAGACACCCTTGTCTGCTCCAGGGGCTCTACAATTCATTCTGAGAACAGGGAGGGGAGATTTTTGACTGAAACAATCTCAATTTCTGTACAGATTCGCTTACAAAAATTTTTATCTTCTGGGCCTGGAGAGTTTTTGATTGTTGCAGGATGTTTGTAACATTGTAACAGAATGGTTTTATTTTGTTTGAAAGTTTTTGTAATGCAAAATGCTGGAGGGAGCTGCCCTAGGTCTGAAATACATACATTTTGGCAAGGAAAACAAATGAGTTCTTTACTATCGTGTATTTAAAAGGACCACAAAATAAGGCTCGTGTAAACGTGCTTGATTCCAACATAATAAAACTTTACCTGGATGTCACTCTCAATTAATTCTGAACCACTAGAATTATATAATCTTTGTAATTATACACAAACACACGTGCATATATAGTATATATGTATATATAATTAATATAATTTATGGCTATCTGATGTAAATAAAGTGACTAGAAGTTGTATTGAAGGGGGCAGTTTATAGTTTACATTCATACTCCTGTCAATTAGGAGAACTGTTCTTATTCCATTCTCCTTGTGCCAATGCCCCTGTGTACATGAGTACATGTGGGCATGGGGGAGGGGAGGAACAGAAGAGGGAAGGAGAGAGAAACAGAATATCTGAATGGTACTACTGGATAAATTATGTATGTATTTCATTTCATTTTTTTTTGTTTCCTAAAGTAATTTAATTCTTTTAGTTGCCTAACATATAGAAGAGGGTTGGACATACATATTTTGCCTTAATTCCTGTGTGGTTTGGTGATGATCTCATTCATTCATTCATTCATTCATTGCCTGCTATATGATGGCAGGCATTGTTCTTGATGTTAAGGATATAATAAAGTGCCTGCTTTCAGGTAGCTTACATACTAGTGGTGGAGAGACCAGTTATTAGTAAATAACCAAGTAAATGGTATGCCAGGTGGTGATAGGAATTATAAAGAAAAATAAAGCAGGCTAAAGGGATAAAAGTGACAGGTCTGGGCAGTAAGGCTATTTTAAATAGGCTTTCAGGGATGTGTCTCCTTTGAGGATTTTATTCTGATTGATACAGGAACCATTGCTACTGGTTATGAGCCAAGGACAGAGGTAACCTGGCTTCTGTTTTAAAAATTATCCTGGCTATAAGTGAGGATTCCAAAGACGCATGAAAGGAACTGGGGAAAACAGGTATTGACGTAGTCTTAGGTTGGAGGTAATAGCAAAGATCAGAAGTAGTTACATTTTGAATGTAATACATGTCTATGTGTATACATGTGTGTGAGAGTTGGACTGTGAAGAAAGCTGAGCACTGAAAAACTGATGTTTTTGAACTGTGGTGTTGGAGAAGACTCTTGAGAGTCGCTTGGACTGCAAGGAGATCCAACCAGTCCATCCTGAAGGAGGTCAGTCCTGGGTGTTCATTGGAAGGACTGATGCTGAAGCTGAAACTCCAATACTTTAGCCACCTCATGCGAAGAGTTGACTCAGTTGAAAAGACCCTCATGCTGGGAGGGATTGGGGGCAGGAGGAGAAGGGGACGACAGAGGATGAGATGGCTGGATGGCATCACCGACTCGATGGACATGAGTTTGAGTAAACTCCGGGAGTTGGTGATGGACAGGGAGGCCTGGCGTGCTGCGATTCATGGGGTCACAAAGAGTCGGACACGACTGAGCGACTGAACTGAACTGAACTGATAAATACATACATTGCATTATATATTTTTTATAAATATGTATGTTCATGTATTTTATATCTATCTATCTATCTATCTATCACATATACATATAATTTTAACTATATGTATAGTTATAACTTAAGGCTTAACTATACCTACAGGAAAGAATGCCTTGAATTTTCATAAAGTAAATGCACCAGAATAATCATTTTGCCAACAAAGGTCTGTATAAGTCAAAGCTATGCTTTTTCCAGTAGTCACATACTGATGTCAGAGTTGGACCACAGAGAAGACTGTGCTGAAGAACTGATGCTGTCAAACTGTGATGTTGAAAAAGAAGACTTTTGAGAGTCCCTTGGACATCAAGGTGATCAAACCAGTCAATCTTAAAGGAACTCAACCCTGAATATACTTTGCAAGGATTGATGCTGAAGCTAAAGCTCCAGTATTTTGGCCACTTGATGTGAAGAAGTGACTCACTGGAAAAGATCCTGATGCAGAGCAAGACTGAAGGCAAAAGGAGAAGGGGTCGGCAGAGGATGAGATAGTTAGATAGCATTACCGACTCAATGGACATGAATTTGAGCAAACTCTGGGAGATAGTGGAGGACAGAGGAGCCTGCATTCTACAGTCCATGGGGTCACAAACAGTCAGACACAATTTAGCGACTGAGCAACAACAACACACTTTATCTATTCTACTACTGATGGACATTTAGATTGTTTGCAGTTTTGACAATTATAAAAGTAACATAAAGAACATATATATGTGCTTCTCTTGTGTATCTACTGGGGATTCCTCGATCATGGAACAAAGTGTGATATATTCTACTCTTTTGGAATGATAGAGATCAATCTCTTCAGAACAAATTCTTGGGCCCAGGAGTCTTCCTAATGAAAGTATTTTATGATTTCTGAAGGTCTGTTTTTTTCTTTTTTTAAAAAAAAGCAAAGTGATGTGTTCACCTGAATTTCTCCTTACTGAAGGCTGATGTTTTTTGTCACAACAATGAATATTTCAATAGTAATAGTAAAACAAATACCTTGTAGCATTAGTTTGATATTCATTATCAACACTCAATACTATAGTTAATGGTTTTAGATGCTATATTGATGGGCAATCTGTGCTCACAGCAGTAACCTCCTTCTAGAAGTTTTCTTGTTTATAGCCAATTATAGAGGATGGCTAATTTCCCAATTTGTTACCATATATGAAGAATTTCAGCTCAGGGACAGTTGAAGTTAGGAAGTCAGTTTGATACTGGCTGCTCTTGATTTACTTATTATTGTTTTATCTTTTATATTGAATCCCAAGAAGGTCAAGAAGTTTTATGCACAAATTCGTTCTTAATCTTAGACCATTTAGTTCTGTGGGTACATGAAACCAATGATATTTTAGCCAGAATAGCTGCTTGTTCTTTACTCAAAGTGGTTGTAGAAATAGCGTTGAAAGATCCATTTTCCATATATAGTTCTAGCAGGCCAGTAAAGTCTAAACTTCTACCAATCATGAGTCATTCCTTTTGTGTAAAAGCATCACAGAACCAGTCTCATTTCATTTCACCTGGAATAAATTGGACGCTCACATGGATTCTATAGGTATTGAAGTCATCACGCCTGGAAGCACATTTTCAAAAATAGCTTTGGCAAGCAATAAATCTAAAAGTTTACTGGGGACAGACTTCAACAGTTGTATCTATGTGAGATTTCCCCAGGGAAATATTTCTTCCATCCTGAGAGGTATCTCCGGAGTTAGAAAAACTTGGGTTTGAATTCCGGCTCTGACCCAGAATCTGTGTGACCTTGGTCAAATTGCTCAATCCCCCTAAGCATCTGTTTTCCTAGAAAATGAGAAGGGGAACAGTGCTGTCCTTAAAGGATTGTTAAGAAAATTAAATGAGATAATATCAAGTGCTTAGCATAATGCCTAACATAAGAGCATACCGCAAACACCCAGCACTGCAGTTCTTGAATTTAAATACCTTTCGAGGTGTCTATATATAAAGTATAACATACTTTAGAAAAAGTTTTTTGAAGCCTTTAGAGGCAATATCCTAAGTTTCAAGCACATCAAGATAATACTAAATCAAAGATATCTCTTTAGTAGGTAAAGTATACATACTGGGTACACTTCACTATTCAGAGCAGAGGGTAAAAAAACAAAACATTTCTTTGAAAAGTAAGACGTATTAAAGATTCTAAAACCATTTCAGATAACAGTTTTTGAAAAATTAAAATAAACCATGGACTTCTTTAGCTATCTAATCTAGAATGCCGACTGTTTGAAGATTTATCTTTTGAAAGTAATGAAAATCCACATTTTGTATCGTCATTACCCTAGTACACTGGAATTACATTTACTTAATCCTAATCCTAGCCCAGGGTTATATAAAAATGAAAGGTGCCGAACAAATAGGCTTCTCTGTATTATCAAAAACAAAAATGTCTTTATTAAAAATTTAAGATTAAGCTGGTTTCACACTCGTGTTTAGGGAGAATGTTAATCATTATCTGAATACAAACTTTAACAAGTACATTCCACCTAGTTGCTACACATAGTTGTTTTTTGGGGGGACAGGGGGAGTAATTCAGTTCCATTCAGTTGCTCAGTCAAGTCCGACTCTTTGCAACCCCAAAGACTAAAGCAGGCCAGGCCTCCCTGTCCATCACCAACTCATGGAGTTTACTCAGATTCATGTCCATTGAGTCAGTGATGCCATCCAACCATCTCATCTTCTGTCGTCCCCTTCTCCTCCCACCTTCAATCATTCCCAGCATCAGGGTCTTTTTAATGAGTCAGCTCTTCACATCAGGTGGCCAAAGTACTGGAGTTTCAGCTTCAACATCAGTCCTTCCAGTGAATATTCAGGACTGATTTCCTTTAGGATGGATTGGTTGGATCTCCTTGCAGTCCAAGGGACTCTCAAGAGTGTTTTCCAATACCACAGTTCAAAAGCATCAATTCTTTGGTGTCCAGTTTTCTTTATAGTCCAACTCTCACATCCATAGATGACTACTGGAAAAATCATAGCTTTGACTAGACCGATCTTTGTTGGCAAAGTAATGTCTCTGCTTTTTAATATGTTGTCTAGGTTGGTCATAACTTTTCATCCAAGGAGCAAGTGTCTTTTAATTTCATGGCTGCAGTCATCATCTGCCGTGATTTTGGAGCCCCCCAAATAAAGCCTGTCACTGTTTTCAAAGTTTCCCCATCTATTTGCTATGAAATGATGGGACTGGTTGCCATAATAGTTTTCTGAATGTTGAGTTTTAAGCCAACTTTTTCACTCTCCTCTCTCAATTTCATCAAGGCTCCTTAGTTCTTCTTTGCTTTAGAACACATTAAAAATCAGATGCATCTTAGGATAATTAAGTTCATATCTAGTAAGGGAAGTTTGCCATGTTTCCCAAATTTTGTGGGACCCCAAAATCAATGCATTCAGTTCAGTCACTCAGTTGCCTGACTCACAAATTGTGACCCCATGGACTGCAGCATGCCAGGCTTCTCTGATCATCGCCAACTCCAGAAGCCTGCTCAAACTCATGTCCATCGAGTCGGTGATGCCATCCAACCATCTCATCCTCTGTCGTCCCTTTCTCCTGCCTTCAATCTTTCCCAGCATCAAGGTCTTTTCTAAGGAGTCAGTTCTTCGCATCAGGTGGCCAAAGTATTGGAGCTTCAGTTTCAGCATCAGTCCTTCCAATGAATATTCAGGATTGACTTCCTTTAGGATTGACTGGTTTGATGTCCTTGCTGTCCGAGGGGTTCCCAAGAGTCTTCTCCAACACCACAGTTCAAAAACATCAGTTCTTCGGGGCTCAACTTTCTTCACGGTTCAACTCTCACATCCATAGATGACTACTGGAAAGACCATAACTTTGACTAGACAGCCCTTTGTCAGCAAAGTAATGTCTCTGCTTTTTAATACGCTGTCTGGGCTGGTCATAGCTTTTCTTCCAAGGAGCAAGCGTCTTTTAATTTCAAAATCAATGCATTAAGTGGCATTAAAAAGGTAAGAAAAGATATTTCGTACTCCCAGCTCACCAGATGAATCAGAAAGTGAAGGAAGTGTAGGAATTAGGTGCTGACATTGGTTTGTCATAAGGGGCATTCCAGAGTTGTGAGGTATTTGAGGGGAGAGATACTCAATGATGCTCTGGGTCAATATTGCCTTAATGAAAACATTGGCACTTCTCACAGTTGTAAAGTTTCCTTCCTCTCATTTTGGTGGCCAGTTATACCACTGTAAATGTATTTTTTTAAAAGTTCACAGAGTATTAACATGGTAGAATTTTATGCAAATTTAAAGAAGTCATAAACAACATTTATTGCTTGGTTTAAAAGATTCCATAGGACCCTAAGACATAAAGACACTGCAGTTTTCTAAGCTATAATAATACTTACTTGATCATGACTTAATCTTATTTTGTTCGTGGTAAAAATAATAAACAGGGAATTATTTTAGGAGGAAGTTCTTAGGCTTCCTAGCACTCCAGCTATACTGGGGTCAGAATTCACGCTGAAATGTCTTTGCAGTACTGTGAAGGCCCAAACTGTTAGTGCTGTTTCTAGCACTGGTGATGAATCAGGTTTCCTCCCCTGCCCTCAGTGATCCAAGAGGGATTTCTAATCCCTGCTGTCTCTCCATCTCTCTAACCATAAGGAACAATCTGTCAAGGACAAAAAACAATGTTTTCTCTCTGGTCTCTGCTTCTGCTCTCTTGCCACTGTATCCCAATGCCCTGTGAAAAGGAGTATTCAGCTATACAGTTGTGGCTGTAGTTGGCTCTTCATAAAGGCTTGGACCTTCTCCCAATCACATAAAGTCTCTGCTGTTTTATATATTCACTATCCACTCTTCTGTTTATCTGGACGGAAGTTCTGTGAAACTAAAATGATAGTTGCTTATTTCTATGGCAATTCATTCTATCCACAGGATTAGAAAAATAAGCATTTTTAAACATAGATGCTGTTTTCTGAAAGAATGTGGGATGATTTAACTCAATCATTGTTTGCGGTAAGTCCACAATGTGTCCAGCACTATGCCAGTCACCATAAAACACCTTTAAACAAAACACTGAACAGACTCTAGGATAGATTTTGGACTGAGACATTAAATAATTTGATCCTGGGTATTATCAATATTATCCTTGAGAAACTTCTTTTTGGGTATTAGAATAGCAAACATATACAGTAAGTCTGGAAACCACAATAATAAGGTTGGGAAATTCTTGCCTCATTTTCATGCATTCTAAATTTTTAGACTATTATGCCATCATTCTTATTGTAGGAAAAGTGCTGAGCTTCAAATGAGAAAGAATATAATAATAAAGCATTGTGTGTACTCATATAAAATGTCACAGAATATCATACATATTTTACAGGCACTCTTCCCAGCCTATCCATTTAATTACTTTATGGCCATGCCATTCGTGAGCAATACAGTCATTCTAAAATTCATAATAGTAAAAACTTTATTACATGTCACCTCATATTTTTATACAGATATATATTTTTATATTTAGGACTACAGTTAATTTAGACTGAAGCAATGACTCAAAGAATTAATATTCTAACTCAGAACTTCCATAGTTTTAGAAATCAGAAAGCAATGTTTACGAGGACCTGGAATCTGCAGTATTAAGGCAAAATGTCAGAGTCTGGTGGTGTAAGCTTTAGGACACTCAGAAATATGTTCATCTTGTACTTTGCAAACCCGCTAGCTTCTTTTCTGTTTACATAATAACAACTCCCCACAATGCTTAGCTAAAGCCAAAGCAAATAAACTGGACTTAGGGAAAAAACTGTAAGTGGCACCAGACTTCATTTAATGGAAGCCTACAGCATTTTACTAATTTTAAGTCACTATACTCCCACAACTAACAAAAACCTTAATTTGATGAAAAGCACAATTATTTAAAAGTTTTTTTAAAATTAATTTACTGGTAAAACATTGTTCCTTTCTCTTTGTTATCTTCGGTTTGTTTCCTTTTCAAACTTAAGTTTTCGCTGCCAAGTTTCAATCATTTCCCCCTATTTCTCATCTGACCTTTACATCACTGTGAATGTTTGACCTGAAACATCTGACAAAGGTTATCCTTAACTGAACACCTGCATTTCTGAGCCTCAGCAAAGAACTTTCCGCGTATAAATAAGTGCATATCAATATAATATGATACACATATTTCTCCTTACTGAGCATCAGTTTCTTCATCTGTTAAGTAGTGGAATGACCTTAGATTTAAAGGGGTGATATGAAGATTAGAAATTTTATGTTCTAAATATAACAATTTGGAAGTTTTACATTCTAAATATTATAAAAGTATATATATATATATATATGAATGAGCTTCCCTAGTGATTCAGTGGTAAAAAATCTGCCTATAAGACCACAAACTATAAAACTCCTAGAGGAGAACATAGGCAAAACACTCTCTGACATAAATCACAGCAAGATCCTCTATGACCCACCTCCCAGAATATTGGAAATAAAAGCAAAAATAAACAAATGGGACCTAATTAAACTTAAAAGCTTTTGCACAACAAAGGAAACTATAAGCAAAGTGAAAAGACAGCCCTCAGAATGGGAAAAAATAATAGCAAACGAAGCAACACACAAAGGATTAATCTCAAAAATATACAAGCAACCCCTGAAGCTCAATTCCAGAAAAATAAATGACCCAATCAAAAAATGGGCCAAAGAACTAAACAGACATTTCTCCAAAGAAGACATACAGATGGCTAACAAACACATGAAAAGATGCTCAACATCACTCATTATCAGAGAAATGCAAATCAAAACCACAATGAGGTACCATTACACGCCAGTCGGGATGGCTGCTATCCAAAAGTCTACAAACAATAAATGCTGGAGAGGGTGTGGAGAAAAGGGAACCCTCTTACACTGTTGGTGGGAATGCAAACTAGTACAGCCGCTAAGGAGAACAGTGTGGAGATTTCTTAAAAAACTGGAAATAGAACTGCCATATGACCCAGCAATCCCACTTCTGGGCATACACACCGAGGAAACCAGATCTGAAAGAGACACGTGCACCCCAATGTTCATCGCAGCACTGTTTATAATAGCCAGGACATGGAAGCAACCTAGATGCCCATCAGCAGATGAATGGATAAGGAAGCTGTGGTACATATACACCATGGAATATTACTCAGCCATTAAAAAGAATTCATTTGAATCAGTTCTAATGAGCTGGATGAAACTGGAGCCCATTATACAGAGTGAAGTAAGCCAGAAAGATAGAGACCAATACAGTATACTAATGCATATATATGGAATTTAGAAAGATGGTAATGATAACCCTATATACAAAACAGAAAAAGAGACACAGAAGTACAGAACAGACTTTTGGACTCTGTGGGAGAAGGCAAAGGTGGGATGTTTCGAAAGAACAGCACTGAAACATGTATATTATCTAGGGTGAAACAGATCACCAGCCCAGGTTGGATGCATGAGTCAAGTGCTCAGGCCTGGTGGGCTGGGAAGACCCAGAGGGATCGGGTGGAGAGGGAGGTGGGAGGGGGGATTGGGATGGGGAATACATGTAAATCCATGGCTGATTCATGTCAATGTATGGCAAAACTCACTACAATACTGTAGAGTAATTAGCCTCCAATTAATAAAAATAAATGGAAAAAAAAAATCTGCGTATAGTGTAGGAGATGTGTAGGAGATGTGGGTTCTATCCCTGAGTTGGGAAGTTTCCCTGGAGAAGGAAATCCACCCCAGTATTCTTGCCTGGAAAAATCTCATGAACAGAGGAGTCTGGCAGGCTACAGTCCATGGGGTCGCAAAAGTGCCAGACACAACTTAGTGTCTAAAGTATAAGTATATATATTACAGTTATACATATATATATATATATATATATATATATATATATATATATATATATATTTACACATATATATACACCAGGCACACAATAGAGGCAAATCAAAAGTAATAATAACAAGTATTGCTCTTGTTCTTGTCACAGGGAAAGGAATTAATAAGACAGCCTTAACTGGTATAGGAAGGTATAGGAAGGTACAATTATTAAAAGGAGATTTAGAAGAGGGAGCAAGGAAGGAAACAAAGAAGTTTTTTGCTCATCTTTGGAAAGATATAAGTTTTTTATATAAAGTTATATATATATATATAAAGTTATATATATAAAGATATAAATTTTTTAGCTCATCTTTGGAAAGATAACTTTTATAGCCAATTTTATAGCCTCAAGGTGTTCACTTCTGACCTATAACTTAACTTCATTTAAATACTATTTTCTCAACAAGTTTATTCTATTACATTTTTTTTAACCAGGTATGGGCTTTTATCAGGCATCTGCTATTAATCAGAGTTAGTATATAATTTAAATCTAATATAGTCAACCAAAGCACTTCTTTAGCCTGGAACATACTAGGTAGTTTTCTTTCTTCTTATAACATATTCCAGATCCATTGTTCTATGATCTGTAGTCAGAAACATAAATTTCTCCTTTGCTTTCCTGTCCTAAACACTTACCTCACAAACCTGTTTACTCTGTGTGTGTGTGTGCGTGTGTGTGTGTGTTAGTTGCTCAGTTGTGTCTGACTCTTTGAGGCCTTGTGGACTGTAGCCACCAGGCTCCTCTGTCCACGGGATTTTCCAGCAAGTATACTGGAGTGGGTAACCATTCCCTTCTCCAGGGATCAAACCTGGGTCTCCTACATTGAAGGCAGATTATTTACTGTCTGAGCTACCAGGGAAGCCTGGTAGCTTGCAGATAAATGTATACAACTGCCAGAGCATCATCTCCATGATGGGATGACAAATAGGATCTTGTCATTGTATTATTTAAAGAGAAAATTCCAAAGATCAAATCTTTCTTCACACCTGTCTGCTTGGGGACATTAAAATGGAGCTAGTCTCATTGGTTACAAGGAAATTTAGAGTAAAAATATGGGATTACTTGATGAAGTCATTTCAGACATATCTGGTCTCACCCTTCATTATGGTTATCTCATGCATATGAGAATTCAATTGCAGATGCTTTTTCCAAGCTTCCACCCTACCACCTCACCCTCACCTCCAGCTTAGGTAGCAAACAATCTGTCCTGGTTAGATGGACACCTGATGGCCTACTTAAGCCACCTCCTTTCCTCTACTACAAACCCAAATCACCTCCGCTCCTCTCCTCTCCTCCTCCCCCTCATCCAAGTTGTCCTGTTGTCACAGGAAGATCTCTTCCTAGTCACCGACTGCCTTCTCTTCTCTTTCTCTTATTCTATTTACAAACAAAACAAGGGCCACTACCACAGTAATTGGACAGAATAATTCTGTGACCCCCAAATAAATTGAAAATGGCTTTAATAGTTGGTAATGCGAGGATAAGGAAAACCACGTATTTTGTAGTGAAATTAGAAGTAATAAAGGACCTAACTTGTAAGGGTTCCCTGGAGCCCCCTTTAGAATCTCACAAATGACTCCGTCAACCTCCTCATCTGGTTTTCCCTCAATAACTAGTGTTCAGTATAAATAGAACACTTGTATTGTTCTCTACTTTATTTGAGCAAATGAGTAGTATTTCTATTTTATTAAGGCTAAGTAAGTTTTTGTGGACAAAATGGAGATAGCAGATTAGAACACTGTTTCTATAAGAATGTGCTGTGCTCAGTCACTCGTCGTGTCCAATTCTTTGCGACCCCATGGACTATAGCCCATCAGGCTCCTCTGTCCATGGAATTCTCCAGGCAGGACTATGGGAGTGGGTTACCATCTCCTTATCCAGGGCATCTTCCTGACCTAGGGATTGAACCAGAGTTTCTGGTGTCTCCTGCATTGGCATGTGGATTCTTTACCACTTGGGCCACTCTCTACCACTGAGAAGCCCCTTCTATAAGAATACACATTTCTAATTCAAAACCACCAGATTCCAGACAAAGAATTTATAGACTGAGAACTGCCTGGAGTGGGAACTCATTTATGTTCTGGTTTCTCACTCAGTACCAGTTTCACTGATGCTAGCTTGTCCTCTTACATAAAGATGCAGGGACATGGTGCAAAAGGAGAAAATCAGAACAGGCAGCCCACAAAAAAAGTTAATTCACCTCTGCTTTGAGTAATGCATATAGAGAAATTGAATTGAATGATGCAGCGAATAAAATATTTATTTCATATATGCAATATAGATGAATCAATGTCACTGAGAAATTTAACTTTTTAATTTGCTAACTTGGTGTTTGTATTTTAACAGCAATTGCAAAATAATAATTATTATTCTCTTGCAAGTCTCAAAAAAGGTGATATTATTCAACATAGTGTTGGAACTTTTGGCCACAGCAATCAGAGCAGAAAAAGACGCAAAAGGAATCCAGATAGGAAAAGAAGAAGTGAAACTCTCGCTGTTTGCAGATGACATGATCCTCTACATAGAAAACCCTAAAGACTCTTCCAGAAAATTACTAGAGCTAATCAATGAATATAGTAAAGTTGCAGGATATAAAATTAACACACAGAAATCCCTTGCATTCCTATATACTAACAATGAAAAAACAGAAAGAGAAATTAAGGAAACAATACCATTCACCATTGCAACAAAAAGAATAAAATACTTAGGAGTATATCTACCTAAAGAAACAAAAGACCTATACATAGAAAACTATAAAACACTGATGAAAGAAATCAAAGAGGACACAAACAGATGGAGAAACATACCGTGTTCATGGATTGGAAGAATCAGTATTGTCAAAATGGCTATTCTACCCAAAGCAATCTATAGATTCAATGCAATCCCTATCAAGCTACCAACAGTATTTTTCACAGAACTAGAACAAATAATTTCACAATTTGTATGGAAATACAAAAAACCTCGAATAGCCAAAGTAATCTTGAGAAAGAAGAATGGAACTGGAGGAATCAACCTGCCTGACTTCAGACTCTACTACAAAGCCACAGTCATCAAGACAGTATGGTACTGGCACAAAGACAGAAATATAGATCAATGGAACAGAATAGAAAGCTCAGAGATAAATCCACGAACTTATGGATACCTTATCTTTGACAAAGGAGGCAAGGATATACAATGGAAAAAAGACAATCTCTGTAACAAGTGGTGCTGGGAAAACTGGTCAACCACTTGTAAAAGAATGAAACTAGAACACTTTCTAACACTATACACAAAAATAAACTCAAAATGGATTAAAGATCTAAATGTAAGACCAGAAACTATAAAACTCCTAGAGGAGAACATAGGCAAAACACTCTCCGACATAAATCACAGCAAGATCTTCTATGACCCACCTCCCAGAATATTGGAAATAAAAGCACAAATAAACAAATGGGACCTAATGAAAATTAAAAGCTTTTGCACAACAAAGGAAACTATAAGTAAGGTGAAAAGACAGCCCTCAGATTGGGAGAAAATAATACAAAATGAGGAAACAGACAAAGGATAAATCTCAAAAATATACAAGCAACTCCTGCAGCTCAATTCCAGAAAAATAAATGACTCAATCAAAAAATGGGCCAAAGAACTAAACAGACATTTCTCCAAAGAAGACATACAGATGGCTACCAAACACATGGAAAGATGCTCAACATCACTCATTATCAGAGAAATGCAAATCAAAACCACAATGAGGTACCATTACACACCAGTCAGGATGGATGCTATCCAAAAGTCTACAAGCAATAAATGCTGGAGAGGGTGTGGAGAAAAGGGAACCCTCTTACACTGTTGGTGGGAATGCAAACTAGTACAGCCACTATGGAAAACAGTGTGGAGATTTCTTAAAAAACTGGAAATAGAACTGCCATATGACCCAGCAATCCCACTTCTGGGCATACACACTGAGGAATCCAGATCTGAAAGAGACACGTGCACCCCAATGTTCATCGCAGCACTGTTTATAATAGCCAGGACATGGAAGCAACCTAGATGCCCATCAGCAGATGAATGGATAAGGAAGCTGTGGTACATATACACCATGGAATATTACTCAGCCATTAAAAAGAATTCATTTGAATCAGTTCTAATGAGCTGGATGAAACTGGAGCCCATTATACAGAGTGAAGTAAGCCAGAAAGATAAAGAACATTACAGTATACTAACACATATATATGGAATTTAGAAAGATGGTAATGATAACCCTATATACAAAACAGAAAAAGAGACACAGAAGTACAGATCAGACTTTTGAACTCTGTGGGAGAATGTGAGGGTGGGATGTTTTGAAAGAACAGCATGTATATTATCTATGGTGAAACAGACCGCCAGCCCAGGTGGGATGCATGAGTCAAGTGCTCGGGCCTGGTGGGCTGGGAAGACCCAGAGGAATCAGGTGGAGAGGGAGGTGGGGGGGGGGATCGGGATGGGGAATACGTGTAACTCTATGGCTGATTCATATCAATGTATGACAAAACCCACTGAAAAATAAAATAAAATAAAATAAAAGTAAATAAATAAATATAACAACTCAAAAAAAAAAAAAAAAAAAGGTGATATTGTGGGGAAAGCAGCTCCAACTATTACTCCAGGATGGCTAGAACAAGCATGCACTCTTCATTTTTCTTTGCTAGTCCCTGACTCCCCTGCCTTTAAAACAAAATCAGGGGTTATGAATTTGTGTAACAGTATATACAGCAATCTAGCTGCATGAAATTGATGCAAATCCTCTGCTAAATACCCTGCAGTTAACAATCAACTAACATTATGTAAATATCACAGGTATAGTAAATAAACAAAATTAGACATTCACAATAATACTATTCAAAGAACACAGATTAGCTTTAATAAAGAATATAAACTATTTTCTTTTTGGAAAAAAAAATCTTTGTTCTAAGAATCTAGGTAAAAATATTACTCTTACTCTATGTACTAATGCACTTAAATAAAAAACAACATAATACTTTAAATCTCACCAGAAATAGTAACCCATTTTACAAATCACTTCTTAAACTTAAGAAACTCTTTTATATAGGAAAATTCTCTTGAAGCAAAGTATTTGTGTAACTTATTAAAATCACAAAATTAGCAACACGAGCTTCTTGCTCTCTTGAATATGATTAAAAAAATTCTTTAAAAAGTTCAAATACAAGCTAAGGTGTATTCTTCATGTTTCTCTCTCTCCGTCCCTCCCTCTCTCCTCCCACAGCTCTCTTCTCTTTCTCCCTCTCTCACACACACAAAGCATTTTTGCTATTCACTTGTGAACTCAAATCACTTAACTCCTGGTAGTTATAATAAAATACAGCAAAAAAGCAATGTTAGGTTCAAACAGTGTGGAGATTTCTTAAAAAACTGGAAATAGAACTGCCATATGACCCAGCAATACCACTTCTAGGCATACACACTGAGGAATCCAGATCTGAAAGAGACACGTGCACCCCAATGTTCATTGCAGCACTGTTTGTAATAGCCAGGACATGGAAGCAACCCAGATGCCCATCAGCAGATGAATGGATAGGGAAGCTGTGGTACATATACACCATGGAATATTACTCAGCTGTTAAAAAGAATTCATTTGAATCAGTTCTAATGAGATGGATGAAACTGGAGCCCATTATACAGAGTGAAGTAAGCCAGAAAGATAAAGAACATTACAGTATACTAACACATATATACGGAATTTAGATAGATGGTGGTGATAACCCTATATGCAAAACAGAAAAAGAGACACAGAAGTACAGAACAGACTTTTGAACTCTGGGGGAGAACGTGAGGGTGGGATGTTTTGAAAGAACAGCATGTATATTATCTATGGTGAAACGGACCACCAGCCCAGGTGGGATACATGAGTCAGGTGCTCGGGCCTGGTGCACTGGGAGGACCCTGAGGAGTCGGGTGGGGAGGGAGGTGGGAGGGGGGATCGGGATGGGGAATACGTGTAACTATATGGCTGATTCATGTCAATGTATGACAAAACCCACTGAAATGTTGTAAAGTGATTGGCCTCCAACTAATAAAATAATATTAAAAAAAAAAAAAAAAAAAAAAGCAATGTTAGGTTCAGTAGTGGGTATGCTCTAATGTTGAAGAGTGAGTCAAATTAAGGACAGAGAATTTCTTTGCTTTTGTTAATGTAAATGTGAAAATGTATAGCTATTAAGTGGAGTGTGCAAAATTAATAATTTTTCATATTCTAATAAAATGACCAGTGTTTTTAAAATTTTACTTTTAACTGGGGGACATTTGCTTTGGTTTAGTTTGACAATTGTGTTGGTTTCTGCCATACAACAACACGACTCAGTTGTTAGTATGCATATGTCCTCTCCCTCCTGAACCTCCCCACCAATCCTCACCCCAACCCATCTCTCTAGATTGTCACAATTTCGCACGTCGAGCTCCCTGTGTTATATTTCCCATAGCTATCTATTTTACATACAGCATTGTATACGTCTCAATGCTATTTTCTCAATTTGTCTCACCCTCTCCTTCCCCCAGGCTACCCTTGTGGCTCAGTTGTTAAAGAATCTGCCTGCAATGCGGGAGACCTGGGTTTGATCCCTGGGTTGGGAAGATCCCTGGAGAAGGGAATGGTTACCCACTCCAGTATTCTGGCCTGGAGAATTCCACTGACTGTATAGTCCATGGGGTCACAAAGAGTCAGACATGATTACTACTGTGTCCAAAATCTGTTCTCTGTGTCTGAGTCTGTAGTCAGGCCCTGAAAATAGGTTCATCAGCACCATCTTTCTAGATTCCATATATGCACATTAATACACAGTATTTGTTTTTCTCTTTCTGACCTACTCACTCTGTATAACAGGCTCTAGGTTTCTAGAACTGACTCAAAACAGTCATTTTTTAATAACATTTTGAGTAAAGAAGAAATTTGTCCAAGACCAAGTTGTTTTTTATTTTTTTAAATCAGGCAAAAACATAATGGTAAAATTTAGCCTAGTTTTTTTTCCTTATCTTCCCTTTTTATCCCCCCTCTCACTCTTTCTCCCAAAGAATGAATGAAACTGGGAAGAATTATCAGTCTGATGTGTAGTAAATGGTCTCCAGTTATCTGATTTTCATTTTCCTGACAACCACTGTGGCAGAGAGATTTTCCCCGAATGGGTGCAACGATATCCCTCATCATACATTCTTTTGTGACATCCTTTCTATCAAGAGGTAGGGTCTATGTGCCCTGTCTTTGAATTTGAGACAGCTTATGACTAATGCAGAACTGACACCATAAAATACAATTTATGCCTGGTTCTCTTGGGATGCTCAATCTTGGAACCCAGTCTCCATGTTATGCAGAATCCACTCGAGAGGTGCACAGATGTTTGGCGGATAGCTCCAGCCTACACCAGTGTCAGCTCAGACACTGGAATGAAGGTACCTCCAGGAGGTATCATCCCCCAGCTGTGGAGTCACCCACCAGGTTCTGAGTCCTTCTAGAAGAGATCTCAGACACTACAGAGCTAAGGCAAGCTGTTCCCACTGTGATCTGTCCAGATTTCCGACCTGCAGAGATGCTGAGGTAGTAAGATGGTTGTTTTATAACTAAATTTTGGTGTGATCTGTCACACTGCAATAAACCACCAGGGAGGTACACCATCTTTTCATATGTTTATTGATAATTTGCATTACTTCTGTGAACTGCCCTTTGATTCTTGTGTTGTTTTCGTCTTTTTCATATATTCCGCATGTAATCCTATACTTGCTATAGACATTGTAAATGTATTAAATCAGTTGTTTCTCGGTGATAGAAAACTTTGTGTTTTATGTAGTCAAATTTTCCAGTTTTTTCTTTTTTAGTCTTGAGATTTTGTATCTTCAAGGAAAGGCTTTTCCAAATAAAGATTATAAAAATAATCCTATAGTCTCTTCCAGAATTTTACACCATTATGTATGATTAACTCTTTTTTAAAATTGAAGTACAGTTGATCCAAAATATTGTATTAGTTTCAGGTATACATCAAAGTGATTCAGTTATGTATGGAGATATATATATATATATATAATTTTCCATTATAGGTTATTACAGGATATTGAATTATGATCAACTCTTTAATCCATCTTTAAGCTATTATTTTATATGGTATAAAGTAAGGGAAACTGAATTCCTTTGAAGTGGATAGTCAGTTGTCTTTATATTATTTATTTAAGTAATCTTTCTCCACTGATCTAATATGCCTCTTTTATCATCTAAATTCTTAAATATATGTCAATTTCTGGACTCCATTCTGACCCACTGATCAATTTGACCATTTCTATAAAAGTGTCATTTTATTTTAATTTCTATAGCTTTCTCATATGTTTTAACATCTGATAGAGCAGGTAATCTGGCCTCATTTATTCCCCACACTCCAAATTTTTTGGTTAACTTTAAACATTTCATCTTTCAGATTAATTTCAGAAACAACTTGTCAATTGTCTTATGAAGAAAACTGTTCTGATTAATGTGGTGCTAAGTGACATATTTATTGTACTGAGTCCTCTTGAGCATGAGTATATTTCCTTATTCATCCAGGTCATCTTTTTAGGATCTTCAGTAAAGTTTTAGTGTTTAGTGTTTTCTTCATCCACTCATATACAATTCTTATTCGATTCATTTCTAGTTAGTTTACTGTTTTTGTTATTCTTAAAGAGAGATTTTTTTAAAATAGTGTATTTTCTAATCAGTCATTTCTATAATAAAAATACTAAATTGTGTGTGTATTTATACCTATATGTATCAAAATATATTTTATATTTCTTACATTTAGCTTTCTTTTCTGTTATTTACTACTTTATTAATTGTAATAGATTTTCAGTTGATTCTCCTTGGATTATAAATGACCATCATGTCATCTAAAAATAATGACAGGATTACCTCTTCCTTTCCAAAATTTATATCTTTAATTACTTTCTTTGTATGATTGTATTGGCTAGCATCTCCTTTACCAGTGCTTGCTTCTTAAACTTTAATGTGCATGAAAATCACTCAAGGATCCCGTTAAAGTGCTGATTCTGATTTTAATAAGCTGCCAAGTGATGTAGACCACATTTTGAGTGATCAAGTTTTCCTCTACTCTGTTAAGTAGTAGTGATGATACAGGCTCTATGTCTTATTTATGACCTCACTAAGAATTCTAATTATGTATTTATAAATTTATGTAGCCCCATTTATGTAGATAAACAAATTTAAATATATTAAGGACCTTGCCCATGTGGCAAATGTCAAAGCAAGGCTCAGTCCAATATGAGTAAGTTCAAAGCCTTTGTTCTTAATATTTATTCTACACTAACTTTCTGTGATAAAAGTTAGTATATGTCTAACAGAGCCTGTTTTAAAATGCAGATCATGTATCATCTACTGTTGAACATTTTGCATCAGACTTTTTAACCTACTTTAACATTTAGTTACTTAGAACAGGGGTTGGTAAAAGATATTCCATGGCCCATATCTGAGTCCTACCTGTTTTTGTATGGCCCTCCGTATGAGAATGGTTTTTAGATTTTTCAATGATTGAAAAAATCTAAAGAAAAATAATGCTTTGTGACACATGAAAATATATGTATTAAATGTCAGTATCCATAAATAAAGGTTTACTGGAACAAGGCATGCCTGTTTGTTTACATATTGCTCATGGCCGCTTTCCTGCTAAAGCAGCAGCGTTAAGTGGAGTGGTGGTGACAGCTCATACAGGTTGCTCTCATCACTGTGGTGCTGCTTGTGAAGTGAAGTCACTCAGTTGTGTCTGACTCTTTGTGACCCCCTGGACTGTAGCCTGCCAGGTTCCTCCATCCATGGGACTTTCCAGGCAAGAATACTGGAGTGGGTTGCCATTTCCTTCTCCAGGAGATCTTCCCGACCCAGGGATTAAACCCAGCTCTCCTGCATTGTAGGCGGACGCTTTACCTTCTGAGCCACCAGGGTGGTGCTGCTTAGGTGCACTATAAACCACAGTGATGCAGTTATGATCTTACTCTATTTCAAGTACCATGCTGTACTGTGACATCGTTTATTATTATTTTTAAATTACCACTGTATACTCATCATGTGCAAACAAGAAGAGAAAAGTAGACTTCAAATGGCAAGTACAGTAGCATGTGGATGATTTTGTTATCTAATTAATGGCAAATCATTGTGCTTATTGTGGAATGATACTACAACTTAAAAAAAAAGAAATATAGCACACTTGCCAATACTAAACTTAAAATACTTATCACAAGTTGTGGGAAAGCAATAGTCATAAAATCAAAAATATTTAAATGGAATATCTCATCACAGCAAAAGTTTTACAAAAATAAAAAGTGAAAATGAGGCTTTAACCAAAGCAAGTTTCTGAGTGTCTCCTTTGTTTCCCAAGCAAGAAAAGCTTTTTGCTGATGGTGAGTAAATTAAACTATGTTTGACTGCAGCAGTGGAAGAAATTGTCTAGACAAAATAAATTTAAGACTATTGGCTTTTGGGGAGAACAGTTGCTTGAAGAGTTCAGAATATTGGGAGTAACATCAATAGTCAATTTAAAAACAAGGCAAATTATTTTGGGTGGTTTTCTCTGGCTCTTGATGAATTGACAGATGTTACTGATACTGCTCACTTGTTATTTATTTAAGGAGTGAATCCTGCCTTTAAAGAGACTGAAGAATTATCTTCTACAAACAGTCTGTATTGTGAAAACTATAGGCAAGTATATTTTTGAAGAAATTGAGAGAACACTAACTCAGTACAACCTGAAGGGGAATCTTCTAAGATGCCTTCCAAATGATGGTGGTAAAATTAAGCAGAAAAAACGCTTAGTTACACAAATTTACAAAGCTTATGAACTTGTAAGGCATTTTAAGCCTATATTCACAAGCAGGTAGTCTGCGGAAAATACTTAAACGAATCATGTATAATTGAAACAGTGTTAATGGGGAGTTTTACTTATTTTTGTAGACTTAACCATTATAAGTTCTGTAAGTAATTGTCAGAATATTATATACAGAATAATTACTAAGTAATGGTAATAATTTTTGTGATTGTTTTTTTCTTGAGAGTCAAGGTTGAAATTTTTATAAATGGTATGTGCTACCACCAACTACTATCATTGGATATTGAATGGACTTGGAAAAAAGCTTTCATTGCAGAATTGATAATGCTTCTTAACAAATAGAACCTAAAATTATAAGGCAAAACAATACTTAAAAATAAAACTTATACTGTAGTCATTTCAATGACAATTAATGTTGCTTGAATCACATGCAATGTCAAGCTGTTTTATACATTTCCTGTGCTGTAAAAAGTTAAAAGAAGCAAGGCCTCCATTTCCACACAATTATGCACCAGATACATTTTCTGAGTTCAAACTACAGTTCCAGCAGCATTTTTTTTTGGACCTTGATGCCAAGTGCAAATGAAATTTCCATATTTCAAAATCTATTTAACTGTGCAATTGAGGAGCTTCCACCTACCCTTCAATTGGAAGTAATTAATTTAATGACATGCTAAAAGGCAAATATCAGGAGACAAATCGGGCAGAATTCTTTAAATGCCTTCCAAGCAATGAATGTGCTCAATTAAAATCATATGCTCATGGACAGATATTAGTATTTGGCAGTACCTATCTGTATGAAAGGACATTTTTCAAAAATGAAATATGTAAAATCTCATTATGAATCAGCATTAACAGATGGACATGTGCAACTGATTTTGATGACAGGAAACACTAACTTTGAACCCCAATTAAGAGAAATGTTATCCCTTCTCCACAATAAAAGAATTCCCTTCTTCTCATTAGGAGACCTATATTATGGAAAATTGTACTCAGTTATTATTATTATTATTAAATTTGTAATTCTTTCCAAAAAGATTTGTGGAACTTTGTTCTCTCTCCTGTTATGTAACTGCCTAAGTAATATCCTTGATTCTGCCTCTTGGCCTACAAAGACCAATATATTTACTCTCTAGCCCTTACAGAAAAATGTTGCCAATCCCTGACCTAGAATATTCTCTTATGTCTCTTGTCACAGGTGCCAAGTAAAGATAATTCTCAGAATCATTTTATAAGCGCATGTGTATTGAGTGCTTACTATGTACATAGCTTTTTCCTTGTGAGAGAGGCATTAACATTTCCTATTTATACTATGGAGCCTTTCCTAAGCTTGTACACTAATAAATAAATTAGCCATGATTTAAATTTTGTGTTTCTGGCTACAAAGCCTAGCCTGTGTGACCTTGGGGCAAATTACCTAATGTATCCAAACCTCAGTTCCTAAATCTGTAAAATGAAGATTATACTATAGTATCACCTATATCATAGGCTTCCCCAGTGGCTCAGCAGTAAAGAGTCTGCCTGCAGTATAGGAGATGAGACGTGGGAGACTGGAGTTTGATCCCTGGAGGAGAAAATGGCAACCCACTCCAGTATTCTTGCCTGGAAAATCCCATGGACAGAGGAGCCCGGTAGGTTACAGTTCAAGGTATCACAGGAGCTGGACAGGACTTAGCAACTAAATACTAGAAACAATGTAGACATACTAAAGTATTTGAAAAGTCAGTTGGGGTCATACTCAGCTGGCTTATTATAAGCTTTGCTACTTATTAGCTGTGTGACCTTGGTCAAGTCACTCAACCTCTTTGATCATTAGTAACCTCTTTAATAAAATGTTAATTATAAGTAGTTTATCATTCAGGAATGATATGAGGATTAACAAATCAACCAAAGTGAATAATTCCAAACAAAGAAATCCCATCTCATTGATTGGGTATTAGAGGTTAGGGAGACTATTAGGAAGGAAAAAAATTAAGGACCTTATTAGAGCTGCCAGATAAAACACAGGACAACCAGATAAGTGTGAATTTCAGCTAAACATTATTTTCTTTTTAAGCATAGGTATATCCCAAGTATTGCATGAGTCATGCTAAATAAATTATTCATCGTTTATCTAAAATTCAAATGTAACTGTGCCAGGTATTCTTATTTACTAAATCTGGCAGGCTGGACATGACTGAATTAGGTAAGAAACCTCTTACCTTGCACAGCCAACCAGCTTCAGAATTCAAAAGAGCCTACTGTGTTTCCTAAATATTCATTGGAAGGACTAAAGCTGAAGCTGAAACTCGAATACTTTGGTCATCTGCTGTGAAGAGCTGACTCATAGGAAAAGACCTGATGCTGGGAAAGATTGAAGGCCCAAGAGGGTGGCAGAGGATAAGATGGTTACATGGAATCACCAACTCAACGGACATGAATCTGAGCAAACTCCAAGAGATAGTGAAGGACAGGGAAGCCTGGTATGCTGCAGTCCATGGGGTCACAAAGAGTTGGACATGACTGAGCAACTGAACAACAGTTGTGCTTCCAACTCTAACTGCAAAAGTTTCAAGGAAAAGGTTGATCCCACCCTCTCTGTCTCTGCCAAGCAAAGGGCCCAGATGGGAACCCCCTGTGTGAGCGAGTCTGCCTCCTGCGTACCCTCTGTGGGAGCCTGGTGCAGAGGCTGCTGGGGAAACCAGGGCAGTCAGCCCCTTGTCCCCTTGGGTCCCTCTGGGTGGGGCCCTGTGGTTACAGTGTGGGGACTCTTTGTCTCTGCACCCCTGCCACGCCCTGCTTAGTCCACCTGGAGGCGGGGGTGGGGTGAGGGAGAGAGAAAACAGGTTGGAGGAGGACAAGAAAAGCCTTATCAGTTTAACATTTTTTTCTGAGCTGGGTTGTGCTTGGCTGTCCTGGTCTGCAAAACCGTAATTATTACTTTGATGCAGGGTGGCTGCAGATTGTCATTGCCAGGCCTGATTTAATAGCCTGCTTGCACAAAGTCCGACAGAGATTGCTTTTGTTGCACTTTCGAACAGCTCGTGACGGTGGCTCTTTTACGTTGAGGAGGAAATTCTGTGGTTAAACTGTAGCCTAGGTATTTTTAGAGCCGTTACCATGTTAACCGAATTTCGTACATTTCACCTGCAGGATATGTGGTAGTGCTTAGGGCCTTCCCTAAACTCTAACCAAAAATACGTTTTACCAGTTGTTAATACTGTGCCCAGGACCATCTACTTGCTATCAGAAGAGCTACTCACCAAATACGTGGGCTGTCTAAGAATTCCTTTTTGGATGGGTGGTTCTATGCCATTAGGGAATGTTTTTGCCTTGATACAGAATGATTTGAAGAAACCTAACCAAAAGGCTAAAACTGGTTAGTTCTAAAGGTCAGAGCCTGAAGGCAGTGACCCATTTGTTAATCATTAAGCTTTTCTAAGCCATCTCTGACAGAATTCTGGCTTTCTGCCACTTCTCTGGTCATTTTAAGCTGCAAATTCTTGTACTGTTTCAGTTTTTAAGTAGGTAGCAAAGGTTATGAAAAAGACATCACTTGCTAGTTATTTTTCCTTATCAAACGTCTTTATGGTTTTAGAAAGCAGAGCTGTTCTGTGTTAAGGGAATCTTCTTAACATCCCAGCTATACGGCACTGAAGATGGACCAGCGGTCCTCTAAAGACGCAGGGTTTCTAGCTATTATTCCCATGTTAATTAGCTTCCAAAGATAAACAGGAAGTGAGTGAGAGAACACCCACTTAAGCCATTAGGTATTAGTTCCCAAATGACTGCTGTCCACAGTGGTTTTCTTCAACAACCCCAGGACTGACAGTTGAAGAAACAGGAGCATGATAAGCACAATGTGTTTATCATCTTCTGTCATCAGTTAAAAACTGGAAGAGCTTTAAAATATTCTGAATGCATTTTGTGAAGCCCAATGAGGTTCAAGAGGTATGATGTTTCATTCCCAAATTTAATGCCAGTTTATGCTCTAATCTATCTGAATTAAAATTGATTTGTACACCAAAACCCCCATAAACAAAACTAAATTGTATGCAGCCAAGGGACATTAAGCTGCTAAAATACTTGCTATAATATTGAACACGGAATGGTTGTTCTCTATTTCTCAAGGGAAAACATACAGTCAAATCTTGCTTATCCATAACCCAAACTTCCGGGAGGCTTAAGTATTTGGAATTGCTCCAAACTCTGAGCAGGGAGTGGGGAGAGGGATGCAGAGGAAGGACAGGAGGGGTGAGAGGGAGGAAGAGTGAAGGAGAGGGAGAGGAAGAAAGAGAAAGAGAGAGAGAGAATGAGAATCAGTAGAAAGCAAGCAAGTCAGCTTTTAGAAGTAGACCTGAAGCCCTAGCAACACTGAAAAGAGATCTGGAGGTTACATCTGATTGGCTTACCAGCTAGAAGGAATGGTGAGCTATGATTGGCTGGTGATGATGTCTCCAAATAACCAGCCTTTTTCAGGAAAGCAAATTTATGTGGCAGAAGGGACAAGAGACAGAAGAAGCAAGCAAGGAGAAAGGGAAGAGAACAGGGCAAAATGAATGGCAGATTATTTGCAGCAGAGGTGATGACTAAGACCAAAATGAGAAAAAGGATAACAACACTTATTTATCATAGTGCTTACAAGTTTACAAAGTGCTTTTATGTGTAATCATTGATATTGTCTTTTAGAAGACATGCAGGGCTCCCAGAAGTTAAACAGGTCATTCAGCTACTCAGAAAAATAGTGAAGGTTTTCTGGTCACAAATCCAACACTTTTGATGCCACACAGGTGTTGTGGAGATGATTCGAAGTTGTCCTGCAGGACAGAGAGAAGTAAATGCTCTAAATGTAAAAAGGAATCAGAAGCCACATCAGCATGCATATTAGTAGAGAGGTGAAAGGGAGTAGGGGGAGTTGCTGTCCGTCATGACCTTAGCCCTTGAAAACACAGACATAGGGATCATCTCTTGGAAGAGATCATAGTGGTACGAGTGAGGGTTGTGCCTTGAGAGCTGAGGGCAGCTCTGAATCTATTTCAGTGGGGTGTATCATTGTCTTCTTGCACTTATCACGTAGAAGTTGGGTACCTAACTATTACCTCCCACCTCCTGCTTTAAAGGGCTTCCCACATGGCACAGTGGTAAAGAATCTGTCTATCAATCTAGGAGATACAAGAGATGCAGGTTTGATCCCTGGGTTGGGAAGATTCCTCTGGAGTAGGAAATGGCAACCCACGCTAATATTCTTGCCTGGAAAATTCCATGGACAGAGTGCAGAGTTGGATGTGACTGAGCAACTGAGCACACACACCCTTGCTTTGAAAGCTATTCCTTCAAGCCTAGTAAATATTAATAGCATTCGTATTCACTAGTTGCTCAAGCTAAAAACCTGAAAGTCATCTTTGTCTTTGCTTTCTCCCTATGCTTAATTTATCTGCAATGTAGATTCAATTTCCAAAATGCATCTGGAATCAGGTTACTTCTGTTCATCTCTACAGTCACCAACATTTTCTCCTCCTGGACCACTGCAATAGTTTCTTACTGGATTTCTCTAATTTCTTATATCTCCTCTTCTCCAATTTGTATCCCCTTCCCTTCAAATCCATTCTCTAGGTCATACCTGCTTCTTGCTTAAAATTTGCCCTGAGAATATAACTCAAAATCCTTAGTGTGATTTGGCCCCAGTTTACTTTGCAACACGCTTTAAACTCACCCCTCTAGCTACTAGGCTCTAGCTATTGAAGAGCCTTCAATATTGCCGCTACCTATTGCTGTATCAGCTATGGTTTTTCCAGCGGTCATGTATGGATGTGAGAGTTGGACTGTGAGGAAAAATTGAGTGCCGAAAAATTGATGCTTTTGAACTATGGTGTTGGAGAAGACTCTTGAGAGTCTCTTGGACTGCAAGGAGATCCAACCAGTCCATCCTAAAGGAGATCAGTCCTGGGTGTTCATTGGAAGGACTGATGCTGAAGCTGAAACTCCAGTACTTTGGCCACCTCATGTGAAGAGTTGACTCATTGGAAAAGACCCTGATGCTGGGAGGGATTTGAGGCAGGAGGAGAAGGGGACGACAGAGGATGAGATGGCTGGATGGTATCACCGACTCAATGGACATGAGTTTGAGTAAACTCCGGGAGTTGGTGATGGACAGGGAGGCCTGGTGTGCTGCGATTCATGGGGTCGCAAAGAGTCAGACGTGACTTAGCGACTGAACTGACTGACTGATCGCTGTATCAGCAATGGCCAGTTCTTTCTCTGATTTCATGTAACCTACACAGATAGAACTTCCTTCACAACCCTATCTAAGTAAGAGTTTTCCTTCATTCTCAGTCATAGTACCAAAAGGTATTAACTTTTGGTCATTTTTAATCTGAAAGTATATATGTTTTTATTTGATTCCTTGCTTATCATCTTCTTTTCATATGTTGGTGACCCTACTAGTCACCAAGTTCCATTAAGGCAAAGATCAAGTTGATTTTCCTCACCACTGTATTCCTAGAGCCCACAACAGTGATATATGGGAGGTAGTGTTTGATGAATGAATGAATGAATGAATGAATGAATGAATATTAGGGCATTAACATACTTGTGGGCCATATTACTTATGTACCCTGGAAGCCATGGGTGCAGTACACGTGTTTCCTGTTTGTGCCCTGTTGTTTGTGAACTCCCATTGGAGGTGTGAGCACTAATATAGATGTCATCTTTTGGGAAGTTTTGTGGAATCTCAACACTGTGATCTCTGAAACAGTGAGTTGAATCCTGTTTGGTTTGGGACTTGAAGGATATTATAAATTTACTCTAGTAGTAAACAATTGAAATCCATCCTGAAATTGGAGCTTTACCAGATAGCTATTTTGTAGCATGTAGGAAAATGTGAAATTGCTCCTAAGATGCATCTGCTGAAAGGCATTCATTCTTTTTTAAAGCTAGAAAAGTAGAGGTTCCCACTCCTCAACAGTTAAGAAAAGTGCCATTTTCTCGACAATTTGTGGAGCTCATACACTGGTCTGTGATAAAGCCTGTGTCTATTTTTGATTTTCCAAAGTGGTGCCTATGAAACATGAGCACAATCTTAGCAAAATGAATCATTCTTTAGAGGGTTTAAAATCACAATGGAATCAATGTTTTGGTCAAGGTACTGCTGCTTTAATTATATTTGTTTCAACATTTTGGTTTTGGAGATTTTCTTATCTGACCTATTATGGGTCCCTGTGAAAATGAAGTTTACCATGGTGCCCTCTGGTGGAATCTCATCTGGACATTTTTAAAACTAAAGCCTTATCTAGTGAGAATGCATCCTTCTGCATTAAAGAAAAGGAGTAACTCTAAATAATACTGTCTGCATACTGTAAGAAGGGTTCTGTTGCCATTGAGGGACTATAAGAAATACATGCCTCAGAATATTTGCCTGCAAATTCAGGGATACAGCCTGATGGAGCTGCAAAGGAAAGGCCATGATATAAATGTATGTAATTTCAATCCTGTTAGAATGAAGGCTAGGAGCCACAGCACTTCACATCACCTGGCAACATGGAAGTTGACTAATTAGGTATTATATTCAGAAGGGCAAAAGAAGGTTACGGATGTTTCAGCACTTGCAACAATATTTATAAATAGTCATGAACACAAAAGGAAAGTAGAATTTGGTTTATTGTGAATGTGGTTTATTGAGAACCAGTGCAGATTCATTTCCTCATCAGAGTTGATAAAACCATAATGTGTCCATCAAAATGTCAAGCGTCACAGTACTGGTTCCTTAAAACTGTTGTGACCATGAAATTTAGTGACTCTTTAAAAAGTATCTCTCACTTATGTCTATAAGGGGATAAAGTGATGATCTCTTAGAGATATTCTGGGTTACATATCACAGGGATCCTACTCAAGGAATTTGAGTACCAGCCAATCATAAAAAGATATCAATGGAATTACAAAGTACTTAGCTGAGGACTTAGGGTCTTTAAATGGAGGAGAACAGTGTTATTCCATATAAATCAGTTGTATGTTTGTTTACTTGAATGTACTAAGTAAAACAGTTATTTAAAGTAAAAGCTAAAAAGGAAAAAGAAAACAAAGTGAGCATCTAATCCCTCAGAGTGTCTGCAAACGATTTAGTGTTTATTTCAGCATTCAGCATTCCTGAAAGGTAGAATGTAGGGCAGAGTAAACAGTGAGTTGTGAATACAACACACTTGCATTTGATCAGCGTGATGCTTTTCGTACTGGGGACCTTTCTTTGAAACTTGATGTATATTAGATTAAAACAAAAGCAAAATAACTACTAAATCCTCTAACACACTGGTTTTCAAAGTAGTGGTACTGCCCCCTAGGGGGTGCTTGGGGACAATCTTGTCAGGAAGGTGTCTCAAAGGATCTAAATGATTATGTGGCTGTTATTGACATTCAGTTGGTAGTGGTAGGGACCAAAGATGGGAGGAGCAGTTCCATATCATGCTAGATGTTCCCACCAACCATTCATGTAGACTTAAAAAAAACCCAAAAAACTTGTATGTAATTATCTAAGCCAAGAACCAAGTTCAGTTTTACATAAAAACACTGATATGCACGGTTTTAATATACACTGAATTTTTCAGAATGTTAGTCCAATGTAAATTGAGGAAAGACAGTAGGTTTTTTTAAAAAATTTTGCAAAAAACTATTCAGCATTTTTGAAAATTATATCAGTGGTTATACGTGGTATCCGAGCACTCCTAGAGCACTACCATAATCATTTCTGTTTCAGTTCAGTTCAGTCGCTCAGTCGTGTCCGACTCTTTGCGACCCCATGGACTGCAGCATACCAGGCCCCCCTGTCTATCATCAACTCCCGGATTTTACTCAAACTCATGCCCATTGAGTCAGTGATGCCATCCAACATCCCAATGTTTCTGTTACAAAGAGGTGTGTTTGATTCTTTCACTGGATTTTCTAGTGTAGTTGTAGCCAAGCATTTTCAATTGTTATTAATATGTTCTAACTAGGCTGTTATTAATAAATTAAAATGTTAACTGTAAGCCCAGAGAAACTGCTAAGAAAATAACTGTAAGAAAACATAGTAAATGAAACAATAAGGGAATTAAAAAGCTACAGTAGAAACTATCTATTTAATACAAAAGAAGGTAGTAATGGAGCAATCGAGAAGCAAAAATGACAATTAGAAAACAAGTAGCAAAATGGCAGATGGGATTCCTACCACCTCAGTAATATACAACATTCCACCTAACAAAAGTAGAATAACACATGCTTCCAAGTACACATGGGACATTCTCCAGGACAGATCTATGTTAGACCATAAAACAAATTTCAGTAAATTTGAAAGGACTGAAATCATATAGAGTATACTCTCTGATCACAGTAGAGTAAAATTAGAAATCAGTAACAGGCAGACATTCAGAAATATGTGGAAATTAAACAACACACACCTGAATAACCAAAGACTCAAAGAAGAGGAAAGGGAAGCTAGAGAATACTCTTCCAATTTATAGGATTTAGATAAGCAATGCTCAGAGGTAAATCTGTGACTGTAAAAGACCCTTGCTCCTTGGAAGAAAAGCTATGGCAAACCTAGACTGTACTAAAAAGCAGAGACATCACTTTACTGACAAAGGTCCATATAGTCAAAGTTGTGGTTTTTCCAGGAGTCATGTATAGATGTGAGAGTTGGACCATAAAGAAGGCTGAGCACCAAAGAATTGATGCTTTTGAACTGTGGTGTTGGAGAAGACTCTTGAGAGTCCCTTGGACAGCAAGGAGATCAAACCAGTCAATCCTGAAGGAAATCAGTCCTGAATATTCATTAGAAGGACTGAAGCTGAAGCTGAAGCTCCAATATTTTGGCTACCTGATGCCAAGAGCTGTCTCAGTGGAAAAGACCCTGATGCTGGAAAAGATTGAGAGCAGGGGGAGAAGGGGGCAATAGAGGATGAGACGGTTGAATGGCATCACTGATTCAATGGACAAGAGTTTGAGCAAGTTCTGGAAGATGGTGAAGGACAGGGAAGCCTGGCGAGCTGCAGTCCAAGAGGTCACAAACAGTTGGACATGACTGAGTGACTGAACAACAAGAGGTATGAACAACCAGTGACTATTAATGGACATAGAGTTTCTTTTCAGAGTGATAAAAATGATCTAGAATTAGATAGAGGTGATGGTTGCAAATCAAAACACAACCTTATAAATATACTAAAACCACTGAATTGTAAACTTTAAAAGGTGAGTTTTATGATATGTGAATTACATCACAATTAAAAAAAGAAGACAATGGATTAGTATTAGTTTGCTGTAGCTGCTATAACCAATTACCCCAAGCTTGGTGGCTTAAAATATGAGAGCTTTATTTTCTGACAGTTCTGGAGGCTGAGTTTGAAATCAGTATTACTGGGCCAAAATCAGGTTGTTGGTAAGGCTGTGCTCTCTTCAGAGCACAGAAGAGAAGCTGCTCCCTGTCTCTTTCAGCTTCTGCCAACATAAGGTTCCTTGACTCATAGTTGCATCACTATAATTTCTGTCTCTGTGGTCACAGTGCCTCCTCTTCTTCTCTGTTTTGTGTCAAATCTCCCCCACTGCCTCTCTCTTACAAAGGCACTTGTGATTTAATTTAGGGTCTATCAGATAATCCGGGCTTCCCAGGAGGTACTGAAAATGAAAGTGTTAGTTACTCAGTTGTGTTTGACTCTTGTGACCCCATGGATGGCAGCCTGCCAGGCACTTCTGTTCATGGGATTTCCCAAGCAAGAATACTGGGGTGGGTTTCTATTCCTTCTCCATGGGATCTTCCTGAACCAGGGATCAAACCCAGGTTTTCTGTATGGCAGGCAGATTCTTTACTGCCTGAGCCGCCAGGGAAGAAAAATCTGCTTTGTATGCCATGTATGGATGTGAGAATCGGACCATAAAGAAAGCTCAGCACTGAAGAATTGATGCTTTTGAATGTGGTGTTAGAGAAGACTCTTAAGAGTCCCTTGGACTGCAAGGAGATCAAACCAGTCAACCCAAAAGGAAATCAGTCCTGAATATTCATCAGAAGGACTGATGCTGAAGCTGAAGCTTTGACCACCTGATGTGAAGAACTGACTCACTGGAAAAGACCCTGATGCTGGGAAAGATTGAAGGCAGGAGGAGAAGGGGACGACAGAGGATGAGATGGTTGGATGGTATCAGCGACTCAATGAACATGACTTTAAGCAAGCTCTGGGAGACAGTGAAGGACAGGGAAGCTTGGGGTGCTGCAGTCCATGGGGTCACAAAGAGTTGGATATGACTGAGCGACTGAGCAACAATAATAGTGATATGTAGGTGTTCATTATTCAGCATATTAAAGGGTTTGACTGAATTGGGAACCACCAGTCTCTAAGATCAGAGTTCCTTAGTATGATATACAGGAATCCCAGCTTTCCTCCAGCTTCCCTTTACGGCTTCATCTTCTCCTCCGACTTCCTGTGCTAGCCACCTTTGTGCCATGCTTCATGCCATGCCGTGTCATACTTCCATGCTCTGCGTCTGTGCTCCCCCACCACATACTCTCCTCTCTTTGTCACACATCCAACCTTTCAGGTCCTTATTAACCACCCCTCTGGGAACCCTTTCACAGTTTCTCTGAGAAAAGGTGACATCTCTAGTCTCCTTACTGCCGCACCGTTTTGACACAGCAGTTCAGTTGCTCAGTCATGTCTGACCCCACAGACTGCAGCACACCAGGCTTCCCTCTCCATCACCAGACTCATGTCCATTGAGTTGGTGACGCCTTCCAAACATCTCATTCTTTGTCATCCCCTTCTCCTCCTGCCATCAATCTTTCCCAGCATCAGGGTCTTTTCCAATGAGTTGGTTCTTTGCATCAGGTGGTCAAAGTCATGGAGCTTCAGCTTCAGCATCAGTCCTTCCAATGAATATTCAGGACTGATTTCCTTTAGGATTGACTGGTTTGATCTCCTTGGAGTCCAAGGGACTCTTAAGAGTCTTCTCCAACACCACCGTTTAAAAGCATAAATTATTCAGCTCTGAGCTTTTTTATAATCCAACTCTGACATCCACACATGACTACTGGAAAAACCATAGCTTTGACTATACCAACCTTTGTTGGTAAAGTGATGTCTCTGCTTTTTAATACGCTATCTAGGTTGGTCATAGCTTTTCTTCCAAGGAGCAAGCATCTTTTAATTTGCACTTGGTATTTTATTAATTTGTTTACACATCTGGTTATCCTACTAAACCATATTTTGTAAAGTAGGGACAATACGATGTTAATCTACATATGTGTTAAGCACGATTGACATATAAAATGCATAAAAGTACATGTATTTTGAGTGAACGAATTAACAGTTGATTATCAGTGATCACTGTAAGTACCCAAGCAATCATTGCTCATTAAGAGCAGGCTTGAATTAAGTTTTACTCATTCAGGACTTATGCTGCTTGTGGAAAGATCCTGCTCTTTGAGTTTTTGAGAGTTCTCCCAATAGTTCTATGTGACCTAGATTTGTTTGGAAGGGCATCTTAATTAGTTTTTTTTTACAAATATGAATATATAGCTCAAATTTCTCAGTGTGCTATTTAACATATTAATAATTTCTTGAATCTTACTTCTTGAATATTATCATACTTAAAATAACATTCAATTCTGTGTTTTAATAAAACATTTTAATTTTCTTTCAGGAAACAAGAATTCAGATTATTCTAGATGTTAAATTCTAGGACTTCTTACAACTTTTCGTCTTTTCCCTATCTCCCAATGACTATCACTGATGTATAAGGTAAATTTTATCTACAGGAGAGACATCAATTAGCAGAAGTGCACTTCTGATTATTATGAGATAATAAATTGAAAAGTCAATGTGATAAAAAAATAAATAAAAATCAACATGCTTTCCATAAACCAGAAGGATATAAATTCCTCCTAAATATAGTAATACCAAATAACGTATACATTATCAGTAAATTAACCATAATAAATATTGAGACAGGTTTTATAATCATATATTTGAAATTTGGTCCATAAAATATTGGAATAGTTGGACAGAATTCAAATACCCTTAGTATTCACAGCCTCACAGCCTCAGACAAATTGTGTTTACAATTTTAAGGAAATTCACACTGAAATATGGATTAAACAAGATGCCTGAGATTTCCATAAAATAATTGTGGGAAACATGGGGACTTAGATGAAACAAGTTTGGCCATGGAATGATAATTGCTGAATTTGGATTCACTATTTTATGCTTTCTACATTTATATACATTTGCAGATTTATATCATAAGAATTTAAAAATAAAAGTTCAGTGGGGAGAATACATTTTGATTAATTGAAGAGTGCTTATAGATTTTTTTGGTTTGTTTTATGGTTAACTGAAATACATCGAGTCTTCCAAAATAGGATGGAAATCTAGTTTATATTACCTATATTATTCATTGGTATCATCATGTAATTAACAATAAAAGCAATTTTCTGTTAAATTCCTTCAAATTTACAATTTCCATACCTCTCTCATTTAGCAATCTTACTTGGCAACTTTGTTACTGTAACATAAGGCATGATTTACAGGCTTCAATGAGCTGTAGAAAGGGCATGCAACTGAGAACCATGTGACCTTGGTTTCTATCCTGCCTTTGCTCTTGGGAATCTCTGTGACCTGGGACAAATTGTTTAATCATTCTGTGTCTAACTTTCATCATTTGTATAATGAAGGAGTTACAATTAATCTTTTCTACAATTCAGCCCTCTACCATTTTTTTTTTTTTTGGACATTTTATTCTGAAAAGTAAAAGAGGATTTTCCTAAAAACAGACAGGAAGGAACTTAAAACTATTTTCTAAACCCTTAAGTCATGGGCCAAATAATATTCAAAATAGAAAAGCAATTTACCTTAAGGTCCTTAAGAAAGGACCTTAACTTTGTATTAGAGAAAGGGGGAAATACAACTCAAATTTAAAGAGAAATATCTGATGATTTTATCAGGATGAAGCAAAAAGGTGCTAAAATGGAAAACTCAAGCTTGATAACACAATTTGTGTAAGTACTGTAGCAAAGAGAAACCATGAGGTAACCTGGGTATTTAATTTGGCATTGCCCAAATTCCATCTAGTTTATTCTTGGTAATTTTAGTAAAATCCAGTATACTTGGGAATATCCAAATGGTAAACATATAAGTGTTGAAAGGGTTACAAAACAGGCAAAGCTAAGGGAATTAGGACCAGCTGACCCAGGGAAAAGAATGCTGGACCAAGGGAAGCTGTAATAACAACCTTCAAATAGGCAAAGAAATATTACCCAGAGGAAGATAAGGAGCTGTTTTAGTCAGCTGGGTAGAGTCGGAGCTTATATTACAGAAAAAAGAATTATAGTTAGGCTTAGGAAAAACTTCCTGGCACCTGGGAAATTGGAAATGCTTCTTCTCTGGAGATCTTTAAGCAAAGGGAAGACATCTACCTTGAGATGATTTTAGTGTAGCCTTCTTGCAGTTGTGAGGATGACTAAATGATGCGTATCTAGTGATTTATGTCCAAATCTTATAGATGTGGGTGAAAATAATTGCTTTGGTGTGGACTGCAGATACAAATCTGGCAGACACAGATCAGGCCTCATTTCCTTCTCTGATTCTTTCAATTTCCTGCTCCCTTGAACTATCATAATCATCAACATCAAAAAGTTCTTATTAAGCTCTAGGTACAGGTGGAATATACCAGCTTACTGCCAATAAAAGAACATAATCTCCATTCTCTTGAGTGTCTAGTCCCTTCCCCCCAAGAAAAAATGCAACAAAGTCACAGGGATGTAACTTACACCACAGGGCACATAGACACTAATATTATAACAACTTTGTATGGTATATAATACATGAAAAGGTCGAATCATTATGTTGTACCTGTGGGGGAAGAAAAGCATTGTGATAAAAGTCCAACAAGGAAAGGCTGGCTTACGGTTTTCATTGCTGGTTTAGTTTGGTTTGTGATTCCTTTTCTATAGGAGCCCTTTTAAGTTCCTTAATGGCTGAGAGGGTTAAAAAAGAGAGAGATGATTGTGCAACATTATGACTGATGTGTTAGCAGACAATTAATGCTGCTAGAACAGAGGAGGACAGGGGCATGAGAATTAAGGTAATAGGTGACATCATCATAAGAGGAAAATAGAAGGAAAATAGCAGGAGTTAGTGTAAACAAATGAAAAAAGGCAACTTTTAACTTCTCTAGTAGGTCAGCAAATATTTATTAAGTACTAAGAGCTAAATGCAAATACACAGTTTTTGTCTTCATGGTGCCTACCACTGCTCTGCTATGGCTACAGGCCTAAACAAGGGTATCAAAATTATTGGGGTTAAAGAGGACAGTCAAAAATAAATAAATAAATAAATAAAAATAAAGAGGACAGCCATACCTATGTATACATATAGCTGATTTATGCTATTGTACAGCAGAAACTAATACAATATTGTAAAGCAATTATACTCAAATTAAAAATAAAATACAGGAAAAAAAAATACAGCCATGTCCCTTCTTTGAAAGTCATTATTAGAGCACTCTGATTTCGGTTTTAGTACTGACTCTGTAATACAGGGAAATCTGTTTTTTTGTGGGCAAAACATAAATGACATTGGTGACCTGACTTGCAGACTTGGTTGACATACAGCATGAAATGCTTCCATCTAAGGAAATCACTATTAGTATGAACTTTGACCCTTCTGTTCTCTCTACTGTTATGCTGAATTTTTTATGTACTTGCCTTTACCTCCACCCCCCACTTCCAGTACTAGCAGTGTACTGATATAAGATGAAAGAAAAAGCAAGCTGTTGAAGAGATAGTACACATACCACATAAATACAATTGTTAAATGTGTTTAAACTATACCTTCAACACTTCATTTAAGGATGTCTGGAAAGTGGCCAAAATACATCTTAAAAAGGTAATCGTGGTGACTCTATGGGGAAAAGAATTGTTCAATTAGATGTGAAAGTTTTTCTTTTCCATTTCTTTCTCTTTAACCTGTAAGCACTATGCAGTGAGATGAAACTTCTCCCTTTAATAATATTGAATTTTCAATTTGATGTTTTAAATAATGTAAATTTTTTATTTAGAAAATTATTTTTAGTTTATTGTTCAATAATTGTTTTTATAACTTTTTTTGTTTCAAAAAGGATATGAGTTGGCTCATTAGTCAGTTATATTTCTTTATGAGAGGTGAGATTTGTTTTAATTATGTGTGTGTGTGTGTGTGTGTGTGTGTGTGCACATGTATATATGTGTGTCTTAATAAATGTGTTGAGGAGAAAAAACCTTAGTGGAGACCCATTCTGAATATACAATTTAAATAAGTAAAATACAATTCAATTTACAAAAATGTTACTTTATACTAAATTGTTCAACTGTTCAAGAAACTGCCTACAAGTAAAATTTTTACACATGTGATATGGATGAGAACAAACAAGAGCCTATACACAATGTCATCCAGTTATTTTTTGAATGTACACTGAGGTCACCCTTTCCAATCAGTGGGATCAGGGATGACTTCCCAGTTTCAGGTGTTGTTTGTGAAAATTTTCAAAGTAATGTGATTAAGGAAGTAATTTAATTAGCCTTATTTTCCATTTGGGAGCCAAAATCATGAAAAAGAACATGCTCGAATACACATCTCAAAGCATTAGAGATGCATTTTCCACCCTGTGCCATTGGAACAAAGTTCAAGTACTAGTATTAGATGAATCACAATTCTGTTCTTACTTCTGTAAGCCCCATCACATATATGAATCATTAATTTCAGTTTCAAATGATTTAAATAGAGCCCAGAAAGATTCTATGAGTCATTAGGGTCTCTGACTTAGATAGTGATTTTGTATCTCATTCTCCACTTTCTTATAGGAAATCAGATCCAGATTGCAGGCCATCTCCCCTACACCTGAACATGAATGTCACTTATGATTTTCATAGGACTAGTTAAATCAACAGAGATAAATAAAGCACTGACTATGCATATAAAATAAAGGCTTCCCAAGTGGCGCTACTAGTAAAGAACCCACCTGCCAATGCAGGTAGACAGAAGAGACCCAGGTTTGACCTCTGGGTTGGGAAGATCCCCTGGAGAAGAAAATGGCAATCTACTCCAGTATTCTTGCCTGGAGAATCCCACAGAGGAATCTGACAGGCTGCAGTCCATAGGGTCCTAAAGAGTCAGAGACGACTGAAGCAACTTAGCATGCATGCATATGAAATGCCCTTTCACATTAAGCTTCCAAACTGATGGAACTCTGTTAGTTGTTTGAAAAATCACCAGTGGAACTGAAATTCATTTTAGATAACGGACGGCTTTTTGTTTTCAAAAATTTTCTATATTTCATTTTTTTAAAGAGAAATTACCCTTAAGTCTGTTAGCTCAGCAGCTCTGGGTTCTACACTCTAAAGAGCAGACTTCACTTATTTGTCTTAATATCTACTGCCATATCAAAGATCTGCAAGCTTTTTCTGTAAAGGGACAGATGGCAAATATTTTAGGCCTCGTGTGCCATACAAACTCTGTTGCAAGGACTCAACTTTGTCATTATACCACAAAGGCAGTGGCTGACATTACATAAATGAATGAGTGCATCAGTATTCCAATATGACTTTATTTATAAAAGAAGAGTCAGCTTGGATGTGGCCCGTGGGCTGTAGTTTGCCAACTTTTGGTCTATAAAATGGCTATATTCATAAAACAGTGGATACAGGAAAGGTTCTATGCCAAATTTAAGGGCATAGGAGTAAAAATTCAAAGACCTTTTTCTTTTAAAATTTATTTTCCCAGTTTTATTGAGATACAATTGGTATAAAACATTGTATTAGTTTTAGGTATATGATATCATGATTTGGTATCTGTGAAAATTATGAGATGATAACCACAATAAATTTAGTTAACATTGATTACCTCACATAGTTACAAATTTTTTCTTATGATGAGAACTTCTAAAATCTACTCTTTTAGCTTCTTTCAAACATATAATTCAGTATTGTTAACTACAGTTGCCATGCTGTACATTCTATCCCCAGGACTTATTTATAACTAGAAATCTGTACCTTTTGATCACCTTTACCCATTTCACCTAGCACCCACTTCCCACCCTGGCAACCACCAATCTATTCTCTGTATCTATGATTTCAGTTTTTTTTTTAGATTTTACAAATGAACATTTAATCATTGCTCCATGTTCTAGAACTTACATATACTGCTATACATTCCTTTGCTTTTGAAAAAGTGGAATTTGTTTCTTCACTGGACCATGGGGGAAATGCACGTTGTATACATGTTTGTTGTTAGATGGACTCTAATTTTGTTTCACACCACCTTCATCACTGATTTTGCAAATCTGCCCACTTATTCCTGCTTGATTCATATTTACATACATACTCCACACTGGCTCAAAGTCCATGTTCTGTTTTCTTTCTTTCCCTTTTTTTTTTTTAACCACTTCTGTCCCTGCCAAAACACTAAAAGTCAGTGTTTATAAAATTAGATCAATAAACACAAATTGATTACACTAGGTACCAGGCCTTATGAAAAGAATGGGACTCAGATACAGCACTTCAGGGAGTGCATGTGCTGTGCTGTGCTTAGTCGCTCAGGCATGCAGTCATGACTGACTCTTTGCAACCCTTTAGACTATAGCCTGCCAGGCTCCTTTGCCCATGGGATTCTCCAGGCAAGAATATTGGAATTGGGTAACCACACTGTCCTCCAGGGTATCTTCCCAACCCAGGGACTGAACCGGAGTCTCCCGTGTCTCTTGCATTACAGGCATTACAGGCATTACAGATTGCATTACAGATTCTTCACATGCTGAGCCATTGGGGAAGCCCCATGGAGTATACACCCAGTTAGGAAAACAAATAAGCAAAATTAATAGGTAAACACAATGCATGCATTAGATAGTATTGAAGCATGTCTGAGGGAGATCTGTCTGCCTTAGGAAATTTTTTCAAAGATGTAATGATGAGCTGAATTTGAAGAATACACAAGTTATCCAGGAAGAAAAGGAGGGAAAAGTCTTTCCAAGTAGAGCAAAAGTCACGTGCAAAGGTCTAGAGGTGTGTGAGCCCACGAGTGCTCTGGGAACTGTAGGCAGTGCAAGTGAAGCCTGTTATGGTTAATGATGCTGGAGAGATGAACTTGGTTACATCACGCTAAGTTTGAACTTGGTTCCACTGACGAATTTGAAGAAGGAATGTGGTATGATCGGATTTACACTTCAAAGTCTGCAAGTGAGAAATATAATGGAGTCAACAAAAGGTGTAAGATGCAGGTCTGGTGAGAAGGCCTTTGAAATAATTTAGGGAAAAGATAAGGAGGCTCTGAAGTAAGATAGTAATAGTATTTATTAAGGCTTTCCTGGTGGCTCAGAGGGTAAAGAATCTGCCTACAATGCAGGAGACCTGGGTTCAATCCCTGGGTTGGGAAGACTCCCCCGGAGAAGGGAATGGCTACCCACTTTAGTAGTTCTGCCTGGAGAATTTCACGGGTAGAGAAGTCTTGTGGGCTACAGTCCACAGGGCTGCAAGGAGTTGGACATGACTGAGTGACTGATACACAGTGCAGGTGGAGGCAGGGAAACCTAAATAGAACTCTCCTGTTGATCTGAGCATTCTAGTATGTACCTGGTATGATGCTTTACCTTGACAAAATCCTTACAACAGTAACATAAGGAGAGGGTTGAATGAAACTGCAAGCATCTCATTTTACACATGAAGAAACTAATTTGGGTTAAATAATTTGCTCAGGTTTGCAAGATGACAAAGATGAGATCTGCACTCATATCTTTGTGACTCCAAGCTTACTTTGTAAATTTTTAGGACATATTCATCATTGATAAGAAGACCAGGGAAGGTGGGAGCTTTATCAAGAAGAATGATCAATAATCTCAAATGCCTCAACAGAAATTAAAAGATGAAAGACCCAAACTACATTGAAAGGATTGGACAGTCATGGATGACCTTAGAGGAGGGTAGTTTCCTTGGGGTAAGGAGGCCTGAGATCAGGTGGTTCACGGAAGAGAGATGAATGAGGGGTAAGGTGGTATGGGAACGACCCTCTCAAGACATTTCTCACTAATTAAAATAATTTTAAATATTCTGTGGCTTTCCCACTGCTCTCTGTGGATTATTCCTCAAACAACTGAACTACCTGACATAAAAATATCTTTACTCATGCTTAGAGTGGTGTCTGCTAAACAGTGGGTGCTCTATAAATCTGTCGACTGAATAAACTTTCTTCGTTAGTACTGATTCTCAAGAAAAACCAGAAATACTTAACGTCTATGTTTTGGACACAGATCTGTTGATAATGTCCAGTCCCAAAGGAGAAGTATTCATTCTCTATGGTGTTTGAGGAATCTTTTGGTCCCTTTCAAGGAGGGAGAAAATGTCAACTCCAGTTAATAAGAAGTATAAAGCCGGATCCTCTGCCTGAGGTCACATAATGTACCATGGTGAAGGTTGAAGACAAGATTGCCTGTGGTTGCCACTGACATGCTTCCACACACTGTGGACCCAAATCCTTCTGCTCTGGCAGTAAATGTCTTTTTCTTTCCTTGATTTTCTTCTGCTCCACTCCCCTTTATTAATCTAGATCTTATGTTACAGTTCTGGTAATAGTTCTTGCTGACCTGTATTTTCTTCTGTTTTTCTCACATATAAACTAGGTCTCTATTTCCAAAACTGCCTGATAGTATTTCACTAATTCTACAAATATTAAGCATCTGTGCACCAACACAAATTTTTGGCACTGTGAAAACAGCAGTGAATGGCAGTGTGTTCCCTTCCTTGTTTTAAAGTGAGCTCACTTTGAAAGATTTCCACTTGCTTGGTGTTACACTGACTTGATTTTACATCGACTTGATCTTACACCATCTCTGCTTTGTATTTATGGTCTTCTTCCAAGCAGCTGACCAAATGTTCACTGCTCTATTTGTAGCATGGCCCAAACTCTTAAGCCTCACTGAGGTGAAACCGTGGGGACCATATTTTCCATTTAACATTAAGGGCCTCTTCCTTCCTCTTTCAGATAGCTCCTTTTGGTGCTTCAGTGGTTTTCTGCTTTTTTTTCTTTTTTGGTTGGCAAATCAGACTCAACTCTTTTCCTTTGTCTCCAATTCTCATGTACTGATATATTTCAGACAATTTATCTGGGCAGATCTGACCCACTATATTTTCTATTCCTTTTGCAGACAGTGATAAGGTTTTCCCATGTTAGTATCTTCTACTCATAATTTGAGTTTACTAGGTAAGCCACTGAGAATCCTGACCTTATTTTGATCCTCTCATTTTATATTTCATACCAAAGGAAAACAAACTTCACAGTCACATCTATACCAAAATTAAAGATACAGAAAATACTTTCTATCTGCAGAAGTTAATACAAATAATGTCATTTTCTTATTGAGGCTGGTTTTATTATTCATGCCTTCCGCTTTAAAGAAATTGTAAAGAGTCTATTTGTTCTGTTTATTTTTTGATGTCTTGTTAGCATGAAGCAAATATTCTGAATCCATTTGGAGAAATTTACAGAAGGCTTACAGTTGGGTCTTCTGTTAAGTTTGTCTTGGAAGACGGTATCATAACTGCTGTAGGAGAGTAATAAAAAGTGTTTCCAGAGCATAAGTAAAAAATGTGGTCAAAAACTCTCAGAGCTGAAGGGACATCAGAGATAAGGAAATTCAACTGCACACTTTTAGAGATGAGGAAACCAAAGCTGGAAAAGATGACGATGTTACTTAAATTCAGGGCATAGTTTCCACTTATTTTCTTTGCTCTACAACTGCTTACATCATAGGATCTTGATGCTATATCCAGGTATGTGGGTGTGTACATACTGCTAATCAGATTCTTGGAGAAGATTAAAGTTACTGTTTGAGATTATTTTAGAGCTTCAACTTTGACTATGATGTCTTCTTATGTGAAATCCTAAAATATATGTGTGCATTTTGCTTACTGTATGAACAGGAAAATCACAAAAAGCAGAAGGGTTCTCTTGAAGTTTACTGTCAAATGCAGTCACTGGCAACATTTTGGACCTTGTTAACTCTTATTTTAATGAAAGATAGGGTAGGGGTTAGAAGTTGTGTATTGAAAAGACTCACTTGCTCAGAAATGACCCCTCCAATCAACCTGCCCATTAGAGATTCATTTAGTTAACCAAACTCATCTATTAAATGGATTGTAATTAGCTCACCAGATTGCTTCTGTGCCTCTCAGATCTGCTGCAATGAATAAATTGAAGTTTGATCTTGAGCAGGGAGGAATGCTTTTGAGAAGGGCAGGCAGAAATCAAGTTACGAGTAGCTAGAGCTTTGGGAGAGGTGGGCAGAAAGAAGACTGCAAAGGTACCAAAAATCTCTAATTTTCAATGCTGCCTTTAGCCAAAGTATTCAAATGGAAAGCACATACATACTATAAAGTATGTGTGAGCAATTAGGCAGATTATGCTCTGGACATGGTAAAAAGGTCCAACTTTGAAGAAAAATATTTCATGGCGCTGGAAAGGCAACTGAAGATCAGGGTGAAAGTTTAAGAGCATATGGGCAAGTGAATCCATATAAGATAGTTTTATGAGATGGTAAAATATTTATTTCTCTTTGCCTGTTAATGATATCAGTTATTACCTCTCTCCAAATAAACCATCCCTGCTGGAAATAACTAGAGCTCATTACGAAGCTTAAAAAGGGTATATGGCATTTGCAAGCACTGGAATTCAAGACTGCATAGGTTATATATACACTCAAAGGACAGATTTTGGCTGGATTGGCTGGACTGATGATTTCATATCCAAAATACCCACCATGCCACTGATTAGACTGAATTGATCTGTACTTTTCTGAATGGTCTTTTCCCCCACCTCTATCAGTAAGGTGAATACAATGATACTGGTTTCTGTGCCTATAGACATACTAAAAGAATAAAAGTTGACTTCATACACATTTATTAGTTATATGATTGACTAGTTACTTGATCTTTCTAAGCCTCGGTTTAACTATCTATAAAATGGGGATAATGGTAGTCTTTGTCTCATTGAGTTGCTGTAATTTCATTAGGGTTAAATGAGATGTACTCATACAAAACCTTAGAAGAGAATCTGGCACATAGTAAGCACTCAATTCGTGTTAGCCCAGTGTTCTCCATAAAGGTCATCTCTTCTTGCTCCCAGACAAGAATGCACATGAATTGGTTAGTCTGAATGTCAAGAAGAGGAGGAAGAAGAAGATATCATAATAAGGTTTCAACGGCAGCAGTTCTGGCCCTCCAAGCTTTCCCCTCCTCTCTCTGACCTGACTTCTGTATTCTTCTGTAAACCTAACTAGTGGGACTCCTCCTGCCTCCTCTCCTTAGACCTTCAGTGTTCTGACCATGGTTAGCATGGCAAAGCTTATTTCTGACCATCCATAACCCTGATCTTGCATCTTGTTTCTGTATTTGCATCACAACAGCTCTATCTTATGAACTGAGGCACATTAAAAACTCCCACTCTCTTTCTCTTAGAGAAAACATGAATTCTAAGTAGGTGAAGGTTTCAAAATTATTCAGTCGCCACCTGATAACCTGACCTCATTTTTTCTCTTTGCTCTTAGAAGAGAAACATGAAAATTATGTTAAATTGGCAAGGTCTATTAAAATTTTTTGAGAACTTTATTTTTTAACTTTATACCTACCTGTATGTTTCAAATGTTTAACAAGTCTACACCATTTTTATAATGTAAAGAAACCTACATATGCGAAATATAATAATATTCCTCTTCTGCCTAAATTGTGATTTGTCCTATGTGTCCTAGCTTCCACCTTATTGAAAACTGGATTAAAAAAAACAATGAGCTCATTTTACAAATATCCTTATGTCTCCATTTGGCAATATAGTTGCTGAATGACCAACTGAATACTTAAGAACCCAGGAAACAGTGTATTGAAGCCCCAGGATTATTTTATCCCAGTTAACATCTGGGGCTTAATTGAGGGCAAAGATCACAACTTAAAGAATTTTATGTTAATGTTTATAAACCATATTCTCACCCTATATAGCTCTATGAGAATTTCCGCAAGGGAGGTTTCTGAATTCTTTCACAGATTTCCCTGAGGGAATTCTCACAGAATTATATAGGATGAGAATCTGGCCTTCCTAGGCTTTATGATATGTTTAGAGAGGGGAGTAGGAGCTCAGCTAGGTTATTTTTATTTTCCGCTGAATTCTTCTGGGGGAAGTTGTACTTTTTGAATCAAGATTGTATGTGTTTTAAAATTTCCAAAGACTTTAAAACAACAGGGTCCGAAGAATGCAGTAATGTTTAATAGTCTAAAACTTGGATTTGAACATGTGATTTGAGAAGATATTTCCCAAACCTTTTAAATAAGTGTTTCTTCTTCTATGGTTTCTATAAGCAGAAAATCTGGGAATAAAATACCATATTTAAGTTGGAATTTAGATTTAAAAGCCTTTGATTAATGAGGTAGTTCTTTTTGAAATGACTAGAGTCCACATTTATGGTTTATTATTAGTAAAACTTTACATTAGAACAGTTGTAAATAGTCTATTATGTTAATATGACAGGCAAATTAACAAATAGTGTAACAGCGTGAAACATAATACAGCATGTTTCCCCAAAAGGTCAAAGTGCCAACAGTACTGAATAAAATGATTCTCTTGTTTCTTGAGGTGACTTAAAGGGCAGCTCCTAAAATATGAGTTGTAGTCCTTTAAATGTCTACATTATTATGACAATGCTGAGGACTTCAGTCATAACTTCAATATCTATCCTGGAGAACAGGAAAAAAGAAAGTGTATTAGAAATATTCTTCATTTCCACTTCATGAAATTTCAAGATTAGGACCTCAGTAGGTTATTTTCCCTGGAATCTTTCTGATTTTGTTCTTTCTGTTACCCACATAATTTTATGTACTGTAAATGAATTCTTTTTAAGATGAAGATAATGAATACAGTTTTATGTGACAGTATTGACATCTCTGACTCACTTTATATGCACATGTTGTATAATTACTCATACTTTCCTCTTCTGAGTTGGTGATCTGATGTGGACATCCATGGATTTTAAAAATACACAAAAATATCCATATAAAATGAAGCCAAGGGTCAGCAATCAACCAGTAAATTCAGAATGGAAACAATGAATTTTTAAAAAAATTCCTTGCTAGAGATGCAGAGGTAGGTAGCCATCTTTTTGTCTTCATGAAGCTAATGATTCATCAGAATTTCTTTTATTCATCAGAATTTCTCCTACATGCTAGATGCTTTCACAAGTTACCTCATTTTCTTCTGGCAACAACCCTGGTAGGTATGCATAATTAATCCTGTTTTACAGTTGAGGAAATAAAGATTCAGAGGTAAAATGACTTTTGCCTGGTCACTCAATTGGTGTGTGGCACATTTGAGAACTGAATCCAACTCTAACACTGATCTCTGCTCACTACAATACAACACAAAAATTAGGGTACATTAAGACATCCCCAGTGGTCTAATGGTTAAGACTCTATGCTTCAACTGCAGGGAACATGGGTTTGATCCCTGGTTGGGGAAGTTCTGCATGCTACATGGGGCAGACTCCTTCCCCGCTCAGAAGTTAGATAATAGTTTTGGGGGAATTTAGAAAGCATGCCCAGTTAGTCTATCATACTGTGCCATGTCTGTGCACACTTTTTTCAGTAAGTCATTACTGAAACTAGCAGTGTGTCCTCAACTTGGGCCATCTAAAATGATGGTTTTTGTTTCATCAAAGGTTTATAAAATCTAACTTGAATCTCCTGAATGAAGAACTCAAAAGACTCTCACTCAAGGTAAGACTCAAACTTGCATGCATGCTATGTTACTTCAGTCATGTCCAACCTTTGCGATCCTATGGACTCTAGCCCATCAGGCTTCTCCATCCATGTATTCTCTAGGCAAGAATACTGGAGTGGGTTTCCATGCCCTCTTCAAGGGGATCTTCCTGATCCAGGGATTGAACCTGAGTCTCCTGCATCTCCTGCAATGAAGGTAGACTCTTTACCACTGAGCCACGAGTGAAACCTGAGAATCAAACGTTACACTCTCCCTACTGTTTCCCTTAGCAGGATTTTCACAGACTTGATCAAGCAGTTTGATTAACCAAGATATAAAGTTGGTTAAATATCTCCATCTAATAGTTCTTATTGACAACTCTCAGGTATACGTGTATATACCAAAACATAAACTACATACTGTATTTATGTTTCTGGGCTAAGGAGTCTTTACAAATGTACTGGAGAACTTTAGGAGTGACACATTGAGGCAGATAATCTATGAGATCCAGAGAAGGAACTTTATGGAAAGGTCTGTATTCTTAAGTACACTAGGGACATTTTCTTAAAAGCAATTTTCTAAACGACTTTAAGAGGCTGGTGGGCTTACTCTCTCCTACTCTCTTGCTTATCATGGATGGCTGAGTCCCAGCTTAAGCAGAGTTGCTCAAATACCCCATTGGCTGACCTGGAGGAACAGTGTCAGGGTTAGGGAGGCCCAGATTCCTCAGGACTCCGCACAAGCCTGACAATTCCTTAGATTGTTTGCCAAAGTCTATTGTAGGGTGAATGTGGCTCAGAGTAGGACTTGAGCCGCCCGCTCTCAGCCACAGACAAGCCATCTAAGTGCACATAGTGCCTTTGGTATGCAAATGACATTTCAAGGAGGTCTCCTAGCTCTTCCTCCAGAGCAAGCTGCTGCTTCTAAAAGCTCTAAGCCCAGAACTGACAATGGTCAATAGGGAACTTTTTACAAGAATTCTGCTTGAGAGGTGAGTCATACGGCTATTGCCTGAGGATGCACGCAACTGCTCTGTGGTGCGGTCACTCACTCTCTCAAGACCTGAGGACTCCAGTCTATGTCCAGAACTCTCTCTGACCTCTTCATGTAGGGCGAGAGGTGAGACAAACAGAGGAAAATAAGACCAGGGTCAAGTCACTAGCTTTATTTTCCAGCTTTAATTCCTGTTCCTCCTTATTCTTTTATCTTTTTAAAGATGTAGTAGCAATCAGAAGGGGGAGAAAAGCCTATTAAAATGTTCAGATGCCTTTTGAAAAGAAATTAAATTTCCCTATTTTCTAAATTTAAAAAGTGTTTTACCCTTCCTTGAGATTCTGTTCTGTTGCACACATGCCATTTAATAGAAGGAGCATCAGATTTAGTCTGGGAAAGTCCTGGCTTGGTCCTAGTTAGAGATGTGATTTTATTTTCATTTGGTCATTATTTTATCAGTTGTAAAATGGTGATTTAAACCTATCTCACTGGATTTTGGGGAGAATTAAGTGAGATAATGTCTACTAAGACCCTGGTGGAGGCCCTATACAGTAGGCACTTACAGATACAGAGCCAATATTATTAACCTGGAGAGATAACTGAACATTTTTCCTCTAAGGATACTCCCTTTTCTGGGTTTCAAATGGACAGGAAGCATTATTAATATTGTTGATGGTATTTTACCCAAATCTTGTGATTTTGTACATTCTGTCTTTTCTGTGAAAAGGCCTTCTCACTTAGAACAAAAAGAAGCTACTCTTATTTACTCATGGAAGAAAAAGAAAGCATTTAATCAAGCTAGCAAACAGTGATTAAGGATCCTAGTGACTTCTGGTTCCATAAGTGTTAACAATAAGTCATTGTAATACAGCCTTGCTTCTCATTCAGACACTCTCCAGACAGTCCCTACATCTTCAAAAAGTGGTCCATATTTACTACCATCTCCTGAGGCTGTGCTGTCCACACACATTTGGAGTTGTGAAGTGGTCTCCTAATTAGGACTTCTGCTACCCATCGCTCTCCATTCTAATCCATATTGTATCTGATACTATATGTATACTCCTCTGCTCCCATTACACATGAAACTAACCAAGATCTCTGAAAGACAAATAGTGTATATTAATGCATATATATGAAATCTAGAAAAATGGTACTGATGAAGTTATTGGCAGGGCAGGAATACAGACTGACATAGAGGATGAACATGTGGACACAGGAGCCGAAGGTGAGTGTGGAACGAACTGGGAGAGTAGCACTGACATTTATACATGACCGTGTGTAAAAGAGATAGCTAGTGGGGAGATGCTCTATAGCAAGGGAGCTCAGCTTGGTGCTCTGTAATGACCTAGAGGGGTGGGATGGGGTGATAGGAGGGAGGCGGAAGAGGAGGAGATATGTGTATACATATAGCTGACATAAGAGATGCATGTTTGATCCCTGGGTTGGGAAGATCCCCTGGAGGAGAGCAAGGCAACCCACTCAGTATTCTTCCCTGGAGGATCCCATGGACAAAGGAGCCTGGTGGGTTACAGTTCATAGTATTGCAAAATGTCGAACATGACTGACGCGACTTAGCATGCACGTACATATGCCCTGATATCTAATCTTGCTTCCTGCTAACACTGTCTTATTCAATACACTCATGATTTTAAAACTGTCTTATGTTGAAGGATGGGGCATATGAATTAGAAGCCTAGAAGAAAAAAGTAGTTTCCAAGAGGTACATAATTTTACTTCAGACAGTTAGCATTTCAAAACCAATCTATGGCACATAGCAAATCACTAAAAATATATACGGCCTTTTCAGTATTTCTTTCAAGGATTTGGAAATGCAGTTTTCTGATGGCCTGGATTTCCTTTAATGGAACATCTGCTGTGGAAGTGTGCTGTTTCCCTATGCTTTCTTCCAGATATCCAGAAAGTCTGAGGATTAACTAATTTAAGATTCATCAGGGTGTTCTGTTCACTAATTGTGACTAAATGTCAGGACATATAGCTGATGTTTGATTTGAAAGTGTTCCTATTTCATAGATCACATCCTGGGCCATAAATCTGGTCTTGGAAAATTCAAAAAAATTGAAATCATTCCAGTCATCTTTTCTGACCACAGTGCAGTAAGATTAGATCTCAATTACAGGAAAAAAAATTGTTAAAAATTCAAACATATGGAGGCTACATAACATGCTTCTGAATAACGAACAAATCATAGAAGAAATCAAAAAAGAAATCAAAATATGCATAGAAATGAATGAAAATGAAAACACAACAACCCAAAACCTATGGGACACTGTAAAAGCAGTGCTAAGGGGAAGTTTCATAGCATTACAGGCTTACATCAAGAAACAAGAAAAAAGCCAAATAAATAACCTAACTCTACACCTAAAGCAATTAGAGAAGGAAGAAATGAAGAACCCCAGGGTTAGCAGAAGGAAAGAAATCTTAAAACTCAGGGCAGAAATAAATGCAAAAGAAACTAAAGAGACCATAGCAAAAATCAACAAAGCTAAAAGCTGGTTTTTTGAAAAAATAAACAAAATTGACAAACCATTAGCAAGACTCATTAAGAAACAAAGAGAGAAGAACCAAATTAACAAAATTAGCAATGAAAATGGAGAGATCACAACAGACAACACTGAAATACAAAGGATCATAAGAGACTACTACCAGCAGCTCTATGCCAATAAAATGGACAACTTGGATGAAATGGACAAATTCTTAGAAAAGTATAACTTTCCAAAACTGAACCAGGAAGAAATAGAAGATCTTAACAGAGCCATCACAAGCAAGGAAATCGAAACTGTAATCAAAAATCTTCCAGCAAACAAAAGCCCAGGACCAGATGGCTTCACAGCTGAATTCTACCAAAAATTTAGAGAAGAGCTAACACCTATCTTACTCAAACTCTTCCAGAAAATTGCAGATGAAGGTAAACTTCCCAACTCATTCTATGAGGCCACCATCACCCTAATTCCAAAACCAGACAAAGATGCCACAAAAAAAGAAAACTACAGGCCAATATCACTGATGAACATAGATGCAAAAATCCTTAACAAAATTCTAGCAAACAGAATCCAACAACATATTAAAAAAATCATACACCATGACCAAGTGGGCTTTATCCCAGGAATGCAAAGATTCTTTAATATCCGCAAATCAATCAACGTAATACATCACATTAACAAATTGGAAGATAAAAACCATATGATTATCTCAATAGATGCAGAGAAAGCCTTTGACAAAATTCAACACTCATTTATGATTAAAACTCTCCAGAAAGCAGGAATAGAAGGAACATATTTCAACATAATAAAAGCTATATATGACAAACCCACAGCAAGCATCACCCTCAATGGTGAAAAATTGAAAGCATTTCCTCTGAAATCAGGAACAAGACAAGGATGCCCACTCTCACCACTACTACTCAACATAGTGTTGGAAGTTTTGGCCACAGCAATCAGAGCAGAAAAAGAAGTAAAAGGAATCCAGATAGGGAAAGAAGAAGTGAAACTCTTGCTGTTTGCAGAAGACATGATCCTCTACATAGAAAACCCTAAAGACTCTTCCAGAAAATTACTAGAGCTAATCAATGAATATAGTAAAGTTGCAGGATATAAAATTAACACACAGAAATCCCTTGCATTCCTATATACTAACAATGAAAAAACAGAAAGAGAAATTAAGGAAACAATACCATTCACCATTGCAACAAAAAGAATAAAATACTTAGGAGTATATCTACCTAAAGAAACAAAAGACCTATACATAGAAAACTATAAAACACTGATGAAAGAAATCAAAGAGGACACAAACAGATGGAGAAACATACCGTGTTCATGGATTGGAAGAATCAATATTGTCAAAATGGCTATTCTACCCAAAGCAATCTATAGATTCAATGCAATCCCTATCAAGCTACCAACAGTATTTTTCACAGAACTAGAACAGATAATTTCACAATTTGTACGGAAATACAAAAAACCTCAAAGAGCCAAAGTAATCTTGAGAAAGAAGAATGGAACTGGAGGAATCAATCTGCCTGACTTCAGACTCTACTACAAAGCCACAATCATCAAGACAGTATGGTACTGGCACAAAGACAGAAATATAGATCAATGGAACAGAATAGAAAGCTCAGAGATAAATCCACGAACCTATGGATACCTTATCTTTGACAAAGGAGGCAAGGATATACAATGGAAAAAAGACAATCTCTGTAACAAGTGGTGCTGGGAAAACTGGTCAACCACTTGTAAAAGAATGAAACTAGAACACTTTCTAACACCATACACAAAAATAAACTCAAAATGGATTAAAGATCTAAATGTAAGACCAGAAACTATAAAACTCCTAGAGGAGAACATAGGCAAAACACTCTCCGACATAAATCACAGCAAGATCTTCTATGACCCACCTCCCAGAATATTGGAAATAAAAGCAAAAATAGTTGTAAAGTGATTGGCCTCCAACTAATAAAATAATATTTAAAAAAAAACAAAAACAAAAACAAACAAACAAACAAAAAAAAGCAAAAATAAACAAATGGGACCTAATTAAACTTAAAAGCTTTTGCACAACAAAGGAAACTATAAGTAAGGTGAAAAGACAGCCCTCAGATTGGGAGAAAATAATAGCAAATGAGGAAACAGACAAAGAATTAATCTCAAAAATATACAAGCAACTCCTGAAGCTCAATTCCAGAAAAATAAATGACTCAATCAAAAAATGGGCCAAAGAACTAAACAGACATTTCTCCAAAGAAGACATACAGATGGCTAACAAACACATGAAAAGATGCTCAACATCACTCATTATCAGAGAAATGCAAATCAAAACCACAATGAGGTACCATTACATGCCAGTCAGGATGGATGCTATCCAAAAGTCTACAAGCAATAAATGCTGGAGAGGGTGTGGAGAAAAGGGAACCCTCTTACACTGTTGGTGGGAATGCAAACTAGTACAGCCACTATGGAAAACAGTGTGGAGATTCCTTAAAAAACTGGAAATAGAACTGCCATATGACCCAGCAATCCCACTTCTGGGCATACACACTGAGGAATCCAGATCTGAAAGAGACACATGCATCCCAATGTTCATCACAGCACTGTTTATAATAGCCAGGACATGGAAGCAACCTAGATGTCCATCAGCAGATGAATGGATAAGGAAGCTGTGGTACATATACACCATGGAATATTACTCAGCCGTTAAAAAGAATTCATTTGAATCAGTTCTAATGAGATGGATGAAACTGGAGCCCATTATACAGAGTGAAGTAAGCCAGAAAGATAAAGAACATTACAGTATACTAACACATATATATGGAATTTAGAAAGATGGTAACGATAACCCTATATGCAAAGCAGAAAAAGAGACACAGAAGTACAGAACAGACTTTTGAACTCTGTGGGAGAATGTGAGGGTGGGATGTTTCGAAAGAACAGCATGTATATTATCTAGGGTGAAACAGATCACCAGCCCAGGTTGGATGCATGAGTCAAGTGCTCAGGCCTGGTGGGCTGGGAAGACCCAGAGGAATCAGGTGGAGAGGGAGGTGGGAGGGGGGATCGGGATGGGGAATATGTGTAACTCTATGGCTGATTCATATCAATGTATGACAAAACCCACTGAAAAAAAAATAAAAAGAAAGTGTTCCTATTTCATAATTTAGCTTTTCTTAAGTGAAACACTTGATAGAAGTACAGCAAAAAATAAGATAAAAAAGGCAAAGAAAGGAATCAGTTCTGTTTTCTTCTGTCATGGCTGGTTTCCCAATTGGATAGATTTTTATAGAAGGAATACTTTTCAAAATGCCAGGAACCTTGGTGATAAATCCAGAATGACTGAATATCAATTCTAAGGTAAGACATTTTAATCTTTTCATACTTCTATACCATTTTACGTAAATATAATTTCTTTTTTTTTCTGATGACCTGAGCTTTAAGAAGGTGGCATGATTAGACTGGCCTTGAGCTCCCATTAACACTACACATAAGCTGACATGCAACCTGTCAGCGTTTTCCAGGTCTCTTATGTCATGAGGACATGCTCTAATTATTTGGACCCAGAAGTATTATTAATAGACATGTGGAGCAAGCAGTGCTCGTAACACTTCTTTAGAAACTAATTTCTTGGAAACAGACAAAGACTGACTTTGTTAAGGTTAATTACTTAGTATTTACCACATCTGAAGGAACATTGATTGAGAGAGTTGCTTTATTGAACAAGGCATGTGATACTGAGACTATGGATTTAAGAGTCTCCTGAAATTAGCATGGCTTTTAATTATAAAAGATTTAAGTTGGATATAGCAATTTCAAGCTGAGACTTCTATGTAAATGGTGACAAAACCTACTGACTGAGTGAAAGGAATGAATTGACTATACCGGCAATCTTGGTACTTATCTGTTAAAGATTTGTTGCTTAGTCTCTTTTCAGTCAACTGGGCAGTGCACTGGTTTTGCACATTCTCCTCAAGTCCTTGGGTTACTGCATTGTGAGCTCCTGCCGGGATTACACTGCAGCACACAGCAGGTATGGAGTCTTCCCTTGGAAATACTCTTCAGTTATCCACTATAGGACAATGCAGGATCAAGAACAGGGCTTGGCACCATGGCAAAGAGCATGGGCTCTTGAGTCAGATGGCCTGGTTTTGAATCTGGCTTGACCATTCACTAAATGTGTGACCTCAGGCCAATTACCTGTCTCACCTGTGTCTGTTTTCTCATCGGTCATGCAAGGTCTTGCCCTAACACCCCACCTCCTGCTTTGCCCACCCATCTTCTCCTTTACCCTCTTTTATTTCATGTCATAACTTTTATTGCCACCTGGCACATATGTGTTTGTCCATTTGTTTGTTCACTTTCTGACCCCCTCCACTGGAATTGAAGGTCTGTGAGCGCAAGAACCTACTCTCATTCACCCAGTACATGTAATTGTGCTTGGCACACAATAAAGCAATCTATAGTAAGTTGATGGAGAGCTGAATGAATGGATGAATGGATGGAAAGTGGAGATAGAAGTCTCCAAACTGGGCAAAATGTCAATTTTCTCTGATGCTCCTGGAAGACTCACAATAGTGAGAAAACAAAAAACAAAAAAACCTGGAAGTTTATCACAGGAATAAAGGAAATCTCCAGGAATGGGAAGAAAGAGAGCTTGATACTAGTGGAAAGAATAAAGGTCTAGGTAGTGTTAAATTAGCTTCATGAAATGCATGAGCAGTGAGTCTATCAGATGCAGGCCATAAGAAAGGGCAGCATGCCAAATTGGACTGAGGTAGAGGCTCATTGGAGGAGATGGCTCTATGCCTAGCTGATGACTTGGGGCAGCCCGCACCAGTCATAAAGTGTTCTGTCATCCTAAAACAAACGGAACATTATTCTTTCCTTGGAGGATATATAATCAAAGGCAAATGTTAATAAGGTGATGAATGAAGGAAGCTGCTGATCTAGTTCCATACAATGCTGACACATTACCCAGGTGGTAACATTCAGACAATGAATAGATAAAAAAAATTTAATGCATAAATGCAGAGTAAGGAAAATGCATGGCACCAGATGCTCTTGGCCACTGGGGCAAAAGAAGTGCTTAGTGTCAAAGACAACCTTGGTCCTTGTCATGAGATCAGCTGTCATCGTGGCTGCTCTGAGATTTGGAGCAATGGTTGGTAACGCTTTTCCCTTCATCTTCATTTGAGACTCACTTATCAGGATTTAAAATATAAACAATTGGACTTCCCTGGTGGTGCAGGGGTTAAGATTCTTCACTTCCAGTGCAGGGGACCTGGGTATGATCCCTGGTCAAGGAACTAGATCCCACATGCTGCAATGAAAACCAAGCACAGCCAAATAAATACTTAAAAATAATAAAATAAAATATGAACAAGAACTTATATGACCATCCTGCGTCCTGCTCATTTACAATACTTTACATTGCTTTGGATTTGGTAGCTCCGTATATTGTGATAATCAGGATGCTCAAATACATTGCCACACACTGTAAATCTGGGTAATATCCGTGCCACAGTCATTAGCACCATGTTCCTGAAAGGTATGAAGAGGAGGCGGGAACTGTGCACATAACACTTCACCCCCGTCTACGCCTTCCCCACACGTCTTCAGAACAGATGGCAGAGAGGCATTAGTTGTCTCATGTTTTGTTTTGAAATGTTTCATTGTAAAATAAACAATTCTGCAGTAGAGTTTTTATTTGTTAGCACATGCAACTAGACTTAAAGTTAAATGCTGTTATCCCACTACCCTTGCCCCAAAGCTTGAATCAAACAAAAATAAAAATAAAGCATAGAATCAAAAGGAATGAATGAAGCTGAAACCCTACCTGCAACTTAGATCTTTGTCCTGATGTGTTTCAGCACCCAGAATCTCCCTATTCACCCATAAACTATGTTTTCATTGTGTTGTGTTTAGTTTTATTTTTCATTGCTATTTGTTTAAGATGGTATAGACCAAGTCACTCTAGTAACAATTATTGATTTATTATTGTACCATGTGGGAGGTGCAATGCTAGGCATACAAGTGTAAGGTCACTGCTTTCAAGGGATTTAAACTCTGCTTAAGTATTTTTCTTGAAAAATTATAACTAAAAATACTCAACAGTACATACTAAGTGACAGCTATTGGTTTAGACAACAGCTGCAATTGTAGGTCAGGGGAAGGTGAAATGACACACACATAGAATAGAGAAGGAAATATTTCCTTCCTACATGAGATGTGAGTTGAGATTCAGATAAGCAGACAAGGAGACATTCCACAAAGAAAGGGCAGTGAGGGTAGAGCACTGAGACAGGAAAAGATGAACTATGCTGGGGGCATAGACAATGAGCTGTGGCAGGAATGGTGATGCTAGAGAGGTAGAAAGTCCCCAGACAGAATGCACGAGAGTTTCCTCCAAAATGTAAAAGCTTCAGGATTATCTCAAAACTTATTTGGAAGTTTACTCTGTTGCTGAACAGAGGGCTAGCATACTATACTTCAAATGTGACTCCATTCACTCATTCAGTTAAGAAGCAGTTTGCTGAGCATTTCTGTGTATGCATTAGGTGCTATAGATACAATAAAGTTAGGATACGGTCCTTTGACCTCAAGAAGATGACAGTTTAATGTGAATACAGAGAAATACTTGTGAATTACAATCCAGGTTGAAAGTCATAGCCATGTCAAAATTGGAGTACCTTTGGTCTTTCACAAAAGCCCTGCTTTAAGGAATCCTCATGAGAATAATGAAGAAGTCCAGGGAGGGACTCACATATAATGATAAGTCCCTTCAATACTGCAACACAGGACAACTATATTGACAATACATGGGACTGGTATGCTGTAAATAAATAATACTTTGCCCTTCTTCTTTTAGTATTGGGAAAAAAGAAAAAAAGGAGATCAGGGGAAAAAGTCATCACAATAGAAGGTTAGGACCCCAAAATAAACAGTTGCTTTCAGAAGAGAAAAAAAATGAATACATTCTGTTATTTCTAATCATAGTTAGAGCTTATAGAAAACACATTACAGTACTTTTCTGGCACTCTTCTAGGTGTTTCACATATATTAACTCAATTATCACAATATCTCAGACAGGTATTTGTGCCCCAAGCACAAAGTCAGTAAGAGAAGGAGCTAGGGTTCAAACTCATCTGTATTCTTAAGCAGTAGCCATACAACTTTCTTACATGTGGGAGGATACCTCTGGGTAATGGTGGTACAGCGGAAGGGGGTCTTCAGAAAGATATCAGATAAAGACCTTTTAAATTTAAGGAAACTTAGAATGGGTGGAACGAACTGATATGAGAATCCACATGCTTGTTTTGTTTTTGTGTTTTTCGATTTTATAAGACTGTGGAAGTGTTAGTTGCTCAGTTGTGTCCAACTCTTTGAGACCCCATGGACTATAGCCCCTCCAGGCTTCTCCATCCGTGGGATTTTCCAGGCAAGAATACTGGAGTGGGTTGCTATTTCCTTCTACAGAGGATCTTCCCGACTCAGGGATCGAACCCAGGTCTCCTGCATTACAGGCAGAATCTTTACCTTCTGAGCCACCAGGGAAGCTGGCATAAGACTGTAATAGAATTAAATGTAAAGAGGGAATGGTCTCTTTTAGATAAATAACAATGGTACTGAATACTGACTGAACATCTATTTGTATGTACCTGGTACTCCACACAGTTACCATTATTATTCCCATTTTACACTATCAACAACAACAAAAATTGAAGAGACTCCTATTACAAAGAAAGAAGTTTGTTTGGTCTTTATCACAACCTACACAGTTAGCAAGGGCTGGAATTTAGATGTGTCTGACAAATCTTTACCATCACATTACACATTAATTAAATGTCCAGGTTATTGGCCTTGTGGATTTTCTGCATTTGTCTTTCTTCTATTAATCTGTTAGGATCCAAAAGGTCTGCTAGGCTGTAGTGGAGTTAGGGAATGGCACTGTGGGGATAAGGTTGTATTTCTTTGACAAGGTAGCTGACTCTTCATGACATTTTGGAACCAGAAAAACCATCTGGGAACCATTAGGGACAATCCATACCTGTCTCTACTGAAAGTGTGAAAAATTGTGAATCTCTTTCCAATAACCAATAGTTAAATATTTATCTATGAACTATTCTTTCTCTTAAAATAAGAAATTTTGTCTACATGACACATCTTAAGTTAAAAGGTACAGAAACTGAACTGGTAGGGTACCATAATCATCAGAAGTACAGGATTTGGAGGTTATGCTATTTCTATTAAATTTCTGATGACCAAATAAGAATTTATTTACTACTTGATCCAAATAAAGATATGTACATCAACAAAGGTATAGAACAGAGAGAAATTAGTCATATTCTTAAATTTATTAAGGGGAATGTTAAAAATGATGCTTATTGGACGTCTTCTATATGTCTGTCATTTTACATATTTTACAGTAACTCATTTGGTTCTAACAATGACCTGTGTATTGTGATCTCATTTTATATATGAAATACTTGAACTTCAGTGTGGTTAAGTAAATCAAACAATTAACAAGTGACAGAGGCAAGGTAGACACACCTAGCTCTATCTTTCTTTCTCTTTTTAACTATGTTGGCCTGTACTAGAAGAGAAAAGAAACCAACTCTTTGCTTCTGCAAGAATTGTTATAAAAACACCCTCAACAATAGGAAAAGAAGAGAGGTTTACAGGCAGAAATAATGCAAATGAAAAAGAACAAAAACCATTGCTTGAGCTGGACAAAACATGTATATGGAACACTTGAAGTCAAGTATTTTACTTCCAATCATAATTTTCCAACCTCTTGCTCCACTTCTGTTTCTCCAGATGCCATACAAGTATGATACTAAATTTGTTTTTCAAGGGAAAGGACTAGGACTATTACTGATAAGAAAATATGGCTTTGCATTTCTTTAGATAGCTTTATAAAATGTGATCCCACTTCCAAAAGGTGGCAAAGAGTCAGACATGACCGGGTGTGTGCATGTGTGCACGCACACACATACATACACACACGTAATATGAAAGGCTCACTTTCTATTTATCTACATTTCTCAAATATTGTCTTTTGCAATATGTATACTGATCTAAATTTGACTCTGTTAATAACACTCTACTTCAGCTTTCAAATGGCTTAATCATGTCTAGGAGCACAGTTGAAGAATAATCTGACTGAGACTGATAAGACCGTTCATGTGGTTTTGACCCTTAGAGAGGATAGTGGGTGGATATTATCCTTTATACTTTGTACCATTCTCAGAGGACAGTCACAGATGTGTAAACAAATGTGAAAGAGAAATAGAGGGGTCAGCCAGATTGCCAGAGTTCCATTACTTTGCCCCAGGGGTATGTGGCTATTACAGAACTGGGGCAAATGCCAAGAGCACTGAATTCAAAGGGAGGCTCCCTGAAGTGAGTCATCTATTTAGACAACATCAGAGGAATATTCGGTCAGATCCTACTGGGTGAAGAGGTTACACCATGGGCATTTGGTAGTCACTTTGGGAATTATATTAATTTACGGCAACATGAATACAGAGTGGCAAAGTGTCATTAAAGGCTAAGAAAAATTTATTTCTATACAAGATAGAAAGGGCAGTTGGTCATGCATCTTTTCTCATTAGCTACACTTACAAACATGGATGGCAGCCATGATAGGCTTGAAAGAAAGATAAAGGGTAGATATCTAGTTCACTAAGTAATACCCTGGTGCCTTGAGAGAACTGATGTTGTCATTAATCTTCTCTTTTAGCAAGAACTGGCTCTTCTTTTAAAAATCATAGACCAACTTCCCATTCTGTATAGAGAGGCGAAATGAGACAGTTTTCGAGCAACAAGCAGATTCCAAGATCAAGGAACTTGTTAGAGTCTGGCCCTGCCACTTTCTAGCAATGGAACTCTGGGTAAGTAATTGAATCTTTGAGTCTCAGTTTAGTCATGTGTAAGAAGTGCATAATAAGAGTATCTTTCTTATAAAAGTTGCTATATAATTAGATGATATATAGAAAATTCATCTGTAACTTTAACAATGCTATACAAAAGTTAGGCATGCCTGCTTTATTTCAAAGAAAAAGGATTCAGGCAATATAAGTCAAATTTCAGTTTCTTTCCAGTGGTCATGTATGGATGTGAGAGTTGGACTATAAAGAAGCTGAATGCCGAAGAATTGATGCTTTTGAACTGTGGTGTTGGAGAAGACTCTTGAGAGTCCCTTGGACTGCAAGGAGATCCAACCAGTCCATTCTAAAGGAGATCAGTCCTGGGTGTTCGTTGGAAGGACTGATGGTGAAGCTGAAACTCCAATACTTTGGCCACCTGATGCGAAGAGCTGACTCATTTGAAAAGACCCTGATGCTGGGAAAGATTGAGGGCAGGAGAAGAAGGGGACGACAGAGGATGAGATGGTTGGATGGCATCACCGACTCAATGGACATGGGTTTGTGTGGACTCCGGGAGTTTGTGATGGACAAGGAGGCCTGGCGGGCTGTGGCTCAGGTCGCAAAGAGTCGCACACGACTGAGAGACAAAACTGAACTGAAACAAGAGTGTTGAATGAATCTTGAGTTCAAGTTAATCTGCCTTATAAGGATTAGGAAGGACAAGGGTGGTTAGGATCATTTGCTGAGCTCAAGTCCCATTCACTAGTTAGTTCTTTTATGGATTATGCTTATATTTAAGTAAGTACGTTAGTTGCTTGGTCATGTCTGACTCCCTGTGAACCCGTGGACTGTAGTCCGCCAGAATCCTCTGTCCATGGGATTCTCCAGGCAAGAATAACGGCGTGATTATTCCCTTCTTCAGGGATCTTTCCGACCCAAGGATTGAACCTGGGTCTCCTACATTGCAGGCATATTCTTTACTGTCTGAGCCACCAGGGAAGCCCATATCTAAGAAATCTTGGCCCAATTTCAGGTAAAGAACATTTCATGCAAAGATGGGCATAATACAGGACAGAAATGGTATAGATCTAACAGAAGCAGAAGATATTAAGAAGAGGTGGAAAGAATACACAGAAGAACTATATAAAAAAGATCTTAATGACCCAGATAATGATGATGGTGTGATCACCCACCTAGAGCCAGACATCTTGGAATGCAAAGTCAAGTGGGCTTAAAGGTCAGTTTTCATTCCAATCCCAAAGAAGGGCAATGCCAAAGAATGTTCAAACTACCACATAATTGTACTTATTTCGCATGCTAGCAAAGTAATGCTCAAAATTCTCCAAGCTAGGCTTCAGCAGTATGTGAAATCAAGAACTTCCAGATGTTTAAGCTGGATTTAGAAAGGCAGAGGAACCAGAGATCAAATGGCCGACATCCGTTGGATCACAGAAAAAGCAAGAGAATTCCAGAAAAACATCTACTTCTGCTTCATTGACTATGCTCAAGCCTTTGACTATGTGGATCACAATAAACTGTGGAAAATTCTCATACCAGACCACCTTGCCTGCCTCCTGAGAAAGCTGTAGGCAGGTCAAGAAGCAACAGCTAGAACTGGACATGGAACAATGGACTATTTCCAAACTGAGAAATGAGTACATCAAGGCTGCATATTGTTACCTTGCTTATTTAACTCATATGCAGAGTACATCACATGAAATGGTGGGCTGGATGAAGCACAAGCTGGAATCAAGATTGCTGGGAGAAATATCAATATCCTCAGATAGGCAGATGACACCATCCTTATGGCAGAAAGTGAAGAGGAACTAAAGAGCCTCTTGATGAAAGTGAAAGAGAGTAAAAAAGCTGGCTTAAAACTCAACATTCAAATAATGAAGATCATGGTATCCGGTCCCATCACTTCATGGCAAACAGATGGGGAAACAATGGAAACAGTGACAGACTTTATTTTCTTGGGCTCCAAAATCACTGCAGATGGTAACTGCAGCCATGAAATTAAAAGATGCTTGCTCCTAGGAAGAAAAGCTATGACAAACCTAGACAGTGTATTAAAAAGCAGAGATATTACTTTGCCAATAAAGGTCCATCTTGTAAAAGCTATAGTTTTTCCAGTAGTCATGTATGGATGTGAGAGTTGGACCATAAAGAAGGCTAAATGGTAAAGAATTGATGCTTTTGAACTGTGGTGTTGGAGAAGACTCTTGAGAGTGCCTTGGACAGTAAGCAGATCAAACCAGTCAATCATAAAGGAAGTCAGTCCTGAATATTCTTTGGAAGGACTGATACTGAAGCTGAAGCTCCAATACTTTGGCCACCTGATGCAAAGAGCTGACTCATTAGAAAAGACCCTGATATTTGGAAAGACTGAAGGCAGGAGGAGAAGGGGATGACAGGATGAGATGGTTGGATGGCATCACTAACTCAATGGACATGAGTTTGAGCAAGCTCTGGGAGTTGGTGATGGACAGGGAGGCCTGGAGTGCTGCAGTCCATGGGGTCGCAAAGAGTTGGGCACAACTGAGCAACTACAATTTCAGGCCACAAATATTTTCTTTATATTTTCTTTTAAATTATATGGTTGATTCGTGTCAATGTATGACAAAACCCACTGAAATGTTGTGAAGTAATTGGCCTCCAACTAATAAAATAAAATTAAAAAAATAAAAATAAAAAAATAAATTTTTTTATAATTTTAGGTTTTATATGTAGTTCTATAATCCACTTTGAGTTACTTTTTTACATGTTTTGAGATACAGATCAGAGTTTTCTTCTTCTTAGTGTATAGACATCCAACAGATCCAGCACTACTTGTTGAAAAGATGATCTTTTCTCCACTCAAAGTGCTTTTGAGTTCTTGCAAAAATCAATTGTCTATATATATGTGTGGACCTTTTTCTATTTAGCTTTGTTGACAAGCTTTCTGTTCTCATGCCTGTGTCACAGTTTTGGTTACTGCGGTTTTATGATAGTCTTGAAATCATGTAATACTAGCTCTTCAACTTCATTCTTTTTCCAAGTTGTTTTCATTATTATTCTAGGTCCTTTGCATTTACACATGAATTTCAGAATCAGCTTGTCAATTTCCACCACAAATCCTAGGAAATTTGATTTGGAGATTAATCTATAAATCAAGATGGGAAAAGCATCAGATTTTCCAATCAATGAAAAAGATACCTCCCTACTTACTTCAATCTTTATGTCTGTCAGAAATGACTTATAGTTTTCAGTTTATGGGTCTTGCATATCATTTGTTAGATATATCTTAAAGTATTTTCTTTTTAAAAATGCTATTGTACATGTATTATTTAATTTTTAAAAAAAATTGATTGCTTGCTTCTACCATCAGTTCAGTTCAGTTCAGTTGCTCAGTTGTGTCTGACTCTTTGCGACCCCATGAATCGCAGCACACCAGGCCTCCCTGTCCATCACCAACTCCCGGAGTTTACTCAAACTCATGCCCATCAAGTCAGTGATGCCATCCAGCCATCTCATCCTCTGTCGTCCCCTTCTCCTCCTGCCCCCAATCCCTCCCAGCATGAGGGTCTTTTCCAATGAGTCAACTCTTCGCATGAGGTGGCCAAAGGATTGGACTTTCAACTTCAGCATCAGTCCATCCAATGAACACCCAGGACTGATCTCCTTTAGAATGGACTGGTTGGATCTCCTTGCAGTCCAAGGGACTCTCAAGAGTATAGATACAATTAATTTTTGCACATGGATCTTTAATCTGCAATCTTGCTAATAAACTCTCTTACTCGCTTTCTGTTTTTGTAAATTTTATATTTTCTATCTAGATGTTTATGTTATCTGTGAATAAAGGCAATTTTTACCTTCTTTTCCAATCTTTATACTTTATATTTCTTTTTCTTGCCTAGTTGCACTGGCTAAACCCTAGATACAATGCTGAATAAAAGTGATGACAACAGTCATTTGGTCTTTTATTGTGGAGTATAAAATTGGCTGTAGGTTTTTCGTAGACACTATTATCAGATTGAGGAAGTTCTCTTCCTATTGCTGATAAGCAAAGAGTTTCCATCAAGAATGAATACTGAATTTTCCAAGCACATTGTTCAATTTTTTTGCACCTATTGAACTGATTATAGATTTTTCAGAGGTTTATTAACATGGTGAATTGCATTGATTTTTTGCAAGTTAAGCCAACCCTGCATTCATGAGATAAAGCCCATTTGGTCATGATCCATTTATTAGAGTTGAATCCCTTTGCTACTATCATTTTGCTCAGAATTTTGGTTTCTTTGTTCATAGTAATAATGGTCTATAGTTTTCTTGTAATGTCTTTGTGTGGTTTTGGCGCTGTGATAATAATGCTGGCCTCAGAATGAGAAACTCTTTTCTCTACTTCAATTTTCTGGAAGAACTACATTGGATTTCTACTCATTTCTTATTGTTTAGCAGAATTTCTTCAGTGAAACTGTATGGGCCTGGAGTTTTCTTTGTGAGAAGGTTTTCAACTATTAATTCAAACTTTTTTAGTAGATCTAGGTTTATACAGGTTTTCTATCTCTTTTTGAGGCAGCTTTGGTAGTTTGTTTCTTTCCAGAAATTTGTCCATTTCATCTAAGCTGTCACATTTATAGGTATAAACTGTTCATAATATCTCTTTATTATCTTTTTAATATCTGTAGAATCTATACTGAGGTTATCACTCTAATCACTGATATTGGTAATTTGTGTCTTTCCTGTTTTCATGATCAATCTGGTTAAAGAATTACTAATTTTTCTTCATCTTTGCAATGAACCAACTTTGGTTTAATTGATTTCTCATTGTCTTTATTTCCCATTTCATCAATTTCTACTTTGATCTTGATTATTTCCTTTCTTCTCCTCCTTTCAGTCACTAAGTTGTTTCTGACTCTCTTCTGCTAGCATTGGCTTTATTTGCTGCTTGTTTTCTATCTTCTTAAAGTAGAAGCTGAGGTCACTAATTTTAGACCTCTAAAGACCTTTACTCTTTACCAACTTACTGCTATAAATTTCCTCCTAAATACTGTTTTAGTAGTACTTCACATATTCTGATATATTATATTTTCACATTCATTCATTTGTGTATTGTGTATTGTGTATTGTGTATTTTCACATTCATACTTTATAATTTCCCTTTTGATTTTTCCCTTGATCCACAAACTATTCAGATTTGTGCTATGTAGCTTTCCAAATATTTGGAGATTTTTCAGAAATATTTCTGTTATTGATTTCTAATTTAATTCCACCATAGTAGTCAGAGAACATACTCTGAATTACTTAAATACTTTTAAATTTACTAAAAATATTTTAATGGCTCAGGATGGGGTCTATTTCAATAAATTTTCCATGTGCTTGTGAAAAGAATGCATTTTGCTGCTGTTCAGTGGGGTGTTCTGTAAGTTAAGCAGATAGTCAATTCATAAGCATTATTCAAGGGTACTATATCACCGATTTTTGAATTTCCTTTTTCACAAATTATTGACAAAGGGGCATTGATATCTCTAACAATTACTGTGGATATCGCCATTTCTCCTTGCAGCTCTATCAAGTTTGTTCTCCCCCTATGTATTTAGAAACTCATTAGATACATGTGCATTTAGGACTCTTTTGTCTTCGAGAACTGATGCCTTTATTGTTATGAAATGATCTTCTTTTTCCTGTTAATGTTTTTTACTGTGAAATCTAATGTTTCATATACCATTCAGTTTGCTTTTTTTGGATTAATGTTAGCATAGTATTTACTTTTGATCCTTTTTACTTTATATATATATATATATATATATATATATATATAATATTTAACGTGTGTTACTTTTTGGCAGCATATAGTTGTGCCTTGAATTTTTAATTCAATATAACAATCTCTGCTTTTAATTAAGGCATTTAAACCATTTACATTTAATGTCATAATTGACATGGTTTGATTTAGGTCTATCATTTGCTATTTGTTTTCTGTTTTTCCCATTTGTTCTTTGTCCTATTTTCTCTCTTTGTCTCTTTTCTTTTGGATTAAATGAATTTAAAAAAAATGATTACTGTTTCATTTCTATTGTTGGATTATGGGCTATAACTCGGTTTGGTTATTTTAGGGGCTGTAATGTACTTTTTAAAGTCAAAAGTTTTCCATTCAAATACCAAGGAGTATATAAATCTGAACCCCTTTAAAAAGTCTGTGGTTATGTGTTTTGTCGTTTTTTTTAAGAGGTACTGAAATGAATGGGCTGAAAAGATCAAGCTAAAATGAATGTCTGCAATTCCTAATCTTTAAAATGGAGTCAAAATGCCAGAATACACTTTACTGCTTTTAAACCAAATTCACCATAGCCAGTACAGAGCTGAAGTGAGATTTTGGAACAAGCTGAAAATTCTTCTTTTTAAATAATATATTGCTCTTAGTGATACCATGCTGAACTTCTTGATAAGTTTTGAATATTGGAAATTGTGTTTATCCAGACAAAATATTAATACCTGACACTGAAAATGAACTAAAAAGTCATGTTGATATAGTGGTCAAAGAAATGAAATTGTTATTTCATAATATAGGAGAATCATTAGATTTAATTTTATATACCTTTGTAATTTTCTTTTGAACGTAGTTGGGGGCCGAACTGAGAAATTCCAGGAGCCCTATGCTGGTCAGTGAATCCTAAAACCCATGTATTTACAAGGTGAATGTCTCCATCTGAGGGATGGAAACTAGTATAGAAAACCCCCACGGTCTAGACTTGCTCTTCTAAGTATTGCTAAAGAAGCAACTGATGTGGTATAAACATGGACATTCAGAGACAGACAACTGCAGTATGAGTTTTCCTTTCATCACCACTTAATCTCTGCTTGTGCTACACACGGTAGATTACTTAATTCCTCAGAATGTTTCCTTATCTTAATATCTACATATCATATTTTAGCTATAATCTAAATAATACTTACTTTACAATGTTTTGGTGAGAACTGAAAGAGAAAACTTCATAACAACTATGATTAATTAAACAATGCAAATGTAAAGTTTCCACTTTGGCCCTGCTATGTCATTCTTTCTGGAGTTATTAGTAGTTGTCCTCCGCTCTTCCCCTGATGCTGGGAAAGACTGGAGGCAGAAGGAGAAGAGGGTGACAGAGGATGAGATGGTTGAATGGCATCACTGATTCAATGGACATGAACTTGTGCAAACTCTGGGAGACAGTAAGGGACAGGGAAGCCTGGAGTGCTGCAGTCTATGGTCATGAAGAGTCGGGCACGACTTGGCCACTAAACAAAAACAACAACAAAAAATGTAAAGTATCGTTTCTATTATTTGCTTCCTTTTTTTTTGTATTAGAGCAAAAACAGAAGTATAGCAGTAGAGATGTAACGAAGAAGATAAAATTCCCTTCTTAGAGTCCAGGTATTCATATGGTATTGCTATTATTAGTATCACTAAGAACAATAATTAATGAAGGAGTAAGTGAGGACTTAGATCAAACCTCTTTATTCAGAAGGGCAATGGAGTTTCTCTTGAGAGATGCCACTCATTGTTGATACTTAATGCTTTCTACTTTCCTACTCTCCCACCCTGAGTACAATGATCAAGGTGACAATACCCAAATCAAAACAATGTAATGCAGTGTTTTTCGATGGGGTCATGAAGAGTCAGACATGACTGAGCGACTGAACTGACTGACTGACTGAATGCAGTGTTTAAAACTTTCATTACAGGCTTACCATTTTCGCTCCAGTTGACAATGATGGTCTCTTAGAAGTCTCCAGAGCAGTGTGGCTGCTTAAGAGAAGCTTGTGTTATTTGACGTGTCTACTAGCACTAATCAGTGTGGTCTGCTAGACTCCCCAGTTGATTAAATTCTTCAGTAAACTTTTGATTTGTCAATGTTTTCTCTTTGACACAGCTAGCTTTCTCTCTTTCACTTCTAAGTACATTGCAGAACTGCCTTAAAACAAAGATGCAAAACTTTTGGAGCACTGAGACCATATTGGAAATCTTTTCCAAACCTTAAGGGCTAATTCTTTGATGTATACTTGAATAAAACATCAATGCATTATAGAATGTAGTCATATCAAAAAAAGTCATGTATTGTCATTTGCCATTTGTAATCTCCAATAAAGTAAGGGTGTGTGTGTGGGTGTGTATGTGTGTTAACATACAAAGATGACTTTGAAAAGGACCAAGGAAATGGAAGTAGTAAGGCTTAGTATAAAGATGCCTAAAAGATTGAGAATTATGAAAGTTGGGTTTTGTGCCAGGTTCTATTCTGTGAGGTCGTGGAGTGAAGGGGCATAAAGTTTTTCTTTGCATCCTGAGCTCCTATTATATACCAAGTATTATCTGCTGCACATGTAGAAATATTTGCTACATGCCACTATTAGCTGTGAGTTCCTGGGATAGTCCACATTTCTGAATCTGACTACTCATCAGTCAACTGGAGACAATAGTCATAAAACTTTATAGGCTATACTGTGTGGGCTAAACCATTGAATGTAATCACATATAAACTGAAAAGCCTATAATGAAAATCAGAGTTCATATTGATTGGGAACACAGGCTCTGGCATCAGAGGACTTGATCAGAATAGATAGGATCTCAGATTTTTGTGCACATTATTTAAGCTAATTATAGTTTATCTACAAAATGGGAGTCAATGTTGGTTTGAGACGGTAGATAGAATCCAGATTTTAAAAAAAGAATCCAGGAATCCCACTGTCTTCTATAAAAAAAAAAATCCTATGAAATGACAGGAAAGGTATTTTTTAAAAGAATGATAAAACCATGTAGCAATGGGAAATAAGGACTTGTGCTATCAAAATGCTAGAGATTTTGAAGTAGTCCTGAAAATTAGAAATAGGACATTAAGATAGGAGGAAACCATGCCCCAAGATAAGAGCAGGAAAGCACGCTCTGAAGATGAGAACAGTTAAAAAGATGTACTCTGTGCTTAGAGACATAAAAGTAGCAAAGGCATGTCTGTGTGAGTAATTGGGAAACTAAATTCTCATCAGCCGTCTTGTTACTCCCTTACTTCAATTCCTCCATTTGCTGAAACGGTGAGAAAGGGCCCTGGTACTTGGAAGACAGCCATGACCAAGAAGAACCAGAGACCTCTAGAAGGGGCAAGGCACCCCCAAGCCCAGGAAGAGAGATCCTAGCACACTACAACGAGCTTATATTTCTCCTTTTCCCTTCTTTAAGAGCACCCCTAATGAGAACCTGTATCTTTTCCCCTCAACCCTCTCACCCAAAGATTTTCAAACACTAAGTGAAAATACAAATAAGAATCAAATTAGGAAACATTTGGACTGAAGCAAAAACAACATGAAAAATATGAACAAAGGTCAACAGATAATACCCCTCAAAAGTACATAAGGAAACATTCAATAAAACTAGTAGAATATTTTAATATTTAAATAAAAACAACATTCCAAAAGAGAATCTAGAGGATAATAGCACCATAAAAATAAGAAGACAGTTATAAAAAATGAAATAGTTAAAGAATGTGGAATAAAAAACTTCCAGAAAACACAAAAAGTGTCTCCATAGGCAGGTGGAAAGCAGAAAGGACACAGCTTCAGTGCAAAAGTAGACGAATAAAAAGGTACAGAGTGGGGATAGTAACAGTGACTGTTCTTAGAAGATTAAACAAGAGAAACCATGTAAGACTGCCTAGTTCAGTGACTACCACATAGGAAGGCTATACTCTACAGGAACTTTATTACTATTATTATAGTTGTTAACAACCGAACTACCCAATTCTTAGTTACTAATTTCGTCATTGTTATTATATTATCACTAAAACACAGTCTCTGCAAGGTCCTATGTCTATTATTCTAAGAGCTGATGACAATAAGAGGAAGTAGAGGTGGAAAGGAGCCAGGAAATAGGACTCTAGGATCTAAGGGCAGGGTAATGACACTCAGTAGCTAGTTTAGGTGAGGGAAAGTAGGAAGCTAGACGTGAGGACAAGAAGGAAAGGGGAATGGGACCATAAAGAGAAATTCCTGTCCTGATGTTTAGGGAGAAGCAACTATGGGTCCCATCATGGTACTGGAGTGGGTTGCCATGCCCTCCTCCAGATGGAGGCCCCACATTGGTCAGAGGCCACATAGAAGGTCAGCATTAGGCTCATCTCATGGTACCCTACGCCCTGCCCACCAAAACATCCTATGGATCCCTTGGATCAGAGATAACCTTAGAACAGATGGGTCTCCCAGGATGGTTCTGAATCAGAACAAACATTTTGGGACTATGTACTATAGCAACTTCACAGATTAAGAAGGTTTTATATTTTATTTTCATCAAGATTGACAAAGCTACTCATAATTCCTTAATCAATTAAAGCTTCTATCACCTAATAAGAGGCTCCCAGGTGGTTTCAGTGCTAAAGACCCCACCTGCCAATGCAGGAGATGGAAGAGACTTGGGTTCAATCCCTGGGTTGAGAAGATTTCCTGGAGGAGGTCATGGCAACCCACTCCAGTGTTCTTGCCTGAAGAGTCCCACGGATAGAGGAGACTGGCAGGCTACAGTCCATGGGGTCACAAAGAGTTGGACAATATCACCTAATATGAATACTGGCATCAAAGTGATTTTCAGTTTTCTCATGAGACATGTTGCTAGGCTACAGACTAATATATGCATTTACGAATCCCTAATACAGGCAAACCCCTGAGTACCTTTTGAGAGTTACTTCTTTAAAACTTTCCTTTGGGCTTCAAGTTGGTCTTTGTACCTCAGAATTCTATCATTTACCCCAATGCCTAAATAAATATCTTTATTTTCAAGAGAGATACGTGGGACACCCATTTCTAGACGTTTTAGAAAGAACTCATTTAACTAAATATTATATCTCATTACCATTAAATGTCTAATAAAAAATCAGTTTGCAGATATCATCTCCATTTCCATATATTATTTATACAAGCTTGAGGTTTGTAATTTCAAGACCAAAAATGTTGATAGAAATTTACATATTATTGAAATGGCACAATTTATTGATAAAGCACACAAATAGTAGAGGTGACACTTACAGCAGTTTGGAGGCTAATGTATAATTTACCACACTAAACAACTTCACGAACAAGAGTGAAAACTGCATGATAGGCCCTGCCTGAGAAAATACTAACTATGAAACTAATGTATTTGATCTTTATGTTTTTGTAACAAGGAAAACTTTTTGTGGGAAACTGATAAGACTATTGACTTTCAATCTGTGAGCACATAAAAAAGCACTGATTGTCCTGAAGAGAAGAGATAGGCACAGTCATCTTCTTGCCTACCTGCCTCTCAGTTCTCCAGCAATACCAACCATTCATTAACATTGGCATGCAAAAGGGAAATCTATAACAGATTGTGTTTAAAGCCTCATAAATGATTGGGCTAATTTTTATATCAGCAATATTCCTTAAAACCAGAAAAATTTATGACTTAAAATAATTTATTTTAGAATCAAGATACTATATTATAATAAGAACTGTTGTAATTATTTCATCCAACGTTTATCTCTTAGGGGGAGATCCCATTCAAAGTTTACTCAACATACCAGCTTTCAGATCCCAGGATAACAGACTATGCTGGACACTGTTGGAAGTCTCAATTCTCACTCCCACACCCTACTTTCTAATAAAACTTTGATTCCATTCGACCATCCAGTTTAAGATGTCAGTCCTGTTGGCATCCTAACCAACAACACCTCCATAGATATACACAGTGCTTTAGGCTAAAGCAGTCATTAAAGGCCAAGATTGCAGGTCTGGTGTTGATTGGGAGAAGAGATGATCTGTAGTTGGTCCTCCTCCAATTAAAGCACCCAAACAGACTTGGGATTTCAATTATTTGCAGGGTCTGCCCAGACATGAATATAAAATGTTAATCATAAGTTATTGTTTAAGATGTAAAGAAAGAAAAGCCCCATTCACTTAAATAATAAGGAAATTAATTATCTCATATAAGGGGAAGCCCACAAGGAGAAAAGATTCCATGTCTGGCTAATTCAAAAGCCATACAATGTCCCCCTGGGCTAAATTCCTTTTATCCCTCTCCCCTATAATCTTTGGTGTTGTCTTGTTCCTAAGGCTGGTTCCTCTCCTCCTCATTGGATATCTGCTGCTAGCAATAACTGCGTACTTCATTATTCATGTCTAGCATGAGAAAGAAAACCCCTGGCCCAACTATGCAATGAAAATTCTTCCCTGTGTTCTGAATCTAGATCACAGGACCAATAACTAGATTTACCACAGTCATCACAGTAGAGTCTGATCCTGCCTAGCTTAGAAATTTAAGACTGTCTCTGGACCCTGGGAAGTATTTAGCTTCCCTTCACTCTCCTGGGCTGCTTGGGGGAGGGTTGGATACCTGAATAGATTCAGATTCTGTTTGGAAGAAGGAAGGAGGTATGGATGCTTGGGAGGGAATCATCAGCATACACCATCCAAGGAAGACAATTCTTCAAATTGTAAATTGGCAAAAATAACCTCTTTTATGGGATTTTGAGTTAAGAGAAAGAAAATCACTATTTCTTTTTGTAAATAATGATGTGATATAGATAAAATAAATATAAATATTTCTGTATTATCTTTTCACTGGATCAGATGAGTTATATCATGATGATTTCTGAATTGACAAAGCAAGGAAAAAATTATTCTTTTTCATGTTTAGTAATGTACTTTTGGGAAGCTATTACAATTTATAAATCCTCAGATTGAACGATTTCTTTCTCAGAGGATTCATTGGAATTTTCCCTTTCAAGTCTTCCAAATTCCTATCTATGAAGCACTTATGTAGCACAAGCTCTTCTTTCCCACCTACTTATATAAAAGTTGATGGTGATTCACTGAAATGCTGCTATGCTGATCACGGTGATTAAGGAAGGAGTGGAGTGCTGGGAAGTGGGCATTTTTCCAAGATTAAAAAAAAAAAATTGATACAGAAAGGCAAATTGCTTACGGGTCTCAAAACTCTCCCAGCCTAACTGCAGCACTAAGTGCCATGCTCTCTGTACAGAGAAGGTAAAGAAATGCTAACTCTGGGATGCCTGGCACTCCACGATTTGGGATATTTGAAATTAATTCTATTCCCACTGGCAAGGATAAGTGTGCTCTGTTCAGTTACAGTCTGCTTGGTGAGGGCTGAATTTCCTCACTGTGTGAGAAGTAGTTGGAGGGGGGCAGCGTTTATGTTTCACGAAGAAGAAATCTTTTTCTAAGTATCTTAAATATAATCAAACAACATCTAAGATGGGCTAGGGATACAACGGCTGTAGTCAAATGTTACTGTGTTTCAGGTCAGTTCAGTCGCTCAGTCGTGTCCGACTCTTTGTGACCCCATGGACTGCAGCATGCCAGGCCTCCCTGTCCATCACCAACTCCCGAAGTTTGCTCAAATTCATGTCCATTGAGTCGGTGATGCCATCCAACCATCTCATCCTCTGTCGTCTCTTTGTCCTCCTACCCTCAATCTTTCCCAGCATCAGGGTCTTTTCAAATAAGTCAGCTCTTCGCATCAGGTAGCCAAAGTATTGGAGTTTCTGCTTCAACATCAGTCCTTCCAATGAACAGCCAGGACTGATCTCCTTTAGGATGGACTGATTGGATCTCCTTGCAGTCCAAGGGACTCTCAAGAATCTTCTCCAACACCACAGTTGAAAAGCATCAATTCTTCAGCACTCAGCTTTCTTTACAGTCCAACTCTCACATCCATACATGACTACTGGAAAAACCATAGCCTTGACTAGGTGGACTTTTGTTGCAAAGTAATGTCTCTGCTTTTAATATGCTGTCTAGGTTAGTCATAACTTTCCTTCCAAGGAGCAAGCATCTTTTAATTTCATGGCTGCAGTCACCATTTGCAGTGATTTTGGAGGCCAAAAAAATAAAGTCAGCCACTGTTTCCACTGTTTCCCCATCTATTTGCCATGAAGTGATGGGACCAGATGCCATGATCTTAGTTTTCTGAATGTTGAGCTTTAAGCCAACTTTTTCACTCTCCTTTCTCACTTTCATCAAGAGGCTCTTTAGTTCTTCCTCACTTTCTGCCATAAGGGTGGTGTCATCTGCATATCTGAGGTTATTGATAATTCCCCCAGCAATCCTGATTCCAGCTTGTGCTTCTTCCAGCCCAGCATTTCTCATGATGTACTCGGCATATAAGTTAAATAAACAGGGTGACAATATATAGCTTTGACGTACTCCTTTTCCTATTTGGAACCAGTCAGTCGTTCCATGTCCAGTTCTAACTGTTGCTTCCTGACCTGTACACAGATTTCTCAAGAGGCAGGTCAGGTGGTCTTGTATCCCATCTCTTGAAGAATTTTCCACAGTTTATTGTGATCCACGCAGTCAAAGGCTTTGGCATATCAATAAAGCAGAAATAGATGCTTTTCTGGAACTTTCTTGCTTTTTTGATAATACAACAGATGTTGGCAATTTGATCTCTGGTTCCTCTGCCTTTTCTAAAACCAGCTTGAACATCTGGAAGTTCACATATTGCTGAGGCCTGGCCAGGAGAATTTTGAGCATTACTTTACTAGTGTGTGAGATGAGTACAATTGTGTGGTAGTTTGAACATTCTTTGGCATTGCCTTTCTTTGGGATTGGAATGAAAACTGACCTTTTCCAGTCTCGTGGCCACTGCTGAGTTTTCCAAATTTGCTGGCATATTGAGTGCAGCACTTTCCTGTTCCTGTGTTTACTCCACGACTAATAAACAGGGGAGGGAAACAGGAAACCTTGACAGGTCTTAATGGGGCGACTAAGGAGGACAGCTCCTGGCCACGACGCTCTCACTATGCAGCCAGCTTGAGCTTCTTGTGCTTAGAGAGGAAAATGGCTCCTCTGAGGCAGAGCTGGCAGGGTTTCTGTCTCCTACGGTGACACCCTCACAAAAGCTTCTCTGCCACAGGAACGACAAACTCACACACTGTGATGAGAGGCTGGGAATATTTCCTTTGAATTTGGAAACTGTTCAGACGCCCTTCTGCAGAGATGGGGATTCTCCTGGGTCCTCGGTTGTATGGTTTATGAAACTGAGGAGGGGATATCATTTTTTTCAACATGAAGCTTAATACAGTTTTATGTGGGATTTTGTTGTTTAGTTGTTTTTTCAAAGGACATCCAGAGAAAACAGTTTAATGCTTCAGGACATTGCTCTCTTAAGTACTTTTTGGATATATTATATAAAAACACTATTCATTTAGGAAGGGGGGCTATATATATGCCTTACTAAAATAAGCTTCCCTGATATGTCATAGTTGGATATTTACCTGATCAAAACTTGGCTTTAATGCCTCAAAATCTAGTTTTAAATGAAAAAGAGTCCCACGCCCCCCCTTGATATATCACCCTGACTTCTCCTTCTTGTTAATCTTAGAAAAATCAGAACTCACTACCTGTTCTTTCCTAAGCCACAGAATTCTGTGTTCATATTTTCCACTCACTTCTTCAATTAGTTTTCTATCCTTAGGAGCTACATCCTAAGCAGCTGCTGACTAAGCCCTCCGTGTCTGCTTCGTCTCCTGGATTCTGAGCCCTGTTTCCCCTGGTTCTCCTCTGCTCCTCTAGTTCCTTGCTACTGCTCTCTGAGGGTTCCTTTTCTTTGGCCTACATCATGTTCCACAGGATGTCTTCTTCGCTTTCACATTCCTCCTGATCGATCGTCTTTGCCCACATTTATGCCTTTAACAATCACATCAACACCTCCAGCTCCAGCACTTGTTTGAGTCACAGATTCTAATGCGAAGCTCACTACCAGATACCTTTACTTCATGTCCCTTGGGTATGTCAAATTTAAGACAGCCAAATCTGAACTTGGTATTCCCCCTCAAATTTGTTTTGCCCTGCTTCAGAGATTAAAATGACTGTCTTCATAATCACTTAATGACTAGAAACTTCAGCGTCACCTTCCCTTTTCTTAATTCCCACATTCACGGACTAAAGATTAGATCTGCCATATATCTTCCTTATATTCCCCTCTGTATTTCATCGCCTGTACTCAGGTTTTTATCAATCTTCTAACTTTTGTCCTTTCTAATTTGAGATCCACCTAAAAATGTAATTCATTCTCTACTTTTTTGACATGGTGGCCAGCGAACTTTCTAAACTCCTTTTAAAAGATTTCCTTAAAAGTCCTTATTTCCTTTTATTTCTTTATAGAAATAATTTTCTTCATAGTTTTCAAAGTGAAGTTCTTCATAATTCTTCACAGTTTTCAAAGTTAAGTTCAAATTCCTATTAAACATAAAAAGATCTTTCTTGAACTATTTATTGAATACTAACCTCTTTCCACAGCCTTCTCTGATCACCAAAGACTCTTCACTTTTTCTGGGCACAATTAAATAGTTATAATTCCCAACTATGCTCCCACTTATTCATCCATGCAGATCTCTATGGATGGAATAAAACTCTCCTTGACATGTTGAACTCATCAAACCCTCAAAACTCAGTTCCAATGTCACCTTCCCTAAGAAACTGTTTTAGACTCCTCATCATGATTTATATTCTTCTTCTCTGAGTTATCTTGATTTACTTTCTACTTTCCTTTTTATTACCTAACAGTGATTTTTACTAACTCATGAACTCATGAAGGATAAGGACTGCCATTCACTTTTCTTGTCAATTAGCTCTTGGTATTCGATATGTCTGCTTAATGAATGAATGAATAAACAATCCCAGGTTCACAGAGGAATACAAAAGACTTATCTGACTTATACTCTGCCCCAAACAATTAAAAATACTTAATACTAGAGTCAAGTAATTAGAAGACAACTTAAAAATGGAAGGGCATATAATTAAATACAGGAAGTTTGTATGGGTTACTTATGTAGCAAAATAATATTATGAAATCCAGCATATTTTTCCTTTTCTTAGTTAATTAAAAAAAACAAACTTTTAGTTTTTCTAACATTAAAATAAAGAAAGCTGAAGCATTTTACTTTAGGGAAGGGAGGACACAAAAGCAATATCAAGAACAAAAAGTTCAATTCCTGGCTTTGAGTTCCAAAATAGGTCCTTGAAATTCATGGCAGAGTCAACAGTTTTGAAAGCCAAGAAGAGTGTTGATTCACAAGAACTATTCCTTTTGAGAGGAAAAAAAAAAAATATTTGTAAGTTGTAGTAGAGTCTGGGAAACTTGAAATGTATATGCTAATGAAGAATATTAGAATAAGGGAAAGCTACAGACTTGATGCAAAGAACAGAGAGAAGAAATCAATACCTTTCTTGGGATAAAGGGTAGGGCTCAGAGAAAGAAAAGCAGAAGAGAGAAAAGAAGCCAGACAAGAGCATGGAATGCCTGTTCTCTGTCTCCCATCTAAGGTGAACTCTTTCAGAATTAGATAACAGAAAATAAGTTGATTAGCCTGGGAAGACTGTGCATATCAGAATACTCCCACCCCATCATGCCATCTGAGAGTCAGTGTCCATGAAGATGGATCTGGGGGCAGGTTTAAGGATTTGGATTACCCCAGCAAGAGGTAGGAGTGCAGCTGAAAGACTTCAGAGCCCTTTGTGGAAGGTCCACGAGTACTGACAGGGCTATTGGACTAGAGGTCATACAAAGACCATGATATCAGAGGAAGCCAACATACAGTAGTACAGACCAAATGAAACTGCCCGAGTTCAGCGAGGCAAAAGGAGGCCTGCGAACCAATACCCTCCTTGGAATTCAGATCATCCATCACCCAAGAGAAAGAGAAGAAATGAAAAGAAAGGAATCTTGAATTAGTAACAGTATTCACTGTTAATCAGCGTTTAAGAGCCATTAAAGCAAATATTCTTCCCTAGTTCTTTCTCTAAATCTCCTTGTTTGACTTAGGTTTCCTTGTTCAGTGTTTTCCATATATTCTCTTGAATATCACCCACTCTGTTTACATGGCTGTCTCTGCTACCAGTTTGTTTCTTAAAGGCAGAGACTCTTATCTTTGTATCCCCACTGCTTATTATCACACAACAATTTGTCAATAAATATTTGTGAAATTAAAAAAAAGAGAGAATATATTGATCTGGCATATGAATAGTGGTCTAAATTAGTGATACAGATTTCATGGTGATGTATAGACAGAAGTAGAAACTACAGGAATGAAACTTCTGATGTATTAGTCATAGAGTAAGAAGAAAAGATGGTTTATTTCAGAACCACGAGGAAACACCAACTCTTAAGGGATAATGGTTGGTATAGAAAAGGAAATCACGGAAGGGTATTATCCTGGAAGCCTAAGCAGAGAAAAATCCAAGAAGGGAGTATTCAACAGAGCAAAATAACAATTGGAAATTAAAATAAAGGCAAAGAAATAGCTATTGGATTTGATAATTAGGAGGCCATCAGTGACTTTGTCCAGTGATATTTTGGTGGCATCACAGGAGGAAATATATTCAGAGTCAATTTTGTGCATGCATGCTAAGTTGCCTTAGTCGTGTCCAACTCTTGTGGCGACCCTATTGACTACAGCCTGTCTGGCTTCTCTGTCCATGGGATTCTCCAGGCAAGAATGCTGGAGTGGGCTGCTGTGCCCTTCTCCAGGAGATTTTCCTGACTCAGGGATTGAACCTGTGTCTCTTATGCCTCCTGCATTGGCAGGTGGCTTCTTTACTACTAGCCCCATCTTTTCCTATGAGTGGTTGCTCCAGTTACATCTGGGAAATATGCCGCATCAACTTCAGCTTCCTGTTTAAGATGTTCTCTAATTCCCCCTTCAGCAGGGGACTTTGTTCTTTAGGAGTCTATTGAGGTTTCATTAATAATGCTTTTATATCCACATGGCTCTTTGAATCTGTTTTCAATGGTTAGAATTTAGAGAGGTCAGATATATGATTATAACCTTCAAACCTCCCACAAGGTCAGCTCCTTACTGAAAGTTATAAAGCCTAACTCAGAGCTCAAATAAACTGAGGTGGTTAAGTCACTCAAGGGAAACATAATAAAGTCAATTACAACTCAATATGAGTAGGTTTATCAGATTTCTTTCCCCTGTGACCAAATAAGCAAAAAGTAGAACTTGTTCCAAAGTGTGGGGATAAAGGTGGGGGTGTACCTGGAGATTGATGGAGAGCATGGAAACCAGAAACATGGATAGCCTGTGCCTGCTCTCCTGAGATTTAATCAAGCCTGGACATTGAACTATTTTGCATTTGAACTATTTTATCTATACAAATACAATTCAACCAATATTTATTTAGTACTGTTATCTGTCAGGCACTATTTTAGGAACTGAGAAAAAAAGATTGAGAAAATTAAAAAAAAAAAAAATCATACAAGTAAAGGCATGGCTTCTGTCCTCAAGGAGTTCACAGACTAGTAGCTAGGCACACATACAAAATTACCACATGATTTCAAAGGATACGAGTGGTATGTGCCAAGTGAGATAGAGACCCAGAGAGAGCACTGCCCTTAGCCTGGGCAAGTACCGCTAGAAAAGTACCACCAGGAAGGCCGCAGGTTGATTAGAACAGTGCAAGCAAAGCAGAGGCAGAGAAAATCTTTTATTTTCTAGAAAAATCTTAGAATTAAAAGTTCTAAACTTTGTAGGGCAGTAAGTTCAGGGTTATTAAAACCTATGCAGAGGGGGAATTATTGCTGTAATTACTTCTAACATCATGGCCTTATAATTCTTTTTAAGCTCTCCTTTCTTTTTCTCCATAGAGGAAAAAACTGGAACAGAAAGTTAACATGGTGTTTACATTTCTGATAGAAGTATCTCTCAACAGCTCTGTCATTTTCCAGAAAACAAAACAACCAACCCCCCCCCCCCCCAATCACTTTATCCCAATGCACACCCATTCATCATTTAGTCTTTTTGTTTTAAAGTGAATTCTAATCTACTTCCAGTGAAAGGCTCCCAGGGGGCCTTAGCTCCAGTGAACATGAAACAACTTTAACTGATGGGCTTAAGGGATGGAAGAAGATATGCAAGAAGTCAGCAAGAACATTCTTTGATAAAACTAGTCCTAATCAGAATTCTTAAGATTTGGAAAGGGAATCATGTTTGTCTTACTGACAGGGGACTCTCTTATTTCCTGTTTCAACTAAGTGAATTACGAATGGTTATTTTCATGGTTATTTCTCCCCATTCTAGGCATTAAATCTCAACTTACTCCAAACTATGCTTCCAAGAGGGTTGAATAAGTACTCCAAACTTTAGAAGAATTAAAATTCTTATGGCTTTCCTGAAGTTCATTTTCCAGCTTGCTTTTGTTTCTATGACATCTTCCCTTGATGAGATATAATTATATATCTATATGGTGGTGGTGGTGGTGGTTTAGTTGCTAAGTTGTGTCTGACTCTTGCGACCCCCTGAACTATAGCCTGCCAGGTTCCTCTGTTCATGGGATTCTCCAGGCAAGAATACTGGAGTGGGTTGCCATTTCCTTCTCCAGAGATACCAAGACATATATTATATACTTCTTATACTATATTGGTAAATTACTATGGAATCTGTAGTCAAAAATTCTCAAATAATATGGAGAGAGAATAAAAAGCGAGTACGAGATCATTTTAGAAATAGAAATGACTATGAGGAATATTTATAACTATGGCAAAAAAAAAAAAGAGGTTCTATGGCTTTCCCAAGGTCAAGTAGCTATTTAACAGCAGAGCTGAGAATAGGACCCAGGTAAAGGAACCAGGTCCTCTGCTGGCTGTTACCACAGGCAGGACTGCACACTACACAATGCCAAGGGCAGCATTCACACAGATTGGCAAAAACACACCCTGAATGTCCCGCAGGGACCAGGCCTGGAACCAGCCCCGGGGGGAGCCTGTTGGTGGTTTAGTCATTCAGTCAAGTCCGACGCTCTGTGACCCCATGGACTGAAGTCTGCCAGGCTCCTCTGTCCGTGGGACTCTCCAGGCAAGAATCCCAGAGTGGGTTGCCATTTCCTTCTCCAGGGGATCTTCTCCACCCAGGGACTGAACCTGGGTCTTCTGCATTGCAGTTGGATTCTTTACCAACTGAGCCACCGGTGGGAGCCTGGATGACTCCAATAACACAGCAGCCTCAGAAACACCAGACACCCATCCATTATTTCATTATGAAGTTTACGATGCCTCGCTCAATAAAAAAGTTCTGCCAGTTCTGGTTCCTCAAGAGAACCAGGGTAGGTTTTATCAAGGGAAGAGGAAAGTCTCAAGGTTCACCAGTGCACCTCACCATTATAACACTTACGATCTAAAAGCACTTTTTCTCACTGCTGCTCTGCGCAGTATTGGTGGTTTTTGGAAAGATCCTATTGTGTCATTCTTGTTGGATTTATATAGCACAAGCTTCTAAATGGTTTGATAAAGCAGAACAGAAAACAAAGGCAGCTTTCCTCCTCTACCCACATTTAAAACAAACAAACAAAACACAAGTTTTAGAAAAAATCCCAGCTCTAACCAAAATCCTTGAAGCCCTTCTGAAATCTCAGAGTTTTCTTCCTCCACCATTACCCAAGAGTTTATGCAGCCATGGCTTGGAGAACTGAAAGTTGAGGCAGTCATCCTCATTCATGCTGCTGTTTTCAGTGACAGAGTTGATCCTATACACCCCAGTGGTTGCCCCCACTAAACATAACACATAGTGGTTGTTTTTTATAAAGAGGCAGGAGATTTATGTGGCTATAGGGGGTAATAAAGTGTAACAAAATCATAATACTAAATGTTAGCTCGTTATCTGAAGCCTTGGTTTGCTTCAAGGAGGAAAACGTCAGCAGGGGAGCAGGAACAATGACGACGAAGATGATGCAAATCATTCAAGAAACCATCTGCCGCCTCAACTGCCTAATAAAGCTGACCCAGCCTGCTGTAGCCCCTCATTCACAATAAACCTAATAAATTTTCTGCTGAATGAATGCAACGGGCATTCAAACCGAATTGCCTTTGGTGTGAGGTTCATTACCAGCAAAAGGATGTGGGATCTATGGGGCTTCTGCTGTTGATATTTTGTGATTTTGCGCAGAGGGTTTAGGTTTTAACTCAGACCCAGCAGGTGCCGTTTTCTGGGGTGAATTCCTCCATATCCTGTCATTCCTCAACATCTAAATGTCTGTGAACACAGCGTCCTGAACTCTCCAGCGGCTATGGAAATTTTGAAGCTAGGTTTGACCTCAGAGGCAGCAGGCAGCAGGGAGAAGGCATGCCATCTGCTGGTGCTGAGTGCCCTGCCACAGACACGAAGGCAGTCTGTGGGCTCATATTCATTCCCTCCTGGAGACCCTGGGGCCAGCCAGACTATTTGAAACTAATATACCCTCTTATCTGCACCGTTCAGCCTGAATGGTAGCCTTCTGGGTATCACTCCTGATTCCCTACCCAAATCCTTTCCCTCCTTAAGAAACCTTGTCCTCGCAGGCCATTCATTTCGGGGTAAGCATGAGAGGCACCCCATGCCCCTCTGGACTAGCCCCGCCTTTCAGCATGGCATATTAGCCAAATGGATTCCAAATTGTTTTCACTGGTTTTGCCCCACAATTCTCCATCTAGGTGCTCGACTATACCCATTCTGCAGATACTGGGCATATAGGCAACAGAGGCCTAGCAAAATCTACCCATGCCATATGAAACCGCTGACTCTTCTTGTCCATTCTATTAGGCAAACACCAAATGGAGCACTGAGGTGTTTTTTTTGTTTTGTTTTTTGTTTTTGTTTTTTTTAAATAAAGCAAAGGCCCTTGTGCACAGTCCCCTCCTCCTCTGGGAACACCTTCCTCCTCCTCACTGTTTCTTTCCATCCTTGCATCTCCAAACACTTCTTATATTCATGCTTGCCCCATCCCTCAGGAATTCTCCCAGTCTTACTCAGCAGGAAAAACCACTGGAAATATTTCTCAGTTCTCTGCTGAATTTCTGTTGTGCAGCTAGGAAATACTGGTTGACTAATTTTCTTTTGATATATAGATGTCTTGAGTTCAGTGTGCTATAAACTCTCTGAGAAATGGCACCTTGTCTAATTTGTCATTCTCTCTCCCTATAGACTACTGAACACAAACCTTCAAAGAGAGAACAGAACAGTATTGGCCTATTGATTAAGATGGCTTCCCATCTAAGACAGAAAAAAAAAAAAAAAACCCAAAGAAACAAGGTAACAGTCCCCAACCTAACTTTGGGAAGAGCAGATGTGATCCTCAATTCTGGTTTTGCCCAGGTTTATATTTTACAGATGAGTTTCTGGCTAAAAGCCAAAGGGCACATTTCTCCAGGGAACACTAGAAGATGACTTATAAAAATGAGCAGCAGAAGGCTTTTTGAATGAGGGAAAAAAAAAACAAAGGAAAGAAGGAAGGAAAGAAGGAAGGGTGGGCTGCATCATAGCATGTGGACCCTCAGAGCTAGAAATTAAACTTAATGCTTCCAATATTTTTTCATAAACCAGAAATTCACTGTTCAATAGAAACATATGGTGTGAACTGTTCTTTCCTTTTTTATTTTTTTGTCGTTTGTGTGGTGAGGGTGGAGAAGAGGGAGGATCTGGTAGTGGGGGTGGTGGGGGTGGAGAGGTGGGAGAAGAAGAAAGAGAATGACTGTTCCCCAAAAGATCTGAGGTGGGTAAGCGCTCTTCCCCTCCCTTTTCCTTCCTTTTTTATTTTGCTATTAAGAGATGCATTTTATAGCATCCCTACTTTCTAGCAGTTATATCCTTTGATGGAAACATGTTCTGATGTTTATAGTGATTAAGTCTGTCAGGGGTAAATTCAGTGTTCAATTTAGAGACAAAGTCATAAGACCAAACCCACCACTTTTTTATTGAAAACGCCAGGACTAAGGAAGAGAGGCAATTCATTCATTTTAAGCCTGTATAGAGCAGCGTGCTCTGTCTGTTCGGTACTGTGCCAGGGTAGAAGTGCTGTGTGTACCTCTGCTACTAGAATGGTCCCAGAACCCCAGGAGCTTGCTAATCAATTTTAGTTACAGTCAACAGAGCCCCAAGACATAGTTAAGAAACTCAAGGTTTTCAATGATGATAGCTGAAAAGGAAAACAAATGCCTGCTCTTCTCTGTTTCCACTCTGCAGGGCAGAAGACAAATGACATTTCCGGGTGACGGCATGCAATGCACCTGTGACTTCTCTCCAGTCTGACCGCAGCTCTCAGGTGAGCCCTCTGTTCCCTGAAAGCACCTGCGTTCCTCCACAACGGTGCTCACAATGAAAGGGCACTGGATCACTCCAGATCTTTCACTGTCAGGCAGAACTGAGATAGAGGTGACCTCTGTAATTCTCAGCTTGGAAATGTATTGGCTTCAGAATCATTACCTCACATCGCAGACACATGATGGTACCTTTTAGCCTGGCACTGGATAGAAGGCAGAAAGGGAACAAGCAAATACAGAGGGAGCATCTGTTGCGTTCAGCACGGTGCCAGCTCATTCACCAGTTTATTTACTCCTCAGCAGGTCCCTCTGAAAGGTGGGTTTGAGGCTTTTACAGAAGGGGAAACTGAGAGTCAGAGGGGTAAAAGGACTTTGTAACCCTGCAAGAAAGTGGTGTGGCCAGGAAAGATGCCAGAAAAGCTCCTCTCAAGGGAAATCAGTTCATTAATAGAAAAGAGAGAAATCTGATCAGTATATTTTTCTTCTTTTCTTACTTCTATTTTCTTTCTGGCTGTATGAAGAACAAGGACTTCAAGCACTTACTATGAGGAATAAATGAAACAGCTCATGCCATCTTTACGTTTGTAGTTCCCTCTTCATGACGTTTTTGCCTCAGCGAACTCTTCTTCTTTCTGGCCTCAGTTTAAATGTCATTGTCTCCACGAAGCCTGCCCAGGTTACCCACCTAAAGTATTCTCAACCTCCTGACTTGCTATCACATTTCCTTGATCATCTTCATAGCTCCTATCACAATTTGTAACTATCTTATTATTAACCATCTTCCCACAGAAAGAAGCCTCTATGAAAAAAGAGGCTGTTTCTTTGTTGCTTATGCTCTATGCTTAGTGCTTAGCACAGTGCCTGGCATCTAGCCGCTGCTCAAAAAATACTGGCTGAGTGACAGCGTGAATAAATAATAAATCACTCAAAAATTTAGAGCTACTGCATACACACACATGAAAGTTCCCTTCTAGTTCCCTCTTTTCCTCTGACCATTTTTGGGTTCACTTTCGTTTGACCTCATTTTTTATTATGGTGACCAGTGATGCTGACTTAGATTACACTGAGATGCATTTGAAGCAGAAGAGGAAATCTAGCTTACCTCCTGCTCTGTGGCAAAAGGATTTAGGCTGTTTTCCTCCTTTTTAATTTGATCCTGAATGGAGAAAATGTAAGGAGGTAGAAACTGAAGATCTGGTGACTCCTGTGTCTATACAGGGATTGAAAGACTTAATAATGGGAGGAAAGAAATGGCTCCTATTGTGTACAGAAACTTGCCCTGACCATGCCCCATCTTCCTCAGAAAGCTTCTGAAGTGCTTCTCCACGGCACCCACCTGCCCTCAGCCTGCAGGTCACAGCAAGTCCAAAGCCCTCCTTGGCTCCTGCACTTCTAAACGTAGGTTCTACCCTCAAGACTTGGGATCTCTCCAGAGCTCAGTCGGTGAAGGAAGGGTTTCCTGTTCTTAGGAGGCTGCCCGGGTGCTTTTAGATGGACTCTGCAACCTTTGAAATTGCTGACCTTTCAGCTGTCAATACAAAGTCAAGTGGGGGTGAAAATGGATCATCTAACCGATCACCTTGTTAAAGAGTCTGCCAAATTTTATGCAAGGCTTTCTCCATGAAAGTCATCTTTTCTTTTATGTGGGTAATCTTTCAATTATTACAGCACAAGACATTGTTCAATGTTCCTGGCCCCTGCAAAGCTTTCCCTGGCTTCTCCCAGGCACAGAGAAGAGCTCTCTGATTTCCCACACCAACACCTCTGTGTCTCTTACAGAAGTGACTTACCCTGTGTAATAGTCATTTTCTCACGTGTCTTGGATTGGTTTACAGTTTCATGGAGGTAATGTGTTTCACACATTTTTGCATTCTTCAGTCAAGATCCTAGTATGTTGTCAGATGCTAGGACTATAGCAAGTGTGCAATATATAACTGCAGGATATATATCTGAATAATAGAATTTTGGAGCTAAAAGGGATGCCAACTAGTGGTTTGTTATATTACAAAGCCCAAAGAAAGATAAAGTTATTGCCCCAGGTAGCTACAAAGTAGCAGATACGATATACACAAATAAATATTATTTATGACTTGGAATTAAATCAGCATGATAAAGACTTCCCCAAAGTTTTAAAATCTAAAGCAATTTGAAATACCTTCTAATTTTAATGTTTAAACATTAAAAAATTTAATAGGTTTCAAAATATCATATGTTTTATACTTCTGAGAAACTGTCAAATGATGATTGTCTTAAAAGTGTTAGTTTTTCTATTATCCTTGAAAATACCTGCTTGATAAATGTTCATTTGGGTTAATTATTTACTACTTTATATTTATGTAGGTTGATGAACTGTTGACCAGCTACTAGATGCACAGACAATATTAGATAAAATTTGATGTGGGATCTTTTCTAGTTCTAAAACGATATGCATATATGAACTTTCCTAGGTTGATTCCATTTTCTTTTTATGTTACTTATTTTCAGTTGGAGGATAATCACTTTATAATTTGTGTTGGCTTCTTTTTCATACAACAGCATGAATCAGCCATAGGTATACATATGTGATTCCATCCTTAATGAGCTTTTATTGGTTGCTTAAAGCATCCCAAGCACTATGTGTCAGACACTGTACCAGGGAGAAATAAATAATACACCCTTATAAATAAGATAGATAATCCCTGTCCTCAAATTACTCATAGCCAAACAGATGAGTCAGGCATAAAAACAAACAAAATTTAATAAATGCAACTTTACAATGGAGGCAGGTACCTGTACTGTGAGAACACAGAGAGAGGAATAATAACCTGCCTGGGAGGAGTTAGAGAATGTTGTCTTCTAAATAACCTTTTAAATAAATTGGAGTTGGAAGCTGAGGATCAAGAACTTATCAAAAATTCACTTAGAGTAAATGAAAATATTTGCCCTGCTGAGAAAAAAAAATAGATGAGAGGAAAGCCTGCAAAAATCAAGGTAGTATCTCAAGGTGATGAGGCAATTCATTATATACTTAATCTCCAGGTAGTGTGTGATCTTGAATTATAGAGACTTATTTAAAAGTACACGATGGATTTAGTAGTATTAAATGATTAATTCAAATAAATACTTGCCACTTGCATTTTCTTTTCTTGATAGATAGGAGACCATATTGCTTATATTTAAGCTTTTCTTGTTTAATTTAACTAATTAAAGTATTAGCCTTTTCTTAAGTAGACAGTGTTATGGGGTGAATTCATATGTTGAAATTCCAAGCATCAGCTCCTCACAGTTCAGTTCAGTTCAGTCACTCAGTCATGTCTAACTCTTTGCGACCCCATGAACTGCAGTACGCCAGGCCTCCCTGTCCATCACTAACTCCCAGAGTTTACCCAAACTCATGCCCACTGAGTTGGTGATGCCATCTAGCCATCTCATCCTCTGTTGTCCCCTTCTCCTCCTGCCTTCAATCTTTCCCAACATCAGGGTCTTTGCAACATCAGCTCCTCAGAATGTAACCTTATTTGGAAATAGAGTTGTTGCAGATGTAATTTGTTGAGGTCATACTGGAACAGGGTGGACTCCTAGTCCAATATGACTGGAGACCTTTGATAAAAAGTGGGGAATTTGCACATGGACAGACACACAGGGAGAATGTCATATGAAGATGAAGGCAGAGATTGGGGTGATGCTTCTATAAGCAAAGGAATGCCAAAGACTGTCAGCAAACCACCATACCCTAGGTGCCATGGACTGAATGTTTTTTTTCTCCCTTCCCACTTCCAAAATTCATTTGTTGAAATCCTAACACCCAAAGTATCAGGAAATGAGGCCTCTGGGATCTCAAAGAGATCCCTTGACCTTTTTACTATGAAAGAAGACAGTCATTATCTATGAATCAGTAACTTGACTCTCACCAGACACTGAGTCTTCCAGTGTTCTGATCTTGGACTTTCCAACCTCTGGAAGTATATGAAACAAATTTCTGTTGTTCTTAAGCTACCCAGTCTATGGCATTTCATTTAGCAGTTCAAAGAACTAAGACACTAAGGAAGAGACATGGAATAGACTCTTCCTCACAACCCTCAGAAGGAACCAATGATGCTGAAACCTTAATCTTGGACTTCGAGCCTCCAGAACTGTGAGTCATAAATTCCTCTTGTTTAAGCCACTCAGTTTGTGGTAATTTCTTATGGTAGCAGTAACAAACTAATACAGACTGTAAATTCTTTTTAGGGACTTGATGAAAGGCCATAGAAATTTAAAACTGAATTCCTTACTATATTGGAATATTAACTCAATTGAGAAAAAAAAAGGAGTTAAGAAAATACTATTCTTTTCCAGTTTTTCTATTTAATAACTCCCTAAGAGCATTCAAATATATAACATACACTTTTTAAAAAATCTTAATTTTAGGTCAGTCTAGCATTTGGCTTGAAAATTAAATACAGTTTTTCTATCTCTTCCTGCTAGGTTCTTGGAAAGCTATACTTGTGATTGTGTATTATTCTTTGGAAACTTAAATCTGTGAGGGCTTTGAGCTCTCAAAATAATCAGCTTTTACGAAGTAAATCTTCCTTTAACTCTTCTCCTGAAGGTGCAATATTGACCTTTATTTCAAACAAACTCTGAGGATTTGGAACAATAGAAAGAGCACTGAACTGTTTGTCTGGAAACCAAGAATCTAGCCTTAGTTTTGACCGTAACAAATTGTGTGGCCTTGGACCGATGCTTAATTTTCAAATAGCTATCAGATTAAAAAAAAAAAAAATGTGGATCAGGTCAGCTCTTGATACTGGTCACGATCCACAGTTTTCAAAAATTTCTATTGGAAATGGATATGCTTCAAAATGAGAAAAAACTAACAGAAAGTTCATAAGAAAATAACTGCCAATTGATATCATCAGCAAGGAAAAGAAATAAGAGAGAGGAAAAAATATCCCTCCATTTTCTCCATTTACAAAAAAGAATCCCTGCTTATCATGCCTCCCTTCTCAGTTACAAAGGTAACCTTAAAATAGGAGTTAACAAAAGCAAATGATTCAAAGCTAGTGTTTTGTTTTGCTAGTGTCTTTAAAGTTATAGCAGTATCAAATGATTTTATAGCCCACGGGGGCCAGAAAAACCACTTGGAAGCAGAGTGTACCTAAGTGAGCAAGTTGTACTACATAAAGTGGCAAATGATCTTAGACAATTACAGAAACCTTTATATCTCAATCAGTACCCTGGAGACAGTCGATAATGTTGGCATATACTGCTAAAACTGTCAGCGATAAGATGTGAGGAAAACCCAAACCAGAACTTTTAACAAATTATGAGGTTCTGAAAAAGAGCAGAAACCTCCGTGGTAATGGCTTACATTAACAATACGGCTGCCTCTTCAAGACCCCCAAGTCATAAAACACTAACCATGAGGAAATGAAAGAAAAACATGTGCATACTACAAGGAAACCAGGATCAGGAGAAAAGGCCTTCACATGGAAGTATGGTGGCTGCCAAACTAAATGTTGGAGACTGGAAACCTGATGTGAAGACAGACTTAACCATAACACACTCATAGGTAAGGGCTACAAGTGGGTCTCATCATCTCATCCACATAGCATGGTACCTAAAATGGTTCAAATTGGGATGACTGGGTTTGAACCATTAGCTGTGGTGACATGAGCAAGTAGCTCTGTTTCTGTATATGTCAAATACAGAAAATAATATCAGTGTCCATCATATAGGCTGTTGAGAAGCTTAGATGCTTTGTTAATAATAGGTTAAGGTCCTCTGATAGTGTCTGTAATTGAATATATTACCAAAAGGTGTAATCTATTACTACTTCTGCTTCTATTGCTACTATTAGACAATGAGTACTTGTCAAATAAAACAAGATCATTTTTCCAAGCATTTAGATAAAATCAGAAAGTATTATAGAATAGTGGCAAATAAATTTATGAGTTGTTATTTAGGCTCAAATCCCTACGCTTCCACTTTGCTTATTTATTTTGATTTATACAACAAATATTTATTGAGCATGGTGCTAGGGCAGTGAGTTACATACTTGGGTTCCAGCAATGAATAAGATACATAGTCTCTGAATCCAAAGGGCTCACAGCCTAGGTGAAAAGTAGACAGAATTCTGAGGAGTTAGTTTGAGCCAAGTGAGAATACAAAGAGTGAGGAGGGAGGAACTCTTGTTCCAAATTGGGTGGGTAGGGTGATGGTCAGGTGTCATTCCTTAGAGGTAACATCAGAACTAAACTGTGAGAGAATGTTGTTTTAGTTGGAATAAAGATGACCAGTCAAATCAGGTAATACCCAGAACACCTCGGTGTCCCTAGTGTCACTGACAAAGAGCCTAATGTGTGTTTTTAAAGTTAATGCCTACTTTTGCTTTTTTTTGGTTGGTGGTTGCTTATGGAATCGTTATGTGTCATGATTTTATATTTGCCCTTTCAAAGGAAATATTACTTTTAATGATCATATCATGTGTTTATAAACAGGAGTTTGCATCAATCATAGTTATATAAGGTCTGTTTGGATGCATAAAGTCCTATAGCCCTTGAGTTGACTCAACTGACTAAAGAAAAAAAATTTTCTAGACTTAAGACTCCAGAAAAACATCTACTTTTGCTTCATTGACTACGCCAAAGTCTTGACGGTATGGATCACAACAAACTGTGGAAAATTCTTAAAGATATGGGAATATCAAACCACCTTACCTGCCTCCTGTGAAACCTGTATGCAGATCAAGAAAGAAACAGTTAGAACCAGACATGGAAAAACGAACTGGTTCCAAATTGGAAAAGGAGTATGTCAAGGTTGTTACCCTGCTTATTTAACTTATATGCAGAGTACATCATGTGAAATGCCAGGCTGGATGAAGCACAAGGTGGAATCAAGATTGCTGGGAAAAATATCAATAAACTCAGATATGCAGATGACACCACCCTCATGGAAGAAAGCAAAGAGGAGCTGAAGAGCCTTTTGAGGGTGGTGAAAGACGAGAGTGAAAAAGCTGGCTTAAAACTCAACATTCAGAAAACTAAGTTCATGGTATCCAGTCCCATCATTTCATTGCAAATAGATTGGGAAACAATGGAAACAGTGACAGACTTTATTTTCTTGGGCAATAAAATCACTAAAGATGGTGACTGCAGACATGAAATTAAAAGATGCCTGCCCCTTAGAAGAAAAGCTATGACAAACTTAGAGAGCATATTAAAAAGCAGAGACGTTACTTTGCCAACAAAGGTCCATCTAGTCAAAGCTATGGTTTTTCCAGTGGTCATGTATGGATGTCAGAGTTGGACCATACAGAAGGCTGAGCACCAAAGAATTGAAGCTTTTGAATTGTGGTGTTGGAGAAGACTCTTGAGAATCTCTTGCACTGCAAGGACATCAAACCAGTCCATTCTAAAAAGAAAATCAATCCTGAATATTCATTGGAAGGAGTAATGCTGAAGCTGATGCTTCAATACTTTGGCCACCTGATGCGAAGACCTGGCTCATTAGAAAAGACCTTTATGATGGGAAAGATTGAAGGCAAGAGAAGAAAGGGACGCCAGAGGACGAGATGATTGGATGGCATCACTGACTCAATGGACATGAATTTGAGCAAGCTCTGGGAGATGGTGAAGGACAGGGATGCCTGGCATGCTGCAGTCCATGGGGTGGCAAAGAGTTGTACATGACTAAGCGACTGAACAATAAACAGTCCTTGGGCAGAGCTACTCTGGGCACCAGTGTGTAATTGGGTTTTTATTATGCCAAAGGCAGAAAGGAGATAAATATGATGACTCTTGCATCCATTGTGAAAGGGAGAGAAAAAAGAAGAGGAAAAGGAAACAAGAGGTGATGTATTGTGAGAAGTCTAAGATTGTCCTGCTCAATATGCCACTGGAAGAACAATCTAAACCAGAGAGAAGCAACAGTTCCCTTCTGAATATGAGCAGAGGGTTATCTCAGAAAAAGTCCTCAACACCAATTAGCAGAAATCAAAATTTTGCTATGAAATTGACTAAGGTTTACTTTTAATGTGTACATACAATAGATATTTTAGAAACTCCTCAAGAAATTTTCAGTTAAAGCATACAAATAATGAACAGGTTTCCTATTGTTCAATTCAGCTTTCCTGTTCTGCAACCCACTTTTTAAAAATGTACAACACTGGTGGTCCAGTGGTTAAGACACAGTGCTTCCACTGCAGGGGGCACAGGTTCCATCCCTGGTTGGGGGAACTGAGATCCCTCATGCCTGTACAGCTCGGCCAAAAAAAAAAAAAAAGTTCAACAGATTGAAATCTTCAAAGAACAGAATTCTGCCCCACCCTAATTCTAATGAAAAATAGCAAAAGAACATTTTTCTTCCTTCTTATTGAGTTGTGATCCTCAAAACAGATTTCCTTAATTGAGAGTCCCCCAAACATTTGATAATTTAAGCACTTGGTTTAAAAATATGCAAACAAACTAAGTTTCATTTCTTAGAAATCAAGACCACTTGGGAAAAAATAGAGATGCAAAGAATGTCTGAGCATAATAGATATTTCATCCCCCTTAAAACCACACTTCACTTGCTCAATGAAAAAAAAAAAAGTCCTTTTATTTTTAAAACCTCTTTCAAGCTGAAATTGGCTCTGTCCAAGCCATAGCCTAAAGCAAAATTTTACAGCTGAGTAACAAACCTCCTAAAACTTGGGTTTATAATGGAAATGCTATCCGAGGGTTAGTTACAATGGGCTCCAGTAGGGTATAATTTTTTCATCAGTTTAGAGTTTGGAGAGAACACCATCTTGATGTGACCATATTTATCCTGAACCTCAGGCTCCATTATTTCATTTTGTTGGGTTGCACGTCCAAGGCCAGTGAGCAGGGGACGTCCCTCCTTTCTTTATAGCATCAGTTTGCCCAAAAGTTTCAGAAAAAGAAATGTTCCTTCAACAGCAGTTGGCATTGAATAACAGGTTTAAATTAGGACAGCCTGAGGGCAAGAAAGAAGTCCTGCTTGCTCCTAAGGAAGAAATCACTCATATACTCAAGAAAAAATTTTTTAAAAGGTTAAATCTTAACTGTCTTTAGATTTCTTCTAGGACTTTGACAGGGAAGAGTTAACTCTTCCTAGGAGGTCTGTTTTCTGAAAGAACACCCAGCACTTTATCAATGACTACAGAATTTAGCCTGAGACCTAAGAGACTGGGTGAGGTATTTACCAACCTTTTGTCCTAACCCAGTGCTCCTCAAATACTAGAATCACCTAGAGGAATTAAAAAAAAAAAAAAAATCTGTCTGAGTCCCAACATTGGAGTTTTAGATTCAATAAGCATAGGGTGTATGTAGCCTAAGAGTCAGGAGTCTTAAAAGTTCCTTAATAGATTTTGATGAGCAACCAAGACTGCTCCGTATCGTTCTCCTAAAAGTAGAGACCATGGACCATCTGTGTCAGCACCATGTGGAAGTGTATTATGAAGGCAGAATCTCCAACCCCACCCAGACCTGCTGATTCAGCATCAATTTTAACAAGATCTTCAGGGGTTCACTTGCACATTCAGGTTTAGGAAACACTGCCCTATACTCCTGCCACTCCAAGTAACCGCCTGACAGCCTGAGAGTCAGCCTTACAAGAATTCCAAAGTACTCACTGAAAGCATGACCTGCTTTACCTTCTACGAAATAAAAATAAATAAGGGGTTTTCTTCCATCTGATTAGGAGTTGGAAGAGAATAACAGGATGGGGCTGAGGCAAGAGTCTCGAAAGATTTCTGAACTCTGCATACAGTGCAGACACAGAGTCAGAAAGTGGGGTGATGGGAGGGAGGGGAGAAGGTGGAGGGGAGCCAGTGGCTGAAACGAGTTATGACTCATCAATGTTTATATTGTACTGGTTGTTTCATATTTCGACAGCCATTTCTGTTTTTCTCTTTGGCCCACCTCCAGGGCGTTTTTTGTCATTACCTGAAATATGCCAGGCGCTTTTCATCACAGGGTCTTTGCAGTAGGTTTAACTGCGCCTGGCATGGCCAACTACTCTTTAGCATACAGGTCTCACTTTGTCACTTCCATAGCAAACCCTTCCTTGACTACCTAAGCGCCCACTCAACACTTTATAACATCATCCTCATCTTGACTCTCTTCTTTGCTCTTCTCATATCTAATGACTTTCTTATTTGTTGGCGTATTCTCTCTCTTCTCTCTTTAAATTTTATACTTTGTGTGAACAGAGACCTTGTCTTATGCAGTGCTTTATCTGTGTTCACTCACTCATTTGGCCAGTATTTACTGTTTATTGGCCATCTCTAATGTGCAGGTACAGCTCTAGATGCTGGGGATGAAGTACTTTTAACAGTGCCTATCCTATAGCAACTGTTCAATAAATGTTTATTGTCAAATTAACTGACACGCTTCTATTAATACAAACATTTTTAAAAGGCCATTATAGACTATTCAAAGTACTCTGAGTTGGAGAATTGCAAATGCAGTATCTAGCTACAGAGAGTTCATATTCTACTGACGGTATAAAAGACAGACACACATATACCACACAATAATACAACCCAAAAAGCACCAATGTAACCTTCAAAAGAAAACCACAGGCATGAGGGGGTGGGTCGTTGAGAGGAAGCAGTCTTTGAGGACAATTGCAAGAGGAGGTGACATTTCTAAAGTCCTCTTTCATTTTGAAAGGTAAACCAGGTGGCACCTCGTAGAGAAATAACAGAACATTCTAGTCAGAGGACCAGGCTATGCAAGAAATGCTAAAGAAAATGAAATGGGTAAAGAGGCTAATGGGACTGGAGAAAAAGTTACATTCAGTTAGAAAGTGCCAGAAATAATGTTGGAAAGTCATAGGAAGCCCAAAAGTATATCATCAAAGGTATTTTGATTCAGTGTACATTTCTGAAAAATAATTTATCGGCATGCATCGGAAGTTTTTAAGTTATTTACTTTGCATGACTCATTATTCCTACTTTATAGGATTTATTTAAGGAAACAATCACATTATCTGGACAATAATATATGTCTAAGAATGTCTGTGAGTAAATAGTTAAAAGTTTCCCTCATTTGTGCATGAGAATTTGATCTTTTACCCAAGTAACTACTTGGGTAAAAAATTAAAAAGCAGAAATCTAAATCAAACACAGTTGGGAAACCAAAGAATGCCCAGCAATGATAGTAGAGCTCAACAGGAAGAAAGACTCCTCTTCCTGGCTGGCAAGGACTCAGCCAAGGAAAGCCAAGAACTCTTTGTTTACTCTAGCCCCCTTCCGCCCCCAGCCACCTTCCTTTCTCTCTTATTAAAAAGTTGTTCCCTTGCTAAGCATGTGGTTCACCATGGTTGCAGATCCTTAACTGCAGTTCTCTGTATGGGGTTGCAAAGAGTCGGACAGGACTGAGCAACTCAGCACAGCACAGCTTATTGCAAATAGACTCATTTTTTCTTGGAGAAATTACTGGCAGTCTGTTTAAGGTCAACACCTGATAACCTGATGAGGGGGCATGTCAAGTATATTGAAAACTAGTCAACAAAAATTATAGTAAAACTGACCCTGGATTGGTAAATGGCGTCTATACTAGGAGTGGGGGAGTGAGGATCAGTCTCTCAGTCATGTCCGACCCTTCACAACCCCACAGACTGTAGCGCACCAGGCTCCTCTGTCCATGGAATTCTCCAGGCAAGGATACTGGAGTGAGTTGCCATTCCCTTCTCTAGGGATCTTCCTGACCCTGGGATTGAGCCCCAGTCCCTGCATTGCAGACAGACACATTCTTTACCATCCGAACCACTGTGGAAGCCCTATACTAGGAGAACTATAAATAATTGATGCTACCCATAGCTTGAACTTCCCTGAGGGTGGCACTCTTATAACTGAACATATTCTTCATGAGGACGCTGAAGGTTATCCCTATGAATTTTCTTCTTTGTGGGGAATAAGGCTTTTAAACCAGGACACAAGTCCCACACTTACCTAATGTGTATCTCATCTTTCACACATGAGCTGCTATGGACCACTGCAAGGACTTCTATAGTAAAGGTATGAACATCACTGCCCTTCTAGCAAGCCCTGTTCTTATCCTATACCCCTTGGAATAGAATGATGTCAAACGTGGCTTTGTGAGTCTGAAAATTGAGATGAACCAAGAAGAAATCATGATGCTGAATGTGCAACCTAGAACTCTGTATAAACCAAAACTGGGGACAAAGTGTATGCCTAACTCTAGAAGAATACAGTTCCTTCATAACATGGACTATATGCAGCTCTAAAATCTCATGTTTCTGAAGAATAATGTCAATGGAAAATACATTTTCATGGTACATTAACTGAAAAAGTATAATGTGAGAATAAATATATGGCATGCATATATAATAAGGCTTCGGTTGGTAAAGAATCCACCTGCAATGCAGGAGACCCCAGTTTGATTACTGGGTCAGGAAGATCTGCTGGAGAAGGGATAGGCTACCCACTCCAATATGTACTGTATAGTCCATGTGGCTGCAAAGAGACACAACTGAGCAGCTTTCACTTTCACTTTTTCTTTTTTTTTCACGCATATATAAATTTGTTTTTATAAAACTCACACGGAGGTTCAACCGAAAAGCACAGAAAAAGAGAGTAAGGCAGCATATTAGATATCCTTTTCCCTTCTCTCTTGGGAAGGGAACTAATTTAGGGGGCAGCTAATTTTCCCCACTTTAATATTTGTAATTCTTGTCATTTTGGCCATCATAGAGCTCAGTGTCCTGGCCACAGAACTCAGCCTATGTCCCAGGCTGATCAATGGAGGTATCTTATGTCTTTCTCCACAATGACTATCTGGGGCATGTTGTTCAGGTAGAGTCAGTCAGAATCATTGTTGGGCATCTCGAATGTACAAATGTTGAGACAACTAAATAATAATAAATAAAATCTTGATTCCTCTTTGGACAAAGATGAGAACGTCGCTGCTGCCAGTGACCAGGTTCCTAAGGTAGGGGAGGAAGCCACAGTTCCTCTTCATTCTGTGGGCTTCCCAGGTACAGACATTCATACAGCAGAAGGGTTATATGGTCACATAATCTAAGAAACACTGACTAAGGAAGAGCTTTTATTTTTAAAGTCTGCTTTAATAAACATATTTGCACTAGAACAGGGAGAGGATACAACATGTACTGTTTATCAAATTTATTTAAAACAATAAAACTATTTTTTCCTTTTTTCTTTTTTTTTTTTGAGAAAAACTGCTAGCACGTCTGCTGATAAGATTTGTTTTTAGAATACAGAAAAAAAAATGCTACTCTAAGAAAATAATGGATCAGTCCATTACTTTCTTCTTTGTGCTTTGCCTCATTTTCTAAATTTTCTACTACTAAAAATCATGTTTAGCATACATAGCATACATAGTAAACAAAATATATATTTATATATATAAATATAATGATATTTAGTATATTGCCTGCTTATATCTGTGAAAGGATGCAAGCATGTTTTCCTTTCATAAATATTTATATTAGTAGTATTACTTTTACCAGTGGAAGCACACAATTTTTATTTTTAATTTCAGATCTCTGTCTTCTCTGTTTCATATCTTTGCATGAGGGTAGTCAAGTTTATCATATAATCATCACTCTAGTGTATTAGGAGAAAAGAAGTTACTTTGTTACCTGTTCAGTAAATTAATGAATCCTACTGCATTTATGGTTCCTATGCAAGTGTGTGTATATATATATAGCTTATAAAAAATGGTAACATATTATATAAATTTTCAAAATTTAATTTTAAACCTAATAATATGTGATAGCACCCTTCCATGACAGCATACAACTTTATTACCCAATCCTGATTAGCCTAGTTTGAATAGTAAGGAAGGAGTCACACAGACCTTTGCCATGTGTCCTCACTTAACCTCTAGGTGCATCAGTGTTTTTCTCAGTGGGGATAATCTACCTATGTGGAAGGTTTGCTATGAATTTAAGTGAAATACTGTAAGTAAAACAGCACAGAATGCGCTAAAAAAATGGGAGCTTTATCAGTAGGGGATTAACTTATTCTATTAACATTGTCATCAATGAATGATTGGGTTATTTTCAATTTTTGCTTCTGTAAATAAGACAACAATACACTTGGTATACACTTGAATAAAGATTTCTATAGAATAAACTCCAAAGAGTGAAACTGCTGGGTCAATGGCATGCCCATTTTAAGTTTTTCTAGTATCGCCACATTTCTTTTCAGATGAGTGTTTTCAGTGGGCACTATCACCAGAAGAGAGTGCTACTTGCTGCCTACCTTTCTGGAAAGGCAGTGTGGAAGGGAAGGCTTTTACCTTAAATATAGTGGGCATCTGGTCACATCACTTCATGGCAAATAGATGGGGAAAAAGTGGAAGCAGTGACAGATTCTGTTTTCTTAGACTTCAAAATCACAGTAGATGGTGACTGTAGCCATGAAATTAAAAGATGTTTGCTCTTTGAAAGGAAAGCTATGTTAAACCTAGAGAGGGTATTCAAAAGTAGAGACATCATTTTGCCAACAAAGCTCCATATAGTCAAACCTATGGTTTTTCCAGTAGTAATGTATGGAAGTGAGAGTTGGAACATAAAGAAGGCTGAGTACTGAAGAACTGATGCTTTCAAACTGTGGCAATGGTGAAGATTCTTGAGAGTTCTTTGGATAGCAAGGAGATCAAACCAGTTGATCCTAAGGGAAATCAACCCTGAATATTCACTGGAAGGACCGATGCTGAAGCTGGAGCTCCAATACCTGATGCAATGAGCCAACTCATTGGAAAAGACTCAAATGCTGGAAAAGACTGAAGGCAAAAGAAGGGGGCCAGTGGAGGAAGAGATGGTAAGATAGCATTACTGACTCAATGGACATCAATTTGAGCAAACACCAGGAGACAGTGGAGGATAGAGGAGCCTGGCATGCTATTGTCCACAGAATCACAGAGTCAGACATGACTTAGTGACTGAACAACAATAACATAGTACGGTCCAAGGCAGGAGACATACAAAAACACTTCTGAGGAAGAAAATTTCAGCAGCTCAGAGGTTATCTCCCAGGAGCTGGCCATGGACGAGATGAAGGCAATTCATTTCTCTGGAAGGCATAGGGTTTGAACAAGCCACGACTGCTGAGTTAACCTTTTTCTGTCCATGGAGGGGATGTCATGAACAAAGACAGAGAGATGGGAATGCATAAACAACAATTAAGGATAAGAATGAAACTAGCATGATTAAAGAGGAGCGCAGAGGGAGGCTAAGTGGAAATGTAGCTTGAGTCAAGAGTCTTCAATGCAGACAAGCATGGGTTGGGGACTATTGTGGTTTAAAAGCTGAGTTGGAGTAAAAAGAATCTGGATTCCAGGGTATCTGTTCACAAGCCACCAGATAGGAGATCCTGAAGCAGAGTGATAGCCAAGGAGATGTAAAGGACCTATGCAAGGAAACAGTGAGAAGCAACCATAGTAAGACTTCATGAGTCATTGAAAACAGGAGGACAAAGGTGAAGGGGAAGAAGGGTTAATGAATCTTCTAGGACTGTAAGTTCCTGTGGTTACAGGTAAAAGACTCTGTTGGCAGAAATAAAGATGTCAGGACAACTTTCATATACATTCATATATATATGAATTCATATATTCATATACCTAACCGCAGTTTATCAAGGACCCACTAAGTGCTAAAATAATAGCTATCAAAATACAGTCCATGAACCACCTACACTCCATCACTTGGGAGGCTGGCTGACAAAGCATATTACGCCCTTCAAGAGCTACTAAATTCAGGTTAGTATTAACCTGAATAACCTGTCCCTCTGGGACAGGGTTGGAAATTTGCATTTTCAACAAGCTCTCCAAATATTCTTATCAAAATTAAAGTTTGAGATCCTCCAGTCTCAATGGTGCCCAGAAAATCATCTGTGTATCTGAATTTAAATATATCTCAAGTTGTGAAAACAGGAAGGAGAAAAATACTATATAAAGAAACAGACACTTTTTTCTTTCAGGCAATTCAGGATGGGAGTTTCAAAGGTAGGTACAAGAATGAGGCTGAAACTACTATTGCCTTTTTGGGGGGTGGCAAAAAATGGTGGTGGGCCTTGATGTTAGGAAAGAAGGGCTGAAATTTGCAGACTTGGGCATATTTAAATGTATGTTCAGGTATGCAATCTATGACTATGAAAAGCACAACTTTCCTTTACCAGGAGTAACAGGGTCTTCTATCTAGCACAGCCTAAAACTGCTACAAAAAATACGTGGCATATATTTTGGAAATAAGCACATTTAAGAGCTGCCTTTATATGTGAATCTTATTTAAATGTGGGCAGCCCTTTAGACCTGAGGATATTTATGCAAAATATTTTTAAAAAAGAAACAGCAAAGATTCCAAGTGACAGTTCAGCGCTCTGTATATGACTAATTAAATAAAAAAAAATCTCAGTATATATGTTTTTTTCTCTTCTAACCTCTTTAGCTATCTTTCCCCATCCTTTCCCTTTTTCCTTTCCTAAATGAGTCCTTTCCACTTCTGGCTGACAGTAAAGAAGATAGTATGCTCCAAATTATGCAGCTTTCTTCATTTAATATAATGTTGATGGTTTCTTTCATTAAGTTTTAGCATCCTTCTGAAAATCTGGCGAACACTATGATACACGCTATCTCCATTAAATGTATTAAAAGAACATTCAATCAGGAAATTAGTTAACTATTCTCTAAATAAATTATATTTGAGCTATTACATATAAAATATGATAATTCTGAGAGGAAATCAAATTATGCATAATATTTTAATGTTCTGTTGAATACAGTGAAAAAGGCATAAGCTTTAGAGCCAGACAGATATCAGTTTGATTTATGGCTCCAGATTCGGGGAAGTTATTTAGGCTTTCTGAATCCATTATTAGATTCTCATCCATTATCATTATTTCTGAGAGGGGCATCACTGGCATTTGAGGCAGGATAACTCTGTTGCATGAGGTGGTTCTCAGCATTACAGGACAGTTATTACCACTACACTCCTTTATTTATCTATTAAATACTAGTAGCCTTCCCAACTCCAACTTCAGGACAACCAACTGTCACTACAAATTTGCAAATGCCCCCAAGGAGGATGCAGATGCTCCTTGCTAACAGCAAGTACATTAAATGGATTATAATAATACCTCTTCAGTTGGGAGCATTTTCCCGGCACTTCTGAGAAAACAAAGAGGTAGTTAAAAGAATGCACTGAGGTCAGTCAGACCTGGGCTAAATCTCAGCCCTGTCAATAGTGGCTGGGTTGCTTCATCTAAGCCTAAGCATCTCATTTGTGCAATTAAAACAGGAGTAATACTTGACTCAGAGGACTATTGTGAGAATTCACTGAAATAACACGTGCTAAGCAGTAAGCACTGAACCTGGTGCAAAGTAAGCACTCGTCAAGCCAGCCACAGTTCCTGCAGTCATTGCTGTTATTAAAGCCAGATGCCTGCGTCTAAGGAGACAGGAGGCGGCAAGGAAATAAGACACCTTGCTTAAGAAGTTCTGCAAAAACGGAAAAGTGGGAAATAAAATGTACCTAGAGAGTGTAGAGTTGCCAGCTTCTCTCTCACCCCTCCCCCACCATCTAAGATATGGAAACTTGTATATTTGAAGACAGAGGGAAGGTAGAAAATGGTGACAATGAGGTTGAGATTCAAGAGAATAGAGAAAGGGCAGTTATGTGAGGCAATGTGATGAGGAAGCCAGTAGGCTTGGGCACACAGAAAGAAAAGAGATCATTGGCGTTCCACTGGAGCTTTTCCAAACATGAAGCTGTGTGTTTATGTGGTCACAGTCTGCCACTTTCATGGGGATTTTCACCTGCTCCATACTTTATTAGCACCTCACTCTCAAGTGATGGCCAGCAATCAAAAGAGCTGCTTTTAATGTTATCGAACCAGGGGGGATAAAGAGCCTGGACTTGAGAGTGTGCTGGTTTAATAAGAGAGACCAATTCACTAGGAAGTGAAGCAATCTCTTTCCTATAACTTGTTCCTGGAACTAGATCTTGACCTCAGAGCTCTGATACCTGATAGCCTTTCAAACACCACTTGGACATTTTCTTTAAGTACTTTTTCAATGACTTTTTTTTAACACTCCAGTTGCCCTTTCTTTTTTCCTTTACCTTCATGAGTAACACTAAAAAACCTTTTCATATCTGGTTTATTTCAATGTCCTTTCAGATACTAATCTTAGTTCCCTATGCCAAGAGGGAATCTCCAATACAATTATTTTCAAGTCATCCGTCACATCTACTGCAGAGGTTCATTCTAGATTTTTTGTGATGATCCAGAAATCAAAAGCAAAATGGAGTCTCTAACTTCTAGGAGATAGGGTTTGTCTTGACCAACCGTTCAATTTTTTTTTTTAACTAAATGAAAAGAAATCTATAAAATTTGAAAAAAATAAAAAAACATTGACTATAGTGGTAACAGTATAGACTATGTTTCAACAATTAAAAAAAATTAGGCAAATATCAAGTTTGGAGACTCATAATGCTATATTAAAGCTGTGTAAGTAATAGTCGAAAAGTTAAAAATAGCTATGGAATATTTTTTTTTCCATAAAGTCACCTCTATAGGACACTACAGATACTGTACAAATCTAGGGTTTTATGAGATCAGAGACTGTGCTTACCTTTCTCCTCCCCTGGTGGATCACAACACAGTTCCTCAGGAGTCCTGAAGAACTCCGACTTATTTTATAAATTCTTCCCAAACTTGTTTAAGGCTGTGTGTATGTGTGTCTGTGTGTGTTAGTTGCTTAATCATGTGCAACTCTTTGTGATCCCATGGACTGTAGCCTACCAGCCTATTCTCTGTGGGATCTTCCCAACCCAGGGATCAAACCCAGGTCTCCTGCACTGCAGGCAGATTCTTTACCATCTGAGCTACCAGGGAAGCCCTTGAGTGTGCACTTTTTATGGAATACCTATAAATATCCCACAGAACTGGTGTTCTGTTGACCAACGTGGTAAAGGATCAGAATTTAGATTTTGCCTTTGTTCTGGTTGTTGTTACAGTTTTTCATTTCTTAAAGCGTCCAATCAATTGTTGACTAATACAAGAGGCATATATTTGGATGCCATGGCAATGCCAAATTACCATAGAAGTTTCTAAGCACTTACTCTCAATCTCTGATGTATCCTAGACTTCTAGCAAAATGTGTGAAGGTAGGCACCAGCCCACGGACACCATAGAGAAGCAATTTTTCAACCGTTGCTCACACAGCACTAATGTAGCATTGTGAGTCTCCAAACTTGATTTTTTCCTTATTTTTTAATTTTTCAAACATGGCCTATACTGTTACCACTGTGGTCGATGTTAATGTTATCAATTTTCTAATATCATTCACTATGTACTACCCTTAAGCTTGGAGGAATGCATGTCGCTAGGAAGAGAACAAGAGAGTACATAAAATAAGCTCCCTCTACTCCAAAATGAGTAGACTGAAAGCAACATGTTTTTATCTTAAGGAATGTTCATCAAAGCTAATTTCTACATCAACAGTCTTGTAATATTTCAAAGCCAAAGTCTGAACACAATATAAACCACCTCCTTCAATTATTGTTTAAGAAGAATGCATCTTAAATGTGAATCACTTCCCCTATACATGTAGGCATCAGCAATAAAGAAAAAGTAGTCAACTTCTTTCCAATATCTATTTTTTAAAAAAGCTGCACATATGGGTTCGGAGGTGGGTAAGAGGAGCCAGTTTTCCATTTTTTGTTTGCCAGGGTACTGATGTTCATAAAACATGCAAAACCAAAGCATGGTTTAACAGCAAATGTAATGTTGTTCCTTAACTAGTAAGGTTTGCTAGAATTCACATCTAATTAAATCTTTTTTGAACAGGGGCTATGTCTCTGTAAGTGCTTTATGCTGTGTTCCTTTTCCACATAAGGTAAGAATGCAATAATACTATGAATTTTGGGCAGTATTTAACTTGCTATAATATAAATGAAAGTCAAATTTTTGGATTAACCCAAACAAGAATAACATAAGCAAATTTTAATTTTGTATCAATAGCATTAAATGATGGATTACTATCCATTATTAGAAGAAGAACAAGAGTATGGTACAGTGCGACCTAAACTGATAACAACAATTCAGAGATATTCTATGTCTAGATTTGCCTCTTAAACAGTAATATTCAGTATTTTTCATAGAAAAACTAATAGTGCAACAAAACAGGTGCCTATCATCTTGAAGAATTTCTACCATGGAGACTAAAAATGAGTCTTGATGGTGACCACAGGATGAAACAGTGATGGAAAGGAAATTGGTGAACAGAGATACTGACGATGCTAGAGATGACAGTGATGATGGGGATAAAGGGGATTCAGAGGCGATGACAGACAGTAATAGTAGATCTCACCCTCACTGATCATCTGTGCGCCTGGCATTGAACTAGAGGTTTTATATGCATCACCTCACTTAATTTGCACAACTTTCCCATAAGGTGGGCACCGCCACCATCTCTATTTCACAGATGAGGAATTTCAGGTCAAACAGGGTCACTACTTTGCTGCCTTCACACAGTTCTCCAGTACAGGAGCTGGGATACGACCCAAATTCTGTCTGATCCTATGATATACACTGTTGCTTTCTAATCTATGTCACCATCCACTAGGTAATACTCTCTAAAAGTTCATAATGCATGTTGAATGCATGCATGAAATTTTATGAGGCCATGTGGTCCCATTAGATTAATGTTCATCTTGGTTAGATTTTATCTTTTTTTTTTAAACCTGAAAACATTAAAACTGGAGAATCAGCAGCCTCAGGTTTTTTGTGGACTAAGGATCACTATCAATAAATACTTTAAAATCTATTCCAAAAGGCTCTCATATTATCTTTCAAAGACTTAAAAAAAAAAAGTTTACTTTCTCCCCACTAAACACATTCCTTGTGCCAGTTTCTGAATGTCTGCTTCCAATGCCACAGTCCTCCTGGTCTCCAAGTTTCCTGGGCTTGAAAACGTGAGGTCATCTGACTTTCCCCTCTCTCTTATTCCTTATAGCCAATCAGTCTTCTGTTGATTCCCTGCGGTATATTTTTTCACTTCACCTAGTGTATTTTTTAGTCTGATTGGCTCTTTTAAAAATTTTCCATCTCTTTGTTGAATTTTTCACTGAGTTAATGCATTCATTCTTCTCTTGAGCTCAGTTAGCTTCTTTAGGACTATTATTTTGAACTCTTTATCTGGCGAATTTCTTATCTCTTCATTTAGTTCTTTTAGATACTATTCTTTTGTTTGGAAGGTACTCCTTTCTCTCTTCATGTTGCCTCTCTGCTTCTACATATTAGGTATATCAGCTACATCACCTAGTTCTGAAAGAGCGGCTTTATGTGGAAGGTAACCTGAGGGACTCCGTGGCACAACTCCCTGTGATCACCAACCAGGTACTCCGGGAGTGCCCCCTATGTGGGCTCCATGTGTCCTCGTGTTGCGTTTGGGCTGTGACTGCTGTAGGTTCAGTGTTGGGTAGGGCTGGCCCCTGGCCCAGCTGGCTGAGAAGTCCAGCCATGGCTGCTGCTGGTGCACTGACTTGTGGGGCTGGCCCCAGAGCAATGGGCCACAAGGCCTTTGAGACTGTTGCAGGCACACAGGGATACAGGACTGGCCCCTTGAAGTGACAGCTGCTTTAGAAGGGCACGGGTGCCAGCTGAGGTTGGGTTGGGTTGAGCCCTCAAAGTGGGAGCTGCTTTGGAGGGCCACCAGCACTGGTTGGGACTACTTTGGAGGGGTGCCAGATGGCATGGGTTGGGAGCTACTTTGAAGGGGCCAGTCAGGGTAGGCAGGTTGAGTCCTCCAGGAATGCCCAGGCAGGGCACGTGGTGCTTGGTAGGCTGATTGGGAGTGACAGAAACAGTGCCTGCCAATGACAGGTCAGCTAGGTGGAAGTGAAGTAGAGTGAAAGTCGCTCAGTCTTGTCTGACTCTTTGGATCCCATGGACTATACAGTCCATGAAATTCTCCAGGCCAGAATACTTGAGTGGGTAGCTGTTCCCTTCTCCAGGGGGTCTTCCCAACCCAGGGATTGAACCCAGGTCACCTGTATTGCAGGCAGATGCTTTACCAGCTGAGCCACCAGGGAAACCAACCAAAAAAAAGGCACCCACCAGGGTTTGTCTCCAGAGAAAGTTCCGCCAGATCCCTGCCCCTTGGGCACCCACTCTAATATTAGTCAAGGAATCTCCTTCTTGTATGACCCCCACGTGTTTTTGAAGCTGTTGCTTCTGTGCTGGAACCTGGAGAAATGAGTTTCAATGTGAGAGTCTTGGTTCCCCACAACTCCCTGGCTCTCCTAGATGTAAGCCTGCTGGTTTTCAAAGTCAGACATTGTGGGGAGGCAGGGGGTCATCTTCCTAGTGGGTTTCCCAGGTGGCACTAGTGGTAAAGAACCCACCAGCCAACGAAGGAGACACAAGGGATGTGGGTTCAATCTCTGGTTTGGGAAGATCCCCTGGAGGAGCCTGGCGGGCTACAGTCCAGAGGGTCGCAAAGAGTCGGACATGACTGAAGCGACTTAGCACACACACGTGCATCTTCCTGGTACAAGTCCGGCAGGCTGTGGAGCACCATATTTCACTTGAACCCCTCAGTCTTCAGGGAGGGCCTCTGTGGTTGTGATATCCCTCTCACTTGTAGGTTGCCACATTGGAGGCGTGGATTCTGAATAGACTGCTCCTCCTAACTGCCTCAAGGGGCCTTGCATTTATATTCTTTGTTGCAGAAAATCTGTTCTGTTGGCCCTCAGAGAGAACTGTGCTGGATGCAGCTGTACTTCTGGTGTCTGTTGCAGGAGGGGAGCTCAGGATCTTCCTACTCTGCCATCTTGATCTGGAACTCTGTTTTTCTTCAGTTTCTTTTTCTCTGTGTTCTTCATATTGGATAATTGCTATTGATCACTCTCAAGTCCACAGACTTTTTCTCCTGCCATTTCAAAACTGCTCTTGAATTTTTCATTGAATCTTTGTCTTTTTATAATTTCTATCTAATTATTGAGATTTACTACTTGATTCATACCGTCATAATTTCCTTTAATCCTTTAAAAATGATTTCATTTAGCTGCTCTGAAGTCTTTGTCTACAGAATCCAACATCTGGGAAAACTCAGAGACACTTGCTACTGACTGCTTCTTTCCTTAGCCACACTTTCTTGTCTTAAATTTTTGTTGTAAACTGCACATTTTAGATAATATATTCCAGCAACTTTGGATTCTGAATTCTCGACTTCATGGCACTGGTGGTTGTGGTTGTCGTTGTTGTTTGTTTTTTGTTTAAGCTACTTGCCTGGGCGAAATCTGTCTCCTAGCGGAGCACAGTCACTGGTGTTCCCACTGTTTTCTTTTATTATTCTTGCTTTATTTTTTTTTAATTGGAGTATAATTTCTTTACAATGTTGCATTAGTTTCTGCTGTACAATGAAGTAAATCAGCCATATTCATACAAATATCCCCTTCCTGTTGAGCCTCCATCTCACTCTTCTAGGTTATTACAGAGCACTGAGCTGACCTCTCTGTATATGGTTCCCACTAGCTATCTATTTTACACATGGTAGTGTATATATATCAAGGCACCCTCCCCTCCCCAACTGTGTATGTAGAATCTAGAAAATGGTACAGGTAGACTTATTTGGAGGGCAAGAATAGAGATGCAGATGTAGAGAATGAACTTGTTTGAATTTTTAAACCTAGATTCCTAGGAGTCACGCTTGTGACTGCAAAATTTAAAGGTCAGCCAATGACTGGGCTGAGGTTATGCTCAAACACCTTGAATTAGTAAAGCTTCTATTTTCTGATGAATAGATCTAACATTCAATAGCTTTTCAAGCATGAAATTTCTCAGATTATTATGATTTTGGTTGTTCTACAGGACATCAATGGTTTCCGGTTAGTTTTTTCCCTATTAAGTTTTGTCCAGTTTCACGATTACTTTTTTGGGAAGAGGATTTGCCAAACTCTTCCCCTGACCACAGCTGGGAGTCCTGAAATCAGGATTTTTACTTCATTCCTGTATTCCAGTGCTTAAAATGGTAGGTTTGCAGTAAATGTTGGCAGAATTTCACTTTTAAGGTTCCTTCATTTTAAGATGGATAAATTTCCTAAAGGCTACAGAAAAATGTCCTGTTAATCATGATTTTTCAGAATGATAGCTACTGAGTCTCAGTTCAAATCAGTTCAGTTCAGTCACTCAGTCATGATCTGACTCTTTGCAATCCCATGAACTGCCACATACCAGGTTGCCCTGTCCATTACCAGCTCCCAGGGCTTGCTCAAACTCATGTTCATCAAGCCTGTGATGCCATCTAACCATCTCATCCTCTGTCGTCCCCTTCTCCACCTGCCTTCAATCTTTCCCAGCATCAGGGTCTTTTTCCAATGAATCAGTTCTTCGCATCAGGTGGCCAAAGTATTGGAGTTTCAGCTTCAGCATCAGTCTTTCCAATGAATATTCAGGACTGATTTCCTTTAGGATTGACTGGTTGGATCTCCTTGTAGCCCAAGGGACTCTCAAGGGAGAGTACCAAGATGACCTATAATGTAAAATGTCACATGATACACATCACAATAGCTGCTTACGTGAATAAATTTAGTCTTTCTTGGTGGGCTTCCCAGGTGGTGCTAGTGGTAAACAACCCGTCTGCCAATGCAGGGTCTCCTGCATTGGAGACATGGTTTTGATTCCTGGGTCCAGAAGATCCCTAGAGGAGGGAATGGCTACCCACTCCAGTATTCTTGCCTGGAGAATCCCATGGACAGAGGAGCCTAGTGGGCTACAGTCCATGGGGTTGCAAAGAGTTGGACACAACAGAAGTGACTTGGCCCACATGCATGCAGTCTTTCTTGGGACTCTCTTTTCCACCTATTTATTGATATATACCACTGTATAAGCCTTAGGTATACAACATGATAGCTTGATACATGTACATAATGCGAAATGATCATCTTGATATCCTTTAACTATTTCTTCTTTTATTCCAGTTTTTTTTTTTCACATTTGTTTCTCAAAGACCAAATACAATTTTTCCTGACAAGTTCTAGGTTCCATTCTTTGCTTACTTTTCTCACTATTCTTCCTCTCAGACAATCAATAACCTCATACTACATAATAAGAAAATACAAACCCTCATATTTCATACTATGCAACCAATTTTACTCTAAATTATGTTATACAAGAACCTTACAAACTGGTAGTAATAATGGTGAATCTCTGCAGATTACCTAATTTTGCAAATTAACACTTAAGTGCCTATAATAAAGACGATTAGGATACCGTTATCACAATACGTCTTCTTTATTTTATCAAGAGTAACAGAGTTTTGTTTGCATATGCTAACCCTAAACTCTCAGTCCATCCCTCTTCTTCCTCTCCATCCCTCTTGGCAACCATACGTCTGCTCTCTATGTCTGTGAGTCTGTTTCTGTTTTGTAGACATGTTCATTTGTGCCATATTTTAGATCCCACATATAACTATAATGGAAAAGAATATTTAAAAAAGAATGTATGTATGTGTAAAATTGAGTCACTTTGCTGTATATCAGAAATTAGCACAACATTGTAAATCAACTATACTTCAATTTAAAAAATAAAAGTAAAAAAAGAGTAACATAGCTTTAATTATATCTTATTAAAGATTCTCTTATGAATAATATTCAATTTATTATATCACACAATTCTGAAAAGTACATCTTGGTAAAATACCCATCAACTCTCTTATACAATGTGAACTAAAAGCAAATTTTTGTAAGAATTATTAATCCTAAGTATGAATAACATAAAAGTTTATGAGGGTTCTCAGTAAAAGCTTGCTTTAATCTCAGTAGCTATCAAGTGAAGTCTATTAGATCATTTAACAAATTTCAAAATTCTAAATCTTTATTATAATGAAAAATCTTCAAAAAGATAGGCTTCCCTCTTGAGAAATGTACTTCACATATGTTGTGAGTATTCACTGATAAAACACATTTACAAATTTAGAAGGCAGCATTTGATATTTAAATGTGCATATTTGCACTTTCCTATTATTGCCAGTCATCGCTCATTTGTGGAAATGTGGGGCTCAGAACAGGGACAGGAAAGATAGTGAAATCCCTAAACACAGCATTCAATCCCCTTTTTCAAAAAGGCTTTTAATAACAGGCAAAAAAGAAATTATCAGTTTAGTCTCATTTCTTCTCTCTACCCCATCTACCCCAGAAGACACTAATGAGAAGTGAAAATCCCAGAAGCAGACAAAAAAATTGAAGAGAAAGAACAAAGTGCCTAGACAATACATAGAACAGCTAATGATTCCATGAATAATTTATTTATAAACACTCCTTTTCTAAACTTTCCATCAATCATTTTTTCATTAGTAACTGAAGGTAGAGACAAACAGCATAGTACACCTTTAAATTATATCTAATTTCTTTGAAGCTGGACTACAAGCAGAGAGGAAGAAAAAGAAATCACTGGGTAAATAAAGCATGATGAATTTTTTAAATGACCAGTAGAAATATATGTATTCAGGTCTTTAATTTCTCTCAGCAATATTTTGTGGTTTCAGTATATGTAACTCACATAGTTTTTTTTTAAATAAATTGAAAAGGTGATTCTAAAATTTATATGGAAATGCAAAAACAACTTCAAAAAGGAAGAACAAATCTAGAGAGGGAACATTACCTGGTTTCAAGATTTATTATAAGGCTGTAGAAATGAAGACAGTGTGACACCGGTGTAGAGACAGACAATTAGGTTAATGGAATAGAACAGAGGGTCCAGAAACTGACCACCCCACACACAGACAATTGATTTTTTACAAAGGTGCAAAGGCAAGTCAGTGGATAAAAAATAATGCTTTTAATAAGCTCTTCTGGAACAATTAGATATCTGTATGTAAAATATGAACTTTGTTCCAAGAGTGCACCATAGGTCTAAAAATCTATAACATTTCTTGAAGTTTGAGAAAAATCTTGTGACATCAAAGATATGATTACAAAATAATAGAATCACAAGTTCCCCTGCTTCGAAATTAAAAATCTTCTACACTTCAAAAGATACTGTTAAGGAAAGGAAAGAGCCAGAAGTTGAGAGAAAATATTGCCAAAGTATACATTTAATGAAAGACTTGAATCTAAAATATATGGAGAGCTTTCAAGACTCAAAAATAAGAGAAGCGGCAATCAAATAAAAAAATGCACAAGAGATTTGAGTAGACATTTTGCCAAAGAAGATACACAGATGGCAAAAAAGCACATGAAAACATGCCCTACATTATTAGTCATTAAGCAAACATAAATTAAAATCACAATGAGATACACACCTATTAGAATGGCTAAAATGAAAAAAGACTATATTATGAGTTGGTAAGAAGGTAGAGGGAAGGTGGAAGAACTGAAAACTCTCACACATTGCTGGTGGAAATGTAAAATGATAATAATTTAGAAAATGATTAGACAGTTTCTTAAAAAATTAAGCCTGTACCTCATATATGATCAACTCCTTTAACTCCCAGGCATTTATCCAAGAGAAAGGGAAACTCATATTCATACAAAGACTCACACACACAGCTCGGAAACAACCAAACTGGAAACAACCCAAATCTATCAACAGATGAACGAACAAACACACTGTTATACAGCCATACCTAGAATTCTAATCATCATTAAAGAGGAATGAACTATTGACACCTGTAATAAACAGGATGACTTTCAAAATAATCATTCTGAGTGAAAAACTAAGACAAAAAGAGTACAGACTGTGTGATTCCATTCATATAAAGTTCTGGAAAAGACAAATATATTTACAGAGACAAGAAGCAGATCAGCAGTTGCCTAGGAAAGTAAGGGCTGAAGAATGAGTGGAGGAATGGATTCTACAGAATCATGTGGAAATTTGGGGGAATTACAGATATACTCACTATGGTAAGTGGTTTTGTATAAAAAATTTGTACATATAAAATTTATCAGACTGCCCACTTTAAATATGTACAGCTTGCTATATGTCAAATACACCTCAATAAATTTGTTTAAGGAAAAAATAACCACGTGTCACTTGTTAAAAACTTCAGAGACAGCTGTAAAGAAAGACCAATCAATAAATTAGCGAAAATACAATTTCAAAATATGAGAAAGTGGAATGAAAAATGAAATAAATGTGAAGAAAGAGAGGTTGATGCCTGAGAGAACAAAAGTACCAGAAGCCAAATTTTCTGTGATTATAGTCACAGCCACGAGTGTGCTAAGCAGAAAGTGAAGTAGTTTGGTTTCAATTAAAACACTTAAGGGAGGAATTCAGGTCATAGCTGTGCATGGTAGGGTTGCCAACATTTAAAACAAAGTGTATGCATCTGAATATGTACAAGACTTTTCAAAAAAAAATTCTTTGTAGTCAGTTCAGACATGAACTCTTCTAAAATGTGATGTGCTCTTCAGGATAGAGAGATGGTTAAAGTGAGGATTATTATCCACAATAAGACATAATGTATGCAGAAGTCTTGCCTTGAAATCCAAGAGTTCCAAGTCCTGGTCACAATTCTAATATGGACTAGAAGTCATCTTGACAGCAAATGATTTGCCTTTTCAATATCTTCCAATTTAAAAATGGGAAAACAGAGGCCTATGTTCTTTATGGAGAGGTCAATTAGGGTTTCAAATACTTTCAGTTCCCTGGAGTTAGCCACTGCCCAGGTAAAGTTATTAATTAAATTGCATCCTTGCTTTTATCATTGCTGTTCTCATAACTTTAAATGGTAAGTGTCCTCTTACTCTCATTGCTGCTAAGAAGACTGCTTTTGTCTGTTCAGAAAAAGTATGACAGAAATCAATCCTCCAGTACACTGACTGATTACCTATGTATTTCAATGGTACTTTATCACCATGGTACCCAGGTTCTCGGATCCTGCAATAAATTGGGAACAAGAACACCAAAACCATAGCTCTGTGTGATGGGGCCAGTATAATTCTAGGACACGAGTCCTTTGAATCCGTTCCCTTTGTGTAAACAAGTAGAAGGTCAAAATGGATGTGGAGCTTATGGTTCCCAAAGTGATTTAAATTGGAACTTAATAGCAAGGACCTCATCAATTTTAGTTCCTCATTTTCTTACAAGAACCTCTTGCAGAGAGGACCACATCAGTGCATCCAAGCAGTCATGTCTGTTAGATCTGTAAGACTCAGTTCATCATCTGAGATTTTAAGACCACCAATTTGTATTTTAGTTTCTTTTACATTAAAGTATTCAGGCTATAATTTCTTGTGAGACAAGAAAGGAAATTCAAAAGTCTAGGCTTGATTGAACTATAAACTCTTATGAATTACTGATTTTCTATATTGAGCAACTAGAGGTGAGACATTGCTAGCAGGCTGTCCATTGTATGAGCTACAGGAACCAGTTGTATTGGAATATTTATTAGAATAACATGAAAAGTTTCTTAAAACCTATAAAACTAAACTTTCTGTATGGATTTTTGGCTAGATTTTATAGGGAAAACTATGTTGTGAAATGCTGATTTCAATTTGTGCTCTTAATAGTCATCCAAAAGACTCAATTCAAGCTGATTTTGGAGCATGTTGAAGCAAAATGTTTACCTTTAGAAACTGAATTAGTGAAATTATTTCAGTGCCTCAAGATAATTCTCTAAAATGTGATCTTTAAGATAATTAAATATCAAATAGTCCAAGATTATTTTTTAAAAGTGCATGTAATATGCAGTTACTTTAATTGTAGCTAATTCTCTATTGCATAATTTTCAACCGAAATATTTTCTCATCTATAAACTTAAGCATATGAGTGGGAGCTTCGATAACTTTTACATAAAAGAATTGTGTGCACACAAAGTAAACATTAGCCATAACTATGACAATAAATTACTAAGCAAGATCAGATAACACAGAAAGCTATTTTTTAAAAAAATCAAGAATCCTGTTTATTATTAGCAAATGTAAAAGTGTATTTTCCAGGAATACCTGTTCTAGCTCTCCTAAAAGTAACTTTTATTGCAAGTTATAGTAACAACCTACTTAAAAATATGATAAACATTTATTTTTTAAACTTTGTTTATTTTGACGCACAGCCTTTTCAGATTCTCAGTATTCTAAGGTTGTACAACTGAGCATCAAAACAACAATCTCTTCTTACCTAAAACTGAGATTTGTTTCCTCTCAGGGAGTTAATGTATTTTACTTAAACCAATAATACATTTTTGCAATCATGTGATTATCCTGGATTCCTTTTGCCTAATTTCAGATGGTTAAGGGTTGGTTTTCAATTCTTTGGGTGTCCCTGGTGTTTCAGATGGTAAACAGTCCGCCTGCAATGAGGGAAACCTGGGTTCAGTTCCTGGATTGGGAAGATCCCCTGGAGAAGGGAACAGCTACCCACTCCAGTATTTCGGCCTGGAGAATCCCATGGACTCTATAGTCCGTGAGGTGGCAGAGACGGACACAACTGAATGACTTTCACATTCTTTGGGCACTGAGAATCAGAAGCACCGATTATTGCCTTTAAGGGAAGACTAATCCAGTTTTAATACATTCCCAGTTTGGAGAATATCAAAAGCAAATATTTCCAAGGGAATATTCAAAGACAAAAAATATTCAGGGCATTACTATTGTGTTAGGTGACCAGGGAACTAAATGATGACACTTTTAGGTTAACAACTAGAAATGGTGTCAAGAAGCCCAGAGCTAGACCCAGCTGTAATAAGCCAGTGAGTGTTTGGGTCAATGCCTTTATTGCCTCAGTTTTTCAGTCAAGTGGAAGAGTTTGGTGAACCCATGCCTATGGTCCATTATATTGAAAAAACTGGGATTTTCAAAACTTAAATTTTTGTTTTTCATATAAAATTTCATGAAGTGACTAAGGTTACATGATTAGGCCACAGTATACAAGCCACCTAAGATTTGTAACAGAGTAAAACCTAAAATATGAGAGAAAAAACAACCAAAACCTAGAGGCACTGCAAAACCTTTTTGGAAATATTTTTCTTTATTGTGAACCTCAAAAATGGACTGAAATGGATTCTGTCAGTTTCCACTGAATACACATGAGCTAACTATTCCCAGAAAGGCTATTTAATACTCTGGCCTACATTTCAAAACTGTATTAAAGGTATCCAAGCAATTTTTTATTAACCAGCTATTCATTTATTAATATTTCCTCATCACAATCAAACAGTGTTGAGAGTACTATATCGACAGCCCTGTGTATCTGTGGAATATGTGGTAGGAAAAGGAACATTAATTACTCATTTACGATTATCACTGACAGCACTGCAGATCTCGAAGACGTAGTAATGATGTGACAAGAAAGTAATGAAGGATTATGACGATGAAGGCTAATCCAGTGTTTCCTAAAGTAAGGACGCTAGTTCTTAGAGATGTCAAAGTATATTAGAGTAAAAGAAACTTTTCAAAGTAAGGTAAAATAAAATAAAAAGTTAAAATGGTTTTTTAAAAAAAGTAGGTTTAAGAGGAGTTGGGAATAAATAATGTTAAATAATTTGCCATAGAGAAAAATTTTTCATATATAAACATGCATCATGTATGCCCACAGAAAAAGAGACTATGTGAGAACCTCCCAATCTTATTTTATCAGGAACCTGACTCCTAGTTCATCATCCTCCAGCCTGCAGACCATTTCCAAAGATACACTCTGGGAAAAGAGGCTCAGCTTCATTTTAGAAAATAATGTTTGAGGTAGTATCTACTCCTTTTAAGAAATATTTAAAAAAAGTCCAGAATGTGGCTGTTAGGGGTAGTGCTGGGAAATGGCATGCGAGCTGTTTGTTAATGTATTTATAGGAGTAAAATGTAAACTACTAACTTGCTTTTTTTTCCCCCACATGATTCTTTCTCCCAAGTTTTGTGTGTGTGCAGTTACCTATCTTTTTGAATCCCATCATCCCCAATGTTTACTAAAAGACTATTTGAAGATGGTTCCTGAAAGAAGAACGACCAAACTTAAAAGCATATTTTCTCATATTTCCTGATGTTTATAGCAGTCCCCTTTTCACCCTGGATAAAGTTCTGAGTTTAAAATTTTTAAATTTTGAAAGTGAATAAAACTATTAAACTAAGTATATTTCATAACTCAAAATATTTGTGGACAAGTGTTACTTACAACTGACATTTTACATTAGTCAACTTTTTCTGCTATGTAAGAAATTAAATCCATGTAATGGACCCTTTTTTTCACTATCTTACCAACACATGTCATCTCTGGTCTTGACATGTGGTTTATTTTCAAGCCAGCTTTAAATTGACCACTATAATAATTTGATTTATAGTTAGGAGAAATAATAAATGGGTATTTAATGGGAGGTATATTATAATTTTTCACCAGTGATATATATTATGATATTCTGGCAAATTAGATAAGAAATGTGGTAAATTGATATTTAATAGAGGCTTAAGTGGATTATGATCTTGTTTTCCCCCATATTATGCAGAATATCTTTTGATGTTAACAGAAACTATATATAGGAACAGAGGGAAGCACATAAGTTGAGCATTAGTTATTAGTCAATGAAAAGCTACAACATGATATCGGTTATTCTGTGTGTTTTTTAATACTCAGCAAATTATTTTCCCCTAGATTTTTTTCTAATTTGTAAGTTTTAAGTGTCTTTTCACCCTGAACATTTCTTTAGTTTCTAAACAATGTGTTCTATCTGTTCTCATCACTTACAAACCAGCTCAAGACCACCATCTTATATTATTTCAGGGTTATAACTATGAATTGAGGTCTTTTAAAAAAATTATAGGATAATGATTTCCCTCATTTCTTTCTCTCTTTCCCCTGTCCTGTTTTCTGCTCTCTCTTTTTGCTATAATTGGGACAACTTGAAAGGAACAAATTTCAACTATCCTGATTGCCTCCTTAGGTGTAATGGAGGAGGTGAAGTCATTTAAAACTGTATTTGTTCATGTTGCTTTTTACCACTGTTGGCAACTGGGTTATAAAAACATTACCAAACAAATCTTAACACTAACAGAGCACAAGCAAGATGGAAAAATTTAAAAGACATTCAGATGACAATGTCTTGACCTCTGATTCTGAAATTAAACTAAAATAATACTGATCATACATTGTCATTATAATATAAAATGAATGTCAAGAGCCACCCCTGATATGCATAGTAGACGCACACACAAAAGTCAGGCGGAAGAAAAAGGAACATATGGATTCTGTTAAAATACTTGCATTGACAGTAACAGCTTTTTGAAAGGAACAAGGAAAGCAGGAGTTGGGGATGTTCAGATTTTGAACAGCAATCAGCGTCAGTGTGGAGAAATTTCCAGAGTAGGAAGTTATAAGGCAAATGAAAGACTGTTTAATTAAAAAAAGTAAAAATATGAAAAAGAAGCTTAGTAGCTTTTACTTTCTTAATAATCAACATACAAATGGATTATTTGTTCATTTATCCATTCAACAATCTTCCCAGATGGCTCAGTGGTACAGTCCTCCTGCCAATGCAGGAGATGCAGGAGAAGCAGGTTCAATCCTTGGATCAGGAAGATCCCCTGGAGGAGGAAATGGACATCCACTCCAGTATTCTTGCCTGGATAATCCCATGGACAGAGGAGCCTGGTGGGCTACAGTCCATGGGGTTGTAAAGAGTTGGACACGACTGAGCTACTGAGCACGCATGCATGCACCCATCCAACAAAACATTTTCCTCAGTCATGTGGTATATAGTCTCCGTTTTGGGCCAGTGAGGATGCAAGGTCAAATAAAGAATTTAAACAGGAGTGACTAAAATTAAATAAGGCTCTATAAGTTAATGGAATCTCATTTATTATTTTCTTTGCATTTCATTAAAATATTTATTTGAAGTTCTACTTAACTTTTCAAAAACATTCACTGCATTGTTTTTAAGATGACCCAAGATCATTCAGAAATTTTATGTATGAAGTATTTCTGAATATGAGTGGTGCCACATTCAAAAGCTATCCTGACTGAGGGACTGCTTTCAAAGGCTAATGTTACCAATAATGATGGAGAACAATCAGAAGAGCATTAGATCTGGGACTGGAGAAATTGGCCCACGTCCTTGTACTGTTGCTTTACTAGCTGTGTAATTTAGGACAACTCTGATAGGTCCCTATCAAAATCAGTAAAGAAGTTTTTCTTGGACAGATAATATTTTTGATTCTTTTAAATTAAACCATAAAGCAGAAGTTCAAGACACTAACTAAACAGTTACTCTACTGTCCTTATCTTATATACTCAGGGGAAAAATAAACAACATTCAGATGTTACTAGTTTCTTTCTATATCTGAACAAATTTGGACACGTTGTTCAGTCCCTAAGTTGTGTCTGATTTTTTGCAACCCCACGGACTGCAGCACGCCAGGCCTCCCTGTCCCTCACTATCTCCTGGAGTATGCTCAAGTTTACGTCCACTGAGTCAGTGAGCCTATCCAACCATCTCATCCTCTGCCTCCGTCTTCTCCTTTTGCCTTCAATCTTTCCCAGCATTAGGGTCTTTTCCAAATTTAGACACATTTCCCCCTTAATACTTGCAGGTTAGACATTGAGATTTACCTCCAATTCAGCATCTTCTTTGATTAAGGAAGGTGTACTATATTTTTTAAAATAACCTCTTCTACAACAGATATTAATACAATTCTATTTCCACTACCTAATTTTAGATATGCTAAAATATCCTGCTCTGCTTTTAAGGAGCAATATTAGACAATAATCTGGTATAAATTCCAGACAAAGATTTTGTAGAGATTTTTCAGTCATTGCATGTTTTACTTATTGTAAAAATATAAAATTTATTCTGAGAAAGATGCATACAGAGGTTGGTATAACTTGAGAAAATAGTTAATAGCTTCAAGTTGTTATCTTCATCTTTAGTTCCAAGAAGGAGGGGTGATCATTAGATAAAGAGTGCGGCAAGGGAGCTTTGGGTCTATAAATCTTATGACAACTTGTTATGTTAGACATTAAAGTTAAACTTTCCAAATTTCAGTTATTATGTAAGATGTAGTACATAATACATTTGCTCTTACCACCTCGCAGAGATTGTGTCAAAATACAGTCTTCATTTAAGTGAGTGGAACACATGAAAAGAAAAGGAATTAAAAGGGGCTATCAATGGGAGATGAGAAAGGAGAAAAATTCGGGGAGGAAGCAGAGAATGTAGAAATGGAAATGAGACAGGGTGGGGTATGGGTAGAAGGGAGTATGTAGGAAGGAGTAGAGAAGAGAAAAGAGGAAACATGGGAGGAAAAAGGGAGGCAATATAAAAACTTGGCTTGGATTTAGTTAGGGCAAAGCCTAACTAAGAGAAGAATTTTAAGATCAAGGGCAACAGGAGTGGAATTGAGAGGGTGTGCCTTAGCATTTTTTCTTTTGGTTCAAGATTTTGATGACTATCTTCTTCAAGTGGGAAATTTGAAAGGAGGGAAGGCAGAGTATATTTGAAAAATTGGGGCAGGACAGAGGATAGCAGTTTTAAAAAGTTGTGATGGGGGATGCAGAAGACAAAAAGGGAAAGAAGGCAACCATTTTTAACTTGTCTATTTTTCTTTCCATATGGGGTGCAGAAGGCAAAGGGGACAGAAGAGGGGAGTGAACATTTATGTAGCTTCTGGAAGGGGAGAGATGCCCTGAAAGTACACTTTTTAAGGGAAAACTATTTGAAATGATCTATGAAAGAACAGAAGAGCAATTGCCCAATGGACAGAGTGATTATGGACTATATTGTATGGATTAAATGCCATAATTAAAATCCTTGGAATTAAGGAATTGATAGGATTTTCAAATTGTAAAGCTGTACTCCCTTGGAGGGATTACATTATGAGAAAAAGATCTAAAATTTCCAAGAAAACTGTTTAGAATTTCATTAGCTTGGCAAAGGCCAAACCAGTGCACACTTCAAGAATGGCACAGGGGAAGGAAGACTCTATGGCTTGATGATTTACTTCTTTAGACACTGAAATGAAGAAACATAGCCTGCTTGGCTTTTTGACTAGAGAATATGAACTTGAACCAGAACCCGAGAAAGGGAGATAAAATGCTTTTAAGAATTTATGAAACCAAAAACTCTCTTCCAAGAAAAGTACACTAAAATCTGCCACAATTTCAAAGATTTCAGAGGCTATCTATGATCAAATGCCACATTCCTTTGCCACATACAACACAAACAAACTGGATTCCTTTTAAAGCACACTTGATTTCATGGAAGAGAAAAGTTAAAGCTGGAACAGGCAAATACATGCTAAATAGATCAAGAAGTGGATCTTAAAAAACTAATTCAAAAGAACATTTCCCGGACTTCCCTCTGGTCCAGGGGTTAAGACTCTGCACACCCACTGCAGGGGGTATGGGTTCAATCCCTGGTCAGGGAAGTTTTGCATGCCATACAGTGTGGGGAAAAACAAAACAAAACATTTCCTTGTGGCATGCAGTTAGGGAAGTTTTCAAGTTTAAGAACTACAACTTACCTGGCATTTTTTAAAGAGGGCAATCATATGGAACTTTCATGGAAATACAGATATAGCTGTGGAGATGGCCAAAGTGTGGAGTATTCTAAAAGAGAGGAAAGAATACGTATGCTAGGCATTGAGAAACTAAAATTGAATGTATTGCTTCCCTGGGGAAACATATCAAAATGAAAATGAAAGGAAAGAGGAAAATGCATAGACTATCTAATGAGTTCAAGTGAGAATGAACTGGATTGCTAGCAGCTACCCAAGCTGGAGGAGCATACAGAATATGAGGTAAATGGGAAATAAGTAAATTAATTTTAAAAAGTGAAATCAAAGTTGTTTTGAAAGACAAACTGAGATTGTTGAAAATATTGGAGAAACAAGCTGAAGGAAAAAAACAAACAATAATACAGATAAAGGACACAAATCAGTTTCCTGGAAGCAGACAAGAAGAGTACAAAATTAGCCTATTTTCATGTTTTAGTGTTTCAAGACAAAAGAAGATACAACCATAGAGAAACAGGCTTCAAATTCCAGTAGCCCACACTGAAAGAGACTTTAAATGGCTTGATGAAGATTATTTTTAAAAGTTAAATGGGAGAGATGCAAAAAGGACATAATAAATACAATGGCAGATGTGGAGAATAAAAGCCATGGATTTAAAACAACAATTAATAATGGGAAAGTCTTTTACAAAGAAAGATGTCAAAGGCCTAAACTTGAGACGAGGAAGTACACAGATTTGAGGATGTGGACATTTAAAAAAAGTTTTTTTATCCAAATCCAGGAACAGGCAGGAGAAAAACTAGGACAAAGCAGAAATGTCATGCGAAACGTCTTATATAACAAACCGATGGCTTATGCCAGTAAAAGCTCTGGGAAAGAAGCAGCACCTGTCCAAAGGGAAGGTGTGAGGAGGAGGAGACACAATAACACCTGGTCCCTTAATATACCATAGAGAGATTTTTGGAGCCAACTAACTAGGATTTGGGAAGAAATTTTGAGTAAAGTTATAAAATAGTGTTTGTGAGGTTTCTCAGGAAAGAAAAAAGTAAAGTCCTGGTTAAGGGAATAAACTTATTTGGATATGATTCAGGCAAGAATTATCGACAGATGCTAAAACTAATGGGTGGAAAGCTGGATAAGAAATAGGATACTTACATGGTCTCAAAGTATCTCCCTACAAATTGCTTAGTAATTACAGAAAGGAAAATAGTTACTTAACAGTGGAGATATCAAACAAACATTACATGAACCAAGAGATCACCACCAGTTCACATTATAGGTAGCATCATCATCACCAGATAGCATCATCAGTGACAGGATAAATCAATATCATGTGTTATCCAAACATAATGTTCTGAGAAGTACACAACATCACATCCAACCCTGGAATGTAAAACCTGAATCTAATCATGAGAAAACATCAGACAAACCAAAATCAAGATGCACTTTGTATTACAATTGTTCAGAACTCTTCAACTTTCCAAAACTATGAAGGTCATGAAAGACAAAAACTGAAAAACCATTCCAGATTAAAGAAAACTAAAGAGACACAACAACAAAATGTTAACATGTGATCCAGGATTCAGTATCCTGAATCCTAGAGCAGAAAAAAATAATGATTTTTTTTCATAGTATAAAGGTCATTACTGAGACTATTGGCAAAATATGAATAAAGTCTTGCCTTAGATAATCATGTTAATCTCCTGATTTTGATGATTATATTACTGTGATGTAAGAAAATGTCTTATTTTAGGGAAGTACACACTCAAGTATTTGTGGGTATGAGGCACCAGCCTGCAACCTACTCTAACAGTTCTTAGATTTGATAAAACAAATGTGCTAAACTGTTAACATTTGGAAAGTCCAGGTGAAAGATACATAGTAATTTTTCTTTGCATTATATTTGCATCTCTTTTTCTACATTTGAAATTATTTCAAAATGAACAATTAAAACTTTTCTTGAAAGGACATATTAACACAATTTATGAATTTTGATTGGATTTGGTTGAGGGAAAAAATAGCCATGAAAGACAATGTGAGAGAATTGGGAAAATCAAAAACACTAGATGAAATTATGGAATGATTACAATTGTCCCCAGATTTGACAATGGTAGTGTGCTTATGTAGAAGGATGTCCTTAGATTTTGGGAGACAAGTGCCGAAGCAATTAAAGGTAAAAGTGTCATGCATGCGGAAGATTCCATTATTGGTCACTAGATCTGACAGCAGCAGCTAGGCACGCACCTATCTGCCCTGCTCTGCTCTAGGCACAGTACTTCTTTTGTTCCTTAGCCAGATACAGCATTTCTCTCTCGGTGACTGTCTTCATCCCTGGGGTGCAAAGGCTCCCATTTGATTAACATTGTTAGATGGCTCTTCAAGCAGGATTTCTGGGTTCCAATGAGTTCCAAATTTAGTGAAAATGTCCATTCCACATTTCCTTTGGTTCTCTACCCCCCTCAACCATGCTGCCCCAGGACTCAAGTCTGGGTTTGTAACAACTAATGTGTTTACAAGCTTCTACAAAAATATTTGTTATTGTGACTGCTTTGTCAGGACTGAGCATTGGATGTATTCTCCTCCTTTCCTGCTCCCTCATAGGAAGTTTCTCAGCTGCACTGCAAATAGACTTATTCAGACTACTCCCAAAATAACCAGAGAGACATGACTTCCAGAGGTAGACACAGCATGAGTTATTTCTCAAGAAGCTTTAGGATCTCCCCATCCTCCCCACTCCCCCCCAACCACCTTAGTAGTCAATTTCTGTCAACTCTGACCTAGCACTTATGCCCTCATATGCCCAAAGCCCTCAGGGAGCTCCTTTCCAACTGAGATCTTGAGAAGTACATATAAGAAATAGACAAGAAAGAAGGATGTACTGCAGTCTAAAGACAAGCATCAAACAGGTAGAAGAAGGGATTATTAACTTTCTGTGTATATTTATAAGATATGCAAGTTTTCAGAAATTCTCCTATTGGCAGGAAGAAGCATGGAAAAAGAATTATGAATATGTATAATCATAAATATGCTTTACAATGAACTTGCAAAGGTTTGATGAGAGGAAAGCTCTGCTTATGGTTATAAATTTAATAGTGTTTTTCTGAGAAGCCATTTCTGGGACGCACCGAATGGAACTTTTGATCAATGGGACATGAAATTTGGGGACTCATTCTCATATATAAGTTAGCTTCTGTTGTAGTCTGAACAGGAGGCCATTGATTCATTATTTCACCAGAGGAATCATCTCCTACATTAACTCCACTGGAGACAGTAAGTGGGGCCATATGCCTCACTTGCAACACTGTGATTAAGAAAATTATACAACTTATTCCAGAAGTTATGTCACACAATGTTCCAGAGCTGAATGAACTCATCTGTTCTTGGGAGGTCTGTATTTTCATAGAAGTACATTTTCTTTGAAATAACTGGGCATAACAGGCATTAGTTTTGGACTATTGTTTAGGAATTCACTAGTAGGTTGATATTACTGCAATCACCTGAATTGTTTAGAGTTTTACTTCAACTTTCATATCATTATTTAACTTCATTTAGGATAAAAGTAGTTCTTCAAAACTTCAGATAAAAACTAAGGCAAGCAAATCATTCTACTTAATGTTGGCATTTCTCTGAAATTGAGAGAAATATAACAATCAACCATTCATGCTTAATCCAAAGACACATTTTAAATTAGCCCCCTCTTCAAAAAGTTTAGCTTGACTGTTAATATTATTCCTATGAATTTATTCATCCCTTGAAGAGATTACTCACAAGCAGTGTAGTGGTAGGAGATAGATAATAAAAGTATAACCATGTCCATGAATTAGATTTGCTTTCCCTTACCCTAAATAGACAGTTATCTATATAATGATATAATTGCCTAAACTCAGGAGTATATATAAATCCATCTTCTATCATCTCCTCAGGTGGTTCAGTGGTAAAGAATCTGCCTGTCAAGCAGAAGACCTAGGTTGGAAGATCCTGGAGAAGGAAATGGCAACCCACTCCAGTGTTCTTGCCTGGGAAATCCCATGGACAGAGGAGCCTAGAGGACTACAGTCCATAGAGTATCAAAGAGCCAGACATGATTTAGTGACTAAACAGCAAACAAAACATGTACACTAAACACTATACTTAATGTATAAGTACGCGAAAAAGTTAGCTATTATTATCGTGGTGTTACTGAATTAGATGTATCTTTCTTCTACTTGGCTATTATTAGAAAAACTTTATATCAACAATATTAATTAAATTTCATACTAAAGAGCAAATCATTTGATCACTTAAGAATATACTTTACCTGATTGAATGCTATAAATTAGCTGTAAAAGTCATTACCTTTAAATCTGTGTCCTTATTAAAATGGGGAAAACACCTATTTCATAATGTGAAAAGAAGGCAAGATTCACAGCAGACATTCAATGAAATGAGAGTTCTCTCTCTTGCCCTCCACTGCTATGCCTAGTAGTGTACAATTCTATTCATGAAATGTATTTTAACTGATGAATGAGGCAGCCCAGGGGTAATACCTGGGTTCTCAACAGTGTAGGTTCTTAACTGTCTATCAGTGTTCCTGAGCAGATCTGAAGAATAAAACAATGACTTCGGCCATCACACTACTGAGCTCCTCTAAGGTACACCATGACAGTTCAGTGAGCGATCTTGTGAGATACAAGGTGTTAGTAGCTTTGTCATTTTCACATTTTATAGTCAAAGCATGTGGATTTCTCTTTAATCAATAACCCCAAATCCCTGGCCATTATCAGAGCAGTTATCTAAAAATGATAACTTTCAGCTCTTGACAAGACTAGCTTGAAAAACTTATCTCTAGAAAGCAAACAATGATATATTCCTCTATATTTTCAAAGCTTTTATCATATTCTGCTCATCCAGACAAGAAACTTGCTCCCATATGATCTTCATTCCTTGCTGAGAGCTGGTAGCATAACATAGAATCAACCCAATTATGGATACTCCTATGTCTTTCTTTCTGTGTGTGTCTTTCTTCTCTGCTAGTTTGTCAGTTCCTTTAGGAAATACAGCATACTATGAGAATATTACATTCATCTTTGTATCTATCATTCTGCTTCACTCATAAGAGTGCCCTAACTATAAATCCACAGAACAGTGTATATCAAATTAGAGTGCACTTATCACTGGGATCAGAAATATCAGAGATATCTGCTTAAAATGCAGACTATTTTATTCTACTGATTCATTTTAAATTGATGGTCTGGGGACCCAGGGAGATTTTAACAAGCTCTGTAGATGTTTCTTACATACAGTAAAGTTTGGGAACTCTCTCACAGAAGGGCTATGTGACACTAATTTTCTTAGTAGTTTTATTATTACTGGTTGAAGTCTTATTACTGTAAGTCTGAGTCTATTTTGTATGGACTGGAGCAAATGAGCAAAGATTTATGCATGTCAAAGTGAAAGTCGCTTGTCATGTCCAACTCTTTGTGACCTCATGGACTATATAGTCCATGAAATTCTCCAGGCCAGAATACTGGAGTGGGTAGCCTTTCCCTTCTCCAGGGGATCTTCCCAACCCGGGATTGAACACAGGTCTCCCGCATTGCAGGAGGATTCTTTACCAGCTGAGCCACAAGGAAAGCCCATTTATGGATGTACTTAAATTTTAAAAAATATTTTGAAAGTTTTTTTGAGAAACAGAGTTGTCATTGTGGATGCCTATGGATACCAATGGGGACTGGAGGAAAATGAGGAAGAACTCTGGTGTTGCATTTGAACTCAACACTTCCTTAAAAATGAAATCTTAGGTCTGTCCTCTGAAAGGTTGTAGGAGCAATGACATACCAGGAGTAATTAAGTACCCCCAGGATGCTTCTGATGCTTTTGAACTATGGTGTTGGATAAGACTCTTGAGAGTTCCTTGGACTGCAAGGAGATCCAACCAGTCCATCCTAAAGGAGATCAGTCCTGGGTGTTCATTGGAAGGACTGATGCTGAAGCTGAAAGTCCAATCTTTGGCCACCTCATGTGAAGAGTTGACTCATTGGAAAAGACCCTGATGCTGGGATGGATTGGGGGCAGGAGGCGAAGGGGACGACAGAGGATGAGATGGTTGGACGGGATCACCGACTCAATGGACATGGGTTTGAGTAAACTCCAGGAGTTGGTGATGGACAGGGAGGCCTGGCGTGCTGCAGTTCATGGGGTGGCAAAAGAGTCGGATACGACTGAGCGACTGAACTGAACTGAACTGAGGACTGAGACATTGGCTTGTAAACAATATTCCCAATCAAAAGAAATCAACTGTCCTTAGAGACATGGCTGATTCCAAGTCTAGAGAAGAAAAAGTATGTGAGGTTTGAAAATTTTTTGCCAGACAACAAGGAAGTATTCTTAAAAGAATAATAGAATAATGATAACCAATTCAGACAAGGATTATCACCTGATGCTAAAACCATGCTATTAAGGAACAGAAATTCATATTTTCTTCCTACATTACTTACTGTTTTGTTGTTTAGTCTCTCAGTCACATCCGACTCTTTGTGACCTCATAGACTGCAGCCCACCAGGCTCTTCTGTTATGGGGTTCTCCAGGCAAGAATATTAAAGTGGGTTGCTATTTCCATCTCCAGGGGATCTTCCCAACCCCAGGGATCAAATCCAAGTCTCTTGCTTGGCAAGCTGATTCTTTACCACTGATCCAACAGAGAGGCCCTACTTATTACTTATAGACTATCATTCCATAAATAACTCACTAAGTACAAAGGAGAAAAATGATCCTTTATAATGGAGAGATCTAACAGTCACCAACTTCACCAACCAAATGGTCAGATTATGATCATCAGAGGAATAAGCTGCCTTCTTGTCCCTTTGATGTGATACAGTAAGAAGTACACATGTCATCTATGTCAAAAATGTTTAACCTGATGTTTCTCAAAGTGTGGTCCCCAGACCAGCAGCATCAGGATTAGCATCAACATTAGACATGCAAAAAGGTCCTACTGAATCAGGAACTTTGGAAGTAGGCCAAACAATCTATGTTTAATAAAGTCCTCCGGATGATTCTGAAACATGTCAAAATTGGAGAACCAGTGGTTTAACCTGAATCTAATGGAAAAACAGTGAGATAAATTCAGATAATAAAATTTTCGACTGGCTTGAAATCTTCAAAAAAGTCAAGGTCGTAAATAACAAAAAAGTAAAGTCTAGGAGGAATTGTGGGAGGAAACTTTTAGATTAAAGCTAAGGAGATGTAACAATCTAATACAGTGAATTTTAATTGGGTTCTGAATTTAAAATAATAAAAAACAGCCAGTTATGATGTCTGGAACTTGTCAACTTAATTTTAAATGATCCAGGAAAAATAAAAACAACAGGCAAAAATAAACAAATACAAAATAAACAGGTATTATCTATATAGAAGGGGAAAATAAATCTGAAACAGTGCTAACAGTTGATGTATATAGATGTCATTAAGCTATTTTTCAGTTTTTTTGCAATTTTGAACATTTTTACAATAAGATGGACAAAAATTAATGCAAAATTACATTTAGAAACCATAAGAAAAATGAGCGTTCTAAAAACCAAAACCAGAAGCTGACCTACAAAACAATCGAACAAATTCATTTTTGCAAAGTGAAATAAATTATTCTGAAGCAACTAAATGCTTGGCAATTGAAGTGGCAGAGTTGAGATAACAGGGTTAGTCACTTACTGAGCTCTGACATAGATTTCACCCCCATATTTTATAGACACCCACACATGGACTATATTAAAAAGTGCTGCACTTCCAATTTTTCCCTTTACTACAGAGGAAATGCAGAGAGAGTTAATAACATCATCAACCATAAGCTTTTAAGGTTCAGCATCCTAATAAAACTGATGAATCTTGACTTGCAGCCTCAGCAGTTAAATTACTGCTATGAAAATCACTGCCAATGGCCAAGTTGCATGAAAGAATAATTATACATGTTTACTGTTAACCATCAGTCAAGTCCAAGAGCTATGAGATGAAATATGAAATGCAATTAAATGTGAATGTTAGTCTGAGGGCCTACCTGTCCCAATCTCTCTCTCCTCTCTACCCCCACACTGCCTCTCTCTCTCACATGCACAGACACACACACAAGAAATGAGCATAATATTTTCTCTAAATATTTTCCTGGAACTTTAAAAGAGCTACTGAAAGATAAAAAACAGTAAGTCCTAAATGACATCCCTGAAATAAGGGGTCTAATCAACTGCAAACAAATCAATAAACTGGGTATTATGTTAATGAGGTATTAACCTTTCATTTTTCAATCTGTTCTTGAGAAACTGTACTATCCATAGCAAGATTCTATCACCATATTTAAAGTATATGATTTATGGCTAACTTTCTTCCATAGCTTTTAAGAGAAAGTATTTTTTAGTTGTCCCTTGTGAGCTGCTAACATCTGCACTGATGAAAGAATTGAAAAGAACAAAATTCACAAAGGATTACCACTATCAGATTTTTAAAAAGAGAAGCAATACATTATAATTTGATGTACTGGTAGTTTTTGAAGTACTTTCCAATGCAAACTTTAAAAGATCATAATGAATATTTAATTTTAATGAAGCACACATTGAGAGTTCAAAATTATCGACCACTAAGAAACTAAATCCACCAATAAAAGAATGTAACCACTTATTACATCCACATGCATGATTTTGAGCTGTGATTATATGTAAATCTAATGCCTCTACAACTGATAACTGTAGGACTACTAGATATTTCTGCAACCTTAAAATTCAGTAAATAGTCAATAGTGAGAGGAGTTAGTTAATGGATGGCAGTTGCAGCTGCAAAGTGAATTACCATTCTTTGAAAATCTGAATTTTAATCTTGAATGGTCTCTATACTATAAGGAAGAACTATTTTGAAGTCTTTTATTATTAAGTCTCTTCTCCTGTCTTCAGTTGCCAGCTGCATATCCATCAGACTTGGGAAAAAGAGCAAATTCCAATCAGTGAACAGCTTGAAATTGAGGGTTCTTGAGGGAAGGTTGTCAAGTGAAACAGGGCTCCAGAGAGAATTTTTAGCCTTGTGGCTATGACTGTGTCCTATGCAGACAGACAGATGTGTTTGAATAACTCCACCGCCTACAAACTGTGCAACCTAATGAAAACCACATCAGTTTTTCATATCTTTACTTCCCCATCTGTAAATGAGGATATTTATCTCATGAGTGGGCTTCCCCAGTGGCTCAGTGGTAAAAAATATGCCTGCAGTGCAGAGGTGCGGTTGTGACCCCTGAGTCAGGAGGATCCTCTAGAGAAGGAAATGGCAACCCACTCCAGGATTTTTGTTTGGAGTATTCCATGGACACAGGAGCCTGGCAGGCTGCAGTCCATGGGGTCACAAAGAGTTGGACACAATGTAGTGACTAAGGAACTTATTCATTAATTCATTCCTTGTTTCTCATTTTATTTCATTTTTTTATCCCTTGATTGTAACAGACTCCTTGTACATACTACCTGCTGTGACAGGTTGTCTTTTGTATTTATTGTCATAAGATTATACATAATATCTTCTTATATGTGTGCTTAGTCGCTCGGTTGTGTCTGACTCTTTACAACCCCAAAACTGTAGCCCGCCAGGCTCCTCTGTCCATGGGACTTCCCAGACAAAAGAGTCAGACACCACTGAACGACTAAACAACAACCAACCAACCACAACTGACATATATTAAGTATTCGGTAGATTGCTGTTCTTGATACTTATTATTTGATACAATCCTAATGCTATCTACTGGAAACAATACCCAGGAGTAGATGTGTCTGGTGGTGAAAGTAAAGTCTGACGCTGTAGAGAACAATACTGCACAGGAACCTGGAATGTTGGGTCCATGAATCAAGGCAAATTGGAAGTGGTCAAAGAGGAGATGGCAAGAATGAACATTGACATTTTAGGAATCAGTGAACTAAAGTGGACTGGAATGGGGGAATTTAATTCAGATGACCATTACATCTACTACTGTGGGCAAGAATCCCTTAGAAGAAATGGAGTAGCCATCATAGTCAACAAAAGAGTCTGAAATGCAGTACTTGGGTGCAGTCTCAAAAATGACAGAATGATCTCTGTTTGTTTCCAAGGCAAATCATTCAATATCACAGTAATCCAAGTCTATGCCCCAACCACTAATGCCAAAGAAGCTGAAGTTGAACGGTTTTAATGAAGACCTATAAGACCTTCTAGAACTAACACCCCAAAAAAATGTCCTTTTCATTATAGGGGACTGGAATACAAAAGTAGGAAGTCAAGAGATAGCTCTAATAACAGGCAAGTTTGGCCTTGGAGTATGAAATGAAGCAGGGCATAGGCTAACAGTTCTATCTCTGCCAAGAGAATGCACTGGTCATAGCAGACACCCTCTTTCAACAACACAAGAGACGACTCTACATATCGACATCACCAGATGGTCAATATCGAAATCAGATTGATAATATTCTTTGCAGCCAAATGGAGAAGCTCTATACAGTCAGCAAAAAAAGAAGACTAGGAACTGATGGCGGCTCAGACCATGAACTCCTTATTGAAAAATTCAGACTTAAATTGAAGAAAGCAGAGAAAACCACTAGGCCATTCAGGTATGACCTAAATCAAATCCTTTACAATTATATAGTGGAAGTGACAATTAGATTCAAAGGATTTAGATATGACACACAGGGTGCCTGAAGAGCTATGAATGGAGGTTCATAACATTGTACATGAGGTGGTGATCAAAACCATCCCCAAGGAAAAAGAATGCAAAAAGGCAAAATAGTTGTTGAGGAGGTCTTGCAAATAGCTGAGAAAAGAGAAGCTACAGGCAAAGGAGAAAAGGAAAGACATACCCATCGGAAAACAGAGTTCCAAAGAAAAGCAAGGAGAGATAAGAAAGTCTTCTTAAGCGAACAGTGCAAAGAAATAGAGGAAATCAATGGAATGGGAAATACTAGAGATATCTTGAAGAAAATTAGAGATACTAAGGGAATATTTCATGCAAAAATGGGTATAATAAAGGACAGAAACTGTATGGACCTAACAGTAGCAGAATATATTAAGAAGAGGTGGCAAGAATACACAGAAGAACTATACAAAAAAGATCTTAATGGCCCAGATAACAACAATGTTGTGATCATTCACCTAGAGTCAGACATCTTGGGGTGTGAAGTCAAATGGGCCTTAGGAAGCATCACTACAAACAAAGCTAGTGGAGGTGATGGAATTCCGGCTGAGCTATTTCAAATCCTAAAAGATGATGCTGTCAAAGTGCTGCACTCAATATGCCAGCAAATTTGGAAAACTCAGCAGTGACCACAGGACTGGAAAAGGTCAGTTTTCATTCCAATCTCAAAGAAGGGCAATGCCAAAGAACATTCAAACTACCACAGAACTGTACTCATTTCACATGCTAGCAAAGTAATGCTCAAAATTCTCCAAGCTAGACTTCAACAGTATGTGAACCAAGAACTTCCAGATGTTCAAGTTGGATTTAGAATAGGCAGAGGAACCAGAGATCAAATGGCCAACATCCGTGGGATCATAGAAAAAGCAAGAGAATTCCAGAAAAATATCTACTTCTGCTTCATTGACAACACCAAAGCTTTTGATTGTGTGGATCACAACAAATGGTGGAAAATTCTTAGCGTGATGGGAATACCAGACCACCTTACCTGCCTCCTGTGAAACCTGTATGCAGGTCAAGAAAGTAACAGTTAGAACCAGACATAGAACAGCGGACTGGTTCTAAATAGGGAAAAGAAAGTACGTCAAGGTTGTATTTCATCACTCTGTTTATTTAACTTATATGCAGATTACATCATGTGAAATGACAGGCTGGAAGAAGCACAAGCTGGAATCAAGACTGCCAGGAGACTATCAATAACCTCAGATATGTGGATGACACACTCAGATGGCAGAAAGTGAAGAAGAACTAAAGAACCTCTTGATGAAAGTGAAAGAGGAGAGTGGAAAAGCTGGCTTAAAACTCAACATTCAAAAAACTAAGATCATGGCATCGGTTCCCATCACTTCATGGAGAATAGATGGGGAAATAATGGAAACAGTGACAGACTTTATTTTCTTGGGCTCCAAAATCACTGCAGATGGTGACTGCAGCCATGACATTAAAAGATGAATGCTCCTTAGAAGAAAAGCTATGACAAACCTAGTGAAAGTGAAAGTGAAGTCGCTCAGTCGTGTCCGACTCTTTGTGATCCCATGGACTGTAACCTACCAGGCTCCTCTGTCCATGGGATTTTCCAGGCAAGAGTACTGGAGTGGGTTGCCATTTCCTTCTCCAGGGTATCTTCCCAACTCAGCGATCGAAGCTGGGTCTCAGGCATTGCAGGCAGATGCTTTACCGTTTGAGCCACCAGGGAAGCCTGACAAACCTAGACAGCATATTAAAAAGCAGAAACATTACTATGCCAACAAAAGTCTTTCTAGTCAAAGCTATGGTTTTTCCAGAGTCATGTATGGATGTGAGAGTTGGACTACAAAGAAACCTGAGCACCAAAGAATTGATGTTTTTGAACTGTGATGTTGGAGAAGACTCTTTTGAGAGTCCCTTGAACTGCAAGGAGATCCAACCAGCCCATCCTAAACGAAATCAGTCCTGAATGTCCATTTGAAGGACTGATGCTGAAGCTGAAGCTCCAATACTTTGTCTACCTGATGTGTAGAGCCAACTCATTAGAAAAGACGCTTAAGGCAGGAAAGACTGAAGGCAGAAGAAGGGGACGACAGGACGAAATGATTGGATGGCATCACCGGCTCAATGGCCATGAATTTGAGTGAGCTCTGGGAGATGGTGAAGGACAGGGATGCCTGTCTTGCTGCAGTCCAGGGGGTCGCAAAGATTAGAATATGACTGAGCAACTGAACAACAACAACAACAGTGTTCTCTACTAGTGTTTCCCCATCAGTAGCTTGTGAATCATGAATGATAGTAGTGTTTGTGATGATAGTGGCTGTAGCAACTGTAGTGGTGGGGAATTAAGAGACCACAGCTTAGAACTCTGTGTCTGTTGGTCAAAGCCTGTTTCTTATAATTCCCTTCTATTGCTTTCCCAGTATTTTACCCCATCTAGGAATGTCTCTTTGAGACAATGTTTATATAGAAGAAAACTATGCAGAAATTTAAAGAAACATTGGCATGGATAACGTCAAATATTTCTACTCTCAGCTTAATCCCTAAATATAACTGTTGATTTACTGATTTACTATCACCCTCCTCCATCCTTTCTCAAAAGCACTGAACATTTCCCTCTGGGTTTCAGAATGCAATAGTTTTAGAATGACTGTTTTTCCTTTGGCAGGACACTTTTTTGTGTCTGCAGGGGAGGGGGGTGGCTCTTAAACCGCTTATAAGACTGCCCCAGTGGTGTTCTCCTCCGGTATGTCTGAACTAAATTCCTCTCTGGTTCTTTTTTGGCCTCCAGAAGAACAACTCCAGTACCTCAAAGTTCAATGTCACAACACTGAGTGACCAGGTGGGACTCACCACTTTCTTCTCTATTTATATGACCATTATTTTTATGACCAGCTAGTCTTTGACAAACAAACACAGGCAATTTTTGCCATTGTCTTAAATAAGGGACAGAACTGCTTTATCTGTGAGATCTATGAGAAAATAGACCACATATGCTTTGATCCTCACTCCATTCTCAACACCTGGCATAGTGACTGGTGTGGTAGACACTGGGAAAGTATTTGCTGAATGACAGAATGAATGGCAGAAAGAAAGTAAGAGGCAAAATAAGAGAGAAAAAGGAAGCAGAAAAAAGAAAAATAGCAGTTCTAATCTCAGTTTTGAACTCAGAATGAACTATATAAAAGACTGATTGCCTTTTTCAAAAATGCCATAAAATGATTAAGTTGAATGTTTAAAAAATAGGTTGAAAAAAAATGAAAAATTATGGAACAACTCAAAAGACAATGCAAGAATGTCATTTCATAGGTGAGCAGTTCTCTACCAAGAACACAACTATAAAAAAAGTAGGGCGGCTTAAATATTAATAGTAATACCTATAAGGAAGGATATCCTTATAGCTATAACTATGAAATACCAAAACAGATGACAATTGATCACCCAATCTCTGTTTCTCAAATATTTTTGAAAACATAAGAGTGATACTCATCTGCCTGGAACAATCTAGGAATGTTTCTGCAAGATGACTTATCAAGCCCCATTCCCATGCTGATAAGTTTTTCATAGACTCTTTTCTAGCTATGTCCAAATGGCCAATGTTTAAGTAATCCCCTAGGATATTAGCATTTGGAGTACATGTGCCTACTGAGGCTTTTAAAATAAATGAATATTTAGAGAATAATTTAGGATTAGAAGTGTCAATCATTTTATATTTCATGAAAGTATATCAAATTTAAGTCAGACTTTTAGATGAAGAACTGTATTTTCCCCAGTAGAATACCATGGTATGTATATAAATTGAATGCACATTTGGGATAATAAGCAACTGCATGGTGTAATAGAAAAATCCACATTTAAAAATTATAACAAAAACATTTGGGCAGATAAGTCTAACCATCCTGATATTAACAGACAAGAAAATAGCACAGAAAAAAGAAAACCTTTAAAATTTTTCAGCTATTCAAGCTAGCAAGAAAGTACTTAACAGTGTCAGTTAAAATTTCCACTGACTTACATTACAAGCAGCTTTAGAATAAAGCTTTTGTCAAACTTCTCCTATCTCTAAAATGCTTCAGTCTACAGTGATCAAATTGTAGCAATATCTCTGTCAATACACAGGATATATTGTGTCATCAGAGAAGAAAATAAAAGGTAAGCAAGTTAGTAGCTATTAAGAGCTTACTATGTGCCAAGTACTATATACATTAGTACCTTGCACACACTTGAAATTTTAATCTACATAAAAAGACTATGAGGTATATACAGTTACTATGCCCATTTTACAGATGAAAAACTGAGGTTTTGAATGGAAACAATAGGAAACATAAGAATACAGATTAGGGTGAGGGAGAAATTTATCCATTCTAAAAATGTGGATTCTGTAGGGCATTATCGCCCTCCCTATCAGGCCAGTCAGTGCTGGATTCCTAGCCTTCAGCTGTACTGAGACCCTTAGGCCCTCACTTCTCAGGAGAATCTTTTCTTAGTGATACACAGGCCAGGAGTGATTGTTGCAGCTCCCTCACTTCCTGAGTAACCAAGATGTGGGGTGTGAAAGAAAAGACTCAAAAATAACACCATAGTTTTTGGCTTTAGCAACCGGAGTTGGATGGCAGTGTTATTTTCTGAAATGTGGAAAACTTTGGGAGAAATCAGAAGTTTACTTGGATGAGTTAAATTTGAGGCGCTTATCAGACAAGCAGGTAGAATTCCCAGGTAGGCTGGAGTCTGGGGGAGAGACCCACGCTGAAGATATACATTTGGGACTTAAAGTCATGAAACTGGACAAGAAGGATGGATGTAGAAGAGAAGGGACAGACATTAGGTTGAATCCTGGACACTCCAACATTTAGAGTTTAAGAGATCAGAGAAAATGAGCAGAGGGTGTGAAGAGAAGTAAGAAAGATACAAGGAGTGTTGTCTAGAAAGCCAAGTGAAGACAGTATTTCAAGAAGGAGGGAGTGATAGTAATCAACACTCAAGTACCCCAGGTAGGTCAAGTATGATGAAGGCCAAGGACTGATATTAATAGCTGGATTTTGCAACCTGGAGATCATGGACATCCTTGACAAACTGATAAGTCATGGTGTAAAAAATTTTGCTTCTTATTTTTTTATTTGCCAGTAAACACTCTTTGAAATCATATTTTTAATGCTTGCATAATATCTCATAATATAAATATACAATGACTTATTTAATCAAATTGTTATAATGGATACTTAGATGATTTTCAATTTTTTACTTTTATAAATAACAAGGCAAAGTCATTCTTGAATATAAATCAGTCATACAATTTAAGTGAATTCAACTGACTACTATAGCATTCACTAAAATAGTACCAAATACAAGGGAAATTTTGCCTCTAAATAGCATTTACAGTAATTATTATTCATAACATTTATATTATCTATGTAATAATTAATATTAAGTAGCATGTTTATAATATTTATTCTTACATTTCTAATATTATAACAAAGAAGCTGGAAAAATCCTGTACATAGTAATCCCTCAATAGCTCTGATGACTTTTATTAGCTCTTACTATTTTCTTTTTAAAGGAGGGTGAGATTTAGAGAAAAAAATGTTTGCATACTTTTATGTCAACAAGTCCCCTTCTGCTATAATTCTAGCTGCAGTAAACTGTCAGTGAAAATCCTATTTGGGAAGCTTTTACTACACATAAGCAGAGTTTTCTTCATATGTGCATATAAAATGTAAACATGACAAATTATAATGAAAGTGCTTCAGAGTTCACAAAACATTTGCCATTCCATTTCTTGACCAATGCTCGGAAAGCAATGTGGGTAACTAAAGCTTCCCATATAGCCAGTTGTCTGAAATTCTCATTTTTTTCTCTTCTTTATCCTTCCCCATACATGGTCAAAAAGAAACTCATCTCCAACATCATCCACGGCTCCCAGATGCCTGTTAGAGTTCACACTTCTGCCCGTCACTTTCATCCTGTCCCGCCACCCTGCATGATGCATTCTGCACCTCCACTACTCTGGACTGCTCACAGTGCTCCAGTGAGCACTTCGCTTCCCGCTCTCATGCCCCTTGCTCAGGCTGTCTCCTCTGCTTGGAATGCAGTTCTCCCTTGTGCTACTTGGCCATGCAAAAGGCAAAGACTTTGGCATTAGACAGACCCGGGTCCCAGCTGTGCCTTTTTCATTTACTAGTTGTGTGGCCTTGACAGATTATTAACCTTCTCAGAAATGAATTTCCTCACTTGCAAGCAGTGATGATAATACCTACCTTGCCGGATGACAGTGAGAATTAAATAAAGTAAGATATCAAAAGTATCTATTATGTTTTTAAACTCTACTTTTGAGTAGAGAGTAAATGCACATGACTCAAATTCAAAATCCTGGAGAAGGCAATGGCAACACACTCCAGTACTCTTGCCGGGAAAATCCCATGGACGGAGGAGCCTGGTGGGCTGCAGTCCATGGGGTCGCGAAGAGTTGGACATGACTGAGCGACTTCTCTTTCACTTTTCACTTTCATGCATTGGAGAAGGAAATGGCAACCCACTCCAGTGTTCTTGCCTGGAGAATCCCAGGGATGCTGGAGCCTGGTGGGCTACCGTCTATGGGGTCGCACAGCATCAGACATGACTGAAGGAATGTAGCAGCAGCAGAAAAATTCAAAATATATAAAAGAATAGATCTCCCTTTATTCCACCCACCAAATGAAGTTCCCCTGAGGTTATATTTTTTTTCCATTTTTTCAATCCTTTTAGATATTATGCACAAGTGGTGATATATATACACAGTCTTTGACATCTTTCTTATTTCACTTCATAACTATATCTTGGAGAGTCTTTCCTGCCTGTACATAAACATTTGTCTTTTTTTTTTTTTAAATAGCTGTAGTGCTCCAAGTTAAGGATGCACTATCATTAGATAAGCCATCCGCCTATGGATAGACTTTAAGATTACTAGCAATCATTTTTTCCCAATTATTTTACTGTAAAGGGTTTCAAACATGAACACAAGTTTAATTTTATAGTAAAACATTCACATGTCCACCAGGTAGATTCTATATTTTATTATACACTTGTTTTATCACATATCTATCCATCCCTCCTATGAAGTGAAAGTGTTAGTCGCTCAGTCATGTCCAACTCTTTGTGACCCCATGTACTACAGCCTGTCAGGCACCTCTCTCCATGGGATTCTCCAGGCAAGAATATTAGAGTAGGTTGCCAATCCCTTCTCTAGGGCATCTTCCCAATTTAGGGATTGAACCATTGCAGGCTGATTCTTACCATCTGAGCCACCAGGGAAACCTGACCCCTCCTATATTTCTATTAATTTCAGAATATGTTGCAGATATTATCACTGAGATTTCTCCGTTTCAACTCTCACAACCGCTTCACTCAAATTCTACTGAATTATTTGCAGCGTCTAGGTGTCTGTGTCTTTCTCTCCTATGGGCTCCTGTATATATTGCTTCTTTGTGGAGCATTCTTTCAGTTTTTTTTCTGACAGATTGCTACTAGTCATTCGAAACTCACCTAAAGACTGCTTCTGCAGTAAAGGTCTTCCTTAACTCCCCAAGACAGGTTTGAATGGTCTCGCCCTATCTTTCAGAGTGCCTTGTATGCTCCCTGATCAGGACACTATCCTTCTGTAATGTAATTAAATATTTTCTTACTTTCCCCTCCAGATCTCTGGGGAAAAAGACTGCTATTTCTTCATTCATCATTGTATCTTCACCCTTTAGCCAAGTACCTGGCATACAAGTAGATGCTCATAAATGTTTAGGGAAAAGGTAAGAAAATAAAAAGGGGAAGGAGTGGAGAGAATGACAGCAACACATACATAGTAATATGGGCAGAACTGTGCCCCTTCAAACTCATATAATGAAGCCCTAACTCCCAGGACCACAGAAAGTGACTTTATATGCAGAAAAGGCCTTTAAAGTGGTGACTAACGTAAAATGAGGTCATTAGGTTGGGGCCCTAACCCCAAATGCCTGGTGTCCTTATAAAAGGAGGAAATTTGGACACACAGAGAGATACAAGAGACGCATGCAGACAGACGAAACACCATGTGAGGACAAAGGAAGAAGGTGACTATCTACAAGTCAAGGAGAAAGGCTCCAGGAGAACCTACTGATGCCTTGATCTTGGACCTGTAGTCTCCAGAACCAGGAGAAAGTAAATTTCCATTGTTTAAGTCACGCAGTTTCTGGTATTTTGCTATAGTAGCCCTCACAAGCTAACACACAGTCCTAGAAAAAATAATACATAGAGCATATAGAAGGGTTAGAGCATATAGGAGGGAAGATGACTGGGTTAGAGCCTAAGTGTAGTGTATTAGAGGCATGTGGAAGATTCAAATGTCCTGGCAAGTATGTCACAACCGAGGAAAAAAACCTGATTATTTTTCATTCAGAACAAAGAGAAGAGGGTGATTTTAAATTAAAACCTCTGTTCTCTAGATTATAATATGAACATATAATTAAATTTGATTTTGATTGGGTAAGGCTCTCTCAGTTATAATTCTCATGGATTTAGGTCATAAACTATAATGGATTTACATGGTGTGAGAATTTAGTCTGATTATAATAAGCCACTCAAGCTTAAGGAGGCACATGCATTCACAGCAATATTGCATTGTTGGGGCTGCTGAGAAATCTCTATAATTTTTAGTCTGCTTATAAAGTTGGATGGAATTCTATGATTTAGTATTTCCCTCGTCACTACTGGGTTAGTTTGTTTCAAAAAGATGTTTTCCTTAGAAAATGAAATTTGACACACTGACATAGTGGTATTATGAAAAAGGAAAAATTATGAAAAAGGAAAAACTGATCACAGGACATGAAGTCCTTGGGAGTGCTTTTGTGGTTCTATGTTTCATCTCATGTTGTGGCCATATTTTTGTGTTAAAAACTATATGCCAGCTTTGACAAACCGTTCATTTCCCTTCATATTTTGGGTAAGTCAATATATCTATGACAGTATATAAATCACTAAGTGAAATCAAATAACGTCTGGTTTTCATCTCAAAATATGACTAAATCGTGTGAAATTATATTCTGTCTATATCATGATAGCTATGATCAGGAGACTACATGGTTAATTTCCCTGACAGACTATAAAATCACCCAGCCAGGAATGGTGAAAGCTGTTACTCAGGAAGATAACCTTTGAAACCCTTGCTCCTTTCATAATGGTTGCTAGTTAAATATGAACATCTGGGAAATCATTATGAATTCATGGTGCATAAATCTATTGCCCTATGTAGAGTACCCCTTTTTATCACAAAGAGACTTCCCATAATAAGAAAAGAATTAGTGTATCAAAATTTTTTTAACCATGCACATATTTGATGTACAATTTATCAACAAAATTGACACTGCTCTTGGATGTCCATAATTCTGGCTATAAAATGGGGACAATAATATTAAGCTGAGAAATACCTAAAAGGCTTAATGTTATAGCAATGCTTTGAATTTGCTACTTTTTAATGATGTTGTCTCAGAGGTTCACTTTGATATTTATCTCATGACATATGAAGTAAGTGGAGAAGGTAATGGCAATCCACTCCTGGAGAATCCCATGGACAGAGGAGCCTGATGGGCTACAGCCCATGGGTCACAAAGAGTCAGACACAACTGAACTGATTGAGCACACATATGAAGAACAAGGGGAAAAAGTGGAAGCAGTAACAGATTTTATTTTCTTGGGCTCCAAAATCACTGAGGATGGTGACTGCAGCCATGAAATTAAAAGATGTTTTCTCCTTGGAAGAAAAGCTATGACAAACTCAGATAGCATATTAAAAAACAAAGAAATCACTTTGCCAACAAAGTTCCACATAGTCAAAGCTATGTTTTTTCCAGCACTCATGTACGGATGTGAGAGTTGGACCATAAGGAAGGCAGAGCACCGAAGAACTGATATCTTTGAATTGTGGTGCTGGAGAAGACTCTTGAGAGTCCCTTTGACAGCAAGGATACCAAACCAGTCAATCCGAAAGGAAATCAACCCTGAATATTCATTGGAAGGACTGATGCTAAAGCTGAAACTCTAATACTTTGGCCACCTGATGAGAAGAGCTGACTCACTGGAAAATGCTGGGAAAGACTGAAGCAAAGGAGAAGAGGGAGGCAGAGGATGAGATGATTAGATAGCATCACTGACTCAATGGACATGAATCTGAGCAAACTCTGGGGGATAGTGAAAGACAGGGAAGCCTTGCGTGCTGCAGTGCATGGGGCCACAGAGAGCTGAACACAGCTTAGCGACTGAACAACAACATAATGAAGTAAATTCAGTGAAATGGCCTTTTGTTTTACACACACGTAACATAGGTGTGATAAATTTATGTGGTTTCCTCAAGCCAGCCTTTATTCTTCTAATGTTTTCTACTTTCAATATCTACACCAATGGGCACATACACTATTCAGTGAAGAGATTTTTCCTAGACTTATAGACACAAATGCCGAAGGCCTATGTTACTTATGAAAAGTGAAAAGCCAAAGAGGGTCATATGATTTTAAACTGAACAAAGATTCTCCCACCTAACAAAACTTGATTATCAATGCCAGAAGATTTTGAGAAACAATTCTCATTTGAAAAGGAACACTGAATTTTACACAATGGGAAACAATGAACAGATTACAGCTCTGCCTAATGGTGTTAAGACACTAAAATTCTGTTATAAATCTTAATTTGCTGAAGTATATAACTAGGACAGACCCTGATTCCAAATTAAACTTAATTGAAAGTTGTTTTTAAAAACATGGTAGGAGAGATTTCTCTTTTTAGTGTTGCCAAACAGAACTGACTCTGGACATTTCTTCATTGTCCTTTCAGTCAAATTAGACCATAATGAGAACCAGTCCTGTTGTTTTCTAACCCAACAGCTTAAATAAAATTTAAAATCTGGATTCTTTATTAAAATACATGAAAAAGGGCTTTTTAAAAGCTTAACATTAAGGTATACATATTTATCCACAATAGTAAGTAACATACATATGTATAATATAACCCACGGACAAAATAATAGTGTGCATCTGTCATTTATACTTGTGGATAAGGCAATTTTATTCCTTACAATAGGCTTTCTTGTATTAAAAAAATTTTTTTTGTTCATTTGCTCAGTAATGTCTGACTCCTGAAACCCCATGGACTGCAGCATGGCAGGCTTCCCTGTCCTTCACTAACTCCTGGAGTTTGCTCAAATTCATGTCCATTGAGTCAGGAATGCAATCCAACCATCTCATCCTCTGTTGCCCCCAACCCCTCCCATCCTTCTGATAAAAAATTATTTCAATACATCAATATGAAAAAAAGTCATAGTTAAAATATAAGACTAAAATACTATGCAAATTAGGTCAGAAAATTTTACTAGAGACCCTTGTAACATGTCATTTAAGACTGTAATTGGATAAATATTTGTGTAATTGGTTTCTTACTCATCTCCTTCATTAGACTATAAACAAGGGTGCTGAAGTACTTGTTTTGAGGAGTCACTGTTTACCTAAGGAGAGGGAAGAAAGGCAAGTAAGAACTAATATTTATTGTCTACCTACTACAGGTCAGCTCCTGTGGTATAGAAGCTTTATTTCTTTTAATACTCACAACAGCTCTGGACAGAAAGTATCAGAGTCTCCATTAAACAGCTGACAAACTGAGATAAAAGAAATTAAGAGATCTTCTTCACAAGCAGAGTTAGGTCTAGGACTAGATCCCAGCCCCATACTTTTTCCATTTGGCCACAGTATAACCTTAAGGAAAGCAAAGATAAGCCTTTTATAAAGGACTGGCTTTTGTTTTTATAAAACAGAAAACCAGTACTTTCTCCAGCCACCAATCAGTGGTTCATAAGTTTAACTGCTCATCTGAATTATCTGAGGAGCATTTAAAACATATCTGGGTCCCAGAGCCAAAGACCCTGATTCAGAAGGTCTGGGGAAGGCATTTCTATTTTTAAAATTCTCTGTAGGTGAATATGACGCTTTTCCAGGCTTGAAGGTCTGTTCTTTTCCAAGCCTACCAAACGTCCTATCCCTACCCTTTCCTAAATTATAAACATCGTTCTGATTGAAAGGGGAAGATTAGGAGTATATCTAACATCTTCTGTACTCAAGTTCCAGGCATTGTGTAAAAGAGTTTCATATCTATTTCTTGCTGTTGTTGAGTTGCTAAGTTTGTAACCCCATGGACTGTAACACACCAGGCTTCTCTGTCTGTGGGATTTTCCAGGCAAGAATCTTGGAGTGGGTTGCCATTTCCTTCTCCAGGGGATCTTCCTGATTCAGCGATCAAACCCACATCTCCTGCATTGACAGGCAGATTCTTTACCGCTGAGCCCCCAGGGAAGCCCTCTTCTAACATTTACTAAAGCTTTATTACTAGGTTTATTTTGTCTAACTTCACCTTCCTTGCAAAGGAGTTCGCTCTCCAGAAGTTCTTCCTATAAATTGTCTTCTGGCTGATCAGTTGCACCAGTCCAACAGGCATACCAGACTGTTGGCTGTGGGTCTGGCTTAGGCCCAGACTACGGACCACCATGATACCCATGTCAACATGAAACTAGTTTGAAAAGTATGAGGTAAGAAAAGAAGATGATTGACGTGGTAAAGGAGCACGATACCTCTGCTCTGCCTTCTTCTACATCTCACACCCCAAACATGAGCTAGTCACATCCCTGAATAAACATCTTACTGAACACACACACAGAAAATCTTTCATCTGGAGGAAAAGTTCTAAATCCACAACAGAACTATGTCCCCAGAATAACCTGGGAGAGTTGTAGGAAGGGACAGCATACCAGAAACTAAGAATCTATGTAAATACCAGTTTTTACTAACTTATCAGACAGTCCTGGAGTTTTGGCTTTTTTTCTGGCCTTGTTAGGAAATGTACTTAAATTTTTTTCAGGCCAAGTCATCCTATTCCTGAGGCAGCCTTTTCTAGTTCAGATCCTAACCCTGGTTACTCTATTTCCTTGTCCCAACTTTCAGTGATATTGGCTTTTAGTGAATAGTTCAGTTCAGTTCAGTTCATTTGCTCAGTCATGTCTGACTCTTTGTGACCCCATGAACCACAGCACACCAGGCCCCCCTGTTTATCACCAACTCCCAGAGTTCACCCAAACCCATATTCATCGAGTCGGTGATGCCATCCAACCATCTCATCCTCTGTCGTCCCCTTATCCTCCTGCCCTCAATCTTTCCCAGCATCAGGGTCTTTTCTAATGAGTCAGCTCTTCGCATCAGGTGGCCAAAGTACTGGAGTTTCAGCTTCAAAATCAGTCCTTCCAATGAACACCCAGGACTGATCTCTTTAGGATAGACTGGTTGGATCTCCTTGCAGTTCAAGGGACTCTCAAGAGTCTTCTCCAACACCACAGTTCAAAAGCATCAATTCTTCAGCACTCATCTTTCTTCATAGTCCGACTCTCACACATCCATACATGACCACTGGAAAAATCATAGCCTTGACTAGACGTACCTTTGTTGACAAAGTAATATCTCTGCTTTTTAATATGCTGTCTAGGTTGGTCATAACTTTCCTGCCAAGGAGTAAGCATCTTTTAATTTCATTGCTGCAATCACCATCTGCAATGATTTTGGAGACCAGAAAAATAAAGTCAGTCACTGTTTCCACTGTTTCCCCAATTTGCCATGAAGTGATGGGACTGGATGCCATGATCTTAGTTTTATGAATGTTGAGCTTTAAGCCAACTTTTTCCACCCTCCTCTTTCACTTTCATCAAGAGGCTTTTTAGTTCCTCTTCACTTTCTGCCATAAGGGTGGTGTCATCTGCATATCTGAGGTTATTGATATTTCTCCTGGCAGTCTTGATTCCAGCTTGTGCTTCCTCCAGTCCAGGGTTTCTCATGATGCATGCTGTATATAAGTTAAACAAGCAGGGTGACAATATACAGCCTTGACGTACTCCTTTCCCTATTTGGAACCAGTCTGTTGTTCCATGTCCAGTTCTAACGTTTGCTTCCTGACCTGCATACAGGTTTCTCAAGAGGCAGGTCAGGTGGTCTGGTATTAGAGAATAGAGTGGATGGAATTGAAGGTTATGAGCAGTGACAGAGGGAGGATTATAAAGTAATTGTGTTTACTACTGTGATCTTGCCTTGTTCACTGGTTTGTGTGTCTTAAAATTTGTGGACTTGACCTTGTAGATGATGTAGAACCACTGGTGGTTTTTGAGAAGTGTGATAAGATGAAATTGTCTGCCCATAGTGGGTAATCTGGGTTAATGAAGGGAGATGTGGAAACAGGTTATCGTTAGGATACAATGGAAAAAAAAGGTGACAGAATTTTTTAAGTGACATTTTAAATGGAAGATGTATATATGTCAGCAATAGAAATGCAGTTATCAGAACTAGTGAATAATTTTGGAGGGAATAAAATGGATTAAATTTGGGATAAAACCCATTTCAGATAATGGTGTTTGAGATAGCTACTGATACAGAACTGGAGCTTAATAGAGATGATATAAACATAAATACAGAAAAAAAGAGTTAAATTGTTGCACGGGGTCACATTACCAAAGAAAAGAACACAGAGAACTGAACACCAAGAACCAAATAAACCCTGGGAACACCCACAGTTACCAGAATGGAAAGTGAAAAAAGGAGATTCGGATTTTAGTCAAAAAGCAGACATTAAAGAGTGACTCCCGTTAAACAAAACAAGAAGCAATAACTGCTGCTTTGTTTTTACCCTGGAGTAAAGGCTCAAACAAGTTCCAGCATGCTCTGTTCACTGACTGGTACTGTACCAGAACATCACCCTAATGTTGTCTTCGAAAATTCATCTTCAAATGGGGATTTTTATACTTCATTAGCTAAATTTCCCCAAAATGAGTCCTACGCACTCTCACCTGGGGCTGAAACAAAATTGTATTTATCTACATGTTAAAGATGTGCACAGTAGGACAGGCAGTGCCTGAAATATAAGGGCTTCATAAACATGTGTTAAAGGAATAATTGAGAGACAGAATGTGCAAAACTAGAATGCAGCACAAACTGGGTATAGAAACTAGAACACTGAACAAAATTCTACATGGCCATAATATTGTACAAGCTGCCAAATAGATGAAACGATAAAGACTGAATAGATTTTCTAAGTAAAACCACTCTGATCCAATAAAGATTTAGCAGGGGTGTTGAATATCCATGACACAAAAAACTGTGCTCTGTGGAAAATGAAGGCTAAATCTGGGCCAATGTTGCTACACATGTAAGCTTAGTCACTCAGTCGTGTCGGACTCTTTGTGACCACCCTTCTCCTCTGTCCATGGAAATTTCCAAACAAGAATATTGGAGTGGGTAGCCATTTCCTTCTCCAGAGGATCTTCCTGACGTAGGGATCAAACATGCATTTCTTGCATTAGCAGGCAGATTCTTTACCACTGAGCCACCTGGGAAGTCCATAATGTTGCTAGGCTATAATTTAAAACCCAAGCTTTGCATGAGTATTTTCAGCATATTGGAAACACCAAATACTAAGCCCTTTAGGCTCAGTACTGGGCAAGCCTTTTTAAAGCTACTGACTGGGCCCTGAATACATGCATACATACATACATACATACATACATAGAAAGGATTTGGAAGGGATCTTGAGGACACTGATCAAAGAGATTAGAGGAATAAAAAATGATAAGAAAATTGGCCCCCAAACAGAAAGACAAAGAAACGTAGTTTATTTAACCTAAGAAAGAGAAGGCTGATAAACAAGTAACACCCTTCTCACGTATTTTGCCAATGTGGCGAGCAGCTGTTCCCTTTCCCTGTAGGCAGGACAGGAGAGAATGAACTTCCGCAGTGGAGGAAAGCAGGCTGCAACCCTGGTCTTCCTCAAGAGCATCCTTCCTGCAGGCACTGCAGTGTACTATTTGAGAGGACCCTAACAGGAAGTGTCATTTCTCTTTCCCTGATCCTTCTTTAGCATGAATGTGCAGTTATATATCTGAACAACTGTCCAGTGGAAGGGGAGAAAAATCTATAAACAGGCAAATCTTTTTCTAGCTTTATAGTTCTCAAAATCATCCCACATACACAGCCATCAAGAGATGCAAGAAGAAATCTTCTTAAGATTCTTATGAGGGTGAATTCTGAACCTTAAACCGTAATAATATTTTTTAAAGAAAATTTACCTGCTGTTTAGCTACATGTCTGCTTGGTGTATGTCCCACTGTGCCATTCAGAAAATTACTTTATCCAGTTATCTATATTCCTAGCCAAGGGTAAAAGGACACTCCACTTGACATTAGTCCACAAAATTGGAAGTTTGCAGACTTTTTGAAAATAAGTTACAACTCTTCTGTAAAGAATTATTCCAATGTCAGTATAAGCCTATAAAGCAAAGTGACTACATGGTGGCCTCTTTATTACTGTCCTGTTCCAATTCTTTACTCTTTTAAAAGTAAAGGATCACTTTACATCAGGTTCCAAGCTCAGGAACATTCAGCTTCGGTCCATCCTTCCCTTTGAGTTTAGAAAATTACAAGGAACAAAATGAAAGATGACTCCCATCTCTTTCTTGGATTCCGGAATTTCAGATTCATGAGTCATTAGACTTTTTGGATCACAGACTTAGTTTAAAAAGAAGTCAAGGGAAGTCCTTTGGAGCTACTGTGTGATTCTGAAGGCAAGCGTGGTTTCAGAATTACCTGCAGAATAGAATTACTGTTCAAATTATAAATTCACCCCTCACTCCCTCACTATTGAGCCAGGACATTACATAAGGGGAATGGGTGAGTGGTAGGCTCATGTCTCATTTAACCTGCATTTGCTTGCTAGATGGATGTCACTTGGGGGCTATGGTCACTCAGCTGTACTTTGGAACAATGCTCTATCCTGGTTGAATAGCAGCTTCCTGAGATGTGCTAATCTTACAATAATTTCTACTTAGCTTTGGCCCTGGTTTCTGTTTTAGCCTTTAAAATTCTATCTTCTGGTAATTTTTGACCATATATTATTTCTTCAAACTGATTAATTATAACATTAACAAGGTCTTTTGGCTTCTGTCCTCTTTCTTTGGTTTCAGGAAGTGTCTCTGAGGGTTTTCTGGGCACTGTTCTTTCTACCTGTTCTGTAACAGAATAGAACCTCAACTGGTCTGTTTCATATATATGTTGTAATCTTTAAAAAGTTTTATGTATTTGAGGCCCAATTTAACAACAGAAAAACTTGTTTACTTTAATACTGAGTTCATATAGTTTAAGTATTGTACAGTATATAGTACAATATGTAAATATCGAAGAATTGATGCCTTCGAGCTGTGGTGCTAGAGAAGACTCCTGAGAGTCCCTTGGACAGGAAGATAAAACCAGTCTATCTTCAGGGAGATTAACCCTGAATACTCGTTGGAAGGACTGATGCTGAAGCTGAAATTCCAGTATTTTGGTCATCTGATGTGCACAGCTGACTCACTGGAAAAGCCCCTGATGCTGGGAAAGATTGAGGGCAGAAGGAGAAGAGGGCGTCAGAGGATGAGATGGCTGGATGGCATCACCAATGAATGGACATGAACTTGGGCAAACTTCGGGTGAGACAGAGAGGCCTGACATGCTGCAGTCCATGTGGTCACAAGTAATCAGACACGACTGGGCAACAGAACAACAACAGTATAGAGTAAGTATTTAATATTTGTGGAATAGATGTGTGAATGAACGACCTATGTCCTAGTCAAGCTGCTGGCAATTTTCTGTTTTATAGACTAGACCTGCTGGGCAAAATAATTTTACTCTGTTACCTATATTCTTAGGCAATTGTTAAAGAGCACCTTATTAGCTATTAGCTATTGAAATTAATTGAAATTAAACAAAATTTAAAATTCAGTTCCTCAGTCACATTATGTCAAGTGCTCAAGAGCCAAACATGGCTGGTTTCAACCACATTAGACAGTGGAGATATAAAACATTTCCATCATCACAGAAAGTACTGTTGAACAGTACTGGGTTAGACCACTTTCACATTTATCAGTACAAAATTGGCTGTCCACATAATCTTGTGCCAAACACTGGGTGTATCTAACTTTTCAGTCCACTTCAGGTACTAAAATTTCTTGCTCTAGTCCAAAGCAGATCATACCACAGTTTATTTTCCCAATCTGGCAACACAATAACAAGGAACATCCAAATGCCACATAAAAATTGCAGCAAGGAAAAACTTCACTTGTCTAAGTCATTTCAGGAGTGAAAGATGCTGCTCTGTGTGTGCATGTATGTGTGTATGTGTTTATATGTGTGTGTATGTATATAACAGATACTAGAACCAAAGGTTTAATTAATAAATAGTTAATCTTTTCATTCTTCATCCCAAACCAAATTTCCTGCTGATCATTGCTGATATGAAATATATTATACAGAACAGAAGTAAAACTGTGAACCTCCTCTTCTCACAACACAAGTTTCTTCACATTTATAAACATAAGACAGCCCTAAATAACTACATGGAGAGCACCTACATAATAAAACAGTTCAGATGGCTGAATCCACGGCAGTGAAGAAAGGCATTCAAAGTTAAAGGGAGAGTATTTTCCCTCAACAGGTTTTTAGCAGGCCTTATTTTTATTTTTAATTTTATGTATTTATTTTAATACAGAATTATGTTCACAAATAATGCTCCATGAATTTGCAATATCTATCTATATCTACATATACTCATCCACTTAATAAAGTATTCGAATTGATCCTGTGGTGAAGAAAATGATCCTCAGGCTTTCAGGTCACTAAATCTTACTAAATTAGACATTCAGGTTTGCTATTAAGATTTTACAATATTCAGCAACAAAGAAGAATAAATCAGTTCAAGTTGGTGGTAAAGATTATTACTTTTTATTTGTTTGACTAGAGTTCTGCTGTTGGGTACAGCTAGGCTAGTAAAAACATTATATGGCCTGGTATATTTCATGGCAAATAGAAGGGGAAAAAGTGGAAGCAGTGACAGATTTTATTTTCTTGGGCTCTAAAATCACTGTGGATGGTGACTGCAGTCATGAAATTAAAAAATATTTGCTCCTTGGAAGGAAAGCTATAACAAACCTAGACAGCATATTAAAAAGCAGAGACATCACTTTGCCAACAAAGATCTGTATAGTCAAAGCTATGATTTTTCCAGTCAAAGTGTACGGACATAAGAGTTGGACTATAAAGAAGGCTGATCCCTGAAGAACTGATGACTTTGAATGGCAGTGCTGGAGAAGACTCTTGAGAGTCCCTTGGACTGCAAGGAGATCAAACCACTCAATTCTAAAGGAAATCAACCCTGAATATTCATTGGAAGGACTAGTGCTGAAGCTGAAGCTCAGATACTCCAATGCATATATCTTCTCTCAGTAAGTCGGTTGCTTTTCCATTTTGTTGATGGTTTCCTTCACTGTGCAGAATTTATGTAGTTTGACAGACTCCTATATGTTTATTCTTGCTTTCGTTTCCCTTGTCTTTGTAATCAGATTCACAAAAACATAGCTAAGACTGATGTCAGTAAGGTTACTGCTTATTTTCTTTTCTAGAAATTTTATGGCTTCAGGCCTTACATCCAAATATTGAAACCATTTTGAGTTAATTTTTGTGTATGGTTAAAGACAGTGGTTCTGCTTCATTCTTTTGCATGTGGCTGTCTAGCTTTAAATTTATTGGAGACTATTGTTTCTCCATTGTATGTTCAGTGCTCCTTTGATATAAATTAATTGTCCATATATGTGTGGGTTTCTTTTTGGGCTGTCAATTCTGTTCCATTGATGGGTGTGTCTTTTTTTGGGCCAGTACCATATTGTTTTGATTACTATAGCTTTACAGTATGGCTTGAAATTAGGCAGCATGATACCTCCAGCTTTATTTTTCTTTCTCAAGACTGTTTTGGCTGCTTGAGCTCTTTTGACATTCCATACAGATTTTAGAATTATTTGTTCTAGTTCTGTGAAATACATCATTAGAATTTTGAAGAGATGCATTGAATTTGTAGATTTGGGTAGTAGAAACATTTTAACAACATTGACTTTTCCAACACATGAACATAAAAATATCTTTCCATTTATATGTGTCTTCAATTCATTTCATCAGTGTCTTTACAGTTTTCAGAGCACAAGTCTTTTATTTCCTTGGCTAAATTTATTCCTAGGTATTTTATGCTTGTGATGCAATTTTAAATGGCTTGATTTCTGTTTCTAATAATAATTTATTAGTGTCTAGAAATGCCATGGATTTCAGCATGTTGATCTTGTATTCTGCAGCATTACTGAGCTCATTTATTAGCTACAGTAATGGAGTCTGTAGGGTTTCTTTAGGGTTTTAGGTTTCTGTACACCACATCATGTCATCTGCAAATAGTTTTACTTCTTCCTTTCCAATTTGGATGACTTTTATTTCTTTTTCTTGCCTAAATGCTATGGCTAGGACATCCAAAACTATGTTGAAAGAAAGTGATGAAAGTGGGCATTCTTATCTTGTTCCTGATATTAGAAGAAAAGCTTTCAGCTTTTCACTGTTGAATATGATGTTAGCTATGGGTTTGTCATATATAGACTTTTCTTATGTTGAAGTACAATCCATCTGTTCCCACTTTGTTGAGAGTCTTTATCATAAGTGGATGTTGAATTTTCTCAGAAGCTTTTTCTACACCTTTTGAGATGATCATATAATTTTTATCATTCATTTTGTTAATATACTGTGTTGATTGATTTGAAGATGCTGAACACTGTCTTGTACACCTGGAATAAATCTCACTTGACTGTAAGCTATGATCCTTTCAATGTATCAATGGATTCAGATTGTTAATATTTTGTAAAAGCTTCCAATTTTCTTTATTTTTATTATTTTTGCTGTATCTTTGTCTGATACTGATATTAGAGTAATTCTGGCTATGCAAAATGTGTTTGGAAAGTTTTCCTCCTCTTTGATTTTTTGGAAAAGTTTGAGGAGAGCTAAAAATCTTCTTTGAATGTTTTGTAGAATTTGTCAGTGAAATTGTATGGTCCTGGGCTTGTGTCTGTAGAAGGATTTTTAAATTTTGTTTCAATCTCCTTGTAAGTAATTGCCTATTCTGATTTTCCAGTTCCTCAATATTCAGTCTTGGAAGATTGTATGTTACTAGGAATTTGTCCATTTCTTCTAGGTTGTTCAATATGTTGATGTATAGTTATCCTCAGTAGTTTCTTAAGATCTTTTCTATTTCTGTGGTATCAGTTTTAATTTGTCATCCATTTCTGATTCTATTTGAATCCCCTCTCTTTTTTTTCTGGGTTAATCTAGTAACAGATTTGTTGATTAATTCTTGTTTAATCTTTTCAAAGAAACAGTTCTTAATTCTATTGATCTTTTGTTGTTTTAGTCTCTATTTCATTTATTGTCTCTCGATCTTTATCATTTCCTTCCACTAATTTTTGGCTTTGCTTGCTCTACGTTTTCGAGTTTTTTCAACATAAACTTAGATGATTCATTTGGGATTTTTCGTATTTCTTGAGGTAGGCCTTATTGCTACCAACTTCTCTCCCAGAATCATTTTTATGGCTTTTGATATGTCATATTTCTATTTTCATTTGTCTATAGGTGTTTTTGCTTTCCTCAATGACCGATTGGTTTTTTAGTGGCCCGTTGTTTAATCTCCACATTTTGGTGGGCTTTTTTCCCTTTTTTTCTTGTGACTGATTTCTAGTTTCATATCATCATGGTTGATATGATTTAAATCTTCTTAAAAAATACTGATCAATTGCAGGAATAATATCCATGTAAATATTATGTGAGTACAAAATAATGTAAAAATATCATAATAGTGTTTTCCTACAGTTACTGCTCAATAAACAGCTGCTGCTGTTATTTATTACTGTAAGTATTATCTTATTACTATACCATTCTAGGAGACAGAGGTGAAGAGAGAGGAGTAAGCATAAAATTTATAAAGTATATTAGTTGGTGTGCAGGGTGAGAGGAGGGAAGTGAAAAGGGCAGAAATGAAGCTAGCTTGATTGAAACCAACAGTATTAGGTAAACAAAATGTTAAGTTTCTATGATTTAGAAAAAAAATCTACCAACTCAGCATAGTACTTTTGGTTGATTCACACTGATCAGAAATTTTCAGTTACATAAATTTTTCATCAATAAAATTGAGAAATTAAAATATGTTGATGATCTCCTATGTATATACAAATTTCTTACCAAGTACATCTACAAGACTCTTCAAAGGGACACTACTTATAATAGCACCAACGGGAAAACTACTTCAGTATTCATCAACAGTGAAATAGAAAAAGTATGCTATATCTACACAATGTAATGCTACACATTAGTTAGAAAAAGCTGATTTTAACCACATGTATCAGTAACTCTCACAAATAATGGTAAGTGAATGAAGCTAAATACATGTAAGAGCACATGCTGTTTCATTTTATTTAAAAGAAGCACATAACAGGCATATAAAAAATCTAGAATTCAGGATAACAGCTACTGGGAAGACGGAAGAGTTAGTGACGGTAAGGGAATGCAAGTGAGGCTTCTCAGAGCACTAATGTGCTCTATTTCTTAAAGGAGTGCTGTGTTCCTTCAATGAAGGGTGTGTGTTCCCTTTATAAATTCTTCAAGATTTATATTTAACACATGTGTATTTTTCTAGAGGTATATATCAATAAAAGTTTGTTTTTTTTTCTTAAGGCAAGAAAAAAGATGGTGTTGATGATAACAATTTTATACCTGAACTCTTTTCAAATTTAGTCCTGGGAAACTCTGGAGGAGAAAGGAAGAAGGCTGTACTAGTTGAATCACTTGAGAGATTCAGCAGCAGAAAAATGTAACTGATATTCAAGAAATGGTTAATGAAGCATAACTGTATGAAAATAAAATACTTATATATTAAATGAATTCAAAACAAGCCTCAGATGCCTTTACTTATTCTTATGTGACTTTAACTGGAAAAAAATTTATCACTGGAGATTAACCTGTGACTCTCACAATTAATGGAAGTGTCTGGCATCCACATAGGGCAAGATTGCCTCTGAGCCCAGAAGTATGCTGATTTTGAAATAGATTTTAAGAAAGAACTTTATTTAAAAGAGTTGACTAGAAACAGCTGCACTTTGTTGTCAGAATAAAAATCCACAAGTATTCTAAGACTTCAAAAAATACAAAAAACAATGTGACCTCATTAACCCTTACAAAAGACATGTCTGCCATGGCTATATTTGATCATCATTTCTCTCTCCTCAAAACCTCTTGTAATACCTGTCTTCAAAGATGCTTCCAGAAAAGTCAAAAGGAAGCAGAATTTGAAAGAAAGAATAAAATACTCTTTCAGTCCTAGTGAAAATCATGGCTAGTAAAATCTGATTTTTTTTCTCTTTTTTTAAAATAAGTTTTGAGCATGTTCAGTTGCAGTTTTATCCTTAATAGGGCTTAAATATTGAGGATTGAGGCATTAAAAAAACAAAAACCCAAAATAGAAAAATTGAGAAAGATTTAGGAGATAGTTTTAGACATTATCCTGTCATTTCCTTTGTTTTTGACATGAAGGAATATACTTAATACATGTGGCTGTTGACTTAGATTACTTAGGTAAATTATAACATTGTCTTATTAAAAAATGTTTAAGAAAAAAGGTAACTGGCTCTTTTTAATTATTTGGAATTACTTCTCCCCAAAAGGCGGTGGTCAAATCTTCCAGATTTATAACTTCATTTTGTTCTCTACTTCCATAAACAATATTGAGAGTATCTGTTTAACGGGGTGACACATTCTGTGCCCGCCAGAAAATGTAAGCTCTAAACCACAGTGAAAGTAAATATAGCTTCAAGAGATTTAGAAATTGTTTCTACAAAGACTAAGTGAGGTAGACAGTTGATAAATTAAAAATCAAAGGCAGGCAAAAAATACCGCTAGTTTTTAAGAGGGAGAAAAAGAAGACCTTCAGATTAGCTGTTTTCCTATTATCTGCAAAACTGTATGACTGTGTGAGTCTTGACTATACTTTGTCAAATGCCTTCTTGTTGAATAGCAACACTACCTTACAGTTAAAAACTTTTCCAAAATTCTCTGACATACGGCACTCACATTTTATACTACATATTAAAAATACTGGGAAAAAGAAAAATACTAGGAATTGGGAGGATAGGACAATATCAATTAAGGTGACCAAGGAGAATTCAGAAAACCACAGTATTAACTTAAATCTGAAAACTCTTTAGAGACCATGAGTCCAAATTCATCACACTTCAAAATAAAGTACAGAACCCAGAGGTTTGAAATGAGAGCTTTTCCATGCAATAGAGTGGCCCCCAAAACTTCTCTTCTCTCCAGAGAGAAGTTTGGTCTCCTCTCCAGAACCCTCCAGTCACTATTGTATAAAGTTACACAGCAGGGGTGCTATCTGCTTTCCCATCACATTATCCCCAGCATCTAGGGCAACATCTAGAACTATAATGGTTACTCAAGTAAAATGTGTTGAATGAATTAATCTCTGTAAATAACTTTCTTTTTAACATGAACACATCTAATACTTATTTGAATCTAATTTCATGTTCATAACTTTGGTGCTAATGTAACATACTCAAAAATTGAAGTCATTCAAAATTAAGAGTTTGAAGTAAATTTGTATTTACCTTTAAATGCCCATCAAACTATTATAATGTATGAAGTGTTCATAATCTAATTTTTCAATATTCACATTCATTTATTCCATCAATAGGTTTTTTTTTAACCACAACTTATGGAAAACATAATGTTACTATTTTAACAATAAAAGCCACAAACTAACAAAGATGAGTTAAATTAGATACTTTCTAGCAGAATAACATCAATATAATTTTAAATTTAAAGTTTATGGTTGTGCAAAAAGCATTCCAAGTAATTATCTGGTTTACAAAATATTTTTTCCCTAATTTGTGAATTCTTTCTTTGTTAACAACACATTTTTACTAATAAAAGATGTAATTTTAAAAAAAAATGCTTATGGAACTACTATGCTTGGTTCTGCTATCATGACTACTGAGAAACTACAACATCACATATTCCTCCAAAAGTCAACAACATGCATTTCATAAGCTATTATGAAGGCTATTTGGAATAGCAATTGTCTTCAGGTTCAAGTGAAAATTTTCTAAAACAAGGCATCCACTATCTCACTACTGGATGTGTTGACAATGAAATATTACATTTTGTGAACAAACATGTAAGAACTAACACATTCAGAAAATTATGTTGTTTCAAAAGTGATGTTGCTATATCAAGGTTATTACTATTATTGTAAATATTTTGAAAAGTACCCTTCCAGAACTGCTTTGAGAGAACACAGATCATTCTTTTGAATATCTGCAAGGATAGCAAATCTTTTCCCTTTGAAAGTGGAAAAAATCATTTTAGAGGAATCAAAAAGTATTCAGGCCATGGCTAGAGAATAGGTGTGTGTCTAGAAGAACATGTGGCTGCAACAGCAATTTGAAGAATTTTTCCAGGGTGGCTCCAAATTCTCAAATCCATTCTTATGTAGTTTCAAAAAAATACTTTGTTCTAGCATTATTTGAAAGAATTGACTAGAACTTTATTTAAAATAATTTTCCAAAAGCTTCAAAAAATATTTGGAGAATTGTAAGGAACTCTCTCAAGGACAACATACATTTTTAAAATAAGATATATAAATAACTTAAAAACCAAGTCTCATTACTTTATAAGCATGCCATATAGAGTTTCTTCACATGTCAAATCTAGATTAAGCAATGTGTATGGTAATTTGCTGGAAAGCAGGATAATTTCCTACTTTCAGTCTGAATCCAAGTTTTAGATACTACAGATTGCTCTCAGATGATCAGGATTCACATTCTCATATATTGTGGTCACTATAGGTCTCTTCTTACTGCATTTCTTAACAAGATTGAAATCAAAATTCTAGAATATGGTTTCAATTAAAAAATGCCAACTTCTACCAGTTGTCACCTTTGCCAGGTGATAAAAATGCTGACTGTGAAAACTATAGTCTGAGTATATTGATTACACAGAGAGGGAATATCTACACTTTGTGAGCAGTTTCAGAATGTACTATAAATCAATACCCAAACTGAACTCTCTAACTGAAAGTTTTCTAAATTTCAATGAAAAATTTAATACTTAAAAAAAACCCACAAAGCTACTTTGGTAACAATTGAAAGGAACAACAAGTCTATGTACCTGTCTTAACAATCATTTGCTTCATGTTGATTTTGGCGAATTACGGCTTTTCTCAATGAAAACAGATACTTGGCCATGTTCTGAAATTACATGCTGAAACAGGATGAAACACATCCTTGAATTCTCACATATTCTTTTTTATTAATATGTAGCATGTCATACAAATGACCCACTGTGGGTGTCTGACATATTCAACCCCTTTGGACTTCGACAAGTAGCAACAGAATAAGAAGCATGTGAAACCTTCTAGACTGTTCCAAGAACTAGTGTTGAGAACACACTGTACTATAATGCAACATAAATCAGGAAGTCAGGTTGGGAAGATTATATTTGCAAAAAGAAAATAATCATAACCTTTTTTCAGCTTGAGAAGACAACTGACCCTAACAATGGCTCCTTCTTTAGCCTTACAATTTGTATATCTATATTCTGATCAAATCCAGGTGTAGGTCAAGTTGACCCCTGAGAAAAGAGGAAATATCCTTGTTGATCAAACAAGTCAATCCTAAAAGAAATAAGTCCTAAATATTCATTGGAAGGACTGATGCTGAAGCTGAAGCTGAAGCTCCAATACTTTGGCCACTTGATGCAAAGAACTGACTCATTGGAAAAGACCTGATGCTGGGAAAGATTAAAGGCAGAAGGAGAAGGGGATGACAGAAGATGAGATGGTTGGATAGCATCACCAACTCAATGGACATGAGTTTGAGCAAGCTCTGGAAGTTGGTGATGGACAGGGAGGCCCGGCGTGCTGCAGTCCATGGGGTCGCAAAGAATCGTACACAACTGAGTGACTGACTGAACTGAACTGATCCTTGTTGTGCTACTCCAGTCAACATATGGTATTAACTTCCTGCCTTTAATGTTTACTTGAGGATACCTTATGGAGAAAGAAACCTCAGTGGCAGAAGTGTCTATTTGGTGAGAGTGGAGATTTGAGGGACAGAGGTGTAAGAGGGACAAGATAATTAAATGAAACCCTCCATGGCTCACTCCAAGGACATAATGAAGCATTTCAGAGGGTGGTGGTAGGGGGGCTAACCTGGGGAGAGATACTTTTGCATTTTGCTTGGGGAACAAATCATGTGACTAGTAGAGTCTTTTTCCGCTGAGTTTCTGCTTAATTACAGTGAAAGTTGCTCAGTCGTGTTCGACTCTTTGCAACCCCATGGACTATACAGTCCCACGGAATTCTCCAGGCCAGAATACTGGAGTGGGTAGCCTTTCCCTTTTGCATGGGATATTCCCAATCCAGGAATAGAACTGAGGTCTCCTACAGTGCAGGTGGATTCTTTACCAGCTGAGCCACAAGGAAAGCCCAAGAACACTAGAGTACATGACCGATCCCTTCTCCAGTGCATCTTCCCAACCCTGGAATCAAACTGGAGTCTCCTGCATTGCAGGTGGATTCTTCGCCAACTGAGTTATCAGGGAAGCCCTGTTACAAGCTTTCATTAAAGATAGACTCCTGTGACATAAAAATTCAAAGTTACAATAAATGGACAGCCAGCACATCAGATTAATACAGGTTCCATTTATAGTTCCCCCCTCTCTAAGTCCTTAAACATAACATCTTTGAATCGGCTCTGGAACTTAAGTCTAAAGCTATGTTTGAGGATGATTATTCTGTGTAGCAGGCACTGGAATTTTGGTGAGAATAGAAAGAGGTCCAAGGAGCCAAGCACATGACTGGGAGTGAGAAGCGTGGATCTCCCTGTTCTATTGTGCACTCATTAGGTGCACTTGAAAAAAATATACCCCTATTTGCTTTTGTTTCTTCATCTGCAAAAACAACACATACATCTTCTGGAGAGGGCGACATTCACAAATCCAGCACAAACTTTCTTCTGTCCATGTGCAATCTTACTTGGTGTGACACCAATGACCTCACGGTGAGGCCTTGGTATGGGGCAGAAAAGGTTAAATGATTAATTTGCCAAATTCGATTGCTAGGAAGAGACGGGACAATTCCAGGCAGTATAAATCAGCTATGCATTTAGAAACTATTATCAGGAGCACTAGACAGCACTGCATGATGGTCTGCAAACCACAAGTGATGTCAAAGCTGCGAAGCTGCCGGGCTGCCAAAGGCTCAAGCACGATAATAGATGCTAAAATTACTGCTGAAAAAGCATATTTGATTACAGAGGGACCCAAGAGCAGTAAAGCCCTTGGAAGGTTTCCCTCTGAGTTTTACAAGAAATAAGATAAGCAGCATCTTCAACTGTAATCGCAAAATATAATAAAAATGCTGAGCTCTCATAGGACTTGCAAGGGCATCTCCCTTGAGTGATATAAAACCATTCCATTCCTAATACACAATGATGAAGACAAACTTACCCCCACATTGAGGCAAAGTCTAGTTCATCATACAGGCAACTCCATGATCAGCCTTTTAAAACTGTGATTTTAAAAGAGATGGACTTACTCAAATTGACCCCAACCTGTGTGTTCCCACCTCTCTGCTCTTTCTCTTTATCCTCAAGTCTCAGTTATATAATCCTTTTGCTCAATATTTCCAACCTAATTCCTTACAATATTTGATGAACTAATGTAGCTGTCAGCTTTCCTCCAATATCCACCATCCCCCCATCTTCTACCCTGTCCCCCATTCTCATTCCCAGCTTCCAGTATTCCCACCCTAGGTCTTGCCCCAGGTCTTTCTTGTCACTTGTAAAGTGGAAAATTCAGACACTAACAACTGTCAGAAAGAAAGAAAAACCATACAAGGGAAGAAATGCATTACAGAAACTGAAAAAAAAAAAAACTTTTAAAATTGGTTTTTAACCAGTTCCCATCTTCTTCTGAAACATCTTAAAGATCACTTCATATTTTCTCTTTATATATTTTAAAATTCAGATGGTCCTGTAGGTCATCTAGTGGCTACCTAAGTGCAATCCAAATTATATTTTTAAGAAATTGTATCTTATTAAAAAAAAAACACATAGGAGATGAAGAAAGTTAAATGTCTCTGGAAAAGCAAATCTAAAATTCTCAAAGACATCTATTTAACAGAAATAATCAGTTAAAAAGTACTAATTACACACAAAAATGCTTTGTACATCTTATAAAATATTTGTAAATTAATCATAATAAACACAAGGCATGTCAACTGCAAAGATTGTGAATGGATTAAAATGACCACAGAAGGCATCTTAATCACTACAAGCTAGTCTATGTAAGAACCAGTCCCTAATACAGATCTTGGTGGCTAACTGATTACATGAAATTTGAATGACCAAAAAGGATTTAAAATCCCTCAAATAAAATACACATTATTGAATATTTGTTTTGAGACACCATAAGAGTTTTGATTTTAATTAAAGTTATGGGATATATACAGTGTGATTACTGCAATAACATTTTATTCAAAACATCTATTTGCTGTTAAGTCTGAAAAATTTCAGGCAAAACAGCCAGGGAAAAGTCTGACAAGATTTGTCTAATTATTTTGCTATCAAACAAAAAGTTTTGACTTACAAGAATCTTTTCAGGGTTCTTCTGTATTCTGACAATCCAGAAATGAGTTCAACTGAAAATGTCAAGTGTGGCATATAAATAAACAACTCTGAGAAGAATGGATGTTCTGCTTTGCTTAATTTTGAAATAACAAACAGCCATGGGTGCCTAAATGACATACACCACTCCATGAGACAGGGCTTCCATTCCTTAAGTGTACTTAAACGAATGGTGACTTTCCAGTCTTCTTTCATGATTTAAGTGGGAGATATCACCATGGATAGGATACTCATACAGAATGCAGAATTTTGTTTTGAGTTTAATTTTTTAAAATAAAGATTTGAACAAGTGCATGCTGTTTGTGATGTAAAGTGCAGAATGCAGAAATAACAATCCAGTCTTAGATCCTATACAACTCTGGAATAATCCCCACTTGGCAGGAACACTCCAGGGTGTGCTATCCTGGACACCTCTGCTTTTGGGGTTCTCTAGCATTAGCATTTCATCTGATAAGGTCCTTTGAGCATCACCATCTAACTGTAGAAGCTCCCTTCTTAGCTAGGGCTATCTTTCCCAATTCACTGCTTTTCAGGCATTTCACAACATAATCTCTATTTTCAATGTATTAAACCACTAAGAAATAGAGAAAAACAATAGAATGGGAAAGACTAGAGAGCTTTTCAAGAAAATTAGAGAAAACAAGGGAACATTTCATGCAAAGATGGGCACAAAAAAGGACAGAAATGTTACGGACCTAACAGAAGCAGAAGATATTAAGAAGAGGTGGCAAGAATACACAGAACTATACAAAAAAGATCTTAATGACCCAGATAACCATGATGGTGTGATTACTCACCTAGAGCCAGATATCCCTGAATGTGAAGTCAACTGGGTCTTAGGAAGTATCACTACAAACAAAGCTAGTGGAGATGCCACAAGGAGATCAAACCAGTCAATCCTAAAGGAAGTCAGTCCTGAATATTCATTGGAAGGACTGATGCTAAAGCTGAAGCTCCAAAGAGCCTCCTGATGAAACTGAAAGAGAAGAGTGAAAAAGTTGGCTTAAAACTCAACATTCAGAAAACTAAGATCATGGCATCTGGTCTCATCACTTCATGGCAAATAGATGGGTAAACAGTGAAAACAGTGACAGACTTTATTTTCTTGGGCTCCAAAATTACTGCAGATGGTGACTCCAGCCATGAAATTAAAAGACGCTTGTTCCTTGGAAGAAACGTTATGACCAACCTAGACAGCATATTAAAAAGCAGAGACATTATTTTGCCAGCAAAGGTCCATCTAATCAAAGCTATGGTTTTTCCAGTAGTCATGTATGGGTGGAGAAGGAAACGGCAACTTACTCCAGAATTCTTGCCTAGAGAATCCCATGAACAGAGGAGCCTGGTGGGCTGCTGTCCATGGGGTTGCACAAAATCAGACACAACTGAAGCAACTTCGCATGCATGCATGCATTGGAGAAGGAAACGGCAACCCACTCTAGTATTCTTGCCTGGAGAATCCCAGGGACGGAGGAGCCTGGTTGGCTGCCGTCAATGGGGTTGTACAGAGTTGGACACAACTGAAGCGACTTAGCAACAACAGCAGCAGCATGTATGGGTGTGAGTTGGACTATAAAGAAAGTTGAGCACCAAAGACTTGGTGCTTTTGAACTGTGGTGTTGGGAAAGACTCTTGAGAGTCCCTTGGACTGCAAAGAGATCCAACCAGTCAGTCCTAAAGGAGATCAGTCCTGAATATTCACGGGAAGGATTGATGTTGAAGCTGAAACTCCAATACTTTGGCCACTTGATGCAAAGAACTGACTCATTTGAAAAGACCCTGATGCTGGGAAAGATTGAGGGCAGGAGGAGAAGGGGACGACAGAGGATGAGATGGTTGGATGGCATCACCGACTCAATGGACAGGAGTTGGTGATGGTCAGGGAGAACTGGCTTGCTGCAGTCCATGGGGTCACAAAGAGTCTGACACTACTGAGCGACTGATGCAAAGAACTGATTCATTGGAAAAGACACTGCCAGGCTCCTCCATCCAAGGGGATTCTCTAGGCAAGAATACTGGAGTGGGTTACCATTTCCTTCTCCAGGGTACCTTTCCGACCCAGGAATCGAACCCTGGTGATTTGATATGTTGCAGGCAGATTCTTTACCAACTGAGCTATGAAAGAAGCCCATTTTAGTTTCTAGAACTTTTGTCAATAACATCAGTTTTTGTCAGTTTCTACCGTAACATATCTATCTAAACCTATAATTAATTAAAGGCAATATGAGATTTGCTGTTTCAGGTGGAAAACTATCCAAAAGGATACACTTTGATTAATTAGAATTTTTAAATAAACAATTTCTTTATTGGTAGTATTAATGAATGATAACAATTAGCTAAGATGATCATTCTGTGGTATTTCAAAAACCTGAATCACTTATTCATTCATTCAATAAATAATTATTAAATAAAAATTTATGTGTATGGTCATGTGAAATGAAACACTGTAAATCTGGGAGTCATGCTAAGAAAAAATCTATATGATAAGTACAATGCTATTGAATAATAATTATAAAGACTGGGTAATATATTTAATATTTATATATTTTAATGGTAGAAAAGTTCTACAATTACTTCCACATTAAGAATGATAACTAAAATAAGTATATGTCTGTAGCATATTCATATTAACAGATGAAATTTCATATTCACTTTTTATATACCTATTGTGAAGTCATTTGTAAACACAAAAGACTGTTTTGACAATGTTGTCTGGTCAGAACATTTTAAATTATTATAAAAGGAAAAAACATGCTTTGATGATCTTTTCACCTACTTGAACCATATATGAAAAGAATAAAACTCTAAAATAAAGAGAGATGAATTTTAAAAACTCTCAACAGTTAAAGACAGAGTTCACTGATTTATGTTGAGACAAGTTAAGCAAAATAATTAACCATTGCCTTTGTTTTTATTGCAAATAGGCAATTTTTCTTACTTTTATGTAAGAAATAAAGAATAAGTCAATGAACACCACCATCAAAGAAACTTCTGATAATTATAGTGGTTAAAAATAGTTGATTATTGGCTTCATGTTAGGGATAAATAGAAATTTTATAATCTAACCCATGATTCAGAAAATTTATGCCATATGTCAATGATTCAACAAGAAATTATCCAGGCAAGGAATGTGAAAATCTTTCTTAACTAGTCATAAACTTACTATTGAGTACACTAAATAAAATTTCAGGATAATAAGTATTAGAAAATCCTTATTTTCTAATAAGGATTTTCAACAATATTACTTCAAAGGCAACAAGAATTTTCAAACCATAAACTGATTTCTTACTAAGAACCAAGACAATGGTTAGACGACAGATGTACCATGTAAATTACAAGAAAAGAATTATGGACGGATTATGGTGGATCAACAACATATGTCTAATAAATACTTATTGAACTAAATTTTTTGTATGTGTCTATGTGCATTAGTGTGTTGAGAATGAAACTTTGAAGAGAAGTGAGTGTGAGCTTTTTCATTTTATCATTCTGAAGCAATGGTCCTGCATGGGATTTAAACACCTTGAGATAATCAAGATATCAAGTCCTCAGTTTAAAACTTCCTTTTCCTATTTACTTTTAAACTGTTTCCCTCTTTTTTACATTGGCTTATGAGAACACTAATGACTCAAGTACATGATCACTGAACTCAAAGAGGAAGCAGACCATGAAAGGGCTTCCATCTGCCTGTCCTGGCGTGTGCATACCGGTGTGCTATCTTGAACTTTATGAATTTAAAATTCCAAGCCATTTCCAAGTAAATTGCTCAAAAGTTCATTTTAACAAGTTAGGCTATCAGTACTTGACCTAGCAAAACTGGAAGGATGTAAGGATTATTTATTCCAAACTTTCAGAGAAAGCAGTGCTGACTGGAATTATTTATGAGAGAGATGAGGCAAATTCCTTAAATTCCTACATTGAAATGAATATAATACTCAATATATCATTCTCAAATGAGAATGAGCTAGTTTCATTAAAAACATTATTGTTAATGAAAATAATTACTAGGTATTTCTCTTGCTGCTGTAACCAATTACCACAAATGTCTCCAAAAGCCAAAGTATATTTATCAATACACTCCCTAATCCCAACATCCGCAAAACATTTCTGGAATTTCTTGGCATAATCTCCATTTCAGATTTTGTGACATTGAAGAAAATTTTTCTTATTATTTTCCAACCATATTTTATTTGTGACCCAAAACTAGCTGCCCCTGGCTTGGAAAACTCCACTTTACTTAGTCATCAGTCAGGACTGAGTGCTTATCTTGCAGTATCAAAGAGTGATGACCTACTACCTCATAAGGTAACATGCATGTGTGCACGCATGCTAGGTTGCTTCAGTCATGTCAGACTCTTTGCAACCAGTGGACTGTAGCCCACCAGGCTCCTCTGTCCATGAGATTCTCCATGCAAGAATATACTAGAGTAGGTTGCCATGCCCTCATCCAAAGGATCTTCCCAACCCAGGCGTTGGCAGGTGAGTTCTTTACCACTAGCGCCAGCTTGGAAGACCCATAAGGTAACATAAGAGTAGGCAAAACTACCATTGTGAAAGAAGAATTCCTGGTGAAAATGTTTGAGGAGGTAGCATCACTATAAGTCCTGCATTAACTAATATTAAAGGTAAGCTAAGTAAATTTTAAAAAATTGTGTAGGTACACATCATAACTAGGTGGATTACATTTTTACATCATTATAAATATACCCCTACACATTTATGAGAACTTCATGTATTTTTAAAAGTCTAAACATACAAAGATCAACAGATAATAAAAGCATTCATTTAACACACATGCAGTATCTAGCATTCTGCTAGACTTCAGAATGCAAGAAAAAAGTCACACTCCTTGGCTATCAAAAAGTGCCATATTAATAGCATCAATCATGTATTAAGATATGCTTATTCAGAATCATTAATAAGGAGGGTGAACTGATACACCTGAATGTATGGCATAAGATACTGGCAGCAGTGAATGATTAGATTCAGTGTATTCAATTAATAGTTTGTATTCAGTGTGATAAATCCCATATCATGCTCCCATGCATACTGAATCACAAGAACAAGTTAGAGCTTTTGTCATATAATTGAAGCTTGATACTATTTCATCTCCTAAAACTTGGTCCCATGTATATCAAAATTAAAAAAGCCCATCATGTAAAGATATATCTGAAAAATAACTAAGGTGCCTACTTAATTTTTTTCATAATACAAATAGGAGAACTAAAAAAATAATCTAGAGGAGAAAAATGGAAGGGAGTGAAAAAACAGTGTAGGAGAGATGAATTTAAAGGGGTAGAGAAATGTCACTCTAGAGTAAGTGTTATAGTCAACTGAACAACTGATTTACAAAATCAGTGAATGTTTGGCCCTCAAAACCTTAATTGTTGTTCAGTCGCTAACTCGTATCTGACCTTTTGTGACCCCATGGATTGTAGCACATCATAATTCCCTGTCCTTCACTATCTCCCAGAGTTTGCTCAAACACACGTCCATTGAGTCAGTGATGCTGTCTGATCATCTCATCCTCTGTCCCCTCCTTCTCCTTTTGCCTTCAATCTTTCCCAGCATTAGGGTCTGTCCAACGAGTCAGCTCTTTGCATCAGGAGGCCAAAGCACTGAAGCTTCGGCTTCAGCATCAGTCCTTCTAAGGAATATCAAGGTTGATTTCCTTTAGGATTGATTGGTTTGCTCTCCTTGCAGCCCAAGGGACTCTCAAGAGTCTTCTCCAGCACCACAGTTTGAAACTATCAATTCTTTGGCACTCAGCCTTCTTTATGTTCCAGCTCTCACATCCATACATGATTACTGGAAGAACCATAGTTTTGACAATATGGACCTTTGTCAGCAAAGTGATGTTTCTGCTTCTTAATATGCTGTCTAGTTTTGTCATAGCTTTCCTGCAAGGAGAAAGCATCTTTTATCTTCATGGCTACAGTCACCTTCTGCAGTGATTTTGCAGCCCAAGGAAATAAAATCTGTCAGTGCTTCCCCTTTCCCCTATTTGCCATGGAATGATGGGACTGGGTGCCATAATCTTAGTTTTTTAATGTTGAGTTACAAGCCAGCTTTTTCACCTTCAAGAGGCTCTTCAGGTCCTTTTCACTTTTGTCATTCGAGTGGTATCATCTGCATATCTGAGATGAGATATGCAGATATGAGGTGAGAACATTAAACATCATTTATCCCAATCCTATCATGTCATGCTTAAGGAGACTGAGACCCAGAAAAAGAAATGGTGGTTTGTTTTGTTTGTATAATCTCAAATTGAAATCCGGTTTTTAAACTTCTCCATGGATTAAAACATTATCAGATTTAAAAACAACTAATATTGAAACTCTTGATGAAAGTAAAAGAGGAGAGAGAAAAAAGTTGACTTAAAACTCAACATTCAGAAAACTAAGATCAGGACATCCAGTCCCATTACTTCATGGCAAATAGATGGGGAACAATGGAAACAGTGACAGACTTTATTTTCTTGGGCTCCAAAATCACTGTGGATGGTGACTGCAGCCATGAAATTAAAAGATGCTTGCTCCTTGGAAGAAAAGCTATGACCAATCTAGACAGCATATAAAAAGCAGAGACATTACTTTACTGACAAAGGTCCATATAGTCAAAGTTGTGATTTTTCTGGTAGTCATGTATGGATGTGAGAGTTGAACCATAAAGAAAGTTGAATGCTGAAGAATTGATTCATTTGAACTGTGGTGTTGGAGAAGACTCTTCAGAGTCCCTTGGACAGCAAGGAGATCAAATCAGTCAATCCTAAAGGAAATCAACCCTGAATATTCATTGGAAGGACTGATGCTGAAGCTGAAGTTCCAATACTTTGGCCACTTGATGAGAAGAACTGACTCATTGGAAAAGATGCTGATGCTGGGAAAGATTGAAGGCAGGAAGAGAAGGGGATGACATTTGAGATGGTTGTATGGCATCACTGATTTGATGGACATGAGTTTGAGCAGGCTCCAGGAGTTGGTGATGGACAAGGAGGCCTGGTGTGCTTCAGTCAATGGGGTTGTAAAGAGTCGGATATGACTGAGTGCCTTAACTGAACTAAATATTGAAACTTACTATTGTTAGAGTTGGTACTAAACTCATGAGCTGCTTCAGAATATTAATGTATCCAAATAACAGTGTCTTTAAATTTCATTCCTCCCTCATTATAATATCTACAGTCACACCCAAACCTACCCATCTAACCTCACGTCCACATACACAATTCCGAAACTTTCTTTTTTTTGTTTTTGCTATTTTGCTATTGGTTGTTGCTTTAGATATATCTTTTTGCAAATGGAAGAAAAGCCTTGCCTACGTTTTTGCTATATTTCATTTAGTGATTGTATTGTATAAGTAGAATTGCTTATAGAAATAAAAATTATCTGTTTGTAAAAGTTCAAAGAATCATTCAGCTAGCCATAAAAAACACAGCAGTGTGCTTTTCTTTAAGGACAGTGCAGCGATGGAAGAGGATAAGCAGAGAATTCTTTTTTCCTTTCGTACCTGATTTTTCTCCCTTCAACATAATGTAGGTACATAATAGGTGATGAGATAGTTGAAGCTAAAGAGAGCGCTAAATTGAAGAAGTCTTACTTTCTCATAGTTGTCCACAGTGTGTGATCAGGCACACTGGCGATTTTATCATTCAATTAACTCATTCATTCAAGAAATATTATTTGGGGCAATGTAAGGTGGTAGAGATAGTATAACACTCAAGAAACTCAAGTTTAATGGATAAAAAAGACAAACTACACATAATCTTAAAAAAATTGAATCCTGGTTTAAATACAAGCCTTTTTCTTTCCTCCCCCAAAATCCAATGTGTTCAGGAAAGGTGCAAGCTTGTTAACTAAGGTGTTTGTAAACAACAATGAGATATTTCTCTCTCACTCACCCACATTAACATTTTCTAAAGACGATTCTGACATCTATACTCTATGAACTCATGTTCAAATAATTCACATTTCAAACAGCAATCACCACCCTCCCCAGTCCCCCAACACACACACTTGTTCTCTTACAGAATCATTTTGGATTAGATCTTAGACTGAGAAGTGATCTTGGATTTCTACAGTTTAACGGTCTCATTTTACAGAGGGGAAAAATGAAGCCCAGATAGATGGGCACTTGCCCAAAGTAACCATTTAGAACCTTATATTCAGAATTCTACATAGAATTCTCATTATTCTAATTCAATTTAAGAGTTTGTTCAGTTTCTCCATGGAAAATACACACCCATAAATTCCTCTTTCTCAAATCAGGAACTCTTGCTACACTGAACCCAGAAGGCAATGGCTTAACAACTGAGCCCCAGGGGTCAGCTCTACCTCTCCCTAATTGCATTATCTCTTCATGCCTGATGTCCTCAGATTACAAGGGACCACAAAGTACTAAATAAAGATAGAGAACTACTCTACCTAAGTAAGCACAGACTGTTGGTCCATGTTTACCACTTATGATTAAAGAAAAGTCAAAATATCAAAACAAATCTTTTAGTAAAAATCAAAGCGATAAATTTTTATCAAAATTTTTAAAATCCTTCTGAAAGCCTAAAGAAGGAAAGTATTCCCCCCATTATATTCCCCCCATTCCTCCCTTATAAAGAAATCTTTCAGAAGATACAGAAAAATCAACTAATGCAGATGGTAGGATCTGAGAACCACCTGGGGAACTCTGGTCTATCCACAGACTATCCGTCATACTTACTTAAAAAAATCAGATTTTATATCTTATTTTGTTAATGACAGCATTGGGCATCCAGATTTTGAGAGTTTGAGACTGGGTTCAAATGAAAACTTCTAATGCTTGTGATCATAAGGCACATCCATTTAAAAAAAATTAAAGTATTTAGAATTAGAAGGGATCTTGGGAAAAAAATGTGTAAGATAATGATTGGTTTTGGAGTCAGTATTTCATCCTTCTAGGTAGCTAATTTCATAGCGTTAGAAAGTAATTTTTAGGAGATGGTGGTACAAATAGAGAGAATAGCATTGAAACAAATACATTACCATAGGTAAAACAGTAGCCAGTGGGAATTTGCTGTATTGTTTTGTATGCAGGGAGCTCAAATCCTGTGCTCTGTGACAACCTAGAAGGTGGGATCGGGTAGGAGGTGGGAGGGAGGTTCAAGAGGGAGCGGACTTATGAATGCCCAAGGCTTATTCATGTTGATGTATGGCAGAAACCAACACAATATTGTAAAGCAATTATCCTCCAATTAAAAATAAATACATTAAAAAATAAAGACATATTCAGCTTGCAAAGAAAGAAACTTTTTTTTTTTTTAATCTCCCTGGTCTTCTTCTATATAGTAGGGATAATAATACTACATTGTTTTAAGCATTATTAGCTAGACATGTAAAATATCTAGCACATAAAAAATAATAACAAATTGGAGCTATTTCTATTTACTTTAGTTTTAAATTCCTAACTGGCCATGTGCTTGAAGAAAGGATAACAGCAAGGGAATGAAAGGGAAATAAACCTTAGCAATAAATGCCAGACATGTGACAAATGCAAGTTAAGCCACAGCAGTAGCTGTTTCCTTTCACTAACCACTGATCATATGCCAGCAATTTATTAGGAGCTCTAATACATTATTTTATTTAATCTCCCCAAATGCCCTGATGAGATAGGAATTATCACCTCCTTTGCATAGAAAAGGAATCAGAGAGTCAGAGAAGTTAAGTAATGTGCCCAAAGACACATAGATAATAAGCAACAGAGCCAAAGTAGGAAGAAGGGCAGAAGAAATGACCTGAAGTTACTCTTAAGCTTAATTATACATTAAAAAAAAAAGTATTTCAGAAGCAAATAGAAGACAAATGCAACAGACACATACACATCTTCCCAGTATGAGCTCCTTAAGAACTGGGGCCGGGGTTCATTAACCTAGGTGAACTCAGAATCTGGGGCAATTCCTGGAATACAGTGAGTGCTCATTAGATATATGTGTATGATAATTAATTGGAAAGCAATTGGCAATGGGGGCAATAAGATATCACATTCTGTCAAAGCAAAGTCTTTGTGATGACAGTAAATATAAAAGATTGTGTAGTGAGAACATTCATGCAGAAAGACAATAGTCACAAGCTAAAAATTTCTTTACATATCTACTATCTGATAATACTACTGTCTGTTCATAGAGCTTTCACTTCATTATGTTATTATATAAAGAGTTCAATCACTTTGAGTAGTATTATTTCAAAATGTGAAGGACAATGAGGAGGATACACACATTCACAGATACATACATCTGTATTTTGGGGATGACCTAAAATTTACTCCATTGTATATGGGGGAAAAATATAAATGAAAGAAAACTCTCTTTGAAAGCTTAAAAAATGAAACAAAAGCTTAATTCTTTCATTCAAATAATATCTATAATTTAAAGTCATGACAAGATAAATTCACAGTTATGTTAGATTCATGCAACTACATGTACACAAGTGAAACCTCAGTAATGGGATAGCTTGCTCTTTGGGAGGGAGGGGGTAGAATGGGAGCACTATGAAAACAAAAAGAACCTTGGTCCATCAGAATTTTCAAAGAAAATAACCCTCTGGCCAGACCAAAACTCCCCATAGCAACAACCTACATATAGTCTCATACAGCGACTAAATTATGTTTATGCTTTTCTTAATCAACAGAGCTCATTCTGACAATTTATCTAAGACTCATGCCAGAAAACTGCCTATTCATTTTCTATATTCTGTTTGGCAAACAAAACATGACATAACAATATAAAAGAAAAATATAATCCCGAGATGCATGCGCTGTGGCACTGGCTGTCCAAACAGCATATAAACACTGCCACATGCTGTTCATCTGTGTGTCTTGCAGCCTGTGGAACCGGCCTAACCCCAACAGAAGAATGAATCATACACCAAATTAATGAAGCTGTTAACTCTTCAAGGGAAACCTCCCTGGTGGCTCAGACAGTAAAGAATCTGCCTGTAATGCCGGTAACCCAGGTTCGATCACTGGGTTGGGAAGATCCCCTGGAGAAGGGAATGGCTACCCACTTCAGTATTCTTGCCTGGAGAATTCCATGGACAGAGGAGCCTGTTGGGCTACAGTACATGGGATCACAAACTGTCGGACACAAGTGGGCGACTTAACACTTTCACTCCACACTTAACTCTTCAAAAGCACCAATCGGTCTTGAAAAAGGGAAGTATAAAAATCTTGAGAATTAAATAATTCTGTAAGAATTAGTAATTTCTAATAATTCCATTTGCAGCAGCATGGATGGACCTGGAGAGTGTCACACTGAGGGAAGTCAAGTCAGGCAGAGAAGGAGAAAAATTGTATGTCATCCCATATATGTGGAATCTAAAAGGAAATGGTGTAAATAAACTTACTTACAAAACAGAAAGAGACTCACAGACTTAGAAAATGAACTTATGGTTGCCAGGATGAAGGGACAGTTGGGGGTTTGGGATGGTCATGTACACAGTGCTATATTTAAAATGGATAAGCAACAAGGACCTACTGTATAGCACATGGAACTCTGCTCAATGTTATGGGGCGGCCTGGGTGGGACAGCCTTTGGGGGAGAATGTATATGTATGTTTGATGCCTTTGCTGTTCAACTGAAACTATCACAATAGTGTTGATTCACTATACCCTAATACAAAATAAAAAGTCTTTAAAAAAAGGTAACTTCTAATTAAGATGAAGCACACAGTTATAGTCATGACACAGCAGTCTCTGTGAGCACACTCTTTTCAGTTAAACATATTTTACATATAACATACTGAATTTACTAATGAGCTTGAATTTTTTATTTTACAAATTTCATCACATTCTCTCTTTATCAGTGTTGTATGTGATACTACATAGGAATCACGTTCTCTAAAAATATTAGTTTGAGTATATCTTTTGTAGTATACAGCAAATTACATACACTTGTTCTAAAAGTAGTGTAACATCCAGATGCTTGTAATGTACCTCAAGGCAGGAATCATGCTATATTCAGTTTTGTTCTTTCCATGGCTGATATAAGAGGAGATACTGAGAAAATACTTAATAACTTAATAAATAGATGAATGAATAAGCATAGTTTAAAAGCTTAGGAATTTATAGAGAATGACTACCACATCCTCAAAGAAACTACCACTGACTTCTTGTTTCCTTTTGTGAGAATAATATATTTAGAAAGAGATTCAAGGTAGTTATCATTTTTACATCTTCTTCCCATGTTCAGCAACAGTATCAACTAAAACAAAGGCACTAAAGATCTTCATTGGTTTTTGTTACTTCGGTTAGAAAAGTTGAACCAAGTTGTACCATTCCTAAATTCTTATCTAAAGGCCTTAATTTTTTTTTTTTAAACTTAATTTTGTACTGGGGTATAGCCGATGAACAATGTGATATTTCAGGTGAACAGCAAAGGGACTCAGCCATATATAAACACGTATCCATCCTCCCTCAAACTCTCTGCCCATCCAGGCTGCCACGTAACATTCAGCAGGGTTCCCTGTGCTATACTGTAGGTCCTTATTGGTTATCCATTTTAAATATAGCGGTGTGTACATGTCCATTCCAATCTATCCTTCCACCTGGTAAAGGTCTTAATTTTAATAAAAATCAAGTATAAAACATTCCAATTAAAAACATGTCAGTAGTAAAATGAAAAAATCTTAAGTAGCATGCAGCATAAACTCAGTATTCACTCACTTCAGTCATTTATTCAGAGATTCAAATACTTAAAATATCTAATGTGCTTAGAGGAGACAAAGTGCTGAAGGGAAAAAGTACTGGCTGGTCTCACTTCTAATCTCATAATCACTGGGTTCGAGTGGATCTTAGTGCTGTCCAACAACCCTACTTCACTCTGCTCAACCCATTTCCCTAGGTGACTGTATCACACCTCTCTTCTTTCTTTAAACCTTCAAAACCTCCTGCCTCTCCTCAATATCAGCTGATGGTTCTGCTTCCTCTTTCATTGAGAAACAAATCAATAAAAAAATGACTTCCACAGGCTCTCATTTCCAAAGGCATCTTCCTGTCCCCACATATGCTTGTATGCTCTGCTCCCCTTCTGCTATGCTGGGAGAAGTGGTGCTCCCATCTAAGGCCCCATCCTCTATCTCCTACTCAAGACCATGACTCCCGTCACTGTCCAGTTTGGGTCTACAAGATCAGTGTTCCCCTTTCTATTATATTCTTTCCATCAGTAACGAACATGTCATAATCCATCCCATCTTAAAACATACAAAACAATGAAAACATGATACAACCTCCTCCTCCAGCTACCAGTCCAATTCTTTGCTCCCCTTTCACAGAAAAGAAAACTCCTCTATAGGACTGTCTAAACTATGACATTCTTGGGAGAAACAGTATAACCTTCAAAGAGCAAAAATTGGCTCTTGCATGGCAAACAATTCTTATTCTTTTTATATATAATGTGTGTATATGTGTGTGTGTGTGTGTATACACACAATGTGTAGTAAATATAAAGTATATCCATGATATTATAATTCCATTGGTGTAGGTGGGGTAGGTGGAGGACAACTAGGCAAGTTGTCCTAAAAAAGCTCCTTAGGGAGGTGGTAATGAAAACAAGATTGAGAAATACTCTACATCACTGTCTCTATGTCCTGTCTCTTCCTGTTTCTTCTAGAGCATTCTCCAATCTGTTTTTCATTTCCAATGACCTACTTCCCAATGGAAGCTACTACTGTCAGTGTTACCTATGTCCTCCATATTGCTAAATCTAAAGGCCAACTCTTAAATGAAACTATAGGTAGCATTTGGTATAGCTTATCACTTCTTTCTATGGGCTTCCTTGATAGCTCAGTTGGTAAAGAATCTGCCTGCAATACAGGAGATCCCAGTTCGATTCGTGGGTTGGGAAGATCTGCTGGAGAAGGGATAGTCTACCCACTCCAGTGTTCTTGGATTTCCCTTGTGGCTTAGCTGGTAAAGAATCCACCTGCAATGTGGCAGACCTGGGTTCGATCCCTGGGTTGGGAAGATTCCCTGGAGAAGGGAAAGCCTACCCACTCCAGTATTCTGGCCTGGAGAATTCCATGGACTGTACAGTCCACGGGGTCGCAAAGAGTCAGAGACAACTGAGCAACTTTCACTCTTCTTTCTACAAACATTTTCTTGGCACCACTATGCTTGGTTTGCTTCCTATATGAGATCCTATATGAGGAACAGAATTGATGCAAGAATGGTTGATTATTGAACATCTGGATTGCAACCAGTCTTCAACACACCACCTGCTATAATCCATATTACCCTCATTTCTTCCCTGTATCGTTATAGCATCAGTCCATTTGGTCAACCCAGCTCTCTTATAGTCTAAATTCCACACAACAGCAAAAAAATACTTCTTCAAATCTAAGTTATATTATGTCATGCCTTCAATGGCTTTCTATCTCATATGGAGTAAAGTCCAATGTCTTTACCACAACTTACAAATCTCTACGTAGTTGGGCCTCCCACTTTCTGTCTCCTCTTACCTCCTATCACTGCCCCTCCTTATACACTGTATGGCAGCCACAACAACCCCCTTGTGAAATTCCTCATTCCTTGGGGCTTTTCTACTTGCAGCTACTTCTGCTAGACTATCCCTCCAGATAATCTCATGGCTCACACTTTCAGCTCCTACCTTGAGATCTCTGCTGCTCAAAAATCACTTTGTCTCAGATCTGCACATAAGTACTCCTTGTCACTTTTTATTTCCGTATTGCTTCATTTTCTTTCCCAGCACTTACTATCAACTCACATAGATATTTTATTTATTTTTCCTCCTCCTCCTGGAATAGAATATTATGCCTCCTCTCACTGGAAAAGAAATTCCTTGGAGCTTTACTTGGTTCACTGCTGTATTCAGGGTGTCTAGAACAAAGTCTAGCATATAGCAGATGGTCAATAAATATTTACATAATAAATATTCAATATCTGAATAAAAGAGATTACAATTACCACTTTAAAAAAAATAAAGCTGGATTTTAAGTCCTCTCCTTGGAGTTTAATTTTATAATCTCATATGCCTGTGGCAAATACAATCGTTAAGGTACGAAAAATATTTAACAACCCATAGAACAGAAGGCAAACTCTACTTTGGATATGGTGATATTCTTTGTCTATCTCATGGAAGAAATTTTGGGAGAGACCAATATTTAAACAGTTCCTTCAAACCAACAGAGACTGCTACACTGGTAAACATCAAATGCTCTGTGCTAGCTACACAAGTACTTTTATAGATTCTAATTCTTTTCTGGAAGCACACATTCAAGTGAGAATGAGAAAAAGTCAGACTGGAAACAGGGTTCAGAAGAATTATAAATATGAATGTCTGGTCTTCATACAGCCATGTCTCATAGATCTGAGACAACAGAATAAGAAACTTTTTAAGTGAGATACATTGGTGGAAAAGAAAAACAAATCTGAGCAAAAGCTTATCCAATGTGGAATGATGGTATTTTTTTTTTTAATCCCTCTCTTGCTCTCTTTTAATCTTAATGTTTTAAATTCTCTGCTTTAAAATTAGTAGTTGATTGTGGTGATACGTTCTTATTTGTGTTTAGCACATTTTATTTGAATCTTCAGATTTTTTCTATCAGAAAGCTAAGAATCCCAGTTCTCAAATTTCTTCTGTCTTTAGAATGTCTTTGCCAGCTCAGATGGGGAAAAGCTTAATTCTACTCAGTTGGTGACTCAGTTGGTGATAATGACGCAATTCAATAAAATATAGCTCTCCGCTCTCTCATCTCACCCCATCTCTAGTTTTGACATTCCTTTTTAAAGCATTTCTGTTATTGAAGAACCCTGATTGAAAAATAGAGTTCTAAGTTTAGAAGGAAGTACAGAGTAAGACAGCATTAAGAAGGGATCTTTTCTTCCTTTAGAGTAGCAAACTTGTGATCTAGATTCATACCCCATACATTTATTCATACCCCATACATTTATTGACAGCATGTGTACAAGAAAAAAAGAGTCCAAATATTTACATTATAGGTGCACTTACATCAAGCATGGGGAGATCACATACATAAGTGCAGGGTAAAGAGGTCAAAGGGTATATTGTCCCTGTTGTTATTAGAACCTAGAGAAAATCCGGATTTCAGATTTGCTACCCAACAGCTATATGACCTTAGACAGATTAATTTAATTTCTCTGAATCTTACTTTTCCCTTCTATAAAATGGAAATAAAATACTTCTCATAGGTAATTATAAAGAGTAAAACATATAATGTAGCCAAAAATGCTTAATAATAAATAAAATCACAAGATGCTATTTGATGTTGGTTCTCATCATCATCTAGTTAATCCTTGACCCTTTTTTTTAATCACAAATAATTTGTTCCCTAGTGGGATATTTGTGTTAAACACAAATAAGAACACATTACCACAAGCAACTACTAATTTTAAAGTAGGGAATCTAAAACATTAAGATGAAAAAAGAGCAAGAGCAACATTCTACATTGGATATTAACATCCTCTGTCCTGCCAGGACATGGAGTGGTAATAAATACAAGTAACACCAGAGTCTGGAGAAGGAAATGGCAACCCACTCCAGTATTCTTGCCTGGAAAATCCCACGGACAGAGGAGCCTGGGAGACTACAGTCCATAGGGTCGCAAGAGTCAGACACAACTTAGTGACTGAACAGCAACAACAATTAGAGTCTGATCACTTGAAACTCCAAGATGGATAAAAGTCTCTGCCACTTCCACTGACTCCTGAGTTTTGGAAGGGTGACAGAGAGGGAGAAATTAACTTGGGTTGCCTATCAGGCATTTAGACAGAGAAGGGAAGATTAAGTGAAACCAATTCTCATTATTTAGTATTTTTTAAATAATAATAAAGACAGCTAGATGAGACGGATATAAAAGGTGAAGATCAAGATATAATAAATAAAAGGAATTTAATAGTAATAATTGTTTTTTTTCCCCTAAAACTGAGATATCAGTTCATAAGCTTGCAGGAAATGCCTAACAGAACAGCTAATATCTAAAGAACTTCATAAACTGAATTATTTCCCCTCCTATGGAGATGATCTGCTGGAAAAAGCAATGAAGCATATTATTCGATGAATAAAGGACTTTTGTTTCCTGTGCCTCTAATCAAAGTCTTTTCAGCAAAATGTCAAGGAAAAATGAAGAATTTAAACTTCTTTTAGCAAAAAAAATTGGTTCTCATTTTTACAACAAAGATGATGGGAAATTCTAGAAGTTCCAGGAAGAAGGAAGAAGGTGTTCATTATGAGTTGTATTTTATCATTACATTTCATGATAAATAATAAGTTCTGAGATTATGCATTTTTGTAGTTCTAAGCATCTATTTAAGAACTATTACCAAAGTTCTAAGCATCTATTTAAGGAGAGAGTGTATATGTTAAGACTGAAGTCTTTTGAACAACATTCCCAAGTCTTCAAGTGTTTTATTTCTCTTCATCCAATTAGATAAAGCTGTTTCCCATCTCGGTGTACCTAGGCAGGTTTTAAAAGGTGTGTGTGCTGTGTGCTCAGTCATGCCCGACTCTTTGCCACCCCATGGGCTGCAGTTCACCAGGCTTCTCTGCCCATGGAATTTTCCAGGCAAGAAGGCTGGAGTGGGTTGCCATTTCCTACTCCATGGAATGATCCTGACCCAGAGATCAAACACGCATCTCTTGCATCTCCTGCATTGGCTGGCAGATTCTTTAGCACTAGCGCCACCTGGGAAGCCTCTTTTAAAAGGTAGATTCTATATTTTTTAATGAACTAGGACCTCTGTTGTTTGTTCAACAGATGTTCATATCCAAGACTCACTGCATTCTACCCCAAATCCACATTTCCAGCTTTATCTCCCCAAAATTCCCTACTGCAAAGCCCTTGCTCACACTAAGCCAATCTATTTTTCAGGTCCTAACATATAAAACAAGTGCTTATACTTTCAACTTTTTGCTAAGATCAGTTTTCTCTTCAAAGCATTCTCCTCCTGTCCTTCTGCCTGTCCTTTCTGATACACTTCAGACTGTGCCATTCGCCAGCTCAGTAAATAGAGACTGAGGGCCTACACGCGTGAGGCACTCACAGGGAGCAGGTGAGTCAGAGCCAGTTCCCATCTTTATGACTTTATATTCCCACAATCTACCAGGACAGACACATTGCACAAGGAATCAAGCCATTAATTAACTACAATTGTGATAGTGTCCAAATATGAGGCACATAAGATAACATGTAATGGGAGAAATAGCCTGGTCTTCAGGGTCAGGAAGACATTATTATAGAAGCAGTTTTGAACTGAATTTGAAGGATGAGAAGGGGGCCAAAGTAGGCCAGAAGAAGGTCAATAAGTAAGCTTTCTTGATGGATTCATGGTTATTACTGGGGCTTCCCAGGTGGTGCTATGTTAAAGAACCCACCTCCCAATGCAGGAGACGTAAGAGATGCGGATTTGATCCCTAGGTTGGGAAGATCCCCTGCAGGAGGACACAGCAACCCACTCCAGTATTCTTGCCTGGAGAATCCCATGGATAGAGGAGCCTGGTGGGCTATAGTTCATAGGATCACAGAGTCAGACACAACTAAGGTGATTTAGCATGCACATACACATGAAAGTGAAAGTGTTAGTCACTCAGTCGTGTCCGACTCTTTGCGATCCCACAGACAGTAGCCTACCAGGCTCCTCTGCCCATGGAATTCTCTAGTCAAGAATACTGGAGTGGGTTGCCATTCCCTTCTCCAGGGGATCTTCCTGACCTAGGGATCAAACCCAGGTCTCCCACATAGCAGGTAGATTCTTTACCATCTGAGCCGGGGAAGCCCATATGCATAGTTATCATTAAATTGGGGTATATTAAAAAAAAAAACCACATAAGGGCTTCCCAGGTGGTTCAGTGGTAAAGAATCCGCCTGCCAATGCAGGAGACATGGGTTTGATCCCTGGGTCAGGAACATCCCTTAGAGAAGGAAATGGCTACCCACTCTAGTATTCTTGCCTGAAAAATCCCATGGACAGAAGAGCCTAGCAGGCTACAGCCCACGGGGTCACAAAGAGTCGGACACAACTTAGTGACTAAACAACAACAATAAAAACACAGTAAGGAATTTCTTGCCTTTCAGACATTAAAATTACAATAGTATTTTTGCCCCTTTACCCTGGCTCTCTATAAAATTGGAGCTAAAAAGCAATTTAAAAAGCCATTGGAGAAGGACCTGGCCAACTGCTCTGAGAGGGGTCTGAGGAATTATCAGCAACAACAGGCCTTACTGCTCTGAGAGGCCTTACTGCTCTGAGCCCGACTGCCCAGTCAGTACAGGAAGAAGACTCAAGGGGATATGTAAGCTCAGCTTTATGAAGAATGTCACATTCCTGGAGAGAAGCTTTTCCCCCAGATCCTGCAGGGAGGGGGTAATTCCCCTCCCAAGAGGCCCCAAGAGAATAATTCAGAAACAACCTCTGGGTAGGGAACTCCCCAAAGGGGTAGCCAGGACCTTGTTTTCTAATGAGGTACTTCCTGAACTGAAGAACTTGCAAGCGCTAGGGCAAAAGTTTGCTGATGTGATTGCCTGGGAGAGACATTGCTGCTTCTGGGTTAGAGAAGGGGGCTGTTAACAGCCCCAGGAACGTCCAGCATGAAGTTGAAATCTGCCCACTGGACCAAGAAAACATATCACACACTGTCTATATGGACCCATCACCAACCATCAGACAACAGGAATGAGGTGCAGGGAAACCTAGACCATCTTTTTACCACCGCCAAGCTGCCAGTCAGTCATGGGAGTAATCAATGTCTCCCGGAGAGTACAGAGTCTGAAGGGAGGAAGGCATAGATATTCAAAGAGAAACTGAAAGGGTATGTGTATTGATATAAAATAGACCCCACAGTTCACCCTGCCACAAGCCCCTGGTACCACAGACAGGCCTACCTGGCACTAGGGATAGAGAGAATGATTCTGAATCGAGACTGAAGTTCAAAAATAAGCACAGCTGAGTCTTAAAAACCAAGTATTTAACAGACAAAAGAGACTAGAAAGTTGGAGCACATGACCAAGATGTCATTAAGGCACTCAACCTCTAGAAAGGCATGGAGTTCAAGTAGGAAAATGTGAGGGCAGTTCCAGGAAAAAAATAAAACTTCCCCATTTTTGCACCCATATAGTTCAGACTCCTTAAAAATGAGTAACAAACACAAAGTGACTATAAAGAAAATAGTGATAGTGTTGGCAAAGGGATAAATAAATGGAACAGAATAGGTATCCAGAAGCAGATGCAAGCATGTATGGAACTGAACTTGTGATAAATGTGGAATTTTGATTTAGTGAGAGTAAAAAACCCATACTAAATAAATGGGGCTGATAAAATTGGTACCACCAGGGTGGGGGGAAATGCCCACAAAACTAGATTTGTTTCTCATATCTTATAAAACATATGTTACAAATAAAGATTAAAATGTAAAACATAAGAATTAAAATTATTAAAATATAATTTATAACATTTTTACGACTTTAGAGTGAGAAAAATAGTCCTTAGCAAGTCAGAAAATGGAACATCTATGAAAGACAGACATACTTAACTAAATAAAAATCTTAACAAATTACTAAGAAAAATGACAAAAGCAAAATGTAAATAAATAAGAATCTAGAAAATATTTTGTAATATCTCTTACCTATGAAATACTTTAATGTCTCTTATATATGAAATGCTCCTAAAAGAACAGCCCACTAGAAAAGAAAGCATAACAGATGACCAGGACATTTACAAAAGAGAAAATTCAAGTGACCAATAAACTTTTGCTGTGAGGCTCAATCTTACTTTAAATCAAGGGAAATACAAATTAAGGCAAGAATAAATTCAGTTTTCATTTATCATTTTGGCAGAAATCTTAAAAGATTAATAAAAAATTTAAAATATTCAGTGTTAATGAGTGTATAGGCATTCTCAAACACTGAGAATGAGAACCATTACAAAATTTTGGGAAAGTAATATAGCAATATGTATTAAAACATACAGATGTCAAAATTCCAATGTTGATACTTTATCACCCAGTTTAGCAATAAACAGGAATGAAAAGGAAAAAAACTGGAAACCAGGTAAATGCTATCAATAAACAATAAGAGGTGACAATCGAAATTCTAGTACTCCCAAACTACAGAAAATAATGCAACTGTTAAACAGAAATAAATTAGTGGTATTTATCTAAAAGGATTGTTAATTTAAAATGCAAATTTCAAGACAATACATTTAGAAGGTACCCATATGCCTGGAGCAAGGTGTAGAAGAGCACTCACTAAACTGTTAACGTTAATTATTATACCTCCAGGGAGTAGAAAAGGAAGACAGCACAGAAAATGAATTATTAGTTCAACTTTGGATTGTTTCAGTTTTATAAGATTACTAATCAGCTTTGTCATTTAAAGTAATGAAAAATTACTTGGGGAGAGGAGAAGCAAGACTACTCAATTTTTTTAACTTACCCAACAAAATGTAATATAGTAAACATTCAAAAAATATTTGTGGAATGAAGTAGAGGGGAATAGGAGGGAGCTGAAATATGTTTAAATTTAAGTGTGTTTGCAATAGGTAAGAAGATAACCAATAATGGAATGACAAAGCACTGTAGACGGTATAAATGAACAACGTGAGGAAATGAATAAGAATACTTGATAGAGTTGGCCAATAAGAAAATGGGAAAAAGTAGTAAAGAAAGTAAAATAAAAAATAGACATCAATGTTAAGGATAAATACAATATAATTGTTATTTCATTAAATGTAAAAGGGTTGAATTCTCTTATCAAAAGAAATAGACTTCAAGTTAGATTTAGAAACTCTCAGCTAGATGGGTTAATATCTTTGTGGCTGGAATTATGACTGGTTTTATTTTACTTTTAAAACTTTCATCAATAAGGTATATCAATTATAAAATAAAATTCAAATTTAAAAAGTACATAATATCTAAAAAAGAAAGATTCTGAACAATTTTATACACCTTAAATATAAGCACTAAGGTGCAAATTGGTGGTAGAATATCTGAAATCAGAGACTGGAAAGGAAAACAAGAGTGAGGGGACAGTCTGAGGAGCTCTGTTTTGCTTTCTAGAGCACCAGTGTGAGAAAAGAGCAGGGATGGTATGTAGGTAACTACTGAGAAGGTGGTTATTTACCAGTACATCTTTAGAAAGTAAAAAATGTAACCCCAGGATTTTTAATAGTTCATTAAAAACCTACCATCTGTGAATTTACTAAAACTTTTAAATGATTACACTTCAGATGAACAAGTGTTTTGACTTTTAAAATGTAAGCCAAGTAAGCATTGTTTGTACTGTGTGGACATGCATGTGTGCTAAGCCACGTCAGTCATGTCTAACTCTTTGCAACCCCATGGACTGTAGCCTTCCAGGCTCCTCTGTCCACGGGATTCTCCAGGCAAGAATACTGGAGTGGGTTGCCATTTCCTTTTCCAGGGAATCTCCCCAACCCAAAGATCAACTCTAGTCTCCTACATCTGCATTGGCAGGTGGGTTCTTTACCACTAGCGCCACCTGGGAAGCATTTTTTTAGATGCAGTCAAATAAATGATATTTTATTGGATTGAAAACTTCTGTACATTGAAGTAGAGTGGCATCTCCTTAGTGTAAAACTATGTACCTTAAGGCTTAAAGGCTTCTGCTCTTCCTTTAGTGGCTATATTCTAGAATTTTCATGACAGTTGCAGGTTCTTCTAATTTATAACTGAATATACATGTACATGTATACATGCATCTCCACCACTATTGTAAATCTCCATTGTACAAGTGTGGAGTATTATATTTCTAGATAAAGAATTTCTCATTTCTTTTGGATTATATTCATATATGCATGTGATCCTTTGGTTATTATAGTTTGCCTGCTTGAGACCTGTAGCTTTACCACATTTTCGCTATAATACAGCAAGTAGAAATTAAAGAACTCACCAAAATATGGTATTTAGGGAAAATAAACTCCCTTTTCTCCACCTTCCAATCTAGGAAAGAGACATTCAATGTTGTGTTTCTAAAGGCTGGGATAGCCACATACACACCCACATCCAAAAGCAAAGTGTCTTTCTTTTGCAGAGTCTTAGATTGGATTAAGTTAGCAGATTCCTGAAAAAGGGAGGGGGAGATAAAATGCTTAAGGGACACGGGTTTGGGGGGATTCCTGCCCAGGTGGAGACCTAGCTCTCACCTGCGTGCCCGGCCCGGCTGGGATCTTACTGCACAATGCCTATGGAGTATGTCTCTCAGCATGTAGAACAGTGGAAAGCTCTCGGTGTCAGTGCAGTGTTATCCCTTGAAAGGCATCCTTGAGTTCACACAAGGCATCATATCTAACCCATGTCAGAGGACCAGGGCTGGCCCAGTCCCACACAGCAGAGATGATGGGGCAGTAACAATGACAACCTTATGGACTTAGGTCCCATACCTCCTCTGTTTTTAGGCATTATAGAAGCTTGGGATTCCTGTGGGATCCCAAAGGGAAGGGAAGCAGCTCTAATGATGACTGAGGTTGGGTTTGCTATCAGGTGAATAGAAAGATGGTCTTAGCAGATAATTTGTATATTTAGAGAAATGAAGCAATGAATGATCCTTTGCTCCCTAGTGTTGCAAATTCTAACTTAAGATGATCACAGGATATTCTGGATACAAATACACCATTGTTTTGCAGAAGGGCAAATTAATATTTCTCATTGTGTTTCCAATATGATTTTTATTGATATCCAAAATCCTTACTAGGAGATTTCTGGCTGCCTTTTTGTAGGCACACATTTGAGTGATAATAATGAATCTGACTTGTCTACAGAGATGATTTGTACACGATCATTTGCTTATTCATAACCAAGAGTTCAGACTACACCACCTTATAAAAATGCTTTCCTGTTGGTTTTCCTTAAAACAGAACTTGACACTTGTCAGATGTAAAGCTCATCTGTTATTTTTGTGCTCACACACAGCCTAATGAGAACACCTGGCCAGTGGGCTTTGCATCTTCTAAATTTACATGAGCTAGCATTTAGAAAAAATGTCAGGAACATGCGGACACTTAAGAAATGTTTCCATCATGGTGCTTCCTCAGAGGTAGGGGTGATCCTATGAAGAGTGTACACGGAGGTCACATGGGTGGGTGCAGATGTTATGACCTGGGGTTTATTCACTGACTCTGGTACAGGTTCGAGGTGTGGGGTAAAGAGATGTAGTGGAGGCGTGAGATTGTACCTCCCTCTGAAAGAGGAGGCTTTCATAAAAATGTCGCTGCTGACTTGTGAAAAAGTTCTGATGACTTATTCCTCTTACAAAAGTGATCAACTCATTAATCAAAAGTTAATTAATGTAGGGTTTTCAAGGCAATTGTCATGTTCTTTCACAACAGTGAATACGTCTGTGATGTGTTCTATTTGTAAAACCCTGAAAGTAAAATAGTCACTATTGTTTAATCCCCAACACTAAGCATACAACCCTTTAAACAGACATCTCAGAACTCTTCATTAAGGGTAAAGAAGTTGTAAACACGAAAAAGTTACTGGCAGTATTAGTATCAACACTAACAAGTTCTTACTGTGTGCTCAGCATACTTCTAAGTCCTCTACTCAGGCTATCCCATGTAATCTTCACTAAATCCTATGTGGTTACTTATCCTCATTTTATGAAGATGGAAACCAAAGCTCAGAGACGTTAAGCAACTTGCCCCAGATCACCCAGACATTAAGAGGCAGCGCTGGGTTACAAACTCTGGCTCTGTCTCTTAACTCCCTCCACAGAGTAGCCAATGCTAAATAAGTAAACACCAAGTGATCAGAACACTTTCTGTGAAGCACACTTTCTGTGAAACGGATTTCATTTCATTCCAGCTTCCCCCTGGAAGCTCTGAAGGACAGAGGCTGAGTTGGATCCTGAAGGAGAATGAACACAGAGGAGGTGTCAAATTGTGCTGGGCAACGGGAGCTCTGTGAACAAAGCACAGGTGAAGCACGTGTGGTTCATTCCAAGACCCCAGAGGAGACCGGGATCCCCGAAGGAGGCTAGCTCAATGACTCCCCTTGCCTCTCTCCTCTCTCCTCCTGGCGACTCTTCTGACCTGTGACCACGAGCTCAGCTCAACGCAGACCCTCACTTCTGCTCCCACCCAGTCCGTCTCCTCTCTCTCTGGGTCTCTCTGTGTCTCTACCTCTCTTCCTTTTTTCCATCCTTCCATTCTCTTTTCCTTCCTTCCTTCTTTCCTTTTCCATAAGAAAAATTTATCACTCTGTTTTAAGGACCAAACTATAAAGGATGCATATTCATTGAGACCCTTTAAACTACTCATTCCTCTCATCTAAGCATGTGGGAGAAAACCTAAGGAGCCCCATAGAGGGGGAGGTCGGGAGCAGAGAAAAGAAACTTCTCATGTTCCCCATACCTCAAAACGGAGAAGGCAATGGCACCCCACTCCAGTACTCTTTGCCTGAAGGAGCCTGGTGAGCTGCAGTCCATGGGGTTGCTAAGAGTCAGACACGACTGAGTGACTTCACTTTCACTTTTCACTTTCATGCATTGGAGAAGGAAATGGCAATCCACTCCAGTGTTCTTGCCTGGAGAATCCCAGAGATGGCAGAGCCTGGTAGGCTGCCGTCTATGGGGTCGCACAGAGTCGGACACAACTGAAGCGACTTAGAAGCTGAAGCAGCAGCATTCCTCAAAATCACTTAGCACATCCCATCTGCTTTATTTTTACAAGGTTTATCCCACTCTTTTCCACTGTCTCTGCCACTTTTCTAGCAAGAGAATGAAACAACTATGGCAGGAAAGTCAGGATGTGCATTTCAGATGTTCCATTACAACTGATAAGAGCTCTATTGAAATGTATGTGCTCAGTCGCTACAGTCATATCTGACTCTTTGCAAGCCAGTGGACCGTAGCCCTCCAGGCTTCTCTGTCCATGAGATTCTCTAGGTAACAATATTGGAGTGGGTTACTGTACCTTCCTCTAGGGGATCTTCCTGACCCAGGGATCGAATCTGCATCTCCTGCATTGCAGGCGGATTCTTTATGGCTGAGCCACTAGGGAAACCCCCTTTAAATGTGTAGGAAACATGAAATCAAAACAATGATATTTGAAAGGTGTTTCCTTTTTTCTTGACCATACTTTCTCCTGTCCAGCCCCTAATACATTATATGAACTGATACAGGACTGATGACGTCTTAAATTGCTCATGAGGGTGAAAGAAGCAATTAGCCTCAAAGTTTCACCTAATCCTAAAATTCCATGATCTATTGACATTCACGCTTTTATCCTAGTATCATTAACCAGGGCCCAAGCCAGGACCGGTAGACTCTAAGATTCACTGACTTCTAGGAGCTTATAATCAAGTTTGGAAATAAAAGAGACATTCATTTGGCAGATACTGACTGAACAATAACTACAATGTGTGGGTCTGCATGGAGACGCAGGAGACACGGGTTTTATCCCTGGGTCAGGAAGATCCCCTGGAGGAGAAAAAGGCAATCCACTCCAGTATTCTCATCTGGAAAATCCCATGGATAGAGGAGCCTGATGGGCTACAGTCCGTGGGGTCTCAAAGAGTCAAACATGACTGAGCACAGTACCTGGTGGGTCTATATGCAAAATGGTATTTGATGTTGGGTGGGGATGGAGTGGCCTATAGGAGCCGTTTCCTCTGAATTTTATCACTTAGTGGGGAAGACACTTACTAAAAAAGTAAGAATCACAATAAAATCTGATGAGTACTATGATAGGGCAGACTGTGCCAAACAGGCTTAACTGGGAAGAAAAAACTCCCATAAGGATACCTGTTAAAGATACGGATTCCTGGGCTCGATCCAAAGAGTAAGAATCAAAATCTTCTCAAAGGTGCCCCTTGTTGTTGTTCAGTTGCGAAGTCGTGTCCAACTCTATGAGACCCCATGGACTGCAGCACGCCAGGCTCCTCTGTCCTTCACTAGCTCCTGGAATTTGCTCTGACTCATGTTCATTGAGTCAATGATGCTATCTAACCATCTCATATTCTGCCACTCCACTCTCTTTTTGCCTTCAATCTCTCCCAGCATCAGGATCTTTTTTTCTGTGAGTTGGCTCTTTGCATTAGGTGACCAAAGTGTTGGGCCTTCGGCTTCAGCATCATTCCTTCTAATGAATATTCAGGGTTGATTTCATTTATGCTTAACTGCTTTGATCTCCTTGCTGTCCAAGGGACTCTCAAGAGTTTTCTCCAGCACCACAGTTCAAAAGCATCAATTCTTTGGCTCTCAGCCTTCTTTATGGTCCAACTCTCATGGCCGTAAACAACTACTGGAAAAACCATACTTTGACTATACAGACCTTTGTCAGCCCTTTAAGTATTTTTTTAACTCACAGTGTTCATTTAGGAAAGTTTGAGAAACATGGTGAACAAGAATGAGCAGGACATTGTGGGAATTCACAAGTACAGGAAACAATCAGTAATAGCAAGGTCTAAGACACTGTGCCTAAAAGCGGTTATGTGTATGGGCCCTGAAATCACACTACTAAGGCTCACCTCACCATCACCACCAGAAATGGAAATTATAGCCATTAGAATCATTGTGAGGATCAAGTGAGTTAATCTCTATAATATTAATATATTAGAGAGTAGCAGAGTTATAAAGTGAAAGTGAAAGTGTTAGTTGCTCAGTTGTGTCCGACTCTATGGGACTTCATGGACTGTAGCCCGCCAGGCCCCTCTGTCCATGGAATTCTCCAGGCAAGAATACTGGAGTGGGTTGCCATTCCACAACCAGATGGCAAATCATGAATCACAAGACATTCACTATATCGTGCATAAAGCTTCCTTATTCTCCCAACTGGGAGAATGTAATAATTAACTGCCAAAAACACTAGCTCTGCTTTTCCTGTAAAAAGGAAAATAGGGAAAGGGAGAAATAGATAAGGGAAAATCCAGACCATGCTGTAACCCAAAGGGAAGTCTTTCAGGTTAGAGATGGCTCTATATTGATTCTACGGGTAGACATGATTGAGAAAGAGGGACAGAGAGAATGAGAAGACAAGAACAAAGGAGTCCAGAGACACAGGTCTGCACGAATGTGAGACTTGTAGCACAGCCCTAGTTCTGTCACTAATTGCTATAAACTTTTGGGTAAGTTAGTTAATTATCATGGGCCTAAATTCATTTCCTTGTGTGAATGGAGTTTTGTGAATTATATTACAGATAATTATATATATAGCCTATATTTCAGTCTTACTCATAGTTCTCGACCCAGGGATGGAACTTGTGTCTCCTGGATTGCTGGCGGATTCTTTACCCTCTGAGCCATCAGGGAAACCCCCAGTTCTCTGGAGTTAAAAAATTAGGAGGGAAACTGCAATATATACTGTGTCCACTAGATGGCAATAGATAGCTTTGTAAATAGAGGTCTTCCATAAACATTGAAGATGACTAATCATTGGGAAAGACCCTGCTGCTGGGAAAGATTGAAGGCGGGAGGAAAAGGGGATGACAGAGGATGAGATGGTTGGCAAGGATCACCGACTCAATGGACCTGAGTTTGAGTAAACTCCGGGAGTTGGTGATGGACAGGGAGGCCTGGTGTGCTGCAGTCCATGGAGTCACAAAGAGTCAGACATGACTGGCAGACTGAACTGAATTGACTGAACAAGCAAGCAACACTCTTTAAGGTTCTCCAAATACAGAGCGATGACAGTAATTTCTCATACCGAGGTCCTTATTGAGATTTATAGCATAAAGAGAAATCATATATTTTTAATCCCTTTGTTTTAGACCCACAGGTATTCAAGGGTCATGTTAGGACATTCTGTTTTTAACCTTGACTGCTAGAGTGGGTTATTTCATAACAACGAAGTAAACACAGAATTATTTGCATGAAGGCCAATTCTGAACTGAGCTGGAACAACACCCCAAAGATCCTTGCCCTCAGTCAAAAGTACTAAGTCAATCATTCTTAAACTTTTTCATCACAAAGAGCCTATATGTTCGCTCTTATCACAGCCAAATCTTTGGGGTCCCAGAGATTGTAGGACCCCACAGACTGTAGCCCACCAGGTTCCTCTGTCCATGGGATTTTTAAGGCAAGAATACTGGAGTGAGTGGCCATTTCCTCCTCCAGGGGTTCTTGCCAACCCAGGGGCTGAACTCGATTCCCTGGTGTCTCCTACATTAGCAGGCAGATCTTTACCTCCGAGCCACCTGGGAAACCCCTAAAGAGTCTATGTATCCTACCACTAAAACAGAAAAGGAAAAAGAGATCTATTTCCTTTTCAGCATGATACACTTTTAAAATGGTGTAAACATTACATTTTTTATACATTTTTTATAGTAACAGTAAACTACCTTTATTTTTAAAGTTATGACTGTTCAAAAAATTATGATAAAGAAAATGAAAACCATCTTGAAGCAGTAGCAATGCTATTAAACTATTTTTGGTAGACACAGAAGAAAAAGCAATGCATCTTTTTATCCTTTTTAACTTAAAAATATTTCAAAATCTTTCCACGTTAGTAAATAAAATGATCAATAGCATTTATTTTTTTTTTTTTTTTTGATCAATAGCATTTAATAGTTCACAGATAGGTATTTACAAAATTTATGGAACATACTTTAACTGAAATGTCTGGTCTTCTGTGACAACACTGTTTCAAATTGATAGAAATAGCCCTATTTAAAGATGAATAACGATTAGGCAGGAACCTATGCAGAGGAAAGGAAGACAATAGAACATAACAGACCCTAACAAATAAGCTGAGGAAAAGACATATTAGAAAATATTTTTCTAGGAAGCAGATTAGCTCAACAAATACTCAGGCAATGAATGACCTAACAACAGTGAAGAAATCTATGACCTCTTTGAAACAATATCTCAAGGAAGGGAGCAAAAGGAATACATTTGGAAGCAACATGGATGACATAGAGGAAGGCTAGAAATAGAAAGTAAAAAATAACAGAAAGACCAAAATTGAAACTGAGTTGAGACAAATGGCAGATATTTGTGTATTGAATTTTTTTAGATACTCTGGGATTGTAATAAATGGAACAAAGATAAATCATTATTTAAGTATTAAAAGGAAACTGAGCTGAAAATAAGGGAAAAGCTGAATCTTCAAATAAAAAACAAGTTAACGCAATCTGTGAAAAACTGACACAAAGTTATTAACAATAAGATATCTCTTTATGAAATTACTGGACTCAAAAATAAACAAATAAAAAAGTACTTCTAAAATAAATATCTCCAAAAGGCTAAAGTAAAAAGGATGTACCAGACAAATGAAAATAAAAGAACAATCATCTTACTTATCAGTCAAGGTTGATGTGAAAGCAAAATAAAATAAAAATGACACTAAAGAAAGAATTTAAATTAAAGGGTATAATTTTAATGGAAACATATTATGAATCAAATAATATAGTATCAAAAATTCATAAAGCAAAATTCACCTTCCCAAACCCCAGGAAACCAATACAGTAATAGTAGAGTTAAGTTATCTCTCTCAGCCCAACAACAGTTCAAAAGCGACTCAAAAAGTAAGACAACAGATAATCTAAATAAAATTATTGATTAGCAGGCCCTTGAACATCTTAGGACTCAGTCTATGTCATGGTGTGATACTTTGTATGTCATTTAATACAAATATTGAGAAATATTTTTAAAATGCATCACTAACAGGTCTCTCATTACATACAAAGTTATGTAGCTTTAAAAACTGGAATATGCAATTTATAATACAACTGAATACATTGACCAATAATCATGTTTTAGTTAAAAGTTACAATATATTATTTAACACTGTCTCAAAACCAATTCAATTTTTACAGAATCCATGACAATAAATTATCCTACTTTAAAGTGACTTTGGTAGCACACTAGATATAGATGCATGAAAGAGATCTTTGACGTTAGTTTTCTAGCTTGCCTATAGCCATCTAATAAATATTCCAGTCCTTTTTATATTCCTCTCTCACACTATACTAGAAAAGAAGCTATATATTGTTACTGCATGGTAGAACTGATACTCAAACTGCTTTCAAGATGAAATATCCAGCTCCATTCTTCCTCAGAGAACAAGCTCTATTACAGTTCTAAATCTAAGATCTATAAACCATACTTGTTGCCAGGTTTCTTTCCAATGGGGACAAAAGGCCATTTCTCAATCAAATCCAATGTCACCTTCAGTCACGCAACAAAGTCAAAAGCTACAGGCATGTCACATCCTTGAAGTCTTGCCACCATCACCAGACTGTCTTGTTTCAACTCATGGAATTCAAGGCAATATGAAGTATCATCCAGAAATCAATAACTTTGATGTATCAGGTTCACTCAAAACACGATGAAGGTCAGGGAAATAATCAGTTAAACCTGGCACAGGTAGACGCAAAGCAGAGCTTATAGAAAAGCTCTTCTTAAGAATCCAGATAACAGGGAACTCTATAGAGACAGAAACTAGTTTATTGTCTGCTTAGAGCTAGGGGCAGGGATGGAAGATGGAGGGATGGAAGTGAGAGCTATTGACTGTGGGAATGGTTTTATGTCATTGGATATCTGAAATAAATACCACTGAAATACACACTTCAGGTGGATGGGTTGTTTAGTATGTGAATTAGTCTCAAAGCCATTTTTTACGAAAAGAGGTGGGAGAAGTTAGGTAAAGGGGGAGTCCAACAAATTTCAGTCAGGGAAGAACCTGAGACTCACACTCAGGAACAACTCAAGATAAAGTTTACATGTTTGTCACATAATCAATGTTTACACCATAAAAATCTTTTTTTCCAGAATAGCCACAAAGAGACTGTTCTTCTTTTGGGTCAAACTACTATATCTTCCTCAAAAATATTTCTTAAAAACAAGAACAAAAAGAGAAATACTCAATTTTTAATTTTTTTTTAAAAAATCTGGATTACAGTTTGACCGAGACTAGTATCATGAACCAGGCCATATTATCTGTTTTTAGAACATGTCAATCAGTAGAGCCCATATCTACCCTTTGCTAAGACAGGTAAGCTGAATTCACTCAGATCAGAGAAAGCCCAGTCCCTGAGGTAAACAGCGCAGGCTGAGACTCACAGTTGGCGATGTCACCTCGAAGCTGCAGAATCTGAGGAACAGGCATCGTGAGGACAATGATGTCAAACTGCTCAGAGGAGCCCGTTTCCCTGGAGACTTCCCACTTGTTGTTTCTCAAATTGATCTGGGTCACACGTTGTCTGAAGCAGATATCAGCACCTGTTCCAAAAGCAAAATCACGCTTACATAATTGGGATTTCCCACATGAATGAGGGGGAAGAGAAGTCACAAACTGGATCCATTCAGATGAGTAGAATGTGAAGTTCATCTCCTACAGCTTCCTGGGCTTCACTTTCTATCTCACGTAATGGGACTCCCTCCCTTCTGGTACTGTTAGACTTCCCTGTCACTGCCTGCTGGGGGAAGAAATACTACTCCAGTTAATAACAACAGTAACCATGGTGATCTTTCATTAATCATCTACTGTATGCCAAGGCTATGCCAAACACTAGATATACATTATACTAATTCATCTCACAGAAAAGGAAACAGATTTAGAATTGTCATGCCATGATTTAAATCCATATCCTTCTGACTATAAAGATCACTATCTTGGTAGAGCGAGTACACATCTTAGTAAAGGTGTTAAGGATTCTTCTCTCCGGTAATATTCCTTATTAAAAATATCAATATTCCCTATTAAACCTGAAAAAGTAACTGTAAGCAAAATCCAAGTCTCATCAATAGATTAATTATCTTAATTAAGAATCAAAATTAAGAAAAATACAGTCTGGAATATCCTCTCATCTCTTTTCCCTTCTTTGCACTTATCACAAATATATTTTAATAATTATTTGAGTACTTATATGATTGATATTTTATTCCCTTTTAATTTGTAAGCTCCATGAGTTTACACCTATTTTTTCTATGTATAGCATACAGTATATAAAGTATTGTACTGGGAACAGAGGTATTTAACCAATATTTGTTTAAGAGAATGAATTATGAACTGAAAGTTAGGAAAATATAATTGTATCATTAAGTCCCCTTGGTATACCAATTCTTACCCCACATTCTAGTTTTCAGAAAACTTTCATTTTAAAACAAATCTACTTTTATTTGGCCTCAATGAATAGAAAGGAAATAAATGAAAATGGAATAAAGGGGGAAAAAAAGGACACTAAAAGATCCTGTTCATCATTGCATGTGACATCTCATATTCCTAACTACTAAGAGTCCAGCTTAAGTCCAACCTTGGCATGAAGTTCCCTTTCCGTAGCTATTCTAGCTCAGTGTGAACCTTCTCATCTCCATAATCACTGCCTTTACCACTCACTCGGACACTGATTCAAAGTATCTCTGTTTTAGATATGTCTTGCTAAGTCGCTTCAGTCGTGTCTGACTCTTAGCAATGCTATGGACTGTAGCCCACCAGGTTCCTCTGCCCATGGGATTCTCCAGGCAAGAATTCTGGAGTGGACTGCCATGCCCTCCTGCAGGGGATCTTCCCCTCCCAGGGATGGAGCCCGCATCTCTTACATCTCTTGCATTGGCAGACAGGCTTTTTACCACTGGTGCCACCTGGGAAGCCCTAGACATGTCTCATCAATCCCCAAATACTCTAGGGCTCCTCCATGTCAGGTCTCTAGACCTCCTACACCTTTATATCTTTCATATTCCCTTGAATAACTCTACAATATAGCAATTACAAGTTTTAAAAATCAAATGCAAATATGTTAGAAGGACTGATGCCCTCAATCTCTTTGAGGCAATTAGAGTCTTTCTGTTCAAAGAATTAGAGCAAGGGTTTGTAAATAGCATTCCAACTTGCCTGAGAGTTTCTTAAGGACCCTCTTCAGGGAAGGTGAAAATAACTGGTGCTTTGAACTCGCACCCACCATTCCCTTGGCTCCAACCAGAGCGGCTCCACTTCCCTCTCTTCAGTTCCTTTAGGATGTCTTTCCCCTGACTTGGTTGCCTCACGTGTCTCTCTCTCTAGTCCTGGCCCTGATCCAGACTTCAAGTAAGTCAACTGACTTTATAAACTTGATTCAGTTGTGTTTTCACATAATATTCCCTTTGAAAACAGCATTACATTGGTTTTGCTTTTGGTGGTCAGTAGGAGGGTGTGGTTAAGAGAACTGAACTACACCAACTTTTGACAGAAATTCTTCATATCCAGGCAAATGCCTTAGACGTATATCCCAGTGGTCCTGAAGTGTTCTGCAAGATGAATATCAGTGGTTCTCTAGGCGTGGACCTCAGACCAGAAGCACCTTGGAACTTGCTAGAAACACAAATTCTCAGGTCCCAACTCAGACCTGAATCAGAATCTGGGGATCAGGCCTAGTAGTCTGCATTTAAGAAGCCTCCAGCTTTGTTACCATGCACATTAAAGTGTGAGAACCACAGGGGTAGATAAATAGACACAAATCTAACACTGCAACTGGCAAAGCCACTCAAAAACAGTATTTTCCAAGAATTAGGGGCAGTGGTATACCTGCTCTAGCCAGGAAGTTTTCCTTTCCAATTGTGATGATTCAAGTTTCTGGGAAAGTGGCATTTCCTTGTGAAAGTAACTAATAACTTTTGAAAGGGCCACATGACCAAATCTAAGGCTCTGGAAGATCATTTTTAAACAGCCAGAAAACTACATAAAAATGTTCAATCTGAGCTTAGTAAATGTCACCATGTTCCTGTGTTGCACGACATTTTTCAGAGGTTTCTCACTGTATTTAGGATTAAGTATAAAATCTTAATAGTGCTTACAAAGCCCCTTATGATCTGGCCCCTGCCTTACTCTTGAACTTCACCTACTGTTTTCTCCCTCATTTACTACCCTCCAGTCACAATGACCTTTTCATTCCATAAATGCACCATCTTTTTCCTACTTGAGATTAGTTTCAACTTGATATGCCCATTGCATGCAACTTTCACCACTCAGCTCTTGGCCTAGTTCACTCTTGCTCACCTTTCAAGTAGCTATGAAAACATTAGTTTCTTAGAGATGCTTTTCCTGACACATCTCCCCTTTCTCACTCTTTTCAGACTCACATTAGCTTAGGTCCTATTACTTTAGCTCACTCATTACACTCTCACTTTTTCTTCTTAGCATTTATTATGTACATTTTTATGTGCATGAAATTAGTTTTTGTCTTTCCCTCCAGCTTATGCTCTACATTAACAAAGGTGAGGTTCAATGTGTTTTACTTACCACTGTTTCCCCAGCACATATTTCATAAAAAATTTTTTTTAATCTGCAGATAGCTACAAAGATATCAAACTACAAAGAAATTTTAACCATTTTACAAAGGCAAATACGTTTCTGTTACGTATTTATTCAATGCCTATCCCCTGCCTTCCTCCATGTTAGAAAATGTTAGTCACAAGTGTTAGTCATGTTTGACTGTTTGTGACCCCAGGGACTGTACCCTGCCAGGCTCATGGAATTCTCTAGGCAACAATGAAGTGGGTTGCCATTTCCTTCTCCAGGGGATCTTCCTGACCAAGGGATAGAACTGGTCTCCTGCATTGCAGGCAGATTCTTTACCGTCTGAGCCACCAGGGAAGCCCCTCCATGTTAGAGCATCTAAATTTTTCTTTCTCCAATAATTTCCTACAAACAGGTTTCAGTTCAGAACTACTGAGATGGACCAATAAGCAGTGTCTAACTATAAGCGTGGCTTAATAAGCTCACTGCGGAGTGCTTCACCAAGGTCTCAGGTTACCCTCTACCTTCTCTCTGAAAGACGCTGTTATGGATGAGTGCCATGATCGCCTGCCTAGGAGCCATTTTGAGACAGAACTGCCCAGGCTTAATTCCCTTACATTAATTTTAGAAAGAAAATAAACACAAAAGTAAAAAGGGAGAATGTGATAAAATTAAATATTGCCAGAAAGAAGTCACACTGGCTGATAGTATCTGCAAATTAAACTATCTTTTCTAATAACTCATTTCGGTTGGCCAAAAAGTTTGTTCAGACTTTTCCATGACATCTTACAGAAAATCCCAATGAACCTTTTGGCCAAACCAATATGTTGTCCATGTTGACTTTCAATTGTTAGTCCATGTCCCTTTTTGAAGTAGACGGTAAAATAAAAACAAATAAATACAGCAATAGTTCTTCCTGTGGCAAAATGAAAGTGAAAGTCACTCAGTTGTGTCTGACTCTTTGCAACCCATGGACCATACAGTCCACAGAATTCTCCAGGCCAGAATACTGGAGTGGGTAGCCATCCCTTTCTCCAGGGGATCTTCCCAACCCAGGGATGGAACCCAGGTTTCCCACATTGCAGGCATATTCTTTACCAGCTGAGCCACAAGGCCAAACCAAATAAAAGCTGTTCACCCTGTCCTAGAAACTAAATTCATCCTCTTATGAATGATTTAATAACATGGGCCTTATTCAAAAGCAAAAGGGCTTGGGTTCATCACTGTCCAAATGTCACAGAAAGAACCATCATGTGACTGATCTTCCCAAGTGCATAAAGAAATATATGGCAAGACTCCTTAGTAGCCCTTTCCTTCCCCCTGGGGCAGGGACTAATCAGTGAAAGAGGGGGCCCAGAGGCAGGGCTCCATGAGTCTGTTCTCTTGAACCAGGGTGGGATGGGAGCATCCTCTCAAACTGTAGGGGAAAAACCAGGAAAGAAAAGATGTTAAATCAGAGGTCTGAGGCCTTCTCATCGTCCTCCGTGGGATCCTCAAAAGGTAATGACAACAGGGTCAGCTTAAAGAGAGTGCTGGCGTCTTACTTACTAGTTAAGCCATTATAAGCAATGTACTTAACTTGTCTGAGTCTCATTTTTCTCATTAGTAAATGAGGATAATGATAACTACTATGAATGGTTATATAATAATTAGAAATGATGTATGCTAAATGCCTAACACAGCATCAGATTAATAGATTTTAACAAATGATAAAGTAGTTTTTATTCTTTTGAATTTCTCCTACTCCTACAACAATGACAACAAAAAATAAATAAATAAAACAGAAAAATAGAAAAATCACATTTTATTTACTCAGAAGACAGCATTAATTGGGAAAACAGGAAGTAGGTAAAATTAATGCCAATAAATAATTTTCTCTGTAATAAGCTTAACGTGAACACATGAAACAATAAGTGAGAACAGAACACAAGCGGCATGTGCCTATTTCCTCCTACCCTTTACCACTCATTCTGGAAAACTGGTCTATTTAAATATTGGCTTTAGATATTTGAACCTATTCTAAAGCATACTTGGCTGGACATACTCCTTACAGATAATTTCCTTGGAAGTCTGGTTGCAAACTAAATAAAACTGGTTGTATCATAAGATTGTAGGGATGTGAACTCAACTGATTCCCAAATGTAAAGTAAATTTGGAATGACCTGGCAGTTTGGGTTGTTATACACTGAGCACATGTAAAGATCAGCTTCATTTAAGATTATTTTTTAAGCTAACATTTATCAAGAGATTTCTAAGTATATGGCCTATTATTTGCTTGAATTGGCAATGGGTAGATTATATCCTTTATTCTTCACAAAACTTTGTAGGAGGTATTGTTACTGCTCTCATGTTTCCAATGAAAGAACTTAAGTACAGATTTTAACACTTTCCTAATATTACACAGCTAGGAAAGGGTGGTAGAATGTAAATTTGAATCCAGGTCATTCTGACTCCAGGGACTCTCTCAACTTTCATTGGGGAAATACTAAAATAGGATAGGATCCATTTATAGGCAGAAAGATTTAAAGAAGTTTAAAGAATGTTTAAAGGGACACAGGGGCTTCTCTGGTGGCTCAGGCAGTAAAGAAACCGTGTGCAATGCAGGAGACCCAGGTTCAATTCCTAGGTTGGGAAGATCCCCTGGAGAAGGGAATGGCTACCCACTTCAGTATTCTTGCCTGGAGAATTCCACAGACAAAAGAGCCTGTCGGGCTATAGTCCATGGGGACCCAACTGAGTGACTAACACTTTTTCGAAGGAATATAATTATAAAATTTTGAATGGTATAGATGGTTTATAAAACCTCTAATAATAGATCTGGGTAGAGGGTGGAAAGACCTCTTGAAACATTACAAAGATAATATTAAAGTAAACTAAGAAAAAGTTTATATACACTCAAATTATGTAGGCCTTGAACTCAAATATATAAAAATTATTTTTTAAAAAAGCAGAAAGTATGTCACAGAATGAACTTACAACTGACTTACATATTATTGTGACACTTTCCCCTGCTAATTTTCTGTTATTTTCCAGATTTTCAACTATTAGCATGTAATTCTTTTTTTAAAGTTACTTAAATATTTCACAGAGTGATAAGAAAATCTAAAATACTCATGCTGTCAAGAGACTGTACAAATTCAAAGTATAAAGAATTGAGAAGAATTGGTTAAACTACAATGAATAAATATATGTATTTTTATATATAGGGTTTCCCAGGTGGCACTATTGGGAAAGAACTCACCTGCCAATACAAGAGACATAAAAGACATGGGGTTCAATACCTGGGTCGGGAAGGTCCCCTGGAGAAGGGCGTGGCAATCCACTCCAGTATTCTTGGCATGGAGAGGAACCTGGTGGGCTACAGTCCATAGGGTTGCAAAGAGTCAGACATAACCGAAGTGATTAAGCACACACACATACACACACACACACACACACACACACACACACACACACACACACACACACACACACACATATATATGTGTGTATATATATGTATAAGAAATCTAACTCACTTATACCTACCTACTATGTACCAGGTACCATTAGATTCTATGTGAGCTACAAATAAATATGACCTCTTCTCCCAAGAGTTTCCAAAGCAAAATTGGAAAAAGAAAACCAAAAATCATATATTACCCCAAACACCTAACACAAAAAGGATGTAGGTGCGGTGTATTCAAGGACTGTCCCTTAGCTATATGATGGCAGGAACTTTGGTTCTTGTATCACTAGTGTCTAAGCACTCAGCAAATGTTTACTGAATGAATAGGTATATGCATATATGGATGGCTAGATATATAATATGATTAGTAAGTACTTGGAGATTCTAATAAGTATGTACATCTAATTTGGGTTAAGTAAAAGTCATGACGGAAATGAGTTTTTTTTTTTAAAGTTATATGGTGGCAATATATGAAGTTGATGACATTCTACAAAATATACAAATAGTGTCACCATCTGTGACGGTTAGTTTTACGTGTCAACTTGACTGAGTCATGAGGTTCTCATATATTTGACAAACACTATTCTGGGTATGTCTGTGAGGGTGTTTTGGAAGATAGTAATATTTAAATTGGTAGACTGAATAAAGCAGGTTGCCCTCCCTAATGTAGGTGGGTATCATCCAATCAGTCACAGGCCTGAATAAAACAGAAAGGCTGAGCCTCCCACCAGTAAAAAAGTCTTCCTGTCTGATAGCCTTTGAACTGGGACACTGTTTCATTCTCCTACCTTCAGACTTGAACTGAAACATCTGCTCTTCTTGGGTGTTGAGCTCACCAGCCACCGAAACTGAAACTGCACCTTCAGCTCTCCAGGGTCTCCGGCTTTTGGACTGAAACTAAACCACCAGCTCTCCTGGATCTCTAGCTTGTCAATTCGCCCGGCAGATCTTCAGATCTGCCAGCCTCCAAAATCACATAAGCTAATTCTGTACAATAAATTTACCTATCTATATAAATATATCCTTTCAGTTCTGGTTTTTTTTCTGGAAAATTCTGATGACTACACCATAATATTCTGAATCCTAGATGAAGAAATGGCTTTGCCTGGAATGGTATTTACTGTGTCCTCATGTTGTATATTCAGTCTAACTGTCTTCTCTCATGCCCAGTATCGGGATTCTCAGGCTTCGCAATAAGTAATATTTGAACTGTGCTATGCTTAGTCACTCAGTCGTGTCAGACTCTTTGAGAGCCCATGGACTGTAGTCTGCCAGGCTCCTCTGTCCTCAGAATTCTCCAGGCAAGAATACCAGAGTGGGGAGCCATTCCCTTCTCCATTTTCCCAACCCAGGGATCGAACCCAGGTCTCCTGCATTGCAGGCAGATTCTTTACCATCTGAGCCACCAGGGAAGCCCAAGTAATATTTGATGTAGTCCAAAACAGTAATTATTCTAGAAATAGCTTATAAAACAAAGTCTCAACTTATACTTTTCCTCAATGATCTTCAATTGGGCATTTAATTATGATTTTTCAATAAGTCTATTTCTGTTTTAAAGGATAAATCATTAATCGTCCAGGATTATTTGTCATCCTTTAAAAAAATGTCCATTTTAAAACACTCATCATATACATAAAAACAAATGAAAATCCTCATAGAAACTGGGTAAAGGTTATAAGACATTCACAGAAAAAAATGCACAGACTTGGTTAGCAAAACAAAGGTGCATAAACTCATTCATAACACAGTAAATGCAAATCAGACCACAAGGAAATATCATTTCAACCCATCATATGGGCAAAAAATTTTATTTTCCATAATATCAAGATGTACAGAAAGACATGTTCTCATTTACTATTGATGACATATTCCTTAAGAGGAATAGATGGCACAACTTAGTTAAATAAAAAATTCACAAACCATTGACACACCATCTATACTGTTAGGAACTGATCCTACTGATATACTTGCAAAAGTTATGTCAGAGTTAGAAATTGCAGCAATATTGGTACTAGCATAAAACAAAACAATCCCTAACTCCCCAAACAATCTACATACTTAACAGAAAGTTAACAGTTAAATAAATAATGATATTCATATACCATGTAATATTTAACAGGCATTGAAAAGAATGAAGAACACTGAGTTTGCTGATATGAAAATAGACCAAAGATACGATTCAATCAATGATTATGTATTAGTCAGGGTTCTCCAGAGAGATAGTATCAATAGGATAGACATAGACATAGATAAGAGAGACAGAGAGATTGGTTTATTATAAACATAGATGAAATAAAGCATAGAATGGCTTATATAAAATAATCTCATCTATGTTTTAAAAAAGAATATATACAAATGTCTATAAATAGGGAAATAGAGACAGTCACATAGAGCAAGAGATAGATGCAGAAACATTTTTCTGGAAGCATATATAGGAAACTGATTACTTTAGGGGAAGAAAACTAGCTATTGAGTGGTGCATAGGAGAACATCTATTTTATAACTTTCCTTACAGTATTAATATTTAATTATGTGTATAACTTTTAGTTTAAAATGCTTACTTTAAAAGAAGGCAAGAGAAAATTTTATTCTCACCTGATTGTTTCAAGTAATGGTTAACAATTGAAGAAACTCCATGAGGTGCTACAAAGTTACAGTCTCCTTCTTTTATCACCATTCCATCAATAGGAGAGGTCAGAGGCTTCAAAATGCCACCAGCTAACAATTCATCATAAAAACTGAAACAAATCAAAATGTATAACATAACTATATGCTATACTTAGCTCTAAACTATAAATTCTCTTCAAAGACTTCTTTGAGATTATAATCCTAAATAAAAACTAGAAATCTTCTTATAAACAACTCAACATATGTTTTGTGTTAATAAGACATAATTTTGGTGAAGAACGGAAACATTTTGAGAATCCATAGTCTTTTGCTGATCGTAGTCAAAGGTCTACTTTCTCATATATTTCAAAATTAAAGTCTGAAAATAAACAAAAAGGTATTCATTACAACGATTTTAAATCTAGTTAAGATTTGACTTCCATCACAGTTATCTGTCCTCTTTCTTAACACCAACATAGTTAACTCCTATTTATTGAGCTCTTATCATGTTCCATATAACATCTCGCCTGATCTTCACAACAACTGGAGAGGCATATACTACAGTTTTCCCACTTTACTTATGTAAATCTTTATTGCTATTAATACTATGATCAATGATGATGATATAATTTCACTGTATTACAAGACTCAAAGCTTAACTCTGTTAAAAATGGATGATTTGTATCTTTTATCATCCTCAACCAGGAAGACTGATTCCACTCCTTTCAACTAACTCACCTTTGGTGTATTTTGGCATAATGAGGAGTGCAGGTGATATACTGGGCACCCAAGTCCACTGTGCTCTGTGGATTATGAGGACTGCTGGCTGTAGTCATTCTTCCTCCTTGAATTAGTCCCCAGGAAAATATCTTAATATATTAGAATGAATATTTCACAATTAACACTGATCACCCCAGGTTACACCAAAATGCATAACTTAGAACTGTTTCAGAAAACACATTTTTAATTTTTTACTTTTAGATTTCATAATAATTAATACATTTTAAAATTTTGTTTTCTCCAGATTCCAGAGATCTAAAAAAATTGTTTTTTAAATTGAAGGTTTTGTCATCTAACACTGTTAGGAAGTAATCAGCAGAGACAATTCAGTCAGAGAGTGTGAGATATTTTTTAAAAAGAACACATGAAGAATACAGCAGCCTTCAGCACTGTGCCTGCTGCATCTACGTACGGCTCTGAATAAAGGGAATGAATGAACAGACCAAAGAAAACAAAAAAAATGAATGAAATGTCAGAATGAATGAATCAGCGAATGTTTTCCCTCTTGTTGTCAGGTTTCAGGAGAGTGACAGGATTCTCTCAAGTACACAGATCTTCGGAAAGTAGTGGTCAATGGGCACTGGAGGATTCTCATAATCTAAAGAAAGCTGCCAGGGTACAGAGAAGCCAAGGGAAAAAAAAATTCACTTCTTGGCGACAGCGGCAGGCCCAAGCTTTGCAAACTCCAGTCCGGATGTCTCCCAGGCGCTCAGGCCTCCCAGGGAAGTGCTCCGGGACCCCGCCCTGCCCCCACGCGCCCCACCGCCCGGCCTGGGTCGCCGCCCCAACTCGCGCCCACTCTTCGGCCATCCCGGGCGCCGGAAGTCTCTGATCACGTGATCAGGCGCCCGCCGACCTGCTGGGTGTTCCCCGAGCCTTACTCGGAGAAGGCCCGCACCACCTTAGAAGCCAGCGTGCCCGCCGGTCTTCCTTTCCCTGGCTTCCGTCCGGAAACGACCCACCTGAGTCCCCGGCCTTGTCCCACACAGTGAGGCGCAGAGGACTGGACGCCTCTCTCCTCAGCAGCGCCGCGCACAAGCTTCCCGTCAGCCCGGCGCCCACGATCAGCACCCGCGCCATGGCCCGCGGTCTCCGCGCCCCGGTGGCCGGCCTGCAGTCGGTGGAGCCGCCGCCACAGCCCAGCGGCCAGATTGTCGGCTCCGCGCTCCCGGCCCTCCTCGGCCCCTGAGCAGTTCCCTGGTCGGCCTGCAGGGGGCGGAGAGGAGGCGGCTCGGCTGAGAGAATGCTCAGCCCTGAAGACCAGCAAATCTTGGCCTTCCTCTTGGTTTGAGAGCCAGGAGCGGTCTTCAAGGATCGTCTGCCTCCATCCGATGATAAGCTGTGATTTCTAACCTGCCTCTCGCCCCCCAAACCTGTAAATCATATAGGTTAGAGCGTGAGACCCCGCCTCGCCACAGGGCTGGTGTTGACTACTGCGGAGACCCAGCCCAAGGTTAACTACTAGGGTAACTGCTTTGTTGGAACCTTGGCTTCTTGATAATCTTAAATCTGAAAGGAACACAGCAGTGATGCCAGAGCCAGCTTTCCTCAAGCACCTTAATAGTCGCTATTCACATAACAGAAAAAGAATTTGGGAGAGATTTTGCTTAACTAACCCTCGGGCTTTGTGTAAATGATGAACTTTTTGAACCTCAATTTCTCCACCTGTAAAAGGGGGCCAGAAAATTCTATATTCCAGATTATCGACAGTTAAAGATATATGGTTCACCAGAGAATTTTAGGTCAGTCTTCTCTTCAGTAGATATTAAATTTTATGACCAAACAATCCAGTTGCTGTAAGGGATTTGTGGATGAGCAAGACAAGGATTCACGCCCTTACCACTAGGTTTTTGTTTGTTTGCTTTCTAACGTTGTCCTGGAAATTCTCAAGGAAACAGTAATACGCAAGGATAAGACTGAACCATTTCAATTACCCTGAATTGCAGATAAATTATTACTTGGACACTAGAGAAACTTGTTATAAGAAAATTGGCAATGATAGTCAATTATAATGAAAACATTAAAAATTAGAAGTTTTACTGTATGTACACACGAGGGAGAAATTACCAGGCTTCAAGTTGGTGATAGATCAAAATTACATATATCTAATAAAAGATAAAGATATAATATCTAATAAAGGATAATCGAACTATACTTTGGATAGTAACCCCTTATTGGTCATATCATTTGCAAATATTTTGTCCCATTCAATACATTGTCTTTTAATTTTAATAATCATGTCATTTGCTGTGTAAAAACTTTTAAGTTCAATTTAGTTTCATGGTTTATTTTTGCATGTGTTTCATTTGCCTTATGAGAAAGTCCAAAAAAAATATTGCTTACTTTTATATCAAAGAGCGGTCTGCCTGTATTCTCGTCTATGAGTTTTATGGTTTTAGGTCTTACATTTATATCTTTATATCATTTTGAGTTTATTCTTGTATAAGGTGTGAGGAAATGTTCTAATCTCATTTCTTTACATGTAGCTTTCCAGTTTTCCCAGCACTGAGACTATATTTTTTCCACTGTATAGTCTTACATCTTTGTTATGGATTTATTGACCTTAAGTGTGTGAATTTATTTCCTGGCTCTCTATTCTGTTCCATTGATCTATGTGTCTGTTTTTGTGACAATATCAGTATTTTGATTTCAAGACTTTTTTCATATAGTCTGAAATCTGAGAAGGTGATACCTCTAGCTTTGTTCTATTTTCTTAAGATTGCTTTGGCAATTCAGGGTCTTTTGCACTTCTGTATAAATTTTCTGATTATTCTAGTTAGTGAAAAATGTCCTGGTTATTATGATAGAGATTTCATTAAATCTATAGATTGCTTTGGATAGTACGGTTATTTTAACAATATTAATTTGTCCAATTTATGACCACAGAATATCTTTCCATTTCTTTGTATCATCTACAAATTTCCTTTATCCATGTTTTATAGTTTTCAAAGTATAGTTTTAACCTCCTTGATTAAGTTTATTTCTAAGTATTTTATTAACACAGGTTTAAATAGATTGTTTGCTTGCTTTCTCTTTCTGGTATTTCATTATTAGTGTATAGTAAACTAACAGATTTCTGTATATTAATCTTGTATCCTGCAACCTTACTGAATTCAGTTTTTAGTTCTAGTAGCTTTTGGTTGGAGACTTTAGGGTTCTCTATGTAGAGTATTATGTCATCTGCAAGTAGTGTCATTTTTGCCCTTGTTGTTTTTGTCGTTTAGTCACTAAGTTGTGTCTCTTTGTGACCCCATGGACTGTAACCTGCCAGGATTCTCTGTCCATGGAATTTTCCAGGCGAGAATACTGGGTTACCATTTCCTAGTCCAGGGGAACTTCCTCCCCTAGGGATCGAACCTGCATCTCCTGAATTTCTTGCATTGCAGGCGGATTCTTTACTGCTGAGTCACTGGGGAAGCCCCGTTTTTGCCCTTCCCTTCCTTAAATTTGAATAGCTTTAATTTCTTTTTGCTATCTGATTGCCATGACTAGAACTTCTAGTACCATTTATTTAGAAGTGGTACAAGTGGGCATCCTTGTCTTGTTCCCAGTTTTAGAGGAAATGCTTCCAGCTTTTCAGCATTGAGGTGATATTAGCTGTGATTGTATCATATATGGCCTTTACTATGCTGAGATATGTTCCCTCTATACAATTTGATGAGAGTTTGTTGGTTTTTTTTAATCATGAATGGATATTGAATTTTGTCAACTGCTTTTTCTGATCATGTGATTTTTATCCTTTTTATTATTGTGGTGTATCACATTGATTGACTTGCAGATATTGAATCATTCTTGCATCACTTTACATATATAAATATAGACACTAAATTCAAGTGAATTTTTCCTAGGTTAAGCAGTATCTTGAGGAATCAATGCAGGTCCTCATGATCTGTTGAGTACATTCTTCTCTCCTGTCATCTCCTCTTGTTACCTCATTTCTGTTAATAGTCTGGTCACCTTGCATAATCAGACTTGAAACCTCATAGTCATCTTCAACATATCTATTCTCTTTTCTCATCCTTGATATCTATTAGTCTTCTGGTATTTTTTACCTCTTCTCCTCTGTCTCTTAAATCCAATCCCACTCCATTGTATCTCAGAGAAGTACAAATTTCATTTCTACCAGCAATATTCTACATTGCCTATTTTACTGCATTCTTGTCAGCTGTGAACATTGAGCATTTTGAAAGATGATCATTGACAGATTAACCCATTACTTAAGTTTAAACAGGCATTAGTTCTTAATTTAATTATTATAGTAGCTTCCTAACTGACCTCTCTGCTCCTAATCTCTGTGCTGCACCAAGTTTCTAGATTGGTCATTGCCATTCTCAAGTGACTTTTAGTAATTCTCAGTCTCATACAGATTAAAGTTCAACTACTTGGTATACAAATATTCAGTCACTGCTATATATATAATAGATAACTAAGAACCAGATGTATAACTCAGGGAACTCTACTCAATACTGCACAATGCCCTATATGGGAAAAGAATCTTAAAATAAAAAGAGCAGATATAGGTATATGTGTGACTGATTCACTTTGCTGTATGTCTGAAACTAACACAACATTGTAAATCATCTATATGCCAATAATTGTTTTTTAAAAAGTATTCAGTGATATTTCTCAAGTCTATGTTTATATCTTATATTGGTAGTCTTTTTTTTTTCAGTTGTTTTATGTGCCAATAATTGTTTTTTAAAAAGTATTCAGTGGTATTTCTCAAGTCTATGTTTATATCTTGGTAGTCTTTTTTTTTTCCCAGTTGTTTCTAATGAACTTTTTTGTTTGTTTGTTTTTATTGTAGTGGTTTTTGCCATACATTGACATGAATCAGCCATGGATTTACATGTGTTCCCCATCCCCATCCCCCCTCCCACCTCCCTCTCCATCCCATCCCTCTGGGTCTTCCCAGTGCACCAGCCCTGAGCACTTGTCTCATGCATCCAACCTGGGCTGGTGATCTGTTTCACCCTTGATAGCATACTTGTTTCAGTGCTATTCTCTCAGAACATCCCACCCTCACCTTCTCCCACAGAGTTCCAAAGTCTGTTTTGTACATCTGTGTCTCTTTTTCTGTTTTGCCTATGGGGTTATCGTTACCATTTAAAAAAATTCCATATATATGTGTTAGTATACTGTATTGGTCTTTTTCTGGCTTACTTCACTCTGTATAATGGACTCCAGTTTCATCCATCTCATTAGAACTGATTCAAATGAACTCTTTTTAATGGCTGAGTAATATTCCATGGTGTATATGTACCACAGCGTCCTTATCCATTCGTCTGCTGATGGGCATCTAGGTTGCTTCCATGTCCTGGCTATTATAAACAGTGCTGCGATGAACATTGGGGTGCACGTGTCTCTTTCAGATCTGGTTTCCTCGGTGTGTATGCCCAGAAGTGGGATTGCTGGGTCATATGGCAGTTCTATTTCCAGTTTTTTAAGGAATCTCCAAACTGTTTTCCATAGTGGCTGTACTAGTTTGCATTCCCACCAACAGTGTAAGAGGGTTCCCTTTTCTCCACACCCTCTCCAGGATTTATTGCTTGTAGACTTTTGGATAGCAGCCATCCTGACTGGCATGTAATGGTACCTCATTGTGGCTTTGATTTGCATTTCTCTAATAATGAGTGATGTTGAGCATCTTTTCATGTGTTTGTTAGCCATCTGTATGTCTTCTTTGGAGAAATGTCTGTTTAGTTCTTTGGCCCATTTTTTGATTGGGTCATTTATTTTTCTGGAATTGAGCTTCAGGATTTGCTTGTATATTTTTGCGATTAATCCCTTGTCTGTTTCCTCATTTGCTATTATTTTCTCTCATTCTAAAGGCTGTCTTTTCACCTTGCTTATAGTTTCCTTTGTTGTGCAAAAGCTTTTAAGTTTCATTAGCTCCCACTTGTTTATTTTTGCTTTTATTTCCAATGTTCTGGGAGGTGGGTCATAGAGAATCCTGCTGTGATTTATGTCAGAGAGTGTTTTGCCTATGTTCTCCTTTAGGAGTTTTATAGTTTCTGGTCTTACATTTAGATCTTTAATCAAGATCTGACATTTTGAGTTTATTTTTGTGTATGGTGTTAGAAGGTGTTCTAGTTTCATTCTTTTACAAGTGGTTGACCAGTTTTCCCAGCACCACTTGTTAAAGAGGTTTTCTTTTCATTGTATATCCTTGCCTCCTTTGTCGAAGATAAGGTGTCCACAGGTTCGTAGATTTATCTCTGGGCTTTCTATTCTGTTCCATTGATCTATATTTCAGTATATAGAAAGACAGAAATACAGATCTTGGTAGTCTTTATATGTCTTGTGCTACTAAGTTGGGGCTACCTTGATGGCTCAGACAGTAAAGAATCTGACTGCAATGTGGAAGACCCAGGTTTGATCCCTGGGTCGGGAAGACCCTCTGGAGAAGGGAATGGCTACCCACTCCAGTATTCTTGCCTGGAGTATTCCATGGACAGAGGAACCTGGCAAGCTGCAGTTAATGGGATCACAAAGAGCTGGATACTGAGCTATTAACACTTTCACTTTCACAACTAAGTTGAATTATTTTCGTTCCCGTAAATATATCCTCAGATTTTCCACTTATTTGTGGAAGTAAGAAACATTTGCTTATGTTGTTCTTGAGTATAAGGTATACTTTTTGACTTGTGTTGCCAGTAGTTGTGAATTTACATTAATTCTTCACTCTCTTTTTCTTTTCTCCTATGATCAACAATATCCTTTTTAAAAAGTTATCCAAAATTTGGGAATGTTATGACCATTCAGTAGAAGTAGCCATGGTGGTTTGTGATTTCTTATCACTTTTAGTCTTCAGGGAGTGATAGAGCCACCCTCCCCACCTATACTCCTAACCTCCAAAATGGATTATATTCAGAGCTATAACTCTAAGGATGTGTGGGTGCATGGTTGGCTACTAGCACTGGTGTATCTCTCTGAGAGAGGTGTGAATGACTCAATGACCTAGAGAAGGTAGTATTGTAAAACAGCTGGGACAGATGGACTTACACATACTCTTCCTATTCACCTTGGCATTTTGCCTTCACTTCTTCCCAGTTTTCTGCAATGGCTCCTCCTGATCATTCAAGTGCAGCTTAAAAGTTACCTAAAAGAGGTCTTCTCTAATCACTTGACCTAAAATAGCCACCCAGTGGCCCTCTTTTGCATTAACCTATTTTCTTAATATCACTTAATTACCCTTACAAGTGAACTTGCTTTTTACTTGTTTAACTATTTATTGTTTATTTAGTTTAGTTTTTCTCTCACTTGAATTTAAGCACCAAGAGGACAGAAACATCATCATGTTCAATACCGTATCTTTGGCAACTGGAATCCAAATTAGAATTCTCAGAGACTGAGAGTTCACTAACTCTTTGCCTAGAAGATATCCAAGACTTTTGAAGATAATACTTAAAGGAAGATAGGCTGAATGGTAATTCATTGGGGGTGATGTCAATATTAAACATATTTTCTCAGAGAGTTCTTTTCTATGATATAATATTGCTATAATGATATAAAATACAATGTCAGTGAACAAAGAATATCTGATAATGTGATTCACAGCACTTTCTGTCCTTATTTATTTCATTGATAATTTACATAATCATTAATGGCATATCTAACAGTATTCAGATGGCATAAAATCAAGATGAATAGCCCCATGGAGCTATTTTATCTTATTCCTTAATGTAATTTAATTTTTTATTGAAGTATGGCTAATGCACAACACTGTTAGTTTCAGGTATATAGTAAAGTATGTGTATATATGTGAACTTCCCTCTCTTACCTGCTTTTGCGGCATCCCATAGATTTTGGAAAATTTTGTTCCCATTTTGATTTGTCTTGAGGTATTTTCTTATTTCCTCTTTGAATTCATTTTTTAAATAGCCTGTTGTTTAGTCTCCATGTGTTTGTTCTTTTTCTGGTTTTCTTTCTGTAGTTGATTTCTAATTTCATACAACTGTGGTCAAAAAAATATTGCTTCTACAAATGTTATTTTATTGTTATTTGTATTGTTTTCATTGACTTTATTTGGCATGATTATTTTGAAATTCATGTTGTCAAATGTGTCAGTTCATTTCTTTTTATAGATACATGATATTTTTTTATATGGATATATCACAGTATGTTTATCTGTTCACCTCCTGATGAACATTTGGATTGTTTCTAAAAATAAAGCTGCTATGAATATTTTACAAGTCTTTATATGAATACTGGCTTTCATTTATCTTGTGTAAATATCTGGGAGTGGAATAGTCTGGTTATATGGTAGATGTTGTGTTCAACTTTAAAAGGAACTATCAAGTGAAACTGTTTCCCAAAATGACTTTATCATTTTACATTCTAACAGGACCATTTGAAGATTCCATTTATTCTCCATCCTTAGTATCATTGAATATGATCAATCCTTTCAACTTTAGCCATTCTAATAAGTGTGTGATGGCATTACAGAAAGGTTTTAATTTTAATTTCTCCAATGATGTTTGATACTGACCATCTTTTCATGTGGTCATTTGCCATTCATATAGCTACTTTTGTGAAGTGTCTGTTCAAAGTTTCTATCTATTAAATAAATTGGGTAGTTTATTTTCTTATCACTGAATTTACAGAGTTTATTATATATTTTGGATACAAATAAAATGTGTGACTGGCAAATGCTTTCTTCCTATGACTTCTATTCATTATATTACCAGCATCTTTCCAAGTGCAGATATCCTTAATTTATCCATTTATAACTTATATGGTTTATACTTATTGTCTTCTATCAAAGAAATACTGGATTTATACTTCAAGGTAATGAAGACTTTTCTCTTATGTTTTCTTCCAGAAGTTTTATAGTGTTATTCAGTTCAGTTCAGTCACTCCGTCATGTCCGACTCTTTGCAACCCCATGGACTGCAGCATGCCAGGATTCCCTGTCCATCACCAACTCCCAGAGCCTACTCAGACTCATGTCCATTGCATCAGTGATGCCATCCAACCATTTCATCCTCTGTTGTTCCCTTCTCCTCCTACCTTCAATCTTTCCCAGCATCAGGGTCTTTTCCAAAGAGTTGCTTCTTCGTATCAGATGACCAAAGTACTGGAGTTTCAGCTTCAGCATCAGTCCTTCCAGAAAACATTCAGGACTGATTTCCTTTAAGATGGACTGGTTGGATCTCCTTGCAGTCCAAGAGAGTCTCAAGAGTCTTCAACACCACAGCTCAGAAGCATCAAGTCTTTGGTGCTCAGCTTTGTTTATAGTCCAACTCTCACATCCATACATGACTACTAGAAAAACCATAGATTTGACTAGACGGACCTTTGTTGTAAAGTAATGTCTCTGCTTTTTAATATGCTGTTTAGGTTGGTCATAGCTTTTCTTCCAAGGAGCAAGTGTCTTTTAATTTCATGGCTGCAGTCACCATCTGCAGTGATTTTGGAGCCCCCCAAAATAAAGTCTCTCTGTTTCCATTGTTTCCCCATCTATTTGTCATGAAGAGATGGGACCAGATGCCATGATCTTAGTTTTCTGAACGTTGAGCTTTAAGCCAACTTTTTCACTCTCCTCTTTCACCTTCATCAAGAGTTTCTTTAGTTCTTCACTTTCTGCTATAAGGGTGGTGTCATCTGCATATTGATATTTCTCCCAGCAATCTTGATTCCAGCTTGTGCCTCATCCAGTCTGGCATTTCTCATGATGTACTCTGCATATAAGTTAAATAAGCAGGGTGACAACATACAGCCTTGATGTACTCCTTTCCTTATTTGGAACCAGTCTGTTGTTCCATGTCCCGTTCTAACTGTTGCTTCCAGACCTGCATACAGATTTCTCAGGAGGCAGGCCAAGTGGTCTGGTATTCCCATCTCTTGAAGAATATTCCACAGTTTGTTGTGATCCACATGGTCAAAGACTTTGGCATAGTCAATACAGCAAAAGTAGATGTTTTTCTGGAATTCTCTTGCTTTTTTGATGATCCAGCAGATGTTGACAATTTGATCTCTGGTTACTCTGCCTTTTCTAAATCCAGCTTGAACATCTGGAAGTGCATGGTTCACATACTGCTGAAGCCTGGCTTGGAGAATTTTGAGCATTACTTTGCTAGTGTGTGAGATGAGTGCAATTGTGCAGTAGTTTGAACATTCTTTGGCATTCATTGCCTTTCTTTGGGATTGGAATGAAATCTGACTTTTTCCAATCCTGTGACCACTGCTGAGTTTTCCAGATTTGTAGGTCTATGGTCCTTTTTAAGTTAATTTTTGTATTCGATGTTAGATATGAATCAAAGTTCATAGCTTTCCATATGAATATTTGTTTCACACTGTGTGGTTTAGACTGAATTGCCTTTGCATCTCTGTTGAGAATTAATTGACCATGTAAATGTAGATCTATCCTAAACTCTGTTCTCATCCATTTATATTTCTTGTTCTGCCAGTGCCACACTCTCTTGATAAGTTTCACCTTACAATAAATAAGTCTTGAATTTGGTACTGTGAATATTCCAATTGTGTTCTTTTTCAAAATTATTTCGATTCTTTGAAGTTCTCACCATTTCCATATACTGTCTAAAAAGACCTTAATTTCTATGAAAATGCCTTTGATTTTAATAAGGATTGTTTTGTTCAGCCCTTCTAAATCCTTACTGATTTTCTATATATGTGCCCAATCAGTTATAAATTAATATCTCTAACTGTAAATGAGGATATAAATACATGTCTTTCTCCTTACAGCTTTATCAGATCTGGGTTTTTGACTCCTGACTCTCTTTTCAGAGAGATATGGATATAAATATGTAGATTGATAAACTGTTGCTGAATTGATCCATTTATCATTTTGAAATTGCACTATTTATCACTGGTTATATTTTCCTTTAAAATCTGTACTGCCTGATATTAATATAGCTTCCTTTTGATTAGTATTAGTTTGTTATATTATTTTCCCCCTTTACAGTTTTACTATAGTTATGCCTCTATCTTTAAAACAAATTTCTTGAGGGTAGCCTTCCTTTTTATCCAGTCTGACAATCTCTTTTAATTGGGCTTTTAGATTTAGCCATTTATGAGGGAGAGGAAAGTGCTATTATAATTGGGATTTTTAAAATTTCAAATTCCGAGTGTTTATTGCTGACTCTTCTATATTATCTTTTATCTTTAATCCTTAAAAAATCACTTATTTTGTAGGATATTTTTTAAGTATACATAGATTCTTTGGGATTTCCTACATAGGTAATCAGATATACCTTTAGCTTTTTTTTCTTGCTTAATTGCACTGGCTAAGACTTAAAGTACAATGTTGAATAGAAGTGGAGAGAAAGGACCTCTTTTCTTGCTCCTAATTCTTATCAAGAAAGCATTCAGTCTTTCACCAAGTATGATTAGAACTGTAGACTTTTCATAAATGGCCTTTAATAGTTTAAGGAAGTTTCTTTCTATATATAATTTGTTGAGAAGTTTTATGACTAAATGATTAACTTAGTCAAACACTTTTTTGCATCTTCTGAGGTTTTTGTTTTTTTTTCAATTTAGCCTGTTAATATGGTAAATGACACTAATTGATATTTGAATGTTGAATCAGTCTTTTGTTTGTGGGATGAACCCCACTAGACTGAGATATAGTTTTTCAATATATTGCTGGATTTATTTTGATAATATTTTGGTGAGAGTCTTGGAATCTGTATTTATGGGGGAAATTGGTCTATAGTTTTCTTCTTTCATAATGTGACCTTATACAATTAATTGGGAAGGAAATCAACTATACGCCAATAAAATTTTTTTTAAAAATTAATTGGAAAGGATACCCTTCTCTTCTATTTTCTGGAAGAGACTGTAAAGAATTTTTTTTTTTTTAATATTTGGTGAAATTTGGCAGTGAAACTATCTGACTTGGATTTTTCTTTTTCAGAAGGTTTTTATGCTATACATTTAATTTAAAAAATAGATACTGGAATATTCAAGTTATCACTTTTTTGGGGGGAATGAGTTTTGACATTAATAGTTTCTCTTGTTAAGGAATTATTGTATTTCATTTATATTTTCAAGTTTATGAGCATAGAGTTAAGTAGTCCCTTATTATAATTAATTTTAATATCTTTGGGATCAGTAGACTGTTTTTTCTTCATTCCTGATATGGGTATTTTACATTTTCTTTTTTTCTTGGTCATCTTGGCTAAAAGTTTTTTTTTTTTTATCATTTCAAAGAATCAGCTTTTGGTTCATTGATTTCCTCTATTTGTCTTTCATTCCTTTTCTTTTACTTCTTGCCAATCTTTATTATTTCTTTCCTTCTATTTATTTCAGTTTTAGTTTGCTTTTTTTTTCCCTCTAGTTTTTTAAGGTAAAAATTTCAATTACTTGTTTTCCTTACCTTTCTTATTTTCTCATGTAAGTAGTTATTGCTATAAATTTCCTTCTAAATATTGCTTAGCTTCACCACACAAATTTTGATACTGTTGTATTTTCATTTTCAGTTAGTTAAAATATTTTTTATACTTCTATTTATTTCTTTTCGGCTATGCTGGGTCTTCGTTGCTATGCAGGCTTTTCTCTAGTTGTGGCGAGTGTGTGTGGAGGGGTACTCTGAGTTGCAGTGCATAAGCTTCTCATTGCAGTGATTTATCTTGTTGCAGACAGAGTGGGCTTCAGTAGTTGCAGCACATGGGTTCAGTAGTTGCAATTCCTGGACTCTAGAGCACAGGCTCAATAATTGTGGCACAAGGGCTTGGTTGCTATGTGGCATGTGGGATCTTCTCAGACCAGGGATCAAACCTGTGTCTCCTGCATTGGCAGGAGGATTCTTTATCATTGAGCCACCAGGGAAGCCTCTCAAATATTTTTAAAAGTCCCTCTTCTTTAACTTCTGGGTTACTTAGAAATGTATTATTTAATTTCCAAGTATTTGGGTACTTTTTGGACAACTTTTACTATTGATTGCTATTTTAATTTTGTTATAGCCCTAGAAGTTTGTATGAATTTTATTCCTTTAAATTTAAATCTTTCCTACTGGCCACAATCTTGATGAATGTTTTTTTGTATGTTTGAGAAGAATGTGTATTATGCTATGGTTGTATAGACTGTTTTATAAATGTCAATTAAATCCAGTGATTGCTAGGTATTGCCCAGGTCATCTATATTTTTACTGATCTTCTGTCTACCAGTCTATCAAATACTGAAAAGGAGGGGTTGAATTTTCCAAATATAATGGTAAATTTGTCTATTTCTCCTTTTAGTCTATTAATGCTTGCTTACATATATTTAAGAGTCTGTTTTTTGGTGCAGAGGCTTCCCACATGGCTAAGTGGTAAAGAATCTGCCTGCAATGCAGGAGACATGAAAGACACAGGTTTGATCCCGGGGTCAGAGATATCCCCTGGAGTAGGAAATGGCAACCCGGTCTAGTATTCTTGCCTGGAAAGTCCCATGGACAGAGGAGCCTGGCACGCTACAGTCCACAGGGCCACAGAGTCAGAGGGGACTAAGCGGACACTGAGCTGTTTGGTGCGTACACTTCCAGGATTGTTATGTCTTCTTTGAGAACTGATTCCATATTGTTATGAAATCTTGCTTTTTATCTATATTTCTTATTCTGAGCCTACTGTAATTGAAATCAACACAGTTAGTCCAGCTTTCTCTTGGTATATCTTGCTTTACACTTTTACTCTTCAACCTATCTGTCTATTGATAATAATAATCTGTATTTAATGCAGATTTCTTATAGGCCTCCCTTATGGCTCAGCTGGTAAAGAATGCACCTGCAATTCAGGAGACTCGGCTTTGATCCCTGGGTTGAGAAGATCCCCTGGATAAGGGAAAGGCTAGCCACTCCAGTATTCTGGCCTGGAGAATTCCATGGACTGTATGGTCCATGGGGTCACAAAGAGTCTGACAGGACTGAGTGACTTTCACTTTCACTTTTCTTATAGACATCACAGAGTGGAGTCTTGCTTTTCTAATCCACTCTGACAATTTCTGTGTTTAACCAGTATATATAGACCATTTACAAATAATTCTTCGATTCCTGAGTCGGAAAGATCCCCTGGAGAACAGATAGGCTACCCACTCCAGTGTTCTTGGGCTTCCCTTGTGGCTCAGCTGGTAAAGAATCGAACTGCAGTGTGGGAGACCTGGGTTCAATCCCTGGGTTGGGAAGATCCCCTGGAGAAGGGAAAGGCTACCCACTCCCGTATTCTGGCCTGGAGAATTCTGTGGACACGTCCATGGGGTCGCAAAGAGTCGGACACGACTTAGCAGCTGTCACTTACACTTTCACAAATGATTATTATATTGTTGATTAAAATCTACCAGGATACTACTGTGTTTATTTGTTCTTCATTTATTTTTTTTAAAATCTTTTTACTTCTTAAGGTCTAACTGAGCATTTATTATTAACCCGTTTTACCTTCTTTATTGACTTACTCTTTGTACTTCTTAAAAGTTTTTTTATTTTCTTGAGTTTACAACATATATTTTAAAATAATCTAAGCCAAACTTCAGTGTTTTTCTTTCTATAATATGTGTTAGGAAAAGAAATGAGCACTTTTTTATGTTTTCCATAGGGAGAAATCTTCAAAACCCAACAATAATGATATGACAGTCGCTTCTATATTTGAACTGCTTTACACCATTCATAGACTGCGTGATTACTACTCATTACTGTTATTACAGTGACTGCCAGTCAGAAGAACAGAAATCTATTTTAACACTTTAAGGGAGTTAGAATTATGTCTTAATAATTATGATTTAAAAAAAAACTGCACTAGTGGGAAACTACCACTAACAACCTCTGTGGATATTTTTGTGAATGTATTTAGAGTAGCATATGGGAAAGTGACTTGAAAAGCTACTTAGCATTTATTAGTATCAACAGTGTTCTTTCAAAATGTTTTGTAGTTTCTGTTGCCAATTTATATAATGCCAGGTTTGATTTTGCACTGAAATTAAATGTTCTCATTTTTAAATTTTTTCACTTTATCTATGATTATATTTAGCAACCTTTGCCAAAAGGAGCACAATATGTGGTTAACTACTTGGAAGACACATATATTAGGCACCTAAAATCAAGAAGAGCAAAAAGGTATGGCATAATGTTTTTTATTGTTGTGGGTTGTATCTAAAGTCAAACTAATGCTTTTAATGGCAAAAACTGAAGAAAATTGATCCTCAAATCAACTTTTAGAAAATTATATTTAGTTACAGATGGGTGCTGTTAATAATGCAGCTCTTTGGTTTAATTTTGTTTAAGTGCTTTTGCTAACTGTGTGATAATCTTTAAAAATCATTATGTAAGATATTTATTACTCTTGCACAAAGCTCAATTTTCTGTCACACTTCCATCTTTAAAATCATCTTTTAAAAGTTTGCCCCTACACTAAGCAAAGCACCAGTTCATGACATAGTATTTCCCCAACCAGTCAACAGAGATGAAAAATTATGGTTAATGACTAAAGTTGAGGTAATAGTAATTACTAGATTAGATACTAGGTTTTACAGGTAAAGTGATATTTTAGTAACAACATCTAGCTCTATGGTATCTGTATAAATTTAATAAATAGTGGTCCACTGTATTCAAATGATCATTTTAAAACATCAGCATTTAAAAAATCATTGATATATTTTAAAACTCCTTCATACTAAGCCTTTAAAAATTGGTATGTCTTTTACTCCTAAAAAATTTCAATTTGAGAACTAAATTTTTTATCAGACACTTAATGTGTTTAGATTCCATAAAATTTATACTTAAAAGAGTAGTTTCAAGTACCCAAATTGCTCTGAATATATTTTAAAATCTCAGTAACTGAATTGACTATTGATAAGTAATTTTTCTTATATATTTTCATCTACTTTGATAAAATTATTTCCAATATTTTTAGATGGATTGATTTAACTTTTAAGCAGAATACCAGTATAAAAATTGCATAGGTCCAAAGTATATTTGAAAACTTATGTTAACTTAGTAACATCAATATCAAATTCAACTTGAGATGAAAAGCAACTCAGAATTTATCAGTATCAACAAAAGAGTCTTTGAATTTTTTGTTGTTGTTTCCATTTTACATAACACTGTTTACATAACACCTTGTATAGCACTGTTGTGACCACAAGTGTTATAACTTTTTTTCTTATGCACTTAAATTAGCAGATTTCTCTCTCTTTGGTAAAAAGTTTGGTAATACTGTTCTAAAATGTGCTTTCTGTCTTCAGTGAAAAGCACAGATATTATACCAAACATAATGCAAACCTTTTGGACCAAAGGTGAGATGTTCAGTCTCCATAAATCAAAGTTTTCAATTAAAAGAAACTTTAAGTAATAAATACAGTTTCAATTACATATCCACCTAGTTTGTACCAAGTTATTAAATATTGCATTGGAGATTAGCTTAACATATATACGCTGCAACTAAGTCATTTCAGTCGTGTCTGACTCTGTGCGACCCCATAGACGTCAGCCTACCAGACTCCCCCATCCCTGGGATTCACCATTGTTCTACTGGAGTGGGTTGCCATTTCCTTCTCCAATGCATAACATATATATAAGATATAGCAATTGTTTGCATGCAAATTATTTTCCTGAATTTCTAGTGTTTTGTTTGTTCTCTTAAGGTGGTCTAATATGTATTAAATGTTAGTTATATGACTAGGATTATATTACAGTTCAGTTGCTCAGTCTTGTCCAACTCTTTGTGGCCCCATGGACTGCAGCACACCAGGCTTTCCTGTCCGTAACCAACTTCCAGATCTTCCTCAAACTCATGTCCATCCCATCAGTGATGCCATCCAACCATCTCATCCTCTGTCTTCCTCTTCTCCTCCTGCCTTCAATCTTTCCCAGCATCAGGGTCTTTTCCAGTGAATCAGTTCTTCACATCAGGTGGCCAAAGTACTGGAGCTTCAGCTATAGCATCAGTCCTTCCAATTAATAATTAGGACTGATTTCCTTTAGGATTGACTGGTTTGATCTCTTTGGAATCCAAGGGACTCTCAAGAGTCTTCTCCAACAGTACAGTTCAAAAGCTTTCTTTATGGTCCAACTCTCACATCCATACTTGACTACTGGAAAAAACCATAGCTTTAACTAAATGAACCGTTGTTGATAAAGTAATGTCTCTGCTTTTTAATATGCTATCTAGGCTGGTAATAGCTTTTCTTCCAAGGAGAAACTATCTTTTAATTTCATGGCTGCAGTCACCATCTGCAAATCTCCAAATAACTTTGGAGCCCAAGAAAATAAAGTATTATATTAAAAAAGCATCATGTCACATTTATCAAATTTAAGTTTTATAACAAACCTAGAAGTAGGCATTATTTACACTTTTTAAGTAGGAAAACATGCTCAGAGAGGGTAAGTAACTTGCTTTAAGTCACACAGTTTACAAGTTGTGTAGTTGGGAGTTTTATAAATGCCTCATAATATCCTTTCAGGTACAGTGTCTGGCTCATTTGACAAGGCTCATGAAATTGGTTAATCAAGGTCTGGGGAGAAAATCTGGATGGTGACCTCTGTGATTCCCTGGTTTCTCAGTTTTCATGAAATGATTTATGTGTCTGGCTTTCCAGAATTTGGTTACTCAAAGTCATATTTCGGTAAACAAAATAAAATCCAAACCCTGAGAGGCTGAATGTAAGCTATGCAAGCTTTCTAATCTTCACATTAGTCCCCTTTCCCTCTCCCAAGCCCAAAAACCTTTAAATATGCTTTAAATAAATAATAGTCTGGTAAGAGTATTCTTATATCAGTAATATCAATTATACTAGTTAACCTGCAGTATATAGTAAAACTCTTAAAACTGAGCTAAGCAATACTATTAAGAAGACTTTAAAGAGGGAATTTGTGCTACAGAATAGAGTAGTTGGAAAAGCATGGATTTTGGAGTTAAGCAGGCCTGAATCTGAACCGTGATTGCCAGTTATACATTGTATATCCTTAGACAGGTTTATTTAATTTTTCAGAGCCTCTGTTTTGTCATCTGAAAATGGTAATATTCCCTACCTCACAGAATTATTTAATCAGTCAAATAGTATTAATTGCTGCAATTTTAATATTATTAAAATCTCTTTTTACATGTAGATTCCAAATGTGGTACCTTTTCAAGGTGATGTCTTTCATCCTAATTCTTGGAACTACTCATGGTGCCTTTAGAAAACAAAGATCTGTGAACCCTGAAGCAAGTATGAATATTGTAAGTTGCTTGGACATAAATGCTAAGCTGATAAAGTAACAGGGAATGTTACTCTTCAATTTTGAGGGGTCTTATTTGAATAGATCTACAGTCAGTTTATATCTCCGCATTCATGTATTTTGAATATGGGTCAACTAATATTCCTCATCTGCTTTCCTATAGCTTAAAGTTTCCCTTTCTGCTTTATTCTGTGTCTGAAATGAAAATATGCATAAACATATCATTTCTCTATTCTATATATGCATTTACATAACAAATTCCACATATGTATATATTCTTAGCTATATATATAGACAAACAAACACTTGTGGGTAAACATATTTTAAAACGGTATATTGGTATGTTGGTAAAACTATGATTAGTAGTCAGAAAAAAAAAATAATAGGTTAGTTCTTGAGATATATCCTTGAATGCAGGGGTTTTAATTTTTTGTTGTTGTTGTTTTATTTTTTTATGAACCCCTGGTATATAAGACTGATGCTTAGTAGATGTTCTATAAATATTTATTACTGAATTAATCAGTGAATTAGTGAAAATAAAAAATGCATAAGCTTAAGATTGAGAATACAAAGAATCATTATTACATTAATGTGTGTTTGTGTGTGTTAGTCAGTCATGTCCTACTCTTTGTGATCCCAAGGATTATAGCCCTCCAGGCTCCTCTGTCCATGGGATTAGGTTAGATTTAATTAGGTTACGTTAATTCACTAACAGTCTTATTCTAAAAGGTTTGCTTTTTCCTTATCTAGAGTCAAATTATTTCCTACTGGGGCTACCCAGATGAAGAGTATGATATTACAACTGAAGATGGTTATATCCTTAGCCTTTATAGAATTCCCTATGGGAAGACAAACAGTGAAAACAATTCAGGTAAAGCTCAGTTCAAGATAAACTGGTGATTATCTGAAGCTCTTAACTTCATTGTTTCTCAGTGAGTTTAGGACAAGAAAAGGGTTTAAAGATTAAGTGAACAGTTAACTTCTCATGCATATCTCTATATGCCCCAGGAAGAGAATCTGACTCTCTAGCTTCCTGGTCAGAGTGGTTTTAAAGTAAGGTGGAACACACATTGCTCCTCCCAGGTTTTCTTTGTAGATCACCATACTCATACATGTTGATTACCTAGAATTTTCTTTGTTTAATGAGGGGTTAGAAATGCTCTGAAACACAGTAGCTTTATTCTGTAGGTTTGATGTATGGCTGGTAAAAATTTCTTTCTTTGTGCCTGTGAATCTCTCCTCTAGTAATAGCAAAGAGATAAGTTTGAAAAGTTTGGTAGCAGTCTCATGGCTCTTTACTCCAGTACTATGTACACTACTGTCAACAGAATGAGATGCTGAAAAATGCACTAGAATTTGTCACTAGGGTCATATTAATAATTCTAGATGTGTCACTTACTAGCACAATATGTAACCAACTACTTTTCTTATTTATCTGTTGCAAAAAATAAAATAAAATAAAATAAAAACCAGAATTTGTCTTTCCTCCTTAGATTTTGTCCCTGAAAAAATTGTTTCTTATATTTTAGTACACCTGTCAAGTTCTCATTTTGAACATTATGGTACATTTCAGAGAAAATTCATTAATTTTGAACAGGCTCTACCAATATAATTTTTGAATCTTATAGAGGTCACATCTACTAGGCAGAGAATTTTGACATAATTATTGTAATCATTCCTCAGGGTTTGACTCAATTTTTCTAACAAAAAGACTTAAAGATAATTTTAAAATATAGTAAGTAGCTTAGAGTTCTCTAGAAGCAGCCCTGAGACAAGAATATAGGTGCATGTAATTTATTGATTGGAATACTTTCATGAGAAGATAATGTGGACAAGAGGGGAAGGCAGGGGAAGGCGCTAAAGAAGGATGAGACTCAGCTAATACAATGTTGTCTCAGAGGAGTTTATGGATCCCTGAATTGCACTGCAGACAGGGTCCCACCTTGAAGTTAGGGAGCTAGCTTTTTTGCATTCTTTTATCAGTTAGTCACTGCCTGAAGGGCATCTGTAGAAAGAAATAAAGTCTGGCTGAGGAAATTCCCCTTAGCCTGGGGGCAGTTCCACAGAGAAAGGGGCAATAGTGAACCCTTCAAAAGCACCAGTCACAATAGCTGGAAGAATGATTCAGCTGCTTAGCAGGGAAATCTTGCACTGCTCGGATCCACTTGTTTGTCACAATAAGTTTATTTCATCTGGTATTACATTTTTTTACATTTATTTTTATTAGTTGAAGGCTAATTACTTTACAATATTGTAGTGTATTTCATCTGCTATTACATTTGATCCTAATGCCATATCTGGTGTTTTTACATTCCTCCCTCCACTACCCACTGTAAATTCCTCTTCCTCTTGGCTGTCTTTCCTTATTTGATAAACCAGGCCTTTATCCCAGGGGCTACTATGTCCCTAATATGTCATAGTTGCCATACTTGCACATTTACAGTTAAAACAAGGCATGGGAGTAACAAAAGATGCCTATGTGTATCATCTGAATACCAAATATCTTTTTCCCAATAAAGATTTATATATCAGCAGTCCTACCTCTCTATTTTGATCAAGGCCAGTTATTCTGGATCTAGGGTTTGTCTGCACTGTCAGAGAGCATGTACAAACCATTCATCACTTTTCTGTATCATCACAGGAAATGTAATATTTTAGCCATTGAAGTGCTATAATATACAAGGTTCTTTCAATGCTCCAACTACAATGCCTGGCAATCTGTAATGATGATAATGATATGGATTATGTGAAGGGCAATTTGGGGCTTAAAACAAAGTTGCCAGTGAGCAGACATTATGTTATTCAAAGGTGTTGCCTCTCGAAAACCTTGGAAGTATAAATTACAGCTCTGGGAACACTGGTGATTAAAGCAATGGTTCTAGTGATAAAATCTGTATTAAATATATCTGTGAAAATGTGAGTATAAAATTATTTTATGAAATGAGAAAGGTGGGGTAATCATATAAAATATATCTTATGTAACATGCTGTTTAAAGAAGAGGTGGCAAGAATATACAGAAGAACTGTATAAAGAAGATCTTCATGACCCAGATAATCACCATGGTGTGATCACTCACCTGGAGCCAGACATCCTGGAATGCAAACTCAAGTGGACCTTAGGAAGCATCTCTATGAACAAAGCTAGTGGAGGTGATGGAATTCCAGTTGAGCTATTTCAAATCCTAAAAGATAATGCTGTGAAAGTGCTGCACTTAATATGCCAGCAAATTTGGAAAACTCAGCAGTGGCCACAGGACCGGAAAAGGTCAATTTTCACTCCAATCCCAAAGAAAGGCAATGCCAAAGAATGCTCAAACTACTGCACAATTGCACTCTTCTCACACACTAGCAAAGTAATGCTCAAAATTCTCCAAGCCAAGCTTCAGCAATACATCAACTGGGAACTTCCAGATGTTCAAACTGGTCTTAGAAAAGGCAGAGGAGCCAGAGATCAAATTGCCAACATCTGCTGGATCACTGAAAATGCAAGAGAGTTATAGAAAAACATCTCCTTCTGCTTTATCAGCTATGCCAAAAACTTTAACTGTGTGGATAACAATAAACTGTGGAAAATTCTTCAAGAGATGGGAATACCAGACCACCTGACTTGCCTCTTGAGAAATCTGTATGCAGGTCTGGAAGCAATAGTTAGAACTAGACATGGAACAATAAACTGGTTCCAAATAGGAAAGGAGTACATCAAGACTGTATATTGTCACCCTGCTTATTTAACTTACATGCAGAGTACATCATGAGAAACCCTGGACTGGATGAAACACAAGCTGGAATCAAGATTGACAGGAGAAATATCAGTAACCTCAAATATGCAGATGATACTACCCTTATGTCAGAAAGTGAAGAACTAAAGAGCCTCTTGATGAAAGTAAAAGAGGAGAGTGAAAAAGTTGGCTTAAAGCTCAACATTCAGAAAATTAAGATCATGGCATCTGGTCCCATCACTTCATGGCTAATAGATGGGGAAACAATGGAAACAGTGGCTGACTTTATTTTTCTGGGCTCCAAAATCACTGCAGATGGTGATTGCAGCCATGAAATTAAAAGACGCTTACTCCTTGGAAGGAAAGTTATGACCAACCTAGATAGCATATTAAAAAGCAGAGAAGTTACTTTGCCAACAAATGTCTGTCTAGTCAAAGCTATGGTTTTTCCAGTAGTCACGCATGGATGTGAGAGTTGGATGATGAAGAAAGCTGAGCATCAAAGAATTGTTGCTTTTGAACTGTGGTGTTGGAGAAGAGACTCTTGAGAGTCCCTTGGACTGCAAGGAGATCCAACCAATCCCTCCTAAAGATCAGTCCTGTGTTCATTGGTAAGACTGATGTTGAAGCTGAAACTCCAATACTTTGGCCACCTGATGCGAATAGCTGACTCATTTGAAAAGACCCTGACGCTGGGAAAGATTGAGGGCAGGAGGAGAAGGGAATGACAGAGGATGAGATGTTTGGATGGCATCACCGACTCAATGGACTTGAGTTTGAGTAGTCTCCAGGAGTTGGTGATGCACAGGGAGGCCTGGTGTGCTGTAGTCCATGGGGTCGCAAAGAATCGGACACGACTGAGCGACTGAACTTAATTGAACATGCTATTTAAATGAGTCCAGGTTACTAAGAGATATTTGAATATTCTATATCCTAAAAAATTTGTATGTTTAAGTATGTGTGGGCTAAGTAGCTTCAGTCATGTCTGACTCTTTGCAACCCTATGGACTGTAGCCTGGCTCTTCTGTCCATGGGGATTCTCCAGGCAAGAATACTGGAGTGGGTTGCCTTGCCCTCCTCAAGGAGACCTCCTGGACCCAGGAATCAAACATGCATCTCTTATTTCTCCTGCATTCTCAGGCCGGTTCTTTACCACAAGTGGCACCTGGAAAGCCCATGTTTAAGTATGTGACATGACCTAATTGCCCACTTGGTCATATGAAAGAAATTCATTAGTGAACAACTCTGACATATGGGATTAAAACGTGAAAAACCTACCCAATTTATGCAATTTAAAAAATCTTTATCCTATAAGATTAAATTTGAGGTGAGATACTCATGTAGATACTACAATATTTTAAAAGTAATTTTCTACATTTTTTTCCAGTTCAGAGACTTGTTGTATACTTGCAACATGGTTTGCTCACATCTGCCAGCAGCTGGATTTCCAATCTTCCTAATAACAGCCTAGGCTTCCTTCTGGCAGATGCTGGTTATGATGTGTGGATGGGGAACAGCAGAGGGACTACCTGGTCTAGAAAACACTTGTACCTAAAAACAAATTCCAAAGAATTCTGGGCTTTCAGGTACAGAAAAAACTGAGTAATATTTTGTTGTATAAGTGTATTGGACTGTTTCCTTCTTTTTGAATGAAATGAAATGAAACATAAGTCTTTTTTTCTCAACTCAGGGCTCTCAATTTATTAAAATTTATATAAATTTTACCTGGAAAGTTAAAGAATACTTGTTTGATTTTGAGCTTATATCTCATTTTTAAGCAGTAAGCTTTACTGACTACCCTACTGTATTTTTTCACTCTGTCACCTGTATATGTAGTCTGCTTCACTGTTCTTAGAATATACAATGACCTTCTTTATAAAACTCTTGTGGCTATTTTATTTCCTTAACTTTGTGTTCTCACGAAGTCTCTAGTCAATAGATAATTATATTATCTAACTTGTTGATAGTACCCAAGGAGAGTTGAAAAATGCTTTAAATATATTTACCTAATCATTATCTTCAAATGTTAACATAACATTAGTAGAATATACATTTTTATTTTCTTTTTTCTTTTGTAGCTTTGATGAGATGGCTAAATATGACCTTCCAGCCTCCATTAATTTCATTGTGAAGCAAACCCAACAAGAGCAAATATTTTATGTAGGGCATTCACAAGGCACTACCATTGGTATGGCAAGAAAGATCATTGCTTCTATTACTTTATTACACTTTCAAAGTTTGTAGATATATTCTTAAGGATATAGGTCAGCTTCTAGACCTGTAAGTGAACCAAAGCAGAACTGTGAGACATATATCACAGAGCAGTGCCCTGGAAGGTTATATCCTGTTTTAATTCTATGTAGTATTCTCTAGTCACAAAGAATTGACTGCAAAAACAAGGTTTTGTTTGTTTGTAATGTATAAAAGTTGGATATCCATCTAAATATCGCAATTAAGTCATAGCTGTCATTTATTCCACAAATAGAAATTGTATAATTATTTTTCTTTTAAAAATCAAGCATAGGAATTTATGAGTAAGAAGTTTTAAAAGGGTGCTTGGGTTTTTACATTTAGGACATATTAAACTTAAGAAATGAACAGAGATGAAGAAATCCTTCCTATATTTAAAGATGACTAGAAAAGAACTTTCATCCCTTTATAATACTTAACTCTTCTACCTAATGTGTATCAATCTTACTTTCAGAAAAATATTCCCTAAGACTTAATGTAATTCTCTTTCTTGGTACCATAAAACTTAATCTTTCTACTTTGGAAGCAGAAGTCTACTTTATAATAGAACCCAGTATTAAATGAGTTTTTTCTAGACTGTAGAGTATCATCTAGACTGTATTAGTCATCATCATTATCATCTAGACTATAAGAGTATTATCTAGACTGAAGAGTATAAGTATTTCTTATAGGAATCATCCATTTTCTACCAGAAAAAATATGTCGAATAACAATCTCTTTCCATTTCTCATAGACCTTTTCTCTGATATTTATTAACCATGTGTGAATTTTAGTCCAAATTTTCATCAACTGTTCAGTATGGAACCAAGAATCCTAGGAAATAACCAAATAAAAAAAATGAGTGATGTGCCAGAGCTTATCAACTTGCAGTTTGATATGATATATAATTCTTTGCTTCTTTGACTTCTCAGAACCCAGGGAAAAAAGAACCAATAAAAATAGAGGGGGTATGCAATTAGATAGCTTGATAAGTTATCAAAAAAGGAAAAAATTCTATTTGTCATATTAATTACTCTGAATTATCAATAAAATATAGTGTTTAGTAGCCTCTGTTCAAGAAGGCTAAGACATTTTTAATTAAAAGTAAATATTAAAACAATTTTATATTTATTGAATTTCTCACCTAAAGTAGATTTATCTATCTGAAAAATTCACTTTCATCATTTTCACCATTGCCAGTTATACTAATGTGTAATAGTAAATATTTCTGATTTTCAACTATGGTGTTATAAAAGTGATTTATTGCTGAATTAAACTCATTTATGATCTACACATTTGTTTTAGATCCTAATAATCAGCATTCTGTTGTGATCAATATGCATGTCTCAGTATGTATAGTCAATAAATGTTTGATAGATAAGAAATGAATTAGTAAATTAATTATTGAACTTACCATTGTCATTTCTTACATGATAGTAATTGACTAAGGATAGTTCATTTATATCTTATTTTCTTTCAGCCTTCATAACATTTTCCACAATACCAAAGATAGCTGAAAGAATCAAAGTATTTTTTGCCTTAGCCCCAGTTTTTTCCATTAAATACTCAAAAAGCCCTTTAATTAAAATGGCATACAACTGGAAGTCACTGATCAAGGTATGTTATTTCTTCCCTTTTTGTAGTTGACAACCCAAAATGATAATGATTCTCTGCTTTCAAAATAAAAGGTCTTGGCTATGTTTGCAGAGCCACATGTATGATTTGAATTTTTTGGCTTCGTTTACACTGGATTCTTGCTTTTGTTTCTACACAGGTATAAGACTTTACTTATGATAGTTTTGGATGACTCATTGTGTAAGAATTTCACTAATCAAATCATCTCTTTATATTGCTCTCAAATTTCATCCTTAATTTAAATGTTTTAAACTAATGTATTTGGTTGTAAATGTAGTGAACTCACCAAATCAACTTTTGATTAAATTGTTTTAGTCTTCCAAACATGAATAGAGTAAATTTATTTTGCAGTTTTTTTCTGGCAGCAAAGAGTTCTTACCTAATACCTCCTTTAAAAGATTTGTTGGTTCAACGCTGTGTCCACTGAAGATTATTGATAAGATTTGCCGTGATATCTTGTTTATGGTAACTGGATATGACCTAAAGAACTTAAATACGGTGAGAACAGGTTGTATTTAAAATATATTTTGCCAGTTTTTAGAAAGCAGCTTTTAATAGTGCTTATTCTATGCTTTGTGTATCATTTTCTGTTTTATCCATCTATTCTTGTAGTTAGATTCTTAGCCTTTCTAATTTTGTGGCTGTACCAACATTAAGAAACTGATTTGTATTAGCATGCTGGGATTTTTTTACTTCCATATTTGTCTTGATCTCTGTAAAGAACAGAGACTAGCTACAGCTATAGTTATCTTTATTAGTCTTTGCAGTTACATGTTAGTTGTCTGGGGTTTCATGTATTTAGGTTGTCTTCCATTCACTGTCTTCCATAACTCCTCCTCTTATATCCTGATTCCTAACACTTTTCCACTTCCTTGATTTTTCCATAATTAGGGTACCTGGCAATTAACTTATATGCTTTTGGCATTCATCAAAATTCCTGGAGTGGGAAACTCTTTTGGTATTCAAGCTACTATTAGAAGGCAATCTGTATTGATTGTATATAAATTCTCTTAAAGATGCAAGGTTTTATCAGCACATTAAATTAAAAAACCCAGATTTGGAAAAAGCAGTTGTTTGTGGCATTTGGACTAGTTTATTGATTCTTGCACCTGGGCCTTTTAAGAAAGTTCTTAATGAGAACCAGTGTATCTGTTCATAGGAAAATAGGTGTTCTCTTAATTTCTAAGCACATTTTCTTACCACAAGGATATATGTTGATATTTTTTTTAACCTCAAGAAGGTCTTATTGCAAGTCTCAGACAATTACAGATATTTGAAAGAAACACTAATATTCTTCATAATAGAAGAAAAGAACTCCATTCTTTCCCTTTTCCCCAAAGATATGAAAAGCATAACTTTCTGTCATAGAAGATTACCTTTTTAAAAAGGCCTCTCATATTCTTCTATCTAGTGTTATATATCTACCATAGAATGTCTAGAGACATCATAAATATAATCTTTATTTCTACTTACATTTTTTAGTTATTCTATGTCTTGGGTTGTGTTTTTGGCTGTTGTCGTCTTTATTATAATTATGGTGTCTTTGAGAACTCTTTTGTAGGTGGACTATTAGGAAAGCTTATATTCTAACTTCTTAGCCTTTAAATTTGTGAGTCTCCTTTCTGGGACAAAACTTGACAGTGTCATCGATTGCAATTAATTGTGTACTAAGTTATCTAGGATTGGGAAAGTTTGAAGTGAAAAAATTCACACACAGTGTATATGGGAACAGTAAGAGTGATAGTTCAGTTTGATTCAGTCCTTTTTTTTTATTCAGTCCTCTTGATCCTATCAAGACCGATAGGAAAATTAGAATCTGACTTGAAATTTCTTTCCTGTAGGCAATATGAAAAACCAGAAGAGAATCTTGCAGTTTGCAGGTAGGCAGTATCTAGAATCAGGCCAATGTCACTCAGCCAACTGAAAGGAAGTTATCATGCAAGGAAGATCAGGTAGCAAAAACTCTCATCAGTGTAATCTGGACATGTCATCAAACAACCCAGAATTTTGACTTTGTCCAGTTCTTGTAATTCAGCTTATTGATTATATCTTTCATGGATTGTGCCTTTGGTACTTTATCTGAAAAGTCATTGCCACACTCAAGATTGTCTAGATTTTTGCCTGTGTTATCATTTAGAAATTTTATAGTTTAGCATTTCCCATTTAGATCTATGATCTGTTTTGAGTCTGTTTTTGTGAAGGTCTGTATCTAAATTCTTTTTTTTTCCCCATGTGATATCCATTTGTTGCAACACCATTTATTGAAAAGATTATCATTTTCCTATTACATTGCCTTTGATTTTTTGTCAGAGATCAGTTAACTATGTTTCTAAACGTCTGTTTCTGGGCTCTGTATTCTGCTCTATTTATCTATCTCTCTACTCTTTCACCAATGCTACACTGTCTTGACTACTGTAGCTTTATATTAATAACGTCTTGAGGTTATGTCTTGTAGTCCTCCCTTTAATAATTGTGTTGGCTATTTGGGATCTTTTGTCTCTCTATATAAACTTTGGAAGCAGTTTGTCAGTATCTTAAAAATAATTTATTGAGATTTTGGTAGGGATTACATTGACCTTATATATCTTATTCACTGATTGAGGTTCCCAGGGAGTATGTAGGCAATGCAAAACTAAGTTACAGATTGCCATGAGCACAGCTGTATTCCTGATTAAGCTTTACTTTGAGTTGAACTTTGGGACCTCAGTTTATTATGGAAAGAATTTCTTTTTAAACCTTCCCACTGTCCTCAAAAAGTCCTGGGCTGATTTTTGCTCTCCTTAACTAGTTATCTTTTTGCCTTTTCATACTGTTCATGGGGTTTTCATGGCAAGAATACCAAAGTGGCTTGCAGTTCCCTTCTCTAGGACAGGAAAGCCTGGCGTGCTGCAGTCCAGGGGGACATGACTGAGCGACTAAACTGAACTGATTTCTTAAAGTGAAACTTTAAATTTTCTAGGATTGGCAGATAAACTTGTGACTTTAGTACATTGCTTTTCTTTTGAAATTCTCTGTCTTTTCTCTTCCATTTGTCCTGGTAATTTCTTTCTATCTTTTCAGTTCTTTAGTGCTTTCAAAAGATATGTGTTACATTACTTTTGATTGTTTTCAGTATGGGTGATGGACCTCAGAACTTAGAAATCCAATAATATCTTCTACATTAATGCGAAATTTACATTCAATAAGTACATTTATGTATTTAATTTAAATGTAATTTTGTTTTATTAGCATTATTTATTATAAATTAAATTTCCTTGAAATATTTTAGTTTAATAATTATCAAAGATTGTCTCTTCTGGTTGGAAGAATAAAAATAATGTTTTAAACCCTCAGAGTCGTGTGGATGTGTACATGTCACAAAACCCAGCAGGAACATCTGTTCAAAATATGCTCCACTGGTGTCAGGTACACTAAAATATATTTTTAAGTGCATTTTGGTAAAATTTTTTTTAAACTACTTGCAGTTTATCTCACCATTCTAGGGATCTGGCCATTGCCATAGAATGATGAATTTAAGGGATATATTGAAATTATTAAAAATATGTATGATTCTTAAAAGTTTATAATATATGTTAATAATATAATCTATTAGATTCTCAGTTTAGGCAATAAGAGGAGTACAGTTATTTTCTATTTTACAAATGAGAAAATGTTCATTCAGAACAGTAGGCAAGGGATCAACTAGGCTATGCTCATGATTTAATATGCCCCATATATTTAAAACTTTTTCTTAAAAAACAAAACAAACAAACAAAAAAACTAAGACAAGAACTCAGGTCTCTCAATACCTACTCTTTCTCACTAGATTATACTTTCTCCTTGGTTAAATTGTGAACTCCATGAAGACTATGATCAAGTTTTGTTCAGTTATCTATTGTAAAACTAAGTTTGTGGCATATAGTAGATACTCAAGAATATTTGTTGAGTGAATATTGATAAAGAAACATTCAATATGAATGCCATCTTAATATTGAGAGCCAAGATAACATAAGAATATATATGCTTGAGATCAAAATATAATATATTGCATTCTTTCTCTAAATCTTACTGGCAGTAGGACATTAAATAAGATCAATAAATCTTTATGAATTCAGTTTCTTTCATTTTAAAAATAGAATTAATAATCATGCTCTGACCTAACAAAAATAACTATGAGAATTAAATAGGATAATGATTATGAGAGTGTCTTTAAATTTAATGAACACTAGATACATTTAAAATTTTACTAGTATTGATAAGACACTAATGAAAGAAATTGAAGATGACATGAACAGATGGAGAGATATTCCATGTTCCTGGGTAGGAAGAATCAATATTGTGAAAATGACTATACTACCAAGTACAATCTACAGATTGAATGTGATCCCTATCAAATTACCTACATTCTAATATGAGATATACAGACAGTAAACAACAAGCATAATAAATAAGTAAATTGTTAAAATAGTAGATGATGATAGAAGCTATGAAAAATAGGAGGAGAGGACCAGAGAGAAAAGATTAGGTATGCCAGGATTCAGTTGTCTACCTGAATAGGGAGGTTGGATTGAGCCTCAGTGAGATGGTAACATTTGAAAAGATTTAAAGGAAGTGAGAAGGTTAGCAGTGTGAACATGTGGAGAAAGAATATCCAGGTGGAAAAGCCCTTAGTCAGGAGCATTTCTGATAGGCACAGCTAAAAGGCTAGTGTGGCTAACGTGAGTGATTCCAGAAGAGAATAGTAGAAAACAGGGGCAAAAAAGTAAGAGGGAGTCAGAAAAGAACATTTGTGCCATGGTAAGGACTTTGACATTCTGTATCAAGTGGGTTAGCCACTGCAGGTTTTTGAGAAGGGAAGTGACTTACTATGATTTACACTGAAATGCAGAAAGGCAAAATGGTTGTCTAAGAAGGCCTTATGAATAGCTGAGAAAAGAAGCTAAAGGCGAAGGAGAAAAGGAAAGATATACCCATCTGAATACATAGTTCCAAAGAAGAGCAAGGAAAGATAAGAAAGCCTTCCTAAGTGATCAGTGCAAAGAAATAGGGGAAACAATAGAATGGGAAAGACTAGCGGTCTCTTCAAGAAAATTAGAGATACGAAGGGAATATTTCGTGAAAAGATGGGCACAATAAAGGACAGAAATGGTATGGACCTAACAGAAGCAGAAGACATTAAGAAGTGGTGGCAAGAATACACAGAACTATACAAAAGAGATCTTAATGACCCGGATAACCACGAAGATGTAATCACTCAGCAAGAGCCAGACTCCTGGAATGTGAAGTCAAGTGGGCCTAAGGAAGCATCACTACAAACAAAGCTAGTGGAGGCAATGGAATTCCAGCTGAGCTATTTAAAATCCTAAAAGATGATGCTGTGAAAGTGTTGCACTCAATATGCCAGCAAATTTGGAAAACTCAGCAGTGGCCACAGGACTGGGAAAGGCCAGTTTTCATTCCATCACAAAGAAAGGCAATACCAAAGAATGTTCAAACTACCACACATTTGCACTCATCTCAGTTCAGTTCAGTTCAGTTACTCAGTCATCTCCAACTCTGTGACCACATGAACTGAAGCAAGTAAGGCCTCCCTGTCAATCATCAACTCCCAGAATTTACTCAAACTCATGTCCATTGAGTTGGTGATGTCACCCAACCATCTCATCCTCTGTTGTCTCCTTCTCCGCCAACCTTAAATCTTTCCCAGCATCAGGATCATTTCAAATGAGTCAGTTCTTCGCATCAGGTGGCCAAACTATTGGAGTTTCAGCTTCAGCATCAGTCTTACCAATGAATATTCAGGATTGATTTTCCTTTAGGATGGACTGGTTGGATCTCCTTGCAGTTTAAGGGACTCTCAAGAGTCTTCTCCAAAACCACAGTTCAAAAGCATCAATTCTTTGGTGTTCAGCTTTCTTTATAGTCCAATTCTCACATCCATACGTGACTACTGGAAAAACCACAACTTTGACTAGATGGACCTTTGCTGACAAAGTAATGTCTCTGCTTTTTAATATGCCATCTAGTTTGGTCATAGCTTTTCTTCCAAGGAGCAAGTGACTTAATTCCAGGGCTGCAGTCACCATCTGCAATGATTTTGGACCACCCCCAAAATAAAGTCTCTCACTGTTTCCATTGTTTCCCCGTCTATTTGCCATGAAGTGATGGGACTGGATGACAAGATCTTAGTTTTCTTAGTGTTGAGCTTTAAGTCAACTTCTTCACTCTCCTCTTTCACTTTCATCAAGATGCTCTGTAATTCCTCCTCAGTTTCTGGAATGAGGGTGGTGTCACCTGCACATTGGAGATTACTGATATTTCTCCCAGAAGTCTTGATTCCAGCTTAGGCTTCATCCAGCCCAGCATTTCTCATGATGTACTCTGCATATAAGTTAAATAAGCACAGTGAAAATATACATCCTTGACATACTCCTTTCCCAATTTGGAACCAGTCTGTTCCATGTCCATTTCTAACTGTTGCTTCTGGACCTGCATACAGATTTCTCAGGAGGCAGGTCAGGTGGTCTGGTATTCTCATCTCTTTAAGAATTTTCTACAGTTTGTGGTGATCCACACAGTCAAAGGCTTTGACATAGTCAATAAAGCAGAAGTAGATGTTTTTTTTGTAACTCTCTTGCTTTTTCAATGATCCAACAAATGCTCGCCATTTGATCTCTGGTTCCTCTGCCTTTTCTAAATCTAACTTGAACATCTGGAAGTTCATGGTTCACGAACTGTTGAAGCCTGGCTTGGAGAATTTTGAGCACTACTTTGTTAGTGTGTGAGATGAGTGCAATTATGTATAGTTTGAGCATTCTTTGGCATTCCCTTTCTTTGGGATTGGAATGAAAACTGACATTTTCCAGGCCTGTGGCCACTGCTGAGTTTTCCTAATTTGCTGGCATATTGAGTGCAACACTTTCACAGCATCATCTTTTAGGATTTGAAATAGCTCAACTGGAATTCCATCACCTCCATTAGCTTTGTTCATAAAGAAAACATAGTGGGTTTCCTAGGGCCCACGTGACTTGGTATGCCAAGATGTCTTATTCTAGGTAATGAACACACCATCGTGATTATCTGGGTCATGAAGATTTCTTTTGTATATTCTTCTGTATATTCTTGCCACCTCTTCTTAATATCTTCTGCTTCTGTTAGGTCCATGCAATTTCTGTTCTTTAGTGTGCCCATCTTTGCATGAAATGTTCCCTTGGTACCTCTAATTTTCTTGAAGAGTAATAGTCTTTCCCATTCTATTGTTTTCCTCTATTTCTTTGCATTGATCACTGAAGAAGACTTTCTTTCCTTGCAATTTTTTAGAACTCCACATTCAAATGGGTATATCTTCTCTTTTCTCCTTTGACTTTCACTTCTCTTCTTTTCAGAGCTATTTTTAAACCCTTTGCAGACAACCATTTTGACTTCTTGCATTTCTTTTTCTTGGAGATGATCTTGATCCCTGCCTGTACAATGTCATGAGCCTCCATCCACAGTTCTTCAGGCACTTTGTCTATCAGATCTAATCCCTTGAATCTATTTCTCACTTCCACTGTATAATCACAAGAGATTTGATTTAGGTCATACCTAAATGGTCTAGTGGTTTTTCCTACTTTCTTCAATTTAAGTCTGAATTTGGCAATAAAGAGTTCATGATCTGAGCCACAGTCATCTCTCAGTCTTGTTTTTTCTGACTGTATAGAGCTTCTCCATCTTTGGCTGCAAAGAATATAATCAATCTGATTTTGGTATTGACCATCTTGTGACATCGATGTGTAGAGTCTTCTCTTGTGTTTTTGGAAGAGGGTGTTTGCTATGACCAGCACATTTTCTTGGCACAACTCTATTAGTCTTTGCCCTACATCATTCTGTACTTCAAGGCCAAATTTCCCTGTTATTCCAGGTATTTTTTGACTTTCTTCTTTTGTATTGCAGTCCCCTATAATGACATCTTTTTTGGATGTTAGTTCTAGAAAGTCTTGTAGGTCTTCATAGAACTGTTCAACTTCAGCTTTTTCAGCATTACTGGTCAGGGCATAGACTTGGATTACTGTGATATTGAAGGGTTTGCCTTGGAAATGAACAGAGATAATTTTTGAGATTGCACCCAAGTACTGCATTTCAGACTCTTTTGTTGACTATAATGGCTACTCCATTTCTTCTAAGGGATTCTTGCCCACAGTAGTAGATACAATGGTCATCTGAGCTAAATTCACCCATTTCGGTCGATTTTAGTTCACTGATTCCTAAAATGTCAATGTTCACTCTTTCCATCTCCTGTTTGACCACTTCCAATTTGCCTTGATTCATGGACCTAACATTCCAGGTTCCTATGCAGTATTGCTTTTTACAGTATCAGACTTTACTTCCATCACCAGTCACATCCACAACTGGGTGGTGTTGTTGCTCTGGCTTTGTCGCTTTATTCTTTCTGTAGTTATTTCTCCACTGATCTGCAGTAGCATGTTGGGCACCTACCAACCTGGGGAGTCCATCTTTCAGTGTTTTATCTTTTTGCCTTTTCATACTGTTTCATGGGGTTCTCAAGGCAAGAATGCTGAAGTGGTTTGCCGTTCTCTTCTCCCATGGACCACATTTTGTCAGAACACTCCACCATGACCTGTCCATCTTGGGTGGCCCTACACAGCATGGCTCATAGTTTCATTGAATTAGACAAGACTGTGGTCCATATGATCAGATTGGTTAGTTTTCTGTGATTGTGGTTTTCAGTCTCTGCCCTCTGATGGAGAAGGATAAGAGGCTTATGAAAGCTTCCTGATAGGAGAGACTGACTGAGAGGGAAACTGGGTCTCTTTCTGATGGGCAGTGCCATGCTCAGTAAATCTGTAATCCAATTTTCTGTTGTAGGGTGGGGCTGTGTTCCTGCCCTCTTATTTACCTGGGGCCAAATGATGGTGGAGGTGATGAAGATAATGGCAACCTCCTTCAAAAGATCCTATGCAAGCCCTGCTGGACTCAGTGCCCCCAACCCTGCAGCAGGCCACCACCGACCCACACCTCCACCAGAGACTCCTGGACACTCATGTGCAAGTCTAGGTCAGTCTCTTGTGGGGTCACTGCTCCTTTTTCCTGGGTCCTGGTGCACACAAGTTTCTGTTGGTGCCCTCCCAGAGTCTGTTTCCTCAGTCCTTTGTAACTTCTGGTGGCTCTATGGTAGGGTTAATGGTGACCTCCTCCAAGAGGGCTTATGCCATACCCAGGCCTGCTGCACCCAGAGCCCTGCCCCTGCGGCAGGCCACAGCTGACCCGTATCTCCGCAGGAGAACTCAAACCCAGTTCTGTCTCAGCGCCTGTGTTGTCTCTGGGTCCTGGTGCACACAAGCTATGTTTGAGCTCTGATTGTTTCTGGTAGGTATGGGCTTTGATTCTAAACACAATTTTGCCCCTCCTACCATTTTGCTGGGGCTTCTCCTTTGTTCTTGGATGTGGGATATCTTCTCAAAGTCGCTCCAGCACTGCACAGTCGCTGCTCCAGTGCCTACTATCTTGCTGGGGCTTCTGTGTCCTTGGACTGCACCTTGCCCTTCTCTACACTTATCTCATGCACTAGCAAAGTAATGCTCAAAATTCTCCATGCCAGGCTTCAAAGTACATGAACTGAGAACTTCAGATGTTCAAGCTGGATTTAGAAAAGGCAGAGAAACCAGAGATCAAATTGCCAACATCCGTTGCATCACAGAAAAAGCTAAAGAGTTACCAAAAAAATCCACCTACATCTGTTTTGTTGGTTATGCCAAAGCCTTTGATGTGTGGATCACAACAAATTGGAAAATTCTTCAAGAGATGAGAATACCAGACCACTTACCTGCCTCCTGAGAAACCTGTATGCAGGTCAAGAAGCAACAGTTAGAGCCAGACATCTAACAATGAACTGGTTCAAAATTGGGAAAGGAGTATGTCAAGGTTTTATATTGTCACCCTGTTTATTTAACTTATAAGCAGAGTGCATCAAATGAAATGCCAGACTGGATGAAGCACAGGCTGAAATCAAGATTGCCAGGAGAAATATCAATAACCTCAGATATGCAGATGACACCACCCTTATGGCAGAAACCAAGGAGGACCTAATGAACCTCTCAATGAAAATGAAAGAGCAAATGAAAATGCTGGCTTAAAATGCAACATTCAAAAACAAAGATCATGGCATCTGATCCCATCACTTCATGACAAATAGATGGGGAAACAATGACAGATTTTATTTTCTTGGGCTCCAAATTCACTGCAGATGGTGACTGAAGCAATGAGATTAAAAGACACTTGCTCCTTGGAAGAGAAACTATGACCAACCTAGACAGCTTATTAAAAAGCAGAGATATCACTTTGCCAACAAAGGTCAATGTAGTCAAAACTATGGTTTTTCATGTAGTTATGTATGGATGTGAGAGTTTGACCATAAAGAAAGCTGAGCGTGAAAGAGTTGATGCTTTTGAAATGTGGTGTTGGTGAAGCCTTGAGAGTCCCTTGTACCAGAAGAGTATCAAACCAGTCAATCCTAAAGGAAAGCAGTCCTAAATATTCATTGAAGGGACTGATTCTGATGCTGAAGCTCCAGTACTTTGGCCTCCTGATGCAATGAACTGACTCATTTGAAAAGACCCTGATCCTGGGAAAGATTTAAGGCAGAAGGAGAAGGGCACAATAGAGGATGAGACGGTTCTTTGGCATCACCGACTCGATGGATGAGTTTGAACAAGGTCTAGGAATTCATGATGGACAGGGAAACCTGGCATGCTGCAGTCCATGGGGTTGCAAAGAGTTGGACATGACTGAACAACTGAACTGAACACTTTTAAAAGAATGTTTTTAGCTTCTATGTTGAATAGATTATAGTGAAGCAAGAGTATAAGCAATGAGAAAGAGGAGATTATTGCAGCAATGCAAAAAGAATTGATGATAGCTTGCTCTGATATGTTCCCGGTAGAGGTGGTAAAAATTGTTAGATTCTGAATATGCATGTGTATATCATAAAAATGGAGCCTATAAAATTTAATCATGGATTCTTTGAGAAGTAAAAGAAATGAATCTTGGATGATCCAAAGTTTTTGTACTAAGTAATGAAAAGATGAAATTAATTTTGAAGGAGAGGGAGAAGTTTGATGATGGAATGGCTTTTGAGGAAAGATAGGATGTTCTGTTTTAGAGATATTATTTTAGACATTTAATTCTTGATTTTGAATAAGTTGTGTATAGAAGTCTAGAGGGCTTTCTGGTGGTCCAGTGGTAAAGAATTCACCTGCATTGCAGGAACCACAGGAGATGCCATAGGCGTTTGATCCCTGTGTTGGGAAGATGCACTGGAGGAGAGCAGGGCTAACTGCTCCAGCATTCTTACCTGGAGAATCCCATTGACAGAGAAGCCTGGCAGGCTACAGCTCTTAGGGTCACAAAGAGTCAGACTGACTGAAGCAGGAGCCTGATAGGAGTCTAGAATTTAGAAAAGACTTATAAAAGAAGATAAACACTTTGAATATGAATAACATTTAAAGCCAAGAGACTGGATGAGAAGACAAGTAGACTGAGTATAAATAGAGAAGAAAAGAGGAGTAAAGATTAAGTGATGAGACATGAAAAGATTAAGAGGTCAGCAGGAGAAGCTAAATTTGCCAAGGAAGCTTAAAAGAAGCACTGAGTGAAACAATGGAAAAAAAAAAAAGAAAAAATGAAGATCAAGATATCATGTTATTCTAGAAGTTAACTGAAGAAAAGATCTCAAGGATAAGGGGATAAATAGCTAATCAAATTCTACTCATAGATAAGATGAAAAAATGTCTAAGAATTGACCAAAATCTTACAAATGTTAATGTCATAAATAAACTTCGCCAATTTTGGAACTGTAGGGAAAGAAGTATTCTTGGGGAAAATCAGATTAGCAATCAGAGAAGAGTTTTAATATATAGGTTGATGATGGTATAACAGGTGATAGAGTTTTAAGAGTTGGGGAGTGTTGGGAGGAGATAAAATATGGGATATATAGAAACATAGACATTTTATCATTCTGGAGAAGATGAGTCACATGAGAAACTTAACCTTCTTGAAATGAAAACATTATCAGGAGGAAAACAGTCAAAATCAGATTAGACCTAATAGGTTCAAAGCTGGTGGTAAGGCTGCAAGTGTTAAGGGGTAAAGAAAGGGGTGACTTCTGGGACATGCTCTTGATCTTTGTTGTTTGAAGCAATAATTTTTAGGGCAGTGTCATCTTAGTCCTAACACGCTTAGTCCTAGACCTCTGTAGACACAGCTGAGAATTTCTGGGGAGGCCTAATATTACCCAAAACACACATGCCCCCTTTAATATGGTAAAAAGCCTTCAGGAGATGTGCATTTATATGAAGATGGTAGAATTATTGTCTGCAGATTTCCCTGCCCCCCACCTCCTAGCTCTTCCAGTTCTTACCCTGTGTATAGCAAGAGGAACAAAGAAGCCCACCTACACATATACTAATAGACTTAGTAGTACAAAGGGGCTTTTTGTGCAATGCATACCTAGCTTGTATCAGCTGCCATTGTAACAAAAAATGAGTATAGTCTTACTTTAAAATTTTTCTTTCAGCTTTTTAATTCTAGTCACTTGAAAGCTTTTGACTGGGGCAGTCCTGATCTGAACTTGGTTCATTTTAATCAGGTACATAATTATGTATAAATTAAAAATTATCTCCCTGATCAATTGAAATAATTTTTACTATTAAAGATTCATCTGTGAAACCCAAGAGTACAGTAGTACAGTGAGAAGGACCAGTAAACGAAGATCATTGTGATTTGTATCCATATGTTCATTTCCAACCAAAGTGGCTTTTCATATTCTCTATGTATTTTAACAAAAAATATCTTAGATAAATCTAGAGAAGTTGACAAGCAGTAGAATAATTCATCATCCCTCAAGAGGAAAAATACTGTATTTATAATGTGCATAGCTCTGAACTTTGGCTAAATAAGAAATAAAAAGCAAGCATACCATTGTTCTTGACCCTAAGACTGTTGTGTTTGGGAAGATAAGACAAACACATGTACTAATTAGAAAAAGTAGAAGTTACTGAGAAGCTGATAAAAACTGTCTGAGTATGATGACAAATGTCTTGAAATACTAGAACCCAAGTCTATCTACTTCAAAATTTATGCTTCTCCACCATACATTTCTGCCTTCACTAAGCTCCAATGCCTGATGTAGTTTGCTTGTGTAAATATTTGAAGTAAAATATAAAGATCTAACTCATTAAAATCATATTGAACTTGACTGCCAATGTTTATCATTTACTAATAAACTCATTTGAAAAGACCCTGATGCTGGGAAAGATTGAAGGAGGGAGGAGAAGAAAATGGCAAAGGATGAGATGTTTGGATGGCACCACATCCAAATGGACACAAGTTTCAGTAAACTCCGGGAGTTGGTGATGGACAGGGATGCCTGGCATGCTGCAGTCCATGGGGTTGCAAAGAGTCGTATACAACTTAACAACTGAACCGAACTGAACTGACATTGACAGTTATATAAGCCAAAGAAAATTTTGATACTCTGAATCACAAAAAACTCTAGTTTTAATTTTAATTTAATTAATAAGTAAAAATTACAATATTCTTTCATACTCATTGCTTCCTTAATAACAATTATTTTAGATTAAGCTTATTTTTAAATTGTACTTTATAATTTAAAGAACTAGTAAATAACACTTTATATGTATTATTCTCTGTGAAAACTCTTACCTTTACTTATTTGCATTTAGACAACTTCTCCATTGTACAATGTGACAAACATGAATGTGCCAACTGCAACTTGGAGTGGTGAAAATGACTTGTTGGCTGATCCTGAAGATGTTAAAATTTTACTTTCTGAAATCACAAATCATATTTACCATAAAACTATTTCTTACTATAATCATTTAGACTTTTTGTTTGGATTAGATGTATATCATCAAGTTTACAGTGAAATCATTGATATTATCCAAGACAACCCATAAAGAACCATGGTATCCTATGTTGAAGGATTTATATAATTTCTATTAAAATCCAATTATTTTGTTCTTACTATGTATACTTTTCCAGTTATTTATTTGAAGTCTGGAATTTTTTCTTCTTTTTTTGCATCGCCCCTTGGCTCTCCATTCATAAAGTAGTGGCATCTATTACACTAGGGGTAATGGCAGATTATAACTCAGCCCAAAGCAGTCTGTTGAGTTTCTAAGTAGAATGTAAATAACTAAAAATAGAAACAGTAGTCTTAAATATTTTCAATTATAGGAGAAGGTTTTTTTGAGAAAGGTGGAGTTTTTTCTTCAAAAAATATGAGAATATAAGAATTTTTAGAAATATGGAGTTTGGAAGAATACTTGCTGATATGAAAGCTAATTTTTCTGTAACCAAGTAGGACCTTTTGGAGGCTTCCCAGGACAGACCCTGCCCACCACCTCCCTGTCTTCTGGCTGTCTCATGTTTAGTGATCCAGGCCTGCCCTGAGTTACAAAAGGCTGGCTCAAGAATTAATGTTTAAAATAATGTGAATATGTAGCAACGACAAAAAAGAAATAGCAGTTGGGCCAGGAGAACTCATAACAATTTAAGCAATAAATCAGCCATATAGTAGATTCTTTACTTACTTCCTGAAGAACATTGTGTCTGATGCACACAACCTCTGATATGCAGATAACACCACCCTAATGCAGAAAGTGAAGAGGAACTAAAGAACCTTGATGAAGGTGAAAGAGGAAAATGGAAAAGTTGGCTTAAAATTCAACACTCAAAAAACTAAGATCATGGTATCTTGTCCCATCACTTCATGGCAAATAGATGAGGGAAAAATGGAAACAGTGACAGTCTATTTTCTTGGGCTCCAAAATCACTGTGGACAGTGTCTGCAGCCATGAAATTAAGAGATGCTTGCTCCTTAAAAGAAAAGCTATGACAAACCTAGACAGCATATGGAAAAGTAGAGATATCACTTTGCTGACAAATAGCTGTAGAGTCAAAACTATGGTTTTTTCAGTAGTCACATACAGGTGTGAGAGTTTGTCCATAAAGAAGGCTGAGTACCAAAGAAATGACATTTTCAAACTGTGGTGCTGTAGAAGACTCCTGAGAGTCTTTTGGACAGCAAGGATATCAAAACAGTCAATCCTAAAGGAAATCAACCCTGAATATTCAATGAAAGAACTGATGTTGAAGCTGAAGCTCCAACACTTTGGCCACTTCCAATGGGAAGAGCCAATTCATTGGAAAAGATCCTGATGCTGGGAAGGACTGAGGGCAGGAGGAGAAGGGCGGGGACAGAGGGTGAGATAGTTGGATGGCACCATCGAATGACTCAATGGACACGAATTTGAGCAAATTCTAGGAGATAGTGAAGGACAAGGAAGCTTGGTGAACAGCAGTCCATGAGACCACAGAAACAGACATAACTTAGCAACTGAACAACAAGATATTTTACAGACACTAAAGTGAAGTGAAGTGAAGTTGCTCAATCATGTCTGACTCTTTGCAACCCCATGGACTGTAGCCTACAAGGCTCCACTGTCCATGGAATTTTCCAGGCAAGTGTACTGGAGTGGGTTGCCATTTCCTTCTCCAGGGGATCTTCCCGACCCAGGGATCAAACCCAGGTCTCCCGCATTGCAGGCAGACGCTTTACCATCTGAGCCACCAGGGAAGCCCAAGACACTGAAGTTCCTACCAAATGGAAGATGCTGACTGCATGATGACCAAGAGCATGTAGCCCCCAGTCCAGCTGGATTGATGATGTTATCCCAAAGGACACCTGCCTGTTACCAATCATCAACCGATCAGAGAATTATGCACAAGACGATAATTTACTCTGTACTCTCTCCCTCACTTTGTCTTTAAAATTTGCTTTCCCTGAAATTCACTAGGGAGTTTGGGTCTTTCAGGCATTGCATGTACTATAATTTGCTCATTTTTATTACTGAGTAGAATCCCATTGTGTGGATATATGCTACATTCTATTTACCACACTTTATTGATTACAGTAATTTTACAGGAACTTGATAAAGTCTTGAAATCAGGGACAAGTCCTCCAATTTATTACTCTTTCTTAAAATTCTTGAATAATCTAAGTTCCTTGTCAATCATAGATTTTAGTAATAGCTTGTCAGTTCAGTTCAGTCGCTCAGTCCTGTCTGACTCTGTGACCCCATGAACCACAGCATGCCAGGCCTCCCTGTCCATCACCAACTCCCAGAATCCACCCAAACATATGTCCATTGAGTCGGTGATGCCATCCAACCATCTCATCCTCTGTCGTTCCCTTCTCCTCCTGGCCTCAATCTTTCCCAGCATCAGGGTCTTTTCCAATGAGTCAGTTCTTCACATCAGATGGCCAAAGTATCGGAGTTTCAGCTTCAACATCAGTCCTACCAATGAACACCCAGGACTGATCTCCTTTAGGATGGACTGGTTGGATCTCCCTGCAGTCCAAGGGACTCTCAAGAGTCTTCTCCAACACCACAGTTCAAAAGTATCAATTCTTCGGTGCTCAACTTTCTTTACAGTCCATCCTCTCACATCCATACATGACTAGTGGAAAAACCATAGCTTAGACTAGACGGACCTTTGTTGGTAAAGTAACACTTTTAAATATGCTGTCTAGGTTGGTCATGACTTTTCTTCCAAGGAGCAATTGTCTTGTCTTTTAATTTCATGGCTGCAGTCATCATCTGCAATGATTTTGGAGCCCCCCAAAATAAAGTCTGTCACTGTTTCCACAGTTTCCCCTTCTATTTGCCATGAAGTGAGTGGACCAGATGCCATAATCTTAGTTTTCTGAATGTTGAGCTTTAGGTCAACTTTTTAACTCTCTTCTTTCACTTTCACTAAGAAGCTCTTTAGTTCTTCTTCGCTTTCTGCCATAAGGGTGGTGTCATTTGCATATCTGAGGTTATTGATATTTCTCCTGGCAATCTTGATTCCAGCTTGTACTTCATCCAGTCCAGCATTTCTCCTGATGTACTCTACATATGAGTTAAATAAGCAGGTAACAATTTACAACCTTGACATACTCCTTTCCCTATTTGGAACTAATCTGTTGTTCCATGTCCAGTTCTAACTGTTGCTTCCGGACCTGCATGCAGATTTCTCAGGAGGAAGATCAGGAGGTCTGGTATTCCCATCTCTTGAAGAATTTTTTACAGTTTGTGGTGATCCACACAGTCAAAGACTTTGACATAGTCAAAAGAGCAGAAGTAGATGTTTTTTTGGAACTCTCTTGCTTTTTTTGAAGATCCAACATATGTTGGCCATTTGATCCCTGGTTCCTCTGCCTTTTCTAAACCCAGCTTGAACATCAGGAAGTTCACGGTTCACATACTGTTGAAGCCTGGCTTGGAGAATTTTAAGCGAAATGTCTGCTGAAATTTTTACTGCAGTTATATTCAACATATAGAAAAATTTGAGGAAAATTGACTGAGATAATGTCAGCATCAAGGTGGTGAAAGGTTTGCTTTTTTGTCCTCCCTTTTGACAACTAAACATTGGCAACCATGCACAAACAAAATATTTCTTTGAGGGTTGTGGAATCCAGCCCAAGGGACCTAGGAGAAACCTCATTTCCTGTGTATCTGGTAACAGGCAAGTATACCTCCATATGGGCTCCAGAATTAGCCAAAGCCAGCAAGCCTGCAGTGGTCTCTAAGCTGAGGTTGGGGAAAACCTGGGAATGTCATCTTGGGCAGAAACCCCCAGACCTTATAGAAATTCAGCCATCTGGAAGGAAGATTTCAGTATACCACTGGAGAACAACAAAAAACCAAAGTCCCCATGAGTTTGGGCACATTGGAGAGGTTAAGAATTTTGTTAGGGCTGCCACTATACTTTGTCACACATTTAAAATTTTAGGAGGGTAGAACTCATGTTGTGTGTTCTTAGCACAATAAAATAAAATTTCAATAGACATAAAACTTCATTTTGTTTTTATATGCTAGATTTGGTATGTCATTTTCTGAATAACTATAATAACTCTCAAAAACTCTGATAAAAATTGTTTTGCGCAGAATTTTCAAAAGTATACTAGTAGGACTTACTGGCTGTTTTAAGATAAATGGACATCTTTATGAGCTAAATGCTCCTACCCAAGTCATGGTGAAAGACTTGACAGCTAGAGTCTGGATTTTTTTTTTTTTTCCCAGTTGCTCAGTCCTGTCTGACTTTTTGCGACCCCATGGACTTCAGCCCTCCTGGCTCCTGTGACCATGAGATCCTCCCAACAAGAATACTAGAGTGGGAAGTCATTCCCTTTTCCAGTGGATCTTCCCTACCCAGGGATCCAGTCCAGGTCTCCTGCATTGCAGGTGATTTCTTACCCTCTGAGCTACCAGGGAAGCCCAGAGTCTGGAATACTCAGAGAATAAAGATACAAGGAAAGCAGAGTTTGACTAGCTGATAGATCAAGGAGAAAGTATCTCTGAGGATGGTTTTGGAGCCAGATCCTTGTGTGAATTGACTGTTAATGCAGTATTTGACTTTCAATTTGACAAACATAAAAACTTACCTGAAATGTAACCACTGAACATTCTTAGGAAAGGTCATCCAAAATACACAGATACATGTATATAAATATAGATAGAGAAGGGAAAAAAAGAATTAAATTTTTTACTTATCCAGGAAGCAGAAAGCATCCACATTTGGTGACAGTAAGTATGACACTCTGGCACAGTAAAATTTATTTATTTTACTTTAAAAATTAATATATTTAATCGTGAAGTTTAGTTCTATTTTAGGTAAAATATAATTCTCCATTAAAATTTTCAGCCTTGATTATATGCATATAAACCTTTTATGAAAAAGTTTCTTTCCTCTTTTTCTACTTCTCTAGGGACTTAATTTTGGAGAATTTGAAAAAGGAAAGACTAAGCAGTGCTCTGAATGTGTAACAGGAGCAGGCTGCCTTGCCACTGCTCTAGCTCTTAGTTTCTAACTTAAAATGAAATCCGACTTATTCTCAAATCAGTAAGGGGAGAGTGGCCCTCTAATAAAATATCTATGAGAAGACAGAAGGTATTTGAAAACATATTCAGTATTTGTTAGCAAATGGATGTGGCGTCTTCTGAAAAATTCATTTATTTTACTAACTCCAATAAGATACAAGGAATGTTTCCGGGGTTTATAGTTATCAGAAGAGGCCAGGTTGGAACTTGACCAGATTAGGTCCCTCACAGGCACCAATCTTGGTAGCCTATGGAGGTCATCCTCTTTTACTCTCTCCCTTTCACCCCCAAATCTTAATTTCCCTTCAGCCTTCTCTCTTAGGCTAGCTCTACTCAAAATCTGGGGGCTTTGAGTTGAGATCTTTACAGTCTTTGGCCTAAACAGCAAACACTAATTTTTAGTACTTTAAGACTAAGGAGCCTTTGATGAGGTTTGTACAGTGAGTGAGAAAGAATTTTATTATATTGTTGAGGAAAACATAAGGGACCATCGGTAGCTTTTAGGAAAAGTGGTATCATTTATTTTTTCATTTAATTTTAACTGTCCTTTCGAAAGTGTAGTGCTATTACAACAAGACATTGAATTTGAAGAGTACTCCTAATAATATGATTAACTTTTATTTATTGAACAGCAAATACTTATTAGAACCAAGGACTGAGCAGGATGCTCTATATCTACATTGTTACCTAGTCATTCTTCTTTCTGAATAAGTCTAAAGTTTCAGTTCACCTATGGGATTTTAAGAGCAAACATGTAGGCCTTGAGTCGACCAAAAGTAGAAGGGACCGAGAAATGCGTGGACATTACAGGTGAGAGAGCAAGTAGAGAGAGCTGGTGCTGCTAAACTATCACTAGAGTATATGCACCTCAAAGGCAGAAAACATGCCATTCCTTCATGGATCCCTCAGGCTAAACTTTTTCCTGGTGAAAAAATAGGCCAGGTTTAGAGTAGAAGACTATGGAGCAGGAAACTAAATTTCTGAAACTTTGAAAAATTATTGGGCTGTGAATGGACACAGTGGAGCATTTCCAAGGTTGGGTGAGAGTGTGGTTATGCTTGTTAATGTAGTTGTCCTTTAGTGAAACTATTAGAGAGAGGTGAAGAATTGCTGTAGATCTTTACAGTAGTATACATCATGTGTATTACAGTGAGTGAAACATTTAATAGGTCATTTTGAATCCAGACATTTTAAAGCAAAAATACAAAAATTTATTTGTTTTGGCAGTGTTTGAATAACACTTGGTCTGCCTTTTTGAGGGGATTAATGTGAGTTCTCACATATAAAACAGGCACTAAATCAGGGATCACCTTGTTTTATTTATAAGTTCAACAAAGATCAGTCCAGGTATTAAAACTCTTTCCCTTCTCTGACAGATGGTTTATCATTTTCCTAGGACTGTCATAACAAAATAGCACAAAGTAGGTAACTTAAAATAATAGAAAATTATTACCTCACAGTTTGGAAGCTAGAAGTCTGAAATCAAGGTCTTTGCAGAACCATACTCCCTCTGAAACTTGTAGTGAAAGAATCCTTTATTGTCTCTTCCGAGATTCTCGTGGTTTGCTAGCAGTCTTTACCATTCATTGGCTTACAGCTATATAGCTCCCACCTATGTCTTCTCTGCCACTTGGCATTCTCCCTGCATGTCCTTGTCTTCATGTGGTAATCTTCTTTTAAAGACTGGTCTTTTAAAGACTGGTCTTATAAGATCTGAGGCTCACCCTTCTCCAGTATTACCTCATCTTATTACATCTGCAATAACCTTATATACATATGCAAAAACATTCCAGGGTATTGAGTGTTAGAATTTAAACCCTTTTTCAGGGTGGTGTGGTGGAGAGACACAATTCAACCTATAACATATAGTAAATGGTAGCTCTGAAATAAAATCTACAGGTGGGTAGGTAAAAGGTCCTCTGAGGAAATATGTACACAACTGAAAGGAAATAACCAGGAAAACAGAAGTGTTATAAAACCATCTAATAGGCAAGGCAGTAAAGAACCAGAGGATATGGTAACAAACAAAAGCTCTCTGAAGTAAATAGCAAGGCAGCACAAGAACCCTGACTTTATATTGAAACATTTACTGCATCATGCTAATAACTTTTTTCCTTAGTAGGTTGAAAATGTGGTGGTTACTTAAAACAATGTGTGTCCTCCATGTGTTTGGAAATGCATTTTGTTTTCCTTGGGGAAAAAAGCTAACAATCCTGAGGCCAATATGGATGTTGTAAGTTATTACTCTCACTAATTAAGAAAACACCTCCAAAGACTGTCACTATTACTTTCATTCATTCTTTTAAAATTTCTTTTGTTATAAAATCTGAAAGCTCTGCTTACATAATATATGTTACCCTACCAATAAGAAATTCTACTTTAAGAATCATAAAATTGGCCAAGTAAACTCATACAACTAAATGTTCTGTCTTTTCTACATTCAGAGTCAGATAATTTCCTACTGGGGTTGCCCAAGTGAAGAGTATAAAGTTTTCATTGCAGATGGTTACATCCTTCAGCTCAACTGGATTCCTAATGGGAAGAATAATGTTAATTATTTAGGTAGAATTTATGTGATGGAAAAAGCTGAGTGTCTCAAATCTTGAATCAAATACAATTCAATCAGATATATTCTAATCATAGAACATGAGATTAACTTACTCATAAAGAAACATCAAACCTTCTTGAACATTATGCTGAGGATCTGAATGGCACTTGATTTACACTGACTTCTGTAACAAAGTGGAGCACACACTGGCCTGTGAACTTGATTTGGTAAACTGGGTGGATATTCAGAGTCTCTGAATAGAAGCTCCACCCAGAATTTTCAACCAGTTTTTCTCTGGTATTCTTCGGTTTACCCAAGTGTGTATTATCATTGCTCTTCCTGGTGTAATAGCATAGTTCTGGTTCACTCCTCTTTTCTGCCTTAAGTGCTTACAGCAAGCATTATTCAAGCTTAGGAGGATACCTTTTATTTTTTCTTTGATTGTCTGCACATGAGATTTTAAAGACCCAAAGCATTCCTGTTTCTGGAGATTTCTCTTTCATTTTTTCATGAAGTGTAAACTCTTTATATAGTTATATAAAAAATATAAATTGTAAGCCCTAGAAATTAAAATCAGTAACTAAGGAAAAGCATGCTCCAGGAAGTGGGATAAGAAGAGGACATGGGACCCCATAGATGATGTTGCAGTTCTTCTTTTGCTCTGAAGATTAAGGAATAATATCAGTATTCAGTGTGTGTGTGTGTGTGTGTGTGTGTGTGTGTGTGTTTGTGTGTGTGTGTGCACACGTGCTCAGTTGTGTCTGAGTCTTTGTGAACCCATGGATTATAGCCCACCAGGCACCTCTGTCCATGGGATTTCCCAGGAAAGAATACTGGAGTGGGTTGCCGTTTCCTTCTCTGGGTGATGTTAGCATAAGATAAATATAATGAATAGTTAGCACATTTCTTTTGGATACAATCCAATCAGTCCTAACTGTATTAAAGTGACTTGAAGACCTTTGCTATACTTTCAGATATATTTTTCTGCTATCAAATACTTTCAATGCTTTCTTTTCAGTCCAAAAGCCAGTTGTGTTCCTACACCATGGTGTGCTTATAACTGCCAGCACTTGGGTTTCCAATCTTCCAAACGACAGCCTAGGCTTCCTTCTGGCAGATGCTGGTTATGATGTGTGGCTGGGGAGTGTCAGAGGACTACCTGGTCCAGGAAACACTTATACCTAGATCCAGATTCTAAAGAACTCTGGGCTTACCAGTAGGGGAAAAGGTCTGTATTGTTTCATTTTGATATAAAATGTGCTAAATCTGTGTTTAAATTAATAATATTGATATAATTTTGTAGAACTTGGAAGGTATTTCAATGGAATAAAAGTATTTCATTAACATATGCAACTTGAATAATATTTTAAAACATTTTAAAGGTTTATATGTAAAAGTTATTCTAGACTTTAGTTTGTGTGGTTATTAATGCACCTAAGAATTTCCTGAGGGCTCAGTGGTAAAGAATCCATCTGCCAATGCAGGAGACCTGGGTTCAATCCCTGGGCCAGGAAGACTCCATGGAAAAGGAAATGGCGACCCACTCCAGTGTTCTTGCCTGGGAAATCCAACAGAGAGAGGACTCTAACAGGCTATAGTCCTTGGGGTTGCAAAAGAGCCTGACACAACTTAGAGTCTAAACAACAACAAGAATTAAAATGAAAATATGTCTGAAAGACATCATTTCCTATTATTCCCCAGATTCTAAAGAATTCCCCAGCTTCCCTCCAAAAAACCTGTCCTTTTCATCCTAGGGGACTGGAATGCAAAAGCAGGAAGTCAAGAAATACCTGGAACAACAGGCAAGTTTGGCCTTGGAGTACAAAATTAAGCAGGGCAAAGGCTAACAGAATTTTGCCAAGAGAATGCATTGGTCATAGCAAACACCCTCTTTCAACAACACAGGAGACATCACCAGATGGTCAATACTGAAATCAGATTGATTATATTCTTTGCAGCTGAAGATGGAGAAGTTCTATACAGTCAGCAAAAACAAGACCAGGAGCTGGCTGTGACTCAGATCATAAACTCCTTATTGCCAAATTCAGGCTTAAATTGAAGAAAGTATGGAAAACCTAGACCATTCAGGTACAACCTAAATCAAATTTCTTATGATTAAACAATATAAATGATAAATAGAATCAAGGGATTAGATATGATAGACAGAGTGCCTGAAGAACTATGAACAGAGGTTCCTAACATTGTACAGGAGGTGGTGATCAAAACCACCCCCAAGAAAAAGAAATGCAAAAAGTTTGTCTGAGGAAGACTTACAAATAGCTGAGAAAAGAAGAGAAGTGAAAGGCGAAGGAGAAAAGGGAAGATATACCCATCTGAATACAGAGTTCCAGAGAATAGCAAGGAGAGATAAGAAAGCCTTCTTAAGTGATCAATGCAAATAAATGGAAAAATAAGAATGGGAAAGGCTTAGAGATCTCTTCAAGAAAATTAGATACCAAAGGAACATTTCATGCAAAGATGGACACAATTAAGAACAGAAATGGTATGGACCTAACAGAAGAAGAAATTAAAAAGTGGTGGCAAGAATACACAGAAGAACTATGAAAGAAAATCTTAATGACCCAGATAATCACGATGGTGTGATCACCCCACTAGAGCCAGACATCTTGGACTGCGAAGTCAAGAGGACCTAAGGAAACATCACTATGAACAAAGCTAGTGGAAGTGATGGAATTCCAGTTGAGCTATTTCAAATCCTAAAAGATGATGCTGTAAAAGTGTTGCACTCAATATGCCAGCAAATTTGGAAAACTCAGCAGTGGCTACAGGAATGGAAAATGTCAATTTTCATTCCAATCCCAAAGAAAGGCAATGCTAAAGAATGTCCAAACTACTTCACAATTGCGCTCATCTCACACACTAGCAAAGTAATGCTCAAAATTCTTCAAACCAGGCTTCAACAGTACATGACCTGAGAACTTTTTGATATTTAAGATGGATTTAGAAACTGCAGAGGAACCAGATCAAATTGTCAACATCTGTTGGATCATAGAAAAAGCAAGAGAATCCCAGAAAAAACATCTGCTTCACTGACTACATTAAAGCCTTTAACTGTATGGATAATAACAAACAGTAGAAAATTCTTAAAGAGATGGGAATACCAGACCACCTTACCTGTCTCCTGAGAATTCTGTACGCAGGTCCAGAAGCAACAGTTAGAACTAGACATGGAACAACAGACTGGTTCAAAATTGTGAAAGGTGTAGGTCAAGGCTGCATATCATCCCCCTGCTTGTTTAACTTATAAGCAGAGTACATTATGAGAAATGCTGGGCTGGATGAAGCTCAAGCTGGAATCAAGATTGCTGGGAGAAATATCAATAACCTCCAATATGCAGGTGACACCACCCTCATGGCAGAAACTGAGGAGGAATTACAGAGCCTCTTGATGAAGGTGAGAGTGAAAACGCTGGCTTAAAACTCAACATTCAAAACACGAAGTTCATGGCATCTGGTTCCATCGCTTCAAGGCAAATAGATGGGGAAACAAAGGAAACAGTTACTGACTTTATTTTCTTGTGCTCCAAAATCACTGTAGATAGTGATTGAAGCCATGAGATTAAGACACTTGCTCCTTGGGAAAAAAGCTATGACAAATCTAGACAGTGTTTTAAAAACCAGAGATATCACTTTGCCAATATAGGTCCATATTGTCAAAGGCCAGTATAGTCAAAGCTATGGTTTTTCCATTAGTCATGTATGGATGTGAGAGTTGGACCATAAAAAAGGGTGAGAGGCAAAGAATTGATGCTTTTGAACTGTGGTGTTTTAGAAGACTCCTGAGAGTCCTTTGTACCGCAAGTAGATCAAACCAGTCAGTCCTAAATAAAGTCAATCCTAATATTCATTGGGAGGACTGATGATGTAGCTGAAACTCCAGTACTCTGGCCACCTGATCAAAGAACTGACTCATTGGAAAAGACCCTGATGCTGGGAAAGATTGAAGGCAGGAAGACAAGGGGACGACAGAGGACAAGATGGTTGGATGGCATTACTGACTCAATGGACATGAGTTTGAGCAAGCTCTGGGAGGTGGTGAAGGGCAGGGAGGCCTGGCTTGCTGCAGTCCATGGGGTTGCAAAGCTGGACACAACTGACCCACTGAACAACAACTCCAGTTTCCCAAACATTCATCACGTTGCCAACCCACCACTACTTTTTGCTTTATTTTTTTTCAGAGAAATGTAGAGAAGAGAGGAAAAGGCAAGGGTAAATATGTACATGATTACTTTTTACCACAGCATGTATGCATGCTAAGGCCCTAAGTCGTGTTTGACTCTTTGTAACCCCGTGGACTATTCCCCACCAGGCTTCTCTGTCCATGAATCATTCAGGCAAGAATACTTGAGTGTGCTGCCATTTCCTCCTCCGGGGTTTTATCACAGAAAAATCAAATAATATAATAGCATCAACTTTCAGCAGTTGCCAAAAATAACTTGACTTTCTACTTTTACTCCTGTATACCTAGAAATGATTATAACATATTGCATATTTTGGCTTTCCTGTCACTCACTTGACAATGATTTTTGTCTACTATGTATTTTTAAATAGTATATTTCTCATAATTCTCTTATGGGAAAGCCATAAAATGCTATATCTTAGAAGTTGGGCTCTAGAACAAGAGCACTCTGAAATTTAGTCTATCACATATTGGTTATGCTCACAGACACATTTCCTGTTTCCTCCGTTCTAAAATGTCCATAGTTATACCCTTAGGTCAAAGGTATTTTGTGGGCTTGGAATGAAGTGGTGCTTAGAAGAAGGTAACATGTTAGTAGCTAACAAAGAGGAGGTGTGGAATCAGTGTTAGTTCTTATGATCCAGGTGTCCCTACAGACGGCTTTTTAAGTCCATAATTTAAGATATGAAGGTAACTTTCCTATTATAATAAAGAATTAAAACAAGTTTTATTCATTTTGTTTCATGCAGTTTGATGAAATGATAAAATGTGATCTTACAGCCACCATTGATTATATCATGAAGAAAACAGGACAAAAGCAAATTTATTATGTGGGCCATTCCCAAGGAACACTTACTGGTATGCTAAGAAATAATGAAATGCGATTATGCTATAATTTTTATTTTTAAAATAACAGAAAACTTTTCTTTTTAAAAAGAATTTATTTTAGAAAGTATACTTATTCATTACAATTATTTAGAACATACAGACAAGCCAAAAAGGAATAATATTAAAAGCCAGTGAGTATTATTTTATTATGGCATATAGGTGTATGATCCTTTAAAAATAATTAATGGATGTCATCATCTATTAATGTGATCTTTCCAATCATACCACACATTCTAAACAAGATGTATGTGTTAGAGTTACCTAAGATTCTCTACAACTGGAATTTCCAAGACTGAAGACTTGGCATGTGTGTTTAAAAATTTTTTTTTCCCATAGTGCTCTCTTTAAAAAAAATATGTTTATTTATTTATGGGTGTGCTGGGTCTTTGTTGCCACATGGGATTTTCTTCAGTTGTGACAAGTGAGTGCTACTCTCTGGTTGGGGTGTGTGAGCTTCCCACTGTGGTGGCTTCTGGAGTTGCAGAGCACAGGCTCTAGGGCATGTGGGCTTTAGAAGCTGCAGCATGTGGACTCCGTAGCTGTGGCTCCTGGGCTCTAGGGCACAGACTCAGCAGTTGTGGCACACAGGCTTAGTTACATGTGGGATCTTCTGGGATCAGGGATCAAACCTGTGTCTCCTGCACTGGCAGGTGGATTCCTCACTACTGAGTCACCAGGGAAGCCCTTACAGTGTTTTCTTAACAGAAAGTTGATGTGTTGCTACTCCTTAGGAAAAGTCTGAAGTTTGGTTGGTATGGTTTCTTTGATCAGTGACATTCTGCTGCCCAGTGAGTTTTGTTTGCACTTTGCCTGGGATCTCATCTAGGGTAGTATGAGGCATATTAATTTACATCCTGAAAGACCAGATGCTTCAAAACTTTTCAGTTGGACAGTAAAACGTTTCTAATTACTTAAAGTATTCATTCTTTAAATGTGCAGTGTATCTACTATTTGAAATATACTTTGTTGGCTGGTATTTGCAATGTATATTATACACTAAAGAAACATCATTTTCTCAAAGCTCACAATCTAATAAGGCAAGGTTTGTCTCCCTCATCACTACTGGTGTTTTGCTGGGGGTCAGAGTTGGGGCTTCCCTTGCATAGTAGGATACTTGCACTGTCCCCTTCTGTCCTTGCAGTTATGATAACCAAAATGTCTCCAGACTTTTCCAGATGACCCTTGGAGACAAATCATCACTATTGGAGAACTGCTGCAAAAGGGATGATGTTTTCAGCAGGCCTATAGTCAGTCAAATGAACCAGAATGAGGAGAGTGTAGAGGAGAGAGTTAAATAACCCAGCATAAGAGGCCAGGCTCTTAGGGCTCATAATACTTTATGGGCACCTCAAAATATTTAATTACTTTCAAAATCAAAAGAGTAGAGGAATATAGTTCATTCTGGATTATGTTCATGTTTATGTCAACACAGTCACAAAATATGGTTTTTACATAGATTTGGGGTGGGAGTGGGGAGGAAGGGACCTGTGAAGACAAAAGCATCTGGACCTTGAAAGTAATCATGTGGCCATGGAAGTAAACATTTCCTTTGATCACAATTATTAGGGAGGATTTTGTGATAAAAAGAAAGAATGTTGAACTGCACCTTGAATATGGATGGTCTCTTGAAAGAAAGATGGCCCAACCTCTCTTTTAGAGAAGAGGCCAGAAGAGTAGAGGATGTATCTAGACCTCAGTAAGTGTAAACCACATTTAAAGTAATAAGTGGAGGCAAAAGCAGGTGGAACAGCCCAGAGAGGAAACTATCCCACGACATTGCAATTCTACTCCTGGGCATTTGTAAAGAAAAAGAAAAAAACAAAACACAAAACTATAATTCAAAAAGATGGAAGTAAAAGCAAAACTAAACAAATGGGACCTAATGAAACTTAAAAGCTTTTGCACTACAAAGGAAACTATAAGCAAGGTGAAAAGACAGCCCTCAGATTGGGAGAAAATAATAGCAAATGAAGAAACAGACAAAGGATTAATCTCAAAAATATACAAGCAACTCCTGAAGCTCAATTCCAGAAAAATAAATGACCCAATCAAAAAATGGGCCAAAGAACTAAACAGTCATTTCTCCAAAGAAGACATACAGATGGCTAACAAACACATGAAAAGATGCTCAACATCACTCATCATCAGAGAAATGCAAATCAAAACCACAATGAGGTACCATTACACGCCAGTCAGGATGGCTGCTATCCAAAAGTCTACAAGCAATAAATGCTGGAGAGGGTGTGGAGAAAAGGGAACCCTCTTACACTGTTGGTGGGAATGCAAACTAATACAGCCACTATGGAAAACAGTGTAGAGATTTCTTAAAAAACTGGAAATAGAACTGCCATATGACCCAGCAATACCACTCCTGGGCATACACACCAAGGAAACCAGATCTGAAAGAGACACATGCACCCCAATGTTCATCGCAGCACTGTTTATAATAGCCAGGACATGGAAGCAACCTAGATGCCCATCAGCAGAAGAATGGATAAGGAAGCTGTGGTACATATACACCATGGAATATTACTCAGCCATTAAAAAGAATTCATTTGAATCAGTTCTAATGAGATGGATGAAACTGGAGCCCATTATACAGAGTGAAGTAAGCCAGAAAGATAAAGAACATTACAGCATACTAACACATATATATGGAATTTAGAAAGATGGTAACGATAACCCTATATGCAAAACAGAAAAAGAGACACAGAAGTACAGAACAGACTTTTGAACTCTGTGGGAGAAGGTGAGGGAGGGATGTTTCGAAAAAACAGCATGTATATTATCTATGGTGAAACAGATCACCAGCCCAGGAGGGATGCATGAGACAAGTGCTCGGACCTGGTACACTGGGAAGACCCAGAGGAGTCGGGTGGAGAGGGAGGTGGGAGGGGGGATCGGGATGGGGAATAAGTGTAACTCTATGGCTGATTCATGTCAATGTATGACAAAAGCCACTGAAATGTTGTGAAGTAATTAGCCTCCAACTAATTAAAAAACAAAACAAAACAAAACAAAAAAAACCAAAAAGATGCATGTACCCAAATGTTCCTTACAGCACTATTTACTATACCCAAGATATGGAAGTAACTTATATGTCCATCCCAGATGAATGGATAAAGAAGTTGTGATACATATTTACAATGGAATATTACTTAGCCATTGAAAAAAATGGAACAGAGAGAGCTAGAGATTATCATACTGAGTGAGATGTCAGATAAAGACAAATATGATATGATATCACTTATACATGGAATCTAAAAAAGAAAATCATGCAAATGAACTTACTTACCAAGTAGAAACGGACTCACAGACTCCAAAATCAAACTTATGGTTACCAAAGGAGAAAAGTGAAGGGGGAATAATAAAAAGGAAGGTTGGGATTAACATATACACATTATTATATATAAAATGGAAAATCAAAAAGAACCTACTATAAAGTGCAGGGAACTCAGATCAATATTTTGTAATAATTTATATGGGAAAAGAATCTGAGAAAGAGTATATGTAAAACACTGAATCACTTTGCTATACACCTGAAACTAACACAACATTATAAATCAACTATACTACAATATAAAATCAAACCAAATGAAATTTTAAAAAATAATCCTGAAAGTCTAGGGAAATTCTTCAGTGGGAGGAGAAATGATTCATTGTACCCAGATTTTTTACTAATGAAATAAAACAACAGTTTTCACTAAATATTAAATTATAGAATTAGCAACCACAGGGAGATTGGGAAAAAGACAAACAAAATGGAATTACAAGAAATTAATCTTGTATTAGCGTGCAGAGTAAATTGTAGAGAAGACCTTTAGAGACCACTCTGGAATATATGGTAAAGATAGTAACCCTATTATGTAATCATAGGTAAACTAGCCAAGTAACAATGAAAAGTTGAGGCAAGACAGAATTCAAGTAAACTAGTCTATTTTCTTGTTTATTTTCAGCTTTTGGAGCATTTTCAATAAATCCACAACTGGCTAAAAAGATTAAAATTTATTTTGCACTGGCTCCAGCTACTTCTATTAAAAACACAATTTTACTGCATCCTCTTACTTTCACCAAACCAACACAATTAAAGGTTTGTGATTCATTATAACATATGCTTATAGTTTTCAAAATGAGAAAATGTGAATAATACTGAAGAAGAGAGATGCTTACATAGCCCCCTGCTGGATTAAAATGTTCCATTTTCCTCACTGGCTTGGGTATGTAATGCAGCATTCTCTGGAATTTGATGATGCATTCTGCATTGTTCTCAGCCTCACATCACCCAGCTTATTTTACCTTTCCCTTATATCTATCATCAGTCTTTTGAAATCATTATTAGTCCTTTTTTCCATATGCAAATCCATAATCTGTATTTTTCTTTCAAGTTTTGTGTGCGTCTGTGTTAGTTGCTCAGTCATGTCTGACTGTTTGTGACCCCATGGACTGTATAGCCTGCCAGGCTCCACTGTCCATGGAATTCTCTGGAATTCTACTGGAGTAGGTAGCCATTCCTTTCTCCAGGGGATCTTCCCCACCCAGGGACTGAACTCCAGTCTCCTGAATTGCAGGCAGTTTCTTTACTGCCTGAGCCACCAGGAAAGCTCCTTCAAGTTCTACTATCATGTAATTTCGTTTTAATTTTACACACTGACATGTCATAAGGTTGGATGGGTTTTTCCCCTTTCAACTTCCTTTCTGTTTGCTGCCACCTTGTCTCTATCTACTCTAAGGTCTCTCCATTATATTTACTTGTAGGCATTATTTTACTTGTGTATTTAGTGCAAGAATATTGTAGAAATTACCATAATGAAAGATAAATAAAATTACTGGAAATCCTACTGTCATAGTAATAACAACAGCCATTTGGTCAGTGTATGTTTGACTTCATGAAAACAACTTAAATTTTCAAAATTTTAGTCTTTGTAATGGGTGCAGGGTTGTTTCTTATCATGCATTTAATTTGTGTTAATCTATTGAATAATGATTGAGCATTTTCCAACTGTGTACTTGCTTCCATAAATTCCCTTTCCTCAGAGCTTACAACTTTTACTATTTATTTTTTCAGCTATACATATATATGTATATATATACACATATCATTAAAATATAAGTAACTTTGTATGTCTTTGCTATGTTTTCTTTTATATAATGTGTTGACTATCTGTGGGCTTAGGTATGTCATTAAAATGGAAGCAATTACTTTCTTAATCTTATTTCTAACTTACTTATCCCACTCGTGTTGTTGAATAGACATGTCATCCTTATGAAAATCTTTTGTAGTAATTCTGGAATCTTGCATAGATGCAAGACTTTTTTTTGCCTGGGGCTGCTCTGCCCCAGTGAGGGTTGAGCACGAGGGTTGAGCAGTGAGGGCTGAGCTCCACCACGAAGGTGGTGGAGCTGCTTGGCTTGCGGGGACCCTGGCAGCAGTGTGCAGGGACACAGACTGCCTCTGCTGCAGAGTTATGACTCTATCAGTCTTTTTTCAAGCCTCTTGTAGCTGGCAATCAGAAGGCCTCTTTCGCCAGTCTTTTTCCGTAGCTCTGCACATTCAGGCACTTAGAGGGCTCCCTTGCCTGGAGTCCTTCTCTGCTGTTAGGTGCATCAGGCACATAGATGGGCCCCCTGGCTGGAGTCCTACTCTGTAGTTCAGTGCATCAGGCATTTGATGGGCCAGCCTCTCTTTGTTCAGCTGCCATGCTGGCATGTGGGGAGAGAGAGGTGTGAAGATGGCTCCACCCACCATGCGTGACTCAGCAAAATCGCCACGCTTCCATGGCTGCCCAGCTTTTCCTCCACAGGCATTTCCCACCACAGTCTCCACCCTCACATCCCCTAGATCCGTCTCTCCACAGTCAACAGCAGCCCTCACCCTGGGATTGCTCCACAATACCTAAACTCCAGCTCCCAGCTGCTGTGCCTTCCAAGGAACCTGCACTCCTGTCCAGGGTATGTATGGTTACAGCAAGGACTGTCTGCTTCTCATTCCATTTAGGCTGCCACAGATCAGCTGTTTCACTTTCAGCCTTAAATGTTTCTCCTCTGACACAGACAATTGCCCCGATGTGGGGCTTGAACCCCTGCTTCAGTTCCGCCACCCACAAAGGGCAGGTCCAGTCCTACTAACACTCCTGTTTCCCCCCTAGTTCTTCATCCTACTGAGTTTTGCATGGTTCTATATATTCTTTTCCACTGGTCAGGTACTTCTGTCCACTTCAGCTGGTGTTTTGCATGCACTTGTGTGTCTGAAGTTGTATTCCTGATGTATCTGTGGAGAGAGATGTACTCCACATCCGCCTACTCCTCTGCCATCTTGTTCTTGATCTTTTTTTTTTTTTTTTTTTTTGATGTGTTATGCTTTTTCTATTGCTCTAATAACAGTTTGCAAAAATTTTGAATATTTTTGCAGGTATCTTCATAAAGTCTATTAGCTATAGTTCTCTTCTTGTAATCTGTTTTTCTAATTTTGGTATCAAGGTAATACTTGACCTCATAAAATGAGTTGGATAGTAGTCCTTTTATACTTTTCTGGAAGATACTGTGTAAAATTAATATTCTATCTTTTAAAAATACTTTATCTGTTTTACCAGTAAAGCCATCTGAGACTGAAAGTTTCTGCTGGGAATACTTAGCTACAAGTTCAATATCTTCAATAGACATATGGCTATTCAAGTTATTTATTTACGAATGGATGGTGGTTTAGTCACTAAGTCATGTCCGACTCTTGTGACTCCCATGGGCTCCTCTCTCCATGGGATTTCCCAGGTATGCATGAGCATACTGTGATAATCTTTCCTCAATGTGCCCATTTCATCTGAGTTTTAAAATTTATTGTCATAAGATTATACATAGTGTTTTCTAGCATGTGTGCTTAGTTGCTCAGTTGTGTTCAACTCTTTATGACCTCATGGACTGTAGCCCACCGTGCTCCCCTGTTCACAGAATTTTCCTGGCAAGAATACTGAATCAGGTTGCCATTTCCTACTCCAGGGCACCTTCCTGACCCAGGGATTGAACCCGTGTCTCCTGTGTCTCCTGCATTGACAGGCAGATTCTTTTCCACTGAACCACCTGGGAAGCCTAACAATTTTTTCCTATTCTTTTAACATTTGTTAAAAGATGTCCTTTTTCTCATTCTAGATATTGATTTTTTACATCTCTTTTTTTTTGTCCTGGAAAGTCTGATTAGAGACTCACAAATATTATTAATCTTCTCAAAGAACTGGTCTTTAATTTTACTGATTTTTTTAATATATTTTTTAAGATAGCTCATGGATTTCCATTTGCTCTTTAGCATTTCCTTTCTTCTAACTTTGGATTTTGTAATTTCTTTTTTCCTGATTTCTTAGATCATCACTTTTTAATCTTTGTTTTATAATTTAAAAATTTATTGCTATATGATTCTGTCTAGGCACAGCCTTAGAGCTGTCAAATAAATTTGAATAGGTTATAATTTCATTTTCATTCAAGTTAAGCTACCTCAGTTTCCTTTTTGATTTCTTATTTGATCTTTGCTACTTAAAAGTGTGTTATATAGTTTCCAGTGATCTTTCTGGATATTTTCCGGGGATTTTTCTGTTGATTTAAAATCATTTCTAGTTTGTCCAGAGAACATGATCTGAATATTTTTAAATTCATCGAGACTTGTTTTAAAGTCCTGAATATGAATCCATCTTGGTAAAGGTATCATATGCATTGAAAAGAATGTGCAGTGGATGTATATTCTGTTGCCATTGGGTAGAGTGTTCTTTAAACTTCAGGTAAGTCATTTTGGTCAAAAGTATTGTCAAGATTTCTTTGTTCTTACTGACTTTGTATTTTTTCCTGTCAATTATTACAAAAATATTGAAGTCTCCAACTGTAATGTATTTGCCCATTTCTCCTTTGAGCTCTATCAGTTTTTTTTTTTGTTTGTTTCATTCATTTTGAAACTCTTCAAATATAAACTTTTAAGGTTTTTTAATGTCCTCTTGATGAATTAATCCTGTTGCCATTAAATGATCCATATTATCTCTGCTGCAGCAGCAGTTTGTTATTAATCATTATCATGGTATATACTTTTTCTATCCATTTTCTTCATTTGTTTTTATTTGTAAAGAGTTGAATCTCTCCTTTCAATGCTATTTAACCATCCCTGTCTTTTAATCACAGTGTTTCAACCATTTAAATTTAATAATATATTTGAGATGTTTATGCTTAAAACTATTTGTTGTATTTGTCCAATATGTTCTTTGTTCTCTTTTTTCCTGCCTTATTTTGGATTAATTGTGTATATTTTACTATTTCGTCTCCTTCATTGTCTTAGGAATATCATTTTATTTTGTTTTCTAGTGGTTGTCTTAAGGTTTATAGTACTGTATACTTTTTTTAGCTCATTATAGTCTATGTGTAAGTAATATGTACTACTTAACATACAGTGTAATATCTTTAAAGCATTAAACTCTCATTCCCTCTCTCCCAGCATTTGTGCTAATTTTGCCATAATTTTTATGTCGACATGTTACCAATACTAAAATATATTATTATTCTTTAAAAATAAATTTATCTTTTAAATTAGTTCACCATTAAAAACAGAAAAGCCATCTTTTACATTTCCCTGTGTGTGTACTAAATTTTGTGCTTTGCGTTTCATTGTGTAGATCCCGATGTATCATTTCCTTGGCGTTATAAAACTTGCTTTAATGTTTCTCATACTGTTGATAATAAATTATATCAGTTTTCTTATTTATGAGTACTATTCATTTTGCCTTTGTTTCTGAAAAATGTTTTCACTGGGCGTAGAATTCGAGGTCTTTAGCGTTTAGTTTTTCATTAGCACTTTAAAAAAGTCGCTCCATGTTTCTGACATGGCAGGCATTTCCAGCAAGAGGTCTTTTATTGTTATAATTTTGTCTTCAGGCAATCTTCTCTTACACTTTCATTTTCTACTGATCCTACACAGTGTGTTTTATGTCTCAGACACTTTAGTTTTCATTTCCAAAAATTCTATATTAGGTTTTCTGTCATCCATGTTTGCCGGGAACCATTATGGGAGGTCCCACCCATGACGAGGTCATGAAGAAAATACCTGACACGCAAGGCCATTCAGGATACAAGGTACCCTCCAGGTTGGTCTTGGCCTCTACCCCCCACCCCCCGTATCCTCCTCCCTTTTCTGCTGTTGTTCTTGTTTGCCCTGCTGCAGATTTTTGTGTTGTCTGCCGAGAGTTCTCCTGCTCCTCTTTCACTGAATAAAGATAAACTTAAAACCCTAATTAAAAAATCTCCTGGACGCTGGTACCTTATGAAGAGGCCAGGGATGAAGGAAATGCTTCAATTCAAACCCTTTTGCTGGCATTCTGGCTTGTTTGATAAATGTGTGCTCTCATTGCAAAAAATGCTCATGATTGTTCTAAACATCCTAAGCACAATACTCTAACAAAAGAAACTATTAAGCATAGGTCCCTCCACCGGGTGAGAAAAGCTCCACAAATAACAGTCACAAATGTGCCTAATAGAAAATAGTTTAGATAGAGATTAGCTGGTGACTTCTTGCAGGTTGTTAACTTTTAGACTAAGAGCCTGTTTTGTGCCATATCTGCTGTTTTTGCAGTCCTTCGCATTTCTGTTCTGTAAAAATGTAATCCTATCTAGTTCCCATGGAGATGACGCCTACTAGAAAGAAAATAGATTAACCACAAAAAAGACAGGGTCGGTTACTGAAGTTGCTTAAAGTCACACCAGGTACAAGCCATAAAATGTTAACAGGCCTGAAGGCCAAACGATAAAGAAGACTCTTGTGAACGAGAAATATGTGGATGATATCCTGTTTCTGTTGAAGATCAAGTTGCTGTAATGTTTTGAGATGACCTGTATGTAAGCAACATGCACTTCCCCCAAAAGATGTTGTAAAGGGTATAAAGGGACCGTGCAAAAATAAACTCCAGACTCAGCCCCGAGCTTTGTCTCACTCACTGTGTCTCTCTCTCATTCGCCGATGCCGTTCATCCTTAGGGTTCCCCTGGATCCTGCTGGGGCAAGGACCCCGGCACATGTTAATACTTAACATGTTCATTTTCTGTCTTAGACATTGTGTGTGAGTTAGTTGTTCAGTCGTGTTGGCTCTTTGCAACCCCGACTGTAGCCCGTGAAATTCTCCAGGCAAGAATGCTGGAGTGGGTTGCCATTCCTTCTCCAGGGCATCTTCCCCATCCAGGGGTCAAATTTGGGTCTCCTGCATTGCGGGCAGATTGTTTACCACTGAACTGCCAAAGAAGCCTCTAAGACATATAGAATGCAATCAAAATAACTTTTATCTATTAGTTACATCATCTGTCTTTTGGGCCTTTTGTCAATTCATTAATCTCTCCATAAGGCCTAATTCCTGGGTTTTGGTGTAACTGGAAATTAATGAATTGTCAGCCTTTGTAACTGTTTTTGTTGCTGTTGGGTAGAGTATTCTTGCATTTCTGGGAATAGTTTTGATCTTTTCTTGTGGGATACAATTAGCTTATTTGGAAACATTTTGATCACTTGAGGCTTGATTTTTTGCTTCCTTAGTAGAAACCAGAAAAGCCTTTAGTGTCAGTCTAATTTTTTCTTCCTATGAGTCAATTATTTTCTGATTACTCCAATCCTGGTTAATCATGAAATTTTCAAATGCATTTGGTGGAGACAGATACTATTTAAGGCCTTCTGCTCTAAGCATTGTTACCTTGAATGCTTTCAAATGGCTTAATCCAAGGCTTTGAGTCAGTTTCCTCACATATATTTGTGTGTGTGCTAAGTTGCTTCAGTGGTGTCTGACTCTGTGCGACATTATGGGCTGGCTATAGCCTGCCAGGCTCCTCTGTCCATGGGATTATCTAGGCAAGAATACTGGAGTGGGTTGCTGTTTGCTCCTTCAAGGGATCTTCCTGACCCAGGAATCAAACCAGTGTCTCTTACATCTCCTGCACTGGCAGGCAGGTTCTTTACCACTAGTGTCACCTGGGAAGCCCAGTACATGCAGTTCTGTAGTAAGCTGAAGAACTCATATGGGACTTCTATAGATCTCTGAATCTCTCTGGATGTCTCTGTCTCTCAGGGTCTCTCAATTTCTCATTCTCTCTTTTCCCCATGGTGACTCTAGCTACGTTGGCAGATTCCAAAGTCTCAACCCTGTCTCATTAACTTACATGGTTTTCCTGGTTTGCTTGAGTTTCTATACTGCAGCCAGCCTGGGATCATTAGGTAATAGCTGAGCATTTGTGGGGTTCAATTTGTTTGTTTCACCTTTTACTTTTTTTCAGAAATCACTGTCTTGTGCTGCCAAATAGCCAATTTTTGAAAACCCTTGTTTCATGGATTTTTATGTTTCAACTATGACTGCTATATAGTTCCATTTGTAATCTCAGAAAGAAAAACCCAATTGTCCCTTTCCCTTAGAATCTGGGCAACTAGTAATCTTTTAATACTTTTTGCCTGTATGGATCTGCCTATTTTAGACATTTCATATGAGTGGAATCATATAATCATGTGCTATTTTGTGTGTTTGACTTCTTTTACTCAGCATAAAATTCTCAAGATTCACCTGTGCTATAGCATATTAATACATTTGTATTTACTTCATTTTTTATGACAGAATAACCTTCCATTGTACATATATGCCACATTTTGTTTATTCATCCACTGGTGGTCATTGGCGTTGTTTCCAGTTATTGGCTAATATGAGTAGTGTTGATATGTACCTTCCACTAAAGTTTTAGTGTGGATATATGTTTTTATTCCTATTGGGTATATACCTGAAAATGGAATGCTGGGTCATGTGATAACTGTGCTTAATATTTTTAGGAAATTTATGTTTCCCTATTTTCCAATTTGTTGACAAATAACCTCAGATACTCAGATGACACCACCCTTATGGCAGACAGTGAAGAAGAACTAAAGAGCATTTTGATGAAAGTGAAAGAGGAGAGTGAAAAAGTAGGCTTAAAACACAACATTCAGAAAACTAAGATCATGGCATCTGGTACCATCACTTCATGGCAAAGAGATGGCGAAACAATGGAAACAGTGACAGACTATATATTTTGGGGCTCCAAAATCACTCCAGATGGTGACTGCAGCCATGAAATTAAAAGACAATTGCTCCTTGGAAGAAAAGCTATGACCAACCTAGACAGCATATTAAAAAGCAGAGACATTACTGTGCCAACAAAAGTCCATCTAGTCAAGGTTATGGTTTTTCCAGGAGTTGTGTATGGACTATAAAAAAGCTGAGTGCAGAAGAATTGATGCTTTTGAACTGTGGTGTTGGAGAAGACTCTTGAGAGTCCCTTGGACTGCAAGGAGATCCAACCAGTCCATCCTAAAGGAGATCAGTCCTGGGTGTTCATTGGTAGGACTGATGTTGAAACTGAAACTCCAATACTTTGGCCATCTGATGCGAAGAACTGACTCAATGGAAAAGACCCTGATGCTTGGAAGGATTGAAGGCAGGAGAAGAATGGGACGGCAGAGGATGAGATCATTGGATCTCATCACCAACTCGATGGACATGAGTTTGAACAAACTCCAGGGGTTGGTGATGGACAGGGAAGCCTGGCGTGCTGCAGTCCACGGGGTCGCAGAGAGTCAGACACGACTGAGTGACTGAACTGAACTGATGTTTACCAATGTAGCTATACCATTTGTTGTTCTCACCAACAGTTTATGACCATTCCACATGTTGGCACTTATTATTTATCTTTTGATCATAACCTTGGAAGTGGTTATCAAGTGGTATATTACTGTAGTTTTGTTTTATTTTGCATTAATTTAATGGTTAATGATGTCTTGGGCTTCCCTGATGGCTCAGACAGTAAAGAATCTGCCTGCAATGCACGATACCCAGATTTGATCCCTGGGTCAGGAAGATCACCTGTAGAAAGGAATGTCAACCCACTCCAGGATTCTTGATTGGAGAATCTCATGGACAGAGGAGCGTGGAGGGCTATAGTCAATGGGGTTGCAAAGAGTTGCACATGATTGACCAACTAAACACACAAGGTTGTCTTAAATTGTGTCATATGTTTATCGGCCGTTTGCTTCTTTAAATGTCGGTTCAAATCCTTTGCTCATTTGTTAATTATTTATTTATTGTTGAATTGTAAGACTTCTTTATACATTCTGAATACGAGTCTATTATTAAATATATGATTTACAAATATTTACTCCCATTCTATGCACTGTCTTTTCACTGTTGTAATGGTGTTTTTTGAAGCATAAAAGCTTGAATTTTGATGAAGTCCAATTTATCATTTTTCATTTGTCTCTTGTGGTTTTGGTGTCTTATCTAGGAAATCATTATCTAAATTAAGATCAAGAGACCCCTGGTGGTTCAGCAGTAAAAAATCCACCTACCAATGCAGGAGACGTGGGTTCAATCCCTAGGTCAGGAAGACACTCTTGAGAAATAAATGATAAACCCACTCCAGTGTTCTTGCCTGGGAAATTCCATGGACAGTGGAGCCTGGTGGGCTAGAGTCCATTGGGTTGCAAAAGAGTTGGATATGACTTAGTGACTAAACAACAAACAAAACAACCCAAGATCAGAAGCATTTCCTATTTTCCTTCTAAAAGTTTTATGTTTTACTTTTTGTGTTTAAATCTATGATCCATTTTAAGTTAATTTTTGTATATGGAATGAGAAAAGAGATCAATTTAATTTTTGGTGTATACATCCAATTTGTTACACTCCATTGGTTTTCACAAAGAATATTCTTTGCTTATTTAATTGCCTTGCACCTTTGTTGATAATCAATTGGCCATAGATATATGAGTTTACTTCTTGACTCTTATTTCTGTTCCATTAATCTGTATGCCTATCCTTAATACCACATCATCTTGATTAGTTTATCTTTGTAGTAAGTTTTGAAATCAGGAACAGTGGATCCTCTAGCTTTTTTTTTTCTTTATCAAAATTGTTTTGGCTGCTTTTGTTTGTTTACTCACTAAGTCATGTCTGACTCTTCTGCAACCCCAAGGACTGTAGCCCACCAGTCTCTATTGTCCACGGGATTTTCCAAGCAAAACTACTGAAATGGGTTGCCATTTCCTTCTCCAAGGGATCTTCCTGACACAGGGATCAAACCCACATCTCCTGCATGGGCAGGTGGATTCTTTACAATTCAGCCACTAGGGTCTCTTGTATTTCCACATGAATTTTAGGAACAGTTTACCAATTTCTGCAAATAAGGCACATGGGATTTCTATAGGGATTGAACTGAATTTGTAATTGGATTATGTTTTCTACTTAAATCTATTCTGCTGACTTCTTCCTTTTGTTTGGAGTATTTAATCCGTTTAGGAGTAACATAGTTTCTGAGAAAGCAATATTTATTTCTCCCATTTTATTATTGAGTTTCTAAATGTCTTATGCATTTTTGTTCCTTTATTCATTCCTTACTGACATCTTTGGTGATATGTAGATTTTTTAATGTACCATTTAATTCTGTTGTTGTTTCTTTTCTTTCTTTTTTAATTAAACAATGACTTTGCTGCTTCAGTACATAGACAAATTTATGGAACTAAGGCAGAGGCTGTAGATGACTCCTATTTTCAGTTGAATGGGAAAACTCATTTGGTCTTATGATATCAAGCCAGTCAATGATTATGGTTCTCACTCAGAATATGAAGCAATTTAGCATTCTTATCCTTTCTATTCCACTTGAGATGCTTTAAAAGAACAGCAGCTTCTGTAAAATATGGATACCTTCAGGAAGATCAGGAGCAAGTTTTTTGACTTAAAAATTCAATATTTAATTGCGTGTCACAAAACGTACTTGTGTAGCACCATATGAGTCTCTCTCAGAATCATGCTGTTTTTTCAGGAAATCAGGAACTTTTTGGCCATTTTGTAGCTCTGCTCCTTCATGTCATCAGATGCCAACTTCAGCCAGGTGGCGACAGTGCAGTTGTAAGGCAGATCTAAATGGGATAGGCTTTTCCCAGGAGCATGCATGTGACCCATGATAGCAGTAGTTAGAGAAAAAGAGCCCATTGTTTCTGATATGCTTTTTTCATTATTTTTTTTATTGACTTGGAGGTTTACAAATGACAACTTAAAGCAATCAAGTTTCAATTAGTACCAACTAAACCCCAGGAGTATATAGACACTTTGAACTAATGTAGCTCAATTTCTGTGCTTTCAGTATTAGTCTTGTCATATAAATTGCATGTTGATATATTATAAGTCTATCAATATGTTATTATAATGATTGTCTTTTAAATAATAAAAGGGGAAAAAGAATTACAAATAAAAGTATGTTTAAAAAATACATTCTACATAAAGGAGGCAAAAATATGCAATGGAAAAAAGATAGTCTCTTCAATAAGTGATGCTGAGAAAACTGGACAACCATATGAAAAATAAGAAATTAGAACATTATCTCACACCATATACAAAAATAAATTCAAAATAGATTGAACACCTAAATATAAGACCTGAAAAAATAAAACTCCTAGAAGAGAACAGAACAATATTTGACATAAATCAGAGCAGTATTGTTTTGGATCTGTCTCCTAAGGCAAAACCCCAGGGTTTCCCCGATGACTCAGTGGTGAAGAACCCACCTGCAGTGCCAGAGACCAATCCATGGGTTGGGAAGATCCCCTGGAGAAGAAAATGACAACCCACTCGAGTATTCCTGCCTGAAAAGTCCCATGGACAGAGGAGCCTGGTGGGCTACAGTCCAAAGTGTCCTAAAGAGTCAGACATGACTGGGCACACAAGCACCCAAGACAAAAGTAAGAAAAACAAAAAAAAGCAAGTGGGACCCAATTAAACTTAAAAGTTTTGCACAGTAAAGGAAACCATTGACAAAAAAAAAAAAAAAAAAAGCCTACTGAATGGAAGAAAATATTTGCAACTTACTTGACCTTTAGGGAGTTAATACCCAGAATATATGAACAATTCATACAACTTTATGTATATATATATATATATATATATATATATATATATATATATACATACATATGAAAGTATTAGTCACTCAATCGTGTCTGACTCTTTGCAATCCTGTGAACTCTAACCTGCCAGGCTCTGCTATCCATGGAATTCTCCAGGGAAGAATACTGGAGTGGGTAGCCACTCCCTTCTCCAGGGATATTCTTGACAGGGATGGAACCTGGGTCTCTTGCACTGCAGACGGATTTTTTTACCATCTGAGCCATCAGGGAAGTCATATATTTATATATACAAACAACCTGCTTAAAAATGGGCAGAAGATCTGAATAGACATTTTTCCAAAGAAAATATACAGAGAGCCATTAGGCACATGAAAAAATACTAAATATCACTCATCCTCAGAGAAATAGAAATGAAAGCCACAATGATATATCACCTCACATCTGTGAATTGAAAAGTCTATAAGTAACAAATATTGGTGAGAATGTGGTATAAAAGGAAGACTGGTACACTGTTGGTGGGAATGTAACTTGTTATAACCTCTATGAAAGCAGAAAGGAAGCTCAACAAACAACTAAAAATAGAACTACAATATGATCGAGCAATCTTACTTCTCGGTAAAAAAAAGAAAGAGAAAATATTATTTTGAAAAGATACATGCACCCTCAAAGTTCTTGGGAGAATTATTTACAATAGCTAAGATAGGGAAGTACCCTAGGTTTCCATCAACAGATGAATGGATGAGGTTCTGGTAGACACATACAATGGAAAGTTACTGAACCATAATTTTAAAAAATGAAGTTCTGCCATTTGCAACAATATGGATGGGCCTAGAATGTATTATGCTTAGTGACATAAGTCAGAAAGAGAAAAACAAATAGTTTATGTTGTCACTTGTATGCAATATAATTTAATATAAGTGGAATCTAAAAAACAAAACAAATGAATGTATATACTATAAAAAAGAAACAAATCCACAGATTTAGAGAACTAGTGATTACCAGTGAGGAGAGAGAAGAAGGGAGGAGCAAATTAGGGGTAGGGGATTAAGAGATATAAATTATTATGTATAAAAGAAGCAAACTACAAAGATATACTGTACAGCACAGGGAGATACAGCTATTATTTTGTAATAATGTATGGAAATACAAAAAACCTCGAATAGCCAAAGTAATCTTGAGAAAGAAGAATGGAACTGGAGGAATCAACCTGCCTGACTTCAGACTCTACTACAAAGCCACAGTCATCAAGACAGTATGGTACTGGCACAAAGACAGAAACATAGATCAATGGAACAGAATAGAAAGCCCAAAGGTAAATCCACGAACCTATGGACACCTTATCTTTGACAAAGGAGGCAAGAATATGCAATGGAAAAAAGACAACCTCTTTAACAAGTGGTGCTGGGAAAACTGGTCAACCACTTGTAAAAGAATGAAACTAGAACATTTTCTAACACCATACACAAAAATAAACTCAAAATGGATTAAAGATCTAAATGTAAGACCAGAAACTAAAAAAGTCCTAGAGGAGAACATAGGCAAAACACTCTCTGACATAAATCACAGCAGGATCCTCTATGACCCACCTCCCAGAATATTGGAAATAAAAGCAAAAATAAACAAATGGGACCTAATGAGACTTAAAAGCTTTTGCACAACAAAGGAAACTATAAGCAAGGTGAAAAGACAGCTCTCAGATCGGGAGAAAATAATAGCAAACAAAGCAACAGACAAAGGATTAATCTCAAAAATATACAAGCAACTCCTGAAGCTCAATTCCAAAAAAATAAATGACCCAATCAAAAAACGGGCCAAAGAACTAAACAGACATTTCTCCAAAGAAGACATACATACAGATGGCTACCAAACACATGAAAAGATGCTCAACATCACTCATTATCAGAGAAATGCAAATCAAAGCCACAACGAGGTACCATTACACGCCAGTCAGGATGGCTGCTATCCAAAAGTCTACAAGCAATAAATGCTGGAGAAGGTGTGGAGAAAAGGGAACCCCCTTACACTGTTGGTGGGAATGCAAACTAGTACAGCCACTATGGAGAACAATGTGGAGATTCCTTAAAAAACTGGAAATAGAACTGCCATATGACCCAGCAATCCCACTTCTGGGCATACACACCGAGGAAACCAGATCTGAAAGAGACACGTGCACCCCAATGTTCATCGCAGCACTGTTTATAATAGCCAGGACATGGAAGCAACCTAGATGCCCATCAGCAGATGAATGGATAAGGAAGCTGTGGTACATATGCACCATGAAATATTACTCAGCCGTTAAAAAGAATTCATTTGAATCAGTTCTAATGAGATAGATGAAACTGGAGCCCATTATACAGAGTGAAGTAAGCCAGAAAGATAAACACCAATACAGTGTACTATTGCATATATATGGAATTTAGAAAGATGGTAACGATAACCCTATATGCAAAACAGAAAAAAAGAGACACAGATGTACAGGACAGATTTTTGGACTCTGTGGGAGAAGCTGAGGGTGGGATGTTTCGAGAGAACAGCATCAAAACATGTATATTATCTATGGTGAAACAGATCACCAGCCCAGGTTGGATGCATGAGACAAGGGCTGGTGCACTGGGAAGACCCAGAGGGATCAGGTGGAGAGGGAGGTGGGAGGGGGGATCGGGATGGGGAACACATGTAAATCCATGGCTGATTCATATCAATGTATGGCAAAAACCACTGCAATATTGTAAAGTAATTAGCCTCCAACTAATAAAAATAAATGGAGAAAAATAAAAAAATAAAAGTCAAAAATATAAAATAAAATAAAATATTGAATCACTATGTTGTACAACTGAAACTAACATAATATTATAAACTATGTAAGTGAACTTAAATTTAAAATAGGATAAATGAGTACTAAGGGATATAGTGTACAGCATGATAAATATAATTAACATTGCTATATATCATACATGAACATTGCTAAGGATGTAAATTCTGAGAGTTCTGATCATAAGGAAAGTTTTTCTATTTTACTAATTTTCTATCTAAAAGAGATGATGTTTACTAAACTTCTTGTGATAATCATTTTATGATATGTGTAAGTTGAATCATTATGGTGTACACCTTAAACTTACACAGTTTTGTGTGTCAGCTATATCTCAAGAAAGTTGAAAGGAAAAACCCCAAATAAATTTTTACTGTCTTTTATGAATACTTATATACTTCTTTTCACTGTTCCTTTTTATTTGGTGTTGTGAATTCAAGTTACTGTTTAGTGTCTTTTTATTCAGCCTGAAGCCTCTCTTTAGTATTTCTTGTAGGTCAGTTCTGTTATTGGCCAATTCTCTTACTTTTTTGTGAGTTTTGGAAATGTATTTATTTCTCCTTTGTTTCTAAAATATAGTTTTGCTGATTATAGACTTCTTAGTTGATTGTTTTTTCTTTTAAAACTGAATAATGTCATTGCACTGTCTTCTAATCTCTGTTGTTCCTGATCAGAAGTTACTTGTTAATTGTATTAAGAATTCCTTTCATGTGATGAATTGCTTTTCTCTGGCTGCTTTCAGAGTTCTTTGTCTTTTGACAGTTTGACTATGTTTCTTGGTCCGGATCTTTATGAGTTCATCCTACTTAGGGTTTATTTAGCTTCTTATATAAAGATAAATTTGGAAAATTTTCCACTTTTTTGCAAATATTTTTCTTAACTCTCCTCAATTCCCAGACTCCAACTATGCATACATTAACATGTTTAATGGTGTCTCATAAATCTCTAAGGATGAATTAGGGCTATTCACACTTGGTTAACTCTGAGTTAGGGCAAATAAAAGCAAGTTCTATGAAAAAGGCTTTTCCAAGATCTGTCAGGCTAATCGAATTATAATAGTTCTCTGGAAATTGGGCATTTTGAGGAGCTTCAATCCCATTCACTTTCTTTCAGTATCTGCTAAGCTGCTGATTTACAAAGCTACATTGGTTGCAAGGCTCCTGTTTTTCAAAGCTACTGCAAAGTTGTACAAAGACATAGGCATATCATAAGCTAAACACCTCATCATGTATTATTCTTAGCAAGATTCAGGAGTTTTCTTAAAAATACATTCTGTGGATTTTTGCAAGCTTTTGGTTAATTTTCAGAATCATCAAAAAGTTTATTTTATAAGTTTTCATTGCCATTACTGAGGAGTGGGTCTTTTGTAGGTTTTTATACCACCAACTTGGAAGGCACACCCCTGGTCAAATTTTGTAAATTTTTCTTTTTTTCTTGTATACTTGCTAAGTATGTGGCTTTTCTCATGTTCCCAGGCCATATTACAAATATTTTAAATACAATATGTTGCTTAAACTGCTTAAATTTGTAGTCATTTTTGGTTTGCATTGTTTACTACCCAGGTATACTGTAGATGGAGCCCCTTTCAATGGAATTAGTTTCATTCATAATTTAGCTTTGCTCCTTTCACAGGACGTGCATACAGATTATCTTTTCTCAATATCCAAAAGTTGTGTCTTTGTGCTGTAGGTTTTTCTTTCTACTATCTATCTTGTATAATGCTCCTTTAAAGGTTATGGTTGCCATATTTATAAGTTTATGATGCTATTTTTTAATTAATTTAACATAGGTAAGATTTATTTACAACAAAATGCACTGATTTAAAACATATTATCCAGTAAGTTTTGACTAATGTGTAAACCTATGTAACTACCACCAAAATAAAGCTATAGAATATCTCCATCATTCCAGAAAGTTTCCATTTGTCCTTAGAGCTCAGGTATTCTCCCACTCCCAGCCTTTAGTCACTTTAACTATATTGATTATGCTTTTTGTTGCTAACAATTAGTTTTTAAATTTCTAGAAATGCAATAAGTGGAGTCATATATCATGTATATATCTGTGCTTTACTTTTTGATTTACATTTATTCCTTGACTTTTATCTGTATATTTTCCATTTTCCTTTTTTTAAATCTGAGATAGTATTCAATTATTTATTTGAAGATAAAATTTTATCTAATTTATTTTGTTTTTAACTCATAAATTTCTCTAAATATACGTCTTCCACTGTCCTCTCCTTGAAGGAGTTCAGAGAAAATATATCTTCCTATAATGCATCCCATAATTTACTCTTTGGTATTGTTTCTTGCTATTTTTATTATTACATCACTTAATCTGGTTTAGTTGTGTTTTTTTTTGCCTCTCCTCCACTACCTCTTGAAATTTATTTTCTCTCTTTTAAAAAATTCACTTTATAAATCTCATTCTATTACCTTTTCTTACAAAGGACATATATTAATATGAGCAGATTTATTTGCTTAACTGTGCATGTTTAAGTGTGGGTGAGTTTTCTTTCCATTTTAATGCATGTAGCACAGCATCAAAAAAATGTGCTTCGTATTCATTAACTTTATTGTATTTTACTTGCTCTACTTGAGGTGAAATCAAGTTCATTACTCTCAAAGGTGCTTGTTTGGTTGAATTTTTGTAAAAAATGTCTAACATATTCTATTTTACTAGACAATTTTTTTCATACTGCTGGTACAGTATCACAGTGAACTAAATCTACTACTCAGTAACACATTGCAAATTTTGTATATTTCATTAATTCTGTCTTTCCTGATTTCTACTGCATGAAATGCATTTTTCCATCAAAAGTTGTCTTTCAAATATATCATTTTCAGATCCTGTTTGGTGAAAAAGAATTTTTACCCAATACATACATTAGCAAGTTCATTGGTCAGAATGTGTGCAACCATGTGGTAGTTGATGTGTGTAGCAAATTAACTATATTGTTCTTTGGAAATGATCCCCAAAATTTAAATAAGCTAGGCGCCACTTAATGATTTAAAGTAAATTTTTTTGATGATGTGCTAATGATGTTGTATAGACCCAGGGACAAGTTATCCAATATATGTATATCTTAAAATGTTTGATATAGGCAAACTATATTATAATCCAAGATGTGTTTTGCACATAAATTTAAAGTCCAATATTTCTGGGATGAAGTAATTCAATATAACTATATAGATAATTCAAATTATGTTTTTATGTCTTATATGAAAGTATGTTTGAATATTGTATGTAAAAGAATTTTAATCTTTTTTCCTCTGTTTGCCTCCTAATAAATCTAGTATCATTATCTAGGCACTGCTTCAAAAGACCTTTATCTCAGAAAAAAATTTTGATCAAGCATTACCATATAAAAAAAAGTGATTTAGATTTCTCTGGCAATGGACAGGATTTCATTCTAAACTGATTGAGGCGACACAGTTTTACTGTTATGAAAAATTCTAATTCTTGTAAAGGAGCTAATGACTGACAAACGTGTATGTTGTTTTTCTTTCTTCTAGAGTCATATTGATGTATACTTATCACAGAATCCAGCAGGAACGTCAGTTCAAAATGCTACACTATCGTCAGGAATGATTTTTCCAATTTTACCACTCAGTATTTATGGGACTTCCAATACTTTTTTAAAAAGCATGGGGAAAAAAGTACTGCTGTGTGATGTGTTATATTTTTAAAATTGATTTTGGAGACTAGAGTAAGATAAATTATTCCAGAGCTTAAATCTCAATCAGATAACTTTTATTTAGGGTTGTCAGATTTTAAAAATATACAGGACACTCAATTAAATTTTATTTTCAGATAAATAAACTTTTAGTATATCTACTATAGCATTCCAAATTTAACTTAATTTAGAATCCTGTATTTTATCTGGCAACCCAAATTTATCCCATAATAAAGGAACTGTTTGAGTTTTTAGTAAAAAAGGGGAATGTTTCATAAATATATCAGTAACATTTTTGTCATTTCTTTTCATAGTCTCATTAAAATAATACCAATTTATATAAGTCATCTCCAACCAGATGACAAGTGGCAAATTTCTTAAACATTTCCCTCTTCTTTCCTTTCAACCCTTCTTTCTTATCCCTCTCTCCTTGTCTCCCTTTCTTCTCTATCTCACTCTGTTTTGTTTGAAAGCTCTCCTCCTTTATAAGTCTTAGTGATTCTGTTTGTTATTGTAGCCTGTATATTATATCTTTTTTGAGGCAATAAAAGGGAACTCCTTTGATATCAAAAACAGATAATGGCCAGTGACTGGAGATTAAGGGGATGTGATAAAGACAGAATTGTTACTTTTATGTTCAAAGGTGATAGCTTTCTATTCATTTCAAATTGGAAAACTGGTACAAATGTATTTTATGTCAACTTACCATCAGTTTTCCCTGGTAGCTCAGTGGTAAAGAATCTGCCTACAGTGCAGGAGACATAAGAGATGTGGGGTTGATCCCTGGGTCAGGAAGATCCTCTGGAGGAGGGCATGACAACCCATTCCAGTATTCTTACTCTTTCAGAAGAATTTCCCATGTAATAGCCAAAATACTGGGGCCAAAGTGACCTCACATTACCAAAATCATTTGCTAAGGTATAAGCTGATATTTACATGCAGGGTGTGAGTGCACATTATTCCAAGGTACATACCCTTGAAATCTGTAGATGAATGATACTCTTGGATGTCATGTGCCTTCTTTGCCCTGAAAGTTTTTACTCTACTTAGCTATAGTCAATAAATCAACATTTGTCTTTAGAAGAGATGTCTCCTCTCATAATCTTGTTTGCAGGCATCTGTTTAGGACACTTCCACTGCCTAGCATCTCCACTTTGTAGAAAAGATAGTTCCTGAACTACTCTTGTCTTACAATTATAATAGAATGCTACTAAAGCCCCATTTTTACTCCTTCCAATTCTGAGGGAATTCTTTTGTACCAGAAATCTTTGTCTTATTATATTTCAAAAATTAACTTTTCTTGGAGTATCATGGGGAAATTTTTACTAGGAGGAAATTTTGTATAACTTTTCCTGAATATCAATTCTGAATGCAAATGTTAACTGAATTATTTTGTTTGAAAATGTATTTGATAATTGGATTATAAAGCAACAAAGCAGCTTTTATACTTGTAGTAAATTAGTATTTCATATTTTATTTGTGCTATAAGAATTAATTTGGATCTTAGTGACTTGAAGTAGTTGGATCTTAAGCAATATTTATAGACTGAAACTTAATTTGTACCACCAAAATAAAATATAATGCAAAACTTAATGTTATAATAAGTTTACATTTTAAAATAACTTGACAAGCATTCATTTGTCTGTGTGAAATCATAATTATAGTTTTTCATCTGTTTATTAGGTCTTTCCTTAATAGATAGTATGTTACAATGGTTCAAACATTGTCAAAATGTGTGTTTAATGTCCTTATTGCTTTTCTTGAAAGTATGATATTTTTGCCAAACTGTCTGTTTATAGTTCTCTGGGAATATATTTTAGCAGTCATTCATCCAGGAGCACACAGTATTGTGGCAGAAAGACTGGACTTATATATGAGAGACATTAAATCTGAGTCAATAAATCATATTGTAAAATGAAGCAATTAAACCCACTAGTCTTCAGCTCTACTTATTTTGTAAGATTTTATAAGTAATAGTTTATCTTGTCTTTATTTAAGGCTGTTATTAAAGGTACATTTCAAGCATATAACTGGGGAAATACAATTCTAAATATTCTACATTATAGTCAGGCAAGGTTGTGTTTTCAAAATTTGATTATTTGGCTCTTAAAGGACAAAAATGAAGATATATTAAAGATCTAACAAACCACTTGTTTTTAAAAGATAATGCAATGCTTTATGATTCCTAGAAAAGTGATGTAGATAGACCTAAGGATGGGTTCAAAATAATAAAGCCTAATTGTTTTACAACAGTACTGCACATGGTAAAATTCAATGTATTATGCCTTTTGAACCTCACAGCAACTTTGTGATATTCAGTAGATGTTTATTATTATTACCATTTCACACATGAAGAACCCAGGTACACAGAACTTCTAGTTTGTGAAAATCGTTTTACTATGATGGAAGGCTTGGACAATAGTCCATTTCTGTCTGACAATGGTTGAGATTCCACTGATAATTTCTGTGGACCAAATAAACAGGTAATTACTATTATAGTTTCAAGGAGGAAGAAAATAAACAAGTTACTATTCCTCATGTGATATATTATTAACATACACTTTACTGTTTCTCATTTTCCTTTAGCCCACTCCTCCATTATACCATATGGAGGATTTGAAGGTTCCAACTGCAATGTGGAATGGTGGACAAGACATTTAGGAAGTTCCAGGAGATGTTAATGTTCCAGAGTTCCAAAGAATAGCAAGGACAGATAAGAAAGTTTCCCTCAGTGATCAGTGCAAAGAAACAAAGTAAAATAATAGAATGGGGTAGACTAGAGATCGCTTCAAGAAAATTAGAGCTACCAAGGGAATATTTCATGGAAAGATGGGCACAATAAAGGACAGAAATAGTATGGACCTAACAGAAGCAGAAGATAGTTAGAAGAGGTGGCAATAATACACAGAAGAACTATACAAAAAAGATCTTCACAACCCAGATACTCACGATGGTATGATCACTTACCTAGAGCCAGACATCCTGGAATGCAAAGTCAAGTGGGCCTTAGGAAGCATCACTATGAAAAAAGCCAGTGGAGGTGATGGAATTCCAGTTGAGCCATTTCAAATCCTAAAAGATGATGCCGTGAAAGTGCCGCACTCAATATACCAGCAAATTAGGAAAACTCAGCAGTGGCCTCAGGAATAGAAAAGGTCAGTTTTTACTTCAATCCCAAAGAAAGGCAATGCCAAAGAATGCTCAAACTACTGCACAATTGCACTCATCTCACACTATAGTAAAGTAATACTCAAAATTCTCCAAGCCAGGTTTCAACAGTACGTGAACAGTGAACTTCCAGATGTTCAAGCTGGATTTAGAAAAGGCAGAGGAACCAGAGGTCAAATTGTCAACATCTGTTGTATCATCGAAAAAGCAAGAGAGTTCCAGAAAAACATCTATTTCTGCTTTATTGACTATGCCAAAGCCTTTGACTGTTTGGACCACAACAAACTCTGGAAAATTCTTAAAGAGATGGAAATACAAGACCACCTGACCTGCTTCTTGAAAAATCTGTATGGAGGTCAGGAAGCAACAGTTAGAACTGGACACGGAACAACAGAATGATTCCAAATAGGAAAAAGTGTACGCCAAGGCTGTATATTGTCACCCTGCTTTTTTAACTTATAGGCAGAGTACATCATGCAAATCGCTGGGCTGGAAGAAGCACAAGCTGGAATCAAGACTGCCGGGAGAAATATCAATAACCTCAGGTATGCAGATGACACCGCCCTTATGGCATAAAGTGAAGAAGAACTAAAGAGACTCTTGATGAAAGTGAAAGAGGAGAGTGAAAAAATTGGCTTAAAACTAAACGTTCAGAAAACTAAGATGATGGCATCCGGTCCCATCACTTCATGGCAAATAGATGGGGAAACAATGGAAAATAGTGAAAGAGTTTATTTTTTTGAACTTCAAAATCACTGCAGATGGTGACTGCAGCCATGGAATGAAAAGACACTTACTCCTTGGAAGAAAAGCTATGACAAACCTAGACAGCATATTAAAAAGCAGAGATTTTACTTTATCAGCAAAAGTCTGTCTAGTCAAAGTTATGGTTTTTCCAGTAGTCATTTATGGATGTGAGAGTTGGACTATAAACAAAGCTGAGCACCGAAGAATTGATGCTTTTGAACTGTGGTGTTTGGGAAGACTCTTGACAGTCCCTTGGAGACTCTCCCAAGGAAATCCAACCAGTCCATCCTAAAGGAAATCAGTCCTGAATACTCATTGAAAGGACTGATGCTGAAGCAGAAACTCCAATTCTTTGACTCCTGATGTGAAAGCTGACTCATTTGAAAAGACCCTGATGCTGGGGAAGATTGAAGGCAGGAGGAGAAGGGGACGACAGAGGATGAAATGGTTGGATGGCATCACCGACTCAATGGACATGAGTTTGAGTAAACTCCGGGAGTTGGTGATGGACTGGGAGACCTGGCATGCTGCAATCCATGGGGTTGGCAATGAGTCAGATACGACTGAGCGACTGAACTGAACAGAACTGAGAAGATATTAAGAAATTAGAAGCCAAAGTCTCCAATTTGATTTACTTTGAGAAGATTCCCCACTACAATCATCTTTATTTTGTACTAGAATTAGATGTTTACAATCAAATTTATACTGAACTCATTGCAATAATAAGTGAAACTCAACAAGGTTAAAAATTTTACTTGTATTTTCCATCTCTTTGAGATTTTCTCACTTCTCCATCCACAAAGTTTTCTTGCTTGTCTTTTTGTTTGTTTGTTTAAATAATCTTTCATTAAGTCAGAATCATATCACTTGTCCAAAGAAGTATAATAAGGACTAATAAAATATTTCATTCATTTTGTCATGGTTTTCAAGGCATGATGATTTCAATATTTTTGACAAGAGAACTCTTTGAAGAGTAAGCACATTTCTTACCAGCAATAAAAAAATCTTGAAATATTTATGCAGAAAGAATCCAAGTTTTATGGTATGCATTTGGGCAGTATGGTGCCTTGAGAACTGATTGTAAAAATGTCTGCTATTCTTTTGGCAAAGAAGCCAAATGAGACCTTATTAATTTGTCCTCTTGGCTAGAGTTCAATGAAACCAGGTCTTCTGTCTCACCATCTTTATGAACTAGGAACTGTTTTGAAGAAACTGATTATATTAGTGTTTTTTAAAATGGAAAGGAGTGGAATACTTATGGATCATTTATTCATTATAGAAAATGCTCATCCTAGGACTAGTATTTCCACAGTGAAGTTTGTCCATCAGTAATTATATTAAAATGCCAAAAACCAAAACAAACATAAAGTTGGTATGACTATTTATTGACTCTCAGGATTTAATTCATTTTCAGTTATGCATTGGTCTAAATAAATCTGAGTCATTAGCATGTTATGCTGTAGAACTTAGTCATTCTATATGTGTTGAAAACCCAAAATTAATGTGACATTACCAAAATACTTTTGTTCCTTTATCAGTCTCAAAATACTGTCCAATATCCAAAATATTGTCCAAAATGTAAGTGGACAATAGCTACATTTGTTGTCGTTCAGTTTCTAAGTCATTGAACTGTTTAAATTTTAATCAGAATTAAGTTAAATTAAAATTTCAGTTTCTCAATCTCCCGAGCTGCATTTCAAGTCCTCAATAGCCGTATGTGGCTACTGGGTACCATATTGTAAAGCGTAGATATACATTTCTTTATTGAACAAAGTTCTCTCTCTGTTTTTTTTTTAAATTTCATTTTTTATTAATTTTTATGAGACTATAGTTGCTTTACAACATTGTGTTAGTTTCTGCTATACATCAAAATGGGTCAGTTATGCATACACGCAAGTGCCCTCTTTATCAGATTTCCTGCCCATTGAGGTCAGCACAGAGCAGTGAGCAGAGTTCCCAGTACAGTAGGTTCTAACTGCTGCTGCTGCTGCTGCTGCTAAGTCGCTTCAGTCGTGTCCGACTCTGTGCGACCCCATAGACGGCAGCCCACTAGGCTCCCATCCCTGGGATTTTCCAGGCAAGAACACTGGAGTGGGTTGCCATTTCCTTCTCCAATGCATGAAAGAGAAAAGTGAAAGTGAAGTCGCTAAGTCGTCACCGACTCTTAGCGACCCCATGGACTGCAGCCTGCCAGGCTCCTCCGTCCATGGGATTTTCCAGGCGAGAGGACTGGAGTGGGGTGCCATCGTCTTCTCCGACAAAGTTCTCTTGAAGAGTTTATAACATCAGTTGCAAAGGACTTGAAACTACTGCTAGGAAAATTGAAGTTGTCATTGTTAGTAACTTAGGTATTGAAAGCCTTTCCAAAATGATACAGTCTTAATTTTTATAAATCCTCACTGGAAATATGCAAATACCCTCAAAGAAGTCACCTTGTGTGATGCAACTTAATGCTGATTGTGAAAGTATTTATCCTACATTATACATTCAATACATAGTAACTGGTAGAATTGCGATGATGTTCTAAAGACAATAACCATGCTATAGGGCTTCTGAGAATTAAGGAGACCTGTTGTTGGTATTCATGTCAAATTAGAATTCTGTTTAGATCTAGAAATTCCCTTACAAAGCAGCTTCATATAGAATTCAACAGGAACTTAAGGAGGAGTGTTTGAATATGGAGAAAAATTTTATAAACATTTTTATTGATTTGTAAAATAGCAAACAGGAATACAACAATATTTATTATAGGGACAATACAAATGGGAAGTGTTCAAATAAAAGTTAAACTTTGAGAAGCAATAGAGAGGGACAAAGAATTTTCCAAAATCTGCATATATGTGCTAATTGGGACAAAAATAAATCAAATTTTGCTGATAACGAGTTGAATATCAGAGTGGGAAATTGAAAGAGAGAAGGGATGAAAAATTAGAATGACATGGGAATAAGAGGAGAATCTGTAGAAGTTTAATCATTTAACAAATAATAGGTCACTTGAAGTGAAGTAGTGAAAGTGTTCAGTGTGTGTGACTCTTTGAGACCCCATGGACTGTAGTCCACCAAGCTTCTCTGTCCACGGAATTATCCAGGCAAGATTATTGGAGTGGGTAGCCATTCCCTTCTCCAGAGTATCTTTCCAACCCAGGTATCAAACCCTGGTCTCCTGCATTGCGGGCAGATTCTTTACTGTCTGAGCCACCATTAATATTTGGCATCATACCAAACACTTGGGGTACATCTGAGACCAAACAGATAAAGATCCCTACTTTCAGGGAAATTAAAAAAAAACTTTTTATCTTGTATTGGGATATAACCCATCAACTATGTTGTGATAGTTTCAGGTAAACAAGTAGGGACTCCATGATATATATACATTTATCCGTTCTTCCCCAAATTTCCCTTCCATCCAGACTGCCACATAACATTGAGCAGAGTTCCATGTGCTGTATAGTAGATCCTTGTTGGTTATTCTACTTAAATATAGCAATGTGTACATGTCCATCCCTAACTCCCTAGTTATTCAGAGAACCTTTATGCAGAGAAAAACAATAACATTTACTGAGGATGAAAATGTGTTAGGCACATTTGAAGATTTTTTTTTAATAGTAAATAACACATAATTTTTTTAAAACTTGTAAGATAGGAACCATTATTGCCTCTATATTATAGATTGAGAATTTGAGGTAAGGGAAGGAAAAGTAACATCATGGTGTTCTTGGACTGCTGGAGAAAAAATGCCATAGTCTGAGTGGTTTAAACAACAGACATTTACTTCTCATAGTCCTGAAGGCTGACTGGTCTAAGATCCAAATGCTGACTAATTCAGTTTCTGGTGAGGACCCTCTTCCTGACTTGTAGATAGCCACCTTTTTGTTGGTGTCCTCACATGGAAGAAACAGACAACAGGCTCCCTGGTCCCTTCTTGTAAGAGAACTAATTTTATCATGAGAGCCTAAACCTTATGATCTCATCTAAATCTAATTACCTCCCAAAGGCTTTGAATACTACCGTATGGCAGTGAAGGGTCAACATAGGAATTTTGAGGGAGACACAGGTCAGTCTGAAAATTTCAGAAGTTGTCAGTGGCAAGGCCAGCATTCAGACACAAAGAGTCTGACTCCAGAGAATTATCATTTTTTCACAGTTCAAAAACAGTTCCATTAATTAGGGCTCAGGGCTTCATCATTACATTATAGAGATCAAGTTCATGATCAATATTAGAATCACACTTCTGTATCTACCATTTCAAATTAATACTCATCTGTATTTGAGCTATAGAAAATATAGATCAAAATATAAATAATAAAATATAAAATGTTTTCATATTGCAAGTTTAATCTTTGTCAAGCAAAGCACTTATGCTCTATGAAGTTCCAAGTTAAAAGAATTTTTTTTCATTTCATACATGAAGCAAATCTAACTTATTAAAAATACCAGTTAAGATCCTAGTATACTCAAGATGGCCCAAACAGTTGGCCAGGTTACTTTTAAGAATAGTCCTAATTAAGACCTTTTCCAGTTATTGTTTTACTGCTGCTGTGAGGTCAGCCTCTCTTGAAATCTTCTGAGGGCAAGGTGGAACTACTCTATAAAAATGTTAGCATCTCCTCATTGGTGCAACAATTAGCCTGTCACTCTTCATTTAATTACTGAAAAGTGTACTAGCTAGGCTGACTGGTTGCTTAAAAATATCTTAGGTACTAACTATGGCCTGGATGGGGCAAACTCTTACTCTAATATCAGACAAGTAAAGACAGATTTGAGTGAAGTATAATGGTAATAAAGATAGGCCAGGTAGAAAATTTTTAAAGCATTAAGAACTAATCCATTTCAAATTCTATACAGGGCCTTGAAAAAGAAGAATAAAATTTCCTCATATAAAAATTATTTGGATTTCCCCCACTATAACTATAGAAGCTACAATGGGTCATCAGGTAAGGTAGGAAAATAAATCATTTTATTCATTGTTTTATTTATTCGTTGCTTTATTAAACAAACATTTGTTTGACACCTATATTTAGATACAGAATAGTTCACTTGACTATGACAAAACCCTTAAAAGATCGATAAGAGAAATAAAAGGAATTAGAAGCTAAGGATTAGAAATCTTCAGTTGAATTGCTAAATTATTCGATCAGGATCATTCTGACACTAAATGTGAGAGCTGGAATCAACTTAGGTCAGTCTTTTTGTTTTCCATTCAAGGCTCTATAAGCTATTACATGAGGCAACAGTCTCCAACTATAGATATTCTCCAGGTAAACTCTTCAGCAAGAGTCTGGGTCTGCAAATAGAACTAATATTGCCAAATACTTATTTTAACTCTTAGTAAGATTAATTATATTAGAAATAACATAAGGAGCCATTATCCATAATTTTTCTCCTAACTAGATACTGCTATACTGAGTAACAGTTCCCATCTCTGATTCTCCCTATTTTATACACACATGCTTACTTCCCAATTTAGCATTTCAGTAATTTATTACTTTTTACTTAGTGGCATTAGGAGCATATTACTGATGCAAAGAGCTGACTCATTGGAAAAGACCCTGATGCTGGCAAAAACTGAGGGCAGGAGGAGAAGGGGGCGACAGAGGTTTGTTCTGAACCTCTTCAGATCATTTCAGAAGTGATGATTATTTTCCATCTGCTATAACATACTCCTGTTTTCTTCAGATATAAAGACATTTTGAGGTCAAATTTGAGTTTTAAATAACCTATTAATATTCAGATAATTCAGATTATGCACAGGTCCAGAAATCAATGAATGCCATTAATACAGAAACGTGCTTAATGGTAATATCAGAATTGCTACAGATCTAGCAGTGTTTTACTGTTAGCAGCTCTAAAATTTAACCATATTATGAAATAAATTCTGAGAGTAGTCAGACAGGGACAAGAAGGCAATAATCTTATGAGAAAAATACTTACTGCTATTTAGGATTTTCCCAACCCAGGGATTGAACCCATGTCTCCTTCATTGGCAGGCAGATTCTTTACCATTGAACCACCAGGGGTCTATTGTTAAAGTAGTGTCATATTTTCATATTCACAATCTGTTTTCAAAGGAAATTTATAGGAATTATTTGTTGTTGTTCAGTCGCTAAATTGTGTCTGATTTTTTTCGACTTCATGGACAGTGGCAGGCCAAGCTCCTTTGTCCTCCTCTACCTCCTGGAGCTTACTCATGTTCTAGTCTATGGAGTCAGTGATGCTAACCATCTCATATGCAGTTACCCAGGTTTTCCACTAAAGGGAACATTTGGAGATTTGCTTCTGCTTTTCATCTTAATCTAGAGTATTTACTGTGTTTAGATGGTTCTTGTACTCATTTTACTCAGCTTGTTAAATTTCTGTGTTAAAAATTATGCAAAATTTGTCTTAAAAATCAGGAATTAAATCTTAGAGAATCTCACAGGCAGAAGGTAGGGAAAACAAGTACTTTCCTAAGTACTTTATAATGACATAACAATTCCCACGAAAATGCTACAAAATTGGTAGTGAAATGAAAATGAAAGTTTCTCAGTCGTGTCTGACTCTTTGTGACCCCATGGACTGAATTCTCTAGACCAGAATACTGGAGTGGATAGCTTTTCCCTTCTCCAGGGGATCTTCCCAACTCAGGGATCGAACCCAGGTCTCCTGCATTGCAGGGGGATTCTTTACCACCTGAACCACAAGGGAAGCCCAACAATACTGGAGTGGATAGCCTATCCCTTCTCCAGCAGATCTTCCTGACCCAGGAATCAACCAAGGGTCTCCTGCATTGCAGGAGGGAGGCATGAGTCAAGTGCTCGGGCCTGTTGGGCTGGGAAGATCCAGAGGAATCGGGTGGAGAGGGAGGTGGGAGGGGGGACCGGGATGGGGAATTCGTGTAACTCTATGGCTGATTCACATCAATGTATGACAAAACCCCCTGAAAAATAAAAAAAAATAATAATTAAAAAAAAAAAAAAAGGGTCTCCTGCATTGCAGGCGGATTCTTTACCAACTGAGCTATCAGGGATTTTTAAAAAGTGAGGATGCTGAGGATAAATTGGGCAATGAAAGTCACAAGCAAATAGAGGAGCTGAGATTTAAATTTAGGCCTTTTTCTTAAGAAAATCTCTCAGTGATGACTCTTTGTGACCCCATGGATTATACAATCCATGAAATTCTACAGGCAAGAATACTGGAGTGGGTAGCCTTTCCCTTCTTCAGGGGATCTTCCCAATCCAGGGATGAAACCCAGGTCTCCCACATTGCAGGCAGATTGTTTACCAATTGAGCCACAAGGGAAGCCCAGGAATACTGGCATGGGTAGCCTATCCCTTCTCCAGCAGATCTTCCCGACCCAGGAGTCAAACTGGGGTCTCCTGAATTGCAGGTGGATTCTTTACCAACTGAGCTATCAGGGAAGCCCCCCACAAAAGCCAAGTTTGTTCGATATTCCACACCACGAAGTCAAGTCCTGATATGAATGGGTGAATTACAATAAACTGTGGAAAATTCTAATAGAGATGGGAATACAGACCACCTGACCTGCCTCTTGAAAATCTGTATGCCGATCAGGAAGCAACAGTTAGAACGGGACGTGGAACAACAGACTGGTTCCAAATAGGAAAAGGAGTAGGTCAAGGCTGTATATTGTCACCCTGCTTTTTTTAACTTATATGCAGAGTACATCATGCAGAATGCTGGACTGGATGAAGCACAAGCTGGAATCAAGATCGCCAGGAGAAATAACAATAACCTCAGGTATACAGATGACACCACCTTTATGGCAAAAAGTGAAGAAGAACTAAAGAGCCTCTTGATGAAAATGAAAGAGGAGAGTGAAAAAGTTGGCTTAAAGCTCAACATTCAGAAAATTAAGATCACGGCATCCACTTGCATCACTTCATGGCAAATAGATGGTGAAACAGTGGAAACAGTGGCTGGCTTTATTTTTCTGGTCTCCAAAATCACTGCAGATGGTGATTACAGCCATGAAATTAAAAGACACTTGCTCCTCGGAAGGAAAGTTATGACCAACCTAGACAGCATACTAAAAAGGAGAGACATTACTTTGCCAACAAAGGTCTGTCTAGTTAAGGCTATGGTTTTTCCATTAGTAGTGTATGGATGTGAGAGTTGGACTCTAAAGAAAGCTGAGCACCAAAGAAATGCTTTTGCACTTTGGTGTTTGGGAAGACTCTTGAGAGTCCCTTGGACTGCAAGGAGATCTAACCAGTCCATCCTAAAGGAAATCAGTCCTGGGTGTTCTTTGGAAGGACTGATGTTGAAGCTGAAACTCCAATACTTTGGCCATCTGATGCAGAGAGCTGACTCATTTGAAGAGATCCTGATGCTGTGAAAGATTGAGGACAGGAGGAGAAGGGGACAACAGAGGATGAGATGGTTGGATGGCATCACCAACACAATGGACATGGATTTGGGTGGACTTCAGGAGTTGGTGATGGACTGGGAGGCCTGGCGTGATGCGGTTCATGAGGTGGCAAAGAGTCAGACACACTGAGAGACTGTACTGAACTGTAACTTAATATAAGGCATATAATTTCCTGAGTTTGAACTACTTCATCTTATTAACTTACTTTTAAAACTTTTATATTTGAAGTTTTCAAACAGAAAATTTGAGGAAAAAAGTATAGGCCCCCAAATATCTATTTTCCAGCCTAAATAATTATTAACATATGGCCATTTTTTTCTCCTATACTGAAGGGAAGCAGAATCTTTCACTCCAAAACATGCCTCTTGATTATTTTAGATTGATTGTTATCTTTTCCTCTCTATCCTTTTATTATCAAATTAGTGACAATTCACAGAAACACAAGCCAAAGATGCTGCAAAATGAGCACTACATAAACATGAAGTCTACGTGAAATGTTTGTTTCCAAATTTTGTTTGTTTGTGTTTGCCTGATGATAAAAGATTGTTCCAATTTAGATCAGTAGTGGAAGGTTAAAAAGACCTATTTGACCCTGGATTCAGGATTTTCCCTAACCTTTTTTAAAATTATAATTTTTTGCATTGAAGAATAATTGACCCATAACACTATATCAGTTTTAGGTGTATGAACATAATTATTCAGTGTTTCTATTCCTTACTAAAGGATCACCACAATAATTGTTGCCACTACTTGTCATCATACAAAGTTATTACAATATTATTGAGTGTAGCTCTTGTGCTGTACATTTCATCACTATGACATTTATTTTTTAAGTGTGTACTTCTTAGGGGTCCCAGGTGGTGCTAGTCGTAAAGATCCCACCCCACCAATGCAGGAGACATAAGAGACACAGGTTTGATCCCTGGTTCGAGGAGATCCCCTGGAGAAGTAACCCACTCCAGTATTCTTGCCTGGAGAATCCCATGGACAGAGGAGCCTGATGACTGAAGTCCATGGGGTGTCAAAGAGTTGGACACAGTTGAAGAGATTTAGCACACGTGCATGCACATGTATTACTCAGTCTCCCTTACCTTAATTTCCCTTACTCATTTCTTTCATCTCCTTACTCTCTGGCAACCACCTGTTTACACTCTTATTAGTCATTTCTGTTTTGTAATGTTTATTCATTTGTTTTTTAGATTCCGTATAGAAGTGGAATCATAAAATATTTGTCTTTGAAATATTTCACTTAGCACAACACCTCTAATTTCATGCATGTTGTTGTAAACGACAAATTTTCATTCTTTGTTATGAAAGCTGACTGATATATCTCCCTATATATACATACACATTTTTATCTGTTCATTTATCGATGGGCACTTAGGTTTCTTTCCATACCTTGACTATTATAAATAATGCTGCAATTAACATAGTGGTGCATATATCTCTTCAAATTAGTGATTTCATTTTCTTTGGAAAAATGCCCAAAGTGGACATGCTGGATCATATGGTAGTTCTGGTTTTAATTTTTTGACCTTACTACTTTTGCCCACAATTATTACAAATTTACATTCTCAACAACAGTGCATAAGGCTTCCGTTTTCTCCACATCCTTGCCAACATTTCATGTTCACTCTCTTTTATAAAAACCATTCTGACAAGTATGAGGTGATATCTCGTTGCGGTTTTGATTTGCATTTCCCTGATGATTAGAAAAGTTGAGTATTTTTTACTATAACTGTTGGCCATCTGTATGTCTTCTTCAGAAAAAAGATTATTCAGGTCCTATGTCAATTTTTAAATTGGAGTGTGTGTTCCTTGATGTGCTACTTGTATATCTGATACTATTTTAACCCCTTACAAATATTTAGATACCATTTGCAAATATCTTCTCCCATTCGGTAGACTGCCTTTTCATTTTGTTAAGTTATTTCACTATACAAAACCTCTTTAGTCTGAAGTAGTCCCATTAGGTTATTTTTGCTTTTGCTGCCCTAGCCTGAGGAGACATAGTAAAAAAAAAAATATTGCTAACACTGATGTCCAAGAGAGTACTAAATATTCTTCTAGAATTTTTATGGTTTTAAATCTTGCACTTGAGTCTTTAATCTCTTTTGAGTTTATTTTTTATTATGTTGTGAGAAAGTAGTCCAGCTTGATTCTTTTTCATGGAGTTGTCCAGTTTCCCAGCTCTATTTATTAAAGAAGCTTTCCCCCGTGCCACCCCCCATTAAATATTCTTGTCTCCTTTGTCTTAGACTAATTGACTATACACATGTGGGTTCATATCTGGACTCTCTGCTATATTCTCTTGATTTATGTGTCTGTTTTTTCCCAGTACCATATTGTTTTAATTACAGTTTGAGATCATCTGGCTTTGTTCTTCAAGATTGCTGGCACTATTGGGATCTTCTATGTTTCCATACAAATTTTAGAAATATTTCTTCTAATTCTGGTGGCTCAGACAGTAAAGAATCCTCCTGCAATGCGGGAGACCTGGATTCGATCCCTGGGTTGGGAAGATCCCCTGGAGAAGGGCATGGCAACCCACACCAGTAATCTTGCCTGGGGAACCCCCACGAACAGAGGAGCCTGGCAAGCTACAGTCTATGGGGTCCCAAAGAGTCAGACATGACTGAGCGACTAAACGCAGAATGGTCATTTTAACAATATCAACTTTTCCTATCCTTAAGCACAGTATGTCATTCCATTTATTTGCTCATCTTTAATTTATTTTGACGTCTTATAGTTTTCCAAGTACTGATCTTTTACCATTTTCATTAGATTTAGTCCTAAATATTTTATTCTTATTGATGTAATCATAAATGGGATTACTTTCTTAATTTCTCAACCTCATAGTATGTTGTTAGAGTGTAGAAATGCAAGAGGTTTCTTTATATTAATTTTGTTACTGTGGCTTTACTGAATTCATTGAGGAGTTCCAGCAGTTTTTTGGATTTTCTATTTTAAGAATTTTTTTTATATGGTAAGGTGTGATTTAAAAAGAGTGACAGTTTTATTCCTTTCTTTTCTCTTTGGATTATTTTTATTGCTGTTTCTCATCTGATTGCGGTGGCTAGGACTTCCAAAAATATGTTAAATAGAAGTGGCAAGAGTGGGGATGTTTCTTTTGTTCTTAACCTTAAAGGAAATGCTTCCTGAGACAGTTGTTGCCTTTTCACTCTACCCTCCACTACCCAGCATCTCAATGGAAGATGAAAAACTAGCCACTTCTTTTGACAATGGAGGATTCATATTCCCCCAGCTGTCAACTGACAGTAACTTTGTATTTTGAAATTGCCTTATGCACGATATGTTGCATTTTATGTTGTCTCACAATAAAGCAAATTTTTAAATTTTGGCCTAATTTATTTTAACACCTTCCCATGTAAGTTAGCTTTAAAATGAATTTTCACAATATCCTAACTTATTACTTACTGTTACTAATAAACATTATTCAGTATCTCATGTGGATGGGCAACAAATGTTAGGTCTTGTCTAGCTTGTAAGTGTGTAAAAATGGAATATAAACACTCAGTTTGGATATGTATTATAACTTTATTTTTACATTCAGTTAAGCATCTTTTTCCCCAAAAGGATTGTGTAATTCACCTCCACCAATGATGATTTCGTGGGAATATATATCTTATATGCCAAAGTGATATGCAACCTGTCAACTACAAATTGGCACTTGTCATGAGTACTTGCCGTCTACCTCTACAAAGATTAGATGATGTGCTGCTGCAGCTACTGACCTTCAATATGCTCTGAAAGTTCAGAGGAGAGCAGAAATGAGGCACTCCATGCTTGAGGTAAAACTGGTAGGACATGTCTTCAGATAGATATTTTCAACCCGATTTTGTGAAGCTCCATTCTTGAATTTCCCCATATCTAGAAAAGCACTAAAATCCTTCCTGGTGATGACTGTTCCTTGTGACTAGCAAAGTTCCATGAGACTAGTAGAACTCTTTTGGAAAAATATGTGTAATTGATTGCATGTACTTAGCCTTCACCAAAATTACATATATACTGATCTCCCCCGCCCCGCCCCCCCCCCCCCGCCGCCCCTGCCACTTTGGAGCAGTTTCTCAGAGCTAATTGAGGTGTTGTCTCACTGGGGCTTCCCAGGTGGAAGCTGGTGGTAAAGAACCTGCCTGCCAATAAAGGAGACATAAGAGATGCTAGTTCTATCCATGGAACGGGAAGATACCCTGGAGGAGGCTATGGCAACCCACTCCAGTATTCTTGCCTGGAGAATCCCATGGACAGAGGAGCCTGGTGGGCTGAAGTCCATGGGGGTCACAAAGAGTCAAACATGACTGAAGTGACTTAGCATGCATGCACTCCCAGGCTGCAGTCCTCGTTTTGCCCCAAGTAAAACTTAACTGGCAGCTCTCACATGGTGTATTTTTTAAGTCGACAGACATGACATTGTTTTATCCTCGACCATACTGTCATTAGCTACTTTTATTCTAACTAAAGAAGTTGATAACATTTCATTTTACTTTCCTAGACCCTGCCTTGCAGGTGCCTTAAAAATTTTCTTTCAATTCTCTGTATTTCCTACGTCACCTATTTTTTCTCTAGTTCTATCAACAGCTCCGGAATTCACTTCACGCCTTATGCATCTCCATAGATGACAGCCCTAGCAGAAACTCTCATTAGCTATTAAGTAGCTGTTTGAATAATTGTGAAAGCCTTCCAGATATTCCCATGCATTCGTGAGTATCCTAACCTTTAGTTCCCAAGGACACTGTTGTCCAAACTACACAGTACAAAGACTCTTCATATTACTGGTAATCCATTTGTTTATTTTTTATGGTACTAGCTTCTTTAGAAAAGTAGTGTGATCTCATTGATCATGCAATACATTCCCATATATTACAATCTTGTTTCCTAGTTGGCACTGACAGAAAATCTAAAATCTGTAAATTTATTGAACCATTGAAGTGAAATGTTCAGTGTACTTTCTGATTATATACTCATTTGAAGTTTCCTGATAGCGTTTAATATCTTAATTCGTTTCTTTTTTCCTGCAAGTAAGCATAAAGTTTCCGCACCAGCAAGACTATAATAGCAATAACCACACCAGTTTCTCATGCCTGAACTCATTCCCTTCTGAAGCATTAAGATGATTAGGCCCATGGCAAAAGGACTTCTCTTCTGTCATACTTATGAATCTTTCCATTTAAATAAGAATAGGACAGTTGTTTACCTGCCACCTCAAATCCTGGGAGAGAGAAAGAAAACATTACTCCTTGGAATGTAAATAACTGGCTTAATGACTCAGAGTTTCATCCCTCTTTGAATGTGAACAACTTCTCTGGAAGAGAAAGAGGACAGTCCCTATCACAGAATGAAAGCAATTGATTCCAAGGAAATATTTATTACTCATTGAATGGGAATCAAGCTAGGTCTACACCCTTAACTTCCAAGGCTTATCCTTTAATTCAGGTTGAAGTTTTATTTGCTCAGAAAGTGCTGACTAAGAAGAAACATAAAAACATTCACTTCTGCACAGTACTTTGGGTGACTAAGAAGAAACATAAAAATATTCACTTCTGCACAGTACTTTGAGTATAGAATCAGACTGCCATAAATACATTAGGTTAGAGATAAGTCAACGACCATCTCCAGATACAACTTTTCAATATGATAAGCAGCTTAATTTTCATCTGCTGAGCACTACCAGTCCAAATGTTGCTGTTCAGTCGCTAAGTCATGTCCGACTCTTTGTGACCCTATGGACTGCAGCATGCCAGGCTCCTTGTCCTCCAGTATCTCCCAGTTTACTCAGATTCATATCCATTGAGTCAGTGATGCCATCTAACAACCTCATCCTGTGCCGTTCCCTTCTCTTTCTGCCTTCAGGGCAGGTGGCATTATTATTGCAATTACAGTGCAGATTGCTGTATTATTTTATAAGGACACATGTCATGCCTCAACTTTCTGTTAAGCATCTCTTCTATAAATCAGAAGATCAGTAAATGAAAAAAAGATGATATTAACCTCTTGATATGTTAACTTTTTGCCAAATATATTACATTTTTTATTCTTTCACATGACTTCATTAATCACCTTTCTAACATATCTGTAAGTCATACAATTCAAATTACAGTCTTTAGAGTTTATTGGCATGGTGCTATTTGTAGGTCAGTAAAATATTTTCTATGTAAGCTTGACTTTTTAAAAGTGAATGAATAAGTTCAATGGATTCAAGAAGACTGTAGTCTCTTTATATTAAGAGATTATGTGAAAATATGTGCCTAGTGAAAAATAGGTCTAAAAAGATCACTATAATAAATGTTTAGGAGTTATGCTAACAAGAGCTTCAGAAAGGGTGAGAACTAAGTAAGCGGTGCCTCTGCTAGGACCAATTAATTCAAACAGTATTCGTAGGTGCTGATTCAAGAAAAAAAAGTTCAAGATCAGGAGTTCCAAAGAACAACAAAACCAAGGCCCAGTTTCCATAACACCCATCTGATCTGATTGAGTTACACCTTTGGAATTAGTGGGAAGATCCTTTTAATGGTCTTTCTCTTATTCTCTTTTTTTCTTTTACAAATACCTTGAAATATAATTAATGTGCATTAATTTATACATATTTAAAGGGTACAATTTTGTGAGTTTTATTACATGTATACATCCAGAAAACTAACATTCTAGTCAAGGTACCCCACACTCTCATCACCCCAAAAAGTTTCCTCATGCACCTTGCTAATTTATTCCTTAATTTTAGTCATTATAGATCAGCTTTCACTTTCTATAATTTTGTATAAATCAAATAATGTATTTATTTTTTGTTATAATAAAGTATGTATTTTTTTCTTTTAAAAAACAATAGCCTGTGTTTATTTATATTATATTATATTATTATATTCAGAAGTACAAACAAAACATGTCTTTTTTTTAAATTAACAGATGCAATGTTTACCTCAGTCCCCGCATCTCCTGAGTATCTAAGTAAAGAAGGATGGTGGAGGCAAATACAAAACAATAAATTTATTCCCATATGACATTTGTGCATTATAATTGCATATATTTTAAATTTACATATTTTCTTTTAGATTGTTCACTTCTCTCAGATCTACCTTTTTCCCTACTTCTCTCCAAATCTGAGTGGTCTTCTCCAAGCCAGACCTGGAGTGACTCTGAAAGTCACGAAGTTTAAAATTCAAGATCCTCGTTTGCACACATCCCTTCCAGGGCTCTCTAATTTACTCACAAGGTAATACATTTTAATGAAATTTGCAAAATCCATATACATTAACCACAACTGATGAGGACTATTTCCTGTCACTGTTCCCTTTTGTTAGCTAGTGCTAAGTACGGCCATGGGAAATTTTGGAATTTGCTTATGGACACTTAGCTGTTACCTATAGTCTAAATATAGGATAATATATTTTTGTAGTTTGCCGTCATTTGTGTGTAAGTAAATTATTGTTAACAATCTTTAAGCACTTCTAGGAATAATGTAGTCAGTATCGAGAGTACTTAAATATTTAGAAGGACTTGAACTGTCCTGAAATTTTAAAGCACACACATGACAGAACCTTGACAGAGGGTTTTCATGATTTGACAACAGTGGTAAAAACCTCACAGCTTTACTAACTATAAGTTGTGAAGTTGAAAATAACTTTTCTGAAGCTAAAAAATTAATAAATTAATTTTAAAGTGATCATCTTTATTCATATATAATTGGTATAATATTACAGTAGCTTCAGGCATACAACATGATTTGATTTTTGTATATATTGTGAAATGATCACCACAGTAAGTCTCATTAACACCACACACATAGTTACAAATTTTTTCTTGTGATAAAAACTTCTAAAATCTACTCTGTTAGCAACTGTCAAGTATACAGTACAATATGATTCATTAGAGTCGCCTGCTGTACATTACATAGCCATGACTTAACTTTATAGCTGGAAGTTTGTATCTTTGACCTTATTCATTTCACCCATACTTTGACCATTTCACCCACACTCAGCCCCCACCTCTGGCAACTACCAATCATTTTCATCTATGAGTTCAAATATTGTTTTTTTTTACATAACTTATAAGTAGGATCATATGACTTTGACTTTACCTGTTTGATATATATGTGTGCATATATATATATATGCATATTTCTTTTCCAGTTAGTGTTTTTATTTTCTTTGACGAATATGCAGAAGCAATATTTACTGAATCATTGGTACTTTTATTTTTACTATTTTGAGGAAACTGCATGCTGTTTCCCATACTGGCTACACCAATTTATATCTCCACCAGTGGTGCATAAGCATTCCCTTTTCTCCACATCTTTTCCAAAACTTGTTATCTCTTGCCTTTTGATAATAGTCATTCTAAAAGGTACAAATCAATGACTCATTGAGGCTCTAATTTGCATTTCCCTGATGATTAGTGATGTTGGACACCTTTTCATGTACCTCTCGGTCATCTGTATGTCTTCTTTGGAAAAATATCTACCCAGATCCTCTGCCCGTTTTTTAAATTGAATTAGTTGTTTTCTGATTACTGAGTTGTGCAAGTTCTTTATACATTTTGGATATTAACCGTTTATCACATTATTTGTAAATGCTTTCTCTTATTTGGTAGGTTGCCTTTTCATTTTGTTAATGATTTCCTTTGCTGTGAAGAAACTTTTTAGTTTGCTGTAGACCTGCTTGTTTATTTTAACTTTGTTTGCTTGCCCTTCCGGTTTCAAATACAAAATAAATTACTGCAAAGATTAATGTTAAAGGAGCTTACACCATATATTTTCTTCTAGGCCTTTTGTGCTTTTAAGGTCTTTTATTAAAGTCTTCAATCCATTCTGTATCAATTTTTATGTATGGTATAATATGGTGGTCTGTTTTCATTCTTTTGCATGTAGCTGTCCAGTTTTCCCAATACTATTAAAGAGACTCTCCTTTTTCCATTGTATGTTTTTGGCTGTCTGGTGTAAGTTAATTGACCTTGTATGTGTTAATTTCTGGACTGTCTCTTCTATTCCATTGACCTCTGTGTCTATTTTTGTGTCAATATCATATTGCTCTGACTACTACAATTTTCTAATATACCTTGAAATCAGGGAGCAAGACACCCCTGGTGTTCTTCAAGATTGCTTTGATTGTTTGTGTTTTTAATGTTTCCATAAAAATTTTAGGATTCTTTGCCTTATTCCTGTAAAAAAACAAAGCCATTGAAATTTTGATAGGGATTGCATTGAACCTAGTGAGAAGGCAATGGCACCCCATTCCAGTACTCTTGCCTGGAAAATCCCATGGATGGAGAAGCCTGGTAGGCTGCAGTCCACGGGGTCATGAAGAGTTGGACACGACTGAACGACTTCACTTTCACTTTTCGCTTTCATGTATTGGAGAAGGAAATGGCAACCCACTCCAGTATTCTTGCCTGGAGAATCCCAGGGACCGGGAGCCTGGTGGGCTGCCATCTATGGGGTCACACAGAGTCAGACATGACTGAAGTGACTTAGCAGCAGCAGCAGCAGCAGCAGCATTGAATCTATAGATTGCTTTAGGTAATATGGAGAGTTTAACAATATTAATTCTTTCAATCATTGAGCACAGATTTTTTTCTTTTTGATAAAGGCTTTAGGGTTTTCTGTATTTAACATCATGTCATCTGCAAATAGTAAAAGTTTTACTTTTTTATGATTTGAATGCCTTTGTTTCTTTACTTCACTGAGTGGTTTTGAGATCCATCCATATTGTTTCATACAATAGTAGCTTGCTCATTTTTATTACTATGTAGAATTCTATTGCATGGATATAGAAGTATTTTGTTTACTACACTCTCTTGGTTGTAGTAACTTTGCAGTAACTTGACTGTCTTGAAATCAAGGAGAAGTACAGTAAGCCCCTTACATATGAACCTTTCAAGTTGTGAACTTTCAAAGATGCAAATGTGCACTCACATGTCCTATCACATGAGTTAGTTCATGTGTCTGGTGTATATTGTCACATGGGTACATCCTTTTCAAGTCGTTGGACTTTTGTGTACTTTACTATTCAGTACTGTATAAAGTACAGGATCTTTATGTCAAGCCCTGGATGTCTGGAAGCAAGCATAAAAGCAGTGGTGATGTAGCTGGTATTGCTAAGAAGCACCAAGCCATAACAACAGAAACAAAAGTGAAAATAATTGAGAGAATGGAATGAGGCGAAAAGATGGTAGACATCACTCATTCTTATAACACTGAACTCCTTGCCATGCAAGAGGAGGAGTTTACTATTGAAGACTTGATGGAATTAGAGGTCCAGAGAAAGGATGAAGAGAGACAAAAGGAAGAAGTACCTGAAGAACCAAAGAGATTCACAATGCTGGAAATGGCAAAGGGATTTTATTTGAGGAGGTACTGTTGGTTTTTGAGGCACAGAACTTGAACAAGGAATGGTACAAGAAGCTTGCAGCAGGCATTCAGAATGCAATCCAGTGCTACCGTGTCCTCTGTGGTAAGAAAGAAAGAGCTACTACCCAGACATCCCTGGACATATTTTTTTCCCAAGAGGGTAGATAGAATTGAAGCCAGCAAGGAATCAGAACCTGTGCCATTAATATCAGGTGTAAATGAAACTGCAGCTTGCCCTCTGTCTCCTATTGCTAATGATCCTTCAGCTCTACCATCTCCCACTTCCGCTCCCTCCTCCAATCAGTAATTCTTCTTGCCTGTTTACTCGATGCCAGTCCCTGAATGCCAACCGTTCTACTATACTTTTAAAGCCACTGTACTATAAGATTAAAAATGTTTTCTTTATTTTTTGTGCTTGTTATTTATGTGGAAAGTAATAGAAGCCTATTGCAGTACAGTACTATATAGCCGATTGTTAGTTGGGTACGTGGGCTAACTTTGTTGGACTTACAAATAAGTTAGACTTACTAATTCCCTCTCAGAATGAAACTCATTTCCATGTAAGGGACTTACTATACTCAAACTTGTTCTTCTTTCACTTTCTTTAAATATTCTAGGGTTTTTGCTTTTTACAAAAGGTTTAGTATTAATTTGTCATCTTTCATAAAAAACTGATAAAATTTTTACTGGGATTATATTGAATATATGGAAGGAAATGGAGAAGGAAAATGGCAACCTATGCCAGTATTCTTGCCTGGGAAATCCCATGGACAGAGGAGCCTGGTGGGCTAGAGCCCATGGTGTCACAAAGAGTTAGAATAGCCACTAAACAACAACAACAAAGTAGAAAGAAAATTGAGAAAAGTTGATACTGTAATAATACTAAGGTGACATCAGTATCAAGGTGCTATAAGATGTCCCTCCTGTTTGTTCCCCTTTTTAACAAGTAAAACTTAAAATTCATCATAAATAGAAAAACCTCTTTGGGAGTTGTAGAATCCAGCAGCATATACTGAGGGACCTAGGAAATGTCTTACTCATTTGTGCAGCTGGTAATAGGCAGACACCACCTCCATACAGGCTGTGAAGCCATCAGGAGTCAATAAAACTTCCCCAAATCTTCACTATCACCATTGGGTAAACCTGGGGAATGCCACCATGGGCCAACATCTGTGGATGAAGACTTTGTAAAAGTCAAGCCATTTGGAAGGGAAACTCCAGCACACCACTAGAGAAAAACAAAATACAAGTTTGGACACACTAGAGAGGGTAAAAGGAAATTTTCCGGTGCTGCCACTGTACTGTAGTTACACTTTAAATTTTGTTAAGTTCATGTTAAGTGTTCTTCACACAATAAAATAATATCTCAATAAATAAATAATCCTACATTTTGTTTATAGTTGTAAGATTTGGTATTAGTTATTTTATGTCTTTGGCAACAACAGCCAAAATTTTATGATAAAAATGTGTCTCTCAAATTTTGAAAACTTTATCAGTGGGTCCTACTGTTTTAAGATAAAGATGCTTCTTTATGAATTAAAGTGCTCCTACCCAAGTGCAGGTAAGGCTTCCCAGGTGGTGCTAGTGGTAAAGAACCCACCTCCCAATACAGAAGACATAAGAGATGCAGGTTCAGTCCCAGGGTTGGGAAGATCCCCTGGAGTAGGACATGGCAACCCACTTCAGTATTCTTGCCTGGAGAATCCTATGGACAGAGAAGCTTGGCAGGCTACCATCCATGGGGTCGCAAAGAGTCAGACACAACTGAAGCTATTTAGCATGCACATGCACCCAAGTGCAGGAGAAAGCTGGGTGAGTGCTAGAGTCAAGGAAAACTCAGAGAATGAGAATGTAGGAAGGCGGAATTTCAGCAGGTGATAAAGCAAAGATAATGAATCTCTAAGCACATTTTGGAAACAAATCATCTTATGAGTTGACTATGCAATATTTGACTTACTATTTGGCAAATATGGTAACTCACTGGAAACTCAATGACTGCACATTTTCAGGAAATGTCACCCAAAACACACACACATACACCCATATATATGTGGATAAACAGTGAGAGAAAGAAAGAAAAAGAGAATTAAGTTTTTCATTTACCTTCAAGAATGCAGGAAGCATTTGTTTTGGTGACAGTGAGTATGACCCTCTGGCATTATAAAGTTTATTATGCTTCAAAATTAATATATGTATATGTGAAGTTTATTTCTATTTTAGGAAAAATACAGATTTCCTTAAAATTTTCAACCTTGATTTTATGTATATACATTTTTTTTTCTAGGAAGTTTACTCCCATTTTTTTCTACTTTTTTGGGGGGTTTGATTTCAGGAAATTTGAAAAAAGGAGACAAAACAATGCTCTGAATGTGTAACAGGAATGGGCAGCTTTGCTACTAGGCTCTGTCTCCTTATTATCCAGTTTCTAACTTGAAAGGAAATCTGACTTATTCTCAACTCAATAAGGGGAGAGTAGTACTCTCATAGAATATCTGTAAGAAGAGACAAAGATCTTGAAAATATATTCAAATTTTATGAAAAATGTATGTGATGCCTTTAAGGAAAATTCATTTATTCTAGCAATTCCAATAACATTCAAAGAATTTTTGTGGTGTTTATAGTTATTGAAAAAGGCTAAGTTTATAGAACTGACCAGAATGTGTCCCTCACAGTGACCAGTATCCTGGTATCTTACGAACATTCATCCTCTTTTGCTCTCCCGAGCTCACACCTACTTGTTACCTTCCCTTCTGCCTTTTCTCCTAATATTCCTCTGCTGTCAAATCTGTGGTCTTTGAACTAAGCTCTTTACAGCCTGTTCAGAACAACAAACAAATACACTAATTTTTTCCTTTAGGACAAGTCTTAAGGAGACTTTGAAGAGGTTCATGCAGTGAGTAAGAAAGAATTTTTATTTTAATGTTTGATAGCAAATGGTAGCTCTGACATGAAATTTACAAGGGGAGGTTGATAGATTAAAATATCCTTTGGGGAAGTAGAATCATGTACAAAACCAAAAATAAATGACCAGAATAGCAGAAGTATTGTAGTAGCCATCTAATTAACAAGATGATGAGAAAAGGGAGAACCATAGGATAGATAAGGTAATAAATGGAAACTCTGTGAAGTAAATAGCAAGACTACTCATGACTATGCTGTAACAATCACCATGTTGTGCTAATGACTTTTCTCCCCTAATAGGTTCAAAATGTGGTGGCCTCTTGTAGTGCTGTGCTTCATCCACATGTCAGGAAATGCATTTTGTTTACTTGAAGAAAACACAAAAAACCCTGAAGCCAAGATGAATCCTGTAAGTTATTCCTACCACTGAACAGCAGCAAAAAAATATCGGTTCCAAGGATATTGGCACTATTATTCCTATTAACTCTTTTAAATATTCTTTTATGATTACATTATAAAACATGAAAGCTTTCTTAACATGGTATATATTACCCCAAACAATAAGAAATTCTACTTTAAAAATCATAAAAGTGGCAAAATGAATTTATAAAGCTAAATATTTTGTCTTTTCTCCATTTGCTGCTGCTGCTTCTGCTAAGTCACTTCAGTTATGTCTGATTCTGTGTGACCCCATAGACAGCAGCCCACCAGGCTCCCCCGTCCCTGGGATTCTCCAGGCAAGAACACTGGAGTGGGTTGCCATTTACTTCTCCAAAGTATGAAAGTGAAAAGTGAAACTTAAGTCGCTCAGTTGTGTCCAACTCTTCGAGACCCCATGGACTGCAACCTACCAGGCTCCTCCAATCCATGGGATTTTCCAAGCAAGACTCAGATAATTTCCTACTGTGGTTACCCAAGTGAAGTGCATAAAGTTATCACTGCAAATGGTTTCATCATTCCACTCTAATGAATTCCTCATGGGAAGAATTATACTAATAATTAAGGTAGGATTGTTGTGAGGGGAAAAGATGAGTGTCTCAAACCCTGAATCAAATGCAATCAAGTCAAACATATTCTCAGCAAAGAATATGAAATTAAGTTACTCATAAAAAGACAAAACAAAACCTTAAACCTCCTGGGACCTCTGAGAGTAAGCTGAGGGTCTTAGTGTCACCAGATTTACATTGGCTTCTATGATGTGAAATACCCTGACCTGTGACTGTATTAGACTGTATTAGTGCAAAAGTAATTGTGGTTTTGCATTGTTGAATTTGCCATTTGATACTGGGAAACATTCTTAAATGTGGTTATGTTATACATCATTTTAATGCACATTTCTTGCTTAATGTTTTTTGCTAATGAATTATTACTTCCTGTTTATTTTATATGTATTCTAGTCTATTGAAATATTAGACAAAAAAGCAAATTCTAGCAAATCTCTTATTCAAGTTCAGAATGGGTCATAAAGCAGCAGAGACAACTTGCAACATCAACAACGCATGTGGGCCAGGAACTACTAGTGAACGTACAGTGCAGTGGTGGTTCAAAAAGTTTTGCAGAGGAGATGAGAGCCTTGCTGTGGCTGACCATCAGAAGTTGATGACAACCAGTTGAGAGAATCATTGATGATGATCAGTTCTAGCTGATCCTCTTACAACTACATGAGAAGTTCCCCAAGAACTGTGTCGACCATTCTATGGTTGTTTGGCACTTGAAGTAAATTGGAAAGGTAAAAAAGCTTGATAAGTGTGTGCCTCATGAGCTGACTGCAAATCAAAAAAATTGTCACTTTGAAGTGTCCCCTTCACTTATTCTATGCAACAACAACAAACCATTTCTCAATCAGATTGTGATGTGTGACAAAAAGTGGATTTTATACAATAACCAGTGACTACCAGCTCAGTAGTTGGACTGAGAAGAAATAAAGCCAAATATGTACCAAAAAAAAGGGCCATGATTGCTGTTTGGTAGTCTGCTGCCTGTCCAATCCACTATGGTTTTCTGAATCCTGGCGAAACCATTACATCTGAGAAGTATGGTCAGCAAATCAATTAGATGCACCTAAAATGGCAACACGTGCAGCCAGTGTTGGTCAACAGAAAGAGCCCAATTCTCTGCAACAACGCCTGACCACATGTCGCACAACCAATGCTTCAAAAGTTGAATGAATTGGGCTACGAGGTTTTGCTTCATCTGCCATAATCACCTGACCTCTTGCCAACTACCACTTCCTTGAGCATCTTGACAACTTTTTGCAGGAAAAATGCTTCTACAACCAGCAGGATGCAGAAAATGCTTTCCAAGGGCTTGTCAAATCCCAAAGCAAGGATTTCTATGCTTTGCTTACTTTTTGTTGGCAAAAATATGTTGCTTGTAATGGTTCCTATTTTGATTAATAAAGATGTGTTTGAGCCTGGTTATAATGATTTAAGCTTCAGGGCCTGAAACTGTAATTGGTTTTGCACCAACCTAATAGTTTATTGTGCTGGGTGGAAACTCAGAGTCCCTGAATAGAAGACCCACTTAATTAATATAATGCTGAATTTCCTTAGAATATTATTTTTAATAGTTTTTTGAGGTATAGTTGGCATACAATAAACAGCACGTATATAAAGTCTACAATTTGATATGTTTGTCATCTGAGACACCACCACCACAATTAAGATGACATATTCAAAAATATTCAACTCGACCAAACAAACATTTAATTTTAATATGAAATTAAAAGCCTATATCTAACATATGAAAGCCTATATCTAACTTCATGCTTAACTGAGAATAAGGAACAAGTTTATAAAGATTTTAAACAACTTTCTTTTTTAGGTAAGAGACCTGTTATGTTTCTGCAACATGGTGTGCTTGCTTTGGCCACAAACTGGATTTCCAATCTGCCCGACAACAGCCTGGGCTTCTTCTGGTGGATGCTGGTTATGATGTGTGACTGAGAAACAGCAGAGGAAACACCTGGGCCCAGGAAAATTTATACTATTCACCAATCTCAGCTGAATTCTGGGCTTTCAGCTAAGAAGGGGAAAATTGAAAATGTTAATAAATATTGAGCTAAAAAAACACATGGGTATTCACCCCTTCCAAACCATTCTTATTTTAACACATCACATTCCAAACAGGAGTGTCATTTTCAATTTAATCCTTTCTTGGATTCCCCTTTACACCTCTTTTCAAGGGTAGCATTTCCTCCCAGTACAAACTGTGTGTGATCCCAGTACACAGTATTCGTGGATTCCATAAATATACATTTCCACATGGAATGGGCAAAATGACTGATGCAAGAAAATTTGCTGCCTCCAGAAGATTCTGGTAGGAACATCCACTTGGACTTAATAGGAGGTTAAACCCAGTTGGGAAACCAGTCAGTGGACTCACTGTAACCCAGGGGACAGATGATGGTGACCTAGAAGAAGAGGTGGGGTTAATTGTGGAGGTAATGATACATGGTTAGGTTTTACAGGTAGTTTCTAAATATACTTAGGAGAGGGAAACAATAGGATTTGCTTATGTATTGGATATGGAGTATAAGAGAAAGCAGAGTCAAGGATGACACCATGATTTGTGACCAGAGCACCTGGAGTGATGGAGACACCACTGGCCAAAACGAGGGAGACGGTGAGAAGAGCTGATGTGGTGGGGAGAGCAGAGGCTCAGTTCTGGACCCAAGTGTTACATGCTACTGGAGATTCAAGTGGAGAGTCAATCAGTCAATTGCAGATACAAATCCAGAGTTTAGGAGGGAAGACTGGGCTGAAAATACAAAATACGAGTCATCAGCACATGAGCCAGGATGCAATAACTGAAGTAGTGGCTTCAGAAAGAGGAGAGGAGGGGTCCAAGCCCTAATCCCTGGGCCACAATTGAGTTAGACAGTTAGGAGGAAACAGGTAAAGATACTCGAAAATAATGATGACAGTGGTATGAAGGAAGCCAGGAGAATCTGGTGTTCTAGAAGACAAGTGGAGAAAAGTGTTATCATGAAAGAAGGTTGTCAATCATTGAAGAGGCTTTGTTAGAATGTGAAATGAAGTCTGACAACTAGCTGTTAGTTTTGGCAGGCTGAAATTCCTAGGGGAGTCTTTATAACAGCAACTTTGGTGAAATGGTTGGGACAGAAGCATAAGCAAATGAATTTAAGAGACCATGAAAGAATCTGTAAAGGGAAGAAATAAGGTGGAAGGAGAAGGAGCAAGTAGAGAGAAATAATGGTGTATTTTTTTATGCTGCTCCTCACTGTTAGCCAGTGACATTACTTCCTACTACAGTTCTACGCAATTAGAATATCCATATTTGGACACACACAGGGAAATGGATGAAATTGGTGAAATTGTGGAAATCTTCTTCCTACTGCTTGTTCATCCTAAAACAAGGATCTCACTGGTAGAATTTTAAACAAGGAAAAGGGCCAGTGAGGAAGAGCTTTCCTATGTTTTTGCCATTGTGCAAAATGTTAAGTTCCTAAGGAGATACTGGGGTTTTGCTTTGTTTTTAGAAAAGCACTTTTAAGCAAAAGGTGAAGAAACGGGATGAGGCAGAGAGAAAATTTGGCAATGATGCAGTCCCCAAAAGGCCTCAGCCAACTCTGTATGAGAAGGCTTTTGGGAATCTTCACCAGTGGAACAAACTGGCAGGTCCTTTATTCACTCCTGAACCAGTCATGAAGTGCAGGGTGTCCCATTAAGGGAGCACAACCTTCAGTTTTCCTGAGCAAATGCAAAATCAAAACGTTTCCTGTGGCTTTTGGTGAATAAATCCCTCAGACTTGGAGAGAAACTTGGGCAGTGAAGCACAGCACCAGAAGCACTTGATCAACAATAGACTCAAATGCTTTGTTAAAAGATTGGAAATGTTCTAGATTACTAAAATGTAAACCATTTGTTTCCAAAGCTTTCCCCAAATTTAGCTATTTTGGGTGGAAATCTACCTCAATTTATCATCAACTCCCATGCTTTTAATAATTGAACACAGTGAACATAATTTAACCTTTTTTTGATGATCTAGTATCTTAAAAACATTGCATTTAGCAGCAATGCAACAATTTCCTAAAGATTTATTGACTTAGAATTGCTTGTCCTGACGCCAAATGTCCAATCTGCCACTCTTTTGGGTATTTAAATTTTGAACATTCTTTCTCACCAGTGGACAGTTCCTCATTGTGTCCCCATACTCATAAGTTTTAGGAAGTTGTTTATGCCTTCTAATGTACATCTTTCAATCAATCTGCTGTGTGTGTGAAAGATAAGTATCCTTGATAAAATTGTGTCTAAGATGGGATTAAATTTATTCTGAGAAGTCACCTGTCCTGACCCCAGATGTACATATTGACACCCACTCAGGCTCCTTGTGAGTGATTCTTACTCACTCTGGGTGATTTGCAGGCTGTTATCTTCCGAGTTAGGCACCAGATAAAGAACTCATTAATAAACACAGTGCTTGTGGAAAGACTGTTCTTCCAACGGAATCAGGCTGGATATTTTATAATTGATGAAGCTGTCTACATTAGAAAGTTGTTTTTTCTTTTTTTTTCCAGGCCCTTCTTGAGTCTCATTGGTATATCATTATCAACCATAGGGAGGGATTGTCCCTTGTAATTCAACTGTAAAAATTTAAGTTAATGGTTAACTACAGTTCAATCTATTTATGTGATACTGTTCATGAAACCAATTAAAAACAGACAGAGGTTGAATATATTTTATTTACTGTACATAGCCATTGGAATTATCTTGGCTACTCATTTGTCAAGTATTCGTTAGGTGACAAGTATCTTATAAAGTATTTGACAAAATTCATTTCAATTACTTCATAAATACCTCAAGAAGCATTTATTATTTATTATATATGTTTTGTTTTAAAGTTAAATTACAGCCCAAGGTCCAGGAAAATAGAGAGTAATCAAAATATGGTGACATAGGGTGTCACCTAGATCTGTTTCTGTATGCTTTGGAGTCTTTTGCATCTTTTCTGTTTGATTCTGGTTATTACTAATGCCAAATATCAAGAATTTTGTAAGTGGCTTCCATATATTTTCTGCTGTTTTAAAATCTTTTTCAGAATTGCACTTGTAATAGATGAATGTATGACTTCCCTGGTGGCTCAGACCGTTAAGTGTCTGCCTTTACAATCTGGGAGACCTGGGTTCGATCCTTGGGTCGGGAAGATCCCCTGGAGAAGGATACGGCAACCCACTCCAGTATTCTTGACTGGAAAATCCCATGGACAGAGGAGCCTGGCAGGCTACAGGGTTCACAAAGAGTCAGACACAATTGAGTGACTTCACTCATATTTTAGATGAGGAAACTAAGGCATTTAGAGTATAAATGACTTTTCCAAGGTCACAAAGCTACAAACCATAGAACCAGATTTCAAACTCTGTTTGGTCAAATTTCAAATTTGAGCTTTGCCCTTTCCACTTATTATCCTACTCATATTAAATGTTAATTAATTGTATTGTTATTATCAAGTAAGATATATTTAAACTCACCAAAACCTGCATTAAACATAAATGATAACATTTTTGTTACCATATGAGTATTCTAAGCTTGGCGTATTTTCTAAAGACAGATAGAAGAATGATAACTTTTGAAAAGTTCAAGCCTTGGGGTCAGGACTTGGTAGCTGCACCACAACCATGGCATGCACTAGCCTCACCATGCCTCTCATTGTGATGAGTGTGTTCTCGGGGTTTTGTTGACTTCCTGGTGCCCTGGTTCATCTCTAGGTGTCCCATCTGCAGAGTTATCATCACCATGTTGGGGACCTGTTCAGTTTGCTGCTATCTCTTTTGGCTGATTGCAATTCTGGCCCAACTCAACCCTCTCTTGGGACCACAGTTGAGAAATGAAGCCATCTGGTACCTCAAGCATCACTAGCCTAGAGGAAGAAGTCCTGCTTAGCAGTGCTTAGTCATTGAGGTCAAGAAGAGAACTCCTCTAGATGCACAATCACCTCCATACCCAGACCACCTTCCTTGACACACACATTCTAAACATTAGCTGCCTTAAACATCCCCACCATATTTATGTATCTTGGTCTAAAATATAGCACTTTTTTTCTTTTTTAAATGTATTTATTTTTAATTGAAGGATAATTACAATATTGTGTTGATTTCTGCCAGACATCGGCACAGATCAGTCATAGGTATACGTATCTTACCTTCCTCTTGAGCTTCCTTCCCATCTCCCCGCCCCCCACTTTCCTGTCACTTTTTTACACTTGGATGGATGATGTCTCTGTGTAATCTAAACTGCGTTGTCTCCATAAAATGTTTATATACTCTTTTGAAATAGAAAGTGCTGTTCTTCTGAGAAATAACATTACTCTCCTTAGAACTCGTGAATTTGAAGATGGTTTCTACCTCCTCACAACATGCGATTCATTGAAATGCTTTAAACATTGTTACAAGACAATGAAACTCCAATGGGGCAGTCAGGAGGAGAACAAGTTCAGAGGGAAAATCTGTCTCATCAGAATTACACCAAAGTATAATTTCAGGAGGAATTTCTCATTTCTGCCATCTTTTGGAATAAATTGTTTTTCTACTTTCTATGGTAGAAAAAAAAAGGGAAAATGAAAACTTCCAGCCCCATGTCCCAAGAGAAGCAACAAAAATCTGATCAGTTTGTCAGTTTCAGGTTATCTCAGGTGGCACATTTAGTAACTCCAAAGTAATGTCACACACATAAAACACACACACACGTACCTTTTCAGGTATTCCTTGCTGTTCTGCTTCAGGTTTTATTGCCTTTTCTACCAATCCTACCCTGGCTAAAAAAATCAAAATCTTTTATGTATTAGCTCCAGTTGCCACAGTGAAATATAACAAAAGCCCTCTTAGGAAACTTGCACTTATTCCTTCTTCCGTTTTCAAGATATGTGATTCTCTTTAACTGGGTCTAAGATATCAAATTGCTCATTTGTTTCAAAGTGATGGAAAGCAAAAAAAAAAAAAAAAAAAAAAAAGGTGGTCTATGTTTACATCCAAGAATAGAAATGAACATGTTTGTATTATTTCTTGAATAGCTCTGACCATGTTTGAATCCCCATGATAGTTTATGAGATCCCCTGTTATTTTTTTCTTCACGACTGCTTTGTGTGTTGGCAATGACTGGAAGTGTTTTTGCTCCTTTGTGGATCTTTAGCAAGCATCCATACAGGTCTGTCAAGGCTATACTACCACCCCAAGACAAGGGAAAAGGAAATAAAAACAACACAAATCACATAAGAAGTCTAAACCACCTGGTCCAAGATAAGAGAAAAGAAAGGAAAGAAAAGGAAAGCAAGGGGAAAGGAGAGAGAGGGGAAAATATCAGTGGTAGACAGGTGATGGAGGCCAGGACTTATAGACCCGTCATCAAATACCCTTGGCTTTCCAAGCCTTTTCCTAAGAGCTAGACAAATGAATGAGTCTTTTCTGTGCCCTAGTATTTGCAAATCTTTAAAGATGTTTTTATTTTTCAGATTATATTTGATAACAAAATATAACCTTTTATATAAAGCAACAAAGTTGCTCTACTCACACAAATTTTGAACAATTTCTCCCTACTGAAGTGTGTTTCCAAGACATACTGAATCTCCTTTGCAAAATGCCTTGTTTGCCATTACTGGGTTTGACTAGGAGAACTTGAACAGGGTTTGTATTCATTGAAATTTCTATTCTGAATTTTTAAGCAACATTTTTGATTACTTGTCTCATCATCACTTATAAATGGTACTTTAGAAGACATAGAAGTAGCTTTAGAATTCTATTCATAATGTGCAGATAAGCCCAAGACAAATCACAAGTCATTGTTCCCAGATTTGTCACCTCCAGGTCCCCTCCACTACCCTATCGCACCACAAAGGAAACAACATGTCTAAAAAGTATATAAAAAGCTCTATTCACTTTTGACTACCTGAATAATGAGTCAAATTCTGTGAGAGGACACATAGAGCCAAATAATTTGACAAGCTTCTCTGCAAGGAAAAAAAAAGTGGTCTAGGCATTGAATAAATATTAGTTCAAATATTTTTAATGCTGATGAAGTGACAGTGTTAGTAGCTCAGTTGTGTCCAATTCTATGTGATCCCATGGATTGTCTCCTCTGTCAATGGAATTTCCCAGGCAAGAATACTGGGGCGGGTTGCCATTCCCTTCTGCAAGGGATATTTCTGACCCGGGGATTGAACCCAGGTCTCCTGCATTGCAGGCAGACTCTTTATCATCTGAGACACCAAGGAAGCTCTTTAATGCTGATAGTCATGCTTATAAACTTTCTAAAACTTATTTCAGTTAAAGGTTTTAACGTAGTCCATGAAGCAGATGTTTTTTTCTGGAATTCTCTTGCTTTTTCTATGATCCAACAGATGTTGGCAATTTGATCTCTGGTTCCTCTGCCATTTCTAAATCCAGTTTAAATATCTAGAAGTTCTCAGGTCATGTACTGTTGAAGACTGGCTTGGAGAATTTTGAGCATTATTTTGCTAGTGTGTGAGATGAGTGCAATTGTGCAGTAGTTTGAACATTCTTTAGCATTGCTTATCTTTGGGATTGGAATGAAAACTGACCTTTTCCAGTCCTGTAGCCACTGCTGAGTTTTCCAAATTTGCTGGCATATTGAGTGCAACACTTTCACAGCATCTTCTTTTAGGATTTGAAATAGCTCAACTAGAATTCCATCCATGGTGGATATGGTGGTCCAGTCTCATTCTTTTACATGTGACTGTCCAGTTTCTCCAGCACCATTTATTGAAAGTGAAAGTGAACTCACTCAGTTGTGTCCAACTCTTTGTGACCCCATGGACTGTAACCCACCAGGCTCCTCCATCCATGGAATTTTCTAGGCAAGAGTACTGGAGTGGGTTGCCATTTAATGAAGAGAGTCTCTTTTTTTCCACTTACATTGTTGGCTCTCTTGTGATGAATTAACTGACCATATATGTGCACATTTGCTTCAGGGTTCTCAGTTGTCTTCCATTGATCTATGTGTTTGTTCTTATGTAAATGTCATGCTGTTTTGACTACTATAGCTTTGAAATATAGTTTGACATCAGAAACTGAGATGCTTTGTTCTTCTTTCTCAAGATTGCTTTGGTTCTTTGTGGTCTTTTATGTTTTCACACAAATTTTAGGATTGTGTGCTCTATTTCTATAAACAAATAGCTATTGGAATTTTGATAGGACTTGCATTGGACCTAAGTATTACTTTAGGTAAAATGAAAAGTTTATATTAATTCTTTCTGTCATTAGTGCAGAATGTCTCAACATTTATTTGTATCTTCTTCAATATTTTTCATTAATGTCTTACAGTTTTCAGTGTACAAATATTTCATCTCATTATTGTTGTTCAGTTGCTAAGTTGCTTCCAACTCTTTGTGACCCCATGAACTATGGCCCACCAGGCTCCACTGTGCATGTAATTTTCCAGGCAAGAATACAAGAGTGAGTTGCCATTTTCTTCTCCTTGTTTACATTTATTTTAGGTATTTTCTCCTTTTTAATGCAATTGGAAGAGGGATTGGTTTTTTCATCTATATTTCTCATAGTTCAATTTTAGTGAATAGAAATGCAATAGACTTATGTATGTTGATTTTGTATCCTAAAACTCTACAGAATTTGTTTATTTTAATTTTCCTTGATGGAGTCCTTAGGATTTTCCATATTTAATATGTCATCTGCAAATAGTGAAAATTTTACTTCTTCCTTTATGATTTGGATGTCTTTTTCTTTTTTCATTCCACAGAATGACTTGAGACTCATCCATGTTTGCCCACTTTTATTACTGAGTAGAATTCTATTGAATGGATAGAGAAATAGTTTGTTTACCACACTGTCTTGGTGAGAATACCTTTATGATAACTTAAGTCAAATCAGGAAGAAATATTCCAACATTGTTTTTTTTTCTTCTATTTTCTTTTAATATTCTAGATTCTTTGCTTTTTATGTTAATTTTATTGTCAACTTGTTAACTTTTACCAAAAAAATTGACAAAATTTTTTACTGGAATCCATTGAATATATAGAAAAAATTGAGATAGTTGACACCTTAATAATGCTAAGATAATATCAGCATCAAGGAAACATAAAATGTTCCTCTTTTCTTGTTCCCGTGTTCAATAACTAAAAATCAATATCAATCATAAACAAGAAAATCTCTTTGGGAGTTGTAGAATCCAGCACCTCATCACAAGAGACCCAAGAAAAGGCTAACCCATCTCTATATGGGCTGTGGAACCAGCAGAAACCTTTGAAACTGTTGCTGTTGTTCAATCACTAACACAGCTATTCACAGCTGCGATTGAGAAAACCTGCAGGCTGCTGATGTGGATCGGCACTGTTGATGAGAAAAACTTCATAGAAGCCCTGCCATCTGGAAGGGATTCTAGCACATCATTGGAGAAAAAAATTACACGTTTTAAAGCACTGCGGAAGATCCCGGTGCACCAGTGCTGTGCCAGTACTGTACTGTTCACATACAATTTTCTTAAGATGGTAGTGAAGTGAAAGTTGCTCAGTCGTGTCCGACTCTTTGCCACCCCATGGACTATATACAGTCCATGGAATTCTCCAGGCCAAAATACTGGAGTGGGTAGCCTTTCCCTTCTCCAGGGGATCTTCCAAACCCAGGGATTGAACCCAGGTCTTCTGCATTGCAGGTGGATTCATTACCAGCTGAGCATAGGGAAGCCGTTAAGATGATAGAACTCATATTAAATGTTCAAAACACAATAAAATAACATTTCAATACATACATAAATAAAATTTCATTCTGTTTACATGTGCAATATTTGGCATTAGTTACTTCTTAATTTAGGCAAAACAACCATAAAAAAGCTTGTGATAAAAATTGTTTTGCTCTCAAATTTTGAAAATTATTCCAGTGGGACATACTGACTTGTTTTAATAAATGTGATTCTTTATGAGTTAAAGTGTTCCTACCCGAGTGTGGGAGGACTTGATAATTGCTAGGATTATGAAAACCCAAAGAACAAGGAAGCAGGAGGCAGAATTTCAGCAGGTGATAAATCAAAAAGAATGAATCTCTAAATATGTTTTGGAACTATATCCTTTTGCAAGTTTACTGCTTATGTAATTTTTGACTTGCTGTTTGGCAAATATTGGAGTTCACTGGAAATGCAGTGACTGCACATTTTTGGGAAAGGTAACCCCAAACATACACATATAAACCTATCTATATCTACATATAGAGAGATATATAGTGAGAGAGAGAAGGGCAAAGAGAGTTAGGTTTTTCATTTACCTTCAAGAAATGAGAAGGCATTCAGTTTGGTGACAGTGAGTATGACTCTCTGGTGTTATAAAGTTTATTTAATATACTTCAAAAGTAATGCTGGGAAAGACTGAGGCAAGGAGGAGAAGGGAACAACAGAGGATGAGATGATTAGATGGCATAACCGACTCAATGGACATGGGTTTGGGTAGACTCCAGCAGTCAGTGATGGACAGGGAGGCCTGGCGTGCTGCAGTTCATGGGGTCACAAAGAGTCAGACATGACTGACAGAATGAACTGAGCTGAACTGAATGTATCTATATGTGAAATTTATTTCTAGCTTAAATAAAATATAATTTTCCATTGAAGTTTTAAGCCTTGATTATATGTATTTAATTTTTTTCTAGGAGATTTCTTCTTTGTCTCCTTCTTTGGGGCTTGATTTCATGATTTGAAAAAAAGACAGAATGAGCAATGCTCTGGATGTGTTACAGGAACACGCCATATGTTCACTGGGTTCTATCTCCTCACTATAAAGTTTCTAACCCGAAAAAAACCTGACTGAATTTCAGATCAACCATGGGTAGAATGGTACTCTATTCACAATCTCTATGAGAAGTAATAGGAGTTTGGAAAAATATTCAGTTTTTACTAACATTGTTTGTGGGGTCTTCTGGAAAAATTCATTTATTTTAGCAATTCAAATGATATTCAAGGAATGTCTATAGTGTTTATAGCTATCAAAAACGACTAGCTTAGGTTCCTCACAGTCATCAGTCTTGACATCCTATGGATGTCATTCTCTTTGGTTTTCTCTTTCTCATCTCTAATTGTTTCCTTCCCTCTGCCTTCTCTCCTAGGTTACCTCTATCATTAAAACCTGAAAGCTTTGAATTAAACTCTATACCGCCTTGGTCAAGAGAACATACACAAATTTATTTCTTTAGGAAAAAATAACGCTAATAAACCCTGAAGAGATTCATATAGTGAATGAGATAGAATATTTATTTTAATTTTTGATAAAAGATAAAGGGACATAGGTAGCTCTTAAGCGTAGTAGGGTCATTCATTTTTTATTTTATTTTAGCTGTCAGTACATATATGATTTCTAATAAGTGAAAGCCACTCAGTTGTGTCTGATTCTTTGTGACCCCATGGACTATAGTCCATGGAACTCTTCAGGCCAGAACACTAGAATGGGTAGCCTTTCCCTTCTCCAGGGGATCTTCCCAACCCAGGGTTTGAAACCAGGTCTCCCCCATTGCAGGCAGATTCTTTACCAGCTGAGCCACGAGGGAATCCCACTTATTAGAAATCACTTATGGAGCTAACAAAGAGTTAAGTTTGAAAAGTACTGCTAATAGTATGATTAATGACCATTTATTGAGCAGCAAATGCTTATGGAGCCAAGGGTTGAGCAGGATGCTCTATAGCTACCTTGTTACCCGGGCATCCTTTTGTTTGACTAAGTCTAAAGCTTTAGTTTACCTGTGGGATTTTACAAGCAAGCAAGCAAGCCCTGAGTCGACCTGAAGTGAAAGGGACTGAGAAATGCGCGGACAGTACAGGGAAGAGAGCAAGTAGAAAGAGCTGGTACTACTGAACTATCACTAGGTTGCCAAGTTTCTTGAAGGCAGAGAACATGCCATTCCTTCGTGTATTCCTTGGGCTGCTTTTTTTTGTTTGTTTTTTTGTCAAATGATCATGTCAAGTTTAAAGCAGAAGACTGCAGCTGTGGAAACCTACAGCCATATTTGGATATGATGTATTTGAACAGAGCATAGGGGAAAAGATTAAGTCTGAAAGTAAAAAAATTACATGGTTGCAAATGGAACACAGTGGAGCATTTGCAAGGTAGGGGTGGGAGCAGGGTTATGCTAGTGCAGGCATCCCTTGGGAAAAGTATTCATTAGGAAAGGGGAAGAGCTGATGGCAATCTTTGCGATAGGAATGGAGAGGAATCAGGACACCTGAAGTTAAAAATAGAGCAGTGGTTATTGATTGTCATATTTATCATGTGAGGTACAGTGGGTGAACAGAAGAACTATTAAGTGGGTCATCTTTGAATCCAGATGTTTTATTTTATTTTATTTTCATTTTTATTATTTGGAGGCTAATTGCTTTACAATATTGTAGTGGTTTTTGCTATACATTGACATGAATCAGCCATGGATTTACATGTGCTCCCCATCCCAATCCCCCCTCCCACCTCCCTCCCCATCCCATCCCTCTGGGTCTTCCAGTGCACCAGCCCTGAGCACTTGTCTCATGCATCCAGCCTGGGCTGGTGTTCTGTTTCACCCTTGATAGTATACTTGTTTCAGTGTTGTTCTCTCAGAACATCCCACCCTCGTCTTCTCCCACAGAGTCCAAAAGTCTGTTCTGTACATCTGTGTCTCTTTTTCTGTTTTGCATATAGGGTTATCATTACCATCTTTTTATAATTCCATATATATGCATTAGTATACTGTACTGGTTTTTATCTTTCTGGCTTACTTCACTCTGTATAATGGGCTCCAGTTTCATCCATCTCATTAGAACTGATTCAAATGAATTCTTTTTAATGGCTGAGTAATATTCCATGGTGTATATGTACCACAGCTTCCTTATCCATTCGTCTGCTGATGGGCATCTAGGATGCTTCCATGTCCTGGCTATTATAAACAGTGCTGCGATGAACATTGGGATGCACGTGTCTCTTTCAGGAGAACAGTGTGGAGATTCCTTAAAAAACTGGAAATAGAACTGCCATATGACCCAGCAATCCCACTCCTGGGCATACACACTGAGGAATCCAGATATTTTAAAACGATATTATAAAAATTTATCTGTATTGTCAATGTTTGAGTAACATTTGGTCTGCCATTTTGAGGGGATTAAAGCAAGTTTTCACATACAAAACAGACAGAGTTCTGGTTTATTCACAGTTTCAAGAAAGACAACCATTCTGAGTGTTAGCTTTCTCTCCCTTTTCTGACAGATGGTGTATCATTTTCTTAGGGCTGCTGGAGCAAAGTACCACAAGTGGGATGCTTAAAAATAACAGAAAATTATTATCTTACATTTGTGGAATCTGTAAATCTAAAGTCAAGGAGTTTGAAGGGCAATGCCCCCTCTGGAACATATAAAGAAATCTTTCAATGTCTCTTCCTAGGTTTTGGTAGTTTGCCAGTAGTCTCTTTTGCCCCTTGGCTTCCATTCTCTCTGCCTTCACATGGCCATCTTCTTAGAAGAAGACCATTCATACAGGATTAAGTGTTCACCCTACTCCTGGATGGCCTCATCTTAACTTAAATTTCATCTGTAATAACTCCACTTCCAAATGCAGTGACATTCAGAGGTATTGGGGACTTCAATTTATCTATTTTTGGGGTGTCAGTGGGAGACCAACTCAAACCATAACAGATGATAAATAATAAACACCTATAAGGGTAGATTGATAAAATGTCCTTCAGAAAAATAGAATCATTTACAAAACTGAATAAATTACTAGAGTAGCAGAAGTACTGTAAAAATCTTCTAATTGACAAAGTGATGAGAAACAGGAGAACGATATGACAGATAAGGTAATAAGTGAAAAATATGTGAAGAAAAGAGCAAGGCAGCTCAATATCATGACTTCATGTTATATTGTAATATTTACCACATGATGCAATAAGTTTTTCCCCTAATAGGTTGAAAATGTGGTGGCTACTTGTAACAGTGTGTTTCATCCACATGTCTGGAAATGCATTTTGTTTCCTTGGGAAAATTGCTAAGAACCCTGAAGCCAGTATGAATGTTGTAAGTTATTCATATCACTAATATTTTAAAAACAACACTTCCAAAGATATTGATGCTATTTGCTCTCATTAATTCTTTTAAAATACATTTTATTATAAAGCTTGAATTATTTCTTTACATTATATATGTTAACAATCATAAGAAGTTTTATGATAGGAATCATAAAAATGGCCCTGTAAACTCATGAAGCTAATTTTTTTTCCTCCATTCAGAGTCAGATGATTTCCTACTGGAGCTACCCAAGTGAGATGCATAAAGTTATAACTTCGGATGGCTATATCCTTCAGGTCTATCGGATTCCTCGTGGAAAGAATGATGCTAATCATTTAGGTAGGACTGGTTGTTGTTCAGTCACTAAGTTGCGCTCCACTCTTTTGCAACCCCATAGAATGTAGCCTGCCCGGGTCCTCTGTCCATGGAGTATCCTGGCAAGAATACTGAAGTGGGTTGCCACTTCCTTCTCCAGGGGATCTTCCCCACCCAGTAACTGAACCCACATCTCCTGTGTTGGCAGGCAGATTTTTTACCACTGACTCACCAGGGAAGCTTAGGGAGAACTGGAATGAGGGAAAAAGATGAGTGTCTCGAATCTTGAATCAAATACATTCCAGTCAAATGTATTCTAATTATAGAACATAAGATTAAGCTACTCACAGGGAAAGAAAAATCCGTGAACCACCTTGGACTTCTGAGATTAAGCTGAGGGTATGAGTGACACCAGATTTACGTTGGCTTCAATGATGCCCACACTGGCCCATGATTTTAGTTTGTTGTGCTGGGTGGGAACTCAGAGTCCCTGAATAGCAGACCCACTTAATTAACATTATGCTGAATTTCCTTATGATATAATTTTTCAATAGTTTTTTGAGTTTAATTGGCATACAATCAACTGCCCACAATTTAAACTATAGAGTTGCACACATTTTGTCATTTGAGATAATATCACGACAATTAAGATAACAATTTCAGAAATATTCACCTCACCAAGCAAGCTTATTTAATTCTGGTCTTCCTAAATTCATGTTTATCTGAGAATAAGTAGTGAATTTATAAAGGTTTGAATAATTTTCTTCTTTAGGTCAGAGACCTGTTGTGTTTCTGCAACATGGTTTTCTTGGATCAGTCACAAACTGGATTTCCAACAGCCTGGGCTTCCTGCTGGCAGATGCTGGTTATGATGTGTGGCTGGGGAACAGTAGAGGAAACACCTGGGCCCAGGAACATTTATACTATTCACCAGACTCCCCTGGATTCTGGGCTTTTAGGTAAAGAAAGCGAGAATTAAAAATAAATATTGAGTTAAAAATCATCAGTATTCACTGCTTCCAGTCCAGTCGTATCTTAACAAATCACTCTTTAAGTAGGAGAAGGAAGTCCTTTGATTCTAATCTATCTTTAGGCTTTTCATACACCTCATTCCAAGGGTAGTTTTCCTCCTAACTGTGATCCCAGTGCCCACTATTATGAGATTCCCTGAATCTGCATTTCCACAAGGATTGAGCAAAATGAGTAAGCAAGGAAATTTGTTGCCCTCAGCAATTTCTAAAGGAACATCCATATGGATTTAAACCCAGGTGGGGTTCATGGACAACATCTCTCATCAGCAATAATGAAGTGGAGGGGGAGACAATGAAATTCAGACACCATGGAGAGACTTATCAAAGATTTTCTCTTACTGGCCTTCTTGTTCCTTATTTCTGGGAATTACTAGTGGAAGTGGGGAACAGAAGAGAAGTTGGTTGATGGAGCTGAGGCACAAAAGTGCTCTAAAAATTCTAGGAACCAAAAAGAAGCTCTTCTGTTCCAAGTGTAGTGAAGAAGAGGAGGACCGAGAGGAGAGGAGACTAGAGATGCTGACACGCCCGGATCAGGGTGGGCTGTGTAGGTCACGGTGAGGGCCTTGGAGCTCATTCTGAGTGTAATGAGAAGCCTCTGAAAGGTTTTAACAGGGGAGGGCATAGCCTGTCCTCATTTTCAAAAAATTATTCTGGATAACTTGTAAAGAATAAAATAGAGAAATTATTCATATTACATGGTAGTAGAACACTAAACACAAGTCATTATTAAATCTGACAGTCAGGTTCAGGGATGGAAGCATTCCCCAACTACAAATACTACGGTGTTTCAAATTGGGTCAAATTGCAGATATAATACTATGCTTTAGAAATAATATCAGCCCTTTACAGGAAGTCACCGCCAAAGAGCGCCTGACACTCAAATAGTCTGTAAGCAGCAATATTTAGAGCATCCAGTTTTCTATTTTTCAAAGGAAGCTTTAGCTTAAATAGGTTTGACTTGTGGAAATTATAACAAAGATGTGTATTTAGTTTATTATTCTTTTTCTTAATGCTTTGATGAAATGGCTGAATATGACCTTCCATCCACAATTTATTTCATCTTAAGGAGAATAAGACAGGAGAAGTTACACTATGTTGGCCATTCCCAAGGCACCACCATTGGTAGGTAAAAGCAATTAGCAAATAGTGTAGTTCATATAGATCCTTTTCCAGTGGTCATGCAGGCATGTTGGTCTTCATGTTTGCTAATTGCTTTCCATTCATTATATAATGCAATGTCTGCAACAGCCCACTGATAGAAGGCCATTATTATTCCTATTGCATGCATAGGGAAGCTAAATAGTGGGTGAAGAAATAGTTTGTGTAAGATAACATAGTTATTACAGGTAGGGTAGCTCAGATCCCAGTTCAAGCCATCTGACATCCAAACCAACACTCTGAAGCTTTGTACCACATGGTCTCTGGATTCAGTTTATTTCATTCAGTCAACTCTATTTATAGGTCTCATATAACATATTCTAAGGATACAACAAAAAAGTAAATAGTTTAAAATCTGTCTTTCTACTACTAATACTCTAGCAGGAAGAGGTGGAGAAAATGATAAGTAAAATACATACAATGCTAGACAATGGTAGCATTTTTCTATGAAGAGAAAAATAAATCAGTGAGTCAGTTTGGGGAGCATCAGAGGGGTGCCTATGACTGACTCCTATGCTTTTATACAGAACATGTTGGACATAGCTTAACCTTTCCTCAATGATACAGGGTTATAAAATTATTGCATTTAGCTGAAATGCAGAAATTTCCTTAAGATTTATTGAGGTAAATAGAACCGCATGTCCTGACAGAAAATAATTCCAAGCTACTGCTCTTTTGAGTATTTAAATTTTGAACGTCTCCATTCTTCTTACTCACCAGTGGACAGTTTGTCATCATGTCACCACACTCATAAATTTCAGGAAATTGTTTCTTCTGCCTTCTAATTTACATCAACGTCAATCTGCTGTGAACATGAAGTTTACTTAGATAGAATTGCATCTAAAATGGGATTAGGCTTCTTTTGAGACGTTGCCTGTCCTGACCCTCGATGGACCCACTGACACCCACCCTGTCAGTAGTGCTGCTGCTAATATTCTAGCAGGAGCAGACTGACTCTCCTTGCAAATGATTCCTGCTTACTCTGGGTGACCCGCTAGCTCTCATATTCAGAGTTAGGAAGCCAGATAAAGAACTCCTTAACAAACAGAGTGCTGTTGGAAAGAATGTTCTTCTCCCAGTGCGATCAGGCTGGACATTACTGAGTTGCATAACCCAAAATGTTTTCTGTTTTTTGGTGGTTTTTTTTTTTTGCTTTATTTAAGTTTTGCACATCTGAAAAGTTTTGTTTCAAGCTGTTCTTAAGTCTAGTTAACATGCCATTATTAACAGTAAGGAGAGATTGTCCTATGAAATTCAACTGTAAAGAATTTAAGTTAATAATTCTTTGGTTAGAACCATCTATTTATATGCTACTGTTCATGAAAACAATTAAAAGCAGATAGGGGCTGAGAATATTGTATACAAATATTGGAATTATCTCAGCTACTCATTTTTTAAGCATTACTATGTGACTAGTTCCTGGTAAATATTTTACATGATTCAACTTAATTATTTCCTAAACAACCTAAGGAAGTATTCATCATTATACCTATTTTTAGATAAGAAAACTAAAACTTTTAGAGTTTAGGTCTCTTTTCCAAGGTCACAAAGCTAATAAACCACAGGACTAAGTTTCAAACTCTGTTTCAACACATTTCAAATTTGTGCTTTCACTTTTCCACTTATATACCTTATTCATGTTAAATGTTAATTATCTCATTGTTATAAGATGAGATAATTTTAAGTTGAACCAAACCTGCTGTAATATAAATTATAACACTTTTATTACCACGGGATTATTCTAAAGTTGGCCTGGTTTCAAAAGTCAGATAAAAGAGTTAAACGTAACTTTTGAAAAGTTCTAACCTCATGTCCAGGGCATCCCAGGTGGCTCAGTTGTAAAAAATCTTCCTGCCAAATGGGAGATGTGAGTCAGATACCTGGGTCAGGAAAATCCCATGGAGAAGGAAATGGCAGCCCACTCCAGTATTCTTGCTAGGAACTCCCTTGGACAGAAGACCTGGTGGGCCCAGCACATGGGGTCGAAAGAGTCAGACACAACTTAGCAACTAAACAACAACAGCAAACCTCATGTTCCCAGAGAGAATCTATGAAAACAAAATATACTAAAATCTGACCATTTTGTTGATTTCAGGTTGTCCCAGATGGCACCCTTAGTAAGTCCAAAGTAATGATGTCATACTTGTAAAACACATTCACACACACACACACATCCCTACCTTTACACATATTCCTTGTTCTGTTTCAGGTTTTATCTCCTTTTCTACCAATCCCACACTGGCTGAAAAAATCAAAGTCTTCTATGTATTAGCCCCAGTTACCACACTGAAGTACTCCCAAAGACATTTTACCGAACTTGCACTTATTCCTCACTCTCTCATCAAGGTATGTGATTCCCTTTAACTGGATCTAAGATATTGAATTGTTTGTGGATTTCAAAGTGATAGAAAGAGAACAAACAGCTGGTGGACAATCATGCTTATATCCAAGAATGGAAATGAATGCGTTTATATTATATCTTGAATAGCACTAACCATGTTCGAATCCCCATTATAGTTTAAGAGATCCCCACTTTGTTTAATTCTCCATTTCTTTGTGTGCTAGCAACACCTGGGAGTGTTTTTGCTCCTTTGTGGGTGTTTCTTTACCAAGTATCCACACAAGCCTTCAAGGCTGTGTTTCCACCCTCAGCCTGGAAAAGAGGCGCTAAAAGCATCACAAAAAAAATCAAATAAGATACCTAAACTACCCGATCCATGAAAAGTGGGGAGAGGAAGAACAGGAAAGAAAGGGAAGGGAAGGGAAAAGAAGAGAAAGAGTAAGACAGCAGCGGTGAAGTAAAGCAAGAACTTGGAAACCCCGCGTCAAATACCCTTGGTGTTCCAAATCTTATTCCTGAGAGGTCTTTTCTCTTTAAATGGGGATTTCAAAGGGCAGTAGAATAGATTTCAATAAATTGTAGATATTATGTAGGCATATATGTTAGGGATTTAATAATCTTTCCTTTATCCAAAGTTTAATCACCAACTTCTCCCACCCCCTGAAACCAACACACACACACACTCCTTTAGGAGAACAGTTTGCCTCCAGCTACAAAATTTAATTATGCCATTTTCCTCTATGGTTGTATGCTATTCGTTTTCTTTTCTTTGCACTCAGGTGTGTGCTCTTCATTTTTTTCTCACTAAATTAACACAGGTGTCTAAAACCTAAGAGATTTTTAACTGCAACATTATTTGTAAAACTTTTACTCAAAATGTAAAATTGTGTGATGACCCTGAATATAGTAACTGGCTGCACTGATCAGAACATGTTTACTTTTTACTTGTACTCAGAATTTCTGACAGGCAGTGTAGAGAGGGGTTTAAAAAAAAGAAGTATTAGACCTTAAGTCAGAACCTTGAGGCTTGGATCTGGATTCTAACTGCAATCCAGTTCTCCCTAGACCAAGACCCTGACTATTTATTAGCCTTATGTTCTCCTGTATAAAGTGGGGATGACAGAGTATGAACTACCAGTAATAATTAAATAAGTCACATGGATATAATGCTCAGAGAGAAAGTAATCAATACTTTATAGTAGCTTTGTATGTGTATAATTTTGAAACTTTGGGTGTAATTTTGAAAATATGGAGTCACTAAGTCATATAACCTAAAATAATATTGTAAGTCAACTATACTTCAGTAAAAAATAAATAAAATAAAATGGGGGTAACAAAGTGTCAACTTTCCTCAAGAACAATGAGGGTGAGTCCTTTCAATTATTAAGCTACCAAACCTCTTTGTCTTTTTAATGTTTTCATGAAAATATGGCTTGAAGTCATCCTTTTCCCTGCTGAATTTTTGTCATTTATTGCTGAAATCACACATCTTGGAACTTAGTTTTGACATTCTACAATGTTGTTTTATGATTTAATCCCGTAGCTCCTATTACCCCAACTAGACTGTACCTCTTTACGCATTACACTTTTCATCAGCCAGTACAGTTCTCAATGCAGCAATGAATACCCAGTATTCATATCTGCCCTGTCCATTCCACATCTTTATCATGGGGATTCAATGAGAGAAAGTATTTAAACTTCCTAAGACAACATATAGAAATATTGAAATAGACATTATAATGTCTATTTCTGTCAGTAAACTAAACAAATTAAGAAGTCTTTTCTTCTGCTTGTTATTTGCAAATCTGTAATGATTCTTTTATTTTTCAGATTATATTTGGTAGCAAAATGTTCTAACCACAAAATTTTTTGGAACAATTTCTTGATATTGAAGTGTGCTCCCATGAGACACTGGATGTCCTTTGTAAGAATGTCTTGTTTGCCATTACTGGAGTTGACATTAAAAACCTTAACATGGTTTGTATGCCCTGAAATTTCTATTCTGATTATTTTGAGCAACACTATTGATTCCTTGTCTCATCATCACTTAAGAATGGTACTTTATTAGAAACAGGAGTCACTTCAAAATTCTGTCCAATATGCAGATAAGCCCAAGAGAAATCACAAGTCATGGCTCCTAGTTTTGTAGCCTCCAGGTTCTTCCTATCACCTCATTGTGCCCTGAGGTAAACAGCTTGTAGAAGGAACAAAAACAGAAAACTCACTACTCACTTCTGATCACCTGAAAATTGATGTGACATTTAAATTTTGTGAGGTGAGGTATTGAACCATGTTGTCAGGTTCCTCTCTAGGAAAAATATGTCTAGATATTGGATAAATATTATTTAAAATATTTTGATGCTGACAGTCAACCCTATACACTTTCCAAAACTTCTTTCAGAGCATCTCTTTATGTAAGATCTGTCCATACTCTTCACCTTCTATTTCATTTGCTTTGCACCAAGTGGATGTTTAAAACACATACAACATAATGCAGTATTGGAAAGAAGTTAGAAATATGGATTCAGGTTAAAAGCATAATTCAGCTCCTAACTTTGCAACACACTTGAACTCCTTCATGTTGATTCCTTATCCATGGAATGAGTCATTGTGAAGATCAAATGAGCTAGCACATGTAAAGTAGGACTGTGCTCAGTGATGTCGGATTCTTTGCAGTCCAATGGACTGTAGCCCACCAGGTTCCTCTGTCCATAGAATCTCCCAGGCAAGATTACTGGAGTGGGCTGCCACTTTGTATCCCAGGGGATCTTCCTGACCCAGGGATTGAACCTGTGTCTTGTGTCTCCTGCACTGACAGGCAGATTCTTTACCATTAGTGCCACCTGGGAAGCCCCAACATATGTAGATCATAGAACAAAACAATCTAGCTCACATTACATCACATTTTTCATGTTTTGTATTATCCATTGACAACTATTCTCACTCAAAATTGTTTAGTTTAGTTATACATCCTTGAAATTAGTCCATATAATCACAGTTTGCAAGCCATAAAGTGATGTACAACTCTTTTGCTCATATCCTGCCAGTAATGCTGCTGGTAAAACTTGATATGGATCAGATAAATTTAAGTCTTAGGTGTTTTCAAGAAGCTGAACATATATCTAAGTGTGTCTGTGTGCTATGTGTTTGCTTTCTAGAGTCGCTTAGATGTGTACATAGCACATAATCCAGCAGGAACGTTCAAAATACCCTCCACTGGAGAAGGTATCATTTCAAGCTGTTAAAACTTTCTTGTGGGCGTAAACCATCACCAATTTACCTAGAACAAAGTCTTTATATAGTCTGTCAAAGATCCTTAGCAGGGAACTTTTCTGGCATGGGACTACCAGGTGAAATGATCAATCCATGTGCATGAAAATCCTATAAAAATAGGTGCTTTGGATAACAAGAAATAAATGAGTTTCATGACTTCAGTGGCAAGAAAAATTATTTCAAGCAGAGCTGCATTTAAGCTTGAATCAATTGTTCTGGAGGATTAATAGTCTTTATTCTTGGAATGAGAAAAAATAAATAATATTTAAATTAAAAATAAACTACTTGGAATTGTTGATATGTTATTACTCATATAGCCAAGTGATTTTTTAAAATTTCCTCGTCTTTTTAATTTCTCTCCATTAGGCTGTTAAGTCTGGGAGATTCCAAGCTTTTGACTGGGGAGCCCCATTTCAGAACCTAGTGTATTATCATCAGGTAAGCATCTTAAGTAGCAGTTATTCACATTTTGAAAGACAAAGATATAAAAGGTTAAAGATGAAATTGCGATAACTTTATATGTATTTTCCAAAGTCAGGTTGCTGTCCAGACCTCACAAGTCTGTCTAGTGCCACGAGGGGTGATGAGTTCTGGAAGTTTCTTATTGCAGTCGTGCGGTACCTTGAGGGCAGCTTGATTGAGCACAGACAGTGGAGCATGAAGGCCCAGGGGAAGAATCGGGAACCATCAGCACCTCAGATGCTGCCTTTGTCCTGGGCTCTTAACACTAGTAACCAGAGACTCCATCCTGGGTGGGGAAGGGGGTGAAACACCCACTCCCAACTCCATGCTCCCTGCAACCAAGCCAAACACAACTCAGGATGGTTTCAGTTAACTGGGGAAGTGATGATAATTTAAGATCCAGAAGCTGGTTCTGTAAAACACTTCTAACACTGGCATATGAGTGAAGAAAAGTGGGTTTATTCTCATGGATATTCTCCACACTTTTCCCTCCTATCCCACATATAAAAGAGCACAATAAAGTATTAAAAAACTATGAAAAAATTACATATAGTAAAACATTTCTTTGTGAATTGGCTATTACATAAGGGTGAAAAGTTTTTAATGTATTGAATCAGAATTCTTGAGAATATAATCTTTAAAAACTAACAAAATTTTCTGTGGACAGTGGGAAAATTATTAGTTATTTCTTGTCCCATTGGTCTGCTTTATGAATCTCTTTAAAATCTGTGTGAATGGTGACTTTGTAGAAATAGGAAATGGAGCTACTGATAGATTTTCTAAGAATATGAACCTATGTTTAGTAAAAATCAAATAAGTATTTAAAATACTACTCATTTAACCAACTGACTGTCTTTCCAATGACTATACTGGGAAGTCAGACAAAATTAAAATAAATGACTCAGTCCATTTTGAGAAGCTTATACCTTTAGAGTGTTTAAATTGCCAAGATTTAATTATGAAATTGAGTCATGACTCTTGTAACAATAAGGATGATATTATGCTAAATGAAATAAGTTATTCATACACAGATAAATATTATTTGATCTCACTTAAATGTAGAATCTAAAACATAAAAAAAAATCAGAATTAATAGATATAGAAAATAGATTGGTGGTTGCTAGAGGCATGGGCAAAATGGATTAAGGTGGTCAAAAGGTATGAACTTCCAGTCATAAAGTAAGTAAGACCTGGAGATGCAATTACACTGTGGAGACTATAGTTACTAATACTGTACTGTACATTTGAAACTTGCCAAGATGGTAAATCTTAAAAGTTCTTTCTCTCTCTGTCTCTCTCTCTCACTCACTCACTCTCTCTCTCTCTATATATATATGTATATATATGTAAAACTACACATGGTGGTAGATGTTAACTAGATTTTTTGTTGTCATCATTTCACAATGTATACATGTGTGGAATCATTGTTATACACCTGCAACAAATATAATGTTATATATAAATTATATCTCAATTTTTAAGTGATATTTGATTTACCCACTGAATAAGTATTGAGTTTAAAGTGCATTTACTTATGAAAATTCTGAATTTTTTTCCTCTTGTGTTTTAGCCCACACCTCCAATCTATGATCTAACAGTCATGAATGTCCCAATTGCAGCATGGAATTGTGGCAAGGACCTGTTGGCTGACACTCAGGATGTTGATCTTTTGCTTTCAAAACTCTCTAATCTCATTTACCACAAGGAAATTCCAAATTACAATCATTTGGACTTAATCTGGGCAACGGATGCACCTCAAGAAGTTTACAATGAAATTGTTTCTTTGATGGCAGAAGACAAAAAGTAGTTTTGGGATTAGAGAATTATTCATTTACTTTTTCCAAAATAGTTTCTTCTCTCCCACATGATTTCTGTACTGTTTTAAATGCAGGGCTTCTTTCTGTAATGTTGACTTTCAAAATATATTAGCATCAACAAACTTTTCATTGGTCATTTTTAATTGAAAAAAAAGCTTAAAATTATTTTTTTCACTTGGAAATGTATCTAGAAACTCTGGAGAGACTGTGATCTCAGGGAGGTGAAACTTCTCTTCCAATCCTCCCGTTCAGGTTTCTTCTAAACTCCAGGTAGACAATGAGCCTTGAATCATGCGTGTTGCCAAGAGACAGTCCTGGGGTTGATTATTGATGCCTCTTCAGCACACTTGGATGTTGAGTAGATTGTTTTCTATCATCTTCGGTTGCTAAAGTTTAGTCTCTTCATTTGTGCAGTGGGGCTATCACTTGCTTTTTTTTTTTTTTTTTTTAATCTTTATGTTCCTTTATTGGAGCAAGATTCCTGACCGGTATACAGTGATGTATTTGCTACAGAGACCTGTGCAGAAATTACAAACTATCTATCTAGACAGGTTTTTGTTACACTTTGCCTACTGATGGAGTAGTTCCATTTATAAAGTTTTTATACATCAAAAAGCTTTGAATTTGACCCGGCTGTCCATTAATTCATCTCTGAAAGAGCTAAGTGGCATTTAATTCTAGCTACTATATTTTACAGCATTAAAAAGCTTATGCATTAGGTAGTTTCTCAAAATGTGACTTATGCACAGTGGCATTTAGCAGATAGAGCAGTCCATCATCTCCTTCGGATTCACACAGACAGGTCTCGTTGGAGAGCCATTTGCTAAAAAGCTGGTACTTTGAGATAAAAGTACTCCTAACCTGAGTTTCTTACCACCAGCATGGACTTCTTACTCTGAAAGCCTGTCTTCACGGCCACATCTTACAGTGCCAGTGAAGACATGCGAACAATTGCCCTGTGTTAACTCGGCAGAGGAGCACCAGATCTGTCTGATGGTGGTGGCAGGCAGTATTAATATATAGGTAAATAAAAGCCTGTAGTTTGAAATGATGATTTGAGATATAAATCAAAGGTGCAACACATTCAGAACTGAGTTTTCAGTGATCTGGTATCCCTAGTGATGTGAAAAATTTCAGAAACTGATGGTAAATTGTACCCATGATGGGTTCCCAGCTATGGAGACATTAATACATTGATTCAAATCCCTTTACTCAATCAATATAGCCCTGAGGTCAATTTGACTGTTACACTCCATGAAAAGGCAAAGTAGACTGTAAGTTGAATTGAGGTCAGCTCACTTTCCCTTTCTAGGGAGAAAAGAACACAGGTAGGTTAGGAAGCAACTGCAACTCCAGTTCAGGAAGTTGGGAGGTAAAGGGTTTCTTAACCTTAATATTGCTGACATTTGGGGACAGGTTTCTTTTTATTTTCCTGGGCATTCTAGGATATTTAGCACCATCCCTAGTTTCTACTCACCAGATGCCTTGAGTTACACACCCTCCCTGAGTTGTGCTTCATATAGACCTCTTTCTTTGCACCATCATATTGTTGCTCACATTCCCCTCCAAAATTAACAGGAGCAGGCAACCTCGCCATTGCTCTAACTCCTCACTACACAGTTTCTTTCTTGAATTGAAATCTTATTCTCAAATCAATAAGGACAGAGTGGCACTCTAATAGAATATCTATGAGAAGACAGAAGGAATTTGAAAACACGTTCAATATGCATTAACAATGTATGTGGGATCTTCTGAAAAATTCACATATTTTTATAATAGCAATAACATTTAAGAACTTTTATGGTGTTTATACATATCAAAAGGGGCCAATTTGGAGAACTAACCAGATTAGGTCCCTCAAAGTTACAATGTTGAGTAACATTTGGTCTGTGTTGTTGAGGGAGTTACAGTGAGTTCTCACATACAAAACAGACTCTAAATTAGGGACTGCCTTGTTTTATTCACAGCTTTGATAAAGAAAACCAATCAAGTATTAATTCTCTTTCCCTTCTCTGACAAATAGTGTATGATTTTCCTAGGGCTGCCATAACAAAATATCACAAACTATGTGGCTTAAAATAATAGAAAATTATTATCTCACAGTTTTGGAAGCTAGAAGTCTGAAACCAAAGTCTTTGAAGAGCCACACTCCCTCTGAAAACTGGAGTGAAGGGATCCTTTATTGCCTCTTCTTAGATTCTGGTGTTTTACTAGCAGTCTTTACCATTTCTTGGCTTGCAACTGAATTAACTCCCACCTATGTCTTCTCTGTCACATGGCATTCTCCCTGCGTGTCCCTGTCTTCATGTGATAATCTTCTTATAAAGACCAGTCTTATAGGATCTGAGATTCACCCTTCCCCAGTATTACCTCAACTTAAATAATTACATCTGCAATAACCTTACATATATATGTAATATTCTGGGATATTGAAGGTTAGAATTTGAACATTCCTTTTTCAGGGGAGTGTGGTGGGGTGACACAATTCAACCTATAACAGATAGTAAATGGTAGCTCTGAAATCAAGTCTACAGGTTGATAGATGAAAGGTCCTCTGAGGAAATACCATGTACACAGTTGAAAAGAAATAACCAGAATAACAAAAGTGTTATAAAACCATTGGATAGACAAAGCAATAAGACACAAAAAGAACCAGAGGATAAACTAACAAACAAAACATCTGTGAAGCAAACAGAAAGGCAGTACATAAACGTGATTTTACACTGAAACTTTCACTGCATCATGCTAAAAACTTTTTCCTTAATAGGTTCAAAATGTGGTGGCTACTATAACAATGTGTGTCCTCCATGTGTTTGGAAATGCATTTTGTTTACTTTGGGAAAATCCTATTAATCCCAAGGCCAATATGGATGTTGTAAATTATTACTTTCGCTAATTAAAAAAAAAACACCTCTACAGACTTTGTCACTATTATTTTCATGCATTGTTTAAAACAACTTTATTTTATAATCTCAAAGCTCTCCTTACATAGTATGTTACCCTGCCAATAAGAAATTCTACTTTAAGAATCATGCAAATGTTTAAGGGAACTAATGAAGCTAAATATTTTGTCTTTTCCCCATTCAGAGTCAGATAATTTCCTATTGGGTTTACCCAAGTGAAGAGCATGAAGTTATCACTGCAAATGGTTACATCCTTCAGCCAGATTCCTCATGGGAAGAATGATGTTAATCATTTAGGTAGGAACAGTGTGATAGAAAAAAATCAGTCTCAAATCCTGAATCAAATGCAGTTCAGTCAAACACATGCTAACCATACAATATAAGATTAATTTACTCATAAAAAGTAAACTTTGAGCCTCTTTGGATCTCTGAGATTAAGTTAAGGGTCTGGGTGACACTTGATATACATTGATTTCTATGATGAGAAAGTGGAGCACTCATTGGCTCATGAACTTTGTTTGGTGTACTGGGTGGAAACTCAGAGTCCCTGAATAGAAGCCTCAGGACTTGGAACCACATTTTTCTCTGGGATTCTTTATAGGGATTTACCCAAGCGTGTATTATCATTGCACTTCCTGAAGTAACAGCAGAGATCTGGTTCACTCCTCTTTTCTGTTTAAATAATCAAAGCAAGCAGATGCTATTCAACTTTAGGAGGGTACTTTTTTATTTTTCCTTTTTAAATAATCTGCACAAGAGTTTTTAAGACCCAAAATATTCTTGTTTCTGGATATTTCTGTTTTGTTTTTCATGAGATGTAAGCCCTTTGTTTAGAAAGAATAAAAATTGTAAACCCTAAAAATTAAAATCACCCACTAAGGAAAAATATGCTTGAGGATGTGGAGGCAAGAAAAGGACATGGAACCCCACAGATGTTGCAATTCTTTTGCCCTGAGGATAAGGAATAATATCAACATTTGTTAGCATAAAATAAATGTAATGGATTGTTCACACATTTCTTTGGGATATAAGCCAATCAGTCCTAACTAAATTAAAGTGATTTGAAGACCTACGTCATACTTTCCAATAGATTTTTCAGTTATAAACTATTTTCAGTGCTTTCTTTTCAGCCCAAGAGCCAGCTGTGCACTTACACTAGGGTCTGTTCGTAACTGCCGGTGTACGGATTTTCAACCTTCCCAACAGTAGCCTGGGATTTCTTCCGGCAGATTCTGGGTATGATATATGGATGGGGAACAGCAAGCAGAAGGAATCCCTGATCCAGGAAACACTTGTACCTGGAAACAGATTCCAGAGTATTCTGGACTTTCAGGTTAGGAAGAGAAAAATCTGTACTGTTGTATTTTGATTTTAAAATGTATTAAATGTGCTTATTGAATTATTAATGTTGAAATAAACTTTGTAGAACTGGAAGGAAGATATTTTATTAAAATATGGAACTCTTGAGTAATATTCCTAAATCTTTAAAAGATTTATATGTAAAAATTATTCTAGATTTTTATTTTTATGATTATTAATGTGCTTAAGAATTAAAATAAAAATATGTCAAAAGACATGATTTCTTGTTCTTGCTCAATTTCCTAAATATTCATGTTTCCAACCCATCCACTACTTTTTGTGGCTTTTTTTTTTTTTAGGAAAAGTGTGGAAGGGGGAGAAGAAGAAAAGGGTAAATTTGTACATGGTTACTTTTTGTCACAGAAAAGCAGAATAATATAATAGCATTTACCCTCATCAATTGCCAAAAAAATTGATTTTCTACTTGCACTTCTGTACCCCTAGCAATGGTTTTTGTCTGATATCCATTTTTAAATAGTATATTGCTCATAATTCTCTCATGGGAAAGCCATAAATCTTAGAACATTGGCTCCAGAACAGGAGCACTATAAAATTTAGTCTATCACTTATTGGCCATACTCACGGGCACACTTCCTGTTTCCTCAGCTCTATAATATACATAGTTATATACTTATCGCAAAGGTATATTGAGGGCTTGGAATGAAGTGGTGCCTGGAAACAGGTAGCATGTTAGTAGCTAACAAATAAGGAGTGTGGAATCAATGTTAGCACTTATGACCTAAGTGTCCCTTCAGAAGACTTCTTAAATCCATAGTTTAAAAACATGAAAATAACTTTCTTATTACTAATAAAAAATTAAAACAAATTTTATTCATTTTGTTTCTTGCAGTTCTGATGAAATGATAAAATATGATCTTCCAGCCATCATTGACTACATTGTCAGGAAAATAGGACAAAAACAAATTTATTATGAAAGCCATTCCCTGGGAACAGCTATCAAATTGCTAAGAAATTCTTAAATTTGATTGTGCTTTAATTTTTATTTTAAAAATAACAAAACCACATTTTTACATGATAGAGTCTCAATTTTAGAAATCATGCATATTCACTATATTTAGAACACACAGACAAGCTTAAAAGAAGCAAATTTAAAAGCCACTGACAATTGTTTTACTATGGTATACACTTGCATAGTCCTTTTAGAATGAACAAAATGGATATCATCATCTATTAACATGATCTTTCCAATCAAACCTCATGTACTAAACCAGATGTATGTATGAGAGTCACCTGAAACTCTCTGCAGGTAGAATTTCCAAGACTGAGGACTTGGCATGTGTGTTTTTTAAAAAAATTTTCCTCATTGTGCTTTCTTAACAGAAAGTTGTGTGTTGATACTCTTTAGAAGAAGTCTGAAGTTTGGTTAGTATGGCTTCTTTGAACAGTGACATTCTGCTGCCCAATCAGTATTCTTTGTCTGTTACCCAGGATCCTTCTAAGGTAGTGTGAGGCATATTAATTTTCATACTGAAACTCCTGTAAAGACTAAATTCTTCTAAACTTTTCAATTGGACAGGAAAACACTTCTAATTACCTCAGGTATTCGTTGTTTCAATGTATAGTATATCTACTGTTCAGGCTTCCCTGGTGGCGCTAGTGGTAATGAACCTGCCTGCCATTGCAAGAGGTATAAGAGAGACAGGTTTGATCCCTAGGTTGGGAATATCCCCTGGAGGAGGGCATGCCAGTCACTCCAGTATTCTTGTCTAGAGAATCTCCTGTTCAGGGGAGCCTGGTGAGTTACGGTCCATAGGTCTCACAGAGTTGGACACGACTGAAGTGACTTCGCATCCACACATGCACGTACCTACTATTTGAAATGTACTTTGTTGCCTGGTATTGGCAGTGTATATTATACACTGAAGAAATCTCATTTCCTCAAAGCTCATGATCTAGTAAGGCAAGGTTTATCTCCCACATCGCTACTGGTATTTTGCTGGGGGTCAGGGTGGGGGCTTTCCTGTGCTTAGTAGGAAGTTTGATAGCATCTCTGGTCTCTATCCATGAGATTCTGGTAGCACTGTCCCCTTCCATCCTTGTGGTAATAATGATAACCAAAATGTCTCCAGACTTATCTCCCTTGGGGGCAAATCGCCACTATTGGAGAACTGCTGCAAAAGGGATGATTCCAGCAGGCTTATGGTCAGTCAAGTGAACCAAAATGAGCAGAGCAGAGAGCTAAATAAGCCATTAGACACAGGAGGCCAAGCTCATAGGGTCCATGATACTTTAGGGACAGAATACTTGATATCTTTCAAAAATTAAATCAGAAGAATAAAGGAATGTGATTCATTTTAGCTTATGTTCATCTTGAGGTCAACACGGTCACAAAATGTGGTTTTACATAGATTTGTGTGTGCGTGGAGGAAGGGACCCATGAAGGCAAAAGCATCTGGGCCTTGAAAGTCATCATGTGACCCTGGAAGGAAACATTTCCTTTGAACACAGTTATGAGGAAAGATTTTATAGGAGGAATAAAAGTGAAAGAATGTTGAACTGCACTTTAAATATGGATGATCTTTTGAAAGACAAATTGCTCAGTTTCTCTTTTGGAGGAGAGGCCAAAAGAGTAGAGGATGTATCTAGGCCCTTGGTACATGTAAAACAGCTTCCCTGGTAGCTCAGCTGGCAAAGAATCCACCTGCAATGCAGGAGACCCCGATTCAATTCCTGGGTCAAGCAGATGCTCTGGAGAAGAAATAGGCTATCCACTCCAGTATTCTTGGGCTTCCCTGGTAGCTCAGACAGTGAAGAATCCACCTGCAATGCAAGAGATCAAGGTTTAATCCCTGGTTAGGAAGATCCCCTGGAGAAGGGAACAGCTACCCACTCCAATACTCTTGCCTGGAGAATTCCATGGACTGTGTGTGTAGTCCATAGGGGCACAAAGAGTCAGACATTAATGAGCGACTCCCACTTAGAGACAAAAGCAAGTGAAACATGCCAGTGAAGAAACCATCTTATAATCAAGCAATCCCACTCTTGGGCATATATCTAGAAAATAAAAATTCAAAAGATAATTCAAAAAGATACAAGCACCCTGGTGGTCATTGCAACATTATTTATAATAGCCAAGACATGGAAGTAATCTAAACGTCCATCAGCAGATGAATGGATAAAGAGGTTTTGGTACATATATATGTAGGAATATCACTCAGCAATAAAAAAGAATGAAATAAGTCATTTGTGGCAACATGGATAGGCCTAGAGATCATCATACTAAGTGAAGTAAGTCAGAGAAAGACAACTATCATGATACTACTTATATGTGGAATCTAAAAAATTATGTAAATGAACTTACTTACCAAACAGAAACGGACTCACAGGCTTCAAAACCAAACTTATGTTTACCAAAATGGAAAGGTGGCGGAGGAAGGATAAATTAGAAGCTTGGGATTAACATATACACATTATTGTGTATGAAAGAGATAATCAACAAGAATCTACTATATAGCATGAGGAATTCAAATCAATACTCTGTAATAAACTACATGGGAAAAGAATGTGAGAAAATATCAAAACTGAAACACTTTGCTGTATATCTGAAACTAACACATTATAAATCCGCTAACTATACTCCAATATAAGATAAAAGCTAAATGAAATTTTTAAAAAAGAATGATGAAAGCCTAAGAAAAGTTGTTCAATGGGAGAAGAAATAGTTAATTTTATCCAGATTTTTTAATAATGAAATAAGCAACAGGTATCACTGAATATTAAATTAATATTAAATCAGCAACCACTCAGAGTGATTGGGAAAAACACAAAATGCAATTCCAAGAAATTAATCTTGTGTTAATGTGCAGAGTAGATTGTAGAGAAAATCTTTAGAGACCAGTTTGGAATATATGGCAAAGATAACAGCCCTATTATGTAATCATAGGTGAACTAGCCAAGTAACAATGAAAATCTAAGGCAAGACAGAACTTGAGTAAACTAGTCTATTTTATTATTTGATTTCAGCTTTTGGACCATTTACAGTAAATCCACAACTACCTGAAAAGATTAAAATTTATTTTGCACTGGCTCCAGTTTTTAAATACGCAACTATATGGCGCCTACATCAAAACTATTTAGCCAAACCTATTTAAGGTTCATGATTCATTATAACACATGCTTCTAGTTTTCAAAATGAGGAAATGTGAATGATACTAAAGGAGAGATGCTGCCATAGGCTCTTGCTGGACTAAAATGCTCTGTTTCTCTCACTAACATGGATATAATGCAGCATTTCCCGATATTTGATGATACATTCTGCATGGTTCTCAGCCTTGCATCACCCAGTTTAAGTAATTTTTCCTTTTTCCTTATATCTATTATCTATTTTTTGAAATCATTATTAATTCACCTTCTCCTTATGCAAATCCACAATGTGTATTTCTCTTTCAAGTTTTACTATCATGTAATTTTTTTTAAATTTCACACACTGACATTTCAGTAGGTTGCATGGGATTTTTCCTCTTTCAACTTCCTTTCTGTTTCATGTCTCCTTGCCTCTGCCTACACTAAGGTCTCCATTATATTTACTCTTAGGCATTATTTTGCTTATATATTTAATGCAGGAATATTGCAGAAGTCATCATGGTGGTGGTGTTAGTTGCTCAGGCGTGTCCAACTCTTTGCAATCCAATGTACTGTAGCACACCAGTCTCCTCTGTCCATGGAATTCTCCAGGCCAGAATACTGGAGTGGATAGCCATTCCCTTCTCCAGGGGATCTTCCTGACCCAAGGATCGAACCCAGGTCTCCTACATTGCCTGTAGGTTCTTTACTGTCTGAGCCATCAGCGAAGCTATGAAAAATAAGTAAAATTACTGGAAATCCTACTATCATAGTAACACCACTGGCCATATGATCAGTGTACGTTGGATGCTTTTGTTCAATCACTCAGTCATATCTGACTCTTTGCAAACCCATGGACATGCCAGGCTTCTCTGTCTTTCACCATTTCTCAGAGTTTGCTCAAAACTCATGTCCATTGAGTGGATGATGCCATCTAACCATCTCATCCTCTGTCATCCTCTTCTCCTCCTGTCTTCAATCTTTCCCAGCATCAGGGTCTTTTCCAATATGTCTGCTCTTCACAGCAGATGGTCAAAGTATTGGAGTTTCAGCTTCAGCATCAGTCCTTCCAATGAATATTCAGGATTTATTTCCTTTAGGATGGACTGGTTTGATCTCCTTGCAGTCCAAGGGACTCTCAAGTGTCTTCTCCAACACCACAGTTCAAAAGCATCAATTCTTCGGCACTGAGCTTTCTTTATGGTTCACTCTCAAATCCATACATGACTAATGGAAAAGCCATAACTTTGACTAGACGAGCCTTTGTTGGCAAAGTAATGTCTCTGCTTTTTAATATGCTGTCTTGTCATAGCTTTTCTTTCAAGGAACAAGCATTTTTTAATTTCATAGCTAGAATCACCATCTGCGGTGATTTTGGAGCCCAAGAAAATAAAGTCTGTTGCTGTTTCCATTGTTTCCCCATCTACTTGCCATGAAGTGATGGGACTGGATGTCATGATCTTAGTTTTCTGAATGTTGAGTTTTAAGCCAGCTTTTTCACTCTCCTCTTTCACCTATATCAAGTTCTTTTTTTCCCCCCTTTATTTTTATTGGTTGGAGGCTAATTAGTTTACAATATTGTAGTGGTTTTTGCCATACATTGACATGAATCAGTCATGGATTTACATGTATTCCCCATCCCGATCACCCCCATCCTTCCCCCCACCCCAATCCCTCTGGGTCTTCCCAGTGCACCAGCCCCAAGCACTTGTCTCATGCATCCAACCTGGGCTGGTGATTTTTTTTACACTAGATAATATACATGTTTCGAAGCTATCCTATCAAAACATCCCACCCTCGCCTTCTCCCACAGAGTCCCAAAGTCTATTCTGTACATCTGTGTCTCTTTTTCTGTTTTGCATTTAGGGTTATCATTACCATCTTTTTAAATTCCATATATATGCGTTAGTATACTGTATTGGTCTTTATCTTTCTGGCTTACTTCACTCTGTATAACGGGCTCCAGTTTCATCCATCTCATTAGAACTGATTCAAATGAATTCTTTTTAATGGCTGAGTAATATTCCATGGTGTATATGTATCATTGCTTCCTTATCCATTCGTCTGTTGATGGGCATCTAGGTTGCTTCCATGTCCTGGCTATTATAAACAGCGCTGTGATGAACATTGGGGTGCATGTGTCTCTTTCAGTTCTGGTTTCCTCAGTGTGTATGCCCAGAAGTGGTATTGCTGGGTCATATGGCAGTTCTATTTCCAGTTTTTAAAGAAATCTCCACACTGTTCTCCATAGTGGCTGTACTAGTTTGCATTCCCACCAACAGTATAAGAGGGTTCCCTTTTCTCCACACCCTCTCCAGCATTAATTGCTTGTAGACTTTTGGATAGTAGCCATCCTGACTGGTGTGCAATGGTACCTCATTGTGGTTTTGATTTGCATTTCTATGATAATGAGTGATGTTGAGCGTCTTTTCATGTGTTTGTTAGTCACCTGTATGTCTTCTTTGGAGAACTGTCTGCTTAGTTCTTTGGCCCATTTTTTGATTGGGTCATTTATTTTTCTGTAATTGAGCTGCAGGAGTTGCTTGTATATTTTTGAGATTAATCCTTTGTCTTTTGCTTCGTTTGCTATTATTTTCTTCCATTCTGAGGGCTGTCTTTTCACCTGGCTTATAGTTTCCTTTGTTGTGCAAAAGCTTTTAAGTTCCATTAGGTCCCATTTATTTATTTTTGCTTTTATTTCCAATATTCTGGGAGGTGGGTCATAGAGGACCCTGCTGTGATTTATGTGGAAGAGTGTTTTGCCTATGTTCTCCTTTAGGAGTTTTATAGTTTCTGGTCTTACATTTAGATCTTTAATCCATTTATCCATTTACTTAGGAGTATATCTACCTAAAGAAACAAAAGACCTATACATAGAAAACTATAAAACACTTATGAAAGAAATCAAAGAGGACACAAACAGATGGAGAAATATACCATGTTCATGGATTGGAAGACTTAATATTGTCAAAATGACTATACTACCCAAAGCAATCTATAGATTCAATGCAATCCTTATCAAGCTACCAACGGTATTTTTCACAGAACTAGAACAAATAATTTCACAATTTGTATGGAAATACAAAAAACCTTGAATAGCCAAAGTAATCTTGAGAAAGAAGAATGGAACTGGAGGAATCAACCAGCCTGATTTCAGACTATACTACAAAGCCACAGTCATCAAGACAGTATGGTACTGGCACAAAGACAGAAATATAGATCAATGGAACAGAATAGAAAGCCCAGAGATAAATCCACGAACCTATGGACACCTTATCTTTGACAAAGGAGGCAAGGATATACAATGGAAAAAAGACAACCTCTTTAACAAGTGGTGCTGGGAAATCTGATCAACCACTTGTAAAAGAATGAAACTAGAACACTTTCTAACACCATACACAAAAATAAACTCAAGACATTCTTTAGTTCATCTTCACTTTCTGCCATAAGGGTGGTGTCATCTGCCTATCTGAGGTTATTGACATTTCTCCCCACAATCTTGATTGTAGCTTGTGTTTTATCTAGCCTTGCTTTTCTTATGATGCACACTGCATATAAGTTAAATAAGCAGGGTGACAATATACCTTGCATGTTTAACTTCATGAAAATAACATCCATTTTCCAAATTTTAGTTATTGTAATTAGTACAGAGTTTTTTATTATGGTTTTAATTTGTTGAAAGATGATTGATCACTTTTCAACTGTGTACTTACTTCCATCAGTTCCCTCTCCTCAGAGCTTATAGGCTTGATACTTATATTTAACTAGTTTGCTATTTTATTACTAAAATACATTTGTTATTTATATTTTGCTAGTTTGTTATTTATATTTTTGTTTTTTTATACATATATATACATTTATTTATCTTGTCAAAAATGCAGGTAATGTTACCATGTGCTTGCTTTATACAAGTGGTAATTGTCTGGCTTAGGCACATCATTAAAATAGAAGCAACTACTTTCTTAATCTTATTTCTAACTTGCTTATCCCATCAGCGTTGTTGAGTAGACTAGTCAGATATTTCATCCTTATGAAAATCTGTTATGGAAATTCTGTAATCCAGGAATTGTGAGTTCTTTACACTTCTAATTTTTGAAGATTATTTTCCAATAGGTCCTTGCACTAAACTTTAAAATTAATTGTCAATTTCTGTTAAGCCAGCAAAATAAATGAAACAAAACTTTGTTGGGATTGTGAATCTTTCAATCCTTGAAAATATGTCTTTATATTTATTTGCTGCTATTTTATTTTCTTCCAGACTTAAAAATTTTATTTCTGAAATTTTCTATTATGTAGAACAAAATTGATTTTTATATATCGATGTACAATCCAAAACCATATCATACACACTTATCAGTCCTAATTGTTTTTTCATAGATTCATGGAGCTTTTTATTTAGAGAATTACATTTTCTAAAAATAAAGACAGTTTTTCTTTATTTTTTTTAGTGTTGATACTTTTTAATTTAATTTTGTGTGTCTGCCTTATTGCACTGTGAAACATTAAGATGACTATTGAATACAAATAGCAAGAGCAGACATCTTTTTCTGTGCTCATAAGGAAAGTATTCAGTTTTTCCCTATTGTATGATATTCGGTGTGGGTTTTTCATAGATTCACTCTTTCAGTTTAAGGAAGCTAACTTGTAGTCCTAGTTTGTCTATCAGGAATGAATATTTGTTATTGTTTCATCCTTTTTCTGCATCTATTGAGATGAACCCATGATTTTTCTTTTGAATTGATAGATTTTCTAACAGTTAACCTAATTATTCATTCCAGGGATACATCTCACTTTTTCTGAATGTGTCGTACTTTATTATGCTGTCTTCAATTTGCTAAAATCCTGTTGAAGTTTTCTGCAATTATATTTAAAAGACCTGTTGGCTATTTTTCTTTTCTTGTAATCTCTTTTTCTAATTTTAGTATTAAGGTAATGCTTGGTCTCATAAAATGAGTTGAAAATTAGTCCTTTTCCTACACCTTTCTGAAAGAGATTGTATAAAACTGATATTCTATCTTTTAAAAATATTTGGTCTATTTCACCAGTAAGGCCATCTGAGTCTGAAACTTTCTGTCGAAAATATTTTGCTGCAAACTCAATTTCTTCGATATACATATGGCTATTCAGGTTATTTGTTTATGCATGAATATACTTGGTAATCTTTCTCCAAACAATGTGCCCATTTCATCTAAGTTATTAAATTTATTGTCATAAAGATGATATATAGTATGTTCTTACTCTTCATATCTAAGCTCATAGTAACTTGGGGTTTGCATTATTTATTAACCATGTGTACTCTAGGTGGAGCTCTTTTCCATGGAATTAATTTCACTCATGCTTTAGCTTTGCTCCTTTCATAGGACGTGCATACAGATTATCTTCTTTCAACATCCAAAAGTTGTGTCTTTGTATGATAGGTTTTTCTTTCTTATATCTATCTTACACCTTGTTCCTTTAAAGGTTCTGGTTGCCATATTTATTATTTCATGATGTTATTTTTAAATTAATTTAATATAGGTAAGATTTATTTACAACAAAATGCACTGATTTAAAATATTGTCCAATAAGTTTTGGTTAATGTGTGAACCTATGTAACTACCACCAAAATAAACCTATAGAACATTTCCATCATCCCAGAAAGTTTCCATTTGCCCCTCTGAGGTTAGATGCTTTCCCACTCCCAGTCTTAAGTGATCTAAAATATAATAATTATGCATTCTATCACTAACAATTAATTTTTTAATTTCTAGAAGTGCGTGTAAATGGAGTCATACATTATGTATAAATCTGTGCTTTACTTTTTGATTTATGTTTGTTCTTTGATCTTTATCTATACCTTTTATATTTTCCTTTCTTTTAGTCTGTATGTCTGAGATAGAATTAATTTATTTACCTAAAGATAAAATGCTATCTAATTGACTTTGTTTTTAACTGATAAATTTCTCTAAATATACTTCTTCCACTACCCACTCCTTGAAGGATTCAGAGAAAACATAATTTCCTGTAATGCATTGCATAATTTGCTCTTTGGTATCGTTTCTTGCTCTTTTATTACATCTCTTAATCTGGCTTAGTTTTTGCCTCTGCTCCATCTCTTAAAACTTATTTTCTCTTTTAAAAAATTCACTTTATAAATTCCATTTTATTAACTTTTCTTACAAAAGACATATCTTAAAATGAATAGATTTACTTGCTTACCTATGTAGGTGTTTTAAGTATATTTTCTATTTATATCTAGCATATCTTAAAAATATGCTGTTTTGTTTTCACTAACTTCATTAAATTCTATTTTCTCTATCTAAAATAAGATCAAGTTAATTACTCTCAATGGTTCTCATTTAGTTGAATTTTTTAAAAAATTCTAACATGCTATCTTACTAAACAGTTTTTTCCATATTACTGATACAGTATCACAGTGAACTAACTCATTCTACAACTTAGTAATACATTGCAAATATTCTTTTATTTCTTCTTTCTTTCATGAATTCTACTGGACAGAATGCATTTTTCCTTCACAAGTTATCTTTCAAATATGTCATTTTCAGATCCTGTTTGGTGAAAAAGATTTTTTATCCGAACACATACATTAACAAGTTCATTGGTCAAAATGTGTGAAACCATGTGGTAGTTGATGCAGTTTGTAAAAATTTATTTTCATTATTTGCTGGATATGATCCCCCAAATTTAAATGAAGTAAGTGTCACTTATGATTTAAAGTAAATTTTTTGTTGATGTTTTAATGATAATATTTCATTAATAGCAGAGACAAGTTAACTTATGCAATATATGTATATCTTAAACTGCTTGGTATAGGCAAACTGTATTACAATCCAAGCTACATCTTGGTCATAAATTCTGAAGTTCAGTATTCCTGGGACAATGCAATCAACACAGTTATGTAGATAATTCAAGTAAACACTTTCGCATCATACATGAATGTATATGTAAAAGAATTTTCATCTTTTTCCTTGATTTGCCTCATTTCAATAAATGTAGTATCGTTGTCAAGGCACTGATTATTCAGTTTAAGACTTCTTTCTCAGGAAAAATTTTTTGCTCAAATATTATCATATAAAAGCAGTTAGATTGCTCTAGTAATGGACAATGCTTCATTCTAAACTGACTGAGAAGGGATCTGAATCATAGAGGTAACACAGTTTTACTATTATGAAAAGTTCTGATTCTTGGAAAGGGACTAATTATTGACAAATGTGTATGTTTTTCTTTTTTCTAGAGTCATCTTGATGTATACTTAACACAGAATCCAGCGGGAATGTCAGTTCAAAATGTGTTATCCCGTAGTCAAGTATGACTTTTCAATCATTCTATTACTCGGTATTGATGGAACTTCCAATACTTATAAAAAGGTATGGAGAAAAAAAAGCATGGCTATGTGATGTGTTATATTTTAAACACTGGCTATAGACTAGAGTAAGATAAGTTATTCCAAAACTTAAATCTCAATCAAATAACTTTTATTTAGTGTTGCCAGATTTAACAAATAAAGATACAGGGCACTCATTTAAATTTTAATTTCATATATATGAATATATTTTCAGTATATCTACTATAGTGTTCTGAATTTAGTTAAGTTAGAATCCAATATATTATCTGGTAACCCAACTTTTTTTATCCCATCATGAAGGAAGCCATTTGAGTTTTTAGCAAAAAAAGGAAAATATTTCATAAATATATCCATCAGTTCAGTTCAGTCGCTCTGTCTTGTCCGACTCTGCGACCCCATGGACTGCAGCACGCCAGGCTTCCCTGTCAATCACCAACTCCCGGAGCTTACACAAACTCATGTCCATCCAGTCAGTGATGCCATCCAACCATCTCATCCTCTGCTGGCCCCTTCTCCTCCCACCTTCAATCCTTCCCAGCATCAGGGTCTTTTCTAGAGAGTCAGTTCTTTGCATCAGGTGGCCAAAGTATTGGCGTTTCAGCTTCAGCGTCAGTCCATAACATTTCTGTAATTTATTTTCATAGTCTCATTAACAATAGCAACAATAAAGACAATTTATATGTCATCTCCAACCAGATGACAATAAGTGGCAAATTTTTTAAACATTTCCCTCTTTCTTTCCTTTCAATCTTTCTTTCTGCTCCCTCCCTCTGTGTCCCTCTTTCTTCTCTCTCTCTTTTTTTTTTTTTGATAGCTCTCCTCCTTTATGAGTCTTAGTGATTCTCTGTTTGTTACTGTAGCCAGTGTACTACATCTTTTTGAGGAAATAAAAGGGAATTCCTTTGATATATAAAACAGATAATGACCAGTGACTGGAGATTGAGAGGATGTGAATTGTTTCTTTCCTTTATGTTCAAAAGTGATAGCTTTCTTTTCTATTCAAAATGACTATAAGTCTTGGTCTTATTATATTCCAAAAATTACTTTGTTCTAGACTATCTTTGGGAAATTTTTACCACATAAAGGATAAAAACTCTTCCTGGATATCAGTTCTGAATGCAAATGTTAACAATTCTGTTTGAAAATGTATTTTGATACTTGAATTGTAAAGCAACGAGCAGCCTTTATACTCATAATAAATTAGTATTCCACATTTCACTTGTGCTGTAAGACTTTATTAATATGCATCTTGGTGATTTGAAATATTTAATCCTTTAAAAATATTTGCAGGCTGAAATTTCTTTGTACATACCATCAAAATAAAACATAAAGCAAAACTTAATAAGTTTGAGCTTTAACTTAACAAGCATTCATTTATTTATCTCTGTGAAATAATATAGTTTTTTCACCTTTTTGTTGTGTTCTTCCTGTGACCCTATGGACTGTAGCCTACCAGGCTCCTCTGTCCATAGAATTTTCCAGACAAGAGTACTGGAGTGCATGGCCATTTCCTTCTCCAGGGATCTTCCCAATCCAGGGATCGAACCCAGGTCTCCCGCATTACAGGCAGACGCTTTAGATGCTACCAGGGAAGCCCAGATAGTATGTTACTATAGTTCAAACATTATCAAAATGTGTCCTTAACCTCCTTAATGTTTTCCTTAAAAGGATGATATTTGTGCCAATATGCCTCATTTTTAGTTCTCTGTATATTTTAGCAATCATTCATCTAGGAGCACATATTAATAACACTGTGGTAGAAAGACGACTGGACTTATAAATGAGGGATAGTGAGTGAATAGATTGTGTTGTGAAATAAGGGAATTAGATCCAGTAGTCTCTAGTTCTACTTATTTTGTAAGATTTTATAAGTAATAGTTTATTTTATATTTATTTAAGACTGTTAATAAAAGTACATTATAAGTTTATGACTGGAGAAATCCATTTCTAAATATTCTGCATTATAATCAGGTAAGGTCATGCTTTAAAACTTTAACTATTTGGCTCTTTTGGAAAGACATGGATGAAAATATATTAAATATCCAACAAACCACTTGTTTTTAAAAGATAAAGCAATGTTTTGTATTTCAGAAAGATGATGTAGGTAGACCTAAGGATGGGTTCAAAATAATAAAGCATGACTGTTTTTTATGACAATATCACAAACAGTAAAATTCCATAGATTGTGCCATATGAACCTCACAAAACCTTATGATATTCAGCAGATATTTATTAATATCACCATTTCACAAATAAATAGCTAAAGCACACAGAGCTTCTAGTTTGTGAAAATCATTTGGCTAGTACAACTGAAGGCTTGGGCAACAGTCCATTTCTGTCTGACAATGCTTGCAATTCCATAGATAATGTCTATTAACTTAGTTAACAGGTAATTGCCGTTATAGTTTCAAGGAAGAAGAAAATTATCAACTTGCTGCTGCTGCTAAGTCGCTTCAGTCGTGCCCGACTCTGTGTGACCCTATAGACAGCAGCCCACCAGGCTCCCTCATCCCTGGGATTCTCCAGGCAAGAACACTGGAGTGGGTTGCCATTTTCTTCTCCAATGCATGAAAGTGAAAAGTGAAAGTGAAGTCGCTCAGTCGTGTCCAACTCTTAGTGACCCCATGGACTGCAGCCTACCAGGCTCCTCCATCCATGGGATTGTCCAGGCAAGAGTACTGGAGTGGGGTGCCATTGCCTTCCTCGAATAATCAACTTACTAGTCCTCATTTGATATGTTAACATAAACCTTACTATTTCTCATTTCCCTTTAGCCCATTCCCCCACTGTACCATGTGGAGGATATGAAGGTTCCAATTGCGTTGTGGAGTGGTAGATAGGACATTGTGACAGTTCCAAAAAATGTTAAGAATTTGGAAGCCAAAAGAAGATTCCCACTACCATCATCTTGATTTTATAATAAGGTAAGATGTTTATAATCAGATTTATACTGAAATCTTTGCAATAATAAATGAAGCTCAATAAGGTTAAAAATCACTCTCATTTTACATCTATTTTCCACCTTTTTGAGGTTTTCATGATTTTCTATACACAAAGGGTGCCTTGCTTGTCTTTTTGTTTGTTTAAACAATCTTTGATTTTTACGTCAGAAACATTTTGCTTTATTATTTGCATTTGTCCAAAGAAATATAAACACTAATAAAATATTTCATTAATTTTGTCATGCTTTCCATGCCATGGAAATTTTAATATTTTTGACAAGAAGAGAGCTTTTTGAGGAGTAAGCACATTCCTTTTTGGCAATAAAAAATCTTGAAGTATTTATGCGGAAAGAATCCAAGTTGTATGGTATGCATTTGAGCAGTATGGTATCTTGAGAAATGACTATAAAAATGCCTGCCATACTTTTGGCAAAGAAGTCTAATGGGACCTTATTAATTAGTCCTCTTGGCTGGAGTTCAATGAGACCAGGTCTTCTGCCCACCATCTACATGGACCAGGAGCTGTGTTGAATAAAATGATTATATTAGTGTCCTTTAATAAGGAAAAAAGAGAGATATTTAAGGATCATTTATTCATTATGGAAAATGCTCATGAAAGAACCAGTAGTTCCACAGAGAAGTTTGTTAACCAATAATTAACATGAAGTGTCACAAAGAAAACATAAAGTGTCAGAAGCTAATACGACTTCTTTCATTGACTCCCAGAGTTTCATTCATTTTCAGTTATATATTAATCTAAATGAAACTGTCATTAACATATATTATGTTGTAGAACTGAGTCATTTCATATGTGTTGAAAGTCCAAGATTAATATGATACTATCAAAACACTTCGGCCTGTTTCACTTATCAGTCTTAAAGCACTGTCCATTAAGGTAGACAATGGCCACATGTGGCTATGTAAATGGAAATAAGAAATAATTAAATTAAATTATAATTTCAGTTTCTCAGTCTCCCTAAGTGCATTTCAAGCCCTCAACAGCCATTTGTGGCTACTGGGTACCATACAGGAAAGCATAGATATACACAAGTTCTTTATTGCAGAAAGTTCTACTGAAGAGCTCTGGGAAATGAAGAAAAATGAATCACGGATATTGTAAGCAGTAGAGTTATCCTTCAAGGTTTATAAATTTATACACACACACACCACAAATTAAGCAGGAAAAGAAGACAGCTTATAACATTTGCAACAGATCTGAAACTACTGCCAAAAAAATTCAAGTTGTCATTGCCACTGACTCTGGTATTGAGAGCCTTTCCAAAATGGTAAAGCCTTAATTTTTATATATTCTCACAGGACATATACAAATATCCTCAAAGAAGTCACACTGTGTGATACAACTTAACACTGATTGTGAAGGTATAATGTTGACATTAATGATATTCCAGAATGCACCTACAATATACACTGATTGAAATACATCAGTTTACAAGGTTGGTAATTTTCCATCTCCTGTAACATATTCCTGGTTACTTCAACTGCAATATGATTTTGAAATCAAACTTCAATTTTAAATACGCTAGGCATATTAGATACATATTTTCATTGCCATGAAAATTTTCCAAAGGCACAGATTTTAAAGTGTGTTCAGACTGAGGACCCAGCTCCATCCACTCCACTCTAAATGTGGCATTCCCTTTAGGAGCTCCTTTATAATTAGGACACAAGCAGCTAGATAAATGAACTGGCCACCAATATTAGTATCAGCCTACAGCAGCTGTCAAGCAGGAATTACTCTGCTCTTTCCCTTGTTCTGCCCTGATACCCTGGAGGTCTTAGAAATTTTGATGCAAGAGAGAGAGGAAGTGAAATGGGGCAGAAACCTATGGTCCCTGCCTCCCCATGTCTTCTGCCTGCCTTTTGCCTGTGGAAAACTTTAGTCAAAGAATAAGTTTAATCAGAGAAATGAGAAAAATGCAGAAACAAAGGGAAATAGTCAAAGGAGACCAAATAATATAAATTGTAGTCCTCAACATAGTCAAGGACCTACAGTTCCTTCTCAAAGACTATAGATAATATTTTGAGCCATATCCTGTGAGCTGTCTTATAGATACTGAAACTCCCACCAGGCGAAGGAGTTAACTATGTGATCAGATTGTAGCCGTGGCACTAGCTGCCACGGTTTTGAGAATCTTTCTCCATGAAATGGAAACACACTGACCCTGGAACCGAAGATTGTGCTGTGTGCTGTGCTGTGCTTAGCCGCTCGGTCATATCCGAGGCTTTGCGATCCCATGGATTATAGTCCAACAGCTTCCTTTGTCCTTGGGAATTCTCCAGGCAAGAATACTGGAGTGGGTTGCCATCCCATTTGGGGATCTTCCCAACTCAGGGATTGAACCCAGGTCTCCTGCATTGCAGGCGGATTATATATCATCTGAGCCACAGGGAAGCCCAGAACTGAAGATTCAGTTCAGTTCAGTTCAGTTCAGTTCAGTCACTTAGTCGTGTCCAATTCTTTACGACCCCATGAATCACAGCATGCCAGGCCTCCCTGTCCATCACCAACTCTCGGAGTTTATTCAAACTCATGTCCATTGAGTCGGTGATGCTATCCAACCATCTCATCCTCTGTTCTCCCCTTCTCCTCCTGCCCTCAATCTTTCCCAGCATCAGGGTCTTTTCAAACGAGTCAGCTCTTCGCATCAGGTGGTCAAAGTATTGGACTTCCAGTTTCAACATCACTCCTTCCAATGAACACCCAGGACTGAACTCTTTTAGGATGGACTGGTTGGATCTCCTTGCAGTCCAAGGGACTCTCAAGAGTCTTCTCCAACACCACAGTTCAAAAGCATCAATTCTTTGGCACTCAGCTTTCTTTATAGTCCAACTCTCATGTCCATATATGACTACTGGAAAAACCATAGCCTTGACTAAACGGATCTTTGTTGGCAAAGTAATGACTCTGCTTTTTAATATGCTGTCTAGGTGGGTCATAACTTTCCTTCCAAGTAGTAAGCGTCTTTTAATTTCACAGCTGCAGTCACCATCTACAGTGATTTTAGAGCCCAGAAAAATAAAGTCAGCCACTGTTTCCACTGTTTCCCCATCTATTTGCCATGAAGTGATGGGACTGGATACCATGATCTTAGTTTTCTGAATGTTGAGCTTTAGGCCAAATTTTTCACTCTTCTCTTTTACTTTCATCAAGAGGCTCTTTAGTTCTTCTTCACTTTCTGCCATGAGGGTGGTGTCATCTGCATATCTGAGATTATTGATATTTCTCCTGGCAATCTTGATTCCAGCTTGTGCTTCCTCCAGCCCAGTGTTTCTCATGATGTACTCTGCATATGAGTTAAATAAGTAGGGTGACAATACATAGCCTTGATGTACTCCTTTTCCTATTTGGAACCAGTCTGTTGTTCCATGTCCAGTTCTAACTGTTCCTGACCTGCATACAGATTTCTCAAGAATCAGATCAGGTGGTCTGGTATTCCTATCTCTTTCAGAATTTTCCACAGTTTGTTGTGATCCACACAGTCAAAGGCTTTGGCATAGTCAATAAAACAGAAATAGATGTTTTTCTGGAACTCTCTTGCTTTTTCGATGCTGCAGTGGATGTTGGCAGTTTGATCTCTGGATCCTCTGCCTTTTCTAAAACCAGCTTGAACATCTGGAAGTTCACGGTTCACGTAGTGCTGAAGACTGGCTTGGAAAATTTTAAGCATCACTTTACTAATGTATGAGATGAGTGCAATAGTCATTAATAGTGTATAAAATGCAACAGATTTTTGTATATTGATTTTTTTGTCCTGTAAATTTACTAATTTTGTTTACAAGTTCTAACAGGTTTTTGAGTAGTCTTTAGGGTTTTCTATACATAATATCACATTATCTTCAATATAAACTATTTTACTTTTTCCACTTGATTTGGAGCCATTGTCTTTGTTCATTCCACAGAATGACTTTGAGATTCATCTATGTTGCTTCATGTAATTGTAGTTTGCTCATTTTTTTACTGAGTAAGATTTCAATGTATGGATACATACTGCAGTTTGTTTACCACACTCACTTGATTATAGTAACTTTATAGTAACTTGATTGTCTGTCTTGAAATCAAGGAATGGCATTCCAACTCATTCTTCTTTCTTAAATTTTCTTAATGTTTCAGTTGTTTTGGTTTTCATATAAGTTTTAACATTAGCATGCAAATTTTACACTGTAATTATACTGAACATATAGAAAAAATTGAGGAAAATTGACATCCTAACAATACTGAGGTGTTACCAACATCAAGATGGTGTAAGTTGTCCTTCCTTTATGTTCTCCTTTTCCTAAACTAAAAAATCAATATCCATCATAAACAATGAAACCTTTCTTAGAGTTGTAGAAACCAGAACCACCTGCAAGGGACCTAGGAAAATTCTAATTCGTCTGTGCAGATGGCAATAGGCAGACACACCTCCGTCTGGGCTGTGGAACCAGCAAGAGACAGCAAAGCTGCCACAGTCCCTCTAACTGAGATTGGGAAAACCTGGGTGATAATGACTTCAGCAGATACTCATTGATGGGAAAGATTTTGTAAAGATTCCGCCATTCTGAAGGGAAATTCCAGCACAACATTTGAGGGGGAAAAAATGAGAGTTTGGACACTGTGGAGAGGGTAAGAGAAATGATGCTAGCGTTGCCTCTGTACTAAATTGTACACTCAAAAATTTCTTAAGAAGTTAGAGCTCATGTTAAGTGTTCTTAGCACAATAAAGTAATATTTCAATTAATAAGTAAAACTTCATTTTAGTCATGTAAGCAAGACTTGGTATAATTCATTTTATAGCTGTGTTATAACAACCATCAAAATCTTTTTTTAAAAAATTGTTTCTCCCCAGATTTTAAATTTTTATTTATTTTTAGTTGGAGGATAATTTCTTTACAATGTTGTGTTGGTTTCTGCCATACATCAACTTGAATCAGCCATAGGTATACATATGTTCCCTCCCTCCTGAATCTCCCTCCCACCTCCTATCCCGTCTCACCCCTCTAGGTTGTCACAGAGCCCTGGTTTGAGTTTCCTGATTCATACAGAAAATTCCCACTGTCTATTTTACATACAGTGTGTATATGTTTCCATGCTACTCTTTCCATTCATCCCACCTTCTCCTCCCCTTCTTTACATCCATAAGTTTGTTCTCTATGTCTGTCTCCATTGCTGCCCACAAATAGGTTCATCAGTTCCATCTTTCTAGATTCCAAAAATATGGGTTAATATTCAATAATTGTTTTTCTTTTTCTTACTTAGCTCACTCTGTATAATAGGCTCTAGCTTCATCCACATCATTAGTCCTGACTCGAATGAATTCCTTTTATGGCTGAGTAATATTCCATTGTATATATGTACCACAGCTTCTTTATTCATTTGTCTGTTTTTAATTATGGTTTTCTCAGGGTATATGCCCAATAGTAAGATCATTGTGTCATATGGTAGTTTTTTCCCTACGTTTTTACGGAGTCTCCATCTGTCTTCCATAGTGATCATATCAATTTTCATTCCCACTACTAGTGTGAGATGGTTCCCTTTTCTCCACACTCTCTCTAGCATTTATTATTTGTAGAATTCCCTCCACCCCAAGTTTTGAAAACTATGTTAGTGGGTCAAACTGACTTTTTAAGATAAATGCACATCTTCCTGTGTGAAAGTGCTCCTACCTAAGTATGGGAGAAGACTTGATGATGGCTAGAGACTGAAATACTCAGACAATGTGGTACACACACACACATATATATATCTTATATATATATATAAAGAGAGAGAGAATTAAATTTTTCATTTGCCTCCCAGAAAGCATTCATTTTGGTAATAGTGAGGGTGACTCTCCAGCATTATAAAGTTTACTTATATGCTTCAAAATTAATATTTTGTTTTGTTTCTGGCCATGCCACTCAGCATAAATCAACCAATCCTGACTCCCCAATCATGGATTGAACTCATGCCCTCTGCAGTGGAAGCACAGAATTCTAACCACTAGACCACCAAGGAAGTCCCCAGGTTAATATATTTATGTGTGAAATTTATTTATATCTCAGGTAAAATATAACTTTCCATTAAAAATTAAAACCTCAATTATACTTTACATAGGACTTCCCTCAAAGCTCAGTTGGTAAAGAGTTCACCTGCGATGCAGGAGACCTGGGTTCAGTCCCTGGGTTGGGAAGATCTCCTGGAGAAGGAAAAGACTACCCACTCCAGTATTCTGGCCTGAAGAATTTGGTCTGGGTCACAAAAATTAAATCCTTGGTTATACTTTACATAAAGACTTTTCTTAGGAAAGCTTCTTGTCTCTTTATCAACTTCTTTCGAGTCTTGGTCGGGGAAGTTGGAAAAGGAAAGACTAGACAGTGCTCTGAATGTATAACAGGAGTGGCCTACTTCACCACTGGCTCTAGCTCTTAATTTCTAACTTGAAATGAAATCTGATTCTAAAATCAATAAGTGGAGAATGGCACACGAATAGAACACCTATGAGAAGACAGAAGGTGCTTGAATATATATTCAGTATTTATCGACAATGTATGTGAGGTATTCTGAAAAATTCATTTTACTTTAGCAACTCCAGTAATATTCAAGGAATGTTTTTGGTGCTGGAGACTTGACCAGGTTGGAAACTTGACCAGATTAGGTCGTTCACAGTCACCAATCCTGGTATCCTATGGACGTCATCCTCTTTTACTCTCCCCGTCTCACCTCCAACTGTTAACTTCCCTTTGGCCTTCTCTCTTAGGCTATCTCTATTCAAAATCTGAGGTCTTTGAATTGAGATCCTTACAGTCTTTAGTTTAAACAGCATAAACTAATTTTTAGTCTCTTAAGACAAGTCCTCAGAAGCCTTTGATGATGAGGTTTATTACAATCATATTTGGATATGAGGGTTTCATGAAAGGGTAGGGGAAGTTATAAGCCTGAAACTGGAAAAATTGCCGAGTTTGAACAGTACAAAATGGAGAATTTCCCAGGTGGAGGTGGGAGCAGGATTATGTGAGTGCAGGAGTCCCTTATGAAAAGTATCCATTAGGAAGAAGGGAAGAGTTGGTGCAGATATTTGCAGTAGGAATGGAGAAGAATCAGGTCACTTAGAAGTTTGAAAATGAGCAGTGATCACTGATCAAGTCATTTTCATCATGTGGAGTAGAATGAGTGAACAAAAGAGCTATTCAATAGGCCATATTTGAATCCAGATATATAAAACAATAATACAAACATTTATCTGTACTGTCAATGTTTGAGTCACATCTGACCTGCCATTCTGAGAGGATTAAAGGAAGTTCTCAGATCTCGAATCACTGACTGCTTTGTTTTATTCACAATTAAAAAAAAAAAAAAAGATCATTCCAGGTACAATTTTCTTTCCCTCTTTTGAAAGGTGGTGTATCAGTTTCCTAGGTCTGTCTTAACAACCTACCACAAAATGCATGGCTTAAAATAAGAGAAAATTATTGTGTTATCTTTCTGGAATCTGGAAATGTGAAATTAAGGTGTTTGAAGGGCCACGCTCCCTCTGAAATCTGTTGGAAAATCCTTCATCACCTCTTCCTCGGTTATGATGGTTTGCCAGAAGTCTCTTTTGCCCCTTGCCTGGCAGCTGAATGGCTTCAATCTCTGCCTGTATTGTCATATGGCATTCTCTCTGTGTGGCGCTATCTTCAAAAGACCATTGTCTTACAAGGACCAGTTGCAGAGGAATAGGGGCTCACCCTGGTTCAGTATTGTCTCAGCTTAATGTAAATTATCTCTTCTGTAACCCTATTTCCAAATGCAGTGACACTCTAAGGTATTAGGGGTCAGAGCTTGAGCAAGTCTTTTTTGAGAGGCATTGGGGGCAGGGAAACATAATCCAACCCATAACAGATAGTAAAATGTAGCTATGTAAAAAAATCCTCAGTAGTAGGTTAATATATGAAACAACCTTTGGGGAAATAGAATAATGTACACAATGAGAAGAAATAATGAGAGTAATAGAAGTGTAAAAACTGTATGATAGATGTGGCGATAAGGCACAGTAGAACCAGAAGATAAAGTGACAAATGGAATATCCGTGAAACAAATAGCCAGGCAGTAAGTAATATGACTTTACAGTGAAACATGTACTGCATCATGCTAATAAATTTTTCCTTGGTAGGTTCAAAATGTGATGGCTATGTGTTTTATCCACATGTTTGGAAATGCATTTTCTTTACTAGGAAAAAAAGCCACTAATCCTGAAACCAATATGAATATTGTAAGTTATTTTTATCATTAATTAAAAAAAATCTTTGGCACTATTATTTTCAATTGTTCTTTTAAATTTTCTTTTATTATAAAATCTGAAAGCTCTCCTTACATAGTATATGTTATATCAACCCATAAGTTTGACTTCAAGGGTCATAAAAATGGCCAAGTGAACTTGTGAAGCTAAATGTCTTGTCTTATTTTTTCTCCATTCAGAGTAAGATAATTTCTTACTGGGGTTACCCAAGTGAAAAGTATGAAGTTATCACTGCAGATGGGTACATCCTTCAGCTCAACCGGATTCCTCATGGGAAGAATGATGCTAATCATTTAGATAGGATTGGAGTGAGGGGAAAAGGGAAAGTCATCAAGTCCAAGTCAAATACATTCCAGTCATTCTAATCATAGAATATGAGATTAGGTTACTAGTAAAAAATGAACCTTGAATTACTGAGATTAAGTTGACAGTCTGTTAACACTTAATTTACATTGATCTTTATGATGCAAAAATGAAGCACATATGTGTGTGCTAAGTCACTTCAGTCGTGTCCAAATCTTTGTGTTCCTATGGACTGCAGCCCTCCAGGCTCCTCTGTCCGTGGGATTCTCCAGGGAAGAGCACTGAGGTGGGTTGCCATGCCCTCCTCCAGGGGATCTTCCTGACCCAGAGAGTGAACCTGTGCCTCTTATGTCTCTTGCATTGGCAGGTGGGTTCTTTACCACTGGCGCCACCTGGTGAAGCACACACTGGCCGATAAATTTCGTTTGGTGTACTGGGTGGACATTCAGAGTCCCTGAATAGAAGCCCCAGGACTTTCAACCACATTTTTCTCTGGGATTCTTCACTTACCCAAGTGTGTATTAGCATTGCTCTTCCTGGTATAACAGCAGAGATCTGGTTCAGTCTTACTTTATGCCTAAATTCTCAGAATGTGGGTGCTCAGTCACTTCAATCATGTCTGACTCTTTGCAACCCCATGGACTGTAGGTAATCCAGGCTCCTCTGTCCACAGAATTCTCCAGGCAAGAATACTGGGGTGGGTTGCCATGCCCTCTCCAGGGTTATCTTCCTGACCCAGGGATTGACCCCACACATCCTGTGTCTCCTGCATGGCAGGCAGATTATTTACTATTGAGCCACCAGGGAATCTCAAGTACTCAGAATAAGCAAATGCTATTCTAAGTTCAGGAGGGCAACTTATTTAATAATCTGCACATGAATTTTTAAGACCAGAAACATTCCTGTTTCTGGATATTTCTTTCAACTTTTCATGAAGTGTAAATTCTTCACATAGAAAGAATGTTAACTTGTAAATCCTAGAAATTAAAAACTTTTACTAATAAAATTTAACTTAAGGAGGTCTGGCAAAAAGAGGGCATAGGACTCCATAGATGTGGCTATTCTTTTGCACTGAGAATTAGAGAATAGCATTTCTATTATTAGTATAAAATAACTTCAATAAATTGTTAGCTCATTTCTTTTCCATACAAACCAAACAATCCTAACAATAGCTGGTGCTTTGAAAACCTGTGTTGTACTTTCCAATAGACTTTCGTGTTTAAAAACATTTTCTTTGCTTCTTTTTAGTCCAAAACCCAGTTGTGTACTTACAACATGGTCTGTTTATAACTGGCAGTGTCTGGATTTCCAGTCTTCCCAACCGTAGCCCAGGCTTCCTTCTGGCAGATGCTGGGTATGATGTACGGATGAGGAACAGCAGAGGAAGTAGGTGGTCCCAGAAACACTTATACCTGAAAACAGAGTCCAAAGAATTCTGGGCTTTCGGATAAGGAAGGAAAAAAATCTGTATTGTTCTATTTTGACTTTAAAATGTGCTTTTTAAATTATCATATTTAAATAAATTCCTAAAACTGAAATGAAGGTACTTCATTTAAAATATGTAACTTGAAAATATTTTTAAGGATTTATATAGAAAACTGCTCTAGATTTTTTTATATTGTTATTAATGAGCTAAGAATTAAGATGAAAATATGTCAGAGACATTATTTCCTCTTCTTCCCTCAAATTGAAAGTGAAAGAAAATGAAAGTGTTAGTCACTCAGTCGTGTCTGACTCTTTGCAACTCCATGGACTGTAGCCCATCAGGCTGCTCTGTCCATGGAATTCTGTAGGCAAGAATACTGGAGTGGCTTGCCATTCCCTTCTCCAGAGGATATTCCCAACCCAGGGATCAAACCCTGGTTCCTGCATTGCAGGCAGATTCTTTGCCATCTGATCCACCAGGGAAGCCCACCAAATATTAATCATGTTACCAACCTACCCACTACATTTTACTTTGTATGTCAATTCTGCTATATTTAGGGGGGAAAAAGTGGAGGAGGGAGGAGAAGACAAGAGTGAAACATGTACATGGTTACTTACTTTTCACAAAGCATCTGCTGTCACCAATTGCCAAAAAAAAAAAAAAATATTTTCTACTTTCACTTCTATACCCCTAGCAGCAGTTTTTGTCTGCTATTTTTAAATAGTATATTGTTCATATTTCTCATATGGGAAAACCATAAAATGCAATATCTTATATCCTAAGATCTAGAGCAAGAGCACTCTGAAATTTAGTCCATCACTTATTGGCTATGCTCACAGGCACATTTTCTGTTTCTTCAGCTCTAGAATGTGTGTAGTCATATACTTACCATAAAGAAATTTTGTGAACAAAGAATAAAGTGGTGATTAGAAGCAGGTAGCATATTGCTTGCTTGTTTGTTTAGTCACTAAGTCATGTCGGATTCTTTGCAACCCCGTGGACTGTAGCCCACCAGGCTCTCTGCCTGTGCGATCTCCTAGGCAAGAATACTGGAGTGGGTTACAATTTCTTTCTCCAGGGGATCTTCTGGACCCAAGGATTGAACTACCGTCTCCAGCATTGGCAGAAACATTCTTTTCCACTGAGCCACCTGGGAAGCTCTAGGTAACATATTGTCATTGCTCAGTCACTAAGCTGTGTCTGACTCTCTTTGACACCATGAACTGCAGCAGACCAGACTTCCCTGTTCTCCACTAAAACATGATCCATTGGAGGAGAGAATGGCAGACGACTACAGTATTCTTGCCTGGAAAATCCCATGGACAGAGAAGCCTGGCAGGCTGCCGTCCATTGGGTCACAAAGGGTTGGACATGACTGAGTGACTAACACACACATTCTTGCCACGAGAACCCCATGAACTGTATAAAAAAGTCACATATTAGCAGGTAACAAATGTGAAAGTGTTAATCACTCAAGCGTGTCCAACTCTTTGCGACCCCGTGGCTCCTCTGTCCATGCACAGAGGTAAAGTCAGATTCTTTACCATCTGAGCCACCATGGAAGGCCTGGTAACAAACAAGATGTGTGGAATTAGTGCTAGGTCTTATGACCCTTCTTAAGTCCATTAAACAGAGGATAAGTTTCTTATTTACTAATAGCACAGAGAATTCTGCTCAATATACTATCATAGCTAAATAGGAAAAGAATCTGAAAAAGAATAGATACATATATTTGTATAACTGAATCATTTTGCTATATACCTGAAACTAATATAGTATTGTTAATAAACTATACTACAATATAAAATTAAAATTTTTATTAGAAAACATAATTTTTTTAAGTTTTACAAAATTAAAACAAGTTTCATACATTTTTGTTTCATAAAGTTATGATGAAATGATAAAATATGATCTTCCAGTCACCATTGATTTTTTTGTGAAGAAAATAGGACAAAAACAAATGTACTATGTAGGCTATTCCCTGGGAACAACTGTAGGTATGTTAAGAAATATGAAAACTGATTATGGTATAATTTTTGTTACAAAGAAAACATTTTTTAAAACAGAAATAATTTTAGATATCATATATATTAGCTATAATTATTTAGAACATACAGACAATCCAAAAAGGAACACATTTAAATGCCAATGATACTTGTTTTATTATGGAATATAGTTGTATAGTCTTTCTAGAATAAACCAAATGGATATCATCATCTATTAACATGATCTTTCTAGTCACACCACATGTATTAAAGAAGATGTATATGCAGAGAGTTACCTGAGACTCTCTGTAGCTAGAATTTCTAAGACTGAGGACTTGGCATGTGTGTTTCTTAAAAAATTTTCCTTATAGTGTTTTTTTAATAGAAAGTTGATGTGTTGATACCCTTCAGGAGAAGTCTGAAGTTTGGTTGGCATGACTTCTTTGAGCAGTGGCATTCTGCTGCCCAGTGAGCTTTGTCTGCACTTTGCCTGTATCCCTCTAGGTTAGTATGAGGCATATTAATTTTCATACTGAAAATCCTATAAAGACTAAATGCTCCAAACTTTTCAACTGATATGTAAAAATTAATTAATTCATCATTTCAATGTTCAGTGTACCTACTTTGTTGCCTGGCATTTGCAATGTATACTGTACGCTAAAGAAATCTCAAGCTTGCGATCTATGAAGGCAGTTTGTCTTCCTCATCACTACTGGTATTTTGCTTAGGGGATGTGGAGGGTAAGAAGTCCTGTGCATAATGTGGTGTTTGGTTGTATCTCCAATCTCTAGCCACCAGATTCTAGTAGTACACCCTTTGCATACGAGTTGTAAGAACAAAAAATGTGTCCAGATTTTGCCAAATGTCCCTTGGGGGTTGCAAATCACCACTATTGGAGAACTGCTACAAAAGGGATGATATTTCCAGCAGGCTTATGGTCAGTCAGATGAACAGGAAGGAGGATAGCAGAGAGGAGAGAGTTAAATAGCCAATTAAGCATGAAAGGCTACTTTCCTAGGGTTCATGATACTTTAGCGACACCTCAAAATGTTTCATTTCTTTTAAAAATTAGAAGAATAAAGAAATATAATTCATTTCAGATTATATTCATCTTTATATCAGTCACAAAATATAGTTTTACATAGATTTGTGTGTGCAGGTATGTGTGTGTGTGTGTGTGTGTGTGTGTAGGAAGGGACCTGCAAAGGCAGTCATCTGGGGCATTGAAAGGCATCATGTGACTGTAGAAGGAAACATTTCCTCTGAACACAGTTATTAGCGAAGATTTTATGAAGAAAAAAAAAAGAATGGTAAACTGTACGTTGAATGTTGATGGTCTTTTGAAAGACAGATGACTCAGCCTCCTTTTTGAAAAAGAAGCCAAAACAGTAGAGGATGGATCTAGGCCCTCAGTACATTTAACCAGATTCAGGGTTATCAGTAGAGACAGAAGCAGAGGGAACAGCCTTTTGATATGAGGGATGGGTTATATTTTCTAAATTTTTTAATAACGAAATAAAACACCAGGGGTCACTGAAGGTTAGTGATGGAATCAGCAACCACTCAGAGTGATTGCAAAAAAGTCAAATAGAATTGAATTTCAAGAAATTAATCTGGTGTTAATGTGCAGGGTAAATTGTAGAGAAAATCTCTAGAGACCAGTTTGATGAAAACATAACAGCTCTATTATGTAATCTTAGGTAAACTAGTCAAATAACAATGGAAATTTGAAGCCAGATACAAGTAAACTAGTCTATTGTTTACTTTCAGGTTTTGGAGCATTTGCAACAAATCCACAACTGGCTGAAAAGATTAAAATCTATTTTGCACTGGCTCCAGTCAATACTCTTAGATATATAACAACTATAGTTTGTGGTCTTGCTTCCATTGAACCAACTTTATTCAAGGTTTGTGGTTGGTTATATCACATGCTTATAGTTTTCAAAATGTGGGAATGTGAACAAAACATTAAAAAATGAAACTGACATAGCCTCCTGCTGGATCAAAATGCTCTGTTTCCCTTGCTGACTTGATTGCAATGCAGCTCTCCCCTAAACTTGACGCTGCATTGCACACAGTGCTCAGCCTTGCGTTACCCAGTTTATTAAGTATATTTTTCTTTTTTACTTATATGCATTGTTTATCTTTTGAAATTATTATTAATACAGTTTCTTCTTACACAAATTCCACAATCTGTTTTTCTCTCTCAAGTTTACTATCTTGGTCTCCTTTTAATTTTGCACACAGAAATTTTAACAGGTTGATTTTTTCCCTCCTTTCAACTTCCTCTCTGTTTTCCATCATCTTGTCCCTGCCTACACTAAGGTCTCTATACTGTAGTTGCAGTCATTATTTTAATGATATATTTAGAGTAGAAATATTGTGTTGTTGCTGTTCAATCACTCAGTCACGTGCAACTCTTTGCAACCCCATGAACTGCAGCAAACCAGACTTCCCTGTCTTTCACCACCTCCTGGAACTTACTCAAACTCACGTCTATTGAGTCGGTGATGCCATTCAACCATCTAGTCCTCTGTCATTGCCTTTTCCTGCCTTCAATCTTTTCCAGCATCAGGGTAGCAAATTTTTAAAGATACTAGTGAGAGATAGATGGAATGACTGGAAATCCTATTGCTCATGATAATAACAACAGTTATGTGGTCAATTATGTTTGTTGTTGTTGTTTAGTCACTAAGTTGTTTCTGACTCTTTTGTGACCCCATGGATGTAGCCCACCAGGTTCCTCTGTCCAAGGGATTTACCAGGCAAGAATACTGGAGTGGCATTTCCTTCTCCAGGGAATCTTCCCTACCCAGGGATCGAACCCACGTCTCTTGTGTCTCTGCATTGGCAGGTAGATTCTTTTACCTGAGCCACCAAGGAAGCCCTGGTTGATGTTTACCTTGATGAAAAATATCGACTTTCCAGAGTATCTATTCCATCTTGAATCACTAATAAAATGTCATGGTTCTAGGTCCTCTGCATCCTTGCCATCAGTTGATATTTTCGGGTTAACATTTTAGCCATTATAATTGTTGCACTTCCTGTGGCTTTAATTTGCATTGATCTATTGACTAATAATTGGGTATCTTATAATGTGTATATTTACAGACTTCCATCTCCACTCCTCAGAGTTTACAATTTTAACTAGCTTATCAATTTTATTTCCAGCTAGTTTTATGCATTTATGTACTGTTAAAAAATAGGTAATGTTGCCATGAATTAGTTTTGCCCCCTTTTATATAAAAAGTGTTATTTATCAAACTGGGTTTAGGCAAAACATTAAATAGAATCAACTACTTTCTTAAACTTATTCCCAACATCCAATAATATTATTATGTAGAGTAGGTAGACATTTAGTTTTTATGAAGATTTTTATGGTAATTCTGAAAGACAGTAACTGTTAGTTCTCCATATTTATTCTTCTTTTTCAAAATTATTTTCCAATGATATCTTCTTGCACTAAACTTTAAAGTTAGCTGCAAATTTCTCTTAAGCAAACAAAACAAAACTTTGCTGAGGTCCTGAATCTTCCAATTTATAAAAACAGTATCTCTCTTCATTTATTAAACAATTTTTGAGTTCAAAAATTAAATTATGACTGTTACACATATATAGAACAAAAGTTGATTTTTATATATTGGTATATATGTTACACCTTTTTAAACATGTATTAGTTCTAATTGCTTTTCTGTAGAATTATGGTTTTCTATTTAGAAGATCGTGTTTTCTAAAAATAAAGACACTTTTACTTTATTTTTTTAGTTTCAGTACTTTTTTAAACTTCATTTTGTATGTGTGCCTTATTGCACTGACCAAAACCTACAGGACAATGTTGAATATAAATAGCAAAGGCAGATATCGTTTTCTGTGCTCACAGGGAAAGCATTCAGCCTTTCACTATTCCATGATATTACATGTGGGTTTTTCAGAGATCCACTTTATTAGCTTAAGGATGTTAACTTTGTCCTAGATTGTTGAGAATGTCTATTAGGAATGTTTGTTGGGCATTGTTTGATGATTTTGCTGCACCTATCGAGAGGATTTCATGTTTTTTTTTTTTAATAAGGGATTTTCTGAGTGTTAAACTAATTTTCATTCCAGGGATAAATCTCACTTTTTCTTGATATATTATACTTTTTATATTGCTGGCCTCAATTTGCAAAAATCTTGTTGAACATTGCTGGAGTTATAGTCATAAGACCTATTGGCTATAGTTTCTTTTCTTGTAAATCTCTTTTTCTAATTTTGGTATCAAAGTAATGATTGGCCTCATAAAGTGAATTGGGAAATAGTCCTTTTCTAGAAAGGATTATGTAACTTAATATTCAATCTTTAAATATATTTGGTCTAGTTCATTTAAAAAAGCCATCTGGGCCTGGAATTTCAATTTCTTTAATGAAATCTTCAGGTTATCTATTTTTGAACAGTATACTGCTCATTCTCTTCAAACAACATGCTAATTTTCTAAGTCATTGAATTTGTTATAAAATTATACATAATATTTTCTGACTGCTTCTTTAATATCTATAGAATCTGTAGTGATATCCCATTTCTTGTTCCAGATATTGATAATTTCTTGCCTCTCTCATTTTGTCCTGATCAGTCTGACTAGAGACTTACTAATTTTATAAATCTTGAAACACTAACATTTGGTTCTACTGGTATTTTTTGTTCTGTGTTTTTTTTTTTTAATAGCTCATTGATTTTCAACTGAACTTCATCATTTCCTTTTTCTAAATTTGGAATTAGTAGTTTCTTTTATTTCCTGGGTTTCTTAGATAATTGCTTCTTGAAATTTCTTTTCTAATTTAAGCATTTATGTTTATATATTTTTGTCTAAGTAGTGCCTTAAGGATAAGAAACATTTTTAATATGTTTCCAATTTATTTTTTATTCAAGTTAAAATATCTGGGGCTTTTTTTGACATCTTAATGGACTCTTTGCCACCTAAAAGTATATTATACAACTTCCAAATATATGGACATTTTCCAGGTAGATTTTTGTTATTGACTTATAATCTAATTCTGCTTTGTCCAGAGAATATAGCTTGCCTGATCTGAATACTTTTAAATTCATTGACTTTTTTTACAGTGCTAAGTATGGTCCATCTTGATAAATGTTTCGTGTGCATTGAGAAGAACGTGCATGGAATGTGCTTCTACTGCCATTGAGTACAGTGTCCTTTAAACGTCAGTTAGATCATGTTGGTCAAGTGTTTTTTTCTGTAAATTATTGAAAGAAGAGTACTGAAGTCTCCTACTATAATTATAGATTTGCCTGTTTCTCCTATCAGCTTTTGTTTCATGCATTTTGAAGCTTTCTTAGTTACATAAATATATAGGATTTTTATGTTCTTTTGATGAAGGGATCTTGTCATTAAATAATTCATTTTATCTTTGTTGACATTCTTTGCTCTAAAATTGACTTTCTCTAATGTTAACATAGCCATTCTAAGTTCCTATTTGATTAATATTATTATGGTTACTTTCTTATTAATCTATTTGATTAATGTTAATATTATTCATAATATATTAATATTATTATATTTTTCCATCCTTTTTCTCAACCTGTTTGACTTTGCATGGATTTCTATTAGGAAGCATAGAGTCGGACCTTGCATTTAATCCTAAATAACAGTCCCTGTCTTTTAATCATGGTGTTTAGACCACTTACATTTAATATGATAATTAGTATAGTTAGGTTTAAATCTTGATATTTGTGTTTGTCCAGTCTTTTTTTGTTCCCTTTCTTTAGCCTTATTTTGGATTAATTTTGTATGTTTTATGGATTCATTTTGTCTCCATCATTGGCTTTTTAAATTTATCATTTTATTTTGTTTTGTTCTCTCATGTTTTTTTCAGGGTTTTATAGTATATTTCTTTAATTTTGCACAATCTATGCTAATAAAGTAATATTTATTACTTAGCACATAATATAATAACTTTAAACATTCAGCTTTCATTTGCTCCTCTCCCAGCACTTCTGCTATTTTTGTCACACTTTTTATGTTGGTATATACTACCTAAACAAAAATACATTGCTATTATTCTTTGAATAGCAATTTATACTTAAATTATTTTTTCATTAAAAACACAAGTCATGTTTTATATTTTCCTGTATAGTACTACGTCTTGTACTCTCCATGTCACTCTGCAGATCCAGATTTTTATCTGGCATCAATTTTTCTTTGGATTATTGGACATTTTAAAAAATTTCTTATATTGTTGATGATTAATTATATCAGGTACTTTATTTATGAATATCTTTATTTTGCTTGTGTTTCTAAAATAAATTTTCACTGGGCATAGAATTTTAGGTTTATAGTATTTTATTTTTCATTGGTACTTTAAAAATGTTGTTCCATGTTTTGGCTTTCATTGTTTCCAGCAAGAAGTCCTTTATGTTTACAGTTTTTGCTTTACATGTAATGTCTGTTTTTCTGCCTACTTTAGATTTTTTTTTTCTTTCAAAGATTTAAGCAGTTTTTAAAATTATATGCTTTGGTGTATTTTTTTATGATTCTTATGTTTGGAATTAATTATGTTTTTTGGATTTGTGGGTATATAGTTTTAAAAGTGAAATTTAAAAGTATATTTCTACTTAAAATGCTAATTTTTTTCCTCCATTGTCTTAGACATATGGAATGTAGTTAAAATAATATTTTTGTTTCCTAGTTATATCATGTGCATTTTTTATGTTGATTCATTCTTCTGCTTATATGGACCTATTCCTTCTCCTTTGTGTTCTTGATAATTTTTAATTAATTGTCAGTCTTTGAGACATTTTTCTTGTTGGATGATCCTGTATTCCTGGTAATAGTATGAACTATTCTTTTAGAGTGAAGTTAATTTAACCTGGTTACAAATTGATCATTTTGAGTCTTGTTCTTCGCTTTGTTAGTAGAAGTCAGAAAAGCCTTTAGTTTTAGTTTAGGTCTAATTTCTCCTTCCTCTGAATCAGTTACCTTCAGATTACTCTAATAATGGTTATTATTAGAGTTTCAAATCTGATTGGTGGGTACAGGCACAATTTCAGACCTTCTAACCTCATGGATTGTAATTGCTAACTCTGTCAAGTGGATCATTCCCTGGTCTTAAGTTAGTTTGCTCAAATACAGGTAGTTTTATTCTAACAAAATGAATTCATATGAAACTTTTGTAGGTCTCTCGATCACTCTTTCTCTCCCATTTTTAACATGGGTTCTTTAGACACATTGACCTTCTCCAAAATCTCAACATTATCCCATAATTTGGGTAGTTTATGCAGGTTTTCCTGGGTTTCTATACTGCAGCCTGAGAATTCTCTTCAGGCAGCAGAAGAGCAATTGTGGGGCTCAATTTGATTTACCTCTTACTTTTTTCAGGGATCACTGTACTGCCTGATATTCAGTGTTTTAAATCTCTTATTCAACAGATTTTTGTTTCCACTGTGACTATTATCTGGTTCCAGGACATAATCATAATCTCAAAAATGAACACCCTATTGCCTCCCTGCTCTGGCACCTGGTGACAAATAATTTACATTCTATCTCCATGGATTTGTCTTCTTTAGATAGATATTTCATATAAAGAAAACCATACAATACCTGGTCTTTTGTATCTGGTTTCTTTTACTTAGCATAAATTCCTCATGTTCACTCAAAGTTCATGTTTACTGTAGAATGTTTCAGTACTTTGCTCCTTTATATGGCAGAGTAATATTCCATTGTATGGCTATACCACGCTTTGTATATTCATTTATCCATCCATTAGTACACACTGGTAGTGTTTCTAGGTTATATGTATATGTATTATGAGTAATGTTGATATGCACATCTGTTTACAAGTTTTAATGTGGACATAATGTTTTCATTTCTGTTAAGTATATACTTGGGAATAGATTGTGGGTCATATGATAACTATGTTTAATATTTTTAAGACATTTCTGAGTTTTTTCCAAAGTAGCTACACCATTTTTTCCCACTAACAGAGTGTTTGGAAAAGACTCTGATGCTGGGAAAGATTGAGGGCAGGAGGAGAAGATGGTGACAGAGGATGAGATGGTTGGATGGCAACATTGATTCAATGAGCATGAGTTTAAGTAAACTCCAGGAGATAGTGAAGGTCAGGGAAGCTTGGTGTGCTGCAGTTCATCACAAAGAGTCAGACCCGACTTAGCAACTGAGCAACAACAACAAGTAGCGTATGGGCATTCTACCTCCTGGTCAGCATGTGTTATTGTTTGTCTTTTACTCTGAGCCATCCAAGTATATCATTGCATTTCTGTTTGTTTGTTTGTTTTAGGCTAGTCAAGTGAAGCACTGGGAGTGGAGAAGGAACAAAGAAATCTGTAGCTGGCTGTGATCAATTAACTGTAAACACCGCTGCGCTCGGGCCAGCCTTGCCTTTCCTTAATGAATAATGATGTTAAACATTCTCTCAAGTGCCTATTGGCCATCTGTTTTTCTTTGTTGGAGTAATAACTATTTAGTTTTTTGCCTATTTGTTTACTGGGTTCTTTATTTTTTGTTGAGTTCTAAGTTCTTTATACATTCTGAATACAAATCTCTAAGTAGGTATATAGCTTGCAAATATTTTCTCTTCTTCTATGCATTGTCTTTTCACTATCTTCATGACGTCCTTGGAAGCATGAAAGTTTCAATTTTGGTGAAGTCCATTTTATCTTTTTCCTGTACCTTGTGACCTTGGTGTTATAACTAATAAATCACTGCCTAAACCAAGATAAGATATCCTCCAGCTCTTTCTTCTAAAAGTTTTACAGTTTACTTCTTATATCCGTCCTAAAATACATTTCTGCTTTATTGACTATGCCAGTCTTTGACTGTGTGGATCACAATAAACTGTGGAAACTTCTGAAAGAGATAGGAATACCAGAACACATGACCTGCCTCTTGAGAAATCTGAATGCAGGTCAGGAAGCAACAATTAGAACTGGACATGGAACAACAGACTGGTTCCAAATAGGAAAAGAAGTATGTCAAAGCTGTATATTGTCACCCTGCTTACTTAACTTATATGCAAAGTAAATCATGTGAAATGTTGGCCTGGATGAAGCACAAACTGGAATCAAGATTGCCAGGAGAAATAGAAATAGCCTCAGGTATACAGATGACACCACCCTTGTGACCGAAAGTAAAGAAGAACTAAAGAGCCTCTTGATGAAAGTGAAAGAGAAGAGTGAAAAAGTTGGCTTAAAACTCAACATTCAGAAAACTAAGATCATGGCATCTTGTCTCATCACTTCATGCAAATAGATGGAGAAACAGTTGAAACAGTGGCAGACTTTACTTGGGGGGCTCCAAAATCACTGCAGATGGTAACTGCAGCCGTGAAATTAAAAGACGCTTACTCCTTTGCCAACAAATGTCCATCTAGTCAAGGCTATGGTTTTTCCAGTAGTCATGTATGGATGTGAGAGTTGGACTGTAAAGAACGCTGAGTGCTAAAGAATTGATGCTTTTGAACTGTGGTGTTGGAGAAGACTCTTGAGAGTCCCTTGGAGAGCAAGGAGATGCAACCAGTCCATCCTAAAGGAGATCAGTCCTGGGTGTTCATTGGAAGGACTGATGTTGAAACTGAAACTCCAATACTTTGGCCACCTGATGCGAAGAGCTGACTCATTGGAAAAGACCTGATGCTGGGAAAGATTGAGGGCAGGAGGAGAAGGGGACGACAGAGGATGAGATGGCTGGATGGCATCACTGACTCAACAGACATGAGTTTGGGTAAATTCAGGAAATTGGTGATGGACAGGGAGGCCTGACATGCAGCAGTCCATGGGGTTGCAAAGAGTAAGACTCGACTGAGCAACTAAACTGAATTGAACTCTTTGGAAGGAAAGTTATGACCAAACTAGACAGCATATTAAAAAGCAGAGACATTACTTTGCCAACAAAGGTCCATCTAGTCAAGGCTGATTTTTCCAGTAGTCATGTATGGATGTGAGAGTTGGATTGTAAAGAAGACAGAGCGCTGAAGAACTGATGCTTTTGAACTGTGCTGTTGGAGAAGACTCTTTAAAGTCCCTTGGACTGCAAGGAGATCCAACCAGTACATCCTAAAGGAAATCAGCCCTGAGTGTTCATTGGAAGGACTGATGCTGAAGCTGAAACTCCAATACTTTGGCCACCTGGTGCAAAGAGCTGACTCATTTGAAAAGACCCTAATGCTGGGAAAGATCGAAGGCAGGAGGAGAAGGGGACAACAGAGGATGAGATGGTTGGATGGCATCACTGATTCAATGGACATGAGTTTGAGTAAATTCCGAGAGTTGGTGATGGACAGGGAGGCCTGGTCTGCTGTGTTTCATGGGGTCGCAAAGAGTTGGACATGACTGAGCAACTGAACTGAACTGAACTGATGATACATTTTAAATCAATTTTTTTATATGGTATGAGGAAAGAGGCCAATTATACCTTTTGAAATAGACATCAATTGTCACAGCTCCATTTGTTTTTCCAAAGACTATTCTTTCCATATTTAATTGCTTTGCAACTTTACTGATAATTATTTAACCATAGATGTATAAATTTACTTCTGAACACTTAATGCTGTATCATTTACCTATATATTTCTATCTTTATGCTGAAACCACTCTATCTTGATTACTTTATCTTTGTAATAAGTTTGAAATCAAAACTATTGAGTCCTCCAAATTTTTACTTCTTTTTCAAGATTGATTTTATTACATTGAGTACCTTGCATTTCCATATGAATTTTAGGACCAGCTTATAAATTTCTTCAAAAATTTCAGATGGGTTTTCTACAAGGTTTGAATTGTATCTGTAGTGGGATTATAATTTTTATTTCAATCACTTCTACTAATCTCTGTATTTTGATTAGAAAGTTTAATCTAGTTTTATATTGTTGTTCAGTCACTAAATTGTGCCTAACAATTTGTGACCCCATGGACTGCAGCATGCCAGGCTTCCCTGTTCTTCAATATCTGCCAGAGTTTGCTCAAATTCATCTCCACTGAGTCAGTGATGCCATCTAAACATCTCGTCCTCTGCTACCTTGTTCTCTTTTGCCTTCAATCTTTTCCAGCATCAGGGTTTTTCCAGTGAGTCAGCTCTTCACATCAAGTGGCAAAAGTATTGGAGCTACAGCTTTGGCAACAGTCCTTCCAATGAATATTCAGGACTGATTTCCTTTAGGATGTACTGGTTGGATCTCCTTGCAGTCCAAGGGAGTCTCAGGAGTCTTCTCCAGCATCACAATTTGAAAGCATCAATTCTTTAGCACTCAGCTGTCTTTATGGTTCAACTCTCACATCTGTACATGACTACTGGAAAACCAATAGCTTTGACTATATGGACCTTTCTCAGCAAAGTGATGTCTGCTTTTTAATATGCTGTCTAGGTTTGTCAGAGCTTTCTTTCCAAGGAGCAAATGTCTTTTAATTTCATGGCTACAGTTACCATCCACAGAGATTTTGGAGCCCAAGGGAAAAAAAAATTGTCACTGCTTCTACTTTTCCCCCATCTATTTGCCATGAAGTGATGGGACTGAATGCCATAATCTTAGTTTTTGGACTCTTCTCCCTCACCCTTATCAAGAGGCTCTTTGGCTTCTCTTCCTTTTCTGCCCCTTGAGTGGTATCATCTGTATTTCTGGGTTTGTTGATATTTCTGGGTTAGTTGATTCCAGCTATGATTCATCCAGCCCGGCATGTCACGTGTGTACTCTGCGTAGAAGTTAAATAAGCAGGGTGACAATACATGGCTCTGATGTGTTCCTTTCCCAGTTTTGAACCTGTCCTTCATTCCATGTCCAGTTCTAACTGTTGCTTCTTGACCTACATTTCTCAGGAAGCAGGTAAGGTGGTCTGGTACTCCCATATCTTTAAGAATTTTCCACAGTTCATTGTGATCCACACAGCTAAAGGCTTTAATGTAGTCAATGGAGCAGAAGATGTTTTCCTGGAACTCCCTTGCTTTCTCATGATCCAATGAATATTCCCAGCCCATGTTACAAATATTTCAAAAAAATCTAATTATTTGTGTGGCTTTAAATCCCCATATTTGTAGTAATTTTCATTTGCTTTACATATAACCCAGATGTACTCTAGATGAAACCCTTTTCTGTGGAATTGATTTCACTCATACTTTAGCTTTACCTCTCTCAGAGAAAATGCATACAAAATACCTTCTCTTAACAGCCACGGGTTGTGTCTTTGTTCTGTAGGGTTTTTTTTCTAACATCTATTTTGTATGATGCTCCTTTAAAGTTTATGTTTGCCATATTTGTAACTTCAAAAAAATTTCAAATTAATTAGTGTGGGTATGATTTACCTACAACTTAATGCACACATTCTAAATATATTTTCCAAGAAGTCTAATAAGTGTGTAATTCTATATAAACACAAAATATAGCTGTATCATATTTTCACCATCCTGGATAATTTCCATTTGTCCCTTTGAGGTTTGCTATTCTCTCACTACTTAAAGTAACCTCAAATATAGTAATTTTGCTTTCTGACACTAAGGATTTATTTAACATTTTTCGAAATTCAGGTAAATGGAATCATACATTAAGTATGATTTTGTGCTTTACTTTTTGATGAACTTTTTTTCATTTTTATCCACAAATTTTATATCTTCCTCTCTTTCAATCTCTATGTCTGAGATAGAATTAAATTACCATCTAAAAATAAATTTCTATCTAATATCCTTTGTTTTTAATGCATTAATTTAGCTAAGTATACTTCTATTATCCTCTTTTTGAAAGATTTTGGAAAAAATATGTTTTTCTATCATTAAATTTTTAAATTTTTTCAGTGCCTACTTGATATTTTATTAGCACATCTTTTAGAATATTATTACTTTTTCTAGCTTATTTTTTCTCCTGTGCTACTGTATCTCTTGAAGTTTATTTTCTCTTTTCAAAAATTCAGTTTGTAAATCCCATTTTGCTATTTTTTTCTTACAATCGACATATCTTAATATGAACAAAATTTACCTGCTTACCTTTGCATGCTTTTTAAGTGCAGATATTTCCTTTTTATGTTACACATACAAAAAAAATCTTAAATTTTTACTTTCATTGTCTCTATGAAGGTAAATTCTATTGTCTTTTTCTGAAGTGAAATCAGGTCCATTACTTGCCAAAGTGTTTATTCTATTTAATTAACAGAAGAATTTCTAACATATTCTATTTTATTAGGCAACTCTTTTTATGTAATTTGTAGACTAACACAGTGAACTAACTCGTTCTCCCATTCAGAAATACATTGCAATTTTGTATCTTCTATTTCTCCTATCTTTCTAGATTTATATTGGACACAAAAATTTTTTATAACAAAAGTAGTCTTTCAAATATGTCATTTTCATATCTGTTTGGTGAAAAAGAAATTTTGCCCAATACATATATCAATAAAATCATCAGCCAAAAAGTGTGCAACTGTAAGGTGCTTGGTATAATTTGTAATAATTTACTTACACTGGTATATGGATATGATCCCCAAAATTTAAATGAGGTAGGTGTCATTCATGATTTAAAGTAAAAAATTTTTTGATTGTGTCCTTGTGGTGATGTATCATTACCTTAATAGGCAAAATTTAAGACCCAGGGACAATTGCCTTACCCAATATATCTATATCCTAACCTGTTTAACACAGATAAATTATTATAATCCAGGATGTATTTTGCAAATAATTTTTAAAGTTCAGTATTTCTGAGATGAAGTAATCAATATGACTAGGTAGTAATTTCAAATATAAGCCTTGACATCATATGTGAATATATATCTGAATATCATATGTGAAGGAATTTTAATTTATTTTCCTCTGTTTCGTTTTAATAAATCTACTGTAATTTATCTGGGCACTGGTTATTCAGTCTCATACTCTTTCTATGGAAAAATTTAATCAAACATTGTCATATAAGACAAAGAGACAGATTCCTCTGGTGTTAGATAAAATTATATGCTTTCTTCTAAACTTACTGAGGAGGAATCTGAGTCACAGAAGTAACACAATTTTACTATTTTGAAAGATTCTTGGAAAGAAACTAATTATTGACAAATGCATATGTTGTTTTTCTTTCTTCTAGAGTCACCTTGACGTCTACTTGACACAGAATCCAGCAGGAATTTCATTTCAAAATCTGTTTCACATTATTCAACTACAACTTTTGAAATTTTATCACTCAGTATTTGTGGTGCTTCTAATATCTATTAAAAATTGTAAGGATTGAAAACCATGATTCTGTGATGTGGTGGAGTAAGAAAAAATATTTTGGCGATTGGAATAAGTTACTGTAGTGATAGTGAAAGTCGCTCAGTTGTATCCAACTCTACAGTCCTATGGACTGTAGTCTGCCGGTCTCCTCTGTCCACAGGATCCTTTAAGCAAGAATACTGGAGTGGGTAGCTATCTCCTTCTCCAGAATTACTGTAGAACTTAAATTTCAATCAAATGACTTTTATTTAGGGTTTAGGAAATAAGATTCCATAAATAGGAAAGAGGACATCAGTTAAATTTAAAGATAAATGAATTTTAAAAAACTATGTCCACCATAGTATTCTAAATTTAATTTTGCATCCTGTATTTTACTGAGAAACCAAATTTTTATCCCATAAAGAAAGGAAGTAGTTTGAGTTTTTAGCAAAATAGTCTCATTAAAAATATTAATTATGTATATAACCTATTTTTAACCAGATAACAATAATAAATAGCAAGTTCCTTGAACATTTCTCCCTTCTTTTCTTCCTTCCCTTATTCTGTCTCCCTCCCTGTATGCCTCCTTTTCTCTTCTCTTGTCTGAAATCCCTCTTACTTGATAAGTTTTAATGATTCTCAGTTGGTTTTGTAGCAAAGGTATTACACTGCTTTTTGAGATGATAAAAGGAAATTCCTTTGATGCCAAGAACAGTTATTGACCTGTGGGGAATGGGTGGAGTGAATGAGTGGGTGAAGTCACTCAGTCATGTCCGACTCTTTGCTACCTCATGGACTGTAGCCTGCCAGGCTCCTCTGTCCATGGGATTTTCCAGGTAAGAATACTGGAGTGGACTGCCATTCCCTTCTCCAGGGGATCTTTCTGACCTAGGGATCAAACCCAGGTATCCCACACTGCAGGCAGACTCTTTATAATCTGAGCTACCAGGGAAGCCCAGAAATGGGTGGAGGAATGTGGTAAAGGTAGAATTTTTTCTTTTGTCCTCAAAAGTGACAGCTTTACTCTCTATTCAATACAGAAAACTGGTAAAAATGTATTTTTGTTGTTGTTCAGTCACTTAGTCATGTCCAACTCTTTGCAACCTCATGAACTGCAGCACACCAGGCTTCCCTGTCCTTCACTATCTCCCAGAGCTTGCTCAAACTCATATCCATTGAGTTGATGATGTCATCCAACTATCTCATCATCTGTCATCCCCTTCTCCTTCTGCCCTCAATCTTTCCTAGCTTCAGGGTCTTTTCCAATGAGTCAAGTCTCCACAGCAGGTAGTCAAACTGTTGGAGCTTCAGCATCAGTCCTTCTAATGAATATTCAGGATTGGTTTCCTTTAGGACTGACTGCTTTGATATTTTTGCTGTCCAACAGATTCTCAAGAGTCTTTTCCAACACCACAGTTCGAAAGCATCAATTCTTCTGCGCTCAGCCTTCTTCATCACCCATGTCCATCTGTACATGAACTGGAAATACCATAGCTTTGACTATATGGACCTTAGTAGGCAAAGTGATATCTCTGCTTTTTAATATGCTGTCTAAGTTAGTCATAATTTTTCTTCCAAGGAGCAAGTGTCTTTTAATTTCATAGCTGCAGTCACCATCTGCTGTGATTTTGGAGCCCAAGAAAATAAAATCTGCCACCGTTTCCACTTTTCCCCCATCTATTTGCCATGAAATGATGGGACTGGATGCCACAATCTTAGTTTGTTGAATGTTGGTTTGTAAGCCAGGTTTTTCACTCACCTCTTTCACTTTCATCAAGTGGTTCTTTAGTTCCTCTTCACTTTCCACCATTAGAGTGGTATCATCTCCATTTCTGAGGTTGTTGATATTCTTCCTGGCAGTCTTGATTCCAGCCTGTGATTCATCCAGCTCAGTATTTTGCATGATGTACTCTGCATAGACGTTAAATAAGCAGGGTGACAATATACAGTTTTGATGTACTCCTTTCCCAATTTTGAACTAGTCCCATGTCCAGTTCTAACTGTTGCTTTTTGCCCCACATACAAGTTTTTTCTCAGGAGGCAGGTAATGTGGTCTGATATTCCCAAATCTTTAAGAATTTTCCACCGTTTGTTGTGATTCACACAGTCAAAGGCCTTCGCATAGTCAGTGAAGCAGAAGAGATGTTTTTCTGGAATTTTCTTGCTTTTTCTATGATCCATTGGATGTTGTCAATTTGATCTCTTATTCCTCTACCTTTTCTAAATCCAACTTGTACATCTGAAAGTTCTTGGTTCACATACTGTTGAAGCCTAGCTTGAAAGATTTTAAGTATTACTTTGCTAGCATGTGAAATGAGATCAATTGTACCATAGTCCGAACATTCTTTGGCATTGCCCTTCTTTGGGACTGGAATGAAAACTGACCTTTTTTGGTCCTGTGGCCATTGCTGAGTTTTACTATCAGTTTTTGCAATCACTAGAGTTTGATGATAGATTGGAATTTTAGAATCTTTGAGATATGAGTGTAAATTCTAAATTTTCTTTCTTAGCCCTCCAGAAGCCTATCATGTAATGGCTGAAGTATTGGACACAAAGTAATCTCACATTGTTAATACCATTTGCTAATGTGTAAGCTGTCATCTGCACACAAGGTACAAGAGCATTTTATTCCAGGGCACACACCCTTGAAATCCATAGATGAATGGTACTATTGGATTTCATGTACCTTCATTGCCATGAAAGTTTTACTCCATTGACTCATAATGAACAAAGCAACATATATCACATCCAAAGAAGAGATGCCTCATGTCATTATTTTGTTTGCAGACATCTGTTTAGCATATTTCCACTACCTAGCCACTCCTTTTTTCAGAAGAAATAATCTTTGAACTACTTAGGCTTGAAAATTAGAGTTCCACAAAAGCCCCATTTCTTAGTCCTTACAATTATGAGTCCAGTAGAATCTTTTGCGACAGAAATCTTTCACTGATTTTGCAAAAATTCTTTGTCTCGGAGTATCATGGAGGTATTTTCATAAACAGAAAATTCCACATAAAGGTAAAATCTTTTTCTGCATAGCAGTTATGAATGAAAATGTAAACTAATCTGTTTGAAAATAAGTTTTGAGTCACTTGAATTGTAAAGCAACAAAGCAGTGTTTATAACTGATACTTCAGTCTTGTCCAACTCTTTGTGATCCTATGGACTGTAGCCTGCCAGTCTCCTCCATCCATGGGATTCTCCAGGCAAGAATATTGGAGTGGGTTGCCATGCCTTCTTCCAGGGAATCTCCCAATCCAGAGATTGAACCTTCATCTCTTAGTCTCCTACATTGGCTAGGGTATTTTTTTTTTTAATGACTAGTGCCACCTGGGAAGCCTATTGCACATTATGTTTGTACTATAAGACTTTGTTAATCTGGATCTTAGTAATCTGCAATATTTCCTTCGTTTTTTTATAATTATGGTTTTTTTTATACTGTGCCATGCAGCATGAGGGATCTTGCCCCTGTATTGGGAGCATGTATTCCTAATAACTGGACTGCCAGGGAATTCCCTGAAATATTTGCTTCTGAAGAAATATTTACAGACAGAAATTTATTTTGTACCACCAAATTAAGTATAATACACATTTGTTGACCTAACAAATTTGCATTTTAAGAGCTTGACAAAAATCCACTTATTTCTTTAAAATTGTAATACATTTTTCTCCTGTTTACTGGGTCCTTTGTAAATAGACAGTATAAGTTACTAGAGTTCAAACTTTATTAAAATATGTGCAAAATATACTTAATTTTTAATATTTTTTAAAAAGTATCTTATTTGTGCCAATCTTTCCATTTTCTAGTTATCTGAGAATGTTTTAACCATTATTAACCCAGAACCACATAGTATTGTGATAGAAAGAGGACTGGACTTACACATGAGGGATGTTGAATCTGACTCAATGAGTCATATTATAAAGTGCGGCAATAAGACTCAGTAGTCTCTAGTGCTATTAATTTTGTAAGATATTGTAAGTAATAAAAAATTACTTATAAAGTGAAGATTATTTTATCTTTATTTAAAAGTATTCACAAAGGTACATTTCAGGCTTATGACTAGGGAAATCCATTTATAAATTATCTGCATTATAATCAGATAAGCTCACTTTTTCAAAATTTACAAATTGGCTCCATTGACAAGACAAAAATGAAAATAGAATTAATGATCTAACAAAACATTTGTTTTTAAAAGATTTTGCAATATTTTACATTTCCCAGGAAAATGATATAAATAGACATAATGATAGGTTCAAAACAATAAGAGATCAATTTTTATGACAGAGAAAATTTGTATGTATCATGCTATTTGAACCTCAAAACAACCTTATGAAATTTTCCATATATTTATTAATATCACCATTTCATATATAACAAACCTAAGGTACATAGAGTTTCTAGTTTGTGAAAATCATTTGGTTACTATAATTTAAAGTCTTGGGCAGTAGTACATTTCTGTCTGAAAATAGTTGAGATTCCATGGATAATTACCATTTTGGTTTCTTGGGAGAAGAAAATAATCAAGTTACTATTTTTAGTTTGATATGCTATTAACATAAATCTTACAATTTCTCATTTTCCTTTAGCCCACTCCTCTATTTTATGATATGAGGAACATGAAGGTTTCAACTGCAATGTGGAGTGGTGGACGGGACAATTCGGCCAATCCAATAGATGTTTAGAATTTCGAACTACAAATCTCCAAATTCGTTTACCATAAGAAGATTCCCTATGATAACTAACCATTTTGATTTAGTAGCCAGATTAGATGCTTATTATCAAGTTTATGCTGAAATCATTATGATGATGAATGAAATTTAATGACACTGAAATTTTCTTCCCTTTTACACATATTTTCCATCTCACCTAAAACTTCCTTGCTTTTTCATATGCAAAGGTTTTTTTGCTAGTCTCTTTTGTTTGCTTTTTAAAATGATCTTTATAATTTTTACTCAGAGCCAGTTTGCTAAACCTTTTGTACTTGTATGAAGTATGAGCACTGTTAAAGTATTTTATTCATCTGTGAATGTATTCCAAGCCATGGTGATTTTGATATTTTAGACAAGAAGAGAGTTCTTTGAAGCACAAATATGCATCTTTCTAGCTATAAAAAAAAAAAAAGCCTTGAAATATTCATGCTGGAAGAAACTAAGTTTTATGATAGGCTTTTTGTTTGGGGGTGAGAAAGAGAACATGGTGCCTGGAAAAGGGATCCTAAAGATGCCTTTCATACTTTTTAACCAAGAAACCAAATGGGAACTTTTTCAGTTAGTCCTCTTGGCTGTAATTCCACGAAACCAAGTCTTATCCTGTCGCACCAGCTATATGAACCAGGAACTATTTCGAAGAAACTGAATATATTAGTATCCTCTAGTATGGAAAAGAGGAAAATTTTTAAGCATCATTTTTTATTATGGATAATGCTTGCCCTAGGACAGTAGTTCCAGAGAAAAGTTTGCTAATTGGTAATTAATATAAAGTGTCAAAAGCCCAAAAGATGTTTTATTTACTCCTGTTTCCATTCTTTTTCAGTCATAAATTGATGTAAAAGAATCTAAGACATTAACATATGATGCAGTAGGATTTAGTCAATCCAGATGTATTGATAATCCAAGATTAATGTGACTTACCAAAATTCTTTGGCCTCTTTCATGCATTTGTCAGAGAGCTGTCCAGTAAATTAGATGTCTAACAGCCTCATGTAGTTATTTAAATTTAAATCAAAGTTTATTCAATTATATTAAAATTTCAGTTTCTCAGTCTCCCTAGCTGCATTTAAAGTCCTCAATAGTTGTATGTGGCTACTGGGTACCATATTGGAAAGCATGGATAGACAACACTTTCTTATTACATAAAGTTCTGTTGAAAAGTCCTAGAAAAAGAAGAGAGCAAAACTTGGGAATTGCAAACAGTAGAGTTATCAAGGTTTAGAACATTCCACAAAATATCCCACAAAAGAAGCAGAAAAAAAATAGATGGTTTATAATATCAGTTACAAAAGACTGGAAAACACTGCCACAAAAATTCAGGTTGATGGTCATTGCCACTGACACAGGTATCAAAAGCCTTTCCAAAATCATAGATAGAGTCTTAATTTTTATTGATCCTCACAGGAAATATGCAGATACCCTCAAAGGACCACCTTGTGTGATGCAACTCAATACTGATTGTAAAAGTATCTATGCTACATTATATACTAAATATATAGTGATTGGTAGAATTGTGAACATATCCTGAAGGTACTACCATAATTTAGCGCTTATTCTTCTCAACACAAATACTCAGGTTTTCACAGGACTGGTGACTTAATTCAAGGAGACAATGAATTTTGAGCCCAAGGAGCAAAATGATAATGCAAGGCCCCTTTTTCTAAAATTGCTAAGTATTTTGATATGATAATAGTAAAGTATCAGATCAAAGATGGGCTTTTTCAACATGGATCCCTGTGTCACACCTCCCTGAGGTCAACAGTGGGTCTTAAATTACTTAAATGAAAGACTACCCCATTTTGTTACCTTCTGTAACTCCTCTCCTGCTTTAGTTTTTGTCATTTCCTTTAATGTTGAATTTAGCTCAATAGTTTATGCTCAATTTCTGTATTTACCAACCACCTACATTTTTCACAAAAAAACTTTTTTTTTTAAATGTGGACCATCTTTAATGCTTCATTAAATTTGTTACAATACTGCTTCTGAGTTTCTTTTTATTTATGTTTTGGTTTCTTGACTGCAAGTTGTGTGGGATCTTGGCTACCCCACCAAGGATCAAACTTGCACCCCCTGAATTGGAAGGTGAAGTCTTAAGCAGTTAACTGGGGAAGTCCTCAACCAACTATCTTTTAATTGAAGTGGTTCCTGTATCATATTACTAAACCTGCTCAGCAAGTTCATCAACGGACTTTCAGTTCTCATCTCTTACATTTATGGCTGTTTGTTATCATTTCCCTTCTACCCCTGCTGCCCTATAACCCAGGTTACACTCTCCTATTCTGGTTCTTTTGTCCTCTATCTACTCTCATGTATTCTAATTGCTCATCTCTCTATTCTGAGTCCTTGACACTTCCCCTCTCTGCTTTGTGTCTAGGTGATTTCATCCTTTGTTCTGATCTTGATGAATAGATAGATAATTATCTCTATAGATAATTTTTAATCTCTTGCAATTCTGAACCCTGAGGCTGTCTTACTGTGTAACCTAGTCCACTGACATCTACTCAATAAATATGTGTATATTATTTATCCTTCACTGAATCCATACCTGAAGTATCCACAAATTTTGTAGATCAAATATGGGTTTGCACCCAGTAAATGGCCACAGAAGTATTCCAAAATTGACATTTATTCATGAAAAATCCATTTAGGAATTATATTCTACACCATAAATTGGCCTTTCACACATTCTTCAAACACTGCTGAGGTCCCAGATCTGAAAGAAATGTAAGATGAGAAAGCTCTTTCAAATTTTAAAACTTTTAGAAGCCAAGGGTTTTCAATTAAATGTCACAATCACTCCTCTTTAGAAACACTGCTCTAAAAAATTCCTTCAAACATACTTTGTTATACACTTAAAAATTGAATTAAGAGGAGTATTCTAATAGTTCAGATAATTTTCTCTGATCTACTAAGCATAATATGGTATCCTAAAGATCTATCACTATCTTTGATTTGTTTACGTATAATCAGTCTATGTAAATAATTTTTTAAAAAATCCCTACTGACACGTTCCTGATTTAAATCATGAAATTTCTTAGTTTAAATCTTAAATCCTGATTTAAATCTTACATTTAAGATTTCACATGCAAATTTCACATGCAATTATTTTACTTATTTTACATATAAATATTTCATGTGTAATTACATATGCAATTATGTGATATATGTATGTAAATTTTAGTGTTTACTTATTAAATCTTAATTATATAAATTAAATAAAATATAAAGTAGAGATTTATATTTAAAACTTAAATAAAGTCATCAATCATAGCTAAAAGGCTGTTACAAGTCTCAGTCATGTGGGTGAATATGATCTGAACAATGATTACAATGGTAACTGTTGTTGTTCAGTCACTAAGTCATGTCTGATTTTTGTGACCCTCATGGACTATAACATGCTAGGCTCCTCTGTCCTCCACTATCTCCCAGAATTTGCTCAAATTCACGCCCATTGAGTCAATGATGATATCTAATTTTCTCATCTTCTGCTGCCCCCTTCACCTTTTGCCTTCAGTTTTTGCCAGCATCAGGGTCTTTCCCAGTGAATCGTCTCTTCAGATCAAGTGGCCAAAGTATTGGAGCTTCAGCTTTAGCATCAGCCCTTCCAATGAATATTCAGGATTGGTTTCCTTTAAGACTGACTGCTTTGATATTTTTGCTATCCAAGGGATTCTCAAGAGTCTCCTCCAACACCACAGTTTGAAAGCATCAATTCTTTGGTGCTCAGCCTTCCTCATCACCCATGTTCATCTGTGTATGACTACTGGAAAAAATATAGCTTTGACCTTTTTTAGCAAAGTGATGTTTCTGCTTTTTAATAAGCTATCTAGATTTGTAACAGCTTTCCTTCCAAGGAGCAAGCATCGTTTAGTTTCATAGCTGCAGTCACTGTCCACAGTGATTTTGGAAACCAAGAAAATAAATTATCTGTCACTGCTTCCACTTTTCCCTGTTCTATTTGTCATGAAGCAATGGGACAAGATGGCATGATCTTAGTTTTTCTCATATTGAGTTCAAGTCAGCTTTTTCACTCTTCCCTTTTACCCTCATCAAGAGACTCTTCAGTTACTCTTACCTTTCTGCCATCAGAGTGGTATCATCTGCATATCTGAGTTGTTGATATTTTTCCTGGCAACCTTGATTCCAGCTTGTGATTCATCCAGCTCAGCTGGATGATGTACTCTGCATATAAGTTAAATAAACAGGGTGGCAACTGCTAGATTTAAAGCGGATAACCAACAAGGACCTGCTCCACAACACATGGAACCCTGTTCAATGTTATGTGGCAACCTGGATGGGAGGGCTATTTGGGAGAATGGATACATGTATATGTATGGCTGATCCCCTTTGATGTTCACCTGAAACTATCACAACATTGTTAATTGGCTATATCCCAATACAAAAAGTTCAAAAAATAAATAAGCAGGATGACAATATACAGCCTTGTCATACTTCTTTTCCAGTTTTGAACCAGTCAGTTGTTCCATGTCCAATCCTAACTGTTGTTTCTTGGCCTGCATACAGGTTTCTCAGGGCACAGATAAGGTGATCTGGTATTCCCATCTCTCTTTTTTTTTTTCCCAAGAGAAGGACCAGAGGGTGTTTTAATGTGAGAAAGGATATTGCCATGGCCACAATGATTTGTTTAAGGCAGAGGGTTTGCCCTCCCATCACCATGGTATTTTTTTTTTATCCCATTGCTTTTTATTTTTATTTTTTTTGAATTTTCCACATTTTGTTGTGATTTATACAGTCAAAGACTTTAATGTAGTCAATAGAGCAGAAGTTTTTTCTAGAACTCCTATGTTTTCTCCATGATCCAACAAATGCTGGCAATTTGATCTCTGGTTCCTCTGCCTGTCCTTCCAAGGATGAAACTGAAGCTCCTACCACTAATGCATGATTCCTGAAGCTGTACTTAGGCTCGTCCCCTGCAGACTACCATACTCCCTTGACAGTATGCCCTTTACTATAGCATACTGTCATAATTTCAGGGCTGCATTTAACTTGTCTCTTAGATTTTATAGATATTTTAGTTTTATGAAACTGTTAATATACAAAGAAAACATAGTTTGAGTTACTATAACTAATAGGAGGATCTCCTTATGAACCTCATGAGTCTCAACCTGCTAGACAGAAGTACGCTTTAAAACAATCAGATGTATAGAACAGACTTTTGGGCTCTGTGGGAGAAGGTGAGGGTGGGATGTTCAGACAGAACAGCATTGAAACAAGTATACTATCAAGGGTGAAACAGATCACCAGCCCAGGTTGGATGCATGAGACAAGTGCTTGGGGCTGGTGCACTGGGAAGACCCAGAGGGATGGGGTGGAGAGGGAGGTGGGAGGGGGGATCGGGATAGGGAACACATGTAAATCCATGACTGATTAATGTCAATGTATGGCAAAACCACTACAATATTGTAAAGTAATTAGCCTCCAGCTAATAAAAATAAATGAAAAAAATGAAAATTAAAAAACTAAAAAATAAAACAATCTGGAGCTCTTGATCTCATAATTTGTACAGTATTTCAGGTAATGTAGTCTATGGGACAAAAATGCGTCCTTTCAGATATCCTCCCGTTTCCATGTTCTCTAAAGCTGGCCTTTGACTGAAGTAAGGGCATTTGATATTTTCTTGCGGTAACTATGTGGGTCATGACTTTCATTCATTGACCTTCATCTGTACTCTGAACTGAAGATCTCTGAAGTACAATTTGTCCCATCCCAGTGCATTCAGCTGTTCCATGTGGAGAAGACACAAACTAGACAAAGCCATGTGCTTATTCATTATAATTTCTATATTGTAGGACTTCTGTAAGACTATATCAATAGAATATAGTTAGCGATACCATAATTAGAGATCAATGTTGATTTTCCATTATCAAGTATAACAGGAGTGAATATTCTTCTACACACATAGTATCAATTTATATCCAGATAAAACATGAGATGCCATGTGGAATTTATGTGTTCTTTTTTTTTTTTATTGGAACCATGAGATTCCATCAAACCTTATGTTAAGAACTGAAAAAACTTTGGAGAACTCTAGCAGTTCAGTGGTTAGGATTCCATGCTTCCACTGCTAGGGGCACAGGTTCAATCTCTGGTCAGGGAATGCTCATGTCCTCTGGTACAGTGAAAAATAAAATCCCAATGGGGTTATGTAGTTTCACCCCTGCCAACAAAGAATTATGTCAAAATATATCAGATATGCCAAAATGTTACATAAACTGACATTACCCTCTATTACATTGTCATCAACTACTTTTAGCTAAAGCTGTTGAAAATATTTCATTTTACTTTTCTAGACCCTGCCCCACAGGTGCTTGGAAAACTTTCTTTCAACCTTTTGTATTTTCTCTATCACCTTCTATTTTACTTTTCCTTACCTCTTGTTCCCTCTTTCAACAGCTCCGGAATTCACTTCATGCATTATGCATCTCCATGAATGGCAGCACTGGCAGGAAATCTCATTAGCTATTTACTAGTTGTTTGAACAGTTGTAAAAGCCTTCCAGACATTTCCATGCATTCGTGAGTATCCTAACCTTTAGCTCCTAAAGACACTGTTGTCCAAACTACACAGTACAAAGACTCTTCATATTACTGGTAATCCATTTGTTTATTTTGTATGGTAATAGCTTCTTTAGAAAAATTGCATGTGACCCCATTGAGATACAGTGAGGTTTTTCCCACATACTATAATTTTTTTTCCTAGTTGGTGTTTTCAGGTAATCTGAAAATCCTGTCTATTGAACTGAACTATTGAAGTTATTTTTAGTGTACTCTTGTTCTGATATTAATCAGACTAGATATTAATTTGGATCTATGCTGATAGTTTTTAATATCTCTATTCATTTATATCATCCTACAAGTAAACACGAAGTTTCTGGGTCAGCAAGACTATTGTAGTGATAAACACATCACTTCCTCATGCCTCAATCTTTTCCCTTTCTGAAGCTGCAGGATGACTAAGCCTGAGGCACAAAGGACTTCTCTTGTACCATAGGAGAAAAACCCTAGACTTAGGAATCCTGCAGCTTAAATAGGAATAGGAGAGCTGTTTGGTTGTCACCTCACTTTCTGGGAGAGAAAATGAAAACTGCTCCACTAGAATGTAAATGGCTAGCTCTATGACTCGGAATTTCATCCCTCTTTGAATGTGAACAACCTCTCTGGAAGAGAAAGGGGGCAGTCTCTATCACAGAATGAAAGAAATTGATTCCAGGGAAATAAGACTTATTACTCTCTGAATGGGAGAAAATCACTCTAGGTCTAATACTTTTTAACTTCCAAGGACCGTTCTTTAATTCAGGTTGAACATTTATTTGCTTAGAAAGCCCTAAGTAGAAACATGAAAATATTCACTTCTGCACAGAACCTTGGGTACACTGAGTGCACCCGAGTACAGGATCAGACAGCTGTAGATATATTAGGTCGGAGATAAGTAAATGACAATCTTCAGATACTACTTTTAAACCTGAGAAGCAGCTTAATCTTCATCTACCGAGCACTATCAAGCCACAAAACTGGGAGTGCAAATTGCCCAAGTCTAGCATTTTCTAGAAGCACACATGTCATGCCTCATCTTTCTGCTAAGTATCCTTTCTATAAACCAGAATATGGATAAATGAAAGAATGATATGTTAACCTCTCTCCCAAAATAACAGTTTTCTTCCATTGTTTAGTCCTTGACAAAACCTTAAACTATTAATCACCATTATAATATGTTTGTAAATCACACAATTCAAATTATAATGTCTTTAGAGTTCATAGATATATTGCTATCCATAGCCCAGTAAAATATTTTCTCTGTAGGCTTATCCTTTTAAAAATGAATGAATAAGTTCAATGAACTTCATGGTGATGAAGAATGTAGTCTCTTTATATTGGGAGTTTATATGAAAATATGGCATATGTAATTTAGGTCTAGAAAGATCACCATAGTAGATGTTTGAGAGTTGTGCTAAGATAAACTTCAGAGGGTGGTTTAAACCATAATCTTCAAGACCAAGTAAGTGATGCCTCTTTGGGCCAATTAAGTCAGATGGTATGAGTGGGTGTTAATTTAGGAAAAACAAGATCAAGACCAGGAATGCCAAAGAAAGGTAAAACTAAGGTTCAGGTTTCATAACGCACACCCTATCTGCTTGAATTACACCTTTGGAATGAGTGTGAAGATCATTCTGTAAGAAGGCCTTCTCTCTTATTCTGTCTACTTTGAAATATAATTGACATCCATTAATTTATACATATTTGAAAGGTACAACTTTATGAGTTTTACCACTTGTGTACATGCAGAAAACTAACATCCTAATCAAGATACCAAACACTGTCATCACCCCAAAACTTCCCTTATGTTTCTTGTTAATTTATCCCTTCATAGTTTTCCATAGCCAAGCACTGATCTAATTTTAGTCATCATAAATCAGTTTTCACTTTCTATAACTTTGTATGTCAAGTAATACAGTAGATATTCTTTTTTGTCTTTTTAAAAATAATGTCTTTCTAAATTCCGTATATATGTGTTAGTATACTGTAATGTTCTTTATCTTTCTGGCTTACTTCACTCTGTATAATGGGTTCCAGTTTCATCCATCTCATTAGAACTGATTCAAATGAATTCTTTTTAATGGCTGCATAATATTCCATGGTGTATATGTACCACAGCTTCCAGAAGAAGAGACGCAGAAGTACAGAACAGACCTTTGAACTCTGTGGGAGAAGGTGAGGGTGGGATGTTTCGAAAGAACAGCATGTATATTATCTGTGGTGAAACAGACCACCAGCCCAGGTGGGAGGCATGAGTCAAGTGCTCGGGCCTGGTGGGCTGGGAAGACCCAGAGGAATCGGGTGGAGAGGGAGGTGGGATGGGGGACCGGGATGGGGAATACGTGTAACTCTATGGCTGATTCATATCAATGTATGACAAAACCCACTGAAAAATTAAAAAAATAAATAAGTAAATAAAAATGGGGGTAAAGCAAAAAAAAAAAAATTAAAATAATGTCTTTCGTTTATTCAGATTATATTCAGAAGTACAAAGAAAACAGAGTTTCTTTTCCATTAAAAAAAATGCAGTTTTCATCTAACTTCCCCTTCCCCAGGTATCTGGGCAAAGGAAGGTGGTAGAGGCCAGTACAGAATAATAAATTTATTCCAATATGGTAACATTTCTCCATTATAGCAGATTGCATGTATTTTAAATTTACACATTTTCTGTTAGAATGTTCAGTTCTCTCAGATATACCATTTCCCCTGCTTTTCTGCAAATTTCAGTGCTTCTATCCAAGCCAACCAGGAGTGATAGTGGAAAGTCATGAAGCTTAAGCTTCAAGATCCTCATTTGCATAAGCCCATTCCAGGACTCTCTAATTTACTCACAAGGTGATATATTTTTATGGAATTTGCAGAATCCATGTGTATTAACCACAATTGATGAAGACAATTGGATGTTTCCACTTTTATTTCCTCTCTGTCATTGTTATCCTTCTGTTAACGAATGTTGGTATGGCCATGGGAAGTTCTGGAATTTGACTATGGACACTTAACTGAGAATTTACATAGTCTAAATATGCAATAATGTATTTTTGTAGTTTGCAGTAATTTCTGTGTAAGTAAGTTATTTATAAAAGTCTTAAAAGACTTCTATAAATAATGTAGTCAGTGTAGAGAGTATTTTAGTATTTAGGGATGTTTGAAATGTCCTGAAATTGTAAAACACACACATGACAGAACCTTGACAGAGGGCTTTCCAGATTTGACAGCGATGGTAAAAAATCTTACGGCATCACTAATTATAAAGTTGTGAAGTCAAAAGGAACTTTCCTTAAGCTGATGCTACCCTTTAAGAAATTAATTTTAAATAGATAATTTTTGAGGTATAATTGATATATAACATTGCAGTATCTTCAGATGTATAACATAATGATTTGATTTTTGTATATACTGCAAAATGATTACCACAATAAATCTAGTTAGTATCTATCATCACACATAGTTGCATATTTCTTTTCTCTTGATGAGAACATTTTAGATCTACTCTCTTAGCAACTTTCAAATATATAATATATTAACTAGTGGTCTTTTTTTTAATACAGTTCATGAGATTCTCAAGATAAGTATACTGGAGTGGTTTGCCATTCCCTCCTGCAGTGGATTGGTTTAGGATTGAGAAAGCAGTATGACAGAGCTGTCTGTTCACTTGTTTACTTAACTTATACACTGAGCACATAATGAGAAATACAGGGCTGGATGAATTATAAGCTGGAATCAAGATATGTGGGAGAAACATCAACAACCTCAATATGTGGGTGATACTACCCTATTGACAGAAAGCTAAGACGAACTAAAGAACCTCTTGTTGAGAGGAGAGAGAAAAAGCAGACTTAAAACTAAATATTAAAAAAACGAAGATCATGGCATACTGCCCCATTTCTTCATGGCAAATAGAAGGGGAAAAAGTGGAAATAGTGACAGATTACCTCTTCTTGGGCTCTAAAATCACTGTGGATGATGACTGCAGCCATGAAATCAGAAGATGATTGCTTTTTGGCAGGAAAGCCATGACAAACCTAGACAGCAGAGTGTGTGTTGAAAAGCAGAGACTTCACACTGCTGAAAAAGGTTCGTATACTCAAAAAGGTTCGTATACTCAAGGCTATGGTCTTCCCAGTGGTTGTAAATGGTTGTGAAAGCTGGACCTTAAAGAAGGTAGAGCACCAAAGAATTTACTCCTTTGAACTGTAGTGCTGAAGAAGGCTCCTTAGACTCCCTTGGACAACGAGGAGATCAAACTAGTCGATCTTAAAGGAAATCAACCCTGAATACTCACTAGAAGGACTGGTGCTGAACCTGAAACTCCAGTATTTGGTCACCTGATGACAACACCTGACACCAACACCTGACTCATTGGAAAATTCCCTGATACTGGGAAAGATCAAGGGTAGAAGGAGAAGAGGGCATTAGAGGATGAGATGGCTGGATGACATCACAAATGCAATGGACATAAACTTGGGCAAACTTTGGGAGATGGTGAGGAACAGGGAGGCCTGGGCTGCTGCAGCCTATGGGGTCACCAAGAGTCAGACATGACTGGGAGCCTGAACAACAACAACTGGTGGATATGGTGGTCCAATCTCATTCTTTTGCATCTGACTGTCCAGTTTTTCCAGCACCATTTATCGAAGAGAGTCTCCTTTTTTCCACTCACATTGTTGGCTCTCCTGTTATGAATTAACTGACCATATATGTGCACTTTTATTTCTGAGTTCTCAATTCTCTTCCATTGATCTATGTGTTTGTTCTTATGTAAATGTCATGCTGTTTTGGCTACTATAGCTTTGAAATATAGTTTGACATCAGAAACTGAGATACTTTGTTCTTCTTTCTCAAGATTGCTTTGGCTCTTTGTGGTCTTTTATGTTTTCAAACAAATTTTAGGATTGTGTGCTCTATTTCTATTAAAAAAAAAAGATAGCTATTGAAATTTTGATAGGGCTTGCATTGAACCTATGTATTGCTTTAGGTAAGGTGAAAAGTTTATATTAATTCTTTCTGTCATGAGTGCAGAATATCTCTACATTTATTTGTGTCTTCTTCAATATCTTTCATTAATGTCTTACAGTTTTCAGTGTACAAGTATTTCACCTCATTATTGTTGTTCAGTTCCTAAGTTGTTTCCAACTCTTTGTGATCCCATGAACTATTGTCCACCAGTCTCCTCTGTCCATGTGATTCTCCAGGCAAGAATACACGAGTGGGTTGCCATTTCCTTCTCCTTGTTTACATTTGTTTTAGGTATTTTCTCCTTTTTGATGCAATTGTAAGAGGGATTGGTTTTTTTATCTATATTTCTCATAGTTCATTTTTAGTGAATAGAAATGTAATAGACTTCTGTATATCAATAACCTCAAATATGAAGGTGACACCACCCTTATGGCAGAAAGTTAAGAGGAACTAAAAAGCCTCTTGATGAAAGTGAAAGAGGAGAGTGAAAAAGTTGGCTTAAAGCTCAACATTCAGAAAACTAAGATCATGGCATCTGGTCCCATCACTTCATGGCAAATAGATGGGAAGACAATGGAAACTCTGTCAGACTTTATTTTTGGGGGGCTCCAAAATCACTGCAGATGGTGACTGCAGCCATGAAATTAAAAGACACTTACTCCTTGGAAGGAAAGTTATGACCAACCTAGAGAGCATATTAAAAAGCAGAGACATTACTTTGCCAACAAAGGTCCGTCTGGTCAAGGCTATGGTTTTTCCAGTGGTCATGTATGGATGTGAGAGTTGGTCTGTGAAGAAAGCCGAGTGCTGAAAAATTGAAGTTTTTGAACTGTGGTGTTGGAGAAGACTCCTGAGAGTCCCTTGGACTGCAAGGAGATTCAGCCAGTCCATCCTGAAGGAGATAAGTCCTAGGTGTTCATTGGAAGGACTGATGCTGAAGTTGAAGCTCCAATACTTTGGCCACCTGATGCGAAGAGTCGACTCATTGGAAAAGACCCTGTTTCTTTGGAGGGATTGGGTGCAGGAGGAGAAGGGGACGACAGAGGATGAGATGGTTGGAAGGCATCACCGACTCGATGGGCATGAGTTTGAGTAAACTCCGGGAGTTTGTGATGGACAGGGAGGCCTGGAGTGCTGTGATTCATGGGGTCGCAATGAGTCGGACATGACTGAGCAACTGAACTGAACTGAGACTTCTGTATATTGATTTTGTATCCTGAAACTCTACAGAATTTGTTTAATTTTCCTTGATGGAGACCTTAGGATTTTCCATATTTAATATGTCATCTGCAAATAGTGAAAGTTTTACTTTTTCCTTGTTATTTGGATGTCTTTTTCTTTTTTTTTCATTGCACAGAATGACTTGAGACTCATCCAAGTTTGCTCACTTTTATTACTTAGTAGAATTCCATTGAATGGGTATAGAAACAGTTGGTTTACCACACTGTCTTGGTGAGAGTACCTTTATGATAACTTAAGTCAAATCAGGAAGAAGTATTCCAACTTTGGTATTTTTTTCTTCTTTTTAATATTCTAGATTCTTTGCTTTTTATATTAATTTTAGTGTCAGCTTGTCAACTTTTACCAAAAAGTTTGATAATTTTTTTTTTACTGGAATCGATTGAATATATAGAAAAATTTGAGATAGTTGACATCTTAATAATACTAAGATAATATCAACATCAAGGAAATATAAAATGTTCCTTCTTCCCCCCACCCCCCACCCCATGTTTAACAACTAAAAATCAGTATCAATCATAAACAAGAAAATCTCTTTGGGAGTTGTAGAATCCAGCACCTCATTACAAGAGACCCAAGAAAAGGCTAAAGTAAAAGTGAAGTCGCCCAGTCATGTCCTACTCTTTGTGACCCTGTGGACTGTAGCCCACCAGGCTTCTCCATCCATGGGATTCTCCAGCCAAGAATACTGGAGTAGGTTGCCATTTCTTTCTCCAGGGGGTCTTCCCAACCCAGGTTTTCTTAGCATTGCGGGCAGACACTTTAGCCTCTGAGCCACCAAGAAAGCCTGAGAAACAAAGGGCTAACCCACCTCTATATGGGCTGTGGAACCAGCAGAAGCCTTTGAAACTGTTGCTGTTGTTCAATCACTAACATAGCTATTCACAGCTGCGATTGAGAAAACCTGCAGGCTGCTGATGTGGATCGGCACCTATTGATGAGAAAAACTTTATAGAGGTCCTGCCATCTGGAAGGGACTCTAGCACATCACTGGAGAAAAAAATTACACGTTTTAAAGCACTGGGGAAGATCCTGGCGTACCAGTGCTGTGCCAGTACTGTACTGTTCACATACAATTTTCTTTAGATGGTAGTGAAGTGAAAGCCGTTCAGTTGTGTCCGACTGTTTGCCACTCCATGGACTATACTGTCCGTGGAATTCTCCAGGCCAAAATACTGGAGTGGGTACTCTTTCCCTTCTGCATGGGATCTTCTAAACCCAGGGATTGAACCCAGGTTTCCTGCATTGCAGGTGGATTCTTTACCAGCTGAGCACAAGGAAAGCTCTTAAGGTGATAGAACTCATATTACATGTTCAAAACACAATAAAATAATATCTCAATACATAAATAAATAAAATTTTATTCTGTTTACATGTGCAGTATTTGGCATTAGTTATTTCTTAATTTAGGCAAAAACAACCATGAAAAGCTTGTGATAAAAATTATTTTGCTCTCAAATTTTGAAAATTATTCCAGTGGGACATATTGACTTGTTTTAATATATATGTGATTCTTTATGAGTTAAAGTGTTCCTACCCAAGTGTGGGAAAAGACTCAATAATTGCTAGGATTATGAAAACCCAAAGAACAAGGAAGCAGGAGGCAGAATTTCAGCAGGTGATAAATCAAGAAGAATGAATCTCTAAGGATGTTTTGGAACTATATCCTTTTGCGGGTTTACCGCTTATGTAATATTTGACTTACTGTTTGGCAAATATTGGATTTCACTGGAAATGCAGTGACTGTACATTTTTGGGAAAGGTCACCCAAAACATACACATGTACACCTACCTATATCTATATATATATACAGACATATAGTGAGAGAGAGAAGGGCAAAGAGAGTTAGGTTTTTCATTTACCTTCAAGAAACAAGAAGGCATTCAGTTTGGTGACAGTGAGTATGACTCTCTGGTGTTACAAAGTTTATTTAATATACATCAAAAGTAATGTATCTATATGTGAGATTTATTTCTACCTTAAAAAATATAATTTCCGTTGAACTTTTAAACCTTGATTATATGCATATAAATTTTTCTTAGTAGATTTCTTCTTTTTCTCCTTCTTTGGGGCTTGATTTCATGATTTGGGAAAAGAAAGAGCAAACAATGCTCTGAATGTGTAACAGGAACAGGCCATATGTCCACTGGGCTCTGTCTCCTCACTATATAATTTCTAACTTGAAATAAAACCTGACTGATCTTCAAATTAACACAGGTAGAATGGTACTCTATTCACAATCTCTATAAGAAGTAATAGGAGTTTGGAAAAATATTCAGTTTTTATTAACAATGTTTGTGGGGTCTTCTGGAAAAATTCACTTATTTTAGCAATTCAAATGTATTCAAGGAATGTCTAGTGTTTATAGCTATCAGAAAAAACCAGCTTAGGTTCCTCACAGTTACCAGTCTGGTATCCTATGGATGTCATTCTCTTTGGTTCTCTCCCTCTCATCTCTAATTGTTTCCTCCCCTCTGCCTTCTCTCCTAGGCTATCTTTACCATTAAAACCTGAAAGCTTTGAATTAAACTTTATACCGCCTTGGTCAAGAGAATATACACAAATTCATTTCTTTAGGAAAAAATAACCCTAATAAACCTTGAAGAGATTCATGTAGTGAATGAGATAGAATATTTATTTTAATTTTTGATAAAAGATAAAGGGACATAGGTAGCTCTTAAGAATAGTAAGGTCAGTCATTTTTAATTTTATTTTAGCTGTTAGTACATATATGATTTCTAATAAGTGAAAGTCACTCAGTTGTGTCTGATTCTTTGTGACCCCATGGACTATACAGTCCATGGAACTCTTCAGGCCAGAATACTGGAATGGGTAGCCTTTCCCTTCTCCAGGAGATCTTCCCAACCCAGGGTTTGAACCCAGGTCTCCCCCATTGCAGGCAGATTCTTTACTAGCAGAGCCACAAGGGAAGCCCACTTATTAGAAATCACTTTTGGAGCTAACAAAAAGTTAGGTTTGAAAAGTACTGCTAATAGTATGACTAATTTTCATTTATTGAGCAACAAATGCTTATGGAGCCAAGGTTTGAACAGTATGCTCTGTAGCTACCTTGTTAGCCAGTCATCCTTTTGTTTGACTAAGTCTAAAGCCTTAGCTTACCTATGGGATTTTAAGAGCAAGCAAGCAAGCCCTGAATCGACCTAAAGTGAAAGGGACTGAGAAATTCGTGGACGGTACAGGCAAGAGAGCAAGCAGAAAGAGTTGGTACCACTGGACTATCACTAGCTTGTACGTTCATTGAAGGCAGCAAACATGCCATTCCTTCATGTATTCCTTGGGCTACTATCTGTTTTTTTGTCAAATGATCATGTCAAGTTTAGAGCAGAAGACTGCAGCTGTGGAAACTACAGCCATATTTGGATATGATGTATTTGAACAGAGCATAGGGGAAAATATTAAGTCTGAAAGTAAAAAAATTACATGGTTGCAAATGGAACACAATGGAGCATTTGCAAGGTAGGGGTGGCAGCAGGGTTATGTTAGCTCAGGCATCCCTTGGGAAAAGTATTCTTTAGGAAAGGGAAGAGTTGATGGCGATCTTTGCAATAGGAATGGAGAGGAATCAGGACACCTGAAGTTAAAAATAGAGCAGTGGTTATTGATTGTCATATTTATCATGTGAGGTACAGCGGGTGAACAGAAGAGTTATTAAGTGGGTCATCTTTGAATCCAGATATTTTAAAACAATAATATAAAAGTTTATCTGTATTGTCAATGTTTGAGTAACATTTGGTCTGCCATTTTGAGGGGATTAAAGCAAGTTTTCACATACAAAACAGACAGAGTTCCTTGTTTTATTCACAGTTTCAAAAAGGACAACCATTCTGAGTGTTAGCTTTCTCTCCCTTTTCTGACAGATGGTGTATCATTTTCTTAGGGCTGCTGGAGCAAAGTACCACAAGTGGGTTGCTTAAAATAACAGAAAATTATTATCTTGCATTTGTGGAATCTGTAAATCTAAAGTCAAGGTGTTTGAAGGGCTATGCTCCCTCTGGAACATATAAAGAAATCTTTCAATGTCTCTTCCTAGGTTTTGGTAGTTTGCCAGTAATCTCTTTTGCCCCTTGGCTTCCATTCTCTCTGCCTTCACATGGCCATCTTCTTAGAAGAAGACCATTCATACAGGATTAAGTGTTCACCCTACTCCTGGACGGCCTCATCTTAACTTAAATTTCATCTGTAATAGCTCTTCTTCCAAATGCAGTGACATTCAGAGGTATTGAGGACTTCAATATATCCATGTTTGAGGTGTCAGTGGGAGACCAACTCAAACCATAGCAGATGGTAAATAGCAAATATCTACAAGGGTAGGTTGATAAAATGTCATTTGGAAAACTAGAATCATGTACAAAACTGAATAACTTGCCAGAATAGCAGAAGTACTGTAAAAATCTTCTAATTGACAAAGTGATGAGAAACAGGAGAACAATATGACAGATAAGGTAGTAAGTGAAAAATATGTGAAGAAAAGAGCAAGGCAGCTCAATATCATGACTTCATGTTATATTGTAATATTTACCACATGATGCAATAAGTTTTTTCCCCTAATAGGTTGAAAATGTGGTGGCTACTTATAACAATGTGTTTCATCCACATGTCTGGAAATGCATTTTGTTTACTGGGAAAAATTGCTGAGAACCCTGAAGCCAGTATGAATGTTGTAAGTTATTCATATCACTAATATTTTTTAAAAAACACTTCCAAAGATATTGATGCTATTTGCTCTCATTAATTCTTTTAAAATACATTTTATTATAAAGCTTGAAATATTTCTTCACAAAATATATGTTATCAGTAAGAAGTTTTATGATAGGAATCATAAAAATGGCCCAGTAAACTCATGAAGCTAATTTTTTTTCCCTCCATTCAGAGTCAGATGATTTCCTACTGGGGCTACCCAAGTGAGATGCATAAAGTTATAACTTCGGATGGCTATATCCTTCAGGTCTATCGGATTCCTCATGGAAAGAATGATGCTAATCGTTTAGGTAGGACTGGTTGTTGTTCAGTCACTAAGTTGCGCTCCACTCTTTTGCAATCCCATGGACTGTAGCCTGCCTGGGTCCTCTGTCCATGGAGTATCCTGGCAAGAATATTGAAGTGGGTTGCCACTTCCTTCTCCAGGGGATCTTCCCCACCCAGGAACTGAACCCACATCTCCTATGTTGGCAGGAAGACTCTTTACCACTGACTCACCAGGGAAGCATATGGGGGACTGGAATGAGGGAAAAAGATGAGTGTCTTGAATCTTGAATCAAATACATTCCAGTCAAATGTATTCTAATTATAGAACATGAGATTAAGCTACTCACAGGGAAAGAAAAATCCTTGAAGCACCTTGGACTTCTGAGATTAAGCTGAGGGTATGAGTGACACCAGATTTACATTGATTTCAATGATGCCCACACTGGCCCATGATTTTAGTTTGTTGTGCTGGGTGGGAACTCAGAGTCCCTGAATAGCAGACCCACTTAATTAACATTATGCTGAATTTCCTTATGATATAATTTTTCAATATCTTTTTGAGTTTAATTTGCAAACAACCAACTGCACACAATTTAAAGTATACAGGTGCACACATTGTCATCTGAGAAACTATCATGGCAATTAAGATAACAATTTTTAAAATATTCGCCTCACCAAGCAAACTTATTTAATTCTGCTGCTGCTACTGCTAAGTCGCTTCAGTCGTGTCCAACTCTGTGCGACCCCATAGACGGCAGCCCACCAGGCTCCCCTGTCCCTGGGATTCTCCAGGCAAGAATAGTGGAGTGGGTTGCCATTTCCTTCTCCAATGCGTGAAAGTGAAAAGTGATAGTGAAGTCGCTCAGTCGTTTCCGACTCTTAGGGACAGCATATACTACCACCTACCAGGCTCCTCCGTCCATGGGATTTTCCAGGCAAGAGTACTAGAGTGGGGTGCCATTGCCTTTTCCTATTTAATTCTAGTTTTCCTGTATTCATGTTTATCTGAGAATAAGTAGTGAGTTTATAATAATTTTCTTCTTTAGGTCAGAGACCTGTTGTGTTTCTGCAGCATGGTCTTCTTGGATCAGCCACAAACTGGATTTCCAACCTGCCCAACAACAGCCTGGGCTTCCTGCTGGCAGATGCTGGTTATGATGTGTGGCTGGGGAACAGCAGAGGAAACACCTGGGCCCAGGAACATTTATACTATTCAACAGACTCCCCTGAATTCTGGGATTTCAGGTAAAGAAAGGGAGAATTAAAAATAAATATTGAGTTAAAAATCATCAGTATTCACTGTTCCAATCCAGTCATGTCTTAACAAATCACACTTCAAGTAGGAGAAGAAGGAAGTCCTTTGATTCTAATCTACCTTTAGATTTTTCATAAACCTCATTCCAAGGGTAGTTTTCGAGATTCCCTGAATCTGCTTTTCTACCAGGATGGAGCAAAATGAATAAGCAAGGAAATTTGTTGCCCTCAGCATATTCTAAAGGAATATCCATATGGATTTAAACCCAGCTGGTGTTCATGGACATCTCTTATCAGCAGTAATAAAGTGGAGGGGGAGACAATGAAATTCAGACACCATGGAGAGATTATCAAAGATTTTTCTCCTACTGGCCTTCTTGTGCCTTATTTCTGGGAGTTACTAGTGGAAGTGGAGAACGGAGAGACGTTGGTTGATGAATCTGAGGCACAAAAGTCCTCTAGAAATACTAGGAAATGAAAGGAAGTTCATCTGTCCCAAGTGTAGTGAAGAAGAGGAGGACCGAGAGGAGAGGAAACTAGAGATGCTGACACGCCCGGATCAGGGTGGGCTGTGTAGGTCACGGTGAGGGCCTTGGAGCTCATTCTGAGTGTAATGAGAAGCCTCTGAAAGGTTTTAACAGGGGAGGGCATAGCCTGTTCTCATTTTCAAAAAATTATTCTGGATAACTTGTAAAGATTAAAATAGAGAAATTATTCATATTACATGGTAGTAGAACACTAAATACAAATTATTATTAAATCTGACAGTCAGATTCAGGGATGGAAGCATTCCCCAACTACAAATACTTTGGTGTTTCAAATTGGATAAAACTGCAGATATCATGCTGTGCTTTAGAAATAATGTCAGCTCTTTAACAGGAAGTCACCCCCAAAGAGCCCCTGACACTCAAATAGTCTGTAAGCAGCAATATTTAGAGCATCCAGTTTTCTATTTTTCAAAGGAAGCTTTAGCTTAAATAGGTTTGACTTGTGGAAATTATAACAAAGATGTGTATTTAGTTTATTTGTCTTTTTCTTTACAGCTTTGATGAAATGGCTGAATATGACCTTCCATCCACAATTGATTTCATCTTAAAGAGAACAGGACAGGAGAAGCTACACTATGTTGGCCATTCCCAAGGCACCACCATTGGTAGGTAAAAGCAATTAGCAAGTAGTGTAGTTCATATAGATCCTTTTCCAGTGGTCATGTAGGCATGTTGGTCTTCATGCTTGCTAATTGCTTTCCATTCATTATATAATGCAGTGTCTAAAACAGCCCACTGATATAAGGCCATTATTATTCCTATTGCATGTATAGGCAAACTATATAGTGGGTGAAAAATAATTTGTGTAAGTCATAACTTAGTTGTTATAAGTAGAGTAGCTCAGATCCCAGTTCAAGCAATCTGACATCCAAACCAATGCCGTGAACCTTTGTACCACATGGTCTCTGGTTTGTTTATTTCATTCAGTCAACCCTATTTATAGGTCTCATATAACATGTCCTAAGGATACAGCAAAAAAGTAAATTGTTTAAAATCTCTGTCTTTTTACTACTAATAGTCTAGCAGGTGGAGGCAGAGAAAAAGATAAGTAAAATACATACAATGCTAGATAATGGTAGCATCTTTCTATGAAGAGAAAAATAAATCAGTGAGTCAGTTTGGGGAACATTAGAGGGGTGCTTATGACTGACTCCTACGCTTTTATACAGAACATGCTGGACATAGCTTAACCTTTTCTCAATGATACAGAGTTATAAAATTATTGCACTTAGCTGAAATGCAGAAATTTCCTTAAGATTTATTGAGGTAAATAGAACCGCATGTCCTGATAGAAAGTAACTCCAAGCTACTGCTCTTTTGAGTATTTAAATTTTAAACATTTCCATTCTTCTTACCAGTGGACAGTTTGTCATTGTGTCACCACACTCATAAATTTCAGGAAGTTGTTTCTTCTGCCTTCTATTTTACATCTACCAGTCATGCTGTGTACATGAAGTTTAGTTAAGTATCCTTGATAGAATTGCATCTAAAATGGGATTAGGCTTCTTTTGAGACGTTGCCTGTCCTGACCCTCGATGGACCCACTGACACCCACCCTGTCAGTAGTGCTGCTGCTAATATTCTAGCAGGAGGAGACTGACTCTCCTTGCGAATGATTCCTGCTTACTCTGGGTGACCCGCTGGCTCTCATATTCAGAGTTAGGAAGCCAGATAAAGAACTCATTAACAAACACAGTGCTGTTGGATAGAATGTTCTTTCAGTGAGATAGGCTGGATATTACTGAGTTGCGTAAACCTGAAAAGTGGTTTTTTTGGTTTTTTTTTTTTTGCTTTATTTAAGTTTTGCACATCTGAAAAGTTTGGTTCAAGCTGTTCTTAAGTCTAGTCAACATGCCATTATTAACAGTAAGGAGAGATTGTCCTATGAAATTCAACTGTAAAGAATTTAAGTTAATAATTCTTTGGTTAGAACCCAGTCTATTTATATGCAACTGTTCATGCAAACAAAAGCAGATAGGGGCTGAGAATATTGTATACAAATATTGGAATTATCTCAGCTACTCATTTTTTAAGCATTACTATGTGACTAGTTCCTGGTAAATATTTTACATGATTCAACTTAATTATTTCCTAAACAACCTAAGGAACTATTCATCATTATACCTATTTTTAGATGAGGAAACTAACACTTTCAGAGTTTAGGTCTCTTTTCCAAGGTCACAAAGCTAATAAACCACAGAACTAAGTTTCAAACTCTGTTTTGACACATTTCAAATTTGTGCTTTAACCTTTCCACTTATATACCTTATTCATGTTAAATGCTAATTATTTCATTGTTATAAGATGAGATAATTTTAAGCTGAACCAAACCTGCTGTAATATAAATTATAACACTTTTATTACCATGGGATTATTCTAAAGTTGGCCTGGTTTCAAAAGTCAGATCAAAGAGTTAAATGTAACTTTTGAAAAGTTCTAACCTCATGTCCAGGGCACCCCAGGTGGCTCAGTCGTAAAAAATCTTCCTGCCAAATGGGAAATGTGAGTCAGATCCCTGGGTTGGGAAAATCCCATGGAGAAGGAAATGGCAGCCCACTCCAGTATTCTTGCTAGGAACTCCCTTGGACAGAGGAGCCTGGTGGGCCCAGCACATGGGGTCTCAAGAGTCAGACTCGACTTAGCAACTAAACAACAACAGCAAACCTCATGTCCCCAGAGAGAATCTATGAAAACAAAATATACTAAAATCTGACCATTTTGTTGATTTCAGGTTGTCCCAGATGGCACCCTTAGTAAGTCCAAAGTAATGATGTCATACTTGTAAAACACATTCACATACATACACAGACACATATCCCTACCTTTACACATATTCCTTGTTCTGTTTCAGGTTTTATCGCCTTTTCTACCAATCCCACACTGGCTGAAAAAATCAAAGTCTTCTATGCATTAGCCCCAGTTGCCACAGTGAAGTACACCCAAAGCCTGTTTAACAAACTTGCACTTATTCCTCATTTCCTCTTCAAGGTATGTGATTCCCTTTAACTGAATCTAAGATATTGAATTGTTTGTGGATTTCAAAGTGATAGAAAGAGAAAAAACAGCTGGTGGACCATCATGTTTATATCCAAGAATGGAAATGAAGGTGTTTATATTATATCTTGAATAGCACTGACCATGTTCGAATTCCCCTTATAGCTTAAGAGATCCCCACTTTTTTAATTCTCCATTTCTTTGTGTGCTAGCAACACCTTGGAGTATTTTTGCTCCTTCGTGGGTGTTTCTTTACCAAGTATCCACACAAGTCTTCAAGGCTGTGTTTCCACCCTCAGCCTGGAGAAGAGGAGCTAAAAGCAACACAAAAAAAATCAAATAAGATACCTAAACTACCCGATCCATGAAAAGTGGGAAGAGGAAGAACAGGAAAGAAAGGGAAGGGAAGGGAAAAGGAGAGAAAGAGTAAGACAGCAGCAGTGAAGTAAAGCAAGAACTTGGAGACCCCGAGTCAAATACCCTTGGTTTTCCAAGTCTTATTCCTGAGAAGTCTTCTCTCTTTAAATGGGGATTTCATAGGGTAGCAGAATAGATTTCAATAAACTGTAGATATAATGTAGGCATACATGTTAGGGATTTAATAATCTTTCCTTTATCCAAAATTTAATCACCAACTTCTCCCACCCCCTGAAACCAACACACCCACACACACACACACACACACACACACACACACACACTCCTTTAGGAGAACAGTTTGCCTCCAGCTACAAAATTTAATGATGCCATTTTTTTCTATGGTTGTGTGCTATTCATATTTTTTTTCACTCAGGTGTGTGCTGTTCATTTTTTTCTCGCTAAACTAACACAGATGTCTAAAACCTAAAAGATTTTTACCTGCAACATTATTTGTAAAACTTTTACTCAAAATGTAAAATTGTGTGATGACCCTGAATATATTAACTGGCTGCACTGAATCAAAACATGTTTACTTTTTACTTATACTCAGAATTTCTGACAGGCAGTGTAGAGAGGGGTTTAAAAAAAAAAAAGCATTAGACCTTAAGTCAAAATCTTGAGGCTTGGATCAGGATTCTAGCTGCAATCCAGTTCTCACTAGACCAAGAGCCTGACTATTTATTAGCCTTATGGTCTCCTGTATAAAATGGGGATGACAGAGTACAAACTACCAGTAATAAATAAATAAATCACATGGATATAATGTCCAGAAGAGAGAAAATGGTGAATAGTTTATACTAGCTTTGTATATGTATAATTTTGAAACTTCGGGTGTAATTTTGAAAATATGGAGTCACTAAGTCATATAACTGAAACTAATATAATATCTTAAGTCAACTATACTTCAATAAAAAATAAATAAAATTGTGGTAGCAAAGTGTCAACCTTCCTCAAGAACAATGAGGGTGAGTCCTTTCAATTATTAAGCTACCAAACCTCTTTGTCTTTTTAATGTTTTCATGAAAATATGGCTTGAAGTCATCCTTTTTCCTGTTGATTTTTTGTCATTTATTGCTGAAATCACACATCTTGGAACTTAGTTTTGATACTCTACAATGTTGTTTTATGATTTAATCCCATATCTCCTATTATCCCAACTAGACTGTACCTCTTTACGCATTACACTTTTCATCAGCCAGTACAGTTCTCAATGCAACTATAAATATCCAGTGTTCATATCTGTCCTGTCCATTCCACATCTTTATCATGGGATTTCAATGAAAGAAAGTATTTAAACTTCCTAAGACAACATATAGAAATATTGAAATAGACATTATAATATCTATTTCTGCAGTAAACTAGACAAATTAAGAAATCTTTTCTGCAGCTTGTTTGCAAATCTGTAATGATGCTTTTATTTTTCAGATTATATTTGGTAACAAAATGTTCTACCCACACAATATTTTTGAGCAATTTCTTGGTGTTGAAGTGTGCTCCCGTGAGACACTGGATGTCCTTTGTAAGAATGCCTTGTTTGCCATTACTGGAGTTGACAATAAAAACTTTAACATGGTTTGTATGCCCTGAAATTTCTATTCTGATTATTTTGAGCAACACTATTGATTCCTTGTCTCATCATCACTTAAGAATGGTACTTTATTAGAAATAGGAGTCACTTCAAAATTCTGTCCAATATGCAGATAAGCCCAAGAGAAATCACAAGTCATGGTTCCAAGTTTTGTAGCCTCCAGGTTCTTTCCATCACCTCATTGTGCCCTGAGGTAAACAGCTTGTAGAAGGAACAAAAACAGAAAACTCACTACTCACTTCTGATCACCTGAAAATTGGTGTGACATTTAAATTCTGTGAGGTGAGGTATTGAACCATGTTGTCAGGTTCCTCTCTAGGAAAAATATGTCTAGATATTGGCTAAATATTATTTAAAATATTTTAATGCTGACAGTCAACCCTATACACTTTCCAAAACTTCTTTCAGAGCAACTCTTTATGTAAGATCTTGTCCATACTCTTCACCTTCTATTTCATTTGCTTTGCACCAAGTGGATGTTTAAAAACACATACAACATAATGCAGTATTGGAAAGAAGTTAGAAATATGGATTCAGGTTAAAAGCATAATTCAGACCCTACCTTTGCAACACACTTGAACTCCTTCATGTTGATTCCTTATCCATGGAATGAGTCATTGTGAAGATCAAATGAGCTAGCACATGTAAAGTAGGACTGTGCTCAGTGATGTCGGATTCTTTGCAGTCCCATGGACTGTAGCCCACCAGGTTCCCCTGTCCATAGAATCTCCCAGGCAAGATTACTGGAGTGGGCTGCCACTTTGTATCCCAGGGGATCTTCCTGACCCAGGGATTGAACCTGTGTCTTGTGTCTCCTGCACTGACAGACAGATTCTTTATCATTAGTGCCACCTGGGAAGCCCCAACATATGTAGATCATAGAACAAAACAATCTAGCTCACATTACATCACATTTTTCATGTTTTGTATTATCCATTGACAACTATTCTCACTCAAAATTGTTTAGTTTAGTTATACATCCTTGAAATTAGTCCATATAATCACAGTTTGCAAGCCATAAAGTGATGTACAACTATTTTGCTCATATCCTGCCAGTTAAAACTTGATATAGATCAGATAAATTTAAGTCTTAGGTGTTTTCAAGAAACTGAACATATATCTAAGTGTGTCCGTGTGCTTATGTGTTTGCTTTCTAGAGTCGCTTAGATGTGTACATAGCACATAATCCAGCAGGAACTTCTGTTCAAAACACCCTTCACTGGAGACAGGTATCATTTCAAGCTGTTAAAACTCTCTTGTGGGCCTAAACCATCACCAATTTACCGAAAGCAAAGTCTTAAAATAGTCTGTCAAAGGTTCCTAGCAGGGAATTTTTGTGGCATGGGACTACCAGGTGAAATGATCAATACATATGAATGAAAATCCTATAAAAATAGGTGCTTTGGGTAGCAAGAAATAAATGAGTTTCATAACTTGAGTGGCAATAAAAATTATTTCAAGCAGAATTGCATTTAAACTTGAATAAATTGCCCTGGAGCATTCATAATCTTTATTCTTGGAGTGAGAAAAAATAAATATTTACATTTAAAGTAAATTACTTGGAAAAGTTGATATGTTATTATTCACATAGCCAAGTAACTTTTTAGAATTTCTTACTGTTTTTAATTTCTCTCCATTAGGCTGTTAAGTCTGGGAAATTCCAAGCTTTTGACTGGGGAGCCCCATTTCAGAACCTAGTGCATTATCATCAGGTAAGCATCTTAAGTAGCAGTTATTCACATTTTGAAAGACAAAAATATAAAAGGTTAAAGATGAAATTGCGATAACTATATGTATTTTCCAAAGTCAGCTTGCTGTCCAGACCTCACAAGTCTGTCTAATGCCACGAGGGGTGATGAGTTCTGGAAGTTTCTTATTGCAGTCGTGCGGTAACTTGAGGGCAGCTTGAATGAGCACAGACACTGGAGCATGAAGGCCCAGGGGAAGAATCTGGAGCCATCAGCACCTCAGATGCTGCCTTTGTCCTGGGCTCTTAACACTAGTAACCAGAGACTCCATCCTGGGCGGGGAAGGGGGTGAAACACCCACTCCCAACTCCATGCTCCCTGCAACCAAGCCAAACACAACTCAGGATGGGTTCAGCTAACTGGGGAAGTGATGATAATTTAAGATCCAGAAACTGGCTCTGGAAAATACTGCTAACAGTGGCATATGAGTGAAGAAAAGTGGGTTTGTTCTCATGGATATTCTCCACACCTTTCCCTTCTATCCAACATATAAAGGAGCATAATAAAGTATCCAAATACTACGAAAAAATTACATATAATAAAACATTTCTTTGTGAATTGGCTATTACATAAGGGTAAAGAAATTTTAGTGTATTGAATCAGAATTCTTGAGAATATCATCTTTAAAAACTAACAAAGTTTCTGTGAACAGAGGAAAAATTAGTAGTGATTTTCTTGTCCCATTGGTCTGCTTTATGAATGTCTTTAAAATCTGTGTGAATGGTGATTTTATTGAAATGGGGCTACTGATAGATTTTCTAAAAATTTGAACCTATATTTAGTGAAAATCAGGCAAGTATTTGAAATATAACTCATTTAACCAACTGACTACCTTTCCAATGACTATACCGGGAAGTCAGACAAAGTAAAAATAAATGACTTAGGTCATTTTGAGGCGCTTATACCTTTAAAGTCTTTAAACTCTTAAGATTTAATTATGAAACTGGGTCATGCCACTTATAACAACAAGTATGGACCTTGACAATATTATGCTAAATGAATAAGTTATTCATTTAGCAAATAAATAAATAAGTTATTCATACACAGACATATATTATATAATCTCACTTAAATATGGAATCTAAAACATAAAAAACTGGAACTAACAGATAGAGAATATAGATTGGTGGTTGCTAGTGGCATGGGCAAAATGGATTAAGGTGGTTAACAGGTATGAACTTCCAGTCATAAAATAAGTAAGACCTGGAGACACAATTACAGTGTGGAGACTATAGTTACTAATACTGTACTGTACATTTGAAACTTGCCAAGAAATTAAATGTTAAAAGTTCTCTCTCTTTCTCTTTTATGTAAAACTGTACACGGTGGTAGATGTTAACTAGATTTTTTGTTGTCATCATTTCACAATGTATACATGTGTGGAATCATTGCCGTGCACCTGCAACAAATATAATGTTATATATAAATTAAATCTCAATTTTTTAAGTGATATCTGATTTACCCACTGAATAAGTATTGAGTTTAAAGTGCATTTACTTACAAAAATTCTGATTCTTTTCTTCTTATGTTTTAGTCCACACCTCCCATCTACAATTTAACAGCCATGAATGTCCCAATTGCAGTATGGAGTGGTGGCAATGACCTGTTGGCTGACCCTGAGGATGTTTATCTTTTGCTTTCAAAACTCTCTAATCTCATTTACCACAAGGAAATTCCAAATTACAATCACTTGGACTTTATCTGGGCAATGGATGCACCTCAAGAAGTTTACAATGAAATTGTTTCTTTGATGGCAGAAGACAAAAAGTAGTTCTGGATTTAGGGAATTATTCATTTACTTTTTCCAAAATAGTCTCTTCTCTCCCACATGATTTCTGTACTGTTTTAAATGCAATACTTCTTTCTGTAATATTTACCTTCAAAATATATTAGCATCAACAAACTTTTCATTGGTCATTTTTAATTGAACAAAAAAAGCTTAAAATTATTTTTTCACTTGGAAATGTATCTAGAAACTCTGGAGAGACTGTGATCTCAGGGAGGTGAAACATCTCTTCCAATTCCCCCATTCAGGTTTCTTCTAAACTCCAGGTAGACAATGAGCCTTGAATTATGAGTGTTGCCAAGAGACAGTCCTGGGGTTGACTACTGATGCCTCTTCGGCCCAGTTGGAGATTAAGTAGATTATTTTCTGTCATCTTCTATTGCTAAAGTTTAGTCTCTTCATTTGTGCAGTGGGGTTATCGCTTGCTCTTTTGACTGTTACACTTGATGAAAAGGCAAAGTAGACTGTAAGTTGAATTGAGATCCCCTCATTTTCCCTTTCTAGGGAGAAAAGAACACAAGTAGGTTAGGAAGCAACTGGCAACCCCAGTTCAGGAAGTTGGGAGGTAATGGATTTCTTAACCTCAATATTGTTGACCTTTTCAGACAGATTTCTTTTTATTGTCCTGGGGATTGTAGGATATTTAGCACCATCCCTAGGTTCTACTCACCAGATGTCTTGAGTACACACCCTCCCTGAGTTGTGCCTCATATATACCTCTTACTTTGCACCATCATATTGTTGTTCACATTCCCTTCCAAAATTTGGTCTAATTTATTTTGGGGTTACAAGTATGTATTCATGTTCTGTGTATAATGCACAGGAAGATCAATATGTCTGAACTGTGTTGTGATCTAAAACTTATTAGATATGATGTAATTCATATTTTTAATCTAAAATTAAAAGATGTTAAGCATTACCTAGTTTAATTCCCATCACTTTCCAAATGAGGATATTGAATTTCATAAATGTTGAGCACTTTAATAAAGGATATATGATTGGCATTGTCAGAGCTGAAATCCACATATTCTAGTTCAAATACTCTTTTGCATAAAGTTGATTACACAGCTCTGTTGCATTTTCAAATTAAATATTTCTAGAGTTATCAAAGAGGGGAAATGGGACAAGGTGATGCTTAGGATTTTATAAAGTATTACTCAGAGTAATACTGGATATCCAGGTTACTAGGCTCTACATAGACATCTAGTAAGGGGAAAATGCCAGTTGAATGGGAGTTTTGTCTGCTAGTGTGAAAGAAGATAAAAGTAGCTAAGTAGATATTAGAAGGAGGGAGAAGGAATAGAGGTGAGAAAAAAGTAAAGAATGAAAAATATTAGAAGATAGGAAAGGATTTGTGCTTTCAGATGCAAAACTCATCTGCTTTGCTGTGTCTCAGCTGGTCATTTTTGCAGCCCCACTCAAAGAAATCAGATCACAAAAGCCATGTATAATCTAAACCAAACAGGAAAAATTATTTAAGGCATACAAGGAGGATGCCACTCTAGAATTTCCTTTTGAAAATAGCACTTAGGGAAACAAATTAAAATATAGATGAGAATTGTCTGCTTAGGTAATCCACCCTAATTAGTTTTCAGATGGGTTGCTCATAATAACAATGAATCCAAAGCCTCATCAAAGATATCGAATTATATCTGAAACAAACTATAGACAAGTCAACTATATATAACATATATACAACTATATATATATATATATATATATATATATATAGGTAACATAGCAAGGTCTACAGTAAATATGGATCTATATTTTAACCTCAAAGCATTGTGAGGATTTCTGTGTTCATTTTGAACAACTATCTGTTGAATGTCTTCTCTGTTCCAGAGAGTTTAATATAATTAATACATGATCCATGATAGCACTCAACTAATATGACACATTATTACTTTTATAACTCTAAAGCATTATGTATTAAGATCATTTTGTTGTTGTTCTTAAATACCAGATTTAATAAAACTTAACTTTAGGCTGGACTAACCTACTTAGTGAGAAGTTCTTAGAACAGTAGCATTAAGTGTACTGTCTACTGAACAGCAGACCTCATGACCTTCACACTTTTCTTGATCCTTAAAACCCAAAGGGATAATGTGAAGGCAGACCTAGATGAACATTGGACATACAGTGTATCCATGTCACAGTGAGGATTGTTATGCTTAGGAAACCCCTATACTTATGGGGAGAGGCAGCGAGCAAACCTATTTCCCTTCCCCCAAGAGATATTTTCTTTATCATATTGGTCAAGAACCAACCTACCTTCTATCTTGTAGAGAGCTATTATGGCTGTCTTTCAGAGCTCTTGGCTATACAAATATCCTTGGGGGAAAAATCTAGGAAAAAACTAATCTGAGAAGCGCAGAAATATCCTGGAAAATATTCTTTCAGTGTCAACCTTTAGTGTACATCAGAATCAATTGAAAGGTTTTACAAACACAAATTGCCAGGACTAACTCCCAGTGTTTCTAACTCAGTAGGTCTGGGATGAGCCTAAAAGTATCTTTTTCTAACAATTTCCCAGGTGACACTGATGCTGCTAGTCAGAAATACTTGAGAATCTCTGTTCTATGTCTATTAAAAAGACCACATTTTGTCGCATAACTTGATGTTGTTGATTTGCTTTCCTCTGGCTATGCTTTAGAATCGAAAACTCACATTTCTAAACTATCTACATCTATTGTAATCTATTCATTGAACCTGATCAGTAATGTATCTTTCAGTTCAGTTCAGTTGCTCAATCTTTGTGACCCCATGGACTGCAGCACACCAGGCCTCCCTATCCATCACCAACTCCTAGAGTTTACTCAAGCTCAATCCACTGAGTTGGTGAAGCCATCCAGCCATCTCATCCTCTGTTGTCCCCTTCTCCTCCTGCCTTCAATCTTTCCCAACATCAGGGTCTTTTCAAATGAGTCAGTTCTTTGCATCAGGTAGCCAAAGGATTGGAGTTTCAGTTTCAGCATCAGTACTTACAATGAAAACTCAGGACTGATTTCCTTTAGGATGGACTGGTTGGATCTCCTTGCAGTCCAAGGGACGGTCAAGAGTCTTCTCCAACATCACAGTTCAAAAGTATCAATTCTTCTGCACTCAGCTTTCTTTAGAGCCCAACTCTCACATCCATACATGACTACTGGAAAAACCATAGCTTTGACAAGATGAACCTTTGTTGGCAAAGTAATGTCTCTGCTTTTTAACATGCTGTCTAAGTTGGTCATAACTTTTTCTTCCAAGGAGCAATCGTCTTTTAATATCATGGCTGCAGTCACCATCTACAGTGATTTTGGAGCTCCCCAAAATAAAATCTGTCTCTGTTTCCACTGTTTCCCCATCTATTTCCATGAAGTGATGAGACAAGATGCCATGATCTTAGTTTTCTGAATGTTGAGCTTTAAGCCAACTTTTTCACTCTTCTCTTTCACTTTCATCAAGAGGCTCTTTAGTGTTTTTTTCACTTTCTGCTGTAAGGGTGGTGTCATCTGCATATCTGAGGCTATTGATACTTCTCGCGGCAAATTTGATTCCAGCTTGTGCTTCATCCAGCCCAGCATTTTGCATGAGGTACTCTGCATATAAGTTAAATAAGCAGGGTGACAATATACAGCCTTGACGTACTCCTTTCCCTATTTGGAACCAGTCTGTTGTTCCATGTCCCATTCTAACTGTTGCTTCCTGACCTGCATACACAGTTCTCAGGAGGCAAGTCAGGAGGTCTCATATTCCTATCTCTTTACGAATTTTCACAGTTCAAAAAGTTTCACAGTGTACTGCAAGAAATCACAGCTTCTTGTGATCCACAGTCAAAGGCTTTGGCATAGTCAACAAAACAGAAGTAAATGTTTTTCTGGAATTCTCTTGCTTCTTCTATGATCCAACAGATGTTGGCAGTTTGATCTCTGGTTCCTCTGCCTTTTCTAAATCCAGCTTGAATATCTGGAAGTTCACAGTTCACGTATTGTTGAAGCCTGACTTGGAGTATTTGAGCATTACTTTGCTAGCGTGTGAGATGACTGCAACTGTGCAGTAGTTTGAGCATTCTTTGGCATTGCCTTTCTTTGGATTGGAATGAAAACTGAACTTTTCCTGTCCTGAGGCAACTGCTGAGTTCTCCTAATTTGCTGGCATATTGAATGCAGCACTTTCACAGCATCATCCTTTAGGATTTGAAATAGCTCAAATCGAATTCCATCACCTCCATTAGTTTTTTTTGTAGAGATGCTTCCTAAGGCCCACTTGACTTCACATTCCAGGATGTCTGACTCTAAGTGAGTGACCACACCATCTTGATTATCTGGGTCATGAAGATATTTTTTGTATATTTCTTCTGTGTATTCTTGTCACCTCTTCTTAATATCTTCTGCTTCTGTTAGGTCCATACCATTTCTGTCCTTTATTGTGCCCATCTTTGCATGAAACGTTCCCTTGATATCTCTAATTTTCTTAAAGAGATCTCTAGTCTTTCTAATTCTATTGTTTTTCTCTATTTCTTTGCAGTGATCACTGAGCGAGGCTTCCTTATCTCTCCTTGCTATTCTTTGGAACTCTGCATTCAAATGGGTATATCTTTCCTTCTCCCCTTTGCTTTTGACTTCTTTTCTTTTCACAGCTATTTGTAAGGCCTCCTCAGACAACCATTTTGCCTTTTTGCATTTCTTTTTCTTGGAGATGGTCTTGATCCCTGCCTCCTGCACAATGTCATTAACCTCCGTCCATAGTTCTTCAAGCACTCTATCAGATCTAATCCCTTGAGTCTATTTCTCACTTCCACTGTATAATTGTAAGGGATTTGATTTAGGTCATACCTGAATGGTCTAATGGTTTTCTCTACTTTCTTCAATTTAAGTCTGAATTTGGCAGTAAAGAGTTCATGATCTGAGCCACCGTCAGTTCTTGGTCTTGTTTTTGCTGACTGTATAGAGCTTCTCTATCTTTGACTGAAAAGAACATAATCAGTCTTTTTTCAGTATTGATCTGGTGATGTCCATGTGTAGAGTCTTCTCTTGTGTTGTTGAAAGAGCGTGTTTGCATGACCAGTTTAATAGGCTAAACTCTATTAGTTGTTGCCCTGCGTCATTTTGTACTCCAAGGCCAAATTTGCCTGTTCCTCCAGGTGTTTCTTGACTTCCTACTTTTGTATTCCAGTCCCCTATAATGAAAAGGACATCTTTTTTTGGTGTTAATTCTAGAAGGTCTTGTAGGTGTTCATAGAACCGTTCAACTTCAGCTTCTTCAGCATTACTGGTGGGGGCATAGACTTGGATTACTGTGGTATTGAATGATTTGCCTTGGAAATGAACAGAAATCATACTGTCATTTTTGAAACTGCATCCAAGTACTGCATTTCAGACTCTTTTGTTGACTATGATGCCTACTCCATTTCTTCTAAGGGATTCTTGCCCACAGTAGTAGATATAATGGTCATCTGAGTTAAATTCACCCATTCCAGTCCATTTTAGTTCACTGATTCCTAAAATGTCAACGTTCACTCTTGCCATTTCCCGTTTGACCACTTCTGATTTGCCTTGATTCATGGACCTAACATTCCAGGTTCCTATGCAATATTGCTCTTTACAGCATCGGACTTTACTTCCATCACCAGTCACATCCACAACTCAGTGTTGTTTTTGCATTGACTCTGTCTCTTCAATCTTTCTGGAGTTATTTCTCCACTGATCTCCAGTAGCATATTGGGTACCTACTGACCTGGGGAGTTCATCTTTCAGTGTCCTACCTTTTTTTTTTTTTTTTGTCTTTTCATACTGTTTATGGGGTTCTCAAGGCAAGAATACTGAAGTGGTTTACCATTTCCTTCTCCACTGGGCCATGTTTTGTCAGAACTCTCCACCATGACCTGTCCATCTTGGGTGGCCCTACATGACATGACTCATAGTTTCATTGAGAGGGTGTGGAGAAAAGGGAACCCTCTTACACTGTTGGTGGGAATGCAAACTAGTACAGCCACTATGGAAAACAGTGTGGAGGTTTCTTTAAAAACTGGGAATAGAACTACCATATGACCCAGCAATACCACTTCTGGGCATTCACACTGAGGAATCCAGATCTGAAAGAGACACGTGCACTGCCGGGACCAGCCGGCAAAATGAACAAGTCCCGACCGCAACCACACGGAAGCCTGAGGAAAAAAAAAGAATGATAGTAAAGGATGGGGTCGAGAGGGCTGAATGCTCTTTAGGCAAGTCAGCTATTTTATTGAGTAGAACAGCTACCTTTATACTAGTACAAGCAGAAAACATAATTCATAAAAAATGCCATCTGGTGTCTGTCAGATCAATACAATTCTTTGTTTTAAGTGATTGCAGAAGCTTACATCTTGTTTTTGGCATTCCCAAAATAAACTACTAAGTGAAGGTCACTACTACGTTTTTCTCAAGGAAGAACAAAGGAGGCCCAGCAAATATTTTACTACTTTATCATGGGGTGGCGGGACAGGGAATGGCCCCCTTCAAGGCCTTTTCCCAGGGCCTATTTGGGCCTTGAGCAGGCCGGCTCCCCGCATCTCCCCCTTTTTTATTTATTAAAGGCCGAGCCTCCCTACTCATTCCTCAAGAAAAAGCAGACAAGGTTATTTTTTCAAAATACGGGAAAATTTCACAATTCTTTCAGTGACCAAATTCATAATGCATTGTAAAATACATGGTCCACAACAAAGAAAACAGAATACAATAACAAGCACTGTAAGCAGGTTTTTACACCAATCACTCATAAACCAGGATTTAACTTGCTCCCAAAAAGAAAGGGAGGAATCCTGCATGGAAAGTATTTGATGTTGAAGATCATTTACAGCATCAGACACATTGGAAGATAAATCTGGGATATACACACAACATTTTACTTTTATTACAGCATAAGTCTCACCTTGGGCAGCAGCGATAATGTCTAGAGCCATGCGGTTTTGCAAAACAGCTTTTCTCATTTGTCTCTGTTCTTCATTTAGAGCCTCAATAGCCTTTTTAGTGTCTAATAAGGCTTTTTGAGTAAAAATTAGTTAAGGCATCTACATGGGCCATTATATCGGCCGTCCCAATAGAGGGAACAAATACTGCTGCCAAATAATCATACCAATGAAATACAGATCGAGTCCATCGCGCTCGCAAAAAGGGAAGGTTGGCAGGGTTTTTGATGGGCTCATGACTAATATGACCAGGAGCAAACACAAATCCAAGACTGCATCGTCCTACCCAGCCTACAGGCAGCCATGGCCAGACATTAGGGCCACAAATCCACTTTGTTCTGTTAGGAGCAACCCATCTGATGCCTGGGTTATAAAGCCAATCAGATCCTGGCCAAGGCGTGGGTGTTTTGACAGAAAAAGTAACATCAATTATGCGTTCACACAAAGAATTAGGAGTAATACCCATATGCTTTAACAAATGTCTGCCTAAATTTTTTTCTCCAAGGTGGGGTTGATGTTCTCATTGTTCCCAGCAAATGTCCGCTCGTTTCAGCAATTGTCCTTTTTCTGGGGTCATCCAAAAGTATTCGTCCCAAATCTGATAATAGTCCCCAAAATATCGGCTGGCGTGAACTTGTCCTTTGCTTGAGGAAGTAGCATACTGATTAAAGGCAGCAGAAATTGTCCCAAGGCTTTGACTGGCATTAAATCTAATCCGGGAGTCATAAGGTTTCGAATTACACCAGGTCAAGGCTGTAATATTAAGAGAATTAAGGCTAAGGTGAATCTGTTTATACTCTTTTAAGAATTCACACACAGCAGGTAAATCTTCCTGACTTATTGGCAAAACCCACCATGGTAAACCATTTACAACTGACAAAGGCATAGCAGTGCATACCCAACAAGCAGAGGCATTATGAGAATCAGCATAGGAATGAGCCCAAGAAAGAAAAACATTTCCTTCGGCTCTGGGAAATGCTTGATTCATAACAGTGCATGCTAATGCAAGCACCAGATAGGATAGAGAAATGTGTGGATTGGTTGTATCTGCAGCAATGCAGTTGTTGATTTGTTGGCAGAACATTCTTCTCTTGTGTCTGCATACTCTCCATTCGAGCAGTCAGCGACCGTCTCCGTCTGGCGTACCAGCCTCTCCGGGAGCCAGCGCGGTGCTTCGGCATCCTGTGGAAAAACACAAACATGTCCCCGTCCCCATATCAAAACAGGGTCAGGGCCATGCCATTGATTAGTAATTGGATCTTTCCACGTCACGAAAGGTTTGTTGGTAGCGGCTGGGGACCAGAATCGCTGTGCCGCGGTTTTTCCTTCAGAGTCCAAATTTAAAAAATTAAGAATGAAAAGGGCATGATGTAAGTAATTATATGGTGTGAGGGGATATAACTCCCCCTTCTTTAACTTTAAAAGCTGATGTTTTAATGTCTGATGAGCTCGTTCAATGATGCCTTGACCTTGGGGATTGTAGGGGATGCCTGTTTTAAGAGAGATAGAGAGACGGGAGCAAAAATTAAGAAAAGCGGCAGAAGTATATCCAGGTCCGTTGTCTGTTTTGATGATCTTTGGAGTTCCCATAACGGAGAATGCTGCAAGGCAATGTGCGATACAATGTCGAGCTGCTTCTCCTGTTTGTAAAGAGGCAAAAATATATCCAGAAAAAGTATCTATATTAACATGAACATATTTTAGTTTACCAAAGGAAAGAATGTGAGTTACATCCATCTGCCATAAATGGTTGGGAAGGAGGCCGCGGGGGTTCACACCATAGTGAGGAACAGAAAAAAATTGAGGACAAACAGGACAGCATTTAACTATTTGCCTGGCGGTTTCACGGGGTATTTTAAATTGTAATCTGAGGGTATTGCTGTTTTGATGATGTAATTGATGAGAGCGTTCTGCGAGTTGGGCCTGGGAAAGGAAAATTTGAGTGGCTGAATCAGCTAATGCATTTCCAGAAGTAAGTGCTCCAAGTAGATTTGTATGAGCGCGAATATGGCCAAAAAAGCATTTATGAATCCTTTGATGTAAAAGAGCTTGTATATCTCGAAACAGCTGCTGAATTACTGAATTGACAGTATGAATAAAGGGAACAGTTTCTAATTGGTTAAGAGCTCTAACAACATACAGACTATCAGAAAAAACATTCAGAGGTTCAGAGACAAAGTGTTGTAAAACAGCAAACACAGCGCATAATTCTACTTCTTGTGCAGAGGAACAGCCTGTAAACCAGGAGGTAACATTATCATTAATAACATAAGCAGCCTTCCCGTTTGAGGATCCATCGGTGAATACGGTGACTGCGCCTTTAAGTGGCTGCAAAACAACTACGGAGGGAAACACAAAGTCGTGTTGACTAGCAAAGTGTAGCAGTTTATTAGCAGGAAGATGATTTTCTAATCTGCCGGCAAAATGAGCTAGGGCTGCATTCCAGGAATCGCTGAACTGGAATAGCCAGTCCTGTTGTTCCTTTGTAAATGGTAAACAGATAAAGTAAGGGTCTCTCCCCAATAATTCTCTGGAATCCCGACGGCCCTTAGCGATAAGAGTACTGACTAGATCAAAGTAAGGGGTGAGTACCCGAGCAGGGGAGACAGGCAAATGTATCCAATAAAGAGGGGAATCTTGAAAAAGAACAGCTGTAGGGGTGTGTTTAGAAGGAAGTATATACAAACCCCATTCTTTTGTATAATCACAATGGGAACTTGTTTGAGCAGCCAAAGCTTTTTCTACTATATTTAAAGCTTGGCGTCCTTCATCAGTCAAAACCCGAGGCGATGTAGGCTCTGAAGGTCCTTTAAGAATATCAAACAGAGGTTTTAATTCTCCAGTAGTGATTTTCAAATAAGGACGAATCCAATTAATATTTCCTAATAATTTTTGAAAATCGTTCAATGTTTTCAAATTATCTTTACGAAGTTCTAATTTTTGAGCTTTAAAAGTCTCTCCTTCCAGTCTAAAGCCTAAATAAGAATAAGGTGGGCTATGCTGAACTTTCTCAGGAGCTATTTGAAGGCCATAGTGCTGTAAATCAGCCTGCAAGCCAGAAAAGGCAGATAAGCACTTTAAAGCTTACTTGTAGTCTATTTCTTTTATTTCTGTCTGCAAAAATTTTACATTGTTTTCCAAATTTTGATTTCCATAGCAAATAATCTCCCTCAGAGAGGCAGGCCCTAGAGACCTGCTTCCAATCATTAGGAGGTAAATATTGACTATTTAAATTTTCAATGATGGACATAGTAAAAGGAGCAGTTGGTCCATACTGAGCACAGGCTTGTTTTAATTCTTTAATTTGTTTGAATGGCAGGGGTTCATAATACCTTCGCTGTTGAGCGTCTTCAAGGACGGGGAAAAGGATAGGAAATCCTGCCAAGGTTTCTCCCTGTTGCCTCGCCTGGCGAATTGCAAGTTGGAGGGGAGACAGTTCGGAGGTGTTTTTTACACATAGTCCCTGTGCGGAAGCCTCAGACCCCTTTTGCATATCAGCTCTCGGTGGGTCTAATCCCGCAATAACAGACGGAGGCTGCGATGGTAACTGATTAGAGGGACATAAGGGCTGGGAAAAAAGCTTTAAGTTAAGAGCATCAAGACGGTTAGTCACAGTTGTAAGCAATTTTTTAACCTCCGAAAATGGGGATAATTCCGCTTGTGTTTTAACAGCGGTTTTTTCAGCAGCAAATAACTCCCACGGATCTTCTGCTTGCTCAGCAGGGTCTAATTCAGAATCAGAGTCAGAGGAACTCTGTACAGGAGGTTTTTCTGCCATATCAGAACCATGCTCCGAAGGAGGAGCAATAGGCAAGGTGGGAGGTTTGCCAATTATATTCTTTAACGCAGTCTCCAATTTTTTGCTTTCATGTTCAGGGTCCAAACAGTCCCTGATAAGAGTCCATAATGAATAGGCATCTAACGGTACCTTCTCAGCCCCATGTAAAGAATAATACTGCTGAATTTGCTCTCCCACCTTCTTCCAAGTTTCTATATTTACAGTCCCATCCTCAGGGAACCAAGGACAAACTTCTTCTACAAACAACAAAAACTTTTCTAATTTATGTTTAGCAACAGTAACTCCTCTCACCTTTAACATAGTCTTAAGCATAGTTACAAAAAGTTCTCTACTACTACCTTGACCCATAGTTTATACTCTCGACTAAAACCCTCTCCGCCCTTAAAAAATCTGTACTCACGTTTCTCTTATTTTATTTTATTTTATTTTTTTCTCGGGATCCCCTCTGTACTCACGTATCGGGCGGCTGCGACCGTGTAGCCCAATCGAGTCCCTGTTCGAGGCGCCACTTGCCGGGACCAGCCGGCAAAATGAACACGTCCCGACCGCAACCACACGGAAGCCTGAGGAAAAAAAAAGAATGATAGTAAAGGATGGGGTCGAGAGGGCTGAATGCTCTTTAGGCAAGTCAGCTATTTTATTGAGTAGAACAGCTACCTTTATACTAGTACAAGCAGAAAACATAATTCATAAAAAATGCCATCTGGTGTCTGTCAGATCAATACAATTCTTTGTTTTAAGTGATTGCAGAAGCTTACATCTTGTTTTTGGCATTCCCAAAATAAACTACTAAGTGAAGGTCACTACTACGTTTTTCTCAAGGAAGAACAAAGGAGGCCCAGCAAATATTTTACTACTTTATCATGGGGTGGCGGGACAGGGAATGGCCCCCTTCAAGGCCTTTTCCCAGGGCCTATTTGGGCCTTGAGCAGGCCGGCTCCCCGCAGTGCACCCCAGTGTTCATTGCAGCACTGTTTATAATAGCCAGGACATGGAAGCAACCTAGATGCCCATCAGCAGATGAATGGATAAGGAAGCTGTGGTACATATACACCATGGAATATTACTCAGCCGTTAAAAAGAATTCATTTGAATCAGTTCTAATGAGATGGATGAAACTGGAGCCCATTATACAGAGTGAAGTAAGCCAGAAAGATAAAGAACAGTACAGCATACTAACGCATATATATGGAATTTAGAAAGATGGTAATGATAACCCTATATGCAAAACAGAAAAAGAGACACAGAAGTACAAAACAGACTTTTGAACTCTGTGGGAGAAGGTGAGGGTGGGATGTTTTGAAAGAACAGCATGTATATTATCTGTGGTGAAACAGACCACCAGCCCAGGTGGGATGCATGAGTCAAGTGCTCGGGCCTGGTGGGCTGGGAAGACCCAGAGGCATCGGGTGGAGAGGGAGGTGGGATGGGGGACCGGGATGGGGAATACGTGTAACTCTATGGCTGATTCATATCAATGTATGACAAAACCCACTGAAAAATAAAAAATAAAAAAAATAAATTAAAAAAAAAATTAGTTTCATTGAGTTAGACAAGGCTGTGGTCCATGTGATCAGATTTGTTAGTTTTTCCTTTTAAATCAGGTCATACACATTTTATCAATTGATACTGCTTATTCTCATTGCGGGTCCCAGGAGGCGCTAGTGGTAAAGAATCCACCTGCTAGTACAGGAAATGTAAGAGATGCAGGTTTGATCCCTGAGTTCATAAGATCCCCTGGAAGAGAGCAAGGTGATTCACTCCAGTGTTCCTGTCTGGAGAATCTCGTGGACAGATGAACCTGGTGGATAACAGTCCATAAGGTCTCAAAGAATCGGACATCACTGAAGTGACTTAGCACATACACACACATGCACATTCTCATTTTATGTAGTATATTTGAATAGAAAAAATTAAATTGGTACATAACCTCCTGCTCATTCTGCTTCTGTACCTCAGCTTGCTTCTGGGTCATGTAGGTCATGTAGTCTCAGAAAGTGGGGATTTACAATACTAGAAATTGGAACCTATCTCATTCACTCTTGCCCTGCTCCTTGCAATTGCCCAGCCCCTGCAAACCTGTTTAATCATGCCTGTCCGTGTAAAGATCAGGCAGCTCCCTCCCCATCTTGACTGCTGTTCCCACACGCTCAAAACCGCTTGGTTTAATCCAGCCTATTAACAGCTAGTGTTGCCCACTATAGTATGTCTTTAAAAACTGTGAAACCCCTTTGTTCGGGGCTCAAAGCTTGGAGGGTTAACCACCCTGGGCCTGCCAGCATAATAAACCTGAATTCTCCAATTCTCCACGTGTGGTGCTTGGTTTCTCAATTACTGGTTTCTGCAAAATATTAAGACCCTGGGTAAAAATTGTGGAAAACTTATCTCAAAAAATAGGAATTGAGCCCTAGAGAAGTTCACAAAACATAAGATAGGGAAAACAAGTACTTTGCTAAGTTCTTTATAATGGCATCACAATTCCCACAAAAATATTACAAACTTGACAATATTATAGCAATTTTAAAAAGTAGGATGCAATGTATGACAAAACCCACTGAAATGTTGTAAAGTGATTGGCCTCCAACTAATAAAATAATATTTAAAAAAAAAAAAAAAAAGTAGGATGCTGAGGATAAATTCCTCGTGCAAAATCTCTCAGAAAATAATGGAAAGAAAATTTTAACTCAGTTCTATCTGACTTGAAAACCCAAGTTTGTTTAATATTCCACAGCACCAATTCCACGCTTCAGATCAAGTCCTAAAACAAAAAAATCTTTCATATGATCGCATGCTAAAGTACATTTTTACCTCTATTATGGCTCTTACACTTTGCTTTGTACAGGGTGTATGTTTGATGTATTTTAATCACGTCTGTGTTTATAAAGTCTATAAATTCAGGGAACCCAGTTTGCTTCTTTTTTTATATCTTTTATGTGTGGCACGGGCAGACACATAGGAGCTTTTGTTTAATAATCGAAGCTTATTCTTATGTGTGTCTGTAACTAATGCCTTTACTAATTTTGTATAACAAAGAATTGAACAAGATTTTCTCTGTGTGCCTAAACCGTCCATTTATTTACTGTGCCAGATTCTCTTTAAATCACATGTAAATAGCAAACACTTGGAACTGGCTTAATCATTACAACATTGTTTCCAAAAGTTAATGTAAAACTTACAATTCTCTAAATTTGATCTACTTTATTTCTTATTAGTTATTTTTTAAAAGCTTTTATTTTTGAAGTTTTCACATGCTAAAATTGAGAATCTAATATGGTCCCCAAATATCTATCATCCTGCATAGATAATTATTATCCATAGCTGATTTTGCTATATTTATACCCTGCCACACCAGCAATAGATTGTTTTAAAGCAAACTTCTAGACCTCATATCATTTCATTTGAAAATAAAGACAATTTAAAAATACAACCACAATATAAACATCACACCTAGAAACCAAGCAAATCAAAAAGTCCTCAAAACTATCAAATATCCAGGCAATGTTCACATTCCCAGGATTATCTCATAAATGTGTTTTTTTACAATTAGTTTGTTCTAATCAGGACATAAACACTTCCATATGTTGTATTTGGTTTATAGATTATCTCAACTCTATTTATTCCAGTTCTTCCTTCCTGTTTTCTCATTTCTTTCTTGCCATATATTTATTCTTCAGTCCTATATATTATACCATATAGTTTTCAATTCCAGTAATGCAATCTGTCCTTGAGAACACTGTATAATAATTCTTTTTTTTTAAACAAGTGCAGTTCTTTTCCTCTAAAACAATAAAGGTATAACCAATTTATAATCCTGTTTTGCTTTTTAATGTTTCTCTTTTTTCCCCCAAATGGCCATATAAGCTCAATCTAGGAAAGGAAAGAAAGGAAAAGTCACTCAGTCGTGTCCAACTCTTTGCAACCTCGTGGACTGTAACCTGCCAGGCTCCTCCGTCCAAGAGATTTTCCAGGCAAGAATAGTGGAGTGGGCTGCCATTTCCTCCTCCAAAGTTCAGTCTAAAGAAGTGATATATTCCTATTAGAATTACACTCCCTAATCCATTTTAATCGTCTTTTCCTACCATATAACTACAGTACTATCATGAACCTCATCAAGAGGCTGTTTAGTTCCTCTTCACTTTCGGCAATAAAATGAACATCACAATAAAGTGAATTAGGTATCTTTTTGTTTACACAGCATATAAAAGTTATGTTTATAGTATACTGTAATCTACTACAGTGCAATAAAATAATATCTAAAAATAAAATAATAAAATAATATCTAAAAAATACTAAAATAATATCTTTAAAAAGTACATGCCTTAATTTTAAAAATACATTATTGCTTTAAAAAAAATGCTAACCATTTTCTGACAATGCAAAATTGCCAGAAACTTTCAATTTGTAAAACAAAACAACAACAAAAAAGTCCACCATATCTGAAAAGCACAGTCAAGCCAAGTACAGTAAAACAAGATATGCCTGTATATGGTTTAAAAAGAAACAATGGACTCAAAATGGAATGAACTGTGCTAAGCCCCTTGTCTGCAAGGACGATTTAATTGCAATTATAGCCTCACGAAGGAATGAGACCTTTAACCAGTCAGTCTGGAATTTCCTGGCCAACATTAAGGAAGCAATCCACCTGATAGATCCCTGCCTTCACCCAAAGGAAGTGATCTTGCCTGAAATAATCCTTTCTTCCGTTTATGACTTTCTTATCCCAATCATTTTCTGCCTTTAAAAACCTTTCCTTTTCTGCTACTCTTTGGAGATTCTGTTTCCTAGATGAGATGCTGCTCAATTCATGAATTGTTGAATAAAGCCAATTAAATCTTCAAATTCACTTATTTGAATTTTTTTTTAATAGATTTGGTTAAACACAGACATGACACCTACAAACCCTTTGGAGCTCTTTGTCTTTCTCAGCACTTCTAAGGGCCCTAGGTAAGTTCCTCTCATTTCTGAGGTCCAGGCTCTTTGCTGGATATAATCCAATTTTCTGATATAATCCAATTTTCAATACAGGGCAGGTCAGGTTGAGCTGGTAAATAGTTCTGATTGGAGCCAAGTCCCTAACTTTTATGTCAGATCACAATTGTCATTAATCAATGAAAACTCTTAACCTTCGATTTTGTCCCAAGATCCATTTGGGAACTATTAGTGGCATTTCCCAGTTCCCCTTTAATGTAGAGCTACCAGTTCTCAGTCCCCAGTGCAGCTTCTCTGCAGTCCAAGTTTCCATGATGGGAGGTGTTGGTGGTGCACCCAGGGCCTTCTCTTGGCCAGGATGCAGCAGCATCTCTTGTTAACTGCCTGGATATATTAAAATGCACATGTTTGCTTTCTTTTGTATATATAATGGCTACTACCAATGGGAATCTTAAAAGTCAAAAAGTGGTGGGCATGGATTGAGTATTGCACTTACCACCTAATCTAAAGACTCACATGTTAGGATATATTGGCCATAGATGGGGTTCGATTGACACTAGGTAACTCACCAACCTCAAGAAAAGTTTTGTGCAATAGGGTACACTGTAAAACACAACACAATTCCCAACCCAGTAGCACATACCTTTTAAGTATTAGGTTGGCTCCAACGGCCCTCAAAACTTTGCTAAAATAGATAAATAAATAGGTTTCAGCTCAGTTCAGTTCAGTTCAGTGGCTCAGTCATGTCTGACTATTTGTGACCCCATGGACTGCAGCATGCCAGGCCTCCCTGTCCATCACCAATTCCCACAGTTTACTCAAACTCATGTCCATTGAGTCGGTGATGCCATCCAACCATCTCATCCTCTGTCATCCCCTTCTCCTCCTGCCTTCAATTGAATCAATTCTTTGCATCTGGTGGCCAAAGGATTGGAGTTTCAGCTTCAGCATCAGTTCCTCCAATGAATATTCAGAGCTGATTTCCTTCAGGATGGACTGGTTGGATCTCCTTGCAGTCCAAGGGACAGTCAAGAGTCTTCTCCAACACCACAGTTCAAAAGCATCGATTCTTCAGCACTCAGCTTTCTTCACAGTCCTACTCTCACATCCATACATGACCACTGGAAAAACCATAGCCTTGACTAGACAGACCTTTGTTGCCAAAGTAATGTCTCTGCTTTTTAACATGCTGTCTAGGTTGGTCATAACTTTCCTTCCAACAAGTAAGCGTCTTTTAATTTCATGACTGCAGTCAGCATCTGCAGTGATTTTGGAGCCCCCCAAAATAAAGTCTACCACTGTTTCCACTATTTCCCCATCTATCTGCCATGAAGTGATGGGACCAGATGCCATGATCTTAGTTTAAATATATATGGGACCTTTGAATCCTAAAGAATTAAATAAGCCACCTTCCAGCACACCTGCCTATTTTATTTCCAAGAGTTGTGGTCTTAGAAGATACAAATGTCTACTAATGTGGCAAAATCCTACTCAAAACAAGTAGATTTAAACAAGATCACGGTTTTGTTTCCTCAGAACTTAGCTTGGTAACCACCAGGTTGGGAGCCCCCAGATATGTCCAGACAGAAATATCGGTTCACCTTGATTGCTGCTAAGATCCTACCAAATAACAGGCAGTCCTCAGGGAAATGACCATGGCCATCACGAGAAACATTCCAATTAAATAAGATCATTTAAAAAGCATGCTTGAAAATAGGATCCCGAAAGTAAACAAAATGAAATTCTTCAGTATTGAAATTGCTTCCTTAAAAAATTTATTGGAAATGCTAATGAAAATTAAAGACACAAAAAATACACAAAAGACAATAGATGATGTGACTGCTACTGCTCTCTTCTACCACCTTTTATTCGAGTACTTATTCTAGTCATTCTCTGTCTTGTCTTTCCATTCTAAAGAGACTACAAGACTGTAAACAAAACGTTGCTAAATTAGTGACCCTATGGTTACCCTAATGTGGCTGTTGTTCAGTCACTAAGCCATGTCCAACTCTTTGTGACCCCATGAACTGCAAGATACCAGGCTCCGTTGTCCTTCACTATCTACTGGAGTTTGCTCAAATTCATGTCCATTGATTGGGCTACCCTTATATCTACCCTTAAAAGACAGCTCCTGTATGGAGCCCTCCCAGGGTCAATGGGACTCTGAGAGACTTTCTAGTAAACTGCTATGTTATTTCCTTAAACAGCCAAGAGAAAACTAAAATTAATTTTTAAAACCTTTCCAAACTCTGATAGATATCTAAGCTACAGATAGGATCCTGGGGAAACTAGAAGAACTGGCAAAGGGTGATAATTCTTACCAGAGTGAGTTGGCCCAGATCTTTCTATAGTACTAAGGTAGAAGACAGAAAATAATGTAGCTTTTGTACCCTTATTGGGGATATCACTTGAGTTCAAGAAGTTGTTCAGTACTGCAGAAATATTTATCGTTTTTCCCAGCTGAGAACTGGAAAGATATTTAAAAGAATTTTTTAAAAGATTTTAAGCCTTTTACCATAAGCTAAAATGAAACTATGTTACTATTGCAAAAATATTGCAATTCACTGAAGGCTCAGGTTATGGTTAGCACTTTTTAGCAACGAAAGACTTTAAAATTTAGGTATGTACAGTATTGTTTTAAACATAATGCTACTGCACAGTTAATAGACTATAGTATTGTGTAAACATAACTTTTATATGCACTGGGAAAACAAATAAAATCATGTGACTCAGTTTATTGTGATATTCACTTTATTGCAGTGATCTGGAACTGAACCTGAAATATCGCTGAGGTATGCCTGCAAATAAGTCTATAATCAGAAAGCCTTCCTTGACTCTTGAAAGTATTGGGGATAGATAAAATAATAGCTGCCCAACAAAAATCCTTAGACTCACTGGAAAAGTTGTTCTTATAATACAATAGAAATAATAATATGTGGAGAACTTGTTGTTTAGGAGCTAAGTTGTGTCCAACTCTTTTGTGACCCCATAGATTGTAGCCCACCAGGCTCCTTTGTCCACAGGGTTTCCCAAGCAAGAATACTGGAGTGGGTTGCCATTTCCTTCTCCAGCTATCTTCCAGACCCAGGGACCGAATCTGTGTCTCCAACGTTGACAGGTGGATTCTTCATCACTGAGCCATTTGGGAAACCCTGTAATATGATAACCCTGAATTATCCTTTAGCTGAGCAAAGGATTATCTATGCTGTGATAAACACCATGTGCTGTACCTAGATTGATGCCTTTGGGGACATTGAAATTGAGTTATATAAGATCACTGAGCAGCCACCTGGCTTAAAATGATTACTCCCTCAATGGGGTCTTCTTTTGACTTATTTGATTTTGATTGGTTTGAGTCTCACCAACTATGACTTCAAAGCACACTTCAGACATTGAGAATTATCCTGCTTATAACAATCATGGTAGTTCTCCTGGTGCCTTGTATTCTCTCAAGAGCGTTAAATGCATGTTCCAGCTACTGCATGCATAAGCACAAGCATATGATCTCCTTAAAACGGAAACATCAAAAATAGAATAAAGGGAATGATCAACTGAAAAAAAAGAATGAATCTGAAATTGTGACCTATGACTACAACAGAGGCTCAGCAGAAACTTCAATACCTGTCAGTATCACGTTGAGAATCAGCAAAAACTGGGCGAACTCCAGAGCAGTAGCTGCCAGTGGCACCAGTACCTTACATTTTGATCACAACTCTGAATTAATTTGAGAATCTGATCAAAAGTGGGGAAGTGTTTTGGTTTGTTTTGTTTTAATGCTCAAAATGAAGTCACTTGTGCCAAATTCTATGTCAGGAAAACAAGACTTAATTGCAGTTTCAACCTTTTCCAGGAATATGAAATATAACCAGTCAATCTGGAATTACACGGCCAACAGTAAGGAAGCAAGTGACCTGACAGACCCCTGTCTTCCCCTACAGGGAAGTGAGCTTGCCTGAAATAATTCTTTCCCTTGTTTATGACTTTCTTGTTCCACTCGCTTTCTGCCCTTAAAAATCTTTCCCAACCTGTAGCTCTTTGGAATTCCTTTCTGTTTTTTAGGGGAAATGATGCTGATTCATAAGTCATTGAATAAACCCAATTCGATCTTTTAATTTACTCAGTTAAACTTTGTTTTTTGACAATATTTAAGAATATATTGTCATTGCTTGAATTTCCAACCTCCTATCAAAATATCAAGATGTGCTTTCAGGAATAATTAGGATTAGTGAGGAGGCTTTTCTTACTGGACGTATTTGTTTACTTGTTTACCCATGTCAGAATCTTATTTCACGTGCATGCATGCTTGCATGCATGCTAAGTCACTTCAGTTGTGTCTAACTCTTTGTGAACTCATGGACTATAACCTGCCAGGCTCCTCTGTCCATGGAATTCTCCAGGCAAGAATACTGAAGTGGGTTGCCATGCCCTTCTCCAGGGATTTTCCCAATTCAGGGATTGAAACCTAATCTCTTATATTTCCTGCTCTACAAGTTGGTTCTTTACCACTAGTGCCACTTGGGAAGTCCCTTATATCACCTGTGAGCAAACTATTCTTAATAGCAATTAAAAGCTCTTTCTGGAGTCTTTTTTATATCCCTTGAATAAACAGCATGGTGGAATAAGAAAGACAAATCTTTCCAGAGAAGCCCTGATCATCAAGGACACAGGCAGGTGGTTAATAACCCCTGGCACTTGTTCTGCAAGTGCTGCAAGATTTCAGTACAAAGTCATTCTTGTGTGTTTTCAAATTACTAAGGCAAATGTCCTCAATCAAAAATATTTCCTGGACTCTAATCATACATGATCCAAGGTATAGCTCTTCCAGTATTTTAAAGTTGAACTCAATGCATAACACAATTAGGGAAATGCCTTTAGGCTGATTACTGAGCACTTTGGGGTGTAACTGCACTGTAGTCTGAAGTTATTGAGCCAAACAGCACAGCCAAATGTTTGAGCTCTTAACAAAAGAATTTTAAACATTAAACCATTTAAAAACACTTACTAATCTTAAAGTCTTGCTTAGTTTTTACAGAGGAAATAAGCACAGGCTCATGAGAAGATCTTTCCCCCCACTGTTTATTCCATATTTTTTTTTTCTTTATTGCAAGACAGAATATTAGGACATATGCTTTAGAGTTGGGTCTAAATCCAGATTTCAATTTATGACTAATAGTGTTGAAAGGGAGCAAACTGTATCACCCTAAGACATGCTTCTTTGCCATAATGATTATTTTAGTCTGATTATTTTTTAAGAAACAGCGCACAGAGGAAAGGCTTTAATTGAGTACAAACTAGCATTTTGTAAGAGATACAAGTTTATAAGTGAAATCTCCACTTGTAAGGCAGTCTCCATGTCTTTTTAGAAAGAGAAGAATGACTTTAAATCTCTAGACACCCTTGTGTATGGAGAAGACAGTGCCTTAAATGTGCATAACTGTTTACTGTGTTTTCCTGTTCATCTCTCACAACTACTCCCCCCATCCAAAGATCTTTTTTTGTCTTTTCGCTGGAGATGATATTTAAGGTGGTGGCTTAGGCCATTTCTGGGAATGATTCAGTTTTCCTGGATCTCTTCTATGTTTTATACAGGAGGCATACATGGTATGAAACTTGTTTGTTTTTCTCTTATTAATTTGTCTTTTACTACAGTGGTGTCTCAGCCAAGAACCTAGAAAGTTAAAGGGAAAATTATTTTTCTTCCCCGTCAGTGTCCATTTTGGAGGTTTTCTATTAATATAATCTCAAAATTTAAGAATGTTTTTAATGATTCCTTCTTTCTAAATATGAAGCTTTTCCTCTAAGATCCCAAGACCTATCCAACTAATTTTCCCATTCTAACCTTTAATATACATGTACCTCTTTACTCCACTGAATGTATATTATTTTTATTGTATATTATGCTCTGTATTCGGGGCTTCCGCAATGGCTCAGAATCCACCTGTAAGGCAGGAGACGCAGAAGATACGGGTTCTATCCCTGCATCAAAAAGATCTCCTATAGGAAGAAATGAAAATCCACTCCAGTATTCTTGACCAAAAAACCCCCTGGACAGAGTACCCTGGTGGTCTACAGTCCCTGGGGTCACAAAGAGTCGAATATGACTGATCAACTGTGTGCATCACTGTGTGAGCACACACACATGTGATGTATTATATATTACATTTTTTCTATTTTGTGATTGCTTTTGGCTTATCTATTCTCTTTTGTAAATCTGTGGTCAATTCTTGTACTGTGATACACTTTTAAAAATATCAACAGCTTTAAAATATATTTTAAAATAAAGCTGGATAAGTTCTATCTTGTTACTCTAAATGTTTTAAATAAATATTATTTTAAAATATTTTAAATAGTTTTGCCCTTTTATTCTTAGTAGAACTTACATTTTCAGCAAGTTTTCAAAAATTACTGGAATTTTGATTAAAATTGCATTAAGCTTTTGCAATAAATTGCAAAGATTTCATAATGATTCCGCAGTCACTTTTCAGATGAAAACCTTAGTCATGAAGATGTCTAAATTCATATAATATGTATAATTAATATATCACTTATATTTGGTAAATGAACCCCTGCGTGAAAGTGTGGTTTTTCATTATCAAATGGACTCAGTGTTTTTAATGAGTTCCTTTCCATTGATGGATCTTAGTATTTGTCTGAAAAACAAACAAACAAAAAAATAAGTACAAATGCCTTCTGCATTTTTAGCTATTTGTGTACACTTCAAACTTCTACCACTAAACTATAAGTTTCTGAATGAGTAAATCCTTTCTAAAAACATTGTGACATAATAGTTGATATATTACAGAGAATACATGCAGCCTATGTGTACTGACGAAGCATAACAAATCTAACACTCTAAATTCAGATGAAGCATAAGAAGAAAAGATTACCAATTCTGTTGTGTGCACTTGTGTGCTTGTGATTGACAAGGGGAAAAAATGGTCCCTCAGAGATATATTTGCCTCATAATCTCTGGAATCTGTGAATATTTTGCAAATAATCTGTGTGTACATAGTTATATGTACATGTACATACATAGATTAAAGTTCCTTTTGACTTTCAGTAAATGAAAACAGTAATTTAGTAAAATTAACACTGTACAAAAAATCAGTCCTAACCTTAGTTCTGTCACAACCTTTGGTATATTCTAACTTTTAAAAATGCTATTTTTTTTAAATGAAAAAGTATGAATACATAATATCTGAGGACCCTGTGAGCCTTAAAATTTCATGATTTATGAAGACATTTAATGAAGTACCTGAAGAGAGAGAATAAGTGAAAGTTTAATATAACTATCAGCTGAATTTGGAAAAATTCTCTTTTATTTTTTGAAGTAAAATCCACATGCCAGCAGAAATAAACACAGTTTTATTACTGGTACTTCAAAAAATTGAAATGAGTGCTAATGCGTCAGAACTATATTTAACCTCTTTCTTTAATAAACTTAAATTGGTCAAACTTTAACATTTTATATATTCTTGCTTGCACTTTATCATTGTTGCTGGTGTTGTTTAGTCACTACGCTGTGTCTGACTGTTTTGTGATCCCGTGAACTATAGTTCTCCAGGCTCTTCTTTCCATAGGATTTCCCAGGCAAGAGTACTGGAGCAGGTTGTCATTTTCCTCTCCAGGAGTTCTTCCTGACCCAGGGAATAAACTCACATCTCCTGCATTAGCCGGCAGATTCTTACTGAGCCACCACTGAGCCACCAAGGTGAAAGTCGCTCAGTCCTGTCTGACTCATTTTGACCCCATGGACTATACAGTCCATGGAATTCTCCAAGCCAGAATACTGGAGTGGGCAGCTGTTCCCTTCTCCAGAGGATCTTCCCAGTCCAGGGATCAAATCCAGGTCTCCAATATTTTAGGCAGATTCTTTACCAGCTGGGCCACCAGGGAAGCCTTTATATATTTTATTACACTAAGTTAAAAAATATCCCTACTCTTAAGGTAAAAGTGTTAATCACTCAGTCATGTCCAACTCTTTGCAACCTCATGGGCTGTAGCCCACCAGGTTCCTCTGTCCATGGAATTCTCCAGGCAAGAACTCTGGAATGGGTAGCCGTTCCCTTCTCCAGGGGATCTTTCCATTCCAGGGACTGAATCTGGGTCTCCTGGCATTGTGGGCAGATTCTTTACCATCTGAGCCACCAGGGAAGCCCAACCTTAGAGAACTCAGAATGTAATGGGAGGAACATACAACAAATGGATAGATGAAGTGTTAATTTTCTATTGCTGGACACCACGAACAACACAGCACAAAATTATTATCTTATAGTTCTGAAGGTCAAAAGTCCAAAGTGGGCCTCACTGGGCTAAAATTAACTAATAAATTTTTTAGATTTGTAGTAGCTCTTGAGAGAGATAACATGGAAAGTTCTATTGAGACTCAGTGCAATAAAAACAGTATGCCAAAGTGAAGGGCTATACTCCTATGCAAGATTAACAGCAACAAAGGTAAGAGAAAATGTTTCTTTGATTCTCATACACTGTTGGTTCTTAAACTAGGACCATACATTAAGCTTAAGGAGAGACCGAAGAAAGAGGCAGATCTCTTCAGATTGGGAGACGACAGAATTTTATAAGCAAAGGAACTTATTTAGGAGGCTTGTCTTGGTGGCCACAAGACAGGTTATCTCTGCACCTGTCCACTAGAATCTTAAAAGTTTACATAGTAATTTTAACTGGGTTCAGTCACATACATAGTCCAAATGGTCTCAACAGCAGCTTACCATGTATATATGTGACTGAATCACTTTGTGGCACACCTGAAACTAACACAGCATTGTTAATCAACTATACTTCAATATAAATGAAAAGTGAAAAAAAACAAACTTACTATCTCAAAGTTGTGTCTTTGGGCAGCTTCTAATGCAGAGAGAGCAAGCAGAAGCCATGTTTCAAGGACAGGGGAGCGGGTGAGGAGCCTCTGGTTACCCAGATTCAGCCCATAGGTCAACCAACAGTCACTTCCTCTCAATGACTTCCTTCAAAAAACATATTAAGGATCTGAAAAGGTCAGGAACTGTGGGTTTCAGGAGAGGGTATTTGGAGAAACATATTATTGTGCTGTGAATTCTACCTCTTCTTTTCTGTACACATTCTCCCTCCTCCAAGGAGAAGAGATGTAAGTGCCTGCCTCTCAATTCAGGACCAAGGAATGGACTTCAACAGAGCAATTTGGAGAGGGTAAGGTATTCTCCGGTGACTCAGACAGTAAAGAATCTGCCTGCAATGCAGGAGACCCAGGTTTGATCCTTGGGTCGGGAAGATCCCCTGAAGAAGGAAATGGCAACCCACTCCAGTATTCTTGCCTGGAGAAGCCCACAGACAGAGGAGCCTGGCTGGCTACACTCCATGGGGTCACAAAGAGTCAGACACGACTGAGGGACTAACACTTTCTTTCACTTTCAATGTATATACCCTACTCTTTGGGAAAGAACAACCTGGGTGTCCAACTTCACCTAGAAAGCTAAAGATCTAGAGATTCCCTGACTGGCTGCACTTTAAGCTAAGAAAAAGTGGGATAGAAGTGGGCAAAGAAGAGATAGTTACCATAGGTTTGAATGGGAGAATATATTTGCAAATGATATACCAGTAAGACATTAGTATCCAAAATACATGAATAACTCATACAACTCAACATCAGAAAAAAAATTTTTCTTAATAAGTGAATTAGAGGAGCTAAGATGGCGGAGGAATAGGACGGGGAGACCACTTTCTCCCCCCACAAATTCATCAAAAGAACATTTGAACACTGAGCAAACTCCACAAAACAACTTATGATCGCTAGCAGAGGACATCAGGCACCCAGAAAAGCAGCCCATTGTCTTCTAAAGGAGGTAGGACAAAATATAAAAGATAAAAAGAGAGACAAAAAAGTTAGGGATGGAGATCCGTCCCAGGAAGGGAGTCTTAATAGAGGAAGTTTCCAAACACCAGGAAACCCTCTCACCGACGGGTCTGGGGGAAGTTTTTGAATCTCGGAGGGCAACCTAACTGCGAGGAAAAATAAATAAAACCCACAGATTACATGCCTAAAAGCAACTCCCAGCAGAAAAATACCTCAGACGCTGGCATCTGCCACCAGCAAGTGGGGGCTGAACGGAGAGGAGTGGGCGGCATTGCTTAGGGTAAGGACCCGGCCCGAATGCCCTGAGGACAATCGGAGGGAGCTAACGTGAGATAGCAACTTAAACTGTGGGATAGCAAGAGAGAGAGAGAATTAACCTGCAAAAAGTCCTAACTGAAGACACTGCTGGCCCGTTCGCAGAACAAAGCACTGAGCAATACCAGAGAAGAGCTAGCCGGCTGAGGACTGGCCCATCCCCCGCTGGAGGCAGGAGGCAGGGGGAGGCGGCGCCAGCCAGAGCCAGAAAGGGGCAAACTCGGCCCCAGACGGCACCCCCTACCAAACTGCAAACAGGCTTCCAGTCTCTAACCAAAGACTTCCTGAGATTCTGGACGGTTAACATCCACCGGGAGGGTCGCAGCCAGAGATCAGCTCCCCAGAAGAGACACAAGGCGCACCTGACCAGCGTGCCCGGAAACTGAGGCTGGGACCACGGAAGGGATAAGGCGCACTGCACCTGAGGAGAGTGCGCTCCTCAAGCTCCTGGCTGCCTGAGTTGCCACAAAACGCAGGCCCAACTGAGTCTGCGCCTTTGTGGGGTGCCTGAAAACCTGAACCTGAGAGGCTTAGGCCTGGGAAGTACATGCAACTCAGGGCCCGCTCCCTGGAGAGAAGCCTGGAGCCTGAGCAGTGTAGACGGGGAAAGCACATATGCCATGAGAGGGGGCAAACCCAGTGTGGCCAGAACACTGCAAGTGCTCCCCACACACGCCAGTGACATTTGTCTGCAGTGCCCCTTCCTCCCCACAGCATGACTGAACAAGCGAACCTAAACAAGAGACCACCTCCACCCACTTGTGTCAGGGTGGAAATTAGACACTGTAGAGATCTGCAAACAGAAGTCAAATAAACAAAGCGAACCGCTTTAGAAGTGACAGGTGCAACAGATTAAAATCCCTGTAGTTAGCACTGACTACACTGGAAGGGGCCTATAGATATTGAGAAGCATAAACTGGAACAAGGAACTATTTGAAACTGAACTGAAACCACACTGCCCACAACAGCTCCAGAGAAATTCCTAGATATATTTTTACTATTATTATTTTTTTAATTAAAATTTTTTTCTTTTTTTAAAGTCCTCTATTACTCCTTAATTTTCATTTTTATAACCCACTGTAACCTTGCCAAAAAAAAAAAAAGACCCTGTTTTTAAAGTGAACTTCATATATATTTCTTAAATTTTTTTTGTGTGTGTTTTTTAATATTGTACTTTTAAGAGTCTAACCTCTACTCTAGATTTTTACTCTTTGTTTTTCAGTATTTGATATCAATATTGGACACTTAAGAATCCAACCTTCAGTACCCATTTTTACTCAGGAGTGTGATTACTGGTTTGATCACTCTCTCCCCCTTTTGACTCTCCTTTTTCTCCCCCAGATCACCTCCATTTCCTCCCTCCCCCTTCTCTTCTCAATCCAATTCTATGAATCTCTGTGGGTGTTCTGGGATGCAGAGAACACTTAGGGAACAGAGTACTGCCTAGATCTGTCTCTCTTCTCTGGAATCCTTCTTTTTCTCCTCCTGCTCACCTCTATCTCCTTCTTCCCTCTCCTCTTCTTCATGTAACTCTGTGAATCTCTCTGGTGTCCCTCACTGTGGAGAATCTTTTCACCATTAACCTAGAAATTTTATTATCAGTCCTGTATGGATGGAGAAGTCTTGAGGCTACTGGAAGAATAAGACTGAAATCCAGAGGCAAGAGGTTAAGCCCCAAACCTGAGAACACCAGAGAACTCCTGACTACAGGGAACATTAATTAATAAAAGGTCATCCAAAAGCCTCCATACCTACACTGAAATCAACCACCACCCAAGAGCCAATAAGTTCCAGAGCAAGACATACCACACAAATTCTCTAGCAAGACAGGAACATAGCCCTGAGCAGCAATAGACAGCTTGCCCAAAGTCACACCAGATCCATAGACCTATCTCAAAACTCACTACCAGACACTCCATTGCACTCCAGAGAGAAGAAATCCAGCTCCACCCACCAGAACACCAACGCAAGCTTCCCTAACCAGGAAACCTTAACAAGCCAATTGTCCAACCCCACCCACCGGGAGAAACCTCCACAAGAAAAAGGAACCACAGACTACCAGAATATAGAAAGGCCACCCCAAACACAGCAATCTAAATAAGATGAAAAGGCAGAGAAATAACCAGCAGGCAAAGGAACATGAAAAATGCCCACCAAGCCAAACAAAAGAGGAGGAGATAGGGAATCTACTTGAAAAAGAATTTAGAATAATGATTAAAAAAAAAAAAAATGATCCAAAATCCTGAAAACAAAATGGAGTTACAGATAAATAGCCTGGAGACAAGGATTGAAAAGATGCAAGAAATGTTTAACAAAGACCTAGAAGAAATAAAAAAGAGTCAATTAAAAATGAATAATGCAATAAATGAAATAAAAAAACACTCTGGAGGGAACCAACAGAGGAATAACAGAGGCAAAAGATAGGAAAGGGAGGTAGAAGACAAAATGGTGGAAATAAATGAAGCAGAGAGGAAAAAAGAATCAAAAGAAATGAGGACAACCTCAGGGACCTCTGGGACAATGTGAAACGCTCCAACATTCGAGTCATAGGAGTCCCAGAAGAAGAAGACAAAAAGAAAGGCCATAAGAAGATACTCGAGGAGATAATAGCTGAAAACTTTCCCAAAATGGGGAAGGAAATAATCACACAAGTCCAAGAAAACCAGAGAGTCCCAAACAAGATAAAACCAAGGTAAAACACCCCAAGACACATATTAATCAGATTAACCAAGATCAAACACAAAGAATAAATATTAAAAGCAGCAAGGGAGAAACAACAAATAACACACAAAGGGATTCCCATAAGGATAACAGATCATCTTTCAACAGAAACTTAACAAGGAAACACAAACTTTAAATGACACAATGGACCAGCAAGACCTATTTGATATCTGTAGGACATTTCACTCCAAGACAATCAATTTCACCTTTTTATCAAGTGCACACAGAACCTTCTCCAGAATAGATCACATCCTGGGCCATAAATCTAGCCTTGGTAAATTCAAAAAAATTGAAATCATTCCAGTCATCTTTTCTGACCACAATGCAGTAAGATTAGATCTCAGTTACAGGAAAAAAACGATTAAAAATTCCAACATATGGAGGATAAATAACACGCTTCTGAACAACCAACAAATCATAGAAGAAATCAAAAAAGAAATCAAAATATGCATAGAAATGAATAAAAATTAAAACACAACAACCCAAAACCTATGGGACACTGTAAAAGCAGTGCTAAGGAGATGGTTCATAGCAATACAGGCTTACCTCAAGAAACAAGAAAAAAGCCAAATAAATAACCTAACTCTACAACTAAAGCAAATAGAGAAGGAAGAAATGAAGAACCCCAGGGTTAGCAGAAGGAAAGAAATCTTAAAAATCAGTGCAGAAATAAATGCAAGAGAAACAAAAGAGACCATAGCAAAAATCAACAAAGTTAAAAGCTGGTTTTTTGAAAAGGTAAATAAAATTGACAAACCATTAGCCAGACTCATCAAGAAACAAAGGAAGAAGAAGCAAGTCAACAAAATTAGAAATGAAAATGGAGAGATCACAACAGACAACACTGAAATACAAAGGACCATAAGAGACTACTACCAGCAGTCTCTATGCCAATAAAATGAACAACTTGGAGGAAATGGACAAATTCTTAGAAAAGTATAACTTTCCAAAACTGAACCAGGAAGAAATAGAAGATTTTATCAGACCCATCACAAGCACAGAAATTGAAACTGTAATCAGAAATCTTCCAGCAAACAAAAGCCCAGGACCAGATGGCTTCACAGCTGAAATCTACCAAAAATTTAGAGAAGAGCTAACACCTATCTTACTCAAACTCTTCCAGAAAACTGCAGAAGAAGGTAAACTTCCAAGCTCATTCTATGAGGCCACCATCACCCCAATACCAAAACCAGACAGAGATGTCACAAAAAAAGAAAACTACAGGCCAATATCACTGATGAACATAGATGCAAAAATCCTTAACAAAATTCTAGCAAACAGAATCCAACAACATATTAAAAAGATCATACATCATGACCAAGTGGGCTTTATCCCAGGAATGCAAGGATTCTTTAATATCCACAAATCAATCAATGTAATACACCACATTAACAAATTGAAAGATAAAAACCATATGATTATCTCATCAGGTGCAGAAAAAGCCTTTGCAAAATTCAACATCTATTTATGATAAAAACTCTCCAGAAAGCAGAAATAGAAGGAACATACCTCAACATAATAAAAGCTATATATGACAAACCCACAGCAAACATTATCCTCAATGGTGAAAAACTGAAAGCATTTCCCCAAAAGGCAGGAACAAGACAAGGGTGCCTACTCTCACCACTATTAGTCAACATAGTTTTGGAAGTGTTGGCCACAGCAATCAGAGCAGAAAAAGAAATAAAATGAATCCAGATAGGAAAGGAAGAAGTAAAACTCTCACTGTTTGCAGATGACATGATCCTCTACATAGAAAACCCTAAAGACTCTACCAGAAAATTACTAGAGCTAATCAATGAATATAGTAAAGTTGCAGGATACAGAATTAACACACAGAAATCCCTTGCATTCCTATACACTAACAATGAGAAAACAGAAAGAGAAATTAAGGAAATAATATCATTCACCATTGCAACAAAAAGAATAAAATACTTAGGAGTATATCTATGTAAAGAAACAAAAGACTTATATATAGAAAACTATAAAACACCAATGAAAGAAATTAAAGAGGACACAAATAGATGGAGAAATATACCATGTTCATGGATTGGAAGAATCAATATTGTGAAAATGAGTATACTACCCAAAGCAATCTATAGATTCAGTGCAATCCCTATCAAGCTACCAACAGTATTTTTCACAGAACTAGAACAAATAATTTCACAGTTTGTATGTAAATACAAAAAAACCTCAAATAGCCAAAGCAATCTTGAGAAAGAAGAATGGAACTGGAGGAATCAACCTGCCTGACTTCAGTCTCTACTGCAAAGCCACAGTCATCAAGACAGTGTGGTACTGGCACAAAGACAGAAATATAGATCAATGGAACAAAATAGCCCAGAGAAAAATCAACGTACCTATGGACACCTTATCTTTGACAAAGGAGGCAAGGATATACAATGGAAAAAAGACAACCTCTTTAACAAGTGGTGCTGGGAAAACTGGTCAACCACTTGTAAAAGAAGGAAACTAGAACACTTTCTAACACCATACCCAAAAATAAACTCAAAATGGATTAAAGATCTAAATGTAAGACCAGAAACTATAAAACTCCTAGAGGATAATATAGGCAAAACACTCTCCGACATAAATCACAGCAAGATCCTCGATGACACACATCCCAGAATATTGGAAATAAAAGCAAAAATAAACAAATGGGACCTAATTAAACTTAAAAGCTTTTGCACAACAAAGGAAACTATAAGCAAGGTGAAAAGACAGCCTTCAGAATGGGAAAAAATAATAGCAAACAAAGCAACAGACAAAGGATTAATCTCAAAAATATATAAGCAACTCCTACAGCTCAATTCAAGAAAAACAAATGACCCAATCAAAAAATGGGCCAAAGAACTAAACAGACATTTCTCCAAAGAAGACATACAGATGGCTAACAAACACTTGAAAAGATGCTCAACATAACTCATTATCAGAGAAATGAAAATCAAAACCACAATGAGGTACCAGTACATGCCAGTCAGAGTGGCTGCTATCCAAAAGTCTACAAGCAATAAATGCTGGATAGGTTGTGGAGAAAAGGGAACCCTCTTACACTGTTGGTGGGAATGCAAACTAGTACAGCCACTATGGAGAACAGTGTGGAGATTCCTTAAAAAAAACTGGAAATGGAACTGCCATATGACCCAGCAATCCCACTCCTGGGCATACACACCGAGGAAACCAGATCTGAAAGAGACACGTGTACCCCAATGTTCATTGCAGCACAGACATGGAAGCTACCTAGATGCCCATCAGCAGATGAATGGATAAGAAAGCTATGGTACATATATACAATGGAATATTACTTAGCCATTAAAAAGAATACATTTCAATCAGCTCTAATGAGATGGATGAAACTGGAGCCCATTATACAGAGTGAAGTAAGCCAGAAAGATAAACACCAATATGTATACTAACGCATATATATGGAATTTTAAAAGATGGTAATGATAACCCAATATGCAAAACAGAAAAAGAGACACAGATGTACAGAACAGACTTTTGGACTCTGTGGGAGAAGGCGAGGGTGGGATGATCTGAGAATATAGCATTGAAACATGTATACTATTAAGTGTGAAACAGATCACCAGCCCAGGTTGGATGCATGAGACAAGTGCTCAGGGCTGGTGCACTGGGAAGACCCAGAGGGATGGGATGGGGAGGGAGGTGGGAGTGGGGCTCAGCATGGAGAACACATGTAAATCCATGACTGATTCATATCAATATATGGCAAAAACCACTACAATATTAGCCTCCAACTAATAAAAAGTAAAGTAATTAGCCTCCAACTAATAAAAATAAATAAATAAATAGGTGAATTATTCAGCAGTCTAGTGAGTAGGATGCTATACTTCCACTGCAGGGAGCACCAGTTCAATCCCTGGTCAGGGAACTAAGATCCTGTATGCTGTGTGGTGAAGAATAAAAAAAGCAGAAGGCCGAAATAGACAATTTTTCAAAGACGACATTGATGGTCAACAGGCACATGAAAAGATGTTCAATATAGCTAACCATCAGAGAAAAGCTAATCAAAACTATTATCCAATGAATTATCATCTCACACCTGCCAGAATGGTTATCATCAAAAGAAAAGTTGTTTATAAAAAAGCCCCTATAAAATTTAACTGGAGGAGGGCATGGCAACCCACTCCAGTATTCTTGCCTGGAGAATCCCCATGGACAGAGGAGCCTGGCAGGCTAGAGTCCATGGGGTCGCAAAGAGTTGGACACAACTGAGCGACTAAGCACACAGCACATAAAATTTAAAGAAGAGATATTTGCAGCTTGCAAACTCCTAGGTGATTGCACTTCATGGTACAAAACAAGCAAGTGTTTTAACTCTACATAATAGCCAGTCCCCTTCACCAAACACAGTGTAGAGTAAGAAAAATAGGAAACAGATGAGATTTATTATAAAATATCATGTGAAAACCTTATATACGATGTTATGTTGAAACATTTTTTGATAAAATGGAGGGTGGATATGTGGGAGTGAATATCAGAGAGAGATTACACCCAAATTATATGAGATAATAGCAAAACAGTAGTGACCCCTTATATGGATGAATAAGTCATTCACTCTAAAAATTTTCCAAACAGAATGGTATGGATTTCCTTTGCTGAGGGATGCACTGCAGGAAATTTTTGATAATATATCAACATCAACTATGCAATACTTAAAAACTTCACCTTCCCATTTCTTTCGCTCAAGAATAATCTGATTTTCTAGCATAGACTGGATTCCAGTTATTTATGTATTGCCAATATGTATACTATCATTCTAGTTGGTTTTGTTTTTCATTCTGAGACTCAAAATGACATGTTAGTAGAATGCATTGCTTGAAAGTGTAATTTCCTGTTAAAAACACAGGGATGCAAAAGTCTTTCTAATAAATCAAATAAATCTCTAAATAATTTTAATTAAACTGCTGAAACAGAGTCACAGAAGCAAAATCAATTGCAACTGCAATTTTGAACCAAATCAACTCCAATCCAATTACAAATTGACACAATCCTAAAAAATCTGAAGATATTTAAATTAGTTTCATGCCACTGAATTCTGGCTGCCTGACCAAAATTCTGAGACAGGATGTTGACAGCATTTCCTATATGCTGAGTGGACACAGATATTCCTGAATCAGTGATGAAAATTCACAAACTAACAAGAATACTATTTCTCCTCTTCAAATGACTCTTAATGCTTGTAAAATGTTAATTTTGGGTCATTTTTAGAAGTTTGGTTAGTTTTTTTAGACAAATTAGAACTGTATTCTTGCAAGTATGAAAGTAGAAAATAGAAACATGTGCATTTCTAAAATTTTTATAGGTTATCTAACACCAAGTCCCTATAAAATTTAAAAAGCCCTTATAAAGCCCCTATCTAAGCCCCTATCTAACACATCATAAAGGAAATCAGTCCTGAATATTCATTGGAAGGACTGATGTTGAAACTGAAGCTCCAATACTTTGGCCACCTGATGAGAAGGACTGACTCATTGGAAAAGACCCTGATGCCTGGAAAGATTGAAGTCAGGAGGAGAAGGGCACAACAGAAGATGAGATGGTTGGATGGCATCATGACTGGCTGGACATGAGTTTGAGCAAGCTCTGGGAGTTGGTGATGGACAGGGAAGACTGGCAAGCTGTAGTCCTTGGGGTCTCAAAAATCAGACATAACTGAGAGACTGGACTGAACTGAATACCAAGCCTCCTCTGCCCAGTGTAGACACAGGAGCTTCTTACTTAGTGGGAATGACTGGTTAGAGAGTAGGGGGAAAAGCTTTTTTTTTTTTTTCTGTCTTTTGTTTTGTTTATTTGTTGCCTTTAGCCAGCTGGAAATCTTGAATCAGATACTGTTTTTCTAGGTTTCAGTTGAAAGGATTGGAAACATTTTCTGTGTTACCTGCCAATTCTAATATGCAATTTATAGAACAAGGTAGAGAAAATTGGGGGGCTCCCATGGGGGTGCAGTGGTATAAAAATCCCTACGCCAATGTGGGAGATGCATGTTTGATCTCTGGCCTGGGAAGATACCCTGGAGAACGGAATGGCAACCCACTCCAGTATCCTTGCTTGGAAAACCCCATGGACAGATGAGCCTGGTGGGCTATGGTCCACAGAGTTGCAAAGAGTAGGACATAATTTAGTGACTGAACAAGAAGAAAAAATCTAGGAAAACTAAAGTAATAATTGGGAATATACAGAATTACAGGTATTATAGTTGGATGATGCAGGAGATTAGGTTGTTTACAGAGATGCTTATATGACTGGGACATTGCAACCATCCTTGGGTGAAAATTATTTTCTGAATGGACAGTCTATATTCTGCTGAGAAGATTTCAATCCATTTATCCCTGGAAGCACACAACTCAGGCACTATGTGGCAGAAGCAGGGACTTTGATCCATTACAGCTCTTTTTTTCATCACAGGCTAAGAACTCACCTAACAAGGTTGTCTGGGTAGCATGTGTTGTGTTTCAAGGCATGATTAATCTGCCTCCAGCTGAGAGATTTCTGGTTGCAACATCTTCTGAGCTGTTTCAAACAGATCATGTTCCATTGACAGCTGTTTCTGAAAGAAGCTGAAATCTATCTGAAGCTCCCAGGATTTGAAGACAGATCCTCGGACATTTCAGAGATTGGGTAATGAGTATTTATTTATTTGCAGAGCCTGGATCATTTCAATGAGACATGGGAAATATTTGGAGGTACAGAATTTTAATTGTTGGTAGGGAATATTGTATATTGATAGCAAAAGACAGCAAGAATAAAACATGGCCACACCTAATGGAGAAGGTAGACTGCAGTTTTCTAGACACATTAGGGTGAGTTTTCGCTTTCAGAAAGCTGTAGCATTTACAAAGCAGGCATTGTTATTTTTGAAACTCAAAGAAAGGTGATATGACAAATTTTTACCTGGAAATGTTAGTGACTGATATTTTTAAGAATTTAAGAGATCTTTCCCTGGGGGTGTGCATCTAGAGGTTTGGGAAGTAATATTTAAATAATATCTTAAAAACTGTTCAGCATTTTCAAAGAGCCCACTTATTGTCTCCTTCTGAAGGCCTTGAACCCGAATACTCTTTCTTGTGAGTAGGGTCATCTGTAGGGAAATGTGGGACCAAAAGATTGATAGAAGTCACTGTACTAAGTCATATGCCTGCTTCTGGACATTATGAACACCCTTCTAAGAGTTTTTGAAGGTCCTGCCACTTTTTGCTGCTGCTTCATAATGAATAGCCTTGTTGAATGAGTGAAAAAGTGGTTTATATTAATGTTCATGTTAAGAGTATATTCTCCTTCAGTCCTCAAGATTACAGACCTGCATTCAAAGCTAGGGAGATGAAGATGAGCCAATTTGATGGACTAATATCCCCCCCAAGCATTGAGAGATTGAATGATTGTCCTTTATTTCTATATATCAAAGTCAGAAGGTTGTTTTGTTTGTTTGTTTTTACAATATACTTATTCTTTATTTTCTGTTTCTAGAATTAAGAAAGAAGTTCTTACCAGGTTTTCCTCTTATTTGAGATATATATATATATAATCATTTATCTATCAAATAAATAATCATGGCAATACATTCCACACTTCAAGCAGGAAATATGACGATAGTTCTTTCCTCCACAGCTCCTCCGTGCTTGTTAGCTCAGCTGGTAAAGAACCCACCTGCAATGCAGAAGACCCCAGTTCGATTCCTGGGTGGGGAAGATTGCTAGAGCAGGGATAGTCTACCCACTCCAGTATTCTTGGGCTTCCCTGGTGGCTCAGCTGGTAAAGAATCCGCCTGAAGAGTAGGAGACCTGGGTTTGATCCCTGGGTTAGGAAGATCCCCCGGAGAAGGGAACAGCTACCCACTTCAATATTCTGGCCTGAAGAATTCCATACTACCCATGGAATTCCATGGACATGGGGTCACAAAGAGTCAGACATGACTGAGTAACTTTCACATTTCACTTAACAGCTCCTCCTTGGTTATTTATTTTATTATTTTAGATTTTGCGGCATCAATCTTTCAGAGGCTACTTTGCCAAGTAGAACAAGTGCTTCATTCTACATATTGTAAAAGAGCCATGAAAATATATGTTGTTTAATTTTCTTTTCTCTTTTGTGTTTGCTCTTCCCATTCACTCTAAAACTCCTTTCTCTTCTGTTGCCTTTGGTGTTGGAGCACAGAGCTATTAGCCTCTCCACCCTAATTAAAGATCTTGTCACAGTTGCCTAGTCCTTCTTCCTTTGACAGAAAGGTTCTTAATCCTCAAATCTGAAATTTGCAGGCCTAGACGTATGATTGTGCAATGATTTCCTTTCTTTCACTTGTTAATAACCTCATTAGTCTTTCTGATTCATCAAGTCTTTCACTCTATGGGAGGGGAATTCAAAAATAGAGAACAAATTTAGACTTAGATTCTGTTTAACTTTACTCCCAATGGTTGTGTAACCTTATGAGTCACTATACTTTGGTAAGAGATGAGAATATCAGATTTTTGTGACGATTGCTGAGATAAAGGCAAAACAGAATCTAACTTTTTATAAACACAATGATAGCAAATCCACCTACAATGCAGGAGATCCAGGTTATATCCCTGGATGGGAAAGATCCCCTGGAGAAGGGAATGGCTACCCACTCCAGTATTCTTGCCTGAAGAATTCCATGGACAGAGGAGCCTGGTGGTCTACAGTCCAGGTGGTCATAAAGAGTCGAACACGACTGAATGACTAACACTTCAATCAGTATCAGATTGAAAATGTCAAATAGAAAGGGAAATTGTGTCAGATTCAAAATATTTTAATTGATGGACAGTGGGCTTCTGGCAAATTCAGTTATTTATGTCGTTGACAAAAATCTCATAGTAAAGAAAAACTGGGGAACTGTGAAACAGTTATTACAAGGTGGAAATACTAAAACTTGTGGACTTTGCCCCACAAGAAGACTTTTAGAGCCTTTATTCAGAGCTCACTGCATTTAAATTTATAGCTAATTATTTTTAAGTGTCTTTATTCAGTATAAGTACATTATTATTATATTTTATATCATAAATATTCATTATAATAAACATCTTAGTACATTTTAATTTCAAGAATAACTCAAACTAATAAAGTCATTGAGGAAAATACATAACCAAGAAGCAAATTAGTATAAGAGGGAATACTTTTAATCTAGTACTTGAATATAACCATAACCATTTTGCAGTAATCCTTTCAGAATTTCCAAATATCATACTTTTATGGTTTGTTTATTTGTTTGAGATATTAAAGAAATAAGATTGCAGTTGCTTAAAATTTGGTATTGTTTCTATAGGCCCAAACAACTTTTGCAAAACTCTATAAATGTTAACGTATTTTTAGGCTGATGTATGAAAAATATTTATCATAATTTTAAATAGTTACAAAGACTGTGTCTCATAAATATTGCAGTTTAAATTGAAATTATTATAAAATTATTAAAATATATTCAACAGAATAGTTTTTTGATATCTAAAATCATCCATTAAAATACTTTATTTAATGGATTAAATTTTATATTTTATTTTCTTATTGAATTCATATTTCCATCCTAGTTTTTTAACAGATGTTTTACATATTTCCATAAATATATATCCTAGTGGCATTTATTTATATGCTTAAAAATTATTTTATTGATCAATGATCCTTCTTCTCTAGGACTAAAAAGTGAATATACATTAAAATTTAAGCTGTTTTCACTTGAGTATAAAGTTGCATATTCCTTTTAATTTTTAAATGATTTATCATTGTAAATTTAAGTAGAATTCATTTGGTCAAAGGATAATAAATATATTAAAAGTTCCATGAATAATTATTAAGTCTTAAAATCAAATTTTAATAGCAATGATTCTCTTACTGATGTTAATGGAACTTTTCCTTTTAATTCATACACCCAGTGAAAATTATTATTTATTCACAAGTGACAAAAATTTTAAATCAATTCCTTTCCATTTATTCGATAAATGTAAGTACTGGAAAACCATGTTTACCTAATACCATTAAACTCTTTTAACTTTTTGAAGCTCCATATCACAAATCATACTGATGCATCTACAAAAAGTGATTTTTAATGATTTACCTCCTAACAACTCAAGTAGATCCTTTTTCAATTTTTTGAAAGCAAAGGATTTGAAACCGCATGATTTGTGGAGGTTAATTGCTTTTGAAAAAGGATTGATGCTTTATTAAACTCTCCCTTTCCTAATACCAGTGTCAATATTGTGAAGTTAGGGGCCCCAATATCCTTTGTTAGGGGCCCCAGTTTTTTTTTTTTTAACAATCTCAGATAATTCATCATAGTTAAGAATTTAAGAGAGGAGAGAGTTACACATTTCCTTTGTAGCATTAGAAAATGAGAATCTCATTGAAGTTAGAAATCTCAGGCCATAACAATCTTAGGAGAGAATATATATAACAGTGAAAGACCTAGGTTTTGATTTTTTTAAAAACTGTTTAATTGTCTATGTATCTCTTGGAAAATCCTTGCATACCCTAACATGAAATCTGTAATCTTTCCTCCCAACAGTAATTTTTTCCCCATTTAACATAATATTCCACGTATGTTTTCTCATTATTTTGCAGTCCTTGTACACATTTTATAGCAGCTTCCCTGGGGGCTCAGACAGTAAAGAATCCAACTGCAATGGGGGGAGACCCAGTTTTGATCCCTGGGTAGAGATGCACTGGAGAAGGAAATGGCTACCCACTCCAGTATTCTTGCCTGGAGAATTCCATGGACAGAGGAGCAAGGTGGGCTACAGTCTATGGGGTCGCAAAGATTAAGACACTGAGCAACTAACACTTTCACTTTCATATACATTTTAATGGATAGATCTAAAAAATTTCACTAGTATTATAGTTTAAGCATCGCTTTATAATTTAAATGGTTTTCATTTTTTAAGATAAATAACAAGCATAAAAGCAATTTTGTAAAAAGAAATCTCCTCTGCATTCAAATATGAGAATTGTCCTCTTAGTATAAGTTTATAGAGCAGATGTTCTGGATATAAGATAAGAATTTTCTTTAAAATTCCATAAATATAAAAATACAGATTTTAATTTTTCTCCAAATTTTAATAATTTATTTCTCAAATATTAAATAGGATATTTACCACTGTAGCCATTGGGTCTGAAATTTGTTTTTTCAAAACAGATTTAACTTCTTAATATATACAAGGCTAGTCAAATGTTCTATTTCTACCTGAAACAGCTTTCCTTTGATTAGTCTTGCTATTGTTTATCAGTTTTATTTAGCTTTCCAAATTATTGATCCATCTCTTGTGGCCTAGGCCTGCAGCCGCTTGAAGCAGGATTTTGGTTCCTAACCAGAGATTAAAGTCAGGTGGCAGAGTGAGAGGCCTGAATAATAGCCACTAGACCATCAGGGACCAGTGACCAGTGACAAGGCCCTGGCCCACATTTTGCAGAAATGAATTCCCACAAAGATTGAAACTAGTGAAACAAGTAAAGTGTTTATTAGGGGAAAAAAGATTTCGTGTGGATAGGCACAGAGGCAGGCTCAGAGAGAGAATGACATCCTCATGGTGGTTAAATCACTTATATGGGCATTTCTTCCCAATTTCCTTTGGTCAATCATTTTGCTTTGCCTGGTTCTGAGTCCATATTTGGTATATCTCAGGCTCCTCCTGTGTGCTCGCGCATGTTTCAGCCAGGATGGATCTAGCAAAGAGGTTTATGAGTAGCTTGGCATCACTCCCCTTCTGACTTCCAAGGAGCAGACAGGTCGGGAAGGTCTCCGTGGCTTTGAGAATGATAAATATGTGGTCTCTTATCTTTTATCTGGGCAGGGCTTAGCCTCCTTTCTCTCTCCTGCTATCTTCATTTTGGAGTATCGGTCCACAGGAAAGGAACTCCAGCTGCTCACCCTGGGAGGACCATCTGTCTCATGCTTGATGACCATCTCTGACTTTGTTAATTTTCTCTAATACTCTCTTCTTTATTTTATTGATAATTGCTTTTTCCCTGTCTACTCACTTTTTGTGTGTCTGTGTGTGCCTGTGTGCTCAGTTGGGTTAGACTCCTTGCAACTCTCACCAACCAGCCTCCTTTGTCGATGGAATTTTCCAGGCAAGAATACTTGAGTGGGTTGCTATTTCCTACTCCAAGAGGTTTCCTTGACTCAGGGATGAAAACTGCACCTCCTAAGTCTCCTGTATTGACAGGCGGATTCTTTCACTTTGGGCTTAATATAATTTTCTTTTTCTACTTAATAAAGTAAAAATTTGAATTACTGATTATAAACCTTTCTCTTTCCTAATAAAGTTAAATATTAACTTTCTAAGTACTACTTTGGCAGCATCCCTGGTTTTGATTAGTAGTGTTTTAATTACCCATCAATTATACATTTTTTCTAATTTTCCTTTTTAATTTTTCAGCTGTGTGGTCTTTAGACCTGTTTTGCAAATGTCAATTAGATCAATTTAGCTATAGTAGCATTCAGATTTTCTGTATCAGTACTGATGTTCTGTCTGCTTTTTCTATCAAATACTGAAAGACGAATGTTGAAATATACAACTACAAAACTGAATTCCCTTGGTTCCATCAGGTTTTTTTCTTTTGCATTCCTAAGTTTTGTTAGTAGGTTGTTGTTGTTTAGTCACATGGTTGTATCCAACTCTTTTGCAACCCCATGAACTGTAGTCCATCAGACTCCTCTGTCCGTGGGATTTCCCAGGCAAGAGTACTGCAGTGGGTTGCCATTTCCTCCTCCAGGGGATCTTCCGGACCCAGGGATTGAAACCACCTCTCCCGCCCCTGCAAGTCTTCTGCATCGCAGGCAGATTCTTTACTGCTGAGTCATGGAGGAAGCTCTCTATTATTAGGCACCTCCACATGTAGGGTTGTTTTGTTGTTCTGATGAACTGACTTCTGTCTTCCAGGTGAATAAACACTATGAGTATTCTTCTTTATCTCAAACAATACTCTTTGTCTTGAAGGTCTGCTATGTCTGATATTATTATACCCATGTAGCCATGCCAGGTTTCATATGCTTATTCCTACATGGCATACTTCTTTATTTATTTTAATTTTAACCTATTTTTCTGTATATTTAAAGTGTGTCTCCTGTGCAAAGCTTGTAGTTGGGCTTTGCTTTTCTATCCAGCCTGACAAGTTCTGTCTTTTAATTAGAATATTCTGTGCATTAATATTTAATATAATTTCTGGTACATTTTGGTTTGTCTGCCATCTTTTCCATTTGTTTTCCGTTGTCATTTTTCTCTCTCTCTGTCTCTGTTTGTGTGTCTCTCTCTCTTTCCTTCTTTCTTTCAGTTCATGTTTATCTATTTATCCCTTTTCTGCCTTTTTCTCAGATGATTGAAGATTTTTTAGCATTCTGTTTTGATTCTTCTTGGAGAAGGAAATGGCAACCCACTCCAGTATTCTTGCCTGGAGAATCCCATGGATGGAGGAGCCTGGTGGGCTACAGTCCATGGGGTCACAAAGAGTCGGATACAACTGAACGACTTCACTTCACTTGATTCTTCTATTGGCTTTGTAAAATATACCTGCTTCTGAGTGGTATTAATAATACTGTACCCTATTGCCTGATATCTGAAAATAATTGACTTCTATCTATCTATGGGACTAGTCTTTTTTTTTTCTTTTTTATTTATTTATTTATTTATTTTTTATTAGTTGGAGGCTAATTACTTCACAACATTTCAGTGGGTTTTGTCGGGACTAGTCTTTTATGGGTTACTGTAGCATGATTGGAAAAGTTCAAGTCTTTCATTGTGATTTCTTGAATGGAAATTTGACATGAGAAAATGAATTTTATACAAATCAATCTGTCAGCAACATACATAATGATTTGAGTCATAAAGACTAATAAAAGCCCAACCAGGATCCCAGTAAAATAATACAGGTATTTGAAATGAAGTTGTGGGCTAGAGAGGTAGTGGAAGTAACTGAAAATAGTTTTGAAAGAATAATAGCAAAAATGAAAATCTGAGCAAAGTTTTGAAGAAGAGTTTTTAAAAGTTTGAAGGAAGAACATTATTACTTAGTTAAAGATTGCAGCTAGGGTTTGAAGAAGCCATAGAATATAAGAAAATGTCTAAGATTCCAGCTTTCAGGATGAAGGGGGAAAAGAGTCTAAAATTGAGGGGACAAAAGAGGAATTGAGAAAGAAAAAAAAGAGGGTGATTTCATTTGGAAACATGCTGGATTAAAGATTTAAAAAAGAAAAAGTGGATACATCCTGAACTCTCAAGGAAACATGGAATTAGACCTCAGATGAGTGGTCAGGGTAGGTTGTATGGATTTGGATTTCCTTCTCACCTAGAATAAATGAAAGCACATGGTTAGGGAGAGAATGGGTATGGGACAAGGAAGAGTGAGTAGTGGACAGAATACATGATGCCATTGAATCAGGGGGAATTGGGACGACCAGTGGATGTGGCTAGAAAATGATGGAGCTGGAAATTAGGACACCTAGTGAAGAAAAGGATGAATTATGAGGAAGACACCAGGAGGAATCTCACAGGTGGTTTTGATTGTGAGATTTGTCAGTTCGTTTTAATAGTAAACACAGGAGAAAGCTCTCAAGGCTTCTGCTAAGTATATGGTTATCGACACTGGATTTCTTGGAAAGTCTCTCTACCACCTTCCAGGAAAAGGCATTCATTTTTACCCTTGGATCTTTCTAAAGAGAAGGTGCATGCTGCCTTATATTATTGAATTTTGTAATTTTTCATAATTTAAACATGATGCATTTAACATTAGCACCTTGGACCCTCACAATAGCCTAAAGAGATAGGCTGCACAGAGCATATGTTTTCTGCCTTGAGTGTTGTCCCAGATAGGAAAAGAAAAGTCCAAGATGTTTTTTGTCTTCCTACTCTTCCAAAGTTCTTTCATTAGCCCCTGGTACATCTCATAATTCTACAATATGATAGAGAAAAGTATAATAAACTTTCCCCACACTGTGCATAGCTGGTGAAATAAGGATGTATTATCTGATGACAGAATAAATATAAACAAATGCTTCCTTGACATATACTAATATTTCACTGGAACATATACAGAGATACATAGGTCAAGGGTCATTTGAAATAACTGGGAGTTTTGTATACTAACCACTAAACATTGGAAAATTGCTTAAACATAGACAATTTTAAGATAGGAAGTTAAAAAAAAAAACCATAAAACCAGCACCCAGATTGCCTAGAAGTGTTAATATAGAATTCTTTCTTTCTTGAGCTTCTCGCCTATTGTCTCTCTTTTGGGGCAGGAAGAATGCTCTTTCTGTGTATTGTTTGTCTGGATTACAATTATAAGTAACACTGATTCATTATAAATTTGTATCTTTTACCATTTAGTCCAAATAATTATCCATGATATGATCACTTTCTTCCTCCCACTTTCTCTTCCTACATCTCTTTTCTCATCCTTCTCAGTTCATTAATTAATAAAAGATGAAAGAGAAAAGTATGCTATCATTGACAACAGGAGTGATATGCCATCACTTATAACAGTAGTTTCTTACTAATATTATACTTGGTATATATATACGTGCATGCTAAGTTGCTTCAATCATGTCTGACCCTTCATGACTCTATGGACTGTAGCCTGCCAGGCTCCTCCATCCATGGGATTCAATTCCAGGCAACGATACTGGAGTGGGTTGCCATGCCTTCCTCCAGGGGATCTTTCAAACCCAGGGATCGAGCCTACATCTCTTACATCTCCTGCATTGGCAGGTGGGTCCTTTACCACTAGTGCCACCTGGTATATACATATAAACATACATATACATATAAACATACATATACATAAACATAATTTTCATCACAACTGTCACCTCTCCCTTGGGCTTTGAGAATGCCACAAATTTAAGTTACATTTTATTGTGCTTGTAAACACAGGCTTTCTCTTGTTATTTTTATTTGATTGCCAAGCAACATGCATACACAGAGTTTCATATTTCTTGTCCCTATCTCATTTTCAATTCTGTTGATGATAAGAATTTTACACTCAAATCTGTTATCAGAATTATTCCTCTCTTCAAATCTTCTACAAAGTTACACTGTGCCCAGATTTTCCGTTGTTATTCAGTCGCTAAGTCGTGTCTGACTCCTTGAGACCCCATGGAGTGCAGCATGCCAGGCTTCCCTGTCCTTCACTGTCTCCTGGATTTTGCTCAAACTCAAGTCCACTGAGTCAGTAATGCCAACCAATTAACTCATGCTCTGCTGCCCCCTTCTCCTCCTTCCCTCAAACTTTCCCAGCATCAAGGTTTTGCCCAATGAGTCGGCTCTTTGCATCAGATAGCCAAAGTATTGGAGCTTCAACATCAGCATCAGTCCTTCCAATGAATATTCCGAGTTGATTTTCTTTAGGATTGACTGGTTTGATCTCTTTGTTGTCCAAGAGACTCTTGACAGTCTTCTCCAGCACAATTCAAAATCACCGATTCTTTAGTGCTCAGCGTTCTTTGGTAGCTAAGATGGTAAAGAATCTGCCTGCAATGTGGGAGACCTGGATTTGATCCCTGGGTCAGGAATATCCCCTGGAGAAGAGAGTGGAAACCCACTCCAGTATTCTTACCTAGAGAATTCCATGGACAGAGGAGCCTGGGTGAGATACAGTCCATGGGACTGCAAAGAGTCAGACATGACTGAGCGACTAACACTTTCACTTTCGGCCTTCTTTATGGTCCAAATCTCACATCCGTACATGGCTACTGGAAAAACTATGGTTTTGACATACAGATCTTTGTTGGCAAAGTGATGTCTCTGCTTTTTGCTTCATTGTCTAGGTTTGCCATGGCTTTTCTTCCAAGGAGCAAGCATCTGTTAATTTTGAGGCTGCAGTCACCATCTGCAGTGATTTTGGAGCCCAAGAAAATAAAGCCTGTCACTGTTTCCATTATTTCCCCATTATTTGCCATGAAGTGATGGGACTGGATGCTATGATCTTCATTTTGGGAATGTTGAGTTTTAAGCCAGCTTTTTCCACTCTCCTTTTTCACCCTCATGAAGAGGTTCTGTAGTTCCTCTTTATTTTCTGCCATTAAAGTGGTATCATCTGCATTATGAGGTTGTTGATATTTCTCCCAGCAATCTTGATTCCAGCTTGTGCTTCATCCAGCCCAGCATTTCACATGATGCACTCTGCATATGTTAAGACACCTCTTAATACTTTGAGAGATTTTCACTATAGAATAATTTTATAAGAAAAGGCAAAATTCAGTGAAAAGAACATGGAGTAAATAGACCTTGTTCAAATCCTAAATTGGCATTTTCTACTTGTGGACAAAGAATAATTTATGATGATTAAGCATATACATGCTCAATAAATGGCTTAAAATTATATATTAAATATTTAATAACAGGTATTTTATAGAGTAAAAATTAAGAATTCTTGGTGAAAGTTATAAACAGAAATTTTTTAAATTAATTAATTTATTTTAATTTGAGGCTAATTACTTTACAATATTGTAGTGGTTTTTACCATACATTGACATGAATCAACCATGGGTGTACATGTGTCCCCCATCCTGAAACCACTCCCACCTCCTCCCTATCCCATCCCTCAGGGTTATCTCAGTGCACCAGCTTTGAGTGCCCAGTGTCATGCATTGAGCTTGGACTGGTGATCTATTTCACATATGGTAATATACGTGTTTCAGTGCTATTCTCCCAAATCATCCCACCCTCATCCTCTTCCACAGAGTCCAAAAGTCTGTAATTTATATCTGTGTCTCTTTTGCTGTCTTGCATATAGGATCATTGTTACCATCTTTCTAAATTCCATATATATGTATTAATATGCTGTATTCGGTGTTCTTCTTCTTCACTCTGTATAATAGGCTCCAGTTTCATCCACCTCATTAGAACCTAATCAAATGCATTCTTTTTTAATAGCTAAGTAATATTCCATCGTGTGTATGTACCACAGCTTTCTTATCCATTCGATGGGCATCTAGGTTGCTTCCATGTCCTAGCTATTGTAAACAGTGCTGTGATGAACATTGGGGTACACATGTCTCTTTCAATCCTGGTTTCCCTGGTGTGGATGCCCAGCAGTGGGATTGCTGGGTTGTATGGCAGTTTTCTTTCCAGCTTTTTAAGGAATCTCCACATGGTTCTCCATACTGGCTGTGCTAATTTTCACTCCCACCAACAGTGTAAGAGGGTTCCCTTTTCTCCACACCCTCTCCAACATTTATTTCTTATAGACTTTTGGATAGCAGCCATTCTGATTGCTATGAGATGGTACTTCATTGTGGTTTTGATTTGCATTTCTCTGATAATGAGTGCTGTTGAGCATCTTTTCATGTGTTTGTTAGCCATCTGTATGTCTTCTTTGGAGAGATATCTGTTTAGTTCTTTGGCCCATTTTTTGATTGGGTCATTTATTTTTCTGGTATTGAGCTGGGAGCTGCTTGCATATTTTTGAGATTACGTCAGTTGCTTCTTTTGCTATTATTTTCTATCATTCTGAAGGCTGTCTTTTCACCTTGCTTATAATTTCCTTTGTTGTGCAAAAGCTTTTAAGTTTAATCAGGTCCCATTTGTTTATTTTTGCTTTTATTTCCGTTACTCTAGGAGGTGGGTCATAGAGACTCCTGCTGTGATTTATGTCAGGGAGTCTTTTTCCTTTGTTTTCCTCTAGGAGTTTTATAGTTTCTGGTCTTGCATTTAAGTCTTTAATCCATTTTGAGTTTATTTTTGTGTATGGTGTTAGAAAGTGTTCTAGTTTCATACTTTCACAGGTGGTTGACCGGTTTCTCCAGCACCACTTGTTAAAGAGATTGTCTTTTCTCCACTGTATATTCTTGCCTCCTTTGTCAAAGATAAGGTGTCCATAGGTGCATGAATTTATCTCTGGGCTTTCTATTTTGTTCCATTTATCTATATGTCTGTCTTTGTGCCAACACCATACTGTCTTGATGACTGTAGCTTTGTAGTATAGTCTGAAGTCAGGCAGGTTGATCCCTCCACTTTCATTCTTCCTTCTCAAGATTGCTTTGGCTATTCGAGGTTCTTTGTATTTCCATACAAATTGTGAAATTATTTGTTCTAGTTCTGTGAAAAATACTGTTGGTAGCTTGATAGGGATTGCCTTGAATCTATAGATTGCTTTGGATAGTATACTTATTTTCTCTATATTGATTCTTCTGATCCATGAACATGGTATATTTCTCAATCTATTTGTGTCATCTTTGATTTCCTTCATCAGTGTTTTATAGTTTTCTATATATAGGTCTTTTCTTTTTTAGGTAGATTTATTCCTAAGTATTTTACTCTTTCATCCCAATGGTGAATGGCATTTTCATAATTTTCATCAGTGTTTTATAGTTTTCTATATATAGGTCTTTTCTTTTTTAGGTAGATTTATTCCTAAGTATTTTACTCTTCCATAGTTTTCATCAGTGTTTTATAGTTTTTTATATATAGGTCTTTTCTTTTTTAGATAGATTTATTCCTAAGTATTTTATTCTTTTCGTCACAATGGTGAATGGAATTGCTTCCTTAATTTCTCTTTCTGTTTTCTCATTGTTAGTGTATAGCAATACAAGGGATTTCTGTATATTAATTTTATCCTGCAACTTTGCTATATTTATTGATTAGCTCTAGTAATTTTCTGGTGGTGTCTTTAGGGTTTTCTATGTAGAGGATCATATTATCTGCAAACAGTGAGGGTTTTACTTCTTTTTTTCCAATCTGGATTTCTCTTATTTCTTTTTATTCTCTGATTGATGTGGCTAAAACTTCCACAACTATGTTGAATAGTAGTGGTGAGAGTGGACACCCTTGTCTTGTTCCTGACGTTAGAGGAAATGCTTTCAATTTTTCACCATTGAGGATAATGTTTGCTGTGGGTTTATCATATATGGTTTTATTATGTTGAGTTATGTTCCTTCTATGCCTGCTTTCTGGAGGGTTTTTATCATAAATGGATGTTGAATTTTATCAAAGGCTTTCTCCGCATCTATTGAGATAATCATATGGTTTTTATCTCTCAGTTTGTTAACGTGGTGTATCACATTGATTGTTTTGCAAATATTGAAGAATCCTTGCAACTCTTGGTTAAAGTCCACTTGGTCATGATGTATGATCTTTTTAATATGTTGTTGGATTCTGTTTGCTAGAATTTTGTTGAGGATTTTTGCATCTATGTTCATCAGTGATATTGACCTGTAGTTTTCTTTTTTTGTGGCATCTTTGTCTGGTTTTGGTATTAGGGTGATAGCAGCCTCATAGAATGCGTTTAGCAGTTTATCTTCCTCTGCAGTTTTTTGGAAGTGTTTGAGTAGGATAGGTGTTAGCTCTTCTCTAAATTTTTGGTAGAATTCACCTATGAAGCTGTCTGGTTCTGGGCTTTTGATTGTTGGAAGATTTTTGATTACAGTTTCAATTTTCATGCTTGTCTGCAAACGGAAATTTTCAACAGCTTTGACATGTTCTTATTTGAAAAGAGATGTTAGTACATTATAACCTGTCATTTACTCACAACCCAGTTCAAAGAGTTATATCATATGTAGCATGAGCAAGGGTAGAGAAATGAAAGATATAAAAGTTTAAATACAGGTACAATATAAAATATGGTTCTTACCTTTAAGAAGTTATGGACTAGTTTCACAGCCAAGACTTACACATCTGAAGCAATCCCTGAATAGTAGAAGGCATGTTGTAATAATAGCTACTATTTATTAAGTGCCAAACTCTGTTAGATATTTTATAGACATGATTTGTCATCTTAGTTATCATTTACCCCATTTATCATCTTAAACTAATCTTCCCAGGAAACTAAGTTTCAGGGAGGTTACATTGGCTAGCACAGCTAATAGTCATAGCCAATACTTAGGGAGTGCCTAAAATGTGTGGCTTCAGTGGGGACACAATAATGGATGTTAGATAGAGCACAGGATCTGTGGCTGATGACTAGTTCTACTATCTGTAGTCACAGATCTGAGATCGAGTTCTCATGGCCTCCAGACCCTCTAAAGCACAGATCTAGAATTTTAACTGAAAAAATTTCACAAAGCACTCAGGACTCATCATTGCCTTTATTTTACTATTGAGCTGGCTGAGATTCATCAAAGAACCATACAGAGAAACTGGCCTTTGTGTGCTTTCAGAAACAAAGCTTGTTTAGAGCTACCTGTGGAGTCTTAATATCTGTATAATCTGGCTAACTTTCACCTCCACTTCTGCAACATCATTGAGGGTTGGAGTGGGGATTTATTGAAAACACTGTCCAAGCATCAGCATAATCCCTGGTTACTTGTTTGTTGATAAGCTGACAGTGACTATAACTGAACAATGAGAAAAGTAGAATAAAAGTCTTCATTATTTCCTTTCTTGAGTAATTGCTATCCTTGGTTTCATCATCATTGTATCTGTCAGTGCAAACTGCATGGCTTATGAGAACGACCTATATAACCCACATGCATTTGACATAAAATAGTCAAGCCCATATGAAGCAGAAAATACACCAACAATTTTTTTGGAAGTCTCAAAGTTCTCCCTGGCACTGTAACAAGAAAGAGAGAAAGAAAGCAATTATTAGAGAAAGGAGATTTTGAACATTGGAGGAGAGTCTTACCATTCTTGGTGTTATCATTTTTAAAACCACTTTCATTAAGTCTCTCACCACAGTCATGGGGGGCATCTGCCTACAGGAAAGTTTTCAAAGATGAGGTTCCAGTTTTTGGTTACATGCAACGTTTTAGCCTCCCCTTCATCACAGTGTATGTGTTAGTGCTGATTGCTCAGTCATGTCCAACTCTTTGTGACTCCATGGACCCTGCCAGGCTCCTCTGTCCATGGAATTCTCCAGGCAAGAATACTGGAGAGGGTAGCCATTCCCTTGTCATCAGAGTGTACAATGAAGAGAAAAAGAAAAAATATCAAACAAGGACTTCCTAAAGTTTTCCCTAGAAAATTTGGGTCAAGTTATGTTTAATTGATGTCATTCAAATGATAAAATTCTAGAGCAAATAAGGCTATGGAAAAATAAAAAGTTAAATGAAATCTTGATTGCAGAACCATACTGAGTCTTAATTATGATATTTTAAGTTAAGACTCTCCAACAGTCACGTATATAGCATATATATACACACATATAGAGAGAGTCTAAAAACATATATTTATGTCTATATATTTTAACATTTTCCAAGAGTTGATTTTAAAAATAGCATTTTGCTATTAAAATGGAAGTCACTTTTACAGCAAAGCAACATGAATGCTTTAGAGTAACAGATCAATATAATCTGTGCAGATTATATTGTCTCCACATAAAATAAAATAAAAATTTTATTCATAAAATAAAATATGAAAATAATAAATATAATCTATGTTGATTTAGTCAGGGTTCTTGAGGCTAAAGGTTTTATGTTTAAGGATTAAAAGTTCCCTGGAATTTACAATGTCTTCTCTCTTATTAGTCAAACATTATAATGTCTTCTCTCTTCTTAGTCCTACATGGAATCAGCAGGAGGTCAATGCAGGACACAGTCATCAGGAAGCTATCCTAGAAACGGGTCAAAGAAATTAGAGGATTGTTGCAGTATCATTAAGGAGAAGAAAATAAGGTAGATTTACCCAACAATTGCACTAAATATTGTGAGACTCACATTATGCAGAGCATGTAAACATATGCCCAGAAAACACATGTAAGCACAGCCCTGGTGAGAAGTACCTGCAGAAAGGCTGTTTGGTTAGGACCTGCTAGTTCTTATAAAGACATAACACAAAGACACCTGCTGCCTGGGTGTATCACCCTCCCATACCCAGATCCAACACACAGAAGAACAAAACAAAGGCAGCTGAATGGGCCTTCCTTAGGTCATGGCTGCAAAATACAGTCTGTCATGACTAGTTCATTCTTGTGCACAGCTAGGGCTCTTCCCCTAGGCAGCACACAGCCCTCCTTCTGCATCACAACAAGCCCCACAAACTCTCCAGTCTGCCCGTTTCAGAAGAGTGTCCAGTCTCCTCTAATTCAGGAACCCCAGTCACTTGCCAGTGATTGTGACTCAGAGGCCTCGAGTATCAATCACTCAGCAGAGACTGGAGCATCTAAACTGTCAATGTCTTGAAAAGACTCATTTTTTAAATCGCCCTACTACCTTCCTGTAGTGCTTCACTGATCACTTGGTGGTGAAGAATCAACCTGCAAGGCAGGAGACACAAGAGACAGGAGTTTGATTCCTGGGTCTGGAAGATCCCCTGGAGGAGCAAATGGAAACCCATTCCAGTATTTTTGCCTGGGAAAAATCCTCTGGACAAGAGAGCTTGGCAGGTTACAATCTACGGGGTCACAAAGAGTCAGACACAACTGAACAAAAAAGCACACAAATTCCCATAAGATATAGTCATGAATTAAGGACAGAACGAACTGTCAGAACTTACTGTCAGAGAGGACCATTTCAGTGGGGTAAGATGAAAGCAGACAATAAAAATGTGATACAAAATAGTGAATCAATTTGGGATAGTCTTTAAGATTAAATGATATATACCCATTCTTTCTTTCACCCATCTATATATTTGGCAAACATTTATAGGGACTGTTGACTAAAAGATACATACACAAACTAAAAGTTGAGAGTTATTATATGCTTTATTCAGTGGACCTACTGAAGTCTTCAAGCCCTGGAGGCGGCATGTCAAGTAATCCTGAGAAAACTTCTCTGAGTAGGCAAGAGGGCAGCTGGAGTACACAGGAGTTTCTCAACAAAGGGTAGGTGGTAGGAACATAAGATTATTGTTAATAAAAGAAAACTAGATATCTCAGGTTAAGGAATGTAGTGCTTTTCTGTGTATGGAAAGATGTCAGAATATGGGCTTACTGAAATCATTCCTTTGATATATACCTCAGCTGTCTGGAACCAGTATCCTGGGTTTTCACAACCTGAGTTTCCTCAGGGCTCACTGGAGGGAGTGGCCACAGTCTGATGACTGCTAGATGGCAGGTGTTCTTAATTTCCTTCCTTGGTTCCCTCAGGGCTCACTGTTGAAGGGCTGCAATCACTAATGACTGTGACATCCTTTGTTTACTAATATGGCAGGCAATATTTTACTTCTCAGGACCTTCATACTAGGTCTCAAAGAGACAGATGTGAGAACAAAACTTTTTCTTTTATCAAGGAATCCAGTCTGTTCTTCACATGTGGAAATACACATGAATCACTTGAAATGAGGATTTTAAATGCAGGTGCGTAGCTATATACCCATAAATTCTCATCTGGTTTGGCTGGGGTGGGTTCTAAAAGTCTTCATTGTTTTAATGGTAATTATGATGCCTGTGGTCCATGGGCCACATGTAATGCTAAGCAAGCACGTAGCAGAGGGTCCTAGAAAGTCTATGTTGAATGGACTTGGTCTCAGAAGGCCTCAGTCTGCAGCTGCTTGAAGCAGGATTTTGGTTTCCAACCAGAGACTGAAGTCAGGCTACGACAGTGAGAGTGTTAAATCCTAGCCACTAGACCAGAATCAGCAACAAGGCCTGGCCCTTCACTTTGCAGAAATGAATTCCCATGAAGACACAAAAAGTAGTCTTTTTAGTTAAGTAGTCTTTAGTTAAGTCTTTAGTTAAGAAAAGTAGTCTTTTTAGTTAAGTTAAATAGCACTTAACTTAACATGTTAAGTGCTTATTAGAAGGAAAAGGGTCCATGTGGATAGACAAACATATGGGCTCAGAGAGAGCCATGCCCTCGTGGTAGCTTGAATCACTTATATGGGGCACTTTTTTCTGGGTTTTCTTTAGCCAATTATCTTGCTTTGCCTGGTTCTGAGTCCGTACTTATGTATCTCAGGCTCTTCCCATGTGTGCACACTCCTCGCCTAGTCAAAGTGGATTCTAGTGAAGAGGCCTATGGGTAGGTGACATCACTCCCTGTTTGATCTCCAAGGGGCTTTTCTGCACATGCATAATCGGGAAAGTCTTCTTAATCTTGAGAAAGAGAAATATGTGGTGTCTTATCTGGACAGGGCTCAATTCCTCCTCCTCTTCATCTTGGAGCATCTGTCCACAGGGGACAAACTCCATCTGCTCAGGCTGGGGCCCATATATCTCCTCACTCAGACTGAAAGGTTAAGAGCCTAATGATTCACATTTCCTTTAGAATCAAGCCACCTGAGTTCAGACCTTGGTTCCATCCCTATATGTTTGACCCTGGGCAAACGACTTGACCTCAACACCAGGTTTCATTTGAAATACAGTTGTAATAACATTTCTTATCCCTTGGATATTTTTAAGAATAAAATGAGATAATCACAATCATGTCTGACATGTTACTTGGCACATAATAGGTGTTTAAAACAAGTTGTATTAGCTACAATAATTATCACTGTTGATGGTGACGTTATTATTTCTATCATAGTGTTTCACAAGAATTTGGCTATATTAATCAATATTCATTATATATAAGCATATTAACATAAACTTACATATTTATTATATCAGCTTCCCAGGTGATGCTAGTGGTAAAGATCTGCCTACCAGTGCAGGAGATGCAGCAGACTTTGCTTCAATCCCTGGGCGGGGAAGATTCCCTGGAGGAGAAAGTGGCAACCCACTTCAGTATTCTTGCCTGGAGAATTTCATGGACAGAGGAGACTGGTGGGCTACAGACCCTGGGGTTGCAAAGAGTCAGACATGACTGAGCAACTAAGCACACATGGACTACATACATAATCCATATATTATTAATCACATTAATTATAGTATAGATTAGAAAACTACTATACTTTGGCCACTTGATGCAAAGAGCAGACTCATTTGAAAAGACCCTGGTGCTGGGAAAAATTAAAGGCCTGAGGAGAAGGGCACAACAGAGGATGAGATGGTTGGATGGCATCACCAACTCAATGGACATGAGTTTGAGTAAACTCTGGGGGTTGGTGATGGACAGGGAGGTCTGGCATGCTGCAGTTCATGGGGTTGCAAAGAACTGGACACGACTGAGCAACTGAACTGAACTGATATAGTCAACAGAGATTATGACTTTAACAAATGCAAGAGAGGAGTTCATGGAATTTTCTATAACAGAATAGTGAAGGCATAGTCTGAAAAATCCTTCCATTTCTTACAGAGTGAGACTTGTCATCATCATTGAGATTTTCATTTTATACAGTAGCTATTGGGAGATAGCCTGCAAAATGTCCCCCTCTGTTACTTTTGCGGTCATTATTTGTTTTTTCAACTTAAGTAGTTTAAAAGCCAAATGAGGAATATACACAATCTTTTCATCTCATAATTTTCACAATTGTCTATTTGAAAAACAGCTTCTTTCTTATGATAAAGTAATACTAGACATAGAAAATTTAGAAATGGAGAGTCCTTTAAAAATGAGAAAAAATGTACTGTCTAGATATAACCATAATTAAAATTTGATGCTTAGTCCTTTTTCTCTCTTTATAGTTTGTTATATCACTGAGATCAAAATGTATGCACAAATTGCATTTTTTGCCCTTAATATTATATAATAGGAATTCACATATCATGCCAAAAGATAATATTTGGCTGCTGAATAATTCCATTCTTCCTCCCCCATAATTTATTTTATCAATCCCTTATTTTAGCAAATTAAGATAAACAATAAGGTAAATTTTACAGATGATGTTCACATAATTTTTTTCTTTTGGATAGATTCTTGGAATTAGAATTATAGAGTAAGGTGTATAAATCTTTTTATTTTCCCAATATGTGCTAATAAGAGGAGAGTGAAAAAGCTGGCTTAAAGCTCAACATTCAGAAAACTAAGATCATGGCATCTGGTCCCATCACTTCATGGGCAGATAGATGGGGAAACATTGAAAACAGTGGCTGACTTTATATTTCTGGGCTCCAAAATCACTGCAGATGGTGATTGCAGCCATGAAATTAAAAGACGTTTATTCCTTGGAAGGAAAGTTATGACCAACCTAGACAGCATATTAAGAAGCAGAGACATTACTTTGCCAGCAAAGGTCCATCTAGTCAAAGCCATGGTTTTTCCAGCGGTCATTGTATGGATGTGAGAGTTGGACTATAAAGAAAGATGAGTGCCAAAGAATTGATGCTTTTGAACTGTGGTGCTGGAGAAGACTCTTGAGAGTCCCTTGGACTGCAAGCAGATCTAACCAGTCCATCCTAAAGGCGGTTAGTCCTGGGTGTTCATTGGAAGGACTGAGGTTGAAGATGAAACTCCAATACTCATGTGAAGAGATGACTCATTTGAAAAGACCCTGATGCTGGGAAAGATTGAGGGCAGGAGGAGAAGGGGACGACAGAGGATGAGATGGTTCGATGGCATCACTGACTCGATGGGCAGGGGTTTGGGTGGACTCCAGGAGTTGGTGATGGACAGGGAGGCCTGGCGTGCTGCGGTTCATGGGGTCGCAAAGAGTCGGACACCACTGAGCGACTGAACTGAACTGATGTGCTAATAAATCTGTTTCCATTAAGGTTGTGCAAATGCTCACTTCCACCATCAGAAGAGTACTAATTTATCTGATAACTAGGGATATTAAATGTGCTTTGATTCATATATTTGTCTTTAGATTTTTCTGTGAATTGTATGTACATTTCCTTCTTTGGCTCAATTACCTATTGTAGATTTAATTGATATTGGTTTTATTTTTTTGTTCTTTCCTTCCTTTTTTCTTTCTTTCTTTTCTTAATAAAAAGTGACCAGTTCAGATTTTTCATGGGCTGAATCTTGAATAATTAAGTATATTATATGTTAAGACACTACCTAGAAGGATCTTTCCACTCCCTCCAAAAGTAGTCTTATAGAGAGATTACACGGAGTTTCACTTTTAGAATTCTCTTTGATGGCAAATATATTAATATTTCCTCTTACAGGTAGATTCCAAATGTGGCAGCTTTTAGCACCAACATGCTGGATGCTTCTTCTTGGACCTGTATATGGTTATCACAAGAAAGGAAGCACCACAAATCCTGAAGCTAACATGAATATTGTAAGTCATTCATTAAAGGAAAATATTTAAGATAAGTAATTATTAAGCTATTGTCATTTTAGGGCTTTCCTGGTGTCATTTTAGATATAACTGGTATGCTTGTCTAGTTTTTAAAAATTCTAAATTGACTAAATCTGTGTTTCCAACCTTTGTTCCTTGGCATAGCTGACTAACCAAAGAACTGAAAGACCTGACCCAAATTTGGGGCAGTAAGGCTCCCTCTGCTGGTGGTTTGAGCTACCATCTCATGGTGGTTTCCTGAAGAGAAAGTTCACGAATTCCTATTGATGATCTTTTTAGAGAATCCTTGGGCTCTTCCTGAGGTTTTCTCTAGAGCAGTTTCTCTGATTTACGAACTGCATTCATGTACATTTTAAGTTTAGTAAGCCAGATTTGGTTTGGGCTACTTATAAACAAAAATATCTTAACATGCAGGAATTCATATCCGAAGGGGACTAGAACAAAGTGGAATGAAATAGATCTATGCAAATAACAAAAACAAACAAAAAAAGACCAGTGACAAATGCTTACTATGTGCTTCATTTCAATGGAAAACATATTTCTTGTATACATTGTGTACCTTCACGTCCCCACACATACCCATTTGTATTAGAACTTTAATAGAACTGTATCAATGATAAAATTTTTCAAAAATATTTAGAGAGTGAACCTGAGTGCATTAATAATACCATTCCAAGAAAACTACCATGCATGATCACCACCTTACCTTACCAACACCTTGGCATGCATCTTCCGTTTAAAATCCTCCTCAAGGTATCCTGATTTTCCTGCTCTATTCTGTTCCAAAACGCAGATGAACAGTAGGTTGTGACTTCAAGTATTATACTGCAATGTGGGTAAAAATTTGAGCATTTTATCATGAAGGTATACATGTTCCTTTCCCCTTTTTAGAGCCAGATTATTTCCTACTGGGGCTATCCTTATGAAACATATGACGTTGTCACAGAAGATGGTTATATCCTCGGAATTTACAGGATTCCTCATGGAAGAGGATGTCCAAAAACAGGTAGGATTTATTTCATTATGAAAGGAATAATGCCTAAGGAGAGATTCCTGGATGTGCTGATAGCAGCAGGACAGCTGTGATTCTAAAATAGAGCCTATTCTCTTCTTTTCCTCCTTCTAGTGGAAGAAAAGCATCACCGTCACCTCCACTATTCCATTTCATTTGTATAACGCTGGAGTGTTTAAATCATTTTGGCATACACTATTTAGTCTTTCCTTTTCTCCATCATTTTGTCCTCTTTCCCAACAAACACGGAAACAAAAGAAAATGTGGTCTTATTCTAGGAATACCCACTTTCCAGCTTAAAAACCAGAACTCTAGGGTCATTTTGATGCTTTTCTCCCCTCACTTTCTATATCCAGCCAATCACCAAGACTTACCAATTTTGCCTTCTAAATTTTTCTCTAATCTGAAAACTCTCAGTTTCAATGTCACTCAAGTCCAGGCTTAGACATTATCTTCATCTTTGACATTATCAGTTATCTTTTAGGCTACTGCAATAGCTTTCTCGGTGCTTTTATTTCATTTGTAATTAGTTCTCTACACAAGTCATTTGGATTTTATTTTTTACAGTAAACCTGACCCTACTAGTTCTATACTTGATTGTAATTAAAGAGCCATTTCTAGCTCCCTGCAATACAGGTTAGTATCAGAGAGAAGACAGGATCCACTTGGCAAGAATTGTTTGCTTCTCTCATTTCTTACTGCCTTTTATTCTTTGGAACTTTGTATAAACAAACTTTCCAATATCAGAAGGATTATTTGTTGGAAGATTTAAAAAAAATTTACACAATCTAGATGGAACAGTGTTGCTCACTTTATAGAACCGACCGTTCCCTAAAATAACTCCACTACCTTTGGAAATACTCTTGAGAACTTTACTTGCCCGAACTTTCACCTTGTCCGTTCTGTCAGGTAGCTGCCAAAAAGCATGGAAGGAAAGCTGTCTCTACAATGAGAAGCTGCCTGAGCGCTCAGATTAGAGATGAGCTATGGATTGTGACTGCACTTTGGTGGTATTTTAGCAGAATTAGTAACACCTCTTCCTTCTGTCTTTTTCTCAAAAGGTGGATTAATGGATATAGATTTTGGTCCTTGCTTCCAGATGGCTGAGGCTCTCTGAGAGTTCAGTCTCACCTACTCAATCTCAGGAAGCTGGTCGAGCCCCAAAGGGGACCTGTGGGAAAGCCCTGTGGTACCAACACAGCATCATAAACCATTTATGAAAGACAGAAATATCCTAATCACTTCTTTTTCTCTTCTCAATGTTTTCAGCACCACTTCCCCATTTCCTTCCTTTTCTTTTCTTTTTCTTTAATCAAATTGTTCCAACTCTACATTGTGAGCAGAATTTTTATATCAAATGAACAATTTTACCTTGTGTACATTTCACTTAAAACCTTTCATTTCACTTTCTGACAATGCAAATTAACTAGCATAGTGCCTGGCATTCAGTGAAATATTCAACAAATGGCATTTTTATTGTCTTTGTTATTATCTTGGAAAAATATGAGCTTTGTAATCAGATGCTTTTTGAGAAATAGAATGTCATTAATGTGAATAATTATAGAGCAGGTAATTATTGTGGCTGAACAAAATTATATTTTAATTCTAATTTAATTCTTATAACTACACCATAAGATCGCATTTTTTATTATCCCCCATTTACAAAGTAAGTTAACTAAGGCACAAAGAGGTTGATACACAGCAGAAGAGATTTCTGAAGTGGGGCACTCTGACTCCAAAAGCTATTTAACAATTCATTGCTTTGGACATAATCCCAGTTTTACAAAGAGAAAAGCAAGACATGGAGAAGATAAATAACTTGACCAGCTTCAGAAAGTAGTTCAAAATCCTAAAACCTAGACTTGCCTGGTGGTGCCAAATTTCCTTTCTTAACCTCTCTTTTGTATTACAGGTATTCAGAAAAGAGAATTTTCTTGTAGGTACCAAGGAAGTTCAGATAAAAAAATTCTCATTGTCTGTGTTTTGCAGCTCCAAAGCCTGTTGTGTATTTGCAACATGGCTTAGTTGCATCTGCCAGTAACTGGATTTGCAACCTGCCCAACAACAGCTTGGCTTTCCTTCTGGCAGATGTTGGTTATGATGTGTGGCTGGGGAACAGCCGGGGAAATACCTGGTCCAGAAAACACTTGAAATTTTCACCCAAGTCACCAGAATACTGGGCCTTCAGGTAAGAAGAACACTGCTAATGACTAACATGTGTACATTGCTCTTTTAAATGGATGACTACCCTTTTGAATTTTCTCTTTTTGTCCAACTGCACATTGTGGAATCCACAAGATGGAAATAAACACACCTTCCTCTACCCAGGTTTTCTTCACAAGCTCTGAAGAAATGCCCTTATTATTGCACTGTTAGTTGTTTTAAACACTCCACTTGGCCTATGTGTATGTAACGTATATAAGAAAGAAAAAAAATCAAAATGCAAATTCCAGGACTATCACACTGTCAACATGCAGTCCAGAAATTTACATGGTATACTTAATGAAGAGGAATAATGACACTGATCAAGAAATGGGAACAGAAACAATGTTCTAGTTGAAAATCCTGAGAACCAGACATTCCAGTTAAGTCAAAATGAGCCAAGCACTTGAGCAGAGATGACACTTCAATGTTTATTCACTGAGGAGTGAAGGAACTCTGTCCTCCAGAGACTGAGGGTGCGGAAACTTCTCCGTGGAGCCAACCTGCCAACAGCAGTCCCTGAGGGTGCTGTTTGCCTTAGAAGTTAGGCCAACTGAGTCACAGAAGCAAGCCTGCCATTTGTAGTGAAGCAAAGAACCATGCCTTGAAGGTCCCTAAAGCTGCTTGTTCCTTGACCTCATTCCCACCTCACTCCTGGAAGCCATTTGTCATCCCCTAATTCCACATCCCAAGGCAGTTGTGTCATGGCACCATTGCAAATAACATCACGATTCCCTGGATGAGTGTTTTCCCGACTACACACAGGAGAGAAAGCACCTGAGGCCTCTTTCCTGGAAATGTTGATTCAGTCTATCTGGGCTGAGGTCTACAAGTCTCTTCACTTTTTCTGTTTGTAAAATAAGCATTCCAGGTAATTTTTCTTTCCAAAGGAGTTTGGTAAATCTGCTATAGGATTAAGTGAAACGTCTCTGTAGACTGGGCTGATGCTGGGAAAGATCCCAGCCCTTGATGCTGGGAAAGATCAAAGGCAAAAGGAGAAGCAGGTGGCAGAGGATAAGATGGTTTCATAGCATCACTGACTCAATGGACAGGAATTTGAGCAAACTCTGAGAGACAGTAGAGAACAGAGGAGCCTGGCATGCTGCAGACCAAGGGGCCGCAAAGACATGACTTAGCAACCAAACAACTACAACAACCCTGTAGGCTTTACAAGTCAGAGTTTTCAGTTTCTTAACACAAAGTTACTCTTGGATCAAGACGAGATCCTCAGAAGATGCCTGACATCATGTGTTGATTCTAGCCTTATATTTAACAAAAGCTAAGCATCTAGATCTGCAACACATATATTTAAGTATTACAAGCCTAACAAAGAGATGGATTTTTTCTAATGCTGTTTTGTTTTGTTTTGTTTTTTCCTTTGGCAGTTTGGATGAGATGGCTAAATATGACCTTCCAGCCACAATCAATTTTATCATAGAGAAAACCAAACAAGAGCAACTCTACTACGTGGGCCACTCCCAAGGCACCACCATTGGTGTGTTTGGGACAGATGTGATCTGAGGGTGTCAGGAGATTTTCTTCATATTCATGAAAGGGGTCAGGATTTCTTCCCTCTGTGCAGTCTCTAGCTTTGGGGACTTTGAATTGGAAAAACATCACGCCTGGCTATCTTCTGAAGAGTAAATAAAGTGAGGATGACTAAGGAATTTTCCTGCCCCCTCAGGACTAAATTTGGAGATCGATGGAAAGACTGAAAGAAAGTCATTATTTATTTATACATTTGTGTACCCAGCAAACACTTGCCAGACACTGGATTAGATACCAGGAAATCAAAGATAAATATGGTATACATCTTTCCCTGGAAGAGTTCACAGTCTAGTGAGGGAAACTAAAAAGAGAGCAGAGAATTACAAATCTCAGTGATCATATGCCACAATCAATGTGACTTTTAGTTAGTAACCAGTGGGTGCTAAGGTAGGCTAAATGTGGATGGGCCACATTGGCAGCGCCATAACGCTCTCCATTCTCTTCTCTGTTCTCTTTTCAGCTAGAGACCTTGACATTGCTAACAGCATTTATACCAGGCATTTGAGAGCATTATCATCCATATTTTATAAATGGCTGAACTTAGGAGTCCTTTCTAATCATGATAATGCCATTAGAAACTCTACATATATATAAATCTAACCTTTGAAAGAATTATTCTATAAGTATTCTATTTTCCATGTTTACAGATAGAGAAAACTGAGACTCATAAAGGGGAGGTAAGTTGCCCAAGTTTTCACACAGCTAGCAAATGGGAAACCAAAATTCTAGCTCAGTTTTGTCTGATACCAAAGACTGTGATCCAGCTAGAATGGCCGTTGGAGTTTACCTAGACATGCCTGACAACAGATATTTGAATCCTTTCTGTAAGAGTCTCTGTAAGTAGATTTGCATCCTTCAGAAACAGGAAACTCACTTTATTCTGAATTAGCCAGTTTCATCTTTGGAAATTTAAAAATCCTTGCCCCCAAATGGTACTTACTCTGAGTGTCTTTGTTTTCTTTTTTAATATAACTGCTTTTACTATCATTTAAAGTGAGTTAAGTAAGAATTGTTCTAAATCCATGAATTAGTATCTTCTTCCCTTTCAGCTTTCATAGCATTCTCCACTAATCCAGAGCTGGCTAAAAGGATTAAGATATTTTTTGCATTGGCTCCAGTCACGACCTTGAAACACACCCAAAGTCCTATGAAAAAATTTACAAATCTTTCCAGAAAAGCAGTCAAGGTATGTGACAACTTTTACCCAGGTTTCGGTCTGTAGTAACTAAAACGATCTCTATTTCTACTGATTTCAAGAAAAGTCAACTTGAGACATAAAATTTTGCCAAGTGGATCAGTGGTAAAGAGCCCGCCTACAATGCTGAAGACTCGGGTTCGATTCCTGGGTCAGGAAGATCCCCTGAAGAAGGAAATGGCTAACTCCACCAGTATTCTTGCCTGGAGAATTCCATGGACAGAGGAGCCCAGCAGGCTACAGTCCTTGGGGTCACACAGAGTCTGACACAACTGAGCATCTAGAAAGAATAAAATAGGTGCTTGAGGTACACACATAGGTTTACTGATGATGCACACTTTTTCCAATTGAGTTCAGGATACTCACTCTGATGCCATTCTACTCTACCATCTTCATTTTTTATTTAGAGGCTTCTCTCTTACATGATTCCTCAATCACAGATATAGCAAGAGCTGATTTGATTGATTGGTTTAATTTTTCCTTGTTGTTCAGTTGCTCAATCATGTCTGACTCTTTGCGACCCCATGGACTTCAGCACACCAGGCTTCCATGTTCTTCACCATCTTCTGGAATTTTCTTAAACTCATGTCCATTGAGTCGGTGATGCCATCCAATCATCTCATCCTCTGTCATCCACTTCTCCTCCTGCCCTCAATCTTTCCTAGCATCAGGGTCTTTTCTAATGAATCAGCTCTTTGCATCAGGTGGCCAAAGTATTGGAGCTTCAGCTTCAGCTTCAGTACCTCCGATGAATATTCAGAGTTGATTTCCTCTAGATTTGATCTCCTTGCAGTCCAAGGGACTCTCAAGAGTCTTCTCCAGCACCACAGTTCAAAAGCATCAGTGGTTTAATTTAGCAGGTTAACTTTCTCTCCAGTGCCCCCTACTGTATCAAGGACAGTATGGTGTAGTATTTCAGACTGTATGGAGTCTGATGGCATGAATTTGAATCATAGGTAGCTGGGTGAATTTGGTCAAGACCTTAATTCTAGGAAATATTTTATTCATCTATTAACTGAGGATAATAGTAGTCTCTACTTGAAGGGCTGCTCTGAGGATTAAGTGAGTACATATATGTAAATCTCTTATACATTGTTAGCCTTCAATTAATTCCAGCTATTGTTATTGCTGTCATGATTTCCATAGAACGCTAAAAGTCCAAAGTTGCCCACACTTTGTCAACTCTGTTTGTCAATTCCTCAAAACCTAGGCAGTATCCTAGACCTCAGATGAATTCTGCCAGTTGCCAGCTAACTAAATGATTATTTGCTCAATGAAGAGAATTGTTCTTTGTGAGTTGATGTGTTTTCCTGTTACATAGTAATAGGGGCTTCTCCCGTGACAGACAGAAGATGATTAGACTATTTAGTGATTTCAGTGAAAGCATACAAAAGTGAAAGAATTTTTATAGAAGCCAGGAGTTCTGATTGGTGAGAGATAAGCAAAATAGCCCAGGGCGATTTAATTCCATACCTATACAACCAAGAAAGACCGTAGCAGCAAAACTACGCTAACAATGTGAAAAATGCTCACAGATCGCTCATAGTACATGGGCACCTTTTACCATAGAGATTTCAGTTCAACCTGGTCCTACATTATCAGGCAAACAACACCAGACTTCTTGTTATATTCCTTCAGCATTCCCACAAAGTTAAGAGATATTTTGAGATGGCAGGATCTTCACATTCTCAATTTGCCCAATTCTGCTTCAACTTTCAAAATGTTTTGATCTACCTATAGTGTAGTGCAGTTCAATTCAATTTTGTAAAAAAAAAAGATTATCTAAGAGCTACTGTTTCAAAAATATGGCATCAGGAAACAGTTATGCCTATAAAGCTACTTTTCAGCCAATCGGCATGACTGAAACTTGGGGCAATGTGTGAGTGGTGGAAGACTTGACCAAGAAGAGAATAATGGACAGTTCATAGAAAGCAGTTATGTCATGTTAAAGAGTTTTGTTCTGTTGGTGATGGGAAGTCATTGAAGAATGTTGAACAGAGAAATGGATTGATCAGTTTTATAGTTTTAGAAATATTACCTGTAAGGTGCATTAACTCTAATAGAGAAGCTACCACATGTGACTAACTCACTAATTCCTAATAGAAATTCCAGCAAAATCATAATGATAGATCAAAGAAATTGCCAGACAAACTCAGAGAAAACGTTTCTAGGCATTGGAATCATGGAAGACTTCCTGGATGGCATTTCTGAGTTTGGGCTAAAGGACAAGATTTCAACTTACAATGTTTTGTAGAAAGTCTTTCCAAGCTAAGAGGGAAACCTGAGCACCATTGAATGGGTGAAGCTCATGTCTTGGGAAATCACATGCAATTGACTTTATTTAGCTTTAAATTTGTGAAAGGTATGAGAAATAATATTGGAAATGTATGAATAGATTCTGTAGGAAATGTAGGAATATTAGAAATGTGGACTTAAATGCCAAGTTAAGAAGCTTGGGTTATATTCGATATATGGTGGGTGATCATGGGAGGTATTTACACAAAGGAATGACATGCATAATGCTCTTTTTAGAAAAATTCTCCTGGGGACCAAATGGAAGTGAATGAGAGCAAAATATATAAGAAGGGCAAAAGATGAGGGAAATGGTTATAGAATTATTGTTATACTTCAGTTGAGAAACCTAGCCAAGGTTGTGCAAAAGAAGGCAAACTTTATAGGATTTGACAATGAAATGATAGGTATAGTATAAACTTTTAGAGAGTTAAGATTTTTGCTTTTGTTTTTGTTTTCTCTTTTCCTCTCCTATTAGCCAAACATTGGTCTTCCAGTTTTTCTCATCAACAGTTGCTCTGTAAATAGTTCTAATTTTAGTGTGCCTGTGGGGAAGATGAGCTTAGGGTCTTTCTACTCTACCACCTTGCCTAGTTTGCACTAGGTGTGTTTTAAATGTGATTTATTTTCTACACAGAAATTCTTAGTGCACATTGATTTTCTATTTTATAGTTGAGGAAATCCAGGATAATAGAAAATTAAATACGAGACAGAGTTTAGAATGAAACCAAGGTATCACTGACCCCCAAAGCTTTAGCAATTTCCTATGGAGACTAGATTTTTTGGGGGATGCTCCAAAAACACTTCAACTAAAGGATCTTGGGAGAAAAAGCTTCAAGAGGTGAGTTGGGAGGACTACAAAGACAAAATTTAATGGGCTTTTTGGTTTCACTGGGGCTAGTACTGAGCAGATGTCACCATGTCCAGTGCTTGACTGAATTACCACTCATTTTCCACTTGACATTCACATCCATGAAATTTGATGGTGTCTTAAATCGATCTTGCAGGTATTATTCGGTGACAAGATGTTCTCTCCGCACACATTTTTTAACCAATTCATTGCCACCAAGGTATGCAACCGGAAGATATTTCATCGTATTTGCAGCAACTTAATATTTACTTTGAGCGGATTTGATCCGAAAAACTTAAACATGGTACGTGTAAGTAGTCAGACCCAGGAAAGCAATTGTTTTGTTGGACAGAGATAAGGAGAGTTCATTCTAAATTGCATGGAAACCACATTTCAAAGCCTTTTTGTCTCCTGGAGTGTAACTAGCATGTTCATGGCTTCCAACCCAAGCTGAGAGTCCACCTGCTTGAGTAGGAGGATTTGAGGCTTCATTAAATATCTCTTGACTATATTCTTGGACCGGGAAAGAAAAAGTGCTTTGCCTTTTGTCTTTGACCACAGGATGTCCTCTGTGGGCTTTACACAGACACTTCCCTAGGCAGGAAAACAGAGGTGAGGGAAGAGAAAATTCTTAAAGATGGGCTTCTTTGCTTAGTTTGCCTTCAGAGGATGTGGTACATGTTTATTCTGAGAGAGAGAGATTGGGTCAGGTGAGAGAGGGAAAGAAAATACTCAGAGTCACTTGTGTTGTGATTACATGATTAGCCTTCAGGTAAGAAATAATCTTTGTACTTTGCAGAGTCGCTTAGATGTTTATTTTGCACAGAGCTCTGCGGGAACATCTGTTCAGACCATGCTGCACTGGGCCCAGGTATGTACTCCCACTTACTGATATAACACACACATATCTCTGCAAGATCCCTGAGGAGCACGTCCGGAGAGCTCACTCTGTGGGTTATGCCACTGTTGGGTGGATGCTTCTGGAATCAGATCAACTCGTGTCGATGTTCTTTACTCTCATCTATTCTCCAGGTCCTCTGTGTATTCCCAGATATTCTGACTGAATTCTGATCTTCAGATTACTCCTAATTGTCTTGTCTAGTGTTTCCTCTTTTGGGAAATCATTCACTCTAACAGAGCTATACATAACATGATAAATGTTATTCTAGAAAGAACTTTTTACCCTCTAACTAGGATATAGGCAATTTCAGAGTGTGGAAATACTGCCTAATTTAAAGGATATTGAATGTTAGAGAGGGATTTAAATGGACTAAGTGTTTCTGTTTTTACTCTCCATTTAAGTTTTTTGTGTGTGTTACTATATTTCTCAGGATTTGGCAAGCTCAGCGATAAGTCAGATTCAGTTGGTATAGCTTTCTAAGCCGCATATGTCAGTGTGTGTGTATGTGTGTGTGCACATGTACAAGTGGGGGAGGTCTAATATTTAATATTTAATTAAATATCTTAATTTTAAAATACTTTAAAAAGTTGAATAAGAATCTGAAATCCCTAGGAATCTGAATTTTAACCTACACCCTGATAAATTTCTTCCATGCTTTAAAGTTGACAATCACTGCTATAGATAGTCTTAAATACTAGTTGAAGATTTCTGAAATTCTTTGAAGAGTTCCACCCTCAAGAGATAAGTGTTCAAGTTCCTAAAGGAAGACAGATATTTCAGATTTAGGACTTCCTACTGGTGAGGAGACAGGTAGATTCTGAAAGGCATAATTTTCCTGATAATATGACTTCGATTTCGTATTCATTGAGCACTTACAATGTGTTCTTATTGTCCAGATAAATATATCTCATTGCCTGTTATGAATTCTCCTAACAATCTTTCAATGAAACCATTGATATTCCCCACTCTAAAAATGTCATAGCCAATCCTTACCTCTCACAGTTGACTCTTCTTAAAGTTATCCCTTCTCCTTTGATAGAAAGTTCTCTTGAGAATAGAAACAAGTGGGTGGGGTGGGGAGATAAAATATTTGGTTATAAGTTACGTAGACAGCTAAAGCAAGGATGATGATAATGACATGATGGTAACAATATCAATAAAAAGAGTGATTTCTTAACCGTTCCTAGGTGCCACATGCTTTTCATACATTACTTAATCTTCATAACCCTATAAGCAGAATGCTATTGTCATTTCCATTGCACAGATGAGAAAACAGGTTTAGAGAAGATGCATATACAGCCTGGATCACAGATTTAATAATCCATTAAGCCTGGATTAAAACTAGGTCTGTTTGATGCTAGAAGCCAAGTTCCTAACTATATAGTACATTCTATTGCCTCTCATTGCTGAAAACCTACACAATTTCAAACACAGCAGACTACTGCCTCTGTGAATATAAATCAAAATGGGAAACATTTCAAACAAAAAGTCAGAATTAAATCAGTTAATGTGAAAAAAAATCAAGTTAAATAAAACCTTTGGAGTAGTCTGAAAATAATTTAATGAGGTGCTTGAGGTAAAGGTAAAAATTAAGTCTCCTTGATCCAAATGGGTGGCAAATAACCAGAAAAAGGAATCCCTAGAAGTATTAATGTTTCTATATTAAAATCTGAAGTCCAAAACTTAAAATAACAAAAGAGCACACACAGTGTCTCAGACACTCAGCCTGTGGCCATGTTATTGACAACATGGCAGGCTGCTTGGCCATATAGACAGAAGACAGACAGACACTATACCTCAGAAAGCCTTGAAGGTATTCTTTGAGTGAGCATTCCTTTCAAAGGTAGCAAAAATGTTTAAGAATAAGGAATATAGTCATGATATCCTAGACCATCTGATACGATAACAAGGTATAAAGTTTAATAATAGTAGCAGTCATTTTTTAATGTATAGCTAGTGCCTTTCAAAAAATATTAAAATTCTTGAAGCCAAGATGTTCAAGAATCAATGTAGCATCTTTTAAAACATGTCTATGTACACAGCATAGAATTTGTTTAAAGACATCACTGCTCGAAGATTTTCATTGGACAAGTATAAAAGGGAAAAGATAGTCCCATGAGTTTGTATCAATTTTAATCATTTTTATTATGTCACTTGTTAAACTTTGACTTTTAGCTCATGTGCTAAAGCATGGGACGTCATGTCAACCTTTTTTGTATATTTTTTGCTTACTGTCTTTACATGTATGTTGTTTTCGTATATCATTTTAAAGTGCTTATTATTTGTATCTTTTTATAGGCTGTTAATTCTGGTCGGTTCCAAGCTTTTGATTGGGGAAACCCTGATCAGAATATGAAGCACTTCCACCAGGTACAATAACAATAGTCACCAATTGCATACTGCAAATGAAATTTGTAAAAATAGTATCTACTCATCAAGCATCTACTCACTATGCTCCATTCACTATGCCAGATACTTTGTATAGATCAGATGCTATTTGGAGGGATCTTACCACTTGCCATATCATTGTTTTTGATTCTCAGTATGACCTTCCCAGATAAATATTAGGTTAGGTAAATTGTCTCTATTTTTCCAGAAGCTCAGAGAGGTTAGGTGAATTGTCAGAAATTATTTAGCTAGTAAAGAACCAGAATACCACTCAGGGTTCCTGGATCAAAAGTCCATTCTTCTGTTACACTTACTCCTTCTCAAAAAAACAGAAACTCTCAGCACTTAAGACCATATTTTTAAAGAAAGAATTAAAGATGCACAATTTTATTTATAAAGCATATTCTCTGGCTTCTTATCCATCCCTCATAAATGAACCTCATAAAACGAACTAACATTATCCTAATCAGTTTTTGGATGTCATTTACTGATCATTCAAAAATAATTATGAATGATTAAAGATATTGCAGACAGGATTATCACCTTTAGAAAAAAACAACGCTGTTTGCCAGATAATGATACGTCCATTTATATCTTGACATTATATATGAAAACTTTCCCTTGTTAAAAAACTCCATATTAAAGTGAATAGGTATTGTTGTTAATTTTTCCAATATTTAAGGAAATTCAATGATGGCTTCAGCTTCTGGCTAATAGACGGAGCTCAAATTAAACAAGTAGGCAACAAAGATACATGGATTTTTTTCAAATCAGGCATGTGGAAATTTGGAGATTTTTTAATGCAATTTCACTGTTACCATAATAACTATGATAGTGAAAATGCATAACTTCAAGTAGTGTAAAAAATCTGATTTTCCCCTAAACTGCTATAGTTGTATGTGTGTGGAGAGGTGTGTGCCCACACATACAAACTCACACACTGTGTCAGAGTGCTATTTACTCTTGTGATTAATAGCTCCTTGTACTAGCAAGAGTATGTAATTGCTTTAGGAAAAGCTTTTTAGGTGATGACCTTACCCTATAAAAGTCAAATACCTACTTGGATGAAAGCTGAATCACAGGTATTAACTCCGTCATTGTGCTCATAGATTCTATCAAAATACATGGCAGTTCAGGTTCAATTATGGATCTTTTGCTTGGAACTTTAGGGAGGAAAAGAAAACTTAAACTGTAAACAATATATAAGTTTTAATGATTAACAACCTTTGTCACAACTATAAGTAATATCATCATAAGTTAGACAGGTGTAATTACCAATATAATCACCAATCCTGTATTACTAAAAAAAAAAAGTGAAAAAAGAAAATTTTCTGGGCCAAAAGCTACCACGTATCATTTGGATCCTGATCTGGATGTTCATTTTGTTTTGACATCTTCTGGGCTTCTCAGTTCATTCTGAGTACAGTATTAAATTACTGCAGTCAATGTATTCTGATTTCAGGAGCTCCTTAGATAAACTTGTGCCTTAAAGCTTGTTAATACTTTTGCTTCCTCTGTGCTGTGTTGTTTTTCTATTCTTTATCTCTCTCTATCTTTGCCTCTGAATATTTATGCCTCGTATTTTTCTATTGAGAACACTACCAAGTCAGGAAAAGCAAGCCTCTTTCTTCAGTTGCACTTGGCATTGAGTGCACCAGGCTTTCCTTAGCCCACCGTTCCCTTGCATGCAGTACTCAGTAGTTCTAATCTTCACTGATTTCCTTCTTTGCCCCTCACATTGTCTTCTCATGGCTACACATTCCTATTTACCACTTGCTTCTAAGCCCAGATCCAAGGTCTCCCAGTATTATGATGTAGGGACTTACACTTAAGATATTTGCTATTGCAAAGACCCATCTACTGATGGTGACATGTGGAATGGCTATACCAGTGCTCTGCCTGCCGATCACTCTACTAAGAGAACTCCTGGTGCAGTTACCGAGTCAGGGGTCTCCCCAGGCACATTTCTAGTCTTAGAAACCTCCTCCTGACCAAAGTTACTGTTTTCAAAGAATTTATAACTTGGTCCATGTTACCTTTACTTCTTAGTCTTGCTGCTGAAATTACCTATGGTGCATTAATCGCCTTTGGCTACCATAAAAATTACCATAGACTGAGTGGCTTAAACAACAGAAATTTATTTCTAACAGTCCTGGAAGCTGGAAGTCCAAGAGCAGGGGTGCCAGCATGGTCAGGTTCTAGTGAGGGCTTTCTTACTGGATTGCAGACAGCCTCCTTCTCCATGTATGTTCACATAGCCTTTCCTCTTTGTCTCTGGTTGAAGAGAGAGGTTTCTCTCTCTCTCTCTCTCTCTCTCTCTCACTTCCCCTTCCTATAAGGCCACCAATCCTGTTGGATTAGGATCCAAACCTTATAACCTCATTTAACCTTAATTACTTCCTAAAAGCCTTTTCTCTAAATACAATCACCTTGGGGTTAAAGTTTCAACATATGAATGTGCAGGGAACACAATTTAGTCCATAGAATATGTAGGTCTTTACAATGCAAGTAGTAAAAATCACTCTATTTTAAGTTTTATAAAAATATGGTTTGGTTTTACTGAAATAAGAAGTATAATGGTAAACTCACAATAGCCAGGAATATACACAATCATCAGGTTCTCCCTTTCTCCCTGTCACTCTCTCTCAATTCTGCTTGCATATGCTGCTTGCATTTTCAGACTATTTTTAAGATAGTAGTACAACAGTTAATGTATGTACGTAACATACAGTAACATTTAGAACATACAGAACTTGCTTAACAACTGATAATTGATGTTCCTTCTATAATACGATTTTCTGTGAAAACAATTTTTCTCTCTCCTCAATTTTATTTAGCTTACACCTCCTCTATACAACGTTTCTAATATGGAAGTTCCAACAGCAGTGTGGAGTGGTGGACAGGACTGCGTGGCTGATCTCAAAGATGTTGAGAATTTACTCCCTACAATTACCAAGCTCATTTATTACAAGTCAATTCCACACTACAATCATGTGGATTTTTACCTTGGACAGGATGCACCCTGTGAAATTTACCAAGACCTAATTAGAATGATGGAGGAATGGTTGTAAAATTAAATACACTTTCCTTTCCCTAAGGAAGTGGATTTTAGTCATAAGAATGTGGTACACAGACTCTAGGTAACCCCACCAATAATTTGTGGTCCACCCAGGAACCACAAATTTGTGTAAACCTTTCCGGTTAAGTGTGGGAGGGACCTGAGACTTGCTTCCAGACAGGAGAATTGGCAAAGGTGATGGGATGTCATCCCCTAATTGCAGTCTATTATTTAAGAATCCATCTAAGCAAACTAGAGCAAGAGATTCTCCTTGTTGGCTTAATAAGGCTAACAAATGTGGGGAGGAACTGTATGTGGCTTCTAGGATCTGCAGGTGGCCTCCAGCTGATAACTTGCAAAGAATTGGGACTCTCAGTCATATGAGAAAATGGATTCTGCCTAAAATCTGAATGAGCTTGGGAGTCCATTCTTTCCTAGCTTGGCCTCTTGTTGAGAAAGCAGTCTGTCTAACACCTGGATTGCAGCCTGAGAACCAGTGAGACCCAGAGCAGAGGACCTAACTGTGCCATACCTGAACTACTGACCCACAGAAAGTGAGCTAATAAATATTGTTTTAAATCACTAAATTTGTGGTCATTTGCTATCAGCAGTGGCAAACTACTACTGTTATTATTAATAATGAATTATTATCATTACCTCTATCATTATTTTTTTCCTTGATTAGACGCTGGAGAAATCCTGTTTCTTATTTCATTATTTTTCTCTGTCTTATTTTTCTTCTCATGATGAACTGAGTTGAATATTTCTTGTTATGCAGATCTGCTAGTGATTCATTCTTGCAGTGTGGTACCATATTCTCTTATTGTGGTAAGGACACTTAACGTAAGATTTACCCTCTTAATATGTTTTTAAGTGTATTTTTAAGTGGGTCACCTACCCAGGGGTGTGGGTTTTGATTATACCACATCTTCACTCCTCCTTCCTGCCTTGTTGTTCCTTTTTTTATATCTTTAACTGTGGAAAATATTTTCTGATAGTCCTCAGGTCATTCCCATCGATAGTTCTTTGTAAATAGTTGTACTTTTGATGTGCTCATGGGAGGAGGGGAGCTCAGTTCTCCCTACTCTACTATCTTGATCACTTTCCCTACACCATTTTTTAAAATCTATTTTGCATTGGAGTATAACCAATTAACAATGTTGTGACAATTTCAGGTGTTCAGCAAAAAGACTCAGTCATATATATACATGTATCCCTTCTCCCCCAGACTCCCCTCGCATTCAGGCTACCACATAACATTGACCACGTCCTTGTTGGCTATCCATTTTAATTATAGCAGTGTGTACACAACATTACATCTCTTAATGAGGTAGGATTTTCTTGTTTTTATTCCTACATCTTAAGAATATTCTATCTTAATTTATAATTTATTTTCAGTAGGAGCCTCAAGGTACATCACCACCATTCTCATCAATCATATCAATTTAATATTTTTGGTTTGAATTACATGGTCAGGAATCTGAACTAGCAACTTCCAGAGGGGCGAACATTTTAATATGGAACCATTTTTCAGTTCCACTATAAGGCTTCTGTCCACAGGACTTGGGGAGTCAGAGTCTCCTTGGTGACATCATGTCTTTGTAATCCTTACCAGTTATTAATATAAAAAATTTACCCTGCACCTCTTGTGTGTTCCTTGGTAGCTCTGATGATAAAGAATCTTCCCGCAATGCAGGAGCCCTGGGTTTGATCCCTGGGTTAGGAAGATCCCCTGAAGAAGAGAATGGCTACCCACTCCAGTATTCTGGCCTGGAAAATTGCATGGACTGTACAGTCCATGGGGCTGCAAAGTGTTGGACGTGACTGAGAGACTTTCACACACACACACACACACACACATACACACACACACACACACACACACAGAGTATTTCTTTAGCACTTTTTAGCTTATTTGGCATTTATCAAAGGCATAGCCAAAGATGTCTATTCCTGTCCCTGTCTCTGTGATACAGTACTACGCTTATCTTATTTTAAGGAAGACCATTGATGCTCAGAAGACTTAAATACTAACTCAGGCAAATATTTAAGAATAATAATAAAAATCTGGATCTTGAGTGCAGAGTTATTGAGATCCAAATTCTAGCTCTTGCTTCTTCCTGGTACTGTTCCTCTAAAGATGTAGATGAGGAAATCCAATACAGATTGTCCTGGTCAGGGAAGGTCCTGCTTATTAGAGAATTTCTGAGGCTTTGTACAGTGGGTAAGGGCAGAATTTAATACACGTTTTTACTTAAGGGAAAAGTAAACAGGGGGCTTCCCTGGAGCTCAGTGGTAAAGAATCTGTCTGCCAGTGCAGGAGACATGGGTTCAACCGCTGATCAGGGAAGATCCCAGATGCTATGGAGCAAGTAAACCCATGCACCACAACTATTGAATCTGGGTTCTGGAGCCCAGGAGCCACAACTACTGAAGCCTGCACACTAGAGTTCATGCTCTGCAACAAGAGAAGCCACCACAATGAGAAGCCCACACATCGCAACCAGAGAGTAGCTCCCAGTCCCTGCAACTAACGAAAAGCGCGTGCAGCAACGAGGACACAGCATTTATTTATTTATTTAAATAAAACTTAAAATTAAACAGGAGGACTAAAGCAAGATCACCAGAGAACAGAAAGGGAGTGGCTGAACCAGAAACAAGGACAGGGTATAAGATGAGTAATGTTCAGACAGAGCAGAAGTGTGGGTGACTAAGTGAAACAGGCTACCCAGGTTCTGAGTCAAAATTAGGTTGGCACAGAATGAAGCCAGATCTGGCAGCCTGGTTGGTATTTACCTGCCAATGTGTTGACAGGTGTGTTGTGGTAGTTTTTCCATAGTCACACTTTCAGGTAGCAATCACTTGACCCTACCCAATGTAACTCATCTCCATGAAGCCCTGTCTTGCAACACTGAGAATTACCCAACCCTCAACATAACAATCTACCTTTCCACATTTAGTTGAGTCAGAAATTTGTGGAAGCCATTATTTTTTGTAAGAAAAGGCCTTTCCTTCATCTTCGTACCTGAGTTTGCCTAAATCAGGCTGAACATTTCACACTTTTTTCCACACCTTCCAGATCCAGTCCTTTCAGTGTTGATTCAAAATATTGTGTCCTGCACACCAATGTGATGTTACATGGATACATTTGGCTCAGTGGAATGAACTAGTTCTGTTAGTCCTTCCCTTAAAGGACATCAAGGATAATACCAGTAGTTATGAAGATCATCATAACAAAAATCATTCTCATTTCTGTACCATATTGTGTTCTATTCAAAGTGCTTTCAGAGCCGTAATTACCTTTCTTTTTTGATTGAGAGGTAACAAGGAATGGTTATGGATAGTGCTCATGTTGGGCTTCCCCAGTGGTTAAGTGGTAAAGAATCCACCTGCAATGCTAGAGATGAAGGTTCGAAGGAGAAGGAAGGAGAAGGAAATGGCAACTCACTCCAGCATTCTTGTCTTGGAAATCCCATGGACAGAGGAGCCTGGCAGGCTACAGTCCATGGGGTCACAAAAGAGTTTGACATGACTTAGCAACTAAACAACAACAAATACTCATGTTAGCATTAGATATTGAAAGTTCCAGGGCCAACTCCACAACTGATTAGCCACATGACACCAAAAATATCATGTACCATTGGTTCCAGCAATTTCCTTTTCTACAAAATAGTGACATTCTTTCTTACCTACATCATCTGCTGTCATGGATACCAAAGATGTATTAATACATGAAGCATATTTGTAAAGCACAGCACTTAAACAGAGGCCCTGAAGTCACATTGCTTAGGTTCAGTTCCTAGCCCTATTATTATCTTTATATCCATAGACAAGTTAATGAATCACTTTAATCACATTTTCCTATCTGTGAAATGGAAATAATGTTTGTTGTTGTTTAGTTGCTGCATTGTGTTTGAATATTTGGGGGGGCTGCAGCCCTCCAGACCCCTCTGTACATGGGATTTCCCAGGCAAGAACACTGGAGTGGGTTGCCAATTTCTTCTCCAGGGGCCCTTCCCAACCCAGAAATAGAAGCCACATCTCCTGCATTAGCAGGCAGATTCTTCACCACTGATCCACCAGAGAAGCCCAGAGACAACATTAATACCTCTATTATTGAGTTATTATGAGATAATGCATTAAAAGAATTTAACACAATGCCAGTTACATAGAAAGGGATTAATAAATATTATTTATAAAATGCTGGGAGGAAGCACTTCCCTGGTGGCTCATATGGTAAAGAATCTGCCTGCAGTGCAAGACACCTGGCTTCGATCCCTGGGTTGGGAAGATGCCCTGGAGAAGAGAATGGCAAACTACTCCAGAATTCTTGCCTAGAAAATTCCACAAACAGAGGAGGCTGGGCGGGTATAGTCCATAGTGTTGCAGTCATACACAACTGAGTGAATTTCACTCACTCAAATAAAGATAATTGATATCTTTAATTTTGATCAAATTCCCATATGGAAAATAGAAATCTTAATTTACATAGGAATTAAGTATACCAAAACATTAAATGACATATGCAAAATCCTATTTTCCTGCCATCTTGAGACTTTGATATATTTATCCTACTAACATTAAAAATAGAAATCACCTCTACCTATTATTTTGAAACACTTCTTTTTTTTTTTTTTTTTTTAAATTACAACACTTTATTGCAGCATCGGCAAAGGTCAGATTTCTGAAGCTGGTGAAGATTGGGCAGCATTTCCATGTGAAATGTTACAACTTTACAGTTTTGTTTCTTATTTAATTCTACATGCAGAAACTAAAACATGGTAAAAGAAAAAATGCAAAACAGCTAGAAAAAAAAGATGTAATCAAGTTGTAGCTTACAGATGTGCTTGCTCTTCAACTAAATTCACTATGCCTACTGGAAAGCAAACGAAAGACAACTATCCTAATAAATTAACAGACTGGCCAGAAACAGACTAAGAACTCTCATTTCTATGTAGTGGGGGGAAAACAAAACAAAAACAAAAGCAAAATAAAAGCTCTACTGTTTCCATACTTTGTTTAGAGACAGAGGCTGTAAACCCATGAAGGTCAACAAAATCTCCGGATCCCCTTCTCGCTGTCCTTCGTCCATCTTCTGTGGTGTCTGCCTGGCCCGCTGTTTGTTTTCAATGGTACTTACAATGGGCTCGACTATCCCTGTTCTGAGGCTGGTGTCAGACCCCGCTAAGCCATCTGGGTTCATGCTGTGTGTACTAATCATCTTCACATTTTCCCTTTACCCTAATAGGCAATGTATTATTTTGAAACACTTCACATTTGCCAGATATTATACTAAGTGTTTTCTATACATTATCTTGTTGGATTCTCATAATAGTCCTAAAAATGAACTCCATGTTCTGTCCATTTTATACATCTTTAAAGACATAACAGTATGTTTGTAAAATTAATAACTTGCTAAAGTAATAGACCCACTTTTGGGGGGAAAAGCTGTCTCATTACAGGGGCCAGTACTGTTGATTAACCATGATGCTATATTACTTCTCACAATGCAGTATTGCCAGATTAATAGGATTTGTCAAGCAATTAATCTCCATTTATTCACACAAGCAATTAAATAAGCTCTAAGATTTTATCCAGTGCCATACTGCCTAATACAATGGAGGGAGAAAGAGAAGAAACATGTGCACAGAAATAAGAATTAATATTTGCTTAGTTCCTACTATGCACCAAGAACCAAACTAGACATACATTATCTCATTTAGTCCTTGCAATGGTTTATGAGTTAGATATTAGCATATCCATTTTACATATGAAGAGGATAAGTAGTTGAAATAACAAGGGTACCCAAAGTCAAACAGCAAATAACTAGCCGGTTACTCTAATTTTCAAGAGCACTTTCCTATGCTCTCAATGTTATGATCCAGGTATGTCTATGTGCTGTACTTAGTTGCTTAGTTCTGTCCGATTCTTTGCAACCCCATAGACTGTAGCCCACCAGATTCCTCTGTCCATGGGGATTCTCCAGGCAAGAATACCAGTGTGGGTTGCCATGCCCTCCTCCAGGGGATTTTCCGAGCCCAATGATCAAACCCAGGTCTCCCACATTGAAAGTCGATTCTTTATCTTCTGAGCCACCAATGAAGCCCAGGTATGAATATAGTCATATATGAAAAAGGGATGATTACACAAGGTTAAAGTGTCTGAGCACAAACCCCAGAGGAGAAAATAAATGATCTAAGTTGTAAGGGAAGACTTGGGCGCCTCAGACAGAAGAAAAAGCAGAGAATGTGAAATCTATCTGTATCCAATGGACATAGGTGGGAAAACAACTGTCTTGTGACAGTCGTTCTGTCTGTCTTATTCACAATTGCACCGATAACGACCCAGGCACATTCAGTGATCAATAAATAGCTGTTGAATGGCTGGCCACCTCTGTCCTCTAAGCATTCGACTAGGTACTATGGAAATTGGAATACTTTTCATACACGTAATGAATACATATTTGGCTAAGACTCATTTCTCAAAAATGTCCTAGCATACTTAAATAAAGGAGCTATAGGTGTGAGGGGGAGTATTAAAGAAGATCTGAGTGTTGGCAAGGGAAGGCTGGCTGGCAGGGCACCAAAAAGTTTCACAGGGAGGCACCTCTTTGGTGACTATGGCATATCAGACTGGCCAATCCCAGCACTTGACATGTCAGTGTCCCAGAAATGATTGCACTTACCCATGCTGAATACTTACGCATGTTTCAGTCACGTAACTGAAACTTACAAGGTGAAAAGCATAATTCAAAACATGTCTTTATAATTTATATTTAAAACTATAGCTGCCAAAAGAACTATTTCAATTTTTTGGCCACAGCAGCGCATTCTTTCCCTGTAATAAAACACATAGGAAGCCCCAGTATAAAAATGTTACTTGTTTGTGCAAGGGAATAAAACACAGAGGAAGTATATGATTTAGCAAAAATTATCACCTAAAAAATAATTCAAGTACACTGAACCATTTTCCATAAGGAAATAACTGTGTAAGTACTTTACGTGAATTATCTTATTTAATCTTAACAATTGTCATTTAAAATGGTATCACTACTATCCCCACTTTATAGACCAAAGAATTGAAGTTTGGAGCTATTGAGCTACTTCTCCCAACATATTACCTCTCTAACTCTGAAATCTTGACTTTGGATACCAAGCTCTTAATCTTTATGCAATAATGTTATATTTATTATGAACTATTAATAACTAGGCAATCAGAACATGAAGGGTAATAAGGTAGACACCATTCCTTCCCAAGTGGAACTTAAAGGCTAATGAAAAAAATCAGATATTTTTATAGCTACTTACTCACATAATTAAATCTAATTGTAACTGTACTGAATCACCAATAAGAAGTTCACTCTCATCAAAGTGGACAGGCAATTCTTTGAGGAATTGAAATTTTGGCTGAGATCTATACATTCTGCCAGTTGTTACAGATAGGGAACTAGCTCTCAGTGGCAACAAGATAGGCTTACTAAAGGAAGTTAAATAAGCACAAGGAGAAAATGGGACAAGATGAGTTTAAAGAGATAGACCCTGGTTTTACGCTTTCCTTGCCATTCACAGAAGTTTGGATGCTAAGTCATTAGGACTTTTAATCTCAAGAATGCTTAAAACACAATCATATCTGTGATTTAAAAGGATGACAATAGTGCATAATGAGAACAGATGAGATAGATGCAGAGAATTTAGTTAGAAGATTGCAGGGGTCCAGCTAGTGATGAAGATAGCTTGGGCTATTATGTGGCTATTGAATTATCCAGGAACAAAGATATTCTCAGCTCAATGTTAAGGAATCAGGGCTCTTTTAGGGACAATTTGTGTTGATACTCACGATCTCAAAGCAAAATCTCTCAAGTAAGCTGCTGTGCTATTTACACACATATATACCTATGACCATCCTAGATAGCATATTAAAAAGCAGAGATATTACTTTGCCAACAAAGGTCCACCTAGTCAAAGATATGGTTTTTCCAGTAGTCATGTATGGATGTGAGAGTTGGACTATAACGAAAGATGAGCACTGAAGAATGGATGCTTTTGAACTATGGTGTTGGAGCAGACTCTTTGAGAGTCCCTTGGACTGCAAGGAGATCAAACCAGTCAATCCTAAAGGAAATCAGTCCTGAGTATTCACTGGAAGGACTGATGCTGAAGCTGAAACTCCAATAATTTGGCCACCTGATGCAAAGAACTAACTCACTGAGAAAGACCCTGATGCTGGGAAAGATTGAAGGCAGGAGGAGAAGGGGACGACAGAGGATGAGATGCTTGGATGGCATCACCGACTGGATGGACATGAGTTTGAGCAAACGTCAGGAGTTGCTGATGGACAGGAAAGCCTGGAATGCTGCAGTCCATGGGGTTGCAAAGAGTTGGACATGATTGAGCAATTGAAATGAACTGATTCCTGTTGCCATTTATTCAATCAGTATTCTCAGAAGAGTTAAATCCAGAAAGCTGTCAAATCTGTAAATAAGTTTAAATAATATTATTTTGGTGACATTTTCTGTTTTAAATAGTAGTTTGACATTTATTATTGGAGTAGAGTCAGCCTAACAAGCCATTCTTCCAGATGTAGTGACCACAAGAACACTGTTGGATATCACGCTTTTGATAAAGGACTGTAGCTAAGTATTTATGCTCATGTCTTTTTTGCTGGACAATAAGGCTCAAAGCTCATTTGGGGAGCAGAGGCCAAGCACTTGAGAAGATATGGTTGGTGATTCAAATAGTAGGATGTTTGATAGGCAGATACTCAATTCATGCCAAATATAAGTAGGGCATGACAACCCACTCCAGTATTCTTGCCTGGAGAATTCCATGGACAGAGGAGCCTGGTGGGCTACAGTCCATGGAATCACAAAGAATTGGACACAACAGAAGTGACTTAGCAGAGCACATATAAGATACAAAGTTATGTATTTAAGGTGAGAACCATATGAAAAATAAAGAATTGGTTGGAAAGTTTCAACAAAATAAAAGGAAAAACAAGACAAAAGAAACATAAGCCTGAGAGTACAGAGCTGCAATCTCCAATAAATACCACTAGTCAGATGCGACTGTTCAGCCCTTTAAATGGGATAATACTAATGGAGATGTGCTACACTGTAACATGATATTCAAACTTAAAGATTTAGTGCAAAAAATAAAAAGAAGGAAAATTTCTCAATAATAATATTGATTACATGTTGAAATGATAATATTTTGGATCTATTGGTTTAAAAGAAATAGAAATAGAATTAAATCTTATAAAATGAATTATAAATAAAACTTTGATGTCATATGTTCTTTTTTTAATTTTTATTAGTCATTTGTTCTTTATACTTTAAAACATGTGGCTGTAAGAAAATGTAAATTGTATATGTAGTTCACATTACACTTCTACTGGACAGCACTGGAATAGAGAAAAGAGTAAAGGTAAGTGTCCTCTATGAAATATGATGGAAAAATGTGAATAATTATGCATTTCTAAAATTTTTTAAATATATGGAGAAATGAGAGAATGTAAATTGTGTCAAAGACATCATATTGTGCCATAGTGGTCTCCAAACTTAAGGATAGTTTGGAGTCTGAATGGCAGAAAAACTGTTGAGTAATAATTTTTTATTTTATTAGTGTGCAATACACTTTACAGATAATAGTGGACTTATTACAGGTTAGTATAAAGCAAGATTGTTTATTCTTATGAAGTTACTGTAAAAAGACGACTTTGTGCCTTTACAAGAAAATCAGTTGGAAGAAGTCTCCAGATTCTTTAGATAAACCTCAAAGCTGAGTAAGACTATGAGAAGGCAATGATGTTGAAGTCCTTCTGAGATTTAAGCTGGTCTACACTCCATAAAGACCTGAGAAGTTTAACTATATTTATGCTATTTTTACAAGAAGTAATAGCAACATTTGTGCTTCCTAGAATTCTTCAAGGAATTCATTGAAATTTTGTTAAAAGGATTGTTTTTAAAATCTCAACCCATGAGAGGATCTAGACAAATCTACACATCTCTGCCTCTGCCACACACCTATGCCCATTCTCATTGAAGGCAAAGTATGGTTGTCTTTTTCATCAAAGAGACTGAATGAGTGTGGACTGGTACTTAAGCTTTCCACCTCTTCCAACAAGCTGAGTGTTTCCTTTCACTCTACATTTGTTTAATTGGCTCGAGTGGAACAGATCTTAGGCTCTGGATAAATATGAACATGTGTGTTTTTGAAAGGATTTGAGGATGAGTCCAGACTAATAGAACTGGAACTACTTTATCCTGGGCAGCAACTTACCGTTCTTCCCACTGGGAAAAGAAAGAGATTCAGTTACTGCTAGGGCTTTTCCAGCATTCAGAGTGAAGTAGGAAATGAAGGCGCTTCTGCCTCTATCATCCAGTATTTCAGGTGGGGTTTTGAGCTAAATTGTCTTCATTGTCCTCAGGTCTCTATGCCAAAGTTAACAGCTGGTCAAATCCCTTTGGCATCAGGGTTCATTTCCTCTGCTACATAGCTATGTCCAAACACTTTCTGGCCTCAGAAGTGAACCTAGAGCCTTCATACAGAGGGAAGTAAGTCAGAAGGAGAAAAACAAATCTGTATATTAATATATATGTATGGAATCTAGAAAATGGTATTGATGAACATATTTGCAGAGCAGGAATGCAGATGCAGATATGCAAATGGACTTGTGAACACAGAGGAGAAAGGAGAGAGTGGGACAAATTGAGAGAGCAACATTGTCATATATACACTATTATTTGTAAAATAGATGGCTAGTGGGAAGGTAATACACAGGGAGGTCAGCTCAGTGCTCTGATGACCTAGAGTGGTAGGATGGGGTTACGGTGGCGGGGGGACGGAGGCTCAAGGGGGAAGGGGATACATGCATACCTATAGCTGATTCACATTGTTATGCAGCAGAAACCAACAAACATTGCAAAGCAATATCCTCCAATTAAAAAACAAATTTTAAAAAATACAAAAAAAAAAAGTGAATCAGGAAGGCCTCAACGTGTCAACTGTTGGAATCAATCACTTTCCTGCACATTGCATGTTACCTGGTGGTTGTCAGTACTTGCACAAACATTGCTTCAAGTTGACCCTCCTAGTGAACTCTGGTATTGAGAAGGTAGATAACTGCTAACTCTGATTTTGCCTTAGGATCCTGAGCACACACTTCCGCATTGGATGCCTTGTTTTGAAAATGTTGCTGAACCCTCCCAAGGGTGACAGACATAGTGCAAATGAGGATTCAGTCAAACTGGTTAACCTTGGGTGTGTGCCACTGTCCAGGATTTCTTCATTTCCACGGGCTTTCCATCTCTCCTTTTTCTAGCTTCTAGCTGCAATCGTATCTCACTGTCCCAAGCAAAAGTTCAGAAGTCCCTCATCGATAAGGAGTCCTCAGGAGCAGGGGAAACTCTCTTAACTAGGTAAGATCAAGACTTAGCCCAACTGGGAGGCAGGTTGGGCGCGGTAGCCAGGTATAGCGCTCCGTACTGAGGCTTCCTGTATTCCTGTCCTAGTTCTGTCATCTCTTGGCTCTGTAACCTTGGGCAGATCTTTAATCTCTCTAAGCTTTTGCTAATTTCATTGACAAAATGAGGATAATAACAGTAGCTGTTTCAATGGCATTTCTTTGAGATCTAAATAACATACAGGAAGCATTTAGAATAGGGCCTGACACAAGCTGAGCCCTCAATACACATTAGCTATTATTAATTTCAAAAATGGTTTTAATTACATAACATTTATAGCTGTTAAATCATCTTCAACCAGATAGCAAGTTTATGGAAAGCTACTGAACTGCAAAAGTAAACTCTGAATTTCTCTAGAATTCTGTCGTTAATTTATTACCATAAAGGTTCTCTGATGTGACTCTCATGCTCATTCTTAGATTAAAAAAAAAAATAGTGAAAGAGCTTACGCTGTGATTAATACATTACATGTCACTAATTCTCCCTACAATCCTATAGGGTAGGCTATTTTATTATCCTAATATTACCAGCAGGAAAAACGAGAGACAAAGCTACTGAATAACATGCCCAAGGTCAGAAATCTTGTTCATGGTGAGCCTGGACTTCAAACTCAGGCCACTGAACTGCTGCTCTCCTTTGATGAGTATTCTGCATTGTGATGTTGGTCAAACTGCTTTGAGGAGGCATGCTTTTAAGCTGTGCTAAGGAAGAGACACTGCACATACAAATGTGCAAAATTTGCCTTTGGTTGTTCACAAGAGAGATAGTCACATCACTTGAAACTCACCATAAACCTGTTTGTTTGAAGCTTCGTTGTTCATTGCTCTTGTTTATTTTGTGAGATGTTGGAGGAAATTAAAGGGTAACTCCACTTTTAGCTTCTCCATGGTGTGGAGAATCATGGTGTCCTCTGAATCTTTATATATCCTGGCAACTCACAGGTAAGCAAAGATTTAAATTAAGTGAAAATCCTGGGTTAAAATAAGATAAAAAATAAGCCCTCATATTAGTTCGTTTCATCTCTGGAACTGGACTATGTCAGGGCAGTTTCTATGTGAAAAAATAGATTAATAGTGTTTGGAGTTAGCTCATTGTATTTACTCCCTTCCACACAGTCTCAGCTTTCTCAGGATGTTATTCAAGTTTTCACTGGGGGACTATTTCATTTCATTAATCAATTTTGACATGTAACAATTTGTGGTTATTAAATGTTTTCTATCAGGCATTCCCACCATGTGGCTGCTTTTAACAACAGCCTATTTGATTTGTGGAACTTTAAATGCTGCTGGATTCTTCAATTTGGAAAAAGAAGCGAATCCTGAAGTGTGGATGAATACTGTAAGTAATGGAAAATTCCAAAGAACATCAAATAAAGCAAATCAATAGGTGGTAAGATTATTGAAGTTCCTGTTATAGCAGAAAATCTCTGATATAGATAAAAACATAAGTGATTTTTAGAGATTTGCTGGTGGCTGACACAGTAAAGAATCTGCCTGCAATGTAGGAGACCTGAGTTTGATCCCTGGGTAGGGAAGATCCCTGGAGAAGGAAATGACTGCCCACTCCAGTATTCTTGCCTGGAGAATTCCATGGGCAGAGGAGCCTGGCGAGCTATAGTCTATGGGGTCTCAAAGAGTTAGACATGACTGGTAACTGAGCACACACAGATTTTAAGCCCTCTGGATAATATATGTGACTGCCCTCCACTGAACTGTTGTTTTATTACCTTTTAACCAAGAGCAGTCTCACAGTTGACATTTATATATATATATATATATATATATATGTCAATTGTTTCATATATATATGTGTGTGTGTGTGAGTCACTTTGCTGTACCCCTGAAACTAAAACAACATCATTAATCAACTATACCCCAGTATAAAATAAAAACTTTAAAAAGATGAATACCTACATTTTGTGTATAGACAATGGAACTTTACTCAGCCATAAAAAGAATAATGCCATTTGCAGTTATATTGATGGACCTAGAGATTATCATACTATGTACGTCAGAAAGAGAAAGACAAATAGCATATGAAGTCACTGACAAATGAACTTATATATGAAACAGGAGCAGACTCAGAGAACAGACTTGTGGTTACCAAAGTTGGGGGGGGACAGAGGAGGGTTTGGGATTAGCAGGTGCAAGCTATTATGTATAGAATGGATAAACAACAAGGTTCTATTGTTTACTGTCTAGCAAAGGAAACTATATTTAATATCCTATAATAAACCATAATGGAAAACAATATGAATATATATATATATGTAATACATATATAGTGTGTGTGTATAAAACTGCATTACTTTGCTATATACCAGAAACTAACACAAATTTGTAAATTAACTACATTTCAATTAAAATATATCTCTATGTACTTTAAAAAGACAACTGACTTGAGAATATAGCTTTGTCAGAAGAATGGGTCAAAGACAGATATTATCTTTAACTCCCTCCAAAAATTTACCACTAGCAGACATTTTCTAATAGTCTACTTATTTTTTTAATCATGACTTTATGTAGTAAATTAATCTCACTGTTACCTGGGGCTGCAGATTTCAGATAACTTACCCTAATAAGCACACACTAGCTGCTTTGTTCTAGCTCCTTTTGATAACCTTTAGAGAAAATGTTTAGCTAATGCTTCTGTTTTACTGGGCAGAATGAAATCATCACCTATAATGGCTACCCCAGTGAGGAGTATGAAGTAACCACTCAAGATGGATACATACTCAGCGTCAATCGGATTCCCCATGGGCGAAAAGACACTAGGATCACAGGTACAAGACATGTCTATCTTGAGGAGAATTGCACATGACTAAAATTTAGTACTGACTGTTCATTAAGATAGTGACTGATTTATCAAAATTGGTTTGAATTTTGGATTAGTTTTCATATAGTTAACAGGAAGTCTCGTTGTTTTCCAACTCTCTGAAGGCAGGCAAGAACCGAAAATTACAAAGGGCAGAATTGATCTAGTTGACTGCTGCCAGACTTGCTTCTTAGGGAGTCAGTGTGGAGGTGAAGCCTACATTATGTCAACTCATTACTTATTTCTCATGTGAGAAATTGCTGTATTCCCATAAAGTGGATTTCCTCATTGTTGGAAAGAAATTATATATACTTGTTAATCCCAATCTCCCAATTTCTCCCACACAACCCCCTTTCTCCCTAGGTATCCATGTATTTGTTCTCTACATCTGTGTCTCTATTTCTGCTTTGTAAATAAGATCATCTATACCGTTTTTCTAGATTCCATATATATGTGCTAATATATGATATTTGTTTTTCTTTTTCTGACTTACTTCACTCTGTATGACACTCTGTCAGTCCATCCACATCTCCCAAATGACCCAGTTTCATTCCTTTTCATGGCTGAGATATATTCTATCATATACATGTACCATATCTTCTTTATCCATTCCTCTGTTGACAAACATTTGGGTTCCTTCCATGTCCTGGCTATTGCAAACAGTACTGCTATGGATCCTTTTGAACTATGAGGGAAATGTAACCACAAATCATCTGAGGAGGGAGAGAGAAGAGTAAGCAAAGTATCTGCAAAGGCTCAGTGGTCTTTATTTACCAAATCGTTTACTGTGATCGCTCTGCATTATCTCATCTCCCATCCACATTCAGAGGCAGCTAAAATCATGTTGCTTAAGAATTCAAGAGTTTCAGAATGAAAATGGGAGCGCGACATGGGTAGGGTTACTATATAAAATATGAGATGCCCAGTTAAAATTGAATTTCAGATAAAGAGCAGATGAGTTTTTCATGTCTCATTTTATGATATACTTATATTAAAAAGCTAGTTCATTGTTAATATGAAATGTAAATTTAACAGGGCATCCTGGGTCTTTTTGTTTACCTTTATTTTTGTTTTTGGCTCATCTTGCAACACCAAGCATGATGAGGAGTTGTGGGGAGCCACTATGAAATATAAAAGGAGAAACATTTACAGGAAAGAGATTGCTTAAGAAGGGAGGATTGAATTTGGGCAAGATTGAGAATTAAAATATATTTATTATGTGTCTCTTTTTTGGTTTGGGTTTTTTCCAGTGGGGGATGTGTGTGTGAGTGATTCTTATGTTTCTCAGATGCTTTAGCTATAAATTTCTCTCTCTGCCTTCTTGCCTCTAGGTTCCCGACCAGTTGTATATATGCAGCATGCCCTGTTTTCAGACAGTGCCTGCTGGCTTGAGAATTTTGCCAACGGCAGCCTTGGATTCCTTCTAGCTGATGCTGGCTATGATGTATGGATGGGAAACAGTCGGGGGAACACTTGGTCAAGAAGACACAAAACACTCTCGGTGAATGAAGAGAAATTCTGGGCCTTTAGGTAAACTCTATCTAAGAAAGACCATGAACACAATTTGAGACAAGTCCTTTAAATGTAATAGTGTGGATGGTATTAATAATATGTATGATCCTTGGGGTCACACAGCTCCTTCTAGTCTCTACTAACAGCTCAAAGGAGATAAACAGCTGCGAAGTCACTTCAGTCGTGTCTGACTCTGTGTGACCCCAAAGACGGCAGCCCACCAGACTTCCCCATCCCTGGGATTCTCCAGGCAAGAACACTGGAGTAGCTTTCCGTTTCCTTCTCCAAGGCATGAAAGTGAAAAGGGAAAGTGAAGTCGCTCAGTCGTGTCTGACTCAGCGACCCCACGGACTGCAGCCCACCAGGCTCCTCCCTCCATGGGATTTTCCAGGCAAGAGTACTGGAGTGGGGTGCCATTGCCTTCTCCAAGATAAACAGCAGGAAGCTCTGATTTACACTGATTCTTCGACAAGTGAATTATCATTTCAACAAGGTCACTTTAACATACATTTCTGTCTAATACAAGGTGTGTCTCAAACGACAGCTTAGAAAATTCCTGGAACAATGTATGCACTCATTCAGCCAATATTTATTGAGTGCCTTTCCTATGTACTGTTCAGTCCCTGAGCATCCAAGAGTAAACAAGCCTCCACCTTCACGAAGCTTATATTTTTATCCTAGTGATGTTATTACAATTTTTTCTTCTCTTGGACTGTCAATTAGTTTTGCAAAGATGTTGTGTATCAGTACTATATTTTACCTATAGGAACTATGGTTGAGAATGTATAGAATACCATTTTCAGGAAAACTCTAATATGAGATATTTACAATCTTGTTAATAGGCAATAGGAAAGAATCTTTTGACATGCTGACTGCTTGCTTTAATGAAAATGTTTTCTTCTGTCATCAGAGAACAGGCTGATGCCTGCAGTGAGCATCCTTTCTCAGGCTTAAACTCCCTGGTTGTTTGAAGCCTGCTGCTAGAACAGAACCATATTAATGAAATATTCCATACTTTATTTCTGTACCTACTGACAAGTTGGAAGCAAAGGAAGAATAGGCCAATTAGGGTCAGAGCTTTGGCCCAGGGGCAAGCATCGGGAAATACTTTGTGCAGCTGATCCTTGGTTGGGAACTTACAGCTTGTTTATTGTAAGGCACCACAACGATTCTCTTATACTGGAAAGTACCAATCTATATTTCCTCTCATGTTCTTTTAATAAGCAGGCCCTTAGTTTGTGAAGTACCTAACTCAACCGTATATTATTTAGGCATTTTTTTGTTCTCTCAACATTTGTATTAATGTTGGCTGAACCAGTACTATAGGATTTTGGTATATATTGAATATAACTGTAAATGGACAGAAATAATAATAGCAACATCCAATTGAATGTCTAATTGCTGCTATAGTCATTCCTTTAATACTATCCAGCCCCCATAACTCCCCTGCCATAAAGCACTATCATGATTATTTTGCAGATGATGAAACTTAAGCTCAGAGCATTTAAGTAACTTACAGAAAGCTACTTAGCTAGTACATGATACAATCATGATTTACAACCACTTCCATTTCAAAATTTGAGTGTTAAATGACCCTAAGCATCTTGAAATTCCCTGGGAGAGACTGAAAGAGAGGCATGCAAACCAGGTAGGTAAAGGGCAGCAAAAGAAATGCAAGAGAAGGGAGTGAAGAAGGAGAATGACAAGACTGAATTTCAGAAAATGTAGTATACACAAGCCTTGACATCATTCCTGCTATTAGAAAGTAACATATAAGTGCAGCAAACAAAAACCACAATAGCCTACGTGTAACTGGATAAATAATGAAACACAAACCAAGTAAGTGGACAGCACAAAATTCTGTGTATAAAAAATAAATGAGCAAGTGCTCTGTTTTGAACTTAGCTGCAAATATTTATAAGGTCCTGTTTTATTCTTCAGCTTTCATGAAATGGCCAAATATGATCTCCCTGGAATAATAGACTTCATCGTCAATAAGACTGGTCAGCAGAAGTTGTATTTTGTTGGACATTCGCTTGGTACTACAATAGGTATGTTTACAAGGGTCAACATTTTTACAAGAGTCAGAGCCATGCAAGAGTTCACCTTTGAGTCAGGAACAGAGTCACTGTTTTACATTTATAGTGTCCTTAATTCTATGTCCTGTGATGGGAATGTAACTCTAGTGGCTGTAAACCTGAATTCCAGAGACTGTGAGTTTGTAGGAAACATCTTTCATCCATTTCCGGTCACTGCAGCACATTTGTAATGTTAATTTGCCAGGAATTCCAAAGAAATACTTCCGAAGACTGAGTCTCTCCTCCAGGCTGAAAAAAGTAAAGCCAAATGGCGTGAAATATCCTTGAAGAATGTTAAATATACATCAGTCATACCTTCCTCACAGCCCACATGGGATATTAAAAAATAAAAAAGAGGGCTTATATTCATATTTGAACAAATTTAAAAAGATATAGTAATGTTTTCTTTGTGAATCAGAAGGCAAAAACACTATAATAAGTAAATTGGGCATATACATTTAGTGTATGACTCATGGGTGGCGCTAGTGGTAAAGAACCCGCCTGCCAGTGCAGGAGACATAAGCCACACGGGTTTGATCCCTAGCTCAGGAAAAGTCCCTGGAGGAGGAAAAGACAACCCACTTCAGTATTCTTGCCTGGAGCATCCCATGAATAAATGAGCCTGGAGGGCTACAGTCCATAGGGTCACAAAGAGTCGGACGTGACTGAAGTGACTTAGCAGACAATTAACTGTAAGTACTGTATAGAAAGTTTTTTAAAAGTCCAAGAAATGTACTTTGAATGTATACTTCTCAAAGGTTTCCCAGATTTTTCAAAAAAGAAATCAATAATCTAGCTCCAAATAAAAATTTAAAAACCCGATACTACTAAAAATATGAATTTGTTATCAATCTTCCACTAAAATTTCTAATTTTAAGAGGCTGGGTTAATGAAAATGCACTCTTAGTTGGGGTGAAACTGTGTGAGAGATAATAAATAATCCTACATTGCCACTATTATCATCAAGAACAAACATGTATTTACCAGTGTTTTATACTGATAAAGAGAAAATGAAAGTTGCTCAGTCGTGTCTGACTCTTTGTGACCCCATGAACTATACAGTCCATGCAGTTCTCCAGGCCAGAATACTGGAGTGGGTAGCCTTTCCCTTCTCCAGGGGATCGTCCCAACCCAGGAATCGAACTCAGGTCTTCCACATTGCAGGCAGATTCTTCACCAGCTGAGCCACAAGGGAAGCCCATTTATATTGATAGGCAGCTTACAAATTTAGGAGAGGCTGTGAGGGTGTGAGCATTGTTTCCCAGGTGGCGCTAGTGTTAAAGAAACCATCTGCCAATGCAGGAGACGTAAGAGACCTGAGTTTGATCCCTGGATCAGGAAGATCCCCTGGAGAAGGGCATTGCAACCCACTCCAATAGTCCTGCCCGGAGACCCATGGACAGAGGATCCTGGCTGGCTACCGTCCATAGGGTTGCAAAGAATCAGACACAACTGAAGCAACTTAGCTTGCAGCATATGAGCATTAGAGAGAATATACTAAAGGAGTATCAAAGAACTAGTAAGAGGACCCTAACCCCCAACCAAAAAAAAAAAAAAAAAACCCTGCCACTAACGGGAAAATAATCACACCATAATTGCTAACACTTAGGAGCATTTTCTATGTTTAGGGATTTTCATTCAGGACCTTTCCTACAATATCCCTCTCTAAGCTTTAGAACAAGCCTACCACTATTATTCCCATCTCATAGAAAAAGAAAACAGAAGTTCAAAGAAATTAATTGGCTCCTTCAAGGTCTCTTCACTTTAGGGATGGCACACAAAATTCACACCAGGTCATCTTGACTTCACTGATGGGGTTCTTGGGTGCTGTGGAGAGATTGTATGGAGAAGGATGATTTGAGTGTGACTAGAAAAGTCGGTAAGACTTAGATATGCTCTCATACCTGATTGGCAGAGAAAATAGTCAGTTTGATTATCAGGGCTCTGCGTTGCATTTCGAGCATGACATTTTTCAGTGAGCATGATTTGTATCCTGAGCAGAGAAATTTCTGTTATGTGGGAAGGACCGATTCTTCACAGGACATTTAACAACCAGGCCTAGCCCATTAAATACCGCATGGGGTAGGACTCTTCAGCCAGTATGACCATCAAAAACTTACCTCTGCTCATTTCTAGACATCTAGGGGGAGTTATTATGCCTGTTTCAATTCAGTGCCCAGCCAGCTCCTTTTCTGGTTAAAACAGTTTCAGTATTTCAACAAGAAATTCAGAAAATAACAAAAAACTTCTACTATGACTTTGTGCACACACACACACACACACACAATGGAGGGCGGCCCAGGAAAGCCCAACAGGGAACCAAAACAAAGAGATCCTCCACATTGACTTTTCTGTGTGGGGCTGAGCCCCACCCCCTTCACCCTCATATTGCTAGATACAAACGCAATGCTATTGCTTTATAAATGGAGACACTTGGTACTTACAGGGACTATGGTGGGACTTTTGGAAGCAGAAAAGATTCTGGAGGTTTGGTAAGCATCCAATGAAGCACTGGGAGCAATGCAATCTCGTTCCACTGTGAGAAAAAAAACTGTGGAATAGCTCTGTGTGTGTGTGTGTGCATGCTCAGTCATGTCCAACTCTTTGTACAGCCCCACAGACTGTAGCCTGCCAGGCTCCTCTGTCCATGAGAATTTCCCAGCAAGAATACTGGAGTGTTACCATTTCTTCCTCCAGAATAGCTAGATGGTGATGCACAAAGATCTGATTGATTCACCTCCTACAAACTGATCATTTATTTCTAGAGGTTCCGTGACTCACTCTGTCATCTCAGAGTCGGGGTGGAGTGACAATACTGCCAGCTCTTAGCCCCCGCTTGGTGGGGGTTGAGGACATCCTCAGTTTACTTGGCAGGAGTTGCTTCAGCAGTTTATCCCTAACTTTCCCCAACCAAATTAAATTGTCCAGAATAAGAAAGAAATGGAGATTTGCGAGTAGACAGGGCTGAAGATAGATTAACTTTGCAGAATAACTCAGAAGAGTTGCCCAATTCATCCCCCATGTTCTGCAGTACAAGAATAAAATGAAAAAGGAGAGCTTCACTTTTGTTAGTAGAAACACTACATCACTACTCCTAATTTTTATGAGATTGTCTTATCTCCTCTTCTCTTAGGGTTTGTATCCTTTGCCACCATGCCTGAACTGGCACGAAGAATCAAAATGAATTTTGCCTTGGGTCCTGTGGTCTCCTTCAAATATCCCACGGGCATTTTTACCAGATTTTTCCAACTTCCAAGTTCTGTAATCAAGGTAAGTTCTTCTTTTTGCCACAGTGTATATGAGGATCTCCTTTTGGATGATAGATCCTTATTATTTGAAAATCTACTATGAAACAAAAGTAGGATATTTTGAAGTCTGTAGATTCCAGACTCTGGTGTCAGGTGCTGTGTGTGTGTGTGTTTGTGTGTATGTGTGTGTGTGTCACAGTGTCTACAGCTCTCATATACGATTCACTATACTCAGTTATAGACCTGAGTATAAGTCAGAATTTCTAGCTGAGCTGACTGCTATCGCAGTTTCCTTATTCTGTTCTTATTCCACTGGGCATGTCAATGAATTCACAGTGCCCAAATGGAAGACATTTTTCAATTTGACCACTGATGTCCTTGACTTTGATGTTAGATAAGCTGGAATAATATACCCCTTTCCATATGGGAGCTTGCTTCAATTTACTAAAGCTAAAATGCCAAAGCCTAAATGTTTTACAGCTGAATTATTCACTCAACTAATTATTGGTTATTTTCCAATGGTTGGAAGACTGGTTTGATAATCAATTGTGAATTTAAGATTTTATCCATTAAAAGTTTTTTTCTGTTTGCTTTTTGTTTCTCTAAAAATCTCATTGACTATTTTTTTTGTCAAGATTGCCCCTTAAATGTGAATTGAAGGATAAAATAAGTTGTGACCAAAATGAGATCAAAGAGACAAGTCAAGATATCAATAATTCACTTTTAAGATGAGGTCCTGGTTTGTGGTGGAGAGGTAAGAGTGGGAAAAAAAGGATTTGTGAGTTAACCCAAGGAAGAACTTTCATGAGCCCTAATGATTGATTTGGTAGTAGGTTTTTTGTATTGTTTAATAAACTTAGTTCTAGAAGGCCTTCTAGGTCTTCAGCTTCAGCTGATCAACTTCAGCTTCTCTACCATCTTCAGGTGGTAGAGGCATAGATTTGAATTACTGTGATGTTGAATGGTTTGCCTTGGAAATGAACCGAGATCATTCTGTCACTTTTGTGGTTGCACCCAAGTACTGCATTTTAGACTCTTGTTGATTATGAGGACTACTCCATTTCTTCTGTGAGATTCTTGCCCACAATAATAGATGTCAAGGTCATTTGAATTAAATTCATCCATTCCCATTCATTTTAGTTCACTGATTCTTAAGATGTCAGTGTTTATTCTTACCATCTCCTGCTTGACCACATCCAATTTTCCTTAATTCATTGATCTAACATTCCAGGTTCCTATGCAATACTGTTTTGGGTGTCATATCTTTTTGTTCTTTTATACAGTTCATGAAGTTATCACTGCAAGTATACTGGAGTGATTTGCCATTCCCTCCTCCAGTGGATCATATTTGGTGGGGAAAGACTAGAGATCTCTTCAGGAAATTGGAGATATCAAGGGAACGTTTCACCCAAAGATGTGCACAATAAAGGACAGAAGCGGTAGAGACCAAGCAGACGTTGAAGAGATTAAGAAGAGATGGAAAGAAAACATGGAAGAACTGTACAACAAAGATCTTAATGAACTGGGTTACTACAATGATGTGGTCATTCACCCAGAGCCAGACATTCTGGAGTGAGAAGTTAAGTGGGCCTTAGGAATCACTGATGTTAATAAAGCTAATGGATGCAATGGAATTCCAGTAGAACTATTCAAAACCCTAAAGGATAATGCCATCAAGGTGTTGCATTCAATATGTAAGCAAATCTGGATGACCCAGCAGCCACAGGACTGGAAAAGATCAGTCCTCATTTCAATCCCCAAGAAGAGTAGTACTAAAGAATGTGCTAACCATCGGACAATTGCACTTATTTCCCATGCTAGTAAGGTCATGCTTAAAATATTGCATGTTATGGCTTCAGCATTATGTGAACCAAGAACTTCCAAATGTCCAAGCTGTGTTTAGAAAAGAAAAATGAACCAGAAATCAAATTGCCAGCATTCACTGGATCATAGAGAAAGCAAGGGAACTCCAGAAAAAAACCTCTACCTCTGTTTCATCAACTATGCTAAAGCCTTTGACAGTGTGGTCATAACAAAAATGTGGCAAGCTCTTAAAGAGATGGGAATACCAAACCATCTTACCTGTCTTTGAGAAACCTGTATGTGGGTTGAGAAGTCAAAGTTAGAAGCCTTTATGGAACAGCTGATTGATTCAAGATTGAGAAAGCAGTATGACAAGGCTGTCTGTTGTCACTCTATTTGTTTAACCTATACACTGAGCACATCTTAAGAAATGTTGGGCTGGATGAGCTACAGGCTGGAATCAAGATAGGCAGGAGAAACATCAACAACCTCAGATATGCAAATGCTACCACTCTAACAGCAGAAAGTGAAGAGGAACTAAAGAGCCTAGTGATGAGAGTGAAGGAGAATGAAAGAGATGGCTTGAAACTAATATTAAAAAACCTAAGATCATGGCATCCAGTTCCATTATTTCATGGCAAATAGAAGGGGGAAAGCTGGAAGTAGTGACAAATTTCCTCTTCTTGGGCTCTAAAATCACTACAGATGGTGACTGCAGCCATGAAATCAGAAGGTGACTGCTTCTTGGCAGGAAAGTTGTGACAAACCTAGACGTGTGTTGAAAAGCAGAGACATCACTCTTCCAACAAAGATCTGTATAGTCAAGGCTATGGTCTTCCCAATGGTCATGTAGAGTTGTGAGAGCTGAACTGTAAAGAAGTCAGAGTGCCAAAGAATTGATACCTTCAGACTTTGGTGCTGGAGAAGACTCCTGAAAGTCCCCTGGACACCAAGATCAAACCAGTCAATCTTAAGGGAAATCAACCCTGAATATTTGTTGGAAGTACTGATGCTAAAGCTGAAGCTCCAGTATTCTGGTCATCTGATGTGAACAGTCAACTCATTGGAAAAGTCCCTGATACTGGGAAGGATTGAGAGCAGAAGAGGGTGTCAGAGAATGAAATGGCTGTATGGACATGAACTGATGCAATGGACATGAATTTGAGCAAACTTCGGGAGATGGTGAGGGAGAGGGAGGCCTAGTATGCTGCAGTCCAAGGGGTCTCAAAGAGTCAGACATGACTGGGCAACTGAACAATAGCAACAATAAATTTAGGGATTCCCACGTGGCTCAGTGATAAAGAATCCACCTGCCAATGCAGGAGATGCAAAAGATATGGGTTCAATCCCTGGGTCAGGAAGATCCCCTGGAGGAGGAAATGGCAGTTCACTCCCGTATTCTTGCTGGGAAAATTCCATGAACAGGGGAGCCTAGAGAGCTACAGTCTATGGAGTTGCAGAGTGGGACACAACTGAATGACTGAGTACAATGCTTCCCTCATAGCTCAGTTGGTAAAGAATCTGCCTGCAATGCAAGACACCTGTTTTCAATTCCTGGGTCGGGAAGATCCCCTGGAGAAGGAAATGGCAATCCACTCCAGTATTCTTGCCTGGAAAATCCCATGGACAGAGGAGCCTGTCAGGCTACAGTCCATGGGGTCGCAAGAGTTGGACACGACTTAGCGACTAAACCACATGTAACTTCCCTTTTGTGTGATTGATAGTTCTATTTCAAAATGTGTTGGCATCCATTAGTTTGGGATGTTTTCTACATTGGGGCAGAGTTAAGCAGGCAAACTAGTTAAAGTAAATCCAGAGATAGACACATCTATCACTAAGTATACCTGTTTTACATATGTATTGCTTTGCCTACATAGGTCAGGTCTGAGGTACGTATTTTCCCTGATTTATCTCAGTTTCTAATTCCCTATTGTCAAACTTTCTGCCACTCTAAGTTCCATTCTCTACTCCTACCCCTCCATAATATCTGTTGCCCCTAGAAGCTCCAGTCGTTCCATCGGAGATCCCCACCCAAGATTGCTTTTATAAACTCTAGAAGTTTTAATCATGCTGTCGCCCATGACATCATTTTCTTCTATCCAATGGCACCCTCCCTTCAGTACACCATCCTCTACTTTTCAGCATGAAAGTCAAGCACTCTGGTACACTACCAGAAAGGTGATGTGTACATGGGTAAAACCCTGCTTTTCTTTCCTAATCAAGGCAATGTTTGACCTTAAAAGAGAAACTGTTCTACTTCTCTTGCAAGTTAATGAGAAATATAGGCAATCGCTGATTGGACCGATTTCAGGGGCGCTTTCACAATGGATAAATTAGCTAATTTGGGGCTGAAGGTCGTTGCTACCATCTCCTTGTAAATTATGTTTGATGATATTCCCTAGGTAAAGATTGATTTATAAATAGCTACTTTTCCCAAATAACTTGGTCTCCTTGAGCAAAACAGGAAAAAAAATATATGAATATAAATAGATTCCTAAGAATTCTCATTCCGGAGGTGAAGGGAACATCAAGAAGTCTGAAAATGATTCCTGAAAGAATAATTATTTTTTATTTTTTACAGAAGTTGTTTGGTACCAAAGGTGTCCTTTTAGAAGAAAGTATAGGGAAGTCACCTTCTATCAAAATCTGCAACAATAAAATATTATGGGTGATATGTAGTGAATTTATGTCCTTATGGGCGGGATTCAACAAGAAAAACATGAATATGGTATGTATAATGATTTTAGGGTCATTTGATGCTTTTAGAAATTCCAGCTTTCCTTTGGTTCTTCTTTTTGTTTTTTATTTTATTCACTTATTTTTGGCTGTGCTGGGTCTTTGTTGCTGTGCCGGCTTTCTCTGGTTGCAGGGAGCTGGGGCTACTCTCTAGTTGAGGTGCGTGGGCTTTTATTGCAATGACTTCTCTTGTTCTGGAGAATGGGTTCCAAGCACACTTACTTTAGTAGTGTGGTTCCTGGGTTCTAGAGCACAGGCTCAATAGTTGTGGCCCATGGGCTTAGTTGCTCCACGACATGTGGATCTTCCCAGATCAGGAATCAAACCTGCATCTTCTGCGTTGGCAGGTGGGTTCTTTACCACTTAGCCACCAGGGAAGTTCCCTTTGTTTCATTTTGATGTATCTATCATATTAAAAAATTAATGTGCTTTTCTTAACTCATTTTAAAGGCAGAGATTTTCTATGCATAGAAGATTAAATATTCAATGGACCATAAATGTGAAGACTGAAAAAGAGAATAGGCAGCTTCATCCTTTCATCTTCGGTCAAATTTAAGATAATAGTTGTCCAACAATAGGTAGTGGTTTCACATGTTTGCAATTAGCCACCACTTAATATAGTCAGCTTGATTTTATAATACAATGCATTAAAAAATAAAATGAAATCTTAGGAAAGAAGCTTTAAACTTATTCTTTGTGCCCTCTCTTGTTGGGTCACTTTAGCCTCAAATAAAATTCACCACTTGGAACTTGTAAGACAGCATGGAATGGAATGGAATGAATTCTGCCTTGCCATTCTACTGCAATATTTATTTATTCATTCTTAGCATAATTATTCTCTGCTTCTTAAAGGCACAGTTTTTTCATTGGGTGGTTGTTGCTTTAATATATTTTGTTTTGTTTTGTTTTATCTTCAGAGCCGAATGGATGTGTATATGTCCCATGCTCCCACTGGATCATCAATACAGAACATCCTGCATATAAAACAGGTAGTGACATGGAAAACCATTCCCCTTATTTTCTTTATATTTGAAAGGACAGAGTTAGCATGTCTGTCCTAAGAAGCTTAGCAGCTACCTTCCATTTTACCTTTTTCACCATCTTTATAGTTGCATTTCCCTGGATTTTAAGAGAAAGAACAACTTATGCACAGACCAAGTAGGTCACATAAATGAATTCCATTTTAAATACGACCTTGCAAAGTAGGCTCTGAGCTGAAACTAAACATAAACAGGGAGAACTTCAGAACTTAGCCTTCCCCAGAGAGAGAAATACCTGACATTTGATTTCCCTCAGTGAGTCTTGGGTTCTCGTTAGCTTTTCCTTCAAACCAAGGAATTCATTGCCTCCATTTCTCTTGATCTTGCTTTGCACACTGGTAAAATTTATTTATATCCTCTGGTGATGCAGAAGCCTTATTTTCTTCCCAGCATACAGTATGTTTTTCTAAGATTTGCTACTAACAATCTTAACCCTAATTCTTATTCTGAATACTACTTTTCTATAAAACATTTCATTCCAGCTTTACCATTCTGATGAATTCAGAGCTTATGACTGGGGAAGTGAAGCTGAAAACATGCATCACTACAACCAGGTGAGTTCCTCAGAGCAACCCCAGAAGGTTGGCTTTGAAAAATTATAATGATAAATTATTGACAGTAAAAATAATCCTAGTTGGTACTTGGTCAGATTCACAATGGTAGACAGAGATTTTTCAAAGTGTATTTTAAATATGTATTTATTTCAAAAAATCTAAAAATAAAAGAAGTATATACTAAGGAAGTTAAATCATTTATAATCCCTCCACCCAGAGATAACTAGATGGATCAATATTTTGTTACATTTCTTCCAATCTCAACATCACTACTTTTCCACAACTTTTGATCTTGTTTTTTACTTATAGTCACAGGAAACCATAACTAATGTTGCAGGAGAGATTTTCAATATAATTTTAATGGCTGCATAATAATGAAAATTGTGTGATAAAAATTTATATAGTAAATGAATACATATGTCTTGATGCAACAGAAAAAAATAAAACTGCACGTAGAAGTTAAGAGAATTATCCACCTGTGAGGTGTTGAGTCTTAGAGGCATCTTTTTCCCTCTAACTTTACACACCAAAATTTATATATTCATTTAGCCATCCTATACTTTTAATCAATGCTGTTGCCACCTTCCTTTATTTTCTAAGTCAGCGGCTGGGCTTCTCAGTATGAACTAAGAAAGTTAAATTAAATTTTTCCTTTATTTTCCCAAACTGACATACTTAAAGCTGTGGGCGCAAACATAGGTCAATTAAATTGATTCTGGACATCAAATGAGTCAATCAGACCAGTCAATTTCTCAGTTGTTGTTTAGTCAATAAGTCATGTCCGACTCTTTCGTAATGCCATGGACGTTAGCCTGCCAGGCTCGTCTGCCCATGAAATTTCCCAGGCAAGAATACTAGAGTGGGTTGCCATTTGCTTCTCCCGGGATCTTCTCCACCCAGGGATCGAACCCATGTCTCCTGTATTGTATTGTCAGGTGGCTTCTTTACTGCTGAGCCACCAGGGAAGCCCTCAATTTCTCAGTAACAGATCGAATTGTTAGGGAAATGAATCTACTTCTTTTTTATTATTATCTTTTTTATTATTTTTCATCAGCATGATTAAGATGTGATTTACACACAGTATAAGTTACTGATTTTACATGTTCAACTCAGTGTTTCAACAAATATATTCATTCATGGAACCACATCACAAGCAAGAGATTGAACATTTTCATTACCCACAAAAGTTTTCTCCTGTTCCTCAGACAATATAAATTCACAGATGCATATATTTGCAAATGTTTAGAAAAGGGCCAAAAAATAAACAGCATATGTTAAAGTGATAACTTTCAAGAAAAGGAAGAACGAAAAGGTGAAGTGGATTCATGCAAAGGAGTAAAAGGAGGCTCTTATTTTGGATTTCACACACTTTTGTTCTCTTTCATTGTTTTTCATGAACAAGTTATATTTATATATTGTTTATATTTACAAGAAAATAAGACCAAAAAATCACATACACATAAAACCATTATTATCATGTTCTCTTTTTCAGTTTTATTGAGGAAAAACTGACCCAAAAGATTTAAGATTGAAGTGTATGATGTGATGACAAATATTGAGGGTGCAAATGTTCTCAGAATTTACAGTTAGCTAGCTGGTCCTACCCTACTCCAGGCCAATTCTGTTTTATTTGCTTGTAATTTTGTATCATTGGAAGTCAATTTTTATTCCATTCTCAACAGTGTGTCCTCTTCATAAGTTCCCAACACAATCTCTGTGTCCATTCTATGTTTTCTTGAGAATAAAAAGATTAATTTATGAGGGTAGGAATTTCCTTCTGTTTTGTCCCAGCTGGTAGAGTAGCTGGCACTTACTAGTCCCTTGATAATCATTTTCTGTATGGATGAAATTTCTTAGCTTCCCTTTAATCCACCTTAAAATCTCTCTGTCTTTTTGATTCTGTCTTTCTTTTCACTCTCAGAATATGATGATCCTCTTATTATCCAAGTTATCCTGTCTTGTGTCCTTGACCCATCTCTTCCATCTATTCTTACTGGCTTCTCTTGCTAGCTTAAATGAACTCCTGTTTCATACAAAAACAAACAGAAACCCTTCCCTCAAGCCTTGAACTCTATCAAGTCATGCTTCCATCATTCTGTTTTTATCAACATTTTTTGATATCTAAAAATGCTAAGTATCTCTACTTCTCCACTCACTCCTGAACACTGGAAAAGGTAGTCTGAGTCTTCATCTTTTTATTATAGCTGTTCTATTTAAGGTACCTTCCCTGGTGGCTCACACTATAAAGAGTCTGCCTACAACGTGGGACATTTGGGTTTGACCCCTCAGTGGGGAAGATCCCCTGGAGAAGGAAATGGCAACCCATTCCAGTATTCTTGCCTGGAAAATCCCGTGGACAGAGGAGTCTGGCAGGCCCCAATCCATGGGATTATTTGTGGCTTTTAATTGCCAAATATAATTGCCTGTTCTCACCTGTAGTGTTAGCTACCATAGATTCCTTGCAACTTACCACCCAGACTTGGATTTCCGTAATGTAACACTCTCTGATTTTTTTCCCTCCCTTTTTGATTGCTCTCTTTATCCTCTCACTAGCTACTCTCTAACCCTCACCACTCTCAATTATCAGAATTCTCCACAATTCTTCCCATATCTCTCCCCTTTGTGTTTGAATAATTTAGCCATCTCTACAGCTTCAACTGAGGGCTTCACTGGTTCAGTGGCAAAGAATCAGACTGCCAGTGCCAGAGACATGGATTCAATCCCTGGGTCAGGAAGATCCCCGAAGAAGGAAATGGCAACCCACTCCAGTAATCTCGCCTGGGAAATCTCATGGACAGAGGAGCCCGATGGGCTATAGTCTATATCATCACAGAATCAGACATGACTTAGCGACTAAACAACAGCTTCAGTTATCCTGCTCTGAGGATAATCCAAACTGCCTGCCTAGATTTTCTTCAGGACCCATTCCCTGCAAATTTGTTCTTCAAGTCATCCCGCAAACTAGGCAGAGCTATGAGAAATGACCGTGCCTTTTCTCTAAAACTTCTGAAGGACGCCCGACTGCCTTAACCTGGCATTTAGACCTTGACTGTCTCCAGTCTTATATCCTACTGTCTTCCCTCACATAGTTTCTTTTCTGGGTGCACTGGGCAACTTGCCATTCCTGACCATGGCACACACGTTGTATCTACCCGCTGGAAAGTGCTCCCACATTCATCCTTATCTTTAAAATACAACCATTCCTCAAGTGAAAATGAGTGTTAGTTGCTCAGTTGTGTCCAACTCTTTGCAACCCCTTGGATGGTAGCCCCCTAGTCTCCCTTGTTCATGGGATTCTCCAGGCAAGAATACTGGAGTGGGTAGCCAGGCTCTTCTCCAGGGGATGTTCCTGACCCAGGGATCAAATCCCAGTCTCCTGCATTGCAGGCAGACTTTTTAACCATCTGAACCACCAGGGAAGCCCTTCAAATGACTGCTTTTTACATGAAACCTCAGGTGAAAATAATTTCTTCTTTGTCTTCACTTCCATCACATTTGGGGAATGTTTTATAGCATTTAACATACCCTCCTTTGTATACAAATATTTATTTAGGCATTTTGCCTTGTTCCTTCACACTCCTTGAATATAGGGACCATTGCATGCTGTCTTCCTATGGTCGTCATAAATCCTCATTTAGTAGTCTCTCTACTTATCTGAAGTCAGTTGTTGCTCTGAGGAGCTTCCTCTCATGAATGTCCTTTCTCTCTCTTCCATAGAGTCGTCCTCCACTATATGATCTGACTGCCATGAAAGTGCCTACTGCTATTTGGGCTGGTGGAAATGATATTCTTATCACACCCCGAGATGTGGCCAGGATACTCCCCCAAATCAGGAATCTCCGTTACTTCAAACTATTGCCGGATTGGAACCACTTTGATTTCATCTGGGGCCTCGATGCTGCTCAACGAGTATACAGCAAAATCATAGATTTGATGAAGTCATATCCCTAACTGCAATATACCTACTTTTCAATTAGGAGTTGCTTCCAAGTCCATAAGAGGCTTTGGGGAAGTACTAATCTACTTAAGTAGCAGTGAGATGTACACCAGCATCCTTCACCTTGTTGCTTTTGCTGAGGTGTTCTCTTATCACGGCATCCCAGCTAGGAATTATTCCAACTGTGCTGCTCTTTCTCAAACAAATGTCCACACCTGAACTCTCAGAACTCTTCCTTTCAGTCAGAACCAAGTCCATGCTTTTCATCTAAGAAGCCCTGGTTAACTCTTCTCTGCTAAATGTACACTTCAGGGAAGAATTAAAAGAGGCCTTTGTCTTTCTTATTTCAAATACATATAGTGGCTTCATGCAAATAATACCCACTCCCCATCCCCTCTTTTCAAAGGACTGAATGTAAGCATAGGAGTGCTGGCCTAGAAAAATCTTGTCGGGGAGTCATTTGGGAAAATATTTCAGGTGGCTGTAATATTGTGGCCTTCTCAAAATCACAGTTAGAGCAATAGTCAAATAGTCAACTATAAACAAGCCATGAACTAAGCCTGATCCACATCAAGCTTGAAAAGAATAGCAGGATGGAAAAATAACCAAATTAAAGTATCCAGGAGTTTTACTGTTACAAGCTGGGGGATGGGGGGCAGACAAGATTGAGGATGATTAGGATAAACTGAATTTCTAGTTGTTAAAATTATTCACTTAGACTACTGTCTTTACAACAAGGTTAAATTGAATAAAGTTTTTTGAAAATAGTGTACTAGAACTCATAGACAGTAGTCTTAAGTGATAGCATTTGAAAGCTCATTCTTTCTTGTTTTGCTTTAAAGATAAACTAGACTGATCAGTCATTATGTCTTCACTATCAAAGTAGAATTTATACTACTGCATTCATACCCTTTAACATTTAAAGCAGCTTTCTGAAAGGCCAACCAGCAAGAGAGGCACTAGGAATTCTAAAGTCTTGCTTTATTTCAGTATCTAACTAATGCCAGACACTGAGTCTAGGACTCAGTACAGAGTTCCAAAAGTAGCATGAAGTTTTAGTGTCAGCTCTATATTCCTGAATGAATTCATTCCTGAATGAATTCCAGGTGCGAACCTGGAAAAGACCTTTCCTTCCATGAAGATGTAATTAATGGAAAACTGTCTATGAGCCTCAAGGAATCATAAATTTAATAAATAATGCATAATACATACTTTCAACAGTTTAACTTAAAACAGATAAGTGTAGTAGTTCACAAATATTTGCATCAAGGTCTTTGGATGCTGAATACCATATAATCATTCTCCAATAAATAATCTATAATTGATCATTTTTAGTTTTAGTGTCTTTAAAAAGGATGATAATTTTTTAAAATTTGGGAAGCAAGTTTAAATGAAAATCCTTTTATATCTTTATAGTATTTATTCACCAAGATTAAACTAATTTTGTGACTTTTTATTGAGCTCATTCAAAGATTACATGGTAGTTTTCATACAAACAATACGTTCTATTTTGCATGCATGCATACTAAGTTGCTTTAGTCATGTCTGACTCTTTGCAACCTTATGGACCATAGCCTGCCAGGCTCCTATATCCATGGGGATTCTCTGGGAAAGAATACTGGAGTGGGTTGCCATGCCCTCCTCCAGGGGATCGTCCCAACCCAGGAATTGAAACTCTGCCTCTTACATGTCCTGCATTGATAGACAGGTTTCTTTACCACTAATGCTTCCTGGGAAGCCCACATTCTATTTTAGTCACATTTAATTAAATTAATCAAAACTCATTGATAACTGTAAGTTATCAATAACTTAACTGCTAGAACAAATAGATAAGACTGAGAACAGATATCTAACTCTTAGTAAGAATATGACTCAACTGGAAGGAGTGGAAGGATGTGACTATAATAGATTAGCCTACTAGTTATGAATATTTAAGAGGTTTTGGCCATCAGTTAATATGTTTACATATAGAAAAAAGGGCATTGGTTAATATAGGAATCTGGTTAAGCGAGGGTCAATTAAGAGAGCTTCAATAGGATTTGTCCTATTCAGCTACCGCTACAACAATCCTGTGCAATAAACAACCCAGTGGCTTACAACAGCAAACATTTATTTTTTATGTTCACAAGTCCACAGTTTGGCTGGTGTGGCTCCATTTTACACAGATCACCTGGCCTTGGCTGAAAGCTGTAAGCTGGGTCCTGGTCTGCTCCATACCTTCTCGTCATTCTGGAAATAACAGCCCTCAGGATTATGCTCTTCATGTGACAGATCCCAAGAACACAAGAGGGTGAACGAGATCACACTAGAATATTTGAACCTCTGCTTCTTCACATGCCTTCAGCTAATTCAGATCACAGGACCAAGCCTTACCTCAGTGGTGCAGAGTAGTCTGCTTCACCTACAGGAAGAAACTGCAAACCACATGCCAAAAAGTGTGGATATAAAATGCTATTACATAAGAATGAAGAATTGGGGAAGATACTCCATTCTACCATATATAGGCCCAAAATCTGAAAGATAAAAATAGGGAATAAAAAGTAAGTTTTCCTCTTTCTCCCAACTCCTTATCATACACTCTTTCCTTCAAAGACACCTAACTCTTACCAATATTTTTGTGTGTCTTTCTACAGATTATGGTATGCTTATTCAAATGAATCCACAGATACCCATTTAGTTTTTTCTCCTTTTGGTACCATAGTGTACATTCTTTACCATGTCTTGCTATGATCACTTACTATCTCTTGGGAATCATTCTCCATCAGCTCACATGGAACATTATTAAAGGTTACATGGAAATTCATCATTAATAGAGATTATGATGAATTAGGATTTTTTGTAATTACACACAGTATTGTAGAAAATATTGTACAAATATCAGTTTAAACTTTATACAAATATCATTTGTACCTACAAGATAAATTATCTTTGAACCAGAATTATTGGTTCAAAGAGAATGTAGAATTACAATTTGAGTTAATTCCTTGTCTCTGGTAGCTCAGCAGTACAGAATCCACCTCCCAATGCAGGAGATGCAGGTTCGATCCCTGGGTCAGGAAGATCCCCTGCAGAAAGAAATGGCAACCGACTCCAGTACTCTTGCCTGGGAAATCCCATGGACAGAGGAACCTGGCGGGCTACTGTTCATGGGGTGGCAAAGAGTCAGACACAACTTAGCGACTAAACAACAACAACTCAACCAAAGCTGAATTTTATGCTGATGTCATCACTAGCATGTATAGGGAACTCAGGGGAAATGTCAGTTCTCTAAAAGCTTCCACTGACTTAACTACACAGTTCTCTGCCCATGATTTCAAAACATTGATGTGATTCTCATTACATTTTAGAGTTCTGTGTGATTTAAGTGCTTTGGGGTAGAATGCAAACAGATTGTTGGTATTCTTGACAGGTTAAGAAATACTTTTCCTAGCCAATGTCAACATGTAACAGGACTTTAGTCCCATCAAAACTTCAGTCACTTTTAAAATAAAACAAGCAAAAATCTCATCAGTATCATCATACCTCCCACAGAGCCAACCCAAATACAAATAATAATGATGAAAATAGTATGGTTCAGTTCAGTTCAATCACTCAGTCGGCTCCGACTCTTTGCAACCCCATGAACCACTGCACGCCAGACCTCCCTGTCCATCACCAACTCCCAGAGTTCACCCAAACTGATGTCCACTGAATCAGTGATGCCATCCAAACATCTCATCTTCTGTCATCCCCTTCTCCTACTGCCCTCAATCTTTCCCAGCATCAGTTCAGTTCAGTTCAGTCACTCAGTCAGATCCAACTCTTTGTAACCCCATGAACCACAGCATACCAGGCCTCCCTGTCCATCACCAACTCCCAGAGTTCATCCAAACCCATGTCCATCAAGTCAGTGATGCCATCCAACCATCTCATCCTCTGTTGTCCCCTTCTCCTGCCCTCAATCTTTCCCAGCATCAGGGTCTTCTCAAATGAGTCAGCCCTTCGCATCAGGTGGCCAAAATATTGGAGTTTCAGCTTCAACATCAGTCCCTCCAAAGAATACCCAAGACTGATCTCCTTTAGGATAGACTGGTTGGATCTCCTTGCAGTCCAAGGGACTCTCAAGAGTCTTCTCCAACACCACAGTTCAAAAGCATCAATTCTTCAGTGCTCAGCTTTCTTTGCAGTCCAACTCTCATATCCATACATGACCACTGGAAAAACCATAGCCTTGACTAGATGGACCTTTGTTGACAAAGTAATGTCTCTGCTTTTTAATATGCTGTCTAGGTTGGGCATAACTTCAGAATTTTCCACAGTTTATTGTGATCCACATAGTCAAAGGCTTTGGCATAGTCAATAAAGAAGAAATAGATGTTTTTCTGAAACTCTCTTGCTTTTTTGATGATCCAGCGGATATTGGCAATTTGATCTCTGATTCCTCTGCCTTTTCTAAAACCAGCTTGAACATCTGGAAGTTCATGGTTCACATATTGCTGAAACCTGGCTTGGAGAATTTTGAGCATTACTTTACTAGAGTGTGAGATGAGTGCAATTGTGCGGTAATCATTAAAAGCATTATATAAAGTATGGGGCTTTCCAGGTGGCGCTAGTGATAAAGAATCCACCTGCCAATGCAGGAGGTGCCAGAGACACAGGTTTGATCCCTGGATCAGGAAGATCCCCTGGAGGAGGGCATGGAAACCCACTGCAGTATTCTTGCCTGGAGAATCTCACAGACAGAGTAGACTGGCAGGCTACTGTCCATGGATTGCAAAGAGTCAGACATGACGGAAGCTACTTAGCATGCATAGCATGCACATATAAAGTATACGTAAAAGCACCAGGGATTTTTTGTGTGCCAACTGTTCTCCTAACCAAACCAGTTCTCAGCTGAACTGAAAGTTAATTTGTTTGGAATCCTATGTGCCCTCCATAAGCTTCATCAAAGTTAGCACCTAAAAAAAAAAAAAGTACCTTCCATGCCCTGCCATTTCCCCCTCCTCCAAGAAAGGATTTCTGGAAACTCTGTTATAGGTAATGAACACCTGGTCCCAGGCAGCCAAAGCATGCTGCCAACAGAATGGGATACAGAAGCTCTGCACATTGAAAATAAAGCCAACAAATCAGCACTGGGAGGGAGGGAAGGGAAAATTACTAATCACATACTCCACAAGACTTATCACAAGGCTATGTGGAAACTGCTTATGTTTACATGTTCAGTTCAGTTCAGTTCAGTTGCTCAGTCGTGTCCAACTCTTTGCGACCCCATGAATCTCAGCACGCCAAGCCTCCCTGTCCATCACCAACTCCCGGAGTTTACCCAAACCCATGTCCATCCAGTCGGTGATGCCATCAAGCCATCTCATCCTCTGTCATCCCCTTCTCCCCCTGACCCCAATCCCTCCCAGCATCAGGGTCTTTTCCAATGAGTCAACTCTTCTCATGAGGTGGCCAAAGTATTGAAGTTTCAGTTTCAGCATCAGTCCTTCCAATGAACACCCAAGACAGATCTCCTTTAGGATGAAGTAACAATAGTTAAATAATGAAATAGTGAAACAATGCTATTCATACCATAAAAATGATACATGTGCATGATGGGAAATGCAAATGTTATAACAATTGTTCACTACTAAGTAACTTCTTTAAATAGATTTTTGGGGTGGGGGGATTTGTGCAATGCATATCCATATTTCCAATTATTTAAGGTTTGAAAGGCAAATACAAAAAATTACAAGTTTTAAAAAACCTATTCTTTTGTTGAAAAGACTTAGTTTTCTAAATAATCAAAGATTTGAGCAAGTCAGTGTGAAATACAAGAAATATTGAAAAGACATAGCATCTATGATTCATGGGCACATTACATAAAAGGTAAGGAAAATCCTTTTATAAACTTTATTAACAAAAGACTCATAATTTAAGATATCTTATGATTTTAACAGAGAGAAAATTAAACTCTAGTTTTATATCAGCACATTATTAGCAACTCTGGCAAGGGACTCAGGAAATCTTTCTCATACCGAGGATGGTGTCAAGGAAAAAACCCAAGTGATGGCAATGATGAAGCCCCTCTCCTCAAGTGCTTCCTGAGGAAAGGCCTGATGAAGTCTCTGAAGAAAAATGTCTTCATCATAAAGAGTTTCTTGATCCTCCACATTCTCCATTTATTCCCTTCGCACCTGTTCCTCTCTACCTTCAAACTGAAAGGATCATCTCCTGTCTGAATGCTGCAACTTTGTATCACTGCTTTTCCTATGGATCTGACATTTTCCTCCTTATGTTGCCCTGATCTGTAGTCATTTACTAGAATAAGACCACCAGCATTCAAGGATTTTTTTTCCATTTCAGCAAGACTCGCAAGGTGATATGCACTAATCCAACACTCAATGCATATTACCCCATAGATCTTCCACTGGCAATTTGCCAATGCCAAGAATGAAAAGGAAGGTCTTTTTCTCTATCTTGCTGGCTCATCCTGTAGCAGCTATAGAACCAACTGTCAAAAGAGACAGAGAGGAAATTTTGTCTGTTCCAGGGAGGCCTCATGCAAAACTAAGTGAGAGGCAGAACCATCCCTGGATTCCCTGATTCTTCCCTAATTTTAATTAGGGTGGTGTTCTACTACGGCATATTTCCTAAACTGTAGTCATTCACATTCCTCATTCACAATGTTTGCCCCATCTGTATGCCACCTTTAATACTACTTAATTAAAAGCCTCAAAATCAATCTGCCTATTTAATTAAATAACTTTTTAAATTAAACTTCCTACAATTACTGTAAATGAGAGGGAAAAATATTATTTGCTAAAATTTAAGGATAACCAGAAGCATAATAGGGCTTCCCTGGTGGGTCAGCAGTAAAGGAGACACCTGCAATGCAGGAGATGGCAAGAGACTTGGGTTCAGTCCCTGGGTCAGGAAGATCCCCTGGAGGAGAGCATGACAACCCACTCCAGTACTGCTGGGAAAATCCTGTGGACAGAGGAGCTTGGTGGGTTAGGGTCCATGGGATCACATAGAGTCAGAGTGCACATGCATAAACGTAGCAACAGTGAAAAGGAGATGATTGAGAATAAAATTGATTACTATTCAGGACACTTGCTGCCTTGTTTTCATTCAATATGGGCTCTTCGTTTGAAAGAGAAGTTAACGAGTGTTAGAAAAAGAGCCATAAACCAAATTTATACTTTCTTCTTGATGCACTCAAAAGAGCGAAAGAAATTATATAGAGAGAATATGGTAGGATGAAAAATGTGAATAATGCCCCCCGCCCCCTGCTGAAAGATGTCCATGTCCTAATCCCAGAAAACTGTGAAGATGTTACCTTATATGGCAAGAGAAAATTTAGAAATGTGATTAAGTTAGGATACTTGAGGTGGAGAGTTTATTCTAGGTTATCTGCATAGGTCCAATGTAATCACAAGGGTCCTAATAAGAGGGAGGCAAGAAGATCAAAGTCAAAAATGGGATCTATGAAAATGGAACAACAAGAATTGATGTGATACACCAGGAGCCAAGGAATGCAGGAAGTCTCTAGAATCAGGAAAAGGCAGGGAAGTCTCCAGAAAGAATACAACCGGTCAACCCCTCCAACTTAGATTTCTAACCTTCAGACTATAAGAGAATAAACTCATATGATGAACTTCCCTGGCGACTCAGATGGAAGAAATTGCATGCAATGCAGGATTCCTGGATACAGTCCCTGGGTGGGGAAGATCCCCTGGAGGAAGGCATGGCAACTCACTCCAGTATTCTTGCCTCGAGAAATCCTGTGGACAGAGGAGCCTGGCAGGCTACAGTCCATGGGGTCTAAAAGAGTCAGACACAACTGAGCAACTAAGAACAGGACAGGTTTGTGGTAATTTGTTACAGAAGCAATAGGAAACTAATACAGAGACTAATTCTCATACCAAGTGATACAACATTATTTAATACCATGCACAGGTATCAGCTAAAATCTTCCATAGCCCAGTCTTGTACATTTGCACTTGGGAAAAACTGCCTAATGAATTCCACCAGGGCGTCAGAGAAAAGGGTAGCCACAGATGAAAGCAACTGCAGAAGAATTTAGGCCTGAGGCAGTGAAGCTGGTTACTAGAATGATGGCCGATTATAGGGTAAGAAGCTTTGTGTGGTCGGTATACTGCTTGCTCTTCTACTTCAACCTCCCTTTATACTGCAGTGTCTGAGCTGAGGAGACAGCATTCCAGAATCTTCAGCGAATGGACTTTGTGCTGAGGTAGGTCACAGCTATAGTTCTTCTTGCTCCTAAATGACACTGCCTTTCTATTAAATTAAAATAGGCTTGGGAATGTTTTCTCAAGTTTGAAAAAAATAACTGTGTTCTTGTATCATTGCAAAAGTAAAATTTGTTAATGACATTTTTTTAAACATAGAGAAAAGCTAACAAAAAATAAATAAATAACCAGTAACTGAACTCCCTCCCCAGAGAAAACTCCTTTTTAATATTTTGATAGATTTTTCTCTGGTCCCATTTCTCCTCATATCTGCTTATAACTTAAAAAATAGCTAATAAATACTGTGTAGTAGCCTTCATTCTTCCCCATTAAAACAAAAACACGTTTGCATTAGCTATGATAAAACATTTATAATATTTTTGTAGTAACAGAATAGTATTGGGTTGTAAGGATAAAGTAGAATTTCTGTAACCATTTCACTCATGTGGCTATTTGTGCTGTTTCCAACTTTTCACCCTGCTCCTTGAAAATATTTTTGTTCACTATTGATGATTCCTGGAAATAAATTTCTGAATTAAGAATACTTAAATTTTTAAAAACTTATTGCCAGATTTCCCATCAAAGAGTTATAAAAATTTATATTGGGAAAAAAATCTCTTTTAAAGAGAATGAATTGCACATTTAGGTAAATAAAAGAGGAAAATAAGTGATAACCTTTTGGGAAGAAAGAGAAAGAAAAACTTTTTTATTTCATATTTTATATTATAAGCAAGAGAATATGCTTGTCTTTCTCCTCACTTGACTATCTATTGGAGAAAGAAGAGGGCAGAAAAAGATGCTCTGGAACTGGAGTGACTTCTTAAAGGGGAAAAAATAGGTAAGGAAATTTTTTAAGGGTATTTAGATGAATTTATAAAAACTTCTGGGCTTCGTAGGTGGCACTAGGGGTAAAGAACCCACCTGCCAATGCAGGAGGCTCAAGAGATGCAGTTTTGATCGCTGGGCTGGGAAGATCCCCTGGAGGAGGGCATGGCAACCCTCTCCAGTATTCTTGCCTGGAGAATTCCATGGACACAGGAGCCTGGCAGGCCACAGTCCATCCACAGGGTCACAAAGAGTCAGACACGACTGAAGCCACTTGGCATGCCACACATAAACACGTTCAGAGTCAGTGTTTTCAGGTTCCAGAAAGGTGTTGCAGATGGACAGTCCTCAGTAGGGCAAAATGTGGAAGGTCTTTTAAAAGTCTTTGCCTGTTTCAGAAAAGGTTTGTGCAAGGTACACACACAGCTAATAATAAATTTGATATGTTCATTGCTACAGACAACCAGATTATGTAGCCTTCAAGTAAATTTCTACTTTGGCTGTCCACACGGGTTATTAGATGGAGAACTTCCAAAGTCCTAGCTTGCTAGGTGCTGTCATGGCAAAGCCCATGACACCCGGAGCAGCCTGGCCAGTCCAAGTGACTTTGCCTAAACCTCATACAGCAAACTCTGCCAGCTAAAGAGCATGGCTTGTTGTTGGGGTTGCCCATTCCAGGTTCTATGTATATATTAAAATATGAGGTAGAGAATTTCCAAATAATCAGCCTTATTTCCAGTCTTCCCCACCTCAAGCCTGGCAAATTGAACATAATCCTAGAAATAAGGTTAAGAACAATAAATAACAACTTATTATTAGCCTCTGAGTACCAGGCGTCATGCTGTACACCTCACACACATATTTTGCTTAAACTTTATAATAATGATGCAAAAGGTGTTATTATTGCTGTCAATTTATAGGTAAGAAGAAAGAAAATCAGAAAATTGTCCAGGGGTCCACAGCTGGAGAGAGGCAGAGTTGGGATTTAAACACAGGTCTGTTGGATTCCACTACCATTGACTGGCCCTTCCAGGTGGGACTCTCTGCAAGGTGCCCCTGTGACCTGAGGCTTCAGTTGGTGTTTCTAGGCTTCATAACCAAACCTACACATTCTCACACTTACCCCTTCAATGGCCCTGGAAAAAAAATGTTTAAATCAACTCAATCACAGCTAGAGTCTTTTATGATCCTCAATTATACCATCCTTCATTAGGTATAGTATAGATTTGAAAGAGCAGAAAAAAATTGTTTTTCTTCTATGTCTTTAAGGGCATTGTTTTAAAATTGTTTACATGAAGTTTCTGGATTTGTTATTGTTTGTTTTGATATATTTCATTTGTTCTGTATTAATGTGATTAAGAATAGGCTGTATATTCCCTGTTGGAAAGATATACCAGAATTTTTTTGTCAATTTATTGCAAATTTTCTGTTTTTTGACATGTTCTTCAAAAAATCATTTTGATAATTAATATAATGAATCTATTAAAAGCTGAAAAATTGGGAATGCCAAGATTTAAAGAATTCAAGATAAATTTCCCCTAATTGTTAAATGTACTTAAGAAAATTCTTTCACTATTGTTGAAGCAATTTTTGAAATTCAGCCCTATCATTGCTGTTTTCAGAGCTGTTTTATCTCTGGGACTGGGTGACCATAAATGCTAAACATCTCAATAAACCATGGAAAGTTTAGTTGATCAGACTATTTGCAAGATGTCCCAATGGGTGTACTTAGGTGATCCACAGTGTTTTCTACCTAACATCATTCAGACCAAATCCTCATGCTCTTGTTCCCTAGGCTTTACTATAATTTTTAAATGCAGTCCAGTTTTATGATAATTAATGTTTAAATCAACCTTGAGATGAAAGGAAGCTAATAAACTATCATTAGCTGTCATTTTTGTTTCTTCAACCCTATGATTTCTCCTTACACATTTTAAAAACTCAAAGAAATTGTGAGTCATTATGAATCATCATTTACTACATTTTTTATGCTGGTGAGTACAAGGAAAATCTTTAGCCCTGGAAGCCCCCAGTCTTATTTCACTATCTGGAACCAAATTCATCTCTGGGGAAGGAACAAGGCTGGAACAATTTGCTGCACAGAGATTAGAGTTTCTCCTCCTGCAGGCAGGATGTCTGTGAGTGCTGCAAGACAGCGACCCCCAAACCCCGGTCTTCCTCAGACAAACTGGTTCATATGATAAAAATAATGATGCCTGGAGCCCAAGCCCAGATAACCTGCTTCAATTGGTTTAGGGTGGGAACTGAAACCAGCCTCATCAATCAAATGATTCTCAGTCTGATTTTCTTGCATATGAGAGGTGACATTAGGTTTGAAAACGTGTTCCCCACCTGATCCAGTAAAAGCCAGTGCTTTGAAATGAACACACAGTTAATATGTGTATTTGTCATCCAGAGGATAAAACATGGTGTTCTACAGTTGGTGAGCATAAAATATTTTAGTTATGAGAATAGGGAACATTGCATAGAAATGACAATGAAGAAAGGTCTTTTGTTTTTCTTGCCTGCAAAACAGGCACTAAATCGTGGTGACAAGCTCATTTGCAAAACAACTCTCAGAGGATTTGTCAACAGATACAAAACAACAATAGTTTTAAACGCTGATTTTAAAAATATGTTCACACACCTTTTCTAAGTAGGACTCTTTTCAGGCTTATATTCATATACTGCGATGACTCTGTGGGCCTCCCAAGTGACTCAATGGTAAAGAATCTGCCTGCCAATGCAGACGATGCAGATTTGATCTCTGAATCAAGAAGATGCCCCCCTGGAAAAGGATATGGCAACCCACAGCATTCTTATCTGGGAAATCCAATGGAAAGAGGAGCCTGATAGGCTATAGTCCATGAAGTTGCTAAGTCTGACGTGACTTAGCAACTGAATGACATTGTGATGACTCTAGGCCAAGATTTCTCAACCTCAGCATTATTGACAGTTGGGGTTGGGATATTCTTTGGGGATCACCCTGTTCACTGTCAGATGCTTAGCAGCATCCCTGGCCTCTACCACTAGAGTAAGAATCCTACAGTGGTGACATCCAAAAATGTCTCTAGACACTGCCAAAGCTTCCTTGTAAGATGAAATCTCTCCCCTCTGAGAAGAATTGCTCTAGGAAAATCATGCTAAGCTTAGAAGCTTCAGGATTTTGTGATATAAGGTGAAATTAAGAGTGGCTTTTATAGTAGTGGAATCAGAAAAGACTATATGATAATTGATACTGGGTAAATTAAATAACTATTTAGAAAAAAAATACACATTAAATATATCTACTCATACTGAAAAATAAATTTCAAATGGTCCAGAGTTCTAAGAAAAAAATGTTTTGAAAATATTGAGAAGAATATGAAATGTGTTAAAATTCAGAAAATCCAGAAACCCAAAGTGAAGACCTCAAGAGACTTAACTCACAATATCTTCCACATGATGAATTAATAACTAAAGAAAGGTACTGCAATTGAAAATTTTAAAAGAGAAAATATGTGTAATATATATAACAAACTGATGACCAATATTCATAGAAAATTAAAAGCCCAAATTGAAAAACACAGAGAAAACAAGCTAATAATTCACAAAAGCAATTCATAAAAAAAATCAAATAGCCAAAAGATTTTAAAAGTCTCATTTTCATGGAATTGATATATATATATATATACACATACTACTATATATAAAATAGATAACTAGTAATAGCACAGAGAACTCTATTCAATATGCTGTAATGGCCTATATGGGAAAAGAATATATTAAAAAAAGAATGGCTATTTGTATATGTGTAACTGATTCATGTTGTTGTACACCTGAAACTAACACAACACTATAAGTCAACTATACGCCAATAAAAAGATTTTTTCATTTATATGCATGATACTGTATTATGGACAAAAAAGATGGCATTTATTATTTTCACCCAAAAAAGAACAAGTATGCTAATTGTGTTCAAAAATTTTGTATCCATACTAAATTTTCTCTCCTTAGTTATAGATGCATTAAATCTATCGTGATAATAGGAAAAAAAGCCTCAGTTTCATTATAACTTAAGCCAATGGAGGAATTCCCTGGTGGTGGCCCAGTGATTAGGACTCAGTGCCAAGGGTCTGGGCTCGATCCCTGGTCAGGGAACCAAGATCCCATAAACTGCCAAAAAAGAAAAAGAAAGAAAAAAAAAATGCAAACTAAAATTACAATTAGATGTATTGATCCCTTCATACCAGCAAAATTAAAAAGATATACGAGGTGTAGAATGGATGAAGGAAGATGTGGAGAAACAATCATGTTCATGCCCTGTTAGGAGAACTTACGTTAATTTGGTCTCTTGAAGGCAACTAAGCAGTAGCTATGGAAATGTAGATACTGTACTTTGACCCAGTATTTACATCTATAAATCTTTTCTATAAAAATACTCTCATATGTGCTCGCTATAGATATATATATATATGTATATACATACAAGGGTAATTGCATGGTATTATTTATAATAACAAAACATTACAAACAAGCTGTAAGTCATCAACAAGGAATATTTGGCACAACACTCTATCTTGATACATACAATGTCAGTCAGTTCAGTTGCTCAGTCATGTCCAACTCTTTGCGACCCCATGGACTGCAATATGCCAGGCTTCCCTATTCATCACCAATTCCCAGAGCTTGCTCAAATTCATGTCCATCTAGTTGGCAATGCCATCCAGCCATAAAAGGTAGCTTTATGCAATATTTACATTGATGAGATAATTTAAAATATTGAAGTGAAAAAACCTTTTATATGACAGAGACTCCCAGAGCTGTACATAAATATGTAAATATACACATGTATGTAAATAAATTTATTTTTTCATGTAAATAATGTTATGTGTATGTATAATTATCAACATAACTATGCATATATGTAAACTTATAAAAAGTGTCTTAAAATATACACATCAAACGATCAGTAGGAATTAATTCCAGGAAGAAAAGCAGGATGTACATCTCATCCTATGTGTTTCATAGTGTTTTAAGTTTCACCTCAAATATGTATTGTGCATACTATATAATTTTTAAATTAAAGTGATAAGATTGAATGAAATGATTTGAGAAATGTGCAATTTTGGCTCTAACAACCTATGCCTTAATTATGATTTAGAAATAAATTTGAAAACAAGCCACTAAGCTTGAGTCCATATCACAGAATCCTTCAAGGAAAAGAAAACGAGAAAGGAAAGACAGTTCCCTAAGCAGATACTCCATGCTTATTCCATTTGCATACATTTCCCTGTTTATCCTGCTAGCTTCTCATTTTTTACTGAGACTCTGAGAGGTTGAGAGGTTTAACAAATATCACAGGGCCATGTGATTTCCCTGGTGGTCCACTGGTTAAGATCCCAAGCCTTCACTGAAGGAGGTGAAAGTTCAATCCCTGTTCAGGGAACTAAATCCCACATGACAAACGGATGAATGGTGTGGCCAAAAAAAATAAAAAATATCACAGAGCCAGGACCAAAGGGAGTTGGGATTTACACTTGGACCAGTCTGTGGGGAATACAATTGCTGCTTTCTTTATCAGATATCTCATAGTTTCACTAGTTGATGAAGAAATTCTGGTTTACCTTACAAATATCAAATCAGAGCAGAGAGGGCCACAACTCCACAGGAGAACCACTGTGCGCAGCTAATTGGGCCGGCTCTTGCTGCCTCCCTAGCCCCCACCACCACCTGGACGTCTGCGATCAGTCCCAGCCTCTACACAGGCACCAGGAGCTGGCCCCCGCAGCCAGCTGTGTGCTCAGCCTCACCTCCAGACACCACTGTTGCCTGTCTCAGTCCATAACTGCTGAACCTGCAGGCACTCCAGGCACTTTTTGAGGGCCCTGAAAGGCCATGCAGTCACAGCAGAGTGCAACACCGCAGCACTCACCCAGGATCACACAGTTGTCCATGGTATGGATCCTAGCAACCTGAGCCCAAGAGACATCTTTCCTCACTGGACCCAGAGTCGCCGCACACGCCTGCCCTTGGTGCCCTACACAACTAGCTCTGAGGTCGTGGCACCCCTCAGCATGTCCCCACTCACACGTAAAAGTCTTCCTTTACCAAAATCAGATCATGAAGTCTGGAAGAGATGACTGTCTCCAAATACAGACACCAATGCAAGACTGTAGGGATCATGAAGAATGAGGAATACAGTAAACCTCCAGTAACTCCCCCAAAGAAATGAAGACCCAGGAATTCCCCAACAACAATTATAAATAATTGTTCTAAGGATACTCAGCCAAAGGAGAACACAAATAAATAACTGGATGGTATTGAGAAAACAATATGGGATCTCCCAGGGGCTCCAGTGGTTAAGAATCTACCTTCCAATGCTGGGGACTCAGATTTGATCCCTCACCAAGGAACTAATATTCCACATGCTGTGAGGCAACTGAACCCACATCAGAGCTAGAGAAGCCCATGCACTGCAGTGAAGACTCAGAACAGGCAAAAAACAGAATAAAGAAAGAGAGAAAACAAGAATAAAATGAGAACTTCAACAAGGAGATAGACAACATAAGAAAAGCAAACAGAAATTTTGGAGCTGAAACAGAAACAGTGTACACATCACTGGAGTCCTGGAAAACAAAGAGAAATTTCCAAACCTGGGGACAAATTTGGAGGCATCCAAGTTCATGAAGTTAATAGGTCAACTCAAAATTTTTATTCCAAATAACCTTCTCCAAAACACATTGTAACAAAACTGTAACAAGAAAACAATAGAAAAGATTGATAAATCAATGAATTAATTTTTGAGTAGAAAATCAAAATTGACCAACTTTTACTAGACTAAAAAAAATGGAGAGATAACTCAATAAATTCATCTAGAAATTTTAAAAGGCAACACTATAGCTGGTACCACAGAAATACAAAGGATCCAATGAAACCAATATGAACAATTACATGTCAACAAATTGGATAACCTAGAAGAAAGGGATAAGTTCCAAGAAACATGATGTTAATGGACTAGTACTGTAGATTCTCAAATTCTCTAGAACTTCATCAGTTGATAAGTTTAGGGTATGAATATTTATGAACTCACCTAAACAGATTATACCTTCTATAATACCAACAACCTCAATATTGTACCATGGTTATTTTTAAACCTTCTAATTTTCCTTGTGCATAAGTATAAACCTAAATACATTCTGCTGCTTAAATAATGTTTAAAATATTTTCCCCAAAATTAAAAAAAAAATTTAGATGTTTATTTATTTGGATGTGCCAGGTCTTAGTTGCAGCCCTCAGAATCTTCTGTCTTCTTTGAGGCATGAGGAATCTTCAGTTATAGCATGCAAGATCTAGTTCCCTAACCAGGGATCAAACCCAGCCTCCCTGCATTTGTAGTGAAGAGTCAGCCATTAGGCCAACAGGGAAGTCCCTCTAAATTTTTTTTAAAGTTAACTACAACTAATTCTAACTAGGTAATGTTGGGCAAGACTTTTTTAACATATTTTCCCAAATGAAAATGACAGGGCTGAATAAGAGTCTCTTTCCTTCTGACTGTATTACTTTTTGAAAATTAATTTACAGTGTTGTGTTATTTTCAAGTGTACAGCAAAGTGGACTGTTCAAATGGACATTCAACGAAGTGGATTCAGATTTTTCAATTCTTTTCCAGATTCTTTTCCATTATAGATAATTACAAGATAGTGAAGGTAGCATTCTGTGCTATACAGTAGGTCCTTTTTGTTTACCTATTTTATATATAGTAGTGGGTATATGGGGCTTCCCCAGTGGCTCAGTGGTAAATAGAAAAAGTCCACTTGCAGTGCAGGAGACAGGAGTTCAATCCTTGGGATGGGGAGATCCCCAGAGGAGGGCATGGTTACCCACTCCAGGATATTTGCCTGGAGAATATCATGGACAGAGGAGCCTGGTGGGCTGCAGTCCATAGGGTCACAAAGAGTCAGACACAACTGAAGCGACTTAGCATGCACACAGTGTGTATATATCTGGCTGAATGACATTTTAAAATCCTAAAGTGTCAACAGTGGGAATCCAAGTTCTTTTCCAAAATTTTATTTTTCATAACTTATAGTGTGAGCTCAGTGGACACTGAGGACTCGGGCTCTGCGGCACTGGGCACCTACTCTCTGCTCGCTTCAGTTCAGTTCAGTCGTTCAGTTGCATCTGACTCTGCAACCCCACAGACCACAGCACGCCAGGCCTCCCTGTCCATCGCCAACTCCCAGAGTTTACTCAAACTCATGTCCATTGAGTCAGTGATACAATCCAAGCATCTCATCCTCTGTCATCCCCTTCTCCTCCTGCCTTCAATCTTTCCCAGCATCAGGGTTTTTTCAAATGAGTCAGCTCTTCATATCAGGTGGCCAAAGTATTGGCGTTTCAGCTTCAGTGTCAGTCCTTCCAATGAACACCCAGGACTGATCTTTAGAATGGACTGGTTGGATCTCCTTGCAGTCCAAGAGACTCTCGAGAGTCTTCTCCAACACCACAGTTCAAAAGCATCAGTTCTTCAGTGCTCAGCTTTGTTTATAGTCCAACTCTCACATCCATACATCACTACTGGAAAAACCATAGCTTTGACTAGATGGACCTTTGTTGGCAAAGTAGTGCCTCTGCTTTTTAATGTGCTATCTAGGTTTGTCATAACTTTCCTTTCAAGGAAATTTAGTGGCTGAAAATTTAATTTCATAGCTGCAGTCACCATCTGCAGTGATTTTGGAGCCCAAAAAAATGAAGTCTCTCACTGTTTCCAGTTTTACAATCTATTGGCTCTCTTAAATTAGGTCAAAGCATACTCTTAGCACACATCAGATCTTTTGTGGTGGAGATGTTGAGATTGGTACAGATAAGAGCTGCAAGCTCACTTTTTCATGTCTATGCCACGCAGCCCAGAGTGGGTGAGGTTGAAAGTATGGATGGGTATTTACTCACAGACTCACCATTCCTGTTTCAGCTTTAGTTGCTTCACCAACCACATTCCAAAAGTCTCTCATTTAGTGTGGCTGCTGGTACCTCAGTTCTGAAGATCTGATGTAAAAGCAGAGAAATATTTTACTTTAAACAGTATGTTTTCTTAAATTCTAACACATTCTTTACTTACAATGACAGTAAGACTATTCTGATTTGCTTAAATATTAGTCGGCCAAGGCATTGCTCAAACAGTTGATTAAACTGAGACATTCAGTTCATGAAAATAACTAGGCTGCAACTCACTTTAGTTATTGCAGATGATTTAACTAACAGGTATCCATCAAATTAATCTCTCAGCTATTAACGAGTGATTACAACCCCAAATAAAACTTGCCATCTATTTAGTTGAGCTAGCTAGAAATGATCTAAACGTGGAGGATTCAGTCTTTCAATCAATGTTTTTACCCATCACTGAAAATAGAAAATATCCTAAAAATTTTTCCACATTTTAAGTAAAAATGCTTATCACTACATTGACCTTCAACCAAAGGACAGTGATCACTAAAGTTCTAGAATGTGACTCTAAATTAGGGTTATAAAGTTTTCTGCAGACTTCATATTTTTCTACTTAAGAAAAGAAAAGTAAGATAAATAAGAAAAAGTTCATTTGTACTTTTTTTTCAGTTTCCACATATAAGTGATATCATATATTTGTCTTATCTATGAAATAGAAAGACAGATGCAGAAAATAAAATTATGGTTACAAAGGGGTAAAGGGAGAGAAATTGGAATGTTGGTATTAACATGTACACATTACTATACATAAATATAAAATAGATAACTAATAAGGGCCTACTGTATAACACATGGAATTCTACTCAATACTCTGTAATGACCAATATGGAGGGAAAAATCTAAAAAAAGATGGGATATATGTATATGTATAACAGATCCACTTTGCTGTACATCTGAAGCTAACACAACACTATAAATCAGCTTTATTCCAATAAAAAAATTTTTTTAAAGAACTAGGTAAAAAGAAAATGATGCTTCCTTCTTATGTTCATTTTGGGCTTCCCTGATGGCTCAGTGGTAAAGAATCTGACTGCAGTGCAGGAGACCTGGGTTCGATCCCTGGTTTGGGAAGATCCCTGGGAGGAGGGCATGACAGCCCACTCCAGTATTCTTGCCTGGAGAATCTCCATGGAGAGAGGAGCTTGGTGGGCTACAGTCCATGGGGTCAAAAAGAGTCAGACAGGACTGAGTGGCTAAGCACAACAAGGTTCATATTACCTGATGGTGAACAGAGATTTTTATGAGTTGCATCAAATGCACTTAGTTGCAGGTTGCATCAGAGAAAGTTCTTTCTACACACCAATTCATGTGATGGAATGGGAGGAGCCAGATGGTATTGGGACATTCTGGATGATGTTTCCATTCTACTTCATGGTCTTTCGTTCCTATCAACCAAACTTATTTATATGCTTTGGAATTTGGAGAAGAAATTATAGCTGGCAAACATGTGAAAGAGTTTTTAAACCTAGAGGTTCTTCTGATTTTAGCATCATTTGTTATATTACCAGGAAGAGATAAATGCAGATGTTGGACCATGCCAAAGATCTTGTCCAAAAAATGGATTGTTTCATACAGAAACGAGATGTGGCTTCTGATCCTGGTGGCACATTTGTTCCAGAGGAATGTGAATTCAGGACATATGCCAACTATCACTGTGGACCCAGAAGCATTCATGAATATTGTAAGTTGGGATTTTCCATATTTGGGGGCAAAGGAAGGACCTTACGTGCTTATTGCTTGCAACTGTGTATTATCTGCATTATATATCATATTTATATGTGGTGGAGATTTTTGCTAGTAGAGCATCATTGTAAATTAACATATTGTCCTGAAAAGAACACTAAGCTGGGTGTGAGTGGATATGGGTTCACCTCAAACAGTCTCAGTAAATTCAAGCAAATAATTAAATCCCTTTGAGCTTCAAGCGCAATTTAACTTTTTCTTGAATTCTTAGGTTCATCCTATGAACAGTTAAATCATTGCAGTGTCTTGGGTCAAGCTCAGAGCTATGATTACTTCCATATCATCTGTGCTAATTATATTCCTCTTCTTTTTCCAATATTAGAAAGATGTTAGACCTCCTTTCTCACTCTCAGGACAGCCCTTTTTAGTAACATTTTGTGCCATTCGAATCTATTTAATTCTAGTTTGAACTGGTAACTCTTTAACTGGCAGTAAAAGGACCCTTATGAATGCTAAAGAGGTCTTCCTGTCAGTAAAATTCATGAATGATGTGACCTCTCTAGGCATCCCACAGAATATTTTTTTGGCTTCTGCTCACATTCTTAGCTGAATTTTAATAACATTCATGGTATAGTAATGCTTATCCCACAGCAGATATTGTGATGAAAGCTGAAAAGATATTATTTCATCTTCACTGTCCTATGCTATAGATATGACCATTCTCATTTTTCCAATCCAAGAACTGAGATGAAAGAAGTTAAGCAACTCAAATCAGGCCACATCCCTGGTAGGTGGTAGAACTAGAATTCAAATCCAGGCCTGCCTGAACACACAACTCAACTCGTAATTGCAACCACTCTGCAACAAATCCTCCCAGGGAAGAAGAGGCTCCCTCCCACTGAGTAAGGTGATTCTCTTATGGAGCAGTAATGTTCATGCTCCATAGCTTTATCATAGACTTAATATATCTTTATACAGATTTAAGATGCTTTTTACAGAAACTTCCCTGAATGAATTCTAAAACTCTAAATAGGCTATCAAAATATTCTGAATCTACACACATGCAAATACTGGGAATGGGTTGCCATTTCCTTCTCCAGGGGATCTTCCCCACCGAGGGATCAAATTCTCCTTTCCTACATTGCAGGTGGATTCTTTACCACTGAGCCATCAGGGAAGCCATATAAATTAGTACTTGGAAGCACTTCTATTCTACTTCACTTAATTTATATGGGAGATTATAAGAATTTTCTATCTTACCTTGCCTCTCCATGTACAATTCTCCACACAGAGTCCAATTTAGTGGATTTTAGTCTTAGGGCTCCTGAAGCCCGAGCCTTGTGTAGGTGCTGGGCACACCCAGTGGGTGAGGCCCAGAGAGATTGGCTATATCTACAACTAAAGAGATTCTCTTCACTCAACAACCCAGAAGAATCTGTATGGGAACTTCTAAGGGCCAGAAGGATGTCTCCTAAGGATCTGGCTCAGTGGTAAAGAATATGCCTGCTGCAGGAGACCCAGTAACATGGGTTCAATTCCTGTATTGGAAAGATCCCCTGGAGAAGGAAATGGCTACCCACTCCAGAGTTCTTGCCTGGAAGCTGTCATGGACAGAGGAGCCTGGCAGGCTACAGTTCTTGGGGTTGTAAATAATTGGACATGACTAAGTGTCTGAGCATATACACACACCTAATTCATATGGATATAATTTATCCTATATTTTGGTATACAACTTACCTCACTCAAGTATTCTTCCAGCTAGTGTTAATTGAGCACCTGTTAGGCTGCAATACTGGGCTAAGCACCAAAGTTACAGAGAGATCTAAGCATATCAAAGCCCTGAGTTCATGGAGTTAACAATCCAGCAGAGAAGACAGACACTCAGTTACTAACCACAATAGCAATGAAATAAAAAAATAAAATATAAAATAGAGAATTTAAGAACTTTTTCTGAAGAAAGATTTCTTAACCTGAATTCTGAAAGATGACTAGGAGTTACTTGAAAGGGTAGAGGTCATTTTTAATTGCAGTAGTAGCTAATGCTCATTAAGTCCCTACTATGTACCAGTCAATCTTGTTGGTGCCATATGTGAATTATCTTTTTACATTCTTTGCAATAATCCCAGAGAATGCAAACTATTGCACGTGCATGTGTGGGTGCTCAGTTGTGTTTGACTCTTTGAGATCCGACAGACTGTAGCCTTCCAGGCTCCTCTGTCCATGGGATTGTCCCAGCAAGAAAATGGAGTGGGTTGCCATTTCCTTCACCATGGGATATCTTCCTGACTCGGATCAAATCTGCATCTCCCGCGTCTCCTGCATTGCAGGCAGATTCTTTACCACTGAGGCACCTGGGAAGCCTGAATAAACTATTGGTGTACCTAATTTATGAACAAATAAACTGAGCAATAGGGACAGGTTAACTAGATTTCCTAAGATCACACAGTTTATGTATTAGTGCAAGTGTCAGGATTTTAAAACTCAAGCAGTGGGACCCCACAGCCTTTCTCTTAACTACTATGCCCTTTTATCCTTAATACTACACTGGCCACTTTGCACCTGGCTTTCTCCTCTCCTGTTCCTTTAAAACCAGCAGCTATTAGGAATAAATCCCTCCTTCTCTAAGTAATGACAATGGGCAGAAGCAGGATACTTAGGAGACTTGGCAGCTTTATATTCTACAAATGCGTTGGAATTACCTGATTCCTAACCTGAAGTGGGTCAGTGTTGGTCCTTTAATGGACCAGAACCTTGTGGTCCGGAGTCAACGATGAGAAAGTGAAAGAAGGAAAGAGGCTAATATTCCCTGGGTTATGTAGCCAGCTTTTACACTCCAGGGAATCAGCCAGAAATAGACAGAGAGAGAAAGAAAGACAGACAGACAGACAGATATGGGGACCAAAGCTCTAATGGAGCAAAGGTGTTTTAATCAACATGGTGTGGGCATACATACTGTTTTACAAGGTAGTTATTTTCAGCAAAGATAAAGATTAAAATTCCAAACTTACAAAACACAAGGCAATCCCTATTAAAGAGAGAAGAGGGTACTTATCACCATAATGAGAAACTAACAAAAGAAATGCCTGGATTCCTCAGCCCTGGGAAAGGCGTGCCTCTCCTCTTAATTCCTGAATATAAGGGCCAAAGGTTTCCTGACAGATCCAAAACAGCACACAGCAAGCCTCCTGTTAAATGCTTCCTGACAATTCCTCCTATTTTATTATATTTGTTAAAAAAAAAAAAAAAAAGGTCCTGACCAAATGAGTTTGGTTAGTATTAATCAACCTTATAGAAAGGCGATGATAAACAAAAAATACAATTATCAAGACAATCACCAAAGTTACAGTTCCAGACCCGATTCTGTGGGTAATACTTTGAAACCATCCTCGTGGGTCTAGCCCGGATAATTTTTTCAGCTAAAGTTTCCAAATTAGTGGAAGAGGGCAGACATTTAGAAAAAATTTCAAAGATTTTGTTTTGTAGTAACTGTATATTCAGAGAGGCATTATAATGTAAATGAAATTTGATTTATTCCCAGTTGTAGGTACTATGATTGAATTGAACAAGAGTAACACAAAATTGGCAATTAATACAAGTTACAGAATGTAAAGTCTTATTAAATTGTAAATTTCCTATGGCCATAACAAAAGGAAGTGGGACACAGGCCTGTATAAAATATGACTGATTATAGCGAAAGAAATATTTACTACGACCACGGCTGGTCTCTGTGAAATGTCTAGTCCAAGTTTCAAGTTCTTTGGTGCTGGCAGCAAGTTTCCCGATGTCCCATTGTTTAGGCCCAATTTGTTTATCAAGGACAATTCGAGGAGGAGAGGGGGGATGCCATTCCACCGTCAAGCCAGCCAAGAAGTCCTTTGTCATGGTACTGTTTCAACATAGTGTTACTAACCTTTTACATAATGTTTTTTGTTCTTTCCCTAACTCTTTCCCTAAAGTTTCAGTAGTAAACATGGTTCACAGACAGAAAGAGGGCAGCAATGTCTGAAAGTCTTCTTTTGGAGGCAAGACGAAAGCCCAAGTTTGTCGGCCAACGTTTATGCATAATTTTCCTGGGCCCAGGCACAATGGAAGGTCTAAAGAAATGTTAATTAGTTTTCTCTCTTCCCCAGTGTGTGAGGGTTCCAGGGAGGGGGCATATGGGTGGAGTCATTGGTTGATACAATCGGTCTTTTCTCCATCCATTTTATGACCTGTAATAAAGGGGGGGTGGGTGAGTAAATTAGTTAATCTGGCTCCAGCGAGGGTCACGCAGGCCAACAAAGCATAGCAATAAGAAGGTTTTCAGGACTCTGAGGCATTCCCTGTTGAGAAATAAGATTCTTAACTTGATTAATAAGGGTTTTTATTTGTCCCCAAGTGGGGAGATCATAGGGTTGATGTTGCCAAGGGAGGCGCTTTCTGGAGATCTTTAGAGTTGCCATGGCCTGTACCAGAATTTCTTCCTCCCAAGGTTCTTGTTGTTTCGCCTCCATTTTGAATGTCGGGGGCCCCCTTGGGTCGAATTTTCCGAGGAAGTTTGTTGGATCCATCTGGGGAAATACAAGCATATCCCTTTCCCCCTAAGGTTAATTTCCCAGATTTCTATTGATTATTGAACCCATCTTGGTACCAAATGGGCAGAGGAAGAGAAGTGTCCTTCAATTCCTCAAAATGTCTTTCTGCTCTTGTTAAAATATTTCCCTGTGGTAGGTTTTAAAACTTTAAAACAAATAAAGCTGTATTAACAATAATTATAGTTTTAGAAAATATCTTATGTTGGAATCTAGTAAAGTCTGCTTTAGATAAGGAAGACAGTAGTGTACCTGTGTATTCCCCCTTCTTTAATTTTTTATTTGTAACTTTAGTGTGTGATGTGTTCATTCGACTATGTCTTGTGTCTGTGGATTATAAGAAATACCTGTAATATGTTTAATAGAAAAAGATTGTAAAAACTGTTTAAAGTGTCTAGAAATATAGGCAGGGCCATTGACTGTTTTAATAGAACTAGGAGTTTATGGTGGAGGTTTCTGTATTTTTTAATACAAAAACTGAATATATAGAATCAGAGACTATATTAATGGGGTAAGGATGTAGGCAAATAACTTGAATAAGAGCATATAATTCATTTTGTTGAGCAGAATGGAATTTAGTGTAAAAGACTTTATATTTTTTAAGAGACCAGAATGAAGCTTTGGCGTTTTTAGTCCCATCTATATAAAAGAAATGCGAGAAATAATAAATTCAGTGTTTTTGAAGAAATTACACAGTTTACCAGAAGGATAATGAAATTATATTTCTCCAAAATATTTTAGAAAAGCTAACTAGAAATCCATAGAAGTTTGTAATGTGTTCTCAAATTGAGATTTATATGTAATAAAGTTTTATTAAAGTATAAAGGAGATAGAGAAAGCTTCTGACATAGGCATCAGAAAGGGACAGAAAGAGTGCCCCCTGCTAGTCTTTAGCCAGATGTCATATAACTATCAGCAGTCTGCTAATTAGAGAAAGGAAATGTCTCAACACTGAAGAAAATAGCACCAGGCCCCTCGCCCACAACATGCATTTTGAGATAACCTTGGCACCAGGTGAGTTGTCCCGGGGTACAGAATGATTGACATGAATCTTGAAGAAAGGCAGGTTTCCAAGCAATTACAGTTTCATTAACATAGCTTAAGAGAAAATTTGCATGAGTAAAACATACTGGTTTGTCAAGTCGGTTCTGAGTCTTAGGCAGAACCGACTTGAAGAAAGAATCTAGGGTAAATACATAATTCATTAACATAGCTTAAGACAAACATTTCCATAAGAAAAATGCCCTGCTTAACTCAGGGTTTGAGAGTAGTTCACTTCAGGTGAAACCAGGTGTCATTACGGCAACACAGTATTTTAAGAGAAACCTCCTTTTAAATTTGTATAGAGAAGGAAAAAAAGAAGAAATATCGCTAGTTTGTTTCCTCCTGCCGCTTAAGAGATAAAAATGTGTGACACTTGCAGCCTATTTTCTCCATTTGGAGACCTCTGGCCTCCTGCCTGTTAAATCAAACTAGATCGGCCGCGTAAAAGACCGAAGGTTTGTGGGGGCAGGGGCCCAAAAAGTCCAGTAGGTATTCTAGAGGGGACTGCTTGAGGGTAAAGGAGAAAGTCATTTAGGGCTGGTATATCGACGTCAGCACTGCTGGATGCTGAGGGTTTGAGGGAAAAGATGGAATTTGCCCCTGGTTTTTGTTGAAGGGGACCTGGGGGGTCTCCTGCTTGGAGTTTTCTAGAATGGGTTTCCCTTCAATATCAAATTTGATTTACACTCTTTGGCCCAATGCATTTCTCTACAGCAGTGAGGGCAGATTTTTGGAGGTTTTTTTTTATTAGCTTTCTTAGGACAGTCCCTTTTTAAATGGTTTTTATCTCCACATATAAAGCATCCTTCATTTTTTTTTCTTAAGGCAGCAACCATTGTTTCAGCTAGCATTTACATCTTTTGAGTTTCTGATCTTACATGGTGACAAGGCTTCAGATAATCAAAAATTGTCACTGTCTCATGAATTGGAACTATAGCCTTTGACATACTTGATTTGCATTTTCATAAGCAAGTGATTTTTTAGTTGTCTTTTAGCTTTTTTCTTTCTTTCTTTCTTTCTTTTTTCAAATACAGTATGGGAAATAGCAGTTTCTAGAGACTTTGGGATTTGTGCCCGCTGGCAGGGGAGGAGCACTTGGAGCAACTGGGGCAAGATTAATAGGAAAATTCTGAAATATCTTATGTTGTTCTAATTGGGCCTTTTGTAAGGCTTCATCGTCTAGTTCATATTCATGCAATAAGTGTTCTGCCTGTTGCCAAATATCAGGCGGGCTAGAATTACCTTGGAATGGCAGAATCACAGCTTCAGTGAGAGCCCATAAGGGCCAGAAACCTATCAGAATAGTTTTTCCTTGTCTGATGGCTCATTCAACATTCTCTTTGACCTGATGCCAGATTTTTAAATCAAAACTACCTTCATCAGGGAACCAAGGGTTACATGCAACCACTGTCTGAAGGCACGCCTCTATTTGCTGGCGTAAAACCAAAAATCCCTGAACTTTAAATAAGTGATAAAGTAAAGTAGAAAAGTGAGGGGGCTTTCCAGCTGATTGACCCATGTCTTAGTACTTACTGGGCTCACTAGGCCCTCTGGGGTCACTCCATCCAAATCCACGTGTACCAGAGTCCCTGTTTCTGGGCGCCACTTGTTTGTCCTTTAATGGACTAGAACCTGGTGGTCCAGAGTCGAGGATGAGAAAGTGAAAGAAGGAAAGAGGCTAATATTCCCTGGGTTATGTAGCCGTTTTTCACGCTCCAGGGAATCAGCCAGAAATAGAAAGAGAGAGAAAGAAAGAAAGAAAGAAAGACACGGGGACCAAAGCTCTGATGGAGCAAAGGTGTTTTAATCAACATGGTGTGGGCATACATACTGTCTTACAAGGTAGTTATTCTCAGCAAAGATAAAGATTAAAATTCCAGACTTACAAAACACAAGGCGATCCCTATTAAAGAGAGAAGAGGGTACTTATCACCATAATGAGAAACTAACAAAGGAAATGCCTGGATTCCTCAGCCCTGGGAAAGGCGTGCCTCTCCTCTTAATTCCTGAATATTCAGGAATTAATAAGGGCCAAAGGTTTCCTGACAGATCCAAAACAGCACACTGCAAACCTCCTGTTAAATGCTTCCTGACAGGTCAGGAATATTTAAGTGCCCTGAATGTTTCTGACGTATGCTCAGGTTTTGGAATAAGTGTTCTTGTCCAGTGGTTTTCAAATGTTAGAGTGCATCAGAATTTCCTAAGAGACTTGTTAAGACCCAAATTGCTGGACCCTATCCTCAGAGTTTCCAATTCAATAGGTGTGAGTGGAATTTGATCATTTTGTGTTTCTATCAAGTGTCCAAACAATGCTATGCTCTAGACTCAGGGCTACATTTTAAAAACTATCCTTCCAGTTCAATCTCCACATTAAAGATAAAGAAAATGAGAACTGGAGAGGGTTTATTTTAAAAAAAAACAACACAACAATAATCTAATTAGCTAGTGAGAAGCAATATCTCTCCCATGCTCAAGAAATCTACTTTTTACTTTATAATCATTGAGAACATAATCATACAGAACTGAACTTAAAAAATTTTTTTGCTTTTTCCATAGAGTGAAATCATCCAACATAAAGGTTATCCTTGTGAGGAGTATGAAGTCTTAACAGAAGATGGATATATCCTTTCTGTTAACAGGATTCCTCAAGGCCTCGTGCAACTTAAGAAGACAAGTATGATTTCCCCTATATTATCCCAACATGGCAGTCTTCCCTACAGTAAAGAATTCCTTGTGATTTGTGTATGTAGAAAGAAACCTGGGTTTTTGGTAGAGACTGGGCCCATTATTCCAGCCAAAATGTCGCTTCAACTCCTTCTTAATTCTCATCACCACTGCCCCACTCCCAATTATCTCGAATAAACAGTGGGGTATGGTTTTTTTTGTTTTTTGTTTTTGTTTTGGGGGCTGTGCTGAGCACACAAGCTTTCTCTACTTGCAGCACACAGGTTTAGTTGCCCCTCAGCATGTGGGATCTTAGTTCCCTGACCAGGAATTGAAACCACATCCACTGCATTGGAAGGGGAATTCTTAACCACTGGTCCACCAAGGAGGTCTCTAAACCCAGCATTTGCTTTTCAAAAAACACCTTCAAGAAAAGTTTATTTTTTGATCCCTTCTAGTAGTTAATTCATTCCCCCCAATCCCTCCTATGTAGATATTCTAGAATATCCACTGATAATCTCTTAAATAGATCACTGCAAACCTTGCTCACAAAGAATATAAACTCCCACATAGCATCTGATATCCACCCCTGCACATTATATTCCCCATCCAGATAGTCTTATAAATATCCTGTAAATATTTAAGATGTTCAGATTTTCACTAAAATCTTTTAAAGAATTGAGGACTATATGTATATTTTAAGATGTTGGTACATGTTTCCATAGCTCTTACAATCCCTTTTTTTAATAATGATTTTCAGCCACTGTTGGCGTTTAAGAAATTCACCTTCATTACTAATTAAAGTATATCCATCCTTCAGCTACATTTGGCTCTATTCCTTTTAAAAAGGCTAGATCTGTGTTTACAGCAGCAGCTACATTATCCATCAGGAGTACAGATAATGTAATTTCTTACTGTCTTCTTTCTATATACCAGGCACAATGCTAAATTCATTTACATTAATCCCATTTAGCTTTCACAATAATCTGAAGAAACCGACACTCACAGAGGTTAAATTACCCAGAGAATCTCTGCTAGTACTTGCTAGTATGTTGCAAAACCTGCACTCAAATTAAGATTCCTCTCTTAACTAGGACCAGAAAATGCTGAAGGAATGCTATTTGACTTTGGTATAAAGAAGGTTCAGGGTTCTATTTTATTCTAATTTGCATTTGTACAGCTTTTTAAAATAATATATCTTCATTTTTTTTTTTTTTTTGGAGTACCATTGTTTTACAATGTTGTTACTTTCTGCTGTACAAGGAAGTGAATCAGCTAGATGTATACATACTCCCCACCCTCTTGGACTTCCCTTCCTCCCTACCCCCATCCCAACCCTCCTAGGTCATCAAGGAGTAGCAAGCTGAGCACAGTAGAGCAGGTTCCCACTAGCTATCTGCTTTACACATGGTGGGGGCCTGGCGAGCTAAGTCCGTGGGGTTGCAAAGAGTCAAACACGACTGAGCAACTAAACACAACACCCAGCACAGTGAATATATATCAAGCCCAATCTCAAAATTCATCCCACCCCCTCCCTCCACCTCCCCCATGTCCACCTGTCACTTCTCTAGGTCTGTGTCTCTATTCTTGACCTGCAAATAGATACACCTGTACCATTTTTCTAGATTCCACATATATACATTGTGAAGTGAAAGTCTCTCAGTCATGTCTGACTCTTTGTGACCCCATGGACTATACAGTCCATGGAATTAATTCTCTAGGCCAGAATACTGGACTGGGTACCCTTTCCCTTCTCCAGGGGATCTTTCCAACGTGGAGATTGAACCCAGGTCTCCCATATTGCAGGCAGATTCTTTACAAGCTGAGCCACAAGGGAAGCCCACATATATACATTAATATATGATATTTGATTTTCTCCGACTTACTTCACTCTGCATGACAGACTTTAGGTCTGTCCATATTTCAACAAATGACCCAATTTTGTTTCTTTTTATGACTAATATTCTATTGTGCATATATACCACCTCATCACTATCCATTCCTCTCTTGATGGACATTTAGGTTGCTTCCACATCCTGGCTATTGTAAACAGTACTTCAGTGAACTTTGGGGCACACATGTCTTTTTAATTATGGTTTTCTACTGGAGAGGGTGTGGAGAAAAGGGAACTCTCTTGCGCTGTTGGTGGGAATGTGCAACTTTTTTTCACACCAGCTAAATAGCTGTGCTTTATATATGTCCAGCATGCCCTTATGTCAGTGCTTTTGAACTTACAGTTCTCTCTCTGGACCACTGTTTCATCAGATATCCATGCAGTTTGCTCTGGCCTCTCTTTCAGGTCTTCTGCCATGTTCTTCCCTAACCAGTCTGATCAAAATAACAAACCCTTGCCAACTATGGAGATATGGCCCTTTATCCTGATTACTTTTCCTTATAGCCCTTAATACCATTGATATGATAGATACTTTCTCGTTTGTTTATTAACTGTCTCTCCCAACCAGGATGTAAACTCAGCAAGAAACTTTATCAGCTTTGTTCAAGGGTGTAACCAGTGCCTAAAATAGTGCCAAGCACATGGCAGGTGCCAAATATATGTGGAATGAATGAATGAATTTTTTGTAAATAAATGAACAGCCTGGAGATAGAAAGAACTTTTTCACTAAGCCCCACGAATCCTAAAGGGAAAGCAAGCCACAGTTCTTCCAAGCAAGCAGGAGACTGTGGCCTTTCATAAGCTTAGAGGGTTATCTGCAGCACCTATTAATGCATGAAGCTTGTTTTCTTAAATACTGTTTATTTAGACTGTCCCCTCATTGCCCAGGCAATTGGAGTTCAAGATAAAAGTGAAAGTCGCTCAGTCATGTCTGGCTCTTTGCGACTCCATGGACTACACAGTTCATGGAATTCCTCAGGCCAGAATACTGGAGTGGGCGGCCGTTTCTTTCTCCAGGGGATCTTCCCAACCCAGAGATCGAATCCAGGTCTCCCGCGTTGCAGGCGGATTCTTTACCAACTGAGCCACCGGGTGCAGAATACTCCCCTCTAGTGGCTGGTGTTGTTCCTGCAGCTCCCTTTGGCCTCTTCAAGGAAGGTATCTCCCAGCAATGATGGAAAAGGATTTCTCACCATCTCTTCAAAAAGAGGGCCGATAAAATTCACACTGCAAACAACTGAAAGATGTCTAAAAGTTTGTGACAAAAGCCTTTTTAAAATTTTATTTTCTCAAGTAATCGTTGTTAGCTTCAAATATTTACATCAAGAGGTAAAATAGGCTGGGCCATCTTCAGAAACAGTAGATCTTTGAGCAGCCCTTACACACTCACCTGCTAGCTATAATTTAAATGAAAGCCCTTGACTCAAGGGGATATTTGAAATGAAATAAATCATTTGTAAGCCAATTCATTCACTAGGTGAAGCATAAGTACAAAGCGTCCTGCTAAGGAGGACCAAGCTGGCCCCAACCTTGGGAAACGTCCCTAGGGTTCCAAAGAGGAGCTCTGATTCTCCTTGATTTGATCGCCTCATGTTGAGGTCACCTCCTTGAGGGTTAAGAGGATGAACTCAAGGACCACCCATAAATGCAAACCTAAAATAACTGAGTTCCTTAATCCTGGCCTTGCAGTAGCAGCCCTTGAGTTCTCTCTCCAGAAGGATAAATTGAGCCAAATGGCATTCATGAAGATTGCCCAGATGCTGAATGAGTTTGCTATAGAAAGGCCTTTGTCTTATATGGAGGCTCTGAGTATGGACTGAGTATCGACTCAGTTCACTGATATGGACTCAGTTTACTGAATGACAGGAGCTACTATCTTTTAAGAGGTCAGGCATTTCCATTTTGGGAATATTTAGCAACGATCACTTTGCTAAGGTGGTGTTTGCTGTTTTTCCACCATAAAGTTCATATTCTTCACTCTGGAATTCATAAATAATTTGTGAGGAGATATTTTCAGGATATGTAAATATCCTATATCTCTTCAAACTTTTACCCATTAATTTTAGTATCCATGGATGAATTTCCAAGTTTCCATATCCCCTGGTGGCTCGCACGGTAAAGAATCTGCCTGCAATGCAGGAAACCTGGGTTCGATCCCTGGATCAGGAAGATCCCCTGGAGAAAGGAATGGCGACCCTCTCCAGTATTCTTGCCTGGAGTATTCCATGGACAGATGAGCCTGACAGCCTACAGTCCATAGAGTCACAAAGGTCAGACATAAATGAATGACACTTTCACACACATGCTGTTACTAAGAGTTTTTTCCTCCCATAATTACTTGTTTATTTTTTTGTTGGTGTCAATGTTAACTCATACATTTTTAATTTATTCAATGGGATATAATTTATATCATTATTTATTTTGATGTTAAAACTTTCACATGTTTAACGGTTGAAATTCCTTCAAGTTGACTTGCCAGTCCTCTTGATATGAAAGACCTATAACAATTAAGCCATTAAGTGTATGGTATGTGTGTGTACATATATATGTGTGTGTGTGTATAAATATTATATATTTATAATTACACACGTGTATGTTTATATATTATTAATATAGTAAATATATAATATATTAAATATATTTGTGTATATATTCATATATGTGTGTATATTAATAGTATGTCAATAATTATATATACTGTATAATCCTAATTTTAAATTGCATATTAACTTTATTGCTCAGTCACTAAGTCGTGTCTGGCTCTTTACAGCCCATAGTGTACATTATTGATATTAAAATATTAATATACACATATATTTATATATAATTTTATAATATAGCACACTTAAATATTATAACATTATTTTATTATTTATATGTGATAGTTATAGTTATATATAATTAAATTAATCATTATACAATACATTCTTCCTGGGGCACTTCCAATATCCTCTGACCCCAGACAAGTCTAATGATAATGGTAACTACACAAAAGCAACAATAGAAGGCAAACGTTATTGATTCTTTCTCTGTGTCAGACATTCTGCCATCTGCTTCTTGTGCACTATTTTACTTAATCATAACAAAAATACTATTTTTTTCATGAGGAGATCAAGGCACAGAAAGGTTAAGTAACTGGCCAAGGTAATCAAGTTAGCAAGCAGCTGTATCGAGGTTTGAACACAGGTCTGTCTAACTTTAAGCCTTTAAGCACATTAGGGATAAGACTGGTGCAGAACATTACACACTGTTGAAATTCACTTCTCGGCAGGTCCCAGACCTGTGGTGTTCCTGCAGCATGGCCTGCTGGGAGATGCTAGCAACTGGATTTCCAACCTGCCCAACAACAGCCTGGGCTTCATTCTGGCAGATGCTGGTTTTGACGTGTGGCTGGGGAACAGCAGAGGAAACACTTGGTCTCGGAAGCATAAGACCCTCTCCATAGACCAAGATGAGTTCTGGGCTTTCAGGTATATGTAAATCTTGAGAGTGAAGGTGGACATGGATGTCTTTGGGAGAACTGAGTAAAGAATTAGAGCTCCTGGTATTAGGATAATTTACTTTGGTTGGCCCATCAATATCCCAACATTATGTCCCCCAATTGTCATAGTTGACTAGTGATTCTCTGGGGGCAGTAAATTGAGTCCCCCAAGTAGAAGGTTGTTGTGGCCAGTGGGGTAAAAATGATGGTTAGTGTCAGATGATGGAGACTGGAATGGGAGAAATGTAGGTCCATTTCCTTGTAGATGGATATCCTGGGACTGACTCTTCCCTAAGTGATGACTCCGGCCCCCGAAGAAGATGAGGACAGGAGTGTTAAAGATACAAGGGGAATGAATAAGCTGTAGGGGCCATCAACTTGGTTAATAGATCTCTCACACTCTTACAAAAGTTTTTTTTTAATGTTTTTATTTGAATGATCTATTGATATTCAACTTGCTCTTTATCCATTTCACCAGAGAAGGGACCCTGCAGCATCTTTAATACATTTCATATAAAGAATCTGCATGGGAATTCCCTGGCAGTCCAGTTGTTCAGACTTCATGCTTCCACTGCAGGCAGTATGGGTTTAATCCCTGGTGGGGAAGATCCTGCAGGTCGCCTGGCATGACCAAAAAAACAAACAATCTGGTTGGCCCTATGCTATTCTGCTAGGCGAATAACTAGGACACCTAGCCCAGGAGGTGGAGCTTTTGCTCACTAAATGTTGATTAAGACAGTTATTTCTCTATGATAATATCTAGAGAAAACAACAGTTTGCTAACAGCCCATGATCCCAGAGGCACCCATGCATCATGGGTTTGAAACAAGTCCATCCTGAGTATTGTGAGCAGCACAGTAACAAACTGATGGATGGGACTGACAACTCAAGGGTGTTTGTAAACCCTAGGGGGGCTGCTTTTGTTTGTTTCTGGTTATAATTTTTCATATAACTTTGTCTTTTTCCCTTGTAGCTATGATGAGATGGCTAGGTTTGACCTTCCTGCAGTCATAAACTTTATTTTGCAGAAAACAGACCAAAAAAAGATTTATTATGTTGGCTATTCACAGGGCACCACCATGGGTAAGTTCCAAAAAAACCAGGTTTGTATATTCAGGAGAAATGTGACTGTATATGAGCACAGCCAGGCCAGGCATCACAGACTTCTCTCAGATCTGGCTTCTTCAGGGCCATGAGATTCTGATTTCTCCCTGCCCACCCTCCTGCCCCACAACATGCAAATATCAGCTTAGACAGAGAGTATGCAGGCGCTTTTGAAATAGAAACATAGTATTTCAAATATAATGGCCACACCCTGGCTGTCTATGATAGTATTTTCCTCCCAAAGGCCCGAGAAAGATTGTCTCTTTGCAATCTGGGGTGTTAGTCTCTATTTTATAAGTATGGAAACTGAGGCACAGACTGACTTTACCAGTATCCCATTCCTCGTCTGTGGGCACAAATAAGAACGGAATCCAGTTCACTGGACAATTTCTCTACTAGTGTGTGTGAAAGTTGCTCAGTCATGTCAGACTCTTTGCAACCCCATGGACTATACAATCCATGGAATTCTCCAGGCCAGAATATTGGCGTGGGTAGCTGTTCCCTTCTCCAGGAGATCTTCCCAACCCAGGGATTGAACCCAGGTCTCCCCCATTGCAGGCAGATTCTTTAGCAGCCAAGCCACCAGGGAAGCTCAAGAATACTGGAGTGGGTAACCTATCCCTTCTCCAGCAGATCTTCCTGACCCAGGAATCAAACTAGGGTCTCCTGCATTGCAGGTGGATTCTTCCCCAACTGAGCTACTGTGTTCCAATTTGTGTTCCAGAAAAGTTAGAGATCCAAGAAAACCAGCAAAACTCTGTTATCTCAATACCCGTTATGTTAGAGAACATGGATCAATAAACAAGAAAATATCTTTCATCCTTAATGTCTCTCACTATAAAGATTTATGAAAAAATACCTCACAAACATCTGAAAATTAAGTAAGATCCATGAAAGTCTCCTGCAAAGTGTCTAACATATAGTTACCTCTCAATGCATGTATTTTCACAAAATCCATATTATTGGATTCAATAATTTAATAATTCACTGAGAACCTAGTAATGGGCAGCAAGTATCCAAAACGTCAAAGGAAGCTCAGAGATGTGGTTGCTGCTGTTGTTTTTGCCTGTCGAGGACCTTATAATTTCTCAAGAGAGTTAGAACACACATAATTACTTAGCTACTAAACAACAAAAGATTAATGAAACATCTTGGTAGAAGTAAAATAAGCATTTTATTTGCTCTAGAATATTCAATATCCATGTTGACATTTATTTATTTTTTTTTTGCAGGCTTTATTGCATTTTCCACCATGCCAGAGCTGGCTCAGAAAATAAAAATGTATTTTGCTTTAGCACCCATAGCTACTATTAAATATGCAAAAAGCCCTGGGACCAAATTTTTGCTGCTGCCAGATATGATGATCAAGGTATGTGACTCTTCAGAAAATTCCTTGTCTATGCACAAGAATTTTCCAGCCCATTGGATAGGAGATACACTTTTACATTAGAGACACTTCTTTTCGACTATAATGACCATTTCATGTTTTTACAGGGATTGTTTGGCAAAAGAGAATTTCTCTACCAGACCCGATTTCTCAGACAGTTTGTTATTTACCTTTGTGGCCAGGTGATTTTGGATCAGATTTGTAGCAACTTCATGTTACTCCTGGGAGGATTTAATGCAAACAATATGAACATGGTAAGTGGCAGCCTAGTCAATTCTCAGTGTCCCAGAACAAAGCAAACAGTTGTTATTCCCTCTCCTTGAGGGTGAGCTAATGCCAGGGAAGACAGAGAAGTGATGCTCCAAGAAAGTCAGTTTTCTTCAAATCATAATACTATGCAGTAAATACTTTAACATGGGCTAAGTCAAGTTTAACATAACAACATGACTACACATTAACTCCATAGATTCAAGATTGAAGAGGTCTGAAAGCAGCTTTATTATAGTGAATTAAATCTGCAAAAATATGTGATTAGAACCCATAAGTCAAAAGAGAAAACTGCTGTGCATCACCCACTTCTTCTTTTTACTCAGAGCTTTCTGGTTTGTAGTTTAAGTTCTGTGATAGGCTGCCTGGGAGTTTCAGTTTGGCTAAGATATAGCTTCCCAGGGCTTCCCAGGTGGTGTTAGTGGTAAAGAACTTGCCTGCCAGTGTAGGAGATGTAAGAGACACAGGTTTGGTCCAAGGGTTTGGGAGATCCCCTGGAGGAGGGCATGGCAACCTACTCCAGTATTCATGCTTGGAGAATCCCATAAACAGAGGAGCCTGGCAGTTTATGGTCCATAGGATTGCAAAGAGTCAGACACAACTGAAGCAACTTAGCATACACAAGGCATAGCTACCATTTGGTGAGTATGACAGTGGGTTCCCCAGGAAGCTTACTCTGAGATGGAGATTCGTGTGCAAATGATTTGGGTTATGGCCTTGGAATAACACCTAGAAAAGGAAAGGCAACAGGGTTTGGTAGATCAAAAAAGTCCAGCTGAGATGTAGCCTCAGTGGGAACCTCAGTTGACCCTCTAGGGATCTGTGAAGATGGGATGACCCTTCAGAATTGTCCCAAGTTAGCACGAGAGGGCTGGGTCTTTATAACCCCCACATCAAATAATCATTTAATGCAGACAGCACCAGTCATGGGGAGGTATTGGGCAGTGCAGCTCTCTGAAGAAGGGACAGTCCCCCAAGGACACCAGACAGCGGAGGGCTATCTGTCAACAGCAGGAGGAACATGTTTTTAATTCCTGAAGATTTTTTGCATTTTTTTTAATCAAAGATATAATGAAGAGCTATCATTTGATAAGCATTTTATTGTATGCCAGGCTATTATTCCCTATAACAACCTTATGAGATGGGTATTATCAATATTCCCACTTTTCAGATTAATAACCTGACATTTAATGGATTAAGCTATGCTCTCAATTTCTCCTAAAAATTAAACAGCAGAAGTGGGATTGGAATGCAGTCTCAGTTCTTGAGTCTTTATCCTTAATTATTTTAGGAAAGCTCTTTAAAAGATAAAGTCAGATGTCTGATGAGAAACTTTTCTCAGATGAAAAATATAGGTGCTTGTGATATGTTTAGGGTCATTTTTAAAATTATGTGCATGTGTAGTTTCCTATTTCATGGATAAATGCTGAGACTTTAATGATGTTATCATTTCTGAGTTTGACACCCTGAAGATTTGATCTTAACAAGGTACAAATCTTGTGAGTTTTTCCATGTATGTCCCTCAAACTACTCATGCTTTGTTACAGAGCCGAGCAAATGTCTATGTCGCTCATACTCCTTCAGGAACATCTGTGCAAAATATCCTGCACTGGAGTCAGGTAAGGATGCTGAATTTGTAGTCTTTGTTTAACGTGTTTGTGCAGTTTATTTGGAAAAGTCAAAGAATGCTCTTCGGAGAGCCCAGGAGTTGTTTCGCCTTTATTACAAGATGACATGTGATTCTGTCAACACTATTTCAAATGTGAGTTTGATCTAGAACACTGAAACTTTTCAGGATGTGGGAGGAACGGATTGGCCCTAGGACATCTTTAGTAGACTTCTGCAAGTGTGAATTCAGATGGTTCAGGTGAGACATTTTCAGTCTCTAGACACCTCAAAGATGAGACTGCAGATAGGCTTTTCCAGCAGGACAACATAGTCAAGTAGAAATAAAAATGCAAACGCAGGTCTAATTCCCCAAAGAGGTTTCCAGAGAAGTCCTTTGTGCTGCAGATTTCACCTGCAGGCGAGGAAGGAATGTCCTGATTAACAACCACAGGAACTATCTCTGGGCACAGTGGTGAGTTTGTTCGGCATTGGTTCAAGGAACAATGTGACTGCTAATTATCCTTTCACATGTGAAGAGGCAACAAAACTAATATTGCTCATTATAGATGATACTATAGAGTGACCCCAATCGGCTGTGGGAATAAAAATGCACGTAGGCCAGAGAGTTAGAACCTCACTAACCTTAGACTCTCACCTATTAAAAATACCCTTGGAGAAGGGAATGACCACCCACTCCAGTATTCTTGCCTGGAGAATTCCATGGAAGAGGAGCCTCGTGGGCTCTAAAGTCCATGGGGCTGCAAAAGAGTCAGACATGACTGAGCGACTAATGTATATACATATATACTAAAAATACTACTTTGTTTTTAAAAATGGGTGACTTCTAACTCAACAAAAAGCTGTAATAGTGATGATGACATTAATAAATCATAAACATTGGTCCTGTCCACTTTTCTAATTTAGAACCTAGTCAAATTGTTCTTCAAAGGTCATTGTTATATTTTAGTAGATATGTGTAAGAGCAAGAGAGAAAGAGATAGAGAGAGAGAAGAGTAGGGGGAGGCATTTTATCATCAAAATCAAAGAAGAATTCTAACCTGGATTAAATGCTGGTCGTCATCTTCCAGAATCACTACATTGCACAACTGTAGGGGCTACTCTCCCACTGTAGGCTTGTGCAGGATACCCGCCTACATAGACTACAATGGGGATACACTTTCTGGGGTTGTATAATATGGTGGGCAAGTATTTCTATAGCTCATTTTTCTTCCTGAAGGACCTTATTCTTGTCTTTACACTCTCCTGAAAACTATCCTGAAGTTGAATGGAAAGTACCCTCAGGCTTTGTTCTCTGCTTCCCTCATAACTGCAGACTTGGCAGGATGTTTTCACCCCTCCTCCCACCTTTATCCCTTAACACATTTGAATGCCATCTAAATTTTTGCTTCCTTTTAGGCTATGAACTCTGGGGAACTCCGGGCATTTGACTGGGGCAGTGAGACCAAAAATCTGGAAAAAGGCAATCAGGTAAGAAAATCAAATACCAACTGCTGAAAATATATCCTTTTGAAATGCAAGAGAGAGAAGTGATACTGGCAGTTTATTCTAGAAATGGGAATAAAGTACAAGAAATCAAGTAGAATAGAATACTACTCAGCCATAAAAAAGAATGAAATAATGCCATTTGCAACAATATGGATGGACCCAGAGATTATCATACTAAGTGAAGTATGTCAGAAAAAGAAAGGAAAATACCATATGTTATCCCTTATATGTGGCATCTAAAATATGACACAAATGAACTTACCTACGAAGCAGACTTACAGATAAAGAGAACAACAGACTTGTGGTTGCCAGGGCAGAGGGGTTAGGAGAGGCATTGACTCGAAGTTTGGGATTAGCAAATGCAAACTATTATATATAGGATAGATAAACAACAGTGTCCTACTGTATAGCACAGAGAACTCTATTCAATATCCTGTGAATATAATGGAAAAGAAAATGAAAAAGAATATACATCTGAATCATTTTGTGGTACAGCAGAAATGAACACAACATTGTCAATCAATTATGTGCATGGCATAAAATAAATTCTTAAAAAAAAAATTCAAATAGAAAGTAATTAGTTCTGGTTCAACTTCATTTAAGAATGAGAAAGTTCAAAGCTTTGACAAGAGACTTTCAGAGGTTAAAAAATAACTGTTACAATGCAGTAGGAGAACTTTTCTGATGATGCTGCCTCTGTGAACAAGACACTGGGCCTCTTAGGAGCAAGATTGGGTAGACAGTGAAGGGAAGGGTGTGGTCTGGTGGCTGCTAGAAGGATCTTTCAAGATTTAAAAACAACAATGACCACAGGAAAAAAAAAAAAAAAATGAAGATGGCAGGAGTGAGGCTGGTTCATGGTACAGTAAAAAGAGTATTAATAACAAATGAGAATTACTGCATTAGTTGTGCCTCTGCCCTACAAAGTTGTGTAATGATGGCTAGACGGCTTTGATTCTTCAGGCCTCAATCTGTTTCTTTTTAAAATAAAAATTATTGGATGAGGTAACTTTTAAGAGTTCTGCCTGGTTACACTTGTAATGAATCTGTAATCTGCAAGTGAAAAATATGAAAAAATATTACCCAAGAAAATGTGTGTGTTTAATCGATGCTATGGACTAAAATTTAAAGTAAAAGTCATGGGCATTAAACTTTTCTGAGCATAAGATCTTCTCTGAAGTTTATTGGTTAGCTTGTATATGAATGTAAACAGATATTGACCACACAAACATAAAGCTGGAGGGAGCAGAATACACACATAGGTGAATCTTTGAGAGTCTCACATCATACTTAGCATCCACTTTTCTACAACAGTCTAAATGTAAAAGTCTAGGAAACTGGAGAGACCGTTGCAATGTCCCCAATGAGCAAACTCTCAATCACGAGTTTCAGCTATATATTTTTAGATCCTTCTTGTTTCCTAAAGTATATCTTTAGAGAAAGCATACCAGTTCCAAGATAGATTTAATTAATCAATATTTAAGGTCATGAGTTAGAAAGTGAAGCATGCAAAATAGGTGACAGAAAAACACACATACCAAAAGGTATTATGACAAAAAGATACCTTAGAAGCACATAGCCTTAGAGCCAGTCCTGATACTCAGTTCAATCGTTTCACCTGTTAGATGAGACAAACATATTATAGGTTCCATAGACTATTCCAACCTTTCACATCTAGTTACTGTATAAAAGTGGATCTGACCACAAACGTGAATGAAGACCATACACATATGTCTTATTATAACTCACAGTATCAGATGCTATACTTTCAAATTCTTAAAAGCCAAATTCTCAAATTCACAAAGAGAAATGAAGACTCCCAGGATTAGAGTCCTGGATCCAGGGTGGATTTTCTGAGTGAGAAGTGGGCCTGGACATTTCTGTTGAAAGTTCTTGGTGTTTATTAACATCAAGGGCTCTCAGCCAACCAAACTGATCTGGTATTTCTGTTTGAATAAGAGAAGATCTCAAGAACTAGGAATCCTAGATATCCTTTCTCTGGGTGATGGGTGACTAGAGCAGGGATCTAATTCTTACCACTTGTAGGTTCAAACTCCCTAAGTTTCAGTGCCATTGGCTTCCCCACATTTCTGGAGACAGAGGACAGAAAACCCCTGTGAACACCCAAGTCCTTCTCAGTAGGTTCCATCCTCTTGCCTTTCTCTGTAGAATCTCTTCAATCTGACCTCATGAAACATGAAATTATCTTTGAAAAAGACAGGAGTATTATCTTTTAAAGGCAATTTATATACTAAATATTTACTAATAGAAAGGGAAAGAATTGAACATGCAATGCCAACAGTGCTAGGCAATTGAGATGTTTTCCCATTTAACTTGGTAAGTTATTTCAGGCATCATCCACATTTTGCAGATGAAGAAACCGAGGTTAAATGAGGTTAAGCAGAGGCTGGAGTAGAAACTCTTAATGCAGTTTTGTATGGGTCCAGTGCCCATACCCCTTTCATCACAACACAGAGCACATTGACTGTGTTTATTAGAAAAGTAAATGATGAGTTTGGAAGTCCAAATGTTTTACAGTTAAAAACTATTTCTTTTCTCTAGCCAACTCCTATAAGGTACAAAGTTAGAGATATGACAGTCCCTACAGCAATGTGGACTGGGGGTCAGGACTGGCTTTCAAATCCGGATGATGTGAGAACACTGCTCTCTGAGGTGACCACCCTCATCTATCATAAGAACATTCCTGAATGGGCCCACGTGGATTTCATCTGGGGTCTGGATGCGCCTCACCGTATGTACAATGAAATCATACATCTGATGAAACAGGAAGATACCGGCCTTTCCCGGGGAACTATCAATGTAAGCTTGTGAAGCATCTGATACTGACTAGTCTTAGGAAAAAGCCTCATGAATGATGGGGCCATGAGTGAAAGATATTAAAGATTTTCAGCCCTGGAAACCCACCATATTAGGAAAAGGGAGGGCCGAGATTAGAGTTAAGATTGTATTCATTCCTTTAGACTTTTTGCATTTGAGGCTAAAACTGACATTTAATTTTTTCAATTAATTGAACTACTCATTGGGTGAACACAGTTTTCATGTACTATTGTGTATTCTGCCATCTTAAAAGGTAGGTTTTAGCTGACAGCTAGAAATTATCTAGTCATTGTTTACATCATTCAAATAAACTTCCTTAAAACATTTATTGTTGTCTACGAGCCATATTTTTGGAGCAATAAAGTAAAATGATGAATTGGAGTCAGAGGTCTTGAAGCTCCAGATGGTTGCTGAATTTGAAAAAATAAGCTAGATGTTTTTACCTTGTTGCTACAGAGACATAATAACACTACCTCAGGAAGCCAAGTTGCTTTAACCAAAAAAGAAAAATCAATGTACAGTATAGATGAAAAGGCCAAGTTTCATAACTGAGAGTCAAAGAAGATTATCTTCTAGGATATTTATGAGTTTTTCCAATAAAGCATGCGTGTGTATTTCAGTACCTACGTTCTAGCTCAAGCTTCTTTGATAATTTACAGATTGTTGCTAGGAGACCTACTGGCTACAAATGTCCAGCCAAGTTTTCTGCCTTCAAAAATTAAACACCAGGAAGAAAGTTTTAAAATATCATGAACATAATACAACATTATGCTTTGATCTTAACAGAGGTACTGTTATTAGGCAATCATACCCAGTTCAGCTAAGTTCAGTCGCTCCAGTCGTGTCCGACTCCTTGCGACCACATGGACTGTAGACCACATGGACATGTAGGCCTCCCTGTCCATTGCCAGTTCCTGGAGTTTACTCAAATTCATGTCCATTGAGTCAATGATGCCATCCAACCATCTCATCCTCTGTCATCTCCTTCTCCTCTTGCCCTCAATCTTTCCCAGCATCAGGGTCTTTTCTAATGAGTCAGTTCTTCACATTAGGTGGCCAAAGTATTGGAGTTTCAGCTTCAGCACCAGTCCTTCCAATGAATATTTAGGACTGATTTCCTTTAGGATGAACTGGTGGGATCTCCGTGCAGTTCAAGGGACTCTCAAGAGTCTTCTCCAACACCACAGTTCAAAACCATCAATTCTTTGGTGCTCAGCTTTCTTTATAAGCCAACTCTCACATCCATACATGACTACAGGAAAAACCATAGCCTTGACTAGATGGACCTTTGTTGGCAAAGTAACTCATTTATAAACCTGGATTTATTTCTTTAGAAAATTGTTCAATTTTCACAAAGTTTCAAAGACAACAGTTATGAATTACATGGTATGGTGATTTTGCAGAACTCTGACACCAAACTGAAGGCATTCTGGCAATTTGTTGGAAGTTTCACTTTTTTTTTTTTTTTTTTTAATCTTCAGAGTCACCTTATAACTAAGTTCAATGTGAATGGATCTTAGATAATGTAGTAAGAAACATTTAAGGTCTTCAGACTCTATATCTACACACAACTACTTCCCTCAAAAAGTATGTGCTTAAGGTACTGTGCAGAGTTCAGTAAATTTTCCTGGATTTTATTTTTTTTATTAGACCTTTGTTCTGTTTGGAGATGGTAAATCTTTCATTCTTAGACTGCATTTGTTACTACACACTGTGTGGTCCATGGCTAAAAATACTCATGATGCAGCCTTGCTTTGCAAAATTCAGTCATTTTTAAATGTGCTCATTTCTGTTTTCTCACTGACAAAGAACTTGAGACAGATATTTCAATGTTCACTATCTCTCCTCTAGAAGTTTAATTCAGATACCACCTAATCACATAGTTCTTTCTTGTCAAGAATTCTTTTATTCAAATAATTTACAATATTTTTATTTTATCAATAAAAAATACACTAACAAGGTTAATAACTGTCCTGCATTCACAAGAGAATCATAAAAATATTTTTGAACAAACAACTTGATAGTCACATAATCATGTTTGAAATCAAGATGGCTCTAATTTGTAAGCTGATAGCAAAACATCTAGAGATGTGCTGGTACACTGGCTCTTTGTAAGGGGAAAAAAAGCTCTGACTTGAAGCATTTGCCAATATCTGTTGTTGATAACTGATACATGATTTTGTTGAAGTCTGAATATTTACATATAAATCTCTAAACCTACACACATACATATACCATTCTGTACGAATATATATGCTTGATTCTTGGTCTTATTACTCAAAGGAGCCTCAGAGGAACAGTTTGTCTCTTGGGGCAGGATATGGATGGGACAGCCTCTTTATAAGAGCAGCGCAACTGAAAAGAGAGAAGAACACTGATCCTTTCCTTCAGAAGAGATTGACTTTGAAACATCACCTTGTTTTGACTGATGTGGACAGTCCAACATCTTTAGCGTCTCCCCCAGAAGGATTGTGACCATAATGAACTCCACTGAGCAAAAAGCATTAGAAATACAAAGCGCTTCGAAAATGTTACCCATGGCAACCAACCTTATCCCCGTACCATGGGGGTCTCCAAGTTGAGTGGTCTGCAGACCCACAGTCCAAGATTGAGACACAATCCAGGCCTTTTACTACTTCTTCATGTGAGATTGCAAAGATCATGATGCTTTCCTTAGCATTAATTCAATCTGGGAAAATTTTAATCTCTGTGCAATATCCAGGGAAGTCTCACCATGCTGAGAGGAAAAAAGAAACTATAATTATCACCAAGAAGGTCGAATGTCATTGCAAAGGATCTAGTAAACAGTTTAGTGTGACTGACTCACAGGCTTGGCAAGGGCTTTGAATGTCACTGCGTTCTAACTTTAATAGGATAACTTGATTCCTTAATAATTTGCTATTAACAACTTCAGGGGCGATTTATTTACGTCAACACAAGGCCAACGTTAGAAGGTGATGCTGATAGAAGGACCTCAGACCGTGGTCCCCAGATCCTTACCTTGTTCTTTATCATGGGGTTTGCATGGGCCTCAAGGAGCAGAGGAATGAGAGTCTGGTTTTTCATTTCACAGGCATAGTGTAGTGCGGTGCAGCCATACTGAAACACAAAAGACCAACAATGCAAGGGATCCATCGGAACCCTTACACACGTTACACGTGGCTTCTTTAGCAAGTACTTTTCATATTTTGTCTTGTACAACTCAGCCAAATCAACAGTCTGCAAACCATCCACATGCAATTACATTTCTTAAGCTCAAAAAGTCTGTTGTGCCTCAGTGTGTATATTATCAACATCCTGTAAGTCATCCATATCTTCTCTTCTTGTTTTCTGTTCCAGACTAAACAAATTCCGCTTATAAAAGGCTAATGCTGAACTATCCCAAGGTTTCTTTCCACAATTCTGGGCAATCACCACCTTGATTATGTTACCATCTTTTCTCTTAAAGAGTTTCCAAGTTTTTACAAATATCATCCTTTATGGTTGATAATCAAAATCCCTCCAGTCTGAAGAAGGTTGCTGGTGCTCAGATGCTATAGCACACCCACAAGATCAATGTTGGTCCACATAGTCATTGCCCATCCTTGCTTTGTAGTAGCTTATATTATGTATTATACAACAGCAGGTCTACTAGGGGAGTCTAATTTAAAACACAACTGACAGTCAGAGGAAATTTATAGCTGAGATATTCATGCCCAAAATTTTGTCTTTTAAAAAGCAGCCAAATAACTATGATTTTGAATGATAATATTCAAGAAGTGAAGAAATATTATGCTTGACTGTCAAGACTAACAAAATTGACTCTGGATCTTATTCCCCAGAAATTCTTCTAAGATCATAGGAAATAATGCTGCAACCACTTATTTTTTATTAAATGGTAATATGTTAAATGAAGATCTGGATCTGAATTTTTCCATATGGAATAAATAGGACTTAATTACCTAAAAATTCACTATACTGCATTACTTAGATTTGGGAAATGGACCTTAATATTCAGATGGTTTTCGAAAAATAGTGGGGAAAGAGTGTGTCTGCATGTATGTGCTTGTGTGTATGCAAAAATGTGATTTTTCTATCTAGAAATAGAGAGAGACATAGATAATGAGAAAAATATCCTAGGGAAATTTCAGTCATAGGCAAAGTTTAAACCTTTTTTAAGGGGAATTAAGTTTGAAATTATATTATGAACACATTTTAAAAAAAAATAGATACATTCTCTGTTGACTCATTTATATACATCCTTGGTGTAGCAAGTTTAAAATCATCAACTACTAAGTTAGAAACTAAGAAGCTCTGGATGAAAAGATCTTTCAACACATTACATGTGTTTTACATATTTTTAGTTATACAAATAACACTAAATAAGCAGAATCTTGAATTAGACAAGACATCAGAAGTCATCCAATACAGTCTCTAACCACAAATTGTTAAACAATACTTAAAAGCAAAAACTATTTGAAAAAAAGAAATACACCTTTTGAATTTAAATAAGAAGACCAAGCAATACCTGCAACAAATCTTTTAGGTTTCTTAAACAATCTTACTTAATATATTTCAAAATTATCTAAAAAATTGATGATGTACAGTCTATCCAAATTAATCAAAAATTCTAACTTAAATAAAAGGGAAAACATTCATTTCATAAGTGTATTCTCTTGGGCATTCTCCTCCTGTATCTCTCTCTCTCTTTCTCTCTCTCTCACACACACACAGACACACACAGAGACAGAGTGTGCTACTTCCATTTAAACAATATCAATATAACCAAAATTAAAATTACAATAATGCAAACAGGGATGGGGACATTTTCTCTATCACAGAAAATGGTAATAAACATGCACACACACAGATGTACACAGCATAAAGTACACAGCATGGATGTACACAGCATGGATCATAAAGAAAACCTAAGAATATTGGTTTTCTTAGGATCAAATTTCAACTTGCCTGCCCTTTCAATAAAGAACTGGGAATCAAAATTTCATTTTGCTAATATAAGCAAAATTTCATGCAAGTAAACTTCTGATCCCTTTATTATCATGCAAGAGAAGATGAGTGCAAGGGTATGGAGCAAAAGGTGAAAACAAAATCTTATATTTAAACAGGAAGAAGGTAGCTTACACTGCTTCTGTTATCACTGTTTTTATTGTCATTTGGATTTCTCTTTGACCTTTGCCCTTATTTTTCCTTAGTTTGCAGTTGGGGACCTTCTCACCAGTGGGTTGGGGTTTTGACTGCAACAGCTGTTAGGATTCATTGAGCACTTACTGTGTGCCAGTCACTCTGCTCTGTGCATCACGTGATGAGCCTTGTAAGAACTAGTGATGTCCCCATCTTACAGATGAGGAAACCCAAGAGTCAGGTAAGTTTAAAACTTGCCACAACTTGCATACATAAAAACTGCTAAGGTTTACACACAGGCATTTGGATTGCAGCTTAACTACTGAGAATGGAATTTTGTCATCAGAGCCTCCAATTTTACTAACTTTCCATTACTGGTGGAGCAGTTCTCTTAAAAAATGTACTATATTCAATAAAAGTATTAATCCCATGAGTTCAGTGGCAATCTCAAAGTTGCCTGACACAGTAAAAAGGAAGAAGAGAAAGGAGGGCAGGAGGGAGGGAGGCAAAGGAGGAAGGAGGGAAGAAGAAAGGCAAGAAAGGAGGAAGGAGCAGCTAAATGTTCAAGTGTTTCACAAAATAAAAAACAAGCAACTTTACAGATGACAAGTATTGTTGTTGTTTAGTCGCTAAGTCATGTCTGACTCTTTTGAGACAAGTATATTACCCATAAATACCATTTTGAATGTTATTTCAAAGTGACTACAAATGCAAGCTTACACAGTCTATGGCATTAACTTCGACACCAGCATTAAGCAGCATTCGTACAAGAGCCTCATTCTGCTTCGTCTTTGACACCTGTTACAACAGCAAGCACAAGAAAAACAAGAGAGGGTTATTTACAAATGTTGTCTCCATCTTATATCTGGAATATTCCCATCAGTAGGCTTTATTTTAATCCCAACATCCCCCTGCATCTATGCATCATTCTTAAATTCTCCCCACCTTCCCCCTGCCCTCCAGTAACAACTAGGGAAAGCCATGGTTGTCAGAGTGTGGTTCTGGAGTAGCAGCATCAGCATCTGGGGACCTAGAAATGCAAACTCGAGGGTGCCATCCCAGACCTGCCAAATCCTACTGAGGTTGGAGTCCAGTGACCTGTCTTTCCTTTCCTCACTCAAAACCGTTCTATAACATCCCATTGCTCTGGGGACAAAAGCAAAATCGTCAGCCTGTGGCAATCCCCATATATTCTGCTCTCCACTTAGGGCCTCAGCCATCTCAACCACACCCCCTGGCTCACCTTGCTCCAGCCACATTGGCCTCTGTTATTCTTTCATCCCCACAGGCTCCCCTGTGCCATAGAAGAGTTGCACTGAATGTTTCTTCTGCCTTGAAGCCTCCTCTCTTTCTTCTTTGCCTGGAAAATATCTCACCCTATCACCCTCTTCCTCCAACAGGGTTTCTCTGACCTACCTGTCCAGGCAAAATCCCTCTCCATTGACTACTTCTGTGTACCAACTACCTCATGAGAATTTCATAAGTTTCTTTCACTGTTTGATTTAATGACTCATTCTTCACTACCATCTAACTCTCATGAGGACAAGGACCAAACCTGTTTGGTGCATCATCGTATTCCTAATACCAGCACACTGTCTGGCACATAGAAGGTTTATAATAAGTATGTGGTGAATGGTTGAAAACATGAATGAAATTAACTAGGCTCCTCAGAAATCTACTTTTTCTGCCTAGTTTTCTGAGATTCTGATCACAGGACACTTTGAGCATCCCACACCATTCCACTGTGTAGGGAGAATGGCTGTCCCTATTCAAATGGGCATGTCCTGGAGTTAAGCCCCTTTATCATTTAGGAAGCTCCATCCAGCTGTCTTCTCTTTGCAGTTCCCTCCCGCCTCAATATCTGCCTTTCTCCTCCTGTCCTCTGATGTAGCACAATCCTTTCTGATCACTTCCCAGATTATTTCCTCTCATGTCATTTATTCTTTATGCATCACAAATTTACAACTTCAGGCCCCATGAATTAATATAATACATGTGCAATCAGAGCTGACTTATTCACTGTAATTCATCTTTTTTGCCCAGGCTCCAACTTTAAACGTTGTACTGTTTTAACTGATGAAAGAAATCAAAGAGAACACAAATAGATGGGAAAATGTACCGTGTTCATGGATTGGAAGAATCAATGTTGTGAAAATGACTATACTACCCAAAGCAATGTATAGATTCAATGCAATCCCTATAAAGCTACCAACAGTATTTTTCACAGAACTAGAACAAATAATTTCACAATTTGTATGGAAATACAAAAAACATCGAATAGCCAAAGCAATCTTGAGAAAGAAGAATGGAACTGGAGGAATCAACCTGCCTGACTTCAGGCTCTACTACAAAGCCACAGGCATCAAGACAGTATGGTATTGGCACAAAGACAGAAATATAGATCAATGGAACAGAATAGAAAGCCCAGAGATAAATCCACGAACCTATGGACACCTTATCTTCGACAAAGGAGGCAAGGATATACAATGGAAAAAAGACAACCTCTTTAACAAGCGGTGCTGGGAAAACTGGTCAGCCACTTGTAAAAGAATGAAACTAGAACACTTTCTAACACCATACACAAAAATAAACTCAAAATGGATTAAAGATCTAAATGTAAGACCAGAAACTATAAAACTCCTAGAGGAGAACATAGGCAAAACACTCTCTGACATGAATCACAGCAGGATCCTCTATGACCCACCTCCCAGAATATTGGAAATAAAAGCAAAAATAAACAAATGGGACCTAATGAAACTTAAAAGCTTTTGCACAACAAAGGAAACTATACACAGGGTGAAAAGACAGCCTTCAGAATGGGAGAAAATAATAACAAACGAAGCAACAAAGGATTAATCTCAAAAATATATAAGCAACTCTTGCAGCTCAATTCCAAAAAAATAAATGACCCAATCAAAAAATGGGCCAAAGAACTAAACAGACATTTCTCCAAAGAAGACATACAGATGGCTAACAAACACATGAAAAGATGCTTAACATCACTCATTATCAGAGAAATGCAAATCAAAACCACAATGAGGTACCATTACACGCCAGTCAGAACGGCTGCTATCCAAAAGTCTACAAGCAATAAATGCTGGAGAGAGTGTGGAGAAAAGGGAACCCTCTTACACTGTTGGTGGGAATGCAAACTAGTACAGCCACTATGGAGAACAGTGTGGAGATTCCTTAAAAAACTGGAAATAGAACTGCCATATGACCCAGCAATCCCACTCCTGGGCATACACACCGAGGAAACCAGATCTGAAAGAGACACGTGTACCCCAATGTTCATTGCAGCACTGTTTATAATAGCCAGGACATGGAAGCAACCTAAATGCCTATCAGCAGACAAATGGATAAGGAAGCTGTGGTACATATACACTATGGAATATTACTCAGCCATTAAAAAGAATTCATTTGTATCAGTTCTTTTGAGATGGATGAAACTGGAGTCCATTATACAGAGTGAAGTAAACCAGAAAGATAAAGACCAATAGAATATACTAATGCATATATATGGAATTTAAAAAGATGGTAATGATAACCCTATATGCAAAACAGAAAAAGAGACACAAATGTACAGAACAGACTTTTGGACTCTGTGGGAGAAGGCAAGGGTGGGATGTTCTGAGAGAATAGCACTGAAACAAGTATACTATCAAGGGTGAAACAGATCACCAGCCCAGGTTAGATGCGTGAGACAAGTGCTCAGGGCTAGTGCACTGGGAAGACCCAGAGGGATGGGATGGAGAGGGAGGTGGGAGGGGGGATCGAGATGGGGAACACATGTAAATCCATGGCTGATTCATGTCAATGTATGGCAAAAGCCACTACAATATTGTAAAGTATTTAGCCTCCAACTAATAAAAATAAATGGAAAAAAAAAAAAAAAAACATTGTACTGTTTTAAAGAGCAAGTTTGTGTGTCACCAAATTCTAAAACAGTCTGACCAATCATAGTTGAGACTTTTTCTTCATAATCTCTAAAAAGGCTTGGAAGTGAATGGCAGATTCTGCCCCCCCACACACACAACAAAACTACAAATACTCAAATGCTGTGGACTAAATATACATTTTAAAGAACTTTTTGAGTGTATAAACAGATTATATGTTTGTCAGTGAATTATAGTTTTTCCTCTCATAAACCCAAGCATCAAAATCAATGTTACCATATTTAATTATAGTTCTTCAAATTTATAACATTTAATTACTCAAAGAGATAATCACATTGCCTACTGGCAGAGTTTGTTCTGGAGCTTATGTTGACAATTATAACTGACACCCATAGTCTATTAGCAAGAAGGGAAGGGAGTTGGTCACTTAATAAATTGCATATATGTTGAGTCATCTCTCAAACATGGAACTTGCCAGAAGAAGAACCAGATGGGAAAAAGTGAATGAGTCAGTGCAAATTGGTCACTCTATTTGGGAAAAAAATCTCAAGCTTCATTTTCTACTCTTAATATGACTGTATTCATATACCAACTGCATCTTTCTTTATGTAAGCAGCTTACTGCACTCCAAAGATTCCTTCAAGCATGAATAAATCAACCAAGGGGAAAGGTGGGCTTCAAATTCTCTGTAAAGATCCCCTATGTTTGTCAGCTTCTGGTGCAAATCTCCTGGGATCTGTTTTTTAATTCACACCAGGGTGGGTCGTAAAAGTTAGAAACTGAGAAAGATATGTACAGACTTATACTCTCCTTACAAAAAAAAAGAGAGAGAGAGAAAATGAACAGTAGGGAGGGGATTTTTTTTAATATTTAGAATTTTTGCTTTTCCTTCAGAAGATTTGTAATCAAAATTAATTTATTTTTCCAAATAAACATTGCATAGATTATTTAATCATTGATTGATTAACCTGACTTCCTTTCTTCTTTCTTTACTTCAATCATAGCATTGCATATATGCTGGTAATGCCATTTATAGAATACAAACCAAGAGCTTATTTTTGTTACCATTTATTTACATCTCACCAGTGTAGCAAAACTTAATGACTCATGCTGACGATCTCTTACTCACTTATCTCATGAGTGTTGTACTCACCATGAGGAAATACCCAATAAGCAGGACAGGCATTAAGAGGATAATGAGTAGATAATCAAAGAAGGTAAATCTTTTCTTCACAGCGTAATGCAAGCAGGTTCTCTGTTTCTAAAAAATTCATAAAAGGACTCTTTATTAATAAAACACTTTTTCAAAATTCAGGTTTTTAAATTATAATATCAAAAACTTTAGTCTGTGATTTTTATTTTTGTGGTACCCATGGCACCCTTTTCTGAAGAGTACATCTAACAAATAAACCCCATTTTCCATTGACCAGAATATTGAACACAGTACAGTCTAAAGGAAAAGTTGGGCCACAGAAGAAGACAGTAAATAAAATGCACGTTTTACAAATTATCGAAAAATGGGTTATTACACTCATTTTAGTTTGGGGAGGAAATACATTGAGATATAAACAAAGGACTGAATTTAATATGAAAATCTATAGTTACTCCTTAATCTGGGCTTCGCTGGTGGCTCAGCAATAAAGAATCAACTGCAATGCGGGAGGTGCAGGTTTGAGACTTGGGTTTGATCCCTGAGTTGGGAAGATCCCCTGGAGGAGGGCATGGCAACCCACCCTAGCATTCTTGTCTGGACAGTTCCCAAGGACAGAGAAGCCTGGAAGAACACAGTCCATGGGATCACAAGAGTCAGATACGACTTAGCAACTAAGCTACCACCACCACCCCTCCTTAATCATCAGTGGTACACCAGAGCTTTCTGTTTGTTTGTTTTTAAGGACTCCAGTTAGGAGCCTTACTCCTAACTCCTAGGTTAGGGGAACTTCCTGAAGGCAGTTCACAGACCTAAGAAATGACAAAGCACCAGTTCAAATTATTAATGTGTAAGAATTAATAATGGGGGAAAATGTAACTGATTAAACCTTTAAAGAAACATTAAAAATATTTTTTAAATTGCAAACCAAATACCATTTCTCATAAAATCTCTACTTAAGTATCCACTGAAGTCCTTTCCATGATCTCCATGAGCAGGCTGGCTCAGGTTTTCTGCCAAACAGAGCTAACCTGCCTCCTCCCAGTGTTGACAAATATCTCTCAACCTCCTAACCACCAAGTCTCCTGAGAGGGCATGAACCCAGAAACATCTGTCTTGGCCACCCCCTCTCACCACAAGGCCACCCACCTGGTTCCTCAGCTGGGTGCTGAGGCAATCATGTCACACTCCATTAAACTGCCTATCTGTTATATGCAGCCCAGCCATGACTTGCTTTTAAACCCAACAACACAAAAAATGGGAAGCACAAACAAGAAAGTCCAGCAGTGACCCATTTTCTGATAATATATTATTACTCCAAATGTGGATTTTGAAGTGACTTGGATGGGGCAAGTGGGGCCTTATGGGCTATTTTCTGTCATTGAATGTACTTGAGTGGGTTCTGGGGATTCACAATTATTACAAAAAGTGACTTTTTATATTTACTCAGTATCCTTTAAATGTTGGTTTTACTGTGATGCCAATACTGGACGTTCCTGTGGGGTTCTGAAAGGATGTTCACAGCATCTCCTGTCTGGTTTCAAGTAGCCTTGTATTTGTTCTTTGCAAATTTCTTACTGAAATTCTTTTATTCCATAAGCAAATTATAGAATCTTCTGGAGATCAGAACATTGACATAGTAGACAAAAGTCTAACTAATGAAATAGCAGTACCAGGTCAATACTTATTTTCCAGGGACTTTTGCCAATTAACTTTTGTAATAGTGAGGAAGACGAGCAGGGAAAGAAGAAGGGCAAAGAGAAGCCTGGGGAGGAGGAGAAGGAGGAAAAGAAAGGAAGATGCTCTTTGCAGACAAATGAGTGAAACATTCCTGTTTTGTTTTGTTTTTTCATAAATGCAAGGACATAATTGCCACAAAACCCACAAAATATGCCTGCTCATGGAACTATACCTGCTCATGGAACTATGCTTTATTTTGCTTTTTAGCCTGATAACATGGCCTCAGTAAGTGTCAGTCTCTCTAAAGTAAGGCCAAAAAAATTTTTTGTTGATATTAAGAACTGCAAACAACAAGCAAATGACATCCACTCCTTCCACCGGGCCAAGGGGAAAGGCATCACCGTGGTCACAGCCTCACCTGGTTTTTGAGGTTCACATCAGCATTTCTTCTCAGAAGAAAGGAAACAATTCTCATGTGCCCCCGCCTGCAAGCACAGATCAAGGGGGTGTCTCCATTAAAGCCGTCTTGGACATTGATATAATTGCCATCTTCCTTCACCCACCGCCACACTTGACCCAGGTCATTCTGATAGGCCGCCTGGCAGATGGGCTAAGGAGAGGAAAACAAAAGCAGGTTTTGAAATATAGGAATAATTAAACTACAGCAGGAAAAAAAAAATCACCTGATACCTTGAAATTCTGTGTTTTGGAACAGTAGTCCTCTGCTTTGTAGATGAGATCTTGGGTCTCCATTATGTCTAGTCTTAAGGACTAGAACCTCATGATTTCCTAAATTGCTTGGCACACAGGCATGTTCATCCAAGACCAGTGAGTGAAAGGATGAATACAATATTACCAACTCGCTAAGAAAATCATATGTTGGGTTCATGGATTAATGTCTGTCAGGAAAGCAGGATTTTACTTAAAATGAAATCTGCCTATGGGAGGAGTTCAGGGCAGCCAAGTAATGGGTCAAATACATATGACCATCTGCCCCCTTCCCGCACACCCCATCAAGGAACTCTGCACAGTGGGAAAGACCTATTTCAGACAAATAATATACAAATATTGAATTATGTAATTACTTGTAACTAGATGCTTTTTATTTTATAAAGAATTATAAGGAAGTTGGCAACGCATGATGGGAGTTTCTGAGCCTACCTAATCTTGCCTAATTTCCCCCCTCTGCTCTCCCTCTGGACTTCTCTCTTTTTTTCAGTTTGTTGTTGCTTAGTCGCTAACTCATGTCAGACTCTTTTGCAACCCCAGGGACTGTAACCTGCCAGGCTCCTCTGTCCATGAGATTTCCCAGGCAAGAATACTGGAGTGGATTGCTATTTCCTTCACCAGAGGATTTTCCCAGGGATCAAACCCATGTCTCCTACATTGGCAGGTGGATTCTTTATCATTGGGTCACCAGGGAAGCCGATGTTTAATTCCCCCATCAGGGCCTCTGCCCTTACTACCCCCTCTAGAAAACAAACAAGCTAAACAAGTCAAAACACTTTTCACCTCTCTCCTCACCTGGCTAACTTCTAGCTTATCCTTCATGTCATAACTTATTTTTCTATTATCTAAGTCTTTCCTGGCTTCAGCATTCCTTTACAGCAACTGACATAATTATACCTCTTTTCTTATTTATAATTGTGTGTTTCACACCAGTGTGAATCAGGAGGCGTTGAGGCCACAGTGAGTGAGGGGAAGCACTGAAGCTCAGGCTAGAAATTCCACATGAATAGAGATTACTTAATTTCATTCACCACCGCAGCCCCAGAAAAGATTGCTGAATTTGATCATTAATGACCATTCAGAGATCAGTTTCATGCAGTGTTGGGCAGCACTGGGAACAGAGTAGAGAAACATTAAATATTTTCAGATTGATTTTAATTAGACAGTATTAAAAAGCACTTAAAATACCTAGCACATGAACCATACTTAGTTTATGGAAGTTATCATTATTGCTTATGAGTTTTCCAGGTGGCATTAGTGGTAAAGAATCCACCTGTCAATGCAGGAGACATAAGAGACACAGGTTCGATCCCTGGGTCAAGAAGGTCCCCTGGAGGAGGAAATGGCAACCCACTCCAGTATTATTACCTGGAGAATCCCACAGACAGAGCAGCCTGGTGGACAGCAGTCCATGGAATTGCAGAGAGTTGGTCATAATTTAGTGACTGAAACAAGTATTAATTAAATTAACTAGCAGCATCTGCCAACAGGTAAAGAAATAGTGATCAGAGTGGTTGCAAGAGAAGACAGAAAAAGATATGGCCCAAATGCAAAGGAGGCAAAGTTTTTTTTAATTATAAAATTAAATTGTTATGTCTAACTGACGGTAAAGAGCCTGCCCGCAATGCAGGAAGTGTGAGTTGCATCCCTGAGTCTAGAAGATCCCCTGGAGAAGGAAACGGCAACCCACTCCAGTATTCTTGCCTGGAGAATCCCGTGGACGGAGGAGCCTGGCGGCTACATACAGTCAACAGGATCTCAAAGAGTTGGACACAACTGAATGACTACACTTTCACTCTCAACTTTTTTTTAGACATCACACAGAAGTGATTTGTTGGATGACTTGTACAAGCAGATGAGAAAATTCTATGCTGTTCTACATGCTATCTCCACTAGGGAGCAGCTCGGAGTCATAAAAGCACTGACAACAGATGCCAGTCTCTCAGAAGGAAAAAACTGTCATATTAGCTAGATTTAGCTGTTTGGAAAAACCCATTTCATTTTTAAAAAATTTAACCGTAGACCTGTGAAACTTTGCCTCTTATCACTACTACTGACGGACTAGTGTTTGGGAAGTGATGGTTTCCAAAACTTAAAAAGAGGTGGTTCTAGAGTTAATTTTTCTGTTAAAAAGTAAAGTGTCTTCCTGGCTTGGTTAGACATCCTATCCGAATTGTTAATTTTTCTTTTTCAAAAATTTTTATTGACAATATTTAAAAAGGTGGAGTTTTTTATGTCGTAATCGGGCTTTCGAGATTCTCTTAAAATACTCAAACATTTTAAGAGCCCACAGTTCACACAGGACACCACACAAAGTTCCCTCTGCTTGGGCTGCTCAAAATCTTCATTGAGAACTAAATATGAGGAGGAAAGGAAAAGTGGACAGTTTTCCTGCAAGAGTTGCCCAGTGCCTTGGCGTGTTTTCTCAATCCCATTTGAGCAACATTACTTACAATATTAGCCTGACCTTATCTTTCCATCATTCCTAGGCTCCCTATATCCTAAACACACAGTTTCTGTGTTTAGCAATATCTGCTAAAAAAAAGAAAAAGTTTAAAAGTTTCAAGAAGGAAGATAGAATTAAGAAAGTCAAGTTCAAGAAAAGATGGTGGGATCTGATCATTAATGACCATTCAGAGATCAATTTCACACAGGCTTGGGCAGAAGGCAGATTATATGGGCCTGAGTACTTGGATTAAGAAGAATTGAAGAGTGTGATCAGAGAGGAACCTGTGGCAAGTTTGGTGTGTGTACTCAGTCACCCAGTCATGTCTGACTCTTTGCGACCCCGTGTACTGCAGCCCATCAGGCTTCTCTATCTGCGGAATTTCCCAGAAAAGAATACTGGACTGGGTTGTAAGTTTGGTAGTGAAAGCTAAGAGGGAGCCAGTGGGTACCCAGAGGAGAGTATCAGGGTCCAGCCAAAGTTCTACCCCCCTTATAGACAAGGTGGTAGTTTCAAGTGGTTATAAATACAGGCACTGGAAGCAAAGTTTCTAGGTTCCAATCTCAGCCTTGCCATTTAACAACTGTGCTATTTGGACAACTTAAACAATTTCTGTTCAGTTTGTTTCTTCATTTAATAATCATGTCTTCTTTATTAGGTTACAAAAAGGATTAAGTGTGACTGTGTAGATAAAGCGCATAGCTCAGATCTGACTCATAATAAACCCTCAATTAACATAAACTATACCCTTAAAATTATTTTTTATTTATTTTTTTATGGTCCAAAAATATAGTTTTATTATGGTATACATACTTTTCTGTTAAAACTAAAATTACAATACTTAAGCATAGTTAAAAGGGACAGCAAGTACCCAAGAATTTTGTTTAATTATAGTTCAGTTTCTGGAGGACATTGGTCATATGTGTAATTCAAGTTTTTATAAAAATTAACATTACTGAGAAATGTAAGTACATTCCAATATTCAGATAACTTGGCAATAAAACTATGTGGATAAACATAAAGTCAAAAGTGTGGGCTAGATCATAACAATATTTAATATCAAACACACCTGGCTCTGCATGTTTGTATCCTTATAATTATTTCTTAAAAACATAGAAGCCAGTGAAGGTGAGCAGAGATGGTTATCAGATAAATAATTACTGAAAGAGTAATGATGGGATAGAGAACCCACCGTATAGCACAAGGAGCTCTACTCAATGCCCATTAATGACCTGTATGGAAACAGAATCTCATGCCATTTGCAGCAGTATTAATGCGACTAGAGATTATTATACTAAATGAAGTAAGTCAGAAAGAGAAAGACAAATACCATGTGATATCACTTACATGTAGATTCTAAAATATGGCACAAATGAACCTATCTATGAAATAGAAAGAGACTCATAGACTCTTGGTTGAGATCAGACTTGTGCTTGCCAAGGGGCTGAGGGGAGGGAGAGAAGTGGACTGGTAGTTTGGGGTTGGTGGATATAAATAAACCATTACATTTAGAATGGATAAACAACAAGGTCCTACTGTACAGCAGAGGAAACTATACCCAGTTTCCTGGGATAAGCTGCAATAGAAAAAATATTTAAAAATAAGAATGCATGTATATGTAAAGCTGAATCACTTTGCTATACAGCAGAGACTGGCACAACATTGTAAATCAACTATAATTTTTTTTTTAAAAAAGGCCCATTCCAGAATAGAGCTATCACCAGAGCTCTCTGCAAGGAATATGGGGAAAATTCAGCAAAGCCTAAAGATCAGAGAATACTTTGTGTCCCACGGTTTCTGCAGGCCCAGCAAACATCCATCTACTGAATGCTTGCTTTTTCATCTTCTTAAAGAAAAACATTTATTTTTGGTTTTGTTTTTTTTTTTTTTTTTTTGGTTGCACCGGGTCTTAGTTGTGGCATGTGGATCTAATTCCCTGACTAGGGATCAAATCTGAGCCCACTGCTTTGGGAGCATGGAGTTTTAGCCACCTGCCCACCAGGGAAGTTCTCTGCTTTTTCATCTTTACATGAATTCCCTTCCTCCCCTTTGAAGTCTCAAATCACTACCCCGACATCCTCTGCAAATTTAGCTGAAGATGGTATTTAACGTGAAGATTTCAGCCATTTTGGCGAGCTACTCAGTTTTCCTGGGTCTCTCCCATGTAAACATGTTATCAAACTTTTGATTGATTTTCTCCTGCTTATCTTCCTCATGCCCATCTAATTCGCAGATCAGCCTGAAGAAGAGGAAGTGTCCATGTCTGGCCTTAAAAATAGTCGAGAGCTGGGTGCTAGAAGCCCACCTCTGTCCCACTTTGAATCCCACCTTTTCAGGTTTCCCTGGTGGCTTAGAGGATAAAGAATCCACCTGCCAATACAAGAGACCCAGATTCAATCCCTGGGTTGGGAAGATCCCCTGGAGAGAGGAATGGCAAACCCATTCCAGTATCCTTGCCTGGAGAATTCCATGGACAGAGGAACCTGGTGGGTTACAGTCCACGAGTTTGCATTTTTAGTAACATGGAAGAACCTGAGCTGCCGGCACCATTATAGATTCTCTAAAAGCAAAGTTTCTCCCACCACGCCCATCCTCATTATTGCTTCCCTCTAAGTGTAGAGGATCTTCCTTAACTGTCAGTCTAAAGAAAGACGATGTGGAGCTCTGCCTTGATAAGCTGCTTATTAACACTCTCCATGCTGAAGATCCACTCATTTAAAACGTTCCCTGGGACTTCCCTGGTGGTCCAGCGGTTAAGACTCTGCGCTCCCAATGCAGGGAGCACAGGTTTGATCCCTGGCTGGGGAACTAAGATCCTGCATGCTACACGGCATGGCAAAAAAGGAGTGTGAGGGGGAATTAAAATGTTCCCTAACAACTTCTGAGAAGGATAAGTGGCTTTTGATGCAACATGGTTCAGGTAAAGAGCCTTGTATATTAACGAAATGTCTTCCCAGAAAAGTCGAGAAAGCATTTTCTTCCTCTTCAATTCAAGAAGTCTTAGGGAACAATAATGAAGGTTTAATTTTACTTGTACAATAAATCTCAAGCCTTTCCTTCTGATGACTCCTTTCTTCACATACTGTGACTTAAATTTCTTAGTAAATTCTTTCTTTCAGACAAATTTTTAAAAGGCACAAGGTGATTTTTTTGTTGTTGTTGCTGTTTGTTTGTCTTTCGTCTTTAGGTCTGCTAGCCTTTATGTTATGTGAAGGATAGTCTCAGCGGTGGTTGGGTTATAAGGAGTAGTAACAGTGAAGGGGAAATCAAAGCAAGGCACACATTTATCTATTTTCTATTCTTTCTCCAACAAACATCCTCTTGAGAATGTGATGTTGTCTTCACCGCCAGAAAGTTAAAGAAGCACCAAAATTTTGCAAAGGGACAATATGCAAACAAAGAAGATACAGCTTGTAAAATTATGAGGAGGGATTTTTTTTTTTTTTCAACTGCCTTTGCTTCTCCTTTTCCGTCATCTGGAATGACACAGTGTTTCATGCTGAACTGGATCTCACCCAGCCCTCTTGTTTTATGTATATCAAAACTGTGACTTGGAGAGGTTAAATGATTCCCTGTAAGGGCCAAGAGTTTCTGGCACAATGGATACTAAATTCAAGGTCTTCAGGATTTCCATCCCAATGGCCTTTCCACTCATTACATCTCTCTTTCTCTCCCTACTGAGCTCTCCTCCTCAGGGGTACCAGCTCTCCCAAAAAGCCCTGCTCAGCTGAAATTGCTTTATCTGGACACTGTTCATTTCAACATGATCCCGCTTTTCTTTAAACTATATGTTCTTTTTCTATGGCATCATCTTCCTATCTGAAAAATAGATTCATTTCTAAAACATTAATACTAAGTGTGTGTGTGTGTGTGTGTGTGTGTGTGTGTAAGCACCTCTGTTCATAGGTAATTTTAACATTAAACTTTCCGAAAGTTTAAAGGGCTACATCATTTATGGTATGATTCTCTAGATATTCCTCTTAGGGCCTGATTCCCCAGCTGACAAGTATAAGAGCTTAGAGAAGATTCTATAGGTCTTCTAAGCACAAATTCTTGAGCTCTTTAAGTGTTTATACATATTCCTGCTTTCTAATTTTTGTTTTGCAACAATACTTTCCAGTGCAACACTTCTCTACAGCTGAGAGTAAGCTGTACCTCACTGGAACCTGGATTTAGTACCCTATTCTTCTAAGGGAAAGGGCCACAGTGTGTCTTCATGGGGAGCAGAGTGGTTAAGACCAGCTTCTTTATGGAGGGTGACATGCCTGTTTAGAGAGCTTTAGAGAAAGAGTTTAGCAGGTTCACCAGCAGGTAAGCAGAATTTCCCTGAATGTACACAGGTCTCTAGCCAGTAAGTACTCTCTAGTTTCATTAACTCTGAGCAGGTTCCTGAAACTGTCTTTACCTCATGTGTGCATGCGTGCTAAGTCGCTTTAGTCATGCCCGACTCTGTGCGACCGTGTGGACTATAGCCTACCAGGCTCCTCTGTCCATGGGATTCTCCAGGCAAGAATACTAGAATGGGTTGCCATGCCCTCCTCCAGGGGATCTTCCCAACCCAGTGGAGGAACTTGAATCTCTTATGTGTCCTGCATTGGCAGGCACAACCAGGCACACAATAAGTCCAAAGTACATGTTTGTTATTATTGTAAACAGTATGAACAGATATGTGTGATAAGAGTTTAAACGAATCAGCCCTGTTTAAAAGTCTGGCTTGTGTAACTGGGGGTGATCACTCCAAGCTAGGTTCTCTCACTGAGCTCTGAGCATATCCCCTACTGTAGGCATTAGGAATGACTCTGGAATGCCCACTCATTCTCTCCTTCTATTTTTAAAAAAATTTTATTGGCGTATAATTGAGTCACGATGTTGTGTTAGTTTCTCCTTCTTTCTTAAAAATATATTTGAAATAATTTAAATGTCCAACAGGGAATACACGGATAAAGAAAATGTGGTACATCTGTATCTACAGTGGAATATTATTCAACCATACTTCTACTACTAAGTCGCTCAGTCGTGTCCAACTCTGTGCGACCCCATGGACCACAGCCCACCAGGCTCCCCCGTCCCTGGAATTCACCAGGCAAGAACACTGGAGTGGGTTGCCATTTGCAGCCTACCAGGCTCCTCCGTCCATGGGGTTTTCCAGGCAAGAGTACTGGAGTGGGTGCCATTGCCTTAAATAGGAACAAATTTCTTTTACCATTTGTAACAACGTAGATGGAGGAGGAAATGGCAACCCACTCCAGTATTCTTGCCTGGAGAATCCCATGGACAGAGGTGTCTGGCAGGCTACAGTCCATGGGGTTACAAAGAGTCAGACATGACTGAAGCACCTTAGCAGGGCTCATAACAAAGATGGACCTTCAGGGTATTATACTAAGTGAAGTATGTCACACAGAAAAAGATAAATACCAGGTGCTCTAAATTTTTGCTGTGATTAGTTGCTCAGTCATGTCTAACTCTTCGCAGAATTTAAATAACAACAATGAAAAACAACAAATCAAGCACATACACACAAAAATCACACATGAATATTGAAAATATATTGGTGGTTGCCTGAGACAGAGGGAAGGAGGTGAAAGGTGGGGGAAATGGGTAAAGGAAGTCAAAAGGTGCAAATTTCTAGTTATAAAATGAGTAAGTCATTGGGATGCAATGTAAGCCTGGTGACTATGGTGATGGATGTTAACTGGACTTAGTGCGGTGATCATTTTGCAATATATACAAATATTGAATCATAACTTTATACACCTGAAACTAATGTAATGTCAGTTATATCTCAATAAATATATATATGCTAGGTATTAATATAAATAGATATTAATATAAATAGCTATTAATATAAAATAGCATAACTATTAGCAATGCAAGACTCTAAAGAATAGCAGAATATGCACCCCAATTTTCACCTCTTAATGGAACAGTTATTTTGAGGAAAAAGCAATTGAGAAAAAGTAGATACAAAGATTATTCTCTGCCCTCCTTTTAACTAAAAGCAGGATATAAATTTGTGAAGGTGTCTCCCTTCCTTCTCTACCAGGAAACACAAAATTACCTTTGTCAGCCCAGAGAAGGCAACAAAGCAATCTACAGAAACTAGATCTCATCTTCCATTAGCTCTCTTATGTATTTGCCTTCCCTCAATTTTCTGCCTTAGGAACTCAAAGTTCTTTTCCTTCCATCTTGCCACTGATCTACAAACTCGTTGTTCTTTTGTTAAGATGCTATGTGAGCCCAAGTTGTAAGTACCTCTTTGAGTTACTCCGAGTAGTATCATTGGATACTGAGTTGCATGGAAATACCTTTTATCCCATCACTACCTTATTGCCTGACATATCAGTAAACAAAGGATGTCAGAGTCATCAAAGACTGCAGCCACCTCTGACCATCAAAGGTGATCTGATGAGCCCTGAGGGAACTCAGTAAGAAAACAAATAACCTGCCATCTAGAAGCCAGCAGATTGCAACCACTCCCTACAGTGAGCCCTGAGAACACTCAGGATGTGAAAACCAGGATATAGGCCCGAGATAGCTGAGATGCATATCAAAGAAATGATTTCAGTGAGCCCAGACTCTGGCATCTTTCCATACATGGAAAAGCACTAAATTCTTTAACTTGAGATATCTAGTTTTCTTTTGTTAACAGTAATCATCTGTTCCTACTACCTGCCTTTGCTTGCAAAGCTCCTATATATTCTGACTTCCCCTTCACCTCCTCGGAGCAGTTTTCTCAGGGTTACTTGAGATGTTGCCTTCTGGGCTTGAGATCCTCAGAGTATCTGCTGAATAAAACATAACTCTCAACTTTAAGGTTGTGCATGTGTTTTTCAGTCAATACTATCCATGATTCAATATTAATTATGAGCTTTAAATAATTACCTATGAGTTTCTGGGTAAGTTAAAGTCTTTTACGGATATGTGTAAACATGTGATGTGTGTGTGTGCATGTGTTTGTTGTATTTGCTTTCAAATATCACAGTAAATTCCTGTTAAAAGTGAACCATTCATTCTGCTTCTGAGGATATTCTCTTTGAAACTGCTAAGTAACTCATTATGTCTTGCCTTGCCTTGACTCAACCACATGAGCAGGCCATTAACAATTACGCTGCTCACACAGAGATTTCTGTAAGTAAGTATTCCTGGGGCCTAAACTACAGTCTGGTCTTCCCTGTTGGTTCAGTTAGTAAAGAATCCGCATGCAATGCAGGAGATCTGAGTTCGATCCCTGGGTTGGGAAGATCCCTTGGAGAAGGGAACAGCTAAAGCTATAGCCTGGCTTCTCACAGCTGTGGTCCTGGCCCAGCAGCATTATCTTAGGCCCAGCCAGACCTACAGAATAATAATCTATATTTGAAAAGGATGTTTGAGTGACCTGTATGCACATTAAAGTTTGAAAAGCACTAGCCTAAACCAGTGTTTCTCTCCCAAGAGGTGGTAAGCTGATCACCTACATCAGGATCACTTGACAGGCTCCTCTACAAAGCAGGTTTCTGGACCCTACCCCAAACCGAGTGAAGCAGAATCTCTGGGGTGGGGGCCCTTGAAACTGCATTTTCAACAAGTTCCTCTCCCCAGCACTTAGGCAATCTAGGGTTTAAGAAAAGCCAGAGTAGCATTTTAGAATATTATACATGTTGACACTTTCATCTATGTGGGTTTTTCACAAGCCTAAAGTCGCTGGGCAAGACATACCCAGAAATATAAACTAATTAAAGAACAAGCTGACTACTGAAACACAAACCCACACCTGGCATTAGACAAAACTGCCAACACTGAGAAAATGCCTTTAGTAATAGACGAACCACCCGAAGAGGTTCCACTGCTGAAAGAGGTTTCAAGCGTCTGCAATGAAATGCAGACAGACAGGCTATTTGTATCAGAGAGGAGAGGGAGCAAATCATGAACAATAACATCATTTCCTCTCTTGGACTCTTGTTTAAACATCACTCTCCTGTTCTCCTTTAAAACATTAGTAAAAATCTATTTGATTCTAACTGGTTACTCTCAATATAGGAGAAAGTATTTCTGTATCCATCAGATGTGAAAAGAAAAATATCAAAATGCATTCTGTTTTCATCTGTCTTCTATATAGGGGCAGGCTTTATTAGTAATTGCTAGAGGTGAATTTCCTTTCAAATACCAAGAAGAAAGGTGTTACTCTGTATTATACAAATGGTTCCATAAAAGAACCTGGCTATCTGTTGTCTGTTTAGAAAATTCAACTGAGGACAATTTTTCCTTATCCCCTGGATATTTGACATCAGAAAACACAACTCCATTAACTCCATCTTCATAAACTTCATTTTATGGATCCAAATTACCCCCATAAACATCTGGACATCATGACTTGTACACACTATGGCTCTGTCTAGTTAAAGTTTTAGAGCTGCAAAATAATATTGCCTTAAAAATATTAAACATATCAAAAAGACTAGCACACAGGACCTTGTTTTGACTTAATGCTCTTACAGAAAGTTAGACAGAAGAAAAGGAGACATAGTAACAGGGATAGCAAGTTCCATTTGAAAAGCAGGAGCCAGTTTTAACACTCTGGGAATCTTATTTCCAGAGAACTTACATACCTCAGAGTATAGGATTCCCATACTGGTCCTTCACAGATTTACTTCACCTCTACAGCTTCTTGAATCTTCTTGAGGTATTTCCAGTTAATATCCAAATCCTTCCCAGTCCAGAGAAAGGTCTCTAGAAGCCCAGGGCGGTCAGCGGCAAGTCATTTCTTCTGACGCCGGTGAGTATTCTTCTAGAAGCCCACAGCAACACACCTTCCTGAGCCCAACCCAGTGAAACAAGGGTATTAGTTTACCGTGTAATGAATGACCCAAGTCCTGCGTCATCTAATGTTACAACCCCGAGGAACCGGTTTCTGAGTCATATCTACTCTGCCAATGGTGACATGTGAAAAGAAGGAAGCAGAGTTGAAGGGGGAAGAAAAGTTCTCACAGGGTCAGGAAGGACTCAGGGCTCAAAACAGGGTACTATGTTTGGGACATTTCCTATTGAAATCTGGTTTTCAGTGGTTATTGAGAAAGGCTAAGTGCAAACAAACTCACTTGTTAGAACCATATATGTTGGCACAGGACTTGACCTTTGTGAAAAATCCACTTTAAAATTAATGGATTATTACTATCTTTATTCACAGATAAGTTTGTTTAATATTCTTGATGTTTCGATATAAACTAATTAAAATAATAAAGTCAACTTGCGAACTATTTTAAATACATAAATATACTCATAATGACTTTCAAGGGCATCTCTGAGTAAAGTTTGAGCAACTCAAAAAGAAACTAAATTTTGGAAAAATTAATCCCATTTACATTCTAGTCAATTCAATTACCTTGAAAGGTTTAAATTATACTTATAGTATTACCATATTTGATTTTCCTTTATAAGCACTGTAATTCTGAGCATAACAAGTAATACTTTCACAGCTAAACAATCTCGTGAATTGAATAAACTAAACTTACTCTAATAAAACAAATATTAAATTGTCTTAAATATTCTTTTTTCAAATTTAGTCAAATTAATTTATAATATTCCATTTAAAAATCATAAGTCCAAAATCTCTATTATACATTTGATACTTTTGAGCTGTGGTGTTGGGGAAGACTCTTGAAACTCCCTTGGACTGCAAAGACATCAAATCAATCAGTCCTAAAGTAAATCAATCTTGAATATTTATTGCAAGGACTGATGTTAAAGTTGAACTTCCAAAACTTTGGCCATCTGATGCCAAGGGCCAATTCATTGGAAAAGACCCTGATGCTGGGAAAGGCAGGGGGAAAAGGGGACGATAGAGGATGAGATGGTTGGTCAGCATCACAGACTCAATGGGCATGAGTTTGAGCAAACTCTGGGAGTCAATGAAAAACAGGGAAACCTGGTGTGCTGCAGTCCATGGAGTCGCAAACAGTCAGACACAACTGAGTGACTGAACACCAACAATACATTTTGCATGGAATCACCAGGCCACATGGTCCAATAGGCTAACATGCCAAATCTCTTAAGCACTTTTGACATTGTGTGTGTGTGTGTGTGTGTGTGTGTGTGTGTGTGTGTGTGTGTGAACAGTCAGTTACTCAGTCACGGCTGACTCTCTGCAGACCCATGGACTGGAGTTTGCCAGGCTCCTCCATCAGTGGAATTTTCCAGGCAAGAATACTGGGGCAGGTTACCATTTCCTGCTCCAGGGGATCTTCCCGGCCCAGAGATCAAACCCATGGAGTTCTCTTACTTCTCCTGCATTGGCAGGTGGATTCTTTACCACTAGCGCCTAGGAAGCCCAGACATTTTATATATCAAGTGAAAGTGCAAGTTGCTCAGTCATGTCCAACTCTTTGTGACCCCATGAACTGTAGCCTGCCAGTTCAGAGCCTCCTCTGTCCATGGAATTCTCCAGGCAAAAATATTGGAGTGGGTAGCAGTTCCCTTCTCCAGGGAATCTTCCCAATCCAGGGATCAAACACAGGTCTCCCGCATTGCAGGTGGATTCTTTCCCAGCTGAGCCACCAGGGAAATTGTTATATTTGGTACCAAATATAATACAAAATATTCACACATTTTTTCTGAACTTAACACAATCACAGCAAAGTGCTAAATGTTCCCAGAATTAAAACACACACTCATGAGAAAAGAGTTCAGTCATCCCAAGCAAACGGATGGGACTCTGATCAGTTGAGGTTCTTTCTGGTCAAGATTAAGGAGCTAGGATTCAAGACCTGAGCTGTTTTATTTCTTTTCCTCCCCAGGGAAATTCTTTCTACTCCACTGATGGATGCAGTGGAGTCTTATTGTTATTATAATGAGAATTATACACTACTATGCCTTGGCTTTGGAGCCAACCCCCCAGTAATTTTAAGAATTAGCTAATACTTCTGTTGGAGACTTGAAGACGGAAGTCTGCAATACCCAGCAAGATTGCAACTGACTTCCTCTTTGGCTTAGTTTGATTTTGCATTTCTTTATTCTTAACACATTCAGGGTCTTTCCCATTGACCTAAACATTAATGCTATTTCCAGGGAGTACTTCACTCTCTTGTGTAAATCTTCTGTAACCCTTTTTAGCTTCCTTTGTAATCTCTTCTAATTTATTTACCAGAACTCTTCACTTTCACTACCTCTATGCTAAGGTTGCTGCTGGTTTCTCCAAGCTCTTTGCACCCTAACTGAACTGAAAAACCTTCTTTAATTTCCTAACAGGACCACAACTCCTCTAACTGGAATCTTTCTCTCTCTTGACTGCATCTTGAAAGTGTAGGAGTTTGAAACAAGCTTCCCCAAATGTGCCATGTTGATATGAAGATTACTTTGAACTAAACGCAATAGAGACCCAGTGGGTTCAAGAGAATCCATTGCCCCTCCCTTAACTACCCAGATTGATTTTATTCTTTGCAGCCAAAGATGGAGGAGCTCCATACAGTCAGCAAAAACAAGACCCAGAGCTGACTGTGGCTCAGATCATGATCTCCTTATTGCCAAATTCAGACTTAAATTGAAGAAAGTAGGAAAATCACTAGACCATTCAGGTATGACCTAAATCAAATCCCTTATGATTATACAGTGGAAGTGACAAATGAATTCAAGAGATTAGATCTGATAACAGAGTGTCTGAAGAACTATGGACAGAGGTTCATGACATTGTACAGGAGACAGGGATCAAGACCATCCCCAAGAAAAAGAAATGCAAAAAGGCAAAATGATTATCTGAGGAGACCCTACAAATAGCTATGAAAAGAAGAGAAGCAAAAGACAGAGGAGAAAAGCAAAGATATTCCCATCTGAATGCAGAGTTCCAAAGAACAGCAAGGAGAGATAAGAAAGCCTTTCTTAGTGATCAATGCAAAGAAACAGAGGAAAACAACAGAATGGGAAAGACTAGAGATCTCTTCAAGAAAACTAGAGATACCAAGGGAATTTTTCATGCAAAGATGGGCACAATAAAGGACAGAAATGGTATGGACCTAACAAAAGCAGAAGATGTTAAGAGGAGGTGGAAAGAATATGATGGTGTGATCACTCATCTAGAGCCAGACATCCTGGAATGCGAAGTCAAGTGGGCCTTAGGAAGCATCACTATGAATAAAGCTAGAGGTGGTAATGGAATTCCACTTGAGTTATTTCAACTCCTCAAATATGATGCTCTGAAAGTGCTGCACTCAATATGCCAGCAAATTTGGAAAACTCAGCAGTGGCCACAGAACTGGAAAAGGTCAGTTTTCATTCCAATCCCAAAGAAAGGGAATGACAAAAATGCTCAAACTATTGCACAATTGCACTCATCTCACATGCTAGCAAAGTAATGCCCAAAGTTCTCCAAGCCAGGCATCAAGAGTACGTGAACTGTGAACTTCCAGATGTTCAAGCTGGATTTAGAAAAGGCAGAGAAACAAAAGATCAAATTGCCAGCATCTATTGGATCATTGAAAAAGCAAGAGAGTTCCAGAAAAACATCTACTTCTGTTTTATTGACTATTAGAAAGCCTTTGACTGTGTGAATCTCAACAAACTGTGGAAAATTCAAGAGATGGGTATACCAAACCACCTGACCTGCCTCCTGAGAAATATGCATGCAGATCAAGAAGCAACAGAACTGGACATGGAACAACAAACTGGTTCCAAATTGGGAAAGAAGTATGTCAAGACTGTATATTGTCACCCTGCTTATTTAACTTCTATGCAGAGTACATCATGAGAAATGCTGAACTGGATGCAGCACAAGTTGGGAATCAAGATTGCCGGGAGAAATATCAATAACCTCAGATATGCAGAGGACACCACCCTTATGGCAGAAAGTGAAGAAGAACTAAAGAGCCTCTAGATGAAAGTGAAAGAGGAGAGTGAAAAAGTTGACTTAAAACTCAACTTTCAGAAAACTAAGATCATGGCATCCAGTCCCATCACTTCATGGCAAATAGATGGGGAAACAGTGAAAACAGTGAGACACTTTATTTTTGGGGGCTCCAAAATCACTGCAGCCATAAAATTAAAAGACACTGGCTCCTTGGAAGAAAAGTTATGACCAACCTAGACAGCATATTAAAAAGCAGAGACATTACTTTCCCAACAAAGGTCCGTCTAGTCAAGGCTATGGTTTTTCCATTAGTCATGTATGGATGTGAGAGTTGGACTCTAAAGAAAACTGAGTGCTGAAAAATTGATGCTTTTGAACTGTGGTGTTGGAGAAGACTCTTGAGAGTCCCTTGGACAGCAAAGAGATCCAATCAGTCCATCCTAAAGGAAATCAGTCCTGAATATTCATTGGAAGGACTGATGTTGAAGCTGAAACTCCAATTCTTTGGCCACCTGGTGTGAAGAACTGACTCATTTGAAAAGACCCTGATGCTGGGAAAGATTGAAGGTGGGAGGAGAAGAGGATGACAGAGGATGAGACGGTTGGATGGTATCACCGACTCTATGGACATAAGCTTGAGTAAACTCTGGGAGTTGGTGATGGACAGGGAAGTCTGGCATGCTGCAGTCCATGGGGTTGCAAAGAGTCGGATGCAACTGAACTGAACTGAACTGAACTAACCACCCAGAAGAACTTAAGTTCGGAGTTTTTCCCAAAAAAGCCTTGCTACTGGAGATAAATTTTATCTAAGTGACCCATTTAATACTGCAAGGCAAATATTTAATTACCAAACATGTCCTCTTATTATCTTGCAAATGAATTTCCTGTTCTTTGAAGCCCCAGGCCTCTATTCCATTCCTTAGCTCGGGATGGCATATATACCTCATTTACTTTTCTTTCTCTGAACTTCTCATGTATGTGCGGTTCCAGTGTGTACAAAATTAAATCTGATCTTTTCCTGTTAATCTGTTTGTTGACATTAAAGTTTTAGGCCAGCCAGGAGAACCTAGAAGGCAGAGAATTTTTTTTTCCTTCCTGATAAATGGTAGCAGAATATGTCATCCTCAAATAGGCCTTTTTGACATATTTTCAATTGATTATTATTCAAACTGCACATTCACAGGAGAATCTCTGAAAGCAGTAGAATTTACTCTTTTGCAAGGGAGATGTACATTTATAATGAAAGTCTCCATTTGTAGAAGTGTCTCCTTCACTGTACCAGGAAGAAACTGTGCATGTGCCTGCTCCGTTGCTAAGTCTGTCTGACTCTGCGACCCCATGGACTGTAGCCCACCAGGCTCCTCTCCATGGAATTCTCCAGGCAAGAATACTGGAATGGGTAGCCATTTCCTTCTCCAGGGGCTATTCCTGACCCAGGGATCAAACTGTGTCTCCTGTATCACAGGCAGATTCTTTACCACTGAGCTACCTGGGAAACCCCACCAGAAAGACAAGGGTGACTCTAAATCTCTAGAAATTTATCCACTGAGAAAGGAATGACTTAAATCTGCCTAACACTTTTACCCTTGTTTTCTGTGCTTTCTTGATCACCTCCCATAACCACCACTCCCCCAACATCTTCTTCTGCCTGAAGATGGTTTTAAGGTGGTGACTTGGCCATTTCCAAGAGTTTTCCTGGTTGTCTCCTAGGTGTACATGAGGTATACCTGCTAGTAACCTTCTGCTCAATTTTCTCTTGTCAATCTGCCTTTATTACAGGGGGATTCTCAGCCATAGAATCTAGAAGGGTAGAGGGAAAATCCTTTTTCCTGCCCTACAGTCTGTTTCTAAAGGCACGATACTTATTATAATCGTGAAAGATGAAATGTTTGAATGTAGGTGTTGTTGTATTGTTCAGTGGCTAAGTGGCGTCCGACTTTGCTCCCCCACGGACTGCAGCACACCAGGCTCCTCTGTTCTCCTCTGTCTCCCAGAGTTTGCTCAAATTCATATCCACTGAGTCAGTGATGCGGACACTAAAAGCAAAGTAATAAAAAAGCAGCTGATTCATTAATCTCTGGACCAGAGACTCTCGATCAGGGATGATTTTCTTCCCCAGGTAAGACAGCCAGACCTAGCACATAAAAATACAGGATGTTCAGTTAAATGTAAATTTTAGATCAATTTCTAAAATGTTGCATGGAACATGCTTATACTAAATAATCATGTCATTTAACTGAAATGGCTGTTTAACTCAAAATGAGGCATCTGGCATTATCTGGAGACACTTTTGGTTGCCACAACCGGGGGTGTGGGGCATATGACTTGTCTCGAGAAGGTAGACTCTAGGGATGCTGCTAAGCATCCTGGTATAGGACAGTCTCTCCCAGCCAAGAATTTTCCTCCCCAAATAGTGTTGAGGTAGAGAAACCCTCTTCTAGGCCAACAGGAGAATTAAAGGTGAAGATAGAGGACTGGATCAGTTGTGGTGTGAGAATGGAGTATCATTGTTGAGGAGAAAAAAATTTTTTTTTCCTTCTACCCTTCTAGGTTCTTGCTGGGGGCTCTTAACAACTGCAAAGTTTGTCTGCTTCTCTGATTTTCCTTTGGCTGTGCCTCGCAGCTTATGGAGTCTTAGTTGCTTCCCTAAGGATTGAATCCATGCCCTCTGCAGTGAAAGCACTAAGTCCTAACACTAGTGAAGGCTTAATCACTGGGCCACCAAAGAATTCCGAGGGGCCCTTAAGAAAAGATAGATTAATAAGAGAACAGGGACTTATCTGGCAGTCCAGTGTTTAAGACTGCCAGCTTCCAAGGCAGGGAGCTGCGGTTCCACCCTTTCCTTTATAGATACAAATTTTCTTCACAAAAAGAAACTTTATATCTTGCCTTTAATTCTTTCCCTGCCTCTGCTGGTTCTCAATGGACTTTAGTTCAATAAAATAATTCATTTGCCAAAGAAGCATAGTTAGGGGGAGCATGTTCTGTGGTCCCTCACGGTGAAACACTGTCATAATGAGGTCTTAAAGTGAAAGTCGCTCAGTTGTGTCTTTGAGACCCCATGGACTATACAGCCCATGGAATTCTCCAGGCCAGAATACCAGAGTGGGTAGCCTTTCCCTTCTCAGGGGGATCTCCCCACCCAGGAATCGAACCCAGGTCTCCCACATTGCAGGTGGATTCTTTACCAGCTGAGCCACCACGGAAGCCCACTGAAATATGAGAAACATAATTTTTAAACCTGTTTAGAGTTTACGCTCTGGAAAACTGAGCCATAATGACAGAAACAAAAAAAAGAAGTTCTATGAAACAACTTTCACACATGAACGTCTTCTATCAAGAAATAATGTTTGAGTCAGACCCTGGCAGGCTTAAAATTAAAAGTGTCCATTGCATATGGCTGTTGTTCAGTCTCTCAGTTGTGTCCAACTCTTTGTGACCTCATGGACTGCAGGATGCCAGACTTTGCTGTCCTTCATTATCTCCCAGAGTTTGCTCACACACATGTCCACTGAGTCAGTGATGCCATCCAACCACCTCACCCTCTGTTGCCCCCTTTTCCTCTGGCTGTGGATAGAGTCAACTCCAGCTGCCCAGCACCTTACTGTCTGTGAGAAAAAAGAGGTTCCTACAAGGTCTAACCCAAAGACTTGACCCTCATGAGAGTTCAGCAGAGATACCTAGGGAGTGTGGCCCACCCAACCTCAGAGTTTTCCTCTGAGATCTTGACTCGTCACATTGTCTAAGGGCTCCCATAGGGGGCACTTGAGTAAAGGAATGTCATGATCATCTGTTGGCCAAAACTTACTTAACTTCTGTGTCCTTATAAATGCTCTGATTGACCAAAAACACAGTATTTCCAGCCAGCCAGTCCTCAAATATCAAGAATCTGTTTTCATATCTTTGTTCTAAATAAGGTCAAAGGGACTTCTCTGGTGGTCCAGTGGCTAAGACTCAGTGCTCCTAATGCAAGGATCCTGAGTTCAATCCTTGGTCAGGGAACTAGAACCCATATGTCACAATTAAGAGTTGGCATTCCGCAACTAAAAAGAACCTGTGTGTTGCAGCTAAGACTCAGTGCAGCCAAATAAATGATTAAACAAATAAGATCAGATGGGCAACCCCAGAGTAATCAGTTTAAGCCAAATGTCAAAACATTTTCCTTATTCCGTAAATGACCTGTCAGCCTTATGAAGAAATGCCCTATTTCTGTGTCACTGCTCCTAACAACCTACAAAACTCACTCCTGCCCAAACATCCCTCAGGCAGAGTACTCCACTGCTTCTGAACCACTCTCCTCCTCCAATCCACAGATTGCCTTCCCTTAAACAAAGGACATCATATTGAACTGTTTTATTTTTGTCATTTGATGGCTACTATCTCCTGGCACCAAACACAGTTCTTTCTGTTTTAGCCTGTGATGCTGACATCAGAACCCTGTAAACTACCATTTCTTTTCTCTCTGTTGACTTCGTGTTGGGTTCTCCCAATAGGGAACTCTCAAGGGAGACTCCACGGCTAATGAGGGAGAAAGAGATTCACTCATTCCTCCATGTTTGCTGGTCCTACCAGCGTAAGCCCAGGATAGCCTTTCATTCTAGGAATAGCCATTGGTCCAGCTTCCTTCCACACTCCCTGAACCAACCTAATCACACCCTTCAGTGGTACCAGAACCAGCTCTCTCTCTCAACTTGACGCAGCTCCTCTGCTGAGCTCCTGTAGGACTAGCAACAACCAATGGCCCCTCTTCATGCCTGGGTCCCAAGAAATTCAGAGTCCTTCCTGAAAGTTCCTGAATTCTGATTATCCCAACCTGTGTCCTCTGTTCCTCCAATCCAAGAGGTAGTGGCTGCCCCTGAACTCTCTCAGTTAGCTTAGGGTTCCCTCCTTCCTTTTCCAACCCTCCAAAACCTACTTAACTGATTCCTTATATTAAATCTCTCTTTTGAAGTAACTAGTGTGGTTGTCCCACTGGAGTCCCCTGACTAATATAATAATCTAGAGATGTTTAGACACTAAATATAGCATGAATTCTTAGTCTGATATAAGATACACAGGAAATAGCATGTCAAGGATGACATGCAGGTTTCCCATTTAGAAAATATAGTAGATTTTGGTACCTTTCACTGCAATTCAAAACTCTAGGAGTAAGACGAGGGAAGGGTTAGGGAGAGTTGATCTGCTCCAGTTTTTGCAAAATTGTGAATATGGGACACAGGTGTAACTCATGTAAGTTTGCTACATGGTTTTAGAACTTTGGAGTAAGCTGTTGTAGAGATAAAGATTTTGAGAATTATTAGCATATCAATCAATAATTTTTAACGTAAGAAATGAGAGGGTTTAGATACCTTGTTACAGTCTTTTTTTCTTGTCTACAACCTGTACAAATTCCTTGGTTGTATAGTTATTTCTTCTTTAAATAATACAAGGACATTTATTTTTCATTTGAGCACCTTTTAATGTTAAGAACTGCTATCTAATCAAATAAGGACTTTTGCTAATCAGAATGTGTTTCTCATTTTCATGCATTCGAGCCCTGGCATCTCTTTCTGTATTTCTCTCTTATTTTGTAATATTCACTTAAAATTAAGTCCAGGATTCAGAAGTCAAATTGCAATTATACTTCTTGTTTTATACTAACACTGGATCTTTAATCCAAGACTTTAAAAATCTTGCCAGATTTGAAATCACTTTTGAATTTTCCAGGAAATAGAGAAATTTATGATAATAGAGAAGGAAATGGGGTCAGCCAGCCCTGAAAATTTTTTAAAAATCTGAGCATTGCAAGTGGGAATTTAAAATAGATAACTTACGGTTTAGCTCTTATGCAGTGATTAATTTCATGGTGTATTCTACTTCTGTGTCATTCTTCACCATGTATTTGCAGAATTAATTATAACATGCTTTAATGGAAACACAAGAGTAAATACCATGCTTGTGACCCCATAGTCTTTGCAATGGTGACATTTTTGTTTCCTAATTTTTTCAAATTTATTAAGAGATAAGCAAGTTTATTTTTGTTGCTGTTCAGTCGCTCAGTCAAGTCTGACTCTTTGCAACCCCATGGACTGCAGCACACCAGGGTTTACTGTCCTTCACCGTCTCCCGGAGCTTGCTCAAACTCATGTCCATCGAATCAATGATGCCATCCAACCATCTCATCCTCTGTCATCCCCTTCTCCTCCTGCCTTCAATCTTTCCCAGCATCAGGGTCTTTTCCAATGAGTTGGCTCTTCACATCTGGTGGCCAAAATATTGGAGCTTCAGCGTCAGCATCAGTCCTTCCAATTCAAGGCTGATTTCCAAACTAACTGGTTTGATCTACTTGCAGTCCAAGGGACTCTCAAGAGTCCCTTTAACGAGAAACAAGAGAGTTTATTTTTCTCAGTGAAAACAGAAAGTAAAACTTAGGAAGTAAATATATTACTGACAAATCTTGTTACACTGATGGCTCTCTCAAGATACAGCTACCTACTTCTGCAAATTTTCCATTATTTCTCCACTGACTCAAGAATCTGCTGGATGATGTAAATTGTATGTCTCTTTCAATTTTGCTATAAACCCAGTTTCACAGTATGAGACAAACTATACACTTCAGAGTGTGAGTTTATTACTCTAACCCAGGATAAAGACTGTAGCCTACTTTACACTGTGACCTACAAGTTTATTTTATTCCTGGTGCTTTTCAGGGTTTGAAAAAAAAAAAAAAGATGATTTATGTCTACTCCCTTATGAGGTCCTATGAAATGGTCCTATGAGCCTCTGAAATGCAGTCTCAAGTTGTTATGGGATTTTGTGTGTTCCAATTTATAATAAAGTGTTTTTTGGGTATATACCCTTCAATCTTCTTCCTATGAATATGTATACACTATTTAGCTATTTGGAAAAAAAAAGAGATTTTTTTTTTTGCATGATTATTTTGCATCCTATGTTTGCCCTTCAACAGTACATAGTAACATCCTTCCATGTTATAAAATAGTCTCTAATATCATTTTTAGTGACTACCTAGCCATTCCTTGATATCAAAGATAAGAGCTCTCATTTATTTATCACTCACCATGGGCTGAGCCCACTGCCAGCAGGCGTAACAAACATGATTTCCTAGGACCCTCTCCCCTGGCGCTGCTTTCCCATGCTTACCAGCTCACCATTCTCTTGGGGAGTCATCCCATCTTCAGCCTTGCCCCTCACCTTGTTAACCCCAGTGATGATAGCAGTTCTGGCAGGCTTCGGACACCTGTAACTTTCCTCATCCTAACTCTGAATCATCCATGACTCTATAGGAAACCATCTTATTTGAGATATATGAAAAGAAACACTAGAATTTGGCCTTATCTCTCTTCTTCTCTTGGAAGGATTCTGGTGTGCTTTGACTTGCCTTTCTATCCACAAGCCATGAAACAAACAAATGAACAAACACAAAACCACCCCTCCAAATCATCCAGTGCAGTTAGAAGAAAGTAGAAAAATTGTTAGGACTTCCCAGGTGGCACAGGGATAAAGAATCCACCTGCAATGCAGGAGACTCAGATTTGATCCCTGGGTTGGGAAGATCCCCGGGAGTAGAAAATGGCAACCCACTCCAGTATTCTTGCCTGGGAAATCCAATGGACAGAGGAGCCAGGCAGGCTACAGTCCATGGGGTCACAAAGAGTTAGACATGACTGAGCAAACACACATACACACAGAGAAATGTATTTACTGCTTAGAGTACCATCTGGTGCTTTTTTTGCCAAATGGCATAAACATCTCTGTTGTTGGTTGGGAGCCATGGGAGCTACCCTTGTGGTTCAGCTGGTAAAGAATCCACCTGCAATATGGGAGACCTGGGTTTAATCCCTGGGTTGGGAAGATCCCCTGGAGAAGGGAAAGACTACCCACTCCAGTATTCTGGCCTAGCGAATCCCATGGACTGAATAGTCCATGAGATCTCAAAGAATCAGACATGACTGAGTGACTTTCATTTCACTTCAGGAGCCAGGGAAATTAAGGCTTTTCCCTGAGGAATATTATAGACCTCTTTCTTTAGATCTAACCTTTGATGGAGTCCTTAGAATTCCTATGTATCAATTTGAGAAATATAGAATGTAGTGAATATTTGTCTGTACTATTGCCTGTGCTTCTAAACAAGCTATGTTTGGAGTCTTTCTCACTTTCAAAACCATATAAAAACAAATATTGGATTTCCCAGACTCCTTTCACCTTAGACATGGGTACTTGACAATTAGAAGCAACTGTCATTAGAACTTAGAATTGGAAGTTCAAAAGAGAAAAAAGGTTGAGACTTCCATTTCCATTCTAGTGAAAGCCTTGGGTTTTCTTCAGTATCAGTGGGAGTCATTCTAGCAGCAATGTGCAAAATCTGATGGGTGTAAGGTTTTGCTCTGCTTGAAGCTAATAGGTTCACGTGACACAGTTGGATTGATGCTCCTCCGAGAAGACACAAAATGGTTGGATCAAAGATAAAGAACTCTATTAATCATGGCATATCAAGTTGGATGAATATGAGCATATGCACTAGTTGGTTGCCCTTGATCCTAATTTTCATGGGAACAATGTGGATGAACCAGATAGATACCTGAACACACAGGGACTGTGTTACAGGGAGCAAGCCTGGATCTTTTATCATGAGCCGTAAGCATGTCTATTCTTTGCTCTGGAGGGAAATACTATCTCTATCTTCTAAGGCTTCTGCTGAGCAAATGTCAATGAGAAATAGACTGAAATGAAGGCAATCAGTGACCCTGATTGCAAGATATGCAGAAATGCAAGACACCAATGAAGAATGTCTCTTAACACATGGTTCAGTGACTAGTGTTGATGAGTTTGGAGGCACTAATTGCAGTGACTCAGCTGAACAATAGCACCAGCGGTGCACTCACCAGATCAGTCTTGCAGCGTTATTCTCAGCACTGGCCCTGGTTGGAATGTCTCCAAATCTGATTCTTGGACCCATCCAGAGTTAATGAACTCCATCCAATATTTTCTGCTTGATTTCTTCTATCAGTCCTTTATGAGATATTAAATCCTCACTGATATGTCTATAAATCCTTCCTGATATCTTAAAGAAGTGGTGACAAAGTGCCTATGTATCACCATTTCTAGTTCTTTATTTTGGTTGGTTCATTTAGTCTCTCAGATGTTGGGTAACTCATCCCCCAAAGCAGGTATAAGGTCTCTTCTGTGTCCTGGAACCTGAGGTAAAATTCCCAGATAATACAGTTTCTGAAGGTGTTGGATCTCTGGCCTCCAGGTTTCAAGAACCCTAGAGATTTTGTCTTACTCTAGAATACAAAGAAATTCAGCTTCATGAGGACCACTGGTGAATTTTTTCATTTGTTGTTATCTTACTCCACAACAACACTCCCTAGGATTGTGTTTCATGGTTCTTACAAGATGTAATTTTTGTTCATTGATTGTTGAATAATAGCCTTAGTTTTACTATTTCTCCATTAGCATATACTATCATTGCTTAGAATTAAAAAAAAAAAAAAAAAAAAAACTTATGCTTAAGGGATAACTTCTCAAACAGTTCACAATTTGATATTGATTTTCTTATCTAAAAATGTCATTCAAAGTTTTGACGTTATCTTGATAGTGAAAAATACTTTTATAACAGTTTTCTAAGGTAGATTACGTATATTGCATCTTCTTCCCTCTAAGAGTAGCTACTTTGATTAAACTCCAACTCTACATTTCAAGCTATGGTTTTTCTAGTAGTCATGTATGGATGTGAAAGCTGAACCACAAAGAAGGCTGGGCACCATTTGCTGCTTTCGAACTGTGGTGGTGGAGAACACTCTTGAGGGTCCCTTGAACAGCAAGGAGGTCAAACCAGTCAATCCTAAAGGAAACCAACCCTGTATATTCATTGGAAGGACTGATGCTGAAGCTGAAACTCCAATGCTTTGGCCACTTGATGCGAAGAGCCAACTCATTGGAAAAGATCCCAATGCTGGGAATGGTTGAGGATAAGAGAAGGGGACAATAGAAGATGAGATGACTGGATGGCATCATCGACTCAAGGGACATGAATTTGAGCAAACTCAGGGAGACAGTGAAGGACCGGGGAGCCTGACATGCTGCAGTCTGTGGGGTCACAGAGTCGGACACGATTGAGCAACTGAACAACATTTCAAGTTAGTTAAATATCGTATAAAACTCTTAAAGAATAATGGACTGATAGAGTGAGAAGAACCTTAGGAGTCATCTTCTCCTTTACTACTTAATTTTAAATGCCTTTTTTTGGCCACTTCACACAGCATGCAGGATCTTAATTCCCCAACCAGGGATTGAACCTGGCCCCATCAGTGAAATCACCAAGTCCTAACCACTGGACCCCCAGGGAAGTCCTTCCAAACCATCTTGAACACAGTGGCCAGATGCCCTTTCAAACTGGCTTTTCATACAGGAGTGTTTAGTGAAAGACATGTATTTCTTCTACAACTTTTAAAAGTTTTATTATTATAAAAGTAATAGGTGTTCTTTGCAGAAATATTGAAAAAATAGAAAAATCATACAATGAGAAAAACTGCAAAAAATTAAGAAGCTTAAAATCACTTATGAATCCATCCCCCATCACCCAAGAGCTTCTCAGAATTCAAGTCATTCTCTAGGCACTGACATGATGCTAGAGTAAGTTATTTCTATTGCTATAGCTTCCTTAGGCTAAGTCAATACCGATTTTAATCAAGTTAAATCAGATCTTATTGAAGTATCTGCTGACAGATGCATTTGTCTCCTTAGTCTAGCCTGCATTGCAAGTGTATCTTTTTGGCTCTGATATAGGGCTTCCGTGGTGACTCAGACAGTAAAGCATCTGTCTGCAGTGCGGGAGAAATGGGTTCAATCCTTGGGTCAGAAAGATACCTTGGAGAAGGAAGTGGCAACCCGCTCCAGTACTCTCGCCTGGAAAATTCCGTGGACAGAGGAGCCTGCTAGGCTACAGTCCAAGGGATCACAAAGAGTCTAACACAACTAAACAATTTCACTTTCACTTTCACTTTTGTCAAGGCTGAAAGAGTATCCAAATGCTTCCAAGTAGAACACATCACTTTCCAGAAAAGTAAGCTTGGCTATTTGCATACTAAATAGCCTATAAGTACATAGACAGACTCTGCACCCCCTGCGCCCTCCCCCTACCCCACACACACACTTTTGTTGTTGTTGTTCAGTTTCTTAGTTATATCTCTTTGTGACCTCCATGGACTGCCACACGCCAGGCTTCTCTGTCCCTACTATCTCCTTGGAGTTTGCTCAAACTCATGTCCATTGAGTCAATGATACCATCCAACCATCTCATCCTCTATCATCCCCTTCTCCTCCTGCCCTCAATTTTTCTCAGCATCAGGGTCTTTTTCCAATGAGGTGGCTCTTCGCAACAGGTGGCCAAAGTATTGGAGCTTCCACTTCAGCATCAGTCCTTCCAATGAATATTCAGGGTTGATTTCCTTTAGGATTGACTGGTTTGATCCCATTTTGTGGCTAAAGAACTTGCAGGATGGCTCAGAAAAGTCTCTTCACCTGACTCTGCCCATCTGACTGACCTGCCAACCGGGGACTCGTTTTTCACCACTAACTGTAATGGTGACTAGTTTTTGAGTGCCCACAGGGTGCTGATCACTGTGCTAAGCAGTTACTATAACAACTCAGTGCATAGTTATAAACTCCCTTTGAAGTAAATTATTATCCCCATTTTATAGACAAGTAAACTAACACCCACTCCAGTGTTCTTGCCTGGAGAATCCCAGGGACAGCGGAGCCTGGTGGACTGCCGTCTATGGGGTCGCACAGAGTCGGACACGACTGAAGCGACTTAGCAGCAGTAGCGGCAGCAAACTAACATTCAGAGAAGTTAATTCACTGGCCCAAAGGTCACACAGCTGCACAGTGGCAGCACTAAGATTTAAGCCCAGGTCTGTCTGATTCCAAAGCCCTTTCTCTCTTAATCGTTGCCGTAAATGCCCTTGCTCTTGGCAGACATGGCCTGTGTTCATGATTCTAATGACCCAAGATCAGAGGAGAATGCTGAACCAAGAGAGCCTTGCACTCAAACCTTAACTCCTTCAAGATCCCACCTTGAAACCTAAAATTGGGGTCAGTAATTACTGCGAGGCAGATTTCCATTGAATTATTTTACTTGGTAAGATACTTCCTCTCTCCTTGTATTATTGATTCCATCCTTTAAGATCTTGCTGTCTTATAAATCACAGCAAGATCTTCTATGACCCATCTCCCAGAATATTGGAAATAAAAGCACAAATAAACAAATGGGACCTAATGAAAATTAAAAGCTTTTGCACAACAAAGGAAACTATAAGTAAGGTGAAAAGACAGCCCTCAGATTGGGAGAAATTAATAGCAAATGAGGAAACAGACAAAGGATTAATCTCAACAATATACAAGCAACTCCTGCAGCTCAATTCCAGAAAAATAAATGACCCAATCAAAAAATGGGCCAAAGAAATAAACAGACATTTCTCCAAAGAAGACATACAGACGGCTAACAAACACATGAAAAGATGCTTAACATCACTCATTATCAGAGAAATGCAAATCAAAACCACAATGAGGTACCATTACACGCCAGTCAGGATGGCTGCTATCCAAAAGTCTACAAGCAATAAATGCTGGAGAGAGTGTGGAGAAAAGGGAACCCTCTTACACTGTTGGTGGGAATGCAAACTAGTACAGCCACTATGGAAAACAGTGTGGAGATTTCTTAAAAAACTGGAAAGAGAACTACCATATGACCCAGCAATCCCACTTCTGGGCATACACACTGAGGAATCCAGATCTGAAAGAGACACGTGCACCCTAATGTTCATCGCAGCACTGTTTATAATAGCCAGGACATGGAAGCAACCTAGATGCCCATCAGCAGATGAATGGATAAGGAAGCTGTGGTACATATACACCATGGAATATTACTCAGCCGTTAAAAAGAATTCATTTGAATCAGTTCTAATGACATGAATGAAACTGGAGCCCATTATACAGAGTGAAGTAAGCCAGAAAGATAAAGAACATTACAGTATACTAACACATATATACGGAATTTAGAAAGATGGTAATGATGGCCCTATATGCAGGGCAGAAGAAGAGACGCAGAAGTACAGAACAGACTTTTGAACTCTGTGGGAGAAGGTGAGGGTGGGATGTTTCGAAAGAACAGCATGTATATTATCTGTGGTGAAACAGACCACCAGCCCAGGTGGGAGGCATGAGTCAAGTGCTTGGGCCTGGTGGGCTGGGAGAGGGAGGTGGGATGGGGGACCGGGATGGGGAATACATGTAACTCTATGGCTGATTCATATCAATGTATGACAAAACCCACTGAAAAATAAAAAATTAAAAAAAAAAAAAAAAAAAGATCTTGCTGTCTTCACTGCATGCATGCTAAGTTGCCTCAGTCATGTCCAACTCTTTGCAACCCCATGGACTGTAGCCCTCCAGGCTCTTCTGTCCATGCGATTCTCCAGGCAAGAATACTGGAGTGGGTTGCTGTTCTCCCCAGGGGATCTTCCTGACTCAGGGATCGAACCCACATCTCCTGAGTCTTCTGGTAGGCAGATCCTTTACCAGGAGCACCACCTGGGAAGCCCAGGAAGTAATGAAGCTGTCGTCCTTGCCTCTTTTCATATTGCACAGTCTTCTTTCTGCCTTTTGCTACTCGGTCTTTCCCTCTGCTTCCCTGACTGGAGGAAGAAGCTATCAGCGCTAGGCTCTGGCGACTCCCTGATTACCAGTCTAGTCCTTGCCTTTCTTTAGGGTAACTGGTGCACAGTTGGCTTTCCATTTCTTTCCCAACACTTTCTTTTCACTTCCCTGTAACCTGGTTGATGTGCTACCCATCTTCTGAAAGCATACTCTTTATGACCAGTGACTTGTAAATGGGAAAATCCAATTGCCTTCCTTCAGACTTTGTTCTTCTTGTCATCCCTGCAGCATTTGACCCTGTCCACCACCCCTTACTTAATGAGATCCTCTGCTCCCTGTGGTTCAGAATGCCAGCTTTCATCATGGTTGTATCACTCCATTTTCTCATCAGGAAAATAAAGGTGATAATCTGACCTACTTTGTTGAGTTGTGTGGATAAAGTGAGAGGATGTAAGCAAATGGGCCAGGAAAAGTCAGCGGTTTTACAATTAACATTTCCCACACTCAGTTATACCTGGCTCTCTTCTAAGATTGCCCTTTTCTAGCTCCTCTTCCTTCTTCAGCCCAGCAAACGTGGACATCCATGATGCTCAGGCCTTTCCCATTAAGCCTTTAGGCTTTCATTCATTTTCTGATCACCTTTTAGCAAATAATCTCCAAATCTTTACCTTAAGGTTAAAATCTCCGGATTGCTAGGCATTTCCACTTAGCTCCAGATTGCTAGGCGTTTCCACTTAGCTGCTCTGCATCGCCAACATATCACCATCTCACATAGCCTATAAGATTGCCTGATTTTTTCCTAGCAAAAATAGTGTGAAAACTAATAAAGGGGAACTCTTGAAAATAGATGTGGGGCCCAGCAGGGGGAGCCCTCACACATTTACCACTTGCCATCAATACAGATTCCAATACAAAGAGTTGTACCTTGCACCTCTGGCAGGAAGTAACACTACTTCACCACCACCAACAGGAGGAAGGAAGATTTTCTTCTTACCTAGTAACAGCTCCACTAATGAGAGACTGCCACAACTCAGCCAATGAAAAGCTACTAGACTTTGAACTCCCAATTTCCTCCAAAAGACTTATTTTTTACAACAGGCTTCCCCAATGTCCTAGTCCCCTCTATAAAAGTACAGCTTCCTCTCCTTTGCTGTTCCCAAATAGATCCATTTGTGGTAATAAATAAATAAATGGCTATTTTATTGTTTAGGTTAACAACAGCACCATTCTTTTTGTAGTCCAGACTCTAAAACCTCCTTCCATCCCTTCCTGCCTTACACAGGAAGAGACTGAATATGGTTTTATTTAGTCTTCATAAGAATTCTATTGTATTTACCCATCAATAAACAGAGGCTTACGTAAATCAACTGTTCTTTAATTTTTTAATTTATTTATGTGTATTTTTTGGTCATGCTACCACACAGCATGTAGGATCTTAGTTTTCCCAGTCAGGGATCAAACCTTCACTCCTTGCAGTGGAAGCACAGTCTTAACCACTGGACCATCACGGAAGTCCCTTAAACAACTTGCTTTTGATGTACAATTTGTCCGACTAAAAGCATCCACATTTTGTCCTCGACTGTCTTGCCACTTCACATCCAATTTCACAAATTCATTTATCTTTCATCATGCAGAACAGGCATCCATCTGCATCTATATGGCACTTGAGTTCTACTTTATTTCTGACCCTTACTGTCATGTATTTTGCAGATTTGCTGTCTTCTCGCCTGCACTCCTCTCTGTGTACCCCTTTTAGAAACACAATCCTTCACCTTTTGGCCTCACATACAGCCTTTTAGTTTCACAGGGTTAAGAGAACCAACCAGTTAATATCCTGCCTGGGAAAGTAATGCACAATCAGTAAAAGTAAAACCTAACACTAGCGAGTGGTGAGCTAACCATGTTTCCTGACTGCAGTGGAACAGATTCAAGAGCAAACTGTGGTACAGTCTACAGTGACCTTGACAAGTCATTGCACTTTCAAGATCTCAGTTTCCTCCTCTGTGAAGTAAGGAAGTTGGGCTAGATGACATCTGTGGTAACTTCTGACTCTCAAACTTGAAAATTCTGCTTTTTCAGGAAAATATACCTTATTTTCCACGTCAAAAAATGATAACAAAATCTTTCTGATTTAAAAAAATGATTACATCAAAGACAGGGAATAACAATAACCTCTTAGAATTTCCCCCTTCTCTTTTTGGAGTGCAGATTCTGTTTGTATTTATTTGAGTCTGAAAACATAACACATTATAACAGAGTGACCTATGATGACAAAGTTTGACATTTATTCAGAGAAACTGAATAAGTAAGTGCATAACAATGAAAGTCATGAGAATTTTGTGGCCTGGGGTAGAAGAATTCTGTAGTTCCTAAGAGGCTTGTATGAAAACATGTGGTTTCATTCAAGGCCTATTTTGTATCGAATACCTACTTCAAATGGCAAATATGTTGCTAGGGACAGAATTCAGTTCAGTTCAGTTCAGTTCAGTTGGGTACCCCCAAATGTGGCTCAAGGTGACTATATTTAAAGACATGACTTTTAGGGAGTGATTAAGGTTAAGTGACATGAGTTTGGGTAAATTCCGGGAGTTGGTGATGGACAGGGAGGCCTGGTATGCTGCAGTCCATGGGGTCGCAAAGAGTCAGACACCACTGAGTGACTGAACTGAACTGAAGGTTAAATAAGGGCTTTCCTGATGGCTCAGATGGTAAACGTAGGAGACCTGGGTTCAAACCCTGGGTAGAGAAGATCCCCTGGAGAAGGGACTGGCTACCCACCCTAGTATTCTTGCCTGGAGAATTCCATGGTCAGAGGAAGCTGGTGGGCTATATAGCCCATGGGATCTCAAAGAGTTGGACAGAACTGAGTAACTAGCACTTTCACTTTCTTTTCAAGATTAAATAAAGTCATAAGGGTGGAGTGCTAATCCTATAGAATTGGTGGCCTCATAATAAGAGGAAGAGAGAGAGAGATCTGTTTCTCCCCTGGGCACAGAGAAAGTTGGTGTTTGCAAGACAGGAAGAGAGCTCTCACCAGAAACCAAGTTGGCCAGCACCTTGATAGGGACTTGCTAGCGTACAGAAATATGAGAAAAATTCTGTAGTTTAAGCCCCCCGGCCTGTGGCCTTTTGTTGCAGCAGCCAAAGCAGACAAAGACATTAGCATGTATCTACATTATGAGACTAAGTTTAAGCCCAGCTGCACAAGTATATTTAGAGATCTGCTATTTTTACTATTTGTCCTTGGAAAAGGTCATGTCTTTGCTCACACAGCGATAGATTACATTTAAGAGTTGTATTTTAGGAAGGTTTGATTCTCTCCAACCAAAACTTCAGTTGGGCACATTTTTCTATAAACAGAAGATATTCTTCTTCCATTGCCCAGAGACATTTTAAATTTAAATAACTAATACAATGCTATCTTGTGTGCTTTTCTGCTTGAACCTACTGAATAGCTGTTAAATAACAGTCAAAGCTTACCACAGAAGGATTTCTATTACATGAAGCAGCCCCAGGGGAGATGCAACTGTCACAGGATACATTGTAAGGGCAGGGGGATACAGTAAGGGCAGAAGGTCAGATGCTTTTCTATTAATACCACCTCTCTCCTGCTCTCCTTCTACCTGTCTGTCCCTCCAAACACATCCCTTGTGTGTGTCTGTAAGCCAGCCTGCAAACAAAGGTCTTTAGAAAAAAGTCTGTCACTCCAAACACTACTACTATTTATCCACATTTATCACCATCTTATGTACCTAAATCCAAGAGATTAAATAATACCAGTTGAAGAGAGAATTTACATTTTCATCAAATGTCTGGATGTCAAAATGTTAAATAGTAGTAAGCCTTCTATCTGTAAAGCTCATTGTATTTCCAAAATATTTTCATATTTATCAGTTTCATAACTACATTAAGAACTTCACAACTACCTTTGTAACATGGGCATCATCCCATGTTCTGCAGGAAAAATTAGGCTCAGAAGGATGAGACTCAGGGCAGTTTGTAGGAGAGGACAAGTTTCCAGGAATTCTGAAATCTCACTGAGTATCCAGTATACTGGCTATGAGAACTTAATGGGCACAGAATTCTCTGAAGCCTAAGTAACTAACAGGAAGACAGCACCGAAATAAATCTCAAGAGTGGAAAAAGCCAAATGTGCCTGCAGTTTCTATTTTTGAAGCAATTGTTTCCTGCGTTTACTGTCACAGGCTAGTTGCCATAGTTATGATATATTCCCTCAATAAGGTTTGAGGGGAAAATAGATTATTCAGAGCTTGGGTGATGGTGTGTGTTCTCAGTCTTGCCAACTCTTTGAGACCCCATGGACTGTAGCCTGCCAGGCTCCTCTGTCTGTGAAATTTTCCAGGCAAGAATACTGGAGTGGTTTGCCATTTCCTAATCCAGGGGATCTTCCTGACCTAGGGATTGAATCTGTGTCTCCTGTGTCTCATGCATCAGTAGGCAGATTCTTTACCACTGAGCCACCTGGGAAGCCCCTATTCAGATAATAACAAGCCCCTTATTATTAATAACTCCTTAATGTCACAGATCATTGGTTTGCAAACTTTTCAGCCTAAGGACTCTATACAATCTTCTTCTTTTTTTATTGAAGTATAATTGATTTACAATGTTGTGTTAGTTGTACATGTGTTAAGTGTACATCTATACTGTCTTAAAACAACCTTCAAAATTATTGAGGACTTGACAGAGCTTTTATTTATGTGAGTTACATCTATCCATTTTTTACTATACTAGAAAATAATATAGATCCATTTAAAATATTTATCAATGTAATAAAAATAGTAAACGGATCCCATGTTAAACCAAACAACTCACTTTCATTACAATATAATGGTATTTTCACCAAACAAAATGCAAATTAGTAAGAAAACTGGCTTTATTTTGTATTATTACAAATCTCTTTCAGCATGTGGCTTCATAGGACATGACTGGATTCTCACACCTGTGTCTGCACTCTAGCTGTGGAGACATCATCCATGCAGCTTTGGAAAACTTCACTACAAACTCATGAGAGATTGAGGACAAAAATGTCAAATCATGGATTTATGTTTTCATGAAAACAGTTTTGACCTTGCTGAACAGACTGTATAGTTTTGACTGTCTGAAAAGATTTCAAGGGTCACTTCCATATTTTGAGAACCATTGGTATAAACAACTGCAAACCCCCGAGTTTTAAGAACAAATGTGTTTAGGAATATAATAATTTCTAAAGTACACGCTTTTAAATACACAATCTATGAAATGAGCTTTTCTTCCAGTAGAATGAGTTGGTCATTTTCATTCACTTTTCCCCCTTGATTTTAAAGATAATCCAGAGTCAGGAAATATTAAATCTGTGAAACAAAGAACAAGAATTCCAGTTCATCTGGTCTCAGGAAGGACCTCCAGTAAAGAAAGTGAAAGTTGCTCAGTCATGATCGGACAGAGAACTCCTCTGTCCATGGAATTCTCCACCCAAGAATACTGGAGTGGGTTGCCATTCTCTTCTCCAGGGAATCTTCCCCTCCCAGCGATCAAACCCAGGTCTCTTGCACTACAGGCAGTTTCTTTATCATCTGAGCCACCAAGGAAGCATTCCAAGGACCACCATTTTATGTGCACACATCAAACAATTTGGGGAATGCACGAATGCAATTTCAGTTTCTTAGTCAATGTAAACTCAACCCTGCCCACTTTCTCTTTGCACTATTGTTGCTGTTCAGACTCTAAGTTGTGTCCAACCCTTTGAGAACCCACGGACTGCACCATGCCAGGCTCCTCTGTCCTTCACTATCTCCCTGATTTTTACTCAAATTCATGTCATTGAGTCATGACACTATCTAACCATCTCATCCTCTGCTGCCTCTTTTCCTTGTTGCCTTCAATCTTTCCCAGCATCAAGGTCTTTTCCAATGAGTCGGCTCTTTGCATCAGGTGGCCAAAGTATTGGTGCTTCAGCTTTAGCATCAGTCCTTCCAGTGAATATTAAGGGTTGATCTCCTTTAGGATTGATTGGTTTGATCTCCTTGCTGTCCAAGGGACTCTCCAAAGTCTTCTCCAGCACCACACTTTGAAAGCATCAATTTGGGCCCAGTTTTTGTTTTTTGTTTTTTTTACTGTCCAGTTCTCACATCCTTACATGACTACTGGAAAAAACCATAGCTTTGACCATACAGATCTTTGTGGACAAAGTGATGTCTCTCTTTAATACGCTGTCTAGGTTTGTCCCATAGCTTTATTTCCAAGGTGCAAGTGTTGTCAGTTTCAGCAAATAAGATTCTATTAGGAAGTTGACTGATGGGGAGAACAAAGGCTACTCCAAACTCGTGGGCTTTTGGGTGCCCCAAGGAGGGTTGGCAAGCCTCCAGGTGAAGGCCAATCAGAGGCAAGAAGTTGTCTCTTTGTCTTACACACCAACACCCTGTGCTCATCCAACTTCTCTGAACAGACTTATCACTGATGTTGTGGAACAGGAAAAAAAATCTCCCTATTACTCATCCAGTGAGAAAGGTATTACTGTTTTGCCACTTATGACAGTTGGGAAATACTCAAATGCAGCATTACTTAATAAAGCAATTTAGAATGGCATTCCAGTTTCTATATGTACCATCAACTAAGCAAATGACAGGGGAAACACTATCCCTTAATTCATTTTGTGAAATAGTGTGACCTTCCTTCCTTCCTCCCTCCCTCCCTACTTTATTCCTATCTTTAGATTTTTCTCAAACATTTGTAATGTAACTATTACAAATGAGGCACAGTGATAGATTATTGTTGTTTTAGTCCTTAAGTTGTGTCCAACGCTTTTGCGACCCCATGGACTATAGACCATCGGGCTCCTCTATCTATGGGATTTCCCAGGCAAGAATACTGAAGTGGTTGCCGCTTCCTTCTCCAGGGGATCTTCCCGACCCAGGAATCAAACCCTTACCTCCTGCATTGGCAGGCTGATTCTTTACCACTGAGCCGTCAGGGAAGCCCACTGTGATAGATAAAATGTTACTATTTTTCTGATTACAATACTGTTTATTTTTATTTAATATTTCTTTTCCCTGAATAAGACAAAATCATGTCCTTTACAGGAAATTTAAATTATAGTAATGTATAAAGAAGGCAGTTAAAATTGCCAATAACTAATCTCTAGGAGGTAATTTTAATAAATTATCTTATGTGTTTTCCCTCTGTATTTTACTTGAGATTAAATATATACATATATGCAGTTTTGTACCATTCTTATTTATTTAACATTGTATTGTAAGCAGCTTCATAATAAACATAACTTCAAAGTCCAAAGTTGGTGATAAATATCTCAGTGGAAAAAATCTTACTCACTTCAGATTTCCTTAGGATAAATTGCTTCCCGGAAGTGGAATTACTTTGGGCAAAGAGATGTGTGTATTTTATAGCTTCTGTTAAATAAATTAACATACTGATAAATTCCATCCCTGGGAGTATATCCAAATTGCACCACCAGATGAGGGGGCTCATTTTATTGCATCTTTACTAGCATCAAGGTCAACTTTTTTATACACAATCTTTGTTAATATAATGGATAAAGGTGAAAAATCCTATCTTTTAAAGGGATTAATATTGAAATAGAATCTCTACAGGTGGAAGAAAAATTATAGAACATTTTAAAATTCTCTGAGATAGAAGCTGTAGGGCATCCCTGATTTGCTAGTGGTAAAGAATACACCTGTCAACGCAGGAGACATGGGTTCAGTCCCTGGTCCAAGAAGATACCATATCCTCAAAGCAATTAAGCCCAGCTCTTGAGCCTGTATTCTAGAACCCATGCTCTGCAATAAGAGAAGCCCAAATATGGCAACTAAGTAGCCCCCGCTTGCCATCAGAGAAGAGCCGGTGCAGCAACGCAGGCTCAAAACAGCCAAAATAAAATTAATTAATTTTTAAAAGTTTGATCCCTGGGTTGGGAAGATCCCCTGGAGGAGGGCATGGCAACCCACCTGTATTCTTGCCTGGAGAATCCCCATGGACAGAAAAGCCTGGAGGGCTATAGCCCACGGGGTCCCAAAGAGTTGGACGTGACTGAGCATCAGGAGATTATCTAGTTGAGGACTACACACTCAACTGTCTACCATATCCTCATTGGCAATGAGGTGGGGTACAAAGAAGTGGTGGGAGTGTGGGAAATTGAAGTGCATATTCCCAGTCGAAAGGAGACACCTACTACTTGATTCCAGATAATGGCTGCTAGAACCCACCATGATCCAAAATTTGCAAGTTCTTCCAACTTTCTAGCACATGCCCAAAGTCTGAATTTTTATAAAGTTTCCTGGTTTTACTTATTTTCTTAATTTTTGGCTGCACCCCACAGCATGTGGGGCCTTAGTTTCCCAACCAAGGATGGAACTGTGCCCACTGTTTTGGAAGGCAGAGTCTTAACTACTGGACCATCAAGGAATTCCCCAAATTTCCTGATTTTAAAACTTATACTCAAATTTAAAATTTGAAAGCAAAACAACCCCTCCTTGAAACCTCCCCCCCAAATGACATCATTGCTTCTTAAAAATCAGGGCTGCAGACTGCCTGCAATAGTCAAGACCTCTCCATTTCAAAACCCAGCACAGGTGTGTGTGTCTCTTGGTCAAGTTGGATTCTTTAGGGACCCCATAGACTCTAGCTTGCCAGGTTCCTCTGTCCAAGGGATTTCCCAGGCAAGAATATTGCAGTGGGTTGCCATTTCCTTCTCCAGGGGATCTTCCTGACCAAGGGATGGAACTGGCGTCTCCTGCGTCTAATGCACTAAAGGCAGATTCTTTACCCGCTGAGCCACGGGAGAAGGCCTCTAGGTAGGTAACCTGGGACAAGTTACCTTGCTTCTTTGTGTCTCAGTCATGGGAAAAATAGCAGTAACTTTTCTAAGGCTGTGGAGAGGATGACGTATGATTTCACCTGAAGAGTGTCTGGCTGAATGCCAAGGCCATACTAAAAACACTACACATGTTAATATAATATTCAGCATATATAATAGCTTTCATTTCTAGAGGACAAGGAGTGGGCAGAAAGGAAGAGGACTAAAGTGTTTCATGGTGGTGGTGGGTAATGGATAAATCTCAAGATGGAATTCCTAACAGGAGATCTAAGATTTTTCCATCAAAACCCTTTCCTTCCTCTGACTCCAATGCGAGTGTGTGCGCGCACTCATGTCTGACTCTGCATCCTCGTGGATTGCAGCCCGCCAGGCTCTTCTGTCCATAGGATTTTCCAGGCAAGAATACTGGACTAGGTTGCCATTTCCTCCCCCAGGGGATCTTCCTAAGCCAGGGAAGGAAGCCCAGACTCCTGTGTCTCCCGCATTAGCAGGCGGATTCTTTACCACTGCGCCACGAGTTCACGCTCAAATCCTGCTGTGTCACCGCACGCGTACACTTAAAAGGCACCTCCTCTGGGCCACCTGGGTGACACTGATGGCCGAGCAAAATGAGAATTCCGGGCGAGGAAGGGAGGGGCAGAGTTTCAGGAGAGAAAGTTGCGCTCCATCGTTTCACACTCCCTCTAGGCCGAAAGCAGAGATCTGCTTTCAACCGCGAGCTCTCTCTGTGGACCACTCGTGGCCTCCGCCGCCGCCGCCGCCGGGGAGGAGGAGGGGGCGGAGGCAGAGGCGGAGGCGGCACCCCGGGGCCCGGGCAGAGGCGGCCAGGACCATCGCAGGGGCAGTTGATTTTCTTGCCGCGGCGGTAGCAGCGACGGCTGCTGCGGGCTCGGTTTCGCCAGGCCGGCGCGTGGGGTTTTGAGGGAGCTATCTGCCCCGGCGCTGGGGAGCCACGGCGGCGAAGAGAAGGAGAGGAGGACCGCACCGAGAACCCACAAGTGAAAGCCGCAAAGCACCACCAGTCCGCAGAGCAGCGGAGGAGGGTCGGCCGAAGCCAGGGAGCGGGCGCCTGCTCCCTGGGCGCGCTATCACCCGGCCGCACTGCCTTCCAGCAAAAGCCACCGCGGCCCGGGCTGCGGCTGCCAGACGGATGCCCAGGCCACACGGCAGGCGTGGAGACAGCCGCTGCAGTCGCCGCGCCACGCGGGCTCCGGACATCAGAGGCTGCTGGTGAGTAGGCGCGCGCGCCCGCGGGTGAGCGCGCACCGGCACCGATGCGTGTGCACGCCGGGCGCGTGTGCCACCGGCCTGGCGCGCGCTCGCCCCTCTTCCGCTAGCGGCGTCCTGTCCCGGACTTGCTCCGCGGGAGGAAAATGCGCTTTGCCAGCCGCTCACTTCCTTCCTGCCAGCCCTGCGATCGCCTGTCTCCGCCTGCGTTGCCTCTGTCCGCCCCCCGGCGGGCCCCCGGGGGTTAGTTTCACCTTGATGGGGAAAGCAGGAAGCTGTGACTCCTGGGGGGCAGGGCGGGACCCTGGCGGTGATCCATGTACCCGCGTGCGTTTCTGGTTTAGACTTGGGGTGCGGCCTCGGAGATGGTTCAGAGAGCCCACCGCCCTGTCTTTGGGGGTGCGTAGTGTGGGGAAGGAAGGGGCGAGGTTGGGAAAACAGGCGTCCCGGAGGGACGTGTGGCAGGTCTTTTTATCTGATGCTTATTGTTATGCCCTTGATGAGCCACTCTTAAGGCTTTTTTCCTCTCACCTGAATAACGTATACGCCTTAACTGAAAGCCTTAATGAAAAGCTCAAAGTGGCATGTCACTAAGACATAATTTTCCAGAACTTTCTGAAACAACCCCACACCGCTGATAGTCAAGAGCCTAAGGTGTTGTAATTACAGACATTTAGAAATAAAGAAATAAGCAAGAAGTAATTCAGGAAGCAGAACCTGATGGAGAGGATTGAAGGAAATCTTAAGTGTTTGGCATGGGGGTGGCTTTATGGAAATCAGTGTTTGGTAGTAAGTAAAACAGAAATCTAAGTGAGCTCCGGAGAGGACACTGCGTTCCAAACATCCTGCTAGTCACTGAGAATAAAATGAAGCCCTGGGTTTGAAGGCGTTTCCGAGTTTATAATGGATAATCATCAGGATGCTGGTTTATGATTTCATGATTCAAGGCCCTGTCAAGGTCAATATGGCAGATTCGTTTCAGCAGGTCAGTTACACCTGAATGTTTGATTTTCTGTTTCGAGTGTAAGGGAGTAGTTTTCCATGGTGGTTTGATAAAGAGATGAAGCCACTGTTTTCTCTGTTTTTCCAAACCTTGTTTTAGTTGGCAGTCTTTGTGAGATGGATGCTAACTTGAACTTCAAAGATGTACTCTGTGACTCTGTTATAGTGGGCATTATATAGCTTCTCTGTGAAGATCTATGTTTCCATTGAATACTGAGTCAGTGCCTTTGAGAATTAGGTTCCTCTTTACCATTTACTCCATTACATCTTTTTCATTCAGAAACTTGAGATGTTATTGGAATCCCCCTGGAAAATGAACTGGCTGCTTGTTTTCTGTTCAAGCGTATATACAGCAACTTGCTTGCCTCTTGGTAATTTGCCCTTGAATATACTACTTCAACTGTAATTTATGTGTCAGCTGATTCTTGGGAATTTTAAGAAGAAACTTGTTTTCTTACACTCTTTTGTCAAGGAAGCACCATTTAAATCAGCAGGTAAAGAGTCCTACTGCTTTATCCACTATGGTCTTCATGGCCAGTTTCTTGCCTACTTTCACCCTGTTTCATGAGCATCATTCCCAGTGAGAGGCTTGGAGGGAGAAATGGGAACATCATGGTCCCCAGGATGGAAGGAACCTCAGCAAAGAGACCTGTTCCTGGAAAGGAGACTCTTTCTGGGATTGCCTTCGGAGAACTGATAAAAACAGTTAAAGAATTGTTAGCAATAGTTATCTCTCTCTCTCTCTGTCTCTCTCTCTCTTTTTTTTTAAGCACAAAGGACTTAACACAGTTTGATCACATTACTCCCTCAAGGATTCGTCTCAAACCTACTTACAGCTACAGTCCAGGGAGTGAGGTTGCCTTTTACAGAGAAGGAAAGCCTGGTGATTCTTGATCAAAATCTGAGGGGTAGAAGAAATAATAGATGCTGCCCAGAAACTACCAGGTGCCTCCCTGGAGGACACATTTACCCATTAGACACACTTTTATTTATTTATTTTTTTTTTTAGACACACTTTTAAACCACTGGACTTGTGATTCTGTCTAATCCTAGCGTTTTTTTCTTGGCCCTGTGAAGGATTTAGAAGTAACTCAGTTGAAACTACAAAAAGTGACTCATGGTCATTCTGGAAAATATGATGGTCAGTTCTCTGTCTCTGAAGACTAATATTTAAGCTGTGCATTAAATATTCATTCATTTAAATGAATACCAAGTCTAGAATCTTGCCATGCTTACTGTATAGCCTCTTTTAATGTTGATTGTTTCTAGCCATCACTTTATAGGAATCATTAAACATTTCATCAATATGGAACCAATTGATACAGCCAACTAAGACCAACTGAAGGAACAGCAGCAATCCTTCTAAAACAAAATGAAAAACCACTGTAGTGGGACCTACTGACTTGCTTATTTCAGCTGTCTGAACATGTGAGTTGTGGAACTGGATGTGTTGAGTGTACATTCAGAAATCCTGAGTTGACATCAGAATGTTCAACTCAGGAATGATCTGGATGTAGCTACATCTGGATATGCCTTTTGTCAGAAATTAGTTGCATTTCTAAGCAAATCAGATGAACTTCTAGTATAATCCTTCATCTTCCCATGCTGAGTGAAAAGTCACTTAAACATTTGACATATTGCTAAGTCTTTAAAGTTCATGTTTTATTTTCTTTTTAAGTTTTAAATTAAATCTATACTATGTTTGTCCATTGATGTGGTTGGAAAAAAGACATTAATTCAGACCACTGGTTAGTTAGCAACTTGTGTTTATTAAAAGCAGCCCTATGAGATAAGAACCAGTAATTCATATTTTTGCTTAGCTCTAGTTATCCTTTCAAGACACTCTTGGAAATGAATGCATTGTGTGATCTTGAATATGAAGGGTGTTATGCCCCCCCTTTTTTTTAATAGTTCTGATTTTCCATCCTCAGTCATTGGAGGTTTACCCTATGATTCATGATCTAATTTCAGAATGAAAGATCAGAAAGCTGACTGAAATTTGCCTAGATATTAACATTATAGAGCATATAATAAAGCAGATTTTTCTCTGGTATTCTTCCCTTTTGAGACTCCAGTCAAGCTGTTTACGATGAGATACTTAAATATTTAAATTTTTTTCTCTTGGGCTGTGCCCAAAATAAATAAAATTTTAAAACTGCTTATCATGGTTTTGAAGTAGCACAAATACTGTTATTCTCTGCATAATGAAACATGGCCATTCTTATCAAGTATTTATTTGGTAAGTAGGCACCAGAGCACTTGAACTAGAGTTAAAGTCATGTTCCTTTCATGTCTTATTAAGGTCCTTGAAAGCAAGGGAGTGGAAATTTGATTTTGGCAACATAGCCAATTCAAGATAGGTTTCTTGAAAGGAGTAGGCGTGAAAGAATCTTTATGGAAGGGCATTTTGGCAGTTGGGTGGGGAGTGGATTGGCAAAAGGAGAGAGTACAGGTGTAATCTGGTGTCAGATGATGACAGCCTAACGTAGGATCCCACTGACAACTGAGATGAAGAAGGGAAAATTTAGATAGCTAGACCTCAGGATTCCGTGTTTTATGTGGAAGAGGAGGTGCTAACCTGGGGTACGGACAGTGTGGTCACATACGTATTCCACATCCACGGAACACCTCTCCACTTGACGACAAGCATTCTTTCCTCCCAAGCCCTGATGTAACCTCAGAATCTTGCAAACATTTGACAAATGCTTATTAATAAGCATTAGTTATGAAACATGTGCCATATGCTGGGCACTGTACTCAGCCTTTACATGTGTTATCTCAAAGATGATGTAGTGATTAGGAACATGAACTCTTTTTGCCATTTACGAGTTATGTGTCTTATGTGTCTTTGGGGCAGTTCCTAAGTTCTCTGAGCTTCAGTTTATTCATCTTTCAACTGGGGTGTTAGTTTTTCTCTCATAAGATTTGGGAAGAATTAATAAGTAAATTAATAGATATAAATGGAAAGTTCTAAGAAGTGTCTGACACGAGGTTCATTGCTCCATGTGTTTGTTATTATTATTATTAATTCATAAAACAATCTTATGCAATAGGTACCATTTTGCAGATCAAAAAACTGAAGCAGAAAGAAGCTAGGTAAATTGCTCAGGGTCATAGGCTGGAAGAGAGTGACAGAGCTGAGCATCAAACTTAGACAATCTGACTCAGTGTCTGCTTTCCTGACTTAGGTGGGGACACTGATTGGAGTGAGAAAAGTGGGGACTTGTCTTCATGAGAGTTGGTGCTCTAATCATGTCCACTGGAGATGTTTATCATCTCCTGTATAGAATTAGTACTCAGATTCTTGTACAAAATTTTTGCTATTTTTCCTTGATGTTTAATGGTTTTGTAAATGGTATTTTTCATTAAATTCCTTTTTAAGAAGGGTTCCAATTTGTTTGTGCCTAAAAATTGACCTATGTAATACATGTTATATTCATTTGTAATATCCCTTCTTATACCTAGGGAACCTTTGCGGGAGGCAGAAAGATATGTCTGTGTGTGTGTGTGTGTGTGTGTGTGTGTGTGTGTGAGTTGTTCAGTCGTGTCCGACTCGGCAGAAAGATATGTCTCTGTGTGTGTGTGTGTGTGTGTGTGTGTGTGTGTGTGTGAGTTATTCAGTCGTGTCCGACTCTTTGAGACCCCAGGGACTGTAGCCCGCCAGGCTCCTCTGTCCACGGGATTCTCCAGGTGAGAAGACTCGAGCAAGTTGCCATTTCCTATTCTAGGGATCTTGCCGACCCAGATATCAAACCCAGGTCTCCTGCATTGAAGGCAGATTCTTTACCATCTGAGCCACCAGGGAAGCCCATGTAATATGTCCTATATATCTTTTATACAATGTGCGTGTGTGCTCAGTCACTTCAGCTGTGTCCAACTCTTTGCAACCTTATAGACCCACCAGACCTTTGCAGCCCTATGAACCCAGGGATCAAACCTGCATCTCTTGTGTATCCTGCATTGCAGGCAGATTCTTAACCCACTGAGCTACCTGGGAAACTACAATGTATGTAGTGTATACATAATACAATGTGTACATTATATAAATGTGTGCATCATAACATATATACATTATATGTAGTATATATGCTGCATAATACATTATATTAGGGAGATATTTACATTATATATAATCACTGGATAAGGAGAGATGTTACAGATGAGTGTGTATATGTTAAATTATTGGAAATGTATCAGTAGTTTGAAAAATTTCTATGCCATCCACCTTTATCCACATTTTTAGAGTCTCATATATCTTCCATTCATAAGCCATGGTGAAGTTATAATGCCATTTCATGACCATTTTTATTCAGAATACTTTAGAGCATTAATATTTTAATTTAAATATTTTAACTTTAATATTAAAGTATTAAAATAAGCAGCTCTAGCTGTTCTTTGACTTGTTGAAGTAATTACATCACATCTAATTATAAAAGGCCAGACCTTTTTTATTACTGGACCTGTCACTAACATTATATTATACTTCAGCTATACCTCAATTTAAAAAAAAATAGATGCCAGATTTTAATTAGAGGTGGGAAGACTGCTGTGGCAACAAAGAATAAAAAATTCTCAATTCCTCCAGAACTTCTGTAGGAAGGAGTATGTCTTCACCGATTTCAATATTTTAACATTATGTTGTTGTTCAGTCACTCAGTTGTCTCTGACTTTTTGCATCCCCATGGATTGCAGCGTGCCAGGCTTCCCTGTCCTCTGGTATTTCCCAGAGTTTGCTCAAGTTCATGTCCACTGAGTTGGTGATGCTATCTAACCATCTCATCCTCTGCCTCTCTCTTCGCCTTTTGCCACAGCATCAAGGTTTTTTCCAGTGAGTTGGCTCTTCACATCACCTGACCAGGTGATCAGGTGACATCAGTATTGGAGCTTCAGCTTTAGCCGCAATCCTTCCAGTGAATATTTAGGGTTGATTTCCCTTGGGATTGACTGGTTTGATCTCTTTGCAGTCCAAGGGACTCTCAGCAGTCTTTTTCAGCATCACAATTTGAAAGCATCAATTCTTCAGCGTTCAGCCTTTTTTATAGTCCAACTATCACATTTGTACGTGACCACTGGAAATACCATAACTTTGACTATATATGGACCTTTGTTGGCAAAGTGATGTCTTTGCTTTTTAATATGCTGTCTAGGTTTGTCGTAGCTTTCCTTCTAAGAAGCAAGTGTCTTACTTTCATGGCAGCAGTTACCAGCCACAGTGATTTTGGAGCCCAAGAAAAGAAAATCTGTCACTGCTTCCACTTTTTTCCCTTCTATTTGCCGTGAAGTGATAGGAACAGATGCCGTGATATTAGTTTCTTTTAATGTTGAGTTTTAAGTCAACTCTTTCACTCACATTTTTCAAGATGAAGCTGTTTAGTTCCTCTTCACTTTCTGGCTCTTTAGTTCCTCTTCACTTTCTGCCATTAGAGTGGTATCATCTGCATATCTGAGGTCATTGATACTTCTCCCTGCAATCTTGATTCTAGCTTATGACTCTTCCAGCCCAACATTTCACATGATGTACTCTGCATATAAGTTAAATAAGCAGGCTGACAATATACAGCCTTGTACTCCTTTCCCAATTTTGAACCAGTCGTTTGTTCTATGTAAGGTTCTAACTGTTGCTTCTTGACCCGAATACAGGTTTCTCAGGAGACCGATAAGGTACTCTGGTGTTCCCATCTCTTTAAGAATTTTCCACAGTTTGCTGTGATTCACACAGTCCAAGGCTTTCTCATAGTCAATGAAGCAGAAGTAGATTTTTTTCTGGAATCCCCTTGCTTTTTTTATGGTCCAACAAATGTTGGCAGTTTAGCCCTTATAATTATTTGTTCTCATAAATAAGTTTCAGAAATTTGTAACTCACTGTTTTTTTCTAAGGAGGCAAAAACTATTCTTGGTCTTGTGTAAAAAGTTCATGGATACTATTTAGTTGAGGAATATTTTTTAAATCTGATTTTTAAAAATATAGCCTGCATTGTTTGATTTAACCCTTTTGTGTAAGTAATTATTTAACTGAAGTCCAGTTTATTTAAAGGAACTGTTTCAAAAATTTGTGAGTTTAAACTTGATTAAGGATGAAAGAATTTGAGTTTTGATGAATCTGGTGTTTTGTTTTTACACTTTTGCTGTGCTTAGGTTTCAGCAGTACTGCAGTAACCGAACCAAAGATTCAACCCAGGCTCATGTAAGAGATAACTGTTCAGAGACCCATCACAAATTATTCACCTTGATGGTTTCACTTGATTTGACTCTGGTTTATCTGGAAACAGGAGGCCAGTGATGAGTCATTTTTAACCCTTCTGGGCCCCAGTTAACACTGCCTGCCTTTTTGTTTTTGCAGGTACTTAGAGGTACACTCTAAGATACCTCTTAGGGTGGGTCTCTGGGGGAGTATTACATTTCAGACTTGAATGGCTAGGCCAATAATCAACTGTGCACCTTTTCATTAAAAGCAGAAAGAAAACTGTAATCACTACTGGCCATCTTGGTTAACTTCTGCTCATCTAAGGACCCTGTAATTTTATTTAACCTGTGGTTGGAGCCTTGTCTTTTAACTCTGGGAGCATGAATTTCAGCCACTGGGAAGAAATGTGGGGAGGCCTTAATTCCTGTGGGCGCATGCTTTAGTCTTCTGATGGGTTGACTCCAGTTTTTTTTTTTTTCCAATCTGTTTTGTCCTTGAAAGATTGGCTTTTAAGTGTTCCGCAAGATAAATTTTCTTTAACGGGAAGAACAATTGGAAGTGGTGAATGGCATGAGGTTAGAAAAGAGAAACCTGGAATAAATCCTTCATACATTCCTGTTTTTGTAAAAATGGGGCAGAGAAACTGCTTACTGAATTTTTATACTACTTTAAGGGGGAAAAAAATGAAAATCATTTGGAATCAGTAGTGGGTGTGGAACTTTTTTGTCCAAACATTGAAAAGTTCAAGAAATTCAAATATGGCTTTGAAAGAAATGTAAATGACATTCTTAGGAGACCAAGGTTCTTTTTCTTTCATCAGAATGTTAGTGAAAGTGTTAGTCACTCGGTTGTGTCTGACTCTTGTGACCCCATGGACTGTAGCCCACCAGGCTCCTCTGTCCATGGAATTCTCTAGGCAAGAACACTGGAGTGGGTTGCCATTTCTTTCTCCAGGGGATCTTCCTGACCCAGAGATCGAACCCGAGTCTCCTGCATTGCCAGCAGATTCTTTACCATCTGAGCCACAAGGGAAGCCCTTTCTTTTTGTCAAGTATAATATTATTGAAAGACTTAGAAAGATCACTAAGGCAGTGCATCTCAAACTAGTTTCAAAAAACCAGAACGACTTCCATGCCACCCCTATAAGTTTTTAAAAAAATATTTTTGTTTTATTTTTTGGCCATGTAGTATGTGGGATCTTAGTTCCCCAACTAGGAACTGAACCTCTGCCCCTACATTGGTAGTGCAGGGTCATAACCCCTGGACCACCAGAGAAGCCCTCCCATAGGTTATTTATTACTCAATAAGTCTAGACAGGGCCTGGGAGACTTCTTTTAACAACCTTTTCAGAGAATTCTGATGCAGGTGGTCTATAAACCATACTTAGAGGAAAACCTATTTAGAAGCTAAATTTAATTTCATATTCAGATTTGTGCTTCTGTTTTTAAGTTTTATGCATTTATTCCTCTGACTTTCATGTACATTTTTATGGAATAACGTGTCAATGCTGCCTTGCAGTTTTTTTTTTAATGGCACCCAATACTGTGTTTTATTCCCTTGTTATTACCTGTTTTCAAATAGATGAAATCAGAAAACCACAGAGCTGGTGGGAATTTTTAGAAAGGATGTCGAACCTTCTGAATGGCGGATGTTGGGGTAGGGCAGAGAGGATTTGATCAAAAAGAGAAGTAGAGGAAGCTATATATTACGAAGCAGTGGAAAGCAAAATCAATAGGGCACAGCACCGGGGGCTGGCAAGAGTATTTGGGTCTCTTCTGGTAGGCAGTAGGTTGCCAGTTGCTTTTTTGAGCAGGGGACTAACCTAATGCAAACAAGCCTTACTCTTGTGCAAGGGACACCTGATACCTGCCCAGAAGAGAGGATTCATGAACAGCAGAAGGGAGCAGGTGAGCACTTAGGCCTTGATTTTAGCAGGACTGGCTGAAAGGTTCATGAAGCAGAATTCTTCCAAGCTGTTTTCCTTAAGGTCTATAGCCAGTAAATTGCTGTCTCCAGCAGCCACGACGGTGGTGGCACAGTGTCAGAGTCCACCTGCCAATGGAGGAGATGCGGGTTTGATTCCTGGGTCGGGAAGATCCCCTGGAGAAGGAAATGGCGACCCACTCCAGTATTCTTGCCTGGAAAATTCCATGGACAGAGGAATCTGGTGGGCTATAGTCCATGGGGTTCACAAAAGACTCAAAGGTGACTTTACTGAACAACAACAGGCAGCTGCATGTTATGGTGTAACATCAAGGTCATGCAGCCCAGCCATAAGGACATATAGTCTCTCTCAGCTTAGAAAACTCTTGAATAACTGTATATTTCAACTACTATTACTGCCATAACATGGTTGGGCATGAGTCTCACATTAGACCAGGGAAATAGACTCGGAATAATTGATCAGATGTATATCTAGAAACTGGCAGGTCTGGACTAAAAATCTGGAGCTACCTACTTATGATTTATAGGCTTTTTTTTTAAGTTATTATTTGTCTGATTATAAAGTGATACATATCTGTAACAAATTATATTGAAAGTGAAAGTGTTAGTCTCTCAGCTGTGTCTGACTGTTTTCAACCCCCTGGACTTTAGCTCACGAGGCTCCTCTGTCCATGGAATTCTCCAGGCAACAATACTGGAATGGGTCACCATTCCCTTCTCCAAGATATCGTCTCAACCCAGGGATCAAACCAAGGTCTCCCATATTGCAGGCAGATTATTTACCATCTTGAGTCACCACCTGAGAAAAATCCAGTGTATGTTGTTCAACTTTTTTCTTGCAAACACCAACATACATTAAATATACATGTATTAGTAATATAAGATGGGAGTCATGTTGTTTTACAACTTGCTTTTTTTTCACTTAATGCTGTAACTCGGACACCTTCCTGGTTCAGAGCATACAGATGTAAGTCTTTTCTAATGGCTTCATTTACTATAGAATTTTTTTTTTTCAAATAACCTCCTGCATATTTCTGTTTCCTCCTACATATTTCAGTTTCCAGAACTGTAATATTTTTAAGCTATGTTGCATTGATTTAGAGCAAGTGTGTGTTTGAGTGTGTGTGTGTGTGTGTGTGTGTGTAATTAGTGTATTATTGGGCAGGACAGTCTATGGGAAAAACTTGGAATTGCTGGGTCAACAGAAACGTGTACTATTTTTTAAATAGCCAATTTTTCTTCCAGTCTTCAGTATTAAGTATGATGGATCATGTAAAGTTTATCAATCAAATAAATGAAAATACCATTTCAAATTCATAGTTTCGTAATTACTAGTGAAATTAACATTCTTTCACATGTTGCTTAGCCATTCATAGTTCTCGCATGACTTGTTCATTTGCCTGTTTTTATTCAACTTTTTATCTCTTTCTTACTGTTACCCAAATATGCCTTATAGTTTAGACATAGCCAGTATTATATATATTGCATGTGATGCAAACATTTTTTCCTTTTGTTGTCCTTTGTTGAAAGGATTGTTAAGGTACTAGCTGAACATTTTTAAAATATTTAATTTTAAGTAATTTCAGACTTACAGAAAACTGCAAAAACAGTACACAGAATTTCTGTGTATTCTTTACCCATTTCCCCCAAATTTTAACACCTCATATAATCATGGTAGTTATCAAAATAGGATACTAACATTGTTACAACACTATATTGTCTAGTCTACAGATCTTATTCACATTTCACCAGTGTCCTCCTTCTGGTCCAGAGTCCCATCCAGGATCACACATGGCATTTTGCTGTCATGTCTTCTTAGTCCCTTTTGGTCAGACGTGTTCCCTCAGTCTTTGTCTGTCTTTCATCATCTTGACACGTTTTCAGAACACTGGCCAGTTGTTTTATAGAAAATCCCTCAATATAGGTTTGTCTTATATTTCTTCGTGAGTGTATGACTAAGAGTGTGACTTAGTCTGGAAGTAGTCAGAAATATCTGCCTGAGGAAGAGATGCTTAAACTAACCCTGGAAGGATACAGTAGAAGTAAACGTGTGAAATGAGGGTACAGAGAAGGCTGGTGGTTTGGCAGCTGGATCAGACCCAGCTCTGTGGGACCTATTAAAGATATGTGATATTGACTGTGATGGGAAGCTGTTAAAGGGTTTTAAGGGAAGAAATGACAATAGTTGAATGGCATGCCAGTTGTATGTAGAATTAAAGAGGCACGTGATGGAAACAAATAGACCGATTAGAAGGCTATTCTAGTGATGCAGACAGAATAAAGGGTGACAGAGATTAGGCTCCTCTGAGGAAAGATGGTGAGAAAAATGCAGATTTGAGAGTTATCTTGGAGGGTGACTCAGTAGATATGAGTGATAGAATGGATGTGGATTGAGGGAGGAAGGAGATGTATGACAACTATTTCCAGCTTTTCCCAGGTTTGTGCAACTGATTGGATGTTGATGGCATTCACTGAAATACAGGAGAAGTCTCTTCTGAAGTCAGAAGCATCATCATCTCTGCTTCCCTTACATGCCAACATTCACAGTATCTTTGCCTGCTTATACTCCTGTGTCCCAGTCTGTCCATTTCACTTCCAAGTTCTACATGTTTTCCCCTCAGAATCTCTCCCAATAGCTATTTATACTTCTACATTCTTTTTAACCACTCTCAGTCCAGTCCTGGGGTACCTCAAACACAGTTGCATCCTTGCCTCCTTTCTGAATTGCCAATATCTTTTTTTCTATGTAAGTTTACCCATCATTCACAGACTGCTTTTTTCCACTTCGTTGAGGTATTATTAACAGTGTTAGGTGCTCAGTCATGTCCAACTTTTGCATCCACATGGACTGAAGCCTGTCAGGCTCCTCTGTCCATGGAATTCTCCAGGCAAGAGTACTGGAGGGGGTAGCCATTCACTTCTCCAAACAATCTTCCCAACCCAGGGGTGGAACCCAGGTCTCCTGCATTGCAGGCAGATTCTTTACCATCTGAGCCACCAGAGGTTACTTCAATTGAATAAATAATGTACTATGTGCTAGTTTGGGCAGATCACTTTATTGAGCAGAGTTGAGAATTAAATAAGAAGCTAAGCAAAATTGAAAAGATTCAGGGTCAGGTTGCCTCATGATAAAAAGAAACTGTGTCCTTGTCATACTCCTTACATAAAAATAAATTCCACACAGATCAAAGGTATTCATTCAAAAATGACCATAAAATTACTAGGAGAAAAAGATTGGTAGACATATTTAAAACTTTTATCATCAGTGAGTTTGAAGACCCTCTAAAGAATGATGTATAACCCAGATATCATAAAGGAAAAATAGATCTATTAGGCTAAAACTTTAAAAATTTTGTACAAAAATTAAACAACCTTCAACAAAAACTCCAACTAAACTAACAAATATAGAATAATGATATAGAAGGACAGAAATATAAAATTCACTGTTTTCAAACTCTACAGAAATAACTGCTTCAGGAATGAATCATCTTTGAATGCTAAAATGAATAGGCAAAAGTATATTTGCGTTTCTCAGAGTAACTCGGTATAAGATACTTTGTAATTATAAGAAGAAAATTAGTGTCTTTACAGGGAAGAAATCTGGCAGATGTAACTTAGGTGATCAAAGTTGACATCGGGTAACAAGGCAAATCAGTGTCTTCCTGAGGTACTGAGAAGAACACATCACCACTTCTGAGGTATTTTTGCCCCCAAAATGCATAACTATCTGTTGTATTTCATATTTGTAGCACTTACCACAGTTTTAATGATTTATTTGTGCAGATGGTTAATATCTTAGCATCTCTCTGCTCAACTTCCTGCCTCTAGCAGAGTATAAGTTTCATAAGATCAATAGTGTCTGTATCTTTGCTTACTAGCTCCTAGCATGAAGTAGGAGCTTCATAAATAATGTTGAATAAGTAAATGAATGAATAAATTTACTTAGAGGTAATACTTGTGGGAAAAAGTAGTTAGCCTTGGAACTATTGAGTTCTCACTCAATCCCAGTTGGATGTTATGGTGAAAGTGGCTTGAGTGAAGACACAGTGCTCAGACTAAGACTTAATTGAAGCCTTGAAAGAAACATGGAATAAAAGAACATTAAGAGAAAAGACTTAACATAAAGTGTGTTAAAAGAAAAAGCTGGCTTAAAACTCAGCATTCGTAAAACTAAGATCATGGCATCTGGTCCCATCACTTCATGGCAAATTGATGGGGAAACAATGGTAACAGTGACAGACTTTATTTTCTTGGCCTCCAAAATCACTGTGGACTGTGACTGCAGCCATGAAATTAAAAGACACTTGCACCTTGAAAAAGAAAAACAAACCTAGACAGCATATTAAAAAGCAGAGACATTACTTTGCCTATAAAAGTCTATATAGTCAAAGCTATGGTTTTTCCAATAGTCATGTATGGATGTGAGAGATGGACAGTAAAAAAAGGCTGAGTGACAAAGAACTGATGCTTTGGAACTGTGGTGCTGGAGAAGACTCTTGAGAGTCCCTTGAACTGCAAGGAGATCAAACCAGTCAGTCCTAAAGGAAATCAGTCCTGAGTATTCATTGGAAGGACTGACGCTGAGGATGAAGCTCCAATACTTTGGCCACCTGATTCGAAGAGCTGACTCATTAGAGAAGATCCTGATGCTGGGACAGATTGAAGGCAGGAGGAAAAGGGGGTGATAGAGGATGAGCTGGTGGGATGGCATCCAACTCAATGGACATGAGTTTGAACAAGCTTGGGAGATGGTAAAGGACAGGGAAACCTGGCGTGCTGCAGTCTGTGAGGTTGCAAAGAGTCAGACACAACTGAGTGACTGAACAACACAGGTGAGGGATGTGGGAGGAAAAAGGAACTACCTCTACTTCATTTAAAACGAGGCAGGAGTTTGTTCTAGAGTAGGTACTGTTCAGCTGATCAAGGTCAAGCATATAGAGGTTATTGGTAACTGTCTTAGAGAACTTTTTCCTGATGCACTGAGTCTCAAGTTTCAATGAACATAAAGATCTTCTGGGCCGCTTGATAAAAATAGAGATCTGTGGGGCACCCTTCCCAGAAATTCTGACTCGGTGAGACATAGAAATCTGTTTCTTGTTAACAACCACCTCCTCTACTGGGTAATTATGCTGCAGGTGGCCCAGGAACCACACTCAGAGGAGACTACATCACAGTGGAGGGATGTCAGCTGCAGAGAAGGAAAATAGGAAGTGAGTGGGGTGTGCAAAGAGAAACAGTGGACTGGACTGCCACTTGCTAATGATTTGGGCAATATATAGGGGCTTCCCTGATGGCTCAGCCAGTAAAGTATCCACCTGCAATGCAGGAGACATAGGAGATGATTCCCTGGAGGAGGAAATGGCAGCTCACTCCAGTGTTTTTGCCTGAAATGTCCCATGAACAGAGGACCTTGATGGGCTATGGTCCACAGGGTCACAAAGGGTTGGACATGGCTGAGCATTAGGCACACAATTGGTAGTATAGGGAATTTGTTAAGCATTAAAAAAAAATCTGCCAGGGATAGTTTTGGAGGGACACAGCCTGTTTTGATTTTGTCCACTGCACTGAAGAGATTGTCTAGTTCAAAACAAGAAATGTGACTGCAGCTGTCTATTGAAATATGTTGAACAGTTAGAATATTTCCTGTGGTTGAGGAACCCTGGAGAAGCAGTGGATGAGAGGTATTCTAGGATAGTTTTTGCTTTTGAAAATAGTGATGGATTGAATTCATCTTGTTCATGTACTGCCCTTAGGAAATATATGAAAATTAAATAAGATTGATTAATAATGCCCAAGGACTGACCTCATCTCTGGGCTTCAGGCATCTGGCAGGCAAAGAAAATGGTATTTAGAAATTTTATTTCTGCTTCATTGAATTAGATAACTTCTGGATAGTATTTTCTTAAAAGCGAATTACAATAAAAGGGAAGTATGTTCAAGTGGATATTAGAGTTTGGTGGTTTATGGGCGGTTTATCTTTAGAATGCATAATTTCTAGGAAACTTTAGTATTTTAACAGCAAGATAATACAATTAAGCGCCTGTGAATTTATGGTGACAAATTAGCTGCATTTCTTCCCAGCACTTCAAATTCATTTTCCAAATGTTTTATGAAGTTTTTATTGTTTTATGAAAATATTAATTAAATCATCTCATTTAAAAATACAACAGAATCATAAATTAGTATATTTATAAGCATATGAAATGCCTTTTGAATATCACAATTTATTTTATTTTTGTATTGAGGTATAGTTGATTTAAAATATCATCTTAGTTTCAGATGTACAGAAAACCAATTCAGTTATACGTATGTATTTTTTTCTAATTCTCATACATTATAATTTATATGACATTGACTATAGTTCCCTGTGCTATACAGTGAATACTTATTGTTTATCTATTTTATATATAGTATTGTATATCTGTTAATTCCCTGCTCCTAATTTATCCCTACCTCCATTTCCCCTTTGGGAAGTTTGTTTTCTATCTCTGAGCCTGTTTCTGTTTTGTAAATAAGTTCATTTGTATTAGTTTTTAGATTCCACATATAACTGACATCATATAATATTTGTCTTTGGCTTTTTCACTCGGGATAATCTCCAGGTCCATCCATGTTGCTACAAAGGCAATTATTTCATTCATTCTTATGGCCAAGTAATTTGAATACCACAACCTAGAACTTGTATTAAAAACCAGCAAATATTTTGAATTGAACTGTCTTGGTTAGATAATTATGCATTGAATTTCTTTTCTTTTAATGTTTATTTTTATTTATTTGCTTATTTTTTAGCTGTGCCGGGTCTGCATTGCTTTGCAGGCTTTTCTCTAGCTGCAGCCAGTGGGGGCTGCTCTCTGGTTTCGGTGCGCAGGCTTCTCTTGTTGGGTAGCACAGGCTCTCCGGTGTGCAGACTTCAGTAGTTGCAGCTCCTGGGCTCTGGAGCACAGGCTGTAGTTGTGGCACGTGGGCTGTCTCCCCATGGCACGTAGGATCTTCCCAGACCAGGGGTCGAACCCATGTCTCCTGAGCCACCAGGGAAGCCCTGCATTGCATTTCTTAACCACATATTCCAGGTGTTCAGTCCACAGACATCGAATCATCCTGCCTGAGAAACAAGTGGAGGGAATGGATGCCCTTTTATTTTTTGGCAGCAAAAAGACTAGGAATCAGATGCTAGTAATGCCAAACTGAAGTCTCATTTCTGCAATAAACCCTATTGCTCTTATCCACAGCCCAAGAATTTGACCTTCCCCTGATTTCATCATTAGCTATTAAACATGAATTGCCAGTATCACTGTGTGACTAATAGTGTGAACCCTGGGATCTTACACAGCTAGTTTGGAGTCTTTGCTCCACCGCTTAGTTAACTTGCTCACCTGTTCTAGGCTCTAGTTTCCTCCCCTGTAAAATGGAGATGATGATCATTATCAGTTGTCGAGTTCTTCCTGCCACCAAGCCTCCTGCCACCGTTGGTTTTCGCAAGCATTTTCTCGCTTTACCTTCTCAACAGCTCTTTCCTTCGTTACTATTGTCAACCCCACTTTGAAGTCTGGGTAGCTGTGACTCCACAGTTAGTGATTGGAATTGGAATTTGAACTCATGTGGTTGACCCTGGGGGTTGCATATCAAATGTCTAGACTCAACTGCCTCCTGTTTGATAAGGCTATTGTGAGGACTGAGCTCATGGGGGTTAATACAGGATTTCAGGTGACCAGAGAAGGAAAGCTTTTGCTTAGTTGTGTGTGTGTGTTAGTCCCTCAGTCATGCCTAACTCTTTGCGACCCCATGAACTATAGTCTGCCAGACTCTCCTATCCATGGGATTTCCTAGGCAAGAATACTGAAATGGGTTACCATTTCCTCCTCCAGCAGATCTTCCCCACCCAAGGATTGAACCTAGGCCTCCTGCACTGTAGATAGATTCTTTACCATCTGAGCCACCAGGGAAGCCCTACCTATTATTATGAGAGCTTTTGCTGAATTAAAGGTGATATACATAGTCTTACCTCACCTTCACAGAACTCAGCTTGCTCTTATCTAGAAGGTAGTGGGGGGGGGGGGAAAGGTAAGAAAAATGATTTTTGAACAACCAAATTATAAATCATGTAGCAGTCATTGTAATCAGCATATAGTTTACTCACAGGACACTATACAGGAGATCCTTTCAGACCTGTGTCCAGTTCAGCTTTGATTTTTACAAATAAGCTTGAGTTAGAGTGATTAAGCTAGACTAAAAGGAGAGAAAGACTGAAGTCAGAGTGGTTTGGTGAAGTTGTTTTTCTAAGTGATTTTCTAGATGAAAGCAAGTTAGAGATAGAGGGAAACATTGCTGTTAGCAGGTACATTGAAATAAGACTGAGTCATCAAGAAAGAGTAAATAATGTGTTGTGTGTGTGTGTTTAGTTGCTGTCATGTCCGACTCTTTGCAATCCTATGGACTACAGCCCGCCAGACTCCTCTGTCCATGGAATTTTTCAGGCAAGAATACTGGGACTGGTTGCCATTTCCTACTCCAGGGGATCTTCCCAACCCAGGGATTGAACCTGTATCTCTTAGGTCTCCTGCATTGGCAGGTGAATTCTTTACCACTATTTATGTTTTAATCAAAGAAAAATATAATATTATCTTAGAAATATTTACTTTGACAGTTAAAGCTCACAAAATTCTTCTCCTTCTTTGTCTTATTGATATTCATAATCGCCACTTTCACCACTGGATTCACGTAGGTAAATACCAGTATTTCCCTATATTGCCAGAGTAACCCTATATTAATTAGGCAGCAGATTATGGAATCCTAAGAGTGCCTTATACAATGGTACTTGTGTCTTACACAATAACAGTTCAGAGGAGAATGGTTTCAAGATAACTTCAGCAGCTCAGCAGTTTCTGCAAGGAGCCAGGCTCCCTCCACCCTCCACCTCTGCCATCCTCCGCACACCAGCTGCCTCTTAGGCTTGACCCATCTGGGTTGCAAGATGGCTGCTGCATTTCAAGTTTTACATGAAGACACACGTCCAGCTGATGAAAAGGCATATATTCTGCAGTCTTTTTGTATTGGAGATGAAAGTCTCTCAGAGTCCTCCCAACAAATTGCTTCCTCTTGTCCCTTTGTCCAAGAGTTGGTCAACTGTCAACTAGTCAAGTCCTGAGTGCCAAGGAGTCTGGAAAAGTGAGTATCTATGAAACTGGACCCTGCTGGCAGGAAGAATGGTGGGGGGTGGAGGAGTGGGCGGCTGTTGGATAGACAACTGACAGTGTCTGGCAAAAAGCTAACTGCAATGAAGCAAGTAGTTAGACATTAGTCATTTCTGATATCTATAATAGAAGTCTATATCACTTTACTTTCCTAACCACTTGATGTGAAAGGGGGCTGATTTTTTTTTTTTTTATATCTTCCTACTGTGTGCCAGGAACTATAATAGAATTTTGTTTGTGTGTTTGTTTAAATAAATTTCCATTCCAGTTCTTCTGGAAAGCTGTTATTTCTCTCCATTTAATAGATGAAGATAAAGTGCACAAAAAACTTAAATAAGACACCACAGCACTCCTGTCTCGCAAGTGGTAGAAGCTGGAATCTCCTACAGGTATATGGCCCCAAAGCCTGAACTGTTGGGCTAAGACTCTGCAATGACTTCATCCTGGTGTCAGAATGAAAATTGTACTGCACTATGAGAAATAATTCTTTTATGGCCCAAAGTGCAACTTGATTGCACTCAGAGTGGCCTAGATTTACCTGAGTAATTTAAAACGTATGTTGGGTGTGGTGATTTATTTAATAATCTTTCCTGAAGCAACTGCATTCCTGCCAATTGATCTAATGTAAACCACACTGCTGAGGTGTATTTACCTTTGGATATCCTTCTGAGAATGGGCTTCCCTCGTAGCTCAAATGGTAAAGAGTCTGCCTGAAACGCAGAAGACCTGGGTTCGATCTCTGGGTTGGGGGACAGCTATCCACTCCAGTATTCTTGTCTGGAGAATTCCTTGGACAGAGGAGTCTGGCAGGCTACTGTCCACGGGGTTGTGAAGAGTCAGACATGGCTGAGTGACTAACACAGAATCTTTCTGGGGATAGGAGACAAACACCTGATCCCCAATGAGTACTCACATGTAGTACGTAACAAGCATATAAAAAAATCAATAAAAGCTAGTTCTCATATTTGGATCAAATTTCATATTTATCTTACCAATATTTTAATACAAATAAGATACCCTCTGGGTCATGGCATATTTATGATTTACAAATATTACATAAAAGTAATCTTTCAAGTATAAAAAAATAATCTTGGGTTTTAATGTCTGAATCCTTCCAAAAATAGCAAGAATGGGCTTAGGTCATTTTTTTTTTTTTCCTGAAGCAGGTCCCAATCTGTAAACGTGTGACTCAGAAGCTCCATCTTTCTGTGTCTGTCATTAAAGGCATGGGAGTGACCCTTTGCTTCTTTTTATCTAAATCAGATTAGGTCACTGCAGCCCACGGCCTAGGTTATGATCATTTCCTTTATCTCCAGCTGTAAACTGCACCCTTTTCTTCCTGGAAAACATGAACTATAACCCAGTGGGGAGAAGAAAGGCTGCTGGATTGACCAATTAGAAATGAGACTCCAGGGCATGTATGAGGTGTTCTGGCATCTCTCACCTGCCAGCAGCCTACACCTGCTTATCCAGTTCTGTACAGTGGTCAGTCTGAAAGGAGTGCCAGGGAGCCAATGACATGTTTGTGCGAAGGTCTCACTGGCTGTCTTGGGGGCCCCGTCTGTAAGGAGACTGTTCACTGCCTGGTTGGTCTGTATTCTATACTTTGTATTCTGGAAAATCTGGTTCTGTGTGTGCAAGGAGGTCAGGATTCTGAGCTTACACACACACACACACACACACATACACACAAAGTAAGAAAAAGATGGAAAATTAAGGGAATTAAAAATTAAGGCTCAAAAGGTCACAAAAGAAACATTGTATTAACCAGTCAGACATTTTCCTCTCATTCTTGACATGACTTGCTCCTGGCTATAAAGTAGAGCTGGCAAGATCGTAGAGCTGCTTCCACATTTCCTTGGGGGCAGTTGAGATACACAGACCTCCAGGTGGGATCCTGAACCCAGAAGGATCCTGGTGTTGGGTGTAATACCTTGAGGGCATAGAGAGTGAAAGTCAAAGCTATATCAGTTTGGAGAGGATCGTGCCCCCTCCCAGGCCCCTCTTTGCTGAGATTTGATTTTTGCCGCACCTCCTCTGGGAACATCAGGAATTGCTCAGATGGTTCCTGAAGCTACTTGTTAGCTGTTCCACGGTACCAGGGTTGGTCTCCGTGTGCTCATTGTAAATATATGGTCCTGATACCCCTCCTGTGCCTGATTCCCCCACACTGTTGTTACGTGAGGATGAACAGAGGGAGGACTCTTTACTCTTTAAAAGGTCCATTCAAAGAGGAAATATGGTTGTGTCTTTGGAACCTACAGTCCAGAGACAAAGGCAAGAAAACAGGAGCTCTAAAACAAAAAGAACTTTCAAGAGGTATCTTACAGGCTAAATGTATCGCAAGGCTGTAGTTTAGATGTTATCAAGCTTCAGGAATATGGGTTCTTCTGGGAGCAGAGAATAGGGAGCAGGTGGGGATTAAATCAGGCATTCCTGATGAATGTTTTTGATTAGTTGTAGACCACTCTGAGTGCTTCCCTGGTAGCTCAGCTGGTGAAGAGTCCCATCTGCAGTGCAGGAGACTCTGGTTCAATTCCTGGGTCAGGAAGATCCCCTGGAGAAGGGATAGGCTACCCACACCAGTATTCTTGGGCTTCCCTGATGGCTCAGATGGTAAAGATTCTGCCTGCAGTGTGGGAGACCTGGTTCGATCCCTGAGTCAGGAAGGGCATAGAGGAGGGAATGGCAGCCCACTCCAGTATTCTTGCCTGGAGAATCCCCATGGACAGAGGAGCCCAGGGGCTACAGTGTATGGGGTCACAAAGAGGCAGACACAACTGAGCGATTAAGTACAGCAGAGTACAGACCACTCTGAATTGATTGGAGTGGTGAGGAGCATGGTTGTGAATGAAGGAAGTGAGCCTGGGAGGGTCCAATGGAGGATGACTAGCAAGTAGATAATGAAGTTGGGACTCACACCCAAGCTGAAGCCAAAGGCTGTCTTTGCACTATCTGCTCCTGGAGCCTCAACTTAAAAAAAACAAAAATTATTTAGACTGTGCTGAGTCTTAGTTACAGAACCATCCTAGTTCCCCAATCAGGGATCAAACCCAGGCCCCCTGCATTGAGAGTGCAGATTCTTAGCCACTGAACTGCCAGGAAGTCCCAGAGCCTCCACTTTGAAAAGGGACTTTATATTTTATTATTTGTGTATGATGTCAAATCCCTTCCCTGTGCCTTTGGCATCCTCTGGGGTGTCCTGTTTCTGTATATTTCTGATCCTCCAAACAGCAATGTTTATCTTATCTCTAGCACTCAAAGTCACCTTCAGTCTGTCTTCCCGTTGTAAGTGCTGAAGTGTGAGGATCTGGAGAAGACAGCATCTCCAGCATCATGCCAACTCTCCTGTCATTCATGTTACATGGATCACTTCCTTCCGTTAAGGACTATTTGCTTATTATTATGGCACTTAATTTGTCTTTCCTTCTGCTGGAAATGGAAGAAATACTAGACATCGTATTGGCTTGATCCACTGCAGTCAGCAGTGTCTGTACCCCACAAGGCGCCATCACCTCTCCCCTCCTCCCTTGCTCCCCATAGTCCATTTTCAATAGCACACCCCAAGGTCACTTTTTAAATTATACTGCCATAGATGTCCCTCATTTGCCCATAGCCCTAAATAGTTTCCCCTTTAACTCTGAGTAAAAGTGAAAGTCTGTATGGTGACCCTGTGGTGACCTCTTACTTCCCTTGCCTCCCTGGTTTCATGTCCCACCACAACTCTCCTCTCCACTCATCCTGCTGCTCTTGCTTTTTCTCAAACACACAAAAAGACGAGTTGCCGTTTTAGGGCATCTGCACTGGCTCTTTCCTAATCCTCATCTTCTTTAAGTCCCTGCTTCAAAAAGTGGTGTGTGTGTGTGTGTGTGTGTGTGTGTGTGTGTGTGTACGCACATGCATGCTCAGTCGTGTCCAGCTCTTTGTGACCCCATGGACTGTAGCCCACCAGGCTCCTCTGTCCATGGGATTCTCCAGGCAAACATACTGGAGTGGGTTGTCACTTCCTTCTCCAGGGGATCTTCCCAACTCATGGATCAAACCCACGTCTCCTGTATCTCCTGCATTGGCAGGTGGGTTTTCTACCACTGAGCCACCTGGGAAACCCTTGAAAGTGATACCTATCTTGAAAACGCCATTTATTACCTGCTGCCCGAGAGACGCCCTCTGCAGCATTCCTGATTTTCTTACTTTTTTTCAATAACACGTATTACCTTCCAGCCTCTATACAGTTTATTTATTGAACAAGTTTATTCTCTGTATGTTCGCTCCACAAGGGCAGAAATCTTTGCCAGTTTTGTTCACTGATGACCTCCACATACCTAGAACAATGCCTGGCACATTCTAGATGTTGAGTCCTGTTTGTTGAATAAATATAGGATTGAATTAATAAATTGACTATTAAGAAAGTTAAATGAGCCACCTGTAAGTTCTTAAAGGCTGGTTAGAGCCTTTGGAAGATACATTTTAACACAGATCTACAGCCAAATATTTACTAAGCTTTTGTTATATTCCTGGGAATGTGATGGGAAGTGTACTGTATACTTTAAGGGAATTACATTTTCGTTTGTTCGACAAACTCTGTGTGTGTGTGTGTGTGTGTGTGTGTGTGTGTGTGTGTAGGGCTTCCCAGGTGGTTTAGTGGATAAAGAATCCACCTGCAATGCAGAAGATGTAGGTTCAATATCTGGGTGGGGAAGATTCCCTGTAGGAGGGCTTGACAACCCATTCCAGTAATCTTGCCCGGAGAATCCAATGGACAGAGGAGCCTGGCAGGCTATAGTTCATGGGGTCACAAAGAGTTAGACATGACTGAAGCAACTGAGCATACATGCATGTGTGTGTGTATATATATATGTATATATGTTTATGTGAGTCTATATATGTACCTTATTATGTAGGAAGCACTGTTAGAAACTTAGGTTAGAAGACAAATAATAACAAATAAGTGTTCCAAGTATCAGGCTCAGCAGAGCCAGATTCTCTGATTTTTTTTTTTAAGAGAAGCTTTAATCTGAATTTTTGTATGAAATCTCTCAGTTTTTAAATGTTGATAACTAAAGTAGAATTTCTAAATTTACTGTGACAACAAAATTAAATATTTGTCACCACCATATGTTGCCTTTGGGCTTTGCTTATAATATCTGCTAGTTTGAAGGATAACAGTATCAATTCAGAAGCAGTCTGAAACTTTTAGATGATAAGTGGATCTTAGAGGATGGGCAGGATTTAGGTGTGCTGTGAGGAGGAAAGAGGGAAGGAGTATTTTTCTGTGGCTTCTGGTACCTGGAGCAAAAGTGTGGAGGCAGGACAGGCAGAGTGCTGACACCAGGGTTGGGGAAGGGTGATGGAGGAGGTATATTCTTAGCAGTAATGGCAGTAGTCTCCCTTGGGTTATACTGAACTGTCCTTTTTAGGTTAAACTTACTGCATTTGTCAGTATACAGATCTAAACAAAGTATTAGGTAAGACAGAAACTTATCTGTCATAATGGTCTGAGTGTAAGCAAACTAGAGTGCTCCTTTTCTTAGTTCGCTAAGGCTCATTCTCAGCCAAAGATGGCTCAGCTGCAGGTTAGCATTCCAGCCGGTGGGAAGGGAAGGGAAGGATGGGTGAAGGCCATGACCCTTTCTTTAAAGGCAGGATCCAGACTTTAATCACAGTACTTGTGGTCACACCCCATTGGCCAGAACACGGCCACATCTGATTCTAAGAAAGCCAAGAAAGGTAGGTTTTTACCCTGGTGGTTATAAAAAAGTTACATTTTAATAGTAGAAAAAGAGAATGGGTATTGCAGATTATATAGCCATCCATCACATTTGCTCTTGTGAGGTAAGGTATCTCTTATTATGTCCTCAATTTTCTAATTGTTTTAGTAAGACTTCAGTGGTAGAAATGGAAGGTAATCCTTTTTAAAAAAAAAAAAAATAGAATTATATTTCTTTATTTATTTTTGGCTGTGCTGGGTCTTTGCTGCTGTACGGAGTTTTCCCTAGTTGCAGCAAGCAGGGGCTACTCTCCAGTTGTCATCTGCAGGCTTGTCATTGCAGTGGCTTCTCTTGTTGCAGAGCACGGGCTTTGGGGTGCTAGGGCTTCAGTAGTTGCAGCTCCCAGACTCTAGAGCACAGGCTCAATACTTGTGGTGCAGGGGCTCAGTCGCTTCACTGTAGATGAAATCTTCCAGGACCAGGGATCAAGCCTGTGTCTTCAACATTGGCAGGCAGATTCTCTACCACTGAGCCACCAAGGAAGCCCCAGAAGGTGATCCTTGACAATCATTTTTTCATCTTTTAGATTCTTATAGCCAACTGTATTTCTGGTTAAATCAAAGTAGCTATCAAAGTAGCTTGGTGAGGTTTGTTTTTGTTTGTTTGTTTGTTTGCATAAAAGGTCTAGAGCAGCTGGTTTTCAATTTTTTTTGTTGTTGTTGTTCTTGGGACCCCTTTGCACTCTTAAAAATTACTAAGAATCCTGAAAAGATTTGTAGCGGTAGAGGTTTAACTATTGGTTTTCATCTATAGCAACTCAATAAATTCTGGTGTTTAAGATGTATTGAATTAAGCATTTTATACATCTAGAAGCTCATTATGGAAAGCTTTGATTTCTGTGCACACTTATCATTGGTTTTGGCCAGCCAGCCCTGCATCTACCTTTTCTCACTTGGCAGGTCCTGCTCTGCCTCCTATGGAAGAGTGAAGCACTAGATATTTGCACTTTCAACCACCTTCACAGCCTGGCTGCAGGCATGTGACCTAGGTTCTGCCGGTCAGATGCACTTCCATCTCATATTTTGAAATAGAAACCAGTGACATGAGAATGTGTGTTGCAGCTCCCCAGGTGGTTTCCAGGACAGCAGCTGGTGTTGGCAGTGGAAGCCATCAGCGACAGGCAGCAGGCCACAGCTGCTGTGTGATTTGGGGTGATGTTCCCAGATATGTAGCCTCCAAGCCCAGTTTCTCCAGCCCTCTTGGAAATTTGTGATCCTTCCATTATCGTTCTATGGGTTCTTTGCTTGAAACTGAGAATCCTGCTTGATCCATTCTCAGATGCAGTGTCTTTCAAAGCATTGCTTGGAAGTCTCACGAATCAGAATCAGCTGGGCCACATCCTAACAATCCGTGCCTGTCGGTGGACTTGAAACTAGTGGATCCAGAATCCTTTTGAGTTCCAGGAATCTGAATTTCACTTATTTTATTTTTTCTTCTTTGGTCATGCCAAAGAAGCTTCCTTAGTGGTAAAGAGTCTGCCTGCAATGCAGGAGATCCAGGTTTGATCCCTGAGTTGGGAAGATCCCCTGGAGAAGGAAGTGGCAACCCACTTTAGTATTCTCGCCTGGAAAATCCCGTGGATGGAGGAGCCTGGTGGGCTACAGCCATGGGGTCACAAAGAGTCAGAGGCAACTGAGTAACTAACACTTTCTTTGTTTGACCACGCCACCTGGCATGTGGGATCTTAGTTCCCCGACCAAGGATCAAACCCACCCCCATCCCTGCTACATTTGAGCACAGAGTCTTAACCACTGGACCACCAGGGAAGTCCCAGCAACCTGCATTTTAAACATCTTGGGTTTATATGATTTTAGAACTGCTCTCCTAATGTTTCCAACTTTTTAAATTATTTGTACTCTGTTTAAAGATCTGAGTAAGCCCTCAGAGAATTCACTCTCTGTTTTTAGGAGATTCTAATCAATGAGTAACTAGTATTCCCTGTCCTCTTCTCTCTCCATCCAGCCTCAAATTCTCCCTAAGCCTCTTTGTTCTGTCTCTTCAACTCTTTTAATGTCTTTTTTTCCCCCTGGTTTATTCTCCCAGAGAAGTAGTAATTCCCCCAATGGGATTGCCTGTGTTCAGTGGTTCCAGGATTGATTTGGATTTTAACACTATACCGTGACTGGGGCTTCCTGCAGGTCATTTCTTTCTTGGGCATTTCTGCAGCCTGCTGGTCCTGTAGATGTTTACTGCAAGGATCACTGGAGAGAATGAAGGGGAGAGATCGGAACATACTGAGTGACTTTCCTTGGAAAACTTTTCATTCATGGATTCAGGCCAGAAAATAGCACAAAAGGATTGAATAATGTACCTCTGAAGTGTCTAGTATCAGAGAAGGTTATAACTTGAAAGAAGCTTAGTGCCCTCATTTCATGAATGAGGAACTGAGGAGAAGTTATGTGTCCCACATCATGTAATTGATTAGTGGAGTTTAAAAACCAAAATACATTTAGAAATGGGAAGTGATAATGCAGTGCTTGGTCTAAACTAGCATACAAAGGAAGGAGACTAGCATTTATTGAGTGAGTATTTGAACTTGGGTACATTCACTTAACATCTTGAAGTCTCAGCTTTGTCAATTGCAAAATCAAGATTCTAATAAGAGCAAACATTGATATGATATTGACTGTGTGCTGGGAACTGTTCTAAGCACTTTATATGCTAAGTCATTTAATCCTTACCACATCAACATGACTTAGGTGCCATTATTTTTTCCTTTTATTCAGATGTACAGAAAGCTATATATTTACCTGCAGTCACCCTGATAAAATATTCTGTTTTCTATTGCTGCATTACAAATCACCCCAAGCTTCATGTGTCAAGACAACATATATTTATTATCTCACAGTTTCATGGAGTCAGGAGCCTAAGCAGCCTAGGCATAACTAGGTCCACTGCTCGAGGTCTCACAAGGCAGCATGGAGGTGTTGACCAAGGTAAGGATCAAATCTGAGGCTTGAGGTCTTATTCTAAGTGCACGTCATTCTTGGCAGCATCATCTCCCTGTAGCTATGGAATTCATGATGACTGAATCTTCAAGGTCAGCAGAAGAATGTCTTTTTCTTTGAAAGGTCTCCCACTCTGGATTATCTCCCTTCTGATGAACTTAACGTCAAATGTTTAGGGGCCTTAATATATCTGCAAAAATCTGTTCATCTTTGCCATATCACAGGACATAAACATGGGAGTAATGGTCCATCACCTATGCCATGTTTTGCTGAGGTTAAAAGCTAGTTACAGGTCTTCACTACACTCAAGGGGAGGTGATTATATAAACTTGTGGACCCCAAGGGGTGGGTATCACAGCGCCATCTTAGAATTCCACCTACCATAGCCAGGAAGACTTAGGTGAAGCCCAGACTTGCTCCAGGTCTAAGAGTCCATGCTTTCAGTCACAATGACCTTCTTTCTCCTTCTAAAGCAAGTAAACCCACTTTATAACCTTGCATGGTGTTCTAAGAAAGATAACACCCAGCAGATTCTTACTGGGTACTAGGCAAGAATTAAATCTCTTCATACCTCCTGTTTTCAAAGTCTGCTTCAAGAAACCTTATAACCACCTGCAGTTTTGTATTTTCAGGAAGAAATTTCCAGTAGTCTCAGATTATATAACTTATTGCAATTGGTTCATATTTTTTCTCAGGCAGAAATAACCCTGGGGTTGGGAATGTGAGACCTGAGTTCTCAAGAAATAACCCTAGCTCTGCTTTTTTTGCCTTTGAAACAGATGAAGTGATTGAGAAGAAACAGTGAACATCGTCATCTTGTAGACAGGACAACATGGATCAGCCGTTAACTGTGAACTCCCTGGTAAGTGGCACCAACTGGTATTTTACATGTGGTTCGAAAACCCAAAAAGAAGAACAGAAACACACCAAATGTGAAATGAGTCACAACTGCTTCAAGAAGTTAAACACTTGCCGTTTTCATCCACCTGTGTGGTCCTCTCCTTTGAGGAAGTGACTAATAAAACCATCTTTGCTACAATTAAAAATAATTCTTTTTCTTTTTCCATGAAAGTATGAAATTTTAATTCTCTGGTTTGGTTCCAGGAGTGTAGTTCTTTAGCACAACAGCAGAGAGAATTTCAGAGATGACATTGTAACAGGTACTTCAACTGTTCTGTGCCTCAGTGTTTTCACAGATGAAAAATTAGAGGTTTACCTTGTGTAGTAATAGCTAAGGAAGCATTTTATGTTTAACACCGAGATGCAGCTTTGGGATCCTTGTGTAAATGTGCAAATACCTGAAACCCTTGTCCTTTTCATCTCTTCCCCGTACAGCCAACATAGTACACACCTTCTTGAGCTACATCTTAGGAGAAATAATGTGCTAGAGAGGAAGTAACAGGGGCCTAGGGGTCCCATGGGCTTATTGTGTGTCCCAGATCACTCTCTGAATGTGAATATAGCAACATTATATAATCTCCATGGCCCAGTTTTGTACTTTGCGCCTTAATGATTTTTGGAAACCATAGTTTTAATGTTACCAGCCCATCACTGGGGCTTGATAAATAAAGGTTGTCGTTACCATCCACCTTCTCCTGATGACCCTCCCAAACCCACTCACTAAACTTGTCCCCTTCGGGGCAGCAATGTACCGAATACCCTATCACACAAAGATTAGCACCAGAACACAGATGGCCTAGTGCTTGCTCTGAAATAGGGTAGTGTTTTTGAAAAAGGCCTTCCCAGTTGCTCAGTCGCTTTTGTGAGTATGTCTGAGGGGCAGAAAGTTGTAGGGACTTTTCATTTTCTGACACTGTATTGTCAAGACTGCCACATTTCCACCTCCGCAGAAGGAGGCATTTTCCTGGAGTTCCTCATGTGTTTTTCTAATACATTATGTGAAAATAATTAAAATATTAGTGGACCTGTCAATGTAAAAAATGAACACTAAGGCTTTGTCATCTGGAAAATTTTATTTACATCCAAGAAGTTCATGTTCAAGTGAAAAATTATCGATTGATGTAGAGTTTAGGCTATTTCCCAGTTTACCTCTGATATCAGTTTTAAACAAGTAGAGTAGCACCATTTCCATAGATGAAAAATAAATATTTTTTTCTTCAGGTAAAAAGATAGTCTAATTATAATCACATTGTTTCCTTTCTCTCTTCCTCCTTTATTTGATATATTTATTGGTTATCATTTGTGTTACAGGGAATATACTATATTCTAGAGCACAAAGATGAATGTAAAATGATTCCTTTCCTTCAAAGAGCTTATAAGGAGTCAAAAATACTTGTAAACAAATAATTATAGCCCAGCATAGACTGCATGGTAAAAAAAATGGACAAGTTACTTTTGTGCATACAGGAGGCTGGAAGTCTGCCCTAATTTTCCTAGATTTTTTTTCTGATGTCACTGAAGCATTAATCTGTGGTCATATAACAGCATTCTTGGAACACAGTCAGCATTATTTGGTTACATGAGGTTTATGCTGTTTCCTCACCCGCAGAGCTAAGAAGCTGCCACAGAGACTGTGTCCCTCAGAGCCTAAGAGATGTGCTATATGGCCTTGAATAGAAAAAAAAAAAATTGTTGACTTTTTCACCTTTCAGAAGCACTGACTTTTTATTGAATAATTATCCTGAACTTATATGTTCTGTGTTTTTCCAAATGTGTATGTGTTTTTATTTATAAAATACAAATGTATTAACATCACAGACCCTTTTTCAGTAATTATTATCATTATTTTCTTAGCCAGGGATGAATTAACAGTGTAATTATGTTGGGGGTAGAGGGGGGAAGGAGGGAAATGGTGTGTCCATATGCTGAAAAAGGCTTCTTCAGGACTTATTGGTGGGGTTTTATTCACTTAGTAAAGATGCAAAGAGGCCCGGAAAGTTTCTTATTAAACTAGATGTATTCTGGAATAGAATTGAATACATACAGTAACTTTGGATCCAAAACATGTCTTGGAGACCCTTCCAGTATAGTGATATGATCTCTGTCCTGGCAGGAAGCCATCGCTTGGCTTACTTTCGTAAGGATATAATGGTCAATGATATTTTACCTAAAATGACCTAAAACATTCGCATACCCAGGAACTGCCACTGAACTGTAGCTGAAACCTACAAGAGATCTTAGTCCAAAAGAGTATATGTTTACCCTGCAGATATGTGGTTTTTTGGTGTGCAGACCACATGTTTAAGCAAAAAGACTTCACTTTTATCTTGTTATTAACTCATTTAAAAAAAAGCTTTCCTTAGGTACTGATGTCAGATATTTAGTACAAAAAATACATCTATAATTTCAGTCTGTTCATTTCTTCTTATAACCAGAGATTCAAATTTGGCTCTGCAGAGAAAGTTAGCTGCGATGCCAGACCACACGGATGTCTCCCTCACTCCGGAAGAACGAGTCCGTGCCCTAAGCAAGCTGGGAGGAAACATCACCATCAACGAAGATATCACTCCACGCCGCTACTTTAGATCCGGAGTAGAAATGGAGAGGATGGCGTCTGTGTATTTGGAAGAAGGAAACCTGGAAAGTGCATTTGTCCTTTATAATAAATTTATAACGTAAGTATTTTATCTTGGAGATCTTTGAAATGAGAACATTGGGAACAAATATTTACATGCTATTTTGATGAGACAGCTTCGATGCCAGGCATGTATTTATACTCAGATCAAATTTACAATCTCCAGAAGCAGCAGAGGGCCAGGTTTTTAAGTTACAAAGTCATTACTCAAAGGTGTCCCAATATCATCTCTGAGGCTTAGGGGTGGAAGATCAGAGGTAAAGTGAGGTGCAGGGATGTATATCCATAGGCCAGCACTCAGTAACCTAAGTGCCCCCTGCTCTCTCTTCACAAAATTTCTTGTTCCCTGTCATTCTCCCTTCACAAGAATGTGAGCCTTTGAGAGCAGACATCTTATTGTGGCTCTATCTAGAGCATCTGAAACGTGCCATTAACATTCTCGAAATTTAATTTGATGAGTTGAGACCAGGGGTAAATTGATGATCCTAGGAAGGAACTTTTGGGGGGACAGAGTGTAGTAGTTGCTTTAACATTGTAGTCAGTATTCCTTAAAGCAATTATTTAGCTGTGTAAGAATTGTTATGTATAAAAGATCTTCCAATATATTGAAAGTGGCAACATCAAAATCGTCATGAAGAAATGTCACACTTCACATTAGATAGATATTTGTTAATAACGTATCCTCATTTGAACTAAAAAGACGGGATTTGGACTTTCTATACCAATTTGCCATCTTACTGATTGTGAAGATCTCCTGTTACCAAAAGTGATCTCATCAGAGCCAAAGCCCTTATTTTTATTTCCACTGAAAATCACTCATTGATTGGTTGTATTCATTTACTTGGGGATTTAATCTGAGAACATGCAAGAAGTTGAAAAGATTAACTTTTTTAAAATTCGTTTTTGGCTGCGATGGATGTTTGGTGTTTTGTGCAGGCTTTGTAGCCATTGGAGGCTACTCTCTAGTTGTGGTGCTGGGGGGCTTCTCACTGAGGTGACTTCTCTTGTTGTGGAGTACAGACTCTAAGCACAGGGGCTTCAGTAGTTGCTGCTCTCAGGCCATAAAGCCCTAGCTTAGTAGTTGTGGTACACAAGCTTAGTTGCTCCTCAGCATGTCGGATCTTCTCGGACCAGGGATCAAACCTGTGTCCTCTGCGTGGGCAAGCAGATTCTTATCTACTGCACCACCAGGGAAGTCCAAGATCAACTGTTTTAAATGCTGCATCCATGACTCTACCATGGGTGAAATAAAAGGCAATTAGTATGGTATGCAGAGTCAGACACGACTGAGCAACTTCACTTTCATGCATTGGAGAAGGAAATGGCAACCCACTCCAGTGTTCTTGCCTGGAGAATCCCAGGGATGCGGAAGCCTGGTGGACTGCTGTCTATGGGGTCGCACAGAGTCGGACACGACTGAAGCGACTTAGCAGCAGCCGCGCCAGTATGGTATGCAAAGTGGTCTCTTCATTTTATTCACGTTAATTAACTTATTGGAAATTTAGAGAATGGTTGGCAACATTCATTTTAACTGGGAAAAATCAGAGACTTTCGAGAAGGTTAAGAAGTAACTATGAAATTGGATGTTATCAACTGTCATCGATAGCACACATTTTCCATTTTAGTTTCTGAAGTGTAAGTTACTAATTGATAATATTTTTTTCACCTTCTGAGTTTTACACACATGCATAAGTGTGGTAAAGGGCCACTATACTATCTGAAGGCTTCTCATTGGCACCAGTGGTAAAGAGTCCGCCTGCCAATGCAGGAGACCCAACAGACCCTGGGACGGGAAGATCCTCTGGAGTTGGAAATGGCAACCCACTCCAGTATTCTTGCCTGGAAAATTCCATGGACAGAGGAGGCTGGTGGGCTACATACAGTCCATGGGGTCACAAAGAATTGTTCATGACTGAGCGACTGAGCACACACATATACTCTCTGAGTTACTGTATTTGAATTCTCTCCCATCACTAATGATATGATCATTGGTTCAGTTATCCTCTGTGAGTTCAATTTCTCATCTGCATAAATTAAAGGCTTATTATAGATGAAAATCTGAGGTCTCTTCAACTCTGCATATCAGTGACTTTATTCTACATATAAAAGACTTAGGCAACCGACACCTTATGTAGTTTATTTAAGCTTTAATTTTCTCATTTGAGAAATAAGATTTATAATACCATGCCTATGCATTCAGTAGATGAGATGTGAGTGTATATGATTTGTAAACAACAGAACATCAATAATTATAAATGAAAGTTGCTCATCCATGTCCAACTCTTTGCAACCCCATGGACTGGAACCTGCGAGGCTCCTCTGTCCATGGGATTCTCCAGGCAAGAATCCTGGAGTGGATTGCCATTCCATTCTCCAGGGAATCTTCCTGACCCAAGGATCAAACCCAAGACTTCTGCATTGCAGGCAGATTCCTTATCTTCTGATTCCTTACCTTACCGTCTGAGCCACCCACCCATGGGTGTAGATATTCTTAGTGGTCACAAACTCCTATTCTCCTTTCCGTAAAGGAGACCTAGCCATTCTGCAGTTAGGAAGATATAAGGAGCTCTGGCTAATGAAATGTGGAGGAAAATTACATGTATCAGTTTCAACCTGAAACAATCAGAAGTCCTTAGTGATTCTCCAGTCCCTTTTCTTTCCCTGACCTATGTTTCAAACAAAGCAACTATAAGATACCAGGGTCTCCATTGGTTTCCATCCTGCATCCGCTTGGGTTCCCACGTATCTGAACCGTCTCAGAAACCCCAGCTTGTACTGGTACCAACCATGCCTGGGAAATAAACATTTGTTATTCTCGGACCCTTAGCTTTTGAGGTTCGTCAGTTACTGCAGTATTGCCTAGCCTCTTTCAGCCAATAAAAAACTAAGTAGTTAATTGAAACAAGTCTGTGGTAAATCAATAATTAAACAATTTCAGAGGAAGGAAGAAGGTGCTACTATGTTAATCAAAATTAGTATTTGCTCTAAGGGTCATTTGTTCATTTAACAAATATTTATTGGGCATTTATTATGATGAGGTGGACACTATTCTACAGGCTGAGGATACATCAGTAAGAGGTAAAAAAAAAAAACAGAATTTCATGCCTTTGTAGAAGCAAAATCTTAACTTTACCTGGAAACAATGAACCTGGTTTGCTGTAAGGATTTCCCTTCATTTTTACTGTCTGTCCCTTGTTCCTGAAAAGGTGATGAAGAATAATTAACTATTAATTAGCACCTCCTAATCCACTAAGGATTCTGGCTGACATTTATCTGAGTTATGAATTTTCATATATGAGTTTTTAATACACATATATCTACCATGCCGGGCTTCCCTGGTGGCTCAGCTGGTAAAGAATCCTCCTGCAATGTGGGAAACCTGGGTTCGATCCCTGGGTTGGGAAGATGCCCTGGAGAAGGGAACAGCCACCCACTCCAGTATTCTGGCCTGGAGAATTCCATGGACTATTCCATGGGGTCACAAAGAGTTGGACACGACTGAGTGACTTTCACACTATGGCACTGGTGATTCATCAGTGGTCCTTTGAGTCTGTTTCTGTGAGAAGGTATTTTTATCCGTCTTTCCAAACTCTTACATTTTCATGTGGTATCCAGCATTGCCAGCACTATACACAAGTAGAATGGTACGCTAGTGGAGTTAAGTGCTCAAGACCTGAGAAAAACTAAAGTGATGTGATCTGTTGGGGAGCATCCTGAATTTAACCCTCTTAACCTCAGTGCTTAGTTTGCTGAGCTTAACTCCTCCGTAATGCCAAAATCATATTTATACCAACCTTTGATGGCAGATGGAAAGAATATAGGTTAAATAAAAAGGAAAATGGCAACCCACTCCAGTATTCTTGGCTGGAAAATCCCATGAAGGAAGAGCCTGGCAGGCTACAGTCCATAGCATCACAAAGAGTTGGACACGACTGGGCTCACATAAATAATGTTGTTAACCATGTCCTTTTGAAAAGGAGGTTCATTCTTATATTAGAAACCATCACTGAGCTTTTTCTGTCATGTAACTCTAAGGATGTGTTTTCTCTTTCTCCAGTTTGTTTGTAGAAAAGCTTCCCAACCATCGAGATTACCAGCAATGTGCAGTACCCGAAAAGCAAGATATTATGAAGGTATTGAGTGATCAATTCTCCCTGGAAGTTCAACTTCCCCAAGTATCCATTATTGATTCATCCCTTTCCTTTCCTCCTCTGTCTAATCCTCTCGAGAGTTTCAGTGCAAAAAAAAAAAAGAAATCATTCCATTAGCTATGATATTTCGATCTCTTCTTAGACCTTTAGTCATCATTACTGTGGGATGTCTACTTAAAACTGGGAGAAGAAAAGAAAAAAATCAAGAATGCACTTGATCTTACGATATGAAGAAGGTATTATTTTATGATTGCTCTCAGAGATTGAGAGAATAGTTGTCTATTTCCCCATACCTATTTAAGACAATCATTTTGGCTGGTTTTGGTTATTCCATGCAATTCTCAACTCAATACCTATTTGAAAATCAGTGTTGATTATCAAGGCAGTAACAAAGTTCTAATCATTTTCTTCTTATAGTACTCACCTCTTAGACAATGAAGTGTTTAGTGAGTGACCTGAAATATTCCAAAGGAAAAGGAAGGCTATTGAAGTGTATTTATTTAGCATCAATATTTGCTACATATATAGTTTCAAATATCTTTAGCTGAGAATATATCCTCTTAGATAACATTTAAGCAATGTTTTCCATTTATTTGTCTTAAGTAGTTTGGGTTGATTTTATATGATGGAGATAATGTACACAAAGTCAATCACAACATGAAATTTTAAATTACTCTCCAAAAACATTTTACTACATAATGGAATAAAAACTCTCTTAGCCAGTTATGTCAGGCTTCCCTTGTGGCTCAGTGGTCATGAATCCACCTGCAATGCAGGAGATGTGGATTGGATCCTTGGGTCAGGAAGATCCCCTGGAGAGGGAACTGGCAACCTACTCCAGTATTCTTGCCTGGGAAATCCCATGGACAGAGGAGCATGGTGGGCTACAGTCCATGGTATCACCAAGAGTCAGATACCACTTAGCAACTAAACAACAACAACCAGTTATGTCAGGCCTAAGGGTGCCTGTAAGTAGAACACAAATGGTCATCTACATTGTTAAATTTCTGTACACTGTCTGAAGGGTCATTCCTTATCCAGCCTTTGTGTAACATTTCCCTTCAGTTTTCTTGTTCATTTAATGTCAGAAAGTTCTGGATGGAAACCAAGGTCTTAGGCTGCCAAGGTGACTCTTTTACTCTAATTTGGTGGTGGTGGTTTAGTTGCTAAGTCATGTCCCGACTCTTGCAACCCCATGGACTGCAGCCTGCTAGCTCCTCTGTCCATGGGATTTTACAGGCAAGAATACTGGAGTGGGTTACCATTTCCTTCTCCAAGGGATCTTCCCGGCCCAGGGATTGAACTTGGGTCTCCTACATTGCAGGCAGATTCTTTACCAACTGAGCTATGCGGGAAGCCCACTCTAATTTAGGATTATTCTTATTTTCACAGAGAAAATAAATTCTCCAAAAGCATATACATTTTCTGTTTGTGCTCATTGAATAAATGGATCGATGGATGACAAAAGATTAAGAGCACAGAAATTTTAATGGAAGAGCTTAGCTAGAGTTAGGATTTTGGATTTTAGTCATAAGGAGGCCATCAGTCAGTTGTATGACACTGGACAAGCCTTTTGATCTCTCTAAGCCTTTGTTTCCTCATCTCTACTAAGTCTGGTGTGGGTACTTGGATGGTATCTTCCTGCCATCAAGAATCACTGAGAAGTTGTCTGAGATACAGATCCCAATCCTTTCTCTGAATATGTTGATTCAGTAACTCTGGGGTTAGGCCTGGGGATCTACATTTTTATAAAAGGTGCCTCAACTGCTTTTTACAGTCCGTTAAGCCTAGGGATCTCTACTTACTGTGTTCTCCAATGTCCCTTTAACTATGATGCCATATAATTTACAAACCATGGAATGTGCAGTTACAAATCCACTATTGAAAATGAGGTGCCTACCTATACAAAATGCTTACCTAACCAGTGGCGTCAATAAAGGTCTTACAAAGGGGATAATTTTTTCTCTTCTCTACTGAAAAGTTGTAGAAAATGATTTTTCCACCTTCCTGTTTGGTTATTGGTGTCTTGATTTCTAATACACATACCAGCTGTTTTTCTTTCTTAGCTGATGATCTGAAAGACTATACTGAAAATTCTACTAATCAATATGTATATATATATATATTTTTAAAAGAAACTGAAGGAGGTTGCATTCCCAAGGACAGATGAATTGAAAAAGGACCTTTTAAAGAAATATAACGTAGAATACCAAGAATATTTGCAAAGCAAAGTAAGTTCAATTGGTACATTATTTCATGGATTGTTTTCTGTGCAAATATTTTTTTGAATTTTATTTTCATGAGTTTTTCAAATGTCATATGCATTGAAGTTAAAATTAAAGAAACAGTGATGGAAAACACATTAAAAAGTTGGTGTTGATGTCCAGGTTATGCGCTTGCACCAAAGATGTGGTCATTTTTATTTCCCAACAAGATCTAATAAAGTGAAGCATTAGAAAATAGACTTTCTACAGTAATTTAACCAGAGTGTTCCTTCACTGTTTACCTGAGGCTACCACAACATTGTTAGTTGGCTATACCCCAATACAAAATTAGAAGTTTAAAGTTGGGGAAAAAAAAGAATAAACAGAGCTTTTTGACCAACTCTTGCCAGTGTGATCTTGAGCCAGATGGCTGCTCTTTAGCAATGAAAGGAGGCAGTAAGAGAGGTAGGGAGAACGGTATATAGTTTCTGAGGTATCTAATGTGATTCTTAAATATTTTAATGTTATGTTATTATATTATTAAATATTATAATTACTATAATAACAACAATAAATACAACATCCAGATGGAATAATATCTAGCCATATGAGTGAAATGTAGTCATATCATCAAAGGATGATGACTTCTGGATTCTTATTAAATAGAGAGTGAAAAGAAAAGTTATGTCTGAGATCAAAGGGCATTGAATGAAGAAATTGACCAATCAGTCTGTTAGATATTCCAGTTCAGCACTTGAACTCTTAAGGTTTGCAGCTTCTGTCTTGCTTTTTTGTTTGACTGTGTGTTTATGTGCTTTGAGAGTTTCACTATTACTGATTCTCAGTTCAGTCCAGTCTCATTACTGCTGAACATGGTCACAGGCCTTGTCTGATTCCTTTGGTGTAACTGGAAGTAGGTTTGAGTGAGCCATTTGCATTGAGTAACAGAAGGAAGGTTGAAATCAGAAGATTCCCTCCAGTGTGGATAGTGATAGTTTGATTTGAACTGTGAAAGATTGGGACTTCCCAGGTGGCCCCTGGGAAAGGGTTAAAGTGGTAAAGCCCCCGCCTGACCTGGGTCAGGAAGATTCCCCTGGAGGAAGGCATGGCAACCTACTCCTCTGTTCCTGCTTGGAAAATCCCCATGGACAGAGGGGCCTGGCGGGCTGTAGTCCCAGAGTCACAAAGAATCAGACACGACTGAAGTGGCTTAGCAAGCACACACGAGAAAGATTGAAGTCATTTTGGTGGCCCAGACAGGACAACAGGAAGGGGGAGAAAAGTCTGTTAAGTTCCCCTCCCTACTCAGCGGTGTGAACGCTAGTCCCCTCTGGCTCTGGGAGGAACAGCGTCAGCAGTTGTGGTCTGCTGTTAGTGACACCAGTTACTTCATAGTTCACAATAGGACCCCAAGTATATGACAGGTAGAAATATTTGGGGGGATAGAATGGCAGCCTTTATGTCTGGGAGACATAGACATAGCAATAAGCCTTTGCTGCAGGCGACAGTCATATCACCTGCTGTCTGTTAGACTCTGGCCCCATCCTAAACCTGCTGAATGCCGGTCTGCCCTGTAACAAGACCCGGGGGATTTGTGTACATAAAGTGCTGCTTTAAGCTGTGTCCCCCACCTCGCCCTTGCCTCCTAGTAGCTCCCAAAGTCTAGTTTTCAACAGAATTATTTGGGAAGCTTCTTAAAGATTAATTCTCTGACCTAATAAAGCCTAGATATTTTTGTTAAGGCTGGGGAGTTTGGGAATCATCATTTTTAACAAAGCTCCTATTAGTTTGTTCTGATAGAGACGATGACCCCATTCTGAGAACCACTTTTTAGGGATACCCCCTTCTCCATAAAGTCCCAGCACTATGACTTCTAGAGTCAGTTGCAAAAAGGTTCAAGGGTGATACTATCCCTAAGAGCTTTGGATGATGATGGTAGTGTTCTCTCTGGCGCTGTCTGATGTGGGAGCCGCTAACCTGTGGTACTTAACACATGGCTAGTGAGACTGGGGGATTGAATTTCAGATTTCATTTCATTTTAATTAAATTTCAATCGTCACATGTAGCTAGTAGCTACTATACTAGACAGTGCAGTCTAGGGTAATATGAACATTCTGTGAAACACTCTGATCAGCCAGGCTATGCAGACAGTCCTGACTTTGATTTTCTAGTATTTAAAAGCACAGGAGGATGGAGGGAACTTGATTATCCTGTCTCGTCTCTGGTAAAATATGAGTGGACTCCAAACTGCTCCTGAAATCAGGGGCTTTTGCCACTATGTTATATATTTCTCTGGTCATCTCATTAGTGTCCTTGTGGGCATGTGGGAGTATCTAGCTCTGTCTGCTGGAAGATTGAAAGCTTCTGCTTCCACTTTGATGCTTTTGGCCTGGAAACTAACCTTTTCCTGTGGCAACCACATTTTCTAGAACAAATACAAAGCTGAAATCCTCAAAAAACTGGAGCATCAGAGGTTGATCGAGGCGGAAAGGAAGAGGATCGCCCAGATGCGCCAGCAGCAACTGGAGTCAGAGCAGTTTTCGATTTTTGAAGATCAGCTCAAGAAGCAGGAATTAGCCCGGAGTCAGGAATTAGCCCGGAGTCAGCTGCGAAGCCAGGAAACCCCGGCACTGTCAGAGCAGATCGATGGCAGTGCTTTCTCCTGCTTTTCCACACGCCAGAACAATTCCTTGCTGAATGTACTTGCAGATCAGTCTAATAAAAGTGATGCAACCAGTTGTGCTGGCCACTCACCTCCCGTCAGCAGGGCCTTAAAGCCAGCTGCGACCTTAAATGCTGTTCAGAGTAAGTGAGACATGCCCACAAGACATGGAATCACCTCTTTTTTGGTTTGTTTTTCATTTTTTAAAATTTGTTTGTTTTTAATTGGAGGATAATTGTTTTACAATATTGTGTTGGTTCTGCCATACATCAATGTATCAGCCATACATATGTCCCCCCTTCTTGAGCCCCCCTTTCCACCTCCCACCCCATCTCACCCCTCTTGGTTGTCACAGAGCACCAAATTTGAGCAGCAAATTTCCACTGGCTGTCTAATTTTATATATGGTAATGTATATGTTTCAGTGCTACTGTCTCAATTTGTCCCATCCTCTCCTTCCCCTCACTATGTCCACAAGTCTGTTCGCTATGGAACCGTATTTCTGTGACATCTGGGCAGGGTCTACTCATTTTATCATGAGCCGTGGTAGTTCCCCTGGTTGATGTGGTGTGAATGACTTTTGTTATCTGCCTTTTGCTATATGTAACCTTAACATTCAGGAAATGTGATTTGCCCCCTGACAGAGCAGAGACGGCATAATAAACACGATTATATTTGATCACGGTACAGATATTTTAGAAGAGAAAAATTCTAAGCATTTTTTTCATTCATGTATTTTAATCAAGAAACACATAGATCCTCCAAGATAAACACTTTACACTGGAGAAGAAAGAAGATGCTGGCAAACTTGTTTGTCCAGAACTTCGCTCAGTCGGTAAATGTAAATATTTAGCATTTCCCTGGCCCAGGAAGATCCGCACACATGGGTGGTTAACCTCCCCATGGATTAGGTGTCTCTGCCAAGAATTAGTGCTCCTTGGGACTCTGACATCAGTGCTGGCAGGTTTCCAAAACCAAGTGGGAAAATTTCCCAGCCAACGCTGTCAGATGGAGTTTGTATTTCTTTTTATTTGGAAAGACTTATGATAAGCAGTGGTGCTATAATTACTCTACTGCCAATTATTTCTGAAAACACGGTGCTATTACTTAATGATGACCAACTTCCATAAGATATAAGCAACACATGGCAAACATGAAAAAAGAATAACCTAAGGCTTATAGAATATGAGATGTATTGTCTGCAGCCTCTGTGCTTTGTGCCAAGTGAAAACAACACATGCATGTGAGCAGTTGATCTAAGACCCCAAGATGTAAAAGCGCTTGTACCTTCCCACTTACCTATAATCTATATGCAAAGGGTAATTCTACCTTCCTTCTGGTCATTGTTCACTTTTATAAGTTTTAAAATACAATGCAGGAAGGGAGCACCAGATAATTTCATTTTTAGAATTTATATTTACCTGTAGTCACTTGAGGGATGGGATGTAAGGTTTGTTTTTTTAGCTTTTTCTCCCTTTTCTGTTTCTTAGATTTAGTGGTTGAAGGACTGAGATGCGTCGTTTTATCAAGAGATCTTTGCCACAGATTTCTGCTGCTGGCAGAATCCAATACAGTGAGGGGAATAGAAACCTGTGGAATACTCTGTGGGAAGCTGGTATGGACTGTGTTTCATGTCTTCTCTGCACAGGATACTGTCAGTAGGACTGGGTTTCTTGTGATAAGTTGAGCAGAACAAAAACATCCTCAGTGTCATTATGAAATAACCTGTATATAGATTAATGTTATAAAAACCACTGTCATTAATGGAATTATCCTTCTAGAAAATGGATTGCAAAATCTCAGGGAGTCTATCAAGTTTGTTGTAAAGAACTAATCACACTGTAAATTAAGTCTTTGTTTAGATAAAGGGGAGTTTTCAGATTTCCAGAACTGTCTAGTTTTCTAAATCAGATTTCCCTTGCAATTGTTAGTTTGGCACGCATTCCTATAATTAACTCAACTTGCTTGTATCTGTGGCAGTGATAATCTTGCCACCCTTTTTCAGATATGTGAAGAATAAAGCTAGGGGGGTGTTGTTTTCTTTAAAGCAGTAGTTTCAGCAAACCGCAATCACATAGCACCGGTCATATTTAAGTTTGGGAGATTTTATCAGAAATAAGTGATGAAAGACAATGTCAGACTGGAAGGAGATAAAAGAGAGAAGATGCATTTAGTTTTATACTTCAAGAAACATATACTCCCTTTGGGGTATCAGTTTATATTTCTGAATCCAGGCACATTTTCATTCCTAAACATTTACTTGAGGACTGTTATTTAATGATATGCTTCATTCAACACACATTCTCCAACTGTATTCCAGTGTTGCGTCCTCACGGTTTCCTCCAGGGCAGAGGAAGCAGAGAAGATAAGCACAGAATAACCTGTCATTTCCTCCCCGCAGCTGCCTTCTTTGCCCTGCAGGGGGGCAGTATGCTATGGATGCGTCTTTCCCAAGACCACATGTTGTACTTAGTTTGATTGATTCTTTCGTTCTTCATTCACCCCTTCATCAAACAAATATTCACAGGCCCTGCCCTAGGTTTTGGCATTCAGAAGCCTGTAACAACCACAGTCTTGCCACGTGATACCTATATGATGCTTATAAAGAACCAGACAGATGACTAATTATAAATGGAGCTGGGTGCTCTCAGTGGAAGTGTAGGGTATTGTGGGAAAGTGTATGGGGGAAGGGCAAGAAGAACTTCCCTTGGGACTTCCCTGGTGGCCCAGTGGCTAAGACTCTGCACTCCCAATGCAGGGGGCCTGGGTTCGATCCCTGGAGAAGGACCTAGATCCCGCATGCAGCAACCAAGACCCAGTGCAGCCAAATTAAAACAAATAAATGATTTCAAAAAAAATTTTTTTTAAAAAAGAAGGGCTTCCCTTGAAAGGTGATGTTTAGATTACATATGTTTAGAATACATAAAGTTAGCCATGAAAGGAGGGGCTGGGGTGGAGGGAAGTGTTATAATCAAGGCCAGAGGAACATTGCCCAGTTTGCAGAAGCATCCTGAGAGCAGAGACAGGATGGTGCTGTCCAAGGAGGGACAGCTCCTCACTGAACAAGCGTCTCTTATCTGAGGATCCTATCACTACAGCCCTCTTCCTTTCAACTCTTTATCTTTTACCTAAGGGGATGAAAGAGGGAAAGGGGGTCACAGAGCATGAGATGTTTGGATGGCATCACCGACTCAATGGGCATGAGTTTGAGCAAACTGTGAGAGATAGTGAAGGATAGGAAGGCCTGGAGTGCCACAGTCCATGGGGTCGCAAAGAGCCGGACGTGATTTAGTGACTGAACAACAACAAAGGGATAAAAGATTTTTTTTTCCCGTTTATCTAATTGCCTATCCAAAACAGTGTCTTAATTGTGGAAAATCCCCTTGAATCCCTCCCTCCAATAGTAAAAGAAAGTCGTAAGTCTTCAGGTGAAATTAAATAATAAGAAAGACCATCAGCCTTCACAAACCATTAGAAATTGTCCTTCAATAAAACCACAAAATTATTTAATGACCATCTCCCCTTCCAGAGAAACCTGCTGCTATTTTATTCTGATTTTTCTATGGCAGTTCTAATGCAGCGTTTTACTTACTGTCTAAACTTCCAGAGACCAGCCCAAGATACTGATTCCTATTTATGACATATCTTTCTGTTGTGAAAATGGGTTTCAAGTGCCAAACAGTTGACTCTCAAAGTTTTGGTAAATGATCCATTTTCAAGTCTGGGCCTTTGTTTTTGAATTGTGATGTGGGTGGGAGGAGGATGATGTGAGTGGTGGGTACTTTCTAGTCTTATTAAAACATTACACTTCCTCCTCAGGCTTTTTATTTTTTTCTGTCAGGTGTTTATTATTCTCTTTGCTCTTTGTTTTTCAGACACATAATGAATTTACTATTACCCACTTAATAGTGCCAAAGCAGTCTGCGGGCCCAGACTATTGTGACGTGGAGAATGTGGAAGAATTATTCAGTGTTCAGGATCAACATGATCTCCTCACTCTGGGGTGGATCCATGTATGTTCGACCTTTTAGGTTTTAGGTTGTTGCTGGTTTGTGTGTGTGTGTGTGTAAGGCTTTTTTCCTCCTGGAGGAACTTCAGCTTAAATGAAATAATTTATTATTTTTAATTTTTCCAAGTGTAATAAATGTCATCATATTAAAGCATTTTCTTCAATGTGAGGCAGTGTCTAAATCTGTCAAATTTGGATTTGGAGAGGCCTATTATAAGTATGCTTTTTTTTCCTACCATTCCAAGTTAAAAGAGAAACTTTTGGAAGTCAGGTTGGCTTGTCTTGATGATTTTATGTAGTCTAATGGAGGCCTAGGTAGATTTTTATCTGTCTAATGTGATTACACAATTATTAATATTCCTTTTCCATTGGCTGTGGGTCTAAAGTAGATTAAGAAAATTTCTGAAAGTGTTTCTTTTAAACAATGTTTGTACTTGTCACATAGGGACCATATACTCCATTGTATAAATACCTCCCCTACAGGCCACAGATATTTGTGCCGTTGCATATATAGCCACGGAGTGGGACCAAAACTTTGTGTTCCAACATTTACCAAGCCACCATAGAATAGGACAGAGCTTATAAATCAAAAGACATGAGATTAAATATCAACTCTGCTAAGAATTCGCTGTAGGAATGTTGGCAAGTGATTTAAACAATCTCAGCATCAGCTTTTCTTCCATAAAATAGGGGTATATTAATGGACGTCATATGTCAGTGAATTTCTCAACACATTTTTTTCTAGGGACCCAGAATATTGAAGCGATTGCTATTGGTGATGATACAGTACTTTTGCTATCCATGGTTTCCCTATTTGGTGAACATTTTTCCATCCAGTCTCACACTGGGCCTGGGGTAGGAACAAGTCGTCTCACCAAAGACTGAGAAGGAGCCAGCTTTTATTTTGCTTGCTTTATAGAGAAGTATTTAGTCGTGGAAAGACACATATCCACGTCTACACACACACCTCAACATACACATACATACAGACAGTCACCAAGCTTCCGGTGTTCTATAATTCAGGAGAGCAGAGGAGACTGCAGTCCTGTCATCACATGGAAATTACTGTGTGCCCTTGGTCAGGACTCCTAGCCTCCTGTTTCCAGGTTCCCTCATTGATCCACTGGGGCTACTGACTGCCTTATCTCATGCCTTCACTAAAGACTTGGGATTTAGGACTTCCCTGGTAGCACAGGGGATAAAATTCGCCTGCCAGTGAAGGGGACCTGGGTTTGATCCCTGGTCTGGGAAGATCCCACATGCTATCAAGTAACTGAGCCTGTGCAGCACAGCTGCTGAGTCTAAGCTCCAGATCCCGTGAACTGCGACTGCTGAGCCTGAGCCCCGCAACTGCTGAATCCCTCAGGCCTGGAGCCCGTGTTCCACAAAAAGAGAAGCCACCACAATGAGAAGCCTAGTGAATGAAAGCCCGCGTGCAGCAAGGAAGACCCACTGCAGCCAAAAAAAAAAAAAAGATTTGGGTTTAAAAGTTAAGATCATTTCTGTTCTTCAGTTGATCTAGGTCTTTGCAGAGCAAGAGTTATTTTTCCCTTGCACAACATGTATCTCTCTGTAAATAGATATCAGTGGATTTACTTTCATTCTGTTAAATAGGAGTTTTTAAATCTCGCATTTCTTCAAAAGATCATAGTTATATGCAAAGACATGAAGTGATTTGTATGGGTCTGTGCCCTTGAGTTAATAATAACAGTATTAAAATAACTATAATGGCAATAACAACAATCATAACAGCTAATGATTTTGATACCTTTCTTTGTACTGGGCACTGTTCTATGAATTTTACATTGGTTGTCTCATTTAATTTTCATAGTAATCCCATGAAGAAAATCATTATTATCGTTATTTTACAACTGATGATATAGGTACGAAGATGTTAAAGAATTTTCGCAGTGTCATACAACTAGTAAGTGAGGAAGCCAGGACCCAGCATGAATACCACCTTGGATTCATGATTTAAGTGGTCACATTCCTTTTTGAATGTGGTTGGAATTTATTGTGAATTTAAAAATCATTATGAATGCATGCAATTTTCGTAGTCAAATATAGACTTCTGATTTGCCTCTCATAAACATTTCCATATATAGCCAAAACCCAGAAGATAGTTCTTTTAATTTATAATCTCCCCTTTCTTATCATCATGCAAGATGAGTGCCAAACATCTTCAACAGCTCCAAGAATTCCTTTCTCTTATTGTAGGGGGCAGAGATCCATGAAAGGACACCAGCATAGTGGGATATATTTAGCAAGAATTTTCCTTCTGTGTCCACAGTTTCATATCTTAAGTATCTTGCAGTCGAGGTTCTATTCCCTTGCAGGCAAGTTACTTACAGGAGCCTCAGAATCTTTATAGATAAAACTGAGATGTTAATAGTAAGTATCTCCCAGATTAGTTGCAATGATTAAATGAGGATCTATTTAAAGCCTCTGGCAAATCTCCAGTTTTATCTTTCCCAATAAGCAGAAAGTATATAAACACTCCCGAGAGTCTCTTTTCAAAGTCATAGTTATTCCATAGATGTATGAAGGGAAGGATTATGTCAGTAAGACATTTTTCAAAATCCCTATTTGATTCATGGTGGTAAAAAAGAAAGAGCAAATAGCTAGAGTTTTTTCTTGGAATGGGCTCTGGTTTTGGCTGAGACTTCTCTGTTGCTTGTTCAATAAGATTGTCTTCTTTTCTTTTTATAGACACATCCAACCCAAACTGCGTTCTTATCCAGTGTTGATCTCCACACTCACTGTTCCTATCAGCTCATGTTGCCAGAGGCCATTGCCATCGTCTGTTCACCAAAGCATAAAGAGTAAGTGTAACTTGAGAGCGTTTAAGTCAGGTTTCATCTGGGGCTGCTGGGTGTGTCCACACACCAGGTTGAAGCCCTGGGATAAGCAGGTACACCATGCCCTTAGGGAAAAGAGATTGGTTCCTGCTGGGTTCCAAACATGTGTAGCTCTGCAGTCTTTTGCTTTCTAAGATCCTTTCCATGGTAGAATTTCCATGGAATTCTTTCTTTAGTTAATGTGACCTTGAAATGGATAAACCAGATGTTGTTTCAGTTTGCCGTTTGGGATCTTAGTTCTGTTGTATGATTTCTTTTGTGAGAAGATGTCCAGCTCAGGGAATTCCCTCGTGGTCCAGTGGTTAGGACTCCACACTTCCGTTCATGGGGGCATGAGTTCGATCCCTGGTCAGGGAACTAAGATCCTCTTGCCACACAGAGTGGTCAATAAAAAAAGAAAGAAAGAAAATTTCCAGATTTAGCTTAATTATCTCCAAAATCTTCTTAAGTCTTGGGGACAATGATTATTGCAACACAGTTATGAGCAGAGGAGTCAGCCGTTGGAATCCCAGCTTGATTAGCAACCACTGTGAGCCTCAGTCTTGTCAGATCCCTGATACCTGCCCATCACAGACTAATGTGAAGGTGAACCTAGATGCTGTGGCTGTATAAATATTAGTTATACTTTAGAAATACTGCAGATTCAGTTCCAGACCACCACGATAAAGCAACTTATGCAAGTCACATGAATGTTTTGGTTTCCCAGTGCACATAAAACTTTGGTTCACACTGTAGTCTATTAAATGTGCAATAGCATTATGTCTAAAAAACTGTACATACCTTAAATTAAAAAAAACCATATTGCTCAGAAATGCTATCATCTGAGTCTTCACCAAGTCAGAGAAAGATCACTGAGCATGCTTTTCCATAACAAATACAGTCATGAAAAAAATTTGAAGTCTTGTGAGAATTACCAAAATGTGACAGAGAGATTTGAAGTGAGCAGATGCTGTTGGGAAAATGCCTCCAGTAGACTTGCTTAATGAGAAGTCACAAATCCTTCAGTTTGTAAAAAACGCAATATCATTAAAGGGCTGTAAGTGAGGTGCAATAAAATGAGCATGCTGGTCACTTCATAGTAGAAATATCCGTCACTTGTCGTTTCTTCCCTCGGGGTCTTTCTCGGCTTTTCCTCTGAGGTCTCCCACTGCCCCGTTACCGTCCTTCCGGTGCTCGGCATTAGCACTGGTCTCTCCAGCCTTCCTCTAGGCCGCCAGCACAGTATTGATCTGAAAAAAAAAACTGTAAAGTTTATAGTTTGTAGTTTCTTTCTCCATTCCATTTGAGGAATATGTATGCATGTGCCATTCAAATAAAACGCCTGCAAAGCCCTTAATTTCTGTACCTTTTTTCCCTAAAATTTAGCACCGGCATCTTCAGGCTCACTGACGCTGGCATGCTTGAGGTTTCTGCTTGTAAAAAGAAGGGCTTTCATCCACACACCAAGGACCCCAGGCTGTTCAGTGTGAGTAGATAGACAATGTCGATTATTTTCTGTACACGGTATTTATTTTTCACCCCTTCCTTTTTTAAAAAATTGAAATATAGCTGATGTGGTATGTTAGTTTCAGTTGTACAATATAGTAACATTTTCATACTTTATGAAATGATCACCAGGGTAAGTCTAGTACTAAGTTATTACAATATTATTGACCATATTCCTTATGCTGTATATTACACCCCTGTGGCGTAAAAAGATGTGGTGTTGTATATGTACACACACACACACACACACACAAACACAGTGAAATATTATTCAGTCATAAAAAATAAAATCTTGTCATTTGTAACAACATGGATGAATCTATAGGGTATTATGCTAAGTGAAATAAGTCATACAGAGAAAGACAAATACCGTATGATTTCACTTATATGTGGAATCTGAAAAACGGAAATAAAACAGAGTAACAGATACAGAGAACAAATGGGTGGTTGACAGAGGGTAGGGGGTTTGCAGGGTGAAATAGATGAAGATTAAAAGGTATAAATCTCGTTATAAAACAAATAAGCCTCTGTTTTTTAAGAGGGAAATAGTAGCAATATGATAAAAGATAAAACCCTTTATTGCTTAGTTTAGAATTTTCTTATCTCAAAAACTTAATCAAAACCTTTGTATTTCCTTCTGATGTCTTGTCATTATTATTTTATTTACAAAAAAGAGTATTTCTGTAGCAGAGTTGATTACATATAAAGTTTCCTTTCCATCACTGTATATATGTGTGTCTATATATATTTAAACAATTATAGTTTTCTTTGGAGTCCCCAAAAGCAAGCAATTATTAAAGAAAATGAGATTAAACGTGTCTTGAATTATTTCTGCTTGACACAACCATATTAGTTTTTCAGAACAGTTCAGTGAAAACTGTAATCCTGTTTTTTGATAAGCTTCGTATAACTCCAGAGTAACATTATCTGAACACATCTTTTTCTGTTTGCTTAGCCGTTCCCTGTCTGAGACATCAGAGAAACATGATTTTGAAGTTAGGATTTATTTAACATGAAAACTACTTGGCACCTTCTGTAAATATTTCCTTACTGTTGAAAATGAGTATATATGATTATGTTTGTTCTGAGTGGAAATATTTTTCAAAATTAGGAACATTTTTAAATCAGGAAATTCATGCTCCTCCTCTAGAGAGAATCATGTTAAACATTATGAACTAAAGCCGTTCTTTCTTTCCTAGGTATGCAGACATGTGTTGGTGAAAGACATAAAGATAATTGTGCTGGATCTGAGGTGATAATGCTCAGAATATTAGCACCCTCCATGCCAGACACATCCATGGACCCGTGGTTGCCAGATTTTCTTAAGATGTTTCCAGAAATGACTGATATTTTATATTTATACATTTTAGATCAGAGAGTTTGATATTTATTACTCTTGCACATTTTGACGCTTTATTTTTGGGTTGCTTTGTCTTAAAAGAGGTTACAGTGGAGTTGTCAGTACCTATTAATGTGCCTGAATACTATGACCACATAATAAATTGTGCTGCAAACAACATGTCTGGTTTTAAACTTATTTTTTGGATGTATAGTTGATGTATAGTATTATATAAGTTTCAGGTGTACAACATAGTGATTCATAGTTTTTAAAAGTTATACTGTCTGGTATTTTGAGAGATCTCTGCATGAGTTTTCAGAGCTTCAGATATTTTGCTATTTTTTTTTCCCCTGTAAAATGCAGTTCCACACAAGAAATTCTGAGTACCAGGTGATCTCTAAGACAGGCCATCTGTTTCTGCAACTTCTCCCTGTGGGTGGTCAAGACGAGTGTGAGAAGGAATACAGCTGCAGACAGCTGAGTCCATCCTGTGATTTTCAGGGCCAGCGAATCCTGGCTCAGAGTCTGCAGTCAATCTTAGTGTGGGAGACCAGAGTCTGAGCTACTATCCAGGGGTCAGGTGTCAGAGGGCCTGAGATAACCTGTGATTCATGAACTTGATTTAGAGGACTAAGAGCAGAGACACTTGAGAGAGGAATAAAAAAAGGCTCAGATGGAAGTGTAAGTGACAGTGGGGTGAAAGTCAGTGGGGTGACAGGGAGAAGAAATGAGGCATAGGAAATCCTGATAATTCTCAAACAAAAGGAAGAAATAAAATCATTTGTAAAGAACATTTGTAATTAAAAGTGTCTATATAAACCAAGGCACAGGGAATAGGAAGAAAAATATGTTTAAACTGAGTAGAGTATCACGAATACAATAGGCTTAGAATGGGATTTGTGACTGGTATCTCGATAATAAAAGTGTTTACCTGGATTGAAAGATAATGGATTAATAGAAGGAAAGAGGGACTGATGGAGTGTGTTGACAAGTTGAATTGGTAGGAAAACCCTAACAGTGGAAACATTATGAAGAAAATTTAGCCCAAAAGGAAGGGAGAAGGAAGGAAGTCAAGCTAACCTAATCTAATCTCTCTTTTCCAAGTCTTGCCTGTCAACCACAGCTTTCCCAAATTTTACCTTCCTCCTGGCATTGTATCCTAAATGCTCTTGTCTGCATGTACAAGCATCCACTTTTTAGTGCCAGGATTTCTGTAATCCTTGGAGGAATCCTCCCTACACTCTGTGCTTGGATGAAATAACATCCCTCCTCCTTTTGTCTGCTCCCTAATACAGGTATCATGGCAGCCAGCTTCTAATCCGGTTCTCATTCACTGTGGGCAGCTCAGGGGGTTGTTTCTGCCTATGACAACTTGTAGGCTTGGAAAGTTCAGTTTCCAGACGCCAGAAGCAGATCTTTGCCTGCTCAAGGCACCAAGACTTGAGTCTATAGTCTCTGTCAGCTAGGGGCAAATTACCGCTGTGAACCTGCTCCACGAACAACCCACTTTCCCCTGCGTGATGCTGTCCTCAGCATCCTAGAATTTAAGGACAGTGTGATCCTGATGTACTTGATCACAGGAAAAGATTATATAACTTATTCAAGTAAAAATAACTCTTAGGACTAGGCAGAATTGAGAAATGAATGATATCCTCAGAGTAGAAACCAAAGACAGAGTAATAGATCACGAGGCTGTGAGATGAGAAACATCTGATGAATAAGCGATCGCCATGAAATGGTGCCTAGAGATAGAAAGGACTCAACTGAAAGCCCAGAACTTTTAGCTTTTTAGCTTTCTGGAGAGAATAGAAAGAGCTACTATGACCATGTGGAGCCAAGTATATCCCTTCTGAATAGCAAATTAGACAACTCATTTTTCATTAAAAAGATTATGTCTCCTAAAGGAGTGGGGCATTCTTGGCATTTTTATTCCCTTGCAAGGAGACGTGAAATATCAGGCTTGAAACGAATTTTGAAAAGTTGCCCTTCAAGGGTGTGTGGTTTTCTTTATTGCTGGATGCAAACCCAACTAGCCAGATTTGCTGGGAGAACCTCGTCCCAGAGCTGAAGGCAGCAACCCTGTGGCTTACCCTGCCTGGAAGAGTCTCTGTCTGAAAGAGGAGTCATCAGACATGTGGCCGCACCCCTGAGGGCTGGGCTGACTGAAGCAGGACCTACGTGAGTCACCCTGGAGTTTCTCCTGAGTGTGAGTGTGAGCCTGTGTGGGTGGGTGTGACCGTAGATGTTCCCTGAAAGTGCTTCCTCTTGGCAGAGCTCGTTCCCAGCAGGCGGTGCAACTCACAATTTTGAAAATTAATCCATTCCAGAACCGCATTTGCCACCTCCTTGCATCACTGACTCGATGGACATGAGTTTGAGTAAACTCTGGGAATTTGTGATGGACAGGGAGGCCTGGCGTGCTGCGATTCATAGGCTCGCAAAGAGTCGGACGCAACTGAGCGACTGAACTGAACTCAACTGAACCTTCAAAGGAGAAGATAGTTCTTTTCTATCAAAGGCAAAGATAGTTCATTTCTTTTCAGATTGGTGCTTCTGTAGAAAAAAGAACCAGTTACATCTTTTATTGGAGTATAGTTGATTTACAACATTGTGTTGGTTTCTGTTGTAAAGTGTATCAGTTGTACTATTATATTAACACATAAACATGTAGCCACTGGATTTTAGCTTCTTTTCCCATATAGGTCATTTCAGAATATTGAGAATTTTCTTCAGTGTTTAGTGCTACTGTTTGTATTCAGCGCCTGGCACCTGGTATGTACTTGTTATGGGCTTAGTTGTGTCCCCCTAGAAATTGTATGTTGGAGTCATAAACCCCCAATACTTTAGAATGTGACTGTATTTGGAGATAGAACCTTCAGAGAGGTTAAGTAAGTTAAATTTTGGCCACTAGAGGGGACCCTAATCCAATGTGACTATTTGGAAGTTAAGTATTGTCTATAGTCAACGCATGTTCTATAGTCAACATGTATGTGTGTGTGTGTGTGTGTGTGTCCACGCACACACACTTGGTTGCTCAGTGGGGTCCACCTCTCTGAGACCATAGCCTGCCAGGCTTCTCTGTCCCTGGAATTTCCCAGGCAAGTATACTGGAGTGAGTAGCCTTTTCCTGCTCCAGGGAATCTTCCTGACCCAGGGATCAAACCTGGGTCCCCTTCTTTTTAGGCAGATTCTTTACCCTCTCAACCATCAACTACTGCTGCTGCTAAGTCGCTTCAGTCATATCCGACTCTGTGCAACCCCATAGACGGCAGCCCACCAGGCTCCCCCATCCCTGGGATTCTCCAGGCAAGAACACTGGAGTGGGTTGCCATTTCCTTCTCCAATGCATGAAAGTGAAAGTGAAGTCGCTCAGTCATGTCCGACTCTTAGCGACCCCACGGACTGCAGCCCACCAGGCTCCTCCGTCCATGGGATTTTTCAGGCAAGAGTACTGGAGTGGGTTGCCATTGATCCTCCAGAGAAGCCCATAATTAAGTTAAAATTTGGCCACTAGAGGGGGCTTCCCTGGTGCCTCAGCTGGCTAAAAAAAAAAAAAAAAATGCCTGCAAAGCAGGAGACCTGGGTTTGATCCCTGGGGTGGGAAGATCCCCTGGGGAAGGGCCTGGCAGTATTCCTGCCTGGAGAATCCCCACGGACAGTGGAGCCTGGCGGGTTACAGTCCATGGAGTTACAAAGAGTCAGACACAGCTGAGTGGCTAAGCGCAGCACACAGCCCTAATCCAGTGTGGCTGGGTCCTTATAAAAGAAGAGCTCAGGACACAGACACAGAGGGAAGACCCTGTGAAGACAAGGAGGAGATGGCCGTCTGCAGGCAGAGAGGCCTCAGAAGAAGCCAAATCCACCACCAACTTGATGTCCAACTTCCAGCCTCCGGAAATGTGAGAAAATAAATTTCTGTTGTTTAAATCAAGCCACCGAGTCCTGATATTTTGTTATGGCCACCCTAGCAAATCAACACGGTACTCCAAAAATATTTACTGAAGTTGTTTTTTTTCCCCTCGGGGAATAGAAATGACTTTCTTTGTTGTCATGCAAAAATCATCCTCTTTTCCACAGACCTTTTCAGTTATAGAGGAGAAAAGCAGGATGCCTATGGATTATTCTCAGCTGCTGCTGCTGCTGCTAAGTCGCTTCAATCGTGTCCAACTCTGTGCGACCCCATAGACGGCAGCCCACCAGGCTCCCCCATCCCTGGGATTCTCCAGGCAAGAACACTGGAGTGGGTTGCCATTGCCTTCTCCAATGCATGAAAGTGAAAAGTGAAAGTGAAGCTGCTCACTCGTGTCTGACTCCCAGCGACCCCATGGACTGCAGCCCACCAGGCTCCTCCATTCATGGGATTTTCCAGGCAAGAGTACTGGAGTGGGGTGCCGTTGCCTTCTCTGCTACTGAAGTTATTTCTGGTTTCTTTTTAGTAAAATTTTGTTGTGGGGAAAATGGCATTGTATTTGCTATAAAATGTCAGTTATGGCCACACCCTAGAATTGGCTCAGTATTCTCCCCAATTCATCCCTTGCTGCAGCCACTTGGTCATGCTGGCAACTGCCTTGTCACAATGCTTGGATTTAAACTGAAGTTTCTGTTGCAATAGCAACTACAGTTGTCCAGAATGTGGAAAGCAGATGTTTCTATTCCAGCATGTCTTGCAGAATTTCCTAGCAAGCAAATGTCTTCTGTGAAAAGGATGCTTGAGAAAGGTCATGTCTTTGGCAAAGATAAAAGAAGAAAGGTAAACTTTTAACCGCTTATTCTTGGAAGGCTTTAGCTTGTGACTTATTGTGAAGACAACCATGTGATTCTTGGTTAAGATATGATAAGACAACCAAAGAACTCTTCTGTTTTTTGTTTTTTTAAGAAACTTGTTTCCTTTTTTAGTATCTTGGCTCTTCACCAGGCAAGAGTGTATTTTTCTTGGGGGCAGTTGACAAAAACAGTAGTTTAGTTGGGTTTGGGAAATGCAGAGGATGAGAGAAAGAAAAACCAGGAAAATAGAGGAGGACCCTGGGGGAGAGAGGGTAGAATTAGAATACTGGAGACTGACTTTTCTTAATTAGTTTGAAGTGAATGTCTTGGGCATTATCTAGACCAAAAGATATTCTAAAACCAAATGAAGAGAATTAGTTTAGTTTTGTCTTGTCTCACTTCTATCAAGGAGGATTAACTATTCATTTGCATCAAGTTAACAAGAGTTGATACAAAAAACTAGTTTACTCAAATTAGTCATTGAATGCGTGTGTTCCAGATGTATCAGTGTAATGGGTAGTGAATCTGTATTCTTGAATCTGAAGAGAATATTTAAAATTTCTCTCCAGTTTTTCAAGAAAGAAAGCATTTATAGGTTGTGCAAAAGATAAACTTCATTATGTTTCCTCCTAATAGCTAATGCAAAAGGAAAACAAACAACTGGAAGACATTTACTCTGTTCTTGACTTTAGGCAAGGGTTCTTTACCTATAAAAATGAAGTGTCTGAATTTACTGATTTTTCAGGTTTCTTTCAGCAATAAAACTTAACACTTGTCACTGTTTCCCCCCCCCCCCCAGGGCAATATATTATATTTTCTTTTTTATTCAAAAGAAATTTATTGAGGTGAAATCCACAAAACACAAAATTAACCATTTTAAAGTGAACAAGTCTGTCACAGTACATTCACAGAGTTGTACAACCATCATCTCTGTCTAGTTCCAAAACATTTCCATCTCTGCAAAGTGAAACTCCTCACCCATTAAGCCATTTATCCCCATGCCCCTCCCCCAACCTCTGGCAATCACCAATCTGCATTCTGATTCTATGGATTTATATATTGTAGAGATTTCACATAACTGACATCATACAATATGTGAACTTTGGTGCCTGGCTTCTTTCCCTTAGTGTAACATTTTAAAGGTTCGTTCATGTTGTAACGTATCAATACATTCCTTCTCATTCCTATTCATTCATCCATCTGTGGACGTGTGGGTTGTTTCTACCTTTTGGCTGTTGTACCAGGGTATCAGGGGCTGCTACGAGCCTGTGTGTGTTTGTACTTGTTTCAGTGTATGTTTTCAATTCTTTTGGGTACATATTTAGTGGTAGAATTGCAGGGTCACGTAATTCTATGCTTACCTTTTCCATAGCAGCTAAAACATTTTATATTCCCACCAACAATGTTCAAGGATTCCAATTTCTTCACCTTGCCAACACCTAATTTTTTATTATTATAGCCATCCTAGTAGGTGTGATGTGGTATCTCACTGTAGTTTTGACAGAGCAATAACACTATTAATTCTAAGTCAACTTAATAATAAAAGAAGAAGTGGTGAAGGCATCTGAATTGTCTAGAATCCACTCTTATTACACTCTTATTGTTGTGGGTGACTGGTCCTGGGCCCTTACCAAGTTCACTAGAACTAAGTTCAGAAGCAGATTTTTATTTTATCAAGGATGGTCAACTCTGGACTGCATAGGATTAGAAATGCAGAAGGGTAAACAACCAACCAGAGTCACTGTTACTACAGTGCTCTAAAATACTACTTTTGCTTTTCATCCAGTGCATTGGTTTATACATTCACAGGCTTCCCTGGTGGCTCAGTTGGTAAAGAGTCTGCCTGCAATGCGGGAGACCTGGGTTCAATCCCTGTGTCGGGAAGATTTCCTGGAGAAATAAATGGCAACCCACTCCAGTGTTCCAGCCTGGAGAATTCCATGGACAGAGGAGCCTGGCGGGCTACAGTCCAGGGGGTCATAAAGAGCAGGACACAACTGAGTGACTAACACTTTCACTTTCACATACATTCACAAAGGAGAAGATTACATCAGAGCATCCATCTGAAATCATAACTTCTTCCGCTTTTAAGAATGAGGGCTGGTTGAAAATTTGGTGATTCACCTGCTTAATGTATTTTGGTTTGAGTGGGTGAAGCCACTTCATAAAGGAAGGTTGAAGTAAGTGATTTTAGGCCATTTCTTATGGTGTTTTGTTGTAGCAGATGCAAAATTGAAAGCAGTGGTCGAGCGGGGTGGAGAGAAGTGATTCAATGAAAGGACCAAGGAATAAGGTTCAAAACTGCATGTGGAGGAAAAGAAATAGAATATGAAATGTGAAAAGGACATCTTTTGGTGTGACTGCAATGGTTTTTTACAGCGTGACTCAACGATTCTGTGGACATGAGTTTGAGCAAATCCTGTGAGATAGTGAAGGACAGGGAAGCCTGGCGTGCTGCGTCCACAGGCTCACAAAGAGTCAGATACGACCAAGTGACTAAACAACAACAATGCTTTTTCTCCAACGATGGAGAACCTGCGTAAGGACCCCTGAGTGTTAGGCCACTGAAAACTGTCTTTAACTACCCTACAGAGGAGCCTGTTTCAATACGTTTTCCTTGAAGACAACATGTTACAAGAACAAGCAGGTAAGTGGTAGTCATTTCTATTCCCTCTGTCTCATGAAGTTACCAAAGAAGAACGGCCTGGAATAGCTAAAGTCATCAGGAACAAATTAGAGTGAGGTGATGGTATTAGTGTGTTCATTTCCCAGATACATTTCTGAAATTGAAATGAATTGAATTAACCTGTAAGAGGAAATGCTCAGGAATGGGAAATAAATCACAGATACCAAAGCTCTCACTTCAACCTTGCCTTAATTGCTTGTAATCAGTATCTAATTTCAAGACAGACATTTCATAGAGAAAATATTATGAACTTTACTTTGGAAAATTGTACTCCCTGGTAGCTCAGATGGTAAAGAATCTGCCTGCAGTTCAGTCCCTGGGTTGGGAAGATGTCCTAGCGGAGGGCATGGCAACCCACTCCAGTATTCTTGCCTGAAGAATCCCCATGGACAGAGGAGCCTGGCGGGCCACAGTCCATGGCGTGGCAAAGAGTCGGACACGACTGGTGACTAAGCACACAGCATGTGCTTCTAAAGTCTGTATGTAGGTTCAGTTCTTTGCCTTCTCTTCTCTACATACGCAGCATCCTCTCCCGTCTCTTGCCTGTGCCTGGAACATTCTCTGTACACTCGACTTCCTCTTGTCCAGCCTCAACCCTCTCATCCTCCCTCCTTTTATTCTAGTTAACTCTTGCTGTTTAAGCCTCTGCTGAAGCCCTACCTCCTGAAGTTATAAGAGCTTCAGGAAGCCTTCCTGAAGTCATAAGATCCCATACCCCATGTGTTTCCACCTTTGTGATCCTCACGATGCACCTTCGCTACTTGCTTCATGTCCATTTCCTTCATAGATTGTAAGCTCCATCCAGGCAGAAACTTGCTCTTTGTATCTCTAGCATGTGCCCTTTGAACACTACCTGAATAGACTTGGCTCTCCTAGGAATGAAACAACCATCTGGTTTTCATATTCTGATGCAGAAGAACCATCTCCCAAGCTTTCCCATCCCCTTTTCTCTCTCTCCTTTTTTGTCCTATCTTTGTGAATAAGCTTAGTTGCAGATAGAGAGTGTTAGCCCAGACAGCCCCCTCCATTACAGTAATCACAACTTCTCTTCCAGAATGTTCTTTGTTTGAAATCCTGCTAAAAAACACTCAAGCTCAGCCTGACTACACAAACGATGCTTCAGAAATAACAGAATTATTTGTTTTTCAAAAATAATGTTTTCTCTTGCTCATATGCTCACAGCAGAGCTTGCATGATGTGAGTAAATGTTACTAAAAATCCAGGTCCTCCCCAAGGGCTATATAAGCCTGTTGTGGGACAATCTGTGGTCACGGAAGGAAGGTTAGAGTTTGGGGAGAGAAGAGGACTCAGGAGGCAGCCGAGCCTGTCTGTTGTTCGGTTTCCCTCCTCTGGAGATTCATGTGAGGCTCAACAAGGGACTCTCACCTGTCCAGCCCTTCACGTCATTAGCATCTGCGGAATCAAAGGGAGGAATTACCGATCTACGACTGGAAGAAGGGGCTTAGGCACTACCTCGGGGTGCTCATATAGAAAGAACATTTCACTAATGCACATTCAGCGGGTGGTTCTGGTTTTCCTGATTTTTACCTCTGGCCACGCCAGTTTCTAGATACTTTGTTCTAGACGCCCTTGCCTTTAACAGAGAGCTTGCGCCCTCTGGTGGTGAATATGAAGTACAACAGTACAGTCAACTTGGCTCACTTTACCCGAACCCCGCAGGGACTATGAAATGGTTGGTGATTTTTGTCTCAATTATGACTGTGATCTGTTTCCAAATATCTGTATATTAATCGTTAAGTTCCAATTTGGTGGGTATGAAGTGCCTTGCCTGGTAAGCATAAATTTACAACTGAAATATTTCAATCCTAGCATTTTACAGCGGTTCTCAAGTTTTGATGCGCGAAAGAATCACCAGGGAAATCTGATTAAAGCTCAAGTTCCCAACCACAGTTCCAGACATCCTTGTTCTGCAGGCTTTGGGTTTCCCAGAAATCGGCCCATTTAAAATGAGCCCTCGGTGGCTTCTCTGGTGGCTCAGTGGTAAAGAATCTGTCTGCCAATTTCACAGTCAGGGTTGGCACAAGAGAAGCCACTGCAATGAGAAGCCTGCTTGCTTTAATTAGAGAAAAGCCCATGCAGCAACGAAGACCCAGGACAGCCAAAAATAAACACATAATTAATTATCTTTTAAAAGATGCGCCTCCGATGAGGTTGACCTGTGTGAACTGTTCTTTGAGAAATGCTGGCCTAAATACTAAGAGTATAGATTTGGAACCAAACCCAAGTCCCATCTCTGCCAGTAGTATGACATTGGATTGTTCCATCCATAAGAAGACAGTGAGAATATCTACTCCATAGATCTGTTGCAGGATAAAATGAGATCCTGATACAAAGGGCTTGGCAGGATCTGGTCATGACAGGGACCCAGCACATGCCAGCTCTTATTATTTGTAGTACTGATTTAATTAGGTCAAGCTATAGGGCAGAGAAGACCAGGAGATTTTCTGGATCAAAAAGGCATTCAGTCTTTGGCTCTGAGTTCTCTGTAGTGAGATGCTGCCATGGATGGAGACCCACTCCCTCATTCCCAAAGACAATGAGTGGCAGCTGTCCTCAGGAGGATAAGCGACACTGAACTGGGGACCTTGGAGGATGTAAAGCAGCCTGGGAAGAAAAGCGCTTTGAAACAAAATGCTTAAGGGCAGGAAAATACTTTTATATGTCTTTGTACCTCTTGGGCCAGATGGGTAAAAGAGAACTTGGCAGCTCTCCTATATAATTTCATATTAAGGGAACACCTGCTGTTTTTCTCTCTATAAAATGTTTAGGATTAACACACACACACTGCTACATATAAAATGGATAACCAACAAGGACCTACTGTGTAGTACAGGGAACTATACTCAATATTTTGTAATAACCTATAAGGGAAAAGAATCTGAAAAAGAATAGATACATTTGTGTGCATAATAGAATCACTTTGATGTATACCTGAAACTAACACATTGTAAGTCAACTATACTTCAATAAAAAATTAACGTCAAAATAAAATAAAATGGACATGATAATATTTTCCCCGAAGAGTTCTGAAGAACAAATGAGTGGAGATATGTGTAAACCCCTTAGTGTGATGATTGACACCGGTAGTACTTGCAAAGTATGGTTATTTTTCCCATCCCTTCCAGCCTGAATGTATCTGTAGCATCATTTTCAGAGACAGGTATTGATCAGGAGAAGGGAAACAGATGCTTTAGATGGGTAGTGAGATTTTAGCAGTGTTTCTTTCTGTTTTTTAAAAATCTGTATTTCCCCTGGTAAACTTAAAAGTCACACTTTTTAAAATATATTTACACTAAATATAGTCACACTATTTAAAATATATCTAAGTTTAATATTTCATATATAAAAAGTCATATATATGTATAATATATATGTATGTGTACACAGGCTATCAGTCCAGCGGTTATAGAGAGCAAAGTTATTTAATGACTCAGCAGGTTTCGAAGTCAGTATGCACTATCCTATTGATACACTTTAATCTATGTTTATGTTTATCTCCTGTGTATCTTCAAATTTTCCCCAGGTACAGCGCTTCCCAACTTAATGTAATTGCAGTTTTTCCTGGGAAACTTACACACCCTGGTTGTCGCGTCCCCAGATGCACCACTAGAGGGAGCCACTCCATAACAGGTGAGGTCCGGCTAACAAAAACCACGTGATCAGCCTGATGCTGATCCGAAGCCAAGGCTACAGATTATAGGTAACATATCTCAGATTTATTAAAAAACACATAGGTAACGAGTCAGAGCTTGGACTAGGAATGCTTTGGAAAAGAATTGAAGGCATTATTCCACAGAACATTCACAGTGTGTATAGAGACAGACAGAGAGCGGGGTTGTGTCTTAGAAACATTTGCGGTGGACGATGGATGGCCCGGCCTCATCGTACTCCTGTTTGCTGATCCACATCTGCTGGAAGGTGGACAGGGAGGCCAGGATGGAGCCACCAATCCAGACAGAGTATTTGCGCTCGGGAGGGGCGATGATCTGTTGGTCAGGATGAGAAAGGGCCATTAGTGCACTAGAAGGGAAATTGGGGATTCCAGCATGGTCATGATTTGTGTCCCTGGCTGAACTTTCATGGGACAGTCTTGGCTGTTAGATGCTGAAATTGAACCCTAACCCATGGGATGTGAATAGCTGTGGATTTAGAGATTCCTCAATGAGCACCTTTGGTTTCCCGGCTTCCTTTTATACCAGGGGTCACTAACCCTCGGGATCTAATGCCTGACGATCTGAGGTGGAGCTAATGTAATAACAGCAGAAATAAAGCACATAATAAATGAAATGCACTCGAGTCATCCCGAAACCATCCCCTAACCCCCAGTCCGTGGAAAAAATTGTCTTCGATGAAACTGGTCCCTGATGCCAAAAAGGTTGGGGACTGCTGCTAAACTATCTACTCGGAAACTTCTGACACTTCAGCTTCATTCAGTCTACCATCAGGCAAACGGAGAGTTGGCCCCCAATTCTACACAACCTCCACGTAAGCCCTGACATTGCCCCTGATTCCTATCAGCTGTTCTTCAGAGTTCAGCGCAACAAGTACACTCTGTGGACACAAACACCAGCAACTTCAAGAGGAACTTTTAACTGGGTCAGAATTTCTGACCATAAAGGAACTTACTGTAAGACCTGATTAAGTCTACCAAGATGCACTGTTTAACACTGAGGGGTCCATTGCTGGGATGAAGATACCCCTGGGATAGGTGTCAGCTAAGCTTGCATTGGCTGGCGCTACCCGCATGAACGGGCCTGGCACGCAAGGACATGTTGATGTTTCTTAAATCAATGAATGGTTTAGACCCAGAGAGCAGTGATTCTGAACAAGGGTTCATCTACTTTGACCTCTGCTCTCTGGGTCTAAAACTAGCTAGAGATGAGTAAGTCTAAATTCCACATCAGATTTGGATACTTAGGTAGAAATAAATATTGACACTTGGCCAATAGATAAGATATTTCTGAAACTGTGGTGAAAGGGTTTAATTTCTCTTTATTCCTTGAGCTCTGGTTGAACATTTATTTTTAATACAAGTAGCTGATATTTACTGAGCACTTATCTGCCAAGCACTTTGCCCAGCATTTTACATGTACTATCTCATTTAATCTTCATAACCACTTTGAAGAGTAAGTACTGAATCTGTCCCATATTCTAAATGAGGAAACAGACTGAGTGAGGTTTAAGTAATTGACCTTGGTCACACTGACTGTACATGTCAGACCCAATATGCAAACCTGGACCTCTCCCAGGTGTTTTTTCTTTCTGTTTTGTTTTGGAAATAATCTTTCAGTTTTAGATACTTTTAGATTTACATACGAGTGGTACAGACAGTACAGAATCCCTACAGACCACCCCCAACCCCATTCAGTTTCAATTTCCCATAATGTCATCATCTTACTGTCCCAGGTTTTCAATGGTTTGCTCTCACCACACTGGAGCTCAAAATTCTACACTTATTTCTATTCAAGACTCCAGGATTGGAGAACTAGAAACTACCCAACTCTGGCTGGGTGTCTATCATCCGAGAAATACACATCCTCAGAAAACAGCCTCTCTCTCACTCCACAGTCCTTCCTCGCCTGTAATGTGGAGAGAGAGTGTGCTTCAGTCTAGCACACCCTGTTACATTAGCTGCAGACTCTTTCCATAAAAAAAGAGACGGGCATGCAAATAACAGAGAACTTGTCTGAATGCCTCTCGTGTGTGTGAACTGCACCCCGAGGGCCCTTTCTCCCGCTCCCTGGGACATGGATCAGAGGGTCCCAGCCTGGCCTCCTGATTTCAGAGTAACAGTAGCCTTTGCGAAGTCACCAGCCACGTGTCAGCTTGCCTCCAAAGAATGATAGCCTTTTAATCTGAGTTCCTCTGACTGACTCAAAACACACACAACGTAGGGGTCCTGCTGGCTCAGGGAGTGAGTCAGGCCATCCTGGGGTCATGCTGCACTTTGGAGCGCTTGTTTCAAAAGGGGCATCAGAAAGAGGGATGAAGATAAAGTTCCGATTCCTGGCTGCTGAGATGGAATCACACTTAGTACTGAAAGAAGAGTATTCTACTGAATTCTAAGCAGGATTTATACCTGTTTAGAAAGGTCTGGCTCATCTGTAATGTTTATAATGTTCTATACATGAGATGCACTACTTTAATGATGAGGAAAAACAAACGTATTGTGTATTTCAATGAGATATGGGCACATGAGTGGCTCTATTGACCTTTTCCTGCATCTGCTGAAAGTAGCTGACTGACATGGATAAGTATTGATTAAACTTTGTACAAGATAATTCAACTCTTCTATGAATGGAACTGACTTAGACACTTAAAAGTCTGATACTTGAGGACTTTTACCCACTGCCTAGCTCTAAGACCCATAAGTGTATGCAATCAAGATGTAGCCTCTGAAGAATCCTTCACTTCTGGTTACAAGCTTGGCATTGCCAGCAGCATATAAGGGTCTGTCACAGAACTTTACCTTGATCTTCATGGTGCTGGGGGCCAGGGCCGTGATCTCTTTCTGCATGCGGTCAGCAATGCCGGGGTACATGGTGGTACCCCCGGAGAGGACGTTGTTAGCATAGAGGTCCTTCCTGATATCAATATCACACTTCATGATGCTGTTGTATGTGGTCTCATGGATGCCAGCAGACTCCATCCCTGAAAAAGAGACACAGGTTGTTGTCCTTGGGTGATAAAGAAAACCCAGGCTGACATGGAAGACGATATGAGCAACTGGATGATCTTACACTGGACCACAGCTTGGCAGGCACAGTGTTCTAGGAGCCACCATCTCAGGACTGAAAGACACTTGAAATGTCCCATGTCCTCCTACCATTTGTCTAGGGAGGAAGCCCTGCTTCGTTCTCTGAAAGGGTGAGAGGCTACAATATCACAGTCCTAAGCCTTAATAGACTCACTACTATAAGTGATTCAAATAAAAAGCAAAGTCTTCAAATTCCCAAAGCCTTGAGAAGGTCCCAGGCTGAGCTAACGCCACAGCTGTTGCTCAGAACTCCTAAATCTCTCCTTGACTGCTGTCTTGTTCTCACCCCTCAAAGCTAAATGGTGCTGGAACATTCGAAATATGCTTCACTTTATTTGGACAAAGCCTCGTTTTTCTTCAATCTTGATAATATTTTTTTTGTCTGAATTTCTTGTTAATTTCTGACATGGGTCTTTTGAAAAGAACCTCCAGATGGCTCTTCATCTTTTACAGTTTTATGATATAATACTAATCATGCTTAGTAATTGATTACTGCCAATATGAGTCTGGGTAAACTCCGGGAGTGGGTGATGGAAAGGGAGGCCTGGCATGCTACGGTCCATGGGGTCGCAAAGAGTCGGGCACGACTGAGCGACTCACCTGAACTGAACTGAATATCTAATCAGCATTGAGGGCACTTAGCGACCCCGCCCCCACACACATCTCATTTTAAAGATGAGGACACATTTTACAAATGAAGACATTTTACAGATGAGGCCCCAGGAGGCAAAATTATGAAAGGAGAACTAAGATTCACACCCAGGGTCACCTCTCTATAAACAACTATGCTAACCTGTCTCCCAAGGTCAATGCTAATGTAGGAACAGACATTTCCATTTTTCTTTTCCCCGTTATTTCCAGACTCAGCATTCAACCCATCCTTCCGGTGGCTCCGCTATCTCCTAAGCACGGACAGTATCTGATTCTTTCACCATAAACCATACACCAAGAATGCTTCAGCTAGACTACAACCTAGACAATGTTTTCTTAAGAAGAAAACTCCTTTCATGGCTTCTTGATGTCTTCTCACTTTAAAAACGTGATATTCTTTCCCTTGCCCTGGCTCAGAGGCACCCTTGGCTTTTTTGGCCCCTGTCACATGTGGCCACACGCAGAAGGTGCTGGGGGCTGAGACCGGCTGGTGGAAGGAGAGGAGGAGGCTCTCCCCGGGTGTGCTGCCTACCGATGAATGAGGGCTGGAACAGGGTCTCAGGGCAGCGGAAACGCTCATTCCCGATGGTGATCACCTGCCCGTCAGGCAGCTCATAGCTCTTCTCGAGGGAGGAGGAGGATGCGGCAGTGGCCATCTCATTCTCAAAGTCCAGGGCTACGTAGCACAGCTTCTCCTTGATGTCCCGGACAATCTCACGCTCAGCTGTCAATGAGATATAAACATGGTGGCCAACCTTGAGATTGGCACAGATGGTAAATATCCACCTGCCCTACTGTCTTACAATACAGGTTTCTCCCTGAAAGTGTATATTCTATTCTGCAACCCCAAATCCATGAGGACAGTTAAATTATAGGTCCACTAGGGAACCACTTCTCTTCCCAGCAAAGTGCTTCACATAGAGAAACTTCTAAGCAGATAATGTCTGGACAGTGCATGACAGGATGAAAATGAGCTGGCTAGCGACAGACCAAGAGCAGGAATCCTTTCGGACGTTAACTTTTTTGCATGATAAATTAATGACTCTCTGTTATACATGCTATACAATAGTTTATTATTTTCAGTTGACCAGGAAGATTCATGCCAAAACAGTCCCTTAGAAGCACCTACAGTTTTAAAAAGCTCTGAAGACCCATGTTGTCTGACCCAGGTGGATTCCAACTCAAGTCCTTGGAAAACTCATCACCTTCCAGAAAGAGGCCCAGGACCAGTCCCGGTAGAGAAGGTCCCAGTGGTGCATGGAAGAAGTGGGTGGGCTGACCCCTTTCCGACTCCTGTCCTCTGAAGTTCTAAACTATTGGTTTTATCCGGGCCCCTGGGAACTTTTTGGAGGCATCTTGGAATTCCTCAGAGTGGGCAGAGAAGGGCAGAATTCATTCAACTCTCTATCCCAGAAGGAGATTTTTAAATAATCAGGGCTCAAATTTAGAGTCTAGGATAAGTCTTGGGCATGTCCAGAAACCTAAACATTTGGACAAGAGCAAATTGGCAAGGGAAGGGCAGGCAGCCAGGGCACTGAGTTCGTCCTGATGTCTCTAGGACTGTCTGCCTCTGCCTCTCATAGAGAGAGACCAAGGCCGCCAGTTTAGTCGGAAGACAAACATGCCGTTGTCTGCTGGGTTGGTATTACTAATCACTAACAAGTATCTCATGCTTCCTCAGGACCAGGAAGTCCACGTGCATGATCTCATTTACTACTCCCAACATCCTTGTGAGAAAGAGTAAATGATCACTCCCATTTTACAGATGGAGAGCCTATGGCTTAGTGGACTTGGGCATCTAGTCCAAGGTCGCACAGCTAGTGAGTGGCAGAACTGGGACCCGAGCCCTGTCGAGATTTCTCCAAAGACTGCCAATCACCATGCCACACTATTTTCAGGCTTTTTATAAATTAATTTTTTTGGACTATAGTTGCTTTACAATGTTGTACTAGTTTCCACTGCACACCAGTGTTTCCGCTATACATACACATATAATTCCCTCTTTTTCTTTGGATTTCCTTCCTATTCAGGTCACTGTGGAGTATCAAGTAGAGTTCCCTGTGCTATAGAGCAGGTTCTCACTAGCTATCTACTTTCCACATAGGATCAATAGTGTATATATGTTGATCTCAATCTCCCAATCCCTCCCTTATTTTCAGTCTCTATGTGTGAATGAAAGAGATTAAAAAAATGTTCAAATACTGCAACTCTGACTAGCTCATAATACCTGATGGTTAAAACTATTCTTCTCCAGGAAATGGTGTAATCATTTTGTGATTACACATAGCAAAATACTCAGAGCCTTGCCCTGAGCATTAGAGTCAGGTCTCCCCACCTGCAAGGCTCCCTCCCATAGTTTCCTGGGATAGTCACCACGTCAGGGAAGAACACCCCGCCCCTATGCCCCCTCCCTTTATGTCCCTCAGGCCTCACCAGTGGTCACGAAGGAATAGCCTCGCTCGGTCAGGATCTTCATGAGGTAGTCGGTGAGATCTCGGCCAGCCAGGTCCAGACGCATGATGGCGTGGGGCAGGGCGTAGCCCTCATAGATGGGCACGTTGTGGGTGACACCGTCTCCAGAGTCCAGCACAATGCCTGGGGGACAGTTGTGCAGGATAATAGTCAACCAGGGGAACTGGTGTATGATCACTTACTGGTCTAGTAGAAGGGGAATTTCTAAGCCTTTTATTTGAAAGGAAGGAAGGCATTTGATAGGAAAAGAGAGTTGAGGCAGGGCTAGGAAAAGAAAAGGAAAAAAAAAGAACAGGAAGAGGGAAACAATAGAAGTCCTCCTGGAAATACAAGTTAAAGGGTTTATTTTTAAATTTGAGAAAAAGCCCTCAAGGGGCAGGAGTTAACTCTGTCAATTCTAAATAACCCCCAGTCCATCAGAACACACGTGTTCATAAACCATTCAATCCTGTAACTGATGGTGTACTCAGCCAGGGCTTTCACCCTGCCCAGCCACCTACCAGTTGTACGTCCAGAGGCATAGAGGGACAGCACCGCCTGAATAGCCACATACATGGCTGGGACATTGAAAGTCTCAAACATAATCTGCAAAGCAAGCCAAAGAGATGAGTTAATGATGCTGCCAGTATCACCAAGAATGCACAAGAGAGCATCTTGCTGATGACTGCAGATGGGCCGGCCTGGTTCTGGGTAGAGGAAACTAAGGCCAAGGAGGTCAGAGAAGCCTTGGTTACTGGTCGAGGAGAAAGGAAGGTGTGAATGGAGAGACCACCATACCGGTGACCTGGTGTCATGGGGGGTGGGAGGGACAGTGTGCACACGTGACCAGCCAGGTATAAGGAGGGTCTAGTTTCTGGTCCTGGCCCTGACTTGAACGTGACCTGGAGAATTCACCAAACTAACAACTGACTAATGTGGGCGGCCTGCGGGATCTTTGTTCCCCAACCAGGGATCGAACCCAGGCCCTGAACAGTGAAATCACGGAGCCTAAACCACTGAAGCTCAGACTGGTTGAGATGAACCCCATTCTGTGGTCTGTCTGAGATTCCATTTAATCTGTTCAACTTTTTTCTGTAGTTGCTGGGTCAATGTCAGTCCTAGAGTCTAAGGCCATTCTAGCGGCAGTGAAGGAGACCTGATTGCTGGAAGAAAAGAACTGCCTGATGGTGACAGAGAACCAAATATGAATGTTGATGTGGCAGTTCATGCCATCCACAGCATAGTTAGCCCCAGAGCCCTTCCAGGTCACGTGTTAGAAATGTATGCCCACAGAGATGCCCATAGGCCTCCGTATCTCCATCTGCAAAACCCTCTCTGGTCTATTTAACCAGAGTGAACATCTAGCATAGTTTGCTAGACGGCCATAATTCCCACCTATTCGTTTTTACCATTCACTGGGAAAAAAACTCCCTTGAGAAACAGCATCTCTTGGGTCATAAACCCTTTCCAGACACTCAGATGTTCCCCGGCAGAGAACAGCTGCTAGTGTGTTGATGAGGCATCCAGAGCTCTTCCAAGAAAAAGGCTCTGCAGTATTTATGTTTATTATTCTCTGAGGTCAAAAGATTGTGGGCCAAATCCAAGCTCTGACACTTCTAGCTGTGTGACATTGGGACCATCACCTAATGTACTTGAGTCTCAAATTCTTCATTTATATTGGCAGTGGTTTAGTTGCTAAGTCTGACTCTTACAACCCCATGGAGTATAGCCCACCAGGCTCCTTTGTCCATGGGATTTTCCAGGCAAGAATACTGGAGTGGGTTACTATTTCCTTCCCCAGGGGATCTTCCTGACCCAGGAATAGAACTTGGGTCTCCTGAATTGCAGGCAAGATTCTTTATCAACTGAGCCACCAGGGAAGCCTTCATTTATATTATTAGGATGATAATAGCTCATGCTTTAAGTTAAGATTTAAAGAGACAATCTGTATAAAATGCTGAGCCCACTGCTTAACTATAACAAGCATGAAGTTGACACTAGGTGTATTTATTAAGCTGCTCATCCAAACTGGAAACTTTGTCTGGATGATGGAATAGATAGTTTCCTGTTCCAACATCTCTGAGCTTCAGAAAGTCACAATAAAGATAATAATAAATACCTGTTTAGTGTTTATCATACCAGGTACCATGAAACACATTTAGCATTTGTCTCATTAATCTTCAAATCACTTGAAAAATAATAGTACTAATATTATTCTCAATATATGGACAAGGAAACTGAGTCTATGAAAATTAAGTGTCTATTTTAAAGTCACACAGCTGATAAGTGACAGATCGAATTTTCAAACTGGGATCTGACTCTAGGACCAAAATTCCCCATTGTATGTTATCCTGCATTTTGAAATGACTTCTCCTTAGAAGTTTTAAACCTAAACATGTGGCCTTTTCAGTTAAATCTGGAAAATTCCCTATTGCTCTTGGAGTCAAGGGGCCATTCCTGCAGTAAGGGTGTCTGATGCCTGTGGCCTTGGGAATCCAGGAAAGTCGTCAGCCTGTGAGCGGACTGTTGGGTGGGCCTTTTATCTGCTATTCTGTACAACCCCCTTCAAGGACTTCCTTCAAGCCCCAAAGTGCTGGGTCCTAGAGTGGTATTTACCTGGGTCATCTTCTCCCGGTTGGCCTTGGGGTTCAGGGGTGCCTCAGTGAGCAGGGTTGGATGCTCTTCAGGGGCAACACGAAGCTCATTGTAGAAAGAGTGGTGCCAGATCTAGGGGACCGAGGAAAAGCACAACAGTGAGACGCAGCAGAGGCACGACAGTCCTCAGAAAGGGTCCAGAATGAGCACACGAAATCAGGTCCAAACACAAGTGCTCATTATGTGTCCACGTTTTCACACGCGCAGAGACTCAGGCTTAAAGATTACAAGGAACCTACCCGAGAATTCACATCTCGTAAGTGAATGAGCAAAAACCCCAACCCAGGTCTACGAGGCAGGGTAGGGTAGTGGTTAAGGACATAGGCTCTGGAGTGAAACCTGGGTTCAAATCCTGGCTTAAGCACTTCTTGCTAATAGTAGGCAAATTTTAACCCTTCTCTGCAACAATCTGTCCATGGGGAATATAAAAATAATTCATGTCTTTGTGAGACTTAGATCAGGGAACCCTAGAGTTACTATTTAGCCCAGTGGCCTGGCCCATTACTCAACTCTATCTCCTTTACCCACTGGTGTTCACTAAGTCATGTCCAACCCTTTGCAAGCCCGTGAACTGTAGCCCACCAAGCTTCTCTATCCACAGGATTTTCCTGGCAAGAATACTGGAGTGGGTTTCCATTTCCTCCTCCAGGGGACCTGCCTGAGCCAGGGATCAAACCCGTGTCTCTTGTGTCTCCTGCATTGCAAGCGGGAGCCACAGGAAAGCCCCCACTTTAATTAGTATTCAAGGGCAAATGACTTAGTGTAGCAAGTAAGAGGACAAATGAATGACTATATGAACGGGTGCATGAAGCAGATCTGAAAACCTAATGGTTATTTTTAATATTTAAGGGAATTTTTCCACCCCTTCATTCCTCTCTTTGCTCCCCAGGGTTGAAAGAAGCTTACCTTGGCTGGCACACACTGGACTTTTCATTCATGGACAGACCTTGGCTTTCAGGTGTTTCCCCAAAAAGCCAGTGCCTGTTTCTAGCATGATGTACTTTGAACATGCTTGTGTTTGCTTCATGGTTAAGCATGCTCTTCATTTTTATTTTCTGAGCTGTTTCTTTTTGTAATTTAGTTTTTATTTTATATTGGAGTATAATCAATTTACCATATTGTGTTAGTTTCAGATATACAGATAAGTGATTCAGTTATACATATATATATTTTTTCAAACTCTTTTGCCATATAGGTTATTGTAGAATATTGAGTAGAGTTCTCTGTAAGCATCCTTTTTAACCCTGGACGCCATAAAGGACAAACCATTGTGAAAAAAGTTCAGTTGATTGATTGTTTTTAAAAGCCCCAACATTCTCGGCTAGTGCCTGAAATATTAAATTCACTCAGAATTAAAACAAAATAAAAACAAGAACTGCTAGTGAAAGTCTGTACATTAACAAAAGCTAGATTGACTTTAAAGATTCTTTATCTTGTTGCAGTTTCTTTGGTTTTGAGTTTGCGGTTTCTAGAAAGGAAATGAGACTCCTGAAAGTTCTATTCCTTTGATGGAGTAAAAGTGGCACAGTGGTCAGGAAGTTAAAAAAGAAAGAAAAGAAGCGCTGCCAATCTTATTATATACCATGGATACTCTAAAACATCGTTAGAAACCAACCAATCTCTATCTCGCCCCACTCTTTCTCTCTTCTTCTCTCTCTCTCTCCAGAAGACACTTTACATTTTAGAAATGACAGTATGCTTCATTTGTTTTTCTCCAGGTGTATCCCTTCTGTGATGCTGCCAGCTCCATGGAGAAAGTCTTAAAAGCAAATTTTCTCATCACTATTATTATCTCCTCCTCAGTGCCTACTGCAGTCTTAACCAAATCCAGACCCTTAGACTCAGCAAACATAATGAAACACATTTTTTTGTAGAGCAGCAAAGGTTTCAGCATTATCACTGATAAATTCTAGCAACACTAGTTTCTTTTAAAATTGTGAGAGAGAGTATGTGTGCATCTGTGTGTGTGGAGCTGACAGAGACATAAAAATCCAGATTTTCTGGTTCTAACATATTTGCTGCATTTAAAAATTTTAAGTCACTTTCTCATTATTTCTTCTGGTTTTTCTTTGTTCACTTTGTTTCCATGATGCTTGAGAGCAAACATCAAAACCCTCGGATTTAACGCTTCTCATTAGCTCTTCTCTATGGTTCTGGGAGAGAAAGACTTCAACTTAACGTAACTCAGGGAGATAGCTTTTTGAACTGTTTATTTAAAAATTTGTGTTGGTTGCTTGTGCTTCCTATGTTGAGGGACATTTTAGGAATGTACCAAATATACAATGTCACAGCCACTTTTCTACAGGGAAAACTAAAAGCAAAAAAAAAAAAAGAACAACTAGCTTTTTTTAATGTTCAGGGTAAATTAATGAAAAACTTTCAGGAACGAGTGGGTGAAGGCTCTTCCCAGCTCTTCCATCCCTTGTTCTCCTGTTTGCAGCCCATACAGTGCTTGTCCTTGGAGGGCAAGTCAGTTGTCTGAGTAATAGGCTATAATTCCCACCACTGTCAAAGAACTACTGTTCTCATTTTTAGAGCTAGCTCCCTCTGTGCTCTGCTTAGTCGCTCAGTTGTGTCCGACTCACTTCAGAGAGAGAGAGTCGTGAGATTCTGCAGGCAAGAATACTGGAGTGGGTTGCCACTTCCTCCTCCAGGGGATCTTCCCCACCCAGGGAATGAACCCACATCTCTTGCATCTCCTGCACTGGCAGGCGGATTCTTCACCACTAGCGCCACCTGGGAAGCCCATCTGCCTCTAATTGGTTTATAAACCCTCTTAGTCAAGGAATTTGCTTTTTTAAATAAATAGATAAGGTTCAGAATTTTTAAAATTCAGTTAGAAATAATCTAGAAGGAACACCAACAAGTAAAAGCACAGCCAGGCAAAGTGAGCCTGTCCTTTTCCCCAGCGGCAGCCGGACGTTTGAGACCCGGGCCGCAGGAGCCACTCAGACCTCTCCCAGTACCTTCTCCATGTCGTCCCAGTTGGTGATGATGCCATGCTCTATCGGGTACTTCAGGGTCAGGATTCCTCTTTTGCTCTGTGCTTCATCGCCCACGTAGCTGTCTTTCTGTCCCATTCCCACCATCACCCCCTAAAAAGTTCAACACATGACAAGTCAGCCTCTCTCAGAACTGGTGAACTGACTACTGTCCAGACACAAAGGGTTAAATCATTGCAGTGCAAGTCCTTCCAATATCAGCCATGACCTGCTGATCCTATTGTTACTGAGCTCTTAGGAAACACCCCTTAGGTGATTTGAAACAGGCCTGAACAGGCCTACAGATAGCAGAGAACCTTGAGGGTGAGGCGACGTTGTCATTTCTCTCCTGTGTTCCTTCATGAGCTCGCTTAGAGCAAAGATGGTATCTGTCTTGTTCGCCACCATGACAAATTTCCTGGCGTGTATCTGGCACTCCATCATTATTTGTTGAATGGATATACAAAATTTGCACTTTAGCTAAATGGCATTTTGCCTCTCATGAATCCTTTAAACTGTACGTTTGGAATTGTCACCTACTCAAGAGCATATCTAACCATTATAAGCAAAAGCATTATTTCTACAAATAACCACTCAGTTTCTAATAGATAAAATCATACTGATCAATATTACGCTATCTGCCTAAACTAGTGGAATGCATTTTTTTAGTCATTAATGTGACTCTTTAGAAAAAAAGAACCCTCATGACTAAAATTTAAAATTGCATTGGAGTGACAGAATTGCAAAACAGGTGGGGCTCCTATAGTTCCTTAAGAAGTGATTTTTGCAAAATATCTTGGTTGTAAAAGTTTAACAAAGAGACAGAGTTCTTTCACTGTCTTCTTGTGAATTGATGCCAAATCAAAAGCCTAACTATCAATCAGATAGGCTCAGTGTGCAAAATACATTTCTGATGTGAAAGGAGAATTTCTGGGATGAAGCTCTCACCTTTTACCCTGTGGCTGCCATCCATATTTTCTTTCTATATAATGTTATGTAAAATTACCATATGTCTATCCACATGTATTTAGTTGACACCTAACAGGTGTAAAATTACATTAGGTAACAGTGCTTACTTTCATTTCACATTGGGTTCTTTGATAATGAGCAACCTGATCTTTTACTGTAGTTTCTTTACATAGAGTAGCTATGAAATACATCAGATAACCCATAAATATTTCTGATGCTGATGACCACGGTTACATTTAGACAAAAAGGATTTATGAAAAAAAGTCAGACTTTCTGAATTTATGAGAAAAAAAAAAAGTCTCCCACCAGGTAATCTGTCAGCAATATATAGGGAATTGGCACTTATCTCTGGACATCAGTCATCAGAGGTACATTTCCAACAAAGTTACATAATTTCTGGGCAGAGAGCAACAATCTATGAATACCCATGGACACAGAGACATAGAGGGACCAAATCTATATGGCTTTGTTTCTCTCTGTTTCAGAGAGAATTTTGCTCACCTGATGTCGAGGACGTCCCACGATGGATGGGAAAACAGCCCTGGGAGCATCATCTCCCGCAAAGCCGGCCTTACAGAGCCCAGAGCCATTGTCACACACCAGGGCGGTGCTGTCCTCCTCCTCGCACATCTCGGCTGGAGCTGCTTCACAGGGTCCTAAAGGGATCAGGGAGGAAGCCAACGCAGGTGTGATCCAGCAGTCTTGGAGCTTACCTGACCACTCCCACCTTCCAGCGGGAGTTGAGACTCCTCCTCTGTACTCCTAGAGCGCCCCCTGCCGATTCTTATCTAACACTCCATTTATCTCACAGCACTTTCGTTAGACTGGAATCTTAAACTCAGACTTCATTCATACAGTAGTTCTCCAGCACAGGAACATCACGTGTTATGAAACATCATAAGCACTTTAAAGATTGACTAAGCAAGTGAAGGAATGAACTGCTTCAGAGCACAGATGCAATGTTAGTCCATAAGATCTGATCTCCCAGGGACAAATCACCCATCATTTGTTAATGAAGTACCTAGAATTTGCTGTCTGTATACACCCATACTCATATTTTTCTAGATATGCTATAAATTAAAATTTTTTTCCAAAAAAGTAGATGTTGAGGAATGAGCAGCATGGGAAATTTTGGAAATACTGAAACGTTTCATGTAAAAAAAAAGTTTAAAAGAATATTCTCTTTTGGATCCTAGGGACTTTAATTTTACACAAGGGTAAAATTAAAGCCCTGAGGAACCAATCAAAATGTCTTACGGAGGTGCTTAAAATCTTAGGGGTCACAGTCATTCCATTTATAAGAAACTGCTAACCTCTAAGTCCAACAAGGCAGAGTGAGTCCAAAAAATTACATATCAGGCAGTAGAATGTTCTATTGTCCTTAAGAAACATAAATAAAAGGATAAGTTACAGGTCATTCTTATGTAATACTAGGCTAAAGGTATGCATTGTATGATCCCATTAAAAATGCATTGTTATGCACTAGAAAAAGATTAATCATATTTACCAAGATGTTGATGGGGATTATTTTTGAAGTGGATATTCTAGGTGTTTTACATGAAACCCTGGGTTCTGTAATATTTTCTAAATAAATTGAGCATATATTCTTTCAGTAAGAAAACAGTATTTTAAATATCCCATGTTTAAGCTTGAATCCCATGACAAAATTTAGAAGGTTGGAGCAAAAGTAACAACTTAAATATTTAGGAAATTGAAGGCTTATTAGAGAACATTTTTGTTTAATATCCTCATTTCTACAAATGAGAAAACTCAGGGGAAGTGATTTGCCAAAAAACATGAACCTCACCTGAGAGGACATAACTTAAAATCCAGGACATGTACTATCATTGCCAACTGACAGACAAGGAAATCAAGACTCAAGGAGTTGAAGTGACTTGTCCAGATCTCAAAAGTGGTAAAGCTGGGACAGCAGAGATTACAGCATCCGATGATTATGGTCTTGGACTCTGGAGTCTCACTGCCTGGATTTGAGTGTGGGTTTCGCCATTTAGAGGAGAAGGCAATGGCACCCCACTCCAGTACTCTTGCCTGGAAAATCCTGTGGGCGGAGGAGCCTGGTAGGCTGCAGTCGATGGGGTCGTGAAGAGTCAGACCTGACTGAGCGACTCACTTTCACTTTTCACTTTTATGCATTGGAGAAGGAAATGGCAACCCATCCAGTGTTCTTGCCTGGAGAATCCCAGGGACGGGGTCGCACAGAGTCAGACACGACTGAAGTGACTTAGCAGTTCACCATTTAGAAGCTATGTGATTTAGTAAGTTATTTAACATATCTGAATCAGTCTCTTTATCCATCTATGGAAGAACAATAAAATCCATGTGTAGTACATAGAGTCTTATGGGGATTAGATATTTTAAAGCATTTAAAATAATTGATAGTGACATATACATTATGAATTCTCAGTAAATACTATTTTAAAATTATTAATTTAAATTATAATTATTGTGTGATTATTATCATTATCCAGATCTTTTTATTTCTTGTCTTGGCTTCCTTTCCACACTACTTCCAGGCTTAGGACAGAGATCTTCAACTTGTAGATTCTACTTGTAAGAATAGAAAATGTAACTTATAAGTGGCTGACTCTTTCCTTTCCCACCCTTCCCTTCCCTCTCCAGACACTGAAGTGTGTTTGGCACTCATGTGACTTGGCTTCCTTCCTAGCAGATCAAGAAGTAAGAAGAGAGGTGAGAAATTTAGGGAGACGACGCAGAAGAAGCAGTCCAAGGCAAGTGTCAGAGGTGGCCAGCACCAGATCAGTACCCTCTCTGGATGTGCTAAGCAGAGCTTCCAAATCAAAAGAAAAGCTGAAAACAGGATAAAATATTCAGAATTAGAAGACTTTGAAAATGTGATGGTGTGGACACCAGGAATACAGGTCTTTAGTAACCCTTTCCTTGGGCGAGAAAGGTTTGGGGGAGTGTTAGAATGCACTGCAGAAAAAAATAGATTGGACCCTCAATATGCAGGAAAAAGAAAATCTCAAAATTTAGTAAATGTGCTTTTATTTGACTAAAAAAAAAAAAAAAAAGATGTCTAGGAAGAATTTTTAAATCTCTAAACCAAGCACTGTTGTTAGAGAAATCTGTATGCCCCAGAAAGAAGCTGGCTTAATGGTTTACAACTCTTATCTAACCTGATGAGCAGCTGGGTTTGGAGCAAAGCATTTCCTAATTAGGTAAAACCCACTAGAATGTCTGCTCTTGGAACGGCACCCAGGTCAGGGGGGTTTGCTCCAACTGACTGGAGTGTACTCGTGCCAAAAATGAGGAGTTAGTGGGAGGGGAACACTGCAGTTCCCAGCTCCACGGTCTTGAAACACAAACCATATTTAGTCATGAATCACAAAATGGAAGGAAAAATCTTAGCGTGAAAACCCCAGTCGGTGCCGGAGCTGCCAAACCCTGATTCACAGTGAAGATCAGCTTGGGGTGGCGAGGCTGGCTCCGTGGTCCCGCCTGGCTGAGAAATGCAAACCATCCCATAGGCTGAAATGCAAACAGCTGTCAGTTGCATGCAAGCTCCCTCCCTCTTTATTCACCAAGATTCAGCTGGGTTCCTGCTATGCTCTGCTGCAAACCAACCAAGGGAGACGCATATACCCTGAACTGCAAGCTCACGGTTACACTCAAGAGACGTTCCCATAGAAGACACCACCAATGAGAGCCAGAGGAACCCAGATGCAAATACACAAAGAGCCAATATCAAAGGCTAGGCAACTAACCTCTGTTCAGTTCTAAAATCCACTGTCAGACACCGTAGTTGCACCAAATGTACAGTCGGTGAAAATTCCCCATACCAAATCTGAACCACAAGCAGATACTGGAGTTTCCAGGGTCTAAATATACATCGCCATGTAGCTGACTGCAGACAGCTAGACTGCACCTCTGAAATGCTCTGCAAGACCGGGGCTGCTGGTTTAGTATAAACAAATTTTGCAGGTGACACTCATAGATTTCATTCCATCTTCCTCTCCCCTTCCTCCCCCACACAGGCTGCATCTTAGCTTTGTTTTTGAGGTTAGATGATTATAGCTAAAGGCTACAATCATGTTAGTAGTACAATCTTCATTCAAACATTTCTGAGTGTGTGAGTCTGGCTAAAATCTCCATAGATGACATCTGATTATACTGGGAAATGTCAGAGCTGCTGGAATCTAAGCCACATCTCTGGGCCGGTGCCACTTACCCTGAAAGTGCTCAGCTGGGCTTCTCCGCTCTGGGTGGTGTTCTGGAAAGCTGAAGGCTGGAGGGTTATATAGCCCCTTGGCCTGTTCCCCTCCCACTGGCTTCCCAAACAAGGAACAAAGACAGACTCAAGCCCTCTGTGGAGTCTAACACAACCATATAGGGACCTCAGCACAAAACTCTCTAATCTGGGTGGCCGGAGGCCTGGGTCTCTTCCACCGCATTCCACTGCTCTGCTCATGAAACGGGAGGCAGCTCAGCTGCCTGTGGGAGATAAACACCCCCAGCCTTCAGAACAACTGCTGAAATGCCCAGAGATACTGAGCAAGCCTCGGGGGCATAGGCAGGCACGGTTCACACATTCCTCAGGAGATGCCAACCGGCTGTCAGGCTAGCGTTTTGGGGCATTTCCTCAAGAACTGAGCACAGAAAGAAGCAGCCTCTGAGGAGCAGGGACTTTAAAAAGTTCTCCCACAAATGGGGCCTGCGATGAAGAAACAGATGCTTCAGTGGTTCAGAAGTATGGGGAGGGCGTGAGGACTTTGTGGTCATCAGCCCTGGGTTTGTGAGTCGAGTCTGTGGGGGGTATTAATGAAGGCAGGAATTGAGTGGAGACAGGCTTGAGGGCCCGTGTTTCAGGGAGGCGCTTGGAAGTCAGCACAGCCTTAACCATTTTGGTCCCTGGTTCATTAGCAGTATCTGTTATTTGGTCCTGACCCATGTAGCAGCATGATGAGGGTCATCCTTCCAGCAGAGTCCATGCAGGCCCCTGTCACAGAGGCAGTCCAAGAGCAAAGCGTGTGTTTAAGGGATGGCTCTCATGCAATTCGAGAGCCTCCTCTTGCCCCGATCACCCACTGATAGGTGACAGATGGGGTGATCCAGGCATTCCTCCAAGGAAGGTAGTGAATGAACACACATCTGGTCTTAAGCGCTCATTCCCAGGTGGCAATGGATAACTTCAATGGTTTTACGTTTTCCTACTCCCCTCCACCAAGCCAAGGTTCTGACTAAATTCATGATAGAAATATTTTTTTTATGGATACCATAAGCATTTCTGCTGACGCATGAGAAAAATCCCAAGGTGAATGTCTCTGTTTTATACCTGTGGCCAGCTCTTCACTCATGTTACTCTATCTGACTTAATTGATTTATGGTACAGACAGAAACTCACATTAATCTTTGAGAAATCGTACTATTGACTATTATGTAATTTTCTGTAGCTTAAGACTAAATAACTAAAATACAGATTTCTCTGTATTTTCAAGCATCTGTCAACTGTGTCTAGTTTTTGGCAACCAGAAAATACAATTGTCTGAATGTTAAAATTTGAAGATTATGTAATACAACATAAACTCGGGCATTGGGGATATCCAGTGTTTTGGTTTTTTTTTTAATCACAGGGAATATGTGAAGCAAAAATTTCATATTTTCCTCATTGGGAGGGCAATTTGAGTAGCAGTAGGACCCTCCCTCCTCTGACTTCTGTCTCAAGCAGTGTCTGTGATAGCTTTATGAAGTGAATATTTATTAAATACTGAAAATAAGTTTTGATGTTCACGTTTATGATTCTTCATTTTCCCCCTTGATTCTAGCAGTGTATATTCACAGACCTGATAGCAATCAGACTATAATGACATCAACAGACTTACAAGATGACAACGCAAGGTTTAGTTTTTCTTACAAGTTTGCCTTCCTTCCTTCTTTCCTTCTTTTTTCAAATTTATAACACTAATGAGGGAGCACCTGTAACTGAAAATAAATTTTCAACTCAGCAATTAAATGGTCTCATTGTCTGGGACTGAGGTTTACCCCATCCAAGCCTCCTCAGTGAGAGAAAGCAGTACTGGGTGAGTGCGGATGTGTGTACAGAGAAATCCCCAGTCAAGTGGCCAGATCTTTTCTGGGGCTTTCAGCCATGTATCCAAGGAGCTACAGAGCAATTAGGAAAACAGTAGTGTCTGATGACTTGGTTGCTGTTCAGGAAAACTATAAAATAAATTCCAGGCTATAAGCAGAGTCGAGAATCATCTCCAGATGTGTTATCCTATAAACAGCACACCCCATCTTGGTAACATAATCCAATGATGATTTACTGTCAATTCCTTGAGAGCTGGGGCAATTTTAATCCTCTTTGGGGCCTAGTCCAGAGCCAAGTAAGCAGCGAGGCTTCAATAATTGCCTAACGCTTTCTTGATTAATCTTTATCTCCAGTACGATGTAGATTTCAATTGGCTGTGTCCATGCTGGCAAACAGCCACAGAAGATGGATATCTGGCAAAGAAAATGATTTTCTGCTGCTGTTGAATATTTGTTGAAATTGTTTTCCCTAGACTCATCACGCTCATTAGCTATTTTGTTCCGTTCATAGAATTCATTTTTCTGAGAAGACTCAATGAGAGCAGGCTATCTTTTCTATCTCTCATTCTTGGATTTCTTTGAGTTCTGGAATTCTCAGAACCAAATCTTGAGTCCTCCTAGGAGCCCAAGCAAATACACTCATCCAGCCCACGCTGGCACAACAGCCATTCTAACCACATTTGCAAGGGTGTGCCGACTCTGTTCTGTTCTTTGTTTGAGCAAAATCAAAAATTTTATGGTAAATTTGATTTGATACCTACGATGGGAAGGTAAGGGCTTCCCAGGTGGCTCAGTGGGTAAAGAATCTGCTTGCAGTGCAGGAGATACAGGAGCCATGAGTCCGATCCCTGCACTGGGAAGATCAGCTGGAGGAGGAATGGTAACCCACTCCAGGATTCTTGACTGGACAATCCCTGTAGACACAGGAGTCTGGCAGGCTACGGTTCATAGTGTCACAAAGAGCCAGACAGGATTGAAGCAACTGAGCATGCACACAGGCACATGGGAAGGTAAAGGCTGATATTCTGGGGATTTGCCAATACTGAGAAGATGGTATTTATTTTCACAGTGTTCTCATTTATTTAAAAAATCTGAGAGATTCAAAGGAATTTCCTATAAGAGAAGACACTCAGCACACTAAATGTGAGATAAAAAAACCTGCAGCATAATGAAGGGATGCAGTGAAAATCAACCCTCAGGCGTTTGTCAGACAAAAAATTTTAGAGCAATACAGAAGGGGTTTTGATTCAGAGTTTAAGTTCTAGAGCCACCATCAGCTCTGTGTCATCTCTCTGCCCCTTAAATTTCTTATATGAAAAATAGGGTTAATAATCATATCTTATCATAAGGTGGTAGTGAGATGCAAAGAGTTTATAAATGAGTAGTGCCTGGAATGCTGCCTTGCCCATAGAGAACACTGTGGAATCATTAGTTATTATTATTATTACCCAGTGTCCTATGAGGGAAATTTAGATCTAGAGATGAGATACTTTCTCAGACAAAAAAAAAAAAAAAAAAGAATTGTGGACTTAAACTCTTTTTTAAAAAAATTTCTTTAATTTTAATTGAAAGATAATTGTTTTACAATATTGTATTGGTTTCTGCTAAACATCAACATGAATCAACCACAGGGATACATATGTATGTCCCCTCCCTCCTGAACCTCCCTCCTGCCACCTCCCTCCCCATCCCACACTTCTAGGCTATTGCAGAGCCCCGGTTTGAGTTCCCTGAGTCACACAACAGATTCCTACTGGATATCTGTTTTACATATGGGAGTGTATGTTTCCATGTTACTCTCTCCATAAACTCTTAACCAGTAGAATGTGACAGTGTTAGTTTCCTGTTTCTGCTTTACCAAATTAAAACAAAGTTTCTACAAACAACAAAACTTTATTTTATTATAGCTCTTCAGGTCAGAAGTCCAGGTTTCACTGGATTAAAATCAAGATAATTATCTTTCTTCTGGAAGCTCTGAGGGAGAACGTGTTTACTTGTCTCTTCCAGTTTCCAGAGGCTACTGCATTCCTTGATTTATGGCCCTTTCCTCCATCTTCAAAGCCAGTTCTGTAGCATCTTCAAATCTGTCTTTCTGACTCTGACCATCCTGCCTCCTTCTTAGAAGGACCCTTGTGATTACATTGGACCCTGATGGATAACTCAGAATAATCTTCATATTTTAAGAAGATTAACTTAATCACATCTGCAGATTCACAAGTTTAGGGGATTAAGATGCAGATGTGTTGGGAGGCCATTATTCTGCACACCATATAGTTTATCCAGTCACACACAGATGCATTTCCTATTGCACATCAAGGCATTTGTAACAGTTTTTCAGTTAAAAAAATATTTCCACCAATAGTGTTGACATTAGATATACTTACTAACATCTAATAGACATTTAAAAGATAACGCACAAGTCCTGTGTTAAGAAAGGGATCAGAAAACCATAAAACTATCTGTCCACAATGCCATAAAAGCCAACTGGAAAAGCAGAATTAGCTTGTTCACTTCTTTAAGCTTTTCAGGCTGTCTAGAACGTGTAATGTATTTCAAGATGTATTCAAGTGCTTTATTTTATTTGTAAAATGTATAATTGGATTGCAGAAGAGCACCCTGTTAGATTTGGGAGGCAGAACACCTTTTAATATTCTCACTATCACCAAAAGATAGCTTGGGAAATTAGATTTAATCATAAAGAGTAGAGACTTCCACTAGCTGAGGTGAATTTCTGGAGGAGAAAGACACTATGTATTGTCCCTTTTTAAATAGCACTTAGATTTTGCCTGTATCTTCCACATTATCTACTCCTGCTCAGAAGTACTATGCTCCCACATTGCCATAACAATCCTGGACTTTCCCACTAACAAATCAGACTAGCTCACATGTTAGGACTTTTGCTCTTGCTGTTCCTCTGCCTGGAACAGTCTTTCCCCATTTACCTCTCCAATTCCTCCTCCAAATCCAATTCTTCTTCTGTCGTGTTCCACTCATCCTCCTCAACTCAGCTAGGTCACTAATCCCCAATAAGCCTCCCCCCAACCCCCGACCTGCATCCTGAGGTGATCACAACTGAGCAACTGCACACACATACTTTATTGAGATTTCCTTAGTTTTTACCTAATGCCTCTTTTTTTGTTCCAGAGTCCCACCCAGGACATCACATAACATTTAGTTCTTGAAGTTCCTCTTGGCTGTGACAATTTGTTAGGCTTTCCTTATTTTTAAAGACCTTGACAGTTTTGAGCAATACTGGTTAGGTATTTTGTAAAATGCCCCTCAGTTGGGAATTATTGGATGATTTTCTCATGACTAGACTAGGAGGTTATAAGTTTTGGGGAGGAAGGGCCCAGAGGTAAAGTACTACCATTTTCATTGCTTCTTGTCAAAGTACATGCTACCAAGTTGACTTACTATGGTTAGTATTAATCTCAGTCCCCTGGTTGAGGCTTGTCAGATTTCTGCATTGTAAAATTTCTCTTCTCTCAGTCCCTTCCCCACTGTACAGTTTGGAATGAAGTCACTGTGCACAGCCCAGACTTAAATAACGGGGAGCTACCCTCCATCTTCTTGAGGGCAGAGAACCTACATAAACCTTATCCAGCATAAAAATCTAATTTTGATAGGATCCCGAAAGATCCCTATCCATACCGAAACTTGGGAATCACTGGTCCAAAGGGCAGAATCACATGATGTCCTGGGTTTTCTTCCAACTTGATGACTTGCTTATTGTCTGAATGTGGACAACATGGTGAATGGATGGATTTGCTGGACTTCTGTGGAGACTGATAGTCACGTGGAGACTGATAGTCACTTATTTAGTCTAGAAACCAAGTCTCAGATCCTCTAGACACAAAACAGTGGATAAATATAGAATTGTTGATATTACCACCATGGAGTGTTTTGGAATTGGAATCCAGCATGTTGGAGGAGAAAAAGGCCATACCAAGGAGACTATATACACAGTGCTTTGGACTGGAGTCCTACACACCACTGAGGGATCAGCTAAAGAGGAGAAAGTGTCAGCCTCGTGAACTCGAGGAACAGTGTCAAGGGGGAGCCCAGAAGCCTAGGGTATAAAAGGCCATGTGAAGAGGGTCACGTGGCACATGAGCAGTAAAGGGCACTTCAGAGACACAGCAGTATTAACAACAGCAACAAACATTTATTAAGCTATTTGCATATATCAGACATCAATTGTACTATTAATATATTCATTCCTTAAATTAGGGACTGCAACTGAGTTTAAGTAACTCACCCAAGGTCACACCATTACTGCGTGATGGGTTTAGGATTCAAACTCAGGTCTGTATGACTTTGGATCTGAGGTTAAAACAAAGGATTAGGTCAGTTGTTTTCTTAGAGAAATGAGACATTCCCAAAGTTATCCTAAGGATGCGGTAAACATACAACAGGTGAGAAGCAACCATGTTTCTTCTCCAGAAGGAGGAAAAAGGAAGCACCTTTATGAAAGTTGCTGACTTCAGAGAAACAATACGAGGAAGGCAAGCTGAAGATGGAACCATTAGCAAGAATTCTGGCACATGAACTGTTGAGAGAGCTAATGGTGTAAAAGGAAATTCAGAAACTCCTTTTTTCCCTAATGGAAGCCTTGAACTAGTAACAAAGCTGCTACACCAAGGAGAAAGTTGAGTGGGTTATAACATTTCCTTGTTAAAAGCTCTTACATTTTCTCATGTGTGCCCTGCACTCAGCATTAGGTTGCAAACTTTTACAGGCAGGCTGTGGTTTGGTTATTCCCGGAGGGCACAGAGTGGGAACTCAGGAATGCAGTTAAGCAACTTCCTACTTTCCTCAAGCCTTAAAAGAGCTACAGTGACCATCTCAGACATTGTTATTTTCAGAAAATTTCCTAATGTATTTTAAGAAAAGAACAGATAAGATGCATATGATAAGGAAGCGCTCCGGCTTTAGGCTTTCTTTAGCACATTTCAGGGTTATGAAAACATGCTAGCATTGCCCTCTTTTCCTTAAACAGTGTGGCTGTCTAGTATCTCAGCCTTAGGAGGTCAGGCCCACTAGCTCTATCAGTATCCTTCCACTGCTGAAAACCAATGCCCAGAAGAGAGCCCTGGGCCAAGCAGCCTGGACCATAGTCCAGGTCACTTGGCAAGGCAGGCAGGGGTAGCCATCAGGCTTCTCTTTGCACTTCTGCAAGGGACAGATTTTCCCAAGACTGCTGACCAGAGGAACCTTTTACTAAAGGAACATCAGATTCTTTAGAGGAGTCTTTATTTTATGATATGCCACTGGTTTGGGTTGACTTGCTGCTAACCGATTATTGATCACATGATAACTGGGTTCTGGGACAGCTTTATAAAAGTTGACCCTTAAATGTAGTTAATCAGTGCATTTCCCATTCCAGTCCTAGGAAATACTGAGTTAGAACAGTTTCTTTCCTAAAGCATGGCTTAAACTTATAGAACCTTAACCATTGGAATTACTTGTTAGTTTCTCAAAATGTACATTTCTGGGGTTTACTTGAGCCAGATTCTCTAGGGCAGAGCCTGAAGATGTGCATTTAAACAATAGCTACCTAGAAGCACTAGAGCAGAGTGTAGGGGGATGATGTGACTCTCCAAAGTATAGGAAAATAGTTTAGGTTGGGTCATTATTAACATTAATATCTTTCTTGAGATGACAGGTCCCAGGCATGTGTCCTCAGAGAGCAGACACAGACAGGGGAAGGCAATTGAGCAAGAACAAGAATCTTTGTTCTATTTTAGGCTCTGTCACTAATTGTTTGTGTGGCTTTGTATGGTTCACTAACCCCTGTGGCCCTGGTTTTGTCACCCATAACTATAAGTGAGGGGGCCTATATATTTCAATGTCCTTTTTATGTCCACTCATCTCTGATTGAAATATTGTCTGAAAATACAAAGTATAAACTGGCCTGAGGGTATCTGTGAGGTTCAGTTCAGTTCAGTCACTCAGTTGTGTCCAAGTCTTTGTGACCCCAAGGACTGCAGCATGCCAGGCCTCCCTGTCCATCACCAACTCCCAAACTCATATCTGTTGAGTTGGTGATGCCATCCAACCATCTCATCCTCTGTCGGCCCCTTCTCTTCCTGCATGCAATCTTTCCCAGCATCAGGGTCTTTTCAAATGAGTCAGTTCTTCACATCAGGTGGCCAAAGTATTGAAGTTTCAGCTTCAGGATCAGTCCTTCCAATGAATATTCAGGAATGATTTCCTTTAGGATGGACTGGTTGGATGTCCTTGCTGTCCAAGGGACTCTAAAAAGTCTATAACACCATCTATGAGGTAATAGGCTGAAAAGTTTGATAGTTTTCCTAGAAGGTGAGTTATGAAAATACAGTGACTGAAATTTTGCCCCAAGAGCTGGCACTTTATTATTCACTGGCTGTGGGTATGACTTTCACCTCAGTTTCCTCATTTGCAAAATGACAATGACACCAGTTCAACCACTGCACAAGGTTCCTGAGCTGATAAATTTTATAGAAAGACTTAAATTGCTAGAGGACTTTGAAAACTTTAAAATGCCAATCAAGGGAGCATATTATGAGTTGTCACCAAAATGAGGATTAATTCAACTGAGTAGCAGTAGATGCTTCAATGCTGCTGTCTGGAGTGTCATGGGAAGCCCGGGGAAGGTAGGGTTCCATTAGGTGATCCTGAGGTTTAAGTGGGAAGATCCCATAGAAAGCAAAGTGGCCTGATCTAAGCCGAGGCAGCACAGGCTGAGTGCCAAGATCAGCTGCAAGTTTACACAAACACTCTTATTTTAGCATCAGACATACTTTTAGCCCCCAGAAAAGAAAGTGAACAGGAAGGACCCCACGAGATAACTTTGGATGCTTCAAGAATTCTAAAAGCTGCAGTTTGGAATTTGAAGCATTCATTTCCTTTTTCAACAAAATTGAGACCCTATAGGGTAATTTCAGGCAGATGAACTCCCGCTTCTTTAAAACCTGATTGGAATTTGAGATAGCTGGATCAGACTGAAATTCTCACTGTTATGAAAAGTTTCACAAAGCAGGAGAAAACATATGGGCTTTGAAATCAAGTTGGATTCAAAGGCTAGTTTTTTTCCAACAACCTAATTTGAGTCATTGGGCAAATCATCTAACATCTGAGCATCTCAGTTTTCTCATGTGTAAAATGGGAATGTTGTAATATTGTTATAAGGACTGACGGGAGAACACAGTGGAATACTGAATTCTGGCGATTTTCAATAGAATGTTCCTCAGCAGTGTTCCATTCATGCATGCATTTGATTACAAGCTACGTTGCCTGAACCCAAACTGCAAAGACAGCACATCCTCCTACCCTTCAAACAAACAAAAAGAAGCCTAAGAACCCTTGCTTCTTAAACTTTCCAAGATGAAAGATGAATATATAATGTAGAACAAACGGTTTCATAACTTTCTTGCCATGGGCAGTGTCTTGTTAAGGCCGGTAAAAGACAAGCAGGATGAATCTCTGTGAATTACTTCAACTAGTCCAGAAGCCATGAGGCTTCACATCCCTGAACCCAGTTTTTTCTCTTTTTCTGGTAATATATCTGATTGCCTTATGCATTTATCCTTTTTCTCTTATTGAAGTATAGTTGATGTACAATATTATATAAGTTACAGGTGTACAACACAGTGGTTCACAATTTTTAAAGATTATACCCTTAACCCATCTTATTCATCACTAAATTAAAAATAGGATGATGGTTGATAAGCCTTCCCTCAAACGCCTACCTTGGGTCTCTACTAGGAATAAATATAAATATAAATTTGAGCTTTTTGAATGAATATCAAGATTTTGTTGGTATTATTATCATCCTGCAAGCTTACATTTCCTCCAGAATTTAAGCTATAGCATCCAAATAACAACTGCTTTTTTGCTATAGCTTATAACAATAATTGAGATTTTTCCAGTTGTGACCTGCAAGTGTGGCATGATTTTAGCATTCCTTTAGAAGTAAAGCATTCAATTCAGTGGGGTTGTATATATAATTATTTATGTACAATTTATATGTTGTATGTGAAATCTGTATGTCTTTGCAAACTTCTAACTCAGATTTGTTAGATTTAGCAACTCTCATTCATCCAGAATATCTGACTAATCACAATATTTAATTATGTTTCCATGTGATCACATCTATGCATTAATAAACTTCCTTATTATGCAGCAATTTTCTTACATGTAATAGAGATGGTTACATATATAATCATCCTGACAGGCAGAGGAACCCAGGGAGTCTACATGCAGGGTCTTTGGTCACCTTGGGTTTAAAATTCATCAAGAACAATCAAACATGTTTGTTTTGCTGAACCCATGACAACGAGGACTTTATCCAAAAACCAGCTGTAGATGCTGGTAACACGGGCACTCCACTGACCTGAAAGAATGCGAGCAGGGTTTGTGTCTTGCGCACATATTTGTCGACAGAGTACTTTTTTGGTAGAGAGGAACAGAAAATTCTGGCTTCTTCAGAGAGCTGGATGCAAGCAACCCTTCCTCCAAAAGTAGTCAAAATACCACTGGGGAGAACCTTGACTTTATAAGGGAAGGCAGCTTCTGAGTCACAGAAAGTCTTTTCCTGCTTAATTCTCTCTCACTGGCTGGCCTGGAATGAGGCTCTGCTAAAAATGTTTCAGGCAACTGTTGATTTAGGAATTTCTGTCCTCTTTTCTAGTAACAGACTGTGTATGTGTTGTGGAAATTCTACAGATCCCTACACCTCACTCACCCCTTTTAAAGTCTTGATCTTGGAAAGTAGACATGGATGGAAGATTTCTCAGGCTTAAAGAAGGATAAGTTTCTGTCTGTCAGAACTTTATATAGGTCTGGCATTTGGGGGTAAAACACTACATTAAAAAAGCTTTTTTCTCAGATGACATACAGATGGAAAATGTGTCTGGGTAGAAGATTCTTCTGAATAAGAAGAAACATTCCAGAAAATGGAAAGATTTAGGGGTTTGGAACATTATCATCTGTGTTGCATTGGGGGTTTTTTCCCTCACATTGAATGGTACTCAAGACAATTTCATACATAGAGTCTTGATTATTGAACCAATAAGTATAATCTTAAGTGATGGGAGTAGGGGAAGTTGGAGCACATTGTCTCCATAAAATTAAAATGAATTTTCCAATACCCTGTTTGTTTTGCCACTTCTCTTATCTCCCAAAAAACTTTCTTGACTTTAGTGTCAATATTCCATCTTAAAAAAAAAAAAAACTGCTTTATAAGATACAAACATTTCCACATTCTGGTGTGTTTGGGGCATCGACTGTGCCTAAGCCTATGCTGTAACCTGAGCTGTCACTCTGCCTCGGTATGCCTTTGATATCTCTATCTGAAAGGAAACAACCCACCCAGAATGGCAGATTGTCTGTCACACAAAGGAGACTTTCAGAGCCTTCAGCTTCATCTCTCGTCATCCTTTTATGGATGCTTTATTTCCATTCAGATTTTTCAGATCTGAGATGGTCAACTTCTTGGAAGCCTTCCCTGACCACCACACTCCCTCCCAATTAGATATTATGTTCTTTGAGAACACCCAACCTTCTTCTCATAGTACTTATCGGTGTCTGTGATAGCGTATGATTATTTTGTGATACCCACCTTTCTCATTGGACCTGGGTAGGGACCTGACTCTTCACACAGTATGTCTGGTGTCTTTTAAAAGACATGGGCAAAGCAAGTGCTCAGTAAGGGTCTCTCATGTGGATGTGTGCAAAGGACCAACTCCACCTGGGCCTTGATGATGGACGGTCGTCGTTGTTCAGTTTCTGTGTTGGGTCTGACTCTTTGAGACCCCATGGACTGCACAGTAGGCTTCCCTGTCCTTCACTGTCTCCTGGAGTTTGCTCACATTCATGTCCATTGAGTTGGTGATGCTATCTAACCAGTGACGATGAGGGAATGCCTCTAATCCTTCAAGAAGCAGGCACTCCTTGCAAAATATGCTGATAGCGAACTATACTGGTAATGAAAGGAAGATGAATTTAGATGCAATTTTAGTGAGAGAAAAGTGTTTTCAATATTCAGGCAATCCATAAATCCCTTACATTTAGTGTTAGAATGCAGGATATGCCGCTTAAGAAAAAATTTTTACCTTTGTGTACGTGGAGCTCACCAGTTCTTCCTCCACTCACAGGCAAAGTCATCACTCCATTCAAGCAGATCTATTTGTCCAAGAAGCATTTCTCCAACCTCCACCTCTTAACTCCACTCTCCAGAAACATGCTGGAATCCTAGCAAAGTCACGTTGACCAGACTCTCCTCTCCTCTGAGTTCCCTTCTAACCCAGCAAATTGCCAAGTGTTCTCCAACTTCCATCACCACTTAAAAAAAAAAAAAAGTTTAAAAATAATCTTTTGGCTCTGCCACAAGGCATGTGGGATCTTAGTTCCCTGACTAGGGGTTGAACCTGTGTCCCCTGCTTTGGCAGTGAAGAATCTTAACCATTAGCCTACCTGACAAGTCCTCCATCACCACTTTTATTCCAAAGTTTCCTTGGAGCTCAGGTCCCTGCTCCTGAGAAAGGGAACTTAGTTAGGAATTCAGGGACCATCTGAATAGAGCTGGTTCTAACTAAAAACAACTCAGCCCAGCAGTGAGTCCTAGAGGGTAGAAAGGACACACACTAGAATATTAATATTGCGTTGGATAGTCCTAAAATTAGTTTGCACAGCTCTAGAATTTTCCACTTGATATTTATGAATCCAAAAATCAGACAAATAGATATGTCTGAATGTGTCTGACATTGGGATTTTACCATCAAAAGACAATAAAATGTAATGACAAACTTTGTCCTTGGCTTACTCTTATCCATTAAAGGGATAAATAGTAGACATCTTCCTAAGTGATTAAGCCTGATCTTTAAGCACTTCTCATACAATTAGGAATGGGGCAGGAAAAGGTTTTTAGAACACCTAGGCTGTCACCCTGCTTATTTAACTTATATGCAGAGTACATCATGTAAAATGCTGGGCTGGATGAAGCACAAGCTGGAATCAAGATTACCAGGAGAAATATCAATAACCTCAGATATGCAGATGACACCACCTTTATTGCAGAAAGTGAAGAGAAACTGAAGAGCCTTTTGATGAAAGTGAAAGAGGAGAGTGAAAAAGCTGGCTTAAAACTCAACATTCAAAAAATGACGATCATGGCATCTGGCCCCATCACTTAATGGCAAATAGATGGGGAAACAATGGAAACGATGACAGACTTTATTTTGGGGGGCTCCAAAATCACTGTAGATGGTGACTGCAGCCATGAAATTAAAAGATGCTTGCTCCTTGGAAGAAAAGTTATGACCAACCTAGGCAGCTTATTAAAAAGCAGAGACATTACCTTGCCAACAAAGGTCTGTCTAGTCAAAGCTATGGTTTTTCCTGTAGTCACGTATGGATGTGAGAGTTGGATTGTAAAGAAAGCGGAGTGCCGAAGAATTGATGCTTTCTAACTATGGTGTTGGAGAAGACTCTTGAGAGTCCCTTGAATTGCAAGGAAATCAAACCAGTCAATCCTAAAGGAAATCAGTCCTGAATATTCACTGGAAGGACTGAGGCTAAAGCTGAAGCTCCTATACTTTGGCCACCTGATGTGAAGCGCTGACTCAGAAAAGACACTGATGCTGGGAAAGGTTGAAGGCAGGAGGAGAAGGGAACAACAGAGGATGAGATGGTTGGATGGCGGCAATAACCTGATGGACATGAGTTTGAGCAAGCTCCGGGCGTTGGTGATGGACAGGAAAGCCTGGCGTGCTGCACTCCATGGGGTCACAAAGATTCGGACATGACTGAGCGACCGAACAACAACAAAGTTGGAGAAGGCAGGTGTTTTTCCTATTTTCACTTTACCTAGAGTTTAAAACTTCAACTGCTTAAATGAATATCTCACTTCCAAGTGTATAAAATAACAGATGATACATTTGTTTTTTATCCTCAATTGTTAATATGATGAAACAAGTACAGTTAAGGACAACTACAAACACAAAATGGGCAAACCCCATGTAGTATGTTTTGTAAAAGGTATCAACGTCATGGAGACACAGGATTCTGTCTCAATCATTGTCAACATGGCCCCTGAATTTTTTTGTTAGTATGTGAGTGTTTGGGTAAATAGAATAAGTAAGAATGAATGGAAGTTATATTTCCTTAAATCACATCTGCTAAATGGTAAGACCCAAATTTCATTACTTGACTCTTTCATTTCAGACCATTGGGTTTTGTTTATTTATTTTCTGATGGGTTTATCAGAATTAGAAGCAATAGTGCTAATAGGACCTTTGTATAATGAAGATAGGATCTTCAGCATGTAGTGGCTTAACAATTTGTGCAATACTGCTCTTGTTAACCTTGCTGCATATTTTTTCCCTAGAAATAGCCAAGAATAAGTGTTTGGAGGGTAGTACTCTGATGATGAGATCTGTCGCTTAAATAGTTCCTTATTTATTCTAGCCAGATTTACAGTTCCTGGAGAACTAGGAGGCTGTTGTTCAGTGGAACTACTTATTGATTATACATTTCTAGTGAAATGAAACAAAGTCATCAACTGCTAACAAGAGGAGAGGAGCTTAAATTCAGTCATTGGCTGACCTTCAGGCAGCAGGAAAATAAGGGACTATTATTATTTTTAGTAGTGATTGATATTTTTCTCTTTCTCCTTTCCTGACTTCTTTTGTGCTATGTAAATATTTTCTAAGCATCATTTTAATGTATCTATTTTCTTTTTGGGCCTCCGTGGTGACTCAGATGGTAAAGAATCTGCCCACAATGCAGGAGACCTGGGTTAAATCCCTGGGTCAGGAAGATCCCCTGGAGACGGGAATGGCTACCCACTCCAGTAATCTTGCCTGGAGAATTCCATGGACAGAGGCGCCTAACAGGCTACAGTCCATGGCACCACAGATTTGGACACGACTGAGTGACTAAGACTTCACTTCATTTCTTTTCAGTTATATCTTCTTGTACTATTTTTAAGCAGTTGCTCTAGAGACTACAATGTGCCTCCTTAAATAGTCACAATCCACATAGAGTTAATACTGTTTCACTTCATGGAAAGAGTTGAAACCTTATAAGTGCATAAGTACTTTTATTCTCTCTTCCTGTTACAAGGCCTATTATAAATCCCATACAATCATATAATTTTTGCTTTAATATACTCTGCTTTATTTCTATTTGAGCATATGCACTGTCAAAGTGAGCACCTCATTTAACTTTTGATCTATTTCTAGACTGTCTCCAATATGTATTTGAACTGAGAGTCCTAAAAGCAATTTTGTAGTGTTTCATGTGTTTTAGATGACTGATCCAAAGATTGTGTTTCTCTGTACATGTGTTTGTAAGGGCTGAACTTTTGAAAAGAGCCATTGCAGGAGACTAAAGAAGAATGAACCCATATGGTGTTTGTTGTTGTTTTATTTTAAAATCCAACTTAGTAAGTCCTTGGTCTTTCCAAAAATAAATTTTAACTTCTAAATTTCATTTTTCTATTTTTGCTTTGCTTCTCTTCCACTGACCATCCCCCTTCTTTCCTCTGTGTGACCCATGGAGTCAGAAACTCCTTATTTGGATAATTTCAGGTACAACTTTGGAGACAAACTCCAGGAAGTGGACCCTGGAAATGTGGTCTGACCTTTATGGGGTCCCACCCTTAGGGACCTCGAGGTTATCATCCCCATATGAACTGCAGCTTTAAGACAGACAGGAAGTGAAATGTCTTGATGGAGAGAGGGAGGTGCAGTCCCAGAGATTACCCCTTTCTAAAGAAAAATGTGCTTCATCCTGATTCATCATCCATCAAGTATTCATGGATGTAAGACGATGTGCCTGCAGGCCCCGTTTAGAGTGCAGAGTACCCCCAAAGCTCTTTAACGGGCCACTCTTTCTTCAGATACAAAGTGCTTAAAATGAACTGACCTCCAGTGGCTCTCATTCAATTATAGATATTCAGATAAAACCTCTATTCATTTTTGCAACTGAACCAAAGTCACCAGGCAATCTGGTGTTTGTCAGGCCAAATTCAAACAAGTATATATACATGTACCTGCATAATTACCTGTGTGTTTTGCATAATTACATAAGCATGTACCTTCAGAGCTACAAAGTTTATTAAATTTTACAGCTGGGCCTAAGACAGGCATTAAGGTGAATTGTAAATGTAACCTGATTTAAGCCATATTTAACTTGGCTTGAATCTTCAGCAAAGAAACGAGGCTTTTAAGACACTGATTTAAGAAACCAACAGCAAACAGAAAACTCTTCTTGGTGTTTTTCACCTAATAGGTGTCCAAAGAATTTGTACTTGAAATTGGATGATTCATGTATTAAAAGAGAGATTGAGGCTAAAGCTCCACTCAATTAATTTGAAAATATGGAAAAAGCAATTGCCAAAGCATGTAATTTATTAATTGTTGGTGGTCTCCAAACTTCATCTTTAAAGTGGGGGGGGAATGATACAGTTATTCTTACAGTGAATGAAATAATGCACATTGCTTAGTGCAGTGTCTAGCATGTAATAGGTGCTCAGGGCCTTTCACTATTATCATGGATTGTATTAGCATCACATTAAATTGCCAACTGAAGTCAAAGTGAAACAGTGTTTTAAGTCATTGATTAAAAAGAAAAGAAGACTTTCAAGCAGGAGCAATGATACTGCTTCTATGTTTTCTAAATCTCTGAACATGTGGGTATTTTAAGGCTCCTGAAGACTGCCGAATTTATAAAAAGAAAGATGATAAACTGGAGACAGAGAGGACCCCCGCAGGTCAGCATCTGCGCTTCAGTGAGGCACTAGCCCCGTGGGTATTTTGTGCATGCTTAGTCACATCCAGCTCCTTGTGACCCCATGGACTGCAGCCCACCAGGCTCCTCTGTCCATGGGTTCTCCAGGCAAGAATACTGGAGTTGGTTGCTGTTTCCTACTCTAAGAGATCTTCCTGACCCAGGGATCAAACCCTCATCTCCTGTGTCTCCTGCATTGCAGGCAAGGCAGATTCTTTAACCCACTGAGCCATCAGGGAAGTCTAACCCCATGGAGGGAAAACAATTGAAAAAAAGATAAATTTGGGATTTTTTTTTTAAGGAAACGGAAAACACCGAAAGTGTTTTGTTTGTTCCAGAGTAGACATAACAAAAGTTTTCCTGTCATTCCTAGTTTCCCAAAGCTCTAAGGCAAGAATCTCAGGTGGAAAGGCAAGAAAAATATGGAAAGCAGATGCAAAGGGCGAGAACAGGGCCTTAGGAAAATAAATCCGTGGGTTCTGGGCTCACTTAAGTGGGGTCACACGTGCTTTCCACCTGAACTGTAAACTCCAAAGGGTAGGAAAGTTTCTTCAATTTTGTTCACTGCTGCATCTCCAGGACACAACCAGTGCCGACCACACAGTGCGCTCTGAATATTCTGGAACAAAAGCAAGGAGAGAAAGTGAAAGATACTACAGAGTTAAGGTAGTAAAAACCTGTCTTCTCTCCTTAGATTTGGGGAACGTAGCAGTATTAGTGTATATGTATAGTGTGTATGTGGGCTGCCCAGGAGGCACTAGTAGTAAAGATCCCTCCTGCCAATGGAGGCTAGACATAAGAGATGTGAGTTCGATCCCTGGGTCAGGAAAATCCCTTGAAGGAGGGCATGGCAACCCACTCCAGTATTCTCATCTGGAGAATCCCATGGACAGAAAAGCCTGGCAGGTGATGGTCCATAGGGTCGCAAAGAGTAGGACACGACCAAAGCAACTTAGTACACATGCACAGATAATGTGTAGTTAGTAGTAGTTGTAGAGTACTCACATGTAGTACTAATACATGTGACTACTACACAATAATACAAAGTATGTAGTACAATACTATAGTGTGATGCCAGAGCACTACACAGTTGTAATTCAGGGAATTTAATTTAGAACCAGCATTTGTGACATCATTTGATTCTTCTTTAAATTCTCAAATTAATTGCTGCCAAAATCTGAGATCCTTCTCAAGCTTGATTCTTATGACCTTTGTAGATTAGGACTCTATTATAGATTATTGATATTGTCATGGATTATTATTATTAATTTTATGATGTTAATAGATGGTATATAATTGATATATTAATTAACTGTATTAATATTATCACAAAAGCAGAGTAAAGATGATAGGAAAGTATTTATTCTCAAACAGGTTGATAGGGTTGACAATATACTGGTTTATTTTGATAGTCATGCAAAAGACAAGTACATTGATTACTTTCAAGTAACCGTTCCATTGTACTGATCGTGAAGGAGGAAACAGATAGAGCTGGACTCCATCTTAGGCCAGGCTACGAACATTAGGCTACCCACATGGTCACCCTCCCAATGGACTCTTAACTTTGTGCCTGGTGTCTATAGACGTGGCATACCAATGGAAAACCAGACCCCCCGGATAAAAGAGCCTCAGGACTTGTACTTGGACTCTCTGTTGCCTAAAAGAATATGCTAATTATCTCTGTAACAGAACAAAGTGGTAGATTCCATTATGTTTATTGGGACATGACCACAGGCCTATTGATAAATACCCACTGTTTATCTAATCCTGTGACACATGAATCATGGGTTAACTTTGATCGAATCTTTTATCTTGTCCAGACTAGTTTCAAGGAATTTGGGGAAGTGGGTTTGAGCAAGTACACTTAGGGTATATAAGGTTTTCACAAAAACTGGTCGGGGTCCTTGTCTAAGAGGAGACTCTGCCTTGGGCCCACCGGTGTAATAAACTGCACTCCACTATCTGCATTGTCCTTCTGAGTGAGTTTGTTTCCCAGAATGCGTGGCTACAACAATCTAATTAAAGATTTCGGTTCTCAAAGTCTGTAATTTTATAGCTAAAAAACACTTCCTCTTCAGTGATTTGAAAACAACTAGCTGTAACAAATGCTGAATTCATTACAATTCAGTGACAATTAAAATATTCTTATTTTAAAATGTATGTAATTTTAAATTAATATAATTGTGTTCTCTTGACACTTTAAAATGTATATCTATAATTAAGGAATTATGTTCAGAAGAAAATGTTGAATAGAATTCTTTGAAAATGTTTCATTAAATAATGCAAAACATAAATGCTCAGGCACTTGGGAAGAGTTGAGGTTTGAAAATTAAATAATCATTTATTTTATCAAACATTATTAGTCCCTCTTAAAGGCTTAAATCAATACCAATGTTTGTAGAAGATGTTGACATTGTTTGAGATGCTTGACTCTGGTTTAGAGAGTTTTGCCTACACCCCCCAGTTTCCTTTGAAGAAGCAGCAAAATATTTTACTCTGGATCCCAAGGGAGAAACTTATTCCTGGCCCCTTCAGCATTAAGTGAATTAATATTTTTGAGGACTGAATTATTAAGAGGCTAAAAGAAGTCTCTATCTCCATTTCATAGAAATAGGTGAAGCTGAGAAAACATAACTGTCAGTACACTTGCCAGAACTCTACAAATCTGCACAAGCCTGTTTTCTGCATACACTGAGAACTTCTGCATACCTTCTCTGACCTGTCAGCAAGTGGAAGGAGAGGGAAAAGACCGTTCTAATGGAATCAACTGCAACAGAAGGAAGAAATGAAAGCCATGAGGCGTGTGCTGACAGCTGATCTAGTCATCAGTCCTTTCACACTAAGGCTCCAGCTCACCCTACTGCCAAGGAACGAGAAGTCTCAAGGTGTTCGGGGACCACTCTGGGAAGGGACTTTTATTAAAGTGGATCTTCTCTCCCACTAGGGCATCCTTGGTGGCTTGGATGGTAAAGAATCTGCCTACAGTGCAGGACACCAGGGCTTGATCTTCGGGTTGGGAAGATCCCCTGGAGGAGGAAATGGCAACCCACTCGAGTATTCTTGCCTGGAGAATTCCATGGACAGAGGAGCCTGGTGAGCTACAGTTCATGGGGTCACAAAGAGCCGGACATGACTGAGTGACTAACACTTCCACTTTTTCTCTCCCACTAACACATGGTAAATTGGGCCACCCCTGGCAGCAGCAGCTTCTCCATAGTCTTCTATGCTCCCTGAAACTAGAAGCAACCTTTCCTCCATTTGGATCTCTTGGTAATTTTGCCTTTCTTACACTAATAATAACACTATTAGGAACTAACACTCATCAGGAAATGACTATGTATCAGATTCTGTGTAACACATCCTTTCCATGAATTACCTATACCTTCATAAGAAGCATAGAAGGTACATTCTGTTAACAGTTTTTTACAGATCAAACTAAAAGTTCAGAGAAACTAAGTAACTGCTTCATGCCCACCTACTTAATGGTTGTGGAGCCACAATTGGACTCCCGGAATCCATGCTATGACCCCATAGATTATACTGACTGCCTAGGTCCTCTAGGGGACAGGACCCATACGCTATCCATCTCTACATCCTAAGTCTTCCTTTTCTCCTGCTGCTGCAAAGATAGAGACTTGCCCAAATGTCAATACATAGTTTTGGAATTAAAACCCAGAAGTGAATTGGTCTTTGGTTTCACTCTGGGCAGGAGAACAGGCTGGCTTGTTGTGATTTCCTCATTAAGGGACATGAAGAGGTCACATAGCAATGTGAGTTAATTGAGAACAGAATTGAAGGTAGAAAGGTTTTCTCCCTATACCTTCAGAATTATAAACCACGTGAAGGGCAAACCATGGTTGATTGTCAGGGTAACCTAGAAAGTTCCTCTTCTCCCTCACCCTGTTTAATAAACCAAATCTATTTTCACTTGGCCACCCCATTGAATACACCCAGAATTCTACCATCTTCCATAAGACAACAGTAGAGAAAGATCTTTAATACAAGTCAGCCTTTGAAAGTAGTTAGCATGGGAAAATGTGGTTTCTATGGACAAAAGGCTCAGCCCTGAGAACGTGATGGCACGTGACTATCTCCCAGAACAGAACTGAGGACACAGTATTTTCCCTGTCCTAATGTACATCTACACTACTCCAGTGGTCCTTATGTCTCCTCTGCTTAATGGAGAAAAAGTAGGATGACCAGAGGTGGAGTAAAGAGGAGGATAAAATGTGCATCCAAAAAATGGGCACTGGTGAGGGGGAAAAAAAAATGCTATTTTATGTTTAGGAACATGGTCCACTGTCTAAACCCCTGGAAAACAGAGAAAAACAAACACAATTCAAGTGATAGATTCTTTAGCTGTTATTAAGTCAGTTCTAATGGGCTGCACTGGTGTGTGTGCAGGGGGAGGGGTGCAGAGAGAGGGAGATGAGAGCTGAGAATAAAGGGAAGAAAAAAAAATGGGGTCAGTGAGTTTCCAGGCTCTGCAGCAGGGAGGTTTGGCAGCTCTGGCTCCTAAGGAAGCCAGGCCTTGTGATTCATCACAGACCAGATTCCTGCTGACTTCAAAGAGAGATGTCCAGGAGGAGAAGATGCCAGCATCCAGGAGGGAGGCAAATCTGGCCAAGTAATTGTCATGACCCCTGAAAACGTACGCTACTCAGCTAGAGATGATACTAAACTCTGGTTTGTGTAGTAGTCATCACCCTAGCAAAGAATGGGAAAGAGAACTTAATGGTCTCAAGCTGAGGCATCTCTCTTCCTCTCTGTCCCTCTGCTTTTCTTTTGTGGATGATGACATTGTTGTTTATCTTAACATGTCTCAAAGTCCTGAACTGTGGGGAAGGACAGCATGGATATAATTCTTTTGAATTATATCCCAGTCCCTGGGATTCTCCAGGCAAGAACACTGGAGTGGGTTGCCATTGCCTTCTCCAATGCATGAAAGTGAAAAGTGAAAGTGAAGTCGCTCAGTTGTGTCCGACTCTTAGCGACCACATGGACTGCAGCCTACCAGGCTCCTCCGTCCATGGGATTTTCCAGGCAAGAGGACTGGAGTGGGGTGCCATTGCCTTTTCCGGTGAATCTGTAGAGAAACAGCTAAAGCCATTTCCAGTGTCTGCATCTTCACCACATACCTCCTCAAATGGTAGAAAGTGCCTAGGAGACTTTGAGGGTAGACCCTGACAATATGGAATAGTAAAAGTTACACTTCCTGCTTTTAAGGAGCTTCCAGTCTAATTACGGACATTAACAGACAGAAGAAGCAAAACACAGCTGCAGTCTGCGGGTTCTGAGCACGGCCAGATGGGCCCAAAGACTAATTGTGGGCTTGTTTCCACTTGAAATTTGACTTTTTTTTTTTGTTCACTGCTTTCAATTTCCTCACCTTTGTGGTCTGGATGAAAATCAAAGAGTTCAATTTTAGACAAATGAACAGTTTGAGGTGATAAGTAGAAAATGAGAAGGAATTAAAATAGTGCAGTGGGAAGGTAAACCTTAGTGGGAGAAAGAGGGGGAGATCTGAAAGTCATCTGGAAAGAGGGGATGGTCAAAGCTTTAGGGCATCTTTGAGAAAGTGAGGGGAAGAAATGCTGAGGAGAGTAGCAGGAGGTCAAGCATAACCAGGGTGAAGATGGCAGGGAAGGAGGACCAGAAGAAAGGTGTCTGGTGAACCGAAGGAGATAAGTGTTTCTCAGGCAAGGGGAGTCAGGGTTGACAATTACAATCATTCTGTAAAATCTGTTAAGGTAGGGACCACACCTGTTCAACTCACTGTTATTCCCAGGACTTAGTACAAGCCCATGCCACAAAGCAGATACTCATAGATAGTCATCTAATTAAGGAGATTGTTGGGATCCAGACTTAAGTTCAAAGCCTCCATTCAAACACAGGAGTAAAGGATGCCCTTCTCTCAAGTAACTTGTTTTCTGATTTAGTAATGAATCTGGTGCTAAATGAAGTCAAGTCCATTTTTAAGGCAAAGGTGAATCAGGGTGGGGGAGAGTTCCATGTTGATATAGATTTATCCGAAATGTGGTTTTGTTTTGTTTTGTTTTTTAAAGATGATTTTCACAGATTCCAAATATGAAACTCAGTATCATTCACTCTTCAAAAGTGGTGAGAAAGTTCTATGTTCTGAAAGGTCACAGTGGGTAAAGAAAGTCAGGGAAGGCTAGAGTTTTAAATTCTGCCTTCTGTGAGAAGCAGGATTTGGTGGGTCAAAGTGGAGAAACTTTCACTTTCACAGTGCAGTTAACTCTTGACTAAAGGTTAGTAATGTGTCAATCATTGGGCTGAGAGAGGAAACACTTTTTCTGAAGAAATTGGCCAATGCTTTATCCTTTGTCATTGTGGTCTATGAACTTTCGCTATATTCACAACATGAAAAGTAGATAGGAAACTGTTTTGAACGAGGGTTAGATTGGTATCTAAAGAAAAGAAAGAAAAATGAAGAGATGCAATCCTAGGGCGTGGGAAAGCCCCAAGGGAGGTAAGGAAGGGACATTTCCCAATTCCCATCCAATGTCACCATTGTTAGTAAGACCACAAAGAAGGAGACGGATGGGTGTGGCAGACATGAGGTTACAGGAGAAGGGGACTATGAGAAAGGTCAGGTGAGGTGGGGAAAAGACTAGGGAAAAGTTATGCCAGGTATTTCAGACTCTTCCAGAAAGAGCTCTGGAGCCAGAGAATATACATCCTAGTCTATGCTCTGGTATATGAAAAGGCTTCAGATTGGTGCTGTATCAAAAGAAAGCAAAAGACAAACTCTCATTCACTAAAAAAGGTAGGAAACATCAAGGTATTGGGCAAAGACAGAGCACAGACTTTAGAGTCAGACAAACCTGAGTTCAGTGGACATGAATTTGAGCAAACTCCAGGAGATAGTGGAGGACAGGGAAGCTTAGCATGTTGCAATCCAAGTGATCACAGAGTCAGACATGACTTAGCAATTGAACAACAACAGACTTGAGTTCCTTACTTACCTCAGGAACTTGATCAAGGTACCTGTTTATGTGAATAAGAGAAGTTAGTCTTTCCTCATAGATGGTAGGAGAATTAAATGAGATAATATATGTAAAAGGATCTAATGCATAGTGAATGCTCAACCTAGTAATCTATGCTGGTTCAGGAAGAAGGCAGCACATGGTTAAATAAAAGAAACAATTGTTTGGTTCACATCCCAGCCCTATAATTTACTTCCTGTGTGACTACAGCAAGATTTTTAACCACTTGGGGCCTCACATTATTGCATCTATATAATGGGTATAAGAAGATCTATCTCTCAGGATTTTCATGGGCATTAAATGACATGATATTTATAGCCATTAGCATAGTACCTGGCTTATATTAAATGCTCTAAATAAATGTGTTAGATACTATCATTGAAAGATAATCAAAAGCTGTACATGCACTAAGTCTAACATAAAAAAATTTCTACATGAGAGATCCACTGTGGGTTATTTATTTATTTATTTATTTATTTTGGAGAAGGGGAAAGTAAGACATAAAAGGCAGAGTATGTGCACAGAACTGTAAGATACATGTCCCCACGACAGAAATAAAGGAGGCAGAGATTCACTGAGGGGGGAATTCATGGACATTTATGGTCACGTTATTCTGATTGGCTGAGGGGATCAGCAGGCTTCTGGCCAGTTTTCTTTCCGTTCACGGAAATAAAAGTTCAGTGTGTTTGAAAATGAACTAAGTTTATTCCCCCTTATTTTTCTTGATAGGAAGGATTTATTTATGTAGTCAGAGAAGGCTTGTTTCTGCTAAGTGAAAATTTGGTCTAGGGAGTATAATAATAAGCTAAATGGAAACTGGATAAAAATATGTTTATTATGACATTATTTAATTTGTTGATATCCCTACATTCCCTACCTAATACCATGAAAGAAATTCTCAAATAATAATACAGTTGGTCAAACTGTTAAAAGTGGGGTCAGCTTGTCTGTATCTGTCTGAGCTGGATCAATGGCTAGTTTCTCTGAGCTGGTTACCTTGACAACCCAACAACTCCTCTCTAGATGTGCCATCCACATCAGGGGTGTGCATAAGAGAAATGCAGAATCTCATGCTTCTCTTCAGACCTACTGCATCAAACTCTGAATTTCAATAAAATCACCAGGCGATTTATCTCTAATATTAAGATTTGGAAAGCACTGAGAGTGTGGAGTTATGTCCACATAATCTTAATCATTACAGTCAACACTTCAATCCAATTAACATGGACAAGAGTTATGATAATTAGGAGTGAGTGGATATAAACAGCAACATTTCTTACTTGATAGATTTCGCTCAGTGCAATGAAGAGTTCCCTTAGCTCATGAAATCTTAGGAAATAAACCTGAAATTTAAGAAAATAAAATGATGAAAGTATGACAGTAATCAACCAGAAACCATGTGCTCAACAGAACAACAAAACAATCAGGTTCTGTACTTCCTTAGAGTAGATTCAGCCTGGACTTTAGAACTTCACCTTAGCCACTTTATAACCAGATGACTTTGGGTAAGTTGCTGCAACAAGTTTCTTATATCTGAAACAAGATGCTAACGGAACCTACTTCATGGACCTACAGGGTCTACTTTAAGTTACGAGGCTTAAATGAGTTAGTATGAATGCAAAGAACACACAAATGTCTGTGTCAAGATTAGTTATTATTAAGCATTAGACGTTTTAATATTATTAGATATTATTATGAATAATGCCTTAGTTTTGTTGGATTTCACAGTTCCCTTCTCTTTAAACAATTTTTCCCAACATATTTCCATGGTTTAAATAAAAATAAATTGGAAGAACAATCTTAGAGTATTGATAAGCCCCTTGGATGACTTGGAATTTCCAAGGCTTCACAGCCAGGTGAGTGGAAGATGCCTGCTTTGGGTCTGTGCTCAGTCCCAGCCTCTCCGAACCCCAGCAGACTCATAACCACTACAACACAGGAGTCTTCTAAAGAACCATCCTTCCCAGAGGGGAGTGTGTGTATAGGAGGAGAGGATGCTTAGAAATTTAAAACTATTTTAAATAGTTTATCTATGACATCCTCCCTTTTTGCGCATGTCTCATTACCGGTTTGAACAACTTGATCATAATCATCGAGGCACACACAGAGCAAGTTACTAAGATCTTTGTTCTTCGTCAATACCCATCTGATAGACTTGAACCAGCACATGAACTATGGATATGGCACAAACTGGGCATGTAATTTGCATTTGGTTCTTAATGAAACCTTTGGGCCAGTCTAAGTAGTCAAGTCACATATGAAGAGATCTGATCAGACCCAACAACAGATGATCATGGGATCAAAAAATCTGAGCCAATGATTTCTTTTTAGTTCTTTTCCAGAAGGTTTAAAATATACCTTCCTTTGTGGAGAAGCCAAGATGAGGGGCTGCAGGCCACGCTTATGCTCCAACCTAGTGAAGAAGGAAAAGCAGTACAGGTAAGTAAAAGGACGCTGATGGTAATAACTGTGGGACCAGTCTGTATATGTTGTCATCCATTAAAAGGTGCTAGCAATCCAAGAGGTTTTGAGAGGACATTTGCACACCGCGAAAGTTAAAATAAAGTTGCAAAATTCAAGACTGGCTCCCAAGTAAAGCATTATGCTGAAAGTGCTTAGGTTTACCAGATGAGAAAACCGAGGCTGAAAGAGGTTAAAACTTCTCACAGCTGGTGAAGGAACTCATTTAAATCCATGGGCCTATCGTCCTCACTCTTCTGTATTAGTTGACGAAGGCCATCTTCTACAGAAAACCATCTACGTCCTTCTCTTCCTGTGCTCTGTGCTCTAAATTAGTCTACAGTTCCCCTACTGTCTCTTTTCTAATACCTTACTCCGCATTCTATCTCTAGCTTTACAAGACTCTCTGTAACCCTCCTTTATCTCTCATCCGTCATCTCCCTTGAGCTCTCACTTAGCCTGTTCTAATGGGAAAGGCTTGGGCCTTTCCCAGGGTTTCCCCCAAATCTCATCCCTCCAGCATTAGGTGGGGCTTAAGAGGCAACAACTGCCCTGGACTCCATACTGCTCTGACATCTCTTGATGTTGATATTATTACCCAGGTTTGCTGGTCTTTTTTCTGGTGGTCATTTTAGAGGCAGAGAGGAAGGCTAAAACAGAAAGACTTTCATGCCTTATGTCAGCCTTTTCAGTACCCTTACCACTGGTGGTTTGGGAAACATTTTTAGTGGTATGAGGGCAACTATTTTGTTTCAATAGTTATTTTTACAGATACCTTCTATCTTTGGTAATGAATGCTGACTTTCCATTTACGGTTATAATGTAATGCTCTTTTTTTTTCTATTTCTATAACACCTATTTTTTAATTTATTTTTTAATTGGAGTATAATTGCTCTACAATTTTGTGTTAGTTTCTTCTGTACAACAGCGTGAATCAGTTCTGTGTACACATAAACCCCACTTTCTTGAGAGTTCCTCCCACCCACCCCCATCCCACCCCTCTTGGGAGTGCCCAACTAAGCTCCATGTGCTATACAGTAACTTCCCAGTAGCTATTTTACACATGGTAGTATATATATGTCAATTCCCATCTCCTAATTCATTACACACACATACACACCCTCGCTGTGTCCAGAAGTTCATTCTCTACATCGTCCTTGTACAGAGAGACGTAAGTCAGAAAGAGAAAAACAAATACCATGTATTGACACATACATATGGAAGGTAGAAAAATTGGTACTGATGAATCTATCTGCAGGGCAGGAATACAATGTAACATGTTATTTTAAAAATAAATTGCTTAAGAAACAATGCAAGTTGACTTTATATATATATATTCGTTAAATGAAAGTACAAGTGGACCACAGAAATAGCAAAAGGTAGACTGAGGTTGAAGAAATATTGCCTCAAGATAAGCCTTAAATCTCATATGCCCCAGATTAGCTCTTCTTGAAAAGTGGCCCCTATCTTTGCATGTGTGGTGCAAAGAACACCTTGGGTGGGCCCACTTCTGGTGTGCGGATTCATAGAAAATCTGTGCCTTCAGGGCACTCAGGGAAGGAGTGTTCAATTGGATTACAAAACCAGGACCTACAGAAGAACTGTTTTCTGCAACCACTTGCTGCTCAGAGCGCACTCTGCATCTTACCCACTACCGTCTTTAGGTCGTCCCTGTTGGCTCAGTGATGAAGAATCCATCTGCCAATGCAGGAGATGAGAGTTAAATCCCTGGGTCGGGAAGGTCCCCTGGAGAAAGAAATGGCATCCCACTCCAGTATTCCTGCCTAGGAAATCCCATGGACAGAGGAACCTGGTGGACTCTAGTTCATGGGGTCACCAAGAGTCAGATACAACTTAGCAACTGAGCATGCACACCGGGAACTAAGATCCCACATGCTTTAGGTTCACTGAGCCTGCATGCCGCAACTACTAAGCGTTCTCTGCAGTCCGTGTGCCACAACTGGAGAAGCCTGCGTGCCGCAACAAAGATCCTGTGGGCTGCAACTGAAGACCTGACTCTATCAAATCAGTCAATAAATATTAAACAAATAAATGCTCTTTAATCCATTGTCTTTTTCAAGTTCTTGCTCAAGAGGTAGGCTGATATGTCAGGTTTCAAGGCAGAAGACATTGGGAGATTGAGGGACTTGCTCCATATCCCAGTGGCCAAGCTTTCCAGCCTCTGCCGGTCAGGCTCCAAGTATTTGCCTCGGGCTGGACCTTCAGGCCACGATCACACTAATACCGGAAGTAGCACAGGAAAGCAGTTGTAAACTACTAAACTTGTCTTTCTTTCCACCTGAACTGTGACCCCAATTAGCAACCCGTCCTGTGAACACACCTCATTTAGGAAGAGCAATGATAAAGTAGTATTTATTGAAAGTGCTAGGTACTTTGTATACATCGTGTCTTTAATCCTGGAAGAGTGTTCTCATATAGATGAAAATGCCTAGATAATCAGTTCACAGATTCTCTCTCTTCTTTCCTCTATTTCCCAAGAACCCAAATATATTTTTATTTGAATGAATCGAAACCTTGTTCAAGTTGCTTCATCGTTTGGCTGATGTGGTATCTGGCACCCTCTAGTGACAGAAAGATTCTTTGGTAGAAGTGATGTTCCTAGATCTTCAGCCATCTCTACAGGCTTGTTTAAGACCATGTCCTTACTGAAACTGTAACAGTCTATTTGTAACAACTAATTTTGATAACAGAGAATTTCTTATACCAATTATAAGCTCCGATGACCTACTTGTTAAGGCTCTTTTTAGCTGTAAGACTGTGGCTTAAACAAATGTTGAGACTATTGAGAAGGGTAACTGTGGGTAGTCTAACTTTCGATTTCAGGACTAAGTCGATTCCGGACTCAGGCGACACTATCAGGCTTGGGCCTTCGGTGTGGTTTGTTCTCATCATGGGTTGACTCTGCCTTCAGCTCTGGCAGGAGCAACCTCATCAGTTCTGTACCGCAAATATTTCCACTTCAAATACAGTGGAAAAAAGACAAAGAAGAGCGTGTGTCCCACTGTTTCCTGGAAAGCTCACAACAGAATGTGATGTGCTGGTTGCATTAACCAAGTAGGGCTCTTTGTCCTCCTCTCCTTTACGTACACACACAGATGCTAGGATCGGTGTCACTGCTGCTCTAATGATTAATCTTATGTGTCACCTTGACTAGGCCACAGGATCCAAAGACTTGGTACTTCTCTAGGTGTTTCTAGGTGTGTTTCTTAGATGGGATTGATATTTAAACCAGGAGACTTTGAGTAAAACAGTTGCCCTTCATAGTATGGGTGGGCCTTGTCCTATCAGTTGAAGGCCCTAAGAAAAGAACTGACCTCTCTTAAAAGACAGGGAATTATGCCAGCAGATGGCCTTTGCAATTCTCCCTTGGGTCTCCAGCCTGCTAACCTATCTGGCACATTTTGGAGTTGTCAGCCTACATAATCACATAAAACAATCCCTTACAACACATCTTTCTCTCTCTCTCTGTTTATATATAGGTCTATGTAAAAATAGATAGATAGATATAGTTATATAAATCTTGGTATCTATGGCTAATCTGTATGTATCCTACTGGCTTTGTTTTTCTAGAGAACCCTGACTAATGCAACCACTTCAATAGCTAAGAAGACAGAAGAGGAACAAAGGCAACTTGGAAGATGTTGTTACCAGGAAGAAGGGGAGAAGATGCAGAATAAACAATCATGAATGTGCACTACAGATGGGGGCTATTAAAATCAATTTGCTGCCATTTAGTAAGAGAAATTTTGTTGACAAAAATTTTAAAACATTAGGGGATAAGAAACAAAAAGTCTTGGTGGTAAAAGGGTATTGGGGGTTTTCTTCCTCTCAGCTTTTTAAAATAAGTAGACATATGTTTAAATGTTATTCAGAATGAAAAGTTCAACGGCAAGGATTTCTTTAGAGTAAAGCAGCAGGCTTTAACTTACACGGTATGGATTGAGTAAAATCAGGATGGTTGTCCAAAGTGTCTCCCACATCTGGTGGAGTGCCCGAAACTCTATTAATAAAATTGTATTTCTTTGCCCTTGAAGGCCTGTAAAAATGTGTTATTAAAATAAACTATTAAAGATGTCTGAACTGTTTCTTCCAGAACACCAGCATTCATCAGGTGTTCATTCAGTAGGCATTCTTCAAAGAACTCCATAAAGAAGACAAAGAAGGCCGGGGAGCAGTATAGATCACAGTTCCATCTTAGACAATCAGAATGCATATTAGCATATTGAGGGCTCAGAGAACTCTTAGATTAGGAGACCTGTTTAAATTAACCCAGAATTTTCTAAAATCATTTGATCATGTAACACGTCTCTTCCCACAAAGTACCTATTACTATTTCATTAAACTTGATGGTTAGGTGTGTGTGTGGAGTGGGGGAGATTTGAGGGGAGTTAGAAAGAGCAATGACTCAGGAGCAAGAATATTTAAGTTTAATTCCTGGATCTACTATTTACTAATTAAACTGTCAATGTTGTTTAAACTTTTATGGTTACAATTCTTTATAAAGCAAATATAATAATTAGCCACCTCACTGGGCTAAAGTGGCAAATATTAGGTATGGAAGAACCATTTGTGAAATGGTTGTTTCACAACCATTTGTGAAAGTTGTTGACTTATGATTCACTCTCAAGAGATGTTGATTTTGTCAACTGTCTCGCTCTCCTCCGTTCCTTCCTCCCTCCTTTCTTGCCTTTCTTCTTATGATTTTTTTATTTCAATAAACTTCTAATTTCAGAATAGTTTTAAACTTACAGAAAAGTTGCAAAGATAATACAGAGTCTCCATGTGCCAGCCCCTCTACACCCCTCCCCCAACCTCCACCATTCACTTCTTTTTGTGTCTGTTTTGGGTTGGGAACTGTAGGAGCAGGACTGGTCAGCTAGGATCTTCTTCACGGCACTAACAATCTGCTGGGCAGTGAAGCAGGAGGCAGATAAATCCACACCTGTAAGACAGGGCCATGAGTGCAGAGCAGAAAACAAGCAGAGTGAAAGCAGTTAGGAGGAAAGCATTCAGCTCCTAACCTTGAGTTGGGAGCCAGGAAGATCTCCCAGACGAAAATGTCTCGAAAATGTCTTCAGAGAGGGATCCGGATGGATGAGGGATGAGCCAGGCAAAGGGGGAGAAAGGAGAGTGTTCCTAACGGGATACAGCCAAAGGGCACATGGACAACACAGCGCAGGTGCAGAGCTTAGTGGAGGATGCCAGAGGAATACTGACCCTTTCACCGGTTCCCAGCTTACCACCTAATTCAGAATCACGCTCATGAAGGATGTCATTATACAAACCTTCTGTAAAACTGTTGCAAAACTGGCTAACCGGAATGATCAACTTTTCCAAAACAATAGTGACTTCGAGCTGTTAACCAAAGCACTAAAGTATACTTTTTTTTTTTTTACTATAAAGAAAATTGGCCAGGAAATAATGAGTAACAAAGGAGGGGAAGTAATTGTAAGCTTTTAATCATATAGCAGGAGTTGTGTGATTTGTCTTAGGAGTTAGCTTTGTACTCCTCGTGAGAATAAAATATAAAGGGTCCTCCCTCTTCGGAATCCCCACAGCACAACATCTGAACCTCTGCCTTGGAGAACTGCCACTTACAGACACTCGTCCGGGGTTCCTGTGAGCCTCTAACGTCGACACCACGGCACACGGAGCCGAGCCAAGGCTGGGTCTGCTCTGCGAATCCCAGCAGTCAGCCGAGGCTCCTGCTCCGAGCAAGACGTGTGCGCTCCGCACTTCAGTCCTCCCCAGCCTCCCCAGCTGAAACTGCAGAAGAGTTTAGAAAGGTCATGGGGCCCATTCTCAGGATCCTCACCTGAACCCGAGCCTGCCAGTCGATCGCGGAAACGCTCCCAACGGGGAATGCCCGCTTGTGCAACAAACGCTGGCTCTTTCCCCGCTCCCCGTTCAACACCCCGGCCCTCACCCCACCCCCCACTCCAGGCTCCGGGTTGCAGAATCAAAGGCGCCCTCCCCTACCCGGGCGTTCCCCAGCTAAGCTTCCTCCTCCAACCCCCACCCCCTGGCTCCGGGGACGTTTCTTTTGGTCTCTTCAAATGAGCCACCAACAGGTGTTCAGACACGCTGCTGGAGAAAGAGGAAAGCGTCCCGAGAGTAACAGTGCGTGAGCCCCCGAGGCGGGCCCGGGAGGGGCGCACTCTTCCAGGCCGGCTGGAGCGCGGGGTGGGGCCAGTCGGGGCTCACTTCTCACCGGGTGCGTAACTCGCCCTGGTGCCGGTTGGAAAGGCTCCTTCACTTCGGCGATTGCTCCACAGCCATGTCCGGGATCTGGGTTCTCTTGTCACTGGTGAGTCGCCTCTGCTCGGCCACTGGGCTGGCGCGGGACGCGCTGTGGGGGCGGCCGGGGGGGTGCGCGCGTGGGCGGCGGACTTGGCCGGCTACCTCCGCATGACTGCGAGGATTTCTCTTGAGGGCGAGGTCTCAGCAAACCAGGCTACTCGTTTTTCCTGGGGCTGGATGCGAAGCTGCGAGCCCGCGAGGCAGGCGGAACATCCCTGGGAACGCGGTTTGCGGCGCCGAGGGGGCCGGCGCCGGGGGGTTTGGGGGTCGCTGCAGGGAGAGCCCCGTCTGAGGCCGGAAAGGGTCTTTTGGACAAGCCCTTGCAAGTCTCGCTAAGGCTGTGCTGTGAACATACGCGCCCCGGGGCGGCGAGAACTTGCACTCTCGAAATTGATAATAAGTTTTTCCAACACTTCCCAACTTTAGGGAATAAATCAGCCTCGAAGCAGTGGTTACACCAGAGGCTTTGGACCGCACCGATTCTTTCTTGAAAACGTTATCTTGGGGCTGAATGCGCCTTAAAGAGACTTGTTTACCTTTTTACCGCTACACAGAAAAAGAAACTGTTTTGTTTCCCTTCCGGGAATCCCTCTCCTTGAGAGTGTGAGTCACTATCTCAGGTTTGCCCTCCCCCCCCCCCCTTCCGTTTTTTTTTATTTTTATTTTTAAATCTTTCATTGTTTGCTGGACGGGAGGCAACCCTGGCCCCGTCGCTCAGGCGGTGGTACCTGCTGCCACCGCGCACGCGCTGAGCAGCCTGTACTTGGCCTGGAAGCCTAAGCCGCATCCACCTCTTTTGGAGAGTCCCTACCTCAGATATCCTGGCTGGGTGATGGCTGATCGAAGACCCTGGCCTCAAGGGGTTCGTGTGGGTTCCGAACTCTCTGAACACCAGCGGATTCTTATTTGCTGTGCCTCATCGATGTGCCAGGCAGTGTGATAGGAATGTTTATGAGTATGATCTCAGTCATTTCTCGCAGCAGCTGCGCAGTATCTCCATCTTACATATGGCAAAATGGGGTTCAGACAGCTTACGTAAGTCGAGTCCAAACAGTAAGAGGCAGGACTGAATTTAAATCCAATTTAGATCCCATTCCAAAGCCTGGGGGGTGGGGATGGGGGTATCGACCACACCTATGTCCAGAGGACACCAAGAGTTAAAAAAAAAAAGTCGATGTCTGGAACCGTCTTATGGTTGGAAAAAAAATTCTTCCTGGTCCTTTTGGAAGTAATGTACAATATTTGGGCTCCTTTAGAAATTTTCTTTGAGAAAATTTGAGATTCAAAGTTGGGAAACTATTTATACAACCTCAGATCACATTCTTCCTTACCATGAACCACTGCCTTATTGCAGTCTTGGTTGCTTTGACAATCTTGGAACAACAATTCTAACAAGTATAGCAAAATTATCAAAGCCCAGAGCTACACTTTACTTTTATAGTAATACTATAGCGTCTCTACCAGGGGTACCTGTTTAAAGCACCAAGGAAACTGCTTTTCTGAAAGAATGCACACGTATTCATACACACATATGTGCAAATACAGACTTACATTTATTTGTATATGCATATTATAATATCTATGATATATATTAAGCATTCATTTATTATTGTTATATGATATAGAGCCTCAGAAGTGAATGTTTATTGAATAAAATGTGTTAATACAGATGTGTAGAAAGAAAAAAATCAGATATAACTGTATCACCTAGATAGTCCTGTTTACACTTTGTAGTATATCCTCTATTTCCCTTTTCTTGGGTTTAGTTACACAGAATCCTGCCCTGCCCCCATCAGGGGCCCAGCATCATGCCTCTGTTCTTAAAGAAGTTTCCACACTGTTCTGTCACCTTGTGTGTCTCCAGAAAATGCTTGCTTTTATGACTTAGCACTTAGTGGGGCTTACTTACTAGTTGCAAATAAATTAAACCAATTAAACCGAGGCGTGAGTGCTAACTACATGGAACACAGAAACAAATTTAGTTCAGCCATGTCAGTGGACTGCAAGTGGATGGGAGGGAGCGGCCAGGCTTTCTTTTTTCCTCTTTCTTTCTCTAGTCCTCTCATCTCTAGTGTGATCTGTCATCAGCAAATAGCCCATCCTTTACCTCTTTGCTTCTCTTTCCATCTTTCTTCCCTCTTGAAGTTAGTTTTCTCTCTCTTAGTTTCTGGTCGTCTTTCGGATACAGAAGTAAAGGCACAGTTACTTTAGAAATTTGTGTGAGAAATAGCTGTGAGCAATGCTGTTGCTGCTTTTAATAGCACATAGTTCTGATAGCTTTTGTTTTGTACTATTTAGGTCTATGGTTAGGCAATTACTAGATAGCCATTTTCCTGTCCTTTATTTCTTGGAGTTTTCAAAATTATAGGCAAGGGGAAGGAGAGGGCAGCTGAAAAAGAAACCGGTGTATTTAAAGTAATCATATAGGAGAGCTTTGAGAAGAAAATAAAGGACAGTTGTTTAATTTGTAATTTAATAATTTTTCCATAAACCAGGCTAAGAAGCAAGAAATAGGTTGTGGTGTGTTTCTATTTATTGTTGTTTTTAGTAGGTTTTCCTTATCTCAAGGTAGACTTGAAAATTCTTTTGAATAAAATAATATTATGAAATTTAATTTAAAACATTAACAACCAGGAGGTAAAAACACACATTGATAAAAGATGGCAAGATTGGGAGGCAAAAATGAAATTGATATATGAAGATCCTCAGGACCTTCACTGCTAGCTTCAATTAGATGAATGAAAACTCTTTTATTGTCCAGCTCCATAATACAATTACCACCCTTAGTGGCAAAACTAGAGTTTAATTTAGCAAAGCAGTTTTTACTCTTGCATTGAGTTTATAGAAGGAGAAAAGTGAGATAGAGGCAAAGAGGACTCAAGATTTTGATGTTGTCTCTAAGTAAGTTTCTTTGGAACACTAAACAAGTAATTTACTTCTAAATAGTTCCTAAGAGTGGACGTGTCCGCATTTCAAAGGAACCTCTCTGAAGGCTACTAGCACTATACCACAACTGCTAAGGAGTAACCACTTTCTAAGAGATGATCAAAAACCTGAATAAGGAAATCCCCCACTTGAAAACCCCTAATGAGTTAAGTGCCTTTTGGTAAATTATCTTGGGTTCCAAAAGTCCCTTAAATGAGCACATGTTTTGTAATAGGTACTAAAGACTTACTGACTTATGATGAAAAGTAACAATATAAAGGTAATAACATGTATATAGCTTGTTACCAAAAAATTATTTGCAGAATCACTGTAAGTACCTTAATGGACAGTAGTGTATTCTTTTTGCTATGTGCTTGTATCTATTTACAAAAGTGGGAAAACAACATTTAACTACTTAATAAGTTCTTTCATTTCCTGGAAGACCTTTGCTTTGAAATGAAATAGATAAAATGAATAAATAAAAATGAAATAAAGTAGTGTATCTTTTGTTTTGTATGTAATTGGATTCCTAACACTAATTGAGTATCTTCCATTCAGTCTTAATCAGGAACAAATAATTCAAATGTACTTGCCTACTTTTATTTTCTTTGATGTGAGAGTATGAGTAGTAAGACCCAAATTAGAAAGTTGATCACTGTAAGACTGTTAACTTCACCTTCCTCAGAAGGAAACGGGCTGGTTCTCCTCTTTGATCACAGTTCCCTTCTTGATTTGGAATGAGCTTTTGTGCAACTGAGCCATCCCCATCTAGGGACCAGTTAGAAACAGCAGCCATTGCTCTACTGGACAGCTGGCTAGAGACCCACTAAGTGGGGGGGTGATAGTAACTTTTGTATGAAATTATGCATTTTGATTAAGGCTACTCTTAGAAATTAGCAGTCTGACTACAAACTCGTTCGGCGGATGTACTCAGCCCAGCAAAGCAAGCAAACCTGCTAGATGTAGGTATTGTTAAGCTGTGAACTGGGATGAACTTGGGAAATTAGAATAAACTTTTTTTGGAGTCATTAATGTCAGGCTGTCCTATAGTCGAGTGATGCTGCATTGTAGATTTAGTCTCCTCTGTGTTCTGGGACACCATAAAAATGTAACCTGTGAGAATTGTCAATATTTTTGATTTCTGAGATCAGAGATCTTGGGAAAAAGAGAGAGAGATAGAAAGAGAGAGAAAATGTAATCAGAACATGTGGCATAAGGTTCCCACCCCTTGCTGAGGTTTGAGCTTTGGTTTTTAGCCATCTTCACAAAAGGATCTTTGTACCTCGTAGACTGTTTTTTCATATGAATGTCTGTCTTAGGCGTGATTTCAAAAATTGGGCTTACATTGCCCCAGACTGTGTTTTTATTTTTTAATATTTATTTATTTGGCTGCACTGGGTCTTAGCTGCAGCATGCAAGATCTTTAGTTGGAGCATGTGGGATATACTTCCCTGACCAAGAATCGAACTGAGGATCCAATCCAGGCCCCTTGCATTGGGAGCATGGAGTCTTAGCCACTGGACCATGAGGGAAGTCCCCACCCCAGACTGCATTGTGTCTATGCTGCACTGTCTTGACACATACAGAATATATATAGGCAGGTATATATTTTTAATATTAGTTGACCCATTTAAATGTTGGAGGATGTTGGTTTCTCTTGAAAAAATGAAAGGTCTGGACCCACATGCCCCCTGGTCCCCACCCTCCTGGATCAGGAGGCTGCCCCTTGGGTCCAGGTGTACCTCTCCACTTTGACAGCCCTGCCTACGCTTTGTTGTCTGTTCCGCCTGGATGCTTTATTCCTGTGACCCCTCTGGGCACTTGAGATTTCTTGGGCTCTAGTTTAGGACTTGGTAATCCTCCCATTTCCTCCACCAAAGATGACTTATCTTCCTTTCAGGCTTATTTTTAGAAGGGTCATTATTTCTCCGTGAAAAGTCAAATTCTGATTGGCAAGTGCAGAGCACAGAGGCTGTTGGTCTGTAATACTCTTCTCACATGTCAATGTACTCATCTGCTAACCTCAGATTTCGCTTCCTCCAGCCCTGAAGACCTTCCCAGGTCTTCAGCTGGGAGGAGCAGCAAAATAACCAGGGTTATTAGGTACTAAATAACAAGGTTGAGCATCACCATGAGGAGGCCCCATTCTCAGAGATCCTGATTCTGTAGGTCTGTGTTAGTACTGAAGCATTTCTGATTTTTAATGTATCACTGTGTATGTGTGTGCTGTGTGTATGTGTCTAGCTCTTTGTGACCCCGTGGACTGTAACCCACCAGGCTCCTCTTTCCTTGGTATTTCAGGCAAGAATACTGAAGTGGGTTGCCATATCCTTCTACAGGGGATCTTCCTGACCCAGGGATCGAACCCGCATCTCTGTGTCTCCTGCATTTCAGGTGGATTCTTTACCCGCTGAGCCGTTGGAGAAACCATCACTACATGATTCTAATATTTTTCAGGGTTTTGAGAACAGTTTTTCTAACTCTAGCGCAAAACCCCAAATCTAATCCCAAATAGAATTCTCTAGGTTTCCTCATTCTATTTTATTTACGACTTGATTCAGTCAGGAGTCTAACCAATCACTTAATCTACTGACTTTACTATCTCTCTCCTGGTCTTCTCAGAAACCAGTCTTAAGAATGAAGACTTTACTGGAACAAGATTACCCTGTGTGTTTTTATTTACACACAAAAAATAAGAACAAATGAAATCTTCACTTGTCTCTTTAATACTGAAAATTTTTTCTGTGTTTAGAAAATTTAGAAAACTTGTTTTTATTTCAGTTTTCCAATAATGCACCTACTACAAAATACCATCACTATTAATATTATCTCACTTTCTATACAAATATATTAGAGATGCATTGAACAATCAGAAATGGTGGACTATTAATGGTTTTTTAGAAGTTCTTTTTCCTAAAGTGTTGATAAGTAACTAAAAGTCTGAAAAGGGAATGACCAGTACTCATCTGTTGTTATAGTTATGTCCTGGACAGTAGGGGACAGTGAGATTTCAACTTCATAGTGGAGGTCTGTAAGACTGGGAAGTTCAGGTTCTTACTGGCCCCTGAGGATTCCAGTTCTGAAGACCATTTTCAGTCTCTAGTCTGTTCAGCACAGTGATGGTTGAAGATGGGAAATCCTAATACTCAGCTGCAAGGGATTCCCAAATGTGGGTGCACCACGGACCTCCCTCAAATCCAGACTCTGAGGGAATCAAGAGGTGGTGGTGTGGGCCGATAGGCACTCATTTCCTGTGGCTGCCGTAACAAAGCACCGCAGACTGGGTGGCTTAAACAACAGAAATGCATTTTCTCTCAGTTCTGGAGGCTAGACGTCCGAGATCAAGGTGTCGACAAGTTTGGCTCCTTCTGAAGACCCCGAGGTACCGATCTGTTCCATGCTTCCCTCCTTGGCTTGTGCATGGCCTTCTCCCTGTGTCCTCATATCCTCTTCCCCTTGTCTCTGCGCCCACATTTCTTCCTCTGAGAGGGACCAGTCATATTGGATTAGGGTGCACCAAATGACCTCATTTTAATTTCCTCTTTAAAGACCCTATCTCTAAATATGGTGACATTCTGGGTTACTTGGGATTAAGACTTCAACAGAAGAATTTGGAGGTGAGGGAGAGACAACTCAGCCCATAAGAGTCTGACTCTCTTGATCCAGCTGTGTGACATGGACCAGTCCCCCGACCGCCAGTTTGGGGCAGAGCTTCTTCTGACAGATGAAGGGCCTGGGTTGGTCATCTCTAAAACTCTTCCTCATGATTACTGGAGAGCTTGTAGTCAGTCTGAAGTATGTGCTCAGTATGAAAAATTCTCACTGACCATTCTGAGCATCTGTCTTCTTACGCTTGTCATTTGAAGGACTGTCATTTTTCACCTTCTGACACCTTTTTTTTCTCCTCTGCTTTTAAAAATTCTTTTCCTGTTGTTTTGAACTTCACTGAGAACAGAAAAAAAGATGATTTTTTTTTTTAAACTTCCTTTTCAAACCCTGGCTCATCTCTTAGGGCTAATTGCCACACTGATTCTTTGAAGTAACCCTAATGGGATTCTCAATTTTTTCCAGTAGTTTGTATAATTCAGTCACTGTGAGGCTACTCTATTTTTAATTGCCATGTTATATCTTGAGTGTTTACAATTCCTGGGAAAGCATGGTGAGCTTGTCAAAGGGGAGTGATACGCCTCAAGGGTGGAAATCGATTTCTGGATCTGGCCCTTCCTTTGTTTCTTCTATGTAGTAACCAAGTTGGCTATGAAAAGTGATCTATCATATGATGCAATTAATTAATATAAAGTCAACTGTCATCTGATACAAGGGATAAACTCTCATGTCAGCCTGTTTTTGAGAGTTTCAAAGGGAGCAAATGCAAAGATCAGTGGTAGGCTAGGAGGATTCCTGGTTCCTAGCTATTCATTGCAAATCCCTGCCCCCACAAGGGACTCACAGTGCCTTTGATGGCAGTGCTCAGAAACTCAGCACCCAGATGGGAGGAAGGGAAACCCAAACTCCCCTTCAAGACGCAGATCAGGGCTAGGAAGTTTCCCCTTCCCTGCCAGCCAGAACCCCAGCCTGGATAGCCCTGTCACAGTTTTCCCAGACTAGAGGGCTTGGGATGGACTTCTGGTTTTCAGAAGGTTCCTGCTAACTTCCTCCACCCTCAACATGCATTTGCTTTGAAGGTTCATTGTAAAATTAACACTCAGGCATCTTGCCCACAATTGTCTGAAAACAAATTGCATTGTTTGCATGCCTAAATGGAGAAAGCAATTAGGAAACTGATTTATAAACCAGAACTAGAGTCCAGATTTGCACCAGAGGTGCTGAGTCTTCTCTTAGCCCATCCTAACAGGGGTTATCCAATGAGTCATTTCACATACTCTGTTCAGCTTCCTCAGCTATAAAATAAGAAAGTAATAATTCCTCATGTGTAGGTTTATTGTGGCGACCATGAGGTGATATATATGAATGAACTTTGTAAAACCCCAGGCAAATGTCAAGGGAGAATAGGTAAATGACTCTAGGGTTTGGTTTCCTGACAACACTTTCATGAATGATTCAGAAGGACTCTATCCATTCCTCCTAATGACATTTTGGTCATAATATTCTCCTCACTTGGGATGCTAGATATGAATTGCCACTTCATTGTCAGAACTCTCAATATTCTGAATTTAATAGACTAATATTTTTATGTGCCATTTCTCAAAATGAATTTCACCAGGTTTTAGGCTTTATGCTGTTAACGCATTTACTAGGCATGCTAAATAACAAATCTTACCTTTCTTCATCATTTCATAAGAAATTTTGTGATTTGCAGAAAATATTAAAATCTTGTAGATAATGAAAGACTCAAGGAGATCCATTTTTTAAATCTATGTAGAAGTTGAGCAAATGGCTACATGGTCCCTTTCTGCTCTGATGTTTCAGGATTCTACAGGATTGCATTATCTGTGGTTATGATTGGCTCTATCACCCCACTACACTATGTCTTTATTAGTCAACATGTTAATTACCTGTGTGGTTCAGGAGACATTGATCTTTATCTCTGTTAATAGCTAACTGCTAATAATATTTTTGCTGAGGACCTCAGGTATGTCCCCATTTGGGTTAAGCCAAGTTCCTCTGTGTGTGACTGGCCTGGAAAGCCCTTTCAGCTAATCATCTACTTGCAACGAGTCAGTTTTCTTATTCAGTGGCCTTCACAGACAAGTCTTCCTAAACGAGCACTGCCTCACACCTCAAATTCTCCATGCCCCCAAGCTTGCCTTATTCCTTTAAATAGTCTTACCCCTCCTGGTTATGTCACCTGTTTCTTTGTTTCTTCATCATTTCCCTCCATGTGATGCCTAATATTATTTGTCTACATGACTGGACCATGGCACCCAGATATTTGTTCCAACAGTACTCTGGATAATTCTGTGATGGCTTTGTTTGTTTGCTTTGTATGAGTTGAACATTTAAAGTGCTAAACTGAGTAAATTTGGTACCTTCTGCAATGTGTGTGAGTCTCATTCAATCAGTTGAAGGCCTTAGTAGAACACAGACTGAGACCCCTTAAGGTAGAAAGAATTCTGCCAGACTGCCTTTGAACTTCAGCTGCTACTCCCCTCTGCCTCTCCAACATACTGACCTACCCCATCAGCAGAATCTGGACTTGCCAAGCCCTTACAGTTGTGTGAGCCAATTCCTGAAAATCAATCAGTCTCTGTCTCTTCATACACACACACTCTCTCTCACACTCACTACTGGGCCTGTTTCTCTTGAGAAGCCTGACCAATACATTTCACGTACATAGAAACGCTAAAGAGCTCAGAGAAGGCAATGGACTCCTCTCCAGTACTCTTGCTGGAAAATCCCATGGACGGAGGAGCCTGCTGGGCTGCAGTCCATGGGGTCGCTGGAAGTCTGGACACAACTGAGCGATTTCACTTTCATGCATTGGAGGAGGAAATGGCAACCCACTCCAGTGTTCTTGCCTGGAGAATCCCAGGGACGGGGGAGCCTGGTGGGCTGCCATCTATGGGGTCGCACAGAGTTGGACACGACTGAAGCGACTTAGCAGCAGCAGCAGCAGCTATAAGAGCTGAGTCTTCATCTGTATACTGCTATGTTCCCAGAGTCTGTCTGGCACAGGGCAGGCACTCAACTGGAGAAGGAAATGGCAGCCCTCTCCAGTATTTTTGCCTGGAAAATCCCATATATGGACAGAGGATCCTGGTAGGCTATAGTCCATGGAGTCACAAACAATCGAACATGGCTGAGTGACTAAACAGCAACAAAGGTACTCAGCAAAGTATTTGCTCATTTAAATAATTGATTAATGTATCAGCTAATATTATTGCCAGCAGAATCTGAAACTGAGGTCCTTTTGACTTTTTAACATTTGTTACGATGGTTAATTTTATTCCTTTTCTCCCCATTTGGTTATCATTTTCCTTAGTTTATCTGCTTTTCAAATCTTTAACTAATTTTCTAGCCTTTTCAGCTTTTTTGAAAAACAATTTTTGAGCATTCTGATCATTTAGTTCTTTGTGGGTTTCCTGCCTCATCACAATTAAAAACACCCCAGTTTCTGCTAGGAAAGTTTGGGTTAAATCTTTGCATACTGCAAACTTGAACTAATTTAAAAACTTAAAAAAATGCAAGCTGTGTGGAAACTGCTTACATCGTATCATGTAACAGTTAGAATATGCTCTTCAGACCCATCTTTCTTTTTTTAATCCTTGACATAATTGTTTGATACTGAAGTAAGCAGGAAATGTTTCCAGAAATTGAACTCTCTGAAGCTGGTGTGATCAAATATGAGGTGAGTTTGGTGGTGCCGGTGTTTGCTTCAGGGCCAATGTGAATGTCTTTCACTGGTCTACTCCAAGATTCATATTTCTCAATTTCTGAATGCATTTAGACTTTTGATTTCCAGTCAAAAACTTCAAAACTAAAGCGAAATATATTAGCAAGGACATTTCTTTCAGACAGTTCCACAAAGTTGAGTATATGCATAGTGTTTTTAGAAATAACACTAATATAACAATTCATAAATGTAAAATGTGCTGCTCCTCTGAGCACTTGATCATTTAAACCAGGAATTGTGGACCTGCTCATAATATTGTCACATGATTATTGAATGAAATTAGCATACCAAGGACGATGGGCCCTATAGCTTTTGGGTACACACACACACACACACACACTACTGTGCATCAACTTTGAACACCTTTGAGCTGTCAGTTTTGACTAGTCCAATTTTGACTCAAATCTCTTTGAGTTTAAATCTGTGGCATTTTCTTCAGTTTCTGGTGAGAAGCCAGAATTGAAAGAGGAGAGCAAGTAGTATCTCACTGTTAACTCCCGCTTTCCAGGCCTTGAGGTGGCTGATAACAGAAAGAAATTGCTCTACTCAGTTTGGTTGCTTAGATTCAGTTTTCCGTTATCTGTTATAGAAGGGGTTTACTGATTTCTTCTGGCTACAGAGATTTGTACATTTGTGCAAGAATTTTCATGTGCTGGCATTGTCTGGAATGTTACATGGTTAGTATATTTAATTCCTGACTGTCACATAGAGCAAAGTTTGTGACAGAATGAGGATCCTAAAACATGAGTGATTTTCATTTGAAAGCCCTTCCCATCTTAACAGTGAATGCTTTGGTGTGGTTTCAATCACATTATTTCCTAAAGTGTCCAATTCAGTTACTGTTCATTAGCTATTGATTCTATGATTTAGAAGAGGAACTAATATTAACAGGATGATCTTCTGTAGAGAAGGTAAGAATTGGGGAACTGTCATCTTGAAAAGAGACATTAATACTGATAAATATCTTTAGTTCAGAGATGCTTTAGAAAAAGACCATAGGTTCAAATGTGTTTTAAAAAGTAAAAGTCAGGCAAGTAGAATGTTTAAAAACTTCCCAAATGATTAATACATTACAAATAACATGTCCCTGTGCAAGTCTGCTTTTGGAAACTCAACGTTCATTTTCGATTATAATCAGTGTTACACAGCTCTCTATTCACAGAACCTGGCACAGAGTATGTGCTAAAGAAATGTCTGTTGGGTTGAAAAGGCAGTGGTTTGATGGTGAGGCCAGCACACTGAGGCATAATTCCTCTGATCTGTTTACCAGCTCCAGTTATTCTTTAAATAGAATCGTTGACATAGAAAAAGTAAGCTACATTTTACGGTGAGTTGGGTGTAGCAAGAAAAACACTGTAATATGAGTAAGGTGACTTAGACAAGTCCTAGCTCTCTGCTTGTTGCTCATGAGTGACCCTGGATAAGTCAGGTATTTTCTTGATATTCTGGTGTGATTTTTCCTCCTGGAGTCTGGATGTTAGTAATGGATTTTTGTTTTTTTAATTTATTTTTACAATATTTTTCTTCCTTTCTTTCTTTGACTGGGCTGGGTCTTAGTTGCAGCATGTGAATCTTTGTTGCTGCACACAGATTCTCTCTCTAGTTATAGCACGTGGGCTCCAGAGCTTGTGGGCTTCTGTAGTTGTGGCATGTGGGCTTCGTTGCCCCATGGCATGTGGGATCTTAGTTTCTCCAACCAGGGATCGAATTCATGTCCTCTGCATTGCAAGGTGGGTTCTTAAGCACTGGACTACCAGGGAGGTCCCTGGAAATGCATTTTTAAATCAGCCATCCCAGAAGGAAAAGATGGCAACACAACTCCTTCATCCTTCCTTCCTTGGAGGTCCCATGGTATCTTGTGACTTAGAGGGAAATGCAGGCTTTGGTGACAAAGGTGGAATGGCTAAAAGGGAAGATTTGAGGACTCCTGTGACAGTGATTTATGTACAATGTTTAGTTCCCTTAACCCAGGAGATGCCATGAAGTAGAAAAACTAATGTATGCCATGAAAAATGTGAAAAATGACCTTGAGGGAAAAAACCCTCAGAACTAGTAGTTTAAAAAATTTTGATGCTTGGCAATGAATTTACATATTCCACATAGAATGAAAGATTATTTAAATTTATGTTTAGAGAGACAAACAATAAATGTTTAGAAAACCTGAGAAAGGAATCAAACAGACATTAACCCCAAATGTTTCTATACATTTTAGGAGCTCATTTTTCTGAGGAACTCAAGCCTACAACTGACTAAGATAAATCTGACACAGTGTCCCTTATGGGTTTTGTCTCCCAAACAGAGGAACCAGTATTAAAAGAAGTTCATTTTTCCTGAGTAAAAGTGAAAAAAATCCTGTGGCATTTATTGTGAAAGCCACCAGGCTCTTCTGTCCATGATTGTCCAGGCAAGAATACTGGAGTGGGTTGCCATTTCCTTCGCCAGCAGATCTTCCCCACCCAGGGATTGAACTTGAGTCTTATGCACTGTTGGTGGATTATTCACTGTCTGAGCCATCTATTAGTGCTGGTTAACCAGGAAGGATTTCATCAGCGCTGAAGATTCTGTCACTATATATAAAAAGGAAGAAATAGAACATGCTATAAGCTAAGTACCAGGTTTGGGAGAAATTACCATTTTTATCCTCACAGCCCTTCAAAACAGAAAGTACTGTTGTCCCTTACAGATCAGGACACTGAGGATCACTGAGGTTATCTAACTTGCCCAAAGTCAATGTCGACAGAAGAGCTAGGATTCAAACCACAACTGTATTTAAATTTCATGTTTTTTCCCAGTCTGCTATGTTGTCCCTTGCTGGAACTTTATGATAATGCAACAATAATAAATAATAATAATATTGCTTGCCAGACACCTATTTGTGGTGTGTCTGGAATTGTGCTAAGAGCTTTTTTTTTTTTTTAATTTTATTTTATTAGTTGGAGGCTAATTACTTCACAACATTTCAGTGGGTTTTGTCATACATTGACATGAATCAGCCATAGAGTTACACGTATTCCCCGTCCCGATCCCCCCTCCCACCTCCCTCTCCACCCGACTCCTCTGGGTCCTCCCAGTGCACCAGGTCCGAGCACTTGTCTCATGCATCTCACCTGGGCTAGTGATCTGTTTCATCATAGATAATATACATGCTGTTCTTTTGAAACATCCCACCCTCACCTTCTCCCACAGAGTTCAAAAGTCTGTTCTGTACTTCTGTGTCTCTTTTTCTGTTTTGCATATAGGGTTATCGTTACCATCTTTCTAAATTCCATATATATGTGTTAGTATGCTGTAATGATCTTTATCTTTCTGGCTTACTTCACTCTGTATAATGGGCTCCAGTTTCATCCATCTCATTAAAACTGATTCAAATGAATTCTTTTTAACGGCTGAGTAATATTCTGTGCTAAGAGCTTTAAACGCATTATTTTATTTATCACACCAAACCTGTGAAGAAGAGATTATTTCCACCTTACAGATAACAGAACAGAGACTTGGAAAAATTAAGTGACTTTTCCCTCAATCATGTGGCTGGTAAGTGGGAGCCATGACTTTTGAACCCAGAGCTACCATCTGTGATGCTGTTTTCCTGGGGTGGTTTGGAGAACCTGAGGTTTGGATTGTTAGGCAGTTGACCTGCTCCTTTTTTGGAGATGGGTCAGTGGAAAGATGGAGCCTATGTCGATCTGTGTGCAGCAAATAAACACAGCCATTTGGGGTGAGTTAACACCTTTTTACCAAGTTGCTTAGTTCAAAAGTCAGTAGAATTCTCTTCATGCTTTTCTTTTACAGGTATTTATCTCTGTTGCTGGACCATTGTCTAAAGGTGAAAAGGCCCACGTGGCTGGTATCGACTCTGAAGTGCTGAAATTGACCAAGAATATCACTGAAGTGAGTTCCTGCCCAGAAGGCCTCCATCGTGAGCACCAGTTTTGTTGTCTGCCTTGTCCGCCTGGTATGTTATACACACGCAAACAAAAAAATCCAGTAATCAGAGTGAAAATTAGGGTGAGGAGTAGCATGCAGTAATACTGAAGAGTGTTTTTACAGCATTTAGTTCTCCTGCATTATGGCATGACTGAGAAGTAAAAAAACTATGACATTATTTTCCCAAGACTAGCTTAACTTTTACATTTATTTACTTTTTAATTGAAGGATAATTGCTTTACAGAATTTTGTTGTTTTCTGCCAAACATCAACATGAATCAGCCATAGGTGTACATATGTCCCCTCCCTCTTAAATCTCCTCCCCATCCCACCCTTCTAGCTTGTCACAGAGCCCCTGTTTGAGTTCCTTGAGATACACAGCAAATTCCTGTTGGCTATCTATTTTATATGGTAATGTAAGTTTCCATGTTACTGTCTCCCTACATCTCAGCTTCTCCTCCCCTCTCCCCATGTCCATAAATCTATTCTCTATGTCTGTTTCTCCATTGCTGTCTTGCTAATCAATTCATCAGTACCATCTTTCTAGATTCCATATATATGCATTAGTATATGATATTTATCTTTCTCTTTTTGACTTACTTCACTCTGTATAATAGGCTCTAGGTTCATCCACCTCATTAGAACTGACTCAAATGTGTTCCTTTTTATGGCTGAGTAATATTTCATTGTGTATATGTACCACAACTTCTTAATTCACTCATCTGTTGATGGACATCTAGGTTGCTTCCATGTTCTAGCTATCGTAAATAGTGCTGCAGTGAATGTTGGGGTACATGTGTCTTTTTCAATTTTGGTTTCCTCAGGGTATATGCCTAGGAGTGGGACTGCTGGGTCATATGGTGGTTTTATTCCTCCAAGACTAGCTTATTTTATCTTTGTCACACTAGTTTGATGTGAGCATGAGTAAATATAATTTGTAAATGACATGTACCTCAGAAGTGAGAGGATTTATTTGTTTAGCTCCATTTTTCAATACCCAAAAAAGACTAATTTGTGGATATTAAAACTGACCACATCAGAACTGGTTAGAATGTATCATAATAATTGTGGAGCTCTAAAAGCAAGAAACTTCTACTCTTAAGAGATATGTCTCAACACTTCCCTTCAATCAGAAAGTCTCTAAGAAAAATGTTTGTCTTAGCACTGAAGCCTGCAAAATACATTTGCATTTTGCAACCGAATAACTAGATGAGCTAGAAAAGCAACGGATAAAAACCAACCATTTTTTAAAATCAGTATTTTTGAAATGAAAACCCAATTTCAGATCGGAAATACTCTGAACACTAGCAAATTAAAAGCTAAGCGAAATGCAGTTGTGCAGACTTTTATTTTCAACATGGAGTAGAGTTGACTACTATGTTATACAGATAAGCATTTCCCAGCTGCATCATGAAGGAAGACAGGAAGTTAAAGGAAACCAGCACATGGGCATATGCAATAGATTAATAGAACCATAAAGAATGGTAGTAGGTTTCATGTTTGGCTTTCCAGGCCTCCAGTACTTAAGCTGCTAAACAGATGTGGGCCCAGTTTATGAAAAGATTCTAACCGTCTTACTTGGCCTTCTCTCCAGGGTTTAACAACCCTTATGGAAAATCTGCCATAATCCAACCCATTTATATTTAAGCCTATTTATATTTAGTCTTCCCCAAATGAGAATAAAGAATGGCTTCCTAGCTTTTTGTAATCTGCTGGTAAAGAATCCGCCTGCAATGCGGGATACCTGGGTTTGATCCCTAGTTTGGAAAGATGCCCTGAAAAGGAGAAGGAAATGGCAACCCACTCCAGTACTCTTGCCTGGAAAATTCCATGGACAGAGGAGCCTGGTAGGCTACAGTCCATGGGGTCGCAAAGAGTTGGACACGACTGAGCGACTTCATGCTCACTCACAAACACCATCTACTTGTCTTATGAATTGAGATCTTTATTCATATTTTTAAACCCTAAAATGCAAATTAAAATGAAGATAATATGCTTTGCATATCAAGCTGTTAAGGACTTTTGTTTGCTTGCTTTTTTTGTTTTGCTTTGTTTTATTTTCATTCTCAAAGTGATCTCAGTCCTAGTGAGTTTGCTTATGAGATAAGCAAACTCGCCTACGTCACTCTTGGAATGTAAATTGTTAAAACATTTTAAGAAAGAAATTCTGATATGTGGGTCAAAAATTTGAAAATCTACTGATACTATAATAGATTTGTAGAAAAATGTCTTATGAAAAGTTAAAAAATAAAAGAAATATATGCACAACATTTCACTGTGATACCCAATGATGTGAGATTAAGTAAATTTCAAAGTATTCAAAGATTGGAAGACTATGTATCAATCAAAATCATGTCTTCTGATATATTTCTGATATAAACTTCAATGTATATAAATTTCCTTAAGAGATTTCTAATTGATCTGTTGGCTGGATTAACTGATTCTCTCTGCTCCATCTCTAAAACATCCTGGATGGTGTTCAATATGTACTAAAAATCTTCCCACTTCTATTCCTTTTTGAAAAAAAATTTAAGCTTATCAATATCCAAATTGTTTCCAAAAATGTTTGCAATAGTAGTATATAATTTAACATTACATAAATCAGTAAACAAATACACAGAAAAAACATTTAATTTCTATGAAAATTATTTTTAATGCTTTGGAGAACTTCAGTACAGTCGAGTTACTAAAAAAATTATTAATGAATTAGGTGGAGGCAAAATACATGGGAAAAATAATGAAACTATGAAAGCCTTTCATACAGATTATTGAAGTCTTTTTCTTTCCACCAAAAAGAAAGGAAGAAGGAGAAAGAAAAAAGAAATTGTAAGTGATACATTTTGAATGTGACTTAAGTGAGAAAGAAGCTGGAATTCTAATAACTTGTTTTTATATCACAAGAGAGGCAAATAATTATACAGGTATACTTTATAAACTGAATTATATGTAGTAATTTTTCTGTGATCCCCTATGTGAATTGACACTTTTTAAAAAAGTCCTTATCACATCACCATATCCAATAAGAAGGATTCTATGGTACACTGCATACATTGCAGATATATGTTTACATATTTACTTATATACACACATAGGTATGTATTTACTCACATGTATATATATGTGTGTATTTATATGTGTAGGAATGCACCAAAATAATATCTCAGAGTGGTTGATGTATAGGTACTTTTTACACTTTTCTAAAATTTATACAGTGAGCATATGTAGTAGTATACTCAGAAACAAATATATTTTAAAATATTATTTTCAAGAAAACAAATCCTTTTTTAATATTGATAAATTTAGGTTTTATACATTGGAAGAAAGAAAGAACTTATGATATTATATCCCTGTCATGCCATAAGCATTCTGCAAGGTAATTCATTAAAGAGGTCAGTCCATTTAGAAAGCAGTATAATTCTACTGGCAAGCAATTAAAGTTGTACTTTGACTTGGTTTTCTTAAACATACAGCTGCAATGATATAGAACCCTGATACCCTGTATTTAAATTTGGTTCTGAGTTTCCACAATTTGTTTATTTTTTTCTATTGACATATCATTGCCTTTGTTTACTAAAGTATTGTATATGTTTAAATTTCATGACTTGTTTATGTATTGAGTAGTATTTTATTTTATCAAAAGGAATGCTGTGAAAAAAATTATTAAGAAAGTCATGTTCCTAGGAAAGATGGTGTACATAATTTTTGTTGTTCATGCGAATAGGGCAGATTAAACTTTAAAGTGCATACCAGCTATCTTCAGCAAACATCCTGGAAGATATTACTGGACACTTTACTAACATCCCATTGGCCAGAATTTAGTTACATGGCCATGCAAAGGAGGCTGGGAGATGTAGTCTTGACTCAGGACAGCCATGTCTCCTAGTAAATACTCTCTTCTTATGAGAGAAGGAAAAATGGATATTAGGTGAATCAGGGATCTCTGCAACATTGATTGATCTTTTACAAAGTTCAAATTAAGAAAAATGTAAAGTCATTGTAATGTGTTGAACAGTGTAGTAATCACCATTTGCAGTTAGGTTTTTGGCACCTATAGTGGGCATACCAAGTAAATAGTTCCCCAGTAAAGCGATCCCAGGAAGGCAAACAAGGAAGCTTCGACTTCAGAGAGCGAGTTATGGGATAGTGTTAAAAAGGAAAAGGAAAGCAAGTGAAGACTCATGCTCTGGTACACACATTCTCCAGTGCAGCAGATAAACCACTGGGACTGTGAGATGAAGACAGAGAAATAGGACAGATCCCCTGACCTGTTTTATCAGAGCCCCTGAAAAGTTTTGTCATATTAATAGTTTGTAATATGATAGCTGACATCTTTACCAAGCAGATATTAAATTGTGTTTCATAGTTTAAGTTCAGGCATCAAAAACAGTGCTTTCAAATCCTCCATCTGACATTTACAGGATGATCAGCGTATTCAGGTTTGCCCAAGACTTCCCCAATTTTAGCACTGAAAGTCTCACATCCTGGGCAAACAGGGATGATTGGTCCTTCTAGCTATTTACAAGCTTCATGTCCTTGGGCAAGATACTTGATTTCTTTGAGTCTGGTTCTTTAACTGTAAAATGAAAGTGGTAATAGTTCTGACCTTTTGTGATTATTGTGAACAGTAAATGGAATGTGTTAATAGTGTGTAGCAGAGTGCTTGGCTCAATAAGTGTTAATATTATTATTTATTGTTACCATTGTAAGAATTATAACAGGTTCATGTACATTTGAATGGTTCATTTGAATGGATCTGATGAGTTCATATACATTTTACCTGCATTCTTCTGAATAGAACTACATGCTATATTGGAATAAGTGAAACTGAGAATTTGTGATGGTCCTATAACATATTGCTCATGAATGACAATGAGCTACTGTAACTGAGGAATTTTCTTTTAAAATTTAACATAAATCTCAAATGTTCCTTCTCTCACTTTCTCTGTATACTGATCCACTAATCTTTTGTTGTTGCTGCCATGGAATCTGAAATGAGAATATTTTCTGAACAGTTATGTAAAGTAACTGTCTGAAATGTTACAATAAATTAGAGTAGCACTGTCATATATACATCCTGGTTCTGGGCCCTAGCTTGAAAGAGCTGAAATCACCTAGTGGAATTTTAAGTCGACAGACAAGCCAGCAACTGAGACAATCCCACCTGTACTTAAAATGGCTCCTCTGTTCTCATCTAGAGCCTGTCTACTCCAAGTATGGTTTATAAGCCAGCAAAATCCGCATCACCCAAAAGTTTGTTAGAAATGTAGAATGTCAGGCCCTGCCCCAGACCTACTCAATCGGACCAATGCCAAAGCCCTCACTTAGAGATTCTGATTTAATTGCTCTGAGATAGGACCTGAGTGAGAGAGTGACTGAAAGTCGCTCAGTGGCATCCAACTCTTTGCCGCCCCATGGACTGTAGCCTGCCAGGCTCCTCTGTCCATGGGATTCTCCAGGCGATAATACTGGAGTGGGTTGCCATTTTCTCCACCAGGGGATCTTCCTGAGCCTGGGATTGAACCTGTGTCTCTTACATCTCCTGCACTGGGAGGTGGATCCTTATGTATACATAAAGCTTTGTTATATAGAAGAAACTAACACAACATTGTAAAGCAATTATACTCCAAAAATAAATTTTTTAAAAAACGAAGAAAAAGACAAATAACGCTATGAAGTTATTAAGGAAGTCATATACCTGAGAAAAACAGAATAAATTATTTTTGCTGTTCACGTGAGGGGGGCAGATTTGATTTTGCCTATTTTTTTTTATTTAGTGATATCAAATTTAGTCACTACTTAGGCTTTTCTCTTAAACTTCCCTTTATATTTCTCTTTCATCTTTCTCTGTTCCCTTGCTGTTCCCCTTATATTTTCTCTTCTTTCACTATTCCTTTGCTATAACCTAGCTTCCCCCATAGCAATTATCACCACTTGCCATCTGTATTTATTTGTGCACGGCCTGCTTCTACCTTGAAAATGTGAAGTCTTTGGAGACCAAGGACTTGTCTTCCAAGGGTATCTCCAGCTCCTAGAAAGTGCCTGGCACACAATAGGTACTAATAAACACTTCTTAAGGAAATGAACTTTCCAGAAGACAGTGTTGTTTGAAAAAGAAAGTGAAAGTCACTCAGTTGTGTCCAACTCTGCGTCCCCATGAACTATACAGTCCCTGGAATTCTCCAGGCCAGAATACTGGAGTGGGTAGCCTTTCCCTTCTCCAGGGGATCTTCCCAACCCAGGAATCAAACCAGGGTCTCCCACATTGCAGGCAAACCAGGGTCTCCCGCATTGCAGGCAGATTCTTTACCAACTGAGCTATCCGGGAAGGCCATTGTTGTATAATACTTACTAATAGCAATCCAATGATTCATTTTATTTTTAAAGTAAATGAAAGCAAACATGAATATGATTTAAAATGTTGTGTATTAAGATAGCAAACCTGGTAATAAAGTTCATTCCTACACATCATAACAAACTATGTCACTTAGTGGCAAAGGAATAGAAAGAAAGAGGAGTGAAAAGGAAACTGTGAGCACTTACTGGGCAGGTCCCTTGCAGTTCTTCTAGCTGTGCAAGTGAAGTGTGATTATCTCCATCACATGCATGAAGAAATTCGGTTCAGAGAGATTAAGCAGCTTGTTAGAGATATTATTGCTGTTAAAAATTTAACCAGTCTTTAGAACTTCAAATGTTCTTTTCCTGAAACAATACTATTCTTGCCAGGATTTGTGGACTTTGGAAAGTCAAATGAGAAGTCAGAGCAAGGAGAATTGGGTCATCTCAGTGGCCAGTGTCAGTCATCTCTTAATAAGAATATATACTTAGCAACCTTCTTCCCTCCTCCCCCCAAAGCTGCTAAAGGCATCTCTTCCAGTGCTTTTGGTCATTCTGACCTCTTTTTCATATGTTCCTATTGCTAATCATCCTATAGATGTAGGCATAGGAACTTCTCTGGTGGGCCAGTGGTTAGAAATCTGCCAATGCAAGGGATGTGAGTTCGATCCCTGGTCCAGGAATATTCCACATGCTGTTGGGCAGCTAAGCCCATGTGCCACAACTACTGAAGCCTGAGTGCCCTAGAGCCTGTGCTTTACCATAAGAGAAGCCACTGCAGTGAGAGGCCTGCACACCACAACTTGAGAGTAGCACCTCCTCGCTGCAACTAGGGAAAGCCCGCGTGCAGCAGCGAAGATCCAGCACAGCCAAAAATCAATCAATCAATAAAAATTTTTTTAAAATGCAGTAGGCATAGCTCTCAGTAACTCTTCTAGCTTTTGTCTTGGGAGAAATTCTGTGTCTTGATATGATTTTTCAACAACCTTCTCCACTACTATATTTATATTTCATTAGCTTAGCCCTTCCACTCCTGTTTCAGCAGTGTTTTATTATCATCCCTGCAGACTTCCCTTGCTGTTGCATGACCACCTAAACACTTGCTCCATTTTTTCCCATGGGCAGGCAAACGGAAAACCAGTGATTGCAAACACGATGGAGGTATACCAGAATGTGTGTTCTGCTCAGAGGGCAACGAGTACACAGACACGAGCCATCATTCTGACAAATGCATAAGATGTAGCGCCTGTGATGAAGAACACGGTAAGTGTCTTAAAAAAACATTCCAAAGGGACAAGTCATGGTACTGCATGTAGCACCATGTATAATACAGTCAGAAACTGGGACCTACGCTGCTGCTATGTCAGCATACAGGAGGGAGAGGGTGGGGCTGATGGGGATGAAGCAGGATCAGGTACTGAGTGAATGGCTGGTCTAGACATTTATGGGTCAAGTCTAGGCAGTTCTTCCAGATGTAAGAGAATGACTAAATGTAAGCATGGTGAACAGCTCTAATCAGAATTACAGAGACTTTCCTGCTTTGATTTGTGCTTGTAAAATGGCTTTTGTTCTTAGCCAGAAAGAGCTCAGAAGCCTGCAGATACAAGGACAGGGAAACCCAAGAGGTGGGTGGACTGCTCCCTCTTTCTCTGAGGATCTGGCTTGTCTGATAATTACTGTCGAGGACCTGAATTTTCATGGATATTCCAGTCTATCTTGAGGGTTCAGATTAAAATAAAGAAGTACTCCCAGCTTTGTTAGACATCAAGAACTCTCTGGATATAAAGCTTTTCTTGTCCCTGTCCAGTCTCTAAAGCAATGTTTCTCAACCCTGACTGTATAGTAGAATCAAACAGGAAGCTATGAAAACTGCCAACATTTAGATCCAATTTCAAGGGCTTCCTAGTGGCTCAGATGGTAAAGAGTTTGCCTGCAGTGCAGGAAACTCAGGTTCGATCCCTGGGCTGGGAAGATTCCCTGGAGCAAAGAATGGCTACCCACTACAGTATTGTTGCCTGGAGAATTCCTTGGACAGAGGAGCCTGGCAAGTTACAGTCCATGGGATCACAAAGAGTTGGACACCACTGAGTGACTTTCACTCACTCTCTCACTCAGGTCCCATCTCAGAGTAATTAAATCAGAATCTCTAAGTGAGGGTTTTGGCATTGGTCTGATTGAGTAGGTCTGGGGCAGGGCCTGACATTCTGCATTGCTAACAAGCTACTGTGTGATGCTGATGTTACTGATCTATAAGCCATCTTGGAGTAACCAGGCTCTAGATGAGAACAGGTGAGCCATTTTAAGTACAGGTGGGATTGTCTAGGTTGCTGGATTGTCTGTCTGCTTAAAACACTGCTAGATGATTTCAGCTCTTTCAACCTGGGGTTGTCTATTTGGCATTTAAACGCTAGTTATGTTACTAAAGGTTTGATAGTTTGACTGCTGATGTCAGCGCTGGATCTCAAAAACCCATGCTGCTTCTGCCCATCCTTTTCATTGTTCATTCATCAAATTGGTTTTCTAGGGCTAGAAGTGGAACAAAACTGTACCCGGACCCAGAATACCAAGTGTAGATGCAAATCAAACTTTTTTTGTAACAGTTCTCCGTGCGAACACTGCAACCCTTGTACCACGTAAGTTTTAGTCTTTCTCTGGTTAAAACAGTAGGCATATCTTGAGAGAAAATGATCTCCTGAAAGGGAAGCAACACTGGCTGAGAGTGAAGAATTTGGGTTTTAATCTTGCTTTGCCTCCAAGAAACTAGATAACCAATTTTTCCCCCAAACATCCTGTGTCTAAATATTTATTGAACACCTCCTGCGTACTTGATTCTGTGCTGGCTGCTCAAGCCATTGATGTATGCAGACACATGCCTGGTCTTGAAGATCTAAGGCTAGAGGCAGAGAGTGTCAAGGAAGATGATGGTTATTATGTTCAGACCATATGGTAAGACTTGTGCTTCAGATTTTGAGTTATATAGGAAAACCGTTCAACTCTGGGGGATGGGTAAAGATATGACACATGGCTTGAGTCTTGAAAAAAGGAAGGAAAGACACTTACCTGGTATATACAGATAGAAAGGACATTTCAGGCAGGGGAACAGCAGCTGCAACAAGGCAAATGGAAGCTCTGGAGAACAAAGGACTTGGCTGGAGTTTAGGAAAGACTGAGAAGGAACCAGGTCAGATCATGAAGGACCTGTCTTTCATGCTAAAGTGCTTGATTTTAACCCAAAGATAGTACACCTGATTGTAGGTTTCACTTTTCTTCCGATTAATCAGGTGATTTTGAACAGATCACTTAACCTCTCTGCCCTTTGATTTCCACACTCATTTTGTTGTTGTTCAGTCGCTAAGTCATGTCCAACTGTTTGCGACCCCATGGACTGCAGCATGCCAGGCTTCCCTGTCCTTTACTATCGCCCAGAGTTTGTTCAAACTCATGTCCATTGAATTGATGATACCATCCAACCATCTCATCCTCTGTCACCCTTTTCTCCTCCTGCCCTCAGTGTTTCCCACCATCAGGGTCTTTTCCAGTGAGTTGGCTGTTTGCATCAGATGGCCAAACTATTAGAGCTTCATTTTCAGTATCAGTCCTTCCAATGAATATTCAGGGTTGATTTCCTTTAGGATTGACTGGTTTGATCTCTTTGCTGTCCAAGGGACTCCCAAGAGTCTTATCTAGCACCAGAGCTCAAAAGCATCAATTCTTTGGTACTCATCCTTCTTTATGGTCCAACTCTCAAATCCATACATAACTAATGGAAAAACCATAGCTTTGACTATATGGTCCTTTGTCAGCAAAGTATTGTCTCTGCTTTTTAATACATTGTCTAGTTTTGTCATAGCTTTTCTTCCAAGGAGCAAGTGTCTTAATTTCATGGCTGCAGTCACCATCCACAATGATTTTGTGGCCCAAGAAAATAAAGTCTGTCACTTTCCATTTTTTTCCCCATCTATTTGCCATGAAGTGATGGGACTGGATGCCATGATCATAGTTTTTTTAATGTGGATACAAATAATACTCACTTGTCTTATCAACATCTTTTCTGTGACAATCAGATTGGGTAATATGTGCTGTAAAAATTTGTCAAAGCTCGCCTAGTTAGAGAATGGGCAGAGCCAGGTTATAATTCAGATAATTTGTCAGTATTTGGCTGTCTGAAGAAAATCCTACAGGGACTTCTTGAGTGCCCTAATTACTAGTTGATATAAAAAAGGAGGCCTTTAGGGGCTAGCTAGGTAGACTCCATAAGCAGCAGCCTGGACAGTGGGCTATTGTCTGAGCATTTTATTGCTCCATGACTGTTTTGAAATTGCTTTTGGCAATTTATGATTTTAAGTTTATTAGCTAATTAAACTTTATTTTTATGTCTATTCTTCTTTCTCACATGTTGATATTTTAATGCCTTTTTTTTTTTCCCTCAAGGTATTTTTAACCCATAGTCATTCTTTAGGATATTTTTCATCCAAACACCCAAATTATGTTACGAATTTGCACCAAGTAGATGCTAAAAGAAACTAAGATCGTGTCATCCGATCTCATTAGGCATGCATGCTTAGTCGCTCAGTCACGTCTGTGTCTTTGCGACCTCATGGACTGTAGCCCGCCAGACTTCTCTGTCCATGGGTTTCTCCAGGCAAAAACACTGGAGTGGGTTGCCATTTCCTTCTCCAATCTGGTCCTATCACTTCATGGAAAATAGATGGGGAAAAAATGGAAACAGTGACAGACTTTATTTTCTTGGACTCCAAAAATCACTGTGGATGGTGACTGCAGTCATGAAATTAAAAGACACTTGCTCCTTGGAAGAAAAGCTATGACAAACCTAGACAGTATTTTAAAAAACAGAGACATTACTTTGCTGACAAAGGACCATATAGTCAAAGCTATGGTTTTTCCATTAGTCATGTATGGATGTGAGAGTTGGACCATAAAGAAGGCTGGGTGCCGAAGAATTGATGCTTTCGAACTGTGGTGTTGGAGAAGACTCTTGAGAGCCACTTGGACAGCAGGGAGATCAAACCAGTCAGTTCTAAAGGAAATCAACCTTGAATATTCATTGGAAGGACTGATGCTGAAGCTGAAGCTCCGATACTTCGACTGCCTGATGTGAAGAGCCAACTCATTGCAAAGGACCCTGATGCTGGGAAAGATTGATTGCAGGAGGAGACAGGGATGACAGAGGATTAGATGGTTGGTTGGCCTCACCAAATCAATGGACATGAGTTTGAGCAAACTCTGGGAGATGGTGAAGGACAGGGAAGCCTAGCGTGCTGCAGTCTATGGGGTCACAAAGAGTTGTACACGACCGAGTGACTGTACAACAACAACAGAAAGCTAATCTAGAAACATTTGAGGGAATATGTTTGCCCGAGATGCAAAAATGGATAAAATGTCCCGGGATTTACAGTATGTTATTGAAAATGATCAAGGAATCAATCCATCAGACTTTTTGAATTCCCTCTATATTTTTTTCTAGGTGTGAACATGGAATCATTGAGAAATGCTCACCAACTAGCAACACCAAATGCAAAGGTTATTATTTCTTTTTATGATTATACTCTCCTTTCTCCCAAACTCACTGTAAAATATGAAGAAAAGGCAATCCGTTTTGATTCTATGAGTACTTTGTTTTCATCTTATTTTTTTATAATCTTAAAAAGTATATACTTTCATATGCCATGTACAATATTCCTATCTACAGGATCCAGATCTCACTCAAACAGTTTATGGGCCCTGCTGATCCTCCTCATCCCAATAGTTCTAATAATATACAAAGGTAAGCTCTTACTTCATTCAAATGGCAGGTTGAAGTGACTTGGGAAATCATTGTTCACAAGAATTCCCTTCTGTCTTTTACTTGTAAGAAAGCTCCTACCAGGTAGCAACTCTGGTATAGAGTTAAATTCCTACTTCTAAATGCACCCCCGAGAGCTGATAAGAATAGATGATATTATCCTTCAGCTACTATTTTTGAGCAATCATTCTGGGGCACAGATTGGGTATTCCCATCCTCCCATGAACAAGGGTATTTCCATTTAGACAGCAGCCAAGTTGGGCAAGAATTGGAAGTAGTCCTTCACTCAACATTGAGATAATCCCCTGCATAAAGAGAACTCCAAGAGCAAAGGGATTGCAGCAGACACTTGAGAAATTCATCTCTCTCTGTGCCTCTTCTCCCTTGTCCAGACCCCATGTTTTTTAATTATTTAACTACTTTAACCTTAAAGACTGTGGCATACCTTTTATGCAAGAGTTACTTAGTGAAATCATCAGGTAAACCAAAATTTGGAATACTTGTAATTGTACTCTGGGCTTTTCAGGTGGCTCAGTGGTAAAGAATTTGTTTGCCAATGCAGAAAACACAGGTTCGATCCCTGGGTCAGGAAGATTGCCTGGAGAAGGCAATGGCAACCCGCTCCAGTATTCTTGCCTGGGAAACCCCATAGACAGAGGAGCCTGGTGGGCTACAGTCCATGGGGTCACAAAAGAGTCGGACACAACTTAGCTACTAAAGCAACAGCAATAATTATTCTAGAAAACTCCCATTAGATCATTCATACAACACATAGCAGAGCCAACTTTCAATAGCACTGATACATCCAATTTTTCTTTTCTATTGGAAGAAACCACTGTTTCTCCAGGTCAACTGAAGATAAAAAAATTATCTTGCCTTGAGAGGTTTTTTAGCTGAAAATATAAACTCAATGTTTAAACACTTTAAATGCCACTTCATGGCAAACCGATGTCAACTTTCTGTAACCTATGGCTTCTCTGCCCTGCTGTAGCCATGTTACCCAGCTTCAAGTCAGTGAGAAGGAGTGGTGATGGCCACACAATAAGGCAAAAGCCAGCTTCAGGCTAGGCCAGTGTGTGGTAACTGGATGGCTCCATTAAGATGTGGCATATCAGGACATTCCAGATGGTCCAGTGGTTAAGATTTCATCTTCCAGTGCATGGGACATGGGATGTAGGTTTGATCCCTGGTTGGGGAGCTAAGAGCCTACATGCCTTATGGCCAGAAAACCAAAAGGTAAAATGGAAGCAATATTGTAACAAATTCAGTGTGTGTGTTAGTTGCTCAGTCCTGTCCCAGCTCTTTGTGACCCTAATGGACCATAGCTTGCTGGGCTCTTCTGTCCATGGAATTCTCCAGGCAAGAATACTGGAGTGGGTTGCCATTCTCTTCTCCAGGGGATCTTCCTGACCCAGGGATTGAACCCAGTCTCCCACATTGCAGGCGTGTTCTTTACCATCTGAGCCACCAGGGAAGCCTTAACGAACCCAATAAAAGACTTTAAAAATGGTCCACATTAAAAAAATATTTTAAAAAATTTTAAAGATGTGGCATATCTCTGTACCACTTGAATCAGTGGGATGGAATTTTCAAAATCAGGACAAATCTGCCTCTTCTGGTGCTTGGTTGCTGTAAATTTTAGTGAATGAATTTCTCCTTTCTTCTGATGCTTCTGTTAGTATGAGACTGTTCTCTCTTGCTTCCTACAAGGCTGAGACCTGAGTCTGATAGATATTTCTTGGATCTTTCAGTGGTGAAAAGTCGACACAGGAATAAAAAGAATGATTATCGCAACTCTGAAGTCTCAAATGATGTAAGTGTTGACTAGAAAAATAAGTCATTCAGCTTTTTACTTGTTACTTTTTAAAAATTAATTAATTTATTTTAATTGGAGGCTAATTACAATATTGTGGTGGTTTTTGCCATACATTGACATGAACCAGCCATGGGTGTACATGTGTCCCCCTACTTGTTACTTTTTAAAAAGCAAACCTTTATGGTGCTTGTGTGTGCATGGATTAGAGGGGCATCAAAAATGAATTAAGATATGGTGCCCAGTTTATAAGAAACTTCTATACAAATAACATACAAATAAGTTCTTATTAATAAGTTCTCACTTACACAAAGGGAACTGACAAAAGGATATGGCCAAGCTTCCATGTTCCATGTTGGTATTATTCATGAACAGAAATGCAGAGAGATATCCTTTACCAGAGCATGGATGCAACATGCCCAAGCAAAGAGATTACTCTGAAAGCCCACACTAAAGGTCCAACTCAGCTCTCTCCAGTCACTTGTTATATTATGTGTCACCATATCTTTTTCCAACATGGAATCAAAGCATGTCACATCTCTAAAAAAAGGAGTTCCCTGGTGGCCTAGGGGCTTTCAGTGCCATAGCCTGGGTTCAGTCCCTATCAGGGAACTGAGATCCTGCAGGCCGTGCTCAAAGGAGAAAAAAAAAAACAGCCAAAGGCACACTGGGGAGAGTAACCAGCTCACCTGATGAATATTGATTTTTCTCATTTGGGGCCAGTGGATTTAGGGTTCTTTAAATCAATATAGTACAAAATCATTTCAACTTAAACTACATTCTTGTGTCAAAAATTCAAATAGTTACAGTAAAGAAAATGTTAGAATGATGTGTACTATGTTTATTTTCATGTGTCTATACAAAGAATGATCTCAGCACATTTCACAAATTCCTTAGGTTTCTTGCTTCTGTAAAAAATGAATCACTATTCCCTTCATTTCTGGTTAGGCTGGAATGTTTCAGAATAAAAATTTGAATGGTGAAAAAACCCTCCTTAGTCATTTAGTCTAATTTTATACATCAAGTAAGTGTACTTCCTTGAGTATTAAGGAAGAACTAGAAGATTGCATTTAGAGTATTCTAAATATATTTTTATTTCCCTATCTCCTTCCCTCTGTTTTTTTTTTTTTTTTCCTCCCCAGGAAGTGAGGCGACTGAATTTAACAGGTAAGATTTTAATCATTTTGTTTCATAGAGATGGCTTCCTTGGGAGTAACAAGCTAATTTTGCAGTTAAAATAATGTTGGGAATTTCAGTGACACATTGTGGGGTCTTGCTATTCCTTGAGGCTGCGTTTCTTCCTGCTCACTAACAAGGGTTTATTAGACAGTGTGTTTAAATGTATAACTAATACTCATTATTAAAAATAAGTCAGGTAACATAAGATGCTCTATTCTTAAAGCTTTGTTTTCCTTCACAAGCAGTTGGATATAGTATAGAACTCTGCCTAAACTCCTAGGTAATCTGAATTGTAGACTTAGTTGTATACTTACTCTTGGTGTATCCTAGTTTCAGTGAGTCAGTGATAAGATGGTCATAAACCCTTGGCCTGCCTTTTAGATTTGTGGATCATTGATCATCAGATCCAGGAGGGCGTTAGAAATGAGTTTTTCTAGCTCTCTTATTATATAGATGAGAGAAGAAGACACAGAGATGTTACGTATCGTTTCCAGGGTATAGAGCAAATTACTGGGGACGTAGGAGGAGCTGGGATAAGAACTCAAGGTTGTTCCTGTTTTGATTTTTCCCCAGTTGGCTCTTTAGATCTCTAGGACTTACCCATATTCAGAAGTACTGTAAGAAGAGAAATAACTATGGTTTTTCAGAAGTGGGAATTTTGTTTAGAAAAACAAATTTTCAGAGACTCTTCTTTATTTTTCAGATGTTGACTTGGGTAAATATATCCCTACTATTGCTGAACTAATGAAAATAACTCAAGTTAAAGAATTTGTTCGGAAGAATGGTATAGAGGAAGCCAAAATAGATGATATCATGCATGACAATCTCCATGAAACAGCTGAACAGAAGGTCCAACTGCTCCGCAGTTGGTATCAAAGTCATGGGAAGAAAAATGCATATTGCACCTTGACTAAAAATCTCCCAAAAACTCTTGCAGAGAAAATTTGTGACATAGTCACAAAGGACATTACTAATGAACGTGAAAATGCAAACTTGCAAAATGAAAATGAAAACTTGGTTTAAAGTGAAAAACAACTAACTCAGTTCTGAGAATATACGAAATGTTCTAAATATGTTCAAATAAGTTCTGAGTAGCTATAGATATTGCTTGGCTTAGCTTTTTACTGGGTGTGTTTTCTTTTTTCATTTATTAGATTTGTAGAGCTAATATATTTGCTCAAAGCTATTTGTAGAGCTAATAGCTTTGAGCATTTCATGATTCTGCCTTCAAGGATTTTTAAAGTCTAGTTGGGTAGATGAACGCTGGTGAGAGTAAATACCCATGTTTATCTTCTTGCCTATTAAGTGTGTAAAAAAGCATGTATTCAAAGATTGACATCATGTTCAAGTGTGTAACATATGATTCTGTCAGTGTGAATGTAATTAATGTATGTGAACACAAATGCCTATCCACAGGTTGACCCCATTCCACGAATTAGATGTCATCATTATTGCCATGTGACAATCAACTGCCTCTAAATTACCTCCCCAGCTCTACTGATAATTCTAGAGATTTTTCCATATTTACAAATTTTGTTTACACCTTTGAGAGGAGTATATTCAGGGAAAACTTGCACATATCCTCTGAATATAAAATTTAATAAGGTTCTACCTCAAAGATCTTTGCACAGATTATTGACCTTTCATAGTGAACTATTTCCATTTTGGATTCACATAGGAAATGCAGACTCAATTATAATGCTTGAATATTTTATATTTGTCACTGTAGATCAAATAACCTACTTCTTTCTCAGGTGTCAAACATTTTGATCAGGAAAGAATTACTAGATCACTGTCATCTCTCTGTTTTCATCTTGATGTGCATCTAGGTAGACTGAACCCCCAGACTTGAAAGGACTTCCTAAGAAACACTGAATGGTTGATGAAAAACTGGGGCTGCCCTTAGAAACATCTAGCTTGGTTTGAAGAGACCAGCTGCTCTTATGGAAGGTAGCTTTGTGGCATATCATGAACCCATGTCTATCACCAAAGCTGATGAGATAGATTCTTATTTTGTCCCATCCCCCACAAAGTGCTCAGGAACTTGCCATGTGTTCTCTGTTGATATAAAGGCAGCTTATACACAGCAGAAGTGAAATCATACTGCTGCTGCTGCTGCTAAGTCGCTTCAGTCGTGTCCGACTCTGTGCGACCCCATAGACGGCAGCCCACCAGGCTCCCCCGTCCCTGGGATTCTCCAGGCGAGAACACTGGAGTGGGTTGCCATTTCCTTCTCCAAGGCATGAAAGTGAAAACTGAAAGTGAAGTCACTCAGTTGTGTCCAACTTAGCGACCCCATGGACCGCAGCGCAGCAGGCTCCTCCGTCCATGGGATTTTCCAGCCAAGAGTACTGGAGAAGGGTGCCACTGCCTTCTCCAGAAATCATTTTAAGTGTTAAGAATTGCCTGTTTTCTGTAGCTTCTTAGACAAGCCCCTCTCCCCACTATCACTTCCTTGCTTTTACATTTAAACACTTTTGAAAGTTTGTATTAACTGTGAATGTTAATAAATACTATTTATATTTATATAGTTGTAAATGGAAGACAGTTATAAGCTGAAGCAGATGCTCAGAACTACCTAAAGAGCGTCCATTGATGGAAGATGTTTTTCCCTTATGTTTGGAAATAGAAAATATAAACAAAAATATTTTATTAAAATCATATTTTTAGTATTTCAGGTTATCTCTTTTTTGTTGGGACTTTGCTTTTTATTTTCCCTTTTTCTATTTATTACTAACTGTAACCTGTTCAGTAATCTTTCATCCATTCTCCGATCTCTCAGGAGGTATCTTCTTTTTAAAGGCTTTTAGTGGTTAAATCATTTCCTCTGTAGGCTTCTACTCTAAAGCATATATCTCCTAAACAACACATAATTACTTATTATGTGAGGACTTACCATGACAGGATTATATATTAGGCACTAGAAGTGTTGTATACTGACACATGTAAATGAAATCTAGCAAAATGGTACAGATGAACGTATTTGCAGAGCAGGAATAGAGATGCAGACTAGAGAACAGACATGTAGACATAGGCAGGGAAAGGAGGGTGGGACAAATTGGGAGAGGAGCATTGATACATATACAGTGCATGCATGCTGCGTCACTTCCATCACGTCCAACTCTGCAACCCTGTGGACTGTCGCCTTCCAGGCTCCTCTGTCCATGAATTCTCCAGGCAAGAATACTAGAGTGAGTTGCCATTTCCTCCTCCAGGGTATCTTCCCAACCCAGGGAGCGAAGCTGCACCTTTTATGTCTCTTGCATTGACAGGCGGGTTCCTTACCACTAGCACTACCTGGGAATCCCATATTCCAGTACCATGTGTAAATAGATGGCTAGTGGGAACCTGCTGTATAGCACAGGTGGCTCAGCTGAGTGCTCTGAGATGACCTAGAGGGGTGGGAGGGAGGCTCATGAGGGAGGGGATACATGTGTATGTATAACTGATTTACTTTGTTGTATAGCAGAAACCAACACAACATTGTAAAACAATTACATTTCAATAATAAAATTTCTTAACAATATGTATAACTGGACATATATAAGAAAAAGAAAAAAGTAATTAGTTCAAAGGATTGGTTTTATTGGTAAGAAAGCTAAATGGGGATTTTGAAATATTCCTTCCTGTGTACTTTTTATATCTGGCTCCATAATGACCACTGGACTATCTCTCTTTTTTAAAATTTAATTTTAACAGTACATTTTGCTTAGCCCATTATTTCCCAAATGTTATCATTTCAACATGTAAGCAATATAAAAACCATTAATGAGATCATTTGCATTCTTTTTTGTTTTCCTAGTAAAGCCTTCAAAATCTGGTTTGTATTTTAGTTACAGTTTTAAGCACATCTCAGTTTGAACTGGCTGCATTTCAAAGATTCAACAGCTGGTGGCTAGTGGCTATGGTACTGATAGTTCAGGTCTCTTTATTAGGGCAGGTGTGCAAATTTAACTCTAAGGCTGGTTTAGGCCTACTACTAAAGTCCAGTACTTTCACCATCTTTTCAAGGGGTTCTCTTCACTCTGGTTGGTTGGAGTGTCATCTCCCACCCTCATGTCACCGCTGGGAATTGTTCTGCCTACAGCACCCATAGCTGTTCTTTGCTGGCTCTCAGAGTCTGATCTCTGCACATGCACATAGTAACAGCCCAAAGATTTCAAAGAATCTCTGTACAGATTTCTGGAACTTTTTTTCTGTGTAACTTCCTTCTTTTCAGTACTCTGTTCTGAGAAGTCTGGCAGTCTCAGCCTCCTAAATGCTACCCTCTGCCCCTCAACTTGTAAGAAGACTATTCTCTGCTTAGAGTTCCTCCTGTACCAGGGTCTGAAAAGAGTTTGTGGGCAGAAGGTCTGACTAATCATAGGGGTCACCTCATTAGTTTCTCTCCTCTAAGGGACAATCTGCAATCTCTATTATCTGGTTTTCTAGTTCTAGACAACAGTGGGGCAAGATGATACTAGTTGGTCTTCATGGCCAGAAGCAGAGGTCCTACTGACACATCTCAGTTTATTGTTCTTCACTTTATTGAATTTTGCAGACATTGTGATTTTTACCAACAGGTTTTGTGGCAACCCTACATCGAGCAAGACTATTGGCGTCATATTTTTCTAACAGCATTTGCTCACTTCGTGCTCATTTTGGTAATTCTTGCAGTATCAGTATCTTGGACTTTCTCATGATGATTATATTTATTATGGTGATCTGTGATTGGAATCAAATCCCATACCCACCAGAGATGCACAGAGGGCTCAAACAAACCGTGTGTGCACCAGGACCCAGAGACCCCACAGAGACTGAGATAGAACTGGGTTTGAGTTTATACCTCCTGCAGAGGTGCGGGTCAGCAGTGGGCTTTGCAGGGGCAGGAGCTCTGGGTGCAGCAGACCTGGGTGTGGCATAAGCCCTCTTAGAGGAGGTCGCCAATATCCCCACCATAGAGCCGCCAGAACTTACACAGGACTGGGGAAACAGACTCTTGGAGGGCACCAACAGAAACTTGTGTGCCCCAGGACCCAGGAGACAGGAGCAGTGACCCCACAAGAGACTGACCCAGACTTGCCCGTGAGTGTCCAGGAGTCTCTGGCAGAGGCGTGGGTCAGCAGTGGCCTGCTGCAGAGTTGGGGGCACGGAGTGTAGCAGTGTGTGCATGGGACCTTCTGAAGGAGGGCGCCATTATCTTCATTACTTCCACCATAGTTTGGCCTCAGGTCAAATAACAGGGAGGGAACACAGCCCCGCCCTTCAACAAAAAATTGGATTAAAGATTTACTGAGCGTGGCCCCGCCCATCAGAGCAAGATCTGGTTTCCCCCTCAGTCAGTCTGTCCCATCAGGAAGCTTCCATAAGCCACTTACCCTTTTCCATCAAAAGGCAGACAGACTGAAAACCACAATCCAGGAAAACTAACCAATCTAATCACATGGATCACAGCCTTGTCTAACTCAATGAAACTATGAGCAACGCCATGTAGGGCACCCAAGATGGATGGGTCATGGTGGAGAGTTCTGACAAAATGTGGTCCGCTGGAGAAGGGAATGGCAAACCACTTCAGTATTCTTGCCTTGAGAACCCCATGAACAGTATGAAAAGGCAAAAAGATAGGACACTGAAAGATGGACTCCCCAGGTTGGTAGGTGCCCAATATGCTACTGGAGATCAGTGGAGAAATAACTCCAAAAAGAATGAAGAGATGGAGCCAAAGCAAAATCAACACGGAGCTGTGGATGTGACTGGTGATGGAAGTAAAGTTCGATGCTGTAAAGAACAATATTGCATAGGAACCTGGAATGTTAGGTCCATGAGTCAAGGCAAATTGGAAGTGGTCAAGCAGGAAATGGCAAGAGTGAACGTCGACATTTTAGGAATCAGTGAACTAAAATGGACTGGAATGGGTGAATTTAACTCAGAGGACCGTTATATCTGCTACTGTGGGCAAGAATCCCTTGGAAGAAACGGAGTAGCCATCATAGTCAACAAAAAGTCCAAAATGCAGTACTTGGATGCAATCACAAAAACGACAGAATGATCTTTGTTCGCTCCCAAGGCAAACCATTCAATATCACAGTAATCCAAGGCTATGCCCTGATAGTAATGCTGAAGAAGTTGAAGTTGAATGGTTCTATGAAGACTTACAAGACCTTCTAGAACTAACACCCAAAAAAGATGTCCTTTTCATTATAGGGGACTGGAATGCAAAAGTAGGAAGTCAAGAGATACCTGGAGTAACACGCAAATTTGGTCTTGGAGTACAGAATGAAGCAGGGCAAAGGCTAATAGAGCTTTGCCAAGAGAACGCACTGGTCGTAGCAAGCGCCCTTTTCCAACAACAAAAGAGAAGACTCTACACATGGACATCACCAGATGATCACTACTGAAATCAGATTGATTATGCTCTTTGCAGCCAAAGATGGAAAAGCTCTATACAGTCAGCAAAATCAAGACCAGGAGCTGATTGTATTTCAGATCATGAACTCTTTATTGCCAAATTCAGACTTAAATTGAAGAAAGTAGGGCAAACCACTAAACCATTCAGGTATGACCTAAATCAAATCCCTTATGACTATACAGTGGAAGTGAGAAGTAGATTCAAGGGATTAGATCTTATAGACAGAGTGCCTGAAGAGCTATGGACAGAGGTTCATGATGTTATACAGGAGGCAGTGATCAAGACCATCCCCAGAAAAAAGAAATGCAAACAGGCAAATGGTCATCAGAGGAGGCTTTACAAGCAGCTATGAAAAGAAAAGAAGAGAAAAGTGAAGGAGAAAAGAAAAGATATACCCATTTGAATGCAGAGTTCCAAAGAATAGCAAGGAGAGATAAGAAAGCCTTCCTTGGTGATAAATGCAAGGAAATAGAGAAAAACAATAAAATGGGAAAGACTAGAGATCTCTTCAAGAAAATGAGAGATACCAAGGGAACTTTTCATGCAAAGATGAGCACAGAAATGGTATGGGCCTAACAGAAGCAGAAGATATTAAGAAGAGGTGGCAGGAATACACAGAAGCACTGTACAAAAAAGATCTTCACGACCCAGATAATCACAGTGGTGTGATCACTCACCTACAGCCAGACATCCTGGAAGGCAAAGTCAGGTGGAAGCATCACTGTGAACAAAGCTAGTGGAGGTGATGGGATTCCAGTGGAGGTATTTAAAATCCTAAAAGATGATGATGGAAAAGTGCTGCACTCAATATGCCAGCAAATTTGAAAAACACATAAGTGGCCACAGGACTGGAAAAGGACAGTTTTCATTACAATCCCAAAGAAAGGCAATGCCAAAGAATGCTCAGACTACCACACAATTGCACTCATCTCACATGCAAGCAAAGTAATGCTCAAGATTCTCCAAACCAGGTTTCAACAGTACATGAACTGTGAACTTCCAGATGTTCAAGCTGGACTTAGAAAAGGCAGAGGAACCAGAGATTAAATTGCCAACATCTATTGGATCATCGAAAATGCAAGAGAGTTCCAGAAAAACATCTACTTCTGCTTTATTGACTACACCAAAGCCTTTGACTGTGTGGATCACAATTAACACAATGGAATATAATGGAAAATTCTGAAAGAGATGGGAATACCAGACCACCTGATCTGCCTCTTGAGAAATCTGTATGCAGGTCAGGAAGCAACAGTTAGAACTGGACATGGAACAGCAGACTGGTTTCAAATAGGGAAAGGAGTATGTCAAGGCTGTATATTGTCATCCTGTTTAACTCATATGCAGAGTACATCATGAGAAAGGCTGGACTGGATGAAGCACAAGCTGGAATCAAGATTGCCAGGAGACTATCAATAACCTCAGTTATGCAGATGACACCTCATGACAGAAAGTGAAGAAGAACCAAAGAGCCTCTTGATGAAAGTGAAAGAGGAAAGTGAAAAAGTTGGCTTAAAACTCAACATTCAGAAAACTAAGATCACAACAGCTGGTCCCATCACTTCATGGCAAATAGATGGGAAAACAGTGACAGACTTTATTCTTTTGAGTTCCAAAATCACTACAGATGGTGACCACAGCCATGAAATTAAAAGACACTTGCACCTTGGAAGAAAAGTTATGACCAACCTAGACAGCTTATTAAAAAGCAGAAACATTACTTTGCCAACAAAGGTCTGTCTAGTCAAGACTATGCTTTTTCCAGTAGTCATATATGGATGTGAGAGTTGGACTATAAAGAAAGCTGAGCACCGAAGAATTGATGCTTTTGAACTGTGGTGTTGGAGAAGACTTTTGAGAGTTCCTTGGACTGCAAGGAGATCCAACCAATCTATCCTAAAGGAAATCAGTTCTGAATATTCATTGGAAGGACTGATGCTGAAGCTGAAGTTCCAATACTTTGGCCACCTGATGCGAAGAACTGACTCATTTGAAAAGATCCTGTAAATCCATGGCTGATTCATGTCAATGTACGACAAAAACCACTACAATACTGTAAAGTAATTAGCCTCCAACTAATAAAAATAAATGGGAAAAAAAATCCCGATGCTGGCAAAGATTGAAGGCGGGAGGAGAAAGGGACGACAGGGGATGAGATGGTTGAATGGCATCACCAACTCAATAGACATGAGTTTGAGTAAACTCCAGGACTTGATGGACAGGGAGGCCTGGCATGCTGCAGGGGTTGCAAAGAGTCGGACACAACTGAGTGACTGAACTGAACTGAAATGTGATCGGTAATCTCTGATGTTGTGAAGAGTAAAAGTGAAAGTGTTAATCACTCAGTCATGTCCAACTCTTTGCGACACCATGGACTGTAAAGCCTGCCAGGCTTTTCTGTCCATGGAATTTTCCAGGCAAGCATACTATAGTGTGTTGCCATTCCCTTCACCAGGGATCTTCCTGACTCAGGGATTAAACTTGGGTCTCCTGCATTGCAGGTCTTCCCTAATAGCTCAGTCAGTAAAGAATCTGCCTGCATTGCAGGAGACTTGGGTTCAATTCCTGGGTTGGGAAGATCCTCTGGAGAAGGAAATGGCAACCCACTCCAGCATTCTTGCCTGGAGGATCCCGTGGGAAAAGGAGCCTAGCAGGCTACAGTCCATGGGTTTGCAAAAGTCAGACATGACTTAGCAACTAAACCACTACCACTCCTGCATTGCAAGCAGATTCTTTACCGTCTGAGCCATCTACTGCCTGTATGTATATATACACACACTTTTTAGCAAAAAAATGTTTTAAAATTAGTGTCTGTAAATTTTTTTAGACATAATGCTAATGCACACTAAATAGACTAAAGTGTAGTATAAACATAGCTTTTACATGCACTGGGTGATCCCATAATTTGTGCGACTTGCCTTTTTTTTGCAATATTTGCTTTATTGCAGTAATCTAAAACAGAGTCCACAATATCTCTGAGGAATGCTTTGTACTTCGCAAGGTGAACTTGAGTCATAGAACACCCTGTACATGCTCTGGTGAGCTCCAGTCAAACAATTTCAGGTTCCTTTGGGAGGACGAGGGAAGTTGAGAAGGTCTTGGACTTGGTGGCATGGCTCTTTCCCTCATAGTTTCACTTGAGTGTGACTGTTCCTAATAGTTACAACCATGTTCCAGAGTCTGAGGTGGCCCTTGGTTCAAGATCACCCTTACTGTGGTGAACATGGTCTGGTCCTCTTGGTGGTAGACATCATGGGGAAGAGTATCACTTGTGAGCTGGAGGGAAAAGGTTATTTATAGAAGGAGGTCATAGATCACACAGTGAGACTTGCTTACACAAACAGCTTGGTCTTCCTCATTGGCTTGCACATGGAGCTCCCCTAACTCTGATTTGATCAGAAATTTTTAGCTATCGAATCAGTTCCTGCACAGCTGTCTAGATACGTTATAGAATCAATACAATTAAAAATTTTTTCCACACTCGCTCCTGAATGGTATTTTATCTGAGTACAGAATTTTATGTTAGGATACTTGCAATTTTCCCTCATCTCTTTGAAAATGTTAATGTTGTTTTCTTACATTTATTGCTGCTGAGGGAATGTCTACTGTTGGTCTAAATATCATTCCTTCAGAGATAACATTTATTTTTTAACTCTGATAAGTTTTAAAGTTTCCCCTACCTTTTCCTTGATGTTCTGCTATTTCACTATAATGAGCTTCAATGAAGATTTAGTTTTACTTAACCTATGTAATAAGTGCAAAATTTTTATCAGAAAGATAGGGCTGTACTTTGTGTCCTGTCTGGAAAATTCTCAGCTATTTTCTCTTTCATAAGAGTTTCTTTTGAAACTCTTAGTATTATCCAGTGAAGTTTCTTGAGTATCTAACTTTTATTTTTTTATTTTTAATATATTTGTCTCTAAATGTTGCATTTTGGGGAAATTCCTCATCATTCTCTTTAAATTAACTATTTTTTTCTTACTAATCAGGTTGGAGTATTCTATCCACTTAGGTATATATTTTATTCTCTGCATTTTTCTTTCTTAACATTTCTAAGTGCTTCTTTCACATTTTCTCTTGTACTTACCTCATTTATACTTGATTTTCATTGATGATGTATTAGAGTTTAATAGATTTTATTCCATCATCTATCTCCTTATAGAGAAGAAGATCTTATAGTTATTTTTAAGTCTTTTTTAGAATTGCTTTGTTAAACTTTAACTGAAGCAATTTCATACTGATTTTGAAGCAAGGCAGAATTTTCTTCTTGTATTTTTGAGCTCTGTAGATTCATCTTGAATAACAGATTCCCCCCTCCCCCTTCCCATTTCTCTGCAGTCTCATCTGTCTAGTGGTTTTGTGGCTTCTTTTACTAGGGCTTCCAGAGTCCTCAGTTCTGAGACTGGATTTATAGATGTGTTATGCAACTCACAGTCCTTGGTGACATTAGAGCTGTCACATATTCAGTCAGACAGAGGAGCCTGGTATAAGCAGTTCATGAGGTCACAAAGAGCCGGACACAGCCTAGCGACTGAACAACAACAATATCCAGTCATGCGTCTAGCGGCAGCTTGGCTCAGCTCCATGTCACGTGGCTGTTGTACCTAGGACTTCCTAGCTCTCAGACTCCAGAACTTCATATAAGCCATAGACCCAGGCCATGTTTGGCAGAAATTCTGTTTAGCTTTCTTTCACCAGTCAGAAAGCTCTGCCTCATTCCCCGATTTTAAGAAGAAAGGCTGGCCCTTGTCCTCTGCCTTAAGTGGGGCATGTTTATTGTTGACTAAACCCATGAACAAACCCTGCTTTCCTTCCAGGCACTGATCTCACAAGGCTTTGGCTTGTGTCCAGGTCATTAATTATCTTGCAATTGTTTTCCATTCTTCTAGGAAGGGTTTCTTATTCTTTAGCCTGGCTGTGCCTTTTCATTTTCCTTTTAAAGTGTGTTATGAATCACTGCTATTTGTTCAGATTGGGAGGGGGTGGCCCTCCAGAAGCGCGGTTACAATTCTAGATTAACCCTAAGGCCCCAATTTTGTCATTAGGTGATCAGAAACAATGCTTTGTTTTACATTTTTAAGCTACAACTAACACTCGAGTTGCTTTCAGTTTCACAGAGTCCTTTGATAAGAACAGAAGAACAGGGACTGTAGGATTTCCCAAGTGGACCTGAGTTTTATTATTGTGATACATCTAGAGACCTACAGATCTGGGATTAAATATTTATTTTCTCCATAAGGGTAGAAATGCATATTTTAATGTCTTTGAGACTTAGTTTCCCCATCTATAAAATGGGAAAATTGTTTCAATATTTTGGAGTTTTATGACGAATAAATAAAACATGTATGAAGTATATGCCATGGTACCTGACTCTATACCTTGGCAGATAGCAATAAAAAAATCCAACTGAGATGTGTAAGCAAAATGTAAATTGACTGGCATATTTTACTAGCAATTCAGAGATAGGGTGAGTTTAAGCACTAAACTATTCTAGTGCCTCCAGTCATGGTTTCCTATGATTCTCTTGGATTTACCATCTTCATATGGATCTACTTGTCAGACTGATAGCGACAAGCTGCTTGGACCTATCTGTGTATCACAACATCCAGGAAGGACAACAGTTATGTAGAGGGGCAAGACGTGCTGGTTGGCTAAATCCATGGAGCTCAATCTTGAGCCTGGGGTAGGGTCAGGTTTCCCCGAGTTGCCAAAGATATAGTTGGGAGGAGGACCCTTGCTAAGAGGGTAAAAGGGGGGTTCTCAGTAGGAGTGCTAGGATGTTTTGGGTACCCAACTCAAACTGACAATAGAAAAATATAGTATCAGGTTGGCCAAAAATTTCATTTGGGTTTTTCACAAAATGCTATGAACTTTTTGGCCAACCCAATACATTACAGGACAGGCAGTCCAAAGGCATGGCTCAGCGATACCATGAAGACTGCTTGGACCAGCTCACAAGCATTAATTGTTTAATACTCAGGAACTTTGTAAGCCAACTGTTAAATTGTTGGCAGCTTTGTATTACTGTGGTGGGAGTAATTACTTTGCTTTTCAAGTAGAAGAGATCAATCTACTATGAAACCCAGTGAATGTCAGGAGACTTGCAAGTTTTGCTTAAAAGTCCTACATTTAATTTCTAGCCACCATTCCAAGCATCTGTCTGGTAACGCTTACACTGATAAAGATAGGACCAAGCTAAAGAGTGGGACACGTCTGAGGGACTAAGCAGAGCAGAGAGAAGGTCTATCTTCTCTTCCATGAGCAAGTTTGAAGGGGACTTTCCTGGTGGTCCAGTGGTTAAGAGTCTGTGCTCCCAATGAGGGGAGCCCAGGTTCAACCCCTGGTCAGGGAATTAGATCCCACATGCCACAATTAAGAGCTTGCATGCTGCAATGAAGAGTGAAGATCCCACATGCCACAACTCAAGACCTGGCACAGTCAAATAAATGAATAAAGTAGTGTTAAAAAAATGTTTGCAGAGAGGAGTTAGCTTTCTGACACAAACAGTAATCCTTTTTTTAAAAAATTTTTAATGGGGGGGGGGGGGAGGGACTAATCTAGTGGTAACATTAGCCACCTTGTGAGACATCTCCAGTCATCAACCATCAGCTCCTACTGGAGCCACAAACCCAGAAGCACAGAGACTGGGTGCCACCAGTGGCCACCGAACCAAGAAAGCAGAGCCTTTCCTTTCCTTCCTGCTCACCTCATTTTCTCAGCTTTCTCCTCTTCCCCTTCTTCTCTAGCAACAACTTGAAATCACCTCTCTCTTTCCCTTCCCTCTTCCCCATCCTTGTTCTTCTTTCCCTCCATCCCATGCTTTTGCTGTATTCTTTCCCTTCATCTTCTCTCACTTTCACATTGGATTCATCAGGAAAGTTGTGTAACCATAGCAAAAAATATTTTTAATTAAAAACAAAGCCTAAGAATCTAGAGATTCAGGATATGTTGGCCCCAGAAAACATTTTCATCAATGTACCTTGGATCTGCTGTGTGTACGGCACTCATAATCTTGTGGGGTCTGTCCTCCTAGACGAATAAGCTAACTTCAGCTACGAGGGAAAGAAATCTCAACTGCAAAATTAAAGACCAAACGACCGGTCCACTGGTCCTTCAAATGCATCTATGGTGAGTGAGGATGGCTCAGAACATATCCATCGATGAAAGGAGCATCAGGGTCAGCAAGAGAAAGTGATCAGTAAAATAACAAGGTCACACTTTGCTTTCAGGTGGCCAGAAGATGGCAGTATCTCTCCTGGTACTAACTGCCCTGCTTGTGTCAAAGGCACGCCTCCAGAAACAAAGCAGTCATTTTGTGTTTTCATTCATTTTTTTAAAAGTTTTTCCTAGTACAGGCGCCGCACAGAATGGAGTAGTAGGTCAAGGACTCAACCTGAAATCAGATAAATCCAAGTTCAGGTTCTAGTTCTGCCACTAACTAACTTACAATCTTGAATTTAACATCTCCAAGTTTCCTTTTCCTTGCCCTTCTTATGATGGAGAAGAACAAGACGAAAATACATGGGCAAGTGTAATAAATTATAATGCACTATGGAACAGCTTCTTAACCATTAATGTGCATAGAATCACCTGAGGAAATTCTTTAAGTGCATATTCCCCACGTCTTTCTCCCAGAGATGTTCAGTAAATCCAGGGCTGTGCCTGGGAAGGTGCATATTACCAAGCATCCTTGATAAATATTCATGATGCTGAAGGCTCTTGGACCACAATTTAAGAAACTGCGTTATGCAAATATATACCAATAGAAAGAGAGATTAAGGCACAGAAGTTATTAACTTCCTTTGTAATAGCACTAATTATTTTCTATTTTAAATAAAAATTTTATGAAATCCCCTTTACTCATGGGTTAATTAAATCAGAGAATTGTATTTTGTTCATCCTTTGGTGTTCACAGCAAATATTTGGAAATATTTACTGTGTAGTAATCAGATCTGGAGGAGGGGGGGAAGATCCCCTCGAGGAGGGCATGACGACCCACTCCAGTATTCTTGCCTGGAGAATTCCATGGACAAATGGGCCTGGCAGGCTACAGTTCATAGGGTCGCAAAGAGTCAGACATGACTGAAGCGACTTAGCACAGATGCAGTCAGATCTAGGATAGTCTATAGAGCATCCTTGAAGGTTTTACCTCATTTATGGGTATATTTGGGTAACAGGACTTGGCCGACTCAACAGAGTCATCTTGAGCTCTGCCTCTGGACTCCCATGGGCTTCTCTTTGCTTACAAATAAGTGATCCAGTGCCTTCTGATAGTGGCTTCACCCTCCAGAAAGAGGTAGATGTGTGGGAAGTTTAGCAATGAAGTTTCAGGAGTCTCCTTAAGTTCTCTGTCACTGTGGCTATCACAGACCTCCAGGACTTTGCGACCAGTACTGGCAGGATTTTCACAATATCAAAGCAAGATTTGGCCCCCCTACTCTTTAGAGGGTGCTCCTCCACTTGGTTGTTGCCCCAGCAGAGAAGGTCCAGTTCAAAGCGTGCACAAACGCTATGCAGTCTGGCCCCTGGGGAGCGGGGCTAGGGTAGAATAGCTCCATGTGACAACCCCAGAACCTGAACATGAGTATTTCTACTCTTATTTTAGGCATCAGGAGACAACGAAGCTTCCCAAAGGGGCTACAGAAACTTGCTTTGCTGGGACTATGTTCAGACTTCACACTAATATGGCAAGGAAGGTGCTTAATGGAATCACAGAAATTTTAGTCTTTGAGAAAATTCTTGTTGAACTATTCTTTTTGAGCCAGGCACCATTTGAAACCTGTCACTAAAATGTTAATAAAATATCCAAAGACTACTATTTGTGGAGCTAAGATTCTAGCAGCAGGAGACACATTACATAATAAATGGACTTGATTGCAGTTGATCTTTGTAAATACCATTTGTTGAATTGGTGGAAACCTGAATCAGTAAATGAGAGGTGATCTCAATGCAGCACTTCCTTTTTTTATTTTGGTAGTTTTATTTATGCACCTCTTGCTCTTAGCAGTTGCTTAGAAAAAAAGATTGAATACAGAAATGTGAGGATCATGGAAGAACTGTAAATCTGATTTAAATGTAGTATAGCAAATAAAAAAATGTGATACTGTCTTTGCTTGACCTAAAATGTGACTCATTAATGCAGCACCTTTTGCACCCCATCCTGCCAAGTCCTTCTTTTGCAAAGCACACTCTGTCCTTGGGCATTTTCCTGACTCCACTACTTTTTCTAGGGATGACCTATGCCTCACACCTTAGTCATCTTTTCACTGAGAAAGGATTTTCTTAAGAACATCGAATTTGGAAAGTCCCTTTCTGCACCCCTCTTTTTTTGTTTTCAACTGAGATGAAATTCACATAAGATTATCCACTTGAAAGTGTACAGTTCAGTGGCATTTAGTATATTCACAAAGTTGTGCAATCGCCATCTCTCTCTAGTTCCAAAACATTTCCATCACTCCTAAAGAAAACTCTCTATCCATGAAGGGGTCATTTCTCCCCCTCCCCCACTCCAGCTCCTGGAAACCACCAATTTGCTTTCTGTCTCTAAGGGTTTAACTCTTCTGGACATTTCATATAAATGAAATCACATAATATGTGGTCTTTTGTGTCTGCTTTCTTTCATGGAACTGTATGTCTAAGAATATTCAAGTGAAGCAGCAGATTTTAATTCTGCAGTGAAAAAAGGAAATGCAATACCTGCTAGTTCTTATCTGATAATTATAATCAGATTCTGATTGCTTTAGCTTCAGGTGACACATACAATGCTTATCAGATTTATATTTCCTAGGGCAAGTTTTCTTTGGATAAAGATACAGAATAACACCTGAAACTAACACAACATTGTAAATCAACTATACTCCAATAAAAATTAAAAAAAAAAAAAAGATCCAGAACACACGTGACAACAATAATAGCTTTGATAGGTCTTTGCGTAGTCTTTCCTCAGTTTCTGCCCTTACTGTCAATAAAAGCAAGCATTTCAATAGAGGTTTAGTGAGATTGTTTCCTGCAAGATGTGAGACTGGAGGGTCTCAGATGTGGAGAGATTTGAGGTAGTCTTACTTTTATCATTTATGGAGAAATATTTCTGGTTCTGAGTATTCATTGAAAGGATTAATGCTGAAGCTGAAGCTCCAGCACTTTGACCACCTGATGCAAAGAATTGACTCATTGGAAAAGACCCTGATCCTAGGAAAGATTGAAGTCAGGAGGAGAAGGGGACGACAGAGGACAAGATGGCTGGATGGCATCACTGACTCGATGGCCATGAGTTTGAGCAAACTCTGGGAGTTAGCAATGGACAGGGAGGCCTGGTGTGCTGCAGTCCATGGGGTTGCGAAGAGTCAGACATGACTGAGCCACTGAACTGACTGATTGACTGATTACTGGTTCACTCAAGAATCCTTTTAAATTTTAATTCCATCAATGCATTTTATTTCCAGACTTTGAGGTAGGTATTATTACCCCCGTTTTAAGGATGAAGAAACCAAGGCTTTAAGAAGATAAAGCCTTATACATTTTTATACATCTTTCAGCTGACAACTCAGACTGAGTTTTTACATTCTACAGAAAGTTCTAAAATAATGGGCAGTGTCATTTGCAGGAACTCTTAGTCATACCTACATCTCACTGGTAGCCTAATGAACTTTCATTGAAAACCAACATGGGTCTGACAGGAGATTTAGAGTTAGATGAAGAGGTGCCTGCCCTCACCTAGAGAAGACTGTCTCAGCTGACACTCAATAAAGATGACCAGACCAGGCTCAAACATTGCCAGGTATCCTTTATGCCTCATACTGCTTCTCAAAAGCTCTGTGTATGTGTACGTGAATTTCCTATTCTGTTTTTTTTTAATTGGAGGATAATTGCTTTACAGTGTTATGTTGGCATCTGCCACAAACAAGGTGAATCAGCCATAAATAAACAGGCAAACAACCAAATATATATATATCCCTCCTTCTTGAGCATCCCTGCCTCCTCCCATACCCTGCTTCTCTTGGTCATCAACTCTATTCTGTTTCAAGTTCACAAAATGTGTCAGTTCCTAATGAGAGCTATAGTAGTAGCATTCTTGTTTCTATATGATGCTTTCAAGACTGCACTTGACAAAATGTTTGAAAAGGAAGCTAACTGACTTTACAACACACACATAGACCTTTAATGTTAAACTTTGTTAATTCAATAAACATATGTTGAATATTTATACAACAATATACTTAGCACTCAGTTATATGCTGGGGATATAGCAATGAATGAGATAAACATTGTTCTTACCTCACTAGTAAGAACTTATTTCATAGTGGAAATATATAGCAGAAAACATCTCCAGTAATTAACTAAATAATTTCTTCTCTAATAAGGAATATCAAGAAAAAGTACAGGTGCTATGAACTGGTTTAACAGAGGAAACTATTCTAGACTGGGATGAAGGTAGAAGACTAGGGAAGAGCTTCTCAAGGACATGATATCAAACTGTATTCGTCTATATCTAAATGTATCTTTAATGGATATGAACAGATATTCATGAAAAATTAAAACATAATTATCTCCAAGTAGTGAGCATTGGAATTATGTAGAATTATTCCTTTCAACACACACACACACATACATGAAATGAGTTATTTTTAAGGCATTTCCTATGTAAAGTACATACACATTTATTGAAAGTTAGATTTAAATACAATCAAATGAAAAACAGATAATCTCTACTGGTTTTGTATCCTTGACTCTGTGATTTTTACTAAATAAGGAGTTATTTGATATCCATAGAGGCACTTAGGAACTCTCAGATGTTTTGTTTTTCCAAGAACTGGATTGCAAAATACCTATTACAAACTCAAACAATGACGGTGTCTGCTGGACCCTAATGAAAGCCATTGCACGAGGCTAGTCTTTCTGTAACACCAGGCAGAGAACCTCCTTTGTGATGTGCTCGCTCAGGTCAGAGCACCTTTGCTGGATGAGTATGTCAAGGAGGCTCCTGGGCAGTTTGCATGCTGTCTTGAGGCAAAGGCAAGCCAACCATGTAAAAGCACATTCTGAGTGTACTGAGGCTGCATCCTCTTACTCCTGCGAATAACCCAGAATGTCAGGCAGGACATGACTGGGGTCATTTAACCTCTGTGGTAGTGAATGCACTTGAATCACCTTGTGGGGTAAGTTTAAAATGAGAATGTTCTCATATGCAGATTCCAATGCACAGGGCTAATAGCTGATTTCCTAACATGGTTCTCCATTAGTGAAATCCAGTGATGATCCCCTGAGAAATACGGACCTAGAGAACCTGTAGATGTGCTTCCAGGAGCCTTGAGTCCTCTAGAATTATGTATTAAATTAAGCTTGCGTGTAAATTTTTCTAGGAAACAGTCCATCCTTTTCATCAGCTTTTCTAAAATCCAGGTTGGAAATGAATGACAAATCACCTCCTTGAAGAGTATTGATTGATGTGTGCTTCTTAAGGGCTAGGTGCTCATTGGACACTTCATTTCAACAAAAGCCTGTGAACTAAGTAATTAGCAAATGATAAAACTGAATCTCAGAGAAGTTATATAGTCCCTCCACCTGCCGCTTCAACAGCCCTGAATGAATTCATCTATTTAAAGTGTACAGCTCAGGAGACTTCCTTGGTGGCTCAGTGGTAAAGAATCTGTCTGTCAATGCAGGGCACACAGGTTCCATCCCTGAGCCAGGAAGATTCCACATGAGCGACCAAGCTCATGAGCTCAACTACTGAGCCTGTGCTCTAGAGCTGGGGAACAACAGCTACTGAAGCCATGCACCCTAGAGCCCATGCTCTGCAATGAGAAGCCACGGAAATGCGAAGTCTGCACGCCTAAACTAGACAGAAGTCCCCCCTCTCCGCAACTAGAGAAAAGCCCATGCAGCAATGAAGAACCAGCATAGCCAAAAAGTAATTTATTAAAAAAATTAAGTGTACAGTTCAATGGTTTTTAGTATATTCAAAGAATTGTGCAGCCATCACTATAATCTAAATTGATAACATTTTCATCACCTCACCAAAAAACTCATACTCATTAGCAATGAGTCCCCATGTCCAACTCTAGGTAGGCACTGATCTACTTTCTATTCCTGTATCCTGGACATTGGATATCAATGGAGTCATGCAATATGTTGCCTTTTGTGATTGGCTTTTTTCCACTTAGCATAATATTTTCAAGTTTCATCCATGTTATACCATGTACAGTACTTCATTCCTTTTTGTGGATAAATACTGTATACAATTACATTGTATAGATATATCACATTTTATGTATCAGTTGATGGATATTTGGGTGGCTTACACTTCTTGGCTATTACAAATAATGCTGTTTTGCACATTCATGTACTAGTTTTTGTGTGGACATATGTTTTCATTTCTCTTGGGTATATACCTAGAAATAGGTAGACTTGCTGGATCATATGTTAACTCTAGGGTTTACATTTTGATGAACTATCCAACTTTCCCGGGAAGTGACTACACCACTTTACATTTCCAGCAGCAATGAATGTGGGTTCCAGTTTCTCCACATTCTCTTAATACTTGCTACTGTCTGTCTTTTTGATGATATTCATCTTATGGGATGTGAAATGATATTGCATTGTAGTTTTGATTTTCAATTCCATAATGACTAATGATGTCTATCAAAATTTAGAGCCTATTGTCTATTTGTACAACTATGGAGATATGACTATTCATATCGATTACCCACTTTTGACTTATTTGTCTTTTTATTATTGAATTATTAATGTTCTTTATAAATTCTAGACTTAAGTCACTTATCAGATACATGATTTGCAATATTTCTCCTATTCTTTGGGTTTTCTTTTCACTTTCTTAATATCATTTGAAGTCCAGAAATTTTTAATTTTAATACAGTCCATTTTATCTATTTTCTTATCTTGTCACTTGTGCTTTTGGTATTATATTTAAGAACCCATGATTTAACCCAAGGTTACAAAGATTTATTCTTATGTTTTCCACTAATGATTTCATAGTTTTGTACCTTTAGGTTTATGTCTATTTTGAGATCATTTTGATATATGGTGTGCGATAGGAGCCCAGCTTGATTTATTGGTATGTGGGTATGCCCAGTTGTCCCAGAACCATTTTTTGTTCTTTCCCCATTGAGGCACCTTGGCACCCTTGTCAAAAATCAATTGACAATAAATGTAAGGGTTTATTAATGAACTCTTAATTCTATTCTATCAATCTATGTATCTATCCTTATGGCAGTACCACACCGTCTTGATTACAGTATGTTTTGAAACAGGAAAATATGAGTGCTCTTGCTTTATTCTTTTTGCCAAAGCAAAGATTGCTTTGGCTTTTGAGGTCTCTTGGAGTTTAGTTCGGTTCAGTCTTTCAGTCGTGTCCGACTCTCTGCGACCCCATGAATCGCAGCACGCCAGGCCTGCGTGCTTGTCCATCACCAATTCCGGGAGTTTATTCAAACTCATGTCCATAGCGTCGGTGATGCCATCCAACCATCTCATCCTCTGTCGTCCCCTTCTCCTCCTGTCCCCAATCCCTCCCAGCATCAGGGTCTTTTCCAATGAGTCAGCTCTTCACATCATGTGGCCAAAGCAATGGAGTTTCAGCTTCAGCATCAGTCCTTCCAATGAACACCCAGGACTGATCTCCTTTAGGATGGACTGGCTGGATCTCCTTGCAGTCCAAGGGACTCTCAACAGTCTTCTCCAACACCACAGTTCAAAAACATCAATTTTTTGGCTCTCAGCTTTCTTCACAGTCCAACTCTCACATCCATACATGACCACTGGAAAAACCATAGCCTTGATTAGACGGATCTTTGTTGGCAAAGTAATGTCTCTTGCTTTTCCATATAAATTTTAGGATCAGTTTTGTACATTTGTGGAAAAAAAATCCATGTAACTGCAAGCCACATTTTATATTTTATCTCCCTCTTCTTTCTCGATATATATTAAACTCAGAATGTATATGTTATTGGCAGACATACATGCTATTCAATATGCTGTGTTATTGAATAATGTTTCCATATTCAATTTTAACCAGACTGTTATCAAACATAAATCTAATTATGGCTGTCAAAGAAGGAAAAACAAAATATCTGTATTATGGTCTTTCAAAGCTATGGGAGCTTAATAATTTACAAAGTGTTGTGCTTCAAAGGCTTTCACATTGTTGATGACTTGTTATGGAATAGCAAGCTGTTAAGCTTACATGCTTAAAGTCTAACATTTGAGATAAAAACTCAGGGGATCTTTGTTAAATTTTAATTATTTATTTCTGAATGATGAGATGGGAGTTGCATTCTGCTCTCAGGGAGCACTTTTTCATAAATAATATATCATAGTAAGAAAAGTATGTCTACCAACAAGAATTCATATTGTACATAATTGAGACTTTTTTCTTCTAAACTATATTTTTCAGCATTCCAAAGGGACCCAGAGTCCTATGATTTTGAAAAATTACACAATAGGAAAGTTAAGGAGAAAGAATGCAAATAAAATATTTTTTTCGAGTAATGGAGTGTCTTGTTTATTAAATTCATTCAAGCAGTGCTAATGGAATGCATACTTTCTGTGGCAATAAGACAGCCAGGGTCTCAACTTCATGATGCCGATGGTCAAGTGCAGGAGACTTTCCTCCAAGTCTGCCACTTTAGTACTGTGGCCAAGAAATTCCTTCCAAATTGTTCTGCATTTCTAGCAGTGTGGACTTGGCCAACACATTAACCTCTCTGGATATTAATTTCCTCACATGTAAAATGTCTACAAGGTTATAATGATTGGATGATCTGAACAGAGCATCTGATGTGCAGCAGTGACATAGTAAAGAAGAATAGGTTATGTATGGGGCACACATCTTATACACCCTTTCATCTTCCTTCAGCTCCACAGGTCTCCCAGGACCCCAGCCACTACTCCACTTGTCAAGTACACTCCCCTAAACTCTGCTTGTCCCTGTCACTCTGCTGTCTGAGGCTGCCCAGTAATTCGCGCTGAGTGTGTTGACTCAACCTTGACTACCTGCCGTTGGTGTTCCAGGTTCTGGTCATCGTTTTTAGATTTAGACAGAACACCATGTATCAGGGTTTGGAGTCAATCACCCCATGAGGTTACTGAAAAGACTGGATGACACAACCCAGGAGCATTTTCTCCTTGTGGGAAAAAATGCTGAATATGGCAAAACATCCACTGGGAGGAATCTGGGCAGATAAACCTTCTCTCCCTCCTCTTTCCTCAAAAGATAGTCTCTCTTTGCCATTCAGTTAGAGAACTTCCAAGTAGATAGATACTGCTCTGCTGAGCAACCCTCTGTGTCTTTTTATGACTTGTCATGGAGCAGTAGGCAGCATCATTTCTGATGGTTTCACATCCTTCCTTGCCCAGAATTCCCAGACACACACTTCAGCAAAGAGTTCAAGTTTAAACTTTATTGCCATTATTTTTTTTTTCTTGGTCTAAGAATAATTTTCATGTAGATTTTGGGTAAGAAGCATCTAAGACATGTGACACGAACATTGATAAACTAATAGAACACTCCTGTCTTAAACAAAAGTCCTATGTTCCTGGAAGTCGCTTGTTTTTTTGGGTTTTTTTTTTTTTTTTTCAAATTAGGCTCTCTTCTCTGGAAAGTTGGAAATGATAACATAAGAAAGGAAACATGCCAATTGTTCTATCTTAATGAGAAATTATTTAAACTGGAAAACTCAAGCATCCCCATTTTTCTCTCTCTCACTTCCCATATCCTATTTATCACTTGTGCTAGTCAATGAAATTTATTAACAATTTTAAACCATGTCCTTGGCCTTTGTCCCATTGTGAACTTATTCAGACCCTAGTCACTACACTTCTAGACAAAATGCTGAGTTGCTGGTTAACTGATCTCCAGTTTCATCCTGTCTGAACCCATTTTCCAAACTGCTATCAGATCAGTCTTTCTAAAATATAAGGTAGATTGCTTTGCCCTTCTACTCACAAATCCTCAATAACTCCTTACTGTCTTTTAGAGATAACATTGAGATTAAATTCATTTACCCACTAGTATGATGTATTACAAGAGTATGATAAATATTGAGGAGGAAAATGCTAAGTACTATGAGAACAGGGAACAGGGAGAGTGGGCAATGTTTTACAAGAGGTATTGATATTTGAGCAATTTTTTTTCAGGAACTGGATTTAGAAAGGGTCCAAACCATTGCCTCTTTCCTGTCCTTTCTCCTACATAAGGATGTCCCCTCCGGCAGATCACAACATTGTCCAGCAAGTTCCCCACTCCTCCCTGTGAGAGGGTGATGCATGCATGCCCCAGTGTGGCTGGTCATGTTGCTTCTGCTCCTTTATTTTATTTGCGGCTGTGCTGGGGGTCTGTTGCTTTGTATGGGCTCTCTCTAGTTGCGGTGAGCGAGGATGTGCAGGCTTCTCTTTGTGGCAGCTTCTCTTTTTGCAGAACACAGTCTCTAGGCACATGAGCTTCAGTAGTTGCAGCTCGTGGGCTCTAGAGCACAAGCTCAGTAGTTGAGGCACGCAGGCTGTAGTTGCTCCATGGCATGTGGAATCTTCTTGGACCAGGGATTGAACTCCTGTCCTCTGCATTGGCAGGTAGATTCCTATCCGCTGAACCACCAGGGAAGTCCAACTTCTGCTGTTTCTTGCAGGAGGCCATCCTTTCCTGCCCCATTTGAAATGTAATCATCTTGGCCATATGATTTGTCTAATGAAGTGTGAGTGGAAATGTATGAATCTTCCAAGTAGAAGCTGTAAGGGCCAAAGTGTAATTACCTCATTTCCTTTTGACCCTTTGCTGTGACATCACTAAGCTGCAGATTGAGGCTGCCCTTTCATTCTGGGTCCAGAGCAAAGATCATTTGGAGTAGAACTGCAGCTGACCCACAATGGGCAAGTGATAGGAGCAAGAAATTAACTTTTGATGCTATTAAGTCTCTGAGATTTGGCGGGTTGATAGTTTTCGTAATTAAAGCTAGTCTAAGCTGATCCATATGTTTACTTACAAGGTGTTTCAGTTATTGCTGTTTATAATCCACCCTAAAACTAGTGGCTTAAAACAGCAATGCTCATTTTGTTTGCTTACAAACCTGCAACTTAGGCAGAGCTGGGGTTGGGGAGAGTTGAAGGTAGCATCTTTCCTTCCGTTCCCTGCAGTATATATAGTGCAGCTCAGTGGCTGAGGGCTGGACCACAAGATGGCTCCCTCCCTCCCTCCTTTCCTCCTTCATGTGTCTGGTGGTTAAGGCTGGCTGCCATCTGGGATCTGAGCTGGACTGTGGTCAGAACACCAACATGCAGTTTTTTCATTCCCCTTCCTCCCAGAGCGATCACTGGCTCTCACCAACAAGCAATCCAAAAGAAGTAAGCAGAAGCTCCATCACTTTTGAAACCTAGCCTTAGCAATCACAGAATCACTACTACATCTAGACTACACACCCCACACCCTAAACAAAACAACAACAACAAAAAGCAAAAAAATTGTATTAGAGCTCGCCAGAGAAACAGAGCTTATATGGTGATCTATTTGATGAGAGAGAGAGTTTTAAGGGATTGGCTCCCCAGACACGGGGCTGACAGGTTTGCAATCTGCAGTGCAGGTAGGCAGGAATCTACACCGTGGCTTTGAGTCTAAAGGTGGTCCAGAGAAGAATTCTTTCAGATTTAAATCAGAAGTTGCAAATTCCCCAGGAGAAACATATCTCTAGCCACATGAGAGAGATTATCAGTTCTTTTTGTGATACAATGGTAATGCTATCCATTCATGGACACTAGTGAAAAGTGGCTATTTTACAAAAAAACCCTTATAACGCAAATGGGACAGAGGAGGTATAGAAAGTACATTCAATTTAAGATACTCCGATTATCCAGTAAGAAAAATCAAATCAATTTAATGGGAAAGGAGAAATTTTCTCAGAATGTAGAGGTAAAAATGTGATTTGAGAGTTAAAAGGAGAAGATTGCAAACATTTGTCATTAAAATGACTTTAGAGTTGTGGTTAATATGCTCAAACATTAAATAGATTTATAGATTTAATCTAATTAATTAATAAAACAATCTAGGAAGGGATTACAGAATGTCATCAAACCATGTCATGAGACAAAAGCAAAAGAACTCAGAGGTCAAGATTTTTAATCTAATCTCATAAAATGAGTATTAACTTGGAATCTCCCACTGCCATCATAAAAACTCAAAAACAGTGTGTGTGTAGGGGTGTGGGGGGGGGGGGAGTATTACTGCTTCTATCTAGGACTCAAGAAGATTCAAGTTGGAATTATGTAGCTTCCAGTTCTTTATACTGGTACACAATTGCATTAAAGTTATCAGTTGTCAACCCAGAAACTGAAACTTGTTGCAAATTTTGATGTATTTAGCAAGAAAATTGAATATAAAAATTATAAATGCAGTTAAATATTCCCATAACTACATAATTTAATTTAAGCTTGTAAATAATTTGATATGTTTGAAATGAGGTCATCAAACATTAATCAAAGCCTCTCCTGGAAATAATAGTTCTTGTTTTATATAACATGTACTCCATTGGTAAATATATAAGATTGACAAAAGATATATAAAGACAAAGAAAATTAGATTTCTAAGTTTTTGCTTTATAAATTAACTATTACAACTGGATTCAAGGTAACATCACACATTACTCAATTAAACTTTCTCAAGTTGGATAAATAGCTAAAGTGTAGGACTAGTAGTGTTAAGAAGATTCTCTTCTATTTCTACTTTATTCTCAATACTGAAAATGTGTTGCTGGCACCAAATTCTTCATTCCATTAATTGGTTGGAATTCCTTACCATTTTTTGAGTAAAATTTACAACAGTCCTGGTTAGAAGCGCAGCTACCCCTCGCCCAAGGTCAGGGGCGGCGACCGAGAGGAGCAACCCCATCTCCAAGGAGCCACAGCTGCGTGGGCGCAGGAGGGCCAAGAGGAGCTACTCCACGTTCAAGGTCAGGAGGGGCGACGTGAGAAGATACCCCTCGTCCAAGGTAAGAGAAACCCAAGTAAGATGGTAGGTGTTGCGAGAGGGCATCAGAGGGCAGACACACTAAAACCATAATCACAGAAAACTAGCCAGTCTGATCACAGGACCACGGTCTTGTCTAACTCAATGAAACTAAGCCATGCCGTGTGGGGCCACCCAAGACGGTCAGTTCATGGTGGAGAGGTCTGACAGAGTGGGGTCCACTGGAGAAGGGAATGGCAAACCACTTCAGTATTCTTGCCTTGAGAACCCCATGAACAGTATGAAAAGACAAAATGATAGGATGCTGAAAGAGGAACTCCCCAGGTCGGTAGGTGCCCAATATGCTACTGCAGATCAGTGGAGAAATAACTCCAGAAAGAATGAAGGGATAGAGCCAAAGCAAAAATAATACCCAATTGTGGATGTGACTGGTGATAGAAGCAAGGTCCGTTGCTGTAAAGAGCAATATTGCATAGGAACCTGGAATGTTAGGTCCATGAATCAAGGCAAATTGGAAGTGGTCAAACAGGAGATGGCAAGAGTGAATGTTGACATTTTAGGAATCATCGAACTAAAATGGACTGGAATGGGTGAATTTAACTCAGGTGACCATTATATCTACTACTGTGGGCAGGAATTCCTTAGAAGAAATGGAGTAGCCATCATGGTCAACAAGAGAGTCCAAAATGCAGTACTTGGATGAAATCTCAAAAATGACAGAATGATCTCTTCATTTCCAAGGCAAACCATTCAATATCACAGTAATCCAAGCCTAAGCCCTAACCAGTAACGCTGGAGAAGCTGAAGTTGAATGGTTCTGTGAAGACCTATAAGACCTTTTAGAACTAACACCCAAAAAAGATGTCCTTTTCGTTATAGGGGACTGGAATGCAAAAGTAGGAAGTCAGGAAACACCTGGAGTAACAGGCAAATTTGGCCTTGGAGTACAGAATGAAGCAGGGCAAAGGCTAATAGAGTTTTGCCAAGAGAACGCACTGTCATAGCAAACACCCTCTTCCAACAACACAAGAAAAGACTACACATGGACATCACCAGATGGTCAACACCTAAATCAGATTGATTATATTCTTTGCAGCCAAAGATGGAGAAGCTCTATACAGTCAGCAAAAACAAGACCGGGAGCTGACTGTGGCTCAGACCATGAACTCCTTATTGCCAAATTCAGACTTAAACTGAAGAAAGTAGGGAAAACCACTAGACCATTCACTTATGACCTAAATCAAATCCTTTATGACTACACAGTGGAAGTGAGAAATAGATTTAAGGGACTAGACCTGATAGAGAGCCTGATGAACTATGGATGGAGGTTCGTGACATTGTACAGGAGACAGGGATCAAGACCATCCCCATGGAAAAGAAACGCAAAAAGGCAAAATGGTTGTCTGAGGATGCCTTACAAATAGCTGTGAAAAGAAGGGAAGTGAAAAGCAAAGGAGAAAAAGAAAGATATTCCCATTTGAATGCAGAGTTCCAAAGAATAGCCAAGAGAGGTAAGAAAGCCTTCCTCAGCGATCAATGCAAAGAAATAGAGGAAAACAACAGAATGGGAAAGTCTAGAGATCTCTTCAAGAAAATTAAAGATACCAAGGGAACATTTCATGCAAAGATGGGATCGATAAAAGACAGAAATGGTATGGACCTAGCAGAAGCAGAAGATATTAAGAAGAGGTGGCAAGAATGCACAGAAGAACTGTACAAAAAAGATCTTCACGACCCAGATAATCATGATGGTGTGATCACTCACCTAGAGTCAGACATCCTGGTATGTGAAGTCAAGTGGGCCTTAGAAAGCTTCACTACGAACAAAGCTAGTGGAGGTGATAGAATTCCAGTTGAACATTTTCAAATCCTGAAAGATGATGCTGTGAAAGTGTTGCACTCAATACGCCAGCACATTTGGAAAACTCAGCAGTGGCCATAGGACTGGAAAAGGTCAGTTTTCATTCCAATCCCTAAGAAAGGCAATCCCAAAGAATGCTCAAACTACCACATAATTGCATTCATCTCCCACGCTAGTAAAGTAATGCTCAAAATTCTCCAACCCAGGCTTCAGCAATTCGTGACCGTGAACTTCCAGATGTTCAAGCTGGTTTTAGAAAAGGCAGAGGAACCAGAGATCAAATTGCCAACATCTGCTGGATCATCGAAAAAGCAAGAGAGTTCCAGAAAAACATCTATTTCTGCTTTATAGACTATGCCAAAGCCTTTGACTATGTGAATCACAACAACTGTGGAAAATTCTGAAAGAGATGGGAATACCAGATCACCTAACCTGCCTCTTGAGAAACCTGTGTGCAGGTCAGGAAGCAACAGTTAGAACTAGACATGGAACAACAGACTGGTTCCCAATAGGAAAAGGAGTATTGTCACCCTGCTTCTTTAACTTCTATGCAGAGTACATCATAAGAAATGCAGGGCTAGAAGAAGCACAAGTTGGAATCAAGATTGCGGGAGAAATATCAATAACCTCAGATATGCAGATGACACCACCCTTATGGCAGAAAGTGAAGAGGAACTAGAAAGCCTCTTGATGAAAGTGAAAGAGGAGAGTGAAAAAGTTGGCTTAAAGCTCAACATTCAGAAAACTAAGATCATGGCATCTGGTCCCATCACTTCATGGGAAACAGGTGGGGAAACTGTGTCAGACTTTAATTTTCTGGGCTCCAAAATCACTGCAGATGGTGATTGCAGCCATGAAATTAAGACACTTACTCCTTGAAAGGAAAGTTATGACCAACCTAGATAGCATATTAAAAAGCAGGGACATTACTTTGCCAACAAAGATCCGTCTGGTCAAGGCTATGATTTTTCCAGTGGTCATGTATGGATATGAGAGTTGGACTGTGAAGAAAGCTGAGAGCTGAAAAATTGATGCTTTTGACCTATATTTGGAGAAGACTGCTGATGGACTGCAAGGAGATCCAAGCAGTCCATCCTAAAGGAGATCAGTCCTGGGTGTTCATTGGAAGGACTGATGCTGAAGCTGAAACTCCAATACTTTGGCCACCTGGTGCGAAGTGTTGACTCATCGGAAAAGACCCTGATGCTGGGAGGGATTGGGGGGTCAGGAGGAGAAGGGGACGACAGAGGATGAGATGGTTGGATGGAATCACGGACTCGATGGACATGAGTTTGAGTAAACTCCGGGAATTGGTGATGGACAGGGAGACCTGGCGTGCTGCGATTCATGGGGTCGCAAAGAGTCAGACACGACTGAGCGACTGAACTAACTAACTAACAACAGTCCTGGAAGGTGGAAAGTGCTGATTCTCAAATAATGGTATACCTTGTTTATTGTGCTTTGCTTTTTTGTGTGTGGGTGTTTTTTTGTTTTGTTTTTTGTTTTTGTAAATTGAAGGTTTGTGGTAACCCTGCATTGTCAAATGATGGTTAGCATTTTTTAGAAATAAAATATTTTTAAAAATAAGGTATGTGACAATGGTTTTTAGACATAATGCTATTATAAACTTAACTGACTTAAGTATAGTATAAACATAACTTCTGTATGCACTGGGAAACCAAAAAGTTCATGTGACTTGCTTTATTGCAATATCTGTTTTCTTGTGGTGGTCTAGCACTGAACCCTACTATATCTCAGAGGTATACTTGTATCTCAGAGGTAGCGCAGGTAAGAGAAATCAGAAACATGTGCTCTAGTGCCAACTACTGAAAAACAAAAGAAAGGTCTCTAATTACTAAACTTGAATCTTTAGAATCAAGTGAAATAAGAGCTCTACCTAAAAATGAAAGGTGTTTGCTACTTCATATGCACCAGCAGAGGAACAATTCATCAAGTACCATGTAAAACCATGGAACACAGTATCACAAAAAGAAAATAATAATTCTCCAGAAGCCATACTTAAAGTTATGGAATATTGTGATATAACTGATAGAGGATTCAAAATGACTGCTATGAAGAAACTAATGAGCTACAAGAAAATTTAGAGGCAGTTCAATGAACTCAGAAATAAAATTAATAAACAGATGGAATACTTTACCAAAGAGATTAAAACTCTAAAAAAGAACCAAATAGAAATTATGGAGCTAAAGTATTTAATAAATGAGACAAAGAAACATTGGAAAGTATTGGAAATAGAGCAGACCATATGGAAGAAAGAATTAGTGAGCTGGAAGATAGAAATTTAGAAATGATACAAGTAAGAGAGAAGAAACAGCTAAGATCTAAACCAATGGGACTTTCCTGGCAGTCTATTGGTTAAGACTTTGCCTTCTAATGCAGGGAGTGCAGGTTTGATTCCTGGTCAGGGAGTTAAGAGCCCACATGCCTCATGGCCAAAAAATCAGAACATAAACAACAGAAGCAATATTGTAACAAAGTCAATACAGACTTTTAAAAAATGATCCACATCCAAAGAATCTAAACAAACTAGAAACTAAAATATGAAGAAATTCTATGAGGACTATCTGACTCTATGAGGAAGGGAAACATAAGGATAATGGGTATCCCAGAAAGAAAAGAGAGGGAAAAGGAAGCAGAGAGTTTAATTAAAGAGACAGTAACTGAGAACTTTCCAAATTTGGGGAAGAAACATATACAAGTCTAGGAAGCTAAGAAAACATCCAATTACCTCAACACAAAAACTCTCTTCAAAACACATTATAGTAAAATTATCAAAAGTTGATGACAAAGAAAGAATTTTGAAGGCAGACAGGGAAAATAAGCAGTAACCTACAAAGGAAACCACAATAGACAATCAGCAGATTTCTCAGCAGAAACTCTACAAGTTCAGAAGACAATGGAATGGTATACTTAAAATACTGAAAGATAATACTGAAAATTATCTTACATACTTAAAATGCTTGACATACTTAGAATACTGAAACTGTCTGCTGAGAATACTCTATCCAGCAAAGTTATCATTCAGATATAAAGGAGAAAAATCCTTTTTTTTTTTTTTTTTTTGGATCTGTCTTCTCATGCAAGGGAAAAAAGCAAAAATAAGCAAATGGAATTACATCAAACTAAAAAACTTCTGCATAGCCAAGGAAACTATCAACAAAGTTGAAAAGACAATCTACTGAATGGGAGAAGATATTTGCAAATTGTATATCCATTAAGGGATTAATATTCAAACATGGAAAGAATTCAAACAACAACACCAAAATCCCCCAAACAACCCGACTAAAAATGGGCAGAAGATCTGAATAGACATTTTTGTAAAGAAAACACACAGATGGGAAACAGGTACATGAAAAGATGCTTGACATTGCTGTACTAGGGAACTGCAAATCAGAACTATAATTGGAATTATAAAGGCTATTATCAAAAAGGATAGAAATAACAAATGTTGGAGAGAATGTAGAGAAAAAGAACACTTATATACTGTTGTTGGGGTTATAAGTTGGTGAAGTCACTGTGGAAAACAGTATGAAGATTCCTCAAAAAATTAAGAATAGAACTATCTTATGATCCAGCCAATTAATATCCACCTTTGGGTATTTATCTGAAAAGAACAAAAACACTAGTTCAAAACAATATAGGCACCTCTATGTTCATTGCAGCATTATTAACAATAACCAAGAGATAGAGACAGCCTAAGAGTCCAAGGATAAAAGAATACAGAAGATGTGGTTTGTATACAAACACACACACACACACACACACACACACACATACAATGGAATACTACTCATTCAAAGATATCATTAAAAAGATAAAATCTTGCCATTGGCAGAAACACGGATGGACCTTGAGAATATTATGCAAACTGAAAAAAATCCGAGGGAGAAAGCAAAATGCATGTGACTTCATTCACATGTGAACTATAAAACAAACAAATAATCTAACAAACAAGAACAAACACATAGACACAGAGAACAGAGCAGTGGTTACCAGGGTGGGAGGGGAAAGGCAAAATTAGTGAAGGGAGTTGGCTGTAAGGGGAGGAGGGGAAAATGTGTACAAAAGTTGAAATATCATGTTGTACACGTGAAATTTACATTATGTTTTAAACCATTGTGACCTCAATAAAAAGTAGGGGAAACCAAGTGTATTATCAACTCAATGTTTTTTGTACATCTCTAAATCTGTTCTGGAAAACAAGGTTCAATTTAAAATATTCATGTCTTTCAAATACAAAACTTGCAAAAATGGAAACACTTCCATCAGCTATTCTAATGGAAGTCCAGGTCCAACTAGAGAGCATGTATGCTATGGTTTGAGAGTGATTGGCAGGCTACAGTCCATGGGGTCTCAAGAGCCGGACACGACTTAGCGACTAAACAACACCTCAGGAAGGCTATGCCCCTAAACTATTAGGAAATGAGCCAGTCGTTTCATTTCTTGAGTTTGTAAAGACTTTTCTGAGCTAGAGGTGCTAAATGACTTATGTGTTTGGAAGCCTTGGAAGGATGTGTAGAGAAGAGGAATAGTGAAAAACATGGAATTATACCATTTCTTCTTTTTGTTTTCTGAGTGGTACATTTGACTTCTACCACGATTTGATTCTGTTAAACTTAAGTTAGAGGTTTTCCTTCCTTTTCATATTAAAACAGTTTTGTAACTGTCATCCCAAGTGAATCTTTTTCACTTTCCTCCTACTTGCTGTGTTGGATATAAGTTATCCTGTGGTTTGCCTCATTTGTTGATAATGGATGTTGGATTGTAGCTGTGAGCTATATTTGTAGTGCCAAGAATTTTGGAATATTATAATTGGGTAAAAAATTTGTTTCTATTTTGAAAAATTTAAACATAATCTAATAGGATATATATGGCACATGATACAATAATGAGACATTCATGTACTCACAACCAGAGTGTAACAAATATCAGCAGTTGTCATAAATGTTTCAAATATTTTAATAAAAGAAAAAAAACTTTAAAATATATGCCCCAGAAAAAAAACTAAATATACACACAATTTCCATTCTAAGAATTCATTATTGTACTTTGAATCTGGTAGAAAGTTAAGAAGGACAGCCTCGGCAAAGGAACAATAAAAAGTATACTACAAAAAAAAAAGTATAGTACAAAGCTTTGAGAAATAGGAAATTAATAGAAATCTGTACTCTTAAGAGGAAGTGGAAAACATCACATGTGTTTCCTCCTATAGTGTCAGTAAGTAATTTACTTCAAAAAGGATACAGAAGAGGGAAAAAAAGGATACAGAAAGACTAAAACACAACCTTGAATCTATCATTCCTGGAAAAATACAATCTTATACACATACACACACACAAACATGCTAATTTGCCCCCAGGCTTTTCTTTCTGGAATTTCCAAAGTCATTTAGAGGTCAAATTTACTTCAGTTCTAATTTTTTTGCCTCTTATGGTCTAAACGGCTGTCGCCATATCATTTATTATTATAGCCCTTGACTTAGAGAGTTGAATGATCCATTACATAGCCTAGCACATTATTTTACATTACATAACCTAATACATTACATAGTGCTGTTAGTTCTTATCACTAATTGTTTTATAATTTGATACCTTGTCTCCCCAGCTGGACTGTAAATTCTTTCATAAAAGATTGGTGCTGTGATTTTGAAGTCCCAGAGCTTAGTGACTCAAAGAGTTGTGCATCTTGTAAATCTTTAATAAACACGGATTGAACTAGTATTTTTAATGCATTTAATTAGTGGTTTTTTGCATTTTTGTAAATGCCCTCTATTCCTGATACCATCACTAAATCTGGTTAACATTTAAAAGCCCAGCTCAAGTCCATACTTCTCCAAGAAGCCTTTTCAGGTGCTCCAAACAACAAATACTGACATTTTTAATCCATATAGTTCTTATAGGCTTATAACTCTTGCTTTAGTTTATATGGTACATTGTACTTACATTTAAGTTATGCTGTAATTTACATTTATATATTTGATAACCATGCTATGGGCAATTTGACCAGAGATCACAGCAAGTGTGCCTCCTGAAGTCAGAGGCCATCCACTGACTGGTTATAGGACTTAATCATCGAGGTTACATGATGCCATGCATGGAGGATGCTCCATAAACATTTGTGGAATAACTTTACTAATTCAAACCCTCCAACTCTCGGTTTTTTCACCTATTAAACACGTGCAACTGGATCTAACCTGGAGAAATTATTGTTAAGAATTAAATGAGATAATGTGTTAAATGTAACCATATAGTAAATAGAAAATGTTTATTTCAAGACATATCATTGGCATTTGCCTGTCTTTTAGTTTCCCATAGACTTAGTGAGTTTTCTTTACATTTTTTCTTTTCCTTTGAAGGATAATGAACCCAGTTCACCTTTCATGCCTTCACCCACTGTACACCACTTATTTCATTCACAGCACTTATTATTTATTTATTTATTTATTTTTATTAGTTGGAGGCCATGGCATGCCCATCACGTTATGGTCAGTATATTTCTCTAGACATCCACACATCCAATACATCCTGCGTATTGTTCACCTGCATGATCTATGCATGCTTTACACCGAGCCAGACAACCCATGTGGATCTTTTTCTGTGGGTTATGGAGTCTGAGCTACATAGCACTGGTTCACCTTCAGGACAAAAAGAAACAATCTCCCTCCCACTCAACCCTTAATAATGAGATAAGAAGGATAAATTATCCTTTCCTCTGAGGGGGTGTTGGAGACACACTGGCTGGAATAGGTGGGAAATTTCTCCCCTGGGCTGGGAAACTCTTTGGCCCCTGAGCAATGTCTGTTAACTCCTTCAGGACAAAAGGACTCGTTTCCTAAGGACCTTCTTAAGCAGGGATTTCTAATATTTGAGTGCATAAAAAATCACCAAAGGAATTTGTTAAAAATGCTGCCGGTAAACTAGTTTGTTAGGGGTTAGTGCTCAGGAATCTTCATGTATCAGTCACAACTCTCCTTCTCCCCATTATACTGATGCAGGTGGTTCTCCGCCCCCGATTCAGGAAGGATTGTTAGGCTACCAAAAATTCTCTTCTCCAGATTAGTCAGCATCTTCCTTGGCAGGGTCAGGTTTATCCAAAAGCTCTATATAATACCAATTGGGTTGGTAGAATGATATCTTTATGGCTCAGTTGGTTGCTCTGCAACATTACCTCTAATGGAACCAAAAGCAATCATTGGAGTTAGTCACGTAGATCCTCAGTGGTTTAAAAGATGAACTCAAGACCCAGAAATTCTGCCCAGTTCCAGATGATGCACTTTATTAGGGTTATGTCCAGAAAAAAATAAAGTTGGGGAAGGGTTTAAAAACCATGACATATGCTAAGTGGCTGAAAGACCCAAGAACTCTGAAGGCATTGGGATAGGAGCTATCTTCAGATAGCTGTAGCATGGCCATCATAATCAGGGGTGAGAAGCAATTACTGTGTGTGGCCCCAGAAGGCAAAACATATTTCTTCCTGCAGATTGTATCCTGATCTACACCCCACCTTTCAATGCATTCAACACCATGGTTTGTCTCACATATATCCCTGGGATCATGATGACATCAATGTACAACAAAAATTAAATTTCAGTAATGGTCAAAATTTTATTAAATCATTGAAGCTTAGAACAATATTTAGTCTCCAGTCATTGGAAATAGTCCTAGTACTTTCCTCATCCTATATCCATGTCTTTGCTCTCTCAATTTCCACTCTCTTGAGTGTGTTTTACTTCTCTGCCTGGTGACCTCATATTTATTATTAAAATTAGACAATGCTTCTAAGAATTCCTCCTTGATTTCAAGGCAGAGCAAATTCTCCATGGGGCTCCTGTGATTTCGCATGTCTTATGAGTGAGGGATGACGTGTCCGTTTGTTTCTGGCTGTCATTTTAAGGGTGTTTATACAGCCAGCAGTCGTGGAAGATAGAGTGTCTCTCTCTGAAGAGGAGAGAGTAGTACTTTCATACTGTAAAGAATCAAAGACTCAGGTTCCCTAAACTCAAGGCAACCTCAGCTATGATGCAAATATCCAGATGGATCTCTCCAAGTCACCTTTGTGGGAATTGCTGGGCAAGGGAAGTGACATCAACATGAAGTCCATGTTTGTGTCATGAGTAACAGAATTCTTTGTCTTCGATCCAGAAGTATGACTGATGTCTTCTCTCAGCTTCCATGAAATTGTGTTAGGCTAATTTGTTAGCTTGCAAGGAGGGTAAAAGCTCTGATCCATCACAGTTCTCTGTAAGTGACTTTCCTGTTAACTGCTTTTATCATAGTATTATTCATATCCAGTGTTAAAAAAATCAGTTTATACTGTGAAGGTTTCACTGGAAGAAAGTGACCGTTTTTGTGTTTCTGTTTGTATGTATACCTCACGTGATTAATGAGGGTTTAAAAATAAAACAATTATCCTTAGACGAATTTGGTTGCCTCAACTGAACTGAAGATTCAGTACATTGAATTGAATTCAGTTACTATTATTTGCCATCCCTCCCACTAAACACACTTGTTTAAAGTAAGAAAAATTTCTGAGAATAGAGAACAGTAGAGGTGAAAGTAAGGGTGAAACTAGGAAAAAATTAGGAGCAATTTAAGGACACATATTTACATATGGGAGAAAGATTCCGCAGGGGATGAGAAATGGGTCTGTACAAGGGAACATTATTTAAGCCCATCCACCCAAGGTGCCAACCAGGAACTCTCTGTTAATTTTTTCAACTAATTTTACCTCCACCTGTTTCCTAATGGTCATTATCACTAACCTCCTATGACTTCCCTAATCTAGCATCCTAAGCACTGAGAATATAGACTCAGAATCAGAAATATACTTCCCCCAACACACACATTCCTAATTAGTATTGATAAACGATTCTAGCATTTTTTCTTCTAAACCATGAATCTGTTTCTCCACCTAGTTCTCCAGTTATCCATTACCAGTCAAGAGGAGTTGATACATGTGATACAGTTGATATATGCCATTGCAGACAACTCCCCCAGGAATGATTTTTTAAAATAGGATACAGATAATAAAAGATAAATCACTCCAGAAAGAGTAGCCCTGGATAAATGACAAGGCTTGTCATTCTAGCCCTGAAGAAGGACCATCAGAAAAGTAACTTTAAGGATCAAGAAGCAAACTCCCGCAGAGATGAGCACCAGACTCTACACAAAACCAGACACAACTGACCACAGCAGTCCTACAACCCTGTGGCTTTGCCACTTCGTTTACCCTCCCTACTGCAAAGTAAGTAGGGAGAAATTGCCCGAGAAACACACCAGAGGAATGTCTTCTAAATTCCGTCTGGGGCACTGTCTACTCCACATCTGGAGCTTCTGAGGCATTGGGAAAATGTGTTGGATATCTCTGAGGAAATTTACCAAATGTGGTTGACCATGTGACTGAGTGACGATAGGAGATGTGGGGGAGTTGGGCTGTCTGCCAGATGTCCTCAGTGGCCTCCCGTGTCATGTGTTCTTGCCCATCAACTCCTCCCATGGAGGAGTATGTGGTTTGGCTCCATCTGCTTAGAGCCCACATTTTCTGCTCCCACAATGAAGCATTTTGGATAATCATCCAATAATGAGATGATCATAAGGAAGCAGTTGAATTCCCCAGTCATGCTGTCTTCCCTGGATAACCTGGTGGCGCAGCAAAGATTGTCATGTAGTGTTTAAAGATGATTTCATTCTCGTGAGGACGCCTGGCAAGAAGGGCCTCCAAAATTTCATAGAATCCTGATAGTCAAGCATAAAACAAAATATTTATTTACAAGAATGCTTGTTCCAGTAAAATTCAGAATAGAAAAAGAATCTAAAGAAACTTGAAATTAACAATGATAAGCGTTCTGTTAAATAGTTTATTTGATGCCAATATATTGGAAGGGTACTATTTAAGTATTTTTAAAATCATGTTTAAGTAGAAACTTATTCAAGTGAGAAAATATTTTTGAAATACTTTAGGAGATAAGTGAAAAAGTGAAAGTGGAAGTCACTCAGTCGTGTCCGACTCTTTGCGACCCCATGGACTATACAGTCCATGAAATTCTCCAGGCCAGAATACTGGAGTGGATAGCCTTTCCATTCTCCAGGGGATCTTCCCAGCCCAGGGATTGAACCCAGGTCTCCCACATTGCAGGCAGATTCTTTACCAGCTGAGCCAAAAGGAGATAAAGGAAGACCAAAAAGACTGTATATAGTACAATCCTCATTTATGGCATATATGGAAGATACTTATGCAAAGATATTCACGGTGATTTTACCAGAGGGTAGAAATTGTGAATGAATTATTTATTGTCCCTCTTTTTTTTGTAGTTGAATTATTTTTGTACATTGACTAATCATTATGGATGCAATCAGAAAAGATACATATTACTAACAAAATGATAAAGAAAAAACAAAATCTCTGAGAAGGATGGTGTGCTCTTTTTGAGAAATGTTGAATAAGTTTGAGAGAAAGCTGAAAGTCGAATAAAATAGATATTGAAATCATGTTAATGGATAAAACAACTTAATATTGTAAAAACATCACTTCTTCCCAAGGTGATCTATAAATTTAGGCAAATTCAATCAAATTCCAAACAAGTTTGTGTGTATGCATCTATTGTTGTTGTTCAGTCGCTAAGTCATGTCCAGCTCTTTGCAACTCCATGGACTGAAGCATGCCAGGCTTCTGTGTCCTTCACTAGCTCCCAGAGTTTGCTCAACCATGTAGAAATTAAGTGAAAGTGAAAGTCGCTCAGTCATGTCCAGGCTCTTTGAGACACCATGGACTATACAGTCCATGTAATTCTCCAGGCCAGAATAGCCATTCCCTTCGCCAGGGGATCTTCCCAACCCAGGCATCGAACCCAGGTCTCCCACATTGCAGGCGGATTCTTTACCAGTTGAGCCACCAGGGAAGCTGCCTATTATTTATGTGAGAAATGAAAAGAGATCCAAGAATAAGTCAATTTTGCAGAAGAAACATAAATCTGAAAGTCTTAAAGTACTAGATACAAAGGCTTGTTATAGAGCAGTTAATCAGTTTCAGTGGGGGAATGGTGCAAGAAAAGATAAACAGACCAGTGGAACAGAAAGAAGAGTCCAGAAACAAACCACATATAGTCACTTGATTACTCAGTGCAGTGGGGGAAAATTGGTCTTAATAAATGATGTGATGTCAAATGGATATCCACATGAAAAAAAAATTTCAGCCCTACTTCTCTGTATACACAAAATTAATTCCAGAGAGGCAGATGTTATGACAGATGAAATAATAAAGTTTCAAGCCTGAAGTATAGAAGAACATCTTTATGACTTGGCAAAGATTTCCTAAATAAAATACATTAGAAAGCACTAACCATAAAAAGCAAATACATTGGATTATATTATAGTTTAAGATATCAGTTCATCAAAAGACATCACTTGTGAAAAGATGAACTTCAGAATGGGAGAAGATATCTGCAAAACTGGTATCACAATAAGGTTCATATACAGAATATATATATTTTTAAAACTCATAGAAAGGAAAAAATCAAGTTGTGCAATAGGAAAAAACAGACAAAAGACACGAAAAAATGCTTTTCAAAAAGAAATATCCAGATGGCCAATCAACATAAGAAAAGGTGCTCACCTTTACAGGTTATTAAGTAAATGCTAATTAAAAACAAGTTAAATGTTAATTCACAATTACATGAATGGCTAAAATGAAAAAGACAAGGAGAACAATAGCTCAAATATACATTGAGTAGAATGAATATATAAATTATGGTGTTTTCATACAACAACAGTAAAAGAAAACATTATTGCTACATGCAACAATGCGTGATTTTCACAAATATAATACTGAATCAAAAAATCATGCAGTAAATACTGCATGATTCCAGATATATATAATTAGAAAACAAGAAAAATCACCTATGTATTATATAAGGATAGTGGTCAACCTTAGAAGGATAATGCCTGGAAAGGCCATGAAGATGTTGGCAGTGTTTTATTTTTTAACTTGGATACTGATTACCTGGTATGTTCACTTATTAAAAAAATCCTTAAGCTGCATCCTTGTATGTGTTATACTTTAATACTGTTAGAAAAATTGCTGAAGAAACAATTTTTATGTTGCAATTAAGTTATATAGTGGAAGGATATTAGAATATGACTTTTAAGAAAAAGATTAAATATAACCCGACCTGGCCTCAAGTTTCTATGTGTGCTGAAGCATTGAAACTTAGGCGGGACGCAAGTTCCAAACATGTTTTCCTCTTTGAGTTTCCTGAGCTCTGACTTGGTTCTTCCAGTAAATTCTTGACTTGGTTGCTATCTGATCTTTGTGATACAGTTCTCAGCTTCCTGCCTGCCTCCAGCTTGGCTCAGCCCCATATGTGACCCCAGGTCCTCACTCCATGGACTGGATTTATTCATGTCCTATCTATGACTTCATCTCCTTGATTTTTACCACTCTATCAGCAGTCTCTGATGAGCTTTTCATCTGAATTTATCACTATTCAGATGAACACTGATAGGAAAAATAAAAATACTAATGATTTATTTGACAGAAAACAATAGTTCTCTCTCTGGGTTCTAGCTTTTGTAAAGCTATGAGAAATGAAAAGCATAGAATCTTTATCACAGAAAAAAGACACTAGGGCAAGTGTTGTAAAATCAAATACTCAAATGGGCCAGGCAAATAAAAAATGATAAATTTCTATAAATGAATTTATTTTCCTATTAAAAGAAAAACACATACTTATTTCCATTTTTTTCTAAAATTATACAGCTCTTAGTCTAAACTTGTGGTACAGGGAAATACGTATTTACTATATATTTGAAGAGTTGCTGCTGCTAAGTCACTTCAATCGTGTCCGACTCTGTGCGACCCCATAGATGGCAGCCCACCAGGCTCCCCTGTCCCTGGGATTCTCCAGGCAAGAACACTGGAGTGGGTTGCCATTTCCTTCTCCGATGAATGAAAGTGAAAAGGGATAGTAAGTCGCTCAGTGTCCAACTCCTAGCGACCCCAGGGACTGCAGCCTACCAGGCTCCTCCGTCCATGGGATTTTCCAGGCAAGAGTACTGGAGTGGGGTGCCATTGTCTTCTCCGATTTGAAGAGTAACAGCGAATAAAGTCATTAAGGGTAATTCCTCTCAGGGAAGACATGAATAGGGGTTAAGTGTAGGGCTCGTGACTTGCTGTAACAGGTAGCTGATATTCTGATCCACCATATGATGCTGTGGGAAAAATATAGATCTACTGCAAGCAGAGTTAGAACCTATATTTTGGGGTAAAATCCCCAAAAGTTTTAATTAAAAACCTTAAAAGACTCTGAAAGTCAAATAAAAAATGTTTGGGTCTGGATTTGGCCAATGAACTGTTAGTTTGTAACCCCTGTTATGGGCTAGTTGCATATTCATTAAATTCATCCCTTTATTAAAGAATTTCAGAGGAATATTCAAGATGACAATAACCAGACATGCTGGTGCAGCATACAAGTTTCGGACCAAACGTGGAAGGGTCAATTCAAGCTCTAGTTCTCAGACCCAGAGATGGAAAAAATGTTTAGGTAAGTAAGCCAGTTCATTCATTCACTTAATGAGCAGTTACTGGGTCGCTACTCCCCAGATGTGCTTCATTTTGGCTCAATTAGAATTATTTAATTATTCTGAAGTAAGCAATCAAATATAAGCAAGTGCACAAACCAGGAAAACTTTTGATCAATTGACAGGCCAGGACTTAAAATTCAGAAACCTTGACCCCTCTTTGGGAAAGCTTTTTGGGATCAGCTTTTATGGTAGTTACTTAGGGGTTAGTCCTGGAGGCTAGAAGGAAATTAAAAGCCTCTTGAAGGCTGACCTTTCAAACCAAAGTCTAGCCATTGTGCAATTCACATTCAAGATAGAGAAAAAGAAGATAGAGAAAAAGTTCACTAGACACACGCAGTTAAATAAATTCATGCAGAATAATATTTCGAAGTGGACATGAATTTAGAGCTAAGGTAGTAAGAGCTAAGGAGAGATACAAGGACAAAGTGACATATACCTAAGTCATCCTGCTACTCCACGTCCCAGTGTTTGTTTTGTTTTAAAGAAAAAGGCACAAAGAATAAAATGTCTGTCATCCCAGTAGCCTTTTTTCCCTCCTTTCTGTAATAGGAAGAGAGTTGAGGTCACTATTCTTTTTTTTTTTTTTTTATGTTACTGTCTCTGGGGTCTAGCTTTTCCTTACAGATACAGGCCAGTCTTTAATAAATATTTTGCTTCTCACAATACCACCCAAGGACTCAAACATTAATTATTTCAAATGACCGCAATTACTCTTTTATGTAACATCAGTTCTCCAAGCTACTCAGGGGCTTCCCAAAGATGTTGCAGCTGCCAATTCAAACCAGATTGAATGCAGAGCCGAAGTGAATTCTTTCCTGGAACCAAAGGGCGTCTTTCTGAACTTTGTTTACAGAATTTAATTTCTTCTCTCTTCAGTTCCAACAGAACTTGTGACAAAGAAATATGAAAACATTCTTTAGCAATTCCAAGGTCAAGACCATAGGAGAAAAAGGGGCCCTGTGGTTTGTTCCTTCTTATCAACATTTGGTGCAGATGAAAAAGGATTGTTAAATTCCCCTGTATTAAGTACTCAAAATCATGTCTGATTCAGGAAAAAAAAAAAACAAACAAAAAAAACTTGGATAGGATTTTGTTTACCTAGACCTCGCCCTCAATAGAAAGGAATGGAAATGCTTGGCAAGTTCTGTCCGTCCATGTTCCTTCTCTGTACCTGCTTCTTCTAGCCTAACATCTGCTTATTCATTGGCATAGGATGGTGCCTTCGTCAGCATAGCAAAAGGCTTCCTGTCTCCTGGATGTCTCAGCAGTGACAGTCTCTAGAATATCATCTCTGAGGATCACTAGTATGACGGAAAAGGCTTAGATTTGGAGTCGGAATTCTTGTTGAACAAGACAATTTCAATAGCCTCAGTTTCCTTATCTGTATCATGAAAATAAAGACCCAAAACCATTATCTGTAGCTACAATCAAAATTAGATGAAGAATATGAAATATCCAGAATGGTACCTTAGGCAAAACAAGTTGAATCTGAATTCCTAAGAGAAATGCATCTTGAACATTAATCACAATGTTGTATGTTGTTCACAAAACTGTAGAATCATTGACTTGAATTATTTCTCAATATTTGTCTCTTTTATTGGTTTGAAAAAGCTGAATACTCTAGAATTTTACTAAATGAAGCACATATTATTTTTTCAGAAGAGACTCAGGCTGCAAGTTATGCTGCTAGGAATACTACTATGCATGCATGCATACTAAGTTGCTTGTCATGTCCGACTCTTTGTGAACTTGTGGATCCTGAGCCCCACCTGGTTCCTCTGTCCGTGGGATTCTCCAGGCAAGAATACTGGAATGGGTTGCCATGCCCTCCTCCAGGGGATTTTCCTGACCCAAGGATCAAACCCATGTCTTTTACATCTTCTGCATTGTGTTCTTTACCACTAGAACCACCTGGGAAGCCTGAATACTAGTATACAACAACTCAAACACATTCCCTCATGCCTCCATGGACACATAAAAGTTTAATTCCAAGTTAAACTGTCTAGAAAATTAATATGAAGGTCAAAATGGGACAGTTTTTCTAGTTGAAAACACTGTTTATTTATTCTTTAATCCAAACATTTTACAAATCTGAAAAAGAGGTTGATTATATTTTAAATATTCACTTCAGCCTATTTGGTTCTGTTTGGTTAAAGGGTGATGGGATTCGGCCAGGCTTTTTTCCCGGAATCAAGAGTCATTCTCTGAGGAAGAGTAGACTCACTCACTGTCTTGAAACACTGATGGTCTGTACTATTCACCAGACTATGTGGGGAAACTGCATGCCTATAACTTTTTTTTTTTTAATTTTTTTACTAACATATAACATACCTACAGAAAAGTGTGCTCACCATAAGAGAATGAAAGTGAAAGTGAAGTTACTCAGTCGTATCCGAGTCTTTGCTACCCCAAGGACTGTAGCCTACCAGGCTCCTTTGTCCATGGGATTTCCCAGGCAAGAACACTGAAGTATTTTGCCATGCCCTCTTACAAGAAAAAGTATAGTTGTAAAAGTAACTTCTAGGATCAATAATTACACTCCCACAGAGAAGAACTGCCTACATAATCTTCACAAAGTACAGAAACATTTGACCACAGTATACCTGTGAGCTATTGGTCATAGCTTACAGTTTTTGAAACCAAGTCTCAGATGTATTGAAGCCACAAATAAGCTGGTTATCTTTCCACAGAGTAATACTCTTCCTGTCCAGAAGTGGCACACATAATGATTGCTAACAACTTTGTAAATAGACATTGGCCATTCTCAAAGGAAATGAAAAAGAGTGAGTGGATGGATCACCACAAAGCCTTCAGGGATATCAGAAAAAACTTTATAGGCTTTTCCAATGGTACCTCTATAAATTTATCATTACTTGATACAATAATTCCTTTAATTTTATTGAGGCACTTGTTAAGCAAAGAATTTGGAACCAAGCTGCTAGGATCTGACTCCTGATTCTCTTATTTACTAGCTGTCTTACCTTGCCCAAGCTTTTTAGTCCCCCCAGTTTCCTCATATGTAAAGTGTGGAAAATAATAGTATATGATAAGAGTTGTCACGAAGGTTACATGTGAGTTAAATGAGCTATATGAAGCACTTAGAATAATGCTTTGCACATGGTAGGCATTATACAAATATTTGCCTCTATTTCATAATATTATATCTTGAAACTATACCCCATCACCTAAGAGAACCCTCCAATAGTCCTCAAAATCCTCCAATAGTCCTCAAAACTTGATATTATATGGTTATTATATTATATGATATTATATGGCCAGACTATGGCCAAAGGAGACATTATCAGTCTTAGACCAAGTAGGAATCATGAATTACCAAGTCAACCATGCTGATCAGTGTGACTTCTAGGATCTCTTGCATCTGTAAGATTCTCTCATTCTGAAATGGTGCCAAGAAGTGTGTATTGAAATAAGAAATGTGGCTTAATATTTATGCTTGCTAGCTTTTTAATTTTGAAACTTCTTGCCCATTTCAAGGATGAAAGAGACCAGATAGAGAAGACTAATACCCTGAGTACCTTGGGGTACTTATCCAGAAGTCAATCAAGAAATAAAGGTTAGTCTAGCTAAGAAGTTTTATGTGTTGGGTGCATTGTTGATAATAATACAAAAAAATTGCCCAATGATAAAGGGAAATTCAGTGTGTGGGTAGTCAAGTTTCGGGCACATTGTTTCAGGAATGCCCTCCTCCATACCTTAAGATGACTGACATTAGAATCAAGGCTATGTGTTTTCTCGTTCGTATCCAAAGACAGCGAGACCACCTCTTCCCATCATCAATAAGCCAAAATCCTAGGCAGTACTACAGCTCGACCAGAGAGACTGGCTCAGAGGCAAAAACTATGCTGAAGAGGATAGGAATGATGTAACTGACCTAACGATGAGATGATTGGATGGCATCACCGACTCAATGGACATGAGTTTGAGCAACCTGCAGGAGTTGGTGATGGACAGGGAAGGCTGGGGTGCTGCAGTCCATGAGGTAGCAAAGAGTCAGACATGACTGAGTGACTGAACTGAACTGAATTGATCTAATACAACCATGGTACACTCTGGAGCTCGGTATAAGGTAAGCTGTGCCGAAATCTCAATGCTGCTATGTTTGGACGAGGTGTGGAATAAATATGGGGAGAGGTGGGCATAAAATGATGTCCACATAATCAGAGGAGACCATATCATTAATTTGGATGTGGGAATTGAGAAGGGAAGGTACAATAGAATCACATTATGAAAAAGAAAGGAAAGGTCTTAGCGACAAGAAGTAAAGATAAGGGTAAGAACTGAGTCCCCTAAAGATCATACCTGAAGCCAGTTTTATTTAACCTGCTCTTCAGAAACAAGACTGAAGAGTAGAGGAACCTCCAATCTTGCTGATTATGAACTTCATTCATTCATTTCAGTCGCTCAGTCATGTCCGACTCTTTGCCACCCCATGAAACGCAGCATGCCAGGCCTCCCTGTCCATCACCAACTCCCGGAGTTTACTCAGACTTATGTCCATCAAGTCGGTGATGCCATCAAATCAAAACATAGATTTGAGAATAAATTGTATGTAGAAAGACTGCTATATTGAGTGAATAAAAAAATTGCAGATTTGACAGACATTGATGCTAATGCTATGCACCAACTCTGAGCAACAACACTAATCACTTTTAGAGTTAAATGTGACCCAAATTCTCCTGAGTATGCCAGACTCTTTCTAGGCTCTCTGCCTTTATACAGGGACCTCTGTGTGTCTGGAATGCCATTCCCTCCATCTCTCCACTTGGAAATCTCTCATGCATCCTTTAGTACCCAATTTAAATGTCATCATTCATATAAAACTCTTCTTGATTTTCCCAGGAAGAAAGAGTCACTTCTGCCTCTGTTTCATAGAAATTGCTATATGCCTCTAAACTTGCACTTAATTCACTGTACTGAGATTGTTTATATAGTTGTCTCCGTGGCTTACGTTTGTACTACTAGCCATACAAGGCTACTTACGTTAAATTAATTAAAATTTGAACTTCAGCTCTTCAGTCATTCTGGTCACATTTCACATGTTCAATAGCCACGTGTCTATTGACTATTATATCAGACAGCACAGAAGCACTATTTCCTTCACTGCAGAAAACGCTATAGGACAGCACTTCTGGACTAAAAAATCCACAAGGATGCTAGTACTTTTTTTACTCATCTCTGTCTACACAAGCTTAGCACTACATCTTGTACATGGCATATCCTGAATACATCTGATTAACTAATTGATAATGAACATAAAGATATTAGTTAATATTGTCAAGTACTAACTATATGTCTTGTCAGATGGTTCAGAGATAAAGAATCTGCCTACCATGCAGGAGACTTGGGTTTGATCTCTGGGTCAGAAACATCCCCTAGAGAAGGAAATGGCAACCCACTCCAGTTTTCTTGCCTGGGAAATTCCATGGACAGCGGAGCCCGGTAGGCTATAGTCCAAGGGGTCTCAAAGAGTCAGACACGACTTAGCAACCAAATAGCGGCAACTAGCTATATGCTAGACACTCTGATAGACTTAGAAAAGCAGTCGGGTGGGGAGGGAGGTGGGAGGGGGGATCGGGATGGGGAATACGTGTAACTATATGGCTGATTCATGTCAATGTATGACAAAACCCACTGAAATGTTGTAAAGTGATTGGCCTCCAACTAATAAAATAATGTTAAAAAAAAAAAAAAGAAAGAAAAGCAGGCTTTTATTTTAAAAAGATCAAGTCTAAGAACAATGTGACTTTGGTTCAAAACCATAATGGAAAAAAATATTTTTAAAAAGAATGTATGTGAAACTCTCGCTGTTTGCAGATAACATGATCCTCTACATAGAAAACCCTAAAGACTCTTCCAGAAAATTACTAGAGCTAATCAATGAATATAGTAAAGTTGCAGGATATAAAATTAACACACAGAAATCCCTTGCATTCCTATACACTAACAATGAAAAAACAGAAAGAGAAATTAAGGAAACAATACCATTCACCATTGCAACAAAAAGAATAAAATACTTAGGAGTATATCTACCTAAAGAAACAAAAGACCTATACATAGAAAACTATAAAACACTGATGAAAGAAATCCAAGAGGACACAAATAGATGGAGAAACATACCGTGTTCATGGATTGGAAGAATCAATATTGTCAAAATGGCTATTCTACCCAAAGCAATCTATAGATTCAATGCAATCTCCATCAAGCTACCAAGGGTATTTTTCACAGAACTAGAACAAATAATTTCACAATTTGTATGGAAATACAAAAAACCTCGAATAGCCAAAGTAATCTTGAGAAAAAAGAATGGAACTGGAGGAATCAACCTGCCTGACTTCAGACTCTACTACAAAGCCACAGTCATCAAGACAGTATGGTACTGGCACAAAGACAGAAATATAGATCAATGGAACAGAATAGAAAGCCCAGAGATAAATCCACGAACCTATGGACACCTTATCTTTGACAGAGGAGGCAAGGATATACAATGGAAAAAAGACAACCTCTTTAACAAGTGGTGCTGGGAAAACTGGTCAACCACTTGTAAAAGAATGAAACTCGAACACTTTCTAACACCATACACAAAAATAAATTCAAAATGAATTAAAGATCTAAATGTAAGACCAGAAACTATAAAACTCCTAGAGGAGAACATAGGCAAAACACTCTCCAACATAAATCTCAGCAAGATCCTCTATGACCCACCTCCCAGAATATTGGAAAAAAAAGTAAACTAAACAAATGAGACCTAATGAAACTTAAAAGCTTCTGCACTACAAAGGAAACTATAAGTAAGGTGAAAAGACAGCCCTCAGATTGGGAGAAAATAATAGCAAATGAAGAAACAGACAAAGGATTAATCTCAAAAATATACAAGCAACTCCTGAAGCTCAATTCCAGAAAAATAAATGACCCAATCAAAAAATGGGCCAAAGAACTAAACAGACATTTCTCCAAAGAAGACATACAGATGACTAACAAACACATGAAAAGATGCTCAACATCACTCATTATTAGAAAAATGCAAATCAAAACCACAATGAGGTACCATTACACGCCAGTCAGGATGGCTGCTATCCAAAAGTCTACAAACAATAAATGCTGGAGAGGGTGTGGAGAAAAGGGAACCCTCTTACACTGCTGGTGGGAATGCAAACTAGTACAGCACTATGGAAAACAGTGTGGAGATTCCTTTAAAAACTGGAAATAGAACTACCATATGACCCAGCAATACCACTTCTGGGTATACACACTGAGAAAACCAGATCTGAAAGAGACACGTGCACCCCAATGTTCATCGCAGCACTGTTTATAATAGCCAGAGGACATGGAAGCAACCTAGATGCCCATCAGCAGATGAATGGATAAGGAAGCTGTGGTACATATACACCATGTATATATACACATATACACACACATTTACTCAGCTGTTAAAAAGAATTCATTTGAATCAGTTCTAATGAGATGGATGAAACTGGAGCCCATTATACAGAGTGAAGTAAGCCAGAAAGATAAAGAACAGTACAGCATACTAACACATATATATGGAATTTAGAAAGATGGTAATGACAACCCTATATGCAAAAAAGAAAAAGAGACACAAAAGTACAGAACAGACTTTTGGACTCTGTGGGAGAAGGTGAGTGTGGAATGTTTTGTAAGAACAGCATGTATATTATCTATGGTGAAACAGATCACCAGCCCAGGTGGGATGCATGAGACAAGTGCTCGGGCCTGGTGCACTGGGAGGACCCAGAGGAATAGGGTGGAGAGGGAGGTGGGATTGGGGATCGGGATGGGGAATACGTGTAACTCTATGGCTGATTCATATCAATGTATGACAAAACCCACTGAAATGTTGTGAAATAATTAACCTCCAACTAATAAAAAAAATTTTTTTAATAAATAAATAAAAAGAATGTATATATATGAATAATTGAATCACTTGGCTGTACAGCAGGAATTAACACAACATTGTAAATCAACAACACTTCAATTTTAAAAAAAGTAAGGAAATGGATAGTGAAGAGACTCTGTTTCACTAAATAACATTCAAATATTAGTCTAAGGCAGTGTGAAATCAGAATTTCAAAGAATTAGTCATGGCAATGCTGTGCACCAAAAAAACAGATGAAAGAATATGGTTGGTTCAGTTGAAATTATCCATGTTGTTAGATAAATCACTTAAGCCCTTTAGGAGAATTAGACATGTTTTACAAGATATAATACTTCCTAGTCATTTGGGATGAACAATACAAAAGTCTGTTGTACTCAAGGGATAAAAGACGAAATAGAATGAGAAACAAGGAATGACTTAATGAATATATTGTTGTTGTTTAGTCACCAAGTCATGTCTGACTCTTTGCGGACCTGTGAACTGTAGCTCTCCTGGCTCCTCTGTCCACTGGATTCCCAGGCAAGAATACTAAAGTGGGTTGCCATTTCCTTCTCTGGGAGATCTTCCTGCCCCCAGGGACTGAACCCACATCTTTTGCTTGGCAGGTGGATTCTTTACCACTGAGCCACCTGGGAAGCCACTAATAAATGACTAAATAGGTTTAAAAGTATAAATACATTCAAAAATCACCCCTGGAATGTTGGAAAGTCTGGAACATCCATTGTACTTAGTATCTGGTCTACATTTAGGACTGGATGAATCAATGCCTTCAACCATTGTGACACTTCTTTTTCTCTTTTCCTTTCTTTCTCTTACTTTTCTTTCTTTCTATCTTTTTGTCTTTGTATATTTAACATAGAGCGTGTTAATTTATTTATGATGTTAATTTATTTGACTTACAATATTATATATTAGTTTCAGGTGTACTAATATTTCAATATTTTTAAGAGATTACACACCATACAAAGTTATTACACTTTCATTGACCATATTCCTTGTGCTTTATGTCACACCCCTGTGACTTATCTATTTTACAGTGTTAGTTTGTACTCCTTAATCCCCTTCATCTATTTGGTCCACCCCTTCCCCCTTGGTGACCACTACTTTGCTCTCTGTATCTGTGAGCCTGTTTCTATTTTGTTAAATTTGTTTTTTGTTTGTTTGTTTGTTTTGTGTTTTAGGATCCACCTTTAAGTGAAAATATACAGTATTTGTCTTTCTCAGTCCGACTTACTTCACTTAGCATAATACTCCCTAGGTCCATCCATTGTGTCATTTCTTTTAATTAATTTCAATTTGACCATTTAGAAGCTATGTGACTTCAGTCCCTTTACCTGTAAATGATTGCTATAGTACCTACTTCATTGGGCTATAAGGATTAAACATGAGTGCTATGAATGATTAAAACAATAGTTTTGTAGGTAAGGAAAAATCAATAATCTGAGTAGATTGTCTGTTAGACATGCATAGAAATAATGTCCTAAAGTCAGCTTTGAATCCAAGCCTCAGGAAAGGCAAATAATTTGCACAAGGAAAAACTCTTTGAAATGGTCAGAGAATGTAGCTTCAACACCAGCCTGGAAATTTGAAATGCCCAACTTTAGAAAGGTTGGCCCCTACATGACAGAAAGCTGATGAATTAGCATGAACATATTCTTAGTCTAACAAAGACGGATTTGATTCTCATCAGATATTGTTGTTCAACTGAGAGAGAATATTTCTGAATATTTGATAATAATTCTATAACCTCACAAAGATTTTCTCCTTTTGCAAATAAAACATCTACATAATTCTGGAACCCTGCCCCTTCTTTGAGTCTGTATCTGGTCAATTGTTTTTGTTGGCGCGCGCGCGCGCGTATACACACACACACACACACACACACACACTCACAAATACGTCAATTTCTATCATAAATGATTCTAAAAAAAATCTGTTCATACCTTCTTACTCTTAATTTTCTAGTACACTACATGAAAGAAGCTTGATAACTCTGATTAGCAGATAATCCTAAAAGTGTGAAATAGGTGCCTCTCATGCAGTATTTAAGGAAAAATTTCCTGTTACTTATTGAAAGAGATTCCTTCAAACATGTCTGAATTTTTAGAATGCACAAGCAATGGGACTTCCCTGTGGGAAACTCAATAATTCACTTGTAATTTGTAAGTTCACTGAAGGTAAATTTGCTGAATGAAACTGAAAGTGCCACCATTTCAATAGGAGGCTGTTTGTGGCAGTGATTAAACAGATGAACTTATTAAATCTAACCCTGAGTGATTTAACCAATGTATTTATTGCAACAGTTAAAAGACCAGTTGTACACTCCATGCAGCATAGCTGCTTAAACAGCTATAGTTCCTCAATGGTTATTTTCAAACCAGATTGCTTACATTTTAGTCTTCTTCATAAACCATTTCAAGATCTCAATTTGTATTAAAGACAACACTCATTCTATTTAGTACGTTAGCCAATGGAATGTACTGCAAGAATAGACTCAATTTCAGTTACAAAGGCTTTAATTATTACATAAGGAATGACCATGTTGAGTGTACAAATTAGGTTTGAATTTTATAGCCAAAGTTCCATGAAAATCATGGGCAATATTAAAGCTGCAAGTAAATGCCAACTTTTCTTTATTGAGCCAACATGCAAAGTTTGTTTTGAAGGCATCCATGTTTTGTTTTAAGCAGCACTTCATCTGTCTTTGCAGCTGTTAATTTAAAATCTAATTCATGGTAAGATCACCTTGGACCACTGTTCTCTCCATCCTTTCTCTTCTTTCCCCTAACCCCTGGATTACTGCTCTTTCCATCTTTTCTCTTCTTTCCCATATTTTTCTCCTACTGTCTCCTTACCAACCCTCATAGCTTTTCTCATCTTCAATACATGGGATAGGTCCTACTTATTAGCATTTTCAAATCAATTAAAATAAAAGCCATCTATATTTCAAACCCACTGTGTTATAAACTGTCCACTCTAAAAGACTATGTTCAGGAAATGGAACGTTAGCTAAAATATATTTTCATTAATATACTATTCTTCATAGTTAAGATGAGGGCTTGGACTCTCGCCAAAATGTAAGCTTCCATGAGAAAAAGGAGTTATTTCTTACTATTTAATGGATATTTGAATTTTTTCTTACAATTCAGATACTATTACTATGAACTTTAATGACTGTACAGCAAACATCTTTACATTTATCAACATTAACAAGTCATTCTAGAATATTCTATCTGCCAGGAAACACATATGACAGCTGCAAAATTGCAATTATAATCCCTTTATGAGTAGAGGGACAAATCCCAATATAAAGTTGGGGGTTGGCACAGGTATAAAGAAAACAAAAGTTTGAGGGGATATGGTGGTAAATTTAAGTTGGGTAAGTATTTTCAAATTCACAAAGGAAAATATCACTTCTGATATTATAAGTGGAACAACCTTAAAGGGCTGATACAAATGTGAACAGTTTGAATTCATCAGCGATGAACATAATGTATCTCCAAGCAGTAAGCAAATCCAAGGTGAGTTGGGTAAGGTTCCAAGGTTGGAGGTTGCAGTATTAAGAACCAGTAAAGATCTGCCTGCAATGCAGGAGAAACAGGAGACAAGGTTTGATCCCTGGGTTGGGAAGATCCCCTGGAGGAGGGCATGGCAACCCACCCCAGTGTTCCTGCCTAGAAAAGCCCACAGACAGAGGAGCCTGATGGGCTAGAGCCCACAGGGTTGCAAAGAATCAGATGTGACTGTAGTGACTGAGCAAAGATGTTGTAGGAAACCAAGGAGTAGGAAATAAAGGAGCGAGAGGTCCATTTTCTTAGATGGCTCTTTCTGAAAGGTTTCCCAAAGCTAACTCAATCTCCTGCTTCAGACTTCAGACTTCGACCAACTTTGCAGTCTGAGTGACTCTCTCTCCCCTCCCCCTGTTCATCTTTGTCCTGTCACACTCTTTACATCAGCCATAGCAGTTACCATGATGTGAATTTATTATGTCTTTTACTTCTCCTCACTGATCTGTGTCAATCTTTTTCATCACTGTAATCCTCAGAGAAAGTGCCCAGCACATAACTGTTGAATGATAAATTAATTGACTGAAGAAATGAAAAACTGAAAGAACTGATTTGCTTCGGGGGAGAAGCAATAAACCTAATGGATAAGATAGCAGACGGAAAGATTAGTATATCAAATTCGGGCTTGGAACAAGTACTGGCTATATGTGATCAAGCAATTCAAGGTCTCTGCCTCCCCATTGCCTCATTTATAATTTGGGTAATATTTCTTACCCTTCTCTGTGGTTGTGAAGACAAAGGAGGTATTTTATGAGACAAGATTTAGCATAGTATTTGTATTAGTTATCCACTGTGTTGTTGTTGTGTAGTCACTCAGTTGCGTTTGACTCTTTGTGATGCCGTGGATTGTGGCTTGCCAGGCTTCTCTGGCCATGTGGTTTTCCAGGCAAGAATATTAGAGTGAGTTGCCATTTCCTTCTCCAAGGTGTCTATTGCTGTGTAACAAATTGTAGTTGACCCTTGAATAATGTGAGCTTGAACTGAATGAGTCCACTTACACATGGATTTTTTTTTCCATTAAGTATGTACTACAGCACCACATGATCTGAGGATAGGGAAGAACCATGGATAAGAAGGGCCAACTATAAGTTATAATCAGATTTCCCAGTAACCAGAGGATAGGTGCTACTAAACCCTAGTGATGTGCAGGGTCAACTGTACCCCAAAACATGAAAACTGGAAACAAAGAACATTTATTATCGCACCAGTTCCATGGGTCAGGAATCTGGGAGGTGCTAAGCCAGGTCTCTCACAAGGCTGCCATTGAGATGTTAGCTGAGGCTGAAGCCACCTCAAGGCATCTTGGAGGATCCGCTTCCAAGTTCACCCATGAGCCTCTCTGAGGACTGTCTCACAATACTGCAGCTGAAATCCCCCACAGTGAGCACTCTAAGGGAAAGCTGAGAGAGCTCAGAACAAATCAGTCGTTATAATCTAATCTCAGAAGTGATATCCCACCACTTAGTCATGTTCTGTTTGTTCAAAGTGAGTTACTGGGTCTGCCTCACACTCAAGAGGAGGAGTTTCATCAGGGCAGGGGAGGCAGGTATAATGCAGCCATCTTAGAGGCTGCCTACCTCAATGCCTGAACAATAATAACAATAAGCTAACATTAAACATGGTTTACTGCCTGCCAGCTAAAGTACTTTATGTGTATTATCTATTTAATTCTCATACACTGCTGTGAAGGAAGTAGAATTGTTAGCCTCACTTAATGGATAAAGAAACTGTGGTAAGCCCCAATGTTACTAATAGCATCCTCAGGCTTTAAAACACAATAATCTGACCCCAGGATCATGGTCTTAACCTCATTGCTAAACTTCCTCCCAGAGAAGAGTTTAATAAGTGGCAGCTGTTGCCATTAAATTCAAGGACCATGAGTGTAAAAGATGATTCAAGGAGCAGAGGCAAGCAAAGACCCAGAAGATAGGTAGCTAGATTCAAGAAACTGAAAGAAAGAGATGAAATGTCACATCCAGGAGAAAACACAATTTCTTGTGGATTAAGACAGGGATTAGGGTTATCAGGGGAGAGAATCTTGGTGGTTAGCTGATACATGACTAACTCAAATATAAAAGAGCCTTGGTGAAGACAGAATCATAGCTTTATGATACAGAACAGCATCGTAGGCATGGATCCCTGGGCAAGATTTTCAGAGCCTTAATTTGCCACAATATAATAATAAAAGATTATAATTTTTTTCTAGTGTAGGGGCATTCAGGGTAAAAGTTTTGGAACTCCCAGACTAAGTTATTATTTGTGGCTAGAGGGGGGGAAAATGAATATTTACTGAAATGGCATGTACCCTTTCATCTGTTTCCCTAAATATACAAATATGTTTCAAAAAAAAGTCCATGATTCAAGAGCCAAGTTTGCATCACATTCCTGGACAGGAAATAAGGACTCTGCACATGACACCTGGCAAACTGTCTCGCTATTCAAGACCTTCAGAACACTTGCTATGATCCTGGCAAAAGTGAATTATTGAAGAGAGAAACAGCAGCTTCTCCCTTCTAAGCTAAACAAATGGTCAAAACATTTGGTTAGAGGACAGGAAACAGCAGATAAAGGTAATTTCATCTGAACTCATGCTGGCTAGCTACATCCAAAATGTTTCAAAGGAAGCCACAGCTGGTGTTCAGAAAATTATCCAATAGTGCTAACAAAGCCATAGAAGAAACTGACATGGACCACTGAATTTTTTAAGAGGGAAAAGAAATGATTCCTTGAACTCTCTAACTCAGCACCAGAATATGAAGCAGAGAAATATGAATAACATGTAACAATTTCTTTTTTTCAAAGTATGACTTCACTTTAAGAAATGTAGTGTGGAATTTTTAAGTTGGAGAATAAATTATTTTGAGGGTGACTACTGCATTCATAAGTATTGTTTAATTTAGGAAAGGATTCTGGTAAGACTTGAGAGTTTCTATTTTTCAGAAGTTTGCTTGGAATTGTGACATTGCAAATTTTTGGAGCTGGAGAGAACGTTGGAGGTCAGAGTAGATCTGAAAAGTGTTGTTTGAGGAAAAAGGATGAGGGAAGGAGATCAAAATTCTGCTAGTAAAATAAAGTTTTAGCTTATATTTCTGACTGGTCAGAAATGAGATTAGGACAAGGATAGCTGGATGTATCATGGAATTTGCTTCTTTCCCTAATAAGTTTTTACACATGACTGAGAAGCAGGGGCTGCTCTTCAGGATTCATTATCCAAGGAGTTTACCAGTAACTAGCACTTCAGGTTCTTGCCCCATTAGCCCAGTTAAAATGAACTTTTTTTCCCACTTAATTTATTGGCTGCACTGGGTCTTCGTTGCTGCATGAGTTTTTTCTACTTGCGGCGAGCAGGGGCTACTATCTACATGTGGTTCTTATTTAGGTGGCTTCTTATTTAGGTGGCTTCTCTTGTTGTGGAGCACAGACTCTAGAGTGAGGGCTTGGTGGCTCAGATGGTAAAGTATCTGCCTGCAATGCGGGAGACCTGGGTTCAATCCCTGGTTTGGGAAGATCCCCTGGAGAAGGAAATGAAAACCCACTCCAACACTCTTGCCTGGAAAATCCCATGGACGTGGGAGCCTGATAGGCTACAGGCCACGGGGTCGCAGAGTCAGACACGACTGAGCGACTACACTTTCCTAATAAGTAGTTGTGGCTTAGAATAAAGATGCACAGGAAAAACCTCTTTCAGGAATCCTCATGTTGTATTTATTACATTTCCCTTGTCCCAAAGCAGTTTCAATGAAACTTTTTTACATGAAGAGAATTTCATGTTGAAATTCTCATAAAGGAGTGGGATCTCAGAGTTGTTGAAAACTACGGAACTCTATGATATTCTTTGAGTATTCCTATAGCACTAGTTTATACTTCACTGTCAAAGTCAATATAAAACATCTAAATAGAAACCCTTTGAAGGCAGCGTTCAGTCTACCTCATCTTTGTCTTCCGTGCTCCACCCAAGGTGCGCAGCGAGTTTCTATGAACATTGAATGGTGATTGATAACACTACTTAGTGTAGCAGCAGTGAAGGCTCCAATTGGCATGTCCACCTCCAGATACCTACACCCTCTACGTCTCACAACCTGAGCAAATCACGCCCACATTCAAGGGTCAGAAGCATCCACAGAAGTTTCCTTGGGAGTCCTGACTGATTCATGAAAGCACATGTCTATTATTTAGTTAATTTGTTTGTTGAGCATCTTCGTGTTGGTCAGTGTCCCAGGTGTTGCAGATCAAAAGATAAACAAGACACAACAGCTTTGCGAAAAAAGGGGCATGTTTCTCTTACACTAAAAACATGACTCATTTCATAACATTTCTGTGTACACTCAACTTGCCAGAAATGTATCTGTTACTTACAGCTCTGTTTATCTAGTCAAACAAACAAAAAGTACTCAAAAATCCATCACTTACCTATATAGAAAGTACATCTCATCTTGGCAAAAGAAGTTGAGCACACATAAATAAGCAGCTCTAGCAAAGCTGAAATGATAAATACTGCCACTTTTCCAAAAATGACTGAAGTTCCAGATCTATTTTATCACTTGCCAAGCACATAAACTTGCACAAGTTATCTGTAAAAGGGGTGAATGAAATTTGTCCCACATTACTATAGTCCCAGCATTCAGCCTATAGTAAATACACAATAAATATTTAAGTAAATCACTGAATAAACATGTATCTTATCTATGTTATAAAACATCTTATTTTCTTAGAATATAAAAAACCCTGGGAGATCATCCTTTGAAACAGAAGGCTGAAAGTGTGAAATCACTTTCATTCAACAAATACATTTTGAACACTTAATCAGTTCAATCATTCAGACATGTCCGACTCTTTGCAACCCCATGAAACGCAGCACACTAGGCCTCCCTGTCCATCACCAACTCCCAGAGTCCACCCAAACTCATGTCCATTGAGTTGATGATATCATCCAGCCATCTCTTTCTCTGTCGTCCCCTTCTCCTCCTGCCCTCAATCTTTCCTAGCATCAGGGTCTTTTCCAATGAGTCAGCTCTTTGCATCAGGTGGGCAAAGTATTGGAATTTCAGCTTCAACATCAGTCCTTCCAATGAACACCCAGGACTGATCGTCTTTAGAATGGACTGGTTGGATCTCCTTGCAGTCCAAGGGACTCTCAAGAGTCTTCTCCAACACCACAGTTCAAAAGCATCAATTCTTCAGCACTCAGTTTTCTTTATAGTCCAACTCTCACATCCATACATGACCACTGGAAACACCATAGCCTTGACTAGATGGACCTTTGTTGACAAAGTAATGTGTCTGCTTTTTAATATGCTATCTAGGTTGGTCATAACTTTCCTTTCAAGGAGCAAGTGTCTTTTAACTTCTGGCTGCAATCACCATCTGCAGTGATTTTGGAGCCCAGAAAAATAAAGCCTGACACTGTTTCCACTGTTTCCCCATCTATTTCCCATGAAGTGATGGGACCAGATGCCATGATCTTAGTTTTCTGAATGTTGAGCTTTAAGCCAACTTTTTCACTCTCCTCTTTCACTTTCATCAAGAGGCTTTTTAGTTCCTCTTCACTTTCTACCATGAGGGTGGTGTCATCTGCATATCTGAGGTTATTGATATTTCTCCCGGCAATCTTGATTCCAGCTTGTGCTTCTTCCAGCCCAGTGTTTCTCATGATGTACTCTGCATAGAAGTTAAATAAGTAGGGTGACAATATACAGCCTTGATGCACTCCTTTTCCTATTTGGAACCAGTCTGTTGTTCCATGTCCAGTTCTAACTGTTGCTTCCTGACCTACACTTAATATAACACACATAATACATGCCAGAGCCTGTGCTGAGCTCCATGGATCAAGTGATGAGCAGACAGACTCACGCTGGAGGAAGGCAAATTACAAGATTATTTCAGAAATGCAAGTAATATCATTTGCTTTAAAAAGAATACAAATGATATGCAGTCTGGCTCTGAAATTGCATCATTTTTCCTCATGAGTGGCAACTGGTGAGAGTGCCAACTTTGAAAATAATCCTGTTTTCATCTATAGTAATTTTGCTTTTCTCTTTCTTCTAATCCTCTTTGTACTTTATCTCCCTATATATTTTTGGTCAAGCCATGTGCATTGAAATAATTATTTTCAAGGATAACTTTCAAATATGTTTTGTAACCAGCAGTTCAGGCAGCAACCTGGCAGAGGTCAGGGTGCTGAAGCCCAGGTCTGGGTGTCCCTTGTTATTCTGCACGTTACCTCTTTAGACACGGAGATCACGAAGAGATTCTGAGAAAGGTCATGAGGAGGGGGCTGCAGTGGCAGATGATGGAAGGATTTGGGTTCAGGATAGTATAAGGTAGTATTTCAACACCATAAATGGCACTGCCATGCCAGATGTGAAATAAAGCATCTACATAGTTAGTGTCTGGCTACAGCAGAGCTTCATGTAATGTGAAGCTTTAAGAATATTTGCTCTGCTTCCATATACTCTGCGAAATGAAAACAATCACCATTAGGACCCATATTTCAAAGGAGTCATGCACGGACTTGCGTATAAACTCTTGGCTTTTTATGAAAATGACAGCTTCTAGTTTGTGTTATACATAAAGTTGGGTAGAAATCACAGACTCTTTGCTGTTTCCTATTCTCCCTGGACATAGTGTTTTAAACTTTCTATGCCTACTTTCATACTGTTTACACCCATGGACCTAGTCCCGTGGATTTCCCCAAACAGCAAGTGGTGCACTAAAAGTCCTAAGAAGATAACATTTAAGTTATGATTATATCCTGTTTATGTGAATTGTTACTTATTTAAAAAAAATAGTCTCTGTTACTTCTGGTTGTTTGGAGTAGGAGGAAGAATGAAGGAAAACAGGAATAACTTTGTTTGCCTTTAGTTCCAAAGGGGACCCTCCTTTCACTATAAAGGATTGGGTAATACTGGAGGAGTCAAGGGGAGGCCCCCTTGGAAGGTGGTGTTCCTGAGACTTAGAGAAATGAGAACAGCAAGGCAAGAAGGCTTCTCTGTGAAAACAGGCAGCCTGGTGGGCAGTGGAGGGAAAGTCCACTGAGCACTCATCCGTGAATGGCCAGGAGAACAAGAAATAATTCTGAGGAAAGATAAGACAGAAAATGATCCTGACTCACTTGTACTTCTGGTTTTGTCCCATATTAATGGCCATTGTAATCTTGATTCATTACGTGCAATGAAAAGATTTTTGTGTTGCTGACAAAATGAAGAAAATGGGAATTTGACCTATTGAAATAAAGTGATTGTTCCTTTCTTTCTCCCTTCTCCCTTCCCTGTTGTTTTCTCCCCTTTCTTCCCACTTCCTCCCATCCTTCTTCCTTTGCTTTTTCCCTCTTCTTGTCCCTCCTCTCTCTTTCCTCTGAGGGAAGGAAAGGGCTGTGTTCAGTTGACTTTCATGAGGCTTAACTCACAAGTCCATCTGGTTTCTCTAGAAATTAAATGTCATTAGGAGCCAGTGTCCCAGAAGGCAATGGCACCCCACTCCAGTACTCTTGCCTGGAAAATCCCACGAATGGAGGAACCTGGTAGGCTGCGGTCCATGGGGTCGGACTCAGCTGAGCGACTTCACTTTCCCTTTTCACTTTCACCCATTGGAGAAGGAAATGGCAACCCACTCCAGTGTTCTTGCCTGGAGAATCCCAGGGATGGGGGACCTGGTGGGCTGCCGTCTATGGGGTCGCAGAGAGTCGGACACGACTGAAGCGACTTAGCAGCAGCCGCAGCAGGAGCCAAGGTGTCTCTACCACAGATAACTAATCCCTTGAACAGATCCCTTTCCAAAACGGCAGTATTTGGAAAGATTTTCCCATTTGTCAGCCCTACTCATGCCTCTCTCCCCAACCCCTACCCAAACTCACACACGAAGATGACCTTCAGGTATAAAGCTAAGCTAAGAAGAAATCCATGGCCTGCTCTATTTTAGAATAGAACAGACCATCAATGCTCTCACCACTGTTTTCACATTTTCTAGTGTAATACCTATCATAAAAGAGGCATCCAGAGAAAAACCATTCTTGAATAAATTATGGCAAACTCATAAATATAGTCTAAATACAGAGAGTCTAAATATCGGCTTTCTTCAGTGTCACATTTCCATGGAACAGCTTCAGTTTCCTGGGTAGTTTCACAACAAAATTAATTGCCTTTTTCAAGTTTTATCATTTTTACAACAGACGTTTATTCATTGACAAGTGCTAGTAGGGATAAGTAGTGAGCAGAGAGTCAGATTCATTCATTTTCTTTTCAGCAAGCATTTATCATGTCAAACACTGTGTGCCAGATACAACTGTAACCAAGATAGAATCTGTTGGTGCCCTGGAAGAGCTTACCTTCTATTGGATTACTTAAGCGGCTCAGATTGGGAATGGGCCAGACTCTCCAGAGCTAAATGAGTCTCTCCAATTTATTATTCAAAATTTTCATTACTACACATTGTGGACAGCCACTGACTCTAGCTGAAAACTGCAGAAGTGAAAGTCATGAACACTAAACTTAGACTGCAAGTACATCGAAGCAACTAGCTCCTCTAAAGCTGCTAGGAAGGTGGTTTTACTTTTCAGAATCCGTGTCACTTCCTTATATTGAGGAAGTGATATTGCTTTAATGTGCATCTTTTTAGCCCCTAAAAAAATAATTTGGAGCTTAAAATTTACTCCTCCCCCCCCCCAATAGCAATAATTAAAGAAAACCGTAAAGCTTGGACAACTGACACATAGTCAGTAGTATGCATGTTATGACTTATTTTTCCCAGGAGTGAGCATAAATTTGAACAGTTTTTACCACATTCATAGGTCCAGTTTTCTCTGTTAAACAATGGCTAACGTGTGAAAGTCAGTTCATGGGTGTGGCTCATGGCCTGGAACATGGTCAAGGAGCTGCCCCCACGGAACTGGCAATTATTTGTGGTGAGTCTGGAATCACAGTGCAATCTATTCCTGGGCCCACACCAGGACAGGCCTTGCCCAAGGAATTTGTGTGTGCAACACACGGGAAGGAATTAAGACAGGCTGGGACCTGGGACCTGGAACCCTTTGTGTAAAGCTTGCACCTGGACATAAAAATAAAAAATAAAAAAAAAGAAAAGAAAAAAAACAGAAAAAAAAAAAAAAAAAGAAAAGAAAGAAAAAGCTTGCACCTGGACAAACATCTCCTCAAACTACAAAATACAAAGAAACTACAAGTGACTAAAAATACTTGTGTGCCTGTGCAGTTGGGGCAATTTCTGGACAAAAGATACAAAAAGACGAAAAACTCCAACTGCCAATTCTGAAGAACCAGTAGCATAAGCAGGGTACTGCACATGCCCTTTGCACTCAATACCACCCAGAAGTGAGTGAAGTGAAGTCGGTCAGCTGTGTCCCACTCTTTATGACCCCGTGGACTGTAGCCTACCAGGCTCCTCTGTCCACAGGATTTTCCAGGCAATAGTACTGGAGTGGATTGCCATTCCCTTCTCCAGGGGATCTTCCCGACCCAGGGATCAAACCCAGGTCTCCCATATTATAGACAGACACTTTACCGACTGAGACACCAGGGAAGTAACAAAAGACCTAAGCTACCCACCCCCACTCAACTCCTGAACACACCTCTACCCTCATCCTGTAAAGGAACCAGATTCCCCCTCCCTCAGGGAGTGAGCAAGGGAATCTGTTGTATTTTTTGCTCTCTGGGAGAGAGATTCCCTTGGTTCCTTTACAGGGTGAGGTAGGGGTGTGTCCAGCTGCAGGGGCCCCTAAGGCCTTGCCTGAGTTTCTTGTCTGGCTTCTAGTCAATTTCTATTGATTGTGGAAGGTCAAGAATCCTGGTTGGTATAAGAATGGCTTCAGATCGGACCAAAACAAACTAACTATTAAAAACCATTATGGCTAGAGTTTTTTATGAAATTACTGAGCCAAAATAGAACATTCAAGATCAAGAAGCTGGGACAGTTGAGGCCAAAATTTTTAAATAAATAAATAATAAGGGGATGCGGGTACAAGGGAAAGTCAGTAATCCAATATCAGAGTTAGGTACCAATCCTGCCAACCAAAAGTGGTCCAGGTGTACGGATGCACAGTTAGATGTGCAAAGGTCTAAGAATGGGTTTGTGAACATCGAGCATGTTATAAACTTCTTGTGCCCTGACACAAATGGTACATCATAGCCGTATGTAGAAATAATGGAACCAAAACAGTGTAGTGAGTTTGAAAGTATTATTTGACTTTTCTGGGGGAAAATTGGCACTCAGTATCCCAATCTTAATTGCTGAATTTCCAACTTCCTATCTTCTCCCCTTCCTAGAGTAAGTTATAACCACTGTAATCATGAAGAAGGCTCTTAATCCATTTTTGTCCCTCTTTTTTGAGCTCTGAATATCGTTTGAAATGGTGGTAAAAGGACAGAATAATCTAAATAATTGTGACTATCTGGAGGTCAACAGTGCTCTCAATCATTCAGTTGCGTACATAAATCTAGATTTTATTTTCCAGGCCAAGAACATATCAAGATGATTTAGTGTAATTTTCCTCTGTGTGTGTGGAATCATGTGTCTGTCAAATCAAATGTTGTTTGAGCACATTAATCAAATTCTTTTTAAAGAAATAGAAAATAATGTGTCCCTCTTCATCAAGATTCCCAAGATGTCTAACCCCTAGGAATAATTTTAAATTTAACTTTAATTTATAAGTTCCCAAGGAAAAATCTCCTCCAAATAAATTTGTTCAAAACATGTCTTCTGACATTCCATCCATTTAGAGAGGCTAATTGTGATGGTGTGATCACTCACCTAGAGCCAGACATCCTGGAATGTGAAGTCAAGTGGGCCTTAGAAAGCATCACTACGAACAAAGCTAGTGGAGGTGATGGAATTCCAGTCGAGTTATTTCAAATCCTAAGACATGATGCTGTGAAAGTGCTGCATTCAATATGCTAGCAAATTTGGAAAACTCAGCAGTGACCACAGGACTGGAAAAGTTCAGTCTTCATTCCAATCACAAAGAAAGGCAATGCCAAGGAATGTTCAAACTACTGCACAATTGCATTCATCTCACACACTAGCAAAGTAGTGCTCAAAATTCTCCAAGCCAGGCTTCAATAGTATATGAACCATGAACTTCCAGATGTTCAAGCTGGTTTTAGAAAAGGCAGAGGAGCCAGAGATCAAATTGCCAACATCTGTTGGATCATCAGAAAAACAAGAGAGTTCCAGAAAACATCTACTTCTGCTTTATTGACTATGCCAAAGCCTTTGACTGTGTGAATTACAACAAACTGTGGAAAATTCTTAAAGAGATGGGAATACCAGACCACCTGACCTGCATCCCAAGAAATCTGTATGCAGGTCAAGAAGAAACAGTTAGAACTGGACATGGAACAACAGACTGGCTCCAAATAGGAAAAGGAGTATGTCAAGGCTGTATATTGTCACCCTGCTTATTTAACTTCTATGCAGAGTACATGAGAAATGCTGGGCTGGAAGAAGCACAAGCTGGAATCAAGACTGCCGGGAGAAATATCAATAACCTCAGATATGCAGATGACACCACCCTCATGGTAGAAAGTGAAGAGGAACTAAAAGCCTCTTGATGAAAATGAAAGAGGAGAGTGAAAAAGTTGGCTTAAAGCTCAACATTCAGAAAACTAAGATCATGGCATCTGGCCCCATCACTTCATGGGAAATAGATGGGGAAACAGTGGAAACAGTGTCAGACTTTATTTTTCTGGGCTCCAAAATCACTGCAGATGGTGACTGCAGCTATGAAATTAAAAGACGCTTACTCCTTGGAAGGAAAGTTATGACCAATCTAGACAGCATATTAAAAAGGAGGGACATTACTTTGACAACAAAGAACCATCTAGTCAAGGCTATGGTTTTTCCAGTAGTCATGTATGGATGTGAGAGTTGGACTGTGAAGAAAGCTGAGCACCAAAAAATTGATGCTTTTGAACTGTGGTGTTGGAGAAGACTCTTGAGAGTCCCTTGGACTGCAAGAAGATCCAAGCAGTCCATCCTAAAGGAGATCAATCCTGGGTGTTCATTGGAAGGACTGATGCTGAAGCTGAAACTGCAGTACTTTGGCCACCTGATGCGAAGAGTTGACTCATTGGAAAAGACCCTGATGTTGGGAGGAATTGGGGGCCGGAGGAGAAGGGGATGACAGAGGATGAGATGGCTGGATGGCATCACCGACTCGATGGACATGAGTTTGAGTAAACTCCAGGAGCTGGTGATGGACAGGGAGGCCTGGCGTGCTGCGATTCATGGGGTCACAAAGAGTCGGACACGACTGAGCAACTGAACTGACTGCCTGACTGACGAGGAAGCTTGATTGAGCAAGCTTTAGCTAGATAAGGCATCTTCATTCTCTGATAAAGACCCAAATCAACAAACCACCAAATAAATAAAAAGGAAGATAAAGCTGTGTTAGATGAATCAGCAGCCCTTAGTCTTACTCTTGAATGTGCCTCTAGTCTTACACTTAAATATGCCTTAAGACTTAAGTTGAAAGCATCTTTATAAATGTTTCCTGGCTGCTTCAGTTACATTCCAATTATGTTTCTCCCATGACTTTGTTACAGCACACACCACTTTGTCGTATAACGATTTGCACATGTGGCAGAAATTTATTTCGAAGTACTCATAGCTGTATTCTTCACTTCCAACAGCTCGTCTCTTGCAAAGTCTGAGACTGGCCTGGCCCTTTCCTTGTTCAGGAAACCACTTGCGGGTCAACCAATGGTTGAGGGGAAGGTCTTAGGGAAAAACCACAAAAGAAGCATCCCTGGACTATGAATTTAAAAACTGATAGGATAGGCTAAAACTGAAAGATTTGCAAGATAGATGAATTGCTTTCTCCTTCCTCTATTATCTATCAGACCAAGAAAATACTCCGTGAACCTGGGAAAGAGAAGAAAGATATGTGAGGAAATGAGAATAAAGGAATAAACAGAGAAGAGTGAAGTCAGCATGAAGATATGATCCACCTTCATATGGGGAGAAATGACCCTAGCAGAGGGACTAGAAATCACGAGTAAAGTGGTGTTGTGTGAGTCAAGGAGTGGGAGGAAAAGGAGACTGTGATCAGAGAATGGTTCACTCATTTTTCTGCCGTAGAACATTCCCAATAGGTGTAAAGAGCAGGTATGGCCCCAGGTACATAGAGGAAAATGAAAACAAAGGCCACTGCATAGAGAATATCAAGGAATACTGACATGAGGGAACAACCTGGGTAATTGCACTACCGTCTTATTTACACAGCAAAAGGGTCCCCACCCTGCCTGTGAGTGGGATGCCAGCTACCCACTGATGGCACAGCAGGGCAGAAAGGACTTGCCTCATTGAAACAGACACTGTCCTCTGCATAAAACAATAAATGATTCACTGTAAGGAAAGTAGAGTGGGACGCGACAGCGAGTGAATCTTCTAGCCTCATGAGGAAAGTTAATGATGCAATCAGGGGTGGGGGTAGAGCAGCTGGGGGACAGCTGAGGGCAGAGAAGTGAGTCATGGTAACTCTTCATGAAAGGCCACCAGGCTCTCACCACCTGCCCTCAGCCAGGGCTGGCCGAGGTTCTAAAAATGTCCAAGAAGGCGACTCAGTTCCAAAGACCATATCACTTGTGGCAAACTGCAGCCTCCCTCCCTAAGTGTTTCTGGAAGTGTGGGAACAAACATTGTCTCTGGCCTCCGGAAGAACGTGCTAAGGCTGAATTGCTTTCAGTCTTGGAAGATGCTGGCGTCAGAGACTCTTATTTTCTGCAGTCATTAGAGCGTATTCAAATAAGGGCATGCCTTTTTGCTCAGCTTTTCCAGTTTCCTCAAACGTAGGCGATCAAACCTCTCCCACACATCTGTCTCCACTCAACTCTGCCAGGCAGCCTCACGAGGCGGATGCTGTCAGTTCCCGTTTGCTAGCATCAATACTCATCAGCAAAATTTCTTTTGTAGCACACTGTAATTTATTCACATGTCCCAGGGATTGGGACATGACATCTTGGGGTGGGGTAGACATTTTTTTGTCTAGCACATTCAGCTTCCTTTATCTGTAAAGTGAGAGCAATACTACTACCTACCTTGCAGAGTTAATACACACACATTGCTTTGGACAGTGTTTGGCCTTCTCTTAAAGTTATAGCTTTTTGTGGCAGAGTTGTACCCAGGTGAGATCCAGGAGGAGGGAGAGGATGGGGGGAAAGGACCGTGTTTTACAGCTCTGTGCAAAGAAAATGCCGTGAAGCTCAGAGCTAAGTCAATCTGAATTTGAATCCTTGCTTCACCACTGATAGCTTTATCACCTTAGAAAATGAACATTTTTTGAGACTCATTTTCTTCATCTGGAAAAAGGAGACAGTAAAATTCACCTTACAGAGTTTATAACTTCCCTGGTAGCTCAGATGGTAAAGAATTTGCCTGTAATACAGGAGACCCATGTTCGATCCCTGGGTCAGGAAGATACCCTGGAGAAGGGAATGGCTACCCAGTCCAGTATTCTTGCCTGGAGAATTTCATGCACACAGGAGTCTAGAGAGCTATAGTCCACGGGGTTGCAAAGAGTCGGACACGACTGAGAGACTAACACTTGGCACAGTCTATGGCAAGATTAATCATGACAACATGTGTAAAGTGCCTGGTAAATAAGAGTACACGATCAGGTAATAAGTCCACTTGTCCCCACCTTATCATTTTTTTTTCCTATATAAGTGCCATATCCTGGGGTCTGTGACAGTGCAGAACACAATGTGTCATCTTACATTCTACTATGAAATATTAAGATTACAATAGACTCATGATTTTTTTCCTGCACGTTGACTTTTATTGTTTCAGTGTTACTTTTTCCCAATGAGTTCTACTTCCTTGCATTATTTTGGTTTCCGTTTCCATTCATTAGATAATATTTATCATGGAAAGAGAAATTCTTGGGAATACTAGATTATGGAACCCCTCATAAGAATGCTAGATATTAGCAAGGTCAAACTCATACACTGTACACCCAAGTGTTTTTGAGTCATTCACTGTTTTGAAATTACCCTTCACATGTATAAATTAACTCAATACAAATACAGATAGTATTTGTATTGAGTTTTTGTATTGTACAGATATATACAGATAGTATTGTATATAAGGCTGGTTCCTGGAAAGATCATGTAATCTTGTTTCTTTAGAAATCCAAGCATGATATACCCAAAGATATTTACTTATTATGATTGGTTATCTTCCGCATATTCCTCATGTATGTATTAAAAATCTAGTAAGACAGTAGTTTCAAATTTTGCTATCCATTGGAATCACTTGGGAGTCTTAAAAAAATACAGGTTTTTCTTTACCACTTTCAGAGAGTGCAACTTAATTGATACAGGATTTGGCCTGAGCATAGCGTTTTTCCCAGATGATTTTAATGTTCAGCAAAGTTTGGAAACTGCTGTCTGAAGCTAGTACCTACCCAGGAGTCATTACAAAAAAGACATATGTTTATGTTATTCAGCTTGAGTTTCACCAATTCATTCAATAAATATTTGTATACTGAGAGATACTGCATTGTTAAAATGTATTATTTTTAGTAGTACTAATTCATCAGACGTGACTGAAGTGACTTAGCATGCAATTCACCTGTATTTTTTTTTATAATTAAGAAGAGTGCCTCCACTCAAGGTGAGCATAGAATTTGTTAAATGAACATTTTTTTGGTAAAAGGTAAACATTACAAACTATATGACAGAATAGCTTGTATCTCTTTTGTTTTTCTCTCTTAGGACACTCTGCTTTTAGCCACATACCAAAGTACAAAAGCAAGCCAAGTGGAGGGCTATATGCACGTGTGTGTGTTTTCACACCTGTATATGTGTACATATTTCTGTCCAGGGACAGCCAGGCTTACTTGGGGCTTGTTAAAAACACAATGACACAATTCTGTGTCACATTCACCTCATCTGCTACTAACCTCAATCCTCTTTTACATTTCATTTCTCTCTCCTCATCCCTAGTCTTTGTGGAAATAGCAGAGCATCCATCACACAGTGGGTTATGGAATAGGTGCCCACATTTTTCAGATTTTTTTTTTCTTTCTTTTTTTTTCTTTTTTTTAATTTTTTTTTTCAGATTTATTTATTTGACTGGGCGTGGAGGCAGAATATGGTTGGAATACATTTAGTATGGAGCCAAAAGGACCCGCTAATATAAATATTTGCCTTTAGAATTAGCTGGCTACCTGGCTACTTAGGGGAATCATTGGAAGAACTCAAAAAAACAAAACACTAGTGCCAATGCCAGAGTCCCATTAAACAAATAGATTCTGTTCCCATTGTTTTGAGTGGAGTCCAAATCTAGGGCGTTCATATTTTGCTGTATTCTTCTTCTCCTTTCTTCCCTTCCTCCTCCTCCTCTCTCTCCTCTCCTCACTTCTTCCTCAAAGCTCCTTAGGTAACATTAATATAGAACTTGATATCAGAGCTGGAAGGAAAAAGTAATATATTTCTAGGCGATGATGGTCAAGGAAGGAAACATTACCACCTATATATGAATGCAATAACCTGTACAGATACAGCATAAAACTAATGGAAGTGCATTCATTAGATTAAATCATATGAGGTCATTGCTTCTGTGTGATGTTTAAATTAAGTGTTATTGGGTCAGCATCTACTATGCACCTGGGTGATGCAACAAAGGTCTGTCTAGTCAAGGCTATGGTTTTTCCAGTAGTCATGTATCGATGTGAAAGTTGGACTAGAAAGAGGGCTGAGCACAGAAGAATTGATGCTTTTGAACTGTGGTGTTGGAGAAGACTCTTGAGAGTCCTTTGGACTGCAAGAAGAACCAACCAGTCCATCCTAAGGGAAATCGGTCCTGGGTGTTCATTGGAAGGACTGATGTTAAAGCCAAAACCCCAATATTTTGGCTACCTGATGCGAAGAACTGACTCATTTGAAAAGACCCTAATGTTGGGAAAGATTGAAGGCAGGAGGAGAAGGGGACGACAGAGGATGAGATGGTTAGATGGCATCACTGACTCAATGGACATGAGTTTGGGTAAACTCCGGGAGTTGGTGATGGACAGGGAGGCCTGGCATGCTGCAGATGGGTTCGCAAAGAGTCGGACACACCTGAGCGACTGAACTGAACTGAACTGATGCTACGTGGGTCTTTGCTAATGTCTCCAATCTGGCAGCCCACTCAGTCAATTGTAACTCTTTTCCAACACGTCTGCTATTCCCATGATGGGGAATTTTTGATCCAGACAACCCCAGCTCTTTTTGTGTGCTCTCAGGGATTGACCAATAGTGTCTCACACATAGTTGGTGCTCATTGACTCTTTATGGGTTGACTGTAGATGTGAGCAATTAAATTAAATGCTGAGGGTCATGAAATATGCAGGAAAAGACACAGTCTAACTCCCACATTCATGGAATTTATAATCTCATGTGAGAGTCACATGAAAAATATATCCACGGCTTCCCAGGTGATCTCCAATGCGGGAGACTTAAGAATCATGGGTCCAATCCCTGGACTGGGAAAATTCCCTGGAGAAGAGCTTGGAAACTCACTCCAGTACTCTTGCCTGGAGAATCCCATGGACAGAGGAGCCTGGCAGGTTACAGCCAATAGGGTCGCAAAGAGTCAGACAGAATTGAAGCGATTTTGTTGTTCTTGTTCAGTCACTCAGTCATGTCCGACTCTTTGTGACCCCATGGTCTGTGGCATGCCAGACATCCTTGTCCTTCACCAGAGTTTGCTCAAATGCATGTTCATTGAGTCGGTGATACCACCCAACCATCCTGTCCTCTGTCATCCCCCTTTCCTCCTACTTTCAATCTTTCCCATCATCAGGGTCTTTTCAATGAGTCAGCTCTTCTCATCAGGTGGCAAAAGTATTGTAGCTTCAGCTTCAGCATCAGTCCTTCCAATGAATATTCACAGTTGGTCCCCTTAGGATGGACTGGTTTGATCTCCTTTCTTTCCAAGGGACTTGCAAGATTCTTTTCCAAGACCCTGAGCCAGAGAACACTCAGAAGGTGCAAACAAAACTCTGTGTGCTCCAAGAACCAGGAAAACGAGCAATGATCTCCGCAAGAGATTGAAGCAGACCTGCCTTTGAGTGTTTGAGCATCTTCTGGGGACAGACAGGTCAGCAGTGGCCTGCCACAGGCACTGGGGCTCTGGCAGCAGCAATCCTGGGAGGCTCAACATGTGGCAGAAGTCCTCTTGGAGGAGGTCACCATTAACCCCACCTTAGAGCCATCAAGCAGGTGACCCACAAACTGGATAATAAACCAAAGAAGTTCTCGCACTGTTGTGAAAGTTCTGGTGCCCACAACAGATTTCCCAACCTGGGGATCCAACAAAAGGACTGAGAACCCACAGGGAATTTGACTTTGAAGGTCAACAGGATTTGATTACAGAACTTACACAGGACTGAGGAAACAGAGATGGTTTGAGGGTATAAACAAAATCTTTTTGCACCAGGGCCCAGGAGAAAGGAGCAGTGACCCCACAAGAGACCGAGCCAGACTTACCTGTGAGTGTTCGGGAGTCTCCAATAGAGGTGTGGGTCAACAGCAGCCTGCCACAGGGTCAGGGACACTGACTGCAGCAGTCCTGGGAGGCGTGCATGCTGGCATAAGTCCTTTTGCAGGTCGCCATTACCACCATTACCCCTATCATAGTTTGGCCTCAGGTCAAACTACAGGGAGGGAACACAGCCCCACTCATCAGCAGAAAATTAGCTCAAAGATTTACTAAGCATGACCTTGCCCACCAGGGCAAGTTCCAGGTTCCCCCACAGCCATCCCTCCCATTAGGAAGCTTCCACAAGCCTCTTATCCTCATCCATCAGAGGGCAGACAGAATGAAAACCACAATCACGAAAACTAACCAAACTGACTACATGGATCACAGCCTTGTCTAACTCAATGAAAATATGAGCCAAGCCATGTAGGCCCACCCAAGATGGAAGGGGGTCTTGGTGGAGAGTTATGACAAAATGTGGTCCACTGGAGAAAGGAATGACAAACCACTTCCTCATTCTTGCCTTGAGAACCCTGTGAATAGTATGAAGTGATTTAGCATGCAAAATTAGAAAGTAACATGGGACATCCTCCCCCCAAAAAATTTGTTAGAGCAATTGAGGGCAAGATCTCTGGTCAAGAAGGGGAAAAATAATATGTATTATCATAGCTGATTTGCATTGTTGTACAGCAGAAAACATCACAACATTGTAAAGCAATTTTCCTCCAATTAAAAAATAAATTTAAAAAAAAAAGAAGGGGAAAAATAATCATGGGACTAAGGAGTTATGGAGGAAGGCTTTGAGAAGGAAATGAAACTTAAACTCAGTATGGAAGTTGCGGCAGAATTTGAAGGATTAGAATAGTGGCAGGCATTGTGTAAAGTGAGAATTACAATGTGGAAATGATAGCAATGGATGCCCCGTGTAACATGTGAGTAAGGATCTTGTTGTCTATACAGTTGACAAGAGCAACGTATATTTTAAAAAAAAAAATGTGACAATAAACTCTCAATGAGTGGGATTTGTTCACAAGTGCATTCTTAGTTCCTAGAAATGTGTGGTGTATAGTAGGCTCCTAATAAATATTTGTTGAATAAATGACCAACTGTATAAACAACTAAATGAAAAATGAAGGAAGGCATGAAGAATCAGTATTAATCAGGTATTTATTTATTGTTCAACATTTATTAAGTACCTACTGCTTACCTGATTATATGCTAGAAATTAGAGATACAATGATGAATATAATTGTAGTCTCTATTGTCACATACAGTGGTTCTCAAATTTTCATTGGCCTAAGAATCACCTAAGGAGTTTAGTAAAAATAAGGATTCTTGGGATTTACTCCCTAGGTATCTCAGAGAGTCTGACTGAAAATGCTGGGGGTGGGGCTTAGGAATAAACATTTTCATAATTTTTCTTCCCCTGGATACCGAGTACTCTGAGGATTATACTTGGAGAAATTCTTGCCTAGGAGAAAAGATCTAACATGCACCTCACCAAAGAAATTTCCCAATAACTGTGAATATCAGGTAAAAGGTGCTATAATAGAGACTCTCTCAGCGAATGACAGTGGTAATATTACTGAACTGAGTCCTGAATATTGAGTCAGCTTCTAGAGAGTCAGCATGAAAAGAAAGAAGGAACAGCAGGGAGGTGTGAAAAAAACAGAACATTCAGGAAATGGCAGTTGGCTTGGTACAAAGATCTGACGTATCTTGGGATGCACCAATTTCTGTCAATAATCTTAATAGATAGTATTTTGGCTGCTTGACCTAGCATTGTTGGGAAAGAAAGGACAAGCAATGCTTAAATCAGAAGAACCAGTTAAAAACCTGGGAACATTATAAAAGAGAGACCACGACCATGTGACTGTGATCATGCTTCTGCAAGTCTAGCTGTAGCCCACTGCTTGATGCTAAGTTCACAGATTAGTACAATTAGTCGGATGCTTACTTCTCTAATTATAGGACCTTTGGCTCTCCAGTGTTGGAAAAATTGAGCTTGAAAAAGCAGAACGAAACATTTTCTTGGTACTGACTTCCGCTGTACCAAGAATGTTCTTTTGTTTAACCAAGAAAATGTGACCTTTCACTTTAATTGTCAAGAAAGGAACACATTTCCAACTAAGTACAGATCATTCGGATATACTTCTTAAAAGAGGAATTTGGGCTGTTTATAAAAGACAGTTGAACACATCCTTTGGTCCATTCATGTAAATCTGTAGGCTAATCTATAATTTTACTGTCTGAAAAGAATACAGAATATGATTCCAACATCTAGTTGTTTTTTCTCATATTGATGCTCCTGATTCTCCTTTTGACATCAAACCTGTGGGAAGAGAATTTTGTGAGTTATCCAAGAAGAGAGAAGCAAGTTGACAGAAAACTACAATTCAGCTTAAGTCTATTGAGTATTATGTAATACAAGACTCATTCTCCTGCATAATTTAGATGCTTCAGCTCAGACAGGCTTGGTCATCCCTCAAATATGAGACATGCTTAAGAAAAAGACTGTCAATCATAAATTGGGGAGATTCTAGGGACAAAGCTCCAAGGCTACCCATCTCTGAAAATAATTATTAATTTAAAACACAGTCATCATCTTCTGGGACTTCTACAAGTGCAGAACGTTTGGAGGGGCTGTTTTCTTAGGCCTGTGGCTTGGATGTGAGGACACTATCTCTTGGGTTTCCTGTAGTGGATCATCACCTTTCTAACCTAGCCACGCACAGGCTGACATCACCAGTACATGGTAGTGAGGGCCTTCAGAGGCTGGGGAATGGGAAGTTGTTATTTCATCAATCACAGTAGAAGAGGTTCCCAAGTGATCAAAAGATAGGTTTTTTTCTTTTTTCAGGTTGAATTTCCTCTGCCACATTTAGTCAAGGCTACACCCCAGGTCACTGACCTCCTATCTGAAAGAAGCATCATTTAGGGGTTGCCCTCCCTACCTCAGCTGCTCCCTCCAAACTTTCTCTTTCATGTGGGTGCTTCAGTCCCCTGCAGCATTTCATGGCTATTTTTTGTGGGACAAAATGGTTTCTTTCACATAGACAACCTGCCACAAGATGCTATTCCTTTTAACAATCAGAATAGTTGAGTGTTTCTGCCTCATTGAATGCTCTTTTTTTTCTCTTGAACTGTCTTCTGTTTCCACACCGAACATACAGGTTTCATTGTGCTAGACAGTGGAAGTGAAAAGTGTTAGTCACTCAGTCATGTCCGATACTTTGTGAACCCATGGACTGGACTCAAGCCCGCCAGGCTCCTCTGTCCATGGGATACTCCAGGCAAGAATACTGGAGTGGGTTGCCACATCCTTCTTCACGGGGTTTTCCCAAGCCAGGGATTGAACCTGGGTCTCCCTCATTGCAGGAAGATTCTTTACCATCTGAGCCACCAGTGCACTGTTCCTTATCCTTTTGAATTTAGAAGCAAATTCAAAAGCTTAAGTTCTGATTATTTTGGTGCCTGTGACCAAAAGTCGGAGCTTCATCTCCCATCACTAGGACCCTATTTATGGATGCTCTAACTTGAAGAGCTGAGTCACACTTAAGGAGCTTCATTTCATTGGATTGATATAGGCATCTCTGAACCTGACTTCTTTCTTGGGTCTTGTTCTCTATCATTGCTTCATTTACCCTCTTCTCTTCCTCTTAAAGTATTTTTATGTATAATCAAATCAATGGGAACTTAAAGGGAGAAGAAGACATATGATCCTTTCAACGCCAGTTGGGTCTGATTTCCCAAACTGCACCTCAAAACACTTTGTGGTATGTTTCTTGGCGAAAGTCTAAACAATTATATAAGGCTTTCCTCTTCCTGTATGTGTGTGGTCACCATACAAATCCAGCAACTATATATATCACCAGTCACCAACAACCTTTGCAGTACTACCAGGGTTTGACCCAAAATGGCAATTATTTAAACTTTCATGATGACATAAATCTTAAGGCTGGCCCTGAAAAGTCATGGAGTAATTGACAGTCTTTATTTCTTGTTCTCCAAGGCCAGGTACCCTATGGCAGATGCTATTTGTACATTGATCCCCATGAAGGATCCCTGCAGATATTTTCCATTCAGGGCAATGGCTTCCTGCAGCTTTTTACCTAAGAGCATCTGTTCACCTTATATTTAGCCTATGCATAGAACAGCAAGAAAAGTCAAATAGTAAGGTGCCTTGCCTGTTGAGGAAAAAAAGATTTCTTGTCCCTCTTGGGACAATTCTGAAGTGTGTTCTGCACAGTTTTTCAGAGAGTGCCCAGTGGGATTGAATCCCAGTGAAGCTCAGCCATCATCTGATGATGAACTTAGCCTTCACTGGTTCTGCCCTGTCTCCCTTCCTCCTGCTGTTGGCATGCTTTGCGGGATTACCTTCAAAATAAATTTACAGTGAAAACCTTATCTCTGGGTTTTTTCTAAGCAGTACCCAAATGAATACAGATCCCAAGCAAGTATGGAACCTGTCTTAACCACCACCCAAATCATTCTCCCTAGAATCAGGAACTATAATACACAACGATTTATGGTTTCTTGCAGCATATTGCCTTGACTGAACAATGAACAATTGATAGCACTCCCCATACTAATGTTTCACGCTTTCACCAGGGATTCCTATGTTGGCAGGCAAAACAAAAAGACCATGAACCAAATGAGTGTACCTGCCTTCCCCCAAGAAAGTCTCCAGATCTTTAATAAAAGGTTTGTACAAAAAGGCTGGGATGAATGCCAGTTTCTGGCCTTTTCTTGCAAGTTTCTTAGACATTTTTATTACACCCATACAAGGTTATTTATTCCTTCTTCATCAGGAGCATCAGCTCTTGAATGATCTTTCTCCCAGGGTTGTACTGCCTAGTGCAGAATATTTTCCACAACTTCTGCCCAACACTAATGAAGTGTTTGGGGAATCCAGCCAGAGAAGAAAATCCCACGTGTGGTCCTTCAGGTCCTAAATCTCAGATGATTATGAGCCTTGGATAGCAGGCCTCCTGGAGGTAGTTGCCCTACCCACCCCACATGAGGTGCTCAGCCAACGCACTGCAGTTTTCTGAAGAGAGCTGCAGTCAAAGCTCAGGCCTCACCCCTCAATACCAAGCCAACCATGCTTATACTCACACCTGCATCCCTAACCCAGACACCTTCCTCTGGTGTTTCAGCCGAGGCACTTCCTAGCTGTCTTCCTTATCCAAAATCTTGGCTAAGTCACTTTTCTCCACTCTGATTCAGTACTTTCTCTACTCCTAGCCCGTTCTCCTTTTCCTACCCCCAGACTACTAGATTCATAACGAGAAGGACCCCTTATTTATTTATGGGGTCTCCTTCTACAGTGAGACCACTCTTCCCATCTGTACTGCATGTCATGTCTGATCCTAGCTGGGTGCTGTTCCATGGGAAAAGTTGGAACACTGGGAAGCCAGTGCTTTTCCTTTGGGTCTCTTACTTGTGCAGTCACAGTAAGTGATTAAAGGCTTGATTGTCACTTTCAGTTTGGCTCATCGCCCTAAGTGGCCACTTTGACAGCTAGAAGCTCAACAACAATCTGCTGACCATCACGGCCCATGTTGGACACTTGGTTCACAGTGACACGAGTTGGACACTTCGCTGTCACAGTAAAGGCATATACTTGATTGGATTCTGGGGGAGGAAATATCACCACAGACATGGCAAGGAAAGGCTCCTGCATGTAAGTATCAGAGTCATGATTCCAAAAGATAACCCCTAGATCTCCCGAGATCGCCTTAGCCTTTGGTGTTTTTTTTTTTTTAAACTTGACTCCAATCCCCAGTGTCTTAGTCTGGGTTTTTCCAGCACCCTCCTAATGATGTCTATAAATTCTTGATCTTACTTCCTCATGGCCCTTTTTCTCCTATGCTGACATGGGGCAAACGCACTTTTGATCTAGATGCAAATTTCTTTTTGCCAAAATCTGCCAGAAATGCTGTCTCACCAAGCATACTGTGATTTTTGGCTTCACTAATATTTTGCAGGGTCACATTTCTCTAGGGTAAAAATTCCACTATGCACAACCCAGGGCTTCCCTGGTAGCTCAGCTGGTAATGAATCCATCTGTAATGCAGGAGACCCCAGTTCCATTCCTGGGTCAGGAAGATCCCCTGGAGAAGGGGCAGGCTAAGCACTCCAGTATTCTTGCATTTCCCTGATGGTTCAGATGGTAAAGAATCCACCTGCAACAATCCCTGGGTTCAATCCCTGGGTTGGGAAGATCCCCTGGAGGAGGACATGGCAACCCACTCTAGTATTCTTGCCTGGAGAATCCCCATGGACAGAGGAGCCCAGTGTGCTATAGTCCATTGGGTTGCAAAGAGTCAGGCATGACTGAATGACTAGGCACACGCACAATCCTGGGATATTTTCCAGCTGCTCACTCCAGGGAGTTCTCTCCTGGAAGTAGCCATGACTGGGCAACATGTAGTTTCCAGCTCTCCTAAGAATTCTGTGAGGGTAAAAATGACTTTTTTCAAATGCCATGAGAGTGATTCTCACTTCCTTCCACATCCAGTTTCCCCTCATACCACAGATTCTTCCATTTCTCTTCCTTTAAACTCCTTGAACTATTGCTCCCATATCAGAGTCAGCATGAACTCCCTCTCCACATTTCCCAGATCTTACAGAAAGGAACTAAAGAAGCAAACACTGAAGTGGGTTAGTTTGACGAGGCTATGGCAAAATCTTGGAACACTTGCAAGTGAAGGATCTGTGCCCTCGTACAACTATAAATGTTGTAAATGAGTCCACACTCCTTATCTATAAAGTAAGTATAAAGTAGGCATGGTTTTCTCATTTTACAGACAAAAGCATGGGTTTAGTGAGAGGTGATGCAAATTTCCCATTATCAAATACCTTGGAAGTTGTGGAGTTGAGATTTAAATTCCTGCTGTGGTCTTCACACCAATGCAACTATTTCAGTTAATCGATTTATTTGCTCATCATTTTGATGAAGAGTTGTATTGATGTCGAGATGAAAACAGGAGTTTAAATCTCAACTCCACAACTTCCAAGGGGTTTGATAATGGGAAATTTAAATCACCTCTACTTACTTTATAGTTCAGTTCAGTTGCTCAGTGGTGTCTGATTCTGTGACCCCATGGACTGCAGCACGCCAGGCTTCCCTGTCCATCACCAACTCCCCGAGTTTACCCAAACTCATGTCCATTGAGTTGGTGATACCATTCAGCCAACTCATCCTCTGTCATCCCCTTCTCCTCCTGCCTTCAATCTTTCCCAACATCAGGGTCTTTTCCAAGGAGTCAGTTCTTCACATCAGGTGGCCAAACTATTGGAGTTTCAGTTTCAATATCAGTCCTTCCAATGAATATTCAGGACTGATTTCCTTTAGGGTGGGCTGGTTGGATCTCCTTGCAGTCCAAGGGACTCTCAACAGTCTTCTCTAACACCACAGTTCAAAAGCATCAATTTTTCAGCACTCAGCTTTCTTTATAGTCCAATCATCACATTCATACATGACTACTGGAAAAACCATCTAGCTTTGACTAGATGGACCTTTGCTGGCAAAGTAGTGTCTCTGCTTTTTAATACACTGTCTAGGTTGGTCATAGCTTTTTTTCCAAGGAGTAAGCATCTTTTAATTTCATGGCTGCAGTCACCATTTGCAGTGATTTTGGAACCTAAGAAAATAAAGTCTCTTACTGTTTCCATTGTTTCCCCATTTTTTGCCATGAAGTGATGAGACTGGATGCCATGATCTTCGTTTTTGGAATGTTGAGTTTTAAGCCAACTTTTTCACTCTCCTCTTTGACTTTCATCAGGAGGCTCTTTAGTTCTTCTTTGCTTTCTGCCAGAAAGGTGGTGTTATCTGCATATCTGAGATTATTGATAGAACTGAAATTTACAGATAAGGCTAGTTAAATGTTCAGCATCTGTGCCTAGGACACAGTGAGCACTTTATTGTATCTATCCTTATCCCTGGAAAAATGTTAAATTTTTAGCTGGAAATGCTTATTTCATGTTCCTGGCTCACAGTCATATTGTCCATAAGAAACATTTCCTTGAAGACTCCTAATAGATCAAGTGAACCCATCCTGCTTTTCTGCTCAACTGGGTGGAACACAAAATTACATGCATCTCCTTCTTTTACACCTGAAAATGTTTATGAAGAGAGAGTCCATTGTGGAGTGTGAGCAGATAGTTGAAGATGAAGTTTGCATTGATTTTAAAACCTCTATGCCTGCAGGTGATTGATTTTTTTTATTTAGCTCTTTTTGTTTGTGTGAGCTGTTTTTATTTGTTTGTTCTTTTCTTTTAAGGTTTCAGGATGCTCTGGCTTGTTTTAGTTAATTACAGATATTTAGAGTTATTTACTTGAAAAGTCATAACTTTTCAGCATCAAATTTCCTTGAATTTCACTTTTATTCCAACTTAAAGATTAAAAAACAAGAAATCACAAGAGACCAGGTTCCCTTCTTCTCAAAAGAAATACAAAAGAAACTTAAAAACACATGTTGATAGCTCTCGTAAAAATAAAGTATGCAAAATCATACATCAGGCATTTCACATTCAGTCCCCACTTTAGATAAAATACTTATAAAGAAAAAAAAAAATACTTGTAAAGAGGCATAAATGTACTATGTACAAAGAATTGATTATAATATGCATATTTTGTTATGGGAAATTTCAAATATTAACGTGGACAGAATAGGATAATGAATCCCCCATACCTCAGCTATTATCAACTAATGGCCAATCTTAATTTCTCTCTAGTCCCACCTGTTTTATTGAACACTTTTTAAAATGTGGCTTTGTGAAAGAACCAAAGCAGATTACAGTTTCAACAGAGAGTAAATGAAATAGTTCCTGGCTTCTTATTTGGTACTGAGGTTGAAGGCAATTCATTGCCACTGAATCATAAGGCAAATGGTCCTCTTGAGTGGGGTCTCATTTTTTATAGCTAGTTTCCACAATCTGGGGCTTCCCTTATGGCTGGCTCAGCTGGTAAGGAATACTCCTGCAATGCGGGAGACCTGGGTTCGATCTCCGGGTTGGGAAGATCCCCTAGAGAAGGGAAAGGCTACCCACTCCAGTATTCTGGCCTGGATAATTCCATGGATTATACAGTCCATGGAGTCACAGAGTCAGACACGACTGAGAGACTCTCACACTTCCACATTCTGAGCAAAATGAAGGGGAAATTAAAACTGCAAATGACTCTTGCTATAGTTTTCAATTCATTTGATCAGAACTTTAATTTTCTTCCTACCTTGACTAAATCATTTCCTCAATGCACTTCTCTAGGTTGCATTTGTTGACTTAATTAAAAAGAGGATTTCAGGAGTAGTGACGTGATCACTGAGAAAAAACAGGCCTAGTGAATTTAACAATTGCAGGACATCCTGAAATTTTCATAAAACATCATATTAATATATGTCTTCAAAAATATTACATGAATGGCAATACCATGACAAGATAGAGAAACAAATGGAATATAGCTTATACACTGATGTGGTATAAAATATATCATTATTTAGAAATTTTTCTCCACTATAACAGTGGAGACATGAATATAGAATTTGCAGCCTCAGACATGAATATAGAATTTGCCAATTTATCTCTTAAAACTACTCAATGTTTGTAGTCCTGGAAACTAAACAATGTTAGACTAAGAGTAATGAATATAGGTTAAGAAAGGAGAACTGGCCAGAAGAACTCAGGCAGTGAAAGTCAAGATTGAAACATGGAAATAAAAATATCATTACAGAGCAAAGCAAGACTTGAAATTCCAGACAGATTTTCAACTAGAGTCTAAGCTGAGTAAATCTAAAGATTTTCTCAATTTATGCTATGAAAATAACTGCACCCAAAGATGTTCTACCTTTTCATCAAAGCATTATCAATTCATTGTTAACTCACCATTTGGAAAATATTGCATAAAGCCTCTTAGGCATGTTATTTTAAATATAGGAAAGGTACATTCCTTTTCTGTGCAAAGTGTGAATTCCCATACTGGAATGAATTAGTAATCAAGATCATTAAAATATTAAAAAAATAAGAGACATGCCTCAGGAATTATGCATGCCAACTTCCTTGGCAGCTAGCCTGGGTGTAACTCATAGTCACTTTCATAGGCCCTGGAACAACTAACCTGATCTTTTGTTTTGATGACATCTTCTTATGTGGAATATCCTTCTGTTCTCCAAAGAGAACTCTTACTTCCCAGAGTTTTCATCTCTTCCTTCTCCCATTATCAGGACACTGGATTCTGTTATCTTTGCCTGATGTCCTTTCTCTGATTACAATACATAAACAGAGGGAGCAACTGGGTACTGGCTGATGAGAAAGCTCTCAGACCCCTTCTCTGAGCAGCCTTCATCTCTCACATACCAATACCTCAAATGGTGCCACTGGAATCACTTCTGAGAGTTAACTGTCACCTGTCTTCACCTGACCTCACAGGGTCAACTCAAGAAGTCTTACTTATTCCACTCCAATGCAATGGGGAATTCAGAAAGAGTGAGATTGACTTGAGGATAGGAACCAGTTCTCATCCATTTCCATATACTCAGTATGTGCCACCATGTGATAGGTGCTCAGTAAAAGGGCAGTGAAATGAAAATAAACAAAATAAAATATTTGATGAGGAAATGCTAAAATAAGGGAGGAAAGGTCTAGAAAGTGAAGACCAGAAACCCACCATCTTTACCTCTTTGCTACAGATGGTCCTTGAAGTTCAAACTCACATGTCAGGTGCCACCAACTGCTTTCTGGTAACATGTTTCTAAGAGCAAACTGCTCTGCTTCCTGGGTACCAGTCTTCCAACCTCTCTAGTCTAGATGTCCCTGATAACTGAGATTTCTCTCCAGGAACCTGGACCTGCAAATAATTGCATAAGCAGAAAGTACTTTCTACCTGTCCGAGGAGTGAGAAGAAAATGGATCAGTCTACAGGGCATTGGAAAGGGAGAAGGACAGGAATTAGAAGCATGAAAGGCAGAACTACTGCATTCCTCTCTGAGGAAAACTTTGTGGAAAGTAAGCAGAAATGGATAGTTTTAAGGAAAACAATTTTGAGATCTCTGCTTGTTTCCACTGACTTTAAAACTCAAAAAATCAGAATAAACCTCCATATGCACTTTAGATTCAGCAATTTATTAGCATTTTGCCATGTTTCCTTTTTTTTTCTCTCTCCCTCTTATCCTCATTCAAATGGAATCCCATAGCAAAGTGACCTTGATCCCAAAGTTTCACAGAACTTGGTGAGAGAGCACTTTTAATTCATAATTGCATACATCCATTTTTCCCCCAAGTCATACTCATGTTTCCAGAGTGAGTCCAGTCCTGACTCTATACAGTGGATGGAATCTAAAGCCCTATCCTTTTTTAGGCCATGAATAGCCCAGACTCATGATTATTTTATGGCTATTTTTAATGACAATTGGAGAATATAAATAAGAAGGAAGAGGTGAGGGAATTCTCTGGTGGTCCAGTGGTAAAGAATCCACCTGTCAATGCAGGGGACAGGGTTCAATCTCTGGTGCAGGAATATTCCACATGCCGTGTAGCAATTCAGCCCATGCACCACAGCTAGAGAGCCCACTCTCTAGAGCCGGGGCTCCACAACAAGTGAAGCCATCACAATGAGAAACCTGTGCACTGCAACTAGAGAGTAACTCCCACTTGCTGCAACTAGAAGAAGCCTGTGTGCTGCATTAAAAACCCAGTGTGTCCAAAAATAAAGAAAGAAAAAGAGGGAAGATGTGAGGGGTGGAAAGCCAACACCTGTTGCCCCACATGCACCTGGATTTGTAGAAAGAAGGATGTTTTTCCACATCCTCTTATGATCTTAAACTCAGAGAAGACACCAAGGACCAGCTAATATAAAAGGGTACACAGAACTAAAAGCTGTGGACTTACCAAGTGTTCTTCCCTACTGTGGAAGTTACCATTTGTCAGATTTTTTCCTCTGCTTAGAAATATGGAACAATCATGTAGAATCATTTAGGTCAACCAGCGATCTTACAGATACAGGAAGTAAGGTCCAGAGAGGGGAAGTGACTTGCTAATGTTGGTGTGGCTTGTAAATATCAGAGTCAGTACTTGGACAAGTGGTTTCCTGGGCTCAGTTTGGCGTCCTTTCTTCCATACCACTCCTTCTTTTCATAAAACTTCCCTGGAAGTTTAATTTGATGTTCTGTCAAGTAAGGTGCCTAAAACAACTTACCAAATTCACAGTTCATGAGTCAGCAATTACATGAGCGGGAGAAAAATAAAGCAGAGGGAGAAATCTAATGACAAGTATTTTGGATAAATGACTCAAAGGCGTGAGGACACAATGCAGTTTATAAATTAATTTAAAATTTCTCCTTTGTTGAGGTCCTTTAATGGACCGGAACCTGGTGGTACGGAGTCGACGATAAGAAAGTGAAAGAGAGAAAGAGGCTGATATCCCTTGGTTTACGCAGAGGACCAATAAAGCCCTTGACACAGGACTTGCATCGCTCACAAAGGCACCAGGCGCCCTCTCGAGGGGGTCTTAGAAGCCCGGGCAGAAAAGTGAGCACGACGGGTCTCCATGCTCCAGAGAGTCAGCCAGAAAAAGAGAGAGAGAGAGAGAGAGAGAGAGAGAGAGAGAGACAAAAAAGACCCGGGGACCTAAGCTCTGATGGAACAAAGGTGCTTTAATGATTTTCCTATGAGTATATATAGGCTGTGGTACAAGAAACTTCTTTCGGGAATGATAGAGATCAGAAAACCAAACGTACAGCAACCGTTACCAAGGGAACAAGGGGTAATGTTAGTCACAAGGTCAGGAGACATTCCGTATCTCAAGAAAGGGGAACAAGACTAAGCAGTTTTGTCCTAAGGAGAATGTTTACTAAAGGAGACCCAAGCCTGCCTCACACAATGACCTCAGTCCCTGGGAGCAGCGTGCTGTTCCGCTTGAAGAGGGACAAAGGACTCATGAGAGACAGCACATAGGAATCCTCCGTCAAACATTCCCTGACATCCTTAAATAAGTCCGACACAACTGAGCACACACATCATCATTATCATCTCCTTAAACCAACACTTTGATTGAAATATATTGAGATGCTGTCCTCATGCTCCAGGCTGTGACTCAAGGCCACTTTCATTTGGGGAGGATCTAGCAAATGTGGTCCAAGAATTCTGTACCATCCAAACTGTTGTACCCAAGTGAACAGAAATGAGAAACATTGTCAAAGACTGAGTTTATCCTCACTCACCCTTGCTAAAAAGGTGATGAACATTGTAAATCAACTGTATTTCCAATTAAAACAAAGAAAAAAAGGAATATAAGCAACAAGGTCCTATTGTATAGCACAGAGAACTATATTCAATATCTTATGATAAGCCATAATGGAAAAGAATATATATATTTTTTAATTTATATACATACCCTGATGCTAAGAAAGATTGAGGACAGGAGGAGAAAGAGTTTACAGAGGATGAGATGATTGGATGGCATCACCAACTCAATGGACGTGAGTTTGACCAAAGTCAAGGAGATAGTGAAGGGCAAGGAAGCCTGGTGTGCTGCATTCCATGGGGTTGCAAAGGGTCAGACATGACTTAGGGACTAAACAATAATACATACATATAAATGAATCACTTTTCTGTACAGCAGTAATTAACACAACATTGTAAATCAACTACTTCAATTTAAAAATTAAAATTAAAAAAGCAATGAATGAATATAGTTCGGGAAGAAGGATTTGAATTCAGAAAGATGATATATTTTATATTTTCTGTTTATAGTCAAATATTTCAAAGTTGAAAATAAGAAAATAAAAAATCAAGCCGTAATGAAACTTAAAACAAAGTTAAACTAAAGATGATCAAAAGGTACAATTTTCTAGTTATAAAGTAAATTAATCCTGGGACTATCACATACAGTATTGTGGTTATAATTAATAATACTGCATTGTATATTTGAAAGTTGCTAGGAGAGTACATCTGAAAAGTTCCCATCACTCAAAATATTTTGTAACTATGTGTGGTATTGGATGTTAAGAAGATTTATTATTTTTCAATATATACAAATATCAAACCATTATATTGCACCCCTGAAACTAATATAATGCTAGACGTCAGTTTTATCTCAATGAAAATGGAGCTCTAATATACTCAAGAATCTGGTGAGTATTTTTGTTAGAGGGCATACGACACATAGAGTTTAGAGAACTGGGGCTCCTGAGGAAAATAAATAAATGCTGACAAACTAACATAGCACATGAAACAGCTAATGGCAGTAAATCAGGCATCTTCCATCTAAGAGCAATTATGTTTTGCTCTTTTATTTATTCAGGAAACATGTCAATGTGTTAGAAATTAAGGATACAGATGAATCAAGCCTGGCTTTCATTCTCAGGGTCTTCCCTGGTGGCTTGGACTGTAAAGAATCTGCCTATAATGCAGGAGACCCAGATTTGATCCCTGGAGAAGGGAATGGCTACCCACCCTAGTATTCTTGCCTAGAGAATTCCATGGACAGTGGAACCTGGTGTGCAACAGTCCATGGGGTCGCAAAGAGATGGACATGACTGAGGAACACTTGTTTTACTTTGCTTCATTCCCAAGCTAATTAGGGAAATAGGACATGACCATTGGAATTTCAATACAGACTATAAGAAGGTTTTAATAGACTGTGGACTTGTAGATGTTAAACCCTGGTGACCAAGAAGCAGAAAAAAAGTATAATTCTCCACAGCAGGATGCATTCAGGCTGGGGTAACTAGAAGGTTGATTCTAATATTAGGCTTGTAAGACTTCAGTGGTAGCTGGAATCAGGAAGGAAGTTAAATTTGTAGGAATGGGGTGTGATGGAAAATCTGATCTTAATAATCATGTCATTTCCTCCTCTGAAGCTCATATTTCTATTCTATAAAAGGGAGCTTAAAAAATATATTCACAGAATTACTGAGAAGATGCCAAGGATTAATATTGTAGCCCTTTTACTCCATTTAGCTATCAAGTGTCCCACAAGGAAGAATGCTAACTGGAAGGATTCATCCAAGTCACATTAATCTTAATCTCTAACCTCTAAATCTCTAACTACCCACTCTTCATTGCCAGTGCTCACTTCAGTTCAATCATCATTTTTGAAGGCTTTCTTCACATCTAGTCTTAGCATATGAAGATTAAGAACACACCCACTCTGTCACTGAGGAACTTCAAATTCTTTCCCTAAAAGTTTTCCCTGTAGTCATATAGCATCTTGTTTATATCTTTAGGATATAAATCTTTATTAATATCTTATGAAAATAATTATCCCACTGAACTTGGGGGGAATGTTACCCTCGTACCACCAAATTACAAGCTTTCTTTGAGTGATGTCAATCTAATTCTTATTCAATTTTATATCCTCAAACTTGTATTAAAAAATGCCTGCCATAAAACCATGCGCAATAATTGCTTTTGTTGTTGTTTATTTGTTTGTCTTTCTTGAAAATGATCATAAAAATAATATTGAATGCAAAATCACTGGATTTAATGTCACTGTAGTTCTAGTATTCCTAGAAGATTTTTTTTTGTTTTATTCCCAACATACACAATTGGTTTATGTATGATAGTTATCATCATTAAAGGATTCCATGCAATGGCTTATGTTTGTTTAAGTGATGTGGATTGTTTATCAAATTAGGGTATCACTTATATTTCTCTTCTGCCTTTCCACACCTAATTCCCTAGAACTAGTAGTCTCCCAACAAACTGCCCTTTCTTTCCTATATGGAAGAGTCATGGTTTATTTTTACCACTTCCTTTTCCTGACATAAACCCATTCCTAGTATAGTAGGTTTGGGGGACTTCTCTGGTGGTCCAGGGGTTAAGACTACCCTTTCCAAAGCAGGGGATACAACTTTGACCCCTGGTTGGGGAGGTAAGGTCCCACAAGCCTCACAGTTATAAAACCAAAACATAAAAACAGAAGTAACAGTGTAACAAGTTCAATAAAGACTTTAAACATGGTCTATGATCCACAATGGCACCCCACTCCAGTACTCTTGCCTGGAAAATCCCATGGAGGGAGGAGCCTGGTAGGCTGCAGCCCATGGGGTCGTTAAGAGTCGGACACAACTGAGAGATTTCACTTTCACTTTTCACTTTCATGCATTGGAGAAGGAAATGGCAACCCACTCCAGTGTTCTTGTCTGGAGAATCCCATGGACAGAGGAACCTGGTGGGCTATAATGCATGGGGTCACAAAGAGTCGAACATGACTGCAGCGACTTAGCACATAGCAGAGAAAGCCCACATAGCAATGAAGACCCAGCACAGCCATAAATAAATAAATAAAATAAAAATAAACATCTTTTAAAATCTTGAAAAACAGAAACTCAGTCTTTAGTTATAATGCCAAGCATTAGATAGACATTGCCCAAATTTCCAACCTGGAGTATAAAACTTTGACTAATGGATCTCCAGCTAACTCTGACAGAAGCTGTACCTGAGAAAATAAAATGGACTTTTCAAGGGATAAAGAATCCTATGTAACATACATATTAGCTTCAGAAAATGAAAGGATAAGAGTAAACTTAAGCCTTCCTCAAATGTAACACTGTTTTTCATCCAGAAGCTTTATTATATGTGCAACTGCCTAGGGTTCAGTTGGGTAACAGAAAAGAATGTAGCTTGATGTTATTTTTTTCAGCAAACATCTACTCATCTCTAACCCAGGGAGATAGTGAAGGACAAGGGAGCCTGGTGTGTTGCAGTCCATGGGTCTTAAAGATTCGTACATGACAGTGACTAAACAACAACAATCAGAATGAAAATCCAGGCTTTAAGGGATAATGCAAAGGCATTCTAGTAAATAAGCACCAAGGCTTAACTGAATCCTAATTTGCCCATATTAAAATTTCACTAATTTTTCATTCATCTATATCACCAATTTTTCAAACAAATGTAACAGGTAGCTCTCTTTGGAATGTGTCTGACTGCTTATGAAATTTATTCATTCAGTTAACTCCTCTTATTCTGTGTTCAGAATTGTGCCAATCAGTAGAGTTAGAGAGATGGAAGCCACTGCCTGTTCTCAAGATAACTGGTTTAGTTAGTGGGGAAGACAGATAAGTAAACATGTTGCAAATCACACACATAACACCACAATTTGAAATTTTCTGGACTTGAGAATAAAAAGCCATGTCAAGTGTGAAAGAAAATGATTTTTAATGACCCTCCCCAAAGAATCTATTAATATTCAAAATTAAAAGAAATTTTAAAAAAATCTAGACTAGAGAACAATGGGGGTGAAGGACAAAGGAACTCAAATGTCTAGAGTAAGAGGAAAAGGATAATGAGTCAGAAAAAAGTATTAAAAGAATCTAGGGTGAGTCTTGTTGTGGGAAGAGTAGGACTTGAAAAGAGAATTCCTGGGATCCAGACAAAGAAAACATTAGTGTCCAGAAAGATGAAAAGAGTGAAATCAAATGAAATAAGTATGTATTCCAAGACTATGTATACCAGGAGTTGGCATGCATGTATACCATGCGATTTGGGGGTTTCAACACTAAACCTAAACATATGGACTCTATATGATTATATGATCCAATTAAAAGAATGGGCAGAGGAACCGAATAGACATTTTTCCCAAAGAAGGCACACAGATGGCCAAAAGGCACATGAAAAGGTGCTCGGCATCACTAATCATTTGGGAAATGCAAATCACAGTCATAGTAAGATATCACCTCACACCTGTTAGAGTGGCTATTATCAAGAAGACAAGAAATAACAAGAGTTGGTGAGGATGTGGAGAAAAAGGGAATCTTTGTACACTGCTGGAGAGAATGTAAGTTGGTGTAGCCACTCTATAAAACAGTGTGGAGGTTCCTCAAAAATTAAAAATAGAACTATCATATGATACAGCAATTCCACTTCTGGGTATTTATTCAAAGGAAACAAAAACACTAATTTGAGAGGACATGTTTCTCCTTGTTCATTGCAGCATTATTTATGATAGTCAAGACATGGACACAACCTAAGTGTACATCAACAGATGAATGGATAAAGATGTGGTTTATATACACAATAGAATATTACTCAGCCATTAAAAAGAAGAAAGTTTTACCTTTTATGACAGTCAGGGTGACTTTGAAAGCATTATACTAAGAGAAATAAGTCAGACAGAGAAGAAACAAATAACATGGATCTCAATGTATGTGGAATCAAAAAACAAACAAACAAGCAAAACATCAGAGACACAGAGAACAGATTGGTGGTTGCCAGAGGCAGCGTGTGTGTGTGGGGGGGGGGGGGGGGATAAGGTGTGTGAAATAAAGGTCATCAAAAGGAACAAATGTTCAGTTATAAAATAAGTAAGTCTTGGGGATGTAATGTACAGCATGGTGACTAATTAACACTGTACTCTATATTTGAAAGCTGATAAGACCAAATCTTAAAAAATTTCTCATCATTTGTTTGTTTTTGCTTTTATTTCCAATATTCTGGGAGGTGGGTCATAGAGGATCTTGCTGTGATTTATGTCGGAGAGTGTTTGGCCTATGTTCTCCTCTAGGAGTTTTATAGTTTCTGGTCTTACATTTAGATCTTTAATCCATTTTGAGTTTATTTTTGTGTATACTGTTAGAAAGTGTTCTAGTTTCATCCTTTTACAAGTAGTTGACCAGGTGAAGCTTTTGCACAACAAAGGAAACTATAAGCAAGGTGAAAAGACAAACTTCAGAATGGGAGAAAATAATAGCAAATGAAGAAACAGACAAAGGATTAATCTCAAAAATATACAAGCAACTTCTGCAGCTCAGTTCCAGAAAAATAAATGACCCAATCAAAAAATGGGCCAAAGATCTTAACAGACATTTCTCCAAAGAAGACATACAGATGGCTAACAAACACATGAAAATATGCTCAACATCACTCATTATCAGAGAAATGCAAATCAAAACCTCAGTGAGGTACCATTACACGCCAGTCAGAATGGCTGCTATCCAAAAGTCTACAAGCAATAAATGCTGGAGAGGGTGTGGAGAAAAGGGAATCCTCTTACACTGTTGGTGGGAATGCAAACTAGTACGGCCACTATGGAGAAAAGTGTGGAGATTCCTTAAAAAACTGGAAATAGAACTGCCATACGACCCAGCAATCCCACTCCTGGGCATACACACGGAGGAAACCAGATCTGAAAGAGACACATGTACCCCAATGTTCATCACAGCACTGCTTATAATAGCCAGGACATGGAAGCAGCCTAGATGCCCATCAGCAGATGAATGGATAAGGAAGCTGTGGTACATATACACCATGGAATATTACTCAGCCATTAAAAAGAATTCATTTGAATCAGTTCTTATGAGATGGATGAAACTGGAGCCCATTATACAGAGTGAAGTAAGCCAGAAAGATAAAGACCAATACAGTATACTAACACATATATATGGAATTTTAAAAGATGGTAACAATAACCCTATATGCAAAACAGAAAAAGAGACACAGATGTACAGAACAGGCTCTGGGACTCTGTGGGAGAAGGCGAGGATGGGATGTTCTGAGAGAACAGCATTGAAACAAGTATACTATCAAGGGTGAAACAGATCACCAGCCCAGGTTGGATGCATGAGACAAGTGCTCAGGGCTGGTGCACTGGGAAGACCCAGAGGGATGGGATGGAGAGGGGGGTGGGAGGGGGAACACATGTAAATCCATGACTGATTCATGTCAATGTATGGCAAAAACCACTACAATATTGTAAAGTAATTAGTCTCCAACTAATAAAAACAAATGGAAAAAAAAATAATAAAGGAACCACTAGAGTAGTGGCTAGCGCGCGCACACACACACACACACACGCACAAAAGTTCTCATCAGAAGAAAAAAATTGCAACAATGTGTGTGATGAATGCTAATTAGAAACTGTGCTGATCACTGCAATATGTAGTGATATTGAATCATTACATTCTATACCTAAAACTAATATAATGTTTTAGATCAATTATATCTCAAAAAAAGGAGAATTAAAAAAAAACGTGACAAGATATCCACAATGGGTATTCCTTTTTAGTGAGCAGTTTTCCTCTAAATGATAGAGATTTAGGAACCCAGAGTCCTTTCATTTTGTGCCCCCACTATCTTCCATTTGTGGCTTCCAAAGTTGGCTGCAAGATTTTTAAGGACTTATCAGTAATACACACTACCTGTTACCTTCCACTGGCTAGAACTCAGTCATGTGGACCCATCTGTCATGGAGGCTGAAAATTATAATTAGAATCTGTATCCAAGAAGAAGAAAAAACAGATTTGTTTAAGAGTGAGCCATACACTCCATAGCCCTGTGAAAAGCGAAAGTGTTAGTTGCTCAGTGGTGTTCAAGTCTCTGCAACCCCATGGACTGCATGCAGCCGGCCAGGCTACTCTGTCCATGTAATTCTCCAGGGAAGAGTACTGGAGTGGGTTGCCGTGCCCTCCTCCAGGGGATCTTCCCAACCCAGGGATCAAACCCAGGTCTCCCTCATTGCAGGCGGAATCTCAACCCACCAGTCCCAAATAAAGTTGCCTGTTTCCTACCCTCTATCCTCCTCATCTATGATCCAGCATGAATGATAATCATAACTGAAGTCAACTTATTTGACTTCCTGGACATCCCATTGGCTCAGATATTGACACATGACCCACATTGGTTCAGTGAGACTCAACCCAATGACAGCATTGGAACTTTTGGCAACCAATCTCACTTTTCAGCATGGCTTCTGAGCTGTAAAGATATGAACTAGAATAAGTACTTTGCAGTGAGTAAACATTTTGTCAGACTTTATTTTCCTGGGCTCCAAAATCACTACAGATGGTGACTGTAGACATGAAATTAAAAGACGCTTTCTCCTTGGAAGAAAAGCTATGATAAACCTAGATAGCATTTTAAAAATCAAAGACATTACTTTGCCAACAAAGGCCCTTCTAGTCAAAGCTATGGTCTTTCCAGTAGTCATGTATGGATGTGAGAGCTGGACCAAAAAGAAGGCTGAATGTCAAATAATTGATGCTTTTGAACTGTGCTGTTGGAGAAGACTCTTGAGTCCCTTGGACTGCAAGGAGATCAAACCAGTCAATCCTAAAGGAAATCAGTCCTGAATATTCACTAGAAGGGCTGATGCTGAAGCTGAAACTCCAAGTCTGGCCACCTGATGCAAAGAGCCTACTCATTAGAAAAGACCCTGATGCCGGGAAAGACTGAAGACAGGAGGAGAAGGGGATGACAGAGGACAAGATGGCTGGATGGCATCTCTGAGTCAATGGACATGAGTTTGAGCAAGCTCTGGGAGATGGTGAAGGACAGGGAAGCCTAGTGTGCTACATTTCATAGTGTTGCCGAGTGGGATGTGACTGAATGACTGAAAAACAACAAAACATTTTGACAGGATGATGGGAGAGTCTGCTTGAGAATGAAGCCAACAAATAAGAAAGCAGAGCTGAGAGATAGAAAGAGATGGCTTTTAATGATATCGTTTGAGGGTATTTAGGCATGTCTGATGAGTCCTACTCCTGACTCCAATAAATCCATAAAATATTGTTTCTCTTGAACCTAGTTTAAACTGAGTTTCTGTCACTTATAGAGGCTTAATAGAGGCTCACTGGCAAAATTCTGGAGCTCCCTCTTGCCCCTCTTTCCTCCTATAATCCAATGACATAGACACACCTAGTCAGCTCTTCCTGAGAGCAGTCCCTCTGTAGGTAAGTAAATGAACCCTTTGAGATGGGGCTGCCTACCAGTCATCCAGTCTCCATATGGCTAGACTGTTCATTTTCTCATTTGTGTTTTGTTTTGTTTTTACACACAGGAATTGTTTTAAATAAAATGCAATGCATTTCTTTTTAAAGTGGTCAGAGTCATTTTAACTAATTAAAATTTTGCTTCCTTTGTCTGTGGTTTTTGAAGATGAGTGATCTAATCAGGTCAGCACTGGAGAGTTTTGTTTCATCATAAGAGGCAAATTTCCATAGCTATTCCTCCTTTAAGAGGCAGTAGGATCCCAAATGGTGATAGCCGAAGCTGAGCAAAGATGTTACATAAGTCACATGGAGGAAGTGGTTACTGTAAGAATTTTGGGGTAGTCAGCAGGGACTGTTGCCATTGCCTCCACTTCATCTATTTTTACTCTATTGAAAAATAAGTCTAATATAAGGGTTCACTTGTCATTAGTAAAGTACTAAGTTGATGCCTCATGTCTGCAAATGTCAGATTTCAAGGAAAATACTAAAGAGATTATAAATAAAGAAGGCGGAACAGGATGCTTGAATTTCATGAGAGACAGAGAGAGAGAACAAAACAGTTGTGCAAGTACATTCAGTACATCATTCCAAATAAGGAAAATGCTACTTACAAAATCACAATCAGTTGGTACTATTTTGCAAGTCAACAGTAAACCAGACTAGCTTTCAGTTCAGTCGCTCAGTCATGTCTGACTCTTTGCAACCCCATGGACCACAGCACACCAGGCCTCCCTGTCCATCACCAACTCCCAGAGTTCACTCAAACTCATGCCTATTGAGTCGATGATGCCATCCAACCATCTCATCCGCTGTTGTGCCCTTCTCCTCCTACCTGCAATCTTTCCCAGCATCAGGGTCTTTTCAAATGAGTCAGTTCTTCCCATCAGATGGCCAAAGTATTGGAGTTTCAACTTGAACATCAGTCCTTGAATATTCAGGACTGATTTCCTTTAAGATGGACTGATTGGATCTCCTTGCAGTCCAAGAGACTCTCAAGAGTCTTTTCCAACACCACAGTTCAAAAGCATCAATTCTTCAGTGCTCAGCTTTCTTTATAGTCCAATTGTCACATTCATACATGACTACTGGAAAAAACCATAGCTTTGGCTAGACAGACCTTTGCTGGCAAAGTAATGTCTCTGCTTTTTAATATACTATCTAGGCTGGTCATAACTTTTCTTCCAAGAAGCAAGTGTCTTTTAATTTCATGGCTGCAGTCACCATCTGTAGTGATTTTGGGGCCCCCAAAAATAAATTCTGTCACTGTTTTCACTTTCTCCATCTATTTGCTATGAAGTGATGGGACCAGATGCCATGATCTTTATTTTTTGAATGTTGAGCTTTAAGCCAACTTTTTCACTCTCTTCTTTCACTATCATCAAGAGGCTGTTTAGTTCTTCACTTTCTGCCATAATTATTGTGTCATCAGCATATCTGAGATTATTAATATTTCTCCCAGCAATCTTGATTCCAGTTTGCTTCATTCAGTCCAGTGTTTCTCATGATGTACTCTATACATAAGTTAAATAAGCAGGGTGACAATATACAGCCTTGATGTGCTCCTTTCCCAATTTGGAACCAGTCTGTTGTTCCATGTCCAGTTCTAACTGTTTCTTCTTGACCTGCATACAGATTTCTTGGGATGCAGGTCAGGTGGTCTGGTATTCCCATCTCTTTAAGAATTTTCCACAGTTTGTTGTAATTCACACAGTCAAAGGCTTTGGCATAGTCAATAAAGCAGAAGTAGATGTTTTCTGGAACTCTCTTGCTTTTCTGATGATCCAACAGATGTTGGCAATTTGATCTCTGGTTCCTCTGCCTTTTCTAAAACCAGCTTGAACATCTGGAAGTTCATGGTTCATATACTGTTGAAGCCTGGCTTGGAGAATTTTGAGCACTACTTTGCTAGTGTGTGAGATGAATGCAATTGTGCAGTAGTTTGAGCATACTTTGGCATTGCCTTTCTTTGGGACTGGAATGAAAACTGCCCATTTCCAGTTCTGTGACCACTGATGAGTTTTCCAAATTTCCTGGCATATTGAGTGCAGCACTTTCACAGCATCATCTTTTAGGATTTGAGGTAGCTCAACTGGAATTCCATCATCTCCACTAGCTTTGTTTGTAGTGATGCTTCCTAAGGCCCACTTGACTTCACATTCCAGCATGTCTGGCTAGATTTACCATTCAGTTATAGGGAGATAACAAGCCTAGTGTAATCAATTCATACAGAACAGAGAATAAGTATTTTTCATGGCCCAATTGTGGCTCAGCTGGTAAAGAATCCGCCTGCAATGCAGGAAACCTGGGTTCTATCCCTGGGTTGGGAAGATCCCCTAGAGAAGGGAAGGGCTACCCACTCCAGTATTCTGTCCTGGAGAATTCCATTGACTGTATAGTCCATGGGGTTGCAAAGAGTCGGACACGACTGAGCGACTTGCGCTTCACTTCACTTCAATCTGTACAGAACTGGTGTGTGATTTTGTACTTTCCACATTAGCAAGAAACTCGATGGCCATGTTTGGTCTAAAACTATCACTAGACAGAAACTCACAGCCTAGGCAACCACTCAGAATCACATACAAGAATCAAAATTCTTTAGAAAGTATATACTTCTTTTTGTGACATGACAGATGTAGAAATCACAATACTTACTTTTATGGCATTTGAAGTCTTAACAATTTAATAGGCTCTGAGGCACAACAGAGAACCTTAAACCGAAGTTGACAGCTCAGTGCACTCAGAATGATTAAGGCAAACAAGTGTTTTTCAAGTTTGATTATTTATCTAGCTCTGTAGCAAAGGAATTGTAAGTGAAAAATAAGCCATGTGTCCTATCCCTCTCACAGGTTTTTGGTTATCAAATATCAAATTGCATAGAACAGTTGGAAGTGGTCAGTAACAGGAGAGATCACTGAGGTGTAACAGAACCAATGTGAGACTAGCAGAACTGGTAGAATTTGGTTACTTTGGATGTGTAGAGAGAAGACTGTTCTGGATTGGTGTGTGTATGTGTGTGTTTTCGTGTACTGTGTCCTGTGGGTTTTAGAGGCACCATACTGGCATCAATTTGACTGGGAGAAATAAATAGTGCTCAGGTTTTTATAGTGAAGTAGGTTCAGATGAAAAAGGCCCTGGGAGACAAGGCAGGAGGGTGGACAGTTGATAGGGGAGGGAGCAAATGGATCAGTATAATTCACTGGAGAGGAGAAAGGGTGGTGTGTTACTTTCTGATGGCTGATGTAGCAAGCTACCACAAACACAGTGGCTTAAAAACAGCACAAATTTATGACTTTATAGGTTGAGAAATTAGTAATCCCAACACCGTGCTGTGTTTTTTCTGGAGGCTCTATGAAAGAATCTGTTTCTTTGCCTTTTACAGCTTCTAGAAGCTGCCTAGATTCCTTGGTTCATTGCTCCTTCTTCCATCTTCAAAACCATCAATCATATCACTCCAACCTCTACCTCCAGCCCTCATATCCTTCTCTGACTCTTCTGCCTTTATCTTCTACCTTTTAAGGACCTTTGTGATTATGCCAGGATCATCTGGATAATCCAGAATACTTTCCCTATGTTAAGACTCATAACTTTATTACAATACATCACCCTCTTACCATGAAAAGTAACACATCTGTAGGTTCTGTAGATAGGATATGAATACTTTAGTGCATTTAGAGCATTAGTCTGCCTGCCACCTATGGAACAGTGACTTAATCCTAACCCTGAATCAGTAAATCACTTTTAAAAGTTGATGCTAATGCAAAGATGCTAAGTAGGAGAATATAACAGGCTTCATTACTTATAATGACTTCTCTTGGTACATCTCTGTGTTTCTGATATTACGTATCAATTCTAGAAACCAGCAGCATAGAAGAGAATACTGTGCTATGGGCCCAGCAAAGGTAATTCAGCCTGGTCTAGCACATGAGAACTCTGCAGGCATAAACAACCAGGATGGAGCATGGTTGCTGGTGAATGGAAAACTAAAGTACTTTGTTCAGAACGGAAAACTGAGACTTTAGGAAATGGTACAGACATATCTACAGTGAGTGACCACAGGCAGGAAATGGATCATGTTAACAAATGCACTGAGTATTTAATTTCACTTCTCCTTTTACATGAGTGGGGTTTTTTCCCTTCGTAAATTTTCAATGTAAGTTGTTATTTTGATCACATGGATGAAGAAAATGTCCATGGATCTATTTCATTGCAGTGAGAGGTAATGCTATTTCTAAATGACTTCATAATAGCTGACTCAATCATTCTTTTAATGAATATTTACTGTAAACCAACTTGGTGACAAAAAAAAAATGACATTTAATCCATAATCTCAAGGATTTCATGGTCCAGTAATTTTCATGATAATTATGTGAGATAGATGTACCATTACTCACTTTCAAGTAAAAGAAGTTAAATAATTCATCCAAGGTCATTCAGCTAAAAAATGACAAGGAGGAATTTGAATGAACATTCATGTAAAGATAAGACCCATTTTTTTCTACTACATGATGTGGCTTTTCTCTGGGCTCAAATCCTTTTACAAAAAGAAATTTTATACAGACTTTATACCTTGATATTTTTGGCTTCTATTCTATCAAGTGTATATATTCACTAAACCAAGGAGGGTTCATAACTGAAAAACTTTACAAACTTCTTATTTCCATTAGTCTTATGCAATATGACCCTGTAATTCTGAAATTCACTGACTCACCTGTCAACTGTGGTTGTGGCACTTTCCACCTTACACTGATGCATACAGTTAATAGTATAAAAAATAGGCAAGAGCATTTTACAACCAGTAGTCGCAAAGAGTCAGACACAACTTATTGACTGAACAAATTATCTCAGGTGGCTCAGTGGTAAAGAATCTACCTGCCAAGCAGGAGACTTGGGTTCGATCCCTAGATCAGTAAGATCGCCTGGAGAAGAAAATGACAACTCACTCCAGTATTCTTGCCTGGGAAATCCCATGGATGGAGGACCCTGATGGGCTACAGTCCATGGGATCGCCTAAGAGTTAGATACGACTCAGCAACTACACAGCAACAACATTAAATCTGTGGCACAGGGCTCACGGTAGGAGCAACTTGATAAACTGGTTAACTGAATGACTACCTTTCTCATTAGCTGTAAGGTCTGTGGCCGAGGCTGTGTCTTCACAACTCTCTAGCTCCAGCTCTGAACCAACATCTGTAGGTTTTCAGTAAATGTTTAGAAAAGTGATTTATTCAGCCAAACTCCTACTCATTTTCAAGGGTCCCCCATGCTACACTTCCATTTACCTCCTTTTGAAGTCTCTCCTATTCACTAGCCAGACAAAGGCACAACATCACACACAAGGGTGCTGCTTACAGTGAAGTGCCAGAGCCATCCCAGACCAGATCCTGAAAGCCGACTATAAAATGTTCAGGAACTTAGCGAGTCAGCTGTTACACTAGGGTGAAGTAAATTACCTAAACTTGAAATCAAATAAATTATATTAAAAATAAAGACAATAAACAAAACTCATCACTTCCTAATTATTTTACTGCATTTTTTATTACCCATGCCCTTGAAATTCTTTATGCCAATCTCAACTGTACAGTGCAAATTTTATATAATCATGCACTACTACTGTGAATCTCTTTTCAGCTCTACATTCAGTGATGGCACATTGGAAATTTAAGACAAGCCTTGGAGTTTTACAACATGGAACCTGGCAATCACTACAGGACAGAGTGTGTGTGGTTTGTTGATTTGCTGATTGTCTAGACTAGAGGTCAGTCACCCTTTTCTGTTAAGAGACAGATAATAAATATTTAACTTTACAAGCCATCCAGTCACAGCTAATCAACACACAGTATAGCTTAAAAGAAGTCATATACAACAAGGAAATAAATGAGTAAGCTTGTGTTCCAATAAAACATTCTTTCAAGTAAGACCAAGGTGTTTTGGGATGGTAGGTAGATTTGGTTGCAGTTTGACAACCCTTGGTCTAGTCTTAAGAAATGTTAACATTGAGGGTTAAACTTAAAAGTTTAAACAGTGTCATAACTGTTATATTATGAGTAATACCAAAAATTGAAGATTATTCTCCCAGTGTTCTAAAACTATTACCCAATTTAGCAATGAAGTCAGTCACATAACTAACGAATGAGTGAAGTTCTAATATTTGTCTCTACTGTTTCACTTTTACCTTACTCATTAACACTTATGAAAATATCAATAAACATCCCTATCAGAACTACATTCCTTTGTCATCTGTAACTACAGTTGGACTACAGATATGAGAGTTCAGCCAAAATCACTGAAGGCCTTCTTTGAGAATCAATTGGTTCCATGAAATTTACAATGGAACATAATCTGAAAATATATATATAACTGAATCACTTAACTGTACACCTGAAAAAAAGAATATTGTATATTTTATTGTTATTATATTTGTAAATTGTTTGCTACATATCCTTTATATCACTAAGATTTATAATAAGTATATGTATGCATAAGTGCTATGCCCTTGGTCCTCAGCTGTAATTCAATGCCTATTACTTAGAAGGTAGGATTTAGTTAAATCTGAGTCTTCCAGTCAAATAACACTCCATGGACCCCAACCTCAAATTAATATCTAAAAAATAAGTTTTATGAAAGCAATTGTATACCTAATACAGATACTTCCATGAACAGAGAAGCCTGGTAGGTTACAGTCTATGGGGTCAAAAAGAGTCGGACACAACTGAGCGACTTCACTTACAGATACTCCAAGGAGAGTTAAACTAAATTCTGCGGAGATTAAAAATTGCTTATGTAATAGCTTATCTTTAAAAGTCCTTCTAGACAAGCTTTATTACTGTTGTACTTAATCCAGTTGTCTGGATTAAGTTGTTGCACTTAATCCATTTATCTTTCACTTGTGGAAGCATAGCTGGCTTGATTAAATTACACTCATAGAGTAGGTTGAAAACCAAGACAACATCCTGGAATAAGATTGCCTTAAAAGGGAGAGACAGCATTTGGTCACTCACCCTCCTCCTCAGCTTTGAGAAGTCATTATCTCTGCCAGGAAAGACATTGCTAGTTTGTTTAAATTATCTAAGACCAAAAGATTAGACAATAGTTTAGAACCTCAATGTGGTTCTAATGAAGACAGAAAGAAGTGTACGACTCTTTGAGACCCCACGGACTGTAGCCCACCAGGTTTCTTTATTCATGGTATTTTCCAGGCAAGAATACTGCAGTGGGTAGCCATTCCCTTCTCCAGGGGATCTTCCCAACCCAGGGACTGAACTCAGATCTCCCACATTGCAGGCAGATTATTTACCATCTGGTTCACCAGGGATGCCCCTGATGAAGACATAGTGGTGGAAGAAAAATCATCTCCAGATATAGATAATAGAAAAAGGTAGGTAATAGGGAAAAAGAAAAGTATAACGACTGCAGCTCTGCTTTGGCACTCAAACTAATGTGTGGGATAGGATGAGTATGGTCAGATCAGTCTTTACCACCTCTGAAAAGGCTGCCCTGGGAAATTTCGGTGGTGCTATCAAGAAAATTCAGGGTACGTTCCCGTAACTCCATTGTGTCAGAAACAAGACTCTGGCAGATACCATCTTGTATTGCCACTGTTTTCCTGTCTATTGTTCCATCTGTGAACAACTTGGCAGTAAGGGTGGTGACCTATTTATCTCTGTAATTCATTTTCTAAAATAGTGGCTGAGGTGAAGTCAATGTTCCATAAAGTTGCACCACCTGGATACATGAAACTGAATTTAGGGAGCTTCTGAGAATGCTGGGTGCCCTGTTACCAGTTTCATGTTTTGATGTAATTTAAACGTCTCATCCCACAAAGCTATGAGAGCAATGAAGCAGAAATGACTAAAATAATTCTCCTGATTAAAAAAAAATTGAAACAAAGGGAGTTTAAATCTTTGCCCAAAGTCATAAATATGGTAGGTGGAAGAGTCAAGAGTAAACTCCCAAACCTAAAGCAACTTTGAGAATCTTAATTATAATGTAGATTCAGGAAGTTTAGGAAAGAAAATTGAGCATCATTTCAGTAATCAATGGATTACAGAAGTTACAAGTATAAGAAGGTTGGCTTTAAAAGAATAACTTATTTAAATCTGAAGAAAATAATAATGAGTAGTTTTATTTTGGTTGCGTCAAGTTAGTTAGATGTCTAAAATTCCAATAATTAGTTTTATTCCATAGGGACCATCTTAAGGAACAGTTTCTCTTTGCTTCATGTAAAACAAAATGATTATTTCATCCTATTAACAAGGGTTGGTTAATTTGATTACTGCAGCCCACTGTTAACATGTTCATTTGCCATGGAATGCAGGCCAGGCATACAGAGAACAGGGTTTGACAGTTGTAGTTCTGTTCTGGGAAAATAGTTCTTATCCTTTACTGGACATCACATCACCTGAGGAATTTTTAATGGTACAGATGACCATGCCAGAAGCCAGAACATTTTTATCAGAATCTTTGGGAGTGCCACCCAGGCATCAGAAGGTTCCTTAAGTGACATAAATGTGCAGCCAAAATTGAAAATCTCTTTATTAGTGGATCTTAATGTAGTAGTGACAACCAACATTTTGTCAAAAGGAGTGGAATGAAAAAGAAAATGTGAGGGTATTCTGCATAATGAAGATATGGTTTGTTTTAGTAAAACTTTTAGTTTCACTTTTGTGTCTATGTGTGCTTGGACTGTGCTGCAATGTAAAACACATTCATTATATGCTGTGTTCTAGAACATTCAATGAATACTGATTTGGGTAGGTGAGACTCTGTGATTGGATCTTAGCAGGCAGAGGTGGCAGGAAAAACATGTAGGGAGGGCATTGTTCTCATCTCCTTCTCTATTCCACATAAAACCAGGTTGGTGGATCAGTCAATCTTTAGAAAATTAAATTCATTTGATGAATTAGCAAGCTGTCTCAGACTTCATGGTATAGGGGGAAATTTGTGTTTCTATGGAAAACTATGTATTGTCTCTAGCCTATCTTTACAGGGTATCCTATTGTAATTCTATGAAAGCTATTTTACAACTCTGAAAAATGATAGATAGCTAATAGAAATGAATGCTTGTCTGTAAGCATGCAAATCCTGTCCTGTCCAAGAGAGCTTCAGCTGACTTAACTCCCCAACTTAGAAGAGGCTAAAGAGCAATGTCTGCCCATGCACATTCATTTCAACACTCCTTCATTTCATAGGAATTTGTGCTTTGTTAATTTCCTTTGAGCCAGTTATAAAGCAGTGTGATTCCTTCATTATGAATTAAATAAACCATTTAACACATGTTCAGTTCTCCATCTCTATAAAAGTCATCATCTTATACCTTTTTTGAACATTAACTTTTAATAGTGATAATTCCCTCTTCAGAACAATGTGGCAGGTATTTGTATCTTGTGGTCTCCTCTCTCTGTGGGCCAAAAGGACACCACTTCATGACCACATACCACTCTTGCAACCTGCCTCAGTGCAGCCACAAAACAGAATCTGAATTCACCACAGTTGTTAGGCTTGGATCTGACCCAGGAAAGTCATGCCCACGGCTAAGGTTAAGTAATACCATGGCATATGTGTGGTTTCATGTAAAACAGAATGAACGCTGATGAAATCTTGGAAATCAAATTGTAAGGAAAACTGCTGAATTTACTAATTTATCTTTTCTATTTTTTTCCTAACAGGCTCAACTTTCAGTATATTTCCCAGTCATGTGATTTATTTATTTCAACAAGCATTAAGAGAACTTCTTTTTTCCCTGCATCATATTAATAGAAAAAACATACTGAAAAATCCCCCCCCAAAATACCCAGAAATTAAACAAACATCCTTTAAAATATACAGCTAAACTTTAAATAAATAGAGAAAGGGATGCTAGAACAACTAGATATCCTCTACCAAAAAAAAAAAAAAAAGTAGGCATAAACTTGATACCCTTTACAAAAATTAACTCAAAATGGATAGACCTAAGTGTAAAATGCAAAACTAAAACTCCTAAAAGATAACACAGGAGAAAATAAATATGACCTCTGATAAAACTATGACTTTTGTTTTGTATTTCAGTCTGCATTTCATCACTACATTGCATTTCAGTCTTGAATTTCATCATTGCTACCAGTTTACAGATTGCTGGATAGATGTTTACAGACTATCCATACCACCACATTACAATGAGGTTTTATACTTCCAACAGCTTTTCTATGGCTTGTCCTGTTTCAGAGCCATCTGAAACTTGAAATTCAAAATCAAAGTCCTTTTTTTAAAAATCACTTTCATTTCTCATTGACTTCTAAAATTCCCCACAGACTATATTCAGTTCAGTTCAGTTGCTCAGTCATGTCCAACTCTTTGCGACCCCATGAATCGCAGTACACCAGGCCTCCCTGTCCTTCACCAACTCCCGGAGTTTACTCAAACCCATATCCATCGAGACGGTGATGCCATCCAGCCATCTCATCCTCTGTCATCCCCTTCTCCTCCTGCCCCCAATTCCTCCCAGCATTAGGGTCTTCTCCAATGCATCAGCTCTTCGCATGAGGTGGCCAAAGTACTAGAGTTTCAGCTTCAGCATCAGTCCTTCCAATGAACACCCAGGACTGATCTCCTTTAGGATGGACTGGTTGGATCTCCTTGCAGTCCAAGGGACTCTCAAGAGTCTTCTCCAACACCACAGTTCAAAAAGCATCAATTTTTCAGCACTCAGCTTTCTTCACAGTCCAACTCTCACATCCATACATGACTACTGGAAAAACCGTAGCCTTGACCAGATGGACCTTTGTTGACAAAGTAATGTCCCTGCTTTTTAATATGCTGTCTAGGTTGGTCATAACTTTCCTTCCAAGGAGTAAGCGTCTTTTAATTTCATGGCTGCAGTCACCATCTGCGGTGATTTTGGAGCCCAAGAAAATAAAGTCTGGCACTGTTTCCATTGTTTCCCCATCTATTTGTCATAAAGTGATGGGACCAGAAGCCATGATCTTCATTTTTTGAATGTTGAGTTTGAAGCCAACTTTTCACTCTCCTCTTTCACTTCCATCAAGAGGCTCTTTAGTTCTTTTTCGCTTTCTATAAGGGTGGTGTCATATACATATCTGAAGCTATTGATATTTCTCCCTGCCGGAGATTGGATTCCAGCTTGTGCTTCATCCAGCCTGGCATTTCACATGATATATTCTGCATGTAAGTTAAATAAGCAGAGTGACAATATACAGCCTTGATGTACTCCTTTTCCTATTTGGAACCAGTCTGTTGTTTCATGTCCAGTTCTAACTACTGCTTCTTGACCTGCATACAGATTTCTCAGGAGGCAGGTAAGATGATCCAGTATTTCCATCTCTTTCAGAATGTTCCATAGTTTGTTGTGATCTACACAGTAAAAGACTTTGGCATAGTCAGTAAAGCAGAAGTAGATGTTTCTCTGGAACTCTCTTGCTTTTTCTATCTATGATCCAGCAGATGTTGGCAATTTGATCTCTGGTTCCTCTGCCTTTTCTAAAACCAGCTTGAACATCTGGAAGTTCACGGTTTACATACAGTGATGCCTGGCTTGGAGAATTTTGAGCATTACTTTACTAGCATGTGAGATGAGTGCAATTGTGCAGTAGTTTGAGCATTCTTTGGGATTTCCTTTCTTAGGGATTGGAATGAAGACTGACCTTTTCCAGTCCTGTGGCCACTGCTGAGTTTTCCAAATTTGCTGGCATATTGAGTGCAGCATTTTCACAGCATCATCTTTCAGGGTTTGAAATAGCTCCACAGGAATTCCATCACCTCCACTAGCTTTGTTTGCAGTGATGCTTCCTAAGGCCCACTTGTCTTTACATTCCAGGATGTCTGGATCCAGCTTTGCAGGCCAGTGGAATTTGATTACAGAACTTCCACAGGACTGGGGAAACAGATTCTTGAAGGGCACAAATAAAACCTGTGCACACCTGGAGCCAGGAGAAAGGAGCAGCGTCCCCACAAGACACTGAGCCAGACTTGCCTGTGAGTGTTCAGGAGTCTCTGGCAGAGGCATGGATGGACAATTACCTGCTGAGGTCGGGGGCACTGAATACAACAGTGCTGGCATAAGCCCTTTTGAAGGAAGTCCCCATTACCCTCTTTACCCTTATCATAGTTTGGCCCAGGCCAAACAACAGGGAGGGAACACAGCCCTGCCCATCAGCAGAAAATTATATTAATGATTTACTTCGTGTAGCCCCGCCTATCAAAACAAAACCCAGATTCCCTCATAGTCAGTCTCTCCCATCAGGAAGCTTCTACAAGCCTCTTATCCTTATCCATCAGAGGGCTGACAGAATGAAAGAAGATATACAGATGGCAAACAAACATATGAAAAGATGCTGGACACCATATGTCCTTAAGAGATAGTAAATGAAAACAACATTGAGATACACCACTACATGCCTATTGAGTCCAGTTCAGTCACTCAGTTGTGTCCGACTCTTTGTGACTCCATGAATCGCAGTACACCAGGCCTCCCTGTCCATCACCAACTCCTGGAGTTTACTCAAACTCATGTCCATTGAGTTGGTGATGCCATCCAGCCATCTCATCCTCTGTCATCCCCTTCTCCTCCTGCCCCCAATCCCTCCCAGCATCAGGGTCTTTTCCAATGAGTCAGCTCTTCGCATGAGGTGGCCAAAGTACTGGAGTTTCAACTTCAGCATCTGTCCTTCCAATAAACACCCAGGACTGACCTCCTTTAGGATGGACTGGTTGAATCTCCTTGCAGTCCAAGGGACTCTCAAGAGTCTTCTCCAACACCACAATTCAAAAGCATCAATTCTTTGGTGCTCAGCTTTCTTCACAGTCCAACTCTCACATCCATACATGACCACTGGAAAAACTATAGCCTTCATTAGACGGACCTTTGTTGACAAAGTAATGTCTCTGCTTTTTAATATACTATCTAGGTTGGTCATAACTTTCCTTCCAAGGAGTAAGTGTCTTTTAATTTCATGGCTGCAATCACCATCTTCAGTGATTCTGGAGCCCAAAAAAATAAAGTCTGCCACTGTTTCCACTGTTACATGCCTATTAGAATGATCAAAACCCAAAACACTGGCAGCACCAAAAGTTCATGATGTTATAAAGCAAGAAGAACTCATTGTTGATGAGAAGGCAAAACAGCTTGGAAAACAGCTTTGCAGTTTCTTACAAAACTAAACAGACCTTTAACTATAATACACAGTAGTTGTGCTCCTTGGCATCTACCCAAAGGAGCTGAAAACCTCTGTCCACACAAAAACTTTCATATGAATCTTCGTAGCTCCTTTATTCCTAATTTCCCAGAGCAGAAAGCAACAAAGATGTCCTTCAGTAGGTGAGTGAATAAATAAACTGTAGTGTATCCAAAGAATGGATTTCTAAAAAGAGTGAGCTATTTAACCATGAAAAGACACAGGGGAACCTTAAATGCAAATTACTAAGTTAAAGAAATCAATCTGAAAAGGCTATATATTGCATGATTCCAACTCTATGATATTCTGGAAAAGCCAAAACTATGGAAGCAGTATAAAGATCAGTGGTTGCCAGGGGTTAAGAGGGAGGATGGAACTATTAATAGGTGGGACATAGAGGATTTTTAGGGCAGTTAAACTATTTTATATGATACAATAATGAAGGATATATGTCATTATACCTTTGTCAAAACCCATAGAACGTGTCCACTAAAAAGATGTTCAACTTGAGAGTTGCGAGTTAAGATTTATTTGGGGCAAAATGAGGACTGCAGCCCGGGAGGCAGTATCTCAGATAGCTGTGAGAGACTGCTCCAAAATGGCAATGGGGGAAAGTCAATATATAAGGTTTTGGTGAAGGGGGAGTTCAATATCACGAAGCACTCATTTTACACAAGGTTTTTGTTAGTCATGAGGATCTGATATCACCATGAAGCGATTTAGTTCTTTTCTAGATATGAGGCGATGAAAGGATTGAGATCATAAAATCAGTTCCTAAAAACATCCGACTATCTAAAGACCTGTCCAACCAGATTCCCTGGAGCACAGAGTGCCTCTCTCCACCCTGAACTCCCTCAGGGGTGTTGAAGGTCATCAGCTATAGCGGCATGGGTTTCAGTCTCTGTAGAGGCAGATGGCAAATGCCTTTGCTGTTCAGCCGTTGGCAATGCTTTTGCTAAGTGCCAGTTTGTAGTTGACAAATGTACAACACGAAGAGTGAACCCTGATAAAAACTGTGGACTTCGTGTGATCATGATGTGTCAACGTAGGTTTGCTGATTATAACAAATGTACTAGTCTGGCATGGGGAGTTGATAGTGGGGGAAGCTACTGGGGGTGGTGAGGGTCAGGGGCAGGGTGTATATTAGGAATTTTCTGTGCTTTTCTCTCAGTTTTGCTGTGAACCTAAAATTGCTCTAAACAGTAAGTTTAATTAAAAAAAAAAAAAAGAAAACAGGAAAATGAAATCAATGTTAATTGTCCCACAAGGAAAATACCAATCTTAAGACTATTTTAAAAGTTATATACACCCAAATGCTCAAATGACAAATAATTCTGGTTTTATGCAAAATATACCATAGCATAAAAAATGAAGGAATGATCCACCATTCATTTCATTAATCTAGCACAATCTTGACACCAAGCTTCTGAACACAGAAACATGGACACTGGACCAAACCACATCTTATTGCCTTGTGTTATTGTAACTTGTACCATTTCTTTGTACTCATTAGCATGTTTATTCTTCCAGGAGTCTCCTACTCAGGCAAATGGTTATTTGATGTTTCATTGTAGGGATTTCCCGGAAGACTCATCACCTCCTCAGTGTGAGACATTAACAGTTTACAACCTAAGAGTCTTTGAATATTTTGCTGCCTCTCCACTAATCCTGGACTGCTGGATTTTAAATTCTTACCCAGTCCTAATCAGCCCTGCCTCCTTTAAAAGACCTGCCTTTAAATCAAACTTTCAATTTAACAAATTCTGATCTTACCTTCCATCTTCTCATAGTTGCTGTCAAAGCTTTGCCGGGCTGGCATTCTCATGAAATTGTCAGTTTGTCTGATCAAAAGGCTGTGTTAGTAATGTTTGAGGAGCCAGATTTTGACACTTTGGAAAAGTAGTACTAAAAAGGAAACTGATAGTACTTTTTGGAAAGAGTACTAAAAAGAAAATCAGGCCCATCTGATTCATTTGCTGTGCTCAGTCCCTCAGTCATGTCCAACTCTGCAAACCTTTGGATGGTAGACCACCAGGCTCCCCTGTCCATGGGGTCTTCAGGCAAGAATTCTGGAGTGGGTTGCCATTTCCTTCCCCAGGGGATCTTCCCAACCCAGGGATCAAGCCCACATTTCCTGTGTCTCCTGCACTGCAGGTGGATTCTTTACCTGCTGAACCATCAGGGAAGTGGATAGATACAAAAATCCTAAACAAATTCGCATATAACTGAACATAGTAATGTATAACAAGCAATATGTGATAACCAAGTTTGGTTTATCTTAAGAATGCAAAATTGGATTAATATTAAAATATCACTACAATTTAATACTTTAACAGATTAAAGGAGAAAAATTATACAATCAACTCAGTAGATGTAAAACATCTTTCAATAAAAACAATAGCCATTCAAAGAAAAGCAAGTCTCAGATTAAATCAGACATTTCTTAAACAAATACTTATCTATAAGATTCAAAATAGCTTATATAACCTGTTCTAAACCCTGCACATGACCAAATAGCCTTAGGTCAGTACATCACTAAGAATATGTAAAGTAAACATACCTACTAGTAAAACACTCAAAGCTTTCCTTGTAAGATCACACTTAAGCAAGGGTAACTTCCATTATCATTTTTTCTTTTCAACATTGTGCTAGATGTCCTAGACAATGAGTAAGAAAACAAAAATATATAGGCTACAAAGGACAAAATAAAAATCTCTTTAATAAGGTGGTAAAATTACAATATTTTATAAGAATTTGGCTGAATATAAAATCATAATAATAAATCATTTGCATTTCTATGAAATAGTAAGAAAAAGTTTGTCATTTATAGTAACTTCTGTAAATATAAAGTACATGATAATAAATATAACAAAAGTGTATAGAATATTTATGGAAAAAATTTTAAATTATATTCAAAAGTAGTAAAGGCTAAATGATGAGATAAAACAGAATCAGTATATTAAAAGATTTAATATCACAAAGTATTCATTCTCCTCAGATTCATCTATGGATTTAAAGTGATTCCAATTAGAAAATCAACAACATTTCTGTTTTTTGTAGAAATTGACAAGATAATGTGGAAAATAAAAATTCTAAGATAGTCAAAACAATCCTAAAATCAAAGAACAAGGAGGAGTCATTAATGGCTTTTACTAGACATCTGTAATTATAAGGTTGTAATGATGAACATAGTATATTATTACCCCCCCAAAAAAATCAATGAAATGGAATATATAGCCTAGAAATGAATGCATATATGCATGTACATTTATTATATTACATATATGAATGTATAAATCAGTGTGGATGGATTTTTTTTTAAATAGTGCTGGGAAAATGGTCATCCATATTTTAAAAAATAAAAATGGATACTTATTTCAATCAGAAGATCACTCAAAATCCTAGTAGCTTTTCTGTAAAAATTGACAAATTGACTCTAAAATGCCTATGGCAATTTAAGAGACCCAGAAGAGCCAAAACAAACAAACAGAAAGGGCAGAATGGGAAGATTATACTTCCCAATTTAAATCTTTGCTTTAAAGATATAGGAATAAAAACACTATGGTGCTGGTGTCAGGACAGCAAATAGATCCATGAAACAGAATAAAAGTCCAGCATTAGACTCACTCATGTTTGGTTAATTGTTCTTCAGCAGAAGTAAATTTGATTTAAAAATAAACATAATTTAATAATAACTGTGAACTAAAATACTGGGCAATTTATGCAAAATGAGAGTGACAAGATTTATAGCATTCCAAGGTCATTATACTATTTAGGTGGAGAAAAACAAATGTTAACTTACTTGACTTTCTAAAGGGAAGTATACATTTTCTAAATGTTTAGCTTAACCACTAAAATAGAATGCAGTAGAAATAAAATGTGTGACTTAAAATCACAAAGGGAAATAAAAGTAATTTGCTTAAAGCTCATCCAAGAGAGTACAGAAAAAAAATTTTTAATAAAGCATAGAAAATTGTGCGTGTGTGTGGGCTAACTCACTTCAGTCATGTCTGCCTCTTTGTGTATTCCTCCTCCAGGCAAGAATACTGGAGTGGGTTGCTCTGCCCTCCTCCAGGGTACCTTTCCAACCCAGGGACCGAACCCACATTTCTGTTGTCTCCTGCATTGGCAGGAGGGTTCTTTACCACTATTATGACCTGGAAAGCCCAGAAAATTGTTTATCGTGTTGTGCTTTTGCTGTGCTGTGCTGTTGCTTCAGTCCTGTCTGACTCTGTGACCCCATGGACTGTAGCCCACCAGGCTCCTCTTTCCATGGGATTCTCCAGGCAAGAATACTGGACTTGGCTGCCATGCCCTTCTCCAGGGAATCTTCCTGACCCAGAGAATGAACTCAAGTCTCTTACATCTCCTGCATTGGCAGGCAGGTTCTTTACCAGGAAATGGTTTAAGTAGCACCAAGTAAGATTAAAAATAAATCCAACTATATCAAGACTTCACAGAATATGTAAGGGGACTGTATTTGCCCCAGGAAAGATACAGTAGCTGATTGGAATGCCTATGATGTGCATGGCAAAAAGGATGGAAAGGTGAGGAGCTCATTGTGAAGGGAGAACTCAGGAAAATGACTACTTAGTCATCAGCACCCTGAGCTGTCTGAGGGCAGAGGTCATCCCAGGGTACTACATGAGTACAAGCAAGTTGGGAAGGTTTCTCTCCGTGGAGTCACCTGTCTTGGCAAAGATAGCCACTGAGTTTAGTTACCCAGGTTAAGACAAAGGGAAAAGGCATTCTTGGCAGAGGGGACAGCCTAAGCAAAAACACAGAGGAGAGAAACACCACACTGTTCTGGAATGATGAGCAATTTTTTGTTACTGATCTGGGACATGATGTCTAATAGATGATGGTTTCTTCTCTATATCCTTCTATGTAGAATGCCTTTTTTGGCAGGTTCCAGTCTATTTTATTGATGGTTGCTCAACAGTTGGTTCTGATTTTGGTGTTCTTGAGGGAGGAGGTGAGCTCAAGGCCTTCTACATCTTCACCTTGTCTTCTCCTTTTCACTTTAATGGATCCATGAACTGGGCAACTCTTTGACACTTACATGTCAAGGACTCATTCCATTCTCCATCTCAGCATACAGCAACTCAGAAAAGGATCATTTTGAGAGTAGGGTTTACCTCAATGGAATCAACCCATAATGGAAATTACCAGTTATTGCTGAAGAAGAATCTTTTTCTTCAAATACTCCTGTGCCTCCAAGGAGCTAGCATCTTAGTTAGCATATGTAAATTTATACATTCAGATTTTCATATTGAGTGGATTTGGATGATCATTCATTTCTATATCCTATCTAACTCTTAAGAATGAACCCACCAGTTCCCTCTTCCATAAATTTCCCTATATGATTTTCTTTTCCTCTGAGATGATAGTGTACTCTCCTTAAGAAATTTTCAGTTTTCTCCTTAGAACTCAACTTATTCATACCTCCATACTTCCAAAATTTCTAGGAAGACATAGCCTATGTCCATTTCATTTTAGTTACAGTACAAAACCCAGTCCCTTGCACATATAGGTGGTTGTTTTAAATAAAGGTGATGGAATAGTTGTTACACTTTCAGCAAATTACTCTTTCAAAGATCATTTTAAAATAATACCTTGATTGTCACTGTTAATGACGATTTGATTATGCTTTTACATGAACATTAATGACTTTTCTATTCTCTAAAAGAAAAGGAGAAATTTTAAATAAGCTTTTTCATATACTCTTTGAAGATCTGTTGTTGTTGTTCAGTCTCTAAGTCATGTTTGACTCTTTGCAAAACTATGGACTGCAGCACGCTAGGCTTCCCTGTCCTTCACTAACTCCCAGAGTTTGTTCAAATTCTTGTTCATTAAATTGATGATGCTATCTAACCATCTCATCCTCTGTGGCCCCCTCATCCTCCTGCCTTCAATCTTTCCTAGCATCAGGGTCTTTTCCAATGAGTCGGCTCTTCACATCAGGTGGCCAAAGTATTGGAGCTTTAGCTTCAGCATCAGTCCTTCCAATGGATAATCAGATTTAGGAGTTGAAACAGTGGCATTCCAAGATGGTATGAATAAAGTCCACTGGCATACACACCTGCACACATCTGCCACATCTATCTTGAATCTCAGGAGGTGTTACCCGCTGCTTCAGTACCAGGTGAGAACTGCCTGGAAAGGCCCTGACAGCTCAGAGATGGCACTAGCAGCGAGAAACTGGGAAGCTAGTAAGATCTTTCTGTGTACATTCCCACTGCTGCCAGCATTCTCTTCTGTTTGGTATTTCCTATTACACAAGACAGAATTTTTTTTCAGTGATTACTTTTATTCTTAAGTTATGCCTCATTAGTAAATTAATCCAAATAGTAAATAAATCCAAATACTTAAGATGCTTCTCTCTCTCTTTTATAAATTTTCCATTATCAAACTTCATCAAGTGATCTCAGAGTGGCCTGTTTCATTTGTTGGTTAGGGAAAAAAGAAAAGAAAAATGTACAGGGTACTCCTTCCATAAGTGTATGGCACTCTACACTTTCACATCTAGAGTTCAATCAGTCTTCACAGAAACCCTGCTATAATAACATTAGTGTTACTAATATAATATAATCAGTAACTAAAGTTTACTGATCTCTACATGAACTTTTCCACTTGATTTTCAAACCAACTATATGAGGCAGATATATTCTTCTCCATGTTTTACAGATGAGAAGCACTGAGTCCTAGCTGAGTTAAGAACCCAAGTAGGAAGTTCGTGGCATTAAGACCTGAACTCTCACTGGGAAAGGAATGAGAAGGAAGGAGTGGGAGGTTGGGGTTAGCAGATGTAAACTAGTATATAGAGAATGGATAAACAACAAGGCCCTACTGTGTAGCACAGGGAACGATATTCAATATTTTACAATAAGCCATAATAGAAAAGAATATAATTATTGCAATATGTATAATTGAGTCACTTTGCTATACAGCAGAAACAACACAACACTGTAAAGCAACAATACTTCAATAAAATTATTTTAAAATAATTAAAATTTTTTTAAATAAGAAAGAAAGAAATCCCCCTACTGATCCCTCTCTGTCTTCATCAGTTACGTTTCTTTCTCTCCTTCTCTTTACAGCACAACCTCTTGAAAGAGTCATCTGGACACATTCTCCTTGTTTCTCTCCTTCCTTTCGCTCTTACACTCACTCCAAATAGGCTTTTGTCACCAATATTCTACCAACAACAGTTTCTCCAGAGAACACCAGTGATTGCTAAGTTGCTAAATCCAGGGTCATTTCACTTTCTCAACATCATTCTTTCTACTCTGAGATCCATCCTCATTTTGTTCTCAGGAACCACACCCAGCCAATTATATTCTTACATGGCTCATAATCCTTTTCAATCTCTTTTGCTGGTAATTTCTCTTTCACATTTGTGCATGTGCATGCTGTAAGGTTCCATATTTGGACTATTTTTGCTTCCTTTGTTTACAACCACTCTCTGATGATCTTTTTCACTGTAATGGCTTTAGTTGTATTTATTCATTTAACTTTGGCTGTGCTGGGTCTTCAGGGTTGCACGGGTTTTTCTCTAGTTGGGGTGACTAGGGGTTACTCTCTAGGTGTAATGCTAGGGCTTCTCACTACAGAGGCTTCTCTTGTTGCAGAGAGTGGTCTCTAGGGTGCATGGGCTTCAGTAGCTGCAGCCAGTGGGTTCAGTAATTGTGGCACATTGGCTTAGTTGCTCTACAGCATGTAGGATCGTCCCAGACCAGGTATCAAACTCATGTCACTTGCATTGGTAGGCAGATTCCTTACCACTGAGCTATCAGGTAAATCCGGCTCTAATTTTAATGTCATCTATTAGGTGATGACTTCTCAATTATCCCCAGCTTGGAACTTTTCTCTTAAATAACAAACCTATGTGTCCAAATGACCATTGCCATCCACAGCAATCTGCATAGCTTGCTCCCCACTTCCTTCATCTCTTGACTAGAAAAGTCACTTTCTCGGTGAAATCTGCCCTGGGCATCTTAAAATTCCAACCCCCTCTGCCAAACTATTTACATGCCCCTTTCCTGCTTTACTTTTTCTTCATAGAACTATCTAATGTATATTTAGTTATAGATCTTACTTATTATTTCTCCCCCTTGCCTTGAATATGAGCTCTAAGAGGCAATGGTTTCTGTCTTCTTTGTTCTTTACTATATCTCTCATGCCTAAACTAATGCATGGCATATATTGATAGTTATTTCTCAGTAATCACCGGTTGAATGCCTGATCCTATTTTCTAGTTGAAGGGACATGAGTTCCGGAACACAATTTCCCATGGTCACAGAGCTAATAAATTGCAAAGCTTTGAACTGAATGCTATCCAATCAGACACCAAATGTCTTACTATTAGTATCATAGACTGCCTCTTTTTGAAAGAGTTTTCTATGATCATTTTAATACTTCAGCCTTTGTTTTGGTAAATTATGTATCTGGGGGGTGGGGGATACTCAGCACTCCCCTCCTATATAGGACTACATTCTCTACCAAGACATGTTAAAACATAGTCAAGCAACAAGGAAGGAAGTGTCAGGATGATATCTTGCCTGAGGCATCCTGCTTTCAAGAGGTCCTGTTTCAGAGAACTTGATTCAGAGCTGAAAGGGAAATGTGTAATGCCCCTGCTTCATCCCTTCCTGTCACCCCCTCCTTCTTCTGCCCCCTCAAATAGTTCAAGGAAAGTTTTCCCACAGAACAAACAGAGAAAGTAAAGGCTTATCACATTCTACAGCTCCCCTAAAAAGTACGGTCTAGTTTAGAGTATCAGGAATGTCTATTTTCTCGAAATAGACATTGAGAAGTTAATGTCCTTGCCTCTAAAGCAATTATACTCCAAAAAATGATCATTGAGAGATTACCACTGACATATATACACTACCATGTGTAAAACAGGTAGCTAGTGGAAGCTGCTGTATAACACAGGGAGCTCAGCTGGGTGCTCTGTGACGACCTAGAGGGGGGCGGTGGGCGTGGGGTGGGAGGGAGGGGATATATGTATACTTACAGCTGATTCATGTTGTTGTAGAGCAGAAGGCAACACAACATTGTAAAGCAATTATCCTCCAATTAAAAATAAAAAAATAATTTTAAAAAAGAACAAATCTAAAACAAAAAGCCCTTGCCTCTCTAGCCACTTAGCCACAGGACTAGGATTGATTGAAAGGGAGCGCAATTTGTGCAAAAACATTACTCTCAGCCCTACCATTTTCCAGTGTTCAACCAGAACTTTTAATTTTACTTTCCTTATCTCTCTCGCATGGATTCTCTTGTGGTTCAGACAGTAAAGAATCTGCCTGCAATGTGGGAGACCCAGGTTCAATACCTGGGTTAGGAAGATCCCCTAGAGAAGGGAATAGCAACTCACTCCAGTGTTCTTGCCTAGAGAATTCCATGAACAGAGAAGCCTGGCGGACTACAGTCCATGGGGTCACAAAGAGTCAGATATGACTTAGTGATAACACTTCCTTATCTCTAAAATAGAAATAACAGCACCACTTGAGAGAGTGGCTGCCACTATTAAAGAGAATATATGCAAGCGCTTAGGGCAAAGCTTATGAGCTGTCAGGAAAGGCTTTGTTTCTGACTGAAGTCAAACTGGATCTTATCGGTAGGATTTATGGCTGCTTATTCATTCCAGTAGTAAAGCAGATAGATTGGCTTCCTGGGGGGGAAATAAAAGAGCTTTGCATAGATATGATGTGTGCCAAGTTGCTGTGAAAATAATTTGCACGTATTATCAACGACTCTATAAGAAAAGTAAAATTAGCTCCATCTCAGAGATGTGAAAACTCAGGTTCAAAGATGGTAAAGAATGACTTCTGGTTTGTATTGCATAATCAGTAAGTAGCAGAATGAAGATTCCAGTGCAAGTCTAACTTGAAAAACTCCACCATTTGTCCCAGAACAGCAGCTCCACAAACCCTTCAAATCCTTCCCCCACCATACAGTCTCCTTATGAGTTTTATGGCATGCTAACCATGAACTTAACTGTGAATATTTCTAGTATTCTTTGAATTCTGCTTTTATGTGTTTCTCCGAAAGGATCAAAAATAAGAAGAGAAGGATTCACGCAAGGACATCTCGGGAGGAAGAAGATCAGCAATCACCATATTCCTTGGCTTTGGCTTCCTCTGAATTTCCTTCTCCATCTCTGTTCTAATCCCTCCAGTTTTTCTCTGTGCTTTGGGTGATACAGCATAATGTGTACAAGATGGGTTTAGCATCACACTTGGGTCTAAGTGCATCCTCCCTAACTAGTTGCTAAGTGCATCCTCCCTAACTAGTTGCCCTAACTAGTTGCCTCCCTAACTAATTAAACTTGGGAAATGTTTAATTGAATCTCAGTGTTCTCATCTAGAGAATGGGAGTAATAATAGCTACTTGGTATTGAGATGAAGGATGGGAATAGCTTAACTGTGTTTTTCTCACTTTGTAGGATGCCTACATGCGTGCAGGCTCATGCTCAATTGCTAAGTCGTATCCAACTCTTTGAGACCCTAGGGACTGCAGCCTACCACACTCCTCTGTCCACAGGATTTCCCAGGCAAGGATACTGGAGTGGGTTGCCATTTCCTCCTCCAGGGCATCTTTCTAACCCAGGGATAGAACCCAAGTCTCCTGCATCTCCTGCATTGGCAGGTGGATTCCTTACCATTGAGCCACCTGAGAAGCCCAGCATGCCTATAGCGAGTGTTTATTTGACAGAATAATTTATATAAATTTGCTTTAAGCTTTGACATGAATGTCACAGGAGGTTTAGAAGGAAAAGTCTTTCCTGTCTCACAGCCCCAGAGCTTACATCCTTCTGAACGTCTCTGAATATTTTCCCTTCCCTTTTACTGTTAGGCTTCTCTTTCTTCTGAGAAGGCAAGTGATTGTCTAGTTACACTGTTGAATTCCAGATATTTAGACTTATAGGCTTTCTCTCCTGGAGATTGCACTCACATTTTACAACAGTTTTCATGATGTTTGGGGCTGACTCTGTTTCTAGTCTATTCTACCAAAAGTAGTTGAAAGCAAGAGTCTCATTAGTTACTGAATGAACTATTAATCAGTATTACTGATGGAAGGGTGGTTGAACCATCTCTATGAAGCAATAATTCTCAAGCTTTTTTCACTGTCACATCCTCATCACCTAAAAAATACTGACACACAGCAGGAATGCAATAATAAACAAATGGACAAATGCTCTTTTTGACAATGTGCTTGTGGGGAAAAACACTGAGCAAGCCACCCCTCCCCCGTATACATACATGAACATATTTAGTTATTATATTTATATATAATTTTATTACTATACATTGTGTACACTAGAAAATGCACACCAAAACAAACTAAAAAGGGTGAGATGGAAAAGTTAGTAAGAATAGAAGTTTTACTATTATTTACTCATGTTTCAACAGTTCTCTACTAAGACTTCAGAGGGAGCAGAGGCAAGGGTAAGAGAAATACCAGTGGCAACTCCAAACCATTGTTAAATTTCTCATCAATCTGTGCCCAGAAGTTTAAGCTTCCACAGTCACTAGTCCTTTCATTCTCTTCTTCTCTGGCTCCAATTAGGCACCCAAAGGCCTTTGCATCAATAGGTTTGCCCCGCATTCCTAGGAAATGCATAGTATTTCTTCTTTGGCTGATCGAGAAGGAGGAAATGTTTATGTAACTTCCAGAGAATGCACATAGAATCTTGTGTTTGTTTCCTCCAAAGTGCCAACAAAATAGTCAAAAAGTTTGTTACAGAGAACAAGATGGCGGAGGAGTAGGTGAATATGGAGCACATCTCTCTCCACGGATACATCGGGAATACACCTTCAGACACAGAAGTGCATGCAGAACACCCACTGAGAGCAGGCAGAAGTACCTGACCAGTGGAAAAGAATGTACAGAATCTCACAAAACTCGGTAGGACAAAGGAACTAGGGAGAAAAACAGGAGTGTTAGTAGGACTGGACCTGCCCTCAGCGGGTGGGGGAACTGAAGCAGGGGTCCTATCCCCACATCAGGGCAATTGTCTGAGTCAGAGAAGAAACACTGAAGGCTGAGAGTGAAACAGGAGATCTGTGGCAGCCTAAATGGAATGAGAAGCAGACAATCCTTACCACAAACATACATACCTCGGACAGGGATGCAGGTTCCCTGGAAGGTGTAGCTGCTGGGAGCTGGAGTTTAGGGATTGTGGAGCAATCCCAGGGCAAAGGCTGCTGTTGACTGTGGAGAGATGGATCAAGAGGATGTGAGGGAGATTGTGGTGGAATATGCCTGTGGAGGAAAGCTGGGCAGCCACGGAAGCAAGGCGATATTGCTGAGTCATGTGTAGGGGGTGGAGCCATCACCATAGCCTCTCTCTCCCCACATGCCAGCATCTGTAGCTGAGCAAGAGAGTCTGGCCCCTCAAATGCCTGACTCACTGAACTACAAAGAAGGACCCCACCCAGGGTGCCCATTTAAGTGCCTGATATGTGGATCTACAGAGTAGGACCCCAGCGAGGGGGGGAAGGGGTCCCTCTATATGCCTGAGGCATGGAACAACAGAGAGGGGAGAACCCTGTAAGTGACTGAATGGGCAGAGCTATGGAAAGAGACTGGCCAAAGCGGCCTTCTGATCACCAGCTACAAGAGGCTCAAAAAAAAAAAAAAAAAAAAAAAACTCTGATAGGGCCATGACTCCTGGGGCATAGGCAGTCCATGTACCTGCACGCTTTGCACCACCAGGCTCCACGCAAGTCAAGCAGCTGTGCCACCTTCAAACAACTCTCACTGGGACAGAGCTGCCACAGGCAAAAAAAAAAAAAAAGAAAGAAAGAAAGAAAAATCTTGCATCTATGCACAAAGGGTCACTTTGCAACCCTATAGATTGTGGCCTGCCAGGCTTCTCTCTCAAGGGGGTTCTCCAGGCAAGAATGCTGGAGTGTATTGGCCAATACTGGTTGCCATACCAGTTCTAGAGAGCTATATTTCCTGCTGCCCTAGCCGCCAACTCCCCTGAGTACCTGGCGCTGCCAGAACCCCTGTGACTCAAGCAGCTGCACCACCTCCACCCCTGGCCCTCACAGGGGCAAAGCCAAGTCCTCCAGGGCAGCCTCAGGAGCAAACCCCAGTGGACGACCCACATGCGGAGGTGGAAATAAAACCACAATTGCAACCCAGGGGCAGTGTGGCTAAGGAAGAAGACCCCAAACCTGCCCACCAGCTGTACAAGCCACAAATTAAATTAACATGATCAACTAGGCAGACTCTGTGTCTATGGAATGTGTAAAAGGACATTGAGAGCTCCCACAAAAGAAGACACACTAGTTCTGATAGCTGTGGACATTGGAGGCAAGAACACACAGGAGTAGGACCAGATTAGAATCTGAGCTGCCCCACAGCAGGCCCAGAGATCAGCACAGAGCTGGAGGGCATCCTAGGGAGGTGGGGTGGACTGTGACTCCCAGCGACAGAAAGGACTCTGACAGCAGTGACTCAAGAAACACATTTATTATTCTTATGTTTTGACTTGTTCTGTAGATTCTTTTGGATTTTTTTCTTTTCTTTTTTTCCTTTGTTCCCCCCTCTGTTGGAGTTGTTGATTTTATTGGCACTATGAAATTTAATTAAGCTTTTGAGATTTTTTTACCCCCTCAGTCACATTTTTTAGAGTTATAAACCTTTGCCTCTACATTGGGCTTTTAGAGTTCTGTGGTGTTTTCCCTTTTCCTTTTCTCTTTTTTTAATTTTAATTTTTTAAACCTATTATTATTTTTTTACATTTATTCCTTTGTTTGCTTTTCATACAGTTCTTTTCCCCTTGCAGTTAACCTTTAATGTATATAAATCTTCTTTATCTACCTCTATCTAACTTTGTGTATCTATTTTTTCTTTTCTTTCTTTCCTTTCCTCTCAACAAATTTTTTAGTTTTATTTTCATTGCTTTATTCCCCAATTGACACCTTGCTTTAGTTTTGTTTTCCAGTTTGTGTTTTAGTTAGTTTTGTTCTTAGCTGGTAGATATAATGTTTGTTTCCTTTGTTCACCAGGTCAATCTATTGTATTTTATTTTTGTTGGACTGCTTTGATTTTGCTTATGGGTGTATATGTGTATGTGTATATTCAGTCACACTTTTTATTGTTGTTAAAAACCTCTGCCTCTACATTGGGCTTTTGCAGTTTTGTGGAGTTTACCTTTATTTTTTTCTTTTTTAATTTTTAAACCTATTATAATTTTTTCTATACTTATTCCTTTGTTTGCTTTTCCTACTGCTCTTTTCACCTTGCAATTAGCCTTTAATGTATATAAATCTTCTTTATCTACCTCTATCTAACTTTGTATATCTATTTTTTCTTTTCTTTCTTTCCTTTCCTCTCAACAAATTTTTTAGTTTTATTTTCATTGCTTTATTCCCCAATTGACACCTTGCTTTAGTTTTGTTTTCCAGTTTGTGTTTTAGTTAGTTTTGTTCTTAACTGGTAGATATAATGTTTGGTTTCCTTTGTTCACCAGGTCAATCTATTGTATTTTATTTTTGTTGGACTGCTTTGATTTTGCTTATGGGTGTATATGTATATGTGTATATTCAGTCACACTTTTTATTGTTGTTATAAACCTCTCCCTCTACATTGGGCTTTTGCAGTTCTGTGGAGTTTACCTTTATTTTTTTTTTTTTAATTTTTAAACCTATTATAATTTTTTCTACACTTATTCCTTTGTTTGCTTTTCCTACTGTTCTTTCCCCCTTGCAGTTAACCTTTAATGTATGTAAATCTTCTTTATCTACCTCTATTTAACTTTGTATATTTATTTTTTCTTTTCTTTCTTTTCTTTCCTCTCAGCATATTTGTTAGTTTTATTTTCATTGCTTTATTCCCCAATTGACACATTGCTTTAGTTTTGTTTTCCAGTTTGTGTTTTAGTTAGTTTTGTTCTTAACTGGTAGATATAATTTTTGCTTTCCTTTGTTTGCTGGATCAATCTATTATACTTTATTTTAGTTGGGCTGTTTTGACTTTGCTTGTTGATGTATATGTATATGTGTATATTCCATTATTTTAATTATTATTTGCCTGATTTTATAACTGCCATTTGTCTGGGATTCATCTTTGGTTTCTCATTTTTGAGTATTTGTTTTAGTCTCACTTAATGCAATAGAAAACCACTTGCAGAATCTTCATTACTGACCAGGGATCAAGCCCTGAGCCTTTGGAGTGGAAGCACTGACTCCAAGACCCTAGACTACTAGGGAACTAACCCTGCTGCTGCTGCCTAAGGAGAATCAAATAGTGAAAACTTACACAAAGGAAGCCACTTGAATACAAGACCTGGCATCACTCAACCACCAGTAGCATCCTGTGCAGGATGCCTCATCTAAACAACAAATAAAACAAAATACAAACCCAATCATCAGTAGACAGGAGTACCACCTCACTCAGTCTTGCCCATCAGAGGAAAAACAAAACAAAACAAAAAAACTCAGCACAAACCTCACCCTATACAAAGCTTACACGAGCCACTGGACCAACTTTAGGAGGGAAGAAATCAAAAGGAAGAAGGAATTCAACCTTGAAACCTGGGAAAAGAATTCCTCAAGCACAATAAATTTTTTAAAAAAAATGAAAAAGAAGAGAAATACTACACAAATGAAGGAACAAATTAGAAACACAGAAGTCCAAATAGATGAAGAGTAAGTAGGCAAACTATCTGAAAAAGAATTCAGAATAATTATAGTAAAGATTATCAAAACCCCTAAAAACAGAATGGAGAAAATGCAAGAATCAATTAACAAAGACCTAGAAGAATTAAAGAATAAACACACAGAGACAAACAACACAATTACTGAATTTAAAAATACTCTGAAGCAATCAATAGCAGAATATCTGAAGCAGAAGAATGAATCAGTGAGCTGGAAGATAAAATGGTGGAAATAACTTCTGAAGAGCAGAATAAAGTAAAAAGAATGGAGAGAACTGAGGATAGTCTCAGAGACCTCTGGGACAATATCAAACACACCAACCTTCTAATTATAAGGGATCCCAGAAGAAGTGGAGAAGGCAATGGTAACCCACTCCAGTACTCTTGCCTGGAAAATCCCATGGACGGAGGAGCCTGGTAGGCTGCAGTCCATCGGTCGCAAAGGGTCGGACACGACTGAGTGACTACACTTTCACTATTCACTTTCATGCATTGGAGAAGGAAATGGCAACCATTCCAGTGTTCTTGCCTGGAGAATCCCAGGGATGGGGGAGCCTGGTGGGCTGCCGTCTATGGGGTCGCGCAGACTCGAACACAACTGAAGTGACTTAGCAGCAGAAGAAGAAGAAGAGAAAAAGAGAAGGTATGAGAAAATTTTGAAGTGATTATAGTTGAAAATTTCCCCAACATGGAAAAGGAAATAGTCAATCAAGTCCAAGAGATGCAAAGTCCCATACAGGATAAACCCAAGGAGAAACATGCCAAGACACATACTAATCAAATTAAACAAGACTAAACACAAAGAAGGAATGTTAAAAGCAACAAGGGAAAAGCAACAAGTAACGTACAAGGGAAACCCCATATGTTTAACAGCTGATCTTTCAGCAGAAACTCTGCAGGCCAGAAGGGAAGGGCAGAATATTTTCAATGTACTGAAAAGGAAAAACCAACAACCAAGATTACTATACCCAGCAAGGATCTCATTCAAAATTGATGGAGAAATAAAAAACTTTTCAGACAAGCATAAGTTAAGAGAATTCAGTACCATCAAACCAACTTTACAACAAATGTTAAAGGGACTTATATAGTCAAGAAATACAACAGAAGAAAAAAGATCTACAAAATCAACCCCATACTGTTAAGAAAATGGCAATAAGGACATATATAACAATAATTACTTTAAATGTAAATGGATTAAACGCTCCAACCAAAAGACACAGCCTGACTGAATGGATACAAAAACATGACCCATATATATATGCTGTCTACAAGAAACCCACTTCAGACCTAAAGACACATATAGACTGAAAATGAGAGGATGGAAAAACATATTCCATGTCAATGGGAAGCAAAAGAAAGCTGGAGTAGCAATCCTCATATCAAAACAGACCTTAAAATAAAGAAGATTACAAGAGTAAGGAAGGACACCACATAAAAATCAAGGGGTCAATCCAAAAGGAAAACATAACCATTGTAAATATCTATGCACCTAACATACAAGCACCTCAATACATAAGACAAACACTTAAAGACATAAAAGGAGAAATTGACAGTAACACAATAAAATAGTAGACTTTAACACCCCACTCATGCTAATGGACAGGTCATCAAAACAGAAAATTAATAAGGAAATACAAGTCTTATATGATACATTAGATGAGATGGATCTCATTGATATCTTCAGGACATTACATCCAAATGCAGAAGAATACACCTTCTTCTCAAGTGCACATGGAACATTTTCCAGGATAGGCCACATTTTGGGTCACAAATCAAATTTAAGAAATTTGAAATAGTATCAAGCATCTTCTCTGAACACAATGCTATGAGACTAGATATCAATTACAAGAAAAAAAAAAACTGTAAGAAACACAAACACATGGAGATTAAACAATATGTTTCTAAATAACCAACAGGTTACTGAAGAAATCAAAAGAGAAATCGAAATTTCTAGAAACAAATGACAATGAAAACATGACACTCAAAACCTATGGGATGCAGCAAAAGCAGCTCTAAGAGGAAAGTTTATAGCAATACAATCCTACCTCAAAAAACAAAAAAAAAACATCAGATAGACAACCTAACTTTACACCTAAAACAACTGGAAAAAGAAAAAAAAAATTAGTAGAAGGAAAGATCATAAAGATCTGAGCAGAAATAAATGGAAAATGAAAGAAACAATAGTAAAGATTAATAAAACTAAAAGCTGGTTCTTTGGGAAGAGAAACAAAATTGACAAACCTTTGGCCAGACTCATCAAGAAAAAAAGAAAGAGGAATCAAATCAACAAAATTAGAAATGAAAAAGGAGAGGTTACAACAGACAATGCAGAAAAACAAAGGATTATAAGAGACTATCATGAACAATTATATGGCAATAAAATGGATAACCTGGAAGAAAGGGACAGATTCTTAGAAAAGTTCAATCTTCCAAGATCGAACAAGGAAGAAATAGAAATTATGAGCCACCAATTACAAGCACTGAAATTGAAGCTGTGATAAAAAATCTCCCAAAAAACAAAAGCCCAGGACCAGAAGATTTCACAGGAGAATTCTATCAAACATTTAGAGAAGAGCTAATGCTTATCCTTCTAAAACTCTTTCAAAAAATTGCAGAGACAGGAACACTTCAAAAATCACTCTATGAGGCCACCAAAACCAGACAAACATAACACAAGAAAGAACACTACAGGCCAACATCACTGACGAACATAGATGGAAATATCCTCAACAAAATTTTAGCAAGCAGAATTCAACAACACATCAAAAAACTCATACACCATGATTAAGCTGGGTTTATTCCAGGGATGCAAGGATTCTTCAATATATCCAAATCAATCAGTGTGATACACCGTATTAACAAATTGAAAGATAAAAACCATATGATCATCTCAATAGATGCAGGAAAAGCCTTTGGCAAAATTCAGTACCCATTTATGATTAAGACTCTTTAAAAAATGGGCATAGGAGGAGTTCACCTCAACATAGTAAAGGCCACATATGATAAGCCTACAGCAAACATTATTCTCAATGGTGGAAAACTGAAAGCATTCCCCCAAAGATCAGGAATAAGACAAGGGTGTCCAATTTCCCCACTACTATTCAACATAGTTCTAAGAGTCCTAGCTACAGCAATCAGAGAAGAAAAAGAAATAAAAGGAATCCAGATCGGAAAAGAAGAAGTAAAGCTCTCACTCTTTGCAGATGATATGATACTGTACATAGAAAACCCTAAAGATAGTATCAGAAAATTACTAGAGCTAATCAGTGAATTTAGCAAAATTGCAGGATACAAAATCAATACACAGAAATCACTTGCAAATCTGTATACTAACAATGAAAAATTAGAAAGACAAATTAAGGAATCAATCCCATTCACCATTGCAACAAAAAGAATTAAATATCTAGAAATAAACTTACCTAAGGAGACAAAAGAACTGTACATAGAAAATTATAAGACACTAATGAAAGAAATCAAAGATAACATATTCCTGGGTAGGAATCCCATGTTCCTGGGTAGGAGGAATCAATATTGTGAAAATGACTATACTACCAAACACAGTCTACACATTCAATGCGATCCCTATCAAATTACCAATGTCATTTCTCACAGAACTAGAACAAAAAATTTCACAATTCATATGGAAAACAAAAGACTCCGAATAGCCAAAGCAGTCTTGAGAAAGAAGAATGGAGCTGGAGGAATCAATCTTCCTGACTTCAGATTATACTACAAAGCTACTGCCATCAAGACAGTATTGTACTGACACAAAAATAGAAATATAAACCAATGGAACAAGATAGAAAGCTCAGAAATAAACCCATGCACCTATGGGGGCCTTATCTTTGACAAAGGAGGCAAGAATATACAATGAGGTCAAGAGAGCCTCTTCAATAAATGATGCTGGGGAAACTGGACAGCTACATGTAAAAGTATGAAATTAAAACACTTCCTGACACCAGACACAAAGATAAACTCAAAGTGGATTAAAGACCTAAGTGTAAGATCAGAAACTATAAAACTCTTAGAGGAAAACATAGGCAGAACACTCGATGACATAAATCAAAGCAAGATCCTCTATGACCCACCTCCTAGAGCAATGGAAATAAAAACAAAAGTAAACAAATGGGCCCTGATTAAACTTAAAAGCTTTTGCACAACAAAGGAAACTATAAGTAAGGTGAAAAGAAACCCTCAGAATGGGAGAAAATAATAGCAAATGAAACAACTTACAAAGGATTAATTTCCAAAATATACAAGCAGCTCATACAAATCCATACCAGAAAAACAAACAACCCAATAAAAAAGTGGGAAGAAGACCTAAACAGACATTTCTCCAAGGAAGACATACAGATGGCTAAGAAACACATGAAAATATGCTCAAAATCACTCATTATTAGAGAAATGCAAATCAAAACTACAGTGAGATATCACCTCACACTGGTCACAATGGACATCATCAAAAAGTCTACAAACTATAAATGCTGGAGAGGCTGTGGAGAAAAGGGAACACTCTCGCACTATTGGTGGGAATGTAAATTGATATAGCCACTATGGAAGATGGTATGGAGAGTCCTTAAAAAAGTATGAATAAAACCACCATATGACTCAGCAACCCCACTCCTAGGCATATACCCTGAGGAAACCAAAATTGAAAACCACACATGTATCCGATTGTTCATTGCAGCACTATTTACAATAGCTAGAACATGGAAGCAAGCTAGATGTCCATCGACAGATGAATGGATAAAGTCATGATACATATATGCAATGGAATATTACTCAGCCATAAAAAGGAATGCCTTTGAGTGAGTTCTAATGAGGTGGATGAACCTAGATCCTGTTATACAGAGTGAAGTGAGTCGGAAAGAGAAAGATAAATATCATATTCTAATGCATATATACAGAATCTAGAAAAACGGTACTAAAGAATTTACTTACAAGGCACAATGGAGAAACAGACAAAGAGAATAGACTTGTGGACATGGGGTGAGGGGAGGAGAGGGTGAGATGTATGGAAAGAGTAACATGGAAACTTACATTACCATATGTAAAATAGATAGCTAAAGGGAATTTGCTGTATGGCTAAGGAAACTCAAACAGGGGCCCTGTATCAACCTAGAGGGGTGGGATGGGGAGGGAGATAGGAGGGAAGTTCAAAAGGGAGGGGATATATGTATGTCGATGGCTGATTCCTGTTGAGGTTTGACAGAAAACAACAAAATTCTGTAAAGCAAATATCCTTCAATAAAAAATAAATAAATTATTTTTTTTTAAGTGTGTTACACATATGTTATTTTCAGGTGCTAAAAATTAAGGAATCACTACAGTCTCACATGTCCCAGCTTATCATCCTAAAACTACAATTTCCAAGAAAGATGGAAGAGCCATCTTTCTCTCTGCTCCGTATATCTTGCTCTCCACCCTGAGAATATTCAAAATCAAGGGTTTCTTACCTTAGAAGTCTTAGATGATCAGGTAACAGGGGAAGGAGGGCTACTTTCAGGGTAAAACATAAGTGAAACAGGGAAAGGAAGGGCAGGAAATCAAGTACCATGAAGGGCTGGGCTTGGAGGAAGTTTTTATTGAGGTGAAATAGACAGGTAAACCGAATTTCACTGATGGCAATAGGTTGATAAAAATCTTGAGAGCAAGAGAGATGAGACACAAGAATTTTATGGAGGAATCGGAAATGGGAATTTTACCACCAGATATAAATTGAGTCCTCATAAATGCTCTCCAGGAAGTTCTAATAAACATTTGAAGCACATGTGTGCTCAGTTGTGTCCGACTCTTTGCGATCCCATAGATGGTAGTGGGTCAGGCTCCTCTGTCTATGGAATTTTCCAGGCAAGAATATTGGAGTGGATTGCCATTTCCTATGTCAGACAATCTTCCTGACCCAGGGATCAAACCCATATCTCTTGCATCTCCTGCATTGACAGACAGATTCTATACCACTGTGCCACATGGAAAGCCCACTGCAGACCATTATTTTGAGTGAGATTCCATGCTAGACATTGTGAATCCCTTGCCCCGCCCCACCCCTGCTTTTATTTATTTTATAGGAGTAGTAATGAGGCTCAAATCTTTTTTCAATCCCTTGAATAGACTAGTGAAGTAATATATCAGCCTTCAAAAAGTGTCTGAGACAGACTCAAATATATTACATTTCCTCACTTTGAACCAGAAGCACAGTATATCCATGCAGCTACACTTGTACCCTCATGTGGCTCAGATGTATATTTCTCTACTGTGATAAAGGCTTACAAAATAAAATGTATTGATTAATAAATGCTATTTGGAAGCCAAAGGAAATCTTTTGAGTTCTGAGGTCCATAGTTAGGAAAAATACAAAGAGGGGAGCACATTGGTGACAGATGAGTCTGGAGTCATGCAGTTGCATCATTTAAACCCCATGGTGTGATGGAACAGGTTAATCAATTAAGAAGCACAGAATCTGGCTGTTGAAATTCTATTTCTGTGTTTCCTATAGAAAGGATAGCCCACCTGCAACCCCAAGAAGAACTTCTTAATAGCCAAATAGCAGAGAAGACACACAGAACTGGAAGACTCTCAAAGCAAGACTGAAAAATGTTGAATTCAGGTAGGACACCCTTAGGCAAAGAAAATTTCACAGGGTATCACTCCCATTACCACCACAATCAAGCTTAAATCTCACATCCAGTTGGAAAAATAAAAGAGTAGGCACAATATTGATGACTCTAATGCCATACTACGCACTGATTTCTATAAGTGGTAATACCTAACCTATTTCTAATTTGTCTCCTTACATAAACTTTGTTTCTAAAAATAATATAGATAGATATAGAAACAACCTAAATGCCCATCAACAGATGAGTGGATAATTACACAATGGAATAGTATTCAACCATAAGAAAGATGAAATCTTGTGATTTGTAACAACATGGATGGATCTTGAGGATGTAAGTGAAATAAGTCAGATGGAGAAAGACAAATACTGTATGATTGAATTCATGTGTGGAATCTGAAATAAAACAAAACAGGAATAAATGAACAAATCAAAACCAAACAAAAACAAACACATAGATACAGAGAACTGAGTGGTGGTCACCAGAGGAGCTGGGGGTGAGGAGGAGAGAGAAGTGGGAAAAGGGGTTCAAATGTATCATGATGGATAGAAGCTAAACTTTTGGTGGTGAGTACCCTGGAGTGTTTAATATTCTCACATAAGCAGGTAAACATGTGAAGGTATTATACAATCTAAAATAGCAACAAGTAAATAGGTAAATTAGAGAGAGAAATGAAGAAATTACATTTAATTTTAAAAAGAAAGGAAAGAAGACAAGCAGGGGTAAAGGAAAACATCATGCTGAAGACTCAGAGCAATGGAAAGTAGGTAAAAGGAGACTTTTGAGAACAGAGAGGGATGATTCAAGAAAACTTTCAGGAAATATCACCACGATCATTTGTGCATCCCAAGCACATCTCTTTGAACGTGGGGTTGCTCCTCTCGGCCGCCGCCCCTGACCTCGGACATGGGATACCTTCCCTCAGTCACTGCCCCTGGTTCCAAATAGGAAAAGGAGTATGACAAGGCTGTATACTGTCACCCTGCTTATTTAACTTATATGCAGAGTACGTCATAAGAAATGCTGGGCTGGAAGAAGCACAAGCTAGAATCCAGATTGCAAGGAGAAATATCAATAACCTCAGATATGCAGACGACACCACCCTTATGGCAGAAAGTGAAGAGGAACTAAAGAGCCTCTTGAGGAAAGTGAAAGAGGAGAGTGAAAAAGTTGGCTTAAAGTTCACCATTCAGAAAACTAAGATCATGGCATCTGGTCCCATCACTTCATGGGAAATAGATGGGGAAACAGTGGAAACAGTGTCAGACTTTATTTTGGGGGGCTCCAAAATCACTGCAAATGGTGATTGCAGCCATGAAATAAAAAGACGCTTACTCCTTGGAAGGAAAGTTATGACCAACCTAGATAGCATATCAAAAAGCAGAGACATTACTTTGCCAACAAAGGTCCATCTAGTCAAGGCTATGGTTTTTCCAGTGGTCTTGTATGGATGTGAGAGTTGGACTGTGAAGAAAGCTGAGCACCAAAGAATTGATGCTTTTGAACTGTGGTGTTGGAGAAGACTCTTGAGAGTCTCTTGGACTGCAAGGAGATCCAAGCAGTCCATCCTAAAGGAGATCAGTCCTGGGTGTTCATTGGAAGGACTGATGCTGAAGCTGAAACTCCAGTATTTTGGCCACCTCATGCAAAGAGTTGACTCATTAGAAAAGACCCTGATGCTGGGAGGGGTTGGGGGCACGAGGAGAAGGGAATGACAGAGGATGAGATGGCTGGATGGCATCACCAACTCAATGGACATGAGTTTGGGTAAACTCGGGGAGTTGGTGATGGACAGGGAGGCCTGGTGTGCTGCGATTCATGGGGTCACAAAGAGTTGGACATGGCTGAGCAACTGAACTGAACTGAACTGAACTGAAGCACATCTCAGATATTTTCTTGCTAGATTAAGCAAGTATTTAAATTTTTTTCAATTGATCAGAGAAAGAGATAGAAAAGAGACAATAGAGGCATCTGAACTCCTTAGGCAAGAAGGGGCCTGAGTTAGAAGCTGCTGTGAAATCAGTGCCTTTGGTGAGTTTCAAGGATTGCTAAATGAGTCACCTACAAGATGTTAATTGCGTCGTGGAAAGAATTACTTCTGTTGGCAAGATAGGGAAAGGGATCAACTACACATTCATGTAAGTAACTAAAAAATGTGGAGGGAAACTGAGTGAGGCAAGACCGTTCATTCCAAACATCCTAGTGTCAGCAATCATTGCCAAATAGACACCACAATCTTTCTTTCTCAGGCCATGCTCCAGAGCCCGCTCTATTGTATTATATAGTTAATGCAATCACCTGTGAGATGTTGATGATTCATTCAAAATTTCCTATCATTCCTCATTCAAAGTGTTGATGTTCTGTGAGGTAAGAGCTTCTTTTATGACCATTTCACAAGCAAAGATATTGAAGCACAAAGAGTTTAAATTATTCCCAAGATCCCACACCTGATAAGTGATCCAGTGGAACCTTTATTATTCCGTCTTCCCCATTCTAGGGAAAAAGATGATCAGATCACTGGCTACCCAAAAAGGAGCAAGGATTACCCCAGGGGGAGGGATGAGGGGCCAAAGAGACTATTTCACTTTTTTTCAGCTTTGTATAAAGTCACATGAAAAAAAGAATTGGGAGAAAGACTGGAGAGAAGGTGGAGATGGGGGTGAGATGTGGCACCTCATTGTACTTGATACCACAAACTTAAATGAGAGAGAATTAAAAGTCCCGAAACTGTTAGGGAACAGGATGAGGAGACCCTGGGAACTTGGTGGGTAGAAATTCTTTAAAGGATAAGGGAGGAACAGAAAGAAAGCAGGCACAAACCAATTCATCTCTGCCCAGTCATCGACTCATAAAATAATCTCCTAATATCAAATATATTATCATTCTCAGTGGAAGCCTTTCAGAAGCTTTGTCATAGAAAGCTAGGATTGTATACAAAATGAACAAAAAATAGAAATTATAGTCAATAAGAATGTATTAACACAAACAAAAGACTCTAGGCTAGGCTTGGGGAATAAATATAAAATATATACATTCTAGGTTCTTTGTCAGATTTTTTTTTTAAATCAAATTATATTCTTATCACTAAAAGCAATTGGTCCTATGTAAACTATTTTAGAAATTTTGCAAGCTATCTCATAAAATAAGTTCCAAAATTTGGAAAAACTTTCTGTTTCACTTGGGTTACAATGATTAAAAGCCTTACTTTGACATATATTAAAACTGTGACTTTGGATTAATATCTTACTTCTGGGATACAATTTTTTCACTGTTAAATCAAGGATGACAAAATATATCCTGGAGTTCTTTTGAGGATATAGATGAAAATAAGATAATATGTGTAAGAATGAGTTCTAATGGATGGATGATACAGAAAGCCAATGTAAGGCATGGGCTTTGCAGCTTGATGGACCTCACTGCAGTGCAACTTTGGGCAATTTTCTTGATCTTCATAAACCTTTTTCCTTAACTTATAACATGGGAGTAACAACAGAAATTTGTTTAAAAGGATTGAATGAGATAATGTTGCTGTAGTATAGTATCTGTCACAGAGCAAGTACTCAAAATTAGTAGCTATCATTCCCTAACATATTCCTTCAGTATTTATCTGTTTAGAGACTATTATGGGACTAAGAATATAGCAGTCAACAATATAAACCCCCAAATTCAAGAAATCCATGTTATAATAAGAGGAGATAGTTAATAAACAGAGAAACAAATGAATATCTACTATGCTGAGACATAATAAGCATAGTGAGGAAAATTAAAGAGGAAGAAGGGTTATAGTGAGCGACAGAGGTACCAGTGTATATCAGGCCATCTGAGATGGTCTTTTCAATGAGACGCCATCTAAGTAGAGACATGAAGGAAATGAGAGAAAGAGTGATGGGAATATTTAGAAGAAAAAGGTTCTGAGAAGCAGAAGGAGGAAATGCAAAGGCTCTGAGGCAGGAATGTGTTTGCCATTTTCCAGGAACAGCAGAGGCCAACTGGCCTGGAAGATAGTGAACAAGCCCAGAGTTGCTGAAAATGGTCCAGAAAGGAACAAGGAGCAGGGTAATGTAGGGCCTTGTATGCTATGGAAAGGACTAGAATTTTACTCTGAATGACATGAGAAGCTACTGAAATATTTTCGTTTCAGGCACAATAGAAAAGAAGGGGACAAGTGAGGAGAAAATTCTAAGAGCCCACATGAAAGATAATAGTAAGCTAGATGAAGTTCATAGAGAAGTAGTCAGATGAAGTGGAGAAGTTGTCAGTGGAGAATGATTCTAGATGAACTTGGTAGAAATAGCTGGCAGAATTTACTGATGAATTAGACATGAGTAAAAGAGATGTGAAAAATTAGATGTGAATAAAAGAGAAGAGCCAACGATTTCTCTTCTCAACTGAGCAGGTAGAAAGAAATAAAGGTGTCATTCACTAAGATGGGAATGACCATGGCAAGGAGTTGTTCAGTGATTCAGTCTTTGTGACCCCATGGAAAGGAGTAGGCTCGCACACAGAAGAGGCAAACAAATAGTTCCGTTTTGGATACACTACAGTGAGAGATGCCTGCTGGGCATGAATGTAAAGATGTCAGTTAGGTTATCTGGATAGTAAGCATAGATCAGAGGGAAATTCCAGGGTGGAAACATAAATTTGGGAGTTATCCATCAGAGGATTGGCTGCATTTACTTAAAGAGTCCATGCTGACAGAGAAGGGAGGAGAGCAAAAGCTCCGAGGCATTTCAAAGCTTAGAGTTTGGTGGAATGAGGAACTAACAATGGAGAATGAGGGGAAACTAGTGAGGTGGGAAAAGATCTAGGAGAGGAGTAAGTTGTGGAAGTCAAAGGATGAATGTGTTTCCAGAAGAAACAATCAGCTACTTCTAGTATGTAGGGTAAGGTGAAGTCAGAACCAGTCGCTGAATGTGGCGTTGTAGAGGTTTTTAGTGACCTTAAACAGCACTGTTCTGGTAGGAGGGGTGAGAGTGAAAGCTTTGATGAGTGGGTTCAAGGGAGAAGGAAGGAAAAGAGTTAGAGACAAGGAAACAACGCATTCAAGTACGTTTGCTGCCAAATAAAAGAGAAATGGAGGAACCGAAAGGGAAATGAGAGAACTAAACTGGGAGGACGCGTTTTAAGGAATTGATTTTGTTGTTGTTGCTTATTTTTAAGATGGAGTCTATTGAAGCATGTTTGAAAGTTAATTGGAATGATCCAGTAAGAAGAGGGAAAATCAGGGACACTAAAAAAAACAACAACAGGACACAATCACAAGAGCCTTGTCTTTGAGTGGGAAAGAGAAGATGGGATCCAGGAGAAAAATGTAGCCATAAGGCTGAGACAGGGATGTGGAGCACTCATCCCCAGAAGGAAGGAAAGCAAAACATAGGCAGGTGGATGGAAATATGTGGTGGTAGAACTATAAGAAATATTTGTTCATATTGGTTCCTTTTTCTCAGTGAAACAAGAGAAAAGGTAATCAAATGAGATTGAAGAGAGTCATCTCAGATTTGGGGCTAATGATTGGGCTAGAGAAATAAAAATGACCACTGGTCAGCAAAAAATATCCTTTTGGAGTTAGGGATTGTTGTTCTGTCGCTAAGTGACATACTAACATTTTTATTAATTTTATATATTTTTATATTTTATATTTTTATTACATTTATATTTCTGTTTAAGTTTATAACAGCATTTAATGAAATTTTTTTGAACTTATTTAAAACACATCCTTAAGAAATGCTTTTCCAACAGTATTTAGTTCTATATTTGTTACTGGATGTATAAACCGATAATTTTCGGGAATGTAAGGGCAGTGTGTTGAATGATGTCTTTGTTTCATGGATCTTTTTCAACTTTTACAAATTGGTAATGCAGATACCAATTTTTTTTTCCTCAAACAGACAGGGATTAAGCAACAATAGACTCTAAAGTACTTAATTGTTTTATTTCTATATGAGACTCAATTCCAATAATTTTTCTAATAGATAGTAGGGCTCCAAATGTTTCTAACCCTAGGGGAAATTACTACTGATACTAATTTAATGAAGATAATTAAGATAGAAAGTAAACTTGAAAATACATTTATTCACTCTACAAAGAAGGACTGGTTTAGAAGATGCTGTCTACTTTTACGTATTTTAATATTTTGTTCCTTTTTATTTATTTAGTCAATAAATAACTAATGACTAAATTAATTCATCTTTCAATAGTTCCCATATTTTACTATCTGCATCAACATATAACTTTTTTGCCCTACTCATAAAGAAATGAGTCTATTCCCTGGTGACTCAGTGGTAAAGACTCTGCTTGCGATGCAGAAGATGCAGGTTTGATCATTGGGTCAGGAAGATTTCCTGAAGAAGGAAATGGCAACCCACTCCAATATTCTTTCCTGGAAGATCCCATGGTCAGAGGAGCCTGGCAGGCTTTATTTCATGGGGTCTCAAGAGTTAGACAAGACTTAGCTACTAAACCACCACCAAGTTGATATTATTCAGAAGAAAAAAATAGAAGAGAGATGACAGACTGATTCTTGAGTCTGCAAAGCAATGAAACTGAAAATGTTACAGCATGTGGTTTTCATTACTTTCTCAAAAGACCACACATGTTTAACAGGAGAATGATCTAGATGGAAAGTGATTTGACTCCACTTTCTCGATAAGTCTGGCTTTTCTGATTCAAACAGGAATAAAGACAATTACTTGCATGTTTTAGAGTCATATGAAAATGAAAGTGAAAGTTGATCAGTCAAGTCCGACTCTTTGCAACCTTATGGACTATACAGTCCATGGAATTCTCCAGGCCAGAATACTGGAGTGGGTAGCCTTTTCCTGCTCTGGGGGATCTTCCCAACCCAGGTCTCCTGCATTGCAGGCAGATTCTGTACCAGCTGAGCCATAAGGGAAGCCCAAGAATATTGGAGTGGGTAGCCTATCACTTCTCCAGTGGATCTTCTCGACCTAGGAATCGAACTGGGGTCTCATGCATTGCAGGTGGATTCTTCACCAACTGAGCTATGAGGGAAGCCCATTTAGAGTTATATGGCTTCAAGGAAAACAAATCATTAGGACATGGGCACCACTGGAATGAGAAAGACAGATCAGTCAGAAACTGATAACTATTACAAAGAACGTTTTCATATAATTTAGACATATGGAAGAGGATTTCCGGAAAATATGACCCCATATGAATGGATCTGAATAAGTCATAAATTGGTTAAGGATAATTTTAATATACATACTAAGAAATTTTGATTTTTTTGCAAATTGATATTGTTCAATAGAAGGAAGGAAAGAAGGGAAGGGTCCACTTATTAATCATTTCTCTTTACCATTCATTCCATCTTTTTCCATTTCATAGACTACTATTAACATCTTATTAACTATTAATAGTTAGCCATCATTAACTATTAATGACTTCCCTGGTGGCTCAGATGGTAAAGAACCTGCCTGCAATGTGGAGACCCGGCTTCAGTCCCTGGGTTGGGAAGATTCCCTGGAGGAGGACATGGCAACCCACTCCAGTATTCTTGCCTGGAGAATCCCCGTGGACAGAGGAGCCTGGTGGGCTGCAGTCCATGGGGTCACAAAGAGTCGGACATGACTGAGCAACTAACACTTCACTTCACTATTAACATCTTAAATTTAATGATGAAATATTTTTAAAAGGCTTCCATTTAGGAATCCCATGGGTGCCCCTGTGGCCAGTGTGAATGATAACCCCTCTGTTATCAGAGCCTCCTATCTCAGTTGATGACCATCCAGCTCAAAGTTGATGAAATTCTGATGTCTTTTAATGAACAACATTATCTACTGGGAAAGGCACAACTCTTCTACAGGCTTGGCAATTAAAAATTGGAAGCTGCTCACAACAGTTGGGATTTCCTTCGGGAGTTAGTGAAGATGAAAAAATAGAGACATGTTCCTATGTGTAAAGAGCAGCCTCCACACTGAGGGTCGTTGGATGTGTATGTAGTGTGAGCAAAGGTGCTGGTTTTACCTGATTACCTCTCCAAGCCAAAAGAGAGGTCCACATCACCGATTAGATCAAATAGTCTTTTTTCCCAAGCTTGGGGGCAGGGATTGGGGTGTGGGGTGAATATCCAGATAGAATCATTGAAATCCTCAGAATGAATGAGAAAGTAATCTTGAGAGATTCCCCAAAATAGCTACAGCAGAATGAAAGTGACCATCCAACCATCCAAAGAATGAAATCACATTTTGGTCAGTTGGATCTTAAATAAATAATTTCTTTTGCATTTTATGAAATGACTAAATATTTTACTTCTGACTTATCTCTAAAACTATTGGAGAAATATGTTTATGTGTGTGTGTGCTGAAAATTTAAGCCATTCAAAAGTAGATATTGAAGCCTCTTCTATCCTTTCTATTTCTTAGAGGTAACTATTACTAATATTTAGGTACTTATGTTTTAATTATTCCTCTATCCATACAGAGATTTTTATAATGCAAATAAAATAATACTATTCAACAATGTGCTTTTCTATTTTGTAACAAGTCATATCCTTCTTATCAGACTATATAGGTCAATATTTTTTTAATAACTGCAAAGTGCATCATATGGGAACACCTACATTTTTCCTGAAAGACCTGTTTCCACTAGATTACATGGACAGTGGTTAGTTTTTTCTCTTTTCTCTATTTCATGAAATAGAATATTGAACTTTTATACAAGCACTTTTGTACAGATGTAGAAATATTTGTTAGGATACATCCTATAACTTAAAGAGATCAACAAATGAAACAGTTAAAATTATCATAGCTATTTTAATATCTGACAATTTTTTGGTATTTGTGTTTGACATTTGATTAACTTTAAATTTTAAAATATTTTAAAATAATAAATATAGTTTTGATTTGTTATTTATCAGTAAAGTTAATCTTGCAGTGAATATAGGTGTGCCTGTAAGACAAACATAGACAGCATATTAAAAACCAGAGCCATTACTTTGCTGACAAAGGTCTGTCTAGTCAAAATTATGAGTTTACCAGTAGTCATGTATGGATGTGAGAGTTGGACCATAAAGAAAGCTGAGTACCAAAGAATTGATGCTTTTGAACTGTTGTGCTGGAGAAGACTCTTGAGAGTCCCTTGGACTTCAAGATCAAACCAGTCCCATTTCTAAAGGAAATCAGGCCTGAATATTCATTGGAAGGACTGATGCTGAGACTGAAGCTCCAAAGCTTTGGCCACCTGATGAGAAGAACTGACTCATTGGAAAAGACCCTGGTGCTAGTAAAGATTGAAGGCAGGAGGAGAAGGGGATGACTGAGGATGAGATGGTTGGATGGTATCACCAACTCGATGGGCATGAGTTTGAGCAAGCTCCACGAGTTGGTAAAGGACAGGGAAGCCTGGCGTGCTGAAGTCCGTGGGATTGCAAAGAGTCGGACATGACTGAGTGACTTAACTGATAGTTAATCTTGGCTTCCCAGGTGATGCTAGTGGTAAAAAACCCATCTGCCAAAGCAGGAGACATAAGAGACGTGGATTCAATCCCTGGGTCAGGAAGATCCCCTGGAGGAGGGCACAGCAATCCATCCAGCCAGTATTCTTGCCTGGAGAATCCCACGGACAGAAAAGCCTGGTGGGCTACAGTGTATAGGGTTGCAAAGAGTCGGACACGACTGAAGCAATTTAGCACAGCACAGCACACAAGTGAATCTTACCATAATAGCTATGTTCATATTATTAACCTATTTTTCTGCTTGTTTGTTTTAGTGGTTTTTTAATAAATTTATATTCTTTGTATCTAGACTGCAATTTTTTCTGTTGCTGCTTCCTTTTAACTTTGCTTACAGTTTCTTTTGCCCTTAACAACATGTCAAATTAGTCCTATTAGTCTTTACTTTCTTTTATAATTTATTGGCCAATGCCATATTTAGAAAAGTCTTCTCCACTACTAATAATACAAAAATACTTTTCTATGTTTTATCTTTTCATGGAGTTTTGTACTTTTTATTTAGGTATTTTACCTACCTGGAATTTATTCATGGATGGTCTGAGAATCTAATTCTTTCCAAAATTCGTTCATAAATCATTTTATTTTTAGATAAATGCTTGTTGTATAGCGGTTAATAGCACAGGGTTTTTTATCCCCAAGAATCTTTACTGAAGATCCAACTCAGTCTTTTTCATTTCATGACTCCTAGCAGGTTATTCTCTAACTTTTAACTTTTTCATCTGTAAAATGTGGATATTCCACTACAGACTAGAAGAGTCGGAAAGTTTCATAAGTTCAGTTCAGTTCAGTCATTCAGTCATGTCCGACTCTGCAACCCCATGGACTGCAGCATGCCAGGCTTCCTTGTCCATCACCAACACATGGAGCTTGCTCAAACTTTTGTCTATCGAGTCATTGATGCCATCCAACCATCTCATCCTCAGTCATCCCCTTCTCCTCCTGTCTTCAATCTTTCCCAGCATCAGGGTCTTTTCCAAGGAGTCAGTTCTTCGCATCAGGTGGTCAAAGTATTGGAGTTTCGGCTTCAGCATTGGTCCTTCCAATGAATACTGAAGAGTTGATATCCCTTAGGATTGACAGGTTTAATGTCCTTGCAGTCCAAGGGACTCTCAAGAGTCTTCTCCAGCACAACAGTTCAAAAGCATCAATTCTTTGGTGCTCAGCTTTCTTTATAGTCCAACTCTCACAGCCATACATGACTACCAGAAAAACCATAACCTTGACTAGACAGACCTTTGTCAGCAAAGCAATGTCTCTGCTTTTCAATATGCTCTCTAGGTTGGTCATAGCTTTTCTTCCAAGGAGCAAGCGTCTTTTAATTTCATGACTGCAGTCACCATTTGCAGTGATTTTGGAACTCAAGAAAATAAAGTATGTTACCATTTCCATTGTTTCCCCATCTATTTCCCATGAAGTGATGGGACCAGATGCCATGATCTGCATTTTTTGAATGCTGAGCTTTAAGCCAACTTTTTCACTCTCCTCTTTCACTTTCATCAAGAGGCTCTTCAGTTCCTCTTCACTTTCTGCCATAAGGGTGGTATCATCTGCCTATCTGAGGTTATTGATATTTTCCCCTGCAATCTTGATTCCAGCTTGTGTTTCATCCAGCCCAGCATTTCTCATGATGTACTCTGCATATAAGTTAAACAAGCAGGGTGACAATATACATCATTAACGTACTCCTTTCCCAATTTGAAACCAGCCTCCATGTCCGGCTCTAACTGTTGCTACTTGACATGCATACAGGTTTCTCAGGAGCCAGGTAAGGTGGCCTGGTATTCCCATCTCTTGAAGAATTTTCCACAATATGTTGTGATCTACACAGCATAGTGAACTCAATGAAACAAGAAGCCAGCCTGTATAGAACCACTCATGATGGACAGATCATGGTTGAGAGCTCTGACAAAACATGATCCACTGGAGAAGGGAATGGCAAACCAGTTCAGTATTCTTGCCTTGAGAACGCCATAAACAGTATGAAAAGGCAAAAAGATAGGGCACTGAAAGATGAGCTCCCCAGGTTGGTAGGTGCCCAATATACTACTGGAGAAGAGTGGAGGAATAACTCCAGAAAGAATGAAGAGACGGAACCAAAGTGAAAACAACACCCAGTTGTGGATGTGACCGGTGATGGGAGTCAAGTCCAATGCTATAAAGAGCAATATTGCGTAGGAACCTGGAGTGTTACATTCATGAATCAAGGTAAATAAGTAGTCGTCAAACAGGAGATGGCAAAAGTGAACATTGACATTTTAGGAATCAGTGAACTAAAGTGAACTGGAACGGGTGAATTTAAAGTTCCGTAAGGATATCCATAAAAGCAGTTTGTACAAGACGGACATGAGAAGAGCTGAATAAATATCAGCTACTCTCTTTATTATTATTTTCTTTTAAATTAAGTGTCCCTGCAATCAATTTCTGTAATAATAGAAACTTCTTGCTGTTTAATTATTTTATGTTTGTTGGTTGATTGATTTACTGTTGAGTTAGTTGCCTTGCTTGTTTGGTTTGAACTGGATTCACCTTCATTTCCTTTTCTTTTTAATCAACTTTACTGAAGTATAGTTTGTATATCCCACATTTACCCTGTATATTTTAATTATTTTTACTACATTAACCAAGTTGTGCAACTATCACTACCACGAAACTATTTGCAGCTAATCCCTATTCCTACTCTCCAGCCTCAGGCAAGATCTGACCTAGTTTCTGTCTCCATGAATTAGCTTTTTCTGGATAGTTCATGTAAATGGCATCATAGAGGATGCGGTCCTTTGTGATTGGCTTATTTCACATAGCATGATATTTCTGAACTTCATATTATAGCATATAACAACGTTTCATTCTATAATATTGCTGAATAATATCATATTCTGTTGCATTGATATGGTATTTTTTAATCCATTTACAAGTTGATGGACATTTGAGTTTTTTAAATTATTTTTGGCTACAATGGATAATGCTGCTGTGACTACATGTGTACAAGTCTTGGTGTGGTTATACACGTTCATTTTTCTTGGGAGTGGAATTGCTGGACTGATGCTTAATTTTTTTAAAAAGGAAATTACAAATTGTTTTCCAAAGTGGTCATAGCTTTGCCACCAGCAATATATGAGGGTTCATATTTTGCCATACTTTCTTGCTAGCATTTGCTATTGTCTATATTTTTTATTAAATTTATTTTAGTTGGTAGGAAATAGCATAATAGTTTTGATTGGCATTTCATTAATGACTAATGATGATGTCTTTTCATGTTTATTAGCTATTTATATACTTTTTTTGAAATGTCTATACCAGTCCTTTCTGCATTTTAAAATTATATTAGTTGTCTTCTTATTATTCAGTTTCAAGAGTTCTTTTTATGTTCAAGATACAAGACCTTCATTGGATATGAGATTTGAAAATATTTTCTTCCTGTCTGTGACTTGCTTTTTCAGTTTTTAATAATGTCTTTGAAGTATAGAAATTTTGAATTTTGAAGTTCAGTTTATCAGTTTTTCTTTCATTTATAGATTGTACTTTGGTCTCATAGCTGGGAAATCTTTGCCTTATTCAAGCTGTCAAATATTTTTCTTCTGTCTTCTAAAATTTTTATAGTTTTGACTCTTGCATTTATGTCTGTGATAAGTTTTATTTTTTAATATATTTTTAATGTATTTATGTTTTAATTGAAGGATAATTGCTCTACAGAGTTTTGTTGTTTTCTGTCAAACCTCAACCTGAATCAGCCATAGGTATACATATATCCCCTCCCTTTTGAAACTTTCATTTCTTTTCTGGCATAATTAAGGCAAAACAAATTATCATCTACTGCACAACTCTTTCAACTTTTCTAGTCTATATCATAAAACCCATTTGGTAATAGCTCCAACTTTATGCTGAGAAATGAATGCTAAAATGTTTTGTTACTTGCCTTACATTTAAAGCTGCTGATTTCCAGTACTGTACCACACTTGGGGTTAAGCAATGGCAGGAACTAACATAGAGCCCTGTTCATTTTCTTAATTTTTATTGCAATTATAGCATTATTTTAAGATTACCTGTAAATTTGTTTGTCTCCTTCACTGGTTTAACTACAGGTGTTCTAAAAGCAGAGATGCCATCCCTAGTATGGTATCTGGCTCACTGTAGATACTCAATAAATATTCCATAAATAATGAATAGAAGTCCTGTTTTACATCTAATAAATGTCTTGAAATGATAAAATTTTTAGCACAAAGTTGTAAGCTAGGTGGTAATAGTCCCATTTCACAGAAGGAGAGATTGAGTCCAGAGTTGATGAACTGAAGACTGAAGATGCATGATGTAAATCACAGCCTTGGTATCTTCACTGCTGGTAGCAGGGGCATGACTGGCCCTGGGCCGGGCCTATATAGCATGTGTGGGTCACAGGTTGGCGCTTCTCAGGGGCAACTGCCTAGGATGCTTCCTAGCAAGTCCAATGTTCGTGGTTTCCTTTATATAAAATAGAACTGGGTCCTCTATGGAGCAAGACAACAAGCTTTCTATGTGTCCCTGAGAAGCTAAAATAGACACTCATTTTCTCTATTGTTGTTGCTGTTCAGTCACCAAGTTGTGTCCGACCCTTTGCGACCCCATGGACTGCAGCACACCAGGCCTCCTTGTCCCTCATCATCTCCCAGAGTTTGCCCAAGTTCATGCCCATTGAATTGTGATGCCATTTTCTCTATGTGCAAGCAAACAAGGCTTACTCTCAGCAAATTTGCAACGTGGCTAGTGGTCAACTCTCCAATAGGTTGACAGATAGGTTCTAATCTAGTTGCGTAAAGGAAAATGTGAGTAGATGTCTGAAAAAATTAACACCACCTGCAAGATGAATATTAACACCACCTGCAAGATATTTTCCTGTATCTGATGGCTTTCTGCTTACCCTTGTTTCCTGCTGTACGTTTGTACCAGCCAAGTGGCAAAACAAGACTTGTCAGGAAATGGAAATTTACAACCAAACAGGAGAGGCCACTTACCAGAGAGCATGTCCCAACATTGCTCTGTCAGTGTCATAACATACATACTTGCCTATCTATGCGCAGACATGAATTTGAATTGGTAACAATAAAGTCGATTTCAGGTAATCTAGTTTGAGAGCTTCTTGATTGGAAATTTTACTTGTGTTTTTTCCAGGAACTTTGTGGTATTTGGACTTTTTTAACTTCTCCGGGAATAATATGTCTGCAAAGTCAACGTTAAAGAGAATTTTAAGGAAAAATAAAGTTTGTCTATGTGAGAGAGAAGGGTATGGTGGAAAGGAGGCAACATGGCTACTCGTGGTGATGAGAAAGGGCTGGCAGCTGCCAGTGAATTTCATGGAGAGTCAGAAAGCACAGGATATGGGTACCATCAAGCAGAACCTGATGAAGAAAGAAAAGCTTACTGTAAGGGGCTTCCCTGGTGGTCCAGTGGTTAAGGTTCCACGCCTCCCACTGCAGGGGGCATGGGCTCAGATGCTCAGGGAACTAAGATCCCACATGCCATGTGACTTGGCCAAAAACAAACAAAACTGACTATAAGAGCCACTACAGTCAGCACACAACGGATGGGAGCTGGGGTCGAATTGAGCCAACGGAGTCCGGGATGTTTGTGATTGCTATAAATGAATGTGAGACTTCCCTGGTGGCTCAGACGGTAAAGCGTCTGCCTACAATGCGGGAGCCCCAGGTTCAATCCCTGGGTCGGGAAGGTCTCCTGGAGAGGGAAATGGCAACCCACTCCAGTATTCTTGCCTGGAAAATCCCATGGACGGAGGAGCCTGGTAGGCTACAGTCAGTCCATGGGGTCGTAAAGAGTCGGACACGACTGAGCGACTTCACTTTCTAAATGAATGTAAGAAATATCAATAGAAGAATAATGGGAAAAAGTTTTAACAGAGAAAAACAAGAGAAGAGTTTTAAAAGAAAAGGAGAGAAAGAAGATTCTAGTCATTATGTCTTCTGTGTTAGAGGACAAAAAAGGGTCATGTGGCTATGGACAGTAGAATGGAAAACTTTAAGGATCACTCATGGAGAAGGCGGCTATCAGGGGAGGAAACTCTAGAAGTCACTACAGGAAAAAAAAAATCCCTGGGAAGCATTTATTGAATGAAAACAAATGGAATTAGAAACCATACCTCCCACTGCAGATGTCCATCTGTCCATCTGCTAAGGCACAGAACAAGAGACATAAATAGAGTGCATTTGAGTACTTAACATAAGGAGGGAAGCCTAATATAAATATCAATAATCAATTCTATTTTATTATATGGAATTCACAAACTAAATGTGATAATAGAAAAAGGATATTCCTTTTTCAAAAGCATTGGTCTGATGAGGATTGTTGCAGCCAGTTACAGAGTTGCTGCTTATTTTACTTAGAAGCAGATCACATCCCCCACGGCTGTCTGCTATCTCCACTGAATAGGGCACTTTCTTGACTACCCCTTACCACCAGGAAATCTAATTGTTCAGCTGGTCTCATTTTGGCTCTGAAAAAAATTATTATGTTATTAAAGGAGGAAAAGAAGGGAATTCCCTAGCAGTCTAGTGGTCAGGACTCCATGCTTCCACTTCAGGGGGTATAGGTTTGATCCTTAGTTGGTGAAACTAAAATTCCACTAGCTTTGAGATCAGACAGACAAACTAAGTATCACAATAGAATTAATATTTTAAATAAATCTTTTAATTAATATTTAGTAATAAAATTGAATAATTTTCTCTATATAAAGCAACTATATATTAAACACATAAGCAGTTATAATGATTTTTAACACTGTATCTTGACTTTTTATTGTTTTTAAATAATCTGCTAACTTCAGATTTTTTAAATGGGTTGGGCCTCTGTCAATCTCTGAAAGATGTTGGTGCTGAAATAAAGATGGTAGACTATAAGTGTTTGTATACTTAGAAGAAATGCATAAATCTGATGATGGGGAATTAGAAAAAATAGGAAAATATATAAGTAACAAGCTAATAAGTTCTAGAATTTCTACTTACCAGATAAAGGATGTAAAAGTATATTGCTGATAAAGATAGCTATTAATAAATAAATCAGCACAGAATGAAATATAGTCTCAACAGGAAGCCTCTCCTACCTGAATATCTGGTTCAATTAACTAAAATTATGATCTAAAATCATGATCTTAAGTTTGAAGCTTAGTTTCAGCCTCAAAGAAAGTAAAACTAAATAAAGTGAAAATTATTCAAGAGTTGAATTATCCACAAAAAGAAAACAGACCCACATAAATATAGTTAACTTATCTTTGACAAGGAAGCAAAAGTAATACAATAAAGAAAAGACGGTCTTTTTCAACAATAGGTGCTGGAACCGTTGTACATTTACATAGCAAAAAATAATGAATATAGACACAGAACTTATACCTTTCACAAAGTTTAATTCCAAATGGATCATAGATCTAAATGTTAAATGTAAAACTATAAAACCCCTAGATTTAAGAGGAAAAGTCTGTATAATCTTGGGGATGGGGATGGTATACCACCAGTTCAACACCAAAGGCACAATCCATGAAAGAAATCATTGATAAACTGGACTTCATTAACATTTTAAAACTTCTGCTCTGCAAAAGACACTATCAAGAGCATGGGAAGACAAGTCATATACCTTGGAAGAAAATATTTGCAAAAGATAAAGGACTATAATTGAAATATACCAAAAACTCTTAAAGCTCAGCGATAAGAGAACAAAGAACCTGATTAAAGAAAGAAAAAAAGGCCTGAATAGACACTTCACTAAAGAATTTATATAGACAGCAATTATGTACAAGAAAAGATGCTCAACATCATATTTCATTAGGGGCCTGCAAATGAAACAATAGTGAGATACCGCTACACACCTTTTAAAATGGTCAAAATCCAAAACACAACATCAAATGCTGACAAGGATATGGAGCAACAAGAGCTAATTGGTACTGAGAATGAAAAACTGTAAAGCCACTTTGGAAAACAGTTTGGCTGTTCCTTACAAAACTAAACATACTCAGGCTCCTTGGTATTTATCCAAATAAGCTGAAAATTTATATCCCACAAAACCCTGAACCAGATAGTTACAATAGCTTTAATTGTAACTACCAAAACTTGGAAGCACAAAAATACTGTTCAGTAAGTGAGTAGACAAATTAACTGTGGTACATTCAGACACTATACTATTTCTCAAGCCTAAAAAAGAGATGAGCTAGAAAGCCATGAAAAAACATGAAAGAGCCTCAATTTCATATGGTTAAGTAATAGAAGCCAATCTGAAAGTTTGCATAATATATGATTTTAACTCTATTACATTCTGGAAAAGCCAAAACTATGGAGATCATTAAAGGATCAGACATACCATGGGTTATGCAGGAGGGAGGGATAACTAGGCAGAGCAGAAAGAATTTTTAGACCTTATTAGAAACTACTCTGCAGGATACTATAATGGTAGATACACGTCATTATACAGGTGTCAAAGCCCATAGAATGTACAATGCCAAGGGTGAACATAATGCAAACTATGGGATTTAAGTGATAATAATGTGTCAACATAGATCACTGATTGTTACAAATGTACTCCTCTGGTGTGGGATGTTGATGGAGGTGAAGGGTGGGTGAGGGGGCAGGGGCTGTATGGGAATTCTCTCCTACTTTTCTCTCAAATGTGCTGTGAACTAAAACTGTTAGAAAAAGTGAAGTCTGCTTTTTTATTATTATTTTTTTAATTGATGAAAAATGTGCTTTATTTATTTATTTTTCTTATTGTAGTGGTTTTTGTCATACATTGATATGAATCAGCCATGGGAAGTCTGCTTTTTTTTAAAAAAAGTGAAAAAATAAAGAAAGATAGGGCAATATTATGACCTGAGAATCTAAAATGTAAGATGGTCTATTAGGGTGGAACATTCTTAAAGGAATTCAAACAATAAAGTCATTTGAAAAGTAAAGGAGAAGGCAGCTAAAGAAAGCTCTGGGGTGAGATAAGAAGCTCTTTACTATGTTCTGATTTTTAGAGGGCAGGTAGAAAATATCAAAGGAAAATGGGTGTCAAAGGTACATGATCGATTTCTTAAGACTCTCAGAAAGTTAAGCCTCAGGCAAAATCTAGGGCTAAAAAAGAAATTTAGAAGCAAATTTATTAATTTTAAAGTAATATATTTGCAGAAAATTTTCAACATACATTTAAGCAACTGAAAAACAAAATTATCTCACAATTCTATCACCCATCAGTAATCACAGTTAACATTTTTATATTTCTCCAAGTTTTCTTTCTATGTATGTTTTTACAAATAATGCAATTTTATTCTAAACAGCTTTTCAAGTTCTTTTTCATCTAGTAACACATTGTATATCTTACCTTTTGTCATCAATATCAATGTAAATTTTACTGATCATTACTAGGTTATTATGTTATGGCTTTACAATATCTTAATTAACAAGTCTCATGTTGTTTAGTTGTTAATTTGTGTCAGATTCTGCAATCCCATGGACTATAGCCTGCCAGGGTCCTCTGTCCATGGGATTTTCCAGGCAAGAATACCAGAGCGGGTTGCCATTTCCTTCTCCAGGGGATATTCCAGACCCAGGGATCAAACCCACATCTCGTGCATTAGCAGTCAAATTCTTTACCCGTGAGCTACCTGAAGCCCTACCAAATCTCATACTATTTATGACTATCTCATTGATCAACATTTGAAGTGATATTGCTTGATCAAAGGGTATACCACATTTGAAGTGCCAAAATACAGTCCAGAAAGTTTCTGTCCTCAAGTGAGTCTTTGAAGCTATATTTAAAACAAGAAGATACTTAAAAAAAAAAAAAAAAAAAAAAAAAGGTATAAACCTCTCAGCTAGAGACACATGGTAAATGGGAAAAGATAATAAAGGGACTATGAAACTGTTGATATTGAGTTTACCTAACTCTTTCAAGGAGGATGTTTAGGCAGGGAAAATGGAAGGAAAATGACTTAGGAGAAGTTAAAGGCCACTAGAAAGCCCATAAATATTCAGAACGAGTCAAGTCTTCTGATGGAGTTGAAACAGATCCCAGGATGCTGAAAGTATAGATGTAATTGTTGAACAGAATTTCATCCACTATTGAGAAACTATGGAGAATGGAAGAAGTCCTACAAGAGTGGAAAATGGACAAGATAAATTTTAAAAACTCAACGTTGAATTTGAAACTGAGCAGATCACACCCTCAGAAAAGTCTGAGGGACAATGAGCTTTGAAGAAAGGAAACTAAAGGAGCTCATAATTAAGAAAATCAGTATGGCACGTGGGGACCTAGGTTGAAATCCTAGCTCCCTCCCTTACTGGCCAAGTGGGCTTTAGCAAATTACCGCATTTCTTGGAGCCTCAGTTTTCCTATCAGTAAAGTAGCCATAAAAATAACTTTTCTCTTTGAGTTGTAATGAAGATTAAATGAGATAACATCAACTAGCATAAAGCATCCAGACTAGTAGTCTCCTAGTATGTAGTAAGCGCTCAACAAATATTTGTTTCCTTTCTCCCTCTTGCACAGAGAACTTCTTTTTTTTTTTTTTTTTTTTTGCTTGTTTCTTCAAACAGTTGGGATTCGAAAAATATGAACTGGAAGGGAACAGCTGCTCTACAGATGGTAGGAGAATTGGGGAGACTTATCACGAAGACTTGTCCTATTACTAAGACCTATCCTCCTTTCTATCTGGTTTTATTATTCTCCAATGACTAATATGCAGTCAGAGAGAACCTTCACATCAAGATATATAGGAGGCAAAAAGCCAAGTTGAGTAGAATCTGAAAGAAATCCTGGTCCACTGGAGGAAAAAGGTCGAATTTAAGCGATATAATATAAAAGAGTACATGTAAACTTCCACATATAGTTCCAACAACTCAAGCACAGGAAAACAAGCATCATACCTCAATGCAAGAGACTTATCCTATCACTCTAGTCTGAGCTTAAGGAGAACATACTATTAAGGTTCTTTTCTGGTCCTTCATTTAAATGCAGAATACATTTTACATTCATGTTTGCTGAATTTAAGTTGAAAATTGTATTTTTGATATGGTTGGCACTAATTTGTTTATAATATGAACCCTTAGCCAGGGACAGCCACATGAACTTTGGCACCTTAGTTTGAGTTTATGGCAACAAAGTCTGCTTGAATGACTCAAGTAGATAACAGTCTCTTTCGTTTTCCCCAAATGTCTTTAGGCTGTTCTAACACAACACGGTCAACGTGAGTCAGAGGAGAGAGCAGCATGTCCTATCCTCCTACGTGAGCCTCATATTCCTGAGAAAGCCTTTCTAATAAGCATGAAAGACAACAAGAATCAAGACAAAATCCTGAAAGAAGATTCTGAGAGCAATTATAATATTGAGTAAGCTAATAGCATTGCTGTGATAGAGCCAGGAAACAAGCCATAGGAGACAAGATCTCTGCTTAATGCCAAAAACGAAGAATTTATTCAGGACGATTTTGGAGATTCATGAATGCAACAATCCCATCCTCCTAAAGGACTAGGAAATAAGGGAAATCAAGTTGCCCTTTGAGGATAAACTTCATTTTTAGGATGAAGAGGAAATAAATATTCAAAATTCATAAAAATAACTATGTCAGGGAAACTAGCTATCTTGATGAAAAGTGAAAGTCTCTCAGTCGTGTCTGACTCTTTGTGACTCCATGGACCATACAGTCCATGAAATTCTCCAGGCCAGAATACTGGAGTAGGTAGTCTTTCCCTTCTCCAGGGCATCTTCCCAACCCAGGAATCAAACTCAGGTCTCCCGCATTGCAGGTGGATTCTTTAACAGCTGGGCCCCAAGGGAATCTTGATGAAGGAGGGATAACAATTCAAGCACAGCAAGAATGTAGAAACTAATGGGCTGGAGAATCTAAAAAAGTGCAGTTTGGAGAAGCACAGATGGGCAAGGAGGCTCAGAATTAAGCAAGCAACCACCTTGTACCTAGGTCAACTCCCTGGATACTGAAATACTAGAACCTGTGCATCCTGGTAAAGGGATGTTCCCCCTTGTTAGATAAAAATTGGGCTACTTAATAAAAAGTGGGCACTGTCAGTAAAGCTAACGGTCTGTGTTTACAGTTTAAGACCAGATTCTGGACAGCATGTTGGATGCCATGCAATGGTGATTTGCTTTGACTTGGCAAATATAAAACCTTGAATTTCCAGCATCATGCCAGGTTCTGAGCAGAGTGATGAACAAAGCAAAGATCCTATCCTCCTGGAGCTTGCAACCCAATTTTGTCCTGTAGGATTTCTTCATAGGCAGCCAGATGCCTTCCCAAACAATATCAATAGACCAAACATCTTTTTTTAGACCCCAAAATATGTTGTCTGGTTAAAATTTCCGAGGGCACTGATGACCCATTAGAGGCCTGTTATAAGAAGCCAGATCACACTCTCCCACTTCACAGAGAGCTCTGTTACATGTCAGGTAATAAAAGATGATATTTTGCAGCCCTAATCTATGGCACAAGAGAAAACATAACTTTGTTCAAGAAGAGATTGGAAGAAATAAATATATTAGACATGATCCTAGGTGATGAATCTATAAAAAGCATCTGCAGTTGGGTAGAATGGGAGAATGAGGGAGAAACAGCAGCTTCCTTTGGTGGTTGATTTCAAGAAACACGGTGTATCCAATCTTCAAATATCTCTTAATGCATAGAAATGGAATGTTAGACTGGATTCACTGGGAATTATCAATAAAAGCTTATTCACCCTTTACACAAAATAAAAGATGATGGTATGATTTCCTAGTTTGGTTTTATCAGAATTTTTGTCAGCAGTCTTGTTTTATATTGCTAAACTGAACAGAATGTTGGATAATGTTTAAACATTACCTTTCATACTTGAAATAAACATCTATTTTCACAAACAGGCATGAAAGCATGCCTTCATCCTTTATTTCATGTAATGAAAATAGTAAAAGGAAATTAACAAAAAATTTACTGCTTGAGGATGCATTGGGCATATAAAAAATTGGAGGCATAAAAAAAGAGTTTGAAAACTAGGCATAGACCATGAGTCTGGTAACTGAACTCAAGCTTTAGAAAAGGAAGAGTTTGTTTTAGTGGCTAAGTTGTGTCCAACTCTTTGAGACCCCCCACGGACTGTAGTCAGGTTCCTCTGTCCATGGGATTTTCCAGGCAAGAATACTAGAGCAGGTTGTCGTTTCCTACTCCAGGTGATCTTCCTGACCCAGGGATGGAAACTGAATCTCCTGCATCTCCTCCACTGGCAAGCAGTACATCAATACTAACTATGGTATTCTAGTTTATGTGAAGGATTTATCTCTCCATCTGCAAATACTTAACACCTAAACTTAAGTAGCCATTTTACTTATGTAAGAATAACAGTAAATCTTCTGTTAGGATAATTACTGTGAGAATGAGTCTGGACAGTTGCATGGGGTTGAGATTAGGAGAGAGGGACTCGAGCAAACCTCTCAACTCAAAGACCTTCCCTATGCATCTCTCACATTAACCACAGGAGTCAGATATGGACAGCACTCTCGACTTGGAAAGAAATACTTAGCAGGCTGCTGTCACTGAAGAAAGGATGCCTTCTCATTGCACGTGTGGAAGGAGCCTATAATGACTCCCAATTGGACCAGACCAGAATCTCAGAATACTCAGGTAGGAAAACTGCCCAGCATTACATGACTTCTCTCCAAATAGTGCTCAGCTGGAATTGTAACTGGACCAAGAGCAGGGACGTCTAGAAGCAGAAATAAATCAGAAACGTGTAGGAACTTTATTAGCCAAGAAATGTTAATAGATACCATATGCAAAATGGGTTCTGGTCCAATAAACTTGAGAAACATTGCAAACTAAATCACCCCTTTGAACACTCACATTTCACATGAGTACACTGAGGCTCTTCCTTCAGTCATTATACTTGACACATAGTGGCTTTCATTCGGTTCTTTAATCACACCAATATATTTTAGGATGTTAAAGGAGGAATTCTTTTTTGCCTAGAATCCTCTTCCTTCTAAGCAAGCTCTTCCTTCAGAATCCTTATATTACATAAGGTCCAGGCTAGCATAAAATTTTCTTCCTGTTCATCATTAATTCCCTAGTGCACTGAAGTATCTGGCACAAATTTAACACTGTTTGTGAATAAATTGTTGAAACAACATGTGTTGTTTCCTGTTTGGAATATAATATCCAGTTTCAACTTTTTTTTTTTTTTTGGACAGTGAGAAAATGTTTCCTCACAGAAGTACACTGACTTGCCATGTCGTGACATTCACTGTCAGCACAAGGAAAAGCAAGACAGACGTAGATCCCAGAATGAGGAAGGCATCAACATTTATTGAGTATTTCCTACATGCTTTTTAGTGTTAAAGCATGCTGAGAACAACAGTTCCGCAAGAGGGACCTTATCACTGCCTTTCTTCAGATGAGGAAACCAGGACTCAAGGCAGGACTTAAATTTGGACTCACATCCCAGGGAGCCCAAAGCTCACAATCTTATACTGCACCACCCCTGCCTTTGAGGAGCAGAGGGATCTACCATGGCCTTAACCATCAGTGGTAAAAAGAAGAAGCATGTCCTAGCCAAGTGGACTTCAAGTGTCCCCTCACAGGCGCAGAAGTACAAGGGCGGGCATGCACAGGAACAACTGCTGAACTAAGCCTTCTTAAGCCCCACCTTTCAAGCCTTCTAGGGATTTAAGAATGAACTGGGAGGGAACAGCTGCTCTACAGATGGTAGGAGAATTGGGGAGACTTATCGCTAAGACCTGTCCTATTACTAAGACCTATCCTCCTTTGTATACTCTACCCGTCTTCTCCAGGCTTGGGTCTGGAGTCAGGCTTAGTCAGTAGATAGGACCCCAGTGCCTTTGACTTGCAGGGTTTCTAGTGTGGGAGCCAGAAACAAGGCAGGTGACCAGGAACACTTAGAACAGAAGGTTAACCTGAAGCAAACCAACAAGCTGAAAAGGGCTTCCCAGGTGGCACTAACGGTGAAGAACCCACCTGCCAATCCCAGCAAAGGAAGAAACGCGGGTTTGATCCCTGGGTTGGGAAGATCCCCTGGAGCAGGGCATAGCAATCCACTCCAGTATTCTTGCATGGAGAATCCCATGGACAGAGGGGCCTGGTGGGCTACAGTCAATAGGGTCCCAAAGGGGTGGACACGACTGAAGCAACTCAGCATGCGTGTACACAAGAAGCTGAAAACCCTCTACAGATCTTCTAGTTTGATTATCCATTCAACTGACACACAAACAGGCAATGTAAGATCTATAGTATTGATTCAACAAAAGCTCAATGATTGTTTGCCACATCCCAGGCACAATGTTACATGCTGGTGATACAGAGGTGAACAGGACAGAGGAAGTTCCTGTCCTATTCAAAAAACGGTTCAAGCATGAATGCTGCTGCTGCTGCTAAGTCGCTTCAGTTGTGTCCGACTCTGTGCGACCCCACAGACGGCAGCCCACCAGGCTCCCCCATCCCTGGGATTCTCCAGGCAAGAACACTGGAGTGGGTTGCCATTTCCTTCTTCAATGCTTCGTAAAGTGAAGTCGCTCAGTGGTGTCCAACTCTTAGCGACTCCATGGACTGCAGTCCACCAGGCTCTTCCGTCCATGGGATTTTCCAGGCAAGAGCACTGGAGTGGGGTGCCATTGCCTTCTCCACAAGCATGAATGAATGTAGGAATTAATGAGCACAGCTGAAGATGTGCAGGGTCTGAAGGGCTGCTGGCTCTGCTTCAAGCGTTCACTTTGGGGGGGGGGGATATATATATATATATATTTCTGGGGAAAAACACTTGATTACCTCATTATTTCTCATCAAAGTGTTCATTTACCTTGGGTAAATTTGGGTTTTTGTTCTCCCCAAAGGAAGTTATTCTACCGTGTCTCTGGCAGGTCTAATCAAGCACCAGCTACCACCTGCTTCTACTTACCCTCCGTAAACTGACACCTGAGAAATTTATCTAGCCAACTTGGATTTAAAAGCCTTTTTCACTTTCGAGAGAAAATGTGACAAGACCTCTGCATCAGTCAGTGTGCTCCAGAGACAGAGAATCAATAAGATACAGTTGTTCCCCCACCCCCACCCCCGCTGTCCAATAGCAGATTCCTCTGAAACCTTTTATGAGTCAAAACGGCGTACAGTGAAGAAACAATTACCTTAGGACACATCTTGCTAATGGATGCTGAAGCACGGATCCTCAACAGAGTTCAAAGTTACTGCGGAGGGATGCTGAGATGCTGGATGTAGTTCCCTGGCAAGGAGCTTGGGGGCGCTACACTCATCGCCCTGCACACGCACCGCCTCTCCAACTGCTAAACTAACGCTGAACACCATTTTCACTTTTTGCCTTTTTTCTGAAAAGCAAAACATTTTGGTTATCAGCTAGTGAAAACAGGTGTTAATATAAAGTGAAGTGAAAGCCGCTCAGTCGTGTCCGGCTCTTTGCAACCCCATGGACTTTACAGTCCATGGAATTCTCCAGGCCAGGTACTAGACGGGGTAGCCGTTTCCTTCTCCAGGGGATCTTCCCAAGCCAGAGATGGAACCCAGGTCTCCCGCGTTGCAGGGGGATTCTTTACCTGTTGAGCCACAAGGGAAGTTTCATAAATAAAAACTAAGTGGCATAAAGCAAACTTTTGAAAAGCAGGAACTACCCGTATATGTGTATTTATAGAGAGCTTTATTTTTAAGGAATTGGTTGACGTGATTGTAGACACTGCCAAGTTTTAAATGTGTAAGGAAAGATTTCTATGTTCCAGTGCGATGGAGACTTCCTTCTCTGAGAAATCTGTTTTTGCTCTTGAAGCCTTTCTGCTGATTGGATGAGGCCCACCCACATTATAGAGAGAAATCTCCTTTACCTAAAGTCAACTAACTGCTTGTAATAATCACATCTTCAAAACACCCACAACAGCTAGATGAGTTGTTTTTGACCAAACAATTGGACACCATAGCCTAGCCAAGCTGACATATAAAGTTAATTTGCACAACCTCTTAAGTAACCAAAGCATTTTGTGTGACTTAACTGAAGCCTTTGGTTAAAGTATTGCTTTCTGCTTCTCAGCAATAGTTCCAAACAAAGTCAAGTAAACTTCAGGGACTTTTTCAGTAAAATGAAGCAAGAGAAGTTAGCCAGGAAAAAAAAAAAAAAAAAAAAAAAAAACAGAACAAAGTTATCCTTTTACTGTTTGCAGAAACACAACTCAAAACTCTGCTGCTCTTCAAGGGATTGATTGCGTGATATTCACTGAAATAAACAACACTCAAAATAGCCAGCCTAATTATTGCTGTCACCATAATAGCCAGGATGCCACCAAAGATAGTGAATTTTCATAGGATGCTGGCTCCCTCAACAAAATCAGACCCAAAGAAACTACAGAAGAATATACAGACTTTAGGAATTAAAAAGAAGGAAAAAAAGGCTAAGACAGGAAGAGGAGATGAAAAAGTACTAGGAAGAGGAAAAAGGAGGAGGCAGGGGAGTAGAGGAGGAAGAAAGTGAGGCAGAAGGGGTGATGAAAGGGGGAGGAGGAGAGCAGGAGAGAAGAAATCCTAGGGGAGATGGAAGACTGTTTTGGACTGGGGTGTGTGTGTGTGTGTGTGTGTGTGTGTGTGTGTTGGCCAATGCTGAGTGACGACTACAGCCTTGGGTGGAGGGTGTCTAGCACTATGAGACGATTGGAGAAAAGCAGAGTAAACTTCTACTCTGGCCTTTCCCCCTCCATTATCTTAGGACACCCCTTGTCTAACTCAAAAGTGTTAATTTTAAATTTACACTGTAACTGTTTCTGTGACTTTAATCCTTTTCTGTTATTATAAACATACGTAACTGCCTGGCTCGGGGAGATAACCTGAGCAACACCCCTCGCCCTGCCCCCCGTGAAAGACTGTGAGGAAGTAAAACTAACACATTCCCCTGCCTGAAGCTTGCCATTCTAGGGGACATTTGCAAGGATTGAATAGTCTTTTTACTTTGTTTCCTCAGTTCAGTTCAGTCGATCAGTCATGTCCGACTCTTTATGAACCCATGGACTGCAGCACACCAGGCCTCCCTGTCCATCACCAACTCCCGGAGTTTACTCAAACTCATGTCCATCGAGTCGGTGATGCCATCCAGCCATCTCATCCTCTGTCGCCCCCTTCTCCTCCCACCTTCAATCTTTCCCAGCATCAGTGTCTTTTCAAATGAGTCAGTTCTTTGCATCAGGTGGCCAAAATATTGGAGTTTCAGCTTCAGAATCAGTCCTTCCAATGAATATTCAGGACTGATTTCCTTTAGGATGGACTACTTGGATCTCCTTGCAGTCCAAGAGACTCTCAAGGGTCTTCTCCAACACCACAGTTCAAAAGCACCAGTTTCTTCAGTGCTCACCTTTCTTTATAGTCCTGCTCTCACATCCATACATGACCATTGGAAAAACCATAGTCTTGACTAGACAGACCTTTGGTGGCAAAGCAATGTCTCTTCTTTTTAATATGCTGTCTAGGTTGGGCATAACTTTTCTTCCAAGGAGTAAGCATCTTCTAATTTCATGGCTGCAGTCACCATCTGCTGTTATCTTGGAGCCTAAAAAAATAAAGTCTGTCACCGTTTCCACTGTTTCCCTGTCTATTTGCCATGAAGTCATGGGACCAGATACCATGATCTTAGTTTTCTGAATGTTGAGCTTTAAGCCAAATTTTTCACTCTCCTCTTTCACTTTCATCAAGAGGCTTTTTAGTTCTTCTTCACTTTCTGCCATAAGCTGGTGTCATCTGCATATCTGAGGTTATTGATATTTCTCCCGGCAATCTTGATTCCTGTGCTTCATCCAGCCCAGTGTTTCTCATGATGTACTCTGCATATAAGTTAAATAAGCAGGGTGACAATATACAGCCTTGTTGTACTCCTTTTCCTATTTGGAACCAGTGTGTTGTTCCATGTCCAGTTCTAACTGTTGCTTCCTGACCTGCATATAGGTTTCTCAAGAGGCAGGTCAGGTGGTCTGGTATTCCCATCTCTTTCAGAATTTTCCACAGTTTGTGGTGATCCACACAGTCAAAGCCTTTGGCATAGTCAATAAAGCAGAAATAGATGTTTTTCTAGAACTCTCTTGCTTTTTCAATGATCCAGCAGAGGTTGGCAATTTGATCTCTGGTTCCTCTGCCTTTTCTAAAACCAGCTTGAACATCTGGAAGTTCACGGTTTACATACAGTGATGCCTGGCTTGGAGAATTTTGAGCATTACTTTACTAGCATGTGAGATGAGTGCAATTGTGCGGTAGTTTGAGCATTCTTTGGCATTGCCTTTCTTTGGGACTGGAATGAAAACTGACCTTTTCCAGTCCTGTGGCCACTGCTGAGTTTTCCAAATTTGTTGGCATACTGAGTGCAGCACTTTCACAGCATCATCTCTTAGGATTTGAAATAGCTCCACTGGAATTCCATCACCTCCACTAGCTTTGTTCATAGTGATGCTTCCTAAGGACTTCTGGACTTCACATTCCAGGATATCTGGCTGGTTTGAAAGCAAAGCCCTGACGGTGATTGATGATTTGCTGAAAGCTTGCTGGTAGGTGATTCCAGAGGAAATGGATTAACTCTGATTTTTTAAATCATGGGGCTCATATCCTTCTCTCTTTCTCTGAACTCAACACTGACTAGAGCAGAGTTTCTCAAGTAATTACTATACAAAAGAAGAGGAATAACACCCATTGTTTGCCAATAAAAATAAGGATTGGAAGAGTAAGGTAAATTGAAGTCATACATGGTTGCATATTTTCTCAAAGTTTTGATTTAAATTGAAACAGTAACTGGAAAAGTCAGAGGGTTTCCATGTCTGGCATGCATGGTCAGTTTATTAGGAAAACAACTTAAAGCAGTCAAGAGAGAAAGACAGAGAGAGATGAACACTTAGATTTTTTTTTAACTTCATAGTAAGAGGTGTGCAGGGCTTCCCTGGTGGATCAGATAGTAGAGAATCCACCTGCAATGCAGGAGACCCTGGTTCGATCCCTGGGTCAGGAAGATTCCCCTGGAGAAGGGAATGGCAACCCACTCCAGTATTCTTGCCTGGAAAATCCCATGGACAGAGGAGCCTGGCGGGCTACAGTCCATGGGGTCACAAAGAGTTGGACATGACCGAGTGACTAAGCACACACAAGAGGTACACACAAACCAAAAGCAATGGGAATGACTGTTGGGGGCCCAAAAAAGTGATAAGCACATGGCTTGTCTACTGTAGTGCCTTTGACAAGGGAGAGCAGGGAGGAGGTAAGCAGGGCAGAGACAATGAGTAAGGGCCCAGGGTTGCCAGCACTTGCACTATAACCCAGGTCTGTCTTACTCCAAAGTCAAGATTCCAGTGGTGGAAGGGCAGGCATGAAATAAACACAAGATTTAGAAGAAGGAAGAAGAGGAAGGGGAGGCGGGAAAGAAGAAGAGCAAAGAGAAATTTGTGAAGTTAGAGGCCACCATATAAGGGACACTTATCAACAAGTGGCCCTAGAAGATTTAAAATGGATTGATAAGGCAGCATTTTTTTTTTTACTCCTGAAATCTTGCAGAAAGAGGCAGAGGAGGAAGAAGAAAAGGAAGAGAAAGAACAATCAAGCAACAACTGAAGTATATATTCAGTAGAACTAAGATTTTAAAATACTCCATAGCTTTGACATGTATACACAACCATGTGTAAAATAGATAGATAGTGGGAAGGTGCTCTATAACACAGGGAGCTCAGTTCAGTGCTCTGTAATGACTAGAGGGGCAGGATAGGGAGGAGGGAGGGGTCCAGAAGGAGGGGATATGTGTACATACATGGTTGATTCATATCAATGTACAGCAGAAACCAACACAACATTATAAAGCAATTATAATTCAATTAAAAAAAAAACACACACTCCGTTTGTGTAGGGTCTTGAAATGTAGATGAAATTGGGAAGAAGTCACACAAAAGGAAGCATAAAGAATTGTAGGAGGGCTGAGCAGTGGCAGATCTTACAACTCTTCCTAAAGGAGAAGAGTTCACTATGAAAGGCAGACACTATATCCCTTGTTGTCAATAAGATTTGAGGGATAGCTACAGGAATAGAAAAAGGAAATTGAAAGAAAACAGGAATGATGGAACAGAATAAGTATTTACAAAGATATATTATAAAAATTATAATTTTTAACATTTTTTTCTGAAATAAAAGAAGTTCTAAATCTTCCTGTTGAAAGAATACCATATGTCCTGGAAAATGGCCCAATTTATTTGGATATGAAGACACATCCTAGTAAAGTTACTGCACTTTATAGATAAAGAAATATTCTTTTGGACATCCAAGTCAGAAGATCAAGTTCCTAAGAGGGGAAAAATATTGGTTTGGCCTTAGATTTGTCCTTAGCAAAACTCAACTCCTGAAGAAAGTAGAGCAAGACGGCAAAATATTCAAGAAAATGGGTTGAACTTACTTACAAATCAGAAAGAGACTCACAGACTTAGAAAATGAACTGCGGGTTGCCAGAGGGAAGGGATAGTTATGGAATTTGGGAAGCTCATATGCACACTACTCTATTTAAAATGGATAACCAGCAAGGGCCTATTGTATAGCACTTGTAGTTCTGCTCAATGTTACATGGCAGCCTGGATGGGAGGGCCGTGGGGGGAGAATGGGTACATGCATATGCGTGGCTGAGTCCCTTCAGTGTTCACCTGGAGCCGCCACAGCATTATTAATCAGCTATCCCCTAACACACACACACACACGCGAGGTTTAAAGTTTCAAAAAGAAAGAAAATGGGAACCAAAACTTTCATATCCATTCAAACTATCCTTCAAATTAGGAAAATGTGTTTAATACCCAAAGTAAGAAAGAATGAGTAGTGAAACAAGACAATCATGAGAAACTACTTTGCTGAACTTAATACAAATAAATTCGCAAACATGGCTGAATTGAGTGATTTTCCAGGAAAATACTAATTTAAATGTAATTTAAAATATAACTTAGGAAATTGATAGATATGCATAGAGCAAGCAGAGAAGAACTGCTCTTTCACCCAAAAATATGCCAGGATCAGACACTTTATAGAGTTCAACAATTGAGACAAGGACAGCATTTCAGTGTTACTCAGAGCACAGAGAAAGAAGGAAAGCTCTCATAGTCTTTTTATGAAATGAATGTAACATCAATACAAAAACTTGATAAACACCAACTGACTGGCCTTCCCCTCTACCTCCTTCGTCTTTATTTCTCCCTCCCACCTCTTTCTCTATTCTTATGATCCTCTACTCCCCATTCCTACATAGACCCACACCACAGTATTCAAACTCAGTAATGAATATTGGAGAATTCTAAAACAGTCTTGGCATAACAAATCCAGCAGCATACTGCAAGAATAATACCAATAGCACCAAAATAGTTTTTATTCCAGCTATGTAAGTATAGTTCAATATGATGAAATCTATTAGTTTAATTTATCAGACTATGAGACACAGTAATGAAGGGTTTTTAACAATAGATCACATTAATAGGTTATATCATCTCTGTAGACACTAAAGGGTATTTGACAAAACAATAACCTTTCTTTATTAAAAATAATAATAATGCTAAAATGGGAAAAGATGAATCATTCCTCATATGATAAAAGAGAATCTATCTCGGGCCCAACTAATATCACACTTCTTGTAAGGAAAACACTGAAGAAGCTCATACAAGAGTCAGGAAGTGGACAAGAATGTCTTCCTTCACTACTATTGTTTAATATTTTGCTGGAGGTACCAGCAAGTCTATTATATAAGGAGGAGATTACAGATATAATTGGAAAACAGAAGGTAAAACTATAATTACTTGCAGATAATATCATCGTAAATATAAAAAGCCTAAGAGAATAAACTGAAAGCAAATGAATACAATAAAAATTTGTTATGGTGTTGGGCATGCATTTGTTTAAAAATCAGTATCTTTCACCAAAACAAACAAGACTACATGGAAAGATATAAAGGGGGGAGGAAGCATTAACAATAACAAAAGAAATGGCAAAATACTTAGGTATATATTAAAATTGTATATGATCGACAGACAAAATAATCGGTAGTCAATCTAAGAAAGAAATGAAAATTTTTATTTGAGCAAACCTGAGGAGTGTAACCCAGAAGACAATCTCTCAGCTCTGAGAACTATTCTGAAGACGTAAAAGGCAAACCAGTATGAATGTGATTTTAGTGAAGGGGTGCATGCAATAAAGCACGCATCTCAGTAGAAGGTTACTGCTATGCTGTTAATGATTCATTTTGCTGTACAGTAAAAACTAACACAACATTGTAAAGCAATTACACTATAATAAAAATTAATTTAAAAATAAATTAAGTCTAAGTAACACTAGTGGCCACTGTAATATATATATATATACATATATATATCTATTCTAATTTTGATAATTTATAGATCTATTGTAGTAGCAGTAAATAAAACCAATGCAGTTTGAGAGAGATTGAAAGGACCCAAAACAAATCATTTGAAAGTTTTAAAAGAAAGATAAACAAGACTGGTTAAAATTTTTTGGGAAAAAAAAAGAGTAACAATAAGAGGTGACTAGTCCTACCAGGTAAAACATATTATGAAGCTACAATAACTAACAGGTACTAAATAGGCTGACAGACAGAAAAAGAAGTAATGAATTCAATAAGTGGAGTCAAGATAACTCCATTGCTATTTGAAAATAAATAAAATTGGCTTCGACCATCTAATGTATATGTATGTGTGTATACATATGTATGCCTATGAAATAACACATATTATTTATATGTATAAATATGTATATGTGTATACTTACCCTTTATATGTATATAAAATATTATATATATGTGTATGTGTATAAAATATTAAACCACAAATGGCAAAAAAAAACAAAAGATTTCTTCATAATCTTGAGAGTAGTGAGAAGACCTTTATAGTTTGACTGAAAATCAAGAAACCATTAAAAAATCGAGACGTTCAATTCTACTAAAAATAAATAAATAAATAACTTTGCTTGGGTAAAACTCACCATAAATAAATCAAAAATATAAATTAACAAGCTTGGAAAGCTATTACCAATTCATTATAGCCTGAAACTTATGAGTGTGGAGCAGAGAAATAGTTATTGTGCAGGCCAAGCAAGGAGAACAGATCACTGGTACTCAAAAGACCCAAAATCGCTGATGGGTTGCAGGGAAGACTGTTTATAGGCTAGTCTGAGGTGAGAGCTTCAAGGTGTGTGATCTTCTGATTGGTTGGTGATAAACTAACAGAGTGGTTGTTTGAGCAATCTCAGTGCTTAGCTTTCTGGTTCCAACAAGTCTGTGGTCCACATGCTTTTGCTCAACCTGAAGCATGTTGAGCTTCATCCGTCATCCTTCATAGGGGCTAAGGAGCCTTAGTCCCTTTAGAAGAACTCAGAGATATGTATCAGAGTGCTATGCACATCTCTTGAGGAGAGCTAGGACTCTGCTTTTTCGCTGCACTGTTGTTTCTTGACAACTTTTCTGTTGTTTCTGCACTCTCTTACTTCCCTAGTTAGCATCTGTTGGGCATCTGCCCTTTGGAGCTCAGCAAAGATCTAGTCAGCTGAAGACTTTCCCCTACCAATAAGGAATGGAGGATCCGGGAATGCTTTTGCACCCAGGAAAGCCCCACAGAATCTGGCTTGGTTTCATTTCTTTTTTTTCCTTCCAGTTTTGTTGAGATGTAACTGATATACAGCACTAAGTTTAAGGTGTACAGTATGATGATTTGACTTATATACATCATAAAATGACTATCACAATAAGTTAGTGAATATCCATCATCTCATATGGACACAAAATAGGAAAAGAAAGAAAATTTTGTTTTCCTTATTATGAGGACTCTTAGGATTTACTCTTAACAAATTTCTTATATAACTACAGCAGTGTTAATTATATTCAACGTGTTGTATATTATATCCTTACAATGTTTTTATCTTATAACTGAAAATTTGTTCCTTTTGAGTACCTTCATCCAATTCCCCCTCTCCAGTACCCCTAACCTTGCCCATGTTTCTGGTAACCACAGATCTTACCTCTTTATCTGTGAGTTTGTTGGAAAACAAGTATTTCTATACATTGCTTGTGACAGTTCAAGTTGATAAACCATTGTGGAAAGCAATTGGCATGATTTATCAAAATTACAAATGCAGAGATTTACACTTAGCCTTGGGCAGACTCTGAACCTTGACTACTGGTTAAAATCAACAGAAGAAACATTCTGTTAATAATATGGAGAAAATAGTTGTTTAGGTATCTAAGAAAAAATGAATTTATATCTTTAACTTACACTGATATGAATTTAAGAGGCTATATGAAATTCTAAGTGGAAAGTGCTGAAGACTTTAAAGAAAATTACAAAGGAAAGTGGAGAAGTATTTGGTGACATGCCCAAAGGTATCTTCCAATCTGAAGTTTCTATAATAATAAAATATCCCTAGGTCCAATGTTGATGTACAAAAAATCTCTTCTGACTTACCCACTATCCTCCATTCACAGTTTATCTTAAGGGAATTCGTGTTAAAAATCTCATTACTAATAAAAGAGAGAGAAAATACACTGAAGAGTTAACATAGGTTGCATTAGAATGCTGAGTTCAGAAAATGTTTTCTTTTTTTTCATATCCTAAATTCCTTCAGAGTGTTTACATTAAATGTATTGCATTTTGTTTTCTAATTTAATTTCTGAGTCAATATTACACTTGTATGATTTGAAAATATTTAATAACAAATACAATAAAATCTTCTACCTATTGCTGTCCCCATCAGACCATTTCCTACCCTTGGCACTTCCATAATTATTGTTATTATTTTCTTGTGTCTCTTTATACATGTGTAGGCAAATAGGAATATGTATATACATGTGTGTGTGTGTATATATATATGTATATATAAATATATATTACATATACAGTATACACATATTATATATATACACAGTTACACTACCTCTGAGCTCCCTGGTGGCCCAGATGGTGAAGAAATGGTGCAGGAGACCTGGGTTCAAGCTCTGGGTCGAGAAGATGCCATGGAGAAGGGAATGTCTACCCACTCCAGTATACTTGCCTGGAGAATTCCATGGACAGAGGAGCCTGGCAGGCTGTAGTCCATGGGGTTCCAGAGTAGGACACAACTGAGCAACTAACTATATACAAATATATATATCTATATATAGATATATATCCTTATTTTCTCCTTTACATAACAGGTAACATCATAAATCTGCTGAGTGTCATCATTTCTATTGCCATTTCCATCATGTTCCTAGTTCCCAATCTCCTGTCAAGTCCCACTTAGACACTCTATTGACTGATCTACTAGACTGTAAATTTCTGAGTGGTAAACAAAGTGTCTTGTCATGCGGTGTCAAGCTGAGTACCTAATACTCAGTGATACTCAATATACCTTTGAGCTGAATGAGTATCTCATCACATTAGAAGAAGGCAGGAGGAGTCTGATCTTGCAGAGGGAAAATACAGAACAATTATTCAGGAGAGAGGGAGAGGGTTAAAGTGGTAAACCCTGAGTATTCAAGGGACAGCAATCGAACGGGTCTCAAACATGGAAAGTCAGCCAGGTGGTAAGGGTACTATCCAGGGAACTAGAAAGGAACTAACATTTACTGGGCAGCCACTGAGTACCTGCATGGAAGAATCTGCAGGTGAATAGATGTACTGCTCCTTCTGCCAGTCACTGTGAAGAACACAAATGCCTGTAAGACAGGATCTGGGTTGAGAAATCAAAGCACCATGAAGTCGCACTCCAGCCTTTGAGACTTACCAATGTAGACGGGAGGGTAAGACAAAACTGAACATATATGTGATGAGCCAGGTCTGCAAATACTGCAAAAGCAAGTGTTCGCCCAAACTGACCCCAACTGAAAAATGTATGATGCTTCTTTCAGTTCCTGGTTTAGAGCACAAACTCCATGTGAGAAAATAGATGATGCTTAGACAAAAGGGTAAAGGCAGAGTATGGAAGATGGCCAGTGTCCACACGCCAGGATGCACAACAAAGAGCAGCACATCTGAAAACTCAGGGCTGAAACTGAAGTTGAGGCCAAGGACCCACATGCTCAGAAATCAGCAGACAGCTCCTGACGGGGCAGGAAGGAATGTTGTGATGGATTGCTAATGTCTCTGAGAGGAGAGTTTGGAAATCCATTTATTACATACAAAAATTTAAGCCCTCTATGTCAGCGGTCCCCAACCTCGTTGACACCAGGGACCGGTTTAATGAAAGACAATTTTTCCATGCAGCCCCAGGGGAGAAGAGGAATGTTTCCTTTTAGCCTGCCACTTACCTCCTGCTGTACTGCCTGATTCCTAACAGGCCACAGACAGGTACTGGTATCGGTCCATGGCCCAGGGGGCTCAGGACCCCTGCTCTTTGTAATTCAGTTTACCACCCTCAAAATGTGGGGAGAAGCCATAACTGAACACACAGCCAAATGAACAGCAGATATCAATTTTTTGTGCTTTATCAATAAGAGAAATAACCTCAGATTCCTCTCAGATTATATACCAAAGCTAAAGACATTTTTGGACCTCAGAACATTCCTTATGAGCTAAGCTTTCCTTGCAAACCATGTGACTCCCCCACTGCTTTCTCTGCAAAACTAGTGAGTTTTAATCACGTGTTTCCTTAAATTCTTTTATGACAATCATTTCCTTGAAGACAGCTTTTATTTTCTCTATTATTGACAGCACATGTCATGTTAAGAATTTAAGTTTAGCCTGAAGGTTGAGGAGGAAATAATCCAAGATCGTTCCATGGAATAACTGCACTCTGCCACCATCGGAACAACTCTCCAACACACACAGATTCATCTGAGTATGCCCATATGCCTGAGCACACACTCTCATACCCACACACCACACACCTATCACACACAAATGCAAGCACAACCCTCTACATGCACCATACACAGACACGAAACATTCCCACAGAGGAACACTACACATGTGCACAACACACGCAGAAACCACTACCCACAGGCACACACACCACACCACACACATATACAAGAAAGAATTACCTTCTACAGTTTACTTTTCTTTCTTTCACACATGATTATAAACAAAGAATACAAGTACTCTGCCTTTCTTAATTGAAATATAGTTGATTTCCAAAATTATGTTAGTTTTGGGTGGAGGGAGGGCATAGTGATTCAGTATGTTTGCAGACTGTATATTATCCGACAAGGACTCTGTCTTATTCGTCTTAGATCTTTATGACCTCCCGACACCTAATTATGTATGACTGCCTAGAGCATAGTTTCTCCTCAGCAAAGGTTGAAATCTAGCAACTGCCACTTTGAAAGTTAAAGGTGAAATTTTTTTCTATGTGTGACCTATGTTAAGTAATACTGTCTCCGGTTTACAGCTGGTTTGACTCCCAAATCCATTCATCACAAACTATATTAAGAGTAACCTCAGAATTTCCTGGCAGTCCCGTGGTTAAGACTCTGTGTTTCCACTGCGAAGGATGCAGTTTTGATCCCAGGTCAGGGAAATAAGATCCTATATACCATGTGGCATGGCCAAAAAGGAAAAAAAAAAAAAAGGTAACTTCTGTTGAAAACAACAAACCGTATAACAACAGTTGAGAATATAGGTAAATTGGCTAGAATGTAGTTCATGTAGATTTAAAGATAGGTTCTGACCCCTTATTAGCCATGAGGCATTGAATGAGCTAAATAATATTCTCAAGCTTTGGTTTTCTCCACTTCCAAAACAAAGATGATATTAACAGTAACTTCCCCTAAAAACTGTCAAGATTAAATATTATAATGTGCTACACTAAAGTGTTTGGCACTCTCCCTAGTGCATAGTGAGTGTTGAATAAATATTAGCTATTTTTATTAGTTCTCAAAAGATATCAGGAGCTTTAAAGTCAGCCAGTGCAACTCTTTCATGTGGAAACCAGCTGGAATCAGTTCTGGAAGAAGAAAAGTCACAGTCATTTCAACAAGTAATGAAATGTTTGCATTAGCCTGAGGAACGCCAAGTGTGATGGAATCACACATTGGTTCATTTATCATGAATGAGGTCTAGATGGACCTTTGTTGGCAAAGTAACGTCTCTGCTTTTTAATACGTTATCTAAGTTAGTCATAACTTTCCTTCCAAGGAGTAAGCATCTTTTAATTTCATGGCTGCAATCACTATCTGCAGTGATTTTTGGAGCCCAAGAAAATAAAGTCAGCCACTGTTTCCACTGTTTCCCCATCTATTTGCCATGAAGTGATGGGACCAGATGCCATGATCTTAGTTTTCTGAATGTTGAGCTTTAAGCCAACTTTTTCACTCTACTCTTTCACTTTCGTTTTTACTGCATAGTTATTGATAAAATTGGTGTTAATTAAAGCAGAGACATTACTTTGCCAACAAAGGTCCGTCTAGTCAAGGCTATGGTTTATCCAGTGGTCATGTATGAATGTGAGAGTTGGATGGTGAAGAAAGCTGAGTGCCGCAGAATTGATGCTTTTGAACTGTGGTGTTGGAGAAGACTCTTGAGAGTCCCTTGGACTGCAAGGAGATCCAACCAGTCCATCCTAAAGGACATCAGTCCTGGGTGTTCATTGGAAGGACTGATGCTGAAGCTGAAACTCCAATACTTTGGCTACCTCATGTGAAGAGTTGACTCATTGAAAAAGACCCTGATGCTGGGAGGGATTGGGGGCAGGAGGAGAAGGGGATGGCAGAGGATGAGACGGCTGGATGGTGTCACCGACTCGATGGACATGAGTTTGAGTAAACTCCAGGAGTTGGTGATGGACAGGGAGGCTTGGCGTGCTGCAATTCATGGGGTCACAAAGAGTTGGACACGATTGAATGACTGAACTGAACTGAATTTAATTAATTAAGCAAATTGATAAAAGGGGCCTAGGAATGAAAACCTCATGGGGAATCCCTGGTCAACACTCAAGTCAGATGCTCTCAGCAACATTTAAGGAACACTTTGAGGCCAAAATTCCCTCTTACGTTTCTATGTATTTGGAACTATTTTCTTTACATATCTTTCCTTAAAAATAAGACTAAAAGAAGGCAAATCAATGTTGCTACTCTGCTAAATTCATTCTAAGATGCTTTGGGGTAAGGAATGTGGAAGACAACTCAACTCTACCCAAAACCTCAGATTGACTCCAAGGACAAACCAAAAACTTTAGGTTAAATGCTTCCTGCTATGATCTGAATGTGTGCATCCTCTCCAGATTCACATGTTGAAATAATAACTCCCTGAAGATGATGGTATTAGGAGATGGGGTCTTTCAGCAGTTCTTAGGTCGTGAGCCCTCATGAATGAGATTAGTGTTCTCATGAAAAAGACCCCACAGAGAACCCTGGGCCTTTCCACCATGTGGAGATATAGCAAGAGGTCACAGACTGTAAACCAGGAATAAGGCTCTCATCCAACCATGCTGGTGCCTCAATCTTGGACTTTCTAACCTCCAGAACTATGAGAGAGACATTTCTTTTTTTTCTTTTTTTTTTTTTTTTCAATTTTTTAAAAAAATTTTAATTGGAAATGAATTACTTTACAATATTGTGGTGGTTTTTGCCATATAGTCACATGAATCAGCCATTGGTGTACATAAGACATGCAGTTGTGGTATTTAGCAGCCTAAATGGAATAAGACTCTGCCAGAAAGAAACGAGGCATGAGAGAATCCTGGTTCATGCTTCAATGTCAGATTTGTCCTATTTGTTTCCCAAGGAGAAAGAACATGAAGAAGACACAGGGAAAGCTTTCAGCTCTTGATTTCCAAGCTTTGGGTCAGATAGGAGCACTTGTGTACACACACGCACACACCAACTAAGGTTAGTTGAGTGGAAGGTAATGTAGTAACCAAACAAGAGAATCGTTCTGAACACCCAGGAGAAGGAACCTCATATTTCAAAGAAGAAAGCTCTAATCAGAACACAGGAAAGTTTGTTGAGAGCAGTTAGCATTATGATCCTTGGCAGGGTTACATGACACCTCCCACAGCTTGCCTCCGCTGAGCACGCATCTTAATTTCTCAATAGAGGGGGCTGTTGATAGGGGTGGAGAGCCTGGTTCAGATCCAGCTAAACTGTTTTGGGAGCCAGTGCCCACTGGGAGACCATAAGGAGTCACCCACACAGAGAGAATGTACACGGGAAGAAGAAAGGAGAGGACACACGAAGGGAGATCGAAGGATCCAAATGCTGATCTTGTCAGCTCCAGGCTGCTGACCACACAGGGAGTTAGGAGGTGGCACTGGCAGCACTGGCTTGCTCACTCCAGACTGTGTTATTTGGCTGTCCTTAGGAGCTGTCTATAATTCATTCTCACAATGTCCCAAAATTGGGAGTGTTTTGAGAGCATTTGTCACATTTTGCAACAAGTAGCAGAAGATCTGGAAGCAGGCCATTCTTTTCTGGCATTTCTATAATTCTGGGACAACTTGGTCAGAAATCCATTTTTCTTTAGCTTGGTTTGCAGTACATGATTCACATTTTGGAGGAATATCATTAAGATATTTCGAGGTTTTGTTATTATTTTATGCATATTTGACAGAGAAAATTGTGGTAATTGAACAACTGTACAACCTCTGTAAATTCTTTTTTCCCTCTACTCATTATAAAGCCTCTGGATCTTGAATCCTTCAAGCTTTTTATGTTGTTGTTATTATTGTTGTTCAGTTACTAAGTTGTGTTTGACTCTTTGCAACCCCACAGACTGCAGCATGCCAGGCTCCTCTGTCCTCCACTCTCTCCCAGAGCTTGCTCAAACTCATATCCATTGTGTCAATGATGCCATGCAACCATCTCATCCTCTGTTGCCCTCTTTTTCTCTTTCCCTCAATTTTTCCCAGCATCAGGGTCTTTGCCAATGAGCTGGAGCTCCAGCTTCAGCATTAGTCCTTTCAGTGAATATTCAGGGTGGATTTCCTTTAGAAGTAACTGGTTTGATCTCCTTGCAGTCCAAGTGACTCTCAAGAGTCTTCTCCAGCATGGTAGTTCAAAAGTATCAATTCTTTAGTGCTCAGCCTTCTTTATGGCCCAGCTCTCAGATCTCTACATGACTACTGGAAAAACCATAGCTTTGATTAGATGGACCTTTGTGGGCAAAGTGATGGTTTTTCTGATAGCTACATTATGAATGTGGAGACTGAGGTTCTAGCTTTGTGTACTGAGAAGGGAGCAGGAGACTTGCAACAAAACAGGACCAAATGGTTCAGTATTCTCAGTTCAGAGATCATAGCAACTTTATAGCACATAACTCCCACAAAGAGTGAGAAGCAAGTGTACTTCCATATTCTCTAGTAAATAGCTACTTGTCCTACACCCCTGAGTGTCTGCCTGTTGCCTTGGCTGCCAGTCCTCCTCCCGCCTAGCCTGCCCTTTTAGACGTCCCCATTATCTATTAGCTGAAGGCTCAGCAGGAGTCTCCATAGCAGGAAGACGCCTACTCTTATGGGTTGGTGCCTGTGCTTTCCCCCAGGGAATGTAATAAGTTCTCCATTAAGCAGAACTCATCAGAATACCTTTTATTCAATGAACACTGTGAGACTGCTTTCTTAAATGGTGTGGGCTGGGGGGTGGGGGCAACTCATGAGAAAATTAAAAGAGTTTGCAAAAACAATTTTCTGACATCCATGAATTTTCAGCCAGCCTCTTAGGCCATCTAGAGGCCCAACTAATAAGATTGAGTTTCAGAATCATGTTTCTTGTGGTTTGTTCAAAATAATAATTTTCCTGGGATTCTAAGTTTAAAAAGGAGAGAGAGTTAAATGGTGAGAAGTGAAGAAAACAGATTTCATTGTTGAGATAAGAACCCAAAATAGACCATGTTAGAAGGATTAGCTTTAGTGGTTAGATCCTGTCGAGAAAGTACATGAATTTGACAGCAATCAGAAGTTGAAGAGGTGTCTTGATTTTACTAATGAAGTTTAGGCCAAAGGCCCTAGAGTCACAAAACACCTGGGTTTAAATTCTGGTTTTGCCATGTACTTACCCATATGAACTTGGGTAAGTCACTGAACCTTGATAAGCCTACTTCTGAATTGGTTAAATGCGGAGAATGCAAGTTCCACTCTCAAAGGTTATTGGGGGAATTAGAGCAAGCAATGAATGCATGCCAAGTACTGAGCTTCAGCACCTAGCCTCGAGAATAGTCTCTAGAATTGTAGCAGTTATGATTACACTGATTTTGAGTAATATTTATATTTCTCTTAATATATAAATAATATATGCTTACATTTTTAAAAATTTAAAAGAAAAGAATGTAGAAAAAACCATTATAATCTTATCACTCAGAGATTACATCTTTTAAAAATTTGATACATATACTTTAGACTTTATATATTACAAAATATATCCTTTTTCTTGGGCTTCCCTGATGGCTCAGCTGGTAAAGAATCTGCCTGCAATGTGGGAGACCTGGCTTCGATCCCTGGATTGGGGAGATCCCCTGGAGAAGGGAACAGCTACCCACTCCAGTATTCTGCCCTGGAGAATTCCATGGACTTATAGTTCATGGGGTCTCAAAGAGTCGGACATTTCATACAAATCCCAACAAACATCTAGAAAGAACTTCTAGCCTTATGACTCATTTAGTTGCTTTCCTATCTCCACAGCGCCCTCAACCAATCCTGTCCCTATCTAATTCCAATTTATCGTATCAGACAGTGGCAGGATTAGAGTCCAGTTAACATTCTCAAAAGGGCAAGGATCACTCAATCCTTGTCAAAATACCCACACACCCATTTTCTGCCAGAGAACTGCTGCAAACTGCCACAACCTATGTGCCAGGGAAAGAAAAACACTTCCAGGCCCTTCCCATGACAGGGGCTCCTCCATCACAGATGTGTTTGTTAGCAGTTATTTGAGCAGAGCTCAGTCTTCCAGAGGAATAGTAATTTTCTTCTTGGGCTAATTTATAGTCATCTAGATATGCTTATGTAGGGGAGCAAAACTTGCCACCCCAAAATGTCTCTGGCCTGTGAATTATTTCAAGCTAAAAACAATCAAGGCCTAATGACTCAGGAAGAGATTTTGACCTATCCCCTGACTGCTAAAAATTTTTTTAGGTAGAGAGTCTATGCCCACAATAGAGCTATCATCGAAGATATCTGCAAAGATTATAGGCTGAGTGTGGTTGGAAAAACTCAGCAAGACCTGGAGATCAGAGTTCACTCTCTGGCCCATTGCACTGTATGGCCCAGCAAACATTTGTTTACCAAACGAACATTTGCTTTTCCATCTCCATGTGAATTTCTTTCTCCCTTTTGAAGTCCCCAATCACTATCTGGAACATCCTCTTTTGACTTCAGTTGAAGATGGTTTCTAAGGTAAGAGTTTAAATGGCAGGGAATAGAAAATTTTCTGGGCTCCTTGTAAGACTGACATTTGTTGATGGGGTCCTAGTGGTGACTGAAGGTAAAGGTATAAGAGTTGATGGAATCGAGGTGAAAGTTTAAAATTGGTGTATTTGAACTGTATTTACATGAGATGGCTGCATCTCCTTTACCTGATTGTATTGTGAGGGATGGCCATCACTGTCTCACTGGGGAATACTTCCCCAGCCTGGGATTGTAAGACCAGGCCTGTCAACCCACCTATGGGGAGAGAGCCAATTAGCCAAGATGGCGGGTTCAGGCGCTCTCACCTCACGGCCTCGCGCTCTTGCCCCACGTTTTGTAAGTAAAGGTAATGTACCAGCTGAGATCACTTCCAGAACTGTGCATGTGCCTCACAAGGTACTCGCTTGGTCACGGGTTGCTTTGTGTGGTAGGCCTGTGTGAGCTCCACCTAGAAAGCGGCCGCATTGCTGCTGTGTCGCAGCTATGTCCGTTGGGTCAGCCATGAGAAGAGAGAATATACATGTCTGCTACTACGGCTGCTGCCTCAGCCCAGAGAGAATCCTGTTATGGCCGCTGTGCCAGCCAGGAGAGAGGTTGTGTTGTGTCAGGTTATGCTATGGCTGCTGCGACTGGCTGCATCAGCCAGGAGAGAATAAACGTGTGTGCAGTTCCTACAGCTCCTCGAGTCTCCTCCCAGCCTCTCAGTGCAACCCTTGCCTAGTCTAAGTTCAGGGAACAGTGAGGACAGTGAGATATTCCAGACAATTGGCGTCAAGAACAGGCTGAGCAATACACCACCCTTCAGGCAATGTTAATTGAAAATGCTAATGAAAGCCAGTAGGCCTGCCTGAACCCATACAATGGAGGTAAAAACCCCTGGCTGATGTTCAGGGGCCAATAGGAGCTAGGAAGTGAAGTGAAGTCGCTCAGTCGAGTCCGACTCTTTGAGACCCCATGGACGGTAGCCTACCAGGATCCTTAGTCCATGGGATTTTCCAGGCAAGAATACTGGAGTGGGTTGCCATTTCCGTCTCCAAAAGAGGCCTTTTTCCCCAAAGGTGAGTAAATACTGGGGTTGACCTGTGTCCTCAGTAAGAGGGTTTTCGTTGCATGCCTGCCGAACATTTTTTGAAGGCATGATACACTGAACCCTGAACTTCTAGAACATAGAAATCTTTCAGTTTCCATTTTAGTTGAAAATTTCCTTGCTGATATAAGAAGCAAATTAAGGATAATCTGGTTGGATGAGCAGATCAGCTTTTGGGTACAGTTTTGGCAGTAGTCCAGTTCCAGCTGTCCTTGTCTTACAAATCTCTCCAAAGTCAGAAATGAAAACAGTCCACAATGGGCTAAGACTGAGCCAAGATGACTCAGTCAGGTAGAACCTGAAACTAAAGGGGGGTAAAAAAAGAAAGAGAGAGCCCTTTTTAAAGCACAAACTGCTGGAAATGTGCCCTCACTCAACATCTAATTCACAGATTCCTTAAGGATTTGTCAAACACAAATCTTAAAATCTTTCTCACAAATAGCAAAAAGCCTTAGTCATCTGAGCTGATAAACTTGTTATTTATAAAAACTAGTACGTTTTATATTATTATACCTGATTCATGATTTAAGTTTTACAGTAAACATGATGAGGTCTCTAGTTATATAGGTATATACACAGATACATCTTTCCATCTCTGGAAAATATTACCAAAATTAATTTATAAGAGCTCTATTTCATGGGCTTATAAGTATGCACTTATGAGCTAAATATTTCTAAACATAATAGAAATTAATCCAAATGTTTTTCAAGTTCTTGTGATCTAGGATTGATCTTTAGCAATTTTAAAGTTATTGGTTTAATTAATACAGGCACGTCATTAGGGTTATTGACATTAAATCTAATGCTTTTATTGTACCTAGGTTTAGTCAAATAAACTAATTTAGGCTTCTCTGGTGGCTCAGTTGGTAAAGAGTCTGCCTGCATGCGGGAGACCTGGGTTTGATCCCTGGGTTCAGAAGATCCCCTGGAGAAGGAAATGGCAACCCACTCCAGGATTCTTGCCTGGAGAATTCCATGGACAGAGGTGTCTGGTGGGCTAGAGTCCATGGGTCACAAAGAGTCAGACACGACTAAGTGACTAACTTTTTTTTAGTCAAATAAGGGCTTCCTTGATGGCTCAGACTGTCAAGAATCTGCCTGCAATGCAGGAGAACTGGGTTCATCCACTGGGTTGGGAAGATGCCCTGGAGAAGGGAATGGCAAGTCACCCCAGTATTCTTGCCTGGAGAATTCCATGGATAGAGGAGCCTGGTGGGCTATAGTCCATGGGGTCACAGAGTTGGACATGACTGAGCAACTAACATATTTGGTCAATTAAGATCATCTTAATTCTTACAAAATTTGTCAGCAAGAAAAATAGCTTTGGATGATGGATTTTGTTTAATTTCTCACAAAGTTTTCATGGGTAATCTAAACATAATTGTTAGGAACAAGTGATCAAGTTAGATATAAATAAGCTTAGACTTCTTTTGTATTTAAAATTTTTTTAATTGTAGGATAATTACTTTACAATATTGCATTGGTTTCTGCCATACCTCCACATGAATCAACGATAGATATACATATCCCCCCTCCCTCTTGGACCACCCTCCCACCTCACACCCCATTCCACCCCTCTAGGTTGTCACAGAGCACTGGATTTGAGCTCTCTGCATCATGTAGCAAATTCCCACCAGCTATCTCTTTTACAAATGGTAATATGTATGTTTCAATGCAACTCTCTCAAATTGTCCTACCCTTTCCTTCCCTCACTGTGTCCACAAGTCTGTTCTCTATGTCTGCATATACTTCACTACTCTACAACAGGTTCATCAGTACCATCTTTCTAGATTGCATTTATGCCTGTTTAATTGCTTCAGTCATATCCAACTCTTTGCGAACCCATGAACCATAGCCTGCCAGGCTCCTCTGTCCATGGAATTTTCCCAGTAAGAATCCTGGAGTGTGTTGCCATGCCCTCTTCCAAGGGATCTTCCCAACCCAGGGATCAAACCCGTGTCTCCTATATTGCAGGAAGATTCTTTACTGGTGAGCAATTGGGGAGCCCCCTTTAGATTCCATATATATGTGCTAATATACTATATTTGTTTTTCTTTTTCTGACTTACTTCACTCTGTATAATAGGCTGTAAGTTCTTCCACCTCATTAGAACTGATTCATATAACACATGTTCCTTTTTACAGCTGAGTAATTTCCATCATATATACGTACCAGTTTCTTTATCCATTCATCTGTTGACGGACATCTAGGTTGCTTCTATGTTCTAGCTATTGAAAATAGTGCAGGCTAAGACTTTTTAGGTAAACTCTTTAAGAATAATTATGTTTTATGATATGCCTACTTATTTTTAAATTTCTTCAAATCCCTTTGATAACTTAAAACATTGTTTCTCTGTTTAGAGGATGAAGTATTCTCAAAATATAGATCTGTTTTAATAACAGATTATAAAGTTTCTCTACCTTTTAAGTAATCTGTTCTAACTTTCTATATTTACCTCTGAAGTCTTTTATTGTCATTTAGGTTAAGTAAATATTCTTTCACAGTTACGTATAATCCTATTTGACCAAGAGTTTTTAAATCTTTTGATATCTTTGACAAACTTCCCAAATAAAATTCTAAATGAAGCTTTTTGCTCTCTTGTTAATTTTGGGATATTTCCAAGGGTCCCTGAAATGTCTCAAAAAGAGATGTTAAATAATTAGGCTTATTTGGTATGTTAAATTACATGGGAAGCATTGTTAAATGAGTGATTAAAAACCTTAGGTTATAATGTGTAGGTAAATGTTATAAATAACATTTATATTCTGGAACTTACAGGAAATGTCCTATAAGTTCTAGAAATTATAGGAAATTACCAAAATTTGGATATGTTCTAGTATAAGGTTATCAGTCATAATTCCAGTTATTATCTTAAAGTGTTGTGTGTCACAGAGATAACCAAATTTCTTTGTCCTTGCACTGTAATCAGACCTTTAACCATGCCATTTTAATCTTTTGTCATTTATAGACAGTTACTGCTTTACTCTGATGCCTTTTAAAAAAAATGCTTCATCTTCAAGAAGAGTCATAGAAAGAACTTTTTGACAAATAGAGGTCTCTGACAACTTTCAAATCATACCAATGAGTAAAGAGTTCACATCACAGAGGAAAAAGAAATGTTTCTATTTCTTTTTTTCTTAACTTATTTTTGAATCAGAGGATAATTGCTTTATAGTATTGTCTTGACTTCTGCCATACAACAAGAATCAGCCATAAGTATACCTATCTTCCCTCCCTCTTGAACCTTCCCACCACTCCCCATCCCATCCCATCTCTCTAGGTTGTCACAGAGTACCTTGTCGAGCTCCTAGTGTTATGCAGCAACTTCCCATTAACTACCTATTTTTCATTTCTTTACGTTTGTGTCTATATGAGATGATGCATGTTCACTAAACTTATTTTGATAATCATTTCATGATATAGGTAAGTCAAATTATGCACCTTAAACTTTTACATTGTTGTATGTCAGTTAGATCTCAAAATTGAAAGAAAAAAAATGAAAGTAGTAAAGTTCAATTTAGAGATTCCTTATGAAAAGTTCCAACAAAGCATATTTTTTTAAAGGCTAAATGGTCAGTTGTTATTCTTGCTGGACTTATGTAAATAATCAAGCCAAGTTTAATGGAACTACTTATTTTGCAAATAAATTAGTCTCAACTTGGCTATCTTCAATAGAAATAAGAGTGATTTTAAAAGAAAAAATGTATTTCCATAGAAACTAGAATACTAGTTGTAGATTAGATTCTAGTTCTCTTTATTGCCTTTGAAGTTTTGCTTTTCCACTTGCAAAATAGACTGGATCCTGAATTTTTCTAGTTTCCTCAAAAAGTTGGCTACAACTCTTCAAGATAACATTTCCAATTTCTCTTCCACTCTTGACTTGGAATCATTAAGGACTAAAGCTGTCCTTTTTCTGAAACCCTAAAAACTGAAACTGAACAACATGATATAAACTTAAGAAACATCACAATAGCTGACGTTTAGACAGTCCTTGTGCCTGCTGACTCGCTAGTGGTAAAGAACCGTTCGCCAATGATGGGAACATAGGAGACGTGACTTCGATCCCTAGGTTGAGAAGATTCCTCCAGAGGAATGGCATGGCAACCCTCTCCTGTATTTTTGCCTAAAGAATCCATGAACAGAGGAGCCTGGTGGGCTACAGTCCACAGGGTCACTAAGAGTGTAAGCAACTCAAAAAGTTTACCTGAAAACCTGATGACACCATCAGAGACATTTCAAAGTACAAAGGATATTTCCACCTGAACATCTAGAAATCGTCTCGGCTGGTAGCTCTCAGGACTCAGACACTGGGTTTATAATTTGCTTTAATCATTTACCTTTGTTTTTCTTTTGTCTGCTCAGTAATGCCTCTTATTAAATACCTGATTACTTGCACCTTATGGCCCTAACTTTGACGTCCCAAACCACTATCCCAACAACCCTTGTCTTTAGCTGAAGATGATATGTAAGGTCAAGGTTTCAGTCAGTTTGGTGAATTACTCAGCTTTTCTGGGTCTCTCCCATGTGTACATGTTATTAAACTTTTGATTTTCTCCTGTTAATCTGTCTCTTGTCAATTTAATTCTTAGACCAGCCAGAAGAATCTACAATGGTAGAGGGAAATTTCTTCCTCCCTGACACTTACATCCATGTTTTCCTTCTCAGATCATATGTGGATGATAGAAGAGCACTGATTATGACTTGATACATTCTCCCTTCCTTTCCACCAGCATACACATATAGACACAAATGACTTCTGTCCGTTGGAGACCTTATTTGAAGACAAAGTAATACAGGGGACCACTTGAGGGGTATAAGCACAGATTTCTTAGAGAATAAAGTTATTTTTAAGCCCTTGAGAAGAACAAAGCATCCCATTCATTCAGCTGGGCTGTCCACACTCCACCTCCCTCTGACTCTGTAGGACAACAGGGACCACACTTTATTTTCAAGTATGAGTACTGCTTGCCTTGGGGCAGTTCTTGTTGAAGCAATTCTTAACAGACAATGTTCAAAACACATTTTAAACACAAGCAGTGCTGTTGCTCTTCAGAGTCCCATCTGAGAAAATTTACCTGTTTGAGAAACAACCCAGCTACTTTATATGTTCCATTAGTTGTGATCACAATTCATAACTCTGTCATATTTCTGATGGCATATTATAAAACGTCAGAGCTTGAATAGAGTTAGAGATTGAGGTCTATAAATGAAAAATGGAAAGGGCCAAAGAGGAAGGTACGTTGTACAAGGCTATATATTGTGGGGTAGGGTCATGGGATGAATAAAACCCATGATTTTTTAACTTCTATTCCAAAACTCTTTACCACACAGCTTTATTAAATTAAAATATATTATTTATTCTTCATGAATAACATTTACAGAAGATTATTTTTTAAGGATTTCATTAATAGATGATCCCATCCATGAAAAAGAGATTCTCAAAGGAAGAAGGGAGGCAAAAAGAAATTTGAAGATATTTAATGTTAATTAAAAGTGAGACAAATGTTCCAAAAAATCTGAAAAGCATTGTTTCAGTAAGAGAACTCTATGTGTTAAAATTCTTCTTGGTAGGCATCCTCAGTTCCCTCAGAAATGTTTGCAAGTTGTGTTTACATATTTTAATGAATTTTGTTGTGGAATTTCCATTCAGCTATTTCTGAGTAAAGCTGACAAGGTTGAGAGGTAGCTGAGATGACAGATCTCATCAATATCCAGAGATACTTTAACTGTAAAAGACTGACTGCTCAGTATTTTGTTGAAACAAGGCTACAAAACAAATCAATGACACATGATAGGGCTAATTTACATTTCCTGCTTGCTTCAAACATTCTGGAAGTTGAGGGATAGAGGGTGGAGAGTACAATGGTCTTGTTTGTAACCTACCCTCAGAGGCTTTTATCTGCTACAAAGAATTTCAATCATCCCCTAAGGTATTAAAAAACTTTTTTTGACATTGGAACTAATTATGAAACTGATATTATTTAAAGTGATGGTTCCCTACCTCTAAGGTGATATCATCCTACCCCACTGTATATGGCCTTGTGCAATGCTCCAATTAAAAATAAAATAATAATTTAAAAGTCTAGAATAATTTTAAAAGATGACATTTCTTTATTTTAAAAATTAATATTCTAAAGTCAAATCTGCTGTACCAAACTCTCTAGGCTTCCTTACAGACTAGCTGATTAGAATAACCCTCTGTACTTGTGCATTATATAAAAATGTCAGTTGTTCTCAAGATCTAAAAGCCAGGCCTTTAGAGTCATAATATTTATCAATTCAGAAAATACCATAATCACTAAGGAATCTGGTTTTTCCATTCTGTCCTGCCAGTAGATTTCAATAGACTCAACTAATAAAATGGCTTTCTTTGAAAGAATGTGGTTATAGAAATGTGCGTTGTACTCTGCTATTATTCTTTTCACATTATTTTGAACACATCCTGACAACCATTTGATACTTTTGGGACTCTTCCAGGCTTTTAATAGAGATGTGTCAAATGAGCAAATCCAGACTACAGCCACAGCTGGGATCATCTTCCAGGCCTCTGCCCTTGTCCTTCCGTAGCAGGTGGTGAGCTGGACCATCTGCAAGGTGAAAGTTACCACTGTGGGAGCCCCAGGAGAAATGGGGCTGATCTTAGGGCTGCCTTCAAGAGGTGTGTTGGGATTCTTGGTTTGCCTAGAATTCAGTAAACCTAGAAATGTAGCTGTCACCCCCAGAAGCAAGCAGTTACCTTTCATCTCCTGCTCCTTTCATCCAGGGCAGTCAGGGTATCTTAAAATGTGCCCTGTGAGCCACTTGTACAAGGACTCTTAGTCCTTACCCTGGACCTGCTGAATCAGAATGCTTAGAGCATGTCTGGGAGGAAGATTGTTTCCTCTGCCCATCTAGGTTCTTCTGGCTGATCTAAGAATTCAACTGACCTGAGACAGATTAACAGAAGAAAATCTAACAAAAATTTAATAAAATGTACACATGGGAGAGAATTGTGAGAACCGAGTACCCACTAAAATGACTGAATTGCTCGCCTTAAATATCATCTTCTGCTAAAGAGCAAAGAGGTTGCTGAGGTAGTGGTTTCGGACATCAGGCAATTCACATGGAGATGAAAAGGCAAATGTTTGGAAAATAAGTGTTTGCAGAGATACTGGGACACAGAGTGGGCTGTGATCTCCAGGTTCTGTTCCCCTCCACCCCACCACATCCAGTCCATATTCTAGCAAATATCTCTGGAAATAGCTCTATTCCTATAACAGGACTTCTAAATTTCTTTAGACATTTAGGGGGAAGGGTAAAGTATCTTCCTGTATCTTTTGGGCCTTGATTGTTTTCAGTATGGAATAATCCACATACCAAAGAGACAATTTAAGGGGATAAGTTTTGCTCTCCTATAAGTTCAACCGAGGAATCTATGTTTTTAGTTTCCTGGAGAGAATCTCATACGTTCTAAAATTTAAGAGCTATAGTTTTTCAGGCTCTTAAATCTGACTTCTAGGATGTATATGAACTAGATCTGATAATATATCAGTGTAAAGTTTCATTAAGCTGGGAGATTTGTTGGTGTGATGTATTTCATTCCTCATTATGAAAAAATAGGAAGAGGTACCTCCCCACATAGGTAATTATGAGGACATCAAGGCACATAAGACCCACATTCATTTACTTTCTTGATCTCACTTGGTTTTAGGTACAGTACTTTTGTTGCTCAAATACAGATTTCTTAAAATAGAGCCATTTATTTAACAAATTGTAAATTTACTTAGCACCTGCCATGAACCAGGCCTTGTGCTTGTCATCAACAATATAAAAATGAATAAGTTAGGATCCTTCCTGACAAAGAGTTCAGAGTCCAATCTTTTCTTCCTGGCTTTCTCTAGCAGTTACTACAGAACAACCACTTCATTTCCCACAAAGAAATTCTAGAAATTCCCTAGTCCACTGGTTTTTCACTGTGTTCCTTAGAGACCTGAAGTCCCTCAGTTGTTCCCCAGAGGATATGTGTAGGTGGCACATCAAGTAGGCTCCACATAACTGTCTCCCATTCAACCATAACAGCTCCAGTTTTCTCTACATTTTTTGTATTACATGTCCACATGAAATTTCAGTTAAGACAAGAAGGAAAATTTGTAACAAATCACCCTAGAATACACACAGTTGTCAAGGATTTCTCTCCAACAAAGAGTTTCTAATGTTATATTCTGCCCTTCTTGTCTTTTTTGGTTTCTGGTTAATCAGAGGGAACACATCTACCTGTGTTACATGTCATAAACTCTTTCCCCACCAGCTAAGACTTGATAAAAAGTGTTTGCCCTCAAGGGAGCCGGAGGTAGTTAGAAATACTAACTTTCAGTAGAACTACGGCTTTGGTATTTCACTTGGAAGAGGAAGTTTTTGGAACTCTGTCAAGTAAATACAAGGAAATTTGGAATCACAAAACTTAACTTCCATTTTCTCAGTTTTCTCTCTCATTCCAACTTACTCTAATCTTGATCTAGGCTAATCTCCTGGCTAAACTCCACCCCGAGCTGTGGATCAGCAACGACTTCTACCGAATCAAAAGATATTTCCACTTTGCAGAAAATTTGCCACTCACATCAAGATCCTACTAAGTTTGTTCAATTGTTCCCAAGAAATCAGATGTTGAAAGTAAACAAGAACTTTGTTTTCAGTCATCAGTTGATGTACATTAATGCATGTGTTTCCACCAACATACACATATAGACACAAATGACTTCTGTCCGTTGGAGACCTTATTTGAAGACAAAGTAATACAGGGGAGCACTTGAGGGGTGTAAGCACAAATTTCTTAGAGAATAAAGTTATTTTTAAGTCCTTGAGAAGAACAGAGCATCCTATTCAGTCGGCTGGGCTGTCCACACTCCAACTCCCTCTGACTCTGTAGGACAACAGAGACTACACTTTACTTTCGGGTATGAGTACTGCTGGCCTTGGGGCAGTTGTTGTTGAAGCAATTCTTAATAGACAACAACTACAATTCTGCCCTTGTAGATGAGATAAAGGATTATGTAAAGGGCTATTTCTGGATGAGAAAATTTATAAAAACAAGGATTTATTCTACTAGAATACTCACTCTAGTTTAAAGTCACTATAACTTATTAGTGAGTTAATCACTCACTTTAATGTTCTCCACATTGTTGCAGTTAATCTTTGGGTTTGTGAATTGAGAAAAGCAAAGACTGTAGGTCTCTGTGACCTTGAATGAGTTCAGTGATTGCTATAGCCATCCTTAGAAGGAAAGCTCAAACAGGGGCCAGAGCCTTAAGTGATTTGTGAACTTGGGACTTTTGCTTGACATCTCTAGCCTCTTATTCCTGTTTCCTCTTTTATGAGACAAAAAGTTATCTCTCCAGCTTTACAAGGCTATAATACAGATTATAGTTTCTGACTGTGAAAGCTCTCTATTAAACCCTATATAAATGTAAGGGAGGCTTCCCCTGTGGCTCAGAGGTAGAGAATTTACCTGCAATGTAGGAGACGCAGTTACACAAGTTTAATCCCTAGGTTGGGAAGATCCCCTGGAGGAGGAAATGGCAACCCACTCCAGTATTCTCTCTTGAAAAAAACCCCAAGGACAGAGAATTCTGACAGGCTACAGTCCATAGTGTCACAAAGAGTTGGAAATGACTGAGTACAAACAAAATGTAAGAAATATTCTTTTTGTAACTATTATTGAGGTAATTAAATGAAATAACTCACTGGGCCCAGCCCAGGTTGCAGACCCTTCTCAGATCCACTGAAAGAGTGTTTACACTGCCTCCAGCTGTCCTGAATGTAAACATCATTGTTAAAGCTTTGCTTGAAGGGAAATATCTCTGGGGGCCGTAGTATTTAAGAAGTTGGCCTAGAGAAGAAGAAGACATGCTCTAGTGAAAGCTATTCTTCCTTTAACTTATCCCTAAACTGAGATGCCGCAGATTCGTGGATAGAGGCATATCTCACAGCCAAAAGAACAGAGCAATTTTCTGGAAAATGAGACTTGAAAGGGTTTATTTCATGAAATTTTGCCTCTCAGACTTCTAGGGGTTTTAGCACACACACATACATGAAATAAATCTAAGGTGAACTCATAGAAAATAGCTTACTCATGCTTATATTTTAGCGTCACACTGCCAAATGTAGCCAGGCAGTTTCTTTCACAGCAATTTTTTGGAAGGTGGCAGGCATGTAGGGGCATGTGGAAAGTAAATACTCAAAGGATATGATCCAGGCATATCCATCACCATCGTATTGAGAAATCACACCACATGATAAGAGGTAGTATGATCAAGTACCTTCAGGTCATTTACTCAGAATCAAAAAAGCATGGGAAGCACCTCCAAGAATGATTTGGAGGAGGAGTGCATGGGTGGTTATAAGCAAAATCTTCTCTCTATACTGAATAAAACCTATTAGCTGCTCCAGGGGTTCCTCATACCTGTCTGCATACCTTGGGGAGGAGGGCACCATTCACATTGATATCTATGAAAAAGACACTCTCCGAACTTGTTCAGTACACAACCTGCATGATAGTACATGGATGACCTAGGAGAGCCCCTCTCTCATTTGAGGAAGAGAGGAGAGGAGAAATATGGGGAAGAAAGAGGCTTACAGACTGAATGTATGTCCAATTTCCACATACACTCTGGGCCCAATCATGGGCAGGTAATGTAACCTCTCTGAGTTTTGATTTCCTCCTCTGAAAAATCTGAAAACAAAAAGATTCTACAAAGTTGTTTGGTTAATGAGATAAGATCGTGTAGATTAAAGTACCTGATTCATAGAAGAGACTCAGTTACTAACAAGTATTAGTACTGACTCAGACTGTCAAGCAGGTACTGGAGGAAATAAGCCTCCTTTGCTTATAGGGAGAGATAATTACAATAATAATGACCCACAGTTAAGTAGTGTTTTATGTATTACTATCAAAATATGATGTACTATAAGTAGACCCATTTTATAGATTAGTTAAGTCATTTTCCCAAAGACAGAAAGTTAGTAAGTGGAAAACCCAAGACTCAAATCCATTCTTTTCTTTAAAAGTTTAATTTCCCTGTCTCATAGTGATTAAAGCAGAAAAAGGGGGGGTTGTAGGAGGCACTTGAAGGAAGCTCTACTGAGAAAGTGAGGTTGGCTACTGAGCGCCATTGTCAACAGGTTTCATGGACTTGCCCAAGTCTATTTAAGGTGTCTCCATCTTTTTTCATTGGCTGTCTTCAGACTGCTTTTGTACAATCCAGGAACAAAGAGAGAAATCAGCTTTCAGGCCACAGAGACAAACAAAGAGACAGGAATAGAAACACGTGGAATTTGAAAGTTGGCTCCAACATAAATTACTTCTGTTCTGGTAGGAAATGGTTCTCATCTGATAACAGGTGTGCATGATATGCCAAGATTTGAGCCAGTTCAACAACTACAACAAAAGGCCAAAATATTGAGGGAGGTTACAGTACAATCATATTCCTTACCCTGACCTTGCCCAAAGTTCCAATCCCCACTCCACACCTAAAACAACATAATAGTTAAAACTGAGGACTCTGGGGTCTAAGTGGCTGGGTTTTTATCCTACTATGTAAAACTTTGTGCAAAGTTTTTCACCACTTTGTGTCAGTATTATTCTCCCCTCTAAAACTCAGATACTGATTTTTGGATGCATTTTTAACAACAAAGGAGGACTTCTCTCATGGTCCAGTAGTTGGGAGTTCATCTGCCAATGCAGGAGACACAGGTTCGGTGCCTGGTCTAAGAGGATTCTGCGTGCTGTAGTGTGACTCAGTCCACACATGGCAACAGAGAAGCCTCCACAATGAGAAGACTGATCAGCACAGCCAGAGAGTAACCCCCAGTCACCACAACTAAAGGGAGTCCACATGCACCAAGGAAGACCCAGCATAGCCAAAAATAAATAAATAAATAAATATTAAAAACCAATACAGTTAATGTAAAGAAATCTGGTTAGAGAATGCTTGTCACTGTCAACTACAAATTGGCACTTACCAAGAACAATGCCAGTGACTGAACAACTAAGGCATTTGCCATCTGCCTCTGCGGAGACTGAACCCTATGTGTTATAGCTGCTGACTTTCAACAACCCTTGGGAGAGTTCAGGATGGAGTGAGGCACTCTGCTCCAGGGAATCTGGTTGGACAGATCTTTAGATAGTTGGATGTTTTCAGGAACAGATTTTATGATCTCAATCCTTGCATCTCCTCATATCTAGAGAAGCACTAAATCCCTTCTTGGTGACATTAGAGCCTCATGACTATCAAAAAACCCTTTTGTAAAATGAGTGCTTGAGATACTGAACTCCCCCATCACTGAAACCTTATATATTGACCTTCCCCCACTGCTGCTTTGGAGCAGTCTCTCAGAGCTATCTGAGAGGCTGCCTCCCAGGCTGCAGTCCTCATTTTGCCCCAAATAAAACTTAACTCACAATTCTCAAGTTGTACATCTTTTTTAGTCAACATCACATAGTTGGTGCTCAATAAACTAGAAGTGCCTAATAACTGTAAAGGTTTCTGCTCCTTATACAACAGAGTTCAGAGTACATGAAGCAAAAACTAATAGAAATAAAATGAGAAAAAGACACATTCACAATTATAAAGCAGAAACTTCAAAAACTCACTTTCAAAAACTGACAAAACAAGTAGAAAGAAAATAAATATATAAGGGACTTGGATAACACTTAATCAACTTGATGCAATTGACTATTACATAACACTCACCACACTAGAATAAATACTCTTTTCAAGTACTGTTATAGACTGAATGAATTCCTACCTCCTATATTCATAAATTGAAATTCTAACCCTCAATGCAATGGTATTTGGAGTTGAGCTTTTGGGAAGTAATTGTAGAATGGGAAAGACTAGAGATCTCTTCAAGAAAATTAGAGATACCAAGGGAACATTTCTTGCAAAGATGGGATCAATAAAGGACAGAAATGCTAGGAACCTAACAGAAGCAAAAGATATTAAGAAGAGGTGGCAAGAATACACAGAATAACTGTACAAAAAAGATCTTCACAACCCAGATAATCATGATGGTGTGATCACTCACCTAGAGCCAGACATCCTGGAATGTGAAGTCAAGTGGGCCTTAGGAAGCATCACTATGAGCAAAGCTAGTAGAGGTGATGGAATTCCAGTTGAGCTATTTCAAATCCTAAAAGATGATGCTGTGAAAGTGCTGCACTCAATATGCCAGCAAATTTGGAAAACTCAGCAGAGGCCACAGGACTGGAAAAGATCCATTTTCATTCCAATCCCAAAGAAAGGCAATGTCAAAGAATGCTCAAACTACCACACAATTGCAGTTATCTCACATGCTAGTAAAGTAATGCTCAAAATTCTCCAAGCCAGGCTTCAGCACTATATGAACTGTGAACTTCCAGATGTTCAAGCTGGTTTTAGAAAAGGCAGAGAAACTAGAGATCAAATTGCCAACATCTGCTGGATCATCAAAAAAGCAAGAGAGTTCCAGAAAAAATATCTATTTCTGTGTTATAAACTATGCCAAAGGCTTTGGCTGTGTGGATCACCACAAACTGTGGGAAATTCTGAAAGAGATGGGAATACCAGACCACCTGACCTGTCTCTTGAGAAACCTGTATGCAGGTCAGGAAACAACAGTTAGAACTGGACATGGAACAACAGACTGGTTCCAAATAGGGAAAGGAGGATGTCAAAGCTGTATATTATCACCCTGCTTATTTAGCTTACATGCAGAGTACATCATGAGAAACACTGGGCTGGATGAAGCACAAGCTGGAATCAAGATTGCCAGGAGAAATATCATTAACCTCAGATATGCAGATGACACCACCTTTAAGGCAGAAAGTGAAAAAGAACTAAAGAGCCTCTTGATGAAAGTGAAAGAGGAGAGTGAAAAAGTTGGCTTAAAGCTCAACATTCAGAAAACTAAGATCATGGCATCTGGTCCCATGACTTCATGGCAAATAGATTGGGAGACAGTGGAAACAGTGACAGACTTTATTCTGGGTTGGGGGGGGGGGTACTCCAAAATCACTGCAGATGGTGACTGCAGCCATGAAATTAGAAGATGCTTACTCCTTGGAAGAAAAGTTATGATCGACCTAGGCAGTGTATTAAAAAGCAGAGAAATTACATTGCTGACAAAGGTCCATCTAGTCAAAGCTATGGTTTTTCCAGTAGACATGTATAGATGTGAGAGTTGCACTATAAAGTAAGCTGAGTGCTAAAGAATTGATGCTTTTGAGCTGTGGTGTTGGAAAAGACTCTTGAGAGTACCTTGGACTGCAAAGAGATCCAACCAGTCCATCCTAAAGGAAAACAGTCCTGAATATTCATTGGAAGGATTGATGCTAAAGCTGAAACTCCAATATTTTAGCCACCTGATGTGAAGCACTGACTCATTTGAAAAGACCCTGAAGCTGGGAAGGATGAAGGTGGGAGGAGAAGGGAATGGCAGAGGATGAGATGGTTGGATGGCATAATCGACTCAATGGACATGAGTTTGAGTAAACTCTGGGAGTTGGTGATGGACAGGGAGACCTGGCGTGCTGCAGTCCATGGGGTCACAAAGAGTCAGATATGACTGAGCGACTGAACTGAACTGAACTGACGGTGTTGGTCCTCCCATCCAGTCTTAAAACATCTTGCTGAGTAAGCCCAATTGTGGGTAATACAGGGAAAAGCTGCCTCTGGAAATGTCCTCCTTAATGAGTTCATCTTCCAGCCTCCCTTGATGACAGTATAAGCCTGCTTGTAGGAAGCCACCTTTTTCTTGCATACAGAGGAACAGGGTCACAAAGAAAAGACCAAATACAAACTCTTCTAAGCAAATTTTGGGCTTCCCTGATGGTTCAGATGGTAAAGAATCTGCCTGCAATGTGGGAGACCCGGGTTCTATCCCTGGGCTGGGAAGATTCCCTAGAGAAGAGAATGGCTACCCACTCCAGTATTCTTTCCTGGAGAATTCCAGGGACAGAGGAGCCTCGCAAGTAATAGTCCATGGGGCTGCAAAGAGTCAGACATGACTAAGCAACTAACACACGCACACAAACAACTTTTGACTCATTTTTCTGCAAGAGCATGAGAATTTGACATGACAAAGTAAAAGTGAACTACTGAGGAAGAATGACAACTAGTGTGGGTTCTAGAACCAGTTGGTCTGGTATGTGTCCTGGCTCTGTGCATACTAGCTGAGTGATAAGGGGTAAGTTTCTTAACCTCTCTTTCCCTCTTGGGGTTGCTGTGAGAAATTAAATGAGTTACCATATGTATAATGAGTCAAATAGAGGCTGGCACACTGTACACATTTGATAAACATTAACTGGAGAATGAAGCAAAACAAAAACTAAGGAAAATGGCAACAATAAAGACACAACAGGAGACAGAGACAAGGAAAACACCAAGATTCTTCTAATGGAAAATTAGGGCAGCAGAGGAAGTTGGGCTATGGGTTAGCAAGCTGCTAACATCAGCAGAGACCTCATACCCATGGAGACTCCAATGTGCCACTGTTGGGTCTTGTAGGATATAGAGATATGTCCTGTGTGGGGAAAGCAGACTTGGGTGGGTGTGGGTTTCCAAACAGGCTCTGATTCCAAGTCTCTTTGCTGGGACTTAGGATGTCTTAGTACAAATCTGATCTGCAGTTATAAAACAGCATTCCTTGCCAACCTCAGGCAATGGAAAGTCAAGATGAGATTTATCAATAAACAGTGACAGACTTTATTTTCTTGGGCTCCAAAATCACTGCAGATGCTGACAGCAGCCATGAAATTAAAGGACCCTTGCTCCTTAAAGAAAAGCTATGACAAACCTAGACAGTTTATTAAAAAGCAGAGATGTCATTTTACTGACAAAGATCCATCTAGTCAAAGTTATGGTTTTTCCAGTAGCCATGTACAGATGTGAGAGATGGCCCATAAAGAAGGCTGAGTACCGAAGAACTAATGTTTTCAAATTGTGGTGCTGGGGAAGACTCTTGAGAGTCCCTTGGACTGCAAGAAGAACAAACCAGTCAATCCTAAAGGAAATCAACCCTGAATATTTACTGGAAGAACTGATGCTAAAGCTGAAGCTCCATTACTTTGGCCCCCTGATGCAAAGAGCCAACTCACTGGAAAAGACCCTGATGCTGGGAAAGATTGAGGACAGGAGAAGAAGGGGTGACAGAGGATGAGATGGTTGCATAGCATCATTGACACAATGGACATGAGTTTGAGCAAACTCTGGGAGATGGACAGGGAAGGACAGGGAAGCCTGGCATGCTGCAGTCCATGGAGTCACAAAGAGTCAGACACAACTGAGCAACTAAAATTTAGCAACAACAATCAATACATAATGTTAAAACAATGTGTGCTTCCCATTCTCCTAAGAACCACACCGGATCAGTTTGTTCATCTGGGCTGTGGACCTACACAGCCTCTGGCCATCACGTATGCTGTGACTATTCATTGGTCACTGAAGGAATCCATCCATAACCCCTAGACTGATTACACCAAAGAGATCGCCTCTTTCAACCTAAAGGCAGGAAGACAGCACAGAACCCTCATGCTTTCATCAGTGTTCTCTTTGACAAGAACCAGAAGGCCATTTAAATAGTTGAGAAGAGGAATGGATTGGAAAGTCATGGAACAGGCAGGAAGTACAGCAGGGCTTACTCTCTGGAACCTGTGGAGTTCCCAAAGGTTCCACAATGGAGACTGTGGCGTCTCCATTTTGGAGAAACCAAAATGGCTGATTGCCCTTACTACTCTCTCTCCCCCACTCTCCTTCCCAGGCTGTGTGTGTCTCATCTCTCCTCCTTGGAAATCTGCCCATCCTCCCTTTGTTCTGCTGATGATCTTTCTCTGCATTTCCATGCACATGGCACAGGGCAGTAGACTGGCTTAGTTCCTAAATTCTTGGGAAATAGTAATAATATTCCTATGTGGATCAGATTCCAACCCAGGTCCAGAAAGCTGCGGCCACAACAGAGGATCGGAGAGTCAAACATGGCTGCTCCTGAACTCCAGGGAGAGGTTAGAGGGGCATGTTGGGGAGATCCTTAGAGAAAGCAATCTGGATTTTTCAGGTTCTTAAACAGGTCTTTATCGACTTGAGGCTAACTCTTACAGGTCAGGAATGCAGATAAGCAAAGGACGATTCTTAGACTGCCTATGTGTGTGCATTTGTGTCTATGATATTATCATTAAGCCTCCTGCCATATTTTTTCCACGGCAAAATAGCTTCAAAACTAAAATTAAAATATAAGGTCCTAGATTAACTTATCATCACTGTCATCGTTATCATCTACTACAATTGATATATAATAAACTACACATATTTAAAGTACATGATTTAATAAATTTTGACATATGTATACACCTATGAAATCAAACCCACAATCAAAGATACTGAACAGTCATCATTTCTAAAACTTTCTCATGCCCTTTAGTGATCCACCTTTGCAACCACTCTCCTTTCCCCAAGCTACTACAGTCATACAAATTTCTGTCCTCTGAATTCATTGGCATTTTCTGGAATTTTATATACACGGAGCCATATGCTACATGCTAAGTTGCTTTAGTCATGTCAAGCTCTGTGTGACACTATGGACTGCAGCCTGCCATACTCCTGTGTCCCTGGAACTTTCCAGGCAAGGATACTGGAATGGATTGCCATTTCCTCCTCCAGGGGATTATCCCAACCTGGAGATCAAACCCCATATCTCCTGCATTGGCAGGCAGGTGTTTGTTTTTTTTTTTAACCACTAATGCCAACTGGGAAGCCCAGGAATATATATGGAATCATATAGTACAGACTTTTTTTGTCTGGCTTCCCTAGCATAATTATTTTGAGATTCATCTTTGTTTTTGTATGCATCAATAGTTCATTTTTGCTTATTGTTGAGTTGTATTTCATTCCACAGATGCTCTTAGACATTTTCTAAAGCAAGATTTTCAGAGTTCACAGGAAGAAAAGTTTACACCAGCTACCCATGAAGGAAAGCACACTAGATCTCAGCAAAACTTGAAATGAACACTTCACTCAAGTTCCCACAAATCGGCAAAGTTGTTTATGGTGTGTTTATGCAAATGATTAATGAAGAATACAGATTGCAACAATTTCTAAGCAGTGTCCCATAACCGCACTTCTGCTACTCAGCAAGAGATAGTCCCCAGGCCCCAGGAGATGGGAGGGAAGCAGCAGGGAAAAGCAGGGAGAGCATGGGTCTTTGAGTTCTAACCCAGCTGTGTGACCCCGGGAACATCACTTCCCATCTCTGAAGCTCAGTTTCCTTATACATAAAATAGGGAAACTGGACTGCGGTGTCTCAGCCTAAGCATTTGTAGAATCTCCGAGCTTGACAATGTCAGCACGTGAGCCATCTTCCCTTGATGAGATCCTTCGATCTCAGACAGATCGAACCCACGGCCAAGCATGGGCCACTCCTCCTTTTTGCGTCCTAACAGGGAATTCAAACTGCTGAGTGGAGGGTGACTTCTTTGCAGTTACTGTCCAATTCCAAGAGGCTTCTTCTTATTTTATAAGCCTTTTCTACCTATCCAGCAGGCTGCAGCGCCTGGCTTGGAGCCTGTCCTTAGCACAGAAGGAAGAGCCCTCTCCTGGCGGGTCTCAGTCACTACTTCTGGCTCTGGGACAAACACTACCACTCTAGCTAACTCTACAAACTGTGCTGCCCCGGGGCCAGCTTCTTGTACTTCTGGACTCTCTGAGGCTCCCTGCTCCTCCTATCGTCTCCTGAGATTCATTCAGTAGGGCAGCAAGAGCCAGGGCTTGCAGAGGAGAAGAATACAAGTAAAGGCAAGTCTGGAGCCCTGGAGGCAGGAGCTCGATGAGGAAGCCCTCCATCCCTGGAGGAGTTTGGTCATGGCAGAAAGGGAAGGAGACGGCAACCGTGTAGCCTTCATGCCTCCATAGGCCCCGAAGGTCCACCTCGTTCCACAGCCCTCAGCAACTTGCTGCTCTATCTCATTGGAGAATCACGGCAGCATGAGGAAGTAGGCAAGGTCAGTTATTACCCCAAACTCTACCCAATTCGCAGAGAAGCAGAGAGAGAAAAACTCGTGCTCAGAGTGATCCAATGAGTTCTCCCAAAGCAGAAAATCAGGCAGCTCAACCCCAGGCATTTCAGACTCCAAGCCCTTGAAGCTCCATGCCAGAGACATTTATTGACCTTTTTTCAAGTATAAGATCCCCAAAGGGATCAAAGATCTATAAGACAGGACCGCTTCTTTCAGAAACCTTTTTCTCCTGGGAGAGAAGGCAGTTGCTTCACTAAAAGGCAGAGAGTAAAGTCACTGTTGTTGCTTTTCAGTCTCTAAATCATGTCAGACTCATAGAAACCTCACTGTAAGAGATGCCAAAGAAGCACTGCAGGCATGAGAAGGGGAAGCGAGGAAAACTTTGCTTTTCCTCTGGGCTGGAGAGTTCAGGGACACCATGCGACCTGTGGATGAGAGACAACTCGAGTTTCTCTTCTTGTTTTGAGTAATGATCAAAAGGAACAGAAAAAAGAAATAAGCACAAGATATTTAAAGAGAGGAAATGCTCTTGGGCCTTTGTCCAAAGAATTTCTTTTCACAGCTTCCTTTTATGCATTGATTTAATGCGAACCATTGAATGCATCCCAGCTGATAGGGAGAGAGAGAAAAAGACACTGAATGACTGACTTTGGGATTATATTTATTAACTGTGATTATATTAACTGTGATTATATCTGGGGTGGAAGTAAGTTCATTAAATGGAGATGGACATTACTTTTTACCTTACACTGTACTCTAGGTTTGACATTTTTCTATGAGCATGTATTGTTGATTAGTTACTAAGTCATGTCTGACTCTTTTGAGACCCAATGGATGGTAGCTGGCTAGACTCATCTGTCCATGGAATTTCCCAGGCAAGAAGACTGGAGTGGGCAGCCATTTACTTCTCTAGGGGATCTTCCCAACTCAAGGATCAAACCTGTGTCTCCTGCATTGGCAGGTGGATTCTTTACCACTGAGTCACAAGGGACACGATGAGCCTGTATTACTTTTATGTTAAGACAGAAATCCATGTCTTCCTCTCCATCTCTCTCAACTTGTTTTGCAACACAATTATCATCTCTCACCTGAAATCATAACCCTTCTGTAACAGCTTCTAACAAAGGAGCTACTGTTTATAGTTTACTCTAGGTGGAGCAGAGTGCTAAGTTCTCTAAGTATCTTCCTTATTCCTCACCATAATTCTTTGAATAGGTATTACTGCCTTCTTTTTCCAGATGAGGAAACTGAGCCTTAAATGAAACAATCTGTTCAAACACACAAGTTCAAAAACAGTGGAGGAAGGATTGGAATCCAGGCAGAACCTGCAACAGTCCTAGCTAGACTCACCACTACCATTCTCTGCTTCCAGTTATCTTCTTCCACCAGACCTGATTATATCACCCCTTTGCTTATCCCACTCACCAACCATTGCCTAGCATATCATTTCCGAGTGCAATTTTCAATGCACCCAGGACTCATCGTAAACCAACAAGTAATAGCAAGGCCTAACTTTCTTTTCAAAGCAATTTTCCATACAATTTCCCAAGTCCCTGTGACAAGGGCAAATGAGCAAGAAGTTCTAGGCAGCTTCAACGGCTTGTCAAGCGGCAAGACAATATGCCTTGATGTTCCTTCCTTGTTCACCCAGTGCTCAGAGCTCTGATGATCTGTTTCTGTTTCTGTTATCTCATCTCTCTCTGATTGACAGTGCTGTTTCTTCTTCCAGGTATGTCCTTTACCCCACCCAGTGAATGCACACAAATCCTTCATGATTTCTAGTGTTCAAATGGCCGGTCTTTCTTTGGGCACCTGTACCAATCTGTCAACACCCTCCCCGCATCATAGCACAAACTACATTAGATTAGATGCACCTGCTTGCCTGATTCTTTTTCCTAGTAGATTGTGACCTTCTCTAGAACATGGGTTGTGAGCATGGCCTTAGTCAGGAAGTGGAAATTGATGGAGGAGAGAATGAATGAAGAAAAACATGATTAATGACAAATCTGTGTTTCCACTGCTTCCAGGATTCATGCAACACTGAACCAATATTTATCAAGAATGAGACTAGTACTAGGGGCACAGATAACTGATAAACAGGACAGAAATGGTAGCATGTGTGTGTATTTAGAGAAGGAGTGTATATATATATATATACACATATATACATGGGGTGTGTGTATATATATATATACACACATATACATGTGTGTATGTATATATGGTGGATGTGCATATATAGTGTCTCTCTCTCTCTGTGTATATATATATATATATATATATAATACATACACATATAGATGTCACATTTGTACATATATATAAGTATATATATACATATTCATATTGTGGGTACATATATATGTGTATGGGCTTCCCTTGTGGCTCAGTGGTAAAGAATCCACCTGCTAATGCAAGAGATACAAGTTCAATACCTGGGTCAGGAATATCTCCTAGAGAAGGAAATGGCAACCCATTCCAGTATTCTTGCCTGGAGACTCCCACAGACAGAGGAGCCTTGTGGGTTACAGTCCATGGGGATAGCAAAAGAGTTGGAAACGACTTAGTGACTAAACAACAACAATATATACATGAATAGGGTTATAAAGTATGTTTGTATGTATATAGTGTTCATACATATATCATATATGTTCATGCACACATCTTTAGTGGGCAAATACATGTCTGTGTCTGTATAACAGTAGGTGGACATATAGTCTGTGTGTGGTAGGTACATGTATAGTGCGTACACATATGATGTGCATATATGCACACTCAGATGGCCTATGCACATTTAGGTGCCTTGTGTGTTCACTAGAATGCAATGTGAGTGGAGATTTAGAGGGTACAGCAGAAGACGGTAGGAAGGATAGCCAGTACACACAACATGGATGTTTTTTAATAAAACCAGGAGAAGCTTGAGGCTGCCTCTCTGCAAAGGAGAGTGAGGAGAGAGAAGGAAGAAAGAGCTGGAGAATTAAGAAGGAAAACAGCTTAGAGAAAGTTAACTAAAACCAAGCAAGCACCATATTCTAAAGGTTGGTGAGCAGATATAAACACTTTTAAAACAAAGCTGGGGAGGTGGAAAATCAAGGGGTGGGAAACCACTGGATTTTATCAATAGGAAGGTAGCAGTGACTAGGGAGTGAAAGCCTCAGGAAGAGGTGGGGGGATGACTCAGTGATGAGGAAGCAGAATCAGACAAACACAGACTTCTGTCTCTTTTCAACACTTTGGCTTTGAAAGGATGATGAGAGAAGCAGCTTTGATAAAAGCAGGATCAAAAACTTGGCTTTTGTTTTTTTTTGGTTTTTTTTTTTTGGTTCTCTGTAGATGGGAAAGGTCAAACATGTGTGTGGACAGAAAGCTATGATTCTGGTGCTGTCCCAGGGCTCACATTGTGAAGCATCATTTGCAGCAAACACAAATACACTCAAGACCTCTAACCCTTATAGCACTCACATATAGAAGCCCAAAATCTCTCACAACAGGTCTGGGAGGTAGGTTCTATAATTATCTACATTTTACAGATGAAAAAGCCAAGCACAGACAGGTTAAGTAACTTGTCCAGAGTTGCTCAGCTAGTTAAGTCCCAAGTCAAGTCCCCTTGATTCTCCCAGGCAATCTGATGTGCAATGAGAGATGCAGAAAATAGAGCCTTTGACATGCTTCATGCTTTCCCAAGTCCTGCTAAGACTGACCTGGCTTTCTCCCCTGCCAAGCAGAGGCTTTGAATTTGGGGTGGAAGCTGTGTTTGATGGGGGAGGAATAGCAGAGGGAGCCCATTTATTGGTATGGCAGAGTTTGCAGCTCAATTGCCAGTTTTGAATATTATCATAAGCATGATCCAAAGACAGTTACAGTACACACTATGAGACCTAAGTTCAAGAACTGCCTCCAAGTATTTTATAATCTGGAGCAAGTCACTTAACTGGTGCAGGTACAAATTTTCCATTCATAACATGGAAAAATAATAATAAATTATTCTACATCCCTTCGAGTGCAGTTGTGAGGAGCAAGTGAAAAATGTGAGAAAGTTCAAGCAAATGTGCACTATTTCATTATTATTATTATTCTCTCAAAACTGAGAAATTGCTCATTTTCTCCACTTCCCCATTCCACTTCCAGAGGTATTAAAAACTGGTAAGACATCCAACTCTGGGAGAGTGCTTCCAAACCCAAGTAACTTCCATGTGTACAATTTGCCCTAAGTGGGAAATTCCCTTACACAGTCAGACAGGATGACCCATTTCAAAATTTCTCTGGAAGAGAGCTTTAATTAACTGTCATTATCTAAGATTTGCTGTTTTTGGATGCCTAAAGCTGCTCAAAACAACTAATACTATATATTCTACACTAGTCTGTTCATCATCCTTTTCTTTTTCCATTCACCATGTGGATCATGATATTAATACACTAACTCCAGTGTAGCCTTTTTTCCTCACTACCTGCTTCTGTGAATTTCACTTCTATTCATCGATATAGTCTTTAAGTCCCAGCATGGTCCTGCTGCAGATGATCAAGGAGGTGACTACTGCCAGAAGCCAGTAAGGCATAGCCATTGGAAGGGAACATGAGAAAATCAGCGCCAGGCAACCAGGCAATCTGATTGTATTTTGCCAAATGTTTGGAGCACTGGTACAGAGTGTGGCTATCAAGTCTTCAGATGGATTTTTTTCATCTTTAAACAAGACAGTTTGGTGTATGTATAATGAGCCTAGAGTTCCATGCAAAGCAGCTGTCCTTCAGATTTTTAAACTGTCTTGATTTTTTTTTTAACTTTACCCTTTCTATCTAAACTATGTTCCAAAGATAAAGTTAAAACAATTAGGCAGCAGTAGAATGGGGTATATGATGGGTGACTGGTGTGTGGTCAGTTGTAGGCACATTTACTGTAATCTATGAAAACATCTGGGCCACAATCTCCTTTGCAGGTGAGAAACTAGGGATCCAGGGACAAATTTCACTTTTTCTTTCTTTGAGAAAGGAGTATGCAGTATGCATGCATGGTTTCATAAAGAAAAGTGAACATACAAAAATTTCAAATCGCAGAGACAACCTGTATGATGGTCATTTGTATTAGATAGCTTTATGAAAGGTTGTTGGGGTGGGGGGGTGCTCATTCATATAATCCCTTCCCTATCTGCATGCAAGCTCGGTTGTGTCTGACTCTTTGCGATCCCATGGACTGCAGCCCACCAGTCTCCTCTGTCCATGAAATTTTCTAGGCAAGAATACTGGAGTGGCTTCCCATTTCCTACTCGAGGTGATCTTCCTCACCCAGGGATAGAACCTGCAAGTCCTGCCTTGGTAAGAGGACTTTTTTTACCACTGTGCCACCTGGAGCCTCTTTAAAGCAGACACTTAACAGTTTTGAAAGCAAAGGACTTCACTAATTCTATTCATCCCCCAAGACAGCCCTTCTCCCCCCAAAATGAAACTTTTAAAATTTACTCTCTGTAAAATTTTATAGAGTAAGTCTCATTAGCTCCCTATTATGCAGAAATCAGCTGAAACACACCCAGAACAATGGTGTTTTCCCCTCTGTGAAATCTCTAGACCAAGACCAACACACAGACCCCTTCTCCTACTGCCTTCTTTCCTTCAGACATCACCACCGGACTCCTCTCTTTCCACAGCTGGGCTGATGCAGACTCATGAGCTTCTACCATCCCACTTCCCTCTTCCATTCCAGTTTCTATCAGCCAAACTACTAGTGAAAATGACAGAAGCCAGTACTTGTTGAGTTTAGGTGCTTTACTCCTTTTCAAGCACAAATAACATTTATTTCAATATAAATATACAAGTCTACAAAAATATTTTTTAAAAGTACAATAATCTGAGTCACTGTCCAGCAGGACCAGGCTTCATTTCTACAGTCAGAGATCAGATGCTCCATAAAAATATATTCTTTGAGCCTAGTTCTAGGACCCCTTCAAACATAGTAAAATTCCTTGTTCTACAAACAAATCTTTTTAGAGATTATTTACATATGCCAGTGATTTTTGGATCTTTTATACCCAGAAATCAAGGGTATTGAAGTGAGTTAGAATTCCACATCAAGAATACAACTGCTGATATACAAACATTACAATAAATTACCGTATTAGATTGTGAAAAAATACACCAGATTTTCTCTGTAGGTTTCTAGCAGATAATAAGTTACCCACCGGAAAAAGAAACAACAAAACAAAACCACCTCAAGTCCACCTCAAATGTGTCTGTCCTGATTCAAGTGTGAAATGCCCCAGGTCTGAGGTGCACCCACCACGCACTCTGCCGGGAGGGGTACGGTGCACATTACTTGGCGTGAGCAGACCTCAGAGTTCCCAGTATTTTGTCCCAGTGTGTGAAGTAAGGTGCGAAGTTGCAATTAAACTGGGAGTGATGCAGGTCGTGGTGCGCCACGCCCCCAAACCACCCGAAAGGTACCAGTCTGTGCGTGGACCAGGGGAAGTCGTAGCCGGAGTGATCCTCCACCGACAGCCAGATGTTGACCACGTGGAAGGTCAGGGTGGTGAGAGGGTGGCACCGCAGCAGCAAGACGTTCACCATGTCAAAGAGACCCAAGGAAAAGAGCTCCCCGACGCTCATGTACTGCGTGGCCAGCGCGAACGGCGACGAATTCTGATGGTGCATCTTGTGGAAGGTCCGGTACAGCCAGGGCACCTTGTGATGCAGCAGATGCCACACGAAGAACTCGGTGTCGAAGAGCAGCAGGCAGAGCACCACGTGGCTCGCCAGCTGGGACAGCTCGGGGGCCTCGACGGGCAGGAGGGCCGGGCTCACAGCCCAGTGCAGCAGCGTCATGGGGAACACGAACACCACGTGCTGGAGGAGCGTCTGCCCGAGGCAGGGCAGCAGCTGCCGCGCCGACGGCGAGAAGTCCGGGTGGATCTTGTAGCGCCGCAGCGCGGGCACCCAGGGGCACAGCACGTCCAGCACCACGAAGGGCAGGCAGAAGCCCACGTAGGTGGTGATGGAGAAGAAGACAGGGAAGAAGGGCGACTGCATGAGCGCCTCCCAGGTCCTCAGGCGGTCCCAGAGGGGCTGCAGGAGCAGCTGGCCAGAGCTGCAGAGGACGTGGAGCTCGGAGCGGTTGTGGCTGTTCATGATGAGGCTGTGGCGAGCAGCGCGGCTGCTCGGATCCTAAGGCTTTTCTTAGGGCTTTCGACCCGCCCCCCGTGATGTCAGCCGCCGTTTTTCCTCCCTTTCCCGTCTTCGCGGAGCTTGCAAAAATAAATAATCCAACAGAATTGCGTTTAGTTGCTATAAATACTCAAGTACAGCTGCGTTCAGTGGCATTCAGATATGCAATTACGCAATGGCCCATAGTAATTACTACGCCTACAGGATTACGTTCTGATGTTTTAAGGGACGTACAATTTATACACGATACAATGCACAGAGCTTCAGTGCAGAGTTTCTACGAGTTTTGACAACTCAGCTTATGGGTTATCACCATCCCCAAACAAGAGAGAATATTTCCATCATCACCAGAAACAACTCCTTTGCAATCAAGACAGAATTACTTGTGTTTTTTAATAATACATTATTGCGTCTGAGTGTTTTAATAAAGACACAAATGTGACTATTTTTTTTTAAACTCTAAAAAGCGACATACCTTTCCTATTTCGAGTCTTTTCTTTCTGCTGGCGCGCTCTATTGATCTAACTAGCAGCAATCCGCAAACTAACTTTTCTTAGATGGAACCGCGCGGGTCGCTGGCCGCGAGCGGTGGCGATCTGCGCAGGATATCAGCCGGGAAGGGTGGCAGGTCGGGAACCTCCTCCAGTTCCCATATCTTTTCCCGGCCGGCTGGCGGAAAGCTCCAGACCCTACCGCACGCAGACTCCCTCGCAGGAGCCCCCCAAACGCGGCCGGAGGGTCGTCCCTTCGCGGTGCGCCCGAGTCGCCCAAAGCAGCGACGGGAACCGGGAGGTACTGCGGCGAGAGAGGGGACAGCGACTTTTATCTTTCGCGTTACCGAAAAAAAAAAAAAAAAAAAAGTCAAGGGCTGGATTTAACATCCAGAGCCTGCCCATCCAAATCTGGCTAAAAGCCGCTGCATCTCATTAGGGAGGAAAGCAGTGGAGTCAGTAAACTACCCACTTTGAGGGGAAAAGGGAATGTTTTTGCGTTCCCTGAAGCCTACGGGGAGGCTGTTGATTGAACAGATGATGTCGCGCCCTCCTAGCCCTTCCCTCTGCTGGCTCCGCGACGCCAACTTGCCCCACGTCCTTGACGCCGCCATCCCCCAAACCATCCCCGGTGCTGCGAGCCCAACGGCGAGGCCACCCCCACCGCTGAGTTTCTCCGCTGTCAGCTGTGGTCAGCTGGCCGGGATTGAGCCTGAGAAAGTCGGCATTGGGGTCATGGCTGGGCCGGGAACGGCGGTGGGGTGTGTGTGACCCTGCGACTTACAAGAAAAGCCACCTCCGCGGTTGACCCGGGGGCCTGACGAAAGAGACATCTAGAGGGCAGAAGTTTGGGATGGAAACGGAAGCCAAAGGTTGCTCCTAATCCTAGCTTTGCCCATTCTTGTGTCTATGACGTTGGAACCAGAGCCTCACTCCAGGAAGTTCTGCTTTATCTTAACCCCCCTTTCCAAAGGGAAATAACAATCATACCCATCTCATGAGGCTACTGCAAGCATTAAATGAGAAAATAGTAATAATAATATTGTTAAAGTTACTGTGTAATGTCTGCTAGACATTGAATGAGACAATAGTAATACTGTTGTTAAAGTTACCGTGTACTGTATGCTAGACATTAGCTAAATGTTTTACTTAAAGTGATTAAATGCAGTCCTTGGAAGAGCTGGGTTTGCCAGCTGCCACGATTATTTTTACCATAATCTTAACAGAAGGTTAAATATAGTGCCTGGAGCCCAGTTACAGAATGAAACATCTATTATTTTAAATGCATACTCCACATTTTACCTAAGGAGTAATTGAGGAAGCTTGCAATTAAAATCAAAGTCATATAATAAGAAATAAAAGATATAACGCCATATGTTATACTACAAGGAAATAATAAGTACAACAAAAATACAGACCAATATATGGACCGGAAATGAATGATGTATAATAGTTCAATTCATAATATATAATAATATATCAATATGTAAATCTCAAACTTACAAATGAATTCTGCTCAGAAGCAAAATATCACAATTTGCCATCTACAAAAATTAAGTAAACCTTCAACTTTCAGTTCAGCACATGCTGTTCTTTTCTTGTGGTTTCAGCTTTTTGCTGGAATGCTTTGGATTCTCTCACAGATTTTTATAAGTGGGTGGCTTAATTTGGACTTCACTAATAGATTGCTATCAGGACTGCCTCCTTTGAACCCCCAGCCTCAACCAAGCCATCCTTTTCCTTACTTTTCCTTCTTCTGTCCCTCTCTCCCTAATCCTGTTAGAATATGCTCTGTAAAACTGAGCAGCAAGACCTGGAAACCACAGAATCAGTCTGCTTGGCCCAGGCTCTCCCCTCTAACTTGCAGCACTTTGAAGAATAGCTACAGCTTCTCTGCCTTTCCAGCTTTGTGTATATCCCCTTATATACAAATGTAGTTGTCTCAGGGAAAGCAGTCAGTTAAATTCTCATCAGTTGTCCACTCTGTCTTGGAGAATGCTGAAAAGGTAGGCACAACATTTTGACGAGTATCACTCAATTGACTCAAATATAATTGAGCCCTATTTACTTTTAAGTAGTGCCATTTCCTAAACAGGCATGTACCTTTCCTAAACGTGTACCTTTAAACACTTCTAATTTACACAAAATGTATTTAATTACTTGCTAGATGAATAGGTCTTTTGGGGGCACAGAGTCCATCTCCTAGGATTTTTTTTTCTGCGATGTCAAGCATTATACCTTGCACGTAATAAGGTTCAAAAATATTTGTGGGCTCAATGCTCATTTTAGGATGTATTGGCTTTAAATTAAGTGTTAAAAAGGAATCATTTTTTCTGGGGCACCGGTTGATGTCATTTAGGTCTACTTACTTACTGGGATGGTTTTTCCATAGAAAGAAGTATTTCCTGATTTCTGATGGTATTAAGATTTTGGCCACATTATTTCTTCTGCTTCTCTAGTATTGATTTCCTGTGTATTTTTATCTTGGCGTGGTCTTTCTGACAGAATTGGAGGATAGGAATTCTTTTTTCACTGGCTATCCTAGAGATCAAATCACTTTGCTGAGAATACACCCACTAGGTGTGTACATATTTAACACAATCTCAAAGCTGTTTGGTACCAACTCACCACAAGACTGTGTAAAGCACCATCTCCCAGAAAATATAGAACATGTAATTGGAAAAACCTTTTACCAATGACACCACTTCTTTTTATGAGTGACCTTTATGGTTTTTTTCTTTCCAAAATTAGGTAAAACTGTCTTGGCAACTATGTAACTGAAATGATTATTACTCTTAGATATCAGAGATGAGACATGTTGTAACATCTTACAGCTGTAATCCATAAAATTTATAGAAGGTGAAGGTAAAGATCAAAATCTAACCCCTCATTGTAAAAATGAAGACTCAGTCTCAGAAACGTCAAGACTAGCTAGTGTTCAATAGAAGGTCACAGCTAAACTGAGAGTGGAACCCTGTCAGTGTCGATTTCAAGATTGACACACTACAGGAGGAGTTTAGTTTTGGAATGGGACATCGAAGATGCATTTATAGGGCAGTTTACAAAAGACTCCGAAAACCAAACAGTTTAATTACCAGCACCCAAACAGTAGGGGATGCTGATGATGGACATGGGGGGAGGGGGGGGCAGTGTTAACTCCCCTAAGAGATTCCTTGATGCCCTAATTGACATAGATGCTAATGCATATTTAGTTTTAAACACTTTATATTTCAATGCATCTGTGTCATGTGTAAATGAGTGCTTCTATTGAGATTATTGGAAGTCTCAGCGACCTGTTTGAAATATAAAAGCATACAAAACCATCTCTTTAAGAGGCATACCATTGCCTATAAAGCAGAGAAAATGCTCCCCTCACCTATCAAAGGGGTTGTTGTAAAGATCAAAGCCTTATGAGAAGGCTTCAAAACCCAGGAAGGCAAAGGGTAAAAATACAAGGTATTTGTTTTGATACTATTAAAACAAGTTGACAGAGAAAGACTTTTACTTGCTTAGTTTGAAACAGACCTTGAAACGCACAGTACGATAAACACTCAATAAATACTCTTGAATGAATCACTAACAAACTTCTTAAAACTCAGTATTATTATAACCTGATGTCTTTCAGGAGTCACATTTTGAAAATCTCTCCATATATTAAAAAAAAAAAATGAGTTACAATTACAGGGTAATTTAAATGTTTACATTTAACAAGTTAACACCTTTCATACCCAGAAACACAAAATAATCATTGCTTGAAGATAATACCAACAGTCTTATTAAGTGTGAAGCCTCCATTAAAACCTTCCGCACTTCTTCCCTCCTGTCTGAATCTCTGACCGATCTTACCTATTTGTCAAGTTTTTATTTTCATGTCCCATTTGGGACACAGTTATTCTTTGAGAAAACTTTTCTTATGTTATGCATTAGGCAAGAATTAGTTGTAATCTTGGACAGAAATGACCACAAACATGGTTGGTCATTAATAACCAGTCCTCAAATTAACAACTGGCTCCTAAATCCACAAAGTTCTCTGCCTAGTCCAGAAAAAGTGAGGAAGCAAAGGCAAGAGTGCCCCCTTATGGCGAATGAACAACAACAAAAAAAGACTTCATTCTCAATTGTGACTTCATGCACATGCACATGGGCTTTGCCCAAGCACACACAAGATCATGGAGTTCCAAGCTGACAGAACTTGTCTTTTCCTTGCCCTAGAGGTTTCTGGAGATCTTTGTGTTCTTCTCAGAAGAATATGTATCAAACACAGTGGAAAACAACAGAGTCAGAACTCCTCCCAACCTATTACAGGACTTCTCAGGGCACAAGGTCTGACCTTGTTCTGTACTCTCAGCCAAGGGTGAAACAGAGCTACATGAATACAGTAGGGCTGTAACGATATAAGAGCCTACATGACTGCATCAGGAGGAAGAGGCTGACAACAAAGGCAAATGCACCATGGCCCCCAGTCTTTCTGGCACCGGGGACTGGTTTTATGGAAGACCATTTTTCCATAGACTGGGGTGAGGGGATGGTTTCAGGATGATTCAAACACCTTTCATTTATTGTGCATCTTATTTCTAGTATTGTTACATTGTGATATATAATAAAATAATTATACAACTCACCATAACACAGAATCAGTGGGAGCCCTGCACTTGTTTTCCTGCAACTAGACAGTCCAATCTGGGGGTGATGGGAGATAGTGGCAGCCGCCCCCTCCAGCATTAGCATCACCACCTTGGCTCCACCTCAGATCAGCAGCAGGCATTAGATTCTCATGAGTGATGCAACCTAGATCACTCACAAGCACAATTCAGTCCGCTTGGAACTCCTAGAAGATTTGACAGGAGGTGGAGCTCAGCCAATAATGCAAGTGGTGGAAAACAGCTCTAATTACAGATGAGGCTTTGGCTCACTCACCTACTGTTCACCTCTGCTGTGTGGCCAGGTTCCTAACAGGCCATAGATGGTACTGGTCTGTGGCCTAGGGGGTTAGAGACCCTGGTGTAACTCAGCTGGTGTAGTAAGAACCACCGTGCAACATCTCCACCTCTGGCTTGGCCCATGTACTGATGAAAAATCCCCAAAGAAAACTTTGGCAAGGAGGTGAAGAGCAAAATAATAAAAGGTGGACTCTACAGAACTTAGGCCCTGTTCATTCACTCCAATGTTCTGGGCAGTGGCAGATTTACTCCCCACAAGTTCACCCGGAGACCTCCATGATAGCAACCAAAGAAGAGAAACCAAATCACCTAAAACCCAGAAGCCATTCTCTGGCCAGCTCTCTCTCACTACTGGTGGGAAACAACAAAAATAGTCATGCTATTTCTGGCCCTATACTTAAGGATCTTGTACCTGGTTGGCAAACCAGTTTGCCTTGGTCAAAGGAGAAAGAATACTTTAGGGAAACATAAGGCCAGCAGGAAGAGTGTCATCCCCCTGGGGTCATATATACTTCACATCTAACACGATTTTACTCTTTTCTGTACAATTTTACTTTATTTGCCTTGAAAAACCAGATTTCACTTCAGACCCTCCCAGGTGTTACTTGTGCATCTAATTTCATTCAGTTCAATGACAAAGTCTGCCATTTCTCACACATTCTGTCAGTCCACATATATTTATTGACTCACTAATAGTTCAGGCTGTGTGTTAGATTCTAGGTATACAGAGGTAAGATCTTAAAGCTCACATAGTGGGAGAGATCACATTAGACCCCCAAATCTATGTTTTGGGAGCCCTGTGACGTTGCCTCTGCTAGCTTTGGTTGCTTCATTTGTTTAAGGAGAGAGGTTGATTAACAGAGCTTATATCTAGGGTCCCGTCTGCAGCCACTACCTGCAGACGGGGTCAATCACGGTTTAGTCCCCACTCACAGCCTTGCTCAGCAGACCCTGAAGATTTCCAAACCATCCCCCCACTCCTTAGGTTTAAGACCACGCTTCTCCCTACGGGAGAGGACCAAAGGTTCACAGGCAGTATCAATGAGGTTTACAAGGAGTAGGAAGGAGCAAGGGGAAAGACAAGAGAGAAAACATAAGTCCTGCTGAAAGAAGGAAGTCCAGAATGACTATTAAATAAAGGCAAACTCACACCTGCATACAATGCTTCAGGCCTGGGAGGCTGAGTTTTATTAACAAGTTGAAGTAAGATCATTTGAATGTTATAAAGCAGTCTTGCGTTGTCTGCACAGATTAACCAATACCAAGTATTGTTTATTATCACAAAGCAACTCTATCAGAAAACCAGAGCAATGGTCACTGTTCATCTGACAGCACTGTAAGGAAACAGGGCTGCAAGAAAAACAGGTGAACGTGGGTGTCCTGACATAGGGATGCAAATCAGGAGTATTAAAAATCTGAACACATACAAAAGAAAAAAAATCCCTGAGTTTTAATCTGAAAACAACCATGTTCACATTCACATTTCTTTTGTGTGAAAATAAAGTAGGGCACTCCTCCTGAGTGGCCTCAAGGCTTCTGCTCTACACATGCCATTGCCAGGCTCCAGCAGCTAGTGAAGTGAACAATGTAATTTCTGGAAAAACAGTGCTATCGTGCCTTCACAGGACTTTTCTTCTGAAGCAAGTGGGTTTATTGCCTGCCACACAATGAAGAGGTCACGCCTATCAGTGGTTGAATTTATCAGTCAAGTTACTTAAAGTATAGTGGTTGTTGTTGTTGTTGATGAATGTATTTTTTTTTTTTATGAATGTAATTTACTTTTGAAGACTCCAGAAAATTATTTCCCTCAGTCTGGGCAATTTAAACATCTGCTAAATAGCAGCTCTCGCAATTAGGCTTGTTGAAATTCATCATAGGATCATTATAACTGGCACTGCTGAGGTGTCACTGAAGTTGATTTCATACCTACTACATGAGAACATGAGGAGGTGTCACTTAGATCTCTAAATATAAGGCCATTTGATCAACAGCCCTTTAAGGCAAGCAGGTAAGAACTGGGTACTTATACACTGAGCTTCTTTCAAGTCTGTGTCAGATTATTTACTGATGAACAAGGCATCTTGAAAATTCCAACATGGGTCAATGTGTCCTGTGTTGAGAGTAAAAAGGCAATACAGTATATTCTAAATTGTAAGGATAAATGGAATGGTCATGATCATTTATGAATCAGTGTCATTTTTAAGACTGGTTGAGGCACCAGCTTTGTATTTGGCCACGATTAAACGAAAAAAGCAAAAGCATTTCTGATCCTAACTGGAGAGAATCAGGCATCTTCAACAGCATAATTTCCTTGGTTATAAAAATATAAAAGGCCTGGGAAAGGAAAACGAGTATTTTAGAGAAATTAAGCGAACACACTTAACATGACTTGATAGTAAAATGTCTCCAGTCTGGCATTCAATGGTACTTCCTCATTAGATTTATAATTTCATTATAGAGTCTCCACGGGGCATCCAAGCCCCAGATAAAGTCAAGGTGATCCCACTCAGGAATGCGCTTGTGGTACACCAGGTTGGAGATCTGCATCTGTAAGAGGGTGACGTCCTTGTCGTCCGCGAGCCAGTCCCGACCTCCGCTCCAGACGGCAGTCTGCACCGGCATGTCTTTCACATTGTAAAGGGGAGGGGAGCTCTGTAACGAAAACCCACAGAAAGCTGTCTCTGTTGTTTTAATTGACAAAATCACAATCCCCTGAAAACACTGATTAGAAAATCTGATCCAAGAATAAAAGACGAAATTTTTATTTATTTATTTTTTAATTTTTATTTTTATTAGTTGGAGGCTAATTACTTCACAACATTTCAGTGGGTTTTGTCATACACTGACATGAAGACTAAATTTTTAAAACTGCTCTCAGGTTACTTTTTAACTTGCTACTGCCAGATCAAAAAAGAAGCCTAACCCAGAAGAAAAGAATACTATAATGACTGCTGGCTATCGAATTGTTACCCCGTGCTGGTAACATCCCTAGGAGGAAGGCATCATTCTCCCAGGTGGTTTATGCCAAACCGCAAAACCAAACCAAGTGGTTTGGAAGGGGTTTTGGAGTCATACCTCAAACCTCTCCTCCCTCTGGGATGTGACACAGTCATAGAAATTCTCTAAGTCTCAGTTTCTTTCACTTTAATAATAATAATGACATTTGTGTCACACAGATATTCTGAGAATTAAGTAAGAAAAACATGGGCATAGGGCCTCACACTTCAGACTCCTTAGCACTCAAAAAAACAGGTCAATTTATTTGTATATGGAAGAAAAGGTTTAGGCAATGTAATTTGGCCAAAATACCGCCACCACCACCAGCCACCAGCTAACAGTCCTAGATTTGTCTGACTCTAATATCTGTGCCTGCTCACTATCCATGACATATGAGAAAGACGGTTGCACATATAGAGCCAGAGAAAGGACAATGTCCAAAGAATGAACCAGAAAGCTTAGGGTGTTCTAGAATTGACTAGGGGAAAACAAAGGCTACCTAGTCAACCCTCTTGGACATTTCCCCAGCACCTGAGCCCAGCCAAAATTCTCATAACTCAGGCTGGCTTATTTGATGAGTTTTCAGGGCCCATTTAAATTCTAAAGACTTTGAAGACTTTACCTGGTTGTAATGAAAATAATTCTTGGCACTGCTTCCAAAGTCAAAGGCTTGAAACTTTTGCAATTTAACAACCTAGACAGAAAATAATTGGGGGTGGGGGAAGAGTTACCTAACACAGAAATTTGATTTAACATCATAGGTTGCAAGAGTTAGCCACCTCCCCAGATATCAAATTTATTAGTTCAGTTCAGTCGCTCAGTCAAGTCCAACTCTGCAACCCCATGGACTGCAGCATGCTAGGCTTCCCTGTCCATCACCAACTCCCAAGTTTATACTGAAACCCAGGTTCATTTCCAAACTGATTTAAAATAAAATGGCATTATTTTTCTCTCCATTCCTAAATGACTCAATTTCGTACTGTATGATTGGAAAGTGGCTATTACATGACACAATAAAGCAGCTATACTTATGTGCTGTGAACGATACTGGATCAACAGTGCATCCACTGGATGAACTTTATGATGATGTTCTTACTGAAATTTGAATCTTAAACTTTTCTAAAGAGTTAACTATCTTACTTGGGAAAGGAATACATATTACAAATAATATATAGATTAATATACATTTATACATGATTAATGTATATTTATATGGGTAATCGGAGAAGGCAATGGACCCCACTCCAGTACTCTTGCCTGGAAAGTCCCATGGACGGGACAGCCTGGTAGGCTGCAGTCCATGGGGTCGCTGGGAGTCAGACACGACTGAGTAACTTCACTTTCACTTTTCACTTTCATGCATTGGAGAAGGAAATGGCAACCCACTCCAGTGTTCTTGCCTGGAGAATCCCAGGGACAGCGTAGCATGGTGGGCTGCCGTCTATGAGGTCGCACAGAATCGGACACGACTGAAGCGACTTAGCAGTATATGGATAAATATATTTATATTAGTATGTAAATATATTAATTGTATTAGCAAACATATATAGCCTAATATTAACACTATATACTTATATTAATATGTTAATATATTTATATATAATTACATACACTCTCCATCATATTTCCTATATCCATTCTATTTGATTAGTCATATTACTTAACATTTTAATAATTTTATTTAATATTTTTCTTGAGTACCAGTACCAGTATAATCACCAAACTGTACTGCACACCAGAACATTTCTAACCACTTGAGACTGGAGCCATGAAATGACATTGTATATGAAATTTAAATGTATGCTTATTTTGAATAGCATGATATGAAAATATTAATAAAAAGTCACTTATTCATAAATTTTGAAATAATGCAAATTCATACTTCCTCTATATCCCCCAATTAAAAATATGTGGAGAAACAAATTCAAAATGGGCGAACTAAATGAATTGGAAACTCTTTACGTTTTGGCCAGAGGGTGGTGCCTAGCAAATGGAAAAAAATCTAAAGATTTTTGCCAAACTGCTTTTGATTTATGAGAATACTAGAGTGGGTAGCCATTCCCTTCTGCAGGAGATCTTCCTGACCCAGGAACTGAACCTGGGTCTCCTGCATTACAGGCAGGTTCTTTACCATCTGAGCCACCAGGGAAACCCCAGGAGAAGTTTTTAGCTCTTCTCAACTGCATAAAATTCTACTGTTTCATGCAACAGAAAACAACGTGAGATGAGGCACTACAGGGGAAATATTTAGCATCTGCTTTTGTCATGATAAATGAGATATTAATATCTGAAGCACATTTAACAAGGAGAATAAGATGTGAATTTACAGCACCTGTTAGAGCATCTGCTCCCCAACTCTAATTGTCAGTGAAAATATATGAATGCAAGTTGTTCTGCCCCTGGAGACAGACATCACTTTGTCCCTTTCTCACATATGTCTTGAAAGGGCATTTCAGAAGATGGGAAATGAGAAGAAGATTATTTATAATAACAAAAATCTGTTAATAAGCTAACATTCAATGACAGCTACTTAGTTAAATATACTATATTACAATATACACATAGTATGCCACTGTTGTGAATGTATATATAATAAAATAGAGAAAACTTTATAAACAATATTAAGTGGAGAAAAGTCAGAAAATAAAATTGAACATGCACTATGGTTATACTTAGGGTCAACCTTTCTAAGGTACCATACATATCTATAAGTCTTAAAGATATACTTATCTTCTGATCATTAAGTCTACTAAGATCATATCCTAAGAATCTCATCTCCCTAAGGTATAAGGACAGATCTCTAATTCAAGAATATTTATCCTAGGATGTTTTATTGCTCAAAAAACACTATCATTGTAATAATAAAAATAATAATAAATTCAAGCAATAAAAAGCTGTTCTCAGTTACAAATATCTCTAAGTGCAGTTATTGACCTGGAGAAATATTTTTGACTATGGCACAGACTGTTATTTGTCCCCCCAGGACCCATTCTTGCCTTCTTCCTTTCATTAATAAAATTTCTAGGTTTTTTTGTTAAGCACCTAGCTGTCAGAGTAGGAACGATATCCCTCATGGGCTTCCTTCCTGTGGGCTGAAACTGCCATGAACGTGACCCAGTTTCAACCAGACAGAAAAGGCCAGTGCCCCGGAGATGGGGAGCGACACTGCAGGGGGCACTGGGTCCCTGCAGGACTTCCTGGAGCAGTCATGCCCCTGCCTCCACAATCACATGCCACTGATGTCTGGACTGGATTCTGAGGAAGAAAACTATTTAGATGCTGTATTTTAGAGTCTCTGATACAGCAACTTAGCCTGTACCTAAGAAATACAATGCTACTTAATTCAATAAAAATAATTAAAAAGTACACATAGCATAATATTTCTTTTGTAATGGAAACAACTATACAAAAAAATTGTTAAGACTACAATGAAAGAATTCACGACACGCCAACCCAAAACAGGCCGCTTTGGCATCATGATAATTTGGAGTTAAAGGCACTTGAAAAACAGCAGATGCCAAGGAGGACACTGACCTTTTTTCTTTCTAAAAGGAGACAACAAAACTTGCATGTGAAAGAAGCCCTCCCTATATCAGGGGGAAGAAGCATGTGCAACACCAGAGCCTAAGAGAGGAGGCTGTGGGAATCTATACAAACAGACCTTGTGAAAATCACTCTCATATCTTGTCAGTCTCTTCAGATAGTTTACTTTTCCACAACTGCTACTCTTTGTTCAACCTAGTATATTAGCACTTCAGCAGTTACTTCTTTGGGTCTTCACTTTTCTTGTGAGGGCTCCCATGAACACAGAAAAAAATCCATATGCTTTACCCCTGTTAATCTGTCCCACAGCAGTCCCAGTCAGAAACTCTAAGAGGGTAAAGGAAAAATTATACCTCCCCTATAATACCCAAATACTAGTAGTAGTTATCATGGGTGGTAGACATACGGGTGATGTATTTTCTTCTTTGTACTCACATATTTTTGAAAATTTCATAATGAACATATAAATGTAAATGTAATAAAAAATTGCTAAATGTCTCCTACAGTGTTTTGAAGAGCCTAACTAATGCATATTTCTTAAGCAGCAGGTTTCAAACAATAGAGAACATCAGATCTTACAAGGTACTTACTAAAAAGCAGATCCCAGGGCCTCAGGAATTCTGATTCCCAACAAGTCTTGGATAGACCCAAGTTATCTTAGAGTGCCCTAAGTAATTCTGAGGGCTTCCAGGGTGGCTCAGATGGTAAAGAATCTGCCTGCAATGCAGGAGACCTGGGTTCAATCCCTGGGTCAGAAAGATCCCTTGGAGAAGGGAAAGGCTACCCACTCCAGTATTCTGGCCTGGATAATGCCATAGACGGAGGAGCCTGGTGGGTTACAGCCCACTGGGTCGCGAAGAGTCAGATATGACTCAGCAACTAATACACACACAAGTAATTCTGGACAGCACTAAAAAGATATATTAGGACCTGCCTTCTTCAAAAAGGAGCGAGGACCTGGGCTCTGGGCATAGCCACCAAGGAGATTAGAGATTTTGGAAGAAATCTGAAACACATGAGGCTTACACAAGAGGATAAGATTTTAAGCTCAATTTAAAAATCCAGTAAAGAACTACCTGTAGAATGATTGAGAAGCAAATGCTAATTACCTAAACAAAAGATTCATTTCAAAAGGTATTATGAATACAATGGCCCCTAAGGGCCAAAAAAAGCAACTATCTTCTTGACAAAGGGATGACCCGGGGAACAGAAGAGCAAAGAGCAGGGCCACCTTCTGCAGGGAATCTGGACTTCAGAAAGATTCCTGGGGCACATTCCAATGCGGTTAGGACCTAAAACCACAGGGTCACCCCCGGGCCTGACAGCGCTGCTCATAACCACAGCCAGCAGCCTCTGACTCCCACCAACTGTTTGAGAAAAGGGCTAGACAAGAGCAGGAGCCTGGCTTACAGCCAGTCCAAGAGCTCCTGGTAAACCCAGCACACAGGGGAGGCAGGCAGCAGGAAGGAATGCCAACCTGGGGGGCGGAAACGGGGGAATCTGCCAGCAGTGGCCGCCACACTTTTGAGCTCAGCTCAGTCATCCCCTGCACAAGGGAGCGCTGACCTGATATGACAAAAGCTGGGCCTTCCTGAACAATGTCCATTAGGGTTGAGGGTAGAAAGGCTCACGCAGATCAGCATAAGTTGATGGCAGGGTATACAAAGAAAACCACCTACTAAATAGAGATGTGGTTGAGGAGAAAAGCAGGGGCCTGAATGGACACTTAGCAGTGAACATTTGAGGACTTTTGAAGGTTGTAGGACATTACTTCAGAGGTGAGTGTGTGCTCTTCTGCCTGTCACAAGCTCCCTGCCTTGCAGATGCCTCTCTTCTAAGCCAGACTCTGACATCGAATCACTGATGCTTAGCAGTGGGCCTCACAATCACCATGGTGCTAAAAGCCTCACACCCCATCCTGCCTGGTTTGTAGGGACAAGCCCAGGAGGAGGGGACCCATGACACTCCCAACAGCCAGGGTTCCTGGCACATGAACGTGCCAGTAATGTCCTGAAGCAATGGGTCCCAAATCCTGTTGAATAGTAGAATCTAATGGGCAGAATTTTTAAACAATATTTAGATTCTCATCACTGGCACCAAAGGCAGTCCATCCTAAAGGAAATCAACCCTGAATATTCATTGGAAGGACTGATGCTCAAGCTGAAACTCCAATACTTTAACCACCCCATACGAAGACCTGACTCATTGGAAAAGACCCTGATGCTGGGAAAAATTAAAGGCAGGAGGAGAAGGGGATGACAGAGGATGGGATGGTTGGATGGCATCACCAACTCAACGTACATGAGTTTGAGTAGGCTCCGGGAGTGGGTGTTAACAGGGGCCTCTGCGGCTGATAGATATGTTTATTGTCTTGACTGTGGTGATACATTTGCAGGTGTATATGGCAAAACAGACTACATTGTACACTTTAAATATTGTATGTCACTTATACCTCAATAAAGTTGTCTTTTAAAAACAAAAGTTTAGCCTTTTCAGTCCAAATGAACTGGAATCTCTAGGGATGGGACACAGGAGTCTTTGTGTTTTAAAGCATTGTTGTTGTTGTCATTAAGTCAGGTCCAACTCTGTGCAACCGCACAGAATGCAGCATGTCAGGCTTCCCTGTCCTTCACTATCTCCCGGACTTTGTTCAAGCTCATGTCCACTGAATTGGTGATGCCATCCAACCATTTTATCCTGTTGCCCACTTCTCCTCCTGCCTTCCTTCAATCTTTCCCAGCATCAGGGTCTTTTTCAATGAACTGGCTCTTCACAACAGGTGGCCAAAGTACTGGAGCTTCAGCATTAGTCCTTCCAATGAATGTTCAGGATTGATTTCCTTTATGATTGACTGGCTTGATCTTCTTGCTGTCCAAGGGACTCGTAGAGTTTTCTCCAGCACCACAGTTCAAAGCACCAATTCTTCGGGAGTCAGCCTTCTTTATGGTCCAACTCTCACATCCGTACATGACTACTGGAAAAATCATAGCTTTGACTAGATGGATCATTGTTAGCAAAGTGATGTCTCTGTTTTTTAATATGCTGTCTAGGTTGGTCATAGCCTTCTTTCTAAGGAGCAAGTATCTCTTAATTTCGTGGCTGTAGTCACCATCCACAGCAGTGATTCTGGAGCCCAAGAAAATAAAATCTGCCACTGTTTTCACTTTTTCCCTATCTGTTTGCTATGAAGTGATGGGACTGGATGCCAGGATCTTAATTTTTTGAAAGCTGAGTTCTAAGCTGGCTTTTTCACTCTCCTCTTTCACCTTCCTCAAAAGGCTCTTTAGTTCCTCTTCACTTTCTGCCATTAGAGTGGTATCATCTGCATATCTCGTGTTGTTGATATTTCTCCCAGCAATCTTGATTTCAGCTTGTGATTCATCCAATCTGGCATTTTGCATGATGTACTCTGCATATAAGTTAAACAAGCCAGACAATATACAGCCTTATTGTACTCCTTTCCCAATTTGGAACCAGTCTGTTGTTCCATGTCCGATTCTAACTGTTGCTTCTGGACCTGCATACAGGTTTCTCAGGAGGCAGGTAAGGTGGTCCGGTGTTCCCATCTCTTGAAGAATTTTCCACAGTTTGTTGTGATCCACACAGTCACACAGTCCGCACTTAAGTGCAGTCAATGAAGTAGAAGTAGATGTTTCTCTGGAATTTCCTTGATTTTTCTATGATCCAATGGATGCCAGCAATTTGATCTCTGGTTCCTCTGCCTTTTATAAATTTAGCTTGTACATCAGGAAGTTCTTGATTCATGTACTAATGAAGCCTAGCTTGAAGAATTTTGAGCATTACCTTGCTAGGATGTGCAATGAGTACAAGTTCAAAAGCCTGGACTGTAGTTAATCCAATGTCCAAGTGTGATCTGTCATGTCCGACTCTTTGTGACCCCATGCACTGTGGCCTGCCAGGCTCCTCTGTCCATGGGATTCTCCAGGCAACAACACTGTAGTGGGTTGCCATTCATTTCTCCAGCAGATCTTCCCAACCCAGGGATTGAACCTGTGTCTCCCACATTAGCCGGTGAATTCTTTACCACTGAGCCACTTGGTAAACCCGGCTAATCCAAAAGCTCTACGACAAACCTAATCCACCTTATTTTTTAAAAACAGTATTCTATTAAAACGTGTATTTTTAAAGGCAACTCACATGATTCTGATGCAGGCAGTGACTGCCAGATGTTTGGAAACTGCTATCCAAGACACCCACTGCATCTTGGTTTGGTACTTAAATGGTGAGTTATTTCATATTTAAAAAGAGTCTGGGGGGAAAACTGTACAAAAAAACATGCCCTTGGCATGTTTGAAATAAGTCCTTGGCATATTGTCAGGTGGGAAAAAAATCAAGTTAAAAGAGAGTAAGAAGAAAATAAATCAATCTATTTATTGATTGAAATAAATAGAAATAAGTCCTTGGCATATTGTCAGGTGGGAAAAAAATCAAGTTAAAAGAGAGTAAGAAGAAAATAAATCAATCTATTTCTATCTATATCTTTACTACTTTCTGAAATGATATGCAGCCAGAAACAGTACAATGCAGAGACATTTCATACCCCTGCATGCACATTTTCTCTGTGGGGGATTACAGAATGATATTATCTTTCACCTTAAAAGAAACTTTATTATTATAGCCATATGTAATTTATACATTTTCTAGAATAAAGATGCATATTTTTATGATATGTGATCATACAATCAGAACTCTATATTAAAACTCAGTGACTCATTTATATCCATGATTGATTTAGCTGCTCATCCACTGATGTTTCAGATAAACTGTGTTCATGGGTTAATGCTGAAATGCTCCGTGTGCTTAGTCGCTCAGTCGTGTCCGACTCTTTGTGACCCAGGGGACTGTAGCCCAGCAGGCTTGTCTGTCCATGGGGGTCCTACAGCAAGAATACTGAAGTGGGTTGCCATGCCCTCCTCCAGGGGATCTTCCCAACTCAGGGACTGAACCTGTGTCTCCTGCAATAGCAGGCGGATTCTTTACCACTGAGCCACCGGTGAAGCCCTCAATAGCTGTTTAGTGAATTTGCATGAAATGCAGTCTGCCCAAGGAAGGATAACACAGACAACAGTGACAAGAGCCCAGGGCACTGGAAGGAAGGCAGCCCAGATGTGTGAGCAGATTTTCTGTTTCTTGGAATGCACAGAACTTTCCAATGCTGATTTTCTACAACCTCCCACCACGCTCCTGAAATGCCTACCTGGCTCCAGTGTATCATGTTTTGCACAGAAGTTCCGGCAGGATTGTGTGTTGCATACACAGGCACTCTAGACTGCAAAATAAATATGTGGGAATAAAGAATGAAAATAGCATGAAGGAGGCATTGATAATAAACATAGTTTACACTGGGAAGCATTAAAACTACAGAGCCATAACCTCAAATACATGAGCTTGAGAGCCGGAAAAAATTCTTTGACCACAAATATTAATACATCCTATAAAAATATGCATAACCACACACACACAAAGGAAATACAGTAACACAGTAATTGTGGGGCTGTACCAGCTGAGATTACCGGTCATTTCTATTTTCTCCTGTATGTTTTTCTGAATTTCCAAAGTTTTCTATGACAATCACACCTTGCTTTTTATTCATCAGAAACAAGAAAAATCAACATCCCTTAAAAATTTCCTAGAGCCTTCATTTCAGAATTTTAAAACTTATTTTCAAACTATAACACAACAAATTACAAATGTAATTGGTAATTACCATATGTCAGCACATTGCTGGCCAAGGGTTTACATTTTATAAAATAAATAAGTAAATGTTTATAAATGGGTGTTTGTGTGTCAGTGGACATTCCAAAATTTAAACACACCTAAATGTGTCTATTATTTTAAAGAAAAAATTCCTGAAAAAAATATAAATGTCAGAATTTAAGTGATGACCGATCTCCTCACTGCATAGTTTTCACACAGGTGCAATGTAGGAAACTGACAAGCACTGGCCAGAGGCTAGCCACAGATGCTGTTTCAGGCACTTGCCAAGGTGGATTCTTGTGCCTCTGAAATGAGATTCTTGAGAGCTCTACTGAGGTCACTCCTGCCTCTCCCACATCCTCCAGCACAAAGACACATATTCACAGATAAAATAAAATCACTGAAAGTTTAAAGAAAGTGTTATTGTAAACATACATACCATATTCAAATTTCTCTCATTAAATCCACACAGAACAAAAAAGATATTTCCGCAAAGCTCCTTCAGAATGACATGAGTGCAAACATGTGTACTCAGCCACTTCAAAAACTCACTCTGTGGAAAAAATTCTTTGACCCCAAATAAATCCTATAAAATAAAAAGACTCTCTCAGCATTTCATTATGATGTACTGGCCTCCATGTCCCGCCTCACAAGCAGACACATGCCACCCATCTCCACAGAGGGACTCAGAAGAGCAAGGGCAACCAGCAGTCATTCAAACCAGGATGCCTGTGTGATATGCTTACTAAGGCAACAGCAGATGTCACAGATGCTAAAGTCTCAAATGCAAAAATGAAGGCAGCAAATCAAACAGGTCCACAGAAGAAGGGCCTGAATGATCCCTCATCCCAGGGCCATCCCCAAAAGGTTTCATCTGACGTTGATAGATGGCTAGTGACTTCTGAGAAAGAGCTGAAACTGTAATTGGTCGGCAATGTGTCTCCTTAGAACACACATGTCTAATCCAATTCTACTGCCCAGTGTGCCAAATCCTGCCCACTCCTTTTTGGGGCTTTTTAATACTTGATATAAAATTTACCATTTGAACCATTTTTCAGTGTTCAGTTCAGCATCAGTATATTCACACTGTTGTGTGACCATCACCACTATCTATTGATCTTCAGAACTCTTTCAGCATCTCAGACTGAAACTCTGTACCCATTAAGCAATGAAGAACGATGCCTCCTCTGTCAGCATGCCATTTTTATAAAGTTTTATTAGAACACAGCTGAGTTTATCTCTTTACACAGTCTCTTGCTGTCCTCACATGATAATGGCAGAGTTCGGTGGTTGCAATGGCAATGATGTGACCCATAAAGCCAAAAATATTTACAGAAAATGTTTGCTGAATTCTTGTGTACACCAGGCCTGATCAATGGCCCCTGGACCTGTGCTCAAGTATTTCTGGGGTAATCACCGTGCCTTCCAGGCAGATCTTCACATATGTACATAATATGAAACAGGAAAAAGATCTTCCTTATAGTGAAGTCAAATTATCTCCTTATAATTTACACTTTTGCTAATGCCTATCCAGAAGGATAAGCAGAATGAAAAATTCAAATGCTTACAAAGGCAGTTTTATGGGTTGAATTGTGTCCCTTCCTCAAAAGACATTCCCTTCATCTCACTATGTGACATATTTGGAAATAGGGTCTTTATCAAGGTACTCAAGTTACACAGTTGGATACTGTCTACGTTAAAAAAATATGTTTCTCTCTGGACCTATACAGGTATGTAAATTCACCGACAAGGTCCATAGGAAAAGACCCCAAACTGAGCACCATGAGGAAGGAGAAGCCTTGGTAGTTGAAGGTACTTTGTTTGTAATCTCTTAATTGTTTATAATGAAAACTGAAGCTTCTATTACCCAAGGTATTTAAAATAAATCTGGTTAGAGGGGCCCATATCTTATCTGCCTATCTGACTAGTGGTACAGAGAATCTGGATTCTGAGGTCAGAGAAGGGTCTGTACATCCTGTGAATATATTTCTTAAATGACCAAGAGATATGTATACATTAAGTTTATATTCCTGTATGGGGTTTCCAATCTGTGTGTATAAATGTATCATGCCCAGAATATAGATAGTGCATCTGGCCTCAGCTGGTTCTCAACTTCTCATAAAAATTACTGCCTCCTTGAGTACAGCCTGGGGGCTTCACACATTGATCTCTGATGACGTTATCAGCCTGTGCTTAGGGGTCATATAATAAAATATAATAGCAACTGTGTCTTTAGATCACCATCAGTGTGGCCAAGGTCGGGCACGGGGAAGCTCCTGTCTCCCATCTCCTGCCTACTCCTCTATGCACAGGCCCATCCTACGGAATAAAGGGCAACTTCAAGGAGGTTTAAGCTGCCTTTCTCCTGGCCTTCCTTGTGCGCTCTTTCTTGGCAGGTGGGGCGCTGCACTGATGTGTTAACCATGAGAACAGAAGGCTCCAGTGTAGAGTTAAGGATACCGTCGCTGACTCCCCAGGATCTGGAAGTAGGGGTGAAGCGGGGAAGAAAAATCATGGAAAGAAGGAACTCACTACTCCATTGGTAGGGGAGGAAGGCGCGCATTCTTCCACGAAAGGCCAGTTCTTCGGCACCAAAGGACATCTGGGAAGCAGGGGAGTGGGGGTGGGGCGGGTCCAAGTACCTTGACAACAAGATCCGGAATTCGTGCTAATTTAACTAGAGGACTAGTTATGAACTCAGTTGAAGCCACAGGAGCCAGGGCAAAAAACATTTTAATCTTTTTGGCCAGCTCAGGGATCCGTGAAAACGCTATAAAACCTGTGAGAACAAAAGGAAAAGAACAGAATTCCGTCTTCAAGGACTTCCCTCCTCAAAGGCAAGGGTTGGGGGGCGGTGGTGGTGGTGCATGTCGCCCTCTAGTGGCAACTGGAGAACCATGCAAACAATATGAAAGTCGTTTAGGTTTAGTTGTGCCTGACTGCCACCCCACGGACTATACAGTTCATGGAATTCTCATGGCCAGAATACTGGAGCGGGTAGCCAATCCCTTCTCCGGGGATCTTCCCAACTCAGGGACCAAACCCAGGTCTCCCACATTGGGCTTCCCTGGTAGCTCAGCTGGTAAAGAATCCGCCTGAAATGCAGGAGAGTCCGGTTCAAATCCTGGGTCGGGAAGATCTGCCGGAGAAGGGATAGGCTGCCCGCTCCAGTATTAATGGGTTTCCCTGGTGGCTCAGCTGGTAAAGAATCTGCCTGCAATGCGGGATAGCTGGATTTGATCCCTGGGCTGGGAAGATCCCCTGGAGAAGGGCACGGCTACCCGCTCCAGTATTCTGGCCTGGAGAATCCCTTGGACTGAATGGTCCATGGGGTCGCAAAGAGTCGGACACGACTGAGTGACTTTCACTTTCACTAGATATTGAGTACAGTTCCCTGTGCTATACAGTAGGTCCTTGTTGATTATCTATGCAAGCGATGCCAGGAAGCAAAACTAGAAATGAGGGCCTCTGAATACCTATGTAGCTTCCCAGGTGGCACAGGGGTAAAGGCCTCCCAACGCAAGAGACTCAAGATACACGGCTTTGATCCCTGGGTTGGGAAGATCCCCTGGAGAACGGAATTTTCCAGTATTCCAGCCTGGAAAATTCCATGGTCAGAGGAGCCTGGAGGGCTTATAGTCCATGGGGTTGCTAAGATTGGGACAGGACTGAGCACACATGCACACACAGAACGCCTATGTGTGCACACACTGAGTTTGGTTAAATTAGTAAATCAAGTATTTGTTAAGTGCTTGTTTCAACTTTCAACCTAGATATACACTGGAAGAAATCCAAGTTGCTAGAACCAGGAGACGTTTCCCATTCCTTTATGATGTAAGCCAGAGACTGAAGACTGTATTCCTAATAGATCCAACCCACGGTCTCCATCCCTTCATCACTAAGGACGATGTACAAAGGTATTCAAAGCAATCACCATGAACTCAAAAGGAACTTACACATTTAGAATCCTCTAGCTCTAAAACCCACTCCAGTGTTCTTGCCTGGAGAATCCCAGGGACGGGAGAGCCTGGTGGGCTGCCATCTGAAGCGATTTAGCAGCAGCAGCAGCTCTAAAATATCTTTTAGCTTCCTCTTGGGTCACTTCTTGCCTTAAACGTAGCCCCAGAATGTCAATTTTGAAAGCAGTGGGGCAAAGGACACAAATAAACAAGTCAAGGAAGAAGGAATATAGATGAAAAAGTGGTTAAGCCATTAATAAGAAGGGCAATTATGTCCGTGTCACTTCTTGCTTGAAGGCTCTCAAGCTGGCAGAGAGGGGAGGGGTGGTAATGAGAGTAACGCTACTTGACCACATATCTGGAGACACTTTAAAGCATTTTTACCTTTCATATCATAGTTTCCTTCTAGGAAAGTATTATAAGGAGATTGTGTGATAGGAACACAAAGATATTAGTCATAGCTTACCCTTAAAGGGGGAATTAAACCAATGATGACACGGGTCTCTAGTCCCTATTCAGGGGAACTCGTTTGCTTAAATTACGGGCAATTTTTTTTTCCTGAAACTTTGATAAATTTTGTTTCTATTACAATGAACACATATTACTTTTATCATCAGCATAAATTAAAAATACTTGTGAGTTTTAAAAATTGTAAATAAAGTATATTATGGCATCCTTATAATTAGCTTTAGTTTATTTCACTTTAAAAAATCAGCATATTTCCTTGTTTTCTTTATAAAAGTCCCTACATTTATAAAACTTCTTATTATCGATCTACCCTCTCATATCCCCATAGTATTTAACTAGGAAGATATGTAACAGGCTGTGTGTGTGTGTGCATGCTCACTCATCTTCTACTTTTAGTGGCCCCCTGGACTGTAGCCCACCAGGCTCCTCTGTCATGGAATTTTCCAGGCAAGAATACTGGGGCGGGTTGCCATTTCCTACTCCAGGAGATCTTCCTGTCTCAGGGATTGAACCCACATCTCTTGTATCTCCTGTTTCTCCTGCACTGGCAGTTAGATTTTTTACCACTAGTGCTACCTGGGAAGCCCCGTAATAGGCTGTGGCTTACATTAATTCCTTCACTCATGGGAACCATATACAGCATGTTTACCTATTTATGTTTAAGTCTGAATTTCCAGAGAAGACTCAATTTTACGAAAATTCTTTGCCCTTTTCATTATTTCTGCTTGGCATTAAAAAACAAACACAAAACTCCATCTGAACTAACATTTTTTAATATTTCACTTTTAAGGGCAAACGCAAATTCTGTAACAAGACATTTTATCAACCTTCCATTTTTACTATATACATACCTATTGTGGTTCCTTGAGAATGACCCACATAATACAGTTGTTCTTGGCCAGTTTTATTCAGAATGAAGTTAACTGAATCTGGTAGGTCATAATTTGCCATCTCATCAAAACTGTAATCCAAAAAAAGGAAACTTTCCATGGAGACATTGCATACAAATATAACAGCATTCAAATAACAAGTGTGTGCGTCTGATAAGTCATTGCACGCTGAACACAGCTGGGTACACCAGTCCTGAGTGCAGGAAACAACACTACCACCATTGCAGAAGCTTCTCTGGGCTTCCTGATAACCATGCCTCCTGAAAGAACCGCTTTCCTCATTTTTCATAAGACAGTGTGATCCATTTTTTAAATTTTCTATGAATGGGATCAAACAGTGCGTATCTTTCTGCATGAGACTTAAGTCTCTGCCCTTGCATATAGCTGTCAGTTGGTTACTGTGTCAATACATCACACTTTATTTGTCCATTCACTGCTGATGGGCATTTGGGAGTTTCCAACTTTTTGCTATTACAAATAATGTAACAACAAATATATTCCTGGCCAGGCCTTTGGTAAAAGCTCTCATTCTTGTGCTTTATGGCCTTGGGTGGGTTCTGGTATTACAAATGGGAAGCAAGCCCGAAGGCGTCCCTGGTGCTGACTTTCTCCAACGCCTGGAACAGGGACACAGCCCTGAGCCCGTGTACACGTGTGCTGTTACCACCACTCCCAACGTGTCAGGCTCTCTGCCAGCCTCTTTCCAGCTTGCATCCTCTCTGTTAAGCCCCCAGTGACCTTACGAGACAGGTATTTATTATCCCCATTTCACAGACACAGAGGGCTTCTGCCACATGCATCCCTAATGTCATGCAGCGATTAACTGGTCTAGCTGGAATTAAGAGAGAGAAGAGACCTTCTGGAAATAAGAAAAGTGAACATTTGGAGGACATGTTTATGAAGGAAAGGAGAAGTTATGGGACACAATTTACTCAGCAGAACCCACACCACCAGGAATGCCAAAATAACTAAAAATTCCTTATTGAATCTAATCCTTCAATATAACCATTTATTTATAATTTACCTTACTGCTATTTATTAAATTCCTAACATTTGGACTACATGTTTATGAAGGAAGGGAGAAGGTTAAGGTGTAGAACCTTCCATAAACCATTGGTTTCATGTCATATGATCTTGAATTCCCCATCTATTTGCCTCCCCAATGTTTACACTGAGGGTACCAAGGAAATAGATCCCTGCCATAATCGACTCAAAAGATACCTGAAGGCCCAGAATTCATCCTGAGAAACTGAAAGAGTCTTGTGTTTCCGAGACCAGGTGTTTCCCCTGCTGTTCCCCATCCACACGTCAAAGCCAGCATCTGCCAGGATGAAGCCCAGGCTGTTGTTGGGCAGGTTTGAGACCCAGTTACTAGCGTCTGCCAGCAGGCCATGCTGCAGGAACACCACTGGTTTGGGGCCTGGAAGGCAATCATGTTTGGGAGTTAGCAGCACAAAGCGTCAAAACTGACATGATAGCATGCTAACCAGAGAAGTCACAAAAGATCACAAAGCAAATGATGAAACAAACAAAACACCGAGGTGGTGTTACCATTCAGGGGTAACTGTACTGTACATAATGTGTGAAGAGAGCGTGGGAGCTGTTTTTCTTGGGCACATGAAGATACTTCTCACCCATCAAAGGTGTTTTGGGACTGGGCCATGGGAAACGTGAAAGTGGAAGTTGCTCAGTCATGTCCGACTCTTTGCGACCCCTTGGACTATACACTCCATGGAATTCTCCAGGCCAGACTACCAGAGTAGGTAGCCTTTTCCTTCTCCAGGGGAACTTCCCAACCCAGGGATCAAACCCAGGTCTCCCACATTGCAGGTGGATTCTTTACCAGCTGAGCCACAAGGGAAGCCCAAGAATGAGTAGCCTATCCCTTCTCCAGTGGACCTTCCTGACCCAGGAATTGAACCAGGGTCTCCTGCATTGCAGGCGGATTCTTTACCAACTGAGCTATCACGGAAGCTCATGGGAAAGATGATTGGACATTAAAAGACCAGGAAGTCAGGCTGACCAAGGAAAGACCTTAGGGGACCAGTGGGGCAGGAATGCCTTGCTCCAAGAGGCTCTGGGGCTGGTCCTCACTAACAGAAGGTGTGTCTGTGCTCGGTGGCGTCCGCTGGGGAGGGTTAAGCAAAGGCAGGAGGTTAGCACACAGGAAGCGAAACTCCTAGCTGCTGGTTCCAACCTGTGCCTCTTCAGACACTTAATGGAAAACCTGAGGCTGTGTAATAGCCAACTTTGAAGGGCAGAGTCTTGAGAAAGGAGGACGGGTTCCAGCGGGGAGGGGAGAGCCAAGGAGGGGAGAGCAGGATAAAGGGTGGGGCAGCCAGGACTGAGCGGGAAGGGGAGGCAGGTGCCAGTGTGTGGGGACCAGGAGTCAGCTCCCTACCTTTTCTTGAGGGAATATTTCAAATGCCTCTGAAATCTCTCTACACTTCCCTCCCTATCCCCCCAGAAGGTTCAAAGGAGAAACGTGGGAGTTAGCGGGTTGAATATATACCAGGAAACTCTTTAAACACCACCAGTAAATAACTTCTGGATTCCCACAAGCATTTAGGAGCCACGGATGCTTTTGCAAGAGGTGAGCATGAAGCCCAGGAAAGCGCAGGCGGCCAACTCAGGCGTGTGCCCACCACACACGGTGGGCTGAGGGGCCAATTATGGCAGCTAAGGGGCTTTCAACAACATCTGCAAATACCTCTACTGAAACCTCAACCTGCCATTTACCCCTGCATGAGGCTTAAAACATTCCCAGACCCCTTGCTCTATAATCCATGGAAGGGTTTCCCAAACCTTTATTTGGCTTGTATTTACGCTCCTGTATTTACCCCACATGTTGAATTTCCATGGACCTGGCTTCACCTAAAACAACCTCTATTGCAATCCATGGTTAAAAAGAGTCTGTGTGTAACAGAAAAAGAAACAAAGAAAAGTGTTTCAAAATGAAATAATCCACGTACCTGGATTACAGTAGTGATCCTTTTAAGCAGGGCAGGGTAGGGTAGAGAAAATTCAATGACTTGTTAAGACACCAGTCATAGGGGGTGGGAGTGGATCAAAGTCACATTTTTTTTTCTAATTCTCTTTTTGTTTGTTGGCATTCCCCCACCCCTCACTTCAAGCTGGATCCAAAAGTTCAATGAACCACAGATATAAAAGGTGACATCAGACAGGAAGGAGTGAATCTGGTCTTTCAAAGTCAGGTGTTTTCAAATCTGGAGGATCTGGGCCAAGAACTGCAAAGGGGAGGGCAGACCCCACGGCTTTCTCCTGGGAAATCCCAGCAGGGGAGGAAAGGGGCTGGCACAGAGAAGCACATGGCTAAGAAATGGCTCCGCCTGACAGCAACCTCAAGCCTCTCAGCTCCATCCAATTCAACCATCTGAGGAATGTTCACTGAGAGCTTCACTAAATACTAAGCAAAGCACTGAAAGCTAAAAAAATAATAATAATAATCAAGTGATTCAAAACACACAGTACATTTTCTGTAAACCCGTCCTGGTACATACTCCGTGTCAGTCACTGAGCCAGATTCAGGGATAAGAAAGTGGGTAAGCAGTGCTCCCCATGGAGCTTCATTCTAGTCAAGGAGACAGACAGACACAGACAGACAGACACAGACACAACCCCATGTGGAAAGGGCTAGACCACCACACAGTAAAACTCAGAGGAAAGAGAAAGTTCACTCAGCCAGGAGAGGAAGAGTTGAGACAAATCTCAAGTGACAGACTCCCCACAAAGGGCTCAGCAGCCTGGCTCTGCAGAAACCTGGCACTGTATCCCACGCCTCAGCCAGACGGGACCCCAGAGGGCGTTATAAAAGCTCTGAAGCACAGTGGTTTGGGGAACCCCTGGCAGGGCGTGGTGCCTTGTCTGATCTAGGCACAGAGGGGATATGAAGGACTTCCTTCAGGGGCACACATCCTTGCAAGTGGGGCCAGCTCCCCTTTCTCCCAGAACGAAAGAGGCCTCTGAGGAAGAAGCCACATGGAATATAACCCACTCGGCTTCCCATGCCCGTGACTCTATGAGACATGATGGGCCACCAACAAAAAGAAAATACTAACAAATCCAGGCCTGGGTGGAAAATGGGTGCTAAACTGCTTGTCCCTTCCCTCTGACATTTAGAGGATGCAAAACAGCAGCAGAATAGACATGGGCACTGGGACAGGCCTACCCACCTGTCTGCCAGCTTCTCCTACCTGCTACTACCTGGCTCCCATGAGATGGGGCAGGGGGAGGAAGGAAGGCACTATGTCCTCTCTCCCAACCTGCCACCAATCAAGGATCTGCTGGAAAAAGAAGTTTCTCTCTAGGAGGGTTAAGCCTACTGTCATTCACATCTTCCAATGAATTACTTTAATCAGATTTTTCTTCACCCTGCTGAGAGAAACTGACTGAAGTAATCGCTAGCTATTACTGTGCACCCCTGTGTTCTAAGGCACTGTGGTGAAAATCCTATGAAGTCACTACTATTTCCATTTAGCAGAACAAGAAATTATGGCTAAGAGAAGTCAAGTCATTTGCCCAAGACTGGATCAGAGTTAGTAAGTGGGGGAGCTGGGATTTGAACCCACATAAACTAATGCCAGGGTTTGTACTCTTAAACTGTTTTGCTATGGGAAAGGCTAACTACAGAGAGTCATTCTACAACACACGGAGGCCCTCAGGCAACGACAAGCAAAAGAGGGAAGTTATTCTGGAGGGAGTCAGACCAGGTGCTTTGAAGAAAGAAATCTCTAGTGGATGGACAGAGGAGACAGCATGGGAGGCAGAACCACAATATTCCACTTTGGAAAAAGAAGTTTCTCTCTAGGAGGGTTAAGCCTACTGTCATTCACATCTTCCAGTGAATTACTTTAATCAGACTTCTCTTCAGACTGCTGAGAGAAGCTGATTGAAGTAATCGCTAGCTATTACTGTGCACCCCTGTGTACACAGACGACTGTCCCAAGGACCAGCCTAGTCCACGCGTGCCAGCACCTGCAGCCTGGTCTGTCTGAGCAACAGATGGGACAAGGGCTGTCCTTCCTGAAGAGCCCTACTGCGAGTTTGTCCAAACTGGCTGTGCAAGGGCTGCAGGCTGAGGAAAAGGCCTATGGGCACCTTTAGCCCAGAGAGGGTGACTGACTTTATCAGTTGCCTACATAGTCAGCGCAAAGCCAGCAAAGAGATGCAGTCCCGTGATGGCCCTGATAGGGCCAAACACGGGTGGGAGCCAGGAAGGGATTACTCAGACTTCGAAAATGAATCTGCTGAGCCCACAGCCGCACAAGAGGAAGATGACTGGGTGCCTACGGAAGTTCCTCCCACCTCCCAAGGCACTGGCCTTCTCCACCAGGGCAGTGTCCGAACGGGCCTCCGCCACACTGGAAAGCGCTGTGAGAACTCAGCTGAGGTCCAGTGAAGAACCGAAAGGAGGAGGTGGAGGAGCAGATCACAAAGATCAGGACATTGGCATGAAACAGTCTTTGGTTCTTACTGGGTACGAAACCCTATAGGATTTACTCAGCCTCTCTGGAACACAGATGTTCTTATCTAAAGTGGGGGATGACACAGTGGTTGATAAATAATTGTGACTCAATAATAATAATAAAGGTACTAGAGTAATTAATTATTATTAGAACAGCTCTGTGAAGAAAGACGACATGAATGGGCATTCTTTAGCCCCAGAAACATAGTCTCAGTTACAGTAAGAGCACTAAGTGTTGACTGTGTGACGTACCATGCTAAACACTCTACATGCACCATCTCAGATAAGAAACCACACACCTCGCTGAGTTGGGGCAGCAGGCTAAACAGTGGTCCATCAAAGATGTTGTGCTGTTTAGTCGCTAAGTTGTGTCTGACTCTTTGAGATCCCATGGACTATAGTTGACCAGGCTCCTCTGTCCGTGGGATTTTCTAGGCAAAAATGCTCGAGTAGGTTGCCATTTCCTTCTCCAGGGGATCTTCCCAACCCAGGGATCGAACCCACATCTCCTGAACTGGCAGGTGGATTCTTTACCACTGAGCCACTGGGGAAACCCATTCCTAGTTCCTGGAACCTGTGAACATGTTACCTTATATGGCAAAAGGAACTTTGCAGATGTGATTAAGAATCTTAAGATGGGGTATCATCCTAGGTTACTCAGTAGGCCCAATGTAACCACAAGGGTCCCTCTGAATGACAAAGGTCAGAATGAGAAAGAAACTGGAAAATGCTACTGGCTTTGAGAATAGAGAAGGGGGCAGGTAAGGTGGGTAGCTTCCAGATGCTGGAAAAGGCAAGAAAAGGGATCTTTCCCAAGTGCCTCCAGCAGGCAGCCCTACCTTGATCTTAGGACTTCTGACCTGCAGAACAGTTAAGATAAAAAAATCTGTGCTGTTTTAAGCCACTAAATTTGTGGTGTTTTGTTATAGCAGCAATAGGAAATTAAGGGAATAGTTGGGTGCTAGCTTTTATCCTCACTTTTCAGATAAGGGCTCTGAGGTACAGTGTAGCTAAGTCATCTGTGCAGAGTTACACAACTGGCAATCCTAGATCAGAATGCTCTGCAATCCCATGGACTGTAGCCCGCCAGGCTCCTCTCTCCACGGGGTTTTCCAGGCAAGAATACTGGAGTGGGTTGCCATTCCCTCCTCCAGGGGATCTTCCCAACCCAGGGACTGAAACCAGGTCTCCTGCATTACAGGCAGATTCTTTAAAGTCTGAGCCACTAGGGAAGTCCAGATCACTGCACTCACATTTCACAGTCACCCTGCTAGAAAGGTCATGACCCTCAGCAGGAAGGAACACAACAGTACTGGGATTACAGAGCAGGGAAGAAAAATACCCATCCTCAGGGCACCTTTCTCCCTAACAGTAGCCATGGTCACGATGATTGCTAAGCAACAAGAAGGTAGCAACCATTCTGTCCCATTCACTGCACCATCTGTGGCACCTGATGCTGAGTCTGCCTGCATCACTGCAGGTAAATTTGATAAATAAATGCAATAGTGAAGGAATGAAGAAAGGAAAGGAAAGAAAAAAAAAAAAACAGTGCATACTCAAAGCTATGGATTTTCTAGTAGTCACATACAGATGTGACAGCTGGAACATAAAGAAGGCTGAGTTCTGAAGAAATGATGCTTTCGAATTGTGGTGCTGGAGAAGACTCTTGATATTCTTTTGGACTGCAAGGAGATCAAACTGGTCAATCCTAAATGAAATCAACCCTGAATATTAACTGGAAGGACTGGAGCCGGAGTGCCAATACTTTGGCCACCTGAAGCAAAGAGCCAACTCATTGGAAAAGACCCTGATGGTGGGAATAACTGAAGGCAGGAGGAAAAAAGGTGACAGAGGATGAGATGGTTAGACAGCATCACCAACTCAATGGACATGAGTTTGAGCAAACTCTAGGAGATAGTGGAGGACAGGGAAGCCTGGCATGCTGCAGTCTATGAGGTCACAAAGAGTCAGACACAATTTAGCAACTGAACAACAACAACAAATCGACACACACACACAGATACACCATGTGCATTTCCCAGGGCACAGCCTTAATTAGAGCTTCCTATGTTCCCACGATGGCGCTAGACCATTTATGTTACTCTTCCCACATTATAGATGGGGTCTCTGAGGCATAGAAAAAAAGAAATAATTTGCCCCAGGATGCAGATACAATTAGTATATGGTGGAGCTGGGAACCATGTGATCAGGTGACAATCAAGTGCCCATTACCTCCATGCCAAACTGCCTTTCTGCTTTCCACACCCTTCTCTGTTACCACAGCCTGCCTTTAAACAGAGGTGCCGTGCCTCTGAGCTCAGGAGGAACCTACCCAGCTGTGGTCATCATAAAGTGTAGATGCTTTGGTCAACCCAGGCCTCAGGAGGACCAGGACTGCACTAGCAGGCAAACGAAAGCCCTGGACTGGAGAGATTATCAAGTAATCTGAAAGGGTCTGGGCCCTCTGAGAGTCTAGTGGGGAAGCCTGAGATTATAAGCATCATCACCCACATAATACACTATTATTTATTGTCTTAACTGTCTTAACTGCTGTGAGGGAAACACACAGAGCTACGGGAATGTGTGGCCAGAGGCCTGACTGGGTGTGAGTAGCTGGGGAATTCCTCCCTGATACAACACTGAGGTCAAACAGGAGCAAGACAGGGCGTACAGAGGAAGGAGGGGTGCTGAGCCAAGCATCTCCTCTTTTCACTCTGACTCCCTGCTCCTGGCCCCAATCTGCAAATACAAAAGAAACTGCCGTGCAGCTGACACTGCCTTGCGGCCCTCAGTTAGGCAGAAGGTCTGAACACAGCCCCACACCCAGCGTGTCATCACGGCCCAAGGGCATGAGCTCAGAGAGCCAGGGTCAACAAGCCCAGGCACTGACTAATGGCCCTACGTGTGCCCAGTGCCACCCCGGGGGGAGGAATTGCATCCCAGTTGATCAAGGCCTCTGTTTACCTTGGGAGGGCACTGCATTTTGGAAACGGTTTCCTTAGGAATCACATATAAGAACAGAAAATTCAGAAATTGGCTGGAATCCTAAAACATATAATCAAAATTAATGAAAAAAAAAAAAAAACCCACAGGCTGATGGCCTTTTCCTGAAAAACCTAACTCACAAGTCAGGTTGTGAATTTTCAATTATAACTCAAAATTCTACTGTTGGCGCTTTATCTGATGACCGCTTTAGTTTACAGTTTATTTTGCAATTAAGCAGGAAGTTAAGTCTGCCTCACTGATAATTGTTGCCGTTTTACCTATTTGGGACAAGGCCTTTATTCCTGTGTTTTAGCCAGATAAAATAAATATTTTGACTCCCATAGATTCAACTTGCTCAATGCTTATTAAATACATAAGGTCACACACTCTGGTTCAAGGAACACTGAACCTGGAGTCAGACTGGCTGGGCCACTAGCCTTTGATGTAAAGCAAATTCCTTTCCCTCATTGAACCTAACTGTCTTGCCCAGTAAAATGAGGGTGCGCTGCTCGAGAACCCGGGTTCCCAAACCCTAAGATTTTACCTTGGAATCCACTAGGGAGTTATGTTAAAAATGCAAGCTCTAAATCCTCGGTTCAGGCAGGACTCTGAGATCCTTCCAGTGCCAGCATCCCATGACTTTCTGAAGTAAGGCTCAGCAGATGAAAATATAATCACTTCCCTATGAAGGATGAATTTCTGAATTTCAATTCCCTTACAGAATTAGTGTAAAGGAGGGGGAGCTCAACACTTGAGGGAGAAGGTTGTGTAACACAGAGAAACAGCCCACACATGCTCTACGGGTCATCAAGAGCTTTCTAAATACACAATTCAAGCTGCCTAATTCATAGAGGTCTGACTAGACAGGTAAATGATGGTCTAAATCAGGGGATTCTCCACTGGGTCCATAAACTCTCTGCATCCTAATATAAAACCTGTGTGTGCACAAGTGTCTATTTTATTTTACTTGAGAGAGGATCTGTTGCCTTCATCTCCTCCAGAATCCCAGTTCTGATGACTGCCAGACACAACTCTGAATGAGGCCAGCCACACAGACAATATGGCCATGCTGGTTGCTGTGAAGAATACAAAGGTGACAAAGAAACAGCTGCCACCTTCAAAAAGCGGCTGTGGGAGGGACTGGGGGGCGGGGTAGGAAGGAGTACACACCTAAGTCAACCCCACAACAGTGAGGAAAGGACCTCAAGAGGGTTATCAGCAAGACGTTTGGGAAGTGGTCTCCTTCCTGCTCAAGCAACCAGGGACACTGGGCAGTTAAGCTGGGTGGGGCTGCAAGCGTGGGAGAAAAAAAGTGTTTTTAAGGATGTGTAGAAATGAAGATGTAGGCATGGTCATCACCATTCCAGCGGGTTGAGTCACCAGCTGAGGCCCAGAGAGAAATTAGCAAAAGGGGAATAACTCGTTTGGATTTGAGAGTGTGAAAGAGTGGCTCTTTAATACTTATGAACTGATACAACTTCAACGATACCATTTGCAATCTGGCTATGGTGCCAATTTAAATCTGTGCCAATGAGAAATGAGAAATGTTTCTTAGATGATGGGTAAACATCAATGGTTCTCAAGCACTCCTCATAAACCAGATGAAAGAGATAGTCTATCCCATTCTACCGAATAAGACACCATAGACATCCTATCCTATGACTGCAATCACTAACTTGGGGAATCATGACGTTCTCTGCACACACCCAAGGTGAACTTCAAAACTCCACTGCTATACAAAATGAGGGTGGATAGTGCAGACATCAGCCAGGACACAACATGAAGGAATGGTGTTATCTCTATTTATCATACTCATGAAGATTGCTGAATGCCAGTATCATATAATTATACTTGGGCTCTAAGAAGCTTAATCCTGCAGAACTACATAAGATGGATGAGAGCAAGGAGGTTGGTAGAAAGGAAAGTAGCTGACATGGTAGAGGAGCCATGCAGCCAAGGCCTGTGACAAAAACCTTTTGATGATCCCCAAGTGAGGCTCTACATACAATCGGAGAGGGCCACTGAGGCAGGACTGAAAGACGCTCACCACGCAGCTTTAACGAAGGGTCCACAAGGAATGTGGTACCTATAAATAAGTAACGGAGGTGACATTGGCAAGATGGAGAAGGGACAGGCTACCCACGCCAGGATTCTTCGGCTTCCCTGTGGCTCAGACAGTAAAGAATTTGCCTGCAATGCAGGAGACCTGGGTTCGATCCCTGAGTTGGGAAAATCCCCTGCAGGAGGGCATAGCAACCCACTCCAGAATTCTTGCCTGGAGAATCACCATGGACAGAGGAGCCTGGCGGGCTACAGTCCATGAGGTTGCAAAGAGTCAGACACGACTGAGCGATTAAGCGTGGCACAGCACAACCCTAGTCCCCTCACAGCAACCATCTATTGAAGGGTTGTTAGCATCCCTGAACCTAGGAGTAAGGTTGTAGCATCACAACAGAACACAAAAACTAAAAAAAAAAAAAAAAAAAAAAAAAAACCTACACTAAGAAGGGCAGGGGCTTCCCTGGTGGGTCAGTGGTAGAGAATCTGCATGTCATGCAGGTTCAATCTCTGATCAGGGAATATCCCACATTCGGCAGGCAGAGCAACTAAGCCCGTCTGACACCACTACTGAGCCTGTGCTCTAGAGCCCTCAAGCCCCAACTACTGAGCCCACTCGCCACAAATACCGAAGCCTGCCCCCCTGAGCCTGTGCTCAGCAAAAAAGTGAAAGTGAAGGCCACTCAGTCGTGTCTGACTCTTTGTGACAGCATGGACTATACAGTCCATGGAATTCTCCAGGCCAGAATACTGCAGTGGGTAGCCTTTCCTTTCTCCAAGGGATCTTCCCCCACCCAGGGATCGAACCAACATCTCCCACATTGCAGGCAGACTCTTCACCAGCTGAGCTACAAGGGAAGCCCAAGAATACTAGAGTAGGTAGCCTATCCCTTCTCCAGGGTCTCCTGCATTGCAGGCAGATTCTTCACCCACTGAGCTATGATGGAAGCCCACAAGCCACTGCAATGAGAAACCTGCGAACCACAACTAGAGAGCAGCCCCTGCTCATCACAACTAGAGAAAAGCCCACACAGTAACGAAGACCCAGGATGGTCAAAAATAAATTTTAAAAGAATTATTTTTTAAAAAAAGAAGAGTGGGGAGAACAGCTTCACTTCATTCTCAATAAACGAATTTATGTTTTAAAGGATCATGTAATGACTTATAAATAGTACAGATATATGGCATTATTTTCTTATGCATTAAGAACATTAATTTCTTAAAAGATAAGCAGAATGAACTGCCCTATCCTTGTTTTGAAATTCTTTCTCTTTCTCAGATTCTGAGTTTATTTATTTCAGATGGCCACGTGCGGGGAGCCGGCCTGCTCAAGGCCCAAAAAGGCCCTGGGAAAACCTTGAAAGAGGCCATTCCCTATCCCGCCACCCCATGATAAAGTAGTAAAACATTTGCCGGGTCTCCTCTGTTCTTCCTTGAGAAAAATGTACTAGTGACCTTCACTTAGTAGTTTATCTTGGAATGCCAAAAACAAGATGTAAGCTTCTGCAATCACTTAAGACAAAGAATTGTATTGATGTGACAAACACCAGATGGCATTTTTTATGAATTATGTTTTCTGCTTGTACTAGTATAAAGGTAGCTGTTTTACTCAATAAAATCGCTGACTTGCTTCAAGAGCATTCAGCCCTCTCGACCCCATCCTTTACTTTCAGCTTCTTTTCCTCAGGCTCCCGTGCTGCTGCGGTCGGGACTTGTTCTCTTTGCCGGCTGGACCCGGCAGCCACGTAAGCAGTCACAAGAGCTTGAGGCAGGGTGGTGGCCTGGCAGAGAGGAAAAGGCTAAACGGAAGCCATGTAACATGGGAGCTTAGAGAGGACTTGTCAGCTCCTGGAGGATGGGAGTCAAGAGTGACTGCAGTTTCTGGTCCTGGTCATTAGGATAATGAGGGTGTTATTAACAGAAGAGGAAGTCAGGAGAGGAAGAGGCAAGGATGAGCCAGCTTCCAAGTTGGGTGTGAAGGATTTTATGTATTCTTTCTGTCTATCTGGCTTAAATAAGCCAAGCTAGCACCACTGACACCACTGCTCCAGGATGGGAGTGAAGGACAGGCAGAACCTCAGCTCCATGCTCAACCGTGGACCATGGGAACGCAAACCGTCAGAGAAGCACCTATGCCATTCTGAGGAGAATCACAAACTCCTTTAGATAACTGACCACCTTCATAGCTAGGTTCCAGACTTGTCTCTGAGCTTAGGTCACAGCAGGTGTTACATACACATCACTGATCCTCTACAGGGAGGCCTCTGCAAAGAAGAGGAGAAGGGTGGGGGCTTGATGCTACGACCAGGCTTAGAGTGCCTTCAATCTGTTCCCTATTCTGAAGACCAAAGATATCCACTGCCCCAATCCACATATCCCTGCCAAAAAAAAAAAAAAAAGGAATCTAACCCATACAACTAGGGAGAAATAAAGACTAACGGGGAACTTTGAGATCATCTCAGGCAATCGACTGTTTTTAAAAACGAAGAACCCAAGACCTACAGAGGTGAAAGCACGAAAGTACTTATGGGCAGGCAGAATTCCCCCATCTCCTCTTCCTCTCACCTGAGAGCAAGTCAAGAAGGATGCTCACCTCCTAGGGTACAGCAATTTCACCTGCAGTGGTTGAGATAAATACCACAGGAAGGTACCTGGCACTCTTTGCTTTAATTGCTATAGGAGAGAAAAGCCTGGAGGTGGACATGGAAAAAGGAGGCACATTCTCTAAGTTTGTTTTCACTGAGGTTTCCTGTATCTTTTAACAATGGCTCACATTACTAATTATATTAGCCAACTAGCCACTTTTAAGAGAAACAGTATCAATACATATCTTTCTTTATATTGAATCTGAATTCTGTATACAAGGTTCACTTTAAAAATAAAAAAGAGGAAGGAAATCAAGATCATATGTTCACTCTGAAATGTTTTGTGTGTTTTGAGCAGAAGAAAAATAGAAGCCCTTGTTGTAACTCATTTCTCATTTTGTAACATACATTTAAGAGGATCTATAAATTATAAAACTCTCAAGAGTCAGAAATTAAATTTCAAAAAGAGCACTGGCTGTCTTCACCAGGTAGCATCATCAAAAGACTCATTATGGCTAGAATTTATGGGAGAAAAACATAGATGAATCAGATTTTATTAAGAGAAAAATAGACAATAATATAAAGCTCAATTAACACAGAGGGCTTTTAAATTCACCTTGAATAAAAATTTTCTACTCACATAAAATTTTGAAGAAGACACAGTTATCCATTTACCTTAATCTCACCTTAGTAGCCTAAGGAAAGTTTCTAAACACAAAAAGTGTTTTAAAAAAAAAATCTATACCTACAGAGGCAATTGACTATGGATCAGATCCTTATTCTGATGTCTGTTCAGTGATTTCAAGAAGTCTATCTAGAAATTCCTCAATCTGCACTGGAAACCACAGTTTTGCTTGAGTTATGAGACACAGAAAAAATATGCATATATTTTAAGCCAAAGCTATAAGAACTTTCAAGTATTCCTAATAAGCATAGTTACCAGAACAAGAGCACATGGAAAGTAATTTAACAATATCTGGGTCCTCCCTGGTGGTTCTGATGGTAAAGAGTCTGCCTGCCAATGCAAGAAGACTTGGATTTGATCCCTGGGTTGGGAAGATCCCTTAGAGAAGGGAATGGCAACCCACTCCAGTATTCTTGCCTGGAGAATTTCACGGACAGAGGAGCGCTGAGGGCTACAGTCCATGGGGTCACAAAGAGTAGGACATGACTGAGTGACTAACGCACACACATCAAAATCACAAATCCACATATTATCCTCTGACCCAAAAATTCTATTTCTGAAAATGTCTTATAATAAACTTGCACACAAACAAGGTTATTTACAGCAGCAGTATTTGTTAATAGAAGAGTAGAAATAGTCCAAATGGCACTAAGAGAACACTTGCTAAATAAATCATGACAGTTATACAGTGGAATACTATGTATTGGTAGAGATGAATGATAAAGTGCTCTTTGTACTGTATGAAAAATATGCAAAACATTAAACAAAAAAATTCAAGAAACAAAAATGTGCGTTATATGCCACATTCTAAATTAAAAGGCAAGCAGGGAAAATGATCATTTATGTTTGTTTCTAAAGACACTTTTTTAGAGATAAAGAAATTTAAAATAAAGAAATTTTGGAAGGATACATAAAAAAACTGGGAAGGTAAAGAATGAAATAGGAGGGAGGTATTTTACTGTGAGCTTTTTATTCTCTTCAATTTTTGAACTATGTGACATTACCTACTCAAAAAATTAAGTAATTTTCAAATAGCAAGAGTTATCTACTTAATGTTCAAATAACTTTATTAAATAAAATGCTTTGTTATAACAATGAGATATTTTAGCATATTCTCAAGCAAACCTGACCTTTGAATCCTTAAGTGAATATGAAATTAGATGATTCTTGTCCTTGCTTCTTTAAAAGAAGTGTTTTAATATACCTTGCATAAATGTAATATGTTGCGTACTTTGGTCTAAAGACAATCCCATTTCAATGTTTTCAAGTTAAATCTGAATTTGTGACTGATATAAAAACCAGCCAAATTTCAGCAAAGCAATTAAAACTTCAGAACTTTCCTGTCTCACGACTGAAAACACCCATACCTTTGTCCGAACGGTTTTTCCTCCCATAGGGAATTCGATTAAGGCAAAGAATATACCCATCTGCTGTCACAACCTGATGTTCCTCACTAGGGTATCCCCAGCGCAAGATAATTTCACTCTGTGGAGCAAAGGAGAAGACAAAAAGTCAATGATCAAGTTTTATTTAAGAAACCAATCATTACTGAAATTTTAGCCTGCTCAATCTAGTAGCCAATCTCCATCACAAGAGTAAATACTCCACTTGTTTTACCCCTGCATTCTACTCAGAGATGCTTAGTAAAACCTTGGTTTCACCATTCTAACAAGTTCTGCACCAAGTGTGCCTTATTTTACCATAGCTTTGGGCTTCTTTGGTTCCATCCTGGCTCCCAGGCACAAATAAGCACGTCTTTCTTTCTTTTCTAAATATGCCAGTTAATTCTGTAATCTACAATTTTCCTTGTTTTAAGAGACCCCATCCTGGGAAATGAAGGATAAAAAGCATTAATCTGTTTTTAATCAATGGAACAATAAATCTACACTAGAATGTCAAGGCAGAGTTGAACAAGATAAAATGATATAGATCCAGAGCAAATCACTATCTTATACATCTTAAACTAATGCAATGCTATATGTCCATTACATCTCAATAAGACCAGGGGAAAGATGAAAAGGAATAATGATCAAATTCACATAAGGAAAGATCCATGGGGCAATTAGGTTTCCTTTCTTTTTTTATCGAGGGGATGCTCAAACTACTGCACAATTGCACTCATCTCACACACTAGCAAAGTAATGCTCAAAATTCTCCAAGTCAGGCTTAAGCAGTACATGAACTATGAACTGGGTTTAGATGTTCAAGCTGGGTTTAGAAAAGGCAGAGGAACCAGAGATCAAATTGCCAACATCCACTGGATCATCGAAAGAGCAAAAGAGTTTCAGAAAAACATCTACTTATGCTTTATTGACTATGCCAAAGCCTTTGACTGTGTGAATCACAATAAACTGTGGAAAATTCTGAAAGAGATGGGACTACCAGACCATCTGACCTGCCTCCTGAGAAATCTGTATGCAGGCCAAGAAGCAACAGTTAGAACTAGACATTGAACAACAGACTAGTTCCAAATAGGGAAAGGAGTACGTCAAGGCTGTATATTGTCATCCTGGTTATTTAACTTATATGCAGAGTACATCATGAGAAACACCAGACTGGATGAAGCACAAGCTGGAATCAAGATTGCCGAGAGAACTATCAATAACCTCAAATATGCAGATGACACCACCCTTATGGCAGAAAGTGAAGAACTAAAGAGCCTCTTGATAAAAGTGAAAGAGGAGAGTGAAAAAGTTGGCTTAAAGCTCAACATTCAGAAAACGAAGATCACGGCATCTGGTCCCATCACTTCATGGCAGATAGATGGGGAAACAGTGGAAACAGTGTCAGACTTTATTTTGGTGGGCTCCAAAATCACTGCAAATGGTGACTGCAGCCATGAAATTAAAAGACGCTTACTCTTTGGAAGAAAAGTTATGACCAACTTAGACAGCTTATTAAAAAGCAGAGACAGACATTACTTTGCCAACAAAGGTCCACCTAGTTTAAGCTACAGTTTTTCCAGTAGTCATGTATGGATGTGAGGGTTGGACTACAAAGAAAGCTGAGTGCCAAAGAATTGATGCTTTTGAACTATGGTGTTGAAGACTCTTGAGAGTCCATTGGACTGCAAGGAGATCCAACCAGTCCATCATAAAGGAAATCAGTCTTGAATATTCATTGGAAGGACTGATGCTGAAGCTCAAACTCCAATACTTTGGCCATCTGATGGGAAGAACTGACTCATTGGAAAAGACCTTGATGCTGGGAAAGAATGAAGGTGGGAGGAGAAGGGGACGACAGAGGATGAGATAGTTGGATGGCATCACCGACTCAATGGACATGAGTTTGAATAAACTCAGGGAGTTGGTGCTGGACAGGGAGGCCTGGCCTGCTGCAGTCCATGGGGTCGCAAAGAGTCGGACACGACTGAGCAACGGAACTGAAATGATAGTAGATGTTTAATATAAGTTTCAGGTATACATCACAGTGATTCATAATTTTTAAAGGTTAAATTCCATTTATAGTTTTTATAAAATATTGTCTATATTCCCTGTGCTGTACAATATATCCTTGAAGCTTCTTTATTTTACATATAGCAGTTTGTACCATTTAATCCATTGGGCAATTGTTAACTAGGAGCTCAGTGGCATACAGCTAACTCAGTTATCCAGAAGACAATGTAAATAAGTGTTCGTGATTCTCTCTACCACAAATACTTGAAAGGATTTGTTTATCATTCTTCCAGTAAAAAATTAAAAAGGAAAAATGTTTTTAATTTTAAAAAACCTTAAAAAGAAAAAATCAGGAACAAGAGATAAAACGTAACATTAAGAACCCTGATAACAGGTTGCACTCTCTTGACTGACTATAAATTTATCAAAATCTCCAAAGCTGCCTGATTCTTCAGTTGTGTCACTGTTTTAAACCTGCTGTTTTCTGTAGCAATCTATAATTTCCTGATATTTTATGCCTAAATAAAGTATCTCCCGATTTAATTGTCTGCTTAAGATTAATAACTTTGAAATGTTTTCATTACTTGAGGGATTATTTTTGCTTATTCGTTCTAATAAAATTGTTTTCAGATACTTTGATTTTTGGACTGAACTATGAACACTGTAATCTGTCCTTGTTCAACACATTCAGTATTAACATTCTTCGGAAGTTTTAACACTTTTTTATTGTTGTTTAGACAAATTCAGTGAGATTTAAAAATGAAATGAATGTCTAAAAATATCACTTATCCTATTAAGTATGATTAACTACATATGTTTAAGTACTGATTTCATCAGTAAAAAGAGGTTTGTAAAATACACATTACCTAGTGGGTAAAGTCTAGCTAACTGAACTGCAGATTCAGAGAACATGAAAAACATAATGAGATATAAAGAGAATGCAGTTTGTAGCTTCATGTAGCTATGTAATTGGATTTCAGAAAATAACATTGATCACAGATGTGTTTTAAAAAGGAGATGCCTTTAAGAAACTTACCACATTCATATTTGTTTCGGGATCCACAGGTGTCTGCTTCCGTCCAGATGCCTGGGAAGGCAGGGTCCCAAGGACCAAACCGACCAGCAAACCCCTGAGCCACATTTTCATTCTGTATAAAACAGTCTGTTGTTATTTGCCTACACCAATTTTACTACACAAAATTACATAGGTAAATAATGCTCCCATACAAGGTTCTTAACCAGTTTACGTCAGGTAAAAGTTAGGCAAAGGACAAATATGGAACAAATGACTCAAGCCACACCTCAAAGAAAAAATTCAGGAATTCTTTTTAACTAGGAAACCTCCCACCCACCACCCTCAGTTAATTTGTGACACATGGAGCCCACAACACCCACCCACCTCCTCACCACAAAGTTAAACGTAATGTTCCTGCAGCAAGAGCGGAAGAGAGGACTCAGAAGAGAATATGTTGAGAAAAGGGAAGATCACCAAAATTCCAGAGCCTGGTAACCTCCCACCTTTTCCTCTCTAACTGTGATTTAAATGTTCTGAAGTTCAGGCGGCGGGAGGAGCGGCCGCGGTCAGGCTGCTCAGCTTCGCGAGGGCTCCCGCCCGCCCCGCCGCCACGACGCCCAAGAGGAAGGTCAGCTCCGCCGAGGGGGCGGCGGAGGAGGAGCCCGCCCGAGAGGAGATCGGCGAGGCTGTCAGCTACACCGGCTCCTGCAAAAGTGGAAACGAAGCCAAAAAAGGCGGCGGGAAAGGATAAATCTTCAGACAAGAAAGTGCAAACAAAAGGGAAGAGAGGAGCAAAGGGAAAACAGGCGGAAGGGGCCAACCGAGAGACTAAAGAAGACTTGCCTGCAGAAAATGGAGAGACTAGAAACGAGGAGAGCCCGGCCTCTAATGAAGCAGAGGAGAAAGAAGCCAAGTCTGATTAATAGCCACACACTCAGTCCTGCCAGTGGTCCCTGTCTCCCTTCTTGTACAATCCAGAGGAATATTTTTATCAACTATTTTGTAAATGCAAGTTTTTTAGTAGCTCTAGAAACATTTTTAAAAAGGAGGGAATCCCACCTCATCCCATTTTTTAAGTGTAAATGCTTTTTTTTAAGAGCTGAAATCATTTGCTGGTTGTTTATTTTTTGGTAAAACCAGAAAATAGTGGGATATTGGATATGGGAGGCTTTGATTGTCTTGGGTGTCAGCTTAACATTCCATAGATGGGGGGTAGCTTTTATATCCTATAATACAAAAGCACACTAAATGGCAGTTTGGAGTCAGTTGTGCACTTAATGTCTTGAACACTTTAAATTACTTCTCTTCCCATATTGTTTTGGTAGAATTATTTCCTACAGCAAACCACTATTTGATCTTGGCTCTCCTGGTCAGAATTTTGTGCACTATACTATAACATCTTTGGTCGTGGTAGTCCAGTTTTCCTAGTAACTTGGTTAATGTGCTGTGAACGATTGACGGTTTGGGTATGTAGTGTATATGATATTAAATTGTGAATCAGTGGGACTTATGATGTAACAACATATCAATATTTGAAGATATTGGTACTTGATATCCTATTAAGGAAAGTTTGCTCCAAATTTTAAGCTGGAAAGTCACTGGAATAACTGTTAAGAATCACAACTACATGATATTTTAGATTTCTGGTACATATGTGAAGAATTGTGTACAAATTGAAATGTCTGTGTAATGACCCTCAAAACAACCAATAAAATCTCAGTTATAAAAGAAAAAAAAAATAAAATAAATGTTCTGAAGTTCAGCTGATATCAGCTCCTATTCTCGCTAGTTATTCACTTCCCTTCTTGCACAAAGTTACACATTAGGATTTGAATTTGTCACCCAAGGGGAAAAAAGTGAAATGAAAAAGATAAGAGAGCTTGCACAAGAAATAGAAGGAAAGAAGATTGCCCCTCTCCGCTTCTGAGACCCTCTCCAGGGATCAACACAGACCACAGTTCTAACAGTGATGGCACAAAATCACAGCACAGCAAAGACCTCGGGGATGGATATTAAAGGCAAAATGAAATGACCCTTCCAAGGACACGCCGATGGTTAGAGGCAAAAGTGGGACTACAGTCCCAGCCTCCCACATATTTTAAAATAAATATAGTCCCTTAAAGATATGAATGATGGCAGACGAATGGACAAGGAAGCTGTGGCACATATACACAATGGAATATTACTCAGCTATAAAAAGGAACACATGTGAGTCAGTTCTAATGAGGTGAATGAAACTGGAGCCTATTATACTGACCAAAGTGAAGTCGCTCAGTCGTGTCCAACTCTTTGCGACCGCATGGCCTACCAGGATCCTCAGTCCATGGGATTTTCCAGGCAAGAGTACTGGAGTGGGTTACCATTTCCTTCTCCAGGGGATCTTCCCGACCCAGGGATCAAACCCGGGTCTCCCGCATTGTAGGCAGACACTTTACCGTCTGAACCACCAGGGAAGCCCATACAGGCCAAAGTAAATCAGAAAGAGAAACACCAATACTGTATATTAATGCATAAATATGGAATTTAGAAAGACGGTAACAGCGACCCTATATGCAAGACAGAAAAAGAGGCACAGATGTAGAGAACAGACTTTTGGACTATGTGGGAGATGGAGAGAGTGGGATGATTTGAGAGAATAACATAGAAACATGTATATTACCATATGTAAGACCAGTGCAAGTTAGATGCATGAAGCAGGGCACTCAAAGCCAGTGTTCTGGGACAACCCAGAGGGATGGGGTACGGAGGGAGGTGGGAGGGGGATTCATGATGGGGGGACACACATGCACCCATGGCTGGTTCATGTCTATGTATGGCAAAAACCATCACAATATTGTAAAGCAAGTATCCTCCAATTAAAATAAATTAATTTTTGAAAAAGATATGGATGAGTGTATCCCAATACAAAGACTTGTATAAAGATGTTCGTTAACAGTTCTACAGGCAATAGCCAAACACGAGAAAAACCTAAATGCCCTGAATGGGTGAATGGATCAATATATTATGATATATACACACTATTCAGCAATAAAAAGGAATGTACATAAATAACATGGATGAATCTCAAAATAAATATGGTGAGTGAAAGTCCACAGTCCCAAGCACATGAAGTGTGCAGTTGCTCAGTCGTGTCCAACTCTTTACAGCCCCATGGACTATAGCCAGTCAGGCTTCTCTGCCCACGCAATTTTCCAGGCAAGGATACTGGAGTGGTTTGCCATTTCCTACTTCAGGGGATCTTTCTGACCCAGGAAATGAAACTGCATCTCTTGCGTCTCCTGCATTGGCAGGTGGATTCTTTACAAAGCCAGATCAAATAGATACACATGATTTCATTTCTATAAAACTCTAGAAAATGCAACCTACTTTCTATTGACAGAAAGCAGATAAATGGCTACCTGGGGAAATGAGGGGCAGAAAGTAAGCATTGCAAAGGGGTACCCAAAGCACAAGGAATCTTTTGGGGGTAATGGACAGGTTAATGACATTTTAACAATCATAGTTTCACATGTATAAACATATCAAAATGCATAAAATGTACATTCTAAACATGTCCTGCTAGTATTGTACATCAGTAATTCAACAGAGCTGTTTTTGACATGGGCTTAAAACCCAGTATTCCATAAGTCTTAAGAAACTGGTTCTCAGATGATGGCAAAAGAGAACTAACTCCCTTCGGCTGATGCATCTCCTGCTGGTGATGGAGTGATTTCTCCCAGAAGTGGTGAACCTGCAATTTCTAGACAGGAATGGATATTATTTTGAATCTGTACAGGTAAAGTCACAGGTTTGCATTTCTTTATGTTGGTTAGGAAGGGCTGTACAGTTCAGGTCTACCTTTATCATAAATACAACCTTCCAAAAGCCCATTATTACCAGGGAATACCAAGTAGATTGAAAAAGAAAAGTAAAAGTTTGTAACCACAGTTTCAAACAGTAACGCCTCCGGTGGCAGCTGCTTTTCTACTCAGTGCCAATACTCCTGGATCTGGGGCAGCTGTCCACAGAGAAAGCTCCAGAAGGATAATATCTGAAGCTACTCAACTAGAAAAGTCATCCAACTGATTTTTCCTTCCAACAAAACACTGAACAGTTTCTCAACCTCTCAGTTAAGTAACTGTCATAGCATGACGACTAAGAAGTTCAAGGAGAAAAAGTCTCCTCCAAGATGGATTCAGTAGGCTCTGCAACTTTATCTCAATTCTTTTGGTACTGCTAACAACCCAACTAAGTACTTTTCTGTCTTCATTTTACAGCAGCCTGAGGGCACAGCCAGTCTCTGGGTCAACTCTGAACCCCCCAGGACGCAGCAAAGCATGGACACACAACAGATTCTGAAAAACAGGATTGGGCAGTCCAGAGTTCAGTAGCTGAAGAAAAGATAAGCTCCAAAGCAGCTTGTTATTTACCTAACAATAACAACAACACTAATGATTTTGACTCCCATTTAAGCTCTTGCTATGCTCCAGATTTCGCAGGCAGTGCTTCGGTCCTACTATGTTCATTAAACCTCCAACAACTCTCTGCAGTACCGTTAAATTCTTTTTCCAGGAAACTCAGGCTCACCCAGGTTTATTACTGGAAGTAAAATGTCCCGTGGTTAAATAGTATTGCCGGGATATTCACCAGGACAGGTGTCAAGCCGCTCCTTGACCACGCCTTTGGTTTAAAAGTAAGCGAGGTTTGGGGGCTGCCTGGCGGAGCTAATGCGAGTAAAGGACGAGGAGGAAGTGGGGGAGCTGGGAATCAGAAATCCTGGGTGTCGCTGCAGCCCAGGGAAAGATGAGCAACGTCAAGAGAGCCCTCAACTCTAGGGTGCCCTCGGGCGCTCCGGGAACCAGCGCAGAGGGATCCTGCAGAGGATCACAGGCGGTGTGACTGAGCACCCGGGAGGGCGCGGGGCCCAGGCCTCGGAGCCCGCGGAGGAAGGCCGATGCTGCGGCGCCTTCACCCCAACAGTGCAGCTGGGCCGGCACTCACCTGCAGCCGTCCTCCCGGGCCGCTGTCCAGAGCCACAGTGCCGGCTCGAGAGGCTGGGGCGGCCGCAGGGAGCCTGGGGGGGGGGGGGGGGGGGGGGCGGAGCCAGCTGGACCCCGAGCCCGCGCCCGCGCCCGCGCCGGCGCCAGGCTCAGGCAATCTAGCGCTCCCAATCAGATCCGCCTGCCGCCGGGCAGTGCAGCGTAGATGCCTTCGCTTGGCTCCCGCGGAGCATGCGCCTTGGGCGCGCTCGAGCGGTGCGGCGTCCAGCCACCGGCTCCCGGGCGGAGCGCATCGGCAGCTCCACCCACAGGCCGCGCCGGCCGGATCTCAGAGGCTGCGCGGGCTCCACCGCAGGAGCTCCTGCAGAGCCGCTAAGCTCCGCGCCTGAAACAGAGAACGTGGGCTCTGTAGATGTAATTACATGCTACTTACGAACCCCTCAGCGGTGTGCCTGAGGCAAGGCAATCTTGCTGTACATTTTATTTTTATTACTAAAATGCCTAGCATTAAGTGGGTAAAGAGTTTGCCTGCAGTGCGGGAGAACCGTGTTCGATCCCTGGCTTGGGGAGATCCCCTGGAGCAGGAAATGGCAACCCACTCCAGTATTCTTGCCTGGAGAATTCCATGGACAGAGGAGCTTGGTGGGCTACAGTCCATGGGGTCACAAAGAGTCGGACACGACTGAGTGACTAATACTTTAACTTTTGAGGATAGTAGGGGAATAGCAGCCAAACAAGAGCCTTCCTCTCCTGCTTACATTCTAGTGGGAAGAGACACCATGAATAAATAGAAAAACGAAATAGTGAAAAGTGCCATGATGAACAATAAAGGGATAATGAAGGTGGGTGCTATGTTATGTTTAAAGTAACCAGGAAAGTACCCTCTGATGACACTTCGAGCACAAACAAAAAGAAGGTGATTTCAAACCATGTGGATACTGGGAAGGAGCATTCTGAGATGAGAGGATAGCAAGTGCAAAGGTCCTGAGGCAGGAATATTCTTCAGTTCAGTCGCTCAGTCGTGTCCGACTCTTTGCGACCCCATGAATCGCAGCACGCCAGGCCTCCCTGTCCATCATCAACTCCCGGAGCTTACTCAAACTCATGTCCATCGAGTCAGTGATGCCATCCATCCATCTCATGCTCTGTTGTCCCCTTCTCCTTCTGCCCCCAATCCCTCCCAGCATCAGGGTCTTTTCCAATGAGTCAACTCTTCACATGAGGTGGCCAAAGTATTGCAGTTTCAGCTTCAGCATCAGTCCTTCCAATGAACACCCAAGACTTATCTCCTTTAGGATGGACTGGTTGGATCTCCTTGCAGTCCAAGGGACTCATAAGAGTCTTCTCCAACACCACAGTTCAAAAGCATCAATTTTTCAGCACTCAGCTTTCTTCACAGTCCAACTCTCACATCCATACATGACCACAGGAAAAACCATAGCCTTGACTAGATGGACCTTTGTTGGCAAAGTAATGTCTCTGCTTTTTAATATGCTATCTAGGTTGGTCATAACTTTCCTTCCAAGGAGTAAGCGTCTTTTTATTTCATGGCTGCAATTACCATCTGCAGTGATCTTGGAGCCCCCCAAAATAAAGTCTGACACTGCTTCCACTGTTTCCCCATCTATTTGCCATGAAGTGATGGAACCAGATGCCATGATTTTAGTTTTCTGAATGTTGAGCTTTAAGTCAACTTTTTCATTCTCCTCTTTCACTTTCATCAAGAGGCTTTTTAGTTCCTCTTCACTTTCTGCCATAAGGGTGGTGTCATCTGCATATCTGAGGTTATTGATATTTCTCCCGGCAATCTTGATTCCAGCTTGTGCTTCATCCAGCTCAGCATTTCTCATGATGTACTCTGCATATAAGTTAAATAACCAGGGTGACAATATACAGCCTTGACGTACTCCTTTTCCTATTTGGAATCAGTCTGTTGTTCCATGTCCAATTCTAACTGTTGCTTCCTGACCTACATATAGGTTTTTCAAGAGACAGGTCAGGTGGTCTGGTGTACCCATCTCGAATATTCTTAGTGGTGTCTAATAGGTGGAATTTGGTCAGTGTGGCTGGAACAGAAAGGCAAGGTGGAAAGCGGTAAACCATGATGTCCCAGAGGTAATTGGGGGTTTTGGGGACCAATTGTAATGACTCTATTACTTCTTACCAAGAAGAGAAGCCATTGGAAGGTGTTCAGGAAAAAGCAACATAACTTTGTTGGCCATATCGTTTGTAACTATTGCCACCTGTTCCATAGATTGTCCTTTTATCTTGTCAGTTATGTCCTTTGTTGTGCAAAAGTTTTAAGTTTTATAAGGTCCCATTTTTTAATTTTTGTTTCCTTTGCTTCAGGAGACAGATCATATATATAAAATATAATGTTATGTATTATATATCTATCTATATATTGCTGTGATTTTATGTCAAAGAATCTTCTGCCTATATTCTCTTCTAGGAGTTTATGGTTTCAGGTCTTACATTTAGGTCTTTAAACCTCTTTGGTTTATTTTTGTATATGATATGAAGGAAATGTCTTAATCTCATTGTTTTGGTTGTAACTGTTCAGTTTTCTCAGCACCACGTGTTGAAGAAGCTGTCTTTTATCCATTCTATGTTCTTGCTCTCTTTGTCATAAATTGGCCATAGGTGTATGAGTTTATTTCTGGTCTCCCTATTCCATTTCCTCTTAATAGTTTAACTCTTAAGCAGGCCATTTTTCCTTTATCACAAAGAAGGGGACGGTTGAGTCAAGCTGAAGGAAATAGGGAGCTTGCCCTGTCAATATCAGAGCAGCGGCACATGCCAGGTAGAGATTCAGAGGATGGCAGTGATGGGGGTGAGGATGGGGGAGCCCATCATTTATGTATGTGAAGGGAAGTGAAGTGAAAGTCACTCAGTCATGTCTGACTCTTTGTGACCCCATGGACTATATAGTCCATGGAATTCTCCAGGCCAGATTACTGGAGTGGGTAGCCTTTCCCCTCTCCAGGGGATCTTCCCAACCCAGGGATCGAACCCGGGTCTCCCACATTGCAGGAAGATTCTTTACCAGCTGAGCTATGAGGGAAGACTGTATTCCCATGGAACATACAGCCTTGATGTACTCCTTTCTGAATTTGGAAACAGTCTGTTGTTCCATGTCCGGTTCTAACTGTTGCTTCTTGACGCGCGTAAAGCTTTCTCAGGAGGCAGGTACAGTGGTCTGGTGTTCCCATCTCTTGAAGATTGATTCCCATCTCTGTGAAGAACTGATTCATTGGAAAAGATGCTGATGCTGGGAAAGACTGAAGGTAGGAGGAGATGGGGATGACAGGATGGCATCACTGACTTGATGGACATGAGTTGAGCAAGCTCCGGGAGTTGGTGATGAACAGGGAAGCCTTATGTATGTATGGGCACATAAATCCTTGTGAGAACTTTGGCTTTTATGAATTTGGAAATGTTCTTGTTGTTTTAATATTGGTTATTATTGAGTTTGCAGTTGTTCTATAAAACACATGATATTTTTAAGCAATGAAATTGTGCTTATGTCTTTAATAATTTGTCTGCAGTTTCTTCAATACCCCCTGTCACAGTATAATCCACAAATTTCTGTTGGAGTTCTGTAACATATTTTTAAAATGATTCATGGTTCAAAACAAAAACCAGACAAATGAAAAAAGGCAATATTAAAGTAGAGGGACAGTAGGCAATTACATTTTTTGTCTGTACCATTCATTTCATTATAGAGAAAGAATCTTCCAAACAAGAGAAGAACCAGGCTAAATCCCTGGAATCTTCAGGAGAAAAAGAGTGAAATGGAGCAGATTGAGACCTGAGTAAAGGCTACAGTGGTCAGCAGTCCTGGATTCTTCCACAAGATTCTGGTTAGCGGTAAACCCTGGGAACATGGAAATCAATGTTAATTCTAAGTGCCAATCAGTTCCAGACAAACCAATCTCACAATTACACTCATGAAATTTGCCTTTTCAAGTATTGCAGAATTTATTTGCATTTTATAGAAAGCACAGATCTGAATATAGTTAAGGAAGCAATTACAGACAGAACTAGCAGATGTAGCGTTAGCTTTAAGAGATGATCTGCTGGCTTTTTCCTTATTTGTGTAAGTGACTTTCTAGAATCTCTTACTCTCCGCCTCCTCCTCCAACCCTTTCCTGTTTGAATCAGAACTCAGCTGTTAGAGCAGAGAGTTAAAGGCTGTGTCCTTGCCTCAAATTTTGAAAAAAAAAAAAAAGAGAGAGAGAGAGAGATAAAACTTTTGTATATTTTCACCATCAATCATGTTGGTTACCAAAGAAGAAGGCAGATGCCTCGAGGGAGTGGAAGAGTGACCAGGTCATGACTTGTGGTGTTTGGCTATTGACATCTCATAAGTTGCAAGTCCTCAAACGTCTGTTCTGCTCAGACTTGTAAGAGTTCAGTAGTTAATGAGAAAGGCCTCAACATCAGAGGACTGAGAAAGCAGGGAAGGAACTGTTATTATAGCTTTATGTTATCTTGAGTAGAAGATAAGTCCATAAAACATTTTGACTCAAGTCTGTCTCAGCTTCCATTTTCTGTTTCTGTTTCTAGAGAGATCCTATCTAATGACCTTGTAAATCTGTTCCAGATGAAGAGCTGTCTATAAAATGCTCTATGACTCAATGTCCATGTGTGTCACAAGCTCTGTAAATTGCTCTGAAAACCACTGTGAGAATTACTTTGATATAATTACTTCTGACACCGAGATTGCAAAACTTCAAAGCGCATCTTGATCACCATGCAGCATGCTTCACAGACATCTCTACAGGTAATCTGTCTAAAAGAGGAAAATAAGAATGGAGAATAAGATGCAGGTGGCCAGGAATATGCAACTTAAAACACCTTAGTTTGTAAACATCAACCTTACTCCTACAGATGATCTCTTTTTATACAGTCTTCAGTTTTCCTGTTCCTGAGGTATATGCCCCAAGTGCTCTACATCAGCTTTTTAAAAACAGGGATCACACCTTGTATCAGTTTGGATTCTAACTAGGACACTTAAAATGGGATTGCGAGAGCTGATTTACAAAGGGACAATTTAACTGTGGTTGGTAGGGGAATCACAAGATAGAACAGCTGTTAGCCATCCCTAGGCCCAAAGAGATGAGATAGTTACTGGAAAATGGAAGGAAAGAGTCTCATAGAAGCCCCCGTGAAAGGAATAGAATCCTTCTTCAGAATGATACAGGCCTTAGCCTCTCTGTAGGGAGAGAAATAAACCCTGCGCCATCACTATCTCCCTCCCTTCAGCCTTCTGCAAAGCATTCCCCATTGACAAAACCCAGCCAGTAGCTGGAGGATCGAGGAACCTGTTAATATAGTTCATCCCATAATCTTCCCACTTTACAAGGCTGGATGGAAAAGGATGAAAAGTGGAGTCAGAGAGGGAAATTCAAGATAATGTTCACATGATCTTTCTACATTCTATGTTGGCAAAGTAGGAGGAAGTCCGGAATTGTGGTCAGGAGTTCAAACTCAGGGGTCAGACCACTCAAGTTCAAGCCAATATCGACGATTTGTTAGCTGTGCAAAATTGGGCAAGATTTTTAACTTCTTTTTCTCAGTTTTCTCACCTGCAAAATAAGATTAGAAGGGCCTAAGGCTATTTCAAAGTTTAGACAGGATAATATGTGTAAAGCACTTATAATCGTTCTGGCATATAGCACTCAATAAATGCTGGTTAATTTTTTTTAAATTTTTTTCTTACAGTAAATTCTTTTCTATAAATTCAATTTATCTTATTATTAATGGCTTTTAGTTATCATATAGGTTCAATATATTTCCACTTGTGTGTATACATCTAACCCTATTCTCCTCTGCATACATAATTTTACAAAACTGGGCTCAGACCACATATATTATTTGTCTGCTTTATTCCCACTTAATATTGACAATCTTTCTATGTCATTCAACATTTTAAAAATCATTTTTAATGGCTCTATGTATGATACTGTTATTTGGAGTCACAATAATTTACTAACAAATCTCCTTTGTTGTATGTTTAAGTTATTTTTAAAAACCAATATCACCTACTTATCCATGGTAATTCCATTAGGATAAAGTCTCTGAAATAAAACTTGTAGGTCTAACATAAGCTCTCCTTTAAGAATTTTTCTTATTCTAATGAATATTTTACAATTCTTTTAACATTGTTCAAAGGTGCTGCCATATTAGATAAAGAAATCTTTGGTAACATAAGTGTTACCTTCTCTGGAGACAGCCATACAATCCATTAAGATGACATGAAAGTGTGTATAAGTGAGACTGAAGTTTCTGTAGCCTAGATGTGTCCCTCTCTTTGGGGAAAATTTAAAATGATATATTGGCAAGATGACAGTTCAACTGTAGCTTTTGAAAATATTTTCTTGCCAAATGTTAACATCCAGTAAAATAACATATTCCCTGTTAGATCAAAGAACTTAACACAGGAAAAATACTAGCTTGGGTATTCCCTTCACCTCCATTCACCATCTAAGACTTTTCCTATACCCCTGGCTGCTTTAGAAAAATATGATCACCTAGAATGAGCCTTCACCTCTAGCTCCTGTTGGAAATACTCCTTATTCCCAACAAGATGCCAGATGACATTCTTCCTAAGGGAAGGCATATTTGTTAAGCATGTCTTATGAGTGTCTTCCTAAGTACCTCACATCCAGTATTTCAATAACCCCTTGCAAATATGCATACAATTCTCTAGACTGCTCACTTCTTTATGCAGAAAAGAAGGATGCTATTTTTCTAATTCATCTTGGGTGACACATGACACAACTAAGTATTTTACTGAAAGGTAAGTAGCAAGTTTTGGACTTACTTGCTTTCATTTGGCTTACAGTAAAAAAATACTCTATTAAAAGCAGTACTCAGGACTTCCCTGGTGGCTCAGTGGTAAAGAATCTGCCTCTTAATGCAGGAGACACAGGTTCAATCCTTGATCAGGGAAGAGTCCACATGCCACGGAACAACTAAGCCTGTGCACTGCAACTATTGAGCCTGTGCTCTGGAGCCCAGGAACTGCAACTACCGAGTCTTTTCTCTGAAACTACTGAAGCCTGTGCACCCCAGAGGCTGTATTCAGCAGCAAGAGAAGCCACACACGACTACAGAGAAGCCCCTGCTTGCTGCAACTAGAGAAAAGCCCACACAGCAACAAAGACCCAGCACAGCCAATACATTAAAAAACTAATATGCAAAATTATTTTTTAAAAAACAGCATTCAGACCAATGCATGATATAGCACAAAACTTTAATACACTACTTAAGTACATCGAAAGTCATCTTCTGACAGATGACCTGGGAATTTTTTTCAAGTTTCCTTAGTGTGACCTTATAAAATTCTTACTTTCAAAAGTATCTGACACCGATCTTGATACTTGCTGAAAAGTCTAAGATACATCTCTACAGTGATTTAGGAGATTATCCTAAAGCCCATCTTCTGAATACATCATCAGAGTGAAACAGAGCAGGATGAGCACAGTCCTTAGCAGGCAGCCATGGTTGTGCCTCATTGCTGCCCCCGCCCCATCTGTCACTAGGCAACGGGTCTAGCTAAGCCATTGATCAGTGCCTCAGTGGGCCCTGCCCACAAGCAACCAACTATCAATGAGACACCCTGTTAGTTGTCCTGCTCAGCTATTGGTCAGCGCCACAGTGGGCTCTGCCCACAAGGAACAGTCAATGATGGACCATTACGAAAGTGATTGAGCCAAGGGTCAGTGGTGTAGTGGTCATCAGGTGGAAAAGTAAGGTAAGAAGCAGATTCAGGCCTTTTCCGGGAAGCCCTCCAGCACACCCAGGTTTGGGCCAGCAGGTGAGCAGGAGGGCCCAGGGAACAGGCTGGACACTATTTCCTGCAGGGCTCCAGAGCCCTCACTAAGGCCTTCTACTAGCCATAGCCCAGCCCTTGAGGCAGCGGTGAACCTGCCCCCATCCCTGTCTCTGTGATCTAGTAGCAATGAGTAGCAATGGCTGTCTGCATGGGTTGCAGCCTGTGAGACCTGGTCTCGCCATTTGGGTGGGCCTGAGGAGACTGAAGGCCAGTTGTGATGGGTGCGTGGCTCCCTCAGGGATGGCAACTGAGCAGCATGTGGGAACCTGGCCCTGAAGGAGCTGTCAACTGAAATCTGCCTCCTCTTAGCCAGGACTGGGACCTTGGAGGGTGAAAGTTGTGTCTTGGGACCTTGCCCTTTCTTGTCAAGACAAAGAATAACATTCCTATAGTAGAGATTTATGGGAACATTATTACCTGACCATGCAATGACTCAAGAGCAAAAGATCTGGCATCAAGAAGTTTGCAACAACTAACCACGCCCCTCCCTCACGTTTTGCTTTTAACAGGGCTTGCTGAAAGTTTTCTGTAACATTAGGGTTCTTAGTGCATGAGCCACCCATCTCCTTGTATGAACCTGTAATAAAACCTTTCTCTGGTCCAGACTCCAATATTCTAGTTTTGATTTGCCTCACAGTTCATCAGGCATTCGGACTTGTGATTTGGTAACAAGAGAACTGATCACCATCTTCATCCCTTCTTGGGATTTCCCCCACAGTCCGATTACAGGTCTGCATTTTAATATCCGATCTTTCAGCTAATCTTTGTCCTGTGAGCTTGGTTCTCATCTCCACATAACTATTTTTGCTCTTTCCGAAGTGCCAAAGACCCTTCTAGAAAAGCAGCTGAGCAGGTGTGTGGTGAAGTGTTACAAATCCGGCTGCTGCGATGCCATCAAGATGCTTCTTCTCCCTGTGCCCTTCTTCCTCAAAGGAAACAGGAGTGCCCCTTCTCGCATAATGGCAGAAGGTTAATACATTTGATTTAAACGTATGCAGAGGGTGCACTGAGTTTGGGGTTCAAATTCCTAGAACTTCCGCGGATGAGGCTTCTTCTGGGTCCCACTATGAAGGTAGAGTACAGTCAAGGTGGAGTACTCGTGCTTTCTGCCTGGTGATGGTCACCTCATGATCCTTTGTGACCCATCAATACAGGGGCTATCAGAGCTGGAGTCACTTCCGCTTCCCTTGAAGGTGAATGCTGAGGGAGGTGCTCACGGGCTTCAGAAGAGAGGGGCGCCTGGGCTCTGCAGGGGGAAGGTCCGCGCTCGCCGTCGGTGCCTCGCCGCTGAACTGTCTCCATAGCTTGTGAAGGGGACCTGCAGCCCTGTTGTGTGAGGTTGTTTTAGACGACCTGCTGTTCCTGCAGAGGAACAACCAGAAACTGTCACGAAATGTCTCGAGTCGCTGTCAGCATCCTGGGTCTTCTCCGTGTCCACATCCTCCCCCTCAATGGCTCTCGCCTTGGTGCACTGTCTCCGGGGTGAAACCCTTCGCTCTTTCTCCGAGCTCCTCGCCTTCTGCAGTTTGGCCAGAGTCGAAGCTCTTCCCACCCTCAGTGGGCAACTTGTAAGTGAATTTGTCGTGGTCACAGTCTCTCTTGGCGCTTCAGCGCCTCCCGAGCTCTGCCGGGCTCTGTGGTCCGAGTCCCTAGAACTGGGGCTCAAGCCGCGGCCGGCGGACCCGGGGTGATGCCAGAGGCCAGTACACACTCGGCCGCTCGCGCCGTCTGGGCCGTTAAGGATGTTGGTTCGTTACCAAACTGCCGGCTAGGAAGCCGGTCACGATTCAAACATCCATCAGAGATCATTCTGTTATTGAAGGATTGTATCATATTTTGGGCACCTGCTTTTGCAACCTCTTAATATTTCATATTGGAAAGGAGGTGAATTTTTAAAATTTTCTTTACCAAAAATTGAGAAGTCCTTGCAATGAATCTGGAGAAGGAAATGGCAACCCACGCCAGTGTTCTTGCCTGGAGAATCCCAGGGATGGCAGAGCCTGGTGGGCTGCCGTCTATGGGGTCGCACAGAGTCAGACACAACTGAAGCGACTTAGCAGCAGCAGTAGCAGTAATGAATCTGCAGGTCCAATTTGTGATGGCAACTGAATATGATTACAGAATTACCGAGGTCTTATGATGTAAGGACACGGGCTTAGACTTAGGAGCCAGAATTCTAGTCGGAAATCAAAAGGGGGCAGGGGTGGTCTTCTTCCCTGCAGGCAGCTGGCTGTCTCTGGTCCTCTGCCCTGTCCCCTGATCCTCCCCCAGATCTGCCTGCCTCCTCCAAGTGCTCTTGGTAGCAGTTAGAGGTGGGGATGTGGTGTTTGTAGTTGGCGGGGACCCTGTGCTGCACCTGGGGAGTGGGGGAGGGGGGCGGCGGCAAGGAGGGCTGCTGTTGTTTAGATTGGCTGATGGCTGAGGCTTCAGGGTGATGGGGCAGCCCTCTGGCCTCAGATCTCTTATAACCTGGGAGCGATACTGGAACATTACCTCTTATTTCTGGCCTATCAGTGAGTCCTGGATCTCCAACTCCTCGTGAAACTGTGGATGCCAAGAAGTCAGTCTGCCCAGTCCTGTGGCTCCATGTAAAGCTTTAGTTCCTCACATCCATAACCCACAATAATCCTCGGAGCCTTCACAATCTGCTTTGAAAGGCCTCTCTAGTTGGGGTGGAGAATGAGAAATTTCCACAGCAGATTTTCTCACTCCACTGACAAGAGTGGAATGTGATATGTTCTGCTCAGACCCTGCGTCCATAGCTCCTTGAGTTTCCATACTTTTAAAGGCAGGGAATCTCTTGCCGGGGTAGACAGGATGACTTCCTAGGGTTCTTCCCTGAGAAAGTTCTGGGGCAGCATGAGGGGGACCACACCAGAAGGTGTCCAGTTTGTTGTAAAAGGTGACTTTGCTGCTGAAGCCAAAGCATGATGCTTGTGTTCACATCCAAGAGCAGGTTTTCTGCTTGGAAATCTCTGTAGCACCCTCCTGGTGACCAGTCACACAGAGCACTCTACCGTGGGCGCTGCCTTCAGCCTCTCTGCTTTCCTACTGCCCTGAGCCACGGGTGCTCACACACCTCTCCTCCACTAGCATCCTCTGAAGGCAGGGAGTTTCCTCCACCTCTGTCACTTCAAATATTTCACTATGTTGGGATGATCCAAGCCTTCATGATTCCTGCTTTGTGGCACAGTCAGCAGAGGCTGGAGTGTTCTGCCGAGATCAGTGATCTTTATGGCTGTTGCTTTCCCATCTAGGACACGCTGGCCAGCTTCACTGGAGCCGTCTCCCTTGCCGACAGTCTCGAGGGCCTGGAGGAGACCATGTGAATCTGAGTGTCTCCTCAGCAGAGAAGGCTCAAAGGGCCCTTGGCGTGGTGGACTCACTGCTGTGCTTGGAGTCAGTCCTAACATCAGCTTATATTTGGGAAGAACTGGTGAGACACCTGGTCTAAATCAAAACAAAACCAGTTCAAAATTCACCCCATGAACTGGTCTTCATGATGAGTCAAAACACAATGCCAGACAAGAATAAAATAAGAAAACTGGGAGGTCCAGTGGCTAAGACTCTGTTCCTAATGCAGGGGGCCCAGGTTCGATCCCTGGTCAGGGAACTAGATCCCACATGCTGCAACTAAGACGTGGAACAGTTAAAAATTTTTTAAAAATTAAAAAAGAAAAAAGAAAAATGGGAACATAAGTAAAAGAATAAAGAAAAAAGAAAAAATGGGAAGAAAAAAAAGGAACAGACAAAAATGCCAAAGAAGAAACAGGGTACCTTTGGTCAAAGTCTCTCAGGTGACTTAGAAGCAGCTACCTGAGCCAGAGGACTGAAAACTTAGGCCCAGCCAGGGACTTAGATAAGTGCTAGGAACTCCAAACCAATAGTTTCATATGAGGTCATGGAAAGACATGAACCTATCAACAAGGCTGGGCATAATCCATTGTGATTTTCTCACTGTTCGATTTCAAAACCTCCTTATTCTTAAATATTAAGGACCTCGGAGAGCTTTTAACCTGGGTTAAAGTGACATTACCTTATTAGAAACTGAAATGTGTAGGATGCTTCAGTGGCCTTTTCTAGTTTGGAAAGGTGGGATTATTTTTGGCTTTTGGAAGCCTCATAAAGGTCTACACTTAAAATATTCAATTTCCTTTAAATTCTGAATGACTGGGCTCAAAATAACATCACAACTTAAGTGACATTATCAAACTGTATGAAACACATGTGATGCTGTATGAAGTGCATCAGACACAATACAGAACACTGTTAGGATCTCTAAAGCCAAGAGGAAGCTAGCAGACATCATAGTTTAATTTCTTCCTCACAGATCTGCCCGTTTCTTTGAAGTACATTTCTCTTTTCCCACCATGCAACCTCAAGACTCTGCACTACCTCCTACCTCTTCCTGAAACATTCTCAGAGATCCATGTGGCTCCCTCCCCCATCTCATTTGCTCCCGTCACTTTCTTAGACTCTGGTTACAGTAGGAGTATGAAACCAGTTACATTTACTGAAAGCCTGTCATTGATGAAACTCATTGAAAACAAGCCTATTTCACAAAGTCAACGAAAAGAACTTGTAAGAGTTGTTATAATTTAATGAAATTGATCAGTACAAATAATCCACCTTGTATAGATGTGAGGTTTTGTTGTAACTTGAGTTATAAAATTCCCACAATTGGAACCCATGACAGACATCATATACTTTCTTCTATTTCCATCATAACCTTGTGGTCGTGTGGCCCTCCTGTCTCTCTCAGCCATCTCAGACCTATTAGTTAGAAGGTGTCCAGTATCTAGAAACATTTCAGCATCCCAGGCCTCCACTGACCCAGCAGCTGCTTGCAAAAGAGCAGCTGGGAATCCTGGGGATCAGGGACTCTCACTGGGTCACCATGAATTGTGAGGAAGTGTTCTGGCTTTTCCATCAAGTGCTGTAGTTACCATGATCAAGGCGTTGTGCTACGCAGAGTGGGGAACTCTATGTCTCCATACACCGCCTTCCACCTTTAGGAGCATTTGGGGAGAAAGCACACACACTGAAATTAGAAAGGAAGAGAGGGGCATCCCCGGTGAGCCAGTCTTTAATAATCCACTTTCCAATGCAGGGGATGCTGGTTCGCCCCTGGTCAGGGAACTAAGATCCCACATAACACAGGGCAACTAAGCTTGCATGCCACAACTAAGATCTGATGAAGCCAAATAAATTTTAAAAAGGAGAGAAGAAAACAGAAGGACAATGTCAGGGAGTGTGTATGTTCTGATGTAGTCTCGGTTGTTTACTTTTGCTTTTAGTGCTTGTGCTTCTGGTGTCATTCCCAAAAAATCATTGTTAAGACAGATGTCAAGGAGTTTTTTCTGCAAGGAAAATTTTGAGACGCTGGAGGGGTCGAGGGCGCTGTCCGGTTTCCCCACTAGGGGGCGGGCTTGGTCGACTCACTGGAGCCTTGTGAGCAGGGCTGTGACGGCCGGTCCATCTTTCCCCACAAAGGATTCCACACGCCCTTTTCAGAAGCAAGTACTTGGAAAACATCGCCATTTTTCTTCTGTAATTTTTACTTGAAAATGCATACTCAGAAAATTAAGAAAATACAGAAAACCAAAGAAAAACATAGAAATAAAAATTATCCACAGTCTCAGGACACAGGGATTCCAGTAGCATTTAAGTGTGGAATGAGTTGAATTATCTTTTTTTAAGTAATAACTGGCATCACAATCCTTCTTAGCTGGGGGGTTCCATTTTCTTTTTTTGAGAAAAATAAACTGGCACATTCTCTGAATGCAGGTGGGAGGGCATCTGTGTCCCTGGGTAAAGGAAGGAGAAAGATGGGGTGTGGGGGCTGGGTGTCCTCTGACAAAGGGGATTCATTCAGAGGTGGGAGTTTGATGACCTGACTTTTATTGCACCAAATGCAAAAAGTGTTGAATCGTGTGAATGGATATTTTAGGGGTGCTGTGTAGAGGTGATAATTTCACATCTAGATCAAAACAAACAGTATAAACGCTGTGAACGTGGCATCCTGGAAGTGGGGACTCCAGAGGCCACGAGCACAGAAGCAAACGTGAAGTTGCAGAAATCTGGGGCAGGGCGTTTGGACTTCTACCCTCCGTGGAAAACTGACAGGTGTGAGTCACTATACCCGACATTTGGGGAAGGAACACATCCAGTTGAGTTATTCAGTGTCATGCTAGAAATACAGTATTAGGTTCATGCTATTATTTTATTTGGGATCATGCTGTTTTTATATAAACACACCACGATTCCTTCCTGTGACTGTGAGAGACACCACTAGTTGATTGCAGTGTTTTTTCCCCTTGTGCAGACACGAGCTCAGAATCCTTCCCAGCAAACCATTCTAGTCCCTTGCTACCAGTTCATGGGAGTTGACGCTCAAGATGAAATTTTCTGCTCAGCTTGGCTTAGCCATAATATACATTCTATTGAGGCCAGTTCTCTTACAATGCCTTTGATGGATGATTCAAGGCTTCCCACATTTGCCTCCAACTTTTCTCTCTAGCTCTAAACAATGACATGCCATCAAATGGAATGCTTTCTGGGGCCCAATATAGTTCTTGTATTACTGTGTAAGTCTTTGGAAGTCTCCAGCATTGCTCCCATCTCAATAACATTCCAGAATCCTTCAGCCAGCATTTAAGAGCTGCTTCTGCAGCAAAGTCTTCTAACCATTTAGGCCTCACAGAATTTTACGTGATCACATCATTTAAATATTGACAGCACTCCACACCTTTCAGTAAACGCCAGTGTTTTGCCACCAAGATTTCTTCCTTGGTTAATGCTTTTTGTTTCCTATTTAAGAAACCATGTCTCCCCAATTCACCTAAGTATCAACAAAAATGCTAAAAAACAGAGCTGACAACTAATACATTTTTGACACCCAGGAAAGAGGTCTGCTAGGAGAAATATTGTAAAGTGGGGAGCAGCGAGGAGCCTGCTAAGGAGAGGCTCAGGTCACAATCGTCAGGACTATATTGATTACTTGGTCGAAAGATTTAGCCAATGTATAGATGGAGATGGTATGTTTGGAATGTTCAATGACATTTTCCTGAGCTGTAGGTCATTTGTAGTAATAACAGAAATTTGAAGCAAAAGGAGGTAGAGTGGATAATTGTTACTGTGTTGTATTCAGCTGTGTTTGACTCTTGGCGACCCCATGGACCATAGCCAGCCAGACTTCTCTGTTCGTGGAATTTCACAGGCAAGAATGCTGGAGTGGGTTGCCATTTACTTCTCCGGGGATCTTCCCGACTCAGGGAGCTAACCCATGTCCCATGCGTCTCCTGCACTGTCAGGAAGATTCTTTACCACTGAGGCACACTAGGTGCCATTTCCTCAAGATGCTCTGTGACTATGAAGAACATATTGGGCCACAGAGCAAGGACTAACTCCCAACAGCTAGTGGACTCAGGATAGTCAGCCACTTGCTTACGTAAACAAGTTTTACGGGAACATATGGTGTCTATGACTGTCTTTGCACCTTAACAACAGAGTTAAGGAGTTGAGGCAGAGACTGTGTTGCCCACAATACTGAAAATATTTACCACCTGGCCCTTTAAAAAAGTTAGAAATCTCTGCTAGAGAACATTATTATAGCTGTGATTCCCATTTCTGGGATCCCTGAGACTCTCCATATGGTAGAAACTGCTGATGGTGTGCTAGTAATCCCTGGACAAAATACAGGCACTCACTGAGGTATTTTTTTGGCTATTTGAAATGTTTCAATGCTTTCCATGAGATATAATTTAAGTAATAACAAGAATCTAAAATAGAGCAAGGGATTATCCCTGGTCTTGCACTCTACCGTAAGAATATTTTTACACATTTGTTGCTTTGAATTGTCTTTGTTAGAGACAAGAGAATGAAAACCCAAATGAAAATGAGAAACTTATATATGGATGTAGTCATTGTCAGTCATTTGAGGATAATTAAGAGGAGTGGATGTGACCTTGAGGGAAAGGACCATATTCATGAACATAGGATACATTCATGGTACCTGAGTCCAGACAGCCTTTGGTGTTGGTCCTCTTAAAAGGGGGGATGTTTAAGTCTCTGCTCTGCTCGGTCCTCAAAAGCAGCTCACAAATTAAAAAGAGAGACCTCTGCATTGAAGAGCTAAGAAACCAGAGCAGGTCACTGTCTATACTATCTTGATTAGGAAAAAAGGGATTAAAAATTTTTTTTTCTTTGATTGATGTCTGCCCCTTAGCATCTTAGATCTTGTATTCACTGACTCATCCAACAATACTGTTTATGCTACTGAAATCTGGCAAGATGAATATTTCCCCTGACCCTTGGACCATAACAAGAGACTATGGATAAGCGTGGGGACGAGGGCTCCCAGGAGGAACTGTCACTTCTATGTCTGATGGAAGGTAAGTGACTTCATTGAGGACAGACTTCCTTGGAGTTTTCTTCCTCTCAGAACCCACACAGATGCACAATGATTGCATTTATTGGTGCTACGGCTGTCATTAGAAGAGGCGTCTGGTGCTACGATTTCTTTTCGTCATCCCACTGCTCAACAGTGACCTTTCTTTCCCTATATTTTGTTTCACTTTTTTTCTGAAGTTCAAAGAGAAAAGCGACTTTCTTTTTCTTAGGTTTCCTATCACCTTCTCAGCGGTAGGTCCTCTCCATATGTTCAAACATTAGGTAAGCTGTCATTTTCACATTTCTGCGGAAATCACTCACAGGACCCACTCCTCTCTACACATTGCTTTCCAGGTGGCTGCAAAGTAGCAGATATTTCTGTCCCTTCCCCTCCATCCAGGGTTCTCTCTCCACCTCCCTTAATTAAGGTTTTAAAAAATATTTATTTGACTGCATCAAATATTTAAATACTTAAAATGCTTATTTATTTATACTTATTTATTTAGCTGTGTCCTGTGGGTCTTTCTTTGTGACACATTGACTCTCTGTTGCAGTGCCTAGGCTTAGTTGCCCCGGAGCATGCAGGATCTTAGTTCCCTGACCAGGGACCAAACCCACATCCTCTGCAACGTAGGGTGGATTCTTATTGTATGAACATTCTCTCACACTGGGTCCTGTGTCTCCTAAACTCTATTTCTTTATTCACTTGGGTTTACTCGTAATTTCGATGGGACAATTCCTCTCAGCTTCCTGAAGAAGAGGGCATGGAAAGGAAATTTTTATTTACACGTATAAAAGTATATTTTTTCCTTATATTTAAATAATTATTTGGCCATGTTTAGAATTCTAAGTTAGAAACTATTTTCCCACAGTATTTCTGAAGGCATTTCTCCATTGTCTTCTAGCTTTTAGTAGTTTTGTTGAGAGGTCCAATAACATGTGGATACTTGCTCACATTAATCCTTTTTCCCCTAGAACTTGTAGAATTCTCCTTGTCACCAGTATGTTCTAAAAGTTTACAATCACATAGTTGGGAACGATTTATTTTTATCCATTTGGAAACATATCACTCAGCTCAGGGAAATTTAATTGGATTTTTCTTGAAAAATTTTTCTTCCTTTCATTTTCTTTGTCCTCTCTTCCTAGAACTCTTTTTTGGTTAGATGATGGTCCTCATAGTCTGACTCTCTAATTTTTAAATTTTATATATGCTATTTTCCTTTTTTAATCTGTTTTTCTATTTGAGAGAAATTTTTCCTGTTTTGTTCTAATCTTTCTTTTGAGTTTTTCCACTTAATTGTTGCTTTAATTTCCAAGAGTCCCTCCAAGTTCTTTAAATGTTCGACTTTTTTCATAGCATTCGATTTTATTTTATGGATGCAATGTCTTCTCCAATATCTGAATTTGATGGTAGTTTGTTGTTGCTGCCTTAACTCTTCTCCCTTCAAATCGCTTGTGCTTGGCCACTGTCCTCTAAGTTCGAGGCTTTCTTAAAATATCTGGGGATCCTTTGATTCCAATTCAGAATTAAGAGTGGACACTAACAAACTGGCCAAAAACATGTGTATGGGCTAGATGACTGGGCTTCCTTATGAGGTGATCCCACTGTGCCTTTTTACTGAGGTCACACTGAGACCATGATCTTTAGGCTTTTTCCCTGGACTTCACTGATTTCCTTCATTGTTTCAGTTTAGTTGCTCAGTTGTGTCCGACTCTTTGTGACCCCATGGGCTGCAGCACACCAGGCTTCCCTGTCCATCACCAACTCCCGGAGCCTGCTCAGACTCATGTCCATCAAGTTGGTGATGCCATCCAACCATCTCATCCTCCATAACTGTCTTCTAATCTCTTGCCTGGAGGGAATAAGTCTGGATGCAACATCTTACTCGGGAAGAAGATGTGGTCTCAAAATTCGATATGCAAACATATAGTTAGCACTCTTGTTTTCAGTATAGTATCCCAGAGTTTCAGTGCCTGTAACCCCAGTCCAGGCCCCTTCATTTTATCTTCTATCTAGAATAAACTTACCATCTTCTACATAAATTGGGGAGTGGGAGTTGCAAAGACTAGAGGGAGAGTCTTTAGGTATAGATTCTTCTTAAACTTTTCATCAGTCCTCCTATTCTTAGCTTCAGTTCATCCCTACACACACATACATATTCAATTGATTCTACACTTGATCTTAGCCAAAAGGCCGAGAAGCGATATATTCAATTGATTGAAATGGCAGTGTATTTGCTTTGTGATATTGTGTAAGCAACTAGTTCTTTCAGTTTCACATCTGAAAATGGGGATACTGACCACCTACCTCCTGGGGCTGCTGTGACTATTAAGTAAGATGAACCCCGTGTATGGCCTCATTTGATTAACATAATTTATTGTTACCCATAGAGATAACAATACTAATAAATAACATTTTCAGATGCTTTCTATGTGCCAGACAATGTTACAGGCACTTTTTATGTATCTCATCTCATCCTCACAAAAGAGATGAGGAATCTAAGCTAAGAAAGGCTAAACAACTTGCACAAGGTCACAAAAATTTCATGTAATTTCATCTGCCAATTAGTTCTCAGGTTCTGAGTCCTGATTTTTAAAGTTTCCTTCCTTTTTCTAAGTCAGATTCCTGGCAAGAAACTGACAAACTCAAACTGAGTCATTAAAGAAAGCTGAATAAGGAAGTCCGTTGAGAGTCCCTTGGACTGCAAAGAGATCCAACCAGTCCATCCTAAAGAAATCAGTCCTGAATATTCATTGGAAGGACGGATGCTGAAGCTGAAATCCCAAAACTTTGGCCACCTGATGGGAAGAACTGACTCATTGGAAAAGACCCTGATGCTGGGAATGATTGAAAGCAGGAGGAGAAGGGGGCGACAGAGGATGAGATGGTTGGATGGCATCACCGACTCAATGGACATGAGTCTGAGTAAGTTCCAGGATATGGTGATGGACAAGAAAGCCTGGCATGCTGCAGGCATGGGGTCATAAAGAGTTGGACACAACTGAGCCACTGAACCGAATAAGGAAGTGGGTTGGATTTAGAGATAAGAAGAGGTGACACAATACCCTGGGGCTACTAACAAACTAAGCCCCACCCCAGAGGGTCAAGAGAAAGGAGAAGTTACATGAGCCTAAAGAAATAGAGGAAAACAATAGAATGGGAAAGACTAGAGATTTCTTCAAGAAAATTAGAGCTACCAAGGGAATATTTCATGCAAAAATGGCTCAATAAAGGACAGAAATGGTTTGGACCTACAAAAGCAGAAGATATTAAGAAGAGGTGGCAAGAATACACAGAAGAACTGTACAAAAAAGATCTTCACAACTCAGATAATCACGATGGTGTGATCACTCACCTAGAGCCAGACATCCGGGAATGTGGGCCAGAAGTCAAGTGGGCCTTAGGAAGCATCACTACGAACAAAGCTAGTGGAGATGATGGAATTCCAGTTGAGCTACCTCAAATCCTAAAAGATGATGCTGTGAAAGTGCTGCACTCAATATGCCAGGAAATTTGGAAAACTCATCAGTGGCCACGGAACTGGAAATGGTCAGTTTTCATTCCAGTCCCAAAGAAAGGCAATGCCAAAGTATGCTTAAACTACTACACAATTGCACTCATCTCACACGCCAGTAAAGTAATGCACAAAATTCTCCAAGCCAGGCTTCAACAACACGTGAACTGTGAACTTCCAGATGTTCAAGCTGGTTTTAGAAAAGGCAGAGGAACCAGAGATCAAATTGCCAACATCCGCTGGACCACTGAAAAAGCAAGAGAGAGAAAAAAGAAAAAGAAAAAGCAAGAGAGTTCCAGAAAAACATCTATTTCTGCTTTATTGACTATGCCAAAGCCTTTGACTGTGTGGATCACAATAAATTGTGAGAAATTCTGAAAGAGATGGGAATACCAGACCACCTGACCTGCCTCTTGAGAAACCTGTATGCAGGTCAGGAAGCAACAGTTAGAACTGGACATGGAACAACAGACTGGTTCCAAATAGGAAAAAGAGTATGTCAAGGCTGTATATTGTCACCCTGCTTATTTAACTTCTATGCAGAGTACATCATGAGAAATGCTGGGCTGGATGAAGCACAAGCTGGAATCAAGATTGCCTGGAGAAATATCAATAACCTCAGATATGCAGATGATACCACCCTTATGGCAGAAAGTGAAGAAGAACTAAAGAGCCTCTTGATGAAAGTGAAAGGGGAGAGTGAAAAAGTTGGCTTAAAGCTCGACATTCAGAAAACAAAGATGATGGCATCCGGTCCCATCACTTCATGGCAAATAGATGGAGAAACAGTGGAAACAGTGGCAGGCTTTATTTTGGGGGGCTCCAAAATCACTACAGATGATGACTGCAGCCATGAAATTAAAAGACACTTACTTCTTGGGAGAAAAGTTATGACCAACCTAGACAGCATACTAAAAAGCAGAGACATTACTTTGTCAACAAAGGTTCATCTAGTCTAGGTTATGGTTTTTCCAGTAGTCATGTATGGATGTGAGAGTTGGACTACAAAGAAAGTTGAGCCCCAAAGAATTGATGCTTTTGAACTGTGGTGTTGGAGAAGACTCTTGAGAGTCCCTTGGACTGCAAGGAGATCCAAGCAGTCCATCCTAAAGGAAATCAGTCCTGAATATTCATTGGAAGGACTGATGTTGAAGCTGAAATTCCAATACTTTGGCCACCTGATGTGAAGAGCTGACTCTTTGAAAAGACCCTGATACTGGAAAAGATTGAAGGCAGGAGGAGAAGGGGATGACAGAGGATGAAATGGTTGGATGGCATCACCAACTCAATGGGTTGAAATTGAAAGACATTTTGAACTCCCAGTAAACTCTGGGAGTTGGTGATGGACAGGGAGGCCTGGTGTGCTGCAGTCCATGGGGTTTCAAAGAGCCAGACACAACTGAGTGACTGAACTGAACTGAAAAAGGGAATTGTAAACTGATGTCATTTGTGGGCTTCAGGAGAGGAAAGTTCTGCAGTGTGGAAGTCCCAGAAGTAAACACTCGAGGATACCATTCCCTCTCTCTGAGATTTTGTTGTGCCTCCCTTTGGCCAAACACATTGGAAAGCCAGAGACCGTAGAGCTCCTTGTCTGATGGTGACAGTCAGGTGGAGAAGGATGCAGAGTGGAGCTGTAGGGGCAAGTAGAAACTATCATGTTCCAATTCCATGGACTCATAAGACCTACATTACTTAGTTTTCAGAAATGCATACTCAAAAGCAAAAACTTAAAGGTGGAGGAGAAAAACACAGTGAAGTAAATAAAGATGAAAATTATCTTCGTCAAATACTTTCATCAAAGTATTTCACCAAAAGTCTATTTTGGTGTGAAGTGAAAGTCACTCACTCATGTCCGACCCTTTGCAACTCCATGTCCATGGAATTCTCCAGGCCAGAATACTGAAGTGGGTAGCTATTGTCTTCTCCAGGGGATCTTCCCAACCCAGGGATTGAACCCAGGTCTCCAGCACTGCAGGCAGATTCTTTATCAGTTGAATCACCAGGGAACATTTTGGTGTAGACCTTCCCTAAGAAGCAGACTTAGAGAATCACCCTCATGTATCACTATCAAATCTTCTGCCTGTTTAAATCTGTGCCTTCAGCCTGCCTTCCCTTTCATAATTTGGATGAATTATCCCTGGTTTTTTTTTTAAGTCAAGCATCATAATTTTGTTCTAGTTCACATCCCATTTCACCTACTTAAGGACTCCTCTCCAGCAATTATCAGCTCTTTGGTATCCCAGTTTTCCATCTCTCTGATCAGCACATATACATTCATTAGTATCACCCAATTCAAAAACAATCTCCCCTCAGTCCTCTCCAGTTTTACCCACCCAAGTTTCTGCTTTTACAGTGAAACTTAGAATTGTCTCCTTACTTCTTGTTTTCTCATTTACTCATTCCAAACAAGCATTTGCTTCATCACTCTTGATTTACACACAAAGTTACCAATGACCAACGTGATGCCATCTTTCTGTCCTTGTTGTGGTTCTTTCTCAAGAACTAATTCTGAAACTTCCTCTTCGGAACTTCTTTTCTTAAACTGGTTCTTACAGTAGCATCACCTTCAGGTTTTCTTCCCTCCTCACTGGCCACTCCTTACCTCTTCTGCAGTTTTTCATCCTCTATCCAATTTCTCTGACTGTCACTGTGTACCAAGTCTCCATCTGGGCCAGCCCTCTCCTCTACCTCTACAGTTTTTCTATAGGTAATGGCTTGCAGACCCAAGGCTTTCAGAACTACCCACATGCTCAGGAATTCCAGATTTATCACTCCAGCCTGGACCTTTGAAGACTTCTCTCAAATATCTAGCTATTGCCTTAATAGTTCCACTTGTATATCCACTAGACATCTCAATTTGATGATTTCAAAACAGAACTCTAAAATCTACTCCCAAAGTCTACTCTTCTCCCATAAATCTGCTATTCCTTTTGTCTTCATCTCAATGTTATAAGGGCCCATCAAGTTGCCCAGGTCAAAAACTCACTATAATCCCAATTTCTCTTTTTACCTTATACATATAACATCAGTTCAGTTCAGCTCAGTCGCTCAGTCATGTCTGACTCTTTGCGACCCCATAGACTGCAGCACGCCAGGCCTCCCTGTCCATCACCAACTCCCAGAGTTTACTCAAACTCATGTCCATTGAGTCAGTGACGCCATCCAACCATCTCATCCTCTGTCATCTCATCCCCTTCTCCTCCTGCCCTCAATCTTTCCCAGCATCAGGGTCTCTTCCAATGAGTCAGCTCTTCACATCAGGTGGCCCAAGTATTGGAATTTCAGCTTCAACATCAGTCCTTCCAATGAATATTCAGGACTGATTTCCTCTAGGATAGACTGGTTGGATGTCTTTGCAGTCCAAGGGATTCTCAAGAGTCTTCTCCGACACCACAGTTCAAAAGCATTAATTCTTCGGGGCTCAACATTCTTTGTAGTCCAACTCTCACATCCATACATGACTACTGGAAAAACCATAACCTAGACTAGATGAACCTTTGTTGACAAAGTAATGTCTCTGCTTTTTAGTATGCTGTCTAGGTTGGTCATAACTTTTCTCCCAAGAAGTAAGTGTCTTTTAATTTCATGGCTGCAGTCATCATCTGTAGTGATTTTGGAGCCCCCCAAAATAAAGCCTGCCACTGTTTCCACTGTTTCTCCATCTATTTGCCATGAAGTGATGGGACCGGATGCCATCATCTTTGTTTTCTGAATGTCGAGCTTTAAGCCAACTTTTTCACTCTCCCCTTTCACTTTCATCAAGAGGCTCTTTAGTTCTTCTTCACTTTCTGCCATAAGGGTGGTATCATCTGCATATCTGAGGTTATTGATATTTCTCCAGGCAATCTTGATTCCAGCTTGTGCTTCATCCAGCCCAGCATTTCTCATGATGTACTCTGCATAGAAGTTAAATAAGCAGGGTGACAATATACAGCCTTGACATACTCTTTTTCCTATTTGGAACCAGTCTGTTGTTCCATGTCCAGTTCTAACTGTTGCTTCCTGACCTGCATACAGGTTTCTCAAGAGGCAGGTCAGGTGGTCTGGTATTCCCATCTCTTTCAGAATTTCTCACAATTTATTGTGATCCACACAGTCAAAGGCTTTGGCATAGTCAATAAAGCAGAAATAGATGTTTTTCTGGAACTCTCTTGCTTTTTCTTTTTCTTTTTTCTCTCTCTTGCTTTTTCAGTGGTCCAGCGGATGTTGGCAATTTGATCTCTGGTTCCTCTGCCTTTTCTAAAACCAGCTTGAACATCTGGAAGTTCACAGTTCACGTATTGTTGAAGCCTGGCTTGGAGAATTTTGTGCATTACTTTACTGGCGTGTGAGATGAGTGCAATTGTGCGGTAGTTTGAGCATACTTTGGCATTGCCTTTCTTTGGGACTGGAATAAAAACTGACCATTTCCAGTTCCGTGGCCACTGATGAGTTTTCCAAATTTCCTGGCATATTGAGTGCAGCACTTTCACAGCATCATCTTTTAGGATTTGAGGTAGCTCAACTGGAATTCCATCATCTCCACTAGCTTTGTTCGTAGTGATGCTTCCTAAGGCCCACTTGACTTCACATTCCCGGATGTCTGGCTCTAGGTGAGTGATCACACCATCCTGATTATCTGATGTTACCATATAACATAGGGAACTATATTCAGTATCTTGCAATAACCTATTAATGAAAAATAATATGATATATACATATATATATAACTGAATCCCTTTGCTGTATACCTGGAACTAATACAGTAGTAATTACCCCCCAAAAATGTGGGCTTTCAAGTTAGACTGCCTAGATCAAATTCTACCTCTACCAGTTAATAAACTCTATGACCTTGAACAAGTTATTTAATGCCCCATCTGCAGAAAGTAGCTCCTTCCCTACAGAGTTGTGAGGATTACATGAATTAATACAAGTGAAGTCCCTAGAACAGTACCTGGCATATAATTAGTGATCAATAGATGTTAGCTCTTATTTTTGTTATCATTATTTATCTTCTTTCTCAAAGTTCTATTATATTTTACATACAATAGAACACATGATATCCTGCATTTGTTTTAGTCATGGACTTTGACCATTTCCTCACACCAGTTAATGCACTTCTGCATGTTTAATAAATATTCTTGAAAGCCACCTGTCTTGGTGTGAAGAAGGTACACTGTGAAACTTTAGGAGGGGAACGAATTCAAAATCAGTATAAAATAAATTAGATTTGAGTATAACTTTAAAAATTCAGGCTCTTTAAAGCAGTGTCTGCTGCGCCGCAACAACAGCCAGGAACAGCACAGCGTGGCAGCTTCTTGCCTCGAGGAGCTAAGGAACAAGGCTTGTGACATTCTGGCCATCGATAAGTCCCTGGCACAAGTCACCCTGCCTGGCAGAGAATATCACCATAGTGGATGATGATGATTACTTCCTGTGTCTTCCTGCCAATACTAAGTTTGTGGCTTGGCTGGGAATGAGAAGTGGACACACAATTCAGATGGGGGCACAGCTTGGATTACCCAAGAGTCCTTCAACAGAGATGAAACAGACAGGAGGGCAGGGTTGAAGTGGAAGAACGTGGCCAGGCAGCTGAAGGAAGACCTATCCAGCATCATCCTGCTGTTGGAGGAGGAGCTCCAGATGTCCATTAATGTCCTGTGTTTACAGCTGGCTCAGGAACTCGGCCAAAGTTGAGTGGCAGTTCAGGGGCTCCAGAACACCCTCCAGCAGGTGCTTGACCAGAAAGAGGAAGCCTGTCAGTCCAGGCAGCTCCTGGAACTTTATCTCCGGACTTTGGAGAAGGAAAGTGGCATCTTGTTGAAGCAGCAAGAGTCCAGAGCTGACCTCAGGGACAAGAGGGACGTGGTTGACACGGGTGTTAGAGAGAGCACCTCCGAAGTTACACCTGCGAGCCAGATCCTCTTAACATCGAAGGAGAAACCTGCCCCAGAGCTGAGTTTGTCTAGTGAGGATCTGGAAGTGGACGAGCACTAGGGACCCTGACCTTTGCAGGGAGACACTTGTATCGGGGTTTTTTCACCTCTGCAAACCCTGACTCATAGCTGCCAATTTACCTATTATTATGTGCAAAGCTTCCCTTGTAGCTCAGTTGGTAAAGAATCTGCCTACAATGCAGGAGACCTGGGTTCAATTCCTGGGTTGGGAAGATCCCCTGGAGAAGGAAATGGCAACCCACTCCAGTATTCTTGCCTGGAGAATCCCATGAACTGTAGCCTGTCACGGTTCTCTGTCCATGGGGTCGCAAAAGTTGGACATGACTTAGCAACTAAGCCACCACCATAACATTCAAAATAAAGATCATTCTTTGGGCACAGAGTGAATTTGTGAGCTAGTCCTCTTTCCTGATAAATGTGCTTGTCAAAAAAAAAAAAAAAATGTGCTTGTCTCCCTTGGATGGTCCCTTGACAAAGCAAATGCTTTTCTCTCCCCCTCCCCCCTTTGCTTCCCCTCTTCCTGACTCTGTAAATATGAGTTTGTCTTCCTTTCTCTCTCTTTCTCTCTCTTGTCCCCAAACTGATATGCATGCATTTAGAAAGACTAATGGAAAGAATTCAATCAAATCTAGGAATGAATCAAATCTTGGTGAATAAAATGGTCTCTCGCACATGGATTGATCTGGGAGGGACTGCTGAGCTAATTTTTAGCCACTGTTGTCTGGAATGAATGCCAGCTCCCTAATTAGTACAAGAATTTATCCTTCTTCCATGTCTGGTCTATCAGGTAATACCTTAACACTGTCTCCTCCAAGACAAGTTGAAACAGCCTGCAAAAGAAACCACAAGGTTCATGGTTCATCTTACTACTGTGTGAAGGTAGCTAAAAGACTATAAACTGGTACATCTTCTGTATATTTAACCTCTTCTCAGAAGTGGCCCAATGCCTACACCTTAAACCTGTTACTTTGTACATCTGCTTACTCACATTCCTAAATGTTCACTTTCCTTAGCTACCGTGAAATCACCACACATTCCTTAGAAAATATCTTTCTACAACTGAAATGCCATTTTACCTGGAATGTACGTGGTGAAGAAAGCTCCTTAGATGATTTAGAAGACAAAGGATATGATCAGGTAGAGTTTCTAAACACAGAATTCAAAGCAATCACATACAATCTGTTTGCCTGAATTAAACACTGCAGAGGCCAATAGCAGGTGGCTCTGGAATACTTAGAATAATCAGAGAACTTTATCATGCACAGACAGATCACCAAGGCAAAATTGGACATCTGGTCACCTGGGGAAACTATGTCTGGGTCTGCTATCACCTGGGCAGGCTTCTAGAAGCACACACTTACATCTGTGCATGCGTGCATGGTAAGTCACTTCAGTCATGTCTGACTCTTTGTGACCCTATGGACTGCAGCACACCAGGCTCCTCTGTCCAAGGGATTCTCCAGGCAAGAATACTGGAGACACTTACATCCACAGGGTGGGAAATCTTTGCAAGAAGTGCACAAATTCCTATAGAATTGAATGCCCTGAGATTGACGGTGAAGAGGGAGAGGCACTTCAAAAATGGGGAGAAAAGTACTATGAACAGGCTATGCAATGTTTTGAGAGGCTCTGGAAAAGAAACCCAGCAACCCAGAATTCTCCCTGGGACTGCTCATCACACTGTATCGTCTGCAGGACAAAGCGCCAGTAGAGAACACCATTCACCTTATGAGGCAGGCCACTGAGCTGGAGCCAGATAACTGGTACATAACATTCTCCTGGCTCTGACTCTTCAACGGGTCAAGAAAGAAGCAGAAGGAGATGACCTAGTAGATGAAAACACCAAGTCCAACAGACATACTCTGCAGTGCGGCCCAATATTACTGAAATAAAGGCACTCTGGACACAGTCATAGAATCACTGATACTTAAAAAGGCCTTAGAATCAGTGCCAAACAACATTGATTAACATCTCTAGGTTGGCTGCTACTACAGAGCAAAAATCAGATGAATACAGAAACCAAATAATATTCAACGAATAAGGATGGAGAACTACAGGAAATTAGGAAAAGCACTGTGAATCGTTTTAAGAAAGTTGTTCAGTTGAATATTAGCCCCCCTATACCTGCTCAGACCTTGCCTGCCTCTACACATCAGATCAGTATGGTGAGGCAGAGTATTGCTTCCGGAAAGAATCCAGTAAGGATCTCTCCAGTGGAGAGACAAGTGCTCACCTGCACCATAACCACTCTCAGAGGCCAGCAGATGTGCAAAGACACCACCATCTGCCATTACCCAGAGGACTGCACCACAACAGCAGTTAAAACTGAGAAGGAAAAACTGATCCTAGACCTTAGAAGACTTGCCACGCTCTGAAAACGCCTCGGACATTGTGGGCTGGCGAGTCTCCAGATTCCTCCCCGAAGTGACTAGAAAAGGGCACCCAAGAGCTGATGGCTGTTGGACCATCCAGCCTCCAACCCTGGCAGATTTGCCTTCTCCTCATCTCTGACTGAAAAGGGCAGTAAGGAAATGGTAGAGGGTGCAGGGAGGCCCACGACTCAGAAAAGCAGGAAGCCCTAGAGTGGCTATAAACACGCCTCTGGGCTTCACAGAGAGAGCAGGGAGAGCAGGAGTGGCCTGGTATGGTGGGCACGAAGGGGAGGTTAATAGGGGAGACAGAGAATCTGAAACCTCACAGGAGTGCGGCTGAATGGCGGGACATTTCATTTTGCTGTTGCTTTTTCCTGGTTCTGAAAATTCTCTCATCCAAATCTGGAAATTTGGAATCACATTTCCTCTGCTATACAGATATTTTGGGGGCTTCTCTGGTGGCTCAGAAGATAGAGAATCTGCCTGCAATGCAGAAGACCCAGGTTCAATCCCCGGGTCGGGAAGATCCCCTGGAGAAGGGAATGGAAACCCATCCCAGTACTCTTGCCTGGAGAATTTCATGAACAGAGGAGCCTGGTTGGCTACAGTTCTTAGGGTGCAAAGAGTCAGATATGACTGAGCAACTAACACTTTCACTTTCACAGATATTTTGAACAAATGCTGCTTTTGAGGGAAAGGACTTGCTTTGGGACTATATGATCCCGGCTTATTCTGTTTGTGTCGTCTGGATTTCCCAGCTCTCACTCACTCAGTGACTTGCACATGGCCTGACACACAGCATGCACTCAACATTCGCTGAGTGAATGAGTGACTAGAACGTCACTCTAGGCTGGTCCTCTTTCCTCACTCTTTAAACTCCAACATAAATTCCATGTACATCAAAGTTTTAAATGTTTAAAAAATAGAAATCATAAAATTACTACCAAAGTGCTTGAGATATTTGTAATCATGGGGTCTAGAAGGTATAAGTATGAAAAAACACAAAAGGGCATAAAATATTAATACATGTACATTAAAAACATTTCATAGAAGAGATACCTTCAGAAAGTCAAAAGATAAACAACAAACAAAAATACTATCTCAACACATTACTAGATAAAGGACTAATTTCCTTAATGCTGAAATAGTTTCTGTTAATCAATAAGGAAAAACTCAGTGGGAAAATGAACAAAGGTCAGGAACAGACAGGAAATGAAGAAAGCTTGTAAACATGTAAAATGATATCACTATCACTTTTGTTAAGAGCAAAGTACGCCAACACTACAAGGGAGACTGTCTCAGGTCAGCAAAGAAAACACCTTTCCTAAGCGTATACTAAAAAGGACTTGGATACAGGCTATATCATGCACTGCCATTGAGATTAGAAATTGTATAAGTAGAGGGAATTTATTGATGGTTATTAAGTGTTTGTGGATCTTTCCGCAGCAATTTCACTCATTAATTTACTCTGTATTTGCATATGTGTGCAAAGATGTGTACATGGATGTTCATGAAGCTTTGTTTATAATAACAAAGGACTGAAAATAACTACCATCATTAGAGGCCTTACTTATTCAATATTAACATTGCATAACATGAAACAGCATGTCCATATTTTTAAGAAAAGCGTTCTAAATATAATAATACAGAACATTATAGCTAAGATATATTTTAAAAATAAGAAAGTGAAAGTGCAGAAAAGTGTGTACAGAATGCTAATGTTATTTCCCAATATTAGCTTCATCCATCCCATACGCTTTTCGGTTTTGAAGGGCTCATCTCTCTGTCATCAGATGTGTGAAAGTTTAATCTTGCAATCAGATTGTAAACTCCAGAAGGGCAGGAACCAGGCTTTTTATTTCATAGTGATACTTACCTTCCCTGATTTTGAGGGGCGATTTTAGCTGGTATTGCTTGGGCCTCACGTGAATCTTGGGGTCTCTGCCTACAGCGCTGTAGTAAGCACAAAAGGAGTCTAAAAGTAGGTGCACAGATGGGCTGGAATCTGTGAAGTACCCCTGAAGCTTTGCCCAGACTGGGGGAGGCAGCTGGCAACAGAGGTGAAACTGCTCCTGCCACTAATTTCAAAAACTTTCTTCAAGAATTCATATCCACGCAGAGGACACTCAATCCACACATTTCCTCTGATTACTCTCGCTGTCTCTTGTACCTTTAAGTGGTCTTTTTCATCTCTCTTTTACCTGTCAATGCTACCATGAGATTATGTGTTTTTCAAACTCTCTTTATGCTCAGAACCAAACATTGACAAATATCTGAGGCATTCTTTGAGAGTATTAATATTATGAATAAATGTTCTCCTTAGGAATGCTATCAACAAAAGTTTTGTATGAGTATAGGAGTCTCTGGGACCAACAAAGTGAAAACAGAATGTCTAGGTCAGGCAGGAGAGGTGAGAATAACAGAGAAAATGAATGAACTTCCAGAGGTTGGAGTCAGGGATATGCAGAACAATGGCAAAATTGTTCCCATCAGAGAGCAGAATCAGGGTCTAACTAAGAAACTTCCACCACTGCCAGGATAGAGGATCTTCAGAATACCTACCCATCAGAATGTCATCATTGCTACAGACTTCCGCCTTCTGAGATTTCTTCATGTTCCCTTTTTTCAACTGAGAGTATTTATTACAGTTACCATGCCCCACCATTGCATGTGGTACACATGAATTATCTAATCTTATCTAGCCTTTTAGGTGTTTTAATCATCAGACTGAAAGGAGTCACACCCAGATCATTGGGGAGAACAGGGAATCACCCACAGATCCCTGATCATGAGCTGGGTGCAATGACTGCCTTGATTCCCAAGGGCTGACTCCCTTGGAAAGGTCTGAGTATGTTTGGAAAGAAGGATACATCTTGGGTATTTAGGACCAGAGCAAGATACTCATGGTCCACCCAAAATAGGGCTCCTACTTGCACGGTATGAAGTTGTCACTGGTAAAAGCAGTCCCCAGTTTGAAACTACATTTTTCCAGCCTTCCCTTACATTTAATTGGTCCCCGAATTGCTGGTCCATGAATTCCACCTGAGAATTTCTGATTCATTTGCTCTGGACTGGGGCCTGAGAATTCGCATTTCTAGCAGGGCCCCAGGTGATGCTGATACAGCTGGTGGTTGATGACAGTGTTCAAACTAAGGCATTACACCACTTTGTAGCTGATACAGCCCCTGATGCATTCCTATTGTGAAAGCATTATACACAGGCACTGGCCACACAGATTTCTAAAGAATAAACCAGCACCTCTGCACTTTGAAACACAGTGAACATTTACTTTCTCTGTGCCTCTCCCAACCAGGACCTTTATTAACAAGACTTACACATTTCTATCCTATAGTTTTCTTGAATGCAAATTCAAAAACCAAAAAAAAAGCCACAGTGTTCTAGTTCACTAATCAGCATTTCTTGTACATCTGACCTGCATTTCTATAAATACATCATAGAACTTGTACATAGAACTAGAACTTGTAACTCTTGAGTGAGACCTACAAGTAAGGGTTACCAGCTTAGCTATAATCCTAATGAAATGGTAGGGAATTTCCAAGAAGCATAGGTTCTGCTTCTACCTTACCCTAGGCAGAAAAATCCACCATAAATAATGCTTTCCCCAAAACTGAAAAACCTGCCTTAGCAACCTCGGTTTCACTGGGAATGTTTCACCTGTTCTCTGTGTAATTTCCTGACCTCAAAGACAGTTGGTGTGGTTACCTTTTCCCTCTTGGGTCTATGTACATTGTAATTCCTTTATGATTAGGGATAGGCATAAGGATAAAGCACATTTCCTCTGTTATAACAAACCACTCTGGCTGCAAATTGTAGTGTGCAGATGCTAAATTCTGAGATGACTCACAGGGATTCAAAATGTGGAGCTCAGGAAAGCCAAGAATGTGTAGAGATGCTAGGAATTGTTTTTCTATGGTTAATGATTCACTCCATGATGGATCGTGGAATGTCAAACTGAGGCTCTGGAAAAGGCAAACATCAGAAGTTTCCTTGCTGGTCTCTTTGGTTCATGAGTTTAGTTATTAATTATAATAAACAGTGACACTTACTTATTATGTTCCAGGCATTATTCTAATGTATTAAGCCATTTGATCCTCACAACAAACACCACAGGGTAGTGGTAGTATCTTCATTTCACAGGAGAAGAAACTAAAGCACAGAGACATTCAGTAATTTCCAGTGTCACCACATATAAATGAAGCCTGGTTTCCAATGCAGATAGACTGACATCAGAGCCCACAGTTCCAATCACATATTCATTCATTCAGCTACTACTTTATGAATGCCTGCCATGTGCCAGGTGTGACTGCAGGAACCGGAGATTCAGTACTGAGTGAAATAGAAGGAAACCCCTGCCCTGTGCAAGTAACATAACTGTTCATCACAGGGGCAGCAGGACTTCCCAAGTGGCGCTAGTGATAAAGAACCCTCCTGTCAATGCAGGAGACATAAGAGACACTGGTTTGGTCCCTGGGTCGGGAAGATGCCCTAGAGGAGGGCATGGCAACCCACTCCAGTATTCTTGCCTGAAGAACCCCCATAGACAGAGGAGCCTGGCGGGCTACAGCCCATGGGGTTGCAAAGAGTCAGCTGAAACGACCTAGCACACACCCAGCATGCACAGGGGCCAGCAGGTCATCTTGCTGTTAATAGTGGACAGAGTGAAGATGGGTTAACATTCCAATAATGAGGCGGAGTGCTTGGTAACTGTATCCTTCCCGGAGCTGGGCTCTGTTGATGGCAGCTGATGTTAAGACATCAAAACAATTCACAAAGAACTGACTCACTGTAGGGGGAGGGAGAGGAAGGCACCCTATCAGTTTGGCTCTCACTTAGCACTCAAGATTCATTTCCTCTGCGAGTCCTGTCAATTTCAGTTTCCAGTTTCATTTTCTCTTTCCTGAAGTCTATTTAGGCAAAGGAATCTGGTGATGCATTCATATATAGGTCTCTTAACCCTCCACTGAAGCAGAGGAGGAAGATTTCTGAAGAGCGCAGCAGCCCGAACTGCAGCCTTTCAGAACAGCTGAGAAGTGCACGGCAATCATGAGGTAAAAGACTCTTCTCTGACTGTGGTTGAAAATGCCTAATCCTTCCTGCTGTGGAAACTGAATTGTCAATAGCCATGCCCCTAAAAGGCAAATTTCTAGGTTGTTTTGCTTTAGTGTTTGATTATAGCCTTATGACTCATCTTCTGTAGGTCTTTAGGATTTTGGCTTGTTTACTCCTAAGTTATTTCTGCCTCACACTGTCAAGTTTCCTACAGGGATCTCTCACGGGAAGCTGAGAATTGAGGCTGGAGAACAATGAGGCAGGAAGGGAGGGGCAGAAGGGGAGCGATTAAAGCAGGCAGGTGCTTCACTTAAAAGTGGATCTAGAGAAATTGCTCCTGTAGACTGCCCTGTGTTTCTTATCCAAAGGAATAAGTGAGGGGCTTTTAATAATATTGTTTTTTTATGATCTAAATATTTTTCATTTATTTTAAATGAAACAAAAATGAATATTTTTAATGATAAAAGGTACAATTCACAAAGAAGATAGATAATCATAAACCATTAGACACCTAACAATAAAGAAACAAAGATACATGCAGCAAAAATCAGAAGACATAAAAGGGAAAAGAAAAAATATATATCACCACAGTGAGACATGTCTCTTTTTAGCAGATATTGTTAAAAATGTACTCAGGGTAGCAACCTCACTTCATGCTAAGGTGGAACATTTTTAATGTGTTCATGCATCTCAGATTTGCATTAAGGCTGGCAAAATAACAAATATTTTCACCCCCAAATTCTACTGACTGGCTAGCATCCTCCTACCTAACATAAGAATTGGAGATGAACTGCTTGGAGAAAACAGTTCCCCCCTCTAAAATCTTCTCATATCCCAGAAACATCAGATTTCCCTGGGGAGGAAAAGTTCATGCAGTGAGTAGGAAGAACGCTTTCTATTCTATTTTCTCCAGTTTAAGGGTCAAGAAGTCAGACTGTATAGCCTAAGCCTCAGTCCTAGGAGCTCCAGAATCTAGGAATACCAGCCCTGGTACTTAACTTCCTAGAGGAAATATAATATATTTTTTCTGCTAGTTTGCACCTCTGCCTGATAGGAAGAAAATAATAATTTGAGATACTTCCAGATGTCTATTTCTATAGTAACTCAGAATCTTTAGAAACCTTCTTCTTGTTTCTCAGAATTTTAGCATGTCCTTCTCTTAGAATCTTTCCCATAATAATACTGACCCACCATTTCATCTTCTCATTTCCTTTGATACTTTAGCTATAGGGATTGTCATTGGGCATTGCTCCTGTGGTCTAAGAGAATGGTCCTCAAACTTGAGCCTGTGTAAGATTCACAGAGAGCTTGTTAAAGACTGATACTTGAGCTCAAATACTAACCTCCCCAAATCTCAAGACTGATTTGGTAGGTCTGACTTGGGATCCAAGCCTGTGCATTTCTAATAGGCTCCCCCACCCCCAACCCCACCCTGGTGGTGCTGGTACTGCTCTAAGACAATGTGGGGGCGGCACTGGCTCTGAGCCTGGCAGACAGTGGGATTGTGGCTTTCATCCAGACAAGAAGCAAGGGGAGAAATTGTTTGCTGTGTAAATACTTGGAATTTCTAGGGGCGTCAGGAGCACAAATCTCACAAGTCTAAGTTCAGGACGCAAGGATCTGGGACCAGCTTCTGATTTACCAGTAGAAATAAAAACTCAAAACTGCACAGTAAAATTGGATGCCTTTTGAATGATTACTCAAAAGAATTTAACATACATGTATATATTAAATGTATTTATCTTGCAAATGTATAGTTGACTATATGTATTGTATGTGAGAGATAATCTCAACTGTATTCACTGTCTCTGCTCCTTGTACACAATGAGAAAAGAGCTAAAGAATCCATGTGCTAAATAAGAGAATCTTCCCATAACCTCACTAAGAAGGAAGAGAGACCAGATTGGACATAAACTTTCCAAGGAGAGGCTGGTGTCATTACAAGGTCAGATAGCAAAAGTGAGGCTCTCTCCTGGCCCACATCCTCTGTGTTACATCCAGAGCCTCAGACAACCTTGATCTTCATTAAGATCTTCCTGATCCCTGGTTTGAGAAGATCCCCTGGAAGAGGGCATGGCAACCTACTCCACTATTCTTGCCTGGAGAAACCCATGGGCAGAAGGCTTTGAAAAGACAAGAGTTTTTCCCTAAGCAGAAACTCCTACCCATTTTCCCTCCTATTTTTTGTTTATTCTACTTCGGTAATTATAGCTCCATTTGTTACAAGTGACAGAAATGAGCAGGAACTGATTTAAAGTTCCTAGAATGGCCCACAGAACCGGTGCACAGGACGCTGATGACCCCAGGAGGACTAGAGCAGGACACTGGTGAGCGTGGGGGACCCAGTCTCTGAGTCTTCTCCATGTGTATCTGGGTCACTCTCTCTGCAGCAGGTCACACAGAACACGTCCACCATCAAACTCCAGCGGGCACGGCACTCTTCTTAACACACGAAGACTCATGAAGACTCACTGACTCCCTCTCAGTTCCATTCCCAGCTCCCACTTGAATCTGGGCACCTGGCCCTGGTCTAATCAAATTGAGGGGAGGTATAAAAAGTGAAAGATAGAGAGTAGGAAAAAATGAAGGAATATAATCTTCCATTTAGACGATTATTTCAAAAGTGATCCTTGCCACATAACAAGACTTCCCAGACTTCTATTGGTTGTCTATGTCAGAATCCATAATATATAGAATGTCAGCTTCTGGTAAGAGAACTGATTAATGATTATCATGAAAAAAATTTTTAAGTGAGAATAAACATTTCAGGGACCCTAACACATAGACAATATTGAAAACAATTTTAGGTAATGAATTATTTTTAACCTACTCTTTTCCAAATTTATTCAAAATAGGGGTTTTATTTGATTGCTTTTCTGTTGATTGGTTTTTGCTTATTTATTTACTTGTTTGTTTATTTAGTGGACTAACACAAAGGAATAAAAAAAAAATCTTTCCAGAAGAGTTGCAAAGGCACCCTCAAGGAGAAAGAGCATTTCTCATGATGAAAGATGTTAGCTGCCCTCTAGCCCCTTGCTTGCTCTCTTTTATGAAAGTGTGTGTCCGTGCATAGTTGCTTCAGTAGTGTCTGACTCTTCGCGATCCTCTGGACTGTAACCCACCAGGCTCCTCTGTCCATGATGGGATTCTCCAAGCAAGAATATCAGAGTGGGTTCCCATGCTCTCATTCAGGGGATCTTCCTGACCCAGGGATTGAACCTGTGTCTCTTATGTTTCCTGCACTGAATCTACTGGGTCTTGATTGCTTTCCACTCAAAACAATCTGCTTGCCAAAATGGCACATTTGGGGAAGACTTGTTCTAAACTCCTTCAAAAGCAAACCATAGGAGGGTCAAAGTTAAATTTCAAAGGAAAATTAAAACAAGTACAAAATTATTAATAGATCAAATCAGTGAAACATGTTAAGAAAAGGAATTGCCAAAGAAGTAACACATTGAATGGCTCTTCATTTCTGTATTTCCTTCTTACCTAGCATTTACTTTTATATTTTGAAATTTCAACTGCATAATTTTATACTTTTTTACTGTTTTAATAAGGACATCCTTATTGTGCTTCTGAACTTCAACTCTATTTTCTCTTTGATGTTTTAAATTCTTTAGTTCTCCCTACTTTGTCTTTTTTTATTTTTATTACTTCATGTTTCCTAATTACATGAGCTTGTCATAAATCCTTAACTGATTTTCTTTGTCTAGCCAAACTTTTGGAGCTTTTATCAAGTTGGTTTTTTTTTTTTTTTAATTATTTTGAGTCTATATTCTTTTTCCGAAGTTTTCTATTTTGACCATTACTTCTTTAAAACTACATAAATATCAAACCTGAAATCAGTTATCAAGGATTTGGTCGCTCCTGTAGAGACCCTCGGGCTTCCCAGATGTCACTAGTGGTAAAGAACCTGCCTGCCAATGCGAGAGATATAAGAGACGCAGGTTCAATCCCTGGGTCGGGAAGATGCCCTGGAGGAGGGCATGGAAACCCACTCCAGTTTCTTGAGAATCTCATGGACAGAGAGGTCTGGTGTGCTGTACGGCCCATAGGGTCACAAAGAGTCAAAGTGACTTAGCATGCACACGTGCACATAGAGACCCTCGCAGAAAGCCAAGAGCCAGCATTCCTAACAAAGCTTCCCTTATTCAGGAAAGACCAGACTCAGGCTCAGATGCCTGCCCACTGCCCTCTCCCTAATTCTTTTTTTAAATATTTATTTATGTTACTGTTGACCATGTTGGGAGGGCTCTTCCTGTAGCAAGCAGACTTCTCTCTAATTGTGGCCTGAGGGCTCTGTGTTGCCCCAGGGTACATGGGATCTTAGTTCCCTGATCAGGGATCAAACCTGTGTCCCTTGCATTGGAAGGCAGATTCTTAACCACTGTACCACCAGGGAAGTCCCTTCCTAATTTTTCTGCTGCCTGTGATCACCCCATTTCTGCTTCCCTGTGTATTTAACGCATTTACCAAGACTGGAAGAAAAAAAAAAGGAAAGGATATTCTTTTTTTTTTTTTTTTTTTGGCTGCATTACGCACAACATGGGATTAGTTCCCTGACCAGGGATCTAGCTGCAGATGCCCCCTGCAATAGAAGTGTGGAGTCTTACCACTGGACCACCAGTGAAGTCCAAGGAAAGGATACTCTTTTTTTTTTTTTTTTTTTTATTGGAGTTAACACTGTTAAGGAGAAGGAGAATCCTATTTGTCATGCTCCCCTTTTCTCGTGGGTGAACCTGTGCTATGTCTTAGAGTGTTCATTTCTGTTTTTCCTTCACAGTGAGACCACCAAGAACTCCTTGGAGCATAGTCTACAGCAGCTCAAGAGCCATTTCACCTGGAACTTGATAGAGGGAGAAGACTCTTTGGATGATTTTGAAGACAGAGTGTGTAACCAGAATGAGTTTCAGAACAGCGAATTCAAAGCCACAATGTGCAATATACTGGCCTACATAAAGCTCCGCAGAGGCCAGCATGAGGCAGCCCTCGGATGCTTACGGCAAGCCGAAGAGCTCATCCAGCGAGAGCACGCTGACCAGGCAGAGGTCAGAAGCCTGGTCACCTGGGGAAACTACGCCTGGGTCTACTATCACCTGGGAAGATTCGCAGAAGCTCAGCTTTATGTTGACAAGGTGAAACAAGTCTGCCAGAAGTTTTCCAGCCCCTACAGAATTGAGAGTCCTGAGCTGGACTGTGAGGAAGGGTGGACACGGTTGAAGTGTGGAGGAAACCAAAACGAAAGGGCCAAGGTGTGTTTTGAGAAGGCTCTGGAGAAGAACCCCAAGAACCCAGAGTTCACCTCTGGACTGGCCATCGCGAGCTACCAGCTGGATAACCAGCCACCATCTCAGAATCCCATTAACCCTTTGAGGCAAGCCATTCGACTGAATCCTGACGACCAGTATGTCAAAGTCCTCCTGGCCCTGAAACTTCAAAAGATGAATAAAAAAGATGAAGGAGAGAGATTAGTTGAAGAAGCTTTGGAAAAAGCCCCATTGGCCACAGATGTGATTCGAGGGGCAGCAAAGCTGTATCGAAGAAAAGGTGACTTGGACCAAGCTATAAAACTCCTGAGAAAGGCTCTAAAATGCATGCCCAACAACATCTACCTGCATTGCCATATTGGGTGCTATTATAGGGCCAAAGTCCTGGAAGTAGAGAAAATGGGTGGGGAGAGAGAGGAATTAGAGGAACTAATAAGACATGCTATAGATCATTTAAAGAAAGCTGATGAGAGTAATGGAAATTTCTTCCGTATCAGCTCCTATCTTGCCTGCCTCCATGCACAAATCGGTCAGTATGAAGAAGCAGAGTGTTACTTTCAAAAAGAATTCAGCAAAGAGCTTCCTCCTGTAGCCAAACAACTGCTCCACCTGCGATACGGCAACTTTCAGCTGTACCAGAGGAAACATGAAGACAAGGCCATCCACCATTTCATAGAGGGTGTGAAAATAAACCAGGGATCAAAGGAGGGAGAAAAAATGAAAAACAAACTGCAAAGATTTGCCAAAATCAAGCTCTCAAAAAACAGAGCGGATCCTAAGGCTTTGCATCTCTTGGCGTTTCTTCAGGAACTGAATGAAGACATGCAGCCAGCAGAGGAAAACTCTGAAAACCTCATCCCTTTAGCATCTTTAGCTGAGGAATGAGGAACTGGAATGTGGTACCCATAGGGCTACTGCTAGAAGGGAGCTGAAACCCCTCCACCAAGTTGGTATTCAAAATATTTAACGATTGGCACAGGCGTGGACTTAGACCCTGGCCACATAGTACTTGATCAAGGTTAGGGAGGAACTCTGCTGGGCCAGTGTTAAGATCTAAATTGAGTTCTGGGAGGGGGACTGGACTGGGGGCAGGTCCAGGGGCTCAGTAAAGGGGCTATTTCCCAACTGACCTCTTGGGAACAGCTGGCATTCCCTCTGTGGGGCGATGTCATGGCTAGGTTTCTATAAAGTAGTCCGACGTCTCACACCTGTGACACTGCGGTCCCTTTCAGCAATGTTTTTCCATCTTTGGAGTCATTTTAGATCCTCTACAGGTGGGCAGTCTTCCCTCAAATATGCCAAAATGGCATTTTGATTATTTTGAAGTTATTACTTGAGAAAACAGCCAGTGCAAGGAGAACACTCTGACCCTCCTCTTAGATCAGGAAATAAATCTCCCATGAGAAAAGTACCCTCACTATGCCAGGAGGCAGAGAGACATCCTTGTCACTGGCGGTAGGGAATTGAGGGCTGGGAAGGCTACATAAACCAGCTCTGCTTAGACTCTCCACTAAGTAGCACCCAAGCCCAAGTTTCTTTGCCTTGCCAGTTCCTCATGAATTTATTATTTCTTTGTCTAAAAGGTATAAAAGCTGCCAGCTTTGGTCACTTCTTAGGCTGTATATACTAGGCGACCTGCATATGTATGAAATTAACTTAGATTTTCTCCTGTTAATTTGTCTTGCATCGATTTAATTATTAGATCAGCCAGAAGAACCCCGAAGGGTAAGCAGAAATTTCCCCTTCCCAACACCCTGCACAGACACTAATGTGCGGTGTCCATCCAAAGGCTGGGGGATGGAAGACCAGGGAGGCCTGGGGGTCCTCTCCCCCTCCCTTCTGCCTGCTGCCCCACCTCCCCAGACAAGTCTTAATCTAGGACTGTTTATACAAACTCTATACAACATGAGTTCAAGCGTCCCATTAACTGAAGGGAGGAAAGAGGTTTTTAAAACACACACAAAAAAGAGAGAACAGGTCAAATCTGGAAGGAATATAGCTAGAAGAAGTGGGGTCAGGTGACCACAGTACAAGCGTTTCAGGAAGCAGGTGGGGAGGTTTCATCTCTTCTCTGTCCTCCCTGTAACCACAACACAGCAAGTGAGAGTAAAAAGGTAGATTCTGTACGTTAGAAACCAAAATAATGCTTTTCTTTAAAATATCTTAAATTGGTTTATAGTGCTTTTCAGGTCTACTATATCCTTCTACTTCTCTGTATATTCATTCTTTTAATTTTTGAGAATTTGATATTGACACTCCAACCAAAAAAAAATCTTAATTTATCTGCTTGAAAAATAATTGTAATATATAGTTGAACTATATGTAATTTCTGTATGGAATGTTCTGTATTTTCCAAATCTCCTGTAAATGTGTTATCATACTTTCATAATTAATAAAATAAAAAAGAAAAAATTCTGACTCTTAAATTTGCCCATGGGGGTTTGAATAAAAAGAAAGGGGGGAAAAATGTGTATGGAAAGACGTCTTACCCAGTAGGGAGAGGGAAAGAGTAGGCAAAAGGGAAGGAGAGAAGAATGCCGCTTTGTCATTGTAGATTATAATCTTATATGGAGAAGACCTGTTTGATGAACTCAGTTGCTTTGATGAGCCCAGATTCAATATGATAGGAAAGCAGCAGGACAGGGGAATTATTTGGTGATTAAGGACCTAGTGCACGTTTCTGGGAAATGTCATCAATAATGGAGGTTTCCCCCCATTAGAAATATTGTGTATTGGGTGATATAAAACTTCATTTAATCCTGAAAGTCGTCAGGGAAACCATAAAAGGCATGGTATGCCTGGGGCAATTAGGATTTTCTGGGTAAATACTGAATGACCAGGGACAGATATCAAGGTTTGTGTGAACCAAAACAGTCAGGTGACCCAGCAAGAAACCATCAATCACCCTCTGGGTTGCAAAATGATTGCCTCTTGGAATTAAATTCAGATGGTAGTTATCAGGGGCTGGGATGTGGGGGAAAAGGAGGGATGTAGTTTAAGGGTATAAACTTACAACAAGTAGATAAATAAGACTTGGAGATTTTATGCACAGAATAGTGAATATCTTTTGTATTAAAAATAGTGTAGTGTGCACTTGAGATCATCAGTATACATAGCGTGGATGCCTGAAAAAGTCATTAATTAATAAATAACTTAGATGTGATCAAACATAAAGGTGTGTTCTGGTTTTTCTGAAATTTTGCTGTACCTTAAATCTTCCAGACTCAGCTACTGAAAAATGCAATGTTACACTGGGCATAAACTGGTTCCAAATAACACAGACTGGCCTAGCATTGAGAGGATAACAGGCAGGAAGGCCAGAGGTCGCCAAGCGGCAGGAGGAAACCAGTATTCCTGTCAATTGTTTTATGGCCAGGGGATACACACCTGTGACATCCTATCTCAAAGTGCATAATGGGGGAGAGGGGCCTGGTGAGACTCCCTCAGGCTTGACGTTTCTTATCTGATTAATAGTTCCCTAACAGACATAAACGGAGAAGGCGATGGCACTGCACTCCAGTGCTCTTGCCTGGAAAATCCCATGGATGGAGGAGCCTGCCGGGCTGCAGTCCATGGGGTTGCATAGAGTCGGACACGACTGAAGTGACTTAGCAGGAACAGACATAAAACACCTGCTAAAAACTAGCAAAGGGTCACTCTTTCTTTCCCCCTCTGATGTCTATGTCAGAAGCTTTCCCTAGCTCTATTATATTTTAATAAAACTTTGCTACACAAAGTAGCAAGTCACATCTCTGACCCCAGATTGAAATCCTCTGGAGGTCACAAATCCCAGAGTGATGCACAGCTCCCAGCAGCAACCTTTCAACAACCTTTTCACTGAACAGAATAAACATTTTTTTTCTACAGCTTTCAGAGTCCAGGGCTTTATCTTACATCCTGGTACCACTACCAGGTACCTTTGTGTACATAAACACCCTACCCCTGCCCTCCACGGAAGCAGATCTTGTTACATCTTGTGCTTCCATCCATGTTCTCTCTCCTTTCCTGATGTCCATTAGGAGAAATGAGGAAGTATCTCCAGTTCTGTTTTAGGCCCCATCCTGGAGGCAATCTAAACACATGTGGGAGAATTTTTCCTGTTAAGTAAAGAATAGAAAGAAACATGAAGCTGTGAAGTCTTTCTTTGTCAAGAGGCTTCTGATGGAAAATACAATTCACATCAGCTGCAAAGGTAAACTCATTCCACTCTACTGACTGGACAAGCATCCATTTCAAAAGAAGGTTTTAGCGTACTTGGCCTTATTATCAGATCTGATGCCTGGGGAGAAAAACTGGGAGTGTTCTTAGTGGAAGGTCAGACGGGCAGGCACGCTGACCTTGAGAGAGGAACCCTGGCACCTGTAGAGTGCTAAAGAAGGCACACTGGGTATCTGTAACCTTGTTCTTGCAAGTCATGCCGCCAAAACCTTTGCTAGAACAGAAACCCCAAAAGAAAAAAAGGAAGAAAGGGTAGAGAAGAGACATATGTCATGTTACACTTAATATTTATTTGAGGACTTAAAGCTGACAGAAATGATTGGAAAACAATCAAGAAAATTACGTATATAATTCATGTTTCCTGAAATCTCACTATCCAGGAATAACAAACAGAAACACATTAATTGGAATTACTTTAATTTCCTGGCTCTCGACCACATCTCTCGATGTATCTCCCTCCCCTCCAGTACCAAGGAGTGAGGAGAATGTCTCTTATCCTGGTCTGGGTTCTTAGTAATGCCAATTACTTCTCAGCAAAAGATCTATCAGCCTCTGTCCCCAGCCCCCCTTTTTCACAGAGCTTTCCTCTTTCTTTCCCCATCACGTCCTCTGACCTGCACAATTGTGCACAATGTGTGTCCAGTGCAACTGCAAGCGTCGGAGTGTGAGAATCCTGAAGATAAACACAAACAGGACTGTGTCAGGATCCCTACTATACGCACGGTCAACCTGGGATGCCAACCTGAAAAATGTGGGTTCCAACTAGAGACCATATGCTCCTGTTTTCTCCCTTCCTCCACCACTTCTCCCATCATCTCTTTTGGGAAAGGAGGTAACTCGATTTGTCTAATTGCAAATTTTCCTTATGATTTACAGCACAGCTGCCTCATTACTGGTAGTCTACACCTTCTTAGGAGGCAACAGAGAGGGGGACTGACTAAAACCTTTACTGTAAAAATGGTGCAGTGCCTTTGGAAAAACCGCTTAGTAGTCCCTCAGTTGGTTAAACATAGAGTAACCACCTGACCTAGCCATTTTATTCCTAGGTATATAAAGAAATGAAAACATACATTCATACATAAACCTGAACATGAATGTTTATATCAGTGTTATTCACCACAACCAAAAGGTGGATACATCAACTGATGAACTGATGTATTAAGTAAAGTATATCTTTACAGTGAATTATTATTCATCAATAAAAAATAAAGTACTGTACATGCTACAACATAGATGAAACCTGAACATGAAAGAAGCCAGTCACAAAAGGTCACATATTGTATGATTCCATTTATATAAAATGTCCAGAGTCGGCAAATTTATGAGATAGAAAGTAGATCAGTGGTTGTCGAGGACTGATTGTTATGCTTTGTCACTCAGTCATGTCTGACTCTTTGGGACCCCATGCACTGTAGCCTACCAGTCTCCTCTGTCCATGGAAATTCTCCAGGCAGGAAATCAAGAATGCCCTCCTCCAGGAGATCTTCCCAACCCAGGGATCAAACCCAGGTCTCCCACCTTGCAGGTGGAGTCTTTACCATCTGAGCTATCAGGGAAGCCCAAGAGGACTGGAGGTGATAGCAAGGAAGTGTAGGTCTCCTTTGGGGGTAATGAGAATGCTCTAAAACTGACTATGGTGGTGGTTGTACAGCTCTGTGAAATACTGAATTGTACAGTTTCAGTTCAGTTCAGTCTCTCAGTCGTGTCCGACTCTTTGCAACCCCAGGAGACTGCAGCACACCAGGCCTCCCTGTCCATTGCCAACTCCCGGAGTCTACTCAACCTCATGTACATTGAGTCGGTGATGCCATCCAACCATCTTATCCTCCGTTGTCTCCTTTTCCTCCTGCCTTCAGTCTTTCCCAGCATGAGGGTCTTTTCAAATAAGTCAGTTCTTCGCATGAGGTGGCCAAAGTATTGGAGTTTCAGCTTCGGTATCAGTCCTTCCAATGAATATCCAGGACTGATTTCCTTTAGGATGGACTGGTTGGATCTCCTTGCAGTTCAAGGGACTTCCAAGAGTCTTCTCCAAAATGGGTGAATTGTATGGTATGTGAATTATATTTCAATGTGACTGTTTAAAAAAAGAATGAGTATCCTTGTTGTTAGTTAGTATTAATGTTAGTCGCTCAGCCGTGTCCGATTCTTTTCTGACCCCATGGACTGTAGCCCACCAGGTTCCTCTGTCCATGGGATTCTCCAGGCAAGAATACTGGAGTAGGTAACCATTCCCTTCTCCAGGGGATTTTCCCAAACCAAGGATTGAACTCGAGTCTCCTGCATTGCAGGCAGATCCTTTTACCATCTGAGCCCCTAGGGAAGCCATCCTTGTTATAAATGTACATAAAGAAGGCAAGCTTTTCTTTCAATACCTTCTATTTTTTAACCTCTAAATTTGTTGGCGCTGTGTCATGCCCTTCTTATTATTTGAATTTTCACTACCATCATTACTTTTGCACTCACGAGACATGTTGGATAAATTCTATATTCTATTTTCTAGATAGGGCGTAGATATGAAAATCTGGTCCCACTTTATTTTATTTTTAAATACCCATTCTCAGGAACCATTCTTCAGCAAGTTGGCACAAAGGGAGAGTTTAAAAGCAGAAGAAAATCTGACTCAATGTGTAAATCTAAATCTACAGGTGTACAAATCTAAGTACACTATGAATTTCTTAACAGGCATAATGTTATTTAACTACTATATGCAGCTGTTGCAAATACCATGCTTATTCATGAGCACTTTATAAGCCAGGGATAAGAACAAGAAGAGAAACAAGAAATGGGCAGCTGGCGCAACTGCTCTGGAAAATAACTTCATACTGTAAGACTGCAGTTGGGATGAGAGGAAGCCTTTGGCCAGTTCAATAAAATTGCCTTTTCTCTGATCTAACCACTTCTGATCACTTCTGCCTTTCAAAATAGTGTCTATCCCTAAAATCAGCACCCTCATAACACAGAAACCGTCATGACACAACTTCCTTTCTCTCTGAGCAAAGAAGGCAAAAGATAGAGACACATTTTCCCTGGGCTGGATGTTTAGGGTTTCATGTCTGGCTATGCCAGGATTAAGCACCAGATTCTCAGTAACAGAGATGCCATGTGTTATTTTTGAAATGTACATTTTGTTGGGAATTCCTGGCGGTCCAGTGGTTAGGATTCCAGTTATGTGGTGCAGTCAAAAAAGCAAATAAATAAAAATTTACATTTTATGTGTCTGTGGTGTGTGGGGCCCTCTAAAGCACAGGGCCAAATGCAGGAGCCCCTTTTACCTGGATAACACTGTAAAAGATATAAAGGTATGTTACTTTATCACTACCAGCGTAACATATTGTTAAGTAAGACAACCAACAAAATTACATACTTTCCCAGGTACAGGTTACTTTCGCTGAACATAATACAATCTCTGAACTTGGAAGTATTCTATGATGCTCCCTTTGTTGGGAAAAAATAAACAAGTGTCAGTCTTGTTTGCTTTCTGCAGCTTCAGAATAGACGGAGTCTTTCTCCTAGGCAACTGAGAAGATTCCTTAATCTTCAAATCAGCCTTGAGAACTATCCTCCCTCTACTTTCATGGATATTTACATCATAGGAAATTCTATTTTTAAAAAAAATCTCTCAGGGTATTATCACTCCTTCAGAACGCAAAGCATAAATACCCAAATTTATCAGCTAGGCAGCTCACCCAACAATATCACATGTGTTACTATTTCCCAGTTTATAGCTGGGAAAACTGAATGATTGCTTTGGATCTCAGAGATCCTAAGTGCCCAGTGTTTATTCCAGGGCTTGGCTTCTTATATTTCGCATAGGGGCAAAAAACTCAGGCTCAGTGATTTGATTCACGGATAATCCCAGAGATGGTAAATAACACAATTAAATCCAGGTGGCTCAGATGATAAAGAATTTGCATGCAATGCAAGAGACCTGGGTTCGATCCAGGGGTGGGGAAAATCCCCTGGAGAAGGGAATGGCAACCCACTCTAGTATTCTTGCCTGGAGAATTTTTATGGACAGAGGAGTCTGGTGGACTACGGTTCATGGGGTGACAAAGAGCCGAACACGACTGAGAGACTAACCATAGTGGGGCCTGAGCCACACACATCAAGGTGCACACTGGCTCCCACAAGTAAGATGACTTGTCTAAGCTACTTTTTACAACAGTATTTCTTGAGCAGTCTTTCACATCATGTGCTCCCAGAAACCCTTATATAAGAATCTCCAGTCCAGGTTGGATGCATGAGACAAGTGCTCGGGGCTGGTGCACTGGGATGACCCTGAGGGATGGGATGGGGAGGGAGGTGGGAGGGGGGATCAGGATGGGGAACACATGTAAATTCATGGCTGATTCATGTCAATGTATGGCAAAAGCCACTACAATACTGTAAGGTAATTAGCCTCCAACTAATAAAAATAAATGGAAAAAAATAAAAAATAAAAAACTTTAAAAAAAAGAATCTCCCGGAAAAAAAAGTGAAAGTGTTAGTCGCTCAGTCCTGTCCCACTCTTTGCAACACCATGAACTGTAGACTGCCAGGCTCCTTTGTCCATGGAATTCTCCAGACAAGAATACTGGACTGGGTTGCCATTCCCTTCTCCAGGGGATCTTCCTGACCCAGGAATGAAGCCGGAGTCCCCTGAATTGCTGGCGGATTGTTTACCAGCTGAGCTACCAAGGAAGCCTTCACTTCTCCTACATACTATTAAATAATGCAGTTTCCTGGGACGCACCCTAGCATTCGGGTTAGATTCCTGAAATCGCGATTTTTATTTATTTATTTATTTGCCACTACACACTGCTTGCGGAGAAGGCAATGGCACCCCACTCCAGTACTCTTGCCTGGAAAATCCCATAGAGGAAGGAGCCTGGTAGGCTGCAGTCCATGGGGTCGCGAAGAGTCGGGCACGACTGAGCGACTTTACTTTCACTTTTCACTTTCATGCATTGATAAAGGAAAAGGCAACCCACTTCAGTGTTCTTGCCTGGAGAATCCCAGGAACAGCGGAGCCTGGTGGGCTGCCGTCTATGGGGTCGCACAGAGTCAGACACGCCTGAAGTGACTTAGCAGCAGCAGCAGCAGCACACCGCTTGTGAGGTCTTACGTCCCCCACCAGGTATGGAACCTGCACCACCCCCACCCCACCCCCACGATGCTCTGTTCCCCCAAGTGGAAGGGGGGAGTCTTAACCACCAGACTGCCAGGAAGGTTCTCAATCATGATTATAAAGGATTTGCTTCTACTGAGTCATGATAGATTTCAGCTTTGTTTCTTTTTCCTCCCCTTGATTTCAACACAGCTTCACTTTCCATTTCTTCTTCTGTTTCATAAAGGCAATCATTCAGAAACTGAGAGAAAGCATCAGCTGACGCATTCTCCCCACCCCACTTCCCTTTTAATAGCTCCTTCAGTCTTTACTTGAGGCAGACTCGGAAGAATTCTGAAGAGCAAATCAGCTTGGACCCCCTCTATTCAGAACAGCAGAGAGCAGATCGCCATCATGAGGTCAGTGAGATAAGATGCAGGCAGCCTCGATGTTGAATGCAAATTGTAAGCCGAGCTTCTCGAGTGCAGGCAGGTTCCAGAGTTTGTCCTGTGCTTGTGGACTAAAGTTCCTATATCAATATGGGCACCTTTTATTTCTGAGACTTTTTCTGGTGTGTGCACTCAGATTCCCTAAGCTTCACGGGGAGGGGCTGGGAGTGGGAAGCTGGATGAGAGAGAGACTTGGCAGGAGTGATTAGATCCAGTCAGGCACTAAGTTTGCAGATTCAAATTTAGATCTAAGCGAATTACTCTTTGGGGGGCTTTTCTGTTGTTTTCTTTAAAAGAACGAAGAGGTTTTCTTTTTGTCATTCTAAAAGGAAGCATTTCTTTTCAGCAGATGTTATTAAAGATGAAGTTGGTAGTACAAAACCAAGTCATGTTGGGAATTCTGCCCTGATAATTTGATCACTTCAAGATGGGAAGTGGAAAAAACAATCCTTACAGGTGGACTTTTTTTTCCATTTCTTATATGAAAACAAACCCGAAGCTTGGAGTTTATTTTTATTGCTGTAATGAGAGCTTGTGAGCAACAGAAATAATTTTTCTTCAAAACATAAGGACGTAATTGCTTTCCTGTGTGTGTGTGCTTAGTCACTCAGTGGTGTCCAACTCTTTGCAACCCCATGGACTGTAGCCCACCAGGCTCCTCTGTCCATGGGGATTCTCCAGGCAAGAATACTAAAGTGGGTTGCCACGTCCTCCTCCAGGGCCTCTTCCCAACTCAGAGATTGAACCCAGGTCTCCCAGTTTCTTTCCTAGTACTGATCTAATTTCTAATGAATGAAAGCAGAGCAATGATTGCCTGGGGATGGTGGAGGGTGGGATTGGGCTTGACTAGCAGGGCACACCAGGGATGATACAAATAGCCTACAAGAAGGTAGTGGTGGTGGTTACATGGGTATATCCATTTGTCAGAATTCATCAAACTACACTAAGTGGGTACATTTTAGTATATGTAAAGTTTCTACTTCTTGGTAAACTTGATTTTAAAAGATATGCATAGATCTGCCTGAGTTCTACCAACAGATAGAGCCTCAGGAAAGATACAGCCGAAAAAAGGGAAAACTTTCCCATCAAGCACCAATGGGAAGGAATTGAGAAACCGATTGACTGGGGAGGGGGCATCCTAGTGACCATTCAGGGAGTGAGTACAAGCAGCCCCAAGGGCTCCCAGATGCTCTGCAGGCTTGTATCTGGGGATGGGTGGTTAGAGGAATTTACCGCCAAATGACTCAGATCACCTTTCCTGTATAATGGGCTCCCAGTTATGAGTATGTGAACGGTGTCTGCATAAGTGAGTTGACCAGAAAAACCTAGCCCTGCCCTGTGCCTTGGTATCCCGACTGCCTGAGAAGTTTGGCAGTGACCTGTGCTTGGGTGTGTCCAAAGCCACTGACCCAAGGAATTCTGAGAGAGGCTCTCTGGACTATGGTGGACTGAAGCCCACATCAACATGCCTGTTCCCGCTTGTTGTCGTTTAATTGCTCAGTCATGTCCGACTCTTTTGCAACCCATGGACTACAGACTATAGCCTGTGAGACTCCTCTGTCTGTGGAATTTTCCCAGGCAAGAATACTGGAGTGGGTTGTCATTTTCTTCTCCAGAGGATCTTCCCGACCCAAGGATGGAACCTGGGTCTCTTGCTTGGCAGGTGGGTTCTTTACCACTGAGCCACCAGGGAAAGCCTGTTCCCAGAGGCTGTGATAAAAATTGCCAAACTGGGAAGCCACCTGGGGAAACACCTCATACCTGTGGGTTGACTGATGAGTGCCTTTGTCTGCCCAATCCACTGTGGAACTGTGGGTCCCCCTGCACACGCAGAATTCACTTAAAATGATAACACTAATATGCCAGTGACCATGGCAGTAACAGTTTTAATGTGATCAGTAGTTGTCAAGAGGTCTACACGCCTTATATCATCCTACCAATACCCCAGGAAGGGAACCCTATTATTTTTCACTAGCCTCATTTTGTAGGTGAGAAAAATGGGTCTCAGAGGGCAAATTACTTGGCCAAGAGGTCACATAAAAAGTAGGTGTCAGAGCATGTCATTATTCAGGAGCCACACTCCAGTGCTAAGCATCTTCTGACTCTGGTCAATAGGGCAAAATGTCTTCATCATGCTTATGTTAGAGAGGAAGGGCAGGGACTGGAAGGTCTGGGCCCTTGGGGTCCCTAGTTGGAGAGGGAGGACTACTCCTCAGAGTGCTCAGAACCATGCCTTAGATAAGGGTAGAAGTGGATCTCCCTAGGGCACAGTCTCCTATCATTTGGTTGCAAGAGAAAAAAAAGGTAATTTAGAAGATATCTTCTAAAATGGCCTGGAATAAATTATAATTATGCTGATTTGGTGTTTGCTAATAGATTAAATATGTATTTCTTAATTTGATAATAAATCTATCTTACCAGTTCATGCATTTTCATTTCTGTGGCTCTTTCTGATCTACAGAGTCAGGTGCTGAGGACGTCCTCCCAGCAGAGCCAGCAGCTGGTAGCTGAGAAGGGATGGGAGCTGAGGAAATGAGGCTAAGTGATGTGATTCAAGAACTTTCCCAGAGGCTGGTCAAAGAGAAGACTGAAATCCAGGCTTTCTGGGGTTATTTTCCTCTCTTCTAGATTGTCTGACTCACTGTTTGATACATTACATGATCTCTCATAAGTAAATGGGAAACTTCAAAATACCTCCAGGGACTTCCCTGACGGTCCAGTGGGTAAGACTCCACGCTTCCACTGCAGGGAACATGGGTTTGATCCCCAGGGAACTAAGATCCCACAGGCCACACAGCCAAAACCCCCAAACCAAAACAAAATAAAGGAGCTCCAGGACTATGCTTCTCAAAATATGATACAGGGACTCCTGCAACAGAATTTCCAGGATGCCTGTTAAAATGCAGAGTGCTGAGCCCAGGTCCACCCCCAGGCTGCGTCTGAGTCTCTGGGAAAGAGAGCCTGTAATATGCACAGCATCCACAATGCCTTCTTTCAAACTCACAAGCAGTTACAGAAGCTGTGTAAAAGGGCACTCCCAGCAGGGAACTGAGTTCAGCTCTGCATATTCAGTTTCAGTTTCTCCTCAGCAGGAATCTCACTAGCACTGCCTCAGTTTTGTTTTCCTTTTCTGTTTTATAAAAGCACAGACCTAGCAGCTAGTATCCTGAGTGGGAACCTCCTCTGCATTTGCTTGTGATCCACAAGCAGAAAATAAAAACCTGCCTGAACCCCAGCTTCTCAGAATTGCAGGGAAACAGCCATCATGAGGTAAATATTCTCTGCTTCTCTGATAGGAAGTTGAGAATCTCATCCAAATCTTGAGTGCGATGTCCTGAAGTATGCTAATCCAGTGTTTGCTATAGATCACACATGCATTACACTCATTTGATCATAAATCTCTTGCCGACTCGTGCACTTTTATCTCGGTGGCTCTTCCTGTACAGAGTCAGGAGCTAAGAGCTTCCTCCCAGCAGAGCTAGCAGCCGGTGGCTGGTAGGAATGGGGGGAGTTAAGACAGCCTAGGAGGGCGTGCTGAGATCCCTTCAGCAGCAAAATCTGGTCCATGGGAGCTGGGGCCTGGAGGAACGTTGCTAGGCGGGCCCTGTTCCTTCTTTTGTTTCTATATTTGAAAGGACTAAATCAGAGCTTTGTGTGTTTTGTTGTGGCTATCCTGGTCATTTTTAAAGCATTTCCTTCTCAGGAAATGTGCTAAGGATTAGTTCAGTGCTGTAAAACTTCATGACGAGACTGTTTTTGCCTTGAAATCTGCCCTTTCGGGACTGGGGAATATGTCTCTCTGAACGGTCTTCTTACTGACCTTCTAGACAAGGAGTAAGTGTCTCAGAGACACAACTTAGTGACTAAAAAACAACAACTATATACATATATATGTGTATATGTGTGTGTGTGTGTGTGTGTAGAGAGAGAGAGAGAAATTATTTAAAACAACTTGCAAAAACACATGAGCTAAAGGAGTAACTGAGGATACTTTGGGAAGTGGATTATTGGTTTTTGAAAAGAAAACAGTATTTTTTAAATTAAATCAGAATTATCTTCAAATGTTTTATTTTGATCTATTCAAATATGTTAGCATTTTCATAAATATCAATTACGTATGACACATGTAAACATATCAACTAACATACAGTTAATAAAAAAACGAAAAGTTTTTGGGGAACTGAGTATTTCATGTACCTAACTATATAGAAGTGACCAGAATGTCTAAGATAATCCTTTTTTAAAATGTTTATAATTGATATATAAAACTGTAAGATATTGAAAGTGCACACTCTAGTGATTTGATATACATATACGTTGTGAAAGGATTCCCCCATCTAGTTAATTAACATATCCATCACCTCATATTTTTTTTGGGGGGGGTGAGACCATTTAAATTCTACTCTCTTAGCAGATTTCAACTATACAACAGTGTTATCAAGTGTACTCACCATGTTTCACATTACTTCCTCCAACCATATTCATCTTATAACTGAAAGTTTGTATTCTTTCACCAACCTCTCTTATTTCCCCCTATTTCTTTTGTATATTTATCATAAATTTTTGCTTTGTGGTTACCATGAGGCTTTTTACAAAACATCTTATAATAGTCTATTTTAAGCTGATAACAAGTTCAAACACATACTAAAACTCTACCTTTTTAACTCTCTCCTCCTCCCATAGTTTATGTATTTGTTGGCACAATTTGTATATTTTTACCTAGTGTGTTCATTAACAAATTACTGTAGTTATAGTTGTTTTGAAAACTTTTTCCTTTTAATCACTAGATTCACAAATGATTCACCCACTAAGGCAACAGTATTTTTTTTTTGTATATTTTATTGCTAACCTGTAACCAAACCCTTCTCCCAGCTGCGTAACCTTCTCTCCATATTTAAGCATATTGCTGCTGCTGCTGCTGCTGCTAAGTCGCTTCAGTCGTGTCCGACTCTGTGCGACCCCACAGATGGCAGCCCACCAGACTCCGCCATCCCTGGGATTCTCCAGGCAAGAACACTGGAGTGGGTTGCCATTTCCTTCTCTAATGCATGAAAGTGAAAAGTGAAAGTGAAGTCGCTCAGTCATGTCCAACTCTTAGCGACCCCATGGACTGCAGCCTACCAGGCTCCTCCATCCATGGGATTTTCCAGGCAAGAGTACTGGAGTGGGGTGCCATTGCCTTCTCCGAAGGCAACAGTATTTTAATGCTAACCCCCCGGACACTGGCTCTGGGTTTCGTTTTCTTCTTATCCAGATCTCAGGAATCCCAACTCAATGTAATTTGCTCTAAATCATACTTCCATGGGAGATCAGGTATCAAATATCTAAGCAAACTGGCAACCCGGGATGGAAGGCTTAGGGAAAATCAACAGACCTGATTTCCAACATTCAATAGGTTTTGTAATCATGAAGCCACATACAGAGCTGGCTACCCTCTTGAATAAACTGTTCAGCATTACCACACATTTCTTAACATGGCCAGCTTTAGCACTGGTGAACTCGTGGTACGGATGGAATATCCCCAGGAGTTCCATACTCCAGGCTCTCTCACAGGTTTAGGAATATTGAGTGGGCTTTTCTGCTTGCCCTACTTTCTTAAGCAATTGAGATCTTCTGAAGTTTATGACAAGATTGGAATATGTTTCATCTTGGAAGAAGAATCTTTATCAATCAGTGCTTTTAAACTTGCTTTGCAAAGATCCCTCTGGTTCATCAAAGCCTGTTATCTGCCCCTACGATGCACCCCACTACTACCCTTGGGGGGAAAAAGTATTACCAGACTGGCAAGGTGATTTCTGGCTCTGCTGAAATGAAAACATCCAAGGTCACCTGTCTTTCTGCAGACTCACTGAGAAGTTGGATGTATATTCTCTATAATCCTTAGAGTATTCAGCTGTTGTTCTCAGGCACTTAGATAATACCTACAAATCTGCAGACACATTTTATTGATCTGAAACTCATGCTTTTTTTCCCTCTAAACTTCCTAATTGGGCAGTCAGCAAAGTTAACATGTGTTGAAACACTGAAATGCCTTTATAATGCGTTAATTGCATAACAGCTATAGACAGATTTGTTCAGTGATTATAACTTATATCTACTATTTATTTTCTAATATTGCTACACTTGATCAATACCGCTAACCTGAGTTTTGACCTACTGTCCTTCATACACGGCAGCTAGAATCCCCAGGAGAAGCCAAACTGAAAAACCCTAAATGGAGAGGGAAGATTTTAGCACTGTGGTGCTCTAGCAAGGGACCAAGAGAGTGAAAAGGACTGCCCAGAAAAGAGGCACACACATAAAGGGATATCTGCATAGACAACACTCCTCGCTTGCCTTACCTTGGGTTGATTCCCTTGCCTCTGCATCTCTCACTGTAAAGCACGCCGCATGCCGTCACACTGCATCACAAATGGCTTAGGTGAGCACTGTGGGAGAGAGACAGGAAGTTGATCAGGGCCCTGGCAGCAGTGGTGCTGAAAAGTGACAGTGAAAGTCACTCAGTCATGTAGGACTCTATGTGACCCCATGAATGATACAGTCCATGGAATTATCCAGGCCAGAATACTGGAGTAGGTAGCCTTTCACTTCTCTAGGGGATCTTCCCAACCCAGGGTTCGAACCCAGGCCTCCAACAATGGGCTTCTCTGGTAGCTCAGCTGGTAAAGAATCCGCCTGAAATGCAGGAGGCCCCAGTTCAACTCCTGGGTTGGGAAGATCCCCTGGAGAAGGGAAAGGCTACCCATTCCAGTATTCTGGCCTAGAGAATTCCATGGACTGTATGAGTCCATGGGGTCGCAAAGAGTCGGACACAGCTGAGCAACTTTCACTGCAAGGGCCAGTGCTGGGCCACGGTAAACTGCCAAATACAGTCAATGGTTCCTCTTACAGAAAAACGCGTTTGACAATTTAAAGAGCTTTCCTTTATTCGGAGGTTATAGTCTCACTCCTTCAGTGATAATAAAAGTGCTTCCTTTCTTTTTCTCTTTTTTAGATAAAATTTTAGCAAGCACAGATGGTTGGTACCTTTTCAGATGAATTTTCTCCCTATGTCAGTGTTGCCAATAAGTTGGCAGCCCTGTTTGTTTCATAACAATTTTCTGAAACTATGCTAGTCCATGAAATCCAAAATTGTGGACAATGGTGGGTTTAATGATTCTGGAAGTTCTTTACAATTTTATGGTGCCAATAATCTACTGATAAAACAGGAAGAGTACAACATCCATAAACTATACCCCAAGCCCCAGGAAAATATAGGCATGAGAACACATTTTGAGAACTTAGGTAATTTATTTAACTAATTAAGGCAAGTGATTTCCCTTGGTATCTTCCAACTAAAAAACACAAATGTGTCCATTTTGTTTGTCATTTTTCAAAACAAATTTATTCTTTCTGGGGATCTGGCCTATTTAGAGTGACTGCTTCAATCAAACTGAAACCAGGCCTTCATGGGTCTTTGTGTCACTGTAGGGAGGTGTGGAAAAGAACAAAATCATGTAACACAGTGGCAAACATCCCTGGGCTTTTGTTTCTTTCTTTACATGGTTCCTAACCAGACTGTGAGCTCTGAGGGTCAGAGATTACCTGTATTTTTCTCAGCATTCCTAAACACTAACAAAGTGACGCAAAGAGGTAGCCTTGTGAAGGGTCACTGGATGGCTAAATAAACCTGACTTCATAACTGAAACAGGCAAGAGAGACCTCAGTTCCTCCGGCTCTGGTGCTCTCCTCTTATCCACCTTAATTAACCTACTTCCTGCGCAGCTGCTCACACGATAGAAGGGATGGGCTTTGTGGGTTTCCTGAATAGACCATAGATGTAGAAAGGTAAATCTAGGAAGCAAGACAAAGTACCGTCTCCTCTGTCTTGGAAAACTTAGAGGTATGTATCAGTGAGAGCTACACACACAGATACTCCAGGTTGATGTCAGCCCCAACTCACAAAGGCCGGACACAGGCAAAAGGCATTTGCCAAATGCTATTGTTCCAGGCTCTCCCCATGTGTTTGCTGGTCAAGAAGTAAACCGTTTTGAGCACTGCAGTGGTGGGAATCCATTCAACCAGGGACAAACCTAAAGGTCCATTCTGGTTTCACTGCTGAAAAATGTACAGAATAACATAGGAAAGCCAGTTGAGATCAAATGTGTAAGCCCATTCCTGGTACCTTCCCACTTGAGCTCTGAGGAAAGCTGATGACCACAGTGCAAGGCAAAGCTGGCAGGTGGGCAACCAAGAATTCTCCATCCCAGGAGTCCATCCTACATTAAGGATGTAAAAGCTAAAGAAAAAGAAGACTTTAGTGAATTTTGAGCTCAAAACTGGTTTTTCTGTGTTATTCTGTATGTTTTTCAGCAGTGAAACCAAAATAGATCTTCAGCTTTATCCCTGTTCCTTGTAAGGGAAGAAGTTTTGTATAATTGGACACATTTTGGTTTACCCTCATTGAGAATTTTAACCTGTTTTTGTATGACTGCTACAATAATTTTGTAAAAATTTTATTTATTTATGGCTGTGCTGAATCTTCGTGGCCGTGGAGGCTTTTCTCTAGTTGCTGTGAGGGGGGCTACTTTCTCAGAGCGTTGGCTGCTCTTGTTGAGGAGCATGGGCTCTAGGACATGTGGGCTTTAGCAGTTGTGGCTCCTAGGGTCTAGAGCACAGGCTCAATAGTTGTGGTTCAGGGACTGAGGTGCTCCACAGCATGTAGGATCTTCCCGGATGAAGGATAGAACCCGTGTCTCCTGCGTTAAGAGCCAATACACTGAGCCACCAGGGAACCCCAATAAATTTTAAACATATTTCTTCTAACAACTTAAAAAAAAACTTCTCAGGACAAATTTCTTATACTCTACTTATTGGTTCAAATAAAGATTCTCAGCTAAGGATGGTTAACATACGTACACACACACACACACACACACACACAATGATAGAGACAACATGAGGGCAACAGAGAGAGAGATTTACTCTAAGGAACTGGCTCAAGTGATTATGAAGGCTGAGACAATCTATGATCCCCTGTCTGTGAGCTGCAGACCCAGGGAAGCCAGTGGCATAAATCCAGTCTTGAGCCCAAAGACCTGAAAACTGGAGGGCAGACGGTGTAAGTCACAGTCAGAAGGGAGGAGAAGACCAAAGTCCCAGCTCACGCAGACAGGCAGAGACAGCAAAGTGACCCTTCCTGGGCCTTTTTGTTCTACTCAGGCCTCCAACAGACTGGACGATGTCCAGCCACACTGGGGAGGGTAATCTGCTTTACTCAGCCAACTGATTCAAATGCTCTTCTCTTCTGGGAACATCCTGGCAGACATGACCAGAACTAATGTTTAACTTGGTAGGCTGGACATCCCAGGGTCCAGTCAGGTAGACACACAAAATAACCCGTATTTGCATCTCAGGGTAGCATACTTGCCAGGTGCACATCACAGTGACTGTGTTTACTTTCTCCACAGTGAGGACAACAAGAATTCTCTGGAGCAAATCCTTCCACAGCTGAAATGCCATTTCACGTGGAACTTGTTTAAGGAAGAAACTGTCTCTCATGACCTCGAAGACAGAGTGTGTAACCAGATTGAATTTTTAAACTCTGAGTTCAAAGCTACAAAGTACAACTTGTTGGCCTACATAAAACACTTAAAGGGTCAAAACGAAGCAGCCCTGGAATGCCTACAGCAAGCCGAAGAGTGCATCCAGCGAGAGCACGCTGACCAGGCAGAGGTCAGAAGCCTAGTCACCTGGGGAAACTACGCCTGGGTCTACTATCACCTGGGAAGATTCGCAGAAGCTCAGCTTTATGTTGACAAGGTGAAACAAGTCTGCCAGAAGTTCTCAAATCCTTACAGTATTGAATGTCCTGAACTGGACTGTGAGGAAGGGTGGACACTGGTAAAGTGTGGTGGGAAAAAAAATGAAAGGGCAAAGGTGTATTTTCAGAAGGCTCTGGAAGAGAAACCCAACAACCCGGAATTCTCCTCTGGACTGGCCATTGCAATGTACTACCTGGATGAGAGGCCAGAGCAGAAGTCCTCTGTGGACATTCTGAAGCAGGCCGTTGAGCTGAGTCCTGACAATCAGTACATCAAAGTTCTCCTGGCCCTGACGCTGCAGAAGATGAATGAACAAGCTGAAGGGGAACAGCTGGTTGTAGAGGCTCTGGAAAAAGCTCCTTGTCAAACAGATGTCCTTCGCAGTGCAGCCAAATTTTATCAAGGAAAAGGTGATCTAGACAAAGCAATTGAACTGTTGCTAACGGCACTGGAATCCATACCAAACAATGCCTACCTCTATCACCAGATTGCATGCTGCTATATGGAAAAAGTCAAACAAATTCAACATACAGGAGAATCTGAAACTAGTGGAAATGGAGAGAAGATTGAAGAACTAAGGGAACATGCTAGAAACTATATGAACAAAGCAATTGAGAAGGGAATAAATCCTCTGCACGCATATTCTGATGAGTTCCTGGAAAATGAAGAACGTTATCAGACAGCTTTCAGTAAGGAGCTCCCAAGCACCAAGGAAGAAGAGCTCCATCAGCACGACTGCAATCCTCAGGAGGATCGTGAGATATCTGAAGACACTGCAGTCCAAAGTTCTTTAGACGGTTTACCCATAAGCACAAAATCAACTGAGAAAGAAAAGATGAAATTCCAGCTACAGAATGTAGCTAAAAACCAGCTACCACAGAATGTAGCACATTCCTGGTCTCTCCAAGGCTTAACTCACAAGATGAATGGAGAGCTGCTGCAGGCGGCTGAATGCTATGAAAAGGCACTGGGCCACCTCCTAAGGAACAGCCCTTCGGGCATAGGTAGCATTTTCCTGCCAGCAACTGAGCGTGAAGAAGGCAGTGAGGAAATGGAGCAGGATGCAGACAGCTCTATACTCAGAGAGCTTCCCGACCCCTGAGCTGAGACAGAGAGGAAGAAAAGGAAGAGAGAGTCAGGGAGCGGGAAGACTGACATTGTAGGGAGGAGGGTGGGAAAGTAGATCCCCAATCTGAGCTTACTGAGCAAGATGGTGCTGCTTATCGCTTTAAGGCATGTTTCCAGAGAGTGGCTTGCTCACAACTGTCTTCCCTGTCCATACCAGCTACACACAGTTCTCTGGTCTGCAGGTCTTAAACTGCCAGTGAGAGAGTAACAGGCAGGAAGGCCAGGGGTCTCCAAATGGAGGTATGAGACTGTAAGTGCCAGACATTTTTATCTCTCTTAACCGGCAGAAAAGAACAAACCAGCGATCTGTTTTTCCTTCTCTATACAAAATTAAAAGGAGGTTTCTCCTAACATTCTGTGTGGCCATGACACCTGGTCTCACCTAAAGCTAACTACTCCCAAACCTTGAGTTAACCAATACATTTCTTTTTCGTATGGAAATGTTGTCTTAAGCTATGTTAATGAACCCCAGACTCCATCTTCAAGTTGGTTCCGCCAAAGGGCCTAACTTACTTGTTCAGGTATTGTTCCCCTAATCTATGTAAACGAAACTATTTGTTGGTACAAGGTGCAAGTCAATAGTTTTATGGCCTGGGATGAATTATCTGGTGCCATTCTAGATTTTATGACATTCCTTTCTTTTCATTAACGGACTGTGAGTGACTATATACCATACAGCTAAAGACTAGGAGGGGGGTTCTCTTTTGCCCCCTTCTGATGCCTATGTCAGAAGCTTTCTCTATCTCCTTTATACTTTAATAAAACTTTATTACACAAAAGCTCTGAGCGATCCAGCCTCGTCTCTGGCCCCGGATTGAATTCGTCTCCTCCGGAGGCCAAGAATCCCGCGTCTTATCGTTCAGCAACAACCTTTCATCTTGGGGGCTCGTCCGGGATCCTTCAGGACAAGGTAAGGATGCTTGGAGCTCTACTTCTTTGTTCTCCTAGCGAACACGTTTTCCGCTGTTCTTTACTAACTCTACGGTGTGCTTGTGTGAATGAATGAAAGGCCCTGCTCTGCGCTTCCTCGGCGACCTCATAAGGCTTATGGCAGAAACTTGTCGGGGGTTTATACCGACCTGCCAATGCCAAGAGGCAACCAGTGTCCCCTTTGGGAGCCGACCAGAAACGGGCTAAGCATGTGGACCGAACTCTTTTTTCTCGGTCAAACTTTTCGGTCTCTGACCATTTCATAACTCCTTGGGAATTAAAAGTACTAACCTTATCTCTCGGATCTTAGGCTTTCAAGAGACTTGTAACCTATGTTGCTACTCTACTGTGGTCTAGGTCTCAAACTTGGATTGGTAGTTAGGAAGCGCCTAGCCTCGCTAGGCATGGAAAGTTTGGAAGCTAGATGGAGCTCTAACTCCCAGAGCATCTCTGATGTTAAAGGTTACTTGGATTGGAACTGCAATGGTTTTTTTCTTTTGGTAACACTGGCTCTTACTGGAGCAGAGGAGGCTCTTATACCGGTGTGGTGACTCTTGGAAGGAACATCTCAGTTTCATGTTTGTATCAGTCTTATTGTGGTCAGGAATATACTCCGGGTCGTGCACAGGCACTCAGGTGACGAATGTGTCCCCCAGAGGTCTTGGCTTGGGAGGCATTCCGGAAGGTTACTCTGATTGCACCCTGGGTGGCATCAGAGGCAAGCGAGGTGAAGAGCTGGACGTCAGTCAGGGATGCCATCAGGTCTACCCCTGGTGCATCCCCACCCCGTCTCGGTGGTAGAACCGGGAGGGACGAGTGTGACGCCTGCGTCGGTAAGGGACAGACTAAGTCCGACCAGGAAGGAAAAGCTTTTGGTGTAATGTCTGTCTACACCCCCATCTAGAGCAGGGAGGGACGCCTCCGGTAGAAAAATGGCGCTGGTCGCTTTTTTTCTCTCTTACAGATGGGAGCTAACAATTCCAGCCTCACTCCTTTGAACTGTATCCTGAAAAACTGGGATAGATTTGATCCCCAGGGCTTAAAGAAGACACACCTGGTCTTCCTATGTGATACTGCATGGCCGCGGTACCCACTGGAGAACGGCGAACGGTGGCCAGTTGGAGGGTCTCTTAAGTATGATACTGTTTTACAATTAGACCGGTTCTGTAAAAAGCAAGGGAAATGGGTAGAAGTAGCGTATGTGTTGCCCTTTTTCTCTCTGCGAAATATGCCAGACTTATGTCCTAAGGGTGTAGATTTGGGCGTGAAACCTTCCGCTCCCCCCTGTCCTCCTACTTTGCCTCCGTATCCCGGGCTCCAAGCTGAGGTTCAAACTGCTTTGGTCTCAGTGGAAACACAAACTGAGACTCAACCTGCTTCGGTCTCAGTGGAAACACAAACTGAGACTCAAAGTGCTTCGGTCTCAATGGGAACCCAAATTGAGATTCGAACTGCTCACGTAGAGGTCCAAACAACTCCTGTCTCAGTACGACTTCAGACTACTCTGGTTTCAGTAGAAACTCAGACTATCAAAGTAAGAGATGAGATGGAGGACAGGAGGCAAAGAGATAAAGAAAAGCAGGTTTCTCCAATATATCCCTGGGATATGCACAGAACAGCCAGAGAGACTGAGGGACAGCCACTCATGCTGTTGCCTCTTCATGAAGTACCCACCGGGAGAAATTATCAGTCTATGAGAGTTAATAAGCCTTTTTTCTTATCAAGAGATACAAAGAATTAAAGAGGATCTGGGAGACTATTTAGAGGACCCAGAAAAATATATTAGAGCTTTTAAAGGTGTTACTCTGCATTATGACCTTACTTGTGAGAGAGTAACAGGCAGGAAGGCCAGGGGTCTCCAAATGGAGGTATGAGACTGTAAGTGCCAGACATTTTTATCTCTCTTAACCGGCAGAAAAGAACAAACCAGCGATCTGTTTTTCCTTCTCTATACAAAATTAAAAGGAGGTTTCTCCTAACATTCTGTGTGGCCATGACACCTGGTCTCACCTAAAGCTAACTACTCCCAAACCTTGAGTTAACCAATACATTTCTTTTTCGTATGGAAATGTTGTCTTAAGCTATGTTAATGAACCCCAGACTCCATCTTCAAGTTGGTTCCGCCAAAGGGCCTAACTTACTTGTTCAGGTATTGTTCCCCTAATCTATGTAAACGAAACTATTTGTTGGTACAAGGTGCAAGTCAATAGTTTTATGGCCTGGGATGAATTATCTGGTGCCATTCTAGATTTTATGACATTCCTTTCTTTTCATTAACGGACTGTGAGTGACTATATACCATACAGCTAAAGACTAGGAGGGGGGTTCTCTTTTGCCCCCTTCTGATGCCTATGTCAGAAGCTTTCTCTATCTCCTTTATACTTTAATAAAACTTTATTACACAAAAGCTCTGAGCGATCCAGCCTCGTCTCTGGCCCCGGATTGAATTCGTCTCCTCCGGAGGCCAAGAATCCCGCGTCTTATCGTTCAGCAACAACCTTTCACCAGCAAAAACAGTGCTTCAGGCCTGCATGAGGCATTCCGTTCTCCAGACAGCCCTGTGTCTGCCCTTCTTGCCAGGGTCATAACTGGCGACTATCAACATAATCTCATGCTCTTCATCCCATTATTATCCAGGCTTCTGGGCCCCCTAGAAGACTAGCTTCTGACCAACCCTGGAATGTTCTTTATGTCTTGCTTTTGGCTTCAGCTATATATTATTTTTGTTAGTGATTCTACAATAAATATATATTGTTGATTTGCTGTTGTTGTTTAGTCACTATATCCAACTCTTTTGTGAGTCCACGGACTGCAGCCCCACCAGGCTCCTCTGTTCATGGAATTTCCCAGGCAAGAATACTGGAGTGGGTTGCCATTTCCTCCTCCAGGGGAATCTTTCCAATCCAGGGATAGAACCCGTGTCTCCTGCATTGCAGGTGGATTCTTTACCACTGAGCCATCTAAGAAACCAATATGCTTGATAGTAACACTATAATCAATTTTAAAATTTCAACTTGGGATAGATTTAATTGTATGGTTTGTGGGTGTGTGAGACTAAGAGTGACATCAGTTCTCAAACTTTCTCTTGCAATGGATGGTAAGTAATTGCCACAGCCATCCTAGGCTATTCTCAACACACCCATTTTAGCTTCTCTTTGGCACTAATGCCCTCACCCTGTAGCCAGTTCATCTGTGGGCTCTGGGAACTGGGACTCTCATTCCAGCCCTGGGGCCTCAGCTGGGCCCAGGGCCCAGTGAGTATCTACTGCTGTAGACCAAGGTGCACCAGAGTGTGAAGGGTACCAAGACTAGGCTGGCCAAAGATCTTTAACCTCCAGAGTGAATGAAAACATTCAAGTATTCTCCTCTCAGCTGGGAAATCCACAAGGGCTGTTTGGTTTGTGCAACCAAGTGATGGACTAAGAGTCCTATCAACTTCCACTCAACCCACTAAAAGACTGGTGCTCATAAACTTTTCCAGTGATATCCTCTGATTGTGTGCAGAGGAAAATTATTAAATTAACATACCAGATCCCAGAGAAGACAGAAGAACTGGCATTCCCACTTGGACTGTGAGCAGAAAGCCAGAAAGCTGAATCTTTGTCATGCAGCAGAGGAATCTGGCTGTAGGAGCAGCAGACTTCGGTGAGGGTGCCCCCCACCCCTGAGTTATCTGCTGGCCCCACCAAGGCAGGGGAGCCATTAGGTGTCCAGCAGTGAACTCTTGACTCCAGGCCAGCCCTGACCTGGAGCAGCACTGTCTCGTGTGACCAGTTCCAGAGGGACACTGGGCCCCCATGAGGCATATGACGATGGAGACTAACAGTGAAAGCCTGATTGAAGCAGAAGAGTGATTGGAGATGAAGGCAGGGACTGGCTATTTCTTGCCCTCAAAGATAGCTAGAGCTCTGGGGTAGGTGAGGAATTACCTATCTTTATGCCGACACATTGGGACTTCCCTAATAACTCAGCTGGTAAAGAGTGCTCCTGCAATGCGGGAGACCTAGGTTTGATCCCTGGGTTGGGAAGATCTCCTGGAGAAGGGAACAGCTATCCACTCCAGTATTCTGGCCTGGAGAATTCCACAAACTGTATAGTTCATGGGGTCGCAAAGAGTTGGACACGACTGAGCGACTTTGACTCACTTCACATGCCAACACATATACTCAAGGACACAAAGAGTTTGGATACTCAGGGGAAATTGGAGGCTTTCTGCACACCTATTCCAACCGGGGTACCTAGTTCCATCCTCAGACTATATAGGTAGCTGACTCACAGAAGGATCATGAACACTGCCCAACGCCGTCCCTCTGCACTCGGAGGGAGTCTCATTCACCCTCCAGATGGTGCTGAGGCTTCCCAGAAAACGCAGCTGACTGGTCCTGACCTACACACCGGGCTGTGATTTATTTTTCACTTGGATAATGGTATTGAAAAGATGCCTGCACAGCAACAATCTACCTTTGTTCAAGAACACATCCTCAACCCACGTTTCCTGGTGTGTGACTCTGATCTCACAGATCTCTGCCTCTGGAGACACAGAAGGAGTCACATGAACCGCTGGTGTTCACTGTCATCGGCTCCTTACTACCTGGGGCCATACTCAGTGTTACCCAATTAGTACCCAGCGGGGACTTCCAGATCAATTTCATTTTAACTCCACCCTGACAGTCACAAATATCTGTACGGCAGGTTTGACTTGCTATCACATAGCATGTCCCGGGAGCTTCTAAGATTGTCAACAGAAAGACAGTTGGAGGAGTGGGGTAAATCTCCACAAAGGCAATCACGGACCTCTCCCCTTAAGTGTGTCAGATCAAGGAGGCAGGGACTCCACCTCCTTTGCTCACAACTGTGTGTGCATCCCCCAAAATAATGCCTGGAATGAATTAGGCTCTTAAAAATTTTTGATGAATGAAGGAACGTGTGTGTATGCTCAGTTGGTTCAGTTATGTCTGACTCTTTGCAACCCTATAGACTGTAGCCGGCCAGGCTCCTCTGTCCATGGGATTTCCCAGGTAAGAATACTGGAGTGGGTTGTCATTTTCTTCTCCAGGGGATCTTCCCAGCCCAGGGATTGAACCTGCATCTCCTACACTGGCAGGAGGCTTCTTTACCACTAAGCCCTCAGGGAAGCCCTCTAAGCTCACTGCCAGCACCTGAAACTGGTAGGGGAGTTATGAGGCTCAAAAAGGTTTAGTAACCTAACTAAGGCCACACAGGAACAGAACTGGCAAAAAATGATTAAATAAAGGAGGAACGATGGGTGATGGCCTTGCAAATTGCGTTCTTTTCTGAAGGTGTGATATAAAAGACTTGAGAGTTCACACTACTATTAATTTTTTAAAAGATGTATTTTTCTCTAAATGTTGGAGAACTGATCCTCAATATCACCACAGTAATAGCCATTACCATATGTAAATGCTTAACATGCAGACTTCAAGACTCCTAGGTCTCCATGAATTTGACTTTAGAATGTGTTTCTATAGAGACAAGAGAGATCACTGGGGTTAGAAAATGGTCTCTGGTGTCAAGCTCCAGCTTGACTGATGAAGGATGTCTTGATGTTTTCTTCCTCTCTTCCCTGGCCTACTGAATGAAACTGCACCAATTTCAAACACCTTCCTCTCTGCAAAAGAGGATATTCATGACATTTTACGGAAAAGGGACAGTTCAACTGAAGTATATTTCTAGATTAACAGCAGGCATGGCTGCCTACCACCACTCCTTTTCTTGTCATTTCAAATCAAACATCTAACAAGTCAAGAAAAGGGACTCGAAGGTAGCCATCTGCCAGTGAAGTGACAGTCAGAGCTACTCCCTGACCCTGAGGATCTCTTTACTTGATTCAGTTTCAGAGTTTCTACAGCATCAGCACCTGGGTCCCTAAAATTGTTCCTGGCTCTCAATCATTGACTAACCTGGTCCTGACAGTTGTCCAAAAGAAAACAGTATGTCAGAAATACAATTCCTGGGTAAAAGCAAGCAAAGTTGCTTTTCTAATGACTCCTGTATTCTGTATATATTCTGGATCCAGTATCCCATCTTCTCAAACCTTGAACTGATAATGGCTCAACAAACCAGTACATCTTACTCATGGAAATGTTTTTCTTCAACTATGTTAATGAAACTATGCATTTGCTTGGAAATCTGCCTTTCTTCAAGATTCATGTCAATTGTGTTATGGCCTGAGATGACTCCCCTTGTGCCATTCTATCTAAAAATGCATGTTGTGGGAGAGGGGCCTGGTGCAACTCTCTCAGTCTTGAGGTGTTTCTTTTATCTGATTAGCAGCTTGCTAACAGGTATAAAACACCTTGCTAAAAACTATCAAGGGGGCACTCTTTCTGTTCCTTCTGATGTCTATGTCAGAAGCTCTCTCTATCTCTTTTTATACTTTAATAAAACTCTGCTACACAAAAGTTCTGAGTGATCAAGGCTCGTCTCTGGCCCCAGATCAAATTCCACTACTCCAGAGGCCACGAATCCTGGGGTCATTCAAGGCTCTCGGCCACAACCTTTCACAGGGGTGGGGAGGGCACTGAAACCAGCTATTAGCTGGAGCTAATTCCTAACATCCAGGAGCAGTCAGGAATTCAACCACTGGATGATGCCTTTACAATCTTATCATAAGAAAAAGCACTGATATACTTTGCTTCCCTGTGATTGGCTTAAGGGCAGGTGAACAGCAGAAAATATTTTGCCCTGGAAAGTGTACTGACCTGAAAAAATCATCAAAAGACACAGGAGAAGAAATGAAAGGTGTGAAGTTAGGGACCATGATAATAAGCTCCAACAGTGCAATGAAGAGAGATGAGATCAGTCAGGGAATAGGCAGGGAACTTGCCATTAACAAAGGGTCAGATTGGAGAGCAGGGCCTGACCCCTGGTTCCTCCCAGTTGCTCTACGGTGCAACATTAGGTGTAGGGCTAGTCCAGGTATCACTTAATGAATTTCATTAAGATTTTGGAAAGTGCCCTGGTGTTGGCTCTAGACCTATTCGAGTCTCATCTCCAATCTGCAGTGTTGGGAAAAAGTATTCTGACTTCTGTGATTCTAAAATATCCCGAAATAAAACCTGGAAATAATTATCCCTCCCAGTGTTTCATAAAGATTAAATGGTTTCTTTACAAGCATTAAGGTAGACCAGATACACAAAGAATAAAGCCTATATAACACAATAAAAACATCTGGGTAGTATGCAAAACGTATCTTTATAAATGCCTAGCTGCTCTGGGAAGAGACTAGAGAATTCCAGGAAGTCCAGAAATAACAAGAAAGAGAATACACATGAGTAAGAACTCACTAGCTCTGCTGATACACATCTCTTCCTGTGGTTCAGCCCATTAGTTTGAATAGATCATTGTCAAGGAAATGACCAAGCCCAGGACCCACACACGGGAGGTTGTATCATAGAGCCTACGTGAAACCTGGGTCCACGCGGAGGATGAACTAGAAAAACACCTCACAGACCTGGATGTTGGGGAGACACCTGCTTTTTCTAGGTTTGACCCTAGATGGAGAAGAAAAAAATCTTTCCTCCCTAGGTGAAGGGTGTTGACTCCATGCTAAACATAAGCACCATACTCCAGACTAGGGAGATCTGGGCTGGAACTCAGAGTGGGGAAGTTGGTGAGGGGGCATGTTTAGTAGGAACTTACCAGAGCATTACTCAGCAGCCAGGCTCAAGAAATGACTACATCTGTTTTTTTGTGTCTTTTTTTTCCTTTTTCTTTTTCCCTGGGAACTGATTTAACCTTTTCTTCCTCCTAAATAGCAATACAGACTTTTACTACTTTTGGTCCACTCAAACTCAACTTTAGGAATGTTTCAGCACTTTTTCCTTCCACTTGCAGTAGGGAATTATTATTATTATTTGCTTATTAGAGCTTGCTTTATTAAGGATAGAAACTGGTAAACATGAAAACTTTGTTGTCTAATAAAAGCCCAAAGCAAATTGTTACACAAAGGTCCCAGAATCTTGGCTGTATCCAAACAGAAATTACATAACATGTACATAAATAGTATGAATTTGTAGTCTGAGGTAGTTCTTGAAGATGTAGATAAAGTTCTTTCATTTTAAAAAGGTCTGTGAAATGCAGCAGATTATTTTTAACCATGTAGAAAATAGCTATTAGCTATTATCCAGTAGGTAATATAACATGCTTTTTTTTACTTATTTTTTTCCATTTATTTTTTTAGTTGAAGGCTAATTACTTTACAATATTGTAGTGGTTTTTGCCATACATTGACATGAATCAGCCATGGATTTACATGTGTTCCCCATCCCGATCCTCCCTCCCACCTCCCTCTTGCAGGAGGGAATTAAAGCCTAATGAATCGCCCTGCCAGCATGTTTTTCCCCTCACTCTAGCCAGCTGGGCCTAAAGAAGCCAGAGAATCCACAAGCCAACTCTGTTGGGGCTGGATTTATCATTTTCAAATTCCACAGGCAACTGTTATCTCTTAGCAACAGACAGGAGGTCAGCTGCCATTTTAGGCAATTAGAGGGAGGTAAAGAGCTTTTCCTATGCCTACTGACTCTCAATTGTCTTTAGCTCAAAAATAATCCATATGCCAAAGAAGCATATTTTAGGGTGGCACATTTTGGTACCCTTCAATAACACTGTAATAGAAGATCAATAAATTTGCAGAAAAATAATGAGACAAAGGAAAAGAGTTTTATGTTCTTAGGGACAGTCAATTGTGGGAAGGTAAATATAGGGAAAACTAATGGAAGGTAGAACTTCCCAGGTGGTGCAGTGGCAGAGAATCCACATGCTAATGGAGGATACACCAGAGATGGGGGTTCAATCCCTAGATTGGGAAGAAGCCCTGAAGTAGGAAACAGCAACCTGCCCTAGTATTCTTGCCTGCGAAATCCCAGACAAAGAAGCCTGGCGGGCTACAGTCTGTAGGGTCACCAAGAGTTGGCCACAAATGGATGACTGAGCACACACACAATGGAAGAAAATAAGGGTTACTTTAGCAGGGTTTGTCTGCATAGACTCTCTGAGTGCCATTTAATCTCTGGTAATAAGGTTGCAACGTTCTTGGTATAAGAAATAGGAAGGCAAAGATCTTTTCTTGTGTCTGTTGCTTCTTAACTGATTTCAGCTCCAAATAATCTTTATGCTTGAATGACATATTTTGGGGTAGGATACTCTGGCCCTCTTCAACAACAAAAGGATACAAAGCAAAATCAGCAAGAGAAAGGCACGTGAAGAAAACCAAGTATGATTTTTCAAGAATCTTGTCCCAGTTGAGTCACACAAGATGTGCTTAATTCCTACCACATCAAATTATGACAACACATGTAAAGTTCTTGTCTATCAGAAAAGCTCACTAGAGACCTAGCACCCAAGGCTTCTCAAGGAGGTTGGCCACATAGGCACCCAGTATGTACCCAAATTCCAGACTCTCAGGAGGATAGCACGAAGTTGCCGTAAACCACAGTGTTTGTACATTTTAGGCACAGTGAAGCTGTTTTTATCAGAAAATAGTGCTCCCAGAAACCAACTATCAAGTAAGCTTCTATAAAAAACAGTCTCAAGCCTGTTAACTCTTTTCTGCACAGAGGTATATCTTCAAGGAGACACTTGAGCTGAAGTACTTAGATCTTAATTTCAAATTCCCCAGGGAAGGGGCAGCCAGATGATCAAGACCTACTCAGAGCTTATTAGAAATCTACATGAATGTGGAGTAGTTGGACAGACAACAACTGAGATGCCATCACTAACATGAGCCTAGTTCCCAACTCAAGACCCAGCATAAACAAGTCTCTCTCCTTTTCATCACATACATTAGGAATTGGGCCCCACAGCAGAAGGTGAGCAGCTAACCATCATTTGCTTTACCGCCTGAACCATCCTGCCCCCTCCATCCACGGAAAACTTTTCTTCCACTGGTCTCTGGTACCAAAAGGTTGAGGGTCACTGACATGCATTATAAATTTTGTGACAGAACGGTATTTGGGGATCTGGGAAATTTTTCTGTAATCATTCTCCAAAAGTCAAGGTATTCAGTAACTACAGATTATATACACATTGTTTAAATGCAGAGAAAACATATATGATCAAAAATGAAATTATTAATTGATTTGATAAAAATGGCATTTTTTTATTCAAAGCATAGAATGGGTGCTTTAATTATGTTTAAGTTTTTGATGAGAAATGGAGTATTTCCTGCCATATCAGTAAACAAGTATGTCACAGTTATCAGTGATACCTGCCCTCAAAATGCAAATTTCTGAGCCCTAGGCACAATCAGGAAGGAGAACAATACCTGCCCAACATGGCAGCCATCAGGCTGCAGCCACTCCCTATGGTGAGCACTGAGGAACTCAAGCTGTTAAAAAAAAAAAAAAAAACACAAGAAACTGGCCCCAGATAGCTGAGATGCATATGAAAGGAGTAATTTCAGTGAGCCCAGACTCCTGCATCTTCCCATACATTGAAAAGCAGTAAATTCCTTAACTTGAGCTATCTGAAAGTGAAAGTGTTAGTCACTCAGTTGTGTCTGACTCTTTGTGACCCCATGAACTGTAACCCACCAGGCTCCTCTGTCCATGGAATTCTCCAGGTAAAAATACTGGAGTGGGTTGCCATTTCCTTCTGCAGGGGATCTTCTGGGATCAAACCTGGGTCATGCACACTGCAGGGAGACTCTTTACCAACTGAGTCACCTGGGAGCCTGATCTATCTGATTTTCCTTAACAATAATCTTTTGATGTTCAGATTACTTGCCCCTTTGTTGCAAACCTCTGTATAACCTGAATCCCCACTCCCACTTCCTTGGAGCAGTTCTCTCAGGGTTACTTGAGATGCTGTCTCCCAGTCTTGACATCCTAAAATTCCTACCGATTGAAACATGACTCTCAACTTTTAGGTTGTGATTATCTTTTAAGTTGACACTGAAGACAAAGAGTTTAGAATCATATGTGTGATCTTTAATAAAAGAAGAGGCTCATGAGTCTGGCAGGAACTCTTGTATGTTACCCAACAGGTTAAGCCAACAGGTTAAAGGGCTGAGGCTTAGCCCGTTTTCTCAAGCAGAGATGAGAATCAGTGGGTCATTAGGCAACTGAAACTTTTCTGATGAACAAGGAAATTTTAGCTCTTCTTGAGTAAGAAACACTAGGAAATAAGAAAAAAGCACATGAAGGCAGGTTCATATTTGTAGAAGAACACAGGCACTGCTGTATCCACTGTCTCTTCTGTGCTTTAGGAAGAGGACAAAGGTATTGTCCATTCTCTTGATGGGGGCAAAAAAGGCCAAAGAAAATGAAGTTTCCAAAGCAAGGCCTTTCAGAATCAGGGCTACAAATACGGTTCCAGGTTATATTTTCAGGAATTGTAAGCTCTAAAGGATCATGAAATTTCCCCTAATAACCTCTTTTGTTATAGTGATAAGAAACTGAGGGCCAGAGGATGAGAGCAAGTGGGTCACCACATGGCCTATTTCCACAGGCCACCTAGCTCTAGGTCCAGTCCTCATTCCAAATGCTGCATATTCTGAGTTCCAGGACTGTTCCAATAAGCCACACTGACCCCACAGAGAGGTAGCATGAAAAAGCTGCAACTCACAACTTCCCTCTCAGACAGTTTAAAGTTTCGGTTTCATTTCCTTCAAACTGGCATCTCCCTGCCACATTTGTTTCCTTTTCTGGTTACAACATTCCTGTGGTTATTATAGGTCTCTTCCCCCATCAGATCAGTCAAATCTGACACCAACTCTACATCTCTCAGATTCTCTGAACACCAACTGGTTGTTCAACAATTCTACTCTGTTCTAATGCTAACTACCTAGAGTTAGCATCAGTCCCCACAAGTCTAGGGTGCAATCCAATTAGATTATCCTCTGTTTAGTCACCACTTACAAGGAGTCAGTCCCCAAGTTATTTTTACTTCTGTCTGACTTACCTACCTATTCAGGAGTTCCCATAAACCCTTCCTCAGTTTTGATAATTCACTAGAACCACTCACAGAACCCAGAGATGTGTTTTACTTATTATTGCCAGGTTGTTCTAAAGGATGCAGCTCAGGAAAAGCCAAATGGAAAAGATGCACAAGACGATGTGTGGGGGAGAGTGGCATGGAGATTGCACACTCTCTCCTGGTATACCATCTTCCCATATTGCCTAAGCTGAAACCTCTCTGAACCCCATCGTGCAGGGATTTTTATGAACATTTACATTACGCAGGCATGATTGATTATATGGTATCACTTATATGTGGAACCTACAAAATAGTACAAATGAACTTATTTACAAAACTAAAACACTAACAGACATAGAAAACAAACTTACGGTACCAAAGGGGCAGGAGGGTGGGATAAACTGGGAATATGGGATTAACAGACACACCCCACCATGTAAAATAGATAAACAACAAGAATTTACTGTGCAGCTCAGAGAACTATAATTCAATACCTTGTAACAAACTATAATGGAAAAGAATCTGAAAAAGAATATAGCTATTTACATGGAACTATACATATATATAATTGAATCAATTTGCTATATACCTGAAATTAACACAAATTGTAAATCAACTATACTTCATTTAAAAAACAGAATATGCACGGGCACATTTCTTTTTTATTTTTTTAATTGTAGTTGATCTACAATGTTGTGCCAATCTCTTCAATACAGCAAAGTGACTCAGTTATACATATAGATACATATACACTTTTTTAATATTTTTTTCCATTATGGTTTACCATGGGATATTCAACATAGTTCCCTATTCTATGCAGTAGGACTTAGTTGTTTATCCATTCTGAATGTAATATTTTGCATCTGCCAACCCCAAAATACCAGTCCATCCCTCTTCCTCTGCTCCCCCACCCTTGGCAACCACAAATCTGTTCTCCCTGTCTGTGTGTCCGTTTCTGTTTTGTAGATAGGTTCACTTGGATTTTAGATTCCACATATAACTGATATGATACGATATCTGCATGTCTCTTTCTGACTTACTTCACTTAGTATGATAATCCCTACTTGCATTCATGTTGCTATAAATGGCATTATTTCATTCTTTTTTTATGACTGAGTAGTATTCCGTTGTATATATGTACCACATCCTTACCCATTCATTTTTTGATGGACATTTAGGTTGTTTCCATGTTTTGGCTATTGTGAATACTTCTGCTAGGACCACAGGGGTGTAAGTATCTTTTTGGATTATAGTTTTATCCAGGTGTATTCTCAGGAGGGGACTGCTGAATCATAGGGTAATTCTATTTTTAAGTTTCCTAGGGAACCTCCATACTGTTTTCCACAGTGGCAGTACCAACTTACATTCCCACCAACAGTGTAGGAGGGTTCCCTTTTCCTCACATCCTCTCCAGCATTTGTCATTTGCGGACATTTTAATGATGGCCATCCTGACTGGTGTGAGATGGTACCTTGTAGTTTTGATTTACACTTCTCTATTAGTGATATTGAGCATCTTTCATAAGAAGCACATTTCTTAAATGTCCTATTACAAAGCTTTCTTAATAAGAGCAGCTGCGCTCTTACAACAATGAATGGGAAAGCTATCTTAATTCCAAAGGAGATAAAACTTGTGTAGCACTTTCTAATGCAGTGACAATTTCCCAGGGGACACTTACAGACTGTTCACCAGAGAACAAAGACCTGGGTCAGGAGGGGAAACAGGCATCAGGCTAGTCTTAGATCCTTTTAGGCTATATTAATTAAATCCAAATGGGAAGAAGCAGCAGCTATTCAAAAATGGTCATTTTTCTGTTATTGATTCAGTCTAGGGGTTATTTTTTCACTATGAAATTGTCATTACTATGAAATTTGCTTTTCACTAAATCAACTGTTCTCAGTGTGGTCCCCTGACCAGGAGCATCAGCATCACCAAGGAACTTATTAAAAGTGGAGATTCTCAGGCCCCACGCTAGACCTACTGACTCAAAATCTGGGGTGGGGTCCATCAATCTGTGTTACAGGTCTTCCTGGTGATCACGAGAAGCCAGTCTACTAGATGTTAGAAAATACAAAATCTTATTCGAGTTGTGATGCCTTTGATATGACCCTCTCTTTCTTGGTTTGGTTAGAACTGGGAAACTGCAGAAAATATCTTCTGCTCAGAAGTGTTCCTGTCTACTAGAGTCCTCCCATCTGACATGGCAGTCCGTGGGAGAGGCAGGGCTTACAGTAAAAGAGCACCTGCATCAGGATTCCTCTTGTAGCGCACATCTCTACCTTGTCTCGTGAGGAGGCTGCAAGGAGGGTCTGCAACGGAATTCAGCACAAAAGTGTCCAGGTCTCTCTTTGAAATAAGACAGATTGCTGGTCATGAAATGATGTTAGGGATGTCTGCATAGAGGGCTAACAGGAAGCAAGCCCTCCCGCTCCCTCAGCCCTTAACAAGGCCCCCAAGAGACTTTGCAGTGGGCCATAATTATGCTTGCAGACCTTCCTAATCTTAGGCAGACTGAAGGGGCTCTGGACCATCCTGGAATGAATAAAACCCACATGAAGACACACGTGATCCCAGTGGGACAGGGATGGAGAAGCAGACTGAGCTCCTCCTTCCACTCATGCTCACTGATCAAAACAGCTTAAGGGAAAAGGATCCAGGAAAAAGGGAAAATGCCTGACAACTATCAATAACATATTTCTGTCACATACTCAGGAGGGTCAGGTCACCACACACATGTACACACTTACAACTTCATAATAATACTTTCAGTTCAGTTCAGTCACTCAGTCGTTTCTGACTCTTTGCGACCCCATGAACCGCAGCACACCAGGCCTCCCTGTCCATCACCAACTCCTGGAGTTCATGCAAACTCATGTCCATTGAGTCGGTGATGCCATCCAACCCTCTCATCCTCTGTCGTCCCCTTCTCATCCTGCCTTCAATCTTTCCCAGCATCAGGGTCTTTTCAAATGAGTCAGCTCTTCGTACCAGGTGGCCAAAGTATTAGAGTTTCAGCTTCAACATCAGTCCTTCCAATGAACACCCAGGACTGATCTCCTTTAGGACGAACTTGTTGGATCTCCTTGCAGTCCAAGGGACTCGCAAGAGTATTCTCCAACACCACACTTCAAAAGCATCAATTCTTCAGCACTCAGCTTTCCTTATAATACAACTCTCACATCCATACATGACTACTGGAAAAACCACAGTCTTGAGTACACGGACCTTTTTTTGTTGACAAAGTAATGTCTGCTCTTTAATATGCTGTCTAGTTTGGTCATAACTTTCCTTCCAAGGACTAAGCATCTTTTAATTTCATGGCTGCAGTCACCATCTGCAATGATTTTGGAGCCCCCCAAAGTAAAGTCTGACACTGTTTCCACTGTTTCCCCATCTATTTCCCATGAAGTGACAGGATTGGATGCCATGATCTTAGTTTTCTGAATGTCGAGCTATAAGCCAACTTTTTCACTCTCCTCTTTCACTTTCATCAAGAGGCTCTTTAGTTCTTCTTCACCTTCTGCCATAAGGGTGGTGTCATCTGCCTATCTGAAATTATTGATATTTCTCCTGGCAATCTTGATTCTAGCTTGTGCTTCATCCAGCCCAGTGTTTCTCATGATGTACTCTGCATGTAAGTTAAACAAGCAGGGTGACAATATACAGCCTTGACGTATTCCTTTTCCTATTTGGAACCAGTCTGTTATACCATGTCCAGTTCTAACTGTTGCTTCCTGAGCTGTATCAGGCTTCTCAAGAGGCTGGTCAGTTGGTCTGGTATTCCCATCTCTTTCAGAATTTTCCACAGTTTATTGTGATCCACACAGTCAAAGGCTTTGGCATAGCCAATAAAGCAGAAATAGATGTTTTTCTGGAACTCTCTTGCTTTTTTGATGATCCAGCAGATGTTGGCTATTTGATGTCTGGTTCCTCTGCATTTTCTAAAACCAGCTTGAACATCTGGAAGTTCACGGTTCACGTATTGCTGAAGCCTGGCTTGGAGAATTTTGAGCATTACTTTACTAGCGTGTGAGATGAGTGCAATTGTGCGGTAGTTTGAGCATTCTTTGGCATTGCCTTTCTTTGGTATTGGAATGAAAACTGACCTTTTCCAGTCCTGGGGCCACTGTTGAGTTTTCCAAATTTGCTGACATATTGAGTGCAGCAATTTCACAGAATTCTCTTATAGGATTTAAAACAGCTCAACTGGAAATCCATCATCTCTACTAGCTTTGTTCGTAGTGATGCTTCCTAGGTCCACTTGACTTTAACAGGATGTCTAGGTGAGTGATCACACCATCATGATTATCTGGGTCTTGAAGGTCTTTTCTGTACAGTTCTTCTGTGTATTCTTGCCACCTTTCTGAATATCTTCTGCTTTTGTTAGGGCCATACCATTTCTGTCCTTTATTGAGCCCATCTTTGCATGAAATGTTTCCTTGGTATCTCTAATTTTCTTGAAGAGATCTCTAATCTTTCACATTCTATTGTTCTCTATGTAATAATACTTACGTGACTATTAAGAGTACACTGCGTGCACTCACTAAGAATAGGAAGGCTTTAAATTCCCTGCATTCCTATCTCAGACAGTGAGGATACCTCTGTGATGACACTCTACTCCATAGTCTTCCCCAAGCATGAGGCAAGAACAGGCGAAAGATGACACATGTTGATAAATCACTATGTATAAGAGCAAGGATTCTCTTCTGGCAGGTTGGCAGGGCAGCCCTGTAAGGCAGGTGTGCATTTGAAGTTCTGTAGGGCCACTGAAGGCTGAAATTCAGATTCTATGTTTTTTGTATAGTCTATGTTTGAGTGGAGGTAAAAAAATGTCAGGCTTCCCTCGTGGCTCAGATGGTAAAGAATCAGACTGCAATACAGGAGACCAGGGCTCAATCCCTGGGTCAGGAAGATCCCCTGGAGAAGGGAATGGCTACCCACTCTAGTATTCTGGCCTGGAGAATCCCATGGGTAGAGAAGCCTGGCAGGCAACAGTCCATGGGGTCACAAAGAGTTGGACACGACGGGCAACTAACATTTTTTTTTCATTTCAGAAAAACACAGAGGTAACTTATACAGCAGTAGAAGGTGTTAGGCAAGGAAGCCAAGGGAATATAAACCATACCAAGAATTTTTTAAAAATATTGTGGGGCAGGGCAGGGTTTACTTCTATAGGCCCATGGAATTAAAAGGTTGTCATGCTATCTTGATTCCTGAGCACTGGAATTGTTCAGTGGCAGAGGGTGAAGGAGTCTGGGTGGGTTATTCAGATGACACCTAGAGAACACACAAGTAACACCATTTCAACTTTGTGGATACTAAACAGAGCAGATTTATTATATCTAGACAGAAGAAAACTACTGGAGCAGGCATACCATATTTTCCTTGTAAACAAGGTCTGACTAAGTTAAAACAATACATATGTTGAAATGTTTTATCGATTAATCATACTGATTATCTTCTTACACAACAACAACAACAAAATAAGATAAACTGATGGGTAGATCCAGAAGTTGATGGCTAAAATGTGACAAAGCAAACATAGTAAAATGTTAACTGTAGAATCTAGGTGGTGAGTACATTAGCATTTGTTGGAAAATTCTCTGAACTCTATGTTTAATGATGTTCATAATAAAATGTTAGGATAAAAAAGTAAAAAAAAAGAAGAAAGTAAGTCAAAACAAGGAAAATGAACCTATATGTGTGTGTGTGTGTGTGTGTGTGTGTGTGTGTGTGTATGGGATAAAGGCTAAAACCACATAGAAAAGTATTTCAAGTGATTTTTTTTAACACATTGTAATTCAACTTTTTAAAAGGATATATATTGTGGACAAAAGAACAGCAAATAAGCAGTCATTTTTAACTGTTTTGTTATTCTGAGACTTCTTAGTATATTGTGGAATAGAACGTATGTACACTGGGATCACTTAGAAACAAGATAGTCAATTCAGGAGAAAAGAAACAGAGATGTGGGATCAATTAGGTTAGGTAAAATTTTGGTAAATCTGAATTTGCAAGATGAAATCACAATATATTTTATCTTTAAAATATACACGGGGCTTTCCAGGTAGTTCAACTGGTAAAGAATCTGTGGGAGACCTGGGTTTGATCCCTGGGTCGGGAAGATCACCTGGAGAAGGGAATGACAACCCACTCCAGTATCTTGCCTGGAGAATTCTACGGACAGAGGAGCCTGGCAGGCTACAGTCCGTGGGGTCACAAAGAGTCGGACATGACTGATGGACTAACTTTCAAACTTAACAAAGGATACTGAGCTAGGCTTCTAACAGACCCCCATGTAGTTTTCTGAGACTTCCCAAAGTAACTTTCAGGAGCATCGCCCATGATGGAACCTCCCTCTTTAAAATATACACACAGTACCAATATCATTTTCCTGGTTTTGATACTGTACTACAGTTACACAAGATGCTGCTATTGGGGGGGGGGGGGGCGGTCAGGGGCTCGTGACTCAAGACTCTTCCTATAACTTCCTGTGAGTCTATTTCAAGAGAAGCCTGAAATGTAAAGGAGGAAATGGTACAAGTTCAGTTTGTACTTGACTGTGTTGCAACAAGCCAAACTGAGTCAAGGTGGGCTAAGTGGACCCCTGAAAACCCATGAGAAGTATGTGAAAATCATCAGAACATTCACAACAAAAGACTTCTGATGTCTCTGAGTTCTTCACCATGGATGTGAGGGGAAGTATTTAGAAATAATCTCAAAAGCCAAGAACATACTTTTTTGTTGGTTTATCACATTATATGTTTTATATGTACAACACTATATTTCAACTTCTGTACACACTACAGTGCGCTAACCACCAAATGTTTAGTTTCCACCTGTCACCACAGAGTTGACCCCCTTAACCATTTTGCCCTCTCCCATCCCCATTTCCCTCTGATGCTGCTGCTGCTAAGTCGCTTCAGTCGTGTCCGACTCTGTGCGACCCCACAGATGGCAGCCCACCAGGCTCCCCCGTCCCTGGGATTCTCCAGGCAAGAACACTGGAGTGGGTTGCCATTTCCTTCTCCAATACATGAAAGTGAAAAGTGGAAGGGAAGTCGCTCAGTCATGCCCGACTCGTAGCGACCCCATGGACTGCAGCCTGCCAGGCTCCTCCATCCATGGGATTTTCCAGGCAAGAGCACTGGAGTGGGGTGCCACTGCCTTTTCCCCATTTCCCTCTAGTAGACGTCAAAACATTCAGAATTCCATTCTTCTTCCATGCTATCCTGTGACTCAGGAGGAAACGGAGGCCTTCACTGCCCACTCTGCAGGGGAAACAAGGCACAGAGCGCTAAGAGACAGAAACTGGGCCTCACAGAAAGGGAAGGAGGTTCAGGGGCCGAGTCCCACCTCACTCAGAGAATTTCTGTCAGACAGTGGACAACAGGACCTTGTTCCAGCCCAGGTGTACATCAAAACCACCTGGGCATTTCCTTTTAATACTGAGATGGGGAGGGGGCATTCCCAGGGATGTATTCAATTGGTCCCAGGTGGGGCCGAATTAGCATTATTCTGAAGCCTCCCTAGATGATTCTAGTGTGCTATGGTGATCGAAATTCAATAATCTATTCCCAATCACTTTCGCATCAGTTGAGGAAACTGAGGCTCACAGAGATGAAGTAGTTTACCACAGCTGGCCAGTCACTCAGGGAGCCAGCTGACCCTATACTCCTGGGAATGGACTCACAGCGCAGTGCTGAAGTTTCATTTCTGTCAGTCTCGTTTTCTCCAGTTCTTGTTTTCTCTTCCTAACTGTAAGTGCACTTTTGGACACACACATACACAGACTTTTTGCGGGGCTGTTTTCTTCTCTACAGCTCTATCTTGTGTTGCTCCAAGGTCTGTTTATTCCACAGAGACACTGGGCAAGATTCCAAGTATCTAATGAGTCCAAGCCACAGCCACATAGACCCAGGACTGCTGCCAAATTCATGGCAAGGGCACGATAAACGTTTCGTGTGCTTCTCTGCGCTCTATCTAGTGCACTGGAAAATTACAAACCCGACTGCTTTTCTTCACAAGAATTCCAAAGGTACCTCACTCCCCTGCAAAGAGAGGTTGGCTCCCTAATTAATTTATCTTGGCATCTGCTTATCGCCTGAACATTTATTAGAATACAATTTATTCAGAAATTTTTATTTGTGTAGAACTTTCTAACTAGTTCAGGATGGCATAGCAGATGAGCTAGGTAGAAGGAATTAAGCAGAACAGTTTAGATTTGGCAGTGTGTTTAAGTGTTCCTAAGAGGAACACTTTCTTACAGCTCCTCCTTTTCTGATTCTTATTTAAAAGAAAGAATATAGGTTTGGTTTTGTTTTGTTTTTAAAGAAAGCACTATTTAAACTTGATGACAGAAAATACCACGACTATTACTACTATTATTACCATCATCATCAATACTCACTTTTTATTTGCAAGTTTTATGTACCAAGTAGTTGCTAAGTACTGGGCTAGCCAAAAATTCATTCGGGTTTTTCCATTATATCAGCACTTACTCTTCTCAACCTCTTACCACAAGCACCATGACTATGTAAGATTACACAGGCCAGGTTGAGGTAGGCCAAACATGGATGCCATGGGCACCAAGAGGATAATACTCTTACATAGATATGATAATCATGTCTAGTGAATATGAACACTTTAGATGGCTACAATAGAGAGCATTACAAAGAAGGAAATATTTTCATTCAGGCCCAACATGTTTTATTTGAAGTCTCAAGATTCTAGCAGTTAGATTTTCTTGGTTCCCATGAATAAAGAAGAAGTTTTAGGACTCTTTTATCACTGATCATTCTCCAGAAAGAAGGGTATGCAAAGGCACAAAATAAATATTAAGACTGATCCTCTCAGAGAATAGGAATGAATTTGAGTTAAGGCTCTGGTTTACTGACTTGCAGAATTTTATACCATATAAAGAACAATGTCTGTTTCCAGATGAGCAAAGGCACAGATTGAGGGCATGACTTTGGCAAGTTCACAGAGCCAATTCTCACAGGACTCTCTGGCTATAGGTTCAGTGGACTCCACATTAGTGGCATCTCTGGATTTCTAAAAGGCCTTACAAAGTCTGAGAGAGGAATTTGTTGTTGTTCAGTTGCTCAGTCATGTCTGACTCCTTGGGAGCCCATCGACTGTAGCACCCCAGGCTTCCCTGTCCTTCACCATCTGGAGGGGGCTTCCTCCCAGAGCTTGCTAATTTCCCAAAGAGAAGAATCAGCATGTCAAAAGAACTGCTTTCCACTAGCCTTCTCTCAATCCATTTTCAAAACAGAACAAAGAAAGTAAAGCAGCTGTTTAAGTTTCATTTTCTGCAATTCTGCCTACTTTAATTTCACTTTCTACTTTCGGTTTCCAACTTATCGTAGCAAAAACACACCCACAAGTTACATCATTAGCTGCTGTTCATCTCCCTTAAATAGCCCTGCCCTGGGGTATAAATTTATCTGAAAATCCATAAGACAGACAGAACCGACCTCCAAGGAGACCATTCAGCTAGACAAAACTTTGTACAACTGCTGCCTAATTCACAGCAACCATGAGGTAAGGATTTCTCTGCCTTTCTGTATAAAGTTTCTGGAAAAAACGTTAACCATTTTATATCAAGAGACTCAGTCTCAGTGATGCCATTTCCTTATTTCTCTATTTGACCATATGCTTTGGAATGAATGTGCATGTGAGTGTGCACTCACACACATGCACATTCATATATACCCAAAAATTGTTTTATCAATTCAATTTTTCTTTTTTGTTAGTATCTCCCTGAGGAAGATGCTAAAACCCAAAGAAAGAGAGGGAAATGGGAAGGGAGGAAGGGAGAAAACAATCCCAGTCTCTGAAACAATTTTCCACCAACCTCACTTCTGCCTGACCTAGGGAGGGAGTGGACAGTTAATCTGGATACAGACGCTGCTTTCTGGCTCCTCGGCTGGAGGGAAAAAGCAGAATGTACACAGCTGCATGAGCCACAGCAGTGGGGTCTCAGCTGTCTTGAGAGAAGTACTGTGGTGGATGAGGAGATGCTCACTGCTTAGAGAACACGACCTTTGTCTGCTGGCATCTGTTCTCACCATCCGCACTGCTGGGTTCCTATGTCAGGCCTTATCAATCCGACTGGCTCTAAAATTAGCAGGTCAACTGTCCTCTGGGGAAGCCAGGTGGTCTGCAAATCCTTGACAGTCTCCTGTCCACAGGGCTTGGCTAGAGTTCTGGGCTCGGCTAGAGTTCTGTGCTTGAGAACTCCCACATCTTTCTTAGCTAAAGGGCCTAATGTAAACTGTATTATCTAAACTGAATCTTGATTCAAAGAACCCTGGATCTTATCAGATCAAAAAAAACATTAAATTCACCCTCAGTGTTTCAGTGTACGAAACTTTGAAGGAGCAACAGTTTCAGAAAATGCATAATTACAGACCTATTGTCAACCCTTTCTCCCTCCTTTGGTTCAGAGACAAATAAGGGTGGATTATCACTGATATGAAAATAATGAAAACAGCAACAAAAATCATCATCATAATAGTAGAAAAGTAGATATCATGTCCTGGTTGCTTATCAAGTGCCAGCCTGGCTTCCAAACTATTATGTAAATTATTACATTTAAAAAAGAAACTTATGAGGCCAGTACTCGTATTATACTTATTTTTGCCAATAATGAATTTTTAAATTAAAAAATGTTAAGACTACAGAGATAATAAGTGATAGAGCTAGACTTGAACCAGAGTCTCTATTCAATGATACCTTATTTAATCTTTAAACCAATGCTTCTTAAAAGGTACCAATGGTGGTTCATGAGCTCATTTCAGATGGCATAGTAATTAGCTTTTATATTTTAAAGGAAGATCCCCTGGAGGAGGATATGGCAACGCACTCCAGTATTTTTGCCTGGAGAATCCCATGGATAGAGAGGCCTGGTGGGCTATAGTCCATGGGGTTGCAAAGAGTCAGACACAACTGAAGCAACTTAGCATGCACGCATGCATATATAAATATATAATTTTCAGAATTTCTACTCAGGCTAGTAATATGAATTTTTATAGTGATAAAATACATGTATGATAAAATTTACCACTTTAACTATTTTCAGTTCAGTTCAGTTTAGTCGCTCAGTCGTGTCTGACTCTTTGCGACCCCAAGGACTGCAGCATGCCAGGCTTCCCTGTCCATCACCAACTCCTGGAGCTTGTTCAAACTCATGGCCATCAAGTCAGTGATGCCATCCAACCATCTCATCCTCTGTTATCCCTTTCTCCTCCTGCCTTCAATCTTTCCCAGCATCAGGGTCTTTTCCAATGAGTCAGTTCTCCGCATCAGGTGGCCAAAGTATTGGAGTTTCAGCTTCAGCATCAGTCCTTCCAACGAATATTCAGGACTGATTTTCTTTACAATTGACTGGTTTGATCTCCTTGCAGTCCAAGGAACTCTCAAGAGTCTTCTCCAACACCACAGTTCAAAAGCATCAATTCTTCGCTGCTCAGCTTTCTTTATAGTCCAGCTGTCACAATCATACATGACTACTGGAAGAACTACAGTTTTAACTATTTTAAGTATTCAATTTTGTAGTATTTAGTACAACAATGTAGTGCAACCCTCACCACTATCTAGTTTAAGAAAATTTTGTCACTCAGAGCAGTCACTCACCTCTCATCCTTCATTCCAGGACCTGGTAACCATTAATCTGCTTACTATCTCTATAGATTTGTCTATTGTGGATATTTCATATATATGGAAGCATACAACGCATGGCCTTTTGTGACTGACTTATTTAACTTAATATAAAGCCTTCAAGGTTCATCCATACTGAAGCATGTATCAGAATATACTTCCATTTTAAAACCGAATAATATTCCATTGTATGTACTAACTACATTTTGTTTATCCATTCATCCACTGGAGGACACTTGGGTTTCTCCCACCTTTTTTTTCCCACCTTTTGACTACTGTGAATAATGCTGCTGTAAGTATACAAATATCTATTCAAGTCTTTGCTTTCATTTATTTTGGGTATCTACCAGAAGTGGAACTGCTGAATTATATGGTAATTCTATATTTAATTTTTTGAGGAATCATCATTTTCCACAGCAGCTGCCCCATTTTACATTCTCCCTAGCAATGCACAAGGGTTCTAATTTCTCCACATCACTGACATTTGGTATTTTCTGTGTTTTTGATAATAGCCATCCTAATGAATGTGTAGAGGTATTTTATTACGGTTTTGATTTGCATTTCATTAATGATTGGTGATGTTGAACATCTTTTCATGTACTTACTGGCCATCTGTATATTTTCATTAGGGAAGTGTCTATTCAAGTCCTTTGCCCATTCTTTTAATCAGTTATTTGTTTTTCTGCTGTTGAGTTGTAGGAGCTGCTTATTAGTCTAAATATTAATCCCTTATCAGGTACATGATTTACAAACATTTTCTCCCATTCTGTGGGATGTCTTTTCATTCTACTGATAGTGCCCTTTGATGCATAAAACTTTTTAGTTTTGCTAAAACTCAACTTGTTTATTTTTACTTTTGTTGCCTTTGTTTTTAGCATATCCAAGAAACTGTTGTTAAATTCAATGTTATGGAGCTTTTTTTCCCTCTTTTGTTTCTAGATTTTTATAGTTTTAGGTGTTACATCTAGATCTTTGATACATTTTGAATTCGTCTTTTGTATACAGTATAGGAACAGGTCCAACTTCAATCTTTTGTATATTGATATTCCTCTTTTCTGCATATATCCCAGACTGAGTGCTGGAGAAGCCAGAAACCTAGAAATGCCAGTAGGCATAAATAGAAAAGTGCCACGAAAAACCTGCTCTCTCTAGCCAAAGGACCCAAAAAGGAGACAGCCTAGCAAAACAAAAAATTTATAAACAACCGCTACTCCAGCCAAATACCACAGGAAAAGTCAAACAGAAACTGAGGCCCCATTCCAAACTCTGCTAGTGAAGGTTGAGTGGGTAGCCAAGGCTTCTAATCTCACCAGGCTATGAGCTGGGCATCCAGACTCCCTCCCGCTCCCTCCCCTGATGGATGATGCCAAAGAAGGCCAAGCTGAATGCAAAGACTTTCATCCCCACTTGGGTGGTAATGAGGGCCCCTCTCTTTGTAGTGGGCGAGGGAAGACCATAAAAGCAATGTGGATATCAGCCCCCACCTGGGGGTTATGAGGTGCCTTCCCACTCCCCACTGAGATGGCAACAGAGAGGGGTAGTGGAGTTAAGGATTTTCACCACCATAAAGAGGTAATAAGGCCACTCTCCCCAACTCACTTCACACATACGTGTACTTAAGTGTAAACCTAACATAACATGCATAGGACTTGAATGCCTAAAACTACAAATGCTAATGAAAGAAATCAAAGAATATCTATATAAACAGATACAGTATACTCATGGATTAGAAGATTTAACATAGTAAAAATGTCTATTTTCCACAACTGACAAAAACATTCCTATCAAACTCCAGCAAAACTTTTATAGACATAGGAAATATTAATATAAAATTTATATGGAAATGCAAAGGAACTATAAAAACAATTTTGAAAAAAAGAATAGAGAGGAATCACCCTACCCAATTTTCAGACTGTTTATATACAGTAAACAAGATGGTATGGTATTGGTGGAAGAATAAACACAGAGATCAGTGGAATAGAATAAGGAGCCCAGAAATAATCCCACACAAGCACAGCCAAATGATTTTTGACAAAGTTGCAAATGCAATTCAATGGAGGATGAACAGGTTTCAGCAAATCTTGCTGGAGCAACTGGGTATCCATAGGCTGAAAAATGAGCCACTGACCTAATCTCCATACATTATGCAAAAGCAACTCAAAATGGATCACAGATATAAATGTAAAATGATAGAACTTGTAGAAGAAAACACAGAAGAAAACTTTCAGGACTTAGTGCCTGGTGAAGAGTTCCTAGACCTGATACCAAACACATGATCCATTAAGAGAAAATAAAAAAATCAACAAATTATACCTCATCAAAAGTAGAAACTTTGGGAACTTCCCTGGTGGTCCAGTGGTTAAGACTCTGCACTTACAATTGAGAGAGTAGCACTGAAACATATACATTACCATATGTAAAACAGATAGTGGGAATTTGCTGTGTCACTAGGGAGCTCAGACCCAGACAACATAGAGGGGTGGGATGCAATGGGAGATGCGAGATTCAGGAGGGAGGGGACATACATATACACCTATGGCTGATTCATGTTGACATATAGCGGAAACCAATACAATATTGTAAAGCAATTTTTCCTTTAATTAAAAATAATTTTTAATTAATTTATTTAGTTGGCTGCACCAGGTCTTGGTTGTATCATGAGAGAGCTTTAGATATGGAATGCAAACCACATATGGGATCTAGTTCCCTGACCAGTGATCAAACCCAGGCCCCCTGCATTGGGAGTTCAGATTCTTAGACACAGGACCACCAGGGAAGTCTCAAAAATAATTAAAAAAAAAAACTAGGTAGCTGGTGGGAATTTGCTGTATGATGCAAGGAGCCCAAATCTGGTACTCTATAACAACCTAGAGGGTGGGGTGGGAGGTGGGAGGGAGGCTCAAGAGGGAGGGGCCATATGTATACCCATGGCTGATTCATGTTGACCTATGGCAGAAACCAACATAATATTGCAAAGCAATTATCATCCAATTAAAAGTAAATAATTTTTTTTTTTAAAAAAGGAAAGAAAAAGATTCCGTGCTTCCAATGAAATAGGTGCAGGTTTGATCCCTGGTCAGGAAACCAAGAGCCCACATGCCGTTTGGCAGGATAAAAACAATTTTTTTTAAAAAGTAAAAACTTTTGCTCTTCAAGAGACCTTATTAAAGGAAAAAAAGACAAGTCACAAGTTGCGAGAAAATCTTTGAAAACCACATGCCTGCCTCACCAATGATTCATATCTAGAATCTATAAAGAATTCTTGCAATCCAACAATAAAAAACAATCTCATTAGAAAACAGGAAAAGGATATGAAGAGATATTTCACCAAAGAGGATATATAGATGGCAAATAAACACACAAAAAGATGTTCAACATCATGAGTCATTAGGGAAATGCAAATTAAGACCACAAAGAGCTACCACTATGTCTATTAAAAGAGCTAATAACATTTTTTTAAAAAGTAGAAATATCAAATTCTGGTAAGAATACAAAGAACTAGATCATTCACACATTACTCTGTATGTGTGTTAGTTACTCAGTTGTTTCTGATTCTTTGTGACCCCACTGACTGTAGCCTACCAGGCTCCACTGTTCATGGAATTTTCCAGGCAAGAATACTGGAGTAGATTGCCATTCCTGTCTCCAGGGGATCTTCCCAATCAAAGGACTGAACCTGGGTCCCCAGTATTGCAAGCAAATTCTTTATCATTTGAGCCACCAGGGAAGCATACATTACTAGTAGGAATAAAAAATGAACTGTGTGCATATTTACCACTGCCAGTTTCCTACTTTTGGCGTTGTACTATAGTTGCATAAAATATAATCTTTGGGAGAAACTGGGTGAAGGATACACTGGACTTGTGTTCTATCTTTGCAAATTTCTGTGAATATATATAAACAAATAAATATCTCCCACAGATAAATCCAAATAAAATAAATGGGTAAAATATGATCACATTTAGGTAGTCTTAATTTGTTACATAATCTGCAGACTAAGGTCCTGACTAAGGTCAATAATATTTCCTAAGGTTCTGAGTTTCTTACTTGTCTCTACCTCTTTCCTATTACAGCAATAGGAAACTAGAAAACTCTTATATAGCATGAAATATGCATGCTCTAACTATTTTACATAGATAGGTCTACTAATTCTCACCAAATCCAGTGTGATAAGTTTATCTTCTGTGCTTTACAAAGGAGGTTCTGAAGCACAGACTTCCCTGGTGGCTCAGAGGGTAAAGCATCCGCCTACAATGCAGGAGACCTGGGTTCGATCCCTGGGTCGGGAAGATCCTCTGGAGAAGGAAATGGCAACCCACTCCAGTACTCTTACCTGGAAAATCCCATGGACGGAGGAGTCTGTTGGGGTACAGTCCATGGGGTCGCAAAGAGTCAGACACGACTGAGTGACTTCACTTTACTTCACTCTGAAGCACAGAGAAGTTTCATGGCCTAGAAAGTGCTGGAGTCAGTGTATGAAGCCAAGCAAACTGCATTCAGAGGCCACATGGATCTTAGAAACACAGGAACTCGATGGAAGATCAAAGCAGGCATGCCCTTTGCAAGGCTAGGCTCTAAACATGAGGTGTTTTACCTGGCTTATTTCCATCGGCTGTTTGTCACCTAACAAAGAAAATCTGCTTTTGTTTTCACAGTTATAATGCTGATGAGGATCAGATCAAGGATAAGCTGCAACAGTTGAGATGTCACTTTACATGGGAGTTTATCATTGAAGAGACAGAAATGCCGGATTTAGAAAACAGGGTCTTGGAGGAGATTACATTCCTGGACACCAAATACAAGGTGGGAATACACAACTTACTGGCCTATGTGAAACACCTGAATGGCCAGAATGAGGAAGCCCTGAAGAGTTTACAAGAAGCTGAAGACTTAACCCAGCCAGAACATGCCAACCAATCAGAAGTGAGAAGTCTGGTTACCTGGGGCAACTACGCCTGGTTGCATTACCATATGGGCCAACCGGCAGAAGCCCAGATTTACCTGGACAAGGTGAAGAACACCTGCAGGAAACTTACGAATTCCTCCAGCTATAGAATGGAGTGTCCTCAGATGGACTGTGAGGAAGGATGGGCCTTGCTGAAATGTGGAGGAAAGAATTATGAACGGGCCAAAGTCTGCTTTGAAAAGGCTCTGGAAGTGGATCCTGAAAACCCTGAATTCAGCACTGGGTATGCAATCGTTGTCTATCGCCTGGATGGCTTTAACAAAACACCAGAGATTAGTGGCGAATTTTGTCTGGACACCCTAAAACAGGCTGTCAGGCTAAATCCAAATGATGCATACATTAAGGCTCTTCTTGGCCTGAAGCTTCAAGATGTAGATCAAGAAGCTGAAGGAGAAAAGTACATCAAAGAAGCACTGACCAATGCATCCTCAAAGACCTATGTCTATCGGTATGCTGCCAAGTTTTACCGAAGAAAAGGCGTTCTGGATGAAGCTCTTCGGCTCTCAAAATTGGCCTTGGAGGAAACCCCCTCCTCTGCTTTCCTGCATCACCAGACAGGGCTTTGCTACAAGTCACAAATAATCGAAATAAAGAAAGTTACAAACTGTCAGCCTAAAGGACAGGATAAAGAAAACATCAACAGAATAGTACCATTAGCCATAGAACATTTCGAACGTGCTGTGGAACTAAAGCCCACATTTGAGTATGCTTACACAAGCCTGGCAGAAATGTACGCAGAAGCAGGTGACCACAGAAAAGCTGAAGAGACTTTTCAAAAAGTGCTCTGCATGAAATCACTCGACAACGAAATGCTGCAACACATACATTTCCACTATGGCCGATTTCTGGAATTTCACAAAAAATCTGAAGTTGATGCAATTAGCCATTATTTAAAAGCAATAAAAATAGAAAACGCATCAATAGATAAGGATAAAAGCATCAATTCTTTGACGAAACTGGCTTCAAAGAAACTCCGGAGAAATGCATCAGATATAGAAAGCTTGAGTATCCTTGGGTTCATCCACAAAGTAAAAGGAGAAATGAATAAAGCCCTGGAGTGTTACGAGCGGGCCCTGAGGCAGGCTCCTGACTTGGGAGATGTCTGTGCCTGTGACCCCTAGGCACTGAAATACGGACTACTGCCACAATATATACTAATCATCTTTTCTGCTTGCGACTTTCAGAAACACATTATGTAACTCACCACAATGATGTAATCTTTGACCAATTACTCAAATCTGAGAAAACATTAGTTGTATTCAGAAAATAGTGAAACAGCCTTCAGGGGCAGTTGCGCGATCAGATCTATCCAAGATGGCGACTGTGGAACCGGAAACCACCCCTACTCCCAATCCCCCACCTACAGAAGAGAAAACAGAATGTAGTGAGGTTGCTAACCCAGAACACTGTGTTAAATAAACACCCTTTACAGAACAGATGGGCACTCCGGTTTTTTAAAAATGATATAAGCAAAACTTGGCAAGCAAACCTTCGATTGATCTCTAAGTTTGATACTGTTGAAGACTTTTGGGCTCTGTACAACCATATCCAGTTATTTAGTAATTTAATGCCTGGCTGTGACTACTCACTTTTTAAGGATGGTATTGAGCCTATGTGGGAAGATGAGAAAAACAAACGATAAGGACGATGGCCAACTACACTGAACAAACAGCAGAGATGAAGTGACCTCGATATTTTTTGGCTTAGAGACACTGCTGTGCCTTATTGGAGAATCTTTTGATGACTACAGTGATGATGTATGTGGAGCTGCTGTTAATGTTAGAGTTAAAGGTGATAAGACATGGACACGAGTTTGAGTAAACTCTGCAAGTTGGTGATGGACAGGGAGGCCTTGCGGGCTGCAGTCCATGGCGTCACGAAGAGTTGGACACAACTAAGCGACTGAACTTAACTGAAAGGTGATAAAATAGCAATATGGACTACTGAATGTGAAAACGGAGAAACTGCTACACCTATAGGGAGGGTATACAAGGAAACTTCCTCCAAAGATAGTGATTTGTTATCAGTCCCATGCAGACACAGCTACTAAGAGCAGCTCCACCACTAAAAATTGGTTTGTTGTTTAAGAAGACACTCTCTAGAGTATTCTCATAGGCGACTGCCTCAAGCAATCGAGATTTGGAGGCTGAACAAAAGCCTCTTCAAAAGCAGAATGGGCTGCGTTTAAATTTGAGTTCCATCTAAATGTTGCTAAGATATAAGAAAGTCTCATTAGCCTTTGTCTTGTAACTCTGTATTCATATTTTCCTTTTCTTTTTTTTTTGGCTAGAGTGTCCATTATCCCAATCAAAGTATTACAGTACACATCATATCATCCCCAGAATCCATACATGTGTTCCTGGCCCACTCTGTAATAGCTTAATAGAATTAACCATTACAAAAACATTTGACCCATCTACAATACTGAAAAAAAAGAACTTGCATTTCTATACAAGAGAATGATTTTGTTTACGTTCCATTGTATGAGGGAGCATATTTTACTAGTTTGAAAGAGTATGATGCAGTTTTCTGGCAATTTTTTTGTTTCTTTTTACAGCATTATCTATGCAGTACTCTTGCTGATGGCTGCTAGATTTTGTTTCCCTACTTGATAACATTAGTGACTCTGATTTCAGTTTTTCATTTGTTTTGCTTTAGTTTTTCTTTCTCATGTAACATTGGTGAAGAATCTAGGAATATGACATAAAGGTGGAATAAACATTAATTTTGTGCATTCTTTGGTAATATTGTTTTGTAACTTAACTACAATGCTTTGCTACAAATTTATGCTTTTCATTCAAATCACTGATCTATGTTTGTGTGGTTTCCTAAACTTAATTGTGTATTATGAAAAATGTAGTATCATAATTACATTCCTAATTAGAATTAGTATGTCTGTTTTTGTATCTTTATGCTGTATTTTAACACTTTGTATTACTTAGGTTATTTTACTTTGGTTAAAAAATTGGCTCAAGTAGAAAAGTGGTCCCATTCCTATTAAGACAGTATACAAAACTGTAAATAAAATGTGTACAGTGAATTGTCTTTAAAAAATAAAATAAAATAGTGAAACAGAATATACATGCCTCTATATGTGTGAGAGAGAGAGAAGAGAAAGAACCGTTTCTCTGTGAATGTTATATAATAGGAAAAGAAAGTTTGTTGAGTAGATTTATAGCAAAAAAAAAAAAAAAAAAAACACTGTACTTACATAAAATACAATGTTCAATTCAGTGCTAGACACCAAAAGTACTAGGGTGAAGAAGAGAAGGGAAGGTTCTTTTACCTCTACCCATCTTAGGTTCATTGGCTAGAGCCTTAAATTAAACTGACAAAAACGAATGGATAAGAAAGCTGTGGTACATATACACAATGGAATATTACTCAACCATTAAAAAGAATACATTTGAATCAGTTCTAATAAGATGGATGAAACTGGAGCCCATTATACAGAGTGAAGTAAGCCAGAAAGATAAAACACCAATATAGTATACTAACACATATATATGGAATTTAGAAAGATGGTAATGATAATCCTATATGCAAGACAGAAAAAGAGACACAGATGTACAGAACAGACTTTTGAACTCTATGGGAGAAGGCGAGGGTGGGATGATTTGAGAAAACAGCATGGAAACATGTATATTATCAAGTGTGAAACAGATCGCCAGCCCAGGTTGGATGCATGAGACAAGTGCTCAGGGCTGGTGCACTGGGAAGACCCAGAGGGATGGGATGGGGAGGGAGGTGGGAGGGGGGTTCAGGATGGGGGACACATGTAAATCCATGGCTGATTCATGTCAGTGTATGGCAAAAACCACTGCAATATGGTAAATTAGCCTCCAACTAATAAAAATAAATGAAAAAAAATTTTTTTTAAACTGACAAAAGACAGATTAACAAGAGAAAAACAAGTTTATTAACACATGCATCAGGCATATACATGAGTACCCAGTGATGAGTAACTCAAACGGGTGACTAGAATGTGGGCTTACATGGCATCCTAACAACCAAATGATACATTTTTAGAAAAATGATAAGGCAAAAGCAAAGAACTTCAAATTTCTAAGTAGAAAATTGTATGAAGGCAAATATCTGGGGGAAACTAATGGAAGGTAAGAGTTTGTTTATAAGATTTGTTGCATATATCTTTCTGTCAGTGTCTCTGGGCTGATTAGGGACTAGAGCTGTCTCAGGTGATTAACTTCTGTCCTTTCTGGTAGAGAGAGAAGAGACATTATTTCTTCAGGCAGATGGGGGAGAACAGAGAGTTTTTCTTATATCTGCTTCTTTTCAATTGCCTTCAGCTCAAAATAATCCTTATGACAAGGTGGCATATTTGGGGATGGCATATTCTGCTACCCCTCAGTTAACAAAGCAGACATTTCCCCCAAACCTCAAGCAGCTTACCATCTAGAGAGAGAGACAGACAGGAAAACAAGTACATAGTCAATTAAAGGTCAGTTTTCTCCATGAAGATGTTTGAAATTTAATTAATTGTCAAATTGTTCAAAGCAATTTCTATTGTTTTATGCCATTTTGTTTGAAGTACTATTGATTCAGTCATTTGCTAGCACTGATTCAGTCAGATGAATAAATAGGAAAAGGATGCTAAAGAGTCTGAGAGACCATCTGTAACAATCACCTTTGATTATAACATTTTATTAAAAGACAATGCCCAACAAATAACATTTTTAAAAGGAAAGTTAAGGAAACAATGCCATTGTTTTTTTCATTCTTGTACATCTTTGGGGGGAAGATATATGCATTTCCTATTGTGGCTCTCTAATAAATTACCATGAACTGGGTGGCTTAAAATCACACTCATGTGCTCACTTCGGCAGCACATATACTAAAATTGGAACGATAAAGAGAAGATTAGCATGGTCCCTGCACAAGGATGACACGCAAATTCACGAAGCGTTCCATATTTTTGTAACGATAACCCTATACGCAAAACAGAAAAAGAGACACAAATGTACAGAATAGACTTTTGGACTCTGTGGGAGAAAGTGAGGGTGGGATGTTCAGAGAGAACAGCATCGAAACATGTCAAGGGTGAAACAGATCACCAGCCCAGGTTGGATGCATGAGACAAGTGCTCAGGGCTGGTGCACTGGGAAGACCCAGAGGGATGGGATGGGGAGAGAGGCAGGAGGGGGTATCGGGATGGGGAACACATGTAAATCCATGGCTGATTCATGTCAATGTATGGCAAAAACCACTACAATATTGTAAAGTAATTAGCCTCCAACTAATAAAAATAAATGGAAAAAAAAAATCACACTCATTTATTATCTTATAGTTCTAGAGGTTAGAAGCCTGAAATGGGTTTCACTGGCCTGAAGTCAAGGTGTTGGCACATCCAAATTCCTTCTGAGGCCCTAGGGGACAATTCTTTTGGTACCTTTTCCACATTCTAGAGGATGCCTGTGTTTCCTGGTGGGGAAACCTAAATCCACAGAAAAGACAAGTCCCCAGGGAATTCACAAAACTACTAGACAAGGTTTTGGATTTCTACTGAAATTCTATAGGAACTGAAGTGAGTAAGGTTTGTATCAGGAACATGCATGAGAGCTACACAGAAGCAGTCTTCACAATTTCCACATCACTAAAACAAGAGGTTTATTAGATTAACAAAAACACGACTTAAAGAGCTTGTGTTTGAGGAAGGAGTCTGTAAGGTACTAAAATAAGTCTACCCACTGCCAACTCCCCCAGGTCAGAAATATGAAAATCAAATAGTTATTAGATAAGTGTCAATTCTTGATTAGGTAACTCTTCCCCAGTATTGTTTATACATCATCTGTACCCAGAAAGCAGAGCTCACTAAGGCAAAATAAATCTCTGGATTATGCAATGTGTTTGTGTGATGTGTGTTTGACAAGCTTCAAAGATCACCTTTACTTATTGTGTTTGATAACCAAACAACCATCTCTCTCTCCCATCTTTCCCAACTCTGGAAGACATCTCTGCCCTTCAGAGAGTTCAGTAAAACTAAAATGTGGGACAGCCTGGATGTCTGCACAGAAAAACAAACAGTGAATCCCGGAAAAGAGATTGTAAATACTATTGCCGAATTTACAAATGAGTATCTCCAGGCATTACCAAGAAGTCTTTAAATTGACAGCTGAATTTCAGGAGCTTGTTACTCCCATGTTAATGACTAACAGAACCTCAATCATTCATTGTCCTTATTTAGAATTCCCCGAGTGCCCAGGGAATGTCTCTTATGTACCCTAAATCAGGCCAAACACTACTATTACAGGTGCCCCAGTCTAGGTCTACACACCACCAGAGGATCCACCTACTTGGGGACCATCCTGGCCTCCAATGTATCCATTCTCCTGAGGCTGCTAGAACTGGAACTGCACAGGAACTAAGAGCCTCCACCCCACAGCATGCCCAGCTTGAACTTCCCACCCTCAGTCTGTATCCATAGCTCTGCATCTTGTCTCAGTCAGACCCAGCCACCTCTACTTTGGAGCCGGTGCTTAAGGGAGTAAGCCTTCTCTGACACTGTCCTGGATATCAACTCTTTCACCTGGGCCACCTCCTGGACTCCAGTAACACCCTCGACTTTCTGTGATCTGATTTCAACTTTTCCTCTCCTATCTAAAGTCCATCTTCTATCTCTTGCAGCCTAGGCTGTGAAGACTAATTCAAATAAAGTAGGTATATACAAGAGGGCGTTACATGATTCTCAATTGTGGGGAAGAGAGAAGAGGAGGCTTTTGCCCCTGAAGGAAAAAAAAAAAAAAAAAAGTTGGGTTTGGCAATCTCTGCAGTTAAGTTCGTTTGTCATAACTACAGGGTGCTACTGACATCTAGAGGATAGATGCAAGATTGCTGCTTAAACATCCTTAAATGCACTACACAGCTTCCCACAACCCAAATGTCAATAGCACCAAGGTTGAGAAACTCCAGCTTAGATCTGTACCTTGGAAGAGTTATTAAGTTTTCAGTTTCCCAAGCAGATTTTCTATTAGTTGCCATTTTTCATGTTCCATTTCTCTTTTTTCCCCCGTTGCTGTGTTTTACAGGTTGATAAGAATAAATTCAAAAGACAATACACTACTAATTTTCCCAAGAATTCACCCAATCCAAGTTATGAAAAAAATACTGATATTCAAGTTCCATCTAATAAATTCAGGATATTCAACACCTACTCAACAGCTGGGTCTTTGCTTCTCCTCAATCCTGAAAATGCTTATTCCTTTAAAATTTTTACAGATTAGTTTTAGTCTTTCTGAATCTGAAATCCTAAACAATATAAGGATAATCAGGAATTTTTTCCCCTTTTGACTTTCATCATTTACTGTTTAGTTGCTGTTCATTCAAAACTTGATAACCCAAAGACTCTCTCTTGACCCAGCTACAGCTAAAAGAAAGGAAAGAAGTAGGAATAAGGAAGAAAAAACATAATCAACACACTGGAAATTTTTTCAAACAGAGTTCTATTAAATATTCTAAATCTTCAGGAAGGAGGAAATTCTGGGCATATCTTTGTACCTCCAAATAAGCCATTCAGTACTTTTTCTAAAATGTGGTTTCCCACTTAAAGGTTACCATAGCCTACAGACCCACCACATCCACATTACCTCCCCAACCTCATTTCTTAGGACTTCTTCCCTGCCTTCTCCATTCCAACACACCATCTGTGCATGCCAAGTATGCTTCCATCTCTAGGCCTTTGCAGTTACTGTTCCCCCAGGCTGGAAGGCTTTTTCCTGACCCCATATCCACAGTGCTCACTTCTTCCCCCACCCCAAACCATTTCTCCCCAATATATTTATAACAGCAAAACACCAACCCTCTCTCTGCTTTTTCTCCATAGCACAATCTGACATAAAATATTATATTTGTTCTTTACCTTCACCTCTCACACTAGAAATTAACTCCAAACAAGTGTAACAAAATCACAAATGCACAACTAACTACAGTTCTGGACCTACACTGTTAGTTAGCCATGCTTAACTTAATTCTGAGGGAGCAAGAATTGGTTTTAGGTATAAGTCCCCTTTTCTTGCAAAGCCAAAGTCAGCATTATTTAAACTAATGGACACACAGAAAAAACTGTACATTGTTGTCCATTCATTTGAAAAACAAAGTGACTAGCATGGCATTTTGCCAAGGCATAAAAGTGATAAACTTGTGCCTTTAAACTCTGTGATGATGAATACTTATTCTCAAAGTTTGAGAATTATCTCCACCCTGTGCATAATCAGGAACAAAATGCAGAAGACAGTGTGTGGGGGGAGGAGGGGGGAGGGCTTGTCCCTTGTCTATTTTATTTCTTGCTATATTGACAGGGCCTTGGACAATGTCTAGCTCTTAGCAGTTGTTTAGTAAACATGTTGAAAGAACAAATGACTGAATTTGAAGGGGGCAGTGTATGGGCGTTCGATATTTTCTGCTTAGGTTCCAAACCACCCCATCTTTGCATGTGTGTGTGTTAGTGGCTCAGTCATAGCCAACTCTTGGTGACCCCATGGACTATAGCCCTCCAGGCTCCTCTGTCCATGGGGATTCTCCAGGCAAAAATACTGGAGTGAGTTGCCATTCCCTTCGCCTGGGAATCCTCCCTACCCAGGAATCGAACCCAGGTCTCCTGTATTGAAGGCAGATTCTTTACCATCTAAGCTACCAGGGGAAGCCAACCCCGTCACAAAGATGGGACCTATAATAATAGGATTATTATTATATTATTATGGGACCTTATTATAGAAAGCGCAGTTGTCAAGGGCACGGAAGGGAAGGGAATTTTCATAGAATTGTGAGTGGGGTGTAAAACCCTCTTTGCAAAGCGAACCTGGAATAGCTACCAAATTTTGAATATATATACGTTTTGGCCCCCAAATTTCTCTAGGTTTACCCAGTGAAAATCACGGCACAAGTGCATGGCATTGCACCTGTGTTTGTTGACTCAAGACTTGAGTTTTACATGTAAATTATCCCATGTGAAAGGAATCGCCAGTCCAGTTTCGATGCATGAGACAGGGTGCTCAGGGCTGGTGCACTGGGAAGACCCAGAGGGATGGGATGGGGAGGGATGTGGGAGGGGGGTTCAGGATGGGGAACACATGTACACCCATGGAGGATTCAAGTCAATATATGGCAAACCAATACAATATTGTAAAGTAAAATAATAATTTCATTAAAAAAAAAAAAGACTTGAGTTTTAGCCTAGGATTCACAAAGCTATAAAGAGCGTCGGTGCCACCCAACAAAAATAACGCTGAAATATCTCCAGTCATCTTAGCTAAGGGAAAAAAAAAAGAAAAAAATCCAACAAATAATCACCACCCCGCAAAGAGCTAAGGCACGTGGACTTAAAAAGGCAGCTGAGCAGCCAAGACCAAAGTCTCAAGGCCCAGCTGCAAATTCCACCCGGAACGTCCCCGCGCTGCGCAAACCTCTTACAGCGGTTCCTCAGTCCGGCCGGGAGGGCGCCCCCACTCAGCTCTTCCAGAAGTTTCTGTTTCCCGGAGCTGGACTCCGCCTAGTCGGGGATCAGATTCACTTTCTCGTTGGCCTTTCCCGCTCCTGTCCGCCCTTTAACAAAGACGTCCGCCCTCGCGCGCGGACCTAGCGCTGCGGTCACCTCGCCCGCGCGCCCACGCACACGCACGCGCGCCGCCGCTCAGCCGCAAAGGAGCGGAGGGCTGAGGAGAAAGCCCGAAGGGACCTGCACCTCCCGGAACTGCAGCAGAGCCCAGCCACCATGAGGTAAGGGCTCCTCCCGGCCTCTCCTCCCCAATTCCCTGTGGCCTTTGTTTTACACGCCTTTGTCTTGTGTTCCGTTTGTAGGGCAGCGCTACGGCCCTTGAAAGGGCCGAGCCCCAGAGGCCGGCCGCCGGGCGTCGGCGTTGGGGACGCCCCCCTCCTGGGAGCCCGGTCAGGGTCCGGGGCGGCTGAAGGTGGGCCTGCCGGGGAGGGTGGCCGAGTGGACCCTTCCGGCAAGTCCCAGGCATCCGCAGTCGGACTCTCGGGCCGAGTCGGGGGACGGAGGAGGGGGGGAAGGGCGACGCGCCCCGGGGACTTGTCACTTCCCTGCTGCTCCGGTCGCCGCCGCCCCCGGGCCGGTGCGGGAGCTTCTGCGGTACAGGTCCCCGCAGGCCGCAGCCCCCGCGTCACACTCTTCCGCTTCTGCCATTTTGCCTTTTTGATACTTGGCTCTGACTTCTCCCCCTCCTTTGTAGCGTGGACAGATTGTTCCGGCTCCACCCCATCCCCGTTTTGTGGAGCTTGCTTTCTCCATTTCCAAGACTGGCCTGTGGTGGGGGTCCTTGGCTGACCCCTTTTCATCTAGTCCCCTGCTTCGGACGTGGATGGTGAGCGGTCTGCATTTAGGAAGCTGAGGCCTGAGGAGGTTCAGATAGTGGGCTCCTGCAGGCCTTACAGTCTTTTGTTCTAAATCCTGACTCGGACCACCTACTAGTTGGGTGACCCAAAGCAAAGTTTCTTCAACTCGGTGAAGCTGTTTCTTGTCTGTAAAAAGTAATGGCATCCATCTCTTAGGACTGTCGAAACGGTTGTTGCTTAATGACCAGCTCATGTATTTGCAGATGGTGACTTTTGTTATGTTTTAAAATGTTTAATAAATGCCTTACTTCTACCCTTTGTAGGAAAGGAGGGACGTGGGAGGTATAGAGAGGAAAAGGCGGGTGGTGCCCTGCGAGTGTCTGGTGGATGGGATGAAGAGGGGTGAACCCCACTGGGCACTGTCTACCAAGGAAAATGAAAGACTGTTCCTTCCTGGCAAAAAAACAAACACAATAAAACAACTCCCCACCACACACACAAAATTGCCTAAAGATAAATGTTGCCTCTTCAGACACAATAGCCTCTCTCTGCCAGCTTCCCAGAGACAAAGTTAAAAAAGTAAGTAGAGTTGAAAAAGTAAAATTTGTCATAGTGCCGGGTTGTGCATAAATCCCATAGAGTGTAGGCAAGGCACTTACATGGCTGACTGAATGTCCCCTGGAGATCTCACAGCCACGTGACAATCCCTGGGCAGCCCTCCCTCTTCATGCGCCTTGGGCAGAGGCAGATGTTCATTTCACTCTGTGGATGGGCAGAAGCTGGTAAGCCCATATTGTGGGTCTGAGCAGGCTGTTAAGGGCGTGGCATGTCTTGCCTATGATTTTGGTGCGTTTACACCAGAGAAAGGAACAACTACCAAGGGATAGATACCGTGTTTCCCAGTCAGGACCTTAGGACGTTAGTCCAGAACCTAGTTTCAAAATCTAAACAGAGAGCCAGACAGTATGCCAGGATGGAAAAACAAATAGGATAGGGAAGACTGAAGTGGCAGAAAGTTTGGAACCAGTAGCAGGATGGAAAGAACTAGCAGGAATTCCCTCATCTGAAATTCAGGTGCCTTTTTTTCAGGATGGAAAAACAAATAGGATAGGGAAGACTGAAGTGGCAGAAAGTTTGGAACCAGTAGCAGGATGGAAAGAACTAGCAGGAATTCCCTCATCTGAAATTCAGGTGCCTTTTTTTTTTTTAATTCTAGGCTCATGCCTCTGGGTTGAAAATGCCAGAAGCTATCAGTATATAATTGCATTCATTCATTCACTCTGCAAGTATTTATTACTGAGCTCTGAAATCATAGATTCTGGGGACACATGGGTGAAAAAAATCAAACCAGAATAAAGTCCCTATTCTCATTTAAATGGGGGAAATAGACAACCAAAAATAAATGGGTGAATAATCAACATAAATAACCAAAAATGAATGAGTAAATAACATAATTCAGAAGGTGGTAAGAGCTATAAGGAAAATAAAATAGTGTAGTGGGCTAAGAGAGTGACCAGGAATGGAGGGGGTTATTTTAGATATTTTTGCCACAGATGGCCACTTGGATAGGGGATTTTTGAGCCAAGTTAAAGGAAGGAGCTAATCATACAAGGATTTGGAAGCAGAGCTTCTCAAGTAGAGTAAAAACAAGTGTGAAAGTCTTTGAACTTAATATGTTCAAGATAGGAAGAAGGTTAGTATGTCTAAAACATGATAATGAGGAGGAAGGAGGAGAGAAGGTTGGATGGGTACACAGGTCCAGCATCTTTAGGGACTTGTAAGACGTGGCAAAGGCTAGATTAAGGGTGTTTCAAAGCTATTGGGAGATTTTGAACCAAAAGACTGACATAACCTGGTTTACATTTTCAGTAGTTTACTAATATTATATGGGGACTAAGAGTGGAAACAGGGAGACCGGATTGTTACCCCTGTTCAAAGGAAAGGTAATAGTCTTTTAGACTAGAAAAATTGCAGTGGAAATGGGGGGGGGGTAGTGGATGGATTTGATATATTTGGGTGGTAAAATTAACAGAATTTCCCATTGGATTAAATGAGGGATTGAGAGAAGAGGAATCAAGAAATTCAGTTCAGTTCAGTCGTTCAGTCATGTCCAACTCTGCGACCCTATGAATTGCAGAATGCCAGGCCTCCCTGTCCATCACCAACTCCCGGAATTTACTCAAACTCATGCCCATCGAGTCGGTGATGCCATCCAGCCATCTCATCCTCTGTCGTCTTCTTCTCCTCCTGCCCCCAATCCCTCCCAGCATCAGGGTCTTTTCCAATGAGTCAACTCTTCGCATGAGGTGGCCAAAGTACTGGAGTTTCAGCTTCAGCATCAGTCCTTCCAATGAACACCCAGGACTGATCTCCTTTAGGAAGGACTGGTTGGATCTCCTTGCAGTCCAAGGGACTCTCAAGAGTCTTCTCCAACACCACAGTTCAAAAGCATCAATTTTTCGGCACTCAGCTTTCTTCACAGTCCAGCTCTCACATCCATACATGACCACTGGAAAAGCCATAGCCTTGACTAGACGGACCTTTGTTGGCAAAGTAATGCCTCAGCTTTTTAATATGCTGTCTAGGTTGGTCATAACTTTCCTTCCAAGGAATAAGCGTCTTTTAATTTCATGGCTGTAATCACCGTCTGCAGTGATTTTGGAGCCTAAAAAAATAAAGGCTGACACTGTTTCCCCATCTATTTGCCATGAAGTGATGGGACCAGATGCCATGATCTTAGTTTTCTGAATGTTGAGCTTTAAGCCAATTTTTTTTACTCTCCTCTTTCATTTTCATTAAGAAGCTCTTTAGTTCTTCTTCACTTTTTCCCATAAGGGTGGTGTTATCTGCATATCTGAGGTTATTGATATTTCTCCTGGAAATCTTGATTCCAGCTTGTGCTTCATCCAGCCCAACATTTCACATGATGTACTCTGCGTATAAGTTAAATCAGCAGGGTGACAATTTACAGCCTTGACATACTCCTTTTCCTATTTGGAACCAGTCTGTTGTTCCATGTCCAGTTCTAACTGTTGCTTCCTGACCTGCACACAGGTTTCTCAAGAGGCTGGTCAGGTGGTCTGGTATTCCCATCTCTTTCAGAATTTTCCACAGTTTGTTGTGATCCACACAGTCAAAGGCTTTGGCATAGTCAATAAAGCAGAAATAGATGTTTTTCTGAAACTGTCTTGCTTTTTGATGATCCAGCGGATGTTGGCAATTTGATGTCTGGTTCCTCTGCCTTTTCTAAAACTAGCTTGAACATCTGGAAATTCATGATTCACATACTTCTAGGTTATTTGGCCTGTGGGGCTAAGAGGTAACAAAAAAAGGTGGAGGAAAACTAAAGGTATGAACAGACTCAAGGAACCCAGATTTCTGTAATGAATATATTTACTTGAGATCCCAACTGAACTGCTAATTGAAGATGTAAACTAAAAACTAGAAGTCTGGAATTCAGGAGGAAGCAGAGATAGTGGACATACCTTGGGAGATCATCAGCATATACTATATCTTTAACTGGTTTATGGGGAAAAAAGATATTTTAATTTCCTTACTTTAATAATGACGATAATTATATCTTTAATAACTAAGATTTTTATTCTTCCTTCAGATCAGTTTTAACACATTTCTACCCAGATCCTTTATTATTTGAAATAATCAATCCTCTCTGTCACTCCATAGCATATTCTAATGAGCTCCATCTCAAAATAACTCCAACAATGAAGAATGCTGTGACTTCAGATTGAGAGCTTATATCTGAAATCATTGTTTTCTTATCCCGAGACTTTAACTGTCTGGCATGTCTTTTTCAACGAGCAGTTATACAACTTCTACCCACTCTTTAAGCTGCTCTAAAATCTCTATGTTTTCCTTTTAAGTCCTTTCCAGGCAACGTGAATTTTACATACATTAGACATAGCCTGTATTTTAAAGCAAATTATTCTTTAAAAAGAACTCCAATTTTTATATGAAAGATGTCATACAGCATTTTGGTTAAAAGGCATAAGCTTTTGTTTAAATTAGTCAGAAATGACTTTGAATTTGTACTTGACCACTTTATAGCTATATAACCTTGGATATGTAATTTAAACTCTATTTCCCAGTCCTCATCCATAAAATTGTAAAAATAATAAGATGTTATAAAAGTAAATGTAAAAAAAATAAAATAAAAGTAAACGTAATTTGTGTAAATTGCTTGGCACTCTGCCTGGCTTGGGTAGTGTGGGAAGTGAATGGTTATGGGGGATGTTTTGGGTTTGTTTTTTTGTGTGTGTGCTCCCATCTGATTCTGGAAGTATATGTTACATGTGTAACATTTGTACTATTGAGTTGAATCTGTAGTGAACCTAGGTCATATGCATAAGGTTTTCTTCTCAAGTATACCCCTGTTTGCCGTTTAACCTAGCTCTTCACCTTGAAGAAAATGGGGAAAATTTCAAGTTAAAGGAGAGGTCTAACCTGTTAAGCTTAAAGTTTTCTTGTACATTAAGCTCTGTAGGCCCAGTGTATTCAACTATCCTGTCACATACAATAACCACTAGTTATGTAATATTTAAATTAATTAAAAGTAAATAAAATATAAAATTCAGTTCATAGTTGTACTAGCCACCATTTCAAGTGATCAGTGGTCATGTGTGGCTAGTGGCTACAATACTGTAAACATAGATAAGAACATTTCCATCTTGGCAGGAAGTTCTGTTGGAAAGCTCTGGTCTAGAACCTGCAATTGATAAAATATGGGACCTATATATATGTGTTTATATGTATACACAGATGATAAAAGAAAGAGAATAAGTAAGAAAAAATATATAAAATTAATGTTATAAGTGAACATTTCTACTAAATATCTAAATATATTATTAAGTAAACTATTAATGTTTAAATTTAGTATTTATAAAAATCGGGAAACATTTCATGAAGTATACTCTTAGATTATAAATATAAAGTGGTTTTATTTTTCTGATCACTACTACTAATTCTCTTAATTAATCCAGTTCTCTAGCTCTTCTGCCACTTTTGGCTATTAGGGCAGCCTCTTTCCAGTTCCTAAAACTCAGCCCAATTCATTTTAAAACCTCAATCTCATTTTGATTCAAAGCCTGCTCCCCCTTCTCCCCAGCTCCCAGAAAATATTGATAAAAGTGCCATGAAGAATAGGAAAATGTGATAGACTAGACTTTAGGGTGGCAGGCAAAGTGGAGATGCACTTTAAGCTATGATGGTCAGGAGTCAACTTCTTTGAAGAGCTGAGATTTGAGCCAAGACCAGAATTATGAGAATAAGTAAGCCCTCTACTCTCCTAGGGCTCAGATGGTAAGGAATCTGCCTGCAGTGCAGGAGACCTGAGTTCAGTCCCTGGGTTGAAACGATCCCTTGGAGGAGGGCATGGCAACCCACTCCAGTATTCTTAGCTGGAGAATCCCCATGACAGAGGAGCCTGGCGGGCTACAAGTCCACAGAGTCACAAAGAGGTGGACACCTCTGAGCAATAAGCACAGTACTCTCCTAGGAAGAGTTCTCAGAGTGAGAGAATGAAAAGTGTACTAAAGTACACCACCACATAATCCCATGACTCTGAGTTTTTTCTTAACACTTCTTAATATCTGGAATTATGTTGTCCATTGATTTGTTTACATGTTTATTTTCTGTCAACCCCTATTGTTCCTTCCTCTCCTATACTGGAATTACCATGAAGAAAAGGCCTTACTCTATCCTGCTCCTTACTATATCCACTACAGCTAGCATATTGCCTGGCATGTGTGACATGAGGTGATCAATAAATGTTTCTTGATAGAAATATTACTATAGTTCTCATAAATACTTATACAAATATGCATTCATACATACATATAAGGAAAAGGGTCCTGTGTGCAGCAGAAAGGGAAATAAATACACACACACTGTTCATCCAATAATTAGAACATTTCCTTCTTCGAGAGAAGCCTTAAGCAGCTTTGTTCTGTAAATTTCTTGTGACCCTTAATTGTGCCCAATACTGGATTTAGAAAGTCTTTCCTTGGAGAAGGAAATGGCAACCCACTCCAGTATTCTTGCCTGGAAAAGTCCATGGACAGAGTCGTCTGGCAGGCTGAAGTCCATGGGATTACATGACTGAGCATGTGTGCACGAGGGTGGAGGGAAATGGGTTGGTAGCAATAAAGTGGTAGAACTAAAAAAAAAAAAAAAAAAGAAAGAAAGTCTTTCCTGACTGCCTCACCACTACCATAAGCAAAACAAACAAAATTAGGTATATTAATCAGGAATTTGTCAGATTCAGATAGGAGAAATCCAGTTCAAACTGGCTTAAGAAAAGAGAGATTATTTCCTTAAAAAGGTAGAAGTGCAGGGATTGACAGGGTGATCCAGGCAATACCTGGTTTCAGGAATTTAGTCAGCATCACAGGCAATCTGTCTTTATTCCTAAGCTCTGCTTTCCTCTGTGTTTGAGTCTCTCTTAGGCAGGCTGTCCCCAAGGGTTTGGAAAGAGACCACCGACAACTCCAGCTTATATTCTACCAGCTTAAAAATTTTGGAAGAGACAGAGTTCCAGCAAAGCCCCATTTCAGCAAAATTATGTTTTAATTGCATAAATCTGAATAAATCACTGAGACCAGGGAATGGCTGGAATATTGTGTGCCTTCACACATGCTGGAGGAAGTGTAGGCAGCCTGTCTCAAATCACATGGATTGAGACGAGGGGGAGATGTTGCTTCGCCAGATGAGAGCCACAGATGTCTGCAGCACTGGACTGTGTGCCTTTCCCGAGTCACTTCCATGGCACTGTATTGGAATGCTGATTTGTAATTGGCTGTGTACTTATAAGCAGTGTGTAAGTAGGCCTATGTCTTACTCACAGTTACACCTCCAGGGTTATTCAGAAGACCTTGCACATAAAAGCCTATCAGTAATGAGTAAATATTTCCTAACCCCTCCTTCCTCTTCATCTTCCTGGTTTCAGAGATGAAACTAGGCCCTGAAGAAATTACACTGTGCTTCACAAAGGGAGTTGAGCAAATATTTGTGACATGAACATTAAGGGGAGTAATAGGTGACAGCCTTTATTGTTGCCCACAACCCTAAAGGTCAGAAGGATGTGGCATTCAACATCAAAACTTACTAAGCCTCCTTTTGCCTTTACCCCATTTTCTCCAAATCTTTGTTACTTCTCAAACGTATACTTCTTCCCATCTCTTGGTGTACCTGTTCCTGACTCTGCTATTTTCTGTGTGGAGTTCCCTTTCTTTCTCTGCAAAAATTATGTATTCATGTGACTTCTCTGTCTCCTTCAGTGTATTTCTTTTTCTTATTTCTCACTTTCTTCTCTTTTCCTTCACTACTCATAATACAGAAATGAAATTTTTATGTTACTTATTAACTGTGTATCTATTATTCTTAATTTTCAAAGCTAGTAAATAAAATAATTTAAATTCCCCTCTCTAAAAACAAGTGTTCCTTGTGGGTTAGTGGCTGCCTAAAGGAAATAGGTACCTTGTAAGATAGAAAACACTGTTCTCTCCAGAATTGGTTTTCCAGTAAATATTGTGAATTTAATGGAATATTTCTAGAACATAACTATACACAGAGGAAACTAGTATAAACTTACAGAAGCCTAGTGCTTTAACTGTAAAATCAAGTAGATAAAATTGGTTGTTAAGCAAAGAACTGTATTTAAGATTTAAAAATTAATTATTTTCTTTATTTCTTCAGAAATTAAAAAGTATTTTTATCTTTAACAGTGAAATTCCTAAGGACTGCTTGAAGACCATTCTTTCGGAGTTAGAATGTCACTTCACATGGAATTTACTTAAGGAAGACATTGATCTGTTTGATGTAGAAGATACTATTGGGCAACAGCTTGAATTTCTTACCACAAAATCCAGACTCACTCTTTATAACCTATTGGCGTATGTGAAACACCTAAAGGGCCAAAATGAAGATGCTCTAGAGTGCTTGAAACAAGCAGAAGAAATTATACAGCGAGAACACTCAGACAAAGAAGAAGTACGAAGTCTGGTCACTTGGGGAAACTATGCTTGGGTTTATTATTGCATGGATCAGCTTAAAGAAGCTCAGAAGTACATAGACAAGATAGGGAACGTCTGCAAGAAATTGTCCAGTCCTTCTAACTACAAGTTGGAGCGTCCAGAGATTGACTGTGAGAAAGGGTGGGCACTCTTGAAATTTGGAGGAAAGTATTACCAAAAGGCTAAAGCCGCTTTTGAGAAGGCTCTGGAAGCAGAACCAGACAATCCAGAATTTAACATCGGCTATGCCATCACAGTGTATCGGCTGGATGATTCTGACAGAGAAGGGTCTATAAAGAGCTTTTCTCTGGGCCCCCTGAGGAAAGCTGTCACCCTGAACCCAGATAATTCCTACATTAAGGTTTTTCTCGCACTGAAGCTTCAAGATGTGCATGCAGAAGCTGAGGGGGAAAAGTATATTGAAGAAATCCTGGACCAGATATCAGCCCAACCTTATGTCCTTCGTTATGCAGCCAAATTCTATAGGAGAAAAAATTCCTGGGACAAAGCTCTAGAACTTTTGAAAAAGGCCTTGGAGGTGACACCAACCTCTTCTTTCTTGCATCACCAAATGGGACTTTGCTATAGGGCACAAATGATCCAAATCAAGAAGGCCACTCGCAACAGACCTAAAGGAAAGGATAAACTGAAAGTTGATGAGCTGATTACCTCGGCTATATCTCATTTCAAAGCAGCTGTGGAACGAGACTCTATGTTTGCATTTGCCTACACAGACCTGGCCAACATGTATGCTGAGGGAGGCCAGTATAGCAATGCTGAAGACATTTTTCAGAAAGCTCTACGTCTGGAGAACATAACTGATGATCACAAACATCAGATCCACTACCACTATGGCCGCTTTCAGGAATTTCACCGTAAATCAGAAAATACTGCCATCCACCATTATTTAGAAGCCTTAAAGGTCAAAGACAGGTCATCTCTGCGTCCTAAATTGACAAGTGCTGTGAAGAAATTGGCTACTAAGAGACTTGGGTACAATTCTTCAGATCTGCAGAGTTTAAGTGCCCTAGGGTTTGTTTACAAGCTAGAAGGAGAAAAGAGGCAAGCAGCTGAGTACTATGAAAGGGCCCAAAAGATAGATCCAGAAAATGAAGAATTTCTTACTGCTCTCTGTGAGCTTCGACTTTCCATTTAAGTACACACTCTAGGAAATTAGTTCTAAGCTTTTCTTTCCTTTTTGGGTTCTTATATTTTTGTATATTGCTTTAATCCATTGTTCATTTAGACCTAACTTTTATTGAATGGTTACTGTGTACCTGGCATTATGATGAATCTTTTGATGTTTTTTTAAAAATTTTCCATTGAGAAACAGCAGAATTTCAGCTGCTGTAGCTTTTAAAAATCATATGGTCATTATGACTTTATATCCTTTATCTCTGCTATTTATAATAATTTTCTGATTAAGTTTTGTCAAATTTTCTGTATTATTTATGCCTAAGTTTAATCCTACACAAACTTTTGACACCTAAGTCATGAGCACTCTTTCAGGAGTGCAAAATTATATCAGTTAAGCACTTAACTTGTAGCTTGCAAGGATGGAAACTTCAAGTTACAGATGTTCTGACTTTGATGAGGATACTTAACCACGAGCCTAATTATTATCTAAAGAATCCTCTTTGTTGAAAGAAAAAAGTTTATAATAATAAAAGTTTGTCATCCCTGATGACTTCAATAAAAGGAGGAAAAATTAGAACATGAGAGAAAAGATCTTCCCAAATACAGAACTTCAGGGACTCATGAGAAATCCAAAGTATTAACTCCCAGAATGTTCATCAAGTAGCTAGAAATAGTGATGAGAAAAAAACAAGGATGGGAAAATCATTAGTCTCAGTTTTTTCTAGTTGTTTTAACTGGAAGAATAAACCTAAAGCTAATTAGATGGAATTAATTTAATTCCTTCCCATTAAAATTGCAGTATTTTTAGGATAAAATCATTGAGATTAAAAAGCAGACCAATTGAAAATTTGGGAGAAATAATAAATGGGTAAAATAGATGCCCCTAACCTGTTTCCCTAGATTACCAAGATTTCAGTGGTTTAGTTTTGGGTCTGAACTGGGTAGAGTTCTCATACACACCATTTCTGGCCTTTGGTTAGCTGTTTTAGTGTTCCAAGTTACTTCTGTGAAGCTTTTCCTTTTGTCTGAAGTTTTCAGATTGACATGTTTTCCTGTAGATCCTCTATAAACAGTTAAACCCTGTTTTCAGCTTTAGTATTCACCTTGAAGGGTCATTGCTTAAAGGCTCTTATCCCAGAGGACTTTTTAAATCGAGATGTTGCTAAAAGTATGCAGTTATATTTACCACCACAGTATTAGTGGGAAAATGTGCCATATGATTTAATTCTCTGTACCTCCAATGAAGCTCTTAAAACTACTGTATATATGTGTGTGTTTTTTACTTTTTCTTACTATGTTTATTTTTTAAATTTCTATTATGGTTTTCATTATATAAAAGTAATAAATGCTCATTGTAAATTTTCACAAAATACAGAATTTAAAAGTAAGAGCACTGCCTTCACCCTACCCCAATTCCACATGCCCAAGGTAAACTGTTAATAATCTGATATGTATCCTTCCAGATATTTTTTCTATGCATATTCAGACATACCTAAATACTTCAGTGTATCTCATTAAAGTTTTTAATGTTTGTTTTACTTATGTCCCTGTTGTTTTTGTTTATTTTGCTGTTTTCATCTGTTTATTCAGGAAGGAAGAATAGGCAAGGAATGATTTTATGTATTTCAGTAATTTAGGACTGAAGTCCTAAGCTATCAGTAGAAGTATTTGGCCTGTTTTGTAGCAAATGTTTTATTTTGTAGTAAGTCAGTTTTCCCATTGAGAATAATACTATGATTAAGGCTGTGTTCCCAAGTAGAGACTTCACAGTCAGTAAAATTACAGTTGTGATATCAAAACAAAGATACAACTATAAACCTCTATATTTAAACATTAGACTTTTAGGTCTATTAAGTGACTTTAAAATCCACTAGATACAAAAATTTTGAAATATATAAGAAGCATAACATACTAAGAAAGTGTAAAATCAGTATAAAATCATATGAAAAATATTAATCTAAAATTAATTAGCTTTAAATTTTGTCAATAATTGTGCTTGCCTACTTAAAATTTATAAGTATTTAGAGATACTTTCATAGACTCTTATTTAAAAAAAAAAAAAAGACCTCAAACTTCACCTTTATTAATTAACTATCAAAATTTGAATACTGAATTATCTTCCTAAATGGTAATTTCATCTTCAGATAGTCCTTATTCTTTGAAATTTGTTTCTTCCATTTAACGGAAGACATCTAGCCTGTAGTCTACACATTTTGGTCTATAGGGACCTCAAAGCCTTCCTAGAGGTGACATTTTGCATTAGTTAAAACTCTTGATTGCAAAAAAACCAAAAAACCCCAAAAAACTCTTGATTGCAAATCAGAAAACTCAGCTAAAATGACCTAAGCAAAAATGAGAATATAGTGGCCGATGTAATTTAATAGTCCAGGGACTGCACTAATTTCAGATAAATTTGAAGGGACAAATAAATAAAATACATATGGCTATTGTTGGAAGTCAAGTAATGCTGAATAGCCAAAAACAAATGTCTACAACATATATCTTAAAGTAATTGAAGACTATTGCCATGTGTCCCCTGAAACTTCTTTAAGTTAAACATCTAGTTTTCTTCCACCCACGCTCATAAGACATATTGAAATCTCTTCCTCATCATGGTTATTTTGAATTCTCTCCAAATTGTCCTTATCCTTTGCCTGGGTTTAACTTCATACCTAAAATGAGGCTTTAGGACTCTGGTAGAATGATCCCTTGTCTTTCTTTTCTAGGGATTATATGTATATTAATTTAGGCAAAATAATATTCACTTACTACCTACTTATGTGTAGTTTTTTTCCACACACGCCTTTTTAAGTCATGCCTTTCATATCCTATCCCTGAGCATTTGCTTTTGAAAGTGTTTTATGTTACTTGGTAGCATTCAGCACTTCAATTCAGATTATCCATATCTCTTCAAGAAATTGTTGAGGAAATGTTTGTGTATAATATGCTATCCATTGCAAATAACAGAACAGATAATATAAAACCCAGGTTAAGCTGTCTTTAATAAAAAACCAGTACATCATGTTTTCAAATAAGGCTTGATCTCAAAACAGTGTGATCAAGACAAAGTCACAGTCTCTCCTCAGTACTGAGTTATCAAATTTGGCTCCATTCTAAGAAAAATACCTCTGTGATCCTCACATGGGGGCCACATCCACTCTTTTCTCTGTGCAGTGGAAAAGTGCGCATCTCCTCCCACAACCATCTGAGAATGCCAGGTTTGCTCTGATAGGGCCATCTTGGGTTACATAACCATTTTCAAATAAGTCATCGTGGCCAAAGAGGAAGAGACCACGTTCATTAGTTAGGCATGAGACACAGCTGACCGAGAAAACCAAGAATGAAGAGAAAGTTGACTTCCCTGGAAGCATATGGACTGCAAGTGGTAGGGGTGGAATTATCAAGAAAATCAGGATTGGAACACTGACAGCCAAAAGTACCAAAAGTACATAGATTCAAGTTGTGCCTTCTTCCCCACTCCATACATTTCTCTGTAGCAAGTGGAGTATTTCAAAAAGGACCAGTCATTCAAACTCTAGTCAATAATGAAGGCCCCAGTAAACTTTTTCTGTTGGGGTTTTAGTCTGGTCCTCTTATTCCTCTTTATCCCTTCAGATCTGTGTTCAGCATCATTGAAGGCAGCCTGGTAGGGGCAATGGTGTGTGGAAGGTGAACCAAGGGAAGAAGTTATACTCACATTGTAGTAACTGCCACCAACTGTGATTCAAACAACTTCAAGAAATAGGTAGAATAACCAGAGGCATTACAGCTTGTGAATGTACCTGACATACCAGAGATGACTGTGATGACCAAAATAATGACCTGTATTCAACAGAGCTGAGCAGCCCCAGCAGAAGTCATCGCCAGCTTATTCACAACTGCCATGAGGTCTACAAGCCTTGAACCAGACAAGTCCAAATTCAAAGTGACAAAGGGAGATGATAAAAGTGAGTATGGGTTGACTTAGATATCAAAAGACAGATTACCCATGTGGCCAGCTTGTACAAATATATATGTCTGTAATGGTAGAGGCCCATATAAAAATAACTGCTTTGCATTCATTAAAAGATACTTTAATATGTTACCTTATTTACCTATATCAATACTGCAAATGAATAGAGCAAGCAACTCCTCAGAAGTTAAGTAACGATCAGAATCACACCAGGGGAGGATCTTACCTCTCCATTCCTCTCTCCCACTTCTCTCCCAGGACCACAGCCTCTTGTTCCTCTGCAATTGTCTTTTTTTTTTTTTTTTTCCATTTATTTTTACTAGTTGGAGGCTAATTACTTTACAATATTGTAGTGGTTTTTGCCATACATTGACATGAATCAGCCATGGATTTACATGTGTTCCCCATCCCGATCCCCCCTCCCGCCTCCCTCCCCATCCCATGCCAGGACATGGAAGCAACCTAGATGCCCATCAGCGGACGAATGGATAAGGAAGCTATGGTACATATACACCATGGAATATTACTCAGCCATTAAAAAGAATTCATTTGAATCAGTTCTAATGAGATGGATGAAACTGGAGCCCATTATACAGAGTGAAGTAAGCCAGAAAGATAAAGACCAATACAATATACTAATGCATATATATGGAATTTTAAAAGATGGTAACGATAACCCTATATGCAAAACAGACAAAAAGACACTGCAATTGTCTTCTTAGCCAAAGTTTTTTGGATCATTGAGATGTGGTTCCTTTTCCACCTTAGTTTCCTCTTGTCCTGTGATCAAGCCACACACACCTATCCCACCGCAAACAACTCCCACCCTCTCTAGCAGTGTCTTATTTCCTAAGATAAATGTGTTCATAAAGCATTTTGTTGTACAAGTGAATTAAAAAACAGATCTAATTACTAGAATCATGTGCAGAAGTGACATGTATATATTCCTCTATTTGCTCTGAACTTAGGGCTCCTCTATAAGTGATTAACTAGAATCTTCTTCATATCTCCTATCATGCTGGCCTAAGCCAACAAGTAAGCAACAGTAAGCAACAGAATAATGAAGGTGAGACGTGTACGTTTTGGGAAAGCCATATCTCACGGGAGCACACAAGTGCCTCATGGGTAAACTCTGAAGGACAAGCACAGGTTGATGTCTCTTGGACTGGACACCGAAAGACAGTGAGAACACTGGCCTTTCCTGTCCTTCAGAAAAAGCGGTGCCTATCTGAGCTTCTTCCAGTGTCAAAGGGTAAAGAGAGAGATGAGTACTCCAGAGGTCAGAAGTGAGCCTATAGGTCAGTTTCCTCCAAATATGTCCCTAACTCACCACCAGACTGGAGCAAAGCCCTGGAAAGGAGAGAATGCTAGTTCAGCCACATATTAGACTCTAGTGACATGTGAATAGCCGTAGCTAACTCATAGCTACATATAGAATATAAGTGTACCATGTGCTGTTCTAAGTGCATTGCATGTATTAAACTTATACAATGTTCACAAAATCCCTATAGATAAAACATTTTTGTTATTTCCTTTTGCATATGAAGACACTGAAACTTAAGAGATATTAAGTAAGCCCAAGGTCACATTGCTAATAAGAGGTAGGAAAAGGATTCAAACCCTGGATGTCTGGTTCTAGAATACAATATACTATACAATATTTTCTAGATAGTTCTAAAATTTGGAATGAAGGACGTGGGGAGATAGGACCAATCTTTACAGGAACTTAGGACAATGCCACAGAGAATCACATGAAAGACAGACGATCTACAGTCATAGGTCACCCAACACTTTCACGGAGAGTTCCAAACTCCCTGGAAGGAGTTGTGAAAGGGATAGGGATTAACAACTACTCTGAAACCACTGGAGAGAATGGCCCAAGAAATTAAGTGACTCAATCGTCTTACAAGTTGGATGTTAAAAATCGATCTGGAATAAACTCCTCGAAAAAGAAAGCAAACCTTGCCTTGAACCTCCAAGCCACGGACTTTGGAAAGTAGCTCTGAGCCCCTAATTCCACTGATTATTAACTTAGTTTAAGAGACACTTCACCTCCCTTCACAACCTTTCCCTCTTCCATACCATTTTAACTCTAGCAAACTTACCCCCAATCTCACCAAAACAAACAACAAGCATAAAAACCAAACAAACACTGAAAATGAAAACTGCTTACGGGTCATTTGTATATAAAAACCCTTTATTGACAAAGTTTAGGAGAGAATCTATAACTTAATAATTTAATATTAGATAATCACTTTTTTAAAGGAAGACAAAGGAAGAAAGCATAGAAGGAAAGACGGAGATGGGAAAAAAGAAAGAAAGAAAAGAGAGAGATGGATTGAAGGGAAACAAGAAAGAAGAAAAGAAGGAAACACTCTCAACCATTTTTTGATAGTTCTGCCTCTTGCCCTGATTCTGGGCCTTACCTCCTTCCCTATCTCTACTGTTCTGACATAAGAACCAATTCTACTGATTTCTTTAAAAAGAACAATTCGGTTTTCTCTTATCCTCATATACAGACCCACTTATGCATAACCAAATTCAAGTTGCTTAGTTCAACAAAAAGTCCTTAATGCTTATATGATACATTCTCCTTTGAAGGCAATTGTTGCTATAAATAAATAAATAGCAGCCCCTTATAGTTTCATAGGAATTACACATTTAAAAATAAATTCAATCACTAAATCCAGCATAATTTGTATACACTAAAACAAGGATGCGTTATGCTTCCAAATTACACAGAATACACCCCTCTATTCATTTGGTTTCACCATTTCTCAAATTCGACTTCTGGTATGTGTTTGAGACTTTATCTTATACTTTAACTTAATCCTTTATCAACTTACATGAAACCAATTAACACAACAGTAGGGGACCAAAAATGGGGCCCAGGATGGCAATCTGAATTCCCAAAAAATCCACAGAGGGCTCAAAACACTTTTTCACATTAAATTTTGCCTATGGCATGCTGCAGTTCATGAGGTTGCAAAGAGTCGGACATGACTGGGCAACTGAACAACAACAATCCCTCGTTAGGCCAATTAAAATAATCACTTATATTAACTTTGATATTCTAAATAGAGAAGTGACCTAGGAAATAAAAATATATACAGAAAAATACAACACAGCATCTTTATCCCTATATTTGTATTGATACTTGCAAGAGGAAAAGGATAAATGTGTGGGTCGCAAGTAGGAAATGAGGGAGGGAAGAGAAGGAGATAACAAATTGTAATGTTTATTCTAAGCCTGGTCTTGTCCAGTTAAGCTGTAATTGGAGGCACCACCAACTTTAGGGAAGTGGTCTCAATAATTCCAGCAGATGGCAGTGCAGGGCTGCATAACAGGTATTATAGTTATTTAAAAATAAAAACCACCAAAAAACCTTCTTGAACCTCTGGACTCCTTAAGAAGAAGAAAACATACAAATTATCCCTTTTTAGGGTTGAGAAGTAATTATTAAAGTATAGCCCCATGCTCTGAAAATCTCTTTTTAATTTGTGAAGTGAACGTGAAACTGTTAGTCACTCAGTCCTGTCAGACTCTGTGAGCCCATGGACTGTAGCCTGCCAGGCTCCTCTGTCCACTGGATTCTCCAGGCAAGAATACTGGAATAGGTAGCCATGCCCTTCTCCAGGGGATCTTCCTGAACCCAGGGATCGAACCTGGGTCTCCTGCATTGCAGGCAGATTGTTTACTGTTTGAGTCACCAGGCAGGTTTTAATTTAGAGACAGAAAATGCAACCCCAAATCCCAGCGGTCCCCGAAGTTCCAGACACCTCTGTGGATCCTCTCATCAAGATATTTATTGCTGTCAGCTTATGCATGGTTTTGCACTGGCCTCAGGAATTTACTTCCCTTGTGGCTCAGCTGGTAAAGAATCCCCCTGCAATGCGGGAGACCTGGGTTTGATCCCTGGGTTGGGAAGATCTCCTGGAGAGAGGAAAGGCTACCCACTCCAATTTTCTGGCCTGGAGAATTCCAGCTCACAGAGTAGGACACGACTGAAGCTACTTTCACTTTTAGGAACTGACTGGAGCCCCAGGTAGCTGCATAAAGCAGCTTCCCCACATCCTTTCCCCTTACTCCCCAGCTTCTTCCCCTGAAAACAGAAGAGGCTGTTTCCAACCCTCTCAGTTCCATACCGGAGTTCCTCAGAATCACCTCAAATTTCTTTGGCCATTCATGAATTCTTCCTCTCCTAAGCTCCAGCATATGCAGTGCCCTTAGCCCCAGGTCAGCATTGAAAACCTCTTGTGGTTGTTTTCACCTGTGTTCGTTTCAATTTACCAATTAGTCAGTACACCTGAGGCCACTGGACAGGGAAGTACGTGTGTTTTGAATTCCCCGCTATATATAACATGGTACCAGATTCCAAGGAGGTGCTAAATAAATAGTTGTGGTGGATTAACTCCTCTACCAACTCTTAAAAAGTTTGTCAGCATGCCATCTGATTTTCAGTCACACCCGGTGAGTTAGAAGCCAGCCATTAGAGCAGGTTAAGACTCTAGTGGGGGACTTCTGCTACTTGCCAAATCCTGGTGCAAGGTTTTCGTGTCAAGTAAAAGCAGCTGGTTTGGTCCCTGTAACTGAAACCCTGTCTTTTCACACATGAGGCACATGTGCTCCACGTTTTCCCAACTTTCTAGGGTTTCCTTGCATGGGCAGTGCCCCATGCCTGGGCCTGGGCCTGGGCTTAATTTGAGCACAACACAGTTATTTAATTAAACTAGTCTCAGTTCAACATAGTTGTATCATTTTTACATTCAGGCCTCAATCTAAGTTTTATTTAGTGTATTTCTACCAGCTCTTCTCTTTGCCACTTTCATTCCCTTTCCCAAACCTGCCCCATGATACTCAATACCCTGGAGGTCCTGCTTCTTATACAGGACACTTCTCATCAGGGGTCCTATTTTGGGCCACTGAATTGGGAACATCCAACGTATCCTACCTTGGGCTCGCCTGGTGGCTCAGGTGGTAAAGAATTTAGCCGCAGTGTGGGAGATCTGGGTCTGATCCCTGGGTCAGGAAGATACCCTGGAGAAGCGAATGGCAACCCACTCCAGTATTTTTGCCCGGAGAATCCCACAGACAGAGAAGCCTGGTGGGCTATAGTCCATGGGCTTGCAAAGAGTAGGACCCCACTGAGCGACTAACACTTGCACTTTCATCGTATTCTATGCATTCTGAGTGCGAAACTTCAAGCAAACCTGACCTTCATTAGCCCCACACTTTCTGCAGTATAATTCTCTTTAGTAGCTGCTTCCTTTGTTCTTGTTTGTTCATTTGTTGTTTTCACTCATTCATTCACCAAGTATTTATTGAGTGACTATGGATTAGGCACTGGACTCTGGCAAGTCAGTCAGTATGATCTCTAGCCTCACAAGAAAGCTTGTGGTTAGATGACATTTAAAAATAAACACACAAATCAATATGGAATTATAATTAAAATGTGTTCTCTGGTGAGAAAGAGCAGGGTGCTATGAGAACGTGTTGTGCGGGTGGTGATAGTGTGATAAGTAATTTGTGTGCCTCTGTGCTCAGTCATGTCCAACACTTTTGGGACCCCGTGGACTGTAGAACACTAGGCTCCTCTGCCCATGGGATTCTCCAGGCAAGAATACTGGAGTGGGTTGCCATTTCCTAAGGGAATTTTCCAGCCCTGGGATTGAACCCACGTCTCTTGTATCTCCTGCAATGGCAGGCAGATTCTTTACCCCTGCGTCACCTTGGAAGCCACCTGATGCGAAGAACCGAGGAGATGTAAGAGATTCAGGTTCAGTCCCTGGGTCAAGAAGATCCCCTGGAGGAGGGCATGGCCACCCACTCCAGTATTCTTGCCTGGAGGATCCCATGGACAGAGGAACCTGGCGGGCTACAGCCCATAGTGTCGCAAAGAGTCAGACAGGACTGAAGCGACTTTGCACATAGGCATGCAAGCTTCAGGTAGATAGATCACATGGGGGCTAGGAAAGGAAGAGGTTTAGCCTGCAATTCAGACACAGCAAGAAAGGGGTCCCCATCAGCCTTGTAGGTAATCATGTGGCCCTTTAATATATGACACTGACTACCCGTAACCTCGGCTAGCATGAACAAATTGTTCTTGCCAAATTTAGTTATTCCTTGACAAATGAAGGAAGACATGTCCTGTCAACACTATCTCAAATGGCTTCATCAGGAGTGGAGGCAAAGAAGTAAAGAACTGTAGATGCTAGGACAATGGGTACTTCAAGCACATTGTACTTTTCTTTCTGGTTTTGTCTATGTTTGGAAAGTTTCATTATTAGTAAAATGTTTTAAACATTTCTCTTTATGTCATTATTTATTATTTTCCTCACTGCTCCCACCAAATGTTTCTCTGTGCTAATGGGACAAAACCCCAGTTATCTTGTACTGGGAGCTGCTATGGCAACAGGTATAAAAATGCATGGTTTGGCAGGGTTAAAAAAGACTCAAAACTTTGAAGTATAAGACGAGAAACTCGGATGTCTATCTTGAATTCACACTATTTCACGTCAATGAACAGTTTCTGAATTAGATCTATTGGGCCCAGGAAGGTGAATGCCAAATAGATATCACCATCTTCATCATCACGGGGCAATGGTGTAGGAATTTCAGAAGGAATGCACTTCCTGACTGAGTAAGCATGACTTTGGTCATGCACAGCATGCTCCCCGACCTTTTCTATGTGCCCCCACACGCAAGTGCTCCCAAAGAGGAGTCTGAATCAACAGACAGCAAATTAAACCACTAAGACTGGAAGTAGTGGTCTTAATAGAACCAGACTCTTAGGAAGTCTTGGAAATTTCCAGTCCAGGGTCTTCTCCTCTATACTCACTGGAAGACTGAGGCATAATCTAAAGGATTTTATCTGCCCAAGGAAGGGCTTATCTCCAAATGGTGCAGTGACTACTGAGTCAGAAGTCATGGGACCTGAGGCCTCAGTTTCCATGTTCATGAAAGGGTGAAAAGATAGGGATTATTATGGATTATTATTAGTATTAAGGGATTATTATTATTATGGGGATTAAGTAAGACATTGCATAGGAAGTGCTTAACATAGCAGCTAACACATTGAAGTACTCAATAAATGGCTTTGGCTTTTGTAAATTATTTGATTACTTACCACATCTTTATATGCCAGTGACATCTTGGCTTGACCCCAGACAGACTCACTCATAATCCAATTCAAACCCCTCGTGCAGGGGAAAAATGTTTTCCAAACATGACTACAAACTCATTTTATTATGCTTTTGAAATAAGAAAATATTATCATAAATATCTGATCTATTAGTGAAGTCACAATCTGAAAAAAAAAGTCAAATGGTACAGTGTTTCTACAGAAGTTACATATTTCTTTTGCTTTTTTAAATTCAATTTCAAAGTAGAACTTGCAGTGATATAAAGAAATATTTAAGATGTAAAATCATCCCACCACAATTTTGTTCTTGATTCCACAAAACAAACACATCATTCTCATGAATCCCTCCATTTTAAAATAAACAGTATAGGCACATGGAACATAACAGTAAAATTTTGTATAGATGACAATGGTAACCTCTAAAATCTACATTTTCCTTACTGGTTTTCTAAAAATGCTGCTCCAAAAAGAAAAATAAAATGCAGATGTATGCATGTATAAAGTCAGAATATCCCAAATTATTTTATACAAATTTTTAAAAGCTCTGATCTCTATGCTCATTTTTCATGAATATTTATAATACTTTAGAGAAATTACATTGCAGAACAAGATAAACATAATTTTACTGTGACCATCATAGGAAAAAACATGTATAAGAATATTTATAACTCTTCATATTTCAAACAATCTTTAGGTTTGAAGATTTAAGAAATGACATTTAGTATAAAGTGTTATTCCAAACACATACAACTTCATTTTAACTTTGACCGTTTACAGATATTTTCCAAACATTACTTTTAAGCGGCAAATGACAAAGAAAGTGGTTTCACAATGAAATCTTCAAACTAAGTATAAAAATAACAGGAAACATTCAAATTTCTCTTTGGAAAACACCTATGAGATATTAGCTTTCTGCCATCAAATCAAGTCAGCATTTCATTCTGAAAGCACTGTATTAATATGTAATTTTAAAAATAATCCAGTTACAGGCAAAGACTCATGCTGAATATACTTAGTCAACCTGGGTCCCCTTCATGGCTGTGTTTTTTCTTTCAGTACCTGTGTCCAGGCATTTGTAAGACCTCTCTGGGGACAGTGAATTGAATGACCTTCAGGATAAAAATATTTCCTTGAGGTTCAGACTTAAATTTTCTTTTTTTTTTTTTTTTGGCCACAGGGCTCAGCACGTGGGATCTTAGTTCCCCAACCAGGGATTGAACCTGAGGACCCTGAATTGGAAGCGTGGAGTCTTAACAACTGCACCTCCAGGGAAGTCCCCAGATTTAAAATTTTTAAGTAATTAAAATCTCCTTTCAAATGTATAACTTGCCCCTATTTATAAGTGCAGCATGATTTGGGATTCAGGATTATAGTTCAGAGGACTTAAAATGGTTAGGGACAGGCTGGGAGTCTGACCTCTCTCTTATCTCCCCATGCCCTCCCTCTTCAATCTGAAGACCCAAACCATAGGGAGCTAGGGAACTTGGAAATGAGATAACTATTCTAATCCAGTGACTTAAGGTGTGTGAAAGAGTTTTATGAACTATAAAACAACACACCACTAGCCTTCTTAACTTTGTCCTTCCTCTCTCCTGATCAAAGCTACAATTTGTGAGAGGGCCATAGTGCTGAGGTTAACTCCTAAAGCCTTCTCATTCAGCTGAAAAGGTCCACCAAGTTTTTAATGATTATTTATAAAGAGATGAAGAGCTGTGGACACTGGAACAATAATTGACACAGGGAGAAAGGAATCTCACTTTCAGAACATCTTTAGAATAATATTTTTCAGGCAAAACTCTCACCCTGTTTGGGATAATGATGAAGTTAAATGTCTGATCTGAAAAGAAAACTCTCACCAGAGACCTGCTGATTCAAGAATTCAATTCCTGCCCAGCTGGAATGTTGCCAACATTTTCCTGTTCCTAACAGGAATGTCTACAGTTAAAATAAGTGCTTTATTTCTGAAGGGAAAAAAAGGGAAATGTTAGTGTTAACATTTCTGGTAAGATATAGGAATCACCCACGTGACTTTGTGTGTTCTATCAATTTAAAGGATCATATGTGATAGCAACAGAGGTGAGCACCTGGTCGGAGGAAATGAGCTTTCAGTGGTGGTGGAAGGTGAGGATGCTAAACCTTCTTCTAGTGGGGCTTCTCATTAGGATGTGAAACTGAATGCTTAAAGAATAGTTAGATTCTTCAAAAGGGAATAAAATGGGATGCCCCCTTTTCCAAACAGCATAAAGAAACCTACATGTCAATGCTTCTAGCTTACCTTCTAACTGAAGAAGGAAGGTGGAGGGACAAAGAGTTTGAAACAAAGCTGTTCCAGTGTTATCTGCTTTAGTCATATGTTGAAATTACCCCTGTTTGCAGAAAATTATATCAGTTGTGTCCTAACATTCTCCATGGTGTGATGCTCTTTGAGTTCAATTGTGAATATAAATCCCAAATGGGGAAACTCTCAGCCGGTCCAGTTTGCTTTGTTATTTGCTATTTCCCACCCCCAACCCCCACAAACATATTAATAAAACAATAAATTTCCTTGGAAGGCAATGCTTCTACCAAAATAAAGTCCTTCAGAAACATATACAATCCAGTGTCCCACCTCTTTCAGTCCTGAAGATTCCTAGGCTCAAGGCCATTGGTCATGAGGGACTGGAACCAAGCATTGCTGAGTCACAGATTCCCCATCTTTCTGATCTAATTCTCTTGCTACAGAATAAGCCACCGAGCCATTGGTCCATAGCTGCAGCTTGGGATCTGATTCTTTGGCAAGGAACCGCAGCTGGGTTTTTTTCATCTTCTTTACAACTCTAGCAAAGCCAAGCAACAAAGAACTAAATATCATTGAGAATCCACAGAGAAGGAATGCCGCAGTGTAGCTGCCAGTCGTATCTACAAGCCATCCTGTAATAAGCAACAGCAAAATGATACTGTTGAGTTAGAAATTTGACTATTTACTCACTCAAATCTAATAATTTGTGAGGATAATAATAATAGATTGCTAGCACCATCACTATCATTTTGACACAAAAAGTAGATCTAAAAGTATTTTGCAACAACTGAAAAATGCATTCTATTTTCTAGAGAAGCTTCTAAAATAGATTGTTGTTATTATATAAAGTGCTTGGAAGTACCACATTCTATATAAAGAATGATATTATTCTTAATACATAATGAATATTAGTTATTATTAATTCTATGAAATATGGTAGAAAAGATAAAAAACATCATTCAAATTACAGAGGTTAGGATTATCTCTTTATCTAGAGTGTTAAGAGAATATAATGTACAGAACCCTAGTAGTAATGTTCTCAGCACCAATATACTGTTTATCTTGAGTAACAGGACATGCTCCTAGATAAAGCAGAATCCAAATTTCCTATTAGATCCAGACATTTTACCCGATCCAGTTTGAAAATCAGATCGTTGGGCCATGTTAAAGTTTCAAATGCAAATTTCAGGAAGCATAATTCTGCAATCACAGCTTTTTAAAATTTATCTGTTGTTGCAACAAATTAACCACAATATCAACTCCCGCTCTAAATTTTGAGGAGAACCAGAGCATATGATATACAAAATATAAGTCCCAATAATCAGGGACTCAATGGGGTAAAATTAGACATTGGCAGGAAATTATTTTGTAATTTAAAAGGTTTTTATAATTCCCCCAACTTTACTCATTTGCCAAGAAAATCCACCACAGAAGTATATGACTCTGCTCTCATCTACTTCAATAATTAGTAAAAAATGGCATGCAAAAATTATTAGAAGTGCCATAAAGTTTCCTACAATCCAAAGTGAAAGTGAAGGTTGCTCAGTCATGTCTGACTCTTTGTGACCCCATGGACTATATAGTCCATGGAATTCTCCAGGCCAGAATACTGGAGTGGGTAACCTTTCCTTCTCCAGGGGATCTTCCCAACCCAGGAACTGAACCCAGGTCTCCCACATTGCAGGCGGATTCTTTACCAGCTGAGATACAAGGGAAGCCCAAGAATACTGGAGTGGGTAGCCTATCCCTTCTCCAGTGGACCTTCCTGACCCAGGAATTGAACTGGGGTCTCCTGCATTGCAGGTGCATTCTTTACCAACTGAGCTATGAGGGAAGCCTACAATCCAAACTACTCTCAAATATTTTAATTATGTGATTTACTTGTGCATTTCTTTAGCAGCAAACAAGAGACTGAGTAAAGAACTGTCATCTTAAAAGTCATTAAGTAAGAGAAGTGTTACAACAGGAACTCACACACTAATCCTCTAATACCTAGCAATGAGTATAATGTCTGATATGCCAAATGCTGAAGAAGGCTCTTGTGAGTCCCTTGGGCTGCAAGGAGATCCGATCAGTCAATCCTAAAAGAAATCAGTCCTGAATATTAATTGGAAGGTCTGATGCTGAAGCTGAAACTCCAATACATTAGCCACCTGATGCACTGACTCATTGGAAAAGACCCTGATGCTGGGAAAGATTGAAGGCAGGAGGAGAAGGGGACGACAGAGGACCAGATGGTTGGATGGCATCACCGACGCAATGGACATGAGTATGAATAGGCTCCAGGAGTTGGTGATGGACAGGGAAACCTGGCGTGCTGCAGTCCATGGGGTCGCAAAGAGTTGGACATGACTGAGTGACTGAACTGAACTGAACTGATGCCAAATGAAGGCCACAGTTTGACAAAAGGATCCAGGAATCCTCATTTATGTTCCATGACTGTTTAAGAGAATCACAGTGTTCCTAAAGGTTGGTGAATACAAAAACTGGCTATGGAGGGAGGATGTGAGATCATATGGGGGTATTTTCCAAAACTGAAGCACCAAACATATCATCCTACATCATGGAGCTTAAACTGACCAGGAATTTTTATCTGTAGCCATCAAGCAGTCACAATTTCCCCTGGTTTGACACTTTAGCAATTGCTGGGTTTGGAAATAACTTGAAATGTTGTCCATTCACAACAGTTGCTAAAGCAGAAATCCTGCCTTCTTCAAAATATCCCCTTCTTTCCTTCTAGGCAAATGTTTACTTCATTTCTATTTTACCTGTCTTCAGAGACCTTCTTCACTCTCACTTTGAATCTAGGCAGGTAATCATCTGGACCAATTATTCTCATTCTTTAGTGTACAAGAGCATCACAAGAAAACTGCTTGAGAATGTAGGTTCCTGGAACTCACCCCCAAAGATCCAAATCACAGATGGAGGGTCATGGAATCTGCAGTCTAACAAGGGCCCCAGGGATTCTGTTGCGGTGCTCTCAAGACCTCATTCTGAGAGACACTGGTCTAGACTACACACCCCGAGAAGAAGGAACGGGTTCTTGCCTGTTTGCTGCTATACTGACAGCACCAGACAAGTGCTGATGTACACAGCAGTAAATATCTGTTGAACTACTTGTTTAAGGCAAGCAATACATATTTCTTGAATTATTTAATGCACTCAATGAATATTTGTGGAATTACTTATTTAATCATGTTTCTAATGTCTGTATCATTTTACAGTTTACAAAACATTCTAGATGCTTTATCTTGAGTCCCAAATCTGTGTATCCAAATCTGACCTCCCTCTAATGCTCGGATTTCATTCTTAAATACCTTATTGGGTATTTCAGATATCTGAGTATGTCTAAACATTACATTTATTATTTTCTGGCAAAGCTACTCTCTTTAGCTTCCTTATTTCTTTCAAGTGTGCCATCATTTCCTGATATATTGGACTTTTTCCCCTCCTTCATATCCCCACATGCTAAAATCAGTTGATTTTCCCCCCAAATTTTCTCCTTTGACCCCAGAGTTCAATCTCATTTCTGCTGCAGAAGCCATAGTTCAGGCCTTTATCAGACGGCTCCTGAATTATCAGAATGAAATTCTAACTGCTTCTCCACTAAAGTACTAGATCATCTCTCTAAAACATATTCTTTATTACTCCTTTGCACAAAAGCTGTAATACTTTAGAGACCCATATACTCTTAAGTATATAGGGCCCCAGGTCCTTTAGCAGGCACTGGAGACACTCCACCATGACACCTGTATGTTAATATTTCAGCTCACCACCTGCCTCATCAATTCTACATCTACTGGAATCCTGTATACCCCCCCCCCCCCGACAAGCCTTCCCTCTGAATGTGCCAACTTATATTTAAATCTGAACAGCTGTTTCATTCCATTGCTCCCATCATTTGTGTGGAATGGAATCAAGATCCTAATTTGGGACTTTTTTTCCCCAAGTACACTAAGGTCCTCCATTAGTTGAAAGAAGATTATAGAGCAAGGATGTAGGTGAGACCATGGTATTTTGGTGACTCAGCCATTCCTTTCTCTTTCATTCTTCCCAACTTACTTCCACTTCTCATAGTATGTTGTGTGAGTTCACTATTTTTACATCAATATGACAAAGAGAAGAGGTGATTGGGGTGGGGGGTTTTCTCTGGAAACTTACCTGCGATGGGTGGGCTCACCAAGTACGGCACTGCATGCAAGAAGTACACCACGCCGAGAGCTGATGACAGAAAGGTGGTCCCCACAATCTCTGCGGTCACCACTGGGATCAAAGTCACGTAGGCACCATCAAAGTAGCCAAAGGTACAAGCGAAAGGCACGAGCAGGGGAAGGCTTTGAAGCATTGGGAGGCAGAGATAGCAGAGCCCATCCAGTCCAATGGCAACAAGGTAGCAAACATACTGGTAGTTCTTCAGACACCTGTGGATTTGAAGACCAAGAATGAGTGCAGGATACACAGCTTCTACCAAAGAGCTCTAGAAACCTAGCCATGTAGCCGTAAGCACTTTATTCATAGAGATGGCCTCCCCATTGTGTGCTTTCTACGTTGTCTTCCTATCTTTCTTTCGGTATATGCAATGCAAGAATGTATCTTCCCAGGAAGCATTATTATTAGAATGCTTGCACTAAAATTAGAAAGATAAACGTTTGAATCCAGTTCTCCCAGCTACTAACTGCCTAACTCTAACCTCAACTCCTTTAGCTATAAAACAAGAGGTTGCCTATCTCAGAGTTAACCAAGGAAATTTGTGAAATAACACATAGAGTGTCAGGAGACTAATATTTTCTACAAGTCTACCGTATTAGATGCTTTCAGATATGTCATCCATTAGTCTCCAGCTCTTCATATATGTTCAATAATCCAAGGGGTTATACAAAGAGGAAGCCATGACATGAAGAAATGAAAATGATTTGCCAGAGATTATGATGGTCATGTATTAGGACTAAGTCTTATTTCAAGATCTCCCCAGTGGTACAGCCATGAATATTTTCCCTTTGTAAATCCAAACCCATCTATGATAGTAATTATTACAAAGACTCTGTATTATATCAGCATCGGCAATTTATGCTTTATAAATTATGTAATAAAAGCAATTTATGCTTTTCTGCCTGTAATCTCATTTGAGCCTCACAAAATGCTATAAAGTCCTTAGACAAATATTGAACTGGTCCATTTCACAGATGAATAGCCCTGAGGATCTGAAAGTTAGGTGACTTTCTCTAAGTCTCAGGGATAATATGGGGCTGAGCCAGGACAAGAACTTGGGTCTTTTATATCTTAGACTAGAAATCCCTCCTTCAGATCTATGTCAGGGTGCTTCTTGTTGGGTTATTTGATTGTAAAGAAAGATACATTTTGCTCTCCCCCACACTCCTTAGCCATTAAAAGTGTGGCTTTTATATTTAATCCTAAATATTGTATTCCTGATACAGGTGAATGGCAGTTGAATCCTGATTACCTCCCAAAGGCATAACAGGTAAGAAGCCACATGATGATAGCTCTCTCAGGTTATAGCTCAAGTGTGAAGAGTCTATCATTTAGGAGAATATGAGTAGTTCGCTCTCTTCAATCCAGATTAGCATTTGCTGAAGAAACTACTCAGATTTCTTAAAACACTGGTTTCTAAGTCTAAAATTATAATGAAACTATTTGCCACTTGCACTATCAAATGTAAATATGTGGCGCTACAGATAGTGTGTTATTGACCTGGTCCTCCTGCCTAGACTGGAGTCTATTCCTCTCTGTTGCCAGCCAGCCTCTGGAGTGGTTCAAAAGACACTACAACCACAGTGACCAGTCAGAAGTTGTCTTACTGGAGGACTGACCTGACTTAGAATGGAATTAAATTTGTCACCAGAACTTGTCACTATCCTTTGCTTCTGCCATTTAGACATTCCCATCATTCTAAATGATCTAGATCAGGTGTCAGCAAACTATGGCCAAATCTGGCCCACCACCTGTTTTTTGGACTATGAACTTAGAATGGTTTTCCCATTTTTGAATGATTGGAAAAAATCAAAAGAAGAGTAAAATGTTGTGACATGCAAAAACTGTATGAGAAACTAAAATTTTAGTGTCTTTAAATAAAGTCTTGTTGGAATATGGCCACTTTCTTTTAGTCATATTGTCTCTGGCTGCTCTTGTGCTTCAACAACAGAGTTGGATGGTTGGGATCATATGACCCACAAAGTCAACGAGACTTTATCTGTTTAATGTCTGTCCCTTTACAAAAAGTTTGCCGACCCTTGACTAGAAGAACCAACAAGGAAGTTGCCTTCAGATATTGAAAACCTGTTAACACTATTTAGACCTAGGTATTCTAGAGGGTAAGGTGATGAAAGGGAAGTGAAAGTCACTCAGTCATGTCTGACTTTGCAACCCCATGGACTAGAATTCTCCAGGCCAGAATACTGGAGTGGGTTAGCCATTCCCTTCTCCAGGGATCCTCCCAACCCAGGAATTGAACCCAGGTCTCCCACGTTGCAGGTGGATTCTTTACCAGCTGAGCCATCAGGGAAGCCCAAGGTGACGAAGGGAAACTCAAAGCTTAAAGTTCTTTGTGTGGAACCAGTGATGGTTTCACAGATTTTTACCTTCTGTCAGTTAGCCATCCAAACGTGATATTGCCAATAATGTCAATCACCCCAAGAATGGACATAAGAAAAGCAGCTTGCTGGTGAGTCACTCCGACACTCAACGCATAAGGCACGAAGTATACAAACAGGGGACTGCAGCCATAAGCCATGAACAGAACAGAGGTGGCCAGCACAGCAAAGTCTGACGTCAGTAAAAAACTGTATTCCTGCTGCAATGAGCCACAGAGGCAGGTCCGCACCCATTCTTTAGTCCAAGCCGAACAGGGAGACGCCTGCTTCAAGTCTTGGGTCTGAGTTCTGCAGACAGGGTTCTGCTCTGGAGTGGTTTGGTCCTCTTTAAGAGTGATTGGCCGCATCAAGGCACCGCAGACACAGAGGTTCAAAACGAAGCCCCCCAGGATGAGTAACGCTCCCCTCCAGGAAAACTGTTCAATAAGGAGCTGGACCACAGGAGCCAGGATGAAGATGCCAATGCCACTCCCTGACATGGAGATCCCATAAGCAAGGGCTTTCCGTCTGCTGAAATACTTGCCAACCATGGCAATAGCTGGAGAGTAACAAAGTGCAAATCCAAGACCTGGTGATAAAGAGAAGTCTGTGAGTGCTAATGGCATGCCATGAATAGCCACTGAAAGAACATCTCTCAGAATCATACTATTTGGATTTAAGAGAATCTGAACCTCAAGTAAATCCCTTTAAAATTGCTTTCTACATCAAGCTGAAAATGAGTCTCCCCTCACCAGACATCCACAATTTGGAAAGTATAGCATCTCTAGGACTTTCTTCTTGGGAAGAAAAGCTTTAAGGGACTATGACTTAAGCAAAATAAAATGAAGACTTTAAAAACTATTATACAAGTTAAATTTGAATCAACTAGAAAATCAGGATAACAGTGACCTGAGAAATGTATTCTCACCACAACAATTCTTTTTTAAATAAATTAAAATTAATTATAGTAAATTAAATGATCTCTGGGTAATTTAAGTATTGTTAAATTATTGATAATACTTACATTATTAATAATACTTAAATTACCTAGAGACTTACTTCAACTCTTCACTGCACATGAAGACACAACCCTGATTACCTGGACCACTTTGGAACTTGTGTTTAAATAGCATATGTGATCCTGTGAAAGTTCCAGAGTAATTTCAAATATTAAGAAACATTGTGCTCATTTTATCCATGAACATAGCATGTACATATAGCAACCTGAAAATATCCCCAGTAGAAAGTCTCTTCAAGATTTTCCAGTTCTATTCTTTTTAAGTCAAGAAAATCAGAAAGGCTTTAAACCTGGAATTTAAACGTCAAGGAAGGAAAAGGAGAACTGCCTGCAACTCCTGTTTCCATCTTTGGAGCAGGGTGAGCAATGATCCCAGTTTGCCTGGACTGAGGGGTTTTCCACACATGAGGCTTTCAGCACCAGGCCCGGGACAGTTTCTGGTAAACTGGGAGGATGGGACACCCTAGCGGTCAGGCCCTTCGGGTGAGAGGGGACAGACACCTTTTTAGCTGACACAGCAAGATTTGTAACCTCACTGTGAGATTATATCTTTTATTGGCCAGATCATGCTAGTCCCTCCAACCAACCCTGATCCTCTGCAGTCCCTGTAAGTGTGATTTATGGAATGTACATCAGTTGCTTCTCTTTCTATGGACTTCATTCTCTAACGTATATTTCCATAACATTGAAAGAGAATGTGTGATGAAAGAATATTCACAAGAGGCTTTTTTTTTCCAAACTGTAAATCCCTATTTATTGGACAATGATACTCACTAAAAAATAAGGGCAACTCAGGTCAACCACAGATAGTATTTCAATGTCTTGGCAAAGATGTTGGGAGAATGATCATTGCTAAAAATTTATGTTGCCCTGGCTAATGCTGCTCTGCTTCTGAGTGAAGGATCTCTGCCATACATGGCTGCCCAAGGAAAGTCAGCAGTCCCTGACTGCTGTTGTCACATGGCTGAATTAAAGTGGTGACACAGTTTCATTACATATGACAGTCCATTAAATTTCTAGCCCTTTTGTTTAATCGTTTGGTAGGCAGACATTCAGCTAAATTATGCATCCAACAATATGAATATTTTATGAATTACTGCTCTGTGGGCAGGCTTAACAACCCCTGGGTAGGGTGGGATGAGAAGGGTGGTACAAAGTGCCCTTACCTGTAAGAACTCCCAGAGTGAGGTAGAGATGCTTCAGACTGGTGGCAAATGAGCCCAGGATGAGACCAGTAGATGCAAGCAAGCCACCCAGCATGATTCCCACTTGACAGGAAAAATGGTTACTGACAACACTCCCAAGTGGAGCTTCAAAAACAATAATAAATAGGTTCAACATAGAGGCCTTGAGGGCACTGTGTAAAGGCTGTGGTGCTGCATCAATGGAGCAGATAACCCTCCATCTTCAAATCCTTGAGCCCACCCCACTCATTCTATGGATTTAGAAACCGAGGCGAGAGGAAATGACTTGTCCATGGTCCTACAGAGAACAAGTGGCAAGGCTAGAATCAGGATCAGGTCTCCTGACTAGCATTTGACTACTTATTCCATTTCTCCATTCTAGAATGGTCATAATCCCAGGACAATGAGGTGCTTTCTAAACAGCAAGTCAGCTCCTTTAAACGAAGACCTTGGATAGAATTTAAATACACTGCATCTAATGTGACCCTGATTTCGCTCAACGGTTACACAGTGATATGCCTTGTATGTTTCATATAATATGGCTCATACACAATTAACAATAATCATGACAGGTAAATGGTGGAGAAGAAAGTGGGCAACATTGCATGGCCAGCAGTTTCTTATACAAGAAAAGGCCTGGGAAAGAGATCATAGACATACTTCATAATCTGGCACTGCTTCTGGGCTTTTGGAAACCCTGTGGATGAGAAATAAAAGCACAGAAAATCTAGGAAATGTGATGATGACATTTCAGTTAGCCTCATTCTATTTGTGGTTTAACAATGTGTCAGTTATGTGAAGTTATGCCAACTTCCAGGTTTATAGGATAATAATTAAAGCTGGAAGAGGCCAAAAAGAAACTAAAGTTCAGGGGAATATGACATACCCAAGATCACCAAAAAATATACAGCTCAGGGAACCTGACACTGAGTGCAGTGTTATTTCACCCTATTATTCTGGCTTCTTGGGTCTTTCAGATGGATGGCAGAGGAGATGGGTGGAGAAAGCATGTGAATTTCTTTCTCAAGAACAATTCATGCTGACACCAGTACTCGTGGTAACAAGATCAGAAGAGCCAATTCTTTGGGTATCTGGGGAGTATAATTTTTATATAGATCAGGTTGAAAGTGGGGCTTGATTCAAATGTACATGATAGAATCAGTCATCAGCCTAATAGCCCATCTGGTTAGAATAGTAACTGGATGAATATATAACCTCTGGATAATAGGAATGAGCAAATCTCCTAAAAATATATCTAATTCTCCAGGCTGATGCTGTGATGGCTGTTAGAAAGTAATAAGATGTATATGAAACTCAATGAAAAATATTCACTCTTCTGCCCATCATAGTGCAGATATGGCCCCAAGGGATGTCCCAGATGTGATTCTGCAGCCTCTTGTCCATACTCTGAACTCAATTAATGTTGCCAGATGAACAAGCGGGTATGTTGTAATTGGGTACAAGAGGACTCAAGGCCTTGAATAGAATTTAAATACACTGCATCTAACATCACCCTGCTTTAGCTCAATGGTTCACATGGTCTTTGTGACCATAGTGGCCACTGAAGGCCATTTATTCTTCTTTGGGGGATTGTAAATATTCTCCAAAAGATAACAGTGGGAGAAATGAGTCACCTGCATCCTCCATGAAAGATAAACATGGCAGTTCTCTCTGCCATGAGCACTGGCGTGCTCACACAAAGACAAGGACTACTCATCTGACCCTGAAAATCATCTGATCATCTTACCATTTTAAATTAAAAAGATAGGCTAGAAAACCCGAGTTATGATTTTTTGATCCCTTCTGACCTTCCAGTGTTATCAGTAGCGTCAACTTAGTGGTCTTGTGAAACCTAGAATTGCACTCAGATTCCTTCCAACCAAGGAACTACATCAGAACAAATCAACCATTCCTGATTATGTACATTCTGAATGTACAAATATGAATCAGTACCTAGAATGGAATAGTGATGCTATTTATGTGTTACTAAACCATACAGTATTTTCTTCTGCCACCAAGATACGACCTGAAGAGATAAGTTTTTAAAAAATATTCAGGAGTCAATAAGTGAAAAGATTAAATCAGTCAAGCCTGCAAATAGATCATTCCAATTTGACCCAATCTCATAAATTTCTATGACACTCATTTAAGAAAATTGGTTAGAAATTTTCAAAAAGAAAAATCTCAGGGTTATTTTCTCTTTACTGTATGGATGGAATGAGATGACTCCATGAATCTTGAGAGCACTCTATACATTATATATAGCACCTTTGTGGTTCTGGAAGGACATTATAGCCATCGTGAATATGCTTATCTTAACGATTGCAACATTCTATTCTTCCACAATACTTCTTTAAGAATGAAGACTTATGCATGAAAAATGAATCAGCGAGCCAAATTTTGAACCCTCTGGGAAGGAACGAGAGTGAAAACCAAACTTGAGGCGTGATGCATAAGTTATTGGCACTTATTTAAGGATACTGCATTGAAATGACTCACAGTGACTTCTATGGCTGTCTACATGACTGGAAAATAAGGGGACAAGAAGACACAGTGTATAGTGTATAGTTACCTGTATCCAAAATCAGGACAAGTCCTGTGATGCCTGGCTCCCTAACTTTATATGGAAGAACCAAATGGTAAGTATCCAACTGACTGTACTCACCACCTGATCCATCTGACATCAACCAAGAACATTAATTTCAACAGCATGTCTGGTTGAGTTTGGTTAAAGGCAGGATCATATTTTTCTCTTTACATAGTTTTAGCCAATTTTTACCATAGCCCTTCTACTCAGAAAAACAGGCCATCAAAGACAGTGGAAGGTCACTGTTATGTACAGTTCAAAGGGAGTCAGTCATTGTCTATCCCAGGAGATACTTACCACAGAGCATGGTCACACAGTCTACAATGGAATGGATCCAGGCCGTCTGTGCATAATCCTGAGAGAAGTATGTCTGGAACTCCACAAAAAAAATTGAAATACATCTGAAAAAAAGTGCAAGTATTTTATACAAAAAAAACACAATGACTATAGATTTGAACTAGAACTTCAAGTTTTGGTTCAATATGCTGTTCCAGTCTGTAAGGGTTTTCATTGATTTTGGTTGATTTTCAATGATAAATTGCTGTTCCACAATAACTGGGAAATCAGAAGCTAACCATTGGACTTTCTAAGGGATAAGAACAAGTGTTCATTCACTGGAGGGGCTGTGAGGCCAAGTAGATGTGAAGATGACTGCTGTAGGGTGATCTTTCCATAAGATCACTCTTATGGAAAAGACAGCAAGTCAAACACATGGATTCTTACTCATCTTAGTGTTTCATTAACATCTGTGCTTATAAGAGACAGCTGTACAAGTTAAGATTTGACTGTGATACATCACCCAGAAATTTCACTTCTAGGTTTTAACCAAAGTTAATAAACAGATGATGGTGATAATAATAATACAAAATAATAATACAAAAAAAATACACATGTATTGTGGATAACTATTTATAATAGCCAAATGTTGTCACCAACCTGTTTGTCCACCAGTAGGGACTGGTTGAAAATTAAAACACGCTGAAATGAAAAGGGACTGAAATTAAAAGATACTTGCTCCTTGGAAGAAAAGCTATGACAAACCTAAATGGCATATTAAAAAGCAGACATTACTTTGCCAAGAAAGATCCGTCTAGTCAAAGCTATGGTTTTTCCAGTAGTCATGTATGGATGTGAAAGCTGGACCATAAAGAAGGCTGAGCACCGAAGGGTTGATGCTTTTGAACTGGTGTTGGAGAAGACTCTTGAGAGTCCCTTGGACTGCAAGGAGATTAAGCCAGTCCATCCTAAAGGAGATCAGTGCTGAATATTCATTGGAAGGACTGATGCTGGAGGTGAAGCTCCAATACTTTAGCAACCTGATGCGAAGAGTTGACTCATTGGAAAAGACCCTGATGCTGGGAAAGATTGAGGGCAGGAGGAGAAGGGGACGACAGAGGATGAGATGGTTGGATGGCATCACCGACTCGATGGACATGAGTTTGAGCAAGCTCTGGGAGGTGGTGATGCACAGGGAAGCCTGGCATGCTGCAGTCCATGGGGTTGCAAAGTCAGACAGCACTGAGCGACTGAACTGAACTAAACTGAGAGACTGCTTAAGTAACTTATAGCATATCAATAAAATGAAATATTTATTAGGTATTTGATTTGTATTTATTGACTTGGAAATAAATTCACAGTACAATGTTAGGAAACAAAGTAAGCTACAAAATAGTTCATGTAGAAAGGGCTTATTGTTATAAAACCACAGTTCATGTAAACAAAAAAAGCCTCAAAGCATATAAACCAAAATGTATCCAGCCATTACATGTACATGGTGATGTTGTAAATGTTTTTTATTTTGTTCTGCACTTTGAATTATTTGACAGTGAATATTTCTTATACAGAAACTTATGTGTGTGTGCATATACATATATATGAGAGTATATATACAGAGACAGAAACAAAGAGACAGAGAATTTTTTATGTTGAAAAATAGAGAATTACTTAGGAAAAACAAGACATAAGTGAGTCAGAAGCAACAATTTGTACCATTGTACAACTCAGAAGGAACCTCACACAGATTAGCAGGGTGTCCTAATGCAGGCCAGGAAGCTTTCAGAGCTCCATGATAGCGGGGAAAGGAATCAGGCCGTGCAGCTGGGGATGAGATAGGAGGGTATCTGTCTCCTGGGACAGGCCTTACATTCCAGCTCCTTATGCTTCAACAGCCCCTAGTAACCTGTTATTTATTCTCCCTGACTCTCCAGTTGCTGTTGGAAGTGAAGGTGAGTAGATGGGAAAATTAAAGAAGAGGGAAGAGAATGAGGAAGCATGAGGACAGTGGTGTTAGGCAGGTCTGGCTTTACGGCTTATAACCTATACAATTGCACAGAATCTGACACTTAGAGGCATAAAACTTGGTTTAACTCAGCTGTCACTGTCTTAAAATTCCTTATAATTTTATCTTTGAAGTTGCGTTTTGTAAGTGAAGTCCATTGGGACAACGAAGCATACATGTGAGCAGAGAAGAGCCACAGATTCTTCAGTCTGCAGTTCTTAGAGATGCTCCAAGGCACAAAATTCCAGTAGACTCTTGTGTGGGAGTCCAGTAAGGCTCAGACTGAATACAAGGTAAGTGTGTTACACCTACAACTGAGTGATCATGGACATAGGGGAGGAAGAGAGACCAGGTTTTCCTTTCAAACCAAAACTTGCTTCAAATGCAGAAGGCAGTAATGCTGTAAGAAACACAAAAGGTTAAGGATTCCTATCAGATCCTTTGTTACTCATGTTGCTTCTCTGTGTTATTTGATGCCGTATGCTGAAAATGATGACACAGAAGGATAGAAAAAGATAGGGCTACTGGTAATATTAAGATGATCAGTAGATCTGTGCTAGTTTCCATTTTTCTTTACTCAGAACAACACTAAAGAGAAAACTGATGAAACATCATAAAAACATCATGAAAAATCAAGATAGACCACTGAAAAAGGAAAAGCTTCCTATTTTAGTACATTTTTTGTGTGCATAAGTCTGTGCTCAGTCGCTAAGTCATGTCTGACTCTTTGCAACCCCATGGACTCAAACTCACCAGGCTCCTCGTCCAAGAGATTTCCCAGGCAAGAATACTGGAGTGGGTTGCCACTTCCTACTCCAGGGGATCTTCCCAACCCAGGGAACAAAAACCCAAGTCTCTTGCATTGGCAAGCAGATTCTTTAACACTGAGCCATCTGGGAAGCCCTTTTAGTATATTTACCAGCCCTTTCTTTCCTCCCTTTTGGACAAGAGGTCTTGCATTTTCCTCTAGCACTGGGTCCTACAATTATGTTGCCAGTCCTGGTGATAGGAAAGAGAAAAGGGATGGGATAGGATGCTAAATTCTAAGTCCCAAAGGTGCTGGGGTAGAGTTTGATGTGCAGAGGATAGATGAGGATCAGCACTTGTGGAAGTGTCTTCTCTCCACTAAATAGTTTTGGGAAATTTAGTATCTGTGGGGCTATGTTTGTCTCTTGTGACTTTTTTAAATCTTGTTCTACTATCATTTTGTTTTCTGTTTGATGCTTTTTTTCAAACTGATATGATTAGTCCTATCAAACTGTTGGCATGCAAAATTCAAAAGTAACACTTGAGATTCTTGTCTAAACATGTGAGTAGGCTTGTCAGAGGTAAAATTTAATAACTACATACACAGGCTTCTGAATGACTGTGACTTTTATGAAATATGAGAGGGATTATTGTTGTCCTTTCCTTGGTTCTCCAAAAGGAAAGGACCATGGAACTTTTTAGATGGTAAAGTTTTATGATTTATGCCTTCTAAACACAAACAGTGAAAACTATTTGTTTTCTAGTCCTAATCACTAGAGCACCAGGGAATTCTCTCTATAAATATTTTTTGAATGAGGAAGAATAGCAGACAAGAAGAAAGGTACTTAGGCTCAGATTTTTCCAGAAGCTGAGAATCATAGGCATGCATATTGGCTTTGACAGGCTTCACCCAAGTTTTGGTGCTAGAGGTGTTGCTTTTTAAGAATTGAGAGGCCACCAAGAGGGGTGATGCACAATGATGAAAGCACATATTGCAGAAATAGAAAATATATAAATAAGCCTAAAGCTCAATGGATATTCAGTTGAGGAATTAATCTCATTTTTGCTCCATTGGGAGTGGTGACTTGAGAATCAGGAAGTCTCCATGAAAAGGGGCTTCCCTGGTGGCTCAAAGGTAAAGAATCTGCCTGCCAATGCAGAAGACTCAGGAGATGCAGGTTCAGTCCCTGGGTGGGGAAGATGCCCTGGAGGCGGAAATGGCAACCCACTCCAGTATTCTTGCCCAGAAAATCCCATGGACAGAGGAGCCTGGAGGGCTACAATCCATGAGGTCACAAGAAGCCAGACAGGACTGAGTACACACACAAGTAAACACAGGCATGACCTTAAAGAAAACAAATTTTATTGGTGGCACAGGTGCTTCTCACCCCAAATTATTTTTGCTGTCCCTTGGAATATTTGAGCATCTGACAGATGTCAGCAGAACTGGTTTCTGATCTCTGATTCCCATGCTGAATAACTGAGAGTTCCAATAAAGCTTCTAAATCTCTCAGGGTCTTGATTTCCTCATCTATAAATTAAGCATTTGGAGAAGCAAGACTGTAACAGTCAGACTGGATTAGATTGTGCTGTCATAGCTAACAACCCTGAACAGCCTCCAGGGGTTAGTAGGTTTTGTTCATGATAGCATCCAAGCGGTGTTTGCTATATCATTCTCAAAGATACTTTCTCTCAAGGGGTCAACATACTCGCTGCCTCTGTCTTGTCACTGTGCTATAAAATTCTTCTCTGGCTCCTGGAGAACTGGAAGCTGACAACATCTGATATTTGGTAAAGACTTTTTATTCCTGGTTGATGAAGTTATCCACTAAGTCAGCACAGTAAGTAATCCACTGGGCAGTGCAGTCTAGTGGTTAAAAGCACTGTCACTTACTCATCATGTGATTTGGACACATTATTCAACCTCTGTGTGTTATTATAAGGATTAAATGACTTAATCAATGAAAATTTGTTTGGAATAATGCCAACAAACACAGAGTAAGTGCTCAGGTAACATGAGCAATTATTTACAGGAATTGAGCTGTTGCTATAAGAACTTCACAGTTTCACAGGACTCTAGACATCTATTGCAATTAAGTTAATTTAGCCCCAGAATAATTTGAGAAAAATAGGTCTCAGAGCTAGGGGTTTCCATTAAACAAACATTGCTTTTCAAGTATCAACTCCAATTCAATCTTTCAAGTTACTAATAGAATGTCATGTAATTCCACAATGAAATGAATTTATTAGTATAGATAATGTGTTTGGTAATAAGACATCTTGAAGCAAAAACAGGTAATCAATGCACATTAACAACCACAGGGAGCAAATAACAAGAAAGCCTGCACAACCTTAAGCTTTTTATAAGTTTTATGTATGAAAAAGCATCACCAGTTACAAGGCAAGAGTGAAATATGATTTTTAAATGGTAGATTTAATGGTAGGTTATAATGGTAGCATTATTTGTAAAGCAAAAGCCAGGAGACAATATAAATGTCCATCAATAAAAACACTTTAAATACATTATGGATTCATCTATATGAAAGTTTAAGTACCTATTTTTCAGTGAGGTAACCCTTGTGCATTGTTGATCGAACTGTAAATTGGTACAGTCACCATAGAAAACAGTATGGGATCCAACAATCCCACTGCTGGGAATAGATCCAAAGAAAATGAGAACCCTAACGAGAAAAGATATCTGCGTCCCCATGCTCACAGCAGAGTGATTTATAATCACCAAGACACAGATGGGTAAATGGATAAAGAGGGTGTGGTGTGTATATACAATGGAATATTATTCAGCCAGGAAAAAAACACAAGGGAATCCTACCACTTTGCAACAATATGAAAAGGCTTTGAAGGTACTCTGCAAGGTGAAATAAGTTAAACAGAGAAAGACAAATACTGTATGATCTTACTCATATATGGAATCTAAAACAATAACCAAACTCATATAAAAAGAGATCAGACTTGTGGTTACCAGAGACAGAGGGTGGGGGAAAGGGGACTGGTGGAAGGTGGTCAAAAATACAAACTTCCAGTTATGAGATAAATAAGTAGTAGGGATGTCATGTACAATATGATGACTACAGCTGACACTATCGTATGATATACAGGAAAGATGTTAAAAGAATACATTCTAAGTGTTCTCTTCAGGAGGAGAAATGTTTTTTCTCTTTTCTTCTTTCTTTCCTTTTCAGTGTAGCTATTTGAGAAGATGGATGTTAGCTGAACCTATAATATATGTAAATCAAATCATCATGCCTATAAACTATTATATATTAAAGTCCAACTGTATAGCACAGGGAACTACATTCAATATCTTGTAATAAACCATAATGGAAAAGAATAGGCTTCCCTGGTGGCTCAGTTGGTAAAGAGTCTGCCTGCAACACAGGTTCGATCCCTGGGTGGGGAAGATCCCCTGGAGAAGGAAATGACAACCCACTCCAGTATTCTTGCCGGGAGAATCCCATGGACAGAGGAGACTGGCGGGCTACAGTTCATGGGGTCACAAAATCGAACACAACCGAGTGACTAACACTTTCACTTTGTTGTATGCCAGAAACTAACACAACACTGTAAATGAAACATACTTCAATAAAAAATCATCAATATGTATGCCTTGAACTTATATCGTGACTATGGTTGATTATTTCTTAATAAAACTTGAAAAAGGTAGAAAAATGAATTAACTACACAATAGGCACTGATCCTCTGAACTGACAAACCCCCGTGTAGGCTGTTCTCCTTGCCTCTGTCTTCAGTTCTCTTAGCTGCTTCCTGGTGCATCATACTTTTCTCCTCCAAGCTTATTCTGCTCAAGGACCCTACTCTCAGCCTCTCCCAGGAACCTCTAAAGACAAGTCTTTGCTGCCAGCCACAAGCCTCTTTTTTAATTTCCAGCCGCCCTAAGCACCAAGCTCACTTCTAGAACTTTCCTCTCATCAAATTATATATAAAATAGATAAATTATTGACGAAATGCTTAAATGAATGACGAAAGCTTCCACATGGAAGAACCAAGATGAAAGATTCCTTTTAACTCTATGACCTCCTCACTCCCAGAACATAGGATCCATAAAATAGATAGGAGAAAAATCAGACTCAACCATCATATTATTTTAAATAAATTTACAGTTTATGATGACACATAACAAAACCTTACTGTAGCAAAAAACAAACACTGCTTCTTTCCTGCATTATCTGTTTGTTATGGGGAACACATCGATGCTTTTATGGATGATGCCATCAAGTAAAGTCATGTAGAGCAGCCTGGGGAGAGTTGCCGGAGAAGAGAGTTCAATCTGAACAAAGGCACCTCTAGAGGAAAGAACTGGCACATGCAGATTTCAAGTGTGTATTTATTCCAAATGTAAATGAGATGAATGCATCTCAATGTATGGGCATTTAATGCAAGTATATTCAACACTATGTCCTTGAGTAAAAGAAAAAGAGGACCCATGACCAAAAGAGATGAGAGAATCCCTGCATTTGTGCTGTTTCTCTCCTTCAACCTAGAGTTCAGCCTCCACTACCACAGCCAAGTGCAAAATGAAGCAAAAGAATTTCAATTTTAGGCTTTAAGCTTCCCATGGCTCAGTATTCTGGTGAGCTGAGAGGTTCTCGTGGCTATTTTGAGCTTATATATTTATCCTTTGTGGGGTGAACTGCTTATGAAAATAAATGTCTGGCAATAGCCAGGATATTTAGTCAAAAATGTCCTAAAACCCCAGGTTTATAGGTCAGATATTATAAAAAGAGATCACTATCCAGGACTTCTAAGTGTCAGAAAATGACATTCCTTGCAAAGAAGAAGATATCTGAGCAGTCAAAGGAAACACACACACACATAACACACACATACACATTTATTTTCACAATGACAGGTTCAGAGATAGAATGAAGCTGAATTAGGAAAAAAGACAAGCCAGATCATAATAATAAATCAAGAAGAAAATCCCACCTACCTGGTTACTGCTCGGGTGCAGATGGTAACGAAGAAACAGCCAGCCACAATCATCCAGCCCCAGCCTCCATCAGGAGGGGAGGTAGACCGAGCCCTATTTACTTTTGCCATGCTTTCAATTCCTTTTTCTTCTTTTCCAAGTTACTCCAACAGCCTAGTTATGATCTTGGAAAGATTTGCCGTCCAGTGACTTCCTGTTGGCATTCAAGATCGGCATAGAGTGCTACCTGGCACATGGGTTACTGGCCATCTAAAATAAAAAATCATGACATATCTGCATTTCATTGCCATATCCAAAGATAGTTTTTCACTTGCTGAAAATGATTATTACCTTCCTCTTAAATATGAGTATTTGTGACTATGAAAACTGGACTGCAGCAAAGACCATTAGTTGTTCTTGGAACCCATCCCTCATCTTCTTTTTAATAACAGATCCTCTCAACTTTCAAGTCAAATCTAGGATAGCTGTTTAAACTATTTTCCATACCTTGAAGGTAGATGTGGCAACATGATTTAGTTAGACTAAAGGGATGTGAGCAAAATAATACATGCCACTTCTGGTTGCTCAACTCAAAGGTAAAGGATGTCTCAAGACACGCACCGCTTCTTTCCTACAGACTGGAACATGGATGAGGAGATGAGACAGCTCCAACCATACATGTCTGGACATCGCCCTGGGGGCTGGCAGAGCTTCGGGACAGGATGAGCCTGGGTTCTCAAACGACTCTGTGGGGAAGAGGCGCCTCTCTAGCTCTGGGTTTCACCTACTCACTATTATGCCAAAGGTAAATATGCCTCAGCTGTATTTCTGCTGTGCTGTTTTAAGTGGCTTCCATTGTGTTGACTCTCTGCTACGCTAGGGACTGTAGCCCGCCAGGTTCCTCTGTCCATGGGATTCTCCAGGCGAGAATACTGAGTGGGTTACCAGGCTGGCTCTCTATGCTGGAGTCTTTCAACAGCTTAAGCTATGTCTTAATTATTATACTGAATGATTCTGACAGTAACTGCTTTGGCATTTCTGACCAAGAATGCTATAATTCTTAGACGGAAAAAACTGAAACAAGAATGAAAAATAATGAAACAGAATAGAAAGTCCAGAAACTAGTTCATAATAATTCAATAAAACTAAATAAGGTAGCAAAGAGGGATGGATGGAAAAAAAGGGTTATTTGCTATGTCCTGTTATAACTCTCCATTTAATTTTTGACTTTCTAGATAGATCAGAATTACATGGGGAAAAAAGTAATTTAAAATCTAGGTGAAAATACAGGCAAACATTTATCTGATCTTTGGGTGGGAAAAGGACTCCCTGAGATGTAAAGTGATATCAGCAAATTAAGGGAAACTTTTGTTGATTTGTCTAAATTAAAATTTAACATTTATATACATCAAAACATGTAATAAATACAATCAAAAGGTAAACCATAGACTTGGGTGGGGGAGGAAATTAGCAATGCATGACTCAAAGAAATAGTATCTGCAACATTAATTCATTAATTCAACTACTGACATTTATGGAGTATCTAATATATGTTAGGCATTATTCTGGACACCAAAGATTCGGTGGTGAGCAAGACACACACACATCTCCTTGGGGAGCTTCTAAGGCATCCATCCCGATGGTCTCAGCTCCTGCTGCTCTGTTCTTTGTGTAATCCTTTCCCTTGCATTTCGGCAGGACCTATGATTCCCTTCTCACCAGAATATGGCACATGTGATGGGACAGGGGTGATTAGTTCATGCTGAGTGAGACTCAGACCTGGGCTTCCCTGATGGCTCAGTAGTAAAGAATCCGCCTGCCAATGCAGGTTCAATCAATGGTCTGGGAAGATTCCACATGCCACAGAACAACTAAGCCCATGAGCCACAACTGTTGAAGCCCTGGAGCCATAGAGCCCATGCTCTGCAACAAAGATCATTGCAATGCAGATAGAGAGTAGCCCCCCCTCGCCACAACTAGAGAAAAGCTGATGCAGCAACAAAGACCCAGCAAAGTCATAAAGAAATCAATAAATGTTTTTAAAAATACATGTTATATCTAATAGTTTTTTTTTTTTTTTTAAGAAGCCTCACTCTTGGCTAGCTGACACGTTCTTGCTCTTTCACGGGCCTTAAAAAAGGAAGCTGCCATGTTACATGCTGCCCCGGGGAGGGCCACGTGGCAGGGAGCCAAGGACAGCCTATGGCATCTGAGGACAGCCCCCAAAAGCTAAAGTGACAGCAAAAAGCTGAAGCTCTCTGTCCTACAACAGAAAGGAAATGAATTCTGTCACCATGCCAAGTGAGCTTGGAAGCAGATTTTCCCCTTGTTGAGCCTCCAGTAGAGAACACAGTCGGGCTGACACTCTGCAGCCTTGGGAGACCCTGAGCCATGCACCCAGCTAAGCTAGGCCTGGGTTTGGTCTCATAAGAACTGTGAGATCAGCTGCAGGTCCAGTAAGCTTCTGAATTAGAGTTAAGGATGAATTCTTTATGCAACTAAATAAAAGAGATTTAACAGGTGATTTTTCCATTGGATTGAGCCAATCACCAATTTTGGGTAGAATTTTATTATAATCAACAGAAGAAATTTTAAGTAATATTAATTATATGAAACATTATGTCAAGTATGACCAAGCATGTATTGTTTGATGAACACAGACCATGCACCACCTGATAAATTATAGACAAACCAATTTAAATTTTAATTTTACTTTAAAATCATGACTTTCTCAAGAAAATGGCACACAGTAAAACCTTGCAAGCATGCCTCTTTGAAGCTACGGGAACAAATTGGCAGTCTTTGAGTTCAAAGAGCAAATGCAGAACAAAGATAGTGAGCCCAAGACAAGAGTGACTCCACGTAGATAGACCTCTTAAATTTGCTCATTTTCAAGACGCAGAAGAGCCCTTCCTTCATCTTAATTAGCCATCCTGTGAATGTGGGGAGACAGACAAAGGAGATGGAGTGAACGGCTGGAGAGGATGAATCTTCAGAAGTACTAGAAGAGCAGCATTGATACAAATATTCAGTCTACTGATTGACAGAAAGTCAAAATTATATCTGAAATGCTGATATTGCTACTCACTGGGCTGGGGGCAGTGAAAGTGAAAAGTGAAAGTATTGTTCAGTTCAGTTCAGTCACTCAGTCATGTCCGACTCTGCAACTCCATGGACTGCAGCATGCCAGGCTTCCCTATCCATCACCAATTCCCAGAGCTTACTCAAACTTATGTCCATCATGTCGGTGATGCCATCCAACTATCTCCTTCTCTGTCATCCCCTTCTCCTCCTGCCTTCAATCTTTCCCAGCATCAAGGTCTTTTCAAATGAGGTGGTTCTTCACATCAGGTGGTCAAAGTATTGGAGTTTCAGCTTCAACATCAGTCCTTCCAATGAATATTCAGGATGATCTCCTTTAGGATGGACTGGTTGGATCTTCTTGCAGTCCAAGGGACTCTCAAGAGTCTTCTCCAACACCACAGTTCAAAAGCATCAATTCTTTGGTGCTCAGCTTTCTTTATAGTTCAACTTTCACATCCATACACGCCTACTGGAAAAACCATAGCTTTGACTAGATGGACCTTTGTTAGTAATGTCTCTGCTTTTTAATATGCTATCTAGGATGGTCATAGCTTTTCTTCCAAGGAGCAAGTGTCTTTTTAATTTCATGGCTGCAGTCACCATCTGCACTGATTTCGGAGGCCAAAAAAATAAAGTCTCTCAGTGTTTCCACTGTTTCCCCGTCTATTTGCCATAAAGTGATGGGACCGGAAGCCATGATCTTAGTTTTCTGAATGTTGAGTTTTAAGCCAACTTTTTCACTCTCCTCATTCACTTTCATCAAGAGGCTCTAGTACTTCTTCACTTTCTGCCATAAAGGTAGTGTCATCTGTGTATCTGAGGTTATTGATATTTCTCCCAGCAATCTTGATTCCAGCTTGTGCTTCATCCAGCCTGGCATTTCGCATGATGTACTCTGAATATAAGTTAAATAAGCAGGGTGATAATATACAGCCTTGACGTACTCCTTTCCTGATCTGGAAATCGTGTCCAACTGTTTGTGACCCCATGGACTGTAGCCTGCCAGGTTCCTCTGTCCATGGAATTCTCCAGGTAAGAATACTGGAGTGGGTAGCCACGCTCTTCTCCATGGGATCTTCCCCACCCGGGGATGGAACCCAGGTCTCCTGCACTGCATGTGGATTCTTTACCATCTGAGCCATCTGGGAAGCCCCGGGCTGGGGACAGAGTCATAGCCAAAACACTGGGCTAAGCAAAAGCAGCATGGAGGTAACTTTTCAGACCATTTCGATAGGCCACGCTGCTAATGATGTATGGTTATAGACAGTAGCTCATTTAACTTTTACAATAACCATAGGTGTATGTTTTAGTTGCTCAGTCATGTCCCACTCTTTGCAACCCCATGGACTACGGCCTGCCAGGCTCCTCTGTTCATGGAATTCTCCAGGCAAGAATACTGGAGAGGGTACCTATGCCCTTCTCCATGGGATCTTCCCCACCCAGGGATCAAACCCAGGTCTCCTTCATTGCAGGCAGATTCCTTACCATCTGAGCCACCAGGGGAGCCCACAATAACCATAGATGGTAGGTATTATTATCCCTATTTTAAATATATAGCAGCTCAGACTAGAGAGAGTTAGTAATTTCCCTAACTATTATTAACACTATCAAGCAGCAAAAATGGAATATGAATCAGTCTTTTCCTAACAATGCCTGACACTGTTTCCACCACCTTTCATCACTCCTTGATGTAAATTCATATACACTTTTATTTAATCAAATGCATGTAATTCTTGCTGAAGGCACATCAGTAGGATGACATTAATTACAGCCTGATGCAGCTAGAGATACAGTTCTTTAAATGGTACCATTGGCATTCCCCTGACATGCCTAAGGTCACTGACTTAATCAGCCAGGGAACTCTCCAATGGGATGATATTTGGAGATGGGGACCTTTGGGAAATGATTAGGTCATGAAGGCCCCGCTCTTACAGAATGGGATTAGTGCCTTCTTAAAAGAGACCCCAAAGAGCTCTTTTGTCCCTTCTGCCATATGATGTCACAGTGAAAACATGACCCAGGAAGAGGGTTCTCACCAGACCCTGAATATGCCAGCTCCTGGCTCTTGGAATTTCCAGCCTGCAGAACTATGAGAACTAATGATTTGTTATTTAGGCAACCCAGTCTATGATATTTTTGTTATAGCAGCTGTATCAATTAAGAAACCTAAAAATCCAGATCCCCAAGCTGTCTTGAAAAACTTAGAGCACTGAAGATGTTGATCTGGCATTCATCCATGGCAGCCATCAGCTGGAGTCAAGAATGGCACTGCTCCTTTGGATAAGGCCTGTACATCCCCCTCCAGCCTCCCCTGACCTCCTGTACTGCCCAATCTTTGTACTGTTTCACTCATGTACAACACCTGCTGGGTCCCTGGAGGCAATAAAATCTTCCACTTCTGCCGGTTCTGTGTTGCTATAAATCAAAGTTTCTTGAACAGCCACATCTGAGTCGTGTTTGTGGCATGTTTTATGTCTAGCTCTCTGGCACTTTCAATAGGACTAGCATTCGAGATTCTACCAACACTTGCCTACAAATGCACACAATGTAATAACTCACAAATTGGACACAATTAGGTATCATGAAATGACAGAATCAGTTGTACAAGTGAAAAAGCCAGAGCTTAGAAACGTCTGCCTTGGTATAATCCTAGCCTCTTCCTAGGGTTTTCCATTAAAATAGTCCCCAAGGTTAAATTGTCTTCCAATGTAAGATTATGGATCCATCTACCCATAAATGGTCTGTGTGAGGCATCTGTGCTGCCCAGTACAGTTGAAACATTTTGAGACAGGCAGTGCGATGTAATAGCTCTTTGGAAAGCAACACAGTGCAACAGATCAAGAATTAGAAAGTTATTCATATTCTTTGAAGAGTAATCTCAGTTCTGGGAAGTTAGCCTAAGAAAACAACTCAAGAGAAGCTAAACACTATGAGAAAACAATAATAGCTGTGCTATGAATAACATATAAAACCAAAACAACGTAAATGCTTGACAACTGGGAAATGTCTGGAGAATCATGACACATGAAACAAATGGGACAGTAGACAATGCTTTATAATTATAAACAAAAAAGATAATACTGTAATACGGGGAAATAGTTATGATACAATGTTAAAACAAAAAGAGAACTCTAGAATTGTGTGTAAAATGTGAGGGAAGCCATGCAAAATTTCTGTAAGAGTTGTATACTTGTAAGTGTCATATGGAGTGGGAAGACTATACAGAAAGAAATATAGTAGGGTGGCATAATTAAGTTGGGCTTCGCTGATGGCTCAGCTGGTAAAGAATCCACCTGTAGGAGAAGGCAATGGCATCCCACTCCACTCCTCATGATGCCTGGGAAATCCCATGGACGGAAGATCCTGGTTGGCTGCAGTTCATGGGGTCGCTAAGAGTCGGTCATGACTGAGTGACTTCACTTTCACTTTTCACTTTCATGCATAGGAGAAGGAAATGGCAACCCACTCCAGTGTTCTTGCCTGGAGAATCCCAGGGATGGGAAAGCCTGGTGGGCTGCCGTCTATGGGGTCGCACAGAGTCAGACATGACTGAAGCGACTTAGCAGCAGCAGCAAGCCATCGGGGTAACTCTAATCAGCAAACGGGAAAAAAAAAAAATAAAGCCGTCTGCCAATAAAAAAAAAAAAGAATCCACCTGTAATGCATGAGACCTGGGTTCAATTCCTGGATTGGGAAGATCCCCTGGAGAAGGGAAAGGTTACCCACTCCAGTATTCTGGCCTGGAGAATTTCATGGACCGTATAGTCCATGTGGTAATGATTAATTTTTTAAACTGCATTCAATACCATAATATATATAATTTTCTGAAATATTTCAGGTTACTCCTGCAGTGTAAATATGAACACAAAAATCTCTTTTGTATAGTTTCTCTAGGACTAAAAATAACTGCATCATTTATTGATGCTGTACATTAAAAATTCGGTGATTATCCCGTAAAAGACACAGGGAAGGTAACAGCCCCTGGCAAAATAAAATGTCCCATTTCCTTACAAAGATATCAAACATCATTAACTTTTACCTTGTCCCTGCTATCCCCAGATGATTCCATTTTCATTTGTTTCAATCAGACATCCTCTCTTTGGCATTCCCACATCTTATAAATTAAGAACTAATTGGTGAGTGTCTCTCTAAAAATATAATTGCATAAATCCAAATTTAAAAGGTAAATATAGTATAGTAAGCAAAGGTCTGTTGGTTAGAGTCAAGCTGGGCCAAACCACAGACCATGGAACTTTTCCCTCCTCACAGGGTTCCAGGGTGGGAAGAAAGGACCTCTCTGAAAGCATCAGTATGTGAGACTATTAATAGTGCCTCATGAATAGTCACTCTGGAGCCTCACAAGTCTCAGAGACGGGCAATTTTCCCTCTTCCACGATGATGAAACCGAAGCTCACAGAAGCAAAGGCACTCACCTGACAAGACCGTATCTGAATTGAAACGGAGATAAGGAGCTCTGGTAGAGTTTAGACAGTGCGCTTGCCCATCTGCCCTCCAGACTTCCAAACTGTTATTGGGCATTTGTGTCCACAAGCCACGGCAAAGCTTAAGCACTCATTCATGTGAGTGAGTGACCAAGACCAAGGGAAGTGGGGGCGTGGGGTGGGTTGAGGAGAGAGGTTAACCACAGGGTTAACTGCGGAGTATGCGGCTGCTCACAAAACAACACGTGAGTCTCTTTCAAAACAAGTCATGTAGCAGATTTATATGTATTCAGAAGAGATGCACAGGTTAAACAAAGCTAATCTAGTTTCCTAGAAACTTTGGAGCAGTCCCTGGTTCCCCTGGAATATTAGCCTGAGCTTCTTGTAAATAATTAACCCACCTGATATGACACAAATATAATGGAAACGTCTTTATTAAGAGCATACCTAAAACTATAAGCAAAGAAAGTACATTTCCATCAGGCAATTCTTCATTTTTCCAAGCAGCCTTCCATTTATTTCATTTTGACATCCAACCACTAAGATATAATTGCATTCTGCATTTCATTCTGGCTTCAGAAAAAAAGAATTGAAACAAAAGGGGCTCTATATCATGATGTTCCTCTAAGATCACTCAAACAATACAGGTTGGGATATATGTTCCATTTCACTTTGTCCACTTTACTTTCAAAAATCTAATCATTTGCAAAGAATTCTTGCTGACAGTCAATCACCTTCAAATAAAGCACTCCGTTTGTAGGGCAAATCTCTCACGTTACCCTCAGTAAAGTTTTCTGAAGCGATCCCTTCTATCACTGGAACAACTGCACATTTCTTATAGTTAAAGAGAAAAGGCACTTATTTGGGTAGTTTCTAACTTTCCATTATTCTTCCTCAATCCTTTCTTACTTCCAATGTCTTAACTTTCAGTAGTATCTGTACTTTTAAAATTGGTTTCCTGCCTTAAGAGAGGTAAAGATGTGTGGCAGAAAGATACCAAGAGTGGGATTCACTGGGTCTGAGTGACACTGCTTAGTTGCATGACACTGGGTGAATCACTTCCTGTCACTGGTCCCTAACCTATAAAAATAAGCCATCAAATTACTGATGTCTAGACTTTAAACCAGTTGGCTGATTGTTAAGTGTCTCTCCCCCAACATCTAAGATACCTGGTAGACGATGCTTGTTTTTTTACTGTGGGAAACAAGGAAATGGATTCCATCCAGAATAAATCCATCTGTAAACAAGAAGCCACAGGAGTGTGTTGCAGGGGAAGTTCCCACCACACAGGAAGGGACAGTAGAAGCCTATGCCAAGAAAGGAAGGGGAATTTTTTTTTTTTTTTTTGCCACTGTGAGTGGCATGTGGAACTTACCTGTGTGAGTATGTGTGTACGCTCACTTGTGTCTGACTCTTTGTGACCCTGTAGCTTGGGCCCACCGGACTCCTCTGTCCATGGAATTTTCCAAGCAAAAATACTGGAGTGGGCTGCTATTTCCTACTTTAGGGGATCTTCCCGACCCAGGGACTGAACCTGTGTCTTTTTCGTGCCCTATGTTGGCAGGCACATTCTTTTCCACTGCACCACTTGGGAAGACCATGGAACTTCCTGGACCAGGAATCAAATCTGCCACCCCCAATAGTGGAAGTTAACCACTGGACTAATAGGGAAGTCCTGAAAGAGGTTATTCTAAATGGGAAAACCTGTTAGAAACTTTTTTAGATTGAGGTATAGCTTACATACAGTAAAACATAACCATTTTACGCCTACATTTTGATGACATTTGACAAGTGTACTCATGTAACCACAACCACCATAATCAAGATAGAGAACACTTTCATCACCTCAAACATTTTCTCATGCTCCTTTGCAGTCATTCTCCACCAACCTCAGCACTGCGTTACCACAGGTTTGCTCTCTGTTAATAAAGATGAGTTTTGCCAGTCAATATTTTCATAAATATGGAATCACACAATATGGACTATTTTGCTTCTGGCTTCTTTCACTTATGATAATATTTTGAGATTCATTCACATTGCTGTGCATATCTGCACCCGACTCATTTTTTATTGCTGAATAGTAATCTGTTTTATGAATATATTACAGTTTATTTATCCGTTGATGGACATTAGGGTTGTTTTCAATTTTAGACCATCATGAATAAAGTGTCTGTGAACATCTGTATACAAGTCCTTTGTGGGCATACATTTTAATTTTCTTGAGTAAATACCTAGGAATGAAACGCTGAGTCATATTGTAAGTGTATATTTAAACTTAGAAGAAACTGCCTAACTGTTTTTTGACATAACTGTGTAACATTACCAGTAATATATTAGAGCTCTGAGAAGGGCATGACAACTCACTCCAGTATTCCTGCCTGGAAAATCCCATGCTCCCAGAGGAGTCCTGGGGTCACAAAGAGTCAGACATGACTGAAGTGACTTAGCACAACACACCTATTAGAACTCCAGTGTGTAATGCAGTCTCATTGGAGCTTTAATTTGTACTTTCCTGACTACTATTGATACTAACCAGTTTTTCATGTTTTATTAACTATTTATATATCTTCTTCTGTGATGTTTCTGTTCAAACAACATGCTCATTTTTAACTGGGTTTTTATCTTGAGATACAAGAATTATTTGTATTTTCTTTTGTAGACATTTGTATTGGAGATATTTTTTCTTATCCTGTGGCTTTCCCATTAATTTCTCAATGGTTCAGTTTTGAAGAGCAGAAACTATTACTTTTGGTGAACTGAAATTTATTATTTTTTCTTTTTAGTCAAATACATTTCTATATATTAGTAGCTGTTGCTGAAACTCAGCCTCCATTCACCCATGCCAAATAGAAACATGAGAGTGGGGTTTTAGGTTAAATAGAAAAGAATAGCTCTTATTGTTTTGCCAGGCAAAGGGCAGCACAGTAGGCTAATGCCCTCAAGACTGTGTGTCCCACCCTGGAGGGGGTAGTAAGGAGTCTTATAGTGTTCAAGGAGCAGAGCATGATCAACTTGTGGACAATTCTTGGATTGGCTGGCATCATGGTGAAGTTTCAAACATCATCAACCTTCTAGTTTCAACCAGTCTAGGTTAATCTGGTCTGGTGGCCAGCAATTTTCATCTGGTGGGGGTCTGCTTCCTGTAAAACAACTTAGGAATGTGTGCCAGTCCTTTATCTACATAATTTGATGATTCCATTATATGGTGGATTTATAGCCTAAATTGTTACCAGTTTCCCAGCCCAACAGCTATTCTTTGTTTCTGCATCTTTACAAGTACCAATCATTAAATCCTGAGTCAGTATTTAACTTCAAGAGACAAGGACATGGGGGCTTGTGCACAATTTTATAGTGAACAGTTATAAACTGGAATTTTAAAGTAATGCCTAACATTATATTTCACCGTAGCCATGAGATGTGTAGGAATAATTTTAACAAATGTATGCATTATTTGCTCATTGCTTTTGTTACTGTACAGTCGCTAAGTCATGTCTGACTCTTTGCAACACCATGAACTGTAGCACGCCAGGCTTCTCTGTCCATCACTATCTCCCAGAGTTCGTTCAAACTCACGTCCATTGAGTCAATGATGCTATCTAACCATCTCATTCTCCGTCCCCTCCCTTCTCCTCTTGCCCTCAATCTTTCCCAGCATCAGGGTCTTTTCCAATGAGTCAGTTCTTTATAACAGGTGGTCAAAGTACTGGAGCTTCAGTTTCAGCATCAGTCCTTCCAATGAATATTCAGGACTGATTTCCTTTAGAATGGACTGGTTGGATCTCCTTGCAGTCCAAGGGACTCTCAAAAGTCTTCTCCAACACCACAGTTGAAAAGCATCAATTCTTCGGTGCTCAGCCTACTTTATGGTCCAATTCTCACATCTGTACATGAGTACTGGAAAAACTATAGCTTTGACTAGACGGACCTTTGTTGGCAAAGTGATGTCTCTGCTTTTTAATACACTGTTTAGGTTTGTCATAGCTTTTCTTCCAAGGAGCAAGCATCTTTTAATTTCATGGCTGCAGTCATGGTCCGCAGTGATTTTGGAGCCCAAGAAAAGAAAATCTGTCACTGTTTCCACTTTTTCCCTATTTGCCATGAAGTGATGAGACAGAATACTATGATCTTAGTTTTTTGAATGTTGTGTTTTAAGCCAGTGTTTTCACTCTCTTTCACCTTCATCAAGGGGTTCTTCAGTTCCTCTTCACTTCCTGCCTTTAGAGTGGTATCATCTGCATATCTGAGATTGTTGATATTCTTCCTGGCAATCTTGATTCCAGCTTATGAGTCATCCAGTCTAGCATTTCACATGATGCACTCTGCATATAAGTTAAATAAATAGGGTGACAATATACAGTCTTGATGTACTCCCTTCCCAATTTGGAACCAGTCTGTTGTTCCATGTCTGGTTCTTAACTGTTGCTTCTTGACTTGCATATAGGTTTCTCAGGAGACAGGTAAGGTGGTCTGGTATTCCCATTTCCCATAGTTTGTTGTGATTCACACAGTCAAAGACTTTAGTGTAGTCAATGAAGCAGATTTTTAAAAAAAAAATTCCTTTGCTTTTTCTATGATCAAACTGATGTTGGTAATCTGATCTCTGGTTCCTCTGCCTTTTCTAAATCCAGGTTGTACATCTGGCATTTCTCCATTCACGTATTGCTGAAGCCTGGTTTGGAGAACTTTGAGCATTACTTTGCTAGCGTGTGAGATGAGTGCAATTGGGTGGTAGTTTGAACATTCTTTGGCATTGCCCTTCTTTGGGATTGGAGTGAAAACTGACCTTTTCCAGTACTGTGGCCACTGCTGAGTTTCCCAAATTTACTGGCATGTCGAGTGCAGCACTTTAACAGCACCGTCTTTGAGGATTTGAAATAGCTCAGCTGGAATTCCATCGCCTCCACTAGCTTTGTTTGTAGTAGTACTTCCTAAGGCCCACTTGACTTCATACTTCAGGATCTCTGGCTCTAGATGAGTGACTACCCCATTGTGGTTATCTGGGTCATTAAGACCTTTTTGTATTCTTGCCATATCTTCATAATCTCTTCTGCTTCTGTTAGGTCTTTGCTGTTTCTGTCCTTTATTGTGCTCATCTTTGTATGAAATGTTCCCTTGGTATCTCCAATTTCCTTAAAGAGATTTCTAGTCTTTCACATTTTACTGTTTTCCTCTATTTCTTTGCATTGTTCACTTAGGAAGGCTTTCTTATCTCTCCTTGATATTCTCTGGAACTCTGCATTCAATTGGGTATATCTTTCCCTTTCTCCTTTGCCTTTCGCTTCTCTTCTCAGCTATTTGTAAGGCCTCCTCAGACAACTGGTTCCCTGACCAAGGATTAAACCCAGGTCCCCTGCATTGGGAATGCAGAATCTTAACCACTGAACCACCAGAAAAGTCCCTCATTTGCTCATTAAAAACTACAAAACAAAGCTAAGAGAAGCTTACAAAGGCCTGAGAGAGAAAGAGTGAGTGAACAAATTCATTCCACAGAAGACGGAGAAGATATCATAGCTATACAAGTGGGTTGTTTCAGTGAAATCCCAATCAGCAGCCTTATTTCAAGCTGACAAGCTGATTCTAAAACTCATACAGAGATGCAAAGAACCTAAAAAATACTAAATAATTTTCAAAAAATAGAACAAAATTTGAAGAATTACACTAACTGATTTCAAAGACTTGCTCTAAAACCAAAGTAACCAAGAGTGATATTGGCATATTAGATTAGTGGAACAGAGTAGAGAGTCTAGAAATAAACCCACATGTTAATTCATATGGGAAGAAAATGACTCTCTAGTCTTATCTCACACCATATATAAAACCTAATTCAAAATAACATATCTACTTCTTTTCCTATCTGGATTCCTTTTATTTCTTTTTCTGCTCTGATTGCTGTGGCCAAAACTTCCAAAACTATGTTGAATAGTAGTGGTGAGAGTGGGCACCCTTGCCTTGCTCCTGATTTTAGGGGAAATGCTTTCAATTTTTCACCATTGAGGATAATGTTTGCTGTGGGTTTGTCATATATAGCTTTTATTATGTTGAGGTATGTTCCTTCTATTCCTGCTTTCTGGAGAGTTTTTATCATAAATGGATGTTGAATTTTGTCAAAGGCTTTTTCTGCATCTATTGAGATAATAATATGGTTTTTATCTTTCAATTTGTTAATGTGGTGTATTACATTGATTGATTTGTGGATATTAAAGAATCCTTGCATTCCTGGGATAAAGCCCACTTGGTCATGATGTATGATCTTTTTAATATGCTGTTGGATTCTGTTTGCTAGAATTTTGTTAAGGATTTTTGTATCTATGTTCATCAGAAAAAAACAAAAAACAAACAAAATAACATATCTAAACATGAATACAAAAAAAAAAAAAAAATCCAGAAGAAAACATAAGAGAAAAATCTTCGTAGTTGGGGGAGGGGCACCGGATTTTTACACAGGACATAAAAAGCAAAATGAACTCATCACTCTCACCTTCACAGAGGCTTGTGATGAAATTTTATTTTTTATAGCAGCAAAAGTGAAAGTTGCTCAGTCATGTCCAACTCTTTGCAACCCTATACAGTCCATGGAATTCTCCAGGCCATAATACTGGAGTGGATAGCCTTTCCCTTCTCCAGGGGATATTCACAACACAGGGATCGAGCCCAGGTCTTGGGCATTGCAGGTGGATTCTTTACCAGCTAAGCCACAAAGAAGTTGTTATTTCTTTCACATCTGTGTCATTATAGAAGCAAATCTCAACCCCACCACAGCTCACTAGAGAAGATTTCCAAGTGAACTCTATTATTGCTTCTACTGTGGGAAAGTATTGTTTAATAGTCAACTGTAGCCCTTAGGGTGTCCCATTTGAAGTTCCTTACCTAGATACTCACTCCGATCTCCGTAGAAACAAGAGGAAAACTGAGAGATACTATTTCTGATCATGGAAACTCAATGTCCTCAATGACAGCATGTTGGCTGAGGACTGTCTGGTCCCATCTTCAGGCCATCTATATGACCATGAACTTAGTAAAATATCAGCCTCACTCCCAGTCCTGCATGCCACTCCCACCTCTCTTATGATACTATAAGTTCCTTGCAACCCACTGAAATACTCAAGCTGTAGTATTTTCTTGCATGCTCACTTCCTTACCTTCAAATTTCTTCCTTCCCCACTTTCTCACCAGACTTATCTATCATCCTGCCTCAACTGCTGCCACCCCACCCCCACTCTTCAAATTAGTTATCTCCCTTCCCCAGACTCTTGGAGCTCTCGGCACATACCCTTCCTGGCCCTTATCAAATGCAGTGTAATTATCTATTTAATGTCTCTCTCTACCACTGGACTGTTTTAACTCCACAGAACAGAAGCTACCTTAAGTCATCTTTGCTTATTTTCCCCCAAATTTTCTCTACCATCTTCTAACTCCAACATACACACACACACACACACACACACACACACACACACACACACACACACACACACACACACAGTCTGATGCACAGTACGAGCTCATCAGTGTCTAATAAATGAATAAGTTTTTCCTTCACCAGAGAGAAGCCCAGCAAGTCATAAGAAATAAATTAAAAGCATAAATAACAATCACTAGTTTTAAAATGGTAATTCAATTGAAAGAAACAGGAAAAGCAGTTCATCTTCATCAGAAAGTTCTAATCTTCAGACATCAAGCAAGAAAATCAACCATTGCCACTAGAAAATGAAGAATATTCATCACAACCAGCTTCTCTCCAAAGGACACACACCCAGGGCAAAACAGTCTAGTCACAGAGGAACCAGCCAGTACTTAAGAGTTCAAGTCTCTGACGCCAGTGCCAGATAGTAAGTCACACAGTATAAGAGTAACAACAGTTACTATTTGGGGTACTTAATTCACCAAGCTCTGAATTCACTATTATACATATGTTATCTCATTTTAGCTTTATCTCAGCCCTGTGAAGGAGGTATTATAATTTCCATTTTACAGATAAAAAATGCTCTAACTATTCAAGATTCAGCCTTGCCCTGAGTCCAAAGCTTGTGGTCTTAATCTCTGCATCCTGCTGCTCCCCACTTGGCCTCCAAGCTACCTGCTGGTGGAAGATAGCACGGTTTTGTTCAATCTTGTGTCTCTAGCACCTAGAACAGTGCCTGGCATATATTTGCTAAATGCTATGGTGAAATATGTATGAAGTATGTATGGCAGAAAGTGAAGAAGAACTAAAGAGCCTCTTAATGAAAGTGAAAGAGGAGAGTGAAAAAGCTGGCTTAAAACTCAAAAACATTCAAAAAACTAAGATCATGGCATCCAGTCCCATCATTTCATGGCAAACAGATGGAGAAACAATGGAAACAGTGACAGACTTTATTTTCTTGGGCTCCGAAATCATTGCAGATGATGAGTGAAGCCATGAAATTAAAAGATGCTTGCTCCTAGGAATAAAAGTTATGACCAACCTAGACAGCATAGTAAAAAGCAGAGACATTACTTGGCCAACAAAGGTGCGTCTAGTCAAAGCTATAGTTTTTTCAGTAGTCATAGATGGATGTGAGAGTTGGACTATAAGGAAAGCTGAATGCCAAAGAATTGATCCTTTTATTTATTTATTTTTTCCCACAGAGCACAGAAAACTCTATTCATCCACACTGCTCTGGAGAAGGGCAGGCTCACTTCAATATGGTATCCTCTTGGGCTTCTGCCAGCTCCCGCTTGATGCGCTTCTGCTCATCCGGCTTCTTCTTCGCCTCGGCTGCGAGCCTCCTCTCCTCTTCTGCCCGGGGTTTCAGGAAACTGTAGCGCTTGGCGCCGTAGGCCATGCCGAGGAACAGGGCAGAGTAACGGCCGAGCTTGATGAGCGGAGAGACCTGCACCGGCGGAACCATCTTGTCCGTGACCCTAGCAGAATTGATGCTTTTGAACTGTGGTATTGGAGAAGACTCTTGAGAGTCCCTTGGACTGCATGATCAAACCAGTCCAACGTAAAGGAAATCAGTCCTGAATATTCATTGGAAGCACTGATGCTGAAGCTGAAACTCCAGTACTTTGGCCACCTGATGCAAAGAACTGACTCATTGGAAAAGACCCTGATGCTGGGAAAGACTGAAGGCAGGAGGAGAAGGGGACGACAGAGGATGAGATGGTTGCATGGCATCACCGACTCGATGGACAGGAGTTGAGCAAGCTCTGGGAGTTGGTGATGGACAGGGAGGCCTGGTGTGCAGTCCATAGGGTCGGAAAGAGTCAGACATGACTGAGTGACTGAACTGAACTGAACAGCGAAATATGTGTTTCCCAGGTGGCACAAGTGGTAAAGAACCTGCCTGCCAATGCAGGAGACATTAGAGATGCATGTTTGATCCCTGGGCTGGGAAGATCCCTGAAGGAGGGCATGGCAACCCACTCCAGTATTCTTTTCTGGAGAATCCCATGGACAGAGGAGCCTGGAGGGCTACAGTCCATGGGGGTCACACAGAGTCAGATATGACTTAAGCGACTTAACACACATGCACAGTGAAATATAATCTTCTGGTAAACAGAGACCTCTCTCCTAGTCCATGGACATTTTTATTATACCCACTAACCAAGGACTGAATGTCTGTTCCATCCCACTCCAAGACTCAAGGCCCCATTGAACACCCAGGCCTAGGCGATGTGCATTAAATGGCCATCTCCCAGGTCTGATGTGAGGGAATTCCACCACTTTTCTGCACAGCCTTTATGGCAATGGAGCAAAGCATTACAGCTGATCCTTACATAATGCTGATCCTTACAGACTTTTATCCAGGGCAAACTCAAGCCCCAAAAAGGACTGAAAGTGGGAGGGGAATTAATGAAACCCCTCCTCTACTCTGCTCAGGTTTGTGTAGTCGCTGCCTCAAGGACTCAACTTGTTTTTTTCCCACGTGGACTCTCTGGGTCTTAGGGATATCTCCTAATGCAATATGGATTTATTTATTTATGTTGCCCAATGAATTACACATACACTGTGAAAAAAATATATTATTCTTAAGTGCAGAAAGACAAAACACTAAAGTAAAGTGCTTTACATTTTTTTTTTTCCTTTTGCTTTTCTTTTCTGCTTCTCTCTGCTTAATCCTCACACAGATCCTGGTAACACGGGAGTAAATAATTACTGACTCCAACCAGAAATTTTTGAATGTTTGTCAGGACCTTTGGGCACTAAACTGAAACACTGACCTTAGATAATAAAGCTCCCAATGTTTCCACATTGTCTATGAGACTTTGAGGATAGGAATACCTTACATAAGATGTAGAATAAACAGCAGAGTGATTTATATGGTATTTGGACCACAGAAAAAGAGAAAAAGAGAAAAAGGTACAGTTTGTGATTCATAGGAGGCAGAAAGTAGAAAGCAAGCTTTTTTCTCACCCTGCCAGTCCCTAAGCCAGAGTCGCTGATTCTAGGCAACATCAGAAAAATGCTTACTCCGGAGTCCAATGTTTTGTTGACAGTGCAGTTCATAACCAGGAGCTTGCCCCCAGGAACCATTTTCTGCAAAAATATAGTTCTTTTCTCTCCTATTTGGAAATACAAGTAAAAGCAGTGATAGACCTGAGCTGTAGCTAGCCCTCTTTGATAAAAAATATAACATGTTGTGAATATTCCAGCACTTAGCACAATGTCTAGTAGAAAACTGGTGCTCAATATCTGTCCGGTTCAAGAAAGAAATTTTCGTGTCTAACTCAGTGACCCTGCAGAACTCTTTAATTCTAATTTTATACTCTTCACAGCATCCATAATTATTAAATCAGATTATGTTCTATCAGAGGCTTCTTGCTACGGAGAAGAAACGTGGAGCTTGAGATGCATTTCACAGAGCCGTTTTGATAGTTGACAGAGAAGCTTTTATTGCAGAACAGCGCTGCCTGCTTCTACCACAACATTTTCCTCACTCTGTAATCATTGCTCCTGCCATGTTGTTGACATGGGAGGGGAGCCGAGTGAAATATTTCAGTTGGCTGGAAGTTAACCCCTCAAGTCACAGAGTGTTACAGAGAACCAGTGTTGAAAAGAGAGTGCAGGCAGGGACTTCTCTGGCAGTCCATTGGTTAGGACTTGGTGCTTCCATTGCATGGGGCACGGGTTCAATCCCTGGATGGGGAACTAAGATCCCACGAGCTGCGTGGAGCAGCCACAAATAAAATGATTAAAAATGCAAAACAGATAGCAAGTGGGAATTTGCCGTGTGACACTGGGAGTTCAACACAGTGCTCTGTGACAACCTAGAGGGGTGGGATGGGGTGGGAGAGGGGTTCAGAAGGGAAGGGACACATGTATACCTGTGGCTGATTCATGTTGATGTATGGCAGAGGCCAGCAAAATATTGTAAAGCACTTATCCTCTGATTAAAAAAATAGAAAAAAAAAATACTGTGCAGGCAGAACTCAGGTCTGCACTCAGAGCGTGAGCTCCCTGAGGGCAGGGAGCCTTAATGCTTCAGTGGCTAGCATGGCTCCTGAGAGAGAACTGCTGCTGCTGCTGCTGCTGAGTCGCTTCAGTCGTGTCCGACTGTGTGTGACCCCATAGACGGCAGCCCACCAGGCTCCCCCGTCCCTGGGATCCTCCAGGCAAGAACACTGGACTGGGTTGCCATTTCCTTCTCCAATGCATGAAAGTGAAAAGTGAAAGTGAGGTCCCTCAGTCGTGTCCAACTCTTAGCGACCCCATGGACTGCAGCCCACCAGGCTCCTCCATCCATGGGATTTTCCAGGCAAGAGTACTGGAGTGGGGTGCTACTGCCTTCTCCGTGAGAGAGAACAGGACTCAGTAAATAGTAACGAGACACCCCCAGTTCTAGAGTTCTGGATGGGAGCTTGAGAAATAGGGGCAAGAAATCACCCATTCTTGTTTGTTCTTTTTTTAAAAAAAAAAAATTGTTTTGTTCTTTTTAGCCAGATTAATCTGTCAAACTAGATTAACCAGCCTTCCCAGTATCTGGGTTACAGAGCCCCAAGTACAGAGATGTCACAGAACACGGTGAGGCAGGGCCACACCTGGAAACAACTTCACTGCCAGGTTGGCCGTCTCTTCTTGCTTTTGCAGAGGAACTAAAAGCGAACGTGGGTTGCTGAGAGGCTCACCTACCAGGCCTGGCACTCGGCCCACGGTCTGGCCCACACTGCACAGGCCATCAAATTCCACAGGCCCTTAGAGATGTTTATTTTTGCGTTCCGTAGACTCTGCTCACTGCTGGAGCCATGGCAGGTCACACAAAGGACAAGGTGTTGCCAAGCTGAGAATGTGGGGTGCTCCCTAGTGCAAGACCCAGAATCTGAATTTCTTCCTGGAAATGAACAAGTGAGCAAAGTTTTTACAAAATTTCCTTCAAGATGTAGGTGACTGTCTTTGTCTCTGTCTGATTGAAATACTTAGGACTGAACCCATTCCTCTCACTTCCTTCTGGCTTTGGACCCACGGAAAAGTCTGATTAAAAAAAAAGGTTGGAAGTAATCCCCAACTTTTTTGTGTGTGAGGTCCCTGTATACATCACAAGGTATTTCCTTAGCCAAGTAAGGCAACAGTTGTATTTTTAGAATAAGTTATCTGTTGATTCATAAAATATGTAAAGGTAGCAGTTAAAATGAATTTCAAGGCATTTTCAAATACATTTTATTTGATGACTCACTAAGACACTTACAAACGTGAAAAATCGTGGTAACTGTAAGACATTCTTCTGTCCATTGACAGGATGCTGTCATGTATGCATGGATTTGCATATCTTGTACTAATTCTGTTGTCTTCTGAGTCTGAGGACCACCCACCCCCCACCAAGATTAGAAGCCTCTCTCTGTTTATTAAGGGTAAGCCTAGTGCCTTGAAAAACATCAATTCCTTCTGGTTTACTAGATATATTATTTATTCAAGGTCCCAGTAGGAACTGAAAAACTGGGGAGATTCAACAAAAGTACTATTTATAAAGGTGTGGGCAAGTGCTCATAAGATCTATCAAAGGTCAGAAGAGTCCTCAAGGACTGGTGCCATTACCACCTCTAGGCCAGAGAGGCAAAGGAAAAGAGAAGTTCCTGGAACCTTCTGTAGAGTCACTGAGTAAAGGAAAGCAGCCAGTTCATAAGGATCTGACAGTAAAAAAAAATCAAGGAAATAAATACACCAACCTCAGACTCCACCTGACTTCCAAGTCCCATCAGTGGCTGAACCCAACAGGAATCCAACTGATGTAGCCCCTACATGTCAGCCTCCCAGGGCAGAGAACTGAGTGGAAATGGATGGTCAGTGAACTTGGAGGTGCACATAGAAACTGTCCTGCACACCAGGGTAACCTAAAAACTTGCTCAGGGCTATGGTTAAAAACGAGGTCAAGTCCTGAGCCAATCAATGCTGGGCCTTGCCTTAAAATTATATTAAGCTATTCAAGGTTACTGACTCAAACCTTCTGGTGTATTTCAAATATATAACTCAATTGCACAACCAAACTCCCCTGCAGCTCATATTGAAACACTCCCTTAGGTTCAGCCTGCGATCACCTTTACAAGGGCAACTCCAAAATCTGCATCTCTGCCGCCAATCTTCCTACCGAGTTACAGATTCAAATTTCCAACAGCCTACAGAGTACCTCAGACTCTCTAAGGTATATCTATAAGCAATGTCTATAAAGCATTGGCTAGTCTCTCCTGGAAACACATTTTATTTTTATGCTGTTACCATTTACCAACTAGGTGTGTTAGAACACTCTGAGGCTTTTTACTCCTCCCCATCTCTCAGAACAAGTGAGTGAAACTCATACCACTTCTGCTGGTAGCCTGCTCAGATCTGCCCTCCCTCTTAATTTCCCATGACCTTTACCTGAACAAAGTAAGAGCCTGTCTTGGCTGGCCTGACTAATCCTAACTCCACCACTTAGAATTAAGACTTCCCTGCACTTATTAATTATGACTCTTATTTTATGCTTCAAGGCCTCAGTTCTCTTATCTGCAGGGTGGAGCCAGGCATAGTCCCCTACCACTGGGGACAAAGACCTCCTCTCCATTGATTCCAAGGGGCAGAAACTCCAGCACAGCTAGCCTCTCCAGCCTTCCTCTACTGTCTCACCTACTTTTCTCCCCAGGAGAAGGAGTCGGTTCATGGGGGTGGGAGAAACAGAGGTACATGCTTAGCTTTTTGTTTTCTTTTTCAAAGTGGAATCGGCCTGCGAGCAGAGAGTGCTCATTCTTCTCAGCTCTTTCACTCTATACATGAACCCAGGGCAGACGCCCATCAAATGAGGCTTATGGCTATTTGAGGGCTGCCTGGGTTGATGACAGGGTAGCTCCATCTTTTACGTGGCTAGACTGGTGCAGTCCTTCTTGGCTGGTAGTCCTGAGCCTCCCCCCAATTATCAGTGTTATTAGCACACAAGGCAGCATTTTAGGAAAGAATAGCTAACATTTAATTTGAATACATACTACGGGCAGATCCTACGCTTTGTGATATAATATGGATTGCTTCATTTCATTTTCTCAACAACTCTGTGAGGTAGGAATTGGGATCGAAAAGATCAATAAACCACTTGGTCTCCTCACAAGTTCAAAACTAATTTAGAGGTAGACACAAGAACCCGTCAATACTCTGGCCACCTGATGCAAAGAGCCGACTCATTGGAAAAGACCCTGATGCAGGGAAAGATTGAGGACAGGAAAAGAAGCAAGTGACAGAGGATGAGATGGTTGGATGGCATCACCGATTCAATGGACATGAGTTTGAGCAGATTCTGGGAGATAGTGAAGAACAGGGAAGCCTGGCGTGCTGCAGTCCAAGGGGTCACAAAGAATCAGACAGGACTGAGGGACTGAACCACAACCTTCTCATTATCACGATTGTTGATGTAACAGACCGCCTCCATGAGTCTTAGGAAAGGGATAGGAATTTAAAATTTCAATATTCTCTGATTATCATAATATTTCATATTTCATATCAAGATAGTGCGGAGAATAACAGTGACATCAAGTAGAACTTTATAAACTGCAAAAGAAAATCTATCACCATTTCCTCTCCAAAGACTTCACCGAGAGGCATTCACAAGGATCCTGAGGCTGGGTATGAAAGCTGTTTTGAATGCACATTTCTCCGGGGAGGCTTACAAGAGGCCCTTAGGCCATGGTGCAGCTGTAAATAGTAACACAACACAGCTCAGAAAAAAAAAGTCTTAAAAACACACACACACACACACACATATTCCTCTGACAGGATAACCCTCTCTAAAGAGTTCCAGAGGTTTCCCCCTCCCTCAGCTATACCACTGCTCTTTGAGGCCTTTTAGACTGCTACAAATATGAATGCTGAAGCACACGGGCCAGTGCACTTGGCCTGGGGTCAGACATGTCTGGCTTTGAATCCCAGTGCTGACAATTAATAGCTGTATGAACTTGACATTTGATTTAACTTCCTGAGTCTGTCTCCTGCTCTGTACCTTGGGGTTAATAGCTCCTCTTTATTAGGGCTTTAATGAGGATTAAAGGGCAAAATATTTGTTAAAGTGCCTGACAACCATTAAAATATTCACATAATAACATATATTAATCCCCTTCCCTATTAAACCAGCTGATACATTTTTCATCTTCATTTGTACCTTTCAATAATTTCCCTAATTAAAAAGTGAAGCAAAAAAAAAAAAAAGGCAAAGCAATTATACAACTATATAGTAGACACAAAAAATGCTTACCTAAGTTAAACTCATACCAGTTACGATTTCAAATGTCAGAGTTAGCAAAGTATTAATAAATAAACATCTTTATCATGGGCTTCCCTAGTGGCTCAGCAGTGAAGAACCAACCTGCAATGCAGGAGACTCGGTTTCAATCCCTGGATCAGGAAGATTCCCTGGAAAAAGAAATGGCAACCCACTCTAGTATTCTTATCTGGGAAGCCCCATGGATGGAGGAGCCCCATCTTGCAAAAGAGGCAGACAAGACTTAGCATCTAAATAACAATGACAATCTTTATCATAGCTGAAAGCACCCATATTTCTTGTCATTTAGCCAAAGGAGAAAAGTCAGGGAGAGACCCAGAGATTTTATCTATGTCAATTTTCCCTTACATTATTGAGACAAGACAAAGAAGTTAAATAATTGAATGAGGGATAGTGGCAAAGAGAAAATGATGGAAAACAGTAAATTCAAGAAATACTATGGTCTTTGAACATTTAAAGTAATTTTCACTTCTCTGCAATATTTAGTTGGTTCTTTCTTTAGAATTGCGCACTGAAATTCTTTGCAGGGAAATATCTATATATCAAATAACAAATACGTCCATGTTCTCTTCCCTTTTTAACAACTTTTCCTAAGTAGTACACAGATAGCAAGTCCCATCCATGGATTATTATAAAGCCTTTACAAACGACAGTTATGAGGACTGTAGCAGCACCCAAAAATGCCCATGTTGGGCTAACTCTTAATCAGAACATGAAATGTACAAGCTATGAGTACAACTACAAAAATGCATATGCACAAGGACAAGAGAAAGGAATGCAGAGAAAAAGAAAATAGCTGTGTGAGGAAAGTAAGGTTATGAATGATCCCTGCCTATATTTTCTGAACTTCTTGGAATATTCTTATACCCTTCTTATAAAAAGTAATAAAACCACTTTTATACACTGTAACTAAGTATATTCTTACTGCTTTTTTTTTTTGCATTCAACATCGATTCATATATTCTTTTTCACATTTTGACAGATTTTACTTTTGACATTTCATATCTTTATCATGGTTGTGTTTGTCCTCTTCATTTAAACTTGTCATGATCTTATCCTCTGGAATACTTAAAAGAGCTTTACTTGGGGACCAAGTACATACACGTGCATTAAAAGTTACTCCACTTCTTTTCTTCCCAACAGACCAAAAATCTATCTGTGGAAAGAGAAAATTTATGATCATATTTTAAGGCTGTCTAAAGGAAATAATTCAGTTGACTAAGTTCAATTTTAGGGTGTTTTTTTTTTTTGCAAAAAAGTGAATGTGTGGTGTGTGTGTGTGTAAAATAAATTTATTACAGCATGCTCTTTCACTATAATTTTCAAAACTGCTTTCCTCTTATAGAGTGATGCTATATTTGGTGAGTAGATAACAAGGAATGAAAAAGTACTCTTTAGGGCAACTGTAACTAGACAAAATGAGACTACAATGTTCTTTCTTTCGCATTTTAGGCTCACACGGGGATATCACTCCCTTTTCTTTGACAGACTTTTTAAGAGAATGCTGAAAATGACAAAACTGTCTTTGCTGGGGGTTAGGAGAAGACTGAGTTCCTTGATATTTTCGAGATAAAAATAAATAAATGCTTGATTTATACCAAAAGAGTTTGAGGATCATAGGATGAGAATAGAAAATATTTTAATTTCTAAAAAAAAACAATTAATCACCTATAAAGATTGAAATGTACAGTTTTGTCATAATTAACCATTCATGTCTTAAATCCTTACCCTTCACTTAGAAGAGAAAGTCAAATAATACAAATTTAATTTATTTGGTTTCTTATTTCTCAAGAAAGCAGTCAACTAAGAACACAGCAAAAAAGGCTGATGAATGGCTGAGATCTACATTCCAAAGGCCAGTTTAATTTTTACTGCTAACGAGGTAGATTTTATGGGTGTCAAACCCATCAATGATAAGCTGTAAGCACAGTGTGAGGGAAAAGATAGACAAATCTGTAGCCAAACACATAATCATTGTTAAGAGTCTAATGGTAATAGCATCAACCAAGTAAAAAGAGAAAGAAAAGAGGGGAAAAAAAAAACCCCAGAAAATTCAACAGCCTGGAGTCATTTTGTTTAGAGAAAAATACATCAGTGTGTCTTCGTTCAGAGCTTACCAACTGCTGAACAGGTGGGATGTGGATCTGTACTAGTCAACTCGGGCTGGTAGAACAAAATATAACATAATACCACTGACTGGCTTAAACAACAGACATTTATTTCTCACTCTTTTGATGGCTAGAAGCCCTAATCAAGGTTCTGACAAATCTGGCTTCTGGTGACAGCTCTCTTTCTGGCTCGACGATGGCTACCTTCTTGCTGTGTTCTCACATGGCTTTCCTTGGCAGGTAGGGTAGGGGGATGTTTGGCCAGAAATAGAGGAGTGTGGGAGGAGCTCTCTGGTCTCTTCCCATAAGGACACTAATCCTATTAGAAAGGGCCCTACCTTTATGACTTCATTTAGCCTTAATTATTTACTTAGAAGTTCCGTCTCCAAATGATGGTTAGAGCTTCCATATGTGAATGTGAGGGGGGTACAAACATTCAGCCCATAATAGGATCCCTCAGCTGGGCAGAACCTTGGATTGGGAAGAGCCCAGGCCAGAAACAGTCTCACGGTTTACCCAAGTGTAGCTAAGCAGATCATGATTTTTGAGGTCTGGATCCATGAGAGAGGTTGGGAAGCACCGATTTCTGGACGCTGAATGCACCAGTGCACTGTTAACCGTTATAAGAATAAACTCAATGACCGCTTAGAGTGAAGAAAACTCACAATAATAATTAATGCTTAAATAACATGCAGTATATGCCACACCTGATCTTAGTGTTTCTTTACACATGTTAACTCATTTAATACTCACAACAGCCCTCTGATATATAAAGTATTATAACACCAGGCTCAAGAGACAGTCTTTTATCATCAAATTGCCTGAGTCTAAATCTTGTCTTCTGCACTTTTAGCTCTGTAACTGTGGTTAAATTACTAAGTCTCTCTGAACCTGTTTCCTCTTCTATAAAATGGGATGGATATATAAGCATACAATTCCAAAAAGCTGTGAAAACTAAAAATTTTCCATACATTAAGTGTACTCATTTTGTTGCTAGATCTAAGCACTCATAGTTTTCACTTACCTTTCTGAGAGCTGGTTTCAACTCATAGTTGTGACAATTTAGTTAATTCAATTAACACACTTAGAATAGTGCCTGGCACATGTGGGAAGTGATATACTAGTATTAACTATTATTATTGTTGTTCTTATTATTATTACTCCTGCCATTCCCTAGATGAGGAAACTGAGGCAGAGAGAGATCAGTCTGTCCAAGCATCAGCCAGCATGTGGCACATTGAAAGTGAATGCAATCTTAACCGTGGTCTTAACCGCTGCACTGCACCATCTCCACTAATTACAGAGGTTTCATTTCTGTTCAGTCATGTTTAATGTTCCATGTTTAAGAACTATTACTCAGTTGAAAAAAAAAGAATGAAAGAATGCCATTTGTAGCAACATGGATGGACCTAGAGATTATCACACTAAGTAAGTCAGACAGAGAAAAACACATATCAAATAATATCACTTATATGTGGAATCTAAGAAAAGATTTAAAAAAAAAACTTGTTTATAAAACAGACTCACAGACTTCAAAAACAAACTTATGGTTACCATAGGGGAATGGTATAGGACGGGATAAATCAGGAGTTTGGGATTAACAGAAAACACTACTGTATATGAAACAGATAATCAACAGGGACCTACCTCTAGCACAGTGAACTCTAGTCAATATTCTGTAATAACCCAAATGAGAAAAGAATCTGAAAATCTGTATATGTATAACTGAATCACTTTGCTATACATCTGAAACTAACACAACACTGTAAATCAACTAAACTCCAATATAAAATAAAATGTTTAAAAAGGCAATGTTTTAATAAAATATTTTAGAAGTTTTGTCCAGCTCAGCTTCAAGGGAATTCAGCTCTATCATTCAGAATGATCCAGGAGCAGGCTCTGGGGAAGGGGGCCTGCAGCCATGTCAATGCTATACGATCTGAACCCCTGGCTTAGCTCACCAAACCAGGAGTCCACACCTGATCCCCAAGAGCCAACCTAAAGGTTGAACTAATTCTATATCTTTTGAACAGGTAATGCATTCTTGCCTGGAAAATCCCATGGACAGAGGAACCTGGCAGGCTACAGTCCACGGGGGTCGCAGAGAGTCGGACACGAATGAGTGACTTGACTTCTTCTCCAGTGGGAAAATGAAGTGATTGAGTCAGGCTGGAGCTGGAAGGTGCTGAGTTAGGCTGGAGAGCCATACTCCGCTATGTATATACCCAGAGGCGCTAAGAACCAGGAGAGGAAGGTAGCAGTTCCAGGTAGACCAAAGGTTCTCAACCAGGGACAATATGACCCATCAGGGGCCATTTGGCAACGTCTAGAGACACATTCTGCCATCATAGTCAGAGTATTTTCTTTAGCATCTGGTGGACAAAAGTTAAGGATGCTGCTTTAACCCTACAGTGCACAGGACAGCTCTGCCAAAAAAAATATATTATCTGGCTCAAAATGTCAGTTATGACGAGGTTGAAAACTCTGGTTCAGACTCGGAGTAAGCAAGGAGTCTAAAGTCTCACAAGGAGAGGGTGAGATGAAGGAGCTATTTGCTCTAGTTCCAGTGGCTCCTCAGGCCCCAATTCCAGCTGCTCAGAAAGATGTATAGCTCTTCCAGCCCTAAATTCACCTGAGCTTCTTTGTGATCCGTGTTCCTCCTGTCCATTTATCATTCCATAAAAGTTCCCCTTTACCTTCAGTTCAGTTCAGTTCAGTCGCTCAGTCGTGTCCGACTCTTTGTGACCCCATGAATCACAGCACACCAGGCCTCCCTGTTCATCACCAACTCCCGGAGATTACTCAAACTCATGCCCATCGAGTCGAAGATGCCATCCAGCCATCTCATCCTCTGTCGTCCCCTTCTCCTCATGCCCCCAATCCCTCCCAGCATCAGGGTCTTTTCCAATGAGTCAACTCTCACATGAGGTAGCCAAAGTATTAGAGTTTCAGCTTCAGCATCATTCCCTCCAATGAACACCCAGGGCTGATCTCCTTATACCAGTTTAATGAGTTGATGTTTCCTGCAGCCAAAGACACTAGAGACAGGTTCAGGGGACAGCAACTCAGGATGGTGGAAAGAGTACTTCAGGCAGAAGAAATAGTATATTTAAAGGCACAGAGTTTTAGAAGGCAGGTGGAGAAACACAGCAGGGGAAATGAAGAACAAAACAAGTGAGAGGAAAAACATGAGTCAAAGCACAGAAGCAGCATTAAGCATGGTGTGTTTTCATGTAGAAAGGAGAGTGGTCTCACTAGGTCAGCAGGTGCATCCTGGGGAAATTAAAGAAATTAAGTGGAAACAGCTTTGAATGAAGCATCAGACTATACAACTGTAATTGGAGAAGGAAATAGCAACCCATTCCAGTATTCTTGCCTGGAGAATGCCAAGGACAGAGGAGCTAGGTGGGCTACAGTCCACAGGTCGCAAGAGCCAGACACAACCTAGCGACTGAAACAACAAATAAAAACATACAACTGTGGAGAAGGAAATGGCAACCTACTCCAGTATTCTTGCCTGGAAAAGTCCATGGACAGAGGAGCCTGGCGGGATGCAGTCCATGGGGTTACATGACTGAGCATGTGTGCACGAGGGTGGAGGGAAATGGGTTGGTAGCAATAAAGTGGTAGAACTAAAAAAAAAAAAAATAAAAAAACATACAACTACAATACAGGCTTGGGCTTCCCAGGTGGAGCTAGCTAAAGAATCTGCCTGAAATGCAGGAGCCGCAGGAGACTCAGGTTTGACCCCTGGCTTGGGAAGATCCCTTGGAGAAAGAAATGGCAACTGACTCCAGTATTCTTGCCTGGAGAATCCCATGGACAGAGGAGCCCGTCGTTAGGCTATAGTCCATGCGGTCTCAAGGAGTCAGACACGACGGAAGTGACTTAGCACGTAGCACAATATAGGCTTGCATATCAGTGAATCTCCTAGGCCTAATTCATCCTTTGAATGGATAAAAGAAAAAAATATCAGTGTGTTTGGGAATGTATACTTTCTTGGCAAGCCATCTCTACTCAGTAAAAACATTGCCCTCTCAGTTAAAAGAAAAAAAAAAAAAAAGCAACAAGCAGGATTTTCCCAATATGTGAAATAAACTAAAGCAGAGGCCGAAATCTCTAGCATTTGTGGCAATCAGCCAAAAGAGTTTTTAATCAATAAGTTTCTTGATTCCTCTTTCTATACTGTGGGGAAGACACAGCATTCTCACTGCTTGGTACTGAGGAGGGTCTGAGGTAGTAGGTAAAAGCCCCATATGACTCAATTTTTTTTTTTCTTTTAATTAAAAAAGAAAAAGTCCACAAAGACTGGGAAATGGGCTACCCTTCACCTCAGTCAAGGAAAGAGACCAGATTCACAAAAGCATCATTAAATCTTTCTGGGGAAGAAAAAACAAACAAAAGAGGGAAATATACATGTCAATTATGTGACACTGACATGGAACAGAAATAAGTTTAGAAACAAAAAGAGAAAAGGAAATGAATGTTATTGAAGCAGAGGCCTCCACAAGGCTTTGTTTCTCTTTTTCCTCCCTTGCTTTCTAACAGGGATAATGTGATTCCCCAAGGAAAAGCTGCTTTTGTAGTCAGCAGGTCAAAGGTCTTAGCTCCAAAAACAGTGGATACACAATGTTCCAGAAGAGATGTGTGTGGCTTCCTGGTACTGAATCGACCCCTGCAGGTCAAGAGACACTCAGGATGAAACGTGGAACTATGAAATGAAATGCATACCCCTTCACTGCCAATGGGCAGTGCTTCAGGGGTGGGTGGACGGCCACCAGGAACCTTTTGACAGCTGGCTGGGAAGGAGGCCTGGGCCCGGTGGGATCGGTACAAAGGGTCAGATTCCTCTGAGTGAGCTCGGCCATCCTGGGGAAAGGCAACAAGGCTCCTCTAAGGGGAAATAACATCCGGCTGACGCATTGGGTGTTTAAAGGAAATGCCCAGGATGGTGGAGCAAAAAAAGACAACTCAACATTTTAATTCCATAGGTGAACATCATCATCACAAGAGCAGACACTACATTTTAAGCACTTATCTGTGGGCCAAGCACTGTGCTAGGAGAGTCACAGATATTAATTATAGTCATTCAGAAAGGGATCTGAGGGACCTCCCTGGTGGCCAGTGGCTAAGACTCCATGCTCCCAAGGCAGGGGCCCCAGGTTCAGTCGCTGGTAGGGAACTAGATCCCACATGCCACAGTTAAATATTCCACATGCTGCAACTAAGACCTGGTGTGGCCAAACAATTAATTTTTTTAAAAGCATGGGATCTGGATACCTGCACTTCAGCATCAGTGCAGCTTGGCATCATGGTACCACAATTTTATAAGGCAGAATTTCACTGTCCTTTCTGAATTAATGCTGTGTCTATAAAAAGCACTAATAAGGGCTTAAGAGCCAAAGCCATCCCTTCCAAACTGGCAGGCCGTGGGAGGGGTTCAGTGAGACTTTGAAAACAAGCTTGCTTTCATTAGTTGGGTCCTGCAATGCCTATGACTGAGACAGCAGCAGTGATAACAAATCAACGGCGATAATCTCACCAAAGGATGCCTCAGAAATCTAAAGATACTCCTTCTCTGAGCAGTTCGGAGGGTTTTCAAAGAACCACCTCCCTCATGAAAAGGAAGCAGGGGGACTTTCCTGGTGGCCCAGTGGTTGAGAGTCCACCTTGCAATGCAGGAGATACGGATTCAATCCCTGGCTGGGGTGAAGGAGGAAACAGAACAGGCTCCATCCTGAAAGCAGGAAGCCATCTTGGGCCGGACTGTGGACTTTGAGCTAGATGCCCAGTATCTATGGAAACGACACACCAACTGGAAAACCAGGCCCCGGAAGGAAGAGTCCCAGGGCTCATACCTAGATTCTCTGTTGCCTAAAAGAATACCCTAATTATCTGTGTAACCAAATAGAATCATAAATTCTATTATACTTATTGGGGTATGACCACAGGCCTATTGATAATTGTCCACTGTTAACTACCTAGGCTTAAGGCATATGAATCACGGGTGAACTTTGATTATATCTTTCTTTTCCTTTGTTCAGACTGCTTTCAGGGAATTTGGGGAGGTGGGTTTGGGCACATACATTTAGGGTATATAAGGTTTTCAGAAAAACTGGTTAGGGTCCTTGGCTAAGAGGAGACTCTGCCTTGGGCCCGCCAGTGTAATAAACTGCACTCCATTATCTGCATTGTCCTTCTGAGTGAGTTTGTTTCCTGGAACGCGTGGCTACAACATTTGATGCATTGGCTGGGAAACTCCTCACTTTGAGGAGACAAGTCCCAGTTGGGGCTATGCCTAGGTCTTGAGGCTCGAATCTTCCAGAGGGGGTAAGGCGCCTCACCCTTCTGGAAGGATTCTGCTTCTCAATGACTGAACTTTTCACGTTAGCAGGTAGTGGACGGCAGCAGGGGAACTGAATGCTCAGGTGAGGAGGAACCCACCTGGTAGGGTGGAAGAGGGGGCCTGATCACCCCCCTGGGAGGGATTAGAAGGGGCACAGACCCACAGGAGCCTGGAATAGGGAGGTGGCAACGATTGCTTGGTACACAGGTTGACGAGCGTGTTAGGGCTTAGGAAGGAAATTTGTGAAGGTCATTTAGGAGGTGGTGTTCACACCGTCTTGGGGAAAATTATTACCAAGCAATTGCCAGGGGATTGTTAGGAGAAGAAACTTGGTCTTTATGTGCTCGTATTCTGCCCTCCCCAAGGAGGTGTCCCATCTGCTATGAAATTCTTGACCCCCTCGGAATTGTCAGGCTAGAAGGAGGGGGATACATAAGTAAGTACGAATTGGCATTTTCCCAGAGATGGCCTGAGACGTGGGATATTTAACCCATCTGTATTTTCATCCACACTTGATCAAGCCCACCAAGGCAGAGTGGACTTTAAAAGTTAAGGGAGAAACAGTCTTGGACCACGTGCTGTTCTGGTTTGGCTGTGCTGACCGGCAGGTGAAAACACGCTGATCCCCCCTCTCCCTCTGGGATCTGGCAGGTAAGGCTCTTCTCACCCCAATTAGGAAGGAGGCAGAATGGCAATTTAAGTGTCATTGAGTGGAAATATCAGAAGTATATAGGGTACTGAGAACTTCGTAGACAGAACGAAAAGGAAAAGTAGAAGAAGGTCCAAGAAGGTAAGCAAAATGGGGGGAAGTGAATCTAAGCCAACTATATTGGAGTGCATGATTTAAAATTTAAAGAAGGGATTAGGAGGAGACTATGCGGTGAAGATGAAGCCTAACCGCCTGCACATACTCTGTGAGGCCGAATGGCCCCCTGTGGGAGCAGAATGACCACCAGAGAACACCGTGAACTTAAAAATAGTGGAAGCAGTCTACACAGTAGTCACAGGAGAGCCAGGACACCTGGATCAATATCCATATATTGACTCATGGCTAGGGCTAGCTCAAGACCCTCCTACTTGGACAAGGTTCTGCATCCAGAAGGGAAAGGGAAGAATATTAATGGCACAAAAACTGACTGATGATAAAAAAGGAAATTCTACAGGATTTGGACGGGGATGACCTGACCCCTCCCCCATACTGGATGGTGATGCGCCTGCCTCCCACTGCTTCACCAGGACCGGAGGCTGCCTTAATGCCCGATCCAGGGCCAGGTGAAGTTCCTGCAGCAGCCGCTGCTCTTCTACCAGCTCTCCCGGAGCTCGTAGAGCTGTTGTTTCAGCAGGCTCCAATCCCAGCAATGGAGACCTCTGGTTAACGCCCCCAGAATTCCACCTCAGCTGGACCTCCTAGATTGTATCCACCTCTCCCGGTGAGTACTGATGAGAAGGGGGGAGAAAACACAGCAATGAGACAGAGGCTGCGCTCCACCAAGGAACAGGGGGAAAGAACCCACTACAGATGCCCCTCAGAGAGCTACAGCAGCCTCCAGGTCAGGACGCATGGGGCACTACCACCAGCCCCCTGCAGCCTATTATTACCAGTCATTTTCCTCTACGGATGTATTAAACTGGCAGAGACATGCTGCACCATACTCGGGGGAGCCACGAGCCATGATTAGGCTAGTGGAGACTATTTTTCAAACCCACCGCCCTACATAGAATGACATAATCCAACTACTAGTCTCCCTTTTCAGCACTGAGGAAGGACACAGGATCCTAACTGAGGCCAGAAAATGGTTCACAGAAATGGCACCCAAGGGGACTGCAAATCCGCAGCGTGGGCAGAACTAGCGGCCCCCGATGAGGAGCCCAACTGGGGCTGTAACACAGAGGAAGGGAGGGGACACCTGGAGAGATATTGGGTAGCTATTTTACAAAGTCTCAAGAGGGGGGCCCGGAAAGCCATGAGTATCGCAAAACCCTCTGAAGTGATTCAAAGGGAAAGCGAATCACCCTCTGAGTTCTGCGAAAGACTGTACGAGGCCCATACACTTTATACGCCAGTAGACCCAGCCAGAGGCTGCTGGGTCTCAGATGGTGATAAATGCAGCCTTTGTGCCTCTAGCCTACCCTGAAAGTGTCAGATGGGGGGACACCAAGTGACTCGTGAACTTTTATACATCCCTGAATGCCCAATACCTTTGTCAGGAAGAGACTTGCTGTCTAAATTGGGGGCACAACTGACATTTCTCCCCACGAAAGACACACTGTTTGAGTGGGCTCAACCACCTACTTACTCTTCCTCTCGGTAACCCCTCAAGATGAATGGAGGTTGCACAATCTCCCGGCAAGAAAACCGGATGGGCTAAACAGTCAAGACAGAGAGTTAACTCAACAATTCCCTGAGGTCTGGGCGGAAGACAACCCCCGTAGGCTTGCAAAACAAGTCCCACTGGTTATAGAACTCAAACCCAGTACAATTACGTCAGCACCCACCTTGGGCCTGCCAGACCTTGCTAAGCCGTTTACTCTTTCTGTGAATGAAAAGGACAAGGAGGCTACGGGATTGTTGTCCCAGATTATGGGGACATGGGACAGACCAGTGACTTATCTCTAATCAGCTGGACAGTGTTGCCACTGGGTGGCTGGGATGCTTACAGGCAGTTGCTGCAGTTGCCTTACTGGGCCGGGAGGCAGCCAAGCTGACTTTGGGCCAAGATTTGTTTGTAAGAGTCCCACATGAGGTCAACACTCTCCTGCGAGGGGACCCCCATCAATGGCTGTCAACATCCCGGATTACTCAATACCAGGGACTGTTATGTGAGAACCCCCACGTTACTACTGAGTCAGGCCCTGAATCTGGCCGCTCTCTTTCTTGTGGGAGAAGGTGGGGCCTCATATGATTACAAGGAAATATGCCAGCAGACCTGACTTGAGGGACCAGCCAATCCCGGGCCCAGATTTGGTCCTGTACACCAATGGCAACAGCCTGGTGAAACAAGGACAATGACTGTCGGGATAAGCAGTAGTCATGGAAGAAGCCATCATTGAGGCTAGCTCTCTGCCATCACACTGGTCTGCTCAATGGGCCGAACTATATGCTCTAATCCAGGCCCTCCAGCTGTCAAAAGTTAAGAAGACAAACATTTACACAGATTCCTGGTATGCTTTTGCCAAACTACAGGGCTCTGTATAAGGAAAGAGGCCTTTGACAGCTAGTGAAAAAGATATTAAAAATAAGGAAGAAATTAAGACCCTATTAGATGCTGCCTGGGAACCAGAAAAGGTTGCAGTCATACACTGCTGAGGACATCAAAAAGAGGATACCCCCCGGACTCAGGGACAAGACAGGCAGATAAGACTGCTAAACAAGCAGCCGAGGGCTTGGGGGTGACAAGGGAAACCCCTATTAAAGCTCTCATGTTGGCGGAGCTACCTGAGCTAACGCTAGACTCTCCAAAATACACTGAAGCCCAAAACCAACTAGCCAAAGTGGAAGGGGCCATCAAGACTGAAAAGGGATGGTGGGAATTGCCAAGTGGCAAATTATTGGTACCGAAGGGGCTGGCACCCAGTCTGGTAAGCCAAACACATCAAGCGACGCATCTAGGCCATGATAAACTGGAAGAGCTAATTTGAAAATATTTCTTGGTTCCCTGCCTCTCTTCCCTAGGCAGGACAAATCTCAGAACTGCACTGCCTGCTCACAGGTCAGTGCTGCCTCTCAGCACAGACAGAAACCTCCAGGGATTCAGCTAAAAGGCACACTGCCCTTTGAACACCTGGAAGTGGACTTCATGGAAATGAAACCTCACCGACACTACCATTACCTGCTGGTCATAGTATGTATGTTCTCGGGATGGGTAGAAGCTTTTCCTACCCAGACTGAAAGAGCATCAGAGGTAGCTTGGTGCCTGCTCAGGGAGATAGTTCCCAGATTTGGATTTCCTACCAGCATTGGATCGGACAATGGCCCGGCTTTCGTGGCTGATTTAGTATAACAAGTAAGCAAAACTTTAAACATCAAGTAGAAATTACATACAGCATACAGGCCCCAGAGTTCTGGGATGGTGGAAGGAACCAACCGGACACTTGAAGAGACACTCTCCAAGTGGATCTTACAGACTGCCTGCTCCTGGGTAGACTTGTTTCCAACGGCTCTGCTCAGACCCAGGATGACCTCATGGCTATTCTCCACACAAAACAATGTATGGGAGGCCCCCCTCCCATAATAAAACAGGTGTCACCAAATTTGCCTCAGGTAAGGGAAGATGAGATTTCACAGCAGATGGAGCAACTGGGTAAGGTAATAAATCAGGTAACTAAGTTTGTACAAGAAAGGGTGCCATTTCCCCTTGGGGAACAGATTCACGAATTTGTGCCCGGGGATCAGGGGTGGTCAAGGACTGGAAACACGACTCCTTGGGCCCACGTTGGAAGGGTCCATATACTGTTGTTCTAACCAGCGCTACTGCAGTTAAAGCTGCAAGTGTCGTCCCCCGGATCCACCACACGAGGGTGAAGAGTGCATACCACGCAGACCTGGAGGACCCGAGTGGACTACACAAAGGACCCCACTGATCCCCGGGAAACCAAGATCATCTTAAAGAAGAAAAAGAGATGAAGCTCTACAATCAACTACTGCTACAGGGACTTGCTGGTATCATCTTGAGACTAACCATAGTTTCAGTATGAAGAGGGACCTGTGCTATAATTCAAGTTGAACGTTGTGTATATATTCTTGATTTATCTGGCTATACATCAGCCACCCTAGATGACATGAAAAGTCAGGTTAAAGTTATGTCTGATGATAATCTTCCTTTTTGGACTTCAGTCCTATCTTGGGTGAAGGGTGATTGACGGAAAACTATATTTACCATTGTTACAGTTGCCTTCATAGTTCTGCTTTGTGGACCCTTTATTTTACAATGTACTATGAACTTTGTAACCCAAAGGTTGATGTCATTCTCCCAAATTGGAGGTCGGAGAGTCAGGCTGCAGTATATCCCTGTGAATGATGCTCATACTGTGAGTTAAGAGCATCAAGAGGAGGCAGTGAAGGAGGAAACAGACAGAACAGGCTCCATCTTGAAAGCAGGACGCCATCTTGGGCCGGACTGTGGACTTTGAGCTAGATGCCCAGTATCTGTGGAAACGACATACCAACTGGAAAACCAGGCCCCCTGGATGGAAGAGCCCCAGGGCTCGTACCTAGACCCTCTGTTGCCTAAAAGAATACCCTAAGTATCTGTGTAACTGAATAGAATCATAAATTCTATTATGCTTATCAGGGTATGACCACAGGCCTATTGATAATTGTCCACTGTTAACTACCTAGGCTTAAGGCATATGAATCACGGGTGAATTTTGATTGTATCTTTCTTTTCCTTTGTTCAGACTGCTTTCAGGGAATTTGGGGAGGTGGGTTTGGGCACATACATTTAGGGTATATAAGGTTTTGAAAAACTGGTCAGGGTCCTTGGCTAAGAGGGGACTCTGCCTTGGGCCCGCCAGTGTAATAAACTGCACTCCACTATCTGCATTGTCCTTCTGAGTGAGTTTCTTTCTCAGAACACGTGGCTACAACAGGGGAACTAGGATCATACGTGCCACAGAGCAACTAAGCCCGTGCGCTGCCCACTACTGAGCCCACACGCTCTGACCCCAAGTGACACGACCAGAGAGCCCGAGTGTCACAGCCAGAAAGTCTGAGTGCCACACAAAGGATCCTGCAGGACACAGCGGAGACTCCGAGGGCCACAATATACACACAAAATTAAAAAAAGAAAAGAAGTTCAGAGGAAGGATGACCAGGATGCTGAGGGCTCATGGTGAACTAAGATACAAACTATACCCGAGAGATCAAGATCTGGTTGAACTTATTCTGCACAATATTAGGATACGTAGAAGCTTTGATGTGACAAGAGTCAGAAATGGGAACTGACACATCAGCAAAGCAACTGGGAAGTCACTTTGCCAACTTACACCCCTGTTGGCACAAGCTATTGTATGGCCTCTCGAAAGGAGTCTTTTGAGAGAAAAGAAAGGGTGATTGTACTTCTTACTTTTAAATACTCATCTCTAAAAAATGTGAGTATTTTTATAATGGCATTATATTCTGAAAAATCCTTTGAAATTACTCTTTGTATTGTTTTCAAATCCAGGTCATTTAAATAAGGAATTCCAGCTCACCATTTTGTACACAAAGTATTTCGACCCCAACAGTACTGCTTAATTTGATCATCAATAATGCAAATCAGACTTTGTTCCCAATGACCTTTGATGTTTCCAAAAATTATATTCACCTTCTTGAAAACCAGACATTACTGAGGATATTCAAAGAATAAATTAAAAGTTTTAAGTAGCTTCAAAAAATGAAAGTTCTAAAATATCATGAACAATGATAGCTTGACCTTAAAAATCCCTAAGGCTACTTTTAAGAGAATAATATCATTTGGATATATATTTCACACTATATTTTTGAGTCAATATTTTACATGTATTTATATCTGTGTATATTTAATAAGGCCTGTTATTTCAGATATGCTGAAAAAAGGTATAAAACTTATTGTTAACTCACCCCTAAAGCTATCAGTCCAATGTCCTTTTATGATCCTAAAAGTCAGTATAATTGCTGGTCATCATCAAGGAGAAAGTGGAATAAACTGAAAAATATAATCTTGCTTGTATCAAACGTCAGCATCCATAATGCTGCATATAATTCTGTTCACTTGCAAATAATCAATATTTCAATCTCAGAAGAGTCAGATGACTAAAGTGTCCCAAGATATGCAGAGTCTTCATGTGAAAAGGAATTAAAAAGTAGGGAGTTTCTTCAATAGCAAAGAAATAGATCAAAGAGTGATGGGTTTGAATCTCACAAATTACAGGGCTCAGCCTACCAGACTGCCCCAGGCTAGTCTCAGGTCCTGGGGCACCTGTAACCTGTGGCTGATCAACTAGATTTCTGGGTGACCACCCCGTTTCAGATTCTAAAATTTGCTAGAATGGCTCACAGAACTCAAGAAAACACTACTTACTTTTACGGATTTATTATAAAAGATATAGACGAACAGCCAGATAGAAAGACACATAGGGCGAGGTCCGAAAGGGTCCTGAGTTGGAAGCTTCTGTCTGTGGAGTTAGGGTGTGCCACCCTTCCAGCAAGTGGATGCCAAATTCACCAATCTAGAAGCTCTTTGAATCTCTAGTTCAAGAACTTTTCTAGAGCTCAATCTCCAGCCCCACTTCTTTCCTCTCCCAGGAGATCAGTGAGTAGGGCTGAAAGTTCAAATCCTGTAATCACCGAGTCTTTCGGGAGACCAGCCCCACCCTGAGGCTGTCAAGCCCCACCCCCCACCACCCCTGCCACCCTAAAGTATCTCATTAGCATAAACTTAGGTGTGCTTAAAAGAGCTTCCCTGGTTGCTCAGTGGTAAAGAATCAGCCTGCCAGTGCAGGAGATGCGGGTTCGATCCTTGGGTCAGGAAGATCCCTTGGGGAAGGAAATGGAACTCATTCTCCAGTATTCTTGCCTGGGAAATCCAACAGACAGAGGAGCCTGGTGGACTACAGTCCATGGCTTGCAAAGAGTCAGACACAATTTAGCAACTAAACAATAACAACTTAGTATATCAAAGTACACTCCTATCACTCAGGAAATCCCAAGGGTTTCAGGATGCCTTACCAGTAGCTGGAGACAATAACTATGTTTTTTAATTTTATTTACTGTAAAATTTTATTTTTACTATACCTCAAATAAAGTTTCAATTGAGGTAATGAGATAAAATTAATGTGAAATTATATTGTGATAAGCCGGATGACCATCTTCAGAATTTACACCAAAAAAACCTCATTTCATATCTCTTGGGCTCCTCACTCAGCTTCGAAAATACAAAAAGGCTGGAAGAGTGAAGATTAAAGAAGAGGGTTTTGGGGAATCCCTGACGGTACAGTGGTTAGGACTCAGAGATTTCACTGCTGTGGCCCCGGTTCAATGCCTGGTTGGGGAACTAAGATCCTACAAGCCATGTTGCAGCTTCAAAAAATAAATAGGTGTTTTTTTTGTTTTTTTTTTTTTAGACAATTTCTTTACGGGGGATAGTTCTACCTGCATAACAAGCTTAGAAAAACGAGGGTGTCAAGGAATCTAGGGCCTAGTTGGGACTCTGAGTTTGAAAGCACAGTGGAGGGGGATCAAATTCCAGGCCCAGGGGACCAGAAGAGAAGCTGGAAAATGACTCTGACCCTGGCACAGAGGACAGTTGCCCCCTTCTGACAACAGTAACTGCACGTTCCCTCCTTCAGGAGGACTCCAGGGATCCAGGAAACTTTCCCACAGGTCATGACAGACTTTGCTGTGGAAAAAGCTGCCTGGAGCCATTATCTATGCTTGCTGAGTCACTTAGCTCTGTCTGACTCTTTGCAAGCCCATGGACTCTTTGCAAGCCCTCCAGGCTCCTCTGTCCATGAGATTCTCCAGGCAAAAATACTGGAATGGGTAGCCATGTCCTCCTCTAGGGGATCTTCCCGACTCAGGGATTGAACTAGCATCCCTTTCATCTCCTGCATTGGCAGGTGGGTTCTTTATCACTAGGACCACCTGGGAAGCCCTTACAGTCCCGCCCAAGAGGGCCTCTAGGCAGGGGAAGTGGTTCTCTCATACACAGCAAGGGTCCATAACCACGGGAGATCCAAGAACTGAGGGGGTGACAAGCAGCCAGGGAAGTACCTCATGCCTCGGGCATGTGCCTAGAGGGACAAGCAAAAAATAAAATTAAATTAAAATGAAACCATCCCCTGGATAAAGAGCGTACATACCAAGTAAGATTGTGCCCTCGTCTCCTAATCTCCTCAATAACTGAACTAAGCCCTAGAGGAGCTCAATTTCTTTTGTTTTACAACAAGCTGGGAGAAAAGAAACACTAGTCCGAAAAAGAAAGAAGGATGATGCCTCCCTCTCCCTTTCCAAACAGCCAACTTCATAGCAGTGCTGCCTGGGGAGAAGGTAAAACGGCATTAAGTCAAATTTTACATTTTTATCATTTGCCTGGGTTAGGTATTCTAATTTCTGAATTGAGATGGTGTGACTTGAAGTGACTAAGAATGAACCGAAAGTTATAGAAAACTTTCACGTTTTCATCCAGAGATAGCAGTGGGCTATTCTTCACTGAACAAGTTTTAAAGAGAAAATGGGAAAAAAAAAAAAAAGAGAGAGAAAATGGGAAATGGAAAAGAAAATAAAAGAGGTGTAGTTTCAATACAACCCGAAAAGGAGGCCTGTTCAACATCAACAAGAGTATCACTGTGACTCATCAAAATCTTACAAAATATCTCCGGAGGCAAAACCAATTGAAGTAGAAATAGGAAAAGTTTAGACCAATTCATAGATAATATAGTAAGTCCCTACCTATGAACCTTCAAGTTTCGAACTTTCAAAGTTGTAAACGTGCATTCCCTCAACATTAGGCGTGAGTGAATTGCAGCTCACCCTCCGTCTCCTATTGCTGACAGTCCTTCAGCTCTACCAACTCCCACCTCTTCTCCCTCCCCCAGTCAGTAGCTCTTCTTGACTGTTCACTCGATGCCAGCCCCTGTGTACCAGCTGTTCTACTGTACATTTCAAGGTTATGTGCTGTCAGATTAAAAATGTCTTTACTTTTTGTGTTTTTTCGGTATTATTGTGTAAAAAGTATTATAAACACAGCACATAGTCTAGGTACCCAGTTAATACAATCTGCTCTAACTTCGTTGGACTTACGAACAAACTGGACTTATGAACGAGCTCTCAGAACATAACTCGTTTGTATGTGGGAACTTACTGTATCAAAATAGGTTTCCCAGGCAAAGAGGGAAGATATTTGGAAGATGCTGTCACACTTTGATGCTAACATGATATCCATGTCCTCCCACTGGCTTCATCTGTTTGTGGTGTCACACTTACAAAAGAACAAAAAATTAATTTTAATGTTTTAAAGCTACACATATCTTAATTGACCATAACCATAATATAGCCAAATAGAATAATCCATCATCATTAGTACTTCATTGACCAAGGCAGTTTAAATAAGACTCTATAAAGATGATGATAAATGTATATAGATTATCCACTAAAGGTTATTATTGATTTTCTCTTGAAGTCATCCTTTATCTTATGTGGCCAGAGAGAGAAGAGCAGTTTAGGTAGAAGAATGGGAACAACCCAGCCATGCCTAAATGAATTTGCAAAAATTATCTATAAATAATTTATTTTAGTAAGTCTGTACTACTTTGTCATGGTTGAGCATCCATAAAATAAAAGAATAACTTACATTTGTTGTACAGTGCAATGGACTTTCTATTCATAACTATTATTATATTTAAGCCTCAGATGATCTAGTGAGGAAAACAGAGGAAGTAATGGTCATCTCTTGTTTTTTCTGTTTTTCTGCCCAGCATCCAGGCCAAATCACTTAGGCCACAGCATCCCAGTTTTCCATCAGGAACCTTACCCATTCTTAGATCATGTGCTTTGGGAATCTACATGTTCCTGGAGAGGCATGGCTGGTTAGAGGCACAATGATTCATTCAGAGACTTATGAACCAAACTAGACCAGTAAGAGTCAGCCTCGCAGCATTTGCTGGAACAACTGGGAAGAAGTGCCTTCTTTGCGTGGAATTCCAAGTCACAGAATGGATACATTGAGCTGCTGGTGACCATTTTTGTCTCCACTGAGAGACACCCCACCTAAAATGAAGTCAACCCAGGAAAGAGAAGGAGAAAGACAAATACATATTTCTGAAACCGTGTAAACATTTGAATCAGCCACCACTAAATCCCACCCTTGGAGCTCTCTGTTCAGGGAATAAATGAATTAGCTTTTTGCTTATAGTCACATTGACTTTTATTTCCATTATTTGCACCCAGGCTCCTAATTAGTTTTTTGAAGTATTGTTATTCTTGTCATGTGTATATGGCCCAGAGCTTATGTGGTTGTCCAAGACCAGGCAGTGGCTAAAGCAGGACACAAATGCAAAGCTGTCAGATTCATCTTTTCAATTCCTCAGCTTGGCTCCCCATACCATATAGTTATATTGTACTGTGTAACTGTGCTGCCCTTAATCTCTCAGTCCTGTCCAACTCTTTGTGATGCCATGGACTGTAGCCCACTAGGCTCCTTTGTACATGGGATTCTCCAGGCAAGAATACTAGAATGGGTTGCCATGCCCTCCTCCAGGGGATCTTCCCAATCCAGGGACTGAACCCAGGTCTTCCGTACTGCAGGCAGATTCTTTACTGTCTGAGCCTTCAGGGAAGCATTACCAATGTTTTATAGGCTTAAACAAACACTCAGATAATCAGATGAGCCAGCAATCATCAGAAGCAGGAGATTCAGAATGAACCTGTAACATACAGCAGATGAGTCTACAACATACAGCAGATATTTTAAAAGTAGGGTTCTCACTAAAGTAATTTTGTTAAAACAGACTAGTACCAATCAATCCATTTCTTCTAACGCTAAAAGTTCTAGATGCCTGGGAAATTGAAGCATTGAGAGCTACAGAAATAGAGTAGAAATTTAAAAAATCCAAGTAACTATATTGGCTCCATTCCTGTTAGCAAACGAATTCAATCATCCACACACTATTTTTTCTTTTCTTAAAGAACTGTTAACAGCAATGTTTGGGATCAGGTTTTTCAATTATATAATATGAAAGTCTGCCAGAATTATTACATAAAGTAAATGTTTTAAATCTGACAAAGAAACCAATCAGTCAAGGATCAAAGAGGACATATATAACTAGCTCACTAACAAAAACATATGTTCTATCTCACACTGTTGATAGGATATTAGTTGGTTCAATTTTTTGGGAGTGATATTTTACAGCATCTATCAAAAGTTTAAATGAACTTAACTTCTGACCCAGTACTTCTACATTTATTTAGGAATCTGTCATATAGTAAGACTCCCCTAAATGCTCTAGTATATTTGGATAAAGGTGCATTAGCACTATTTATGACTACAAACACACTGGAAGTAGTTCCTATTTGCAGGGAATCAGCTGGATAAATTGTGCCACATTCAGACTCCAATTTACTATAGATTGAACATACATGTTTATCTTTGCATTCTCCTAAAATGCCACTGACGGTAAAGGGATAAAAAAAAAAAGAAAGAAACAAGTCACAAAGATAAAGTGAACAGGAGAGATGATGAGAGCAGAAAAGAAATGTGAACCAAACACTGGAAGCTGGGGAATAAATGAACAGATGGTATAGGACTTAGCCAGAGAATGCTGAAACCTAAGCCAGCAGGGAAGGAATACAATAAGGAGTAAACCAATTGTAGAATCACAGAAAGAGTCAGAAAAGGAGCAACAGAGGACTTCTTAGAGGCAGCAAGTGTGGTTAAAAATAGGATAGACAGAAAGTCTTTAAAAGTTCTCCTCCTCCCCACCCACCCCAGAATCAGGGTCATTTGCAACAACATGGATGGACCTAGAGACTATTATAACTGATGTAAGTCAGACAAAGACAAATACCATAAGACATCACTTATATGTGGAATCTAAAATGCAGAAATAAAGCTATCTACAGAAGAGAAACAGACTCACAGACATAGAGAACAGACTCGTGGCTGTCAAGGTGGAGAGGGTTAGGAGAGGGATAGATTGGGAGTTTGAGATTAGCAAATGCAAACTATTTTATAAATAGGATGGATAAACAACAAGATTCTATTGTATAGCACAGGGAACTATACTCAGTATCTTGTGACACATCATAAAGGAAAAGAATATGAAAAAGAATATATATATATGTGTGTATTATATATGTATATATAACTGAATCACTTGGCAACGCAGCAGAAATTTTAATATAACATTGTAAATCAACTATATTCTTCGATCCCTGCAGTAGGAAATGGCAATCCACGCCAGTATTCTGCCTGGGAAATCTCAAGGACAGAGGAGCCTGATGGGCTACAGCCCATGGGGTAGCAAAGAGTCAGACATAACAGAGCAACTGAGCATGCACTCAGACACTTCAATAAAACTTTAAAAGTTCTCCCCCTCACACCCTGAGAAAATTGGTCTCCTCTTCTCTGGAGAAAAAAAAAGGTGTTTACTCTGGAAATACTGCACACTATGATATTGGAAACTGCAGGTACAATTGGGGGTGTAGGGGGAAGGTGAGGCCCAACATGACACAGACAGGTTAAATGAAAACCATACTGAAAGGTGAAATACTCTGTCCCCAAACCCGGGCTTCATTTTACTCCCAGAATACCACCAGTCAATCTTCTAATATCGGGGCAAAAGACTGAGATATGTCTTTGGAGAAACTGACCAACCACACTGAGAGCAAAGGTACTAACTTGGGAGATGCAGGAACTACATCCAACAAAACTGCTGGATTCAGAGCCCCTCTTCACTATGTGGCTTGCCAATTCACCAATTCTTCCATCCAATCAGCTTTTTAGCACCTCATTCTTAAATGAATAGACAACCACAGATGACAGATAACGAATGAAAAGTCTCTACTATAAAAGCTAGGATAGAGGGAATCAGGATGGAGAAATCAACTCAGAGGAAACAAGGTCCATGACAATTGAAGGCATGAAAGAAAAAGAAAGGTCAGGAAAGAATTAAAAAAAAAAAACAACTTTAGTTAATATCTTCAAAAAGTTTAAAAAAAAACAGTGTAAAAATGAAGCATGAAATGGTAGGCTATAAAAAGAACCAAAAAAGAACTCTTGGAATTAAAATATGACTCTTGGAATTAAAGGTTTTATGGAAGGATTGGAAGATAAAGTTGCAGAAATACCCCCAGAAAGTAGACAAAAACACACAGATAGAGAATATTAGAGAGAAAGAATAAGAAAATTACATTGGTTCAGAAAATTAAATATTCAAATAATAGGTGTCCCCATAACAGAGGAAACAGGAGGAAATACGTGATGAAAAAACACTATAAAAGCATGTCCCACATTTGGATATCCAACAAAGTTAACAAAAATCCTCACAGCTCCCGATCTTACACCATTTACAAAATCAATTCAACAACATATGAAAGGCAAAATGATTAAACTTTAGGAATATAATATCTTCATGAGTTGGAGGTAAGAAAAGAAAGCTAAAACAGAGCTCAAAGAGCCTTAAGCATGAAGGGAAGACACTGATTCATTTAACTGCATTAAAATTCATAAATCAGAAGATATGATTAAAGAGTTAAAAGACAAGACAGAAAACAGAATTTATCTGCAACATATGTAATGCACAAAGGGTTTATATCAAGAATATAAAAGAAATTCCTATTAATCAATATGATTAAAAGGACAATAGAATAGAAAACGGACTTGCATAGACAATTCACACAAATGGAAATCCAATGGCCAATGAATACGTGAAAAGATGCTCAACATTATCTGCAGTGAAACATACAAATTAACACACGAGATAAATGTGAGCCCTAATGTAAGCTGTGAACTTTGGTAAATTGCTTCAGTCATGTTCAGCTCTTTGCAATGCTTTGGACTGTAACCTGCCAGGCTCCTCTGTCCTTAGGATTCTCCAGGCATGAATACTGGAGTGGATTGCCATTTCCTTCTCCAGGGGATCTTCCTGACCCAGTAATCATAGTCATAATAATAACATATCAATACTGGTTCATCAATTGTATTGAATATACCACATCAATGCAAGATGTTAATAAAAGGGGAAACCACGTGGGGCCAGAGAAACAGTATATGGAAACTCTACTTTCTCTTCAATTTTTTATAAACCTAAAACTGCTCTAAGAAAGTCTATTAATTAAACACAAACATATACACACAATGAGATACCAACATACATGCACCACACTGACAAAAAACATTAAAAGATAGGTGATCTCAAGTGTTGGCAAGGATGTAGAGCAATGAGAACTCTCATATACTATTGGTGGAAGTGTAAATGGATACAAATATTTTGGAAAAGCACTTGGCATTATCTAATAAAGTTAAAGACAGGATTTCCACATGACCTCTCCTAAGTGTCTATCAACAGAAATGCATATACAAATGTATGAGAGCATGTGTATGAGAGTGTTTATGCAGCCATCTTTTGTGAAAAGCACAAACTGGAAAAGTCCAAATGTCTATTAATATCAGTAATTCGAACAAAGGAGTACCAAGTTGCAATGAAACATGCACCCATACAGATGAATCTCAGAAACCTAATAATAAGTAAAAGAAACAAGTCCCCAAATAATATGCACAGTGGTATTTCATCCTCATGAATTTCTTTTTTTTTTTTTTTTTTTTTTTTTTTTTTAATATTATTTTATTAGTTGGAGGCCAATCACTTTACAACATTTCAGTGGGTTTTGTCATACATTGACATGAATCAGCCATATAGTTACATGTATTCCCCATCCCGATCCCCCCTCCCACCTCCCTCCCCACCCGACTCCCCAGGGTCCTCCCAGTGCACCAGGCCCGAGCACCTGACTCATGTATCCCACCTGGGCTGGTGGTCCGTTTCACCATAGACAATATACATGCTGTTCTTTCAAAACATCCCACCCTCACGTTCTCCCCCAGAGTTCAAAAGTCTGTTCTGTATTTCTGTGTCTCTTTTTCTGTTTTGCATATAGGGTTATCGCCACCATCTATCTAAATTCCGTATATATGTGTTAGTATACTGTAATGTTCTTTATCTTTCTGACTTACTTCACTCTGTATAATGGGCTCCAGTTTCATCCATCTCATTAGAACTGATTCAAATGAATTCTTTTTAACGGCTGAGTAATATTCCATGGTGTATATGTACCACAGCTTCCTTATCCATTCATCTGCTGATGGGCATCTGGGTTGCTTCCATGTCCTGGCTATTATAAACAGTGCTGCGATGAACATTGGGGTGCACGTGTCTCTTTCAGATCTGGATTCCTCAGTGTGTATGCCCAGAAGTGGTATTGCTGGGTCATATGGCAGTTCTATTTCCAGTTTTTTAAGAAATCTCCACACTGTTTTCCATAGTGGCTGTACTAGTTTGCATTCCCACCAACAGTGTAAGAGGGTTCCCTTTTCTCCACACCCTCTCCAGCATTTATTGCTTGTAGACTTTTGGATAGCAGCCATCCTGACTGGCGTGTAATGGTACCTCATTGTGGTTTTGATTTGCATTTCTCTGATGATGAGTTCATCCTCATGAATTTCATAAAATTAAAACTAAATTGTATTATTTAGAGATGTACACAAAAATAATAAAAATATAAAGAAAAACAAGGAAGTGAATTCCACAAAACATAAGACAGTGGCTACCTAGTTGGGCAAAGGAAATGTGATCAAAGAGATTCAGCACACAGAAAGTGGAGATGAAGGGGGAGTGTCTTCTAAGATATTTGCAATGTTCTATTTTTTAATCTCTGTGGAGTTAGAAAAGGAAAAAATAAAAAAGAGCAAAATACTGAAAATGTAACTAGCCCCTCTGGTTCTGTAACTAATGGTTGTTTGCATTCTTCAGATCAGTCATTCTCATAGCAGCCAAGTTAGAACACCAGTAAGCAAAGTTCTTGAAATTAAAAGATGCCTACTCCTTGGAAGGAAAGTTATGACCAACATAGACAGCATATTTGGTGATGGACAGGGAGGCCTGGCGTGCTGAGATTCATGGGGTCGCAAAGAGTCGGACACGACTGAATGACTAAACTGAACAAAACTGAGACAGCATATTAAAAAGCAGAGACATTACTTTGTCAACAAAGGTCCATCTAGTCAAGGCTATGGTTTTTCCAGTGGTCATGTATGGATGTGAGAGTTGGACTATAAAGAAAGCTGAGCGCAGAATTGATGCTTTTGAACTGTGATGTTGGAGAAGACTCTTAAGAGTTCCTTGGACTGCAAGGAGATCCAACCAGTCCATCCTAAAGGAGATCAGTCCTGGGTGTTCATTGGAAGGACTGATGCTGAACCTGAAACTCCAATACTTTGACCACCTGATGCGAAGAGCTGACTCATTTGAAAAGACCCTGATGCTGGGAAAGATTGAGGTCAGGAGGAGAAGGGGACAACAGAGGATGAGATGGTTGGATGGCATCACTGACTCAATGGACATGAGTTTGGGTGGACTCCGGGAGTTGGTGATGGACAAGGAGGCCTGGGGTGCTGTGGTTCATGTGGTCGCAAAGAGTCGGACACGACTGAGCGACTGAACAACTGAACTGAACTGAAGCAAAGTTCTAGGCCCAGAAGAGACTAGCTCCCTCAAACACTTTCATAGAACTCTGTGAACTGTTTAACTCTCCGCCTTCGTAAAGGGTTCTTAGGAGAGCTCTCTGGTTGAACCAACGTCGTAAAGTGAGGGTAGCTGGCAACGATGAGGGGGGTACCAATAAGACTGACCATTAAACTTTTTGTTAAAAGCAAAAATGAAATGAAGCAAGACCCTATGGTCTTTGACCTCCATGTCCTCTGCCTGTCTTTTGTCTGTGGAAAAACTTTTGCCAAAGAATATGTTTAATCAAAGTGAGAAAACGTAGAACAAAGGAAAACAATCAAAGGAGATCAAATAATAATAGGTTAGTCAGCAAGCAAAGTCAAGGACCTTTACTTTCTCCTCAAGGGTTAACGATAATATTCTGAGCCATATCCTGTGAGCTGTCCTGTAAATAATAAAACCCTCACCATGTGGAAGAAGTTAACTGCGTGATAACCAGACTGCAGCCACGACATAAGCCGCCACAGTTCTGAGATCTGGCCTCAGAGAAATGGAAGCCAACCAACCCTGGAACTGAAGACTAACTTTACCCAAAACAATAAAAACGATGCTGGATTAGACCTCCGATGATCTATTTCAAAACGACTGTCGGAGCCGACGGTGCTGTTTCTGCACGTAGCCCTCTCCCTGTGGCTATCACAGCTTTTGCCCACTGGCTGTCAGTGGGGTGGAGGGACTCAGCCTTTGGACTGAAGTTGGCCCTCCTCCCCAATGGCCGGCATCCAAAACACAGCAAACTCTCCTTCCCACCAACCTGGCCTCTCTATTTGCTCCTGAGCAGTGAGCAGGCGGATCCCATTTTCAGTTCCAAAAGGATATGATCAATTCTAGGCAAAAGTTTTCTTAGTGGTTTAAGTACTTTTTTAATTTTTTTATTTTTATTTTTTTGTTTTATGCTTTTATTTTTATTTTATTTTATTTTTTTTATTAGTTGGAGGCTAATTACTTCACAACATTTCAGTGGGTTTTGTCATACATTGACATGAATCAGCCATGGAGTTACACATATTCCCCATCCCGATCCCCCCTCCCACCTCCCTCTCCACCCGACTCCTCTGGGTCCTCCCAGTGCACCAGGTCCAAGCACTTGTCTCATGCATCCCACCTGGGCTGGTGATCTGTTTCACCATAGATAATATACATGCTGTTCTTTCAAAACATCCCACCCTCACCTTCTCCCACAGAGTTCAAAAGTCTGTTCTGTACTTCTGTGTCTCTTTTTCTGTTTTGCATATAGGGTTATCATTACCATCTTTGACAAAGATACCATCTTATCTTTGACAAAGGAGGCAAGGATATACAATGGAAAAAAGACAACCTCTTTAACAAGTGGTGCTGGGAAAACTGGTCAACCACTTGTAAAAGAATGAAACTAAAACACTTTCTAACACCGTACACAAAAATAAACTCAAAGTTGGATTAAAGATCTTAATGTAAGACCAGAAACTATAAAACTCCTAGAGGAGAACATAGACAAAACACTCCCCGACATAAACCACAGCAAGATCCTCTATGACCCACCTCCCAGAATATTGGAAATAAAAGCAAAAGTAAACAAATGGGACCTAATGAAACTTAGAAGCTTTTGCACAACAAAGGAAACTAAGTAAGGTGAAAAGACAGCCCTCAGATTGGGAGAAAATAATAGCAAATGAAGAAACAGACAAAGGATTAATCTCAAAAATATACAAGGTTTAAGTATTTATTATTCAAGTGGCAAGAAATTTAGGAGCTATCTTTAACCTGATTGGTGGCATTAAGATATTGAGAGAAAAAAAAGAGTTGGAGTAAGGATGGATAAATAGGCAAAAGGAATAATATAAATAAGTAATATAAATAACAAAATACAAGAGAACATGCACTCCACATAAGTCCACTTTGATAATGTATCAGAAACTAGCGGTTATAATCAAGCCATTATAAAGAAAAAAGTGTTCTGGAGCAAAAAATAAAAAAAAGTATAAATTACAATTATTTTCACCACCACCACCAGAACATTAAAGAATGTTTCTGATTCATTCTCACCTCTGTAATGATAGTAACTCTCAGGACTAAGAAAATATAGAGGATCGTGTTTTACTTCCCTATTTGCTCACTCAATGAGAATGGGTCACTCTCTCAAGAAAGCTGCATTCACAGTGGCATAGTTTAGTGCTAAGTTGCTTTAGTCATGTCCGACTCTGTGCAACCCCACGGATTATAGCCCTCCAGGCTCCTCTGTCCATGGGATTCTCCAGGCAAGGACACTGAAGTGGGTTGTTATGCCTTTCTCCAGGGGATCTTCCAGACCCAGGGATGGAACTCATATCTCTTCTGTCTTCTGCATTGGCAGGTGGGTTCTTTATCACTAGTGCCACCTGGGAAGCATAGAGTAAACCATATAATGTCTCCTTGCCCCACTTACCCACATTCTCTGCCACTGAATACAGGAAAATCCCACATAGGCCCACTTTCTGATCCCACCCCTCATTCAGTTTCTCTGGAGTTTGAATTCTGGAAGGGAAGCCAGTTCATCAGTGTTAAACTGAATCAAGACACATGTAGAAGACAAAAACCACAGATCAATAGAGTTCTAAGGCGACCCTGGGAATCACTAGATCAGGTGTACATGATCAACTGGCATCCATGGGCCACATACAGTCTCCCAATACGACCTGTTTGATCCTCATGCTGATTTTCTAGAAATTAGGACCAGTTTCCAACAGTTAAGAACTAGACAATTCCACAACGATCCAGATTTCTTGCTTCGATTTAAAAATCTGGAGATTCTAACAACTCTGTGTCCCTAAACTTATGACATGACATGATTGGCCCCTGATGTAGCTCAAGACCCTCATTTTTCAGAGTGGAAAAGCTGGTGCTCAACAAAGGGACTCACAGATACCACACAATAAGTTAGAACCATCAGTGAGATGAGAACAGAGGCTATTGGACTCTCAACTACATAACCCTGCAGACAACCCTGGAGACATCGGCCAACCTGCCAACACCATCATCCCTAATGCTCAGATCTGTCTAGTCATACAAGCCACAAAGCAATGTCTTGACAACGAGCCTGGTCCACCTATATGGAGCTCAGGGATTCAGAAAGAGCTGAGAAAAGCATGGTTCTAAGCTTACAGCTCGTTTCTACTTGCTGGACAGGAAGTAAACTCCTTTCATAGACCAGTATAGACATCAGAAAGAGATAAAAACACAAAAATGATTTCATTAAGAGAATGTTTCTCTTAAAGAAGATCCTTTCTAATAAGATGTAAAGTAACTTCTTCCTATTGAGGTCAGAATTATATTTTACGTATGTATGTGAACTATGTAATTATACCCCTCAAACCGTAAATTTATAAAGGCACACAGCCTATGTAAGATAAAACTAGAAGTACAATTTTCATTTTATCTACTTCTGTACTATTTGAAAATTTAACAGGAAAAAAGTATTACTATTATACCCAGTAAAAATGCAGAAACATTTCTAGTTCGACTGACTGAGATTAATTACACTAGCTATGAACTCTAATTTATATACCATTGGCTGAAGTATAATTACTGACAAGGGAAGTTGTTCCAGATATATAGTTATGTGAACAAATTTAGTTGCAAAACTGTGTACCATCTACCACATTTTCATCAAATACACATAATACGTAAAATACCTATAAAACAGTTGAACATTTTGTTTTTAAAGGATAAGATATAAAAAGAAAAGACTAAGGCAAAGGTATAAAATGAAATGAGGGAGAATGTTAACACAGATAACATCAGTCCACCTCCTATGGGGAGGTCACAAAAGTTGACCTTAAAATTTCTAGATATAGACAATAAAGGAAAGCTAGCCTGAAGCTGAAGCTCCAATACTTTGACTACCTGATGCAAAGAGCTGACTCATTAGAAAAGACTGTGATGCTGGGAAAGATTGAAGGCAGGAGGAGAAAGGGACAACAGAGGACGAGATGGTTGGATGGCATCACCGACTCAATAGACAAGAGTTTGAGCAAGCTTCAGGAGATGGTGAAGGACAAGGAAGCCTGGCATGCTGCAGTCCATAGGGTCACAAAGTGTCGGACGCAACTAAGCAACTGAACAACAGCCAGATACATGATTTGTAATGACCACAAGGTAATGATAAACCAACTAGACTAAAGCCACACAAGTTTTCCTAAGAGTAATAACAGTGCTGCTTCAGTTCAGTTCAGTTCAGTTCAGTCGCTCAGTCGTGTCCGACTCTTTGTGACCCCATGAATCACAGCACGCCAGGCCTCCCTGTCCATCACCAACTCCCGGAGTTTACATAGTGTTTATTGCATGCCTGGGCGTCATTCATTTAATCTTCTCTATGATGATCAAAGGGAGTGCTAAAACTACTAGCGCCATTGAAAAGATGGGGAAACAGAGGCACACAGAAATTAATAAATGACTTACCAAAGGTATACACGGGTGTTTAAATCCTGCCTGGAGTGCTGGCTCCAGAGTCCCCACAAATTCAATTTGAGGCTGAAATTCAGACAGAGTGACTTTTAACCACTACAGTTTCTCTTCGTCTCTCACAGGAAAAACTGTGTTGTAAGACTAACATTCTCAAGAGCATTCTTTCAGGAGGCACTGTGACACATTTTGGAAGGCTTTTCATTTTTTATTTAATTATTATTTGGCCATGCTACACAGCATGTGGGATCTTAGTTCCCCAACCAGGGATCAAACCCATGTACCCTACAATGGAAGTTCGAAGTCCTAATCCCTGGACCGCCGGGCAAGTCCCTTGGAAGGCTTTCTAGATGGGACTATACGTGTACAACTGAATGGAAGGCAGCACACTTTATCAGACCACACCACCCCCCTCCCCCAGCTTCTTAAAACTCTTCAGTAGTTTTCTCCATTGACCTGAGAATATCACCGATCCTCCTTTCAACACACAAGGCCTTGAAGGACCCCTTTTAAAGCTTCAGCTGTCACCTCTTGCCACTCTTCCCCTCAGTCTTGCTAAAGCAGCTTCCCACATCTTCTTTTCTCTGAACATGCTAAACTCATGTTTGCCTCTGGGCCTTTGCAACTGCTCTTTCTTGCCTGGAATCCCTTTTCACCCCCATGGTCTTTAAAGGTGGCCTCTTCTTGTCATTCAGATCTCAGGTCAAATGTCTCTTTCTAAGAGAGCCCTTCCCTACCATAGCAGTGCATGACATCCCTTGTCCCCCACCAACCTCTAGTAACTCTATTAAATCAGGCTCTTTCATCTTCTTCATAGCACATTTATCACTCTTTGAAGCTGTTGCATTCATTAATTTATTTATTGTTTGTCTTCAATACAAAGCCATAAGCTCTATGAACGGGGGAAATCTTGCCTATCTTTTCCAGCACCTAGAACATGCCTAATATATAACAGGTCCCCAGTAAATATTCATTGAGATTGAAAAATTAATTGAAGACAAGGTGATCCTTACTGTGCTGCTTCTCATTTCAGTTATCTAGGCTGGCTATTCACACAGCCCAGATCCTTAACTCTTTGAAAGCTCTGCCTCAGTGAGGACAGTGTAGGGAATATATGGCCTGCACAACCACCATCTGATGCTAGAACTCAGGCAGGATTGGTGGCCCCAGAAGTATTCCGGTCCAGCTGCAAACAAGAGGCCACTGGCATTCACCAGCTTGTGGGCAATGCTCCCGAGCAGAATTCAGCTCCTTGCCCAGGAGTTTGCAGCATTTCAGAGTTGTGCGTTAGACAACTATCAAACATGTGTCAAGTGCCTGGAGCCCTTGGGAAAATAGAAGCAAAGAAACATCAATCATCTTGGCCGTACATCTGCCGAGCATCGATACAGTTAATACCACTTCTGCAAGGACTGTGTATTTAAGTTTCCAGCTGCCACATCATGTTGGCTGCTACAGATCTAGGCCAACACAATGCTTATAAATACTGATTTGGCAGAGGACCAAGAATTCCCCACCTTCGTATCAACTAGGCTTCCATCTGTCTGAATAAGCTGGAAAGTGTTGGTTGGCACTCAGCTTTCTCTTATCTCTTCATCAACGATTAAAAAGATGAGGAGCAATGGAGGAGCAAAACTTATAGGAAACGTGCACTCTAACCAAGATCAAAACCACAAGCTGAGGTCAGGGAAGGAGTTCCTATTTGGTAAGAAGAACCTTGTCAAACAGACACATACTTAGTTTATTTCTCTCTGGCGAACATTCTCAAAGCAGCCCATGTCATTAAAACAGTACGCATTAAAGGAAGATAACGCAGCACTCTCTATAACAAATCTTATTAAATGATAATCCATGAAATGATTTGTTTCTCACATAACTGGCTTCTACCTTTTTTTTTTTTTTAACATTATTTTCCTTTGACATTAAATGTGCTCATGTGCCTCAGTCATATGCTACTCTTTGAGGCCCCATGGACTGTAGCCCGCCAGGCTCATCTGTCCAGGGGATTTTTCAGGCAAGAATACTAGAGTGGGTTGCCATTTTCTCCTTCAAGGGATCTTCCCAACCCAGGGATCAGAACCTCGTCTCTTGCATTGCAGGTGGATTCTTTACCACTGAGCTGTCGAGGAAGCCCCTTGACACTAGCGATATCTTCCTAAAGTGATAGGTCTTTGACTGACCTCATTACATGCACATAGCCTTGTTTTATTTGAAAAGGATTTTAAAACAAGGTAGTCAAAATGTGCTTTGGCAAAAACAAAAACTCACAAACAATTAATGTAGTGCTAATCCATAGTTGTTACCCCAGTCCCACTTAGAATTATAAAAAGGTCCCTGTAAAATCACAATAACTATGAAGAACCTCTCTTCCTGGTTCTGTGTCTTCTCTGAGTGGAAGCAGAGAAGGATGAAGTAGATGAAATATGAGGTGATTTCATACCCAGGGGGGTAGAAAAGGGAGCACTTGAGTACCCAGTAGGCAACTTGAGTATGTGGATTTCTAGATGTGCATAAAGAGAGAAGAGAAGCAAATAGGTGAGTCATGGGCAGTGACCTGAAAAATGCCATGGGGCCAGGTGGGTCAGGAGAGGCAGGGGTGTGCAGAGTCACTGGTCAGATGAAGAAGAGACTGGGAGGAAGGGGCTTTCAGGGGAGTCTGCAATTGTCCCTATATGATTTGGACTACTAAGGCCACACTGAGCTGGTGCTTCCGTGACGGACAGGAATGGCATCCCTCAGAAAACGCTCTGGAGGAAGACAAGTCACATGTCTAGAGGCTAGAAAGGGGCAAGGGGAGGTGACAGAAAGCCAAATCCTAAAGTCATTGACTGCTTGTCTTTTGAGAAGTTTGGGAGAAAACCAAGCACAAGAAATGTTGAGATGAAATGAAGAGAGATGTCTTATCCAGATGTAATGATTAAGAAGTGGAATCATTCTTGTGCCTCTGGGATATAAACCTGTCCTCAGCTTCACCTCCTTCCAGCTCTGCTGCTGCTGCTAAGTCACTTCAGTCGTGTCTGACTCTATGTGACCCCATAGATGGCAGCCCACCAGGCTCCACTATCTCTGGGATTCTCCAGGCAAGAAAAATGGAGTGGGTTGCCATTTCCTTCTCCAATAAATGAAAGTGAAAAGTGAAAGTGAAGTCATTCAGTCGTGTCCAACTCTTCGTGACCCCATGGACTGCAGCCCACCAGGCTCCCCCGCCCATGGGATTGTCCAGGCAAGAATACTGGAGTGGGGTGCCATTGCCTTCTCTCCTTCCAGCTCTACAAGTCCCAAATTTAGTCATCAGATCTTACCACTCTTTCTCATAGCCACACAAAACCAGCACAAGTCCTAACAGCCCAAGTTAAGACCGTTGCAACAGTCTCTCTGACTCTGCTTCAAATTCTTGGTCTTCAAACTAGGCAGCCAGAATTATCATGTCAAGAGAAAACAAACCAAAAAAAAAAAAGAAGGTTCCTCAGACCAGAAAAAGCTCCCTTAAAAGATCACTGATAATTGATTAAACCAGTCAATCCCTTATAAAGAAGCCTTTAACTAGTGCCTTTCCTTATCACCTATATTCATTCCCTGGCTCATCACTCTATCTCTAAAAACAAAACAAAACAAAACATACTTTGTAACCTACTGTCTCACATATATATTGTAAACGGAACATGCCTTATTTTCATAAATGTAGTAATTTTCTCCACGTAAGGATTTCTTTCAACTCTTTCTGAACTGGTTCCTATGCAATCTTTACTGCCTTTTAAGCTGATGAAGGCACTTGCTATGAGCCTTAAAACTCTTTAGAAAATTACAAAATACATAATTTCACGAAAGAGGAAAAAAGAAGCCTTCCCTTTCATTTGCAATCAACCAAGATAACCAGCCATAACCTTGGTGAGTAAACACACCTAAAAAGGAGATTTCTTCACGCTAAAAATCCACATGAGGGAGGAAGACACACTTGGGCGCCCGAAAGTCACGTGCTGAGGCCTGGTGATGGCAGAGCTCTGCGGCGCTTAGTCACCCAGTCGTTTCCGACATTTTGCAACCGCATGGACTGTAGCCCGCCAGGCTCCTCTGTCCATGGGAATTCTCCAGGCAAGAATACTGGAGTGGGTTGCCATGCCCTCCTCCAGGGGATCTTCCCAACCCAGGGAGACCCTGGTCTTCCACATTGCAGGTGGATTCTTCACCATCTGAGCCATCAGGGAAGCCCATGAATAATGGAGTGGGTACCCTATCCCTTCACCGGGGGATCTTGCCAACCAGGGTCTCTGGCATTGCAGGCAGATTCTCTACCAGCTGAGCTACCAGGGAAGCCCGGGTGACAGCAGTCTCTGTAGTCTAATCTGCTGCCGAGAAGCCTTGTTTCGGCGTCACTGAACAGAGGATCGCGTGGCAGCTGGGAGCTCCGGCACTGGAACATCCACGGATGGCCTCAACCTGTGCAAAGTGGCGACGTGACAGGGGCAGCACCGAGTCCAAAGTCGACAAGCATGAGGACTCACGTCAAGTCTGCACAGTCAGGGGTAAACAGGAGGTACTGTCAACCTCCGAATGAAAACAGCTTGATTCCGAGTTTCAAGCATTTTTAACTACACACGTTATACATGCTGGATTGGGGAAAAGGAGAGAACAGAACAAAGAGACAATAATGAAAAACATTTACCTCCTGCCAACTACTAAGCACTGTTTTTATGCGGAATAAATTCTTTCAAATTTTTTTTATATATAGATGTACGTAATGTGCAGCTGCGCTGTACTCAGGCGCTCAGCTGTGTCCAGCTCTTTGCCATCCCATGGACTGTAGCCCTCCAGACTCCTTTGTCCATGGAATACATCTTTTTTAAGAGCAAACCTGAGAATTCATGCCCATTACCATGGTTATATTAAAAACAAAACCAAAAAAGTTAGCAAGGGCTAGTAAGGATGTGGAGAAACTGAAACCCTTGTGTATTGCTGGTGGGAATGTAAGATAGTGCAGCAACGATGGAAAACAGTGTGGTAGCTCCTCAACAAGTCAAAAGTAGAATTATCATATGATCCCACAATTCCACTGCTGAGAGCACACCTAAAAGAAATGAAAGCAGGAGCTTGAATAGATCTTTGTACATCCTTGCTCACAGCAGCATTATTCACGGTAGACAAAAGATAAAAAAATGTGAAAGTGTTAGTCACTCCCTTGTGTCCAACTCTTAGAGACCCCATGGACAACAGGCTCCTCTGACCATGGAAATCTCCAGGCAATACTGGATGGGTAACCATTCCCTTCTCCTGAGGATCTTCCCAACCCAGGGACTAAACCTGGGTCTCCCATAGTGCAGGCAGATTCTTTACTATCTGAGCCACCAGGGAAGCCCCAGTCAAAAGACTGCAGCAACCGAAATATCCAGATGACTGGATAAACAAATAACAGGATACCATTCAGCCTTGAAAAGAAACCTCTGACTCACGGTACATCACCGATGAACCTTGAAGACATTATATGAAGTGAAGTAAGCCTGTCACAAAGGGACAAACAAGGTATGATTGAATTTATGTGAGGTATCTAGAATGGTCAAATTCATAGAGACAAAAAGAGAATGGCGGTTGCCAGGAGCTGGAGGAGGGAGAACGGGGCATTATTGTTTAATGGGCATGGGGTTTCAGTTTGAGGTGATAAAAAATGTTCTGGAGACAGATGATGATGATAGCTGCACAGCAATGTGGATGTACTTTAACATCACAGAACTATCCTCTTATTTATTGAAATATAGTTGATTTACAAAATTGTGTTACTTTCACATGTACAGCAAAGTGATTCAGTTTTTTATATATATATATATATATATATATTTCAGTCTTTAGAACTATACTGTTTTTAATATATTTATTTTTAATTGTAAGATAACAGATTTACAACATTGAGCTGGTTTCTGCCATACATCAACATGAATCAGCCATAGAACTATACTCTTAAAAATGGCTGAAATGGTAATTTTTACATATTTTTTACCAAAATTTTAAAAAAAAAGGATCATCCTATCTGTAATTTGCTCTTTTCACTTCATTTGATACCATGAATGTTAATAAAGGTACTCTGAGCATTCAGACATAATTGCAAAGTAATTGACTGTATGAAAGTACCATAATGGGTTTCACCAGTCCTGTATGTTGGACAGTTATTAGGTTGCCTCTGATTTTTCTCTTCCCAAAAGATGTTGCATGATTCAATCATGAGACATATCAGGTCACAGTACATTCCTGATGATCCTTCTTTTGGATTCATTCTGGTCATTCACAAAAACACTGTAAATCTTCCACGTCAGTCAGCAAAATTTCCTCACCATTAAGAAATATTCATTAACTACTTGTCTCTGTAAGATATTAATCATTAATAACAAAGATAATGATTAATACTTAATTTAAAATATTTAATAAGTACTTATCTGTCTTCAAACTTACTGGAGGAAAAAATTTAGAAACGTTACTGACTGAACATGACACCCTGGGCAAGATTCAAAATATCTCACAAGAGATTGATAAAGGCACCGATCACTCAGAGGAAAGGTTGGCTGGACAATGGGTCAGCCAGACCAGAGCCCACCGCCTGATCAACCCCAGAGAAACCATTTAACCAGGAGTGTGGGATAAAATGGGAGTTCTAAGGTAAAATTTTCTGAACAGATCCTATTTTTTTGTCAGTTGGCCAAAGGAGAAAGGGGCTTCCCAGGTAGTGCAGTGGGAAGAATCCACCTACCAGTGCAGGAGATGCAAGAGACATGGGTTTGATCCCCAGGTCGGGAAGATCCCCTGGAGTAGGAAATGGCAACCCACCCCAGTATTCTTGCCTGGAAAATTCCATGGACAGAGGAGCTTGGCAGGCTACAATCATGGGGCCACAAAGAGTCAGACGTGATTGAAAACAAGGACACAAAGAAGGAAAAGCATACCTGGGGAAAGAGAAGCCAGACTCTAGACTGGTAAAATTAAATATCCCTATGGAACATGGACATGGACAGTTGAGAGGTTCTGTCAGATAAACTGGTCGAGAGGTCAGGAGAAAGATCTAGTATCCAGATCAAATGTACACTTGGAAAAATCAGAGCACAGAGTTGGTCACTGAGATCTTTGAAAGCAGGACTTTCAGTCTTTTGTGGGCATCACCTGTTAATGTCAGAGTCCATTCAGCAGGTCTGGGGGAAGCCTGAAACTTGCATTTCTGACAGGTCAGTGAGAGAAGGCCTATGGTGATGCCCAGACTATAAACTCAAGAACAAGGTGTCTTGAGGGTGGATAGAAAAGGAGAGAGAGAATAGAACTTCAAGGAACCCTGATCTTTAAGAGAAGATTAGAAGAGGAGGATGCAAGGAAATTGAGAAAGGAATGAGAAGTCCAAGAGAGTCTGGGATTATTGAGGTCAAAGAAGAAAGGAAGAGTATTACAGCCCTGCTGATGGATCAGGTAAGACCTGAAGAAGAGATACTTAGTCCACTTGGGCTATCACAACAAAACACCAACAGTGAACAGTTATTTTCCCACAGTTCTGGAGTCTGCAAGTCCAAGATCAGGGTGCCAGCCTGCTCGGATTCTAGTGAGGGCTCTCTGCCTGGCTCACAGGCAGCCACCTTCTTGCTATGTGCTCACATGGCCTCTCCTTGGTGTGTATATGGACAGGGAGATATTCCTCTCTCTACTTCTTGAAGTGAAGTGAAAGTCGCTCAGTCATGTCCAGCTCTTTGCCACCCCATAGACTATACAGTCCATGGAATTCTCTAGGCCAGAACATTGGAGTGGGCAGCCGTTCCCTTCTCCAGGGGATCTTCCCAACCCAGGGATCGAACCCAGGTCTCCTGCATTGCAGGCGAATTCTTTACTAGCTGAGCCACAAGGGAAGCCCAAGAATACTGGAGTGGGTAGCCTATCCCTTCTCCAGCGAATCTTCCTGACCCAGGAATCGAACCAGGGTCTCCTGCATTATAGGCGGATTCTTTATTAGCTCAGCTACCAGGGAAGCCCCTCTTCTTCTTACAAGGACACTAATCCAAAATCCAACCATGAAGGGCTCACCGTCATGACTTTACCTAAACCAATTACCTCCCTACCTTCTAATACCATCACATTGGAGGTTAGGGCTTTGAAGAGTGAATTGCAGGGGTGAGGGGAGGGGAGGAGGTACACAAACACTGCATCCCTAACAGTGCTCACTGGACTTAGTCCACTTGAGCTATCACAACAAAGCACCAACAGTAAACATTTATTCCAAGATCACGGTGCCAGTCTAGTCGGATTCTAGTGACAGCTCTCTACCTGGCTTGCATTCCAGCTCCATGCAGCACCCTCAACATAGAAGAGAAGACAGGAGCTCCTGGGTGGGTACACATGCCAAGAGGCTCTGGAAACAGAAATCCAGGCCACAGGCATTCACATCCCTCACACCTGTTAATTTGCTAAAAGGACACTTGTCCTGGGCACCACAGCCTGAAGAGGACAGAGTCAGAGGGCTCGAATCCCTGCCAGCAGCCTGCATTTTCTCTCTCTAAAACTACCAATTTTGCCTCGCTTTGGCAGGCCCAGCAGAAGTTCCGTTTGTGAAAACTGAAGACAAGTGCAATCGCAAATGCTTCTTGTCCCCATATTACCACAAGAAGCTCAAAGAAAAGGCACATGGGTTCCCAGGTCCAAGTTCCCAGGTTTGTTATTCTAGTGACCTCATTGGTCACTCTGCAGAAGGCCTTGCAAGAGCCTCACTCCCTTGGAATGGCTTCCTGGGGAGTTCTGGGATCAGCTCATGGCTCTCTGGTCCCAGCCCTGGGATCCACTGACGAGGGCAGTCATAAACTGCACTCAGCCATTATGAGTTAACCTTGGAAAGTCATCACAGTCAATATGAGAGATGGGATCTCCCACAGTGCTTTATTCTCAATTAAAATTAAAGCCAAATAAACCAGGAGCTGCCTTGTACAGCCAATAATAATTTATATTGCAGTTATTAGGAAAATTAAGACAACAGACCAAGCAGAATGCCAAAAAGAAACTATCTCAATCTCCATTCCAATAATTCCAATAATCTCATTTATTTATTTATCCATTTATTTATTTATTCATTTATCCAGAAATATAGGCTATGTGAAAAAGGCCTAAGAACTAACAACACCAAAATCTATGCAATTTATTCATAGAAACACATCAATCTGTCTGATTCATTTACTCTAGAGATAATTCTAACTGGTCTAGTTATTTGTTTTTCAAGGCAGCAACAAATTAGAATGTAAACTCCAGGGCAGGGATTTTTTTGGGGGTTTGTTCACTGATGTATACGTAACACTGAGAACAGAACTCAAGGCTCTAATGGATGGTGAGAGAGTGAAACTTTACATGTTCTCTCAATTTTACAGCCCAGCCTCACCATATTATGTCACCACTCAGCTACTTCATATACTTGACCCCCAAAACCTCTGATTTTGCAGACACTGGTTTCTGTGCCGTGACAGAACACTGGCTTGTGAACAGACATTCTAAACATTAGTAACTAATACGAATTCTAGTAGGAATAAAAATATTCCCTCTGTGATCTTGCTTCCACTGGTTATTTTCTTAGCAGCTTATTTTTCCCAGAAAAACAAATGTCTACCTTGTTTCTTTCAAGATTATAAACTCCTTTACACTAGTTATTGGGGTAAATTGGTTGAATAGAGCTGGAAAGGGAAATTTTATCTTGGTCTTCAACATTTGAAGGCTCTCCAAACTAAAATCCACCTGGAGAGAAACAGTCTCACAAAAATTGATAAACAGAAGCCTCAATTAAAGATTCAGGAGACGAGAAAGGGGAGCATTTAAGCCCCGTGATGATAACAGAGTCCAACAGGAAGAAGAAACACTTCTCTTCTTTCCCGGCAACAGCTCAGCCAATTAAAAGCCATGGACTCTGTGTTTACTCTAGCCCTCCCAACTTCATTTTCCCCTCTCCTGGCTGTGTAGACTTACATGTGACTCACCATGGTTGTAGACCCCAAACTGCAATTCTCTACCGATCCTGAATAAACCCATCTTGGTGAGAGAAATACCTGGCAGTTTATTTGTCTTAGGTCAACAGTGTGAGTAATTGTTTTTAATCCCCTCTCATTACCTGGCATATCATAAGAACTAAGTAACACTGTAATTTCCCACTTGAAACACAGCACTTTTTTGGATTAACATTCTGATCAAATTACAACAATTTTGTGGCCAATCCGATATTTCCAGTAATGGCCAGGATCTGCTAAATCCACGACACGCAAACAGTTCTTGCCAAGGCCTAATTCAAGAAAGACTCAAATGTTTAAGAGTTATTTTTTAAAAATTCAAAATGAAAATAGCTTATTGAATTCTACTGGGCGAATGTGGAGATTAAAAATGTACATTCTCATAACCTAGAACACCAACTTTATTGAACAGGACACTTCTTTAATCAAGAAGTTCCTGTCTGGGCATCTCTAAGAAATAGCCCTGCAAGGGCAGTTGGGTAGTTTTCTGGTCTTTCAAATTTATATATAACTCTACCATTCATGGGTTTCCCCAATGGCTCAGTGGTAAAAAAAAAAAAAAAAAAAAAATCCACCTATAGTGCAGGAGATATAGTAGACAGTTTTGATCCTTGGGTCAGGAAAATGGCAACTCACTCCAGTATTCTTGCCTGAAAAATCCCATAGACAGAGGAGCCTGGCAGGCTACAGTTTAAAGTCAGACATAACTGAGTGACAAAGCATGAGCTACCATTCACAAAATGGGTTATCAGGCATCACCCATTCTCTAAACCACACCTCAAGGGACTGATTATCACGTTCCCACAATAACAGAAATTATAAGTTGCCCCACGGACGTAAAAACAACTTTCCAAGATGAAGGAAAAATTAAGAAACTCCAGGATATTAAATATTTTCATCTACTGCTAATCATATCTTATTTCAGAAACATTAAAACAAGAAGCCAAAACGGTGTACCTTAGAAACCAAGACTAGACTTCTGATCTTCAAGTGACTTGCCCAAAGTCACTCGAGGATGTGCCTGCAAGACTAGGGCTAGTGCATCTTCGTTGCTTTCCTGCAACAGTAGCTGAGCACGGGTACACAGAGGCTCTGGAAAACAGAGGTGAGCAAACGTCCTCCCCCCCTCTCGCTGTCAGGGGCCCTGCTCTCCACTTGGGCAGGGCAGGCCAGAGCAAGGCAGGAAGTCAGGGCAGCAAGATGGCTCTCCTTCCCCAAAAGCACTGGCTCCCCGGACACTCGACTGCAGCTAAACCAGGGAGGATCCTGGTTCCCAGAGCCCAGCACCTCACTCACCTCGCTCAGGTAGGTCCTGGTGAGGACAATGCGTTCCTGAGCCCCACCTCTGCCCTCCTGGCATTTCTCACCGGAGACAGGCATGCCTGGCTCCCTTAGGCGATCTGTGCATGCAGAGAAGGCGGCCAGCGAGCACACCCACCGAACAGTTAGCTGTGCAGGCCTGGGGCAAGGGAGAAGCAGGGGTGGGGTGGGGAAGTAGCAGGCCCTTAATTCCCTTCTGCAGAGTCTGAATGATTTTAGGGGCAATTTTGAAAATGAAAATCTGGAAAAAAAAAAAAAAAAAGAAGCCAGGAGAAGCAAACACAAATTGTGCAATTTGGATATAGAAAGGTTTGGGTTGAAATCCGGGCTCTCCTATTGACTTGCTGGGTAACCAGGTCTCCATAGTCTATCCACTTCTTAGGGCTGTTCCAAACCATGTAGAAAGTCTCTGCCTCCCCTCTCCACCATCCTGGTCACATGTGTGGTCAGTCTGTTACTGGGTTCCTCCAAGTGCTCCCACTCTTTGCTTTTTCTATTATCACATAGGGCATATTAGTGTTTAAAATTACCTGGGGAAACATACAGACAGAGAACACAATTTGTATCATATACACTCCACTAGCAACTATGATTTTTTAAGAATCTGTTTAAACACAGTGGCAGTACCTTCCTCTGACTTTCTGTTGCTACATAGCTCTGTTCATTAATGTATCTTGAAGACAATGGGAAGACTTGGGGAGAAGTTATTTTAGGAATTGTTGAAAGAATTACACAGGGTCATAGGAATGAGTCTTTCTACTTGCTCTCAAAACCAATAACAACTATTTCATGTTCATACTGCAACAACAAAAAAAAAAAAAAAAGAAAGAAAGAAACAGTATCTCTCACTTCATTTTTCTCATCAGTTTACTCACAGAATGTCTTAGAGTATAGCAGAGGTCCCAGCGTGAGGGCCAGAACCATGAATAAAAAGCAGATGTGTCTGAAAAATAGGCCTTTAGGGAGCCCATGTGCATGCAGATCAAGAAGTCTCAGGAGGGAATTCCTTGGCAGTCCAGTGGTTAAGATTCTGTGCTTCCACTGCAGGAGACGAATTCAGTCCCTGGTTGGGGAAACTAAGATCCCACATGCCACGCAGTGTGGCCAAAAGCAAGCAAAAACAACAAAAGAAAATAAACAAACAAGAAGCCTCATGAGCAGTAACTCGCATTATGGAGAGGATGAATCAAGATGCACAAGCTCAGTTTCTCTTCTGAACTTTACAACTAATGGGGAGGAATGGACGTGCGCTGAATCTCCTCAATATCCAGTACAAGTTGAGCCAGGCAAGCATTATTTTTATGATAAGTGCAAAAGGGGCCTAGGGGAAAAGTATGTTATGTTGTATCAGAGAAAACAATTCAGATTTTCTGGAAATATTTTATGGTCTTAAGCATTTATTATGAAATAGCAGAATGAAAAAACACATAATCCTCAAATAACACTACATACAAGTGTGGCATTTTCATCACTCAAAAGCCTTCCATGAGTCAATCAAGTAACTCATAAAAATTTCAAACTCCATCAGCCAGCTATTCTCCTTCAAAGAAACTATCATAAGGATATAAACCAAAATACTCCCACAGGAAATGTTCACTCCCCAACAGTGTTCAGAGCAAGGCAATATACAGCATTCAAACAAATGATGCCCCACACTCACTGACTTCATTACCTGCTAGACCTTTTGACCGTGAAGCTTCAATACAATACAAATTCAGTCTTGACCTCTTCATAAGGCTCAGATGACACAACAGATACAGGAACCTAAGAAATCTTTGTAAATCCCTCTACTATTTCAAAGGCATAAATATGCAAAAAGCTTATACTTGGAGAAAGAAAGCAACAGCGGAAAAGAAAAGCATCACGTGTTCTAAAAGCACACATACACCCGTGTTGTGCAAATCACCAGAGCGGTGAGCCCTGAACTAGTGAGCGAAAGATGACCAGCGACAGGTAACCCAACAATTGTCTGGGGCCCCACAGCCAGATGCCATTACTCAGTCACAAAGGCCAAAACAGTCAATGGAAGGAAGCCCTGGCTGCAACTGAGCCCACATCTGTTCACCGTCCCTGCCTTAAGCTGTACTGTTGCAATCTCTGCTTCACTGAAATCAGAAACAGCAGGCTTTGTAGGATGCCTACAAAGCTGCATTGGTATATGTTTAATGAATAATAAAGAGCATGTGTTTAAGCCTGTAACAAGTACCTGGAACATGCAAATGTCGGTAAATAAAAGCTGTTACTCTTGTTAATCATTATCAATATTATTATTATTAAATAAACAATTATCATTTGTATAGCTACTTAAAGTTCATATAAAATGTTGTCCGACAATGATCCTATAAGAGAAAAAGGGGCTCACAGAATTTGGTAATTTGCCCAAGTTCACACTGCCAGCAAATGCTGAAGTTGGGATTTGGCTTCCATCTGAGGTGTTTTCCCCTTGATGAGTCTGGAATCTTGTAAGAATGGCCTCAAGACTTCTTTCTATCACGGACATGATTCCCAACATCCAATCCTTCCTAAATGGCTAACCAAGAACTACAGCAATCCTGTTCCCCCTGCCAGTCATGGGCTGACTTAAGGATAGGGCAGTGATTTGAGGGAAAGTCTTTTGGGAGATTCTGAGAAAGGTTTCCACACTACTGAGGAGATAAGAAGATGTGGCTTCTCCCCTTCCCCTGGATGTTTTCTATCTCAACATGAACCTTCAAGCTATATTCCATCTCAGGATCATGAGGAGAGTCAGGCTGAAATAAAACCAATAGAGGGCACGAACAAAGCCAAAACAATCACAGAGAAACAAACTCAGAGCCAGACACTGCTCCTAACTTTCTACTACACAAAGGGATTCTCTTCCTGACTAGGAAAGCCAGTCTGGGTTAGAGTTTCTGTTCCTTACACCCAAAATATCCTGCCTGATACATTATCAACACGTGCCACTTTGTATCAGACCAAGCTTACATATTTTTTTCCTCTGATGTAGTAGCTTCATATCTTCACATGTGGGGATTTCTAAGCTTACATCAGATGTAATTTTGATTTCCCAAAATCCTAAATGGGCAGAAGGAAAAAGGAGACCGTGGTATGCACAGCTGTACAAAGGGAACATATACAGCTGGTTCCCACCACACGGCTAACTATAGAAGCAAAGGACACCATGCTGAGTCCCGGTGAAGTTCCCGGCCCCTCTCCCACGATCCCCACCCCCATAAATCACAACAAAGCTCGAAGCCTGATGATCTCAACTGCCTCTCTGTGCCCGGAGAGCATCATACAGCACACGACCAGAAGAAAAGAAAGAGGAAGGAGAAGGAAGAGGAAGAGGTGATTTCATAAGAGCATGTCCTCTTTTTTTCCCAAGGTGATAATGGCAATTTGGCTAAAGCACCCAAAATTGCTTGTGAAACGTGTTGTTTTGTCAATTAACATTTCACATTCTTTTTTCAAAAATCACAATGCAGAGAACCTACTATATTGCTCAGGGAACTCTACTCAATGCTCTGTGGTGACCTAAATGGGAAGGAAATCCAAAAAAGAGTGGATATATGTATACATATAGCTGATTCACTTTGCTGCACAGCAGAAATTGACACAATATTGTAAAGCAACCATACTCCAATAAAAATTAACTTAAAAGTAAATAAATAAAACAATGTAATAATAGCATGAAATTCAAAAAGTTACAGTGCAAAATAGAAGCAATTCAACTGTTCTCTGCCAATGTTCTACTGAGACCATTGAAGTGATTTTTATTGCATGTCAAGTATCAGCTACCCTTTTGGACCTTTCCCTAAAAGCATAACACACTTGAGTTGCAGCTTTCTAAACTCTAGACCAGTCTTCAGAGCTTCTCAGCACCATCCTCCCAGGAGAAGCAGGGTCTCCCTCTCCTGTTTGCTTTTATTGGCATTCTAATTATAATTGTTATTTTTTAAAATTTGAATATTTTCTGTGACAAACATGCATTAAAGTACTTTCCCCAAGTTTGTTTATTATAAACACATAGGAGGCATTATGTTCATTGTTATTATTACCTTTGGTCCTTGCACTGAATTATTTTGTATAAACAGTCAATTATTGACTACCTACAACAGCCCTCACATCTATCTAATTTCTTTTGCTCATCTAGTTTCTACCCTACAGTTGCTCAAAATCAAAACAAGAAAAGCTTTGTAAACACTATCACTTAAGCAGGAGGATTTAGTAAAAGGCTAACCTGATTGTTTGTATTATTCAGTGAACTAATCCTTGAAATGTTTTTAGAATTAATGGCTTTTTTACTCAATAAGTCAGAATCCACATAAGAAAAAAAAGACATCTACCCAATATCTCTACTGATGTCAGCCTCGACCTTGACCTCGTGAGATTAACTTCCAATCCACTTGAGTCATCTCCTCCCAAAGTCACAGCATCAACCTATCATCACCTGTGCCTATCCTTCTTTTTTTTTTTATCCTCACTTCTGAAATGTGGGATTGTTGTGAGAATGAAATATCCCTCTCTAAGCCCAACTTTCTATGCTCCCCAAGACTCTAGTTCCTCCACTCCTATTGCACCTAGCTTTCAACCTCCTTGAACCTTCGGGCCCCTTGATTCTCCCTTTTCTCCCATGTCATCAGCCCCATCCTGCTCTCGATTCCTTCTCCTTAGAGGCTAAAGCTCACGAACCATCATATCCATTGCTCTCTTTCTGGCATCCCCAATCTTTCCAAGCCACCAATCTCCCACTCCACAGCAGTCCAAACATCCAAATATTTCCACTCCTATAACTGGTAAGGCATGTTTTGCTAGAGGCACTCTCTCAACCTTGCAGATTAATGGTGTGACACAATTATGATTTCCAACACAGGCTAAGTGCTTGGAGTGACTCAACAACAACATGTTACACCAATTCCATAGGCACATTGGTTGAAAATCTTAAGTACTCAACGCACCTGCCATGACCAGCAGGAGAGCACAATGGGGAAGAGCCTTGCATCCTGGCTCTGCCTCTTAGTAGCTGTACAACCTCAGATAACTTGCTTAACCCTTCTATGCTTTGTCTCATTTGTAAAATTAGGATAATAATTCCATCTTTAAAGTGTTGTTGCAAGAAATTAGTGAGTTAATATAGGTAACAAAGTTTAGAGAATAAAAGTTGTCCAAAACTATTGGTGTCCGTTGCTATTTTAGAGAGAATTGGGGCCACTGGATAGGAAGAATGAGAGAAAAAAAAGAAGGGAAATGACAGAAAGAGAAGGGGTGAAAACTCCCCTTCTGCTTTCCCACCCTTTCTGCTGCTGCTAAGTCACTTCAGTCGTGTCCGACTCTGTGCAACACCATAGACGGCAGCCCACCAGGCTGGAATTCTCCAGGCAAGAACACTGCAGTGGATTGCCATTGCCTTCTCCATCCCACCCTTTCTAGCTACCTCCAATCATTTTCTTTCTTCACGTTCCCAGCCTCTTAAGAATATCTCTAGGCTGACTGTCTCCTCACCCCTTTTTCATTCCCATGTCCATGGAATGGAATTTGCCCCCTGCCTCCACATACACCATCCAAGCTATTTTTGACATGTCACCAATGACTCCTAATTGTCAGTGGTAGCTGTGCCATCCTTGATTAACCGACCCTCTCTGTATCATCTGACCCTGTTGACTTCTCTCTCATTGTTGAACTCTTTCTCCCCTGAATTTCCATGACAGGAGTCTCTCCTGTTGAGCTTTCCTCCCCTCAAACCTGTACTTCCTAATTCTCTTGCTAGATCCTTCCTTCTCTGACCACTCATTAGATTTAATTCATTCATTTTGTGCTCAGTCCTGTCCTACTCTTTGCGACCCAGTGGACTGTAGCCCACCAGGCTCCTCTGTCCATGGTATTCTCCAGGCAAGAATACTGGAGTGGGTTGCCATTTCCTCCTCCAGGGGATCTTCCCAACCTTGGGAGCAAACCCAAGTCTCCTGCGTCTCCAGTACTGCAGGCAGATTCTTTACCACTGAGCCACCAGGGAAGCATTTATTCATTTTTTCAACACGTGTACTGAACACGTACCAAAGGGCAGGTACCATGACAGCTGCTGGAACCAGCTAGGCAGGGACAGCTGAAACACAGCTCTAGAGGGCTCTGTTCACGGTGAGATGCAATGACTCAGACATCTGAGTGGTACTTCAGCATCTGAAGTTGTGGGATGGCTGTGACACGACTCAGCTCTTGCCCTCACACTTTGTCTAGGGAAAAGATCAGCATGTAACTAGACAATCAGAAAACATAAAGAAAGGTACCAAGGGAGAATGTGAACACACTGTAGTGACTCTCGAAACACAGGTTTTCGACCCATTTCACACTTCACTCTTCACGTACTGCCCAGGAAATTACATCCCATCATGGGATTTTAACTGAACCTAATAGCCAATGATGCCCAAATTTTGCATTATTTGCATAGAATATTATATTGCCTGCCAAACTTCTCTACCACATGTCCTAGAAGGCAACAGGCACCAAAAATATAAACAAAGCAGAAGTCTTACCCTGAGGCATTAATCTTATTTCCCATCCATATCACATCAGCACACTCCCTGATTTGTCAGCCTTATGGACATTCTAGAAGCCTGATTATTATCTGTTAAACACAAGCTGATTTTATCAGCAAACCCCTAGTCCTACCCAACTCCCCTGTTTAAAAGCTTTCAAGGACTATTCTTAGGAGCCAAAGCAAAACTGAAATTCCTTCTACCTTAGTGTCGCTAAATGACCTAGCTCCTGCCTGCTCTTCCGGCACCTACGTAGTCACATATAATACACCCTGCACGACAGCCACACCAAACCACTCTGAAGAAGCAGGCATTTCTTTCAATCTAGTGTCCTTTCCACCTCATTGCCTTTGTACCTACTGTTCCTGTTGCCTAGAACTGCCCTTCCTCCGGCTGCTCACCTCATGAATTTCTGCAACTGTTTGATCACTCTAGGCAGAGTTAAGTGCCTCTATCTCTGAACTCCCATGGAAGGCGATCACTTCTGGGGCTCATCATAGTTCTGTGATTCTTCGTCCACACACTCGTCTCCCTGAGGCCAGTGTAAGCCTCCGAGAAAGAACCCCGCGTGTTCTCTGTGGGTCCTCAGCACTGGGGGCAGCGTCTACCTGCTCAAGTTTACCTTCTCATTCTGCACCTCAGTACCCATAGAGAAGGAGCCCTGTAGTTTCTGTACAGGGTGTAGGATTTTGAAAAGTGGGAGAACTTCCTTGGGTGGTTTCCACACCCTGTGCCCCGACCCTCTAGGTTACCCTACACCCCACCCACCCACATATACATTCATGCTCCAACTCTTTTGACAGTTATGCACAACTTATGTGGAGAAATAGCAATTTAAAATGTAAAAAGGAAACAGCACTGACCAATGTGTACTGGGTTAATTCGAGTACAGAAGAGGGTACCTGGCCTAGCACAGCTACTCCTCAGGACTTAATCTTTATCGCCTCCTTATAAACACTCCCGGTGGGTAATTACTTACACACACACACACACACACACACACACACATCCCACATGACTTAAATTGAGTTTCTATGCTGATAACTTCCAATCTATTATATATTTCTTGCCCAGAATATCTCACTGTTCATTTGGCTCTCTATCCCCACAAGCATGAAGGATATAAAGTTAACATGACCCAAGTCTTCCCCATGCTTTTTCAACACAGATGCACAGTCACAGGGGGCTTCCCAGGTGGCTGGCTCAGTGGTAAAGAATCCACCTGCCAGTGCTGCAGGGGACTTAGGTTCGATCTAAGATTACTTAGAGGAGGAAATGGCAATTCACTCCAGTATTCTTTTTCTTTTTTTTTTCACTCCAGTATTCTTGTCTGGAAAACTCCATGGACAAAGGAGTCTGGCAGGCTACAGTCTATGGGGTCTCAAAGAGGCTAACATGATTGAGCAACTGAGCATGCATGCCTGCACAGAAGCATCTAGAAAACAATTAGGAGCTACCAGAACTACCTAAACCAAATTTGGCAGGGAAAGAAAAGCAGAAACTTAGAAACATGTGGCTTAGGGATTTACAAATTTGTTTTTGCCCCAAAATCCTTTGTTCAAATAAAATCTTCCTTGGAAACCCAAAATGTGAAATCAAGAGTAGTCCACCTGGTCAGGTTGCAGAATAGACCACCGAAAAGAACTCTAAATGAACACTGGACTCTTGGACACACTCTACTGTCCGTCCCCATGCCCTGGAACAGCCCCTGAGGCTCCTTGAAACTCCCAGAAATCTGAAAACCTCGTTCAAAAACTACTGGTCAAGATCCATGATGGTGCTATTTTTAATACAAAAATCAACAGTTGAAGCACAATTTGGGAAAGCTAATTGGTAACCGTGGGTCAGAGTTTCCATGAGTATCAATAGATATATACAACAATATAGAAAATAAATAACCAAAAAGGACCTACAGTGTAGCACAGGGAACTATACTCAATATTTTATAATAACCTATAAGGGAAAAGGATCTAAAAAAGAATGTGTATTTATATACATATGTATAATTGAACCTGGGCCTCCCGCATTGTAGACAGATGCTTTACCATCTAAGCCACCAGGGAAGTCCTGTGAGATATATATATATATATATATATATATATATATATATATGTCTCAAACAGAATCACTTTGCTGGTTCAGCAACACAACACAGTAAATCAGCTATACTTCAATTAAAAAAAAATTAAATGAATAAGTAAAAGAACAAACGTCATTAAATCTAAAGTCAATTCTAAGGAGTGAGCCAGATCGGTCTTCTACAGGTCCTACATCAACCACTTCACCACATTTTCTCAAAGACAGTAAATTGCAATGACAAGGAAAAAACTAATATTAGTCATATTTTGTCTAAGTCACACAAGGCCAGGTTTAAGCTGCTTCTTTCTTATATAAAGTCCTATATTTTCAAAATCAATTTGGTACAATTAAATGCAAAGTACCCAGAGGCAAATCTGAGCATCAGGACTAACAACTCTATCAACTTAAAGAAACACATAATAAACAAGAACATATCTGTAAGTCATTACAGAGGAAACACATTGTTGGAGAGGAAAACCCCTACTTGCTGTCCTCAAGAAATAGACCTTTATGACATTACAGTTACCAAAAACAAGACGTAAGTAAAGTAGCCGATTGGTTGGTTGACTGTCATGATATCAGTTTGGTTGCTTTGGCTCTTCTGACACTGTAAGCTCAGTGAATCTCACAGAGGGGAAAAATCAGGGGAAATTCACTCAACCATTAGGAAAGCTTCTCATATACTGAGTGGCCACTGTATAGAGAAATTACCAAGCAAAAAAAAAAAAGGAGAAAAAATGATCACATTTAATTTTGTCTTCAGATACGATAAAAAGAGACTCTAACAACCATTTGTTTCAATAACATTTATTTTGAAAAAGCATAAAATGATTAAGTATTATGTAGATCGGTGGTTCTCAACCCTGGTTGCACATGAGATTCACCTGAGCTTTAAAAATGCGTGATATCCTGGATCTATCCTAGTTCTACTGAGTCAGAATTTTTGAGGCTGGCCCTTGGCACCAGTGTTTTCTTTTCCTTCCTCAGGTGATTCTAATGTGTCACCAGGCTTCAGAGCCATCAATATCGTCTTGAATTGATTGATCAACTCAGTTGTCAAACATCAATCTGAACAAATCCTTTGTGATAGCAGCAATGCCCATGTATTGGGCTCCCCCTGTCCAGGGTAAGTTAATAGTGATGGGAAAGGGCGCTTGGGGCTTCCCTGGTGCCTCAGACAGTAAAGAATCTGCAATGCAGGAGACCTGGGTTCGATCCCTAGGTCAGAAAGATCTCTGAAGAAAGAAATAGCAACCCACTCCAGTATTCTTGCTTGGAAAATCCCATGGACAGAGGAGTTTAGCAGGCTATAGTCCATGGGGTTGCGAAGAGTCAGATATGATTGAGTGACTAACAAACACATACAAGGTTGTCTGGTCAACCCATATCTGACTAAAAAGGCTCTCTTTTCCTTAAAGCAGATTCTTTAAAGCTTTCCTTTAAGGCTGTGAGTATGGTTTTGAGGGTTTAGGGGGTGGTTTTTTTGGTGGCTCCTTCATGAGCTGTGAATGTCATTGTTTTCATATAGGTTCAGCTTCCCTAGAGCTCAGATTGTAAATAATCTGTCTTCAATGCAAGAGATCAGAGTTCAGCCCTGAGCTGGGAAGGTCCTCTGGAGAAGGGAATGGCTACCCATCCCAGTATTTTTGCCTGGAGAATTCCAGGGTCAGAGGAGCCTGGTGGGCTACAGTCCATGGAGTCTCAAAGAATCAGACACAACTGAGTGACTAACACTTAGAGAACTGAGATTGCTATTTCAATAAATACAGCTGGTTTTGGTAGATAAATATGAGTCCACTTCTATGGAAAGTATTTCATCAAATAAAAAAAGAATTATAAAATAAGCAATTATGGCCTTAATCTGTAATATGTTAAACCACAAAATGGTGAATTGTGCTCAAAATATTTTGAAAAATTATAAAGTCTACAAGTGTGTACTTACGGGTAGAGTTAAGATTTTATGTTGCTACTTTGTTTACATGTATATCCAGGAAGATATAAGACAATTTGGGGAAAAACGGGTTGTGATTTTTATGGTGATTTAGTAGATTGAAAATTAGGTTCCGGCCTTCTCTGCAATCAGAAGGGACTAATATGACATCCATAAGCGAAACTCATAAACATGGAATTTCCCTCCAGAGCCAAAAAGATGAGCTATTTTCAAGATACACCAGGGTACCCTAAGAAGTTGGAACATTATAAGCGCTCATAATTGAAGCAATCAGAAGTCAGTAAAAGCAGGGAGTCAAAAAGCTGATACACCATGTTTCAAACATATTTCAATTTCAGTCACATAAATAAAGGGGAATCATTCACTAATTGTTGCATGTCTCCTGATGGTCTCAGTTCTGTGCTGTCTTTCTCGGTTAAACTATGGCCAGATTTCCTCCTTCCATTTCTTAAATGCATTTGTACCTTAAAGGCACTTGTGAAAAAACCTGAGAGTAAAAATCTCTCTAGTATTTTTTTTTTAACTATAGTTTTCTAATCTTTTATAAAAGCAAACTATTCCATACCTGCGGAGTAGCAGTTTGTTGATTTTTAAAAAATTTAACCTCCTAAAGTATATAATTCAGATGTTATAAAACCAACACCACTAATTCCAGAATCCAGCCATCACCCCAAAAAGAAATCTTGTACCTATTACCATTCACTCTCAATTCCCTCTACCCTCTACCCTGGCAACCACAAATGTACATTTCGTCCCTGTATATTTACCTATTGGGGATATCTCCTACAAGTGGAATCACAATTTGTGGTCTTTTGTATCTGCTTTCTTTCACTCATCATAATGTGTTCATGGTTCATCCAAGTTGCAGCCGTTTATATTGTTTTTTAATATGGCTTATTTTTACAAATCTCTGTGACAGAAGCAGCATTCCTTTTAGGCACTCCCATTATATGTTTGTTTACTATTTAATTAAATCACAAAATTACAGTAGCAAGTATTATTAAAATAAACAAGACTGTGACCAAACACCACTGTAAGCATGAACCTGAGCTGATAAAAGCAAAGTACACCAGTTTATTATGATGACAGTTATTTGCCACAGTGGCCTCTGCGTTCTGAGCAGCAATAGGTTCCTTTTTCAGAGGGAAGGGAGAGCAATAGTTAACCCCATCAGATGCATTAGTGTTGATGGGTACTCCATTACCTAGGATGAAATGGTGTGTATGCAGAGGTATAGAGATGATCTGTGTCTATTAGACAACACAACATAACTTCAACTATCCCAAAAGGAAGTCTTCCATATGTCTAAGCCTTCAAAAGAAGCAAAGATGGGCTCCCATTGAGATAGGTTACCCTGATGCCTCAATAAAAACTTTACCATCCTACTTACCTTTTAAAGATCAGCTCAAACATGTCCTCCTCCTAAGCCTTGACTCCTCATGGTGCCTACCTGCTCGCTCTCCTTCCTTTTAATTTCTAAAATAATCTATCTCTTATGCTAGTCATAACTGGTATTCTGTAGCTAGTTGTTGCTGTTGCTTTATTCTCTAAGTTGTGTCTGATTCTTTCGTGACCCCATGGGCTGTAGCCCACCAGGCTCCTCTGTCCATGGGATTTCCCAGGGAAGAATACTGGAGTAGGTTGCCATGCATTCCTCCAGGGAATCTTCCTGACCCAGGGATCATACCTGAGTCTCCTACATTGGCAGGAGGATTCTCTACCACTGAGGCAACAGGGAAGCCATAGAGCTAGTTACACAATGTCTTTTTTTCCATATGAGACCATAGACTGCTTCAGAGGCAAGTAGCATGTTTTTATATCCCCTACAGGCACCGGCACAGGAAACGAGGAATGCAGGACACAATCTTTGAACAAGTCTGTAATAAGAAGTTCAACAAATATTTGTAAAGTAAATAATGAAGGAGTACATTGATTAAATAATTAATTAAAGGTGTGTAACTTAATACCTGGCTACAGAGCAACACATCTCTTTCTTCAATGTGCAGTAAGAGGGGTGGTGGGGGGGAAGGTAAGAATCTGATGGGGGCATAGTGGTAGGCAAAGGAAGAAAAGCAACTGCCCCTGGGTACCTAGCAGCTGTCAGGCGTCATGACTCTCCTCCGAGTGTTAAATAGAGATCACTTTCAAATAGGACGTTGTTAGATAATGACACTTTCTGATGTCCTTTGATGTAGAACAAATTAAAAACAGAGACAAAAATCTTTGTACTCAAAATCTCCCAACGTCTTCAAGTGTGGATTTAGTTTTTCTAAATTAAATTATCATACAACTTAAATGGGTTTTTAGATATTGCAGAAAGGGACTCAGAAGAAGATCGCTTCCAAATTGGCGATATTTAAAAGCAAAGCCATTGGTTAGGTAAGGAATGCATAAACAATCCCCAAAGCTGTATTGAATACCTTTTTTTGGCTATATATGACTGAAAAACTGCCAACTTCATTTTGATAAGCCTTTGTTAAAAACAAAAAACATGCCTGAGCTTGTAAACCATGCCATTCTGAAGAAAAAGCAATTGAGAAGATCAGGACATGCTTAAAATGGCAATGTCTGATTAATAAGAAAAACCTCTGTGGTAACAAGATTTAGCAATAAGTCACAACACTGTGCTGCCTATTAACATGGAGGGAGCAGGGGATGATGCAAACTGAGACAAAATCAAAGCACAACACTTACCTTCATAAATAAATAAGAAGCTACATCTTAAAACTAATACAATTATAGTCCACAACGCTGACATCAGGGCACCAACATCATTGAGAAAACTAATCCTTTCATGCTTCATTAAGTTTAATGTCACCACAGTGATGTCCTTGCACTAAAGGAAGTGTCATTTCAGGGACTCTGAATGAACAGACATAAAGTAACCAAGTGTGGGAATTTCTATTCATGTAGAATTCATGTACATCAGTTCATAAAAGTCAAAGTAACTTTACCTGAATTTGTTTCTGTATTTATTTTCACACTGATTATAAAATCAGCAGAATTATGGGATTGGAAGGAAGATAATTTGGAATACTTGTGTTCATTTCCCTACTTTAAGGGCTTCCCTGGTGGTTCAGTGGTAAAGAATCTGCCTGCCAACGCAGGAGAAGTAAGTTCAAGCCCTGGGTTGGGGAGAGTCCCTGGAAAAGGAAATGGCAACCCACTCCAGTATTCTTGCCTGGGAACTACCTGCCTATTTTAGGCAAAGCTGAAATTCTCTTCCATCTGCCAAACAATCCTGGAAAAATTCTAATAAATAAATTGTAACCTGAGGTTCACAAGACCAAAGTTCTTTGTTTTACTCACTGACATACCTTGAGTGACCAGAACATCACTGGGCACAGAGTAGGCACTCAATAAATACCTATTAAAGTAAACTGAAAAACATAAAAAATGTGTAATGTAATGGGAAAATGCTAAATATGTGTGTTCAGTCCCTAAGCCGTGTTGACTTTTTGCAACTCCAAGGATTGTAGCCCACCATGCTCCTCTAGCCATGAGATCTCCCAGGCAAGAATACTGGAGTGGGTTGCCATTTCCTCTGCCAGTATACTCCCAATCCAGGAATCAACCCAAGTCTCCTGCACTGGCAGGCAGATTCTTTACCACTAAGCCATCTGGGGAGCCCAAAATGCTAAATAAGTCTCTTTTTAAAGACTTCCTTTCTCTGAGCACAGTTATAGGTTATCGTGTTAATCACAACACACAAATTGTCCTCATATAAGCCACTTTTCCCAAGCCAGCTCCAAAGTCACAAATCACACTCTGAATTCTAACCAATGATCAGCCCAGAAGGTAAGAACCCAAAGGGACTCCAAAGATAGATGAGGATAAATTTTATCCATCTGTAGTTTTGATTACTTTTCTTCTCCTGGCAGTTCACCTGTAATGTATCTCCATATTCATCTTCATATTATTATTTAAATACATGCATTTAAGATATATTACTTAAAATTAAGGGTATTTTAAAAAATTATACTAAAAGGTGGTTTGACTAAATTGACCTCTCAACTATTTCAGAATCCCACCAGTTTAAAAAAAAAAGACAAAAAATATTAACAGGAAAATGACATGATCAGATGACTCTAATCATCAATTTTGTTCTAAATGCCTGAAAGTAATATGGTTTGAAAACTGAACTGAGTTGGAAGGAGAGGGCCCGGATTTTGGTACTTGCCTCAGTCACCAATGAACTTAACCAATCCTTGCTAACAGGAAACTGAGCTTCCCATGCTGTCTAGTGAAGAGTTTGACCAGACGGTCTCTAAAAACCTGAACAATTTCCAAGATCCTGTGATTATAAGTGACCAAATCCAGTCACTTAATTACTACTCCTGGGAGGGTCAGACACTATTTGCCTAGTTTGACATGACGTTTATGGCAAGGCAGTGGATGATTTTAAAAGCTAGTGATCTCCCAAACACCTGATGAGAGTGTGTTTCTAAATATGGAGAGTCTGAAGACTTTGCTTCTGGGTTAAGCTGACTGCAGCCACCAGAGAGACCAGATCTTAGCACAGAAAAGGTAAGTTAAACTAATTAGAGTCCCTCCAGAATGGAAGGATTAACCAGTGCCCTAGTAGGTCCCAACTGACTCAATACCGAAAAAAAAAAAAAAAAAAAAATCACAAGAGATTCAGAATGAATGCTGAGTTGTGAAAGCCAAAGGCTAACCAAGTTGCCTCAGGACTTACTGGACCCCTGCTCTCAAATTTTGCTTCAAGCACTTGTCCTTGAGTTTGCACTACAGGTATCACTGACTTTCTTTGAGGAGCAACTAAGAAATTAAGTCAATGGAAATTAAGTAAACATCACCTGAGGGAAAGGGAAGATTCGAAATAAATAAGATACATTCGGTACAGAATTCAGAAGGAATCTTGTGTGATCTCTCCTGCACAAGAAGTCGGCATTTGGAAACCACTGGAGGTGGGGATCAAAGCCGCTCCCTGTCCAGCCACCTGCCCAGAAACTGCCCGAGCACCGGCCCAGCACCGCCGGGGCAGGTGGGCATGTGTCCTTCCCCAACACAACGGGCGCTCCGAGGGACCAAGCTATGGTGGCGGGCTCCCGGTGCGTCGCCGGGCAGCCAAGGGAGCGCCCTCTGCCACTTCCACCCAGCCCAGTCCTAGAGCCTGCCGCCCGGCCGCGAAGGATGCCCGGGTCACCTGAGCCACCGCGTCCTGACAGCGGACAGAGGGTGTGCCAGTGGGCTCCCGGGCCGGCGCGCTGGGGATCCTGGTGCCAGAGCGATCGGCGGGAGACTGCGCCCCGGCAGCCCGGCGGCCAGCCTCCAGCTCTCCGCAGCCCGCCCAGTAAGTGCAGATCCCCCCTCTCCTCCCGGCCGCTCCGCTTGCTCACCTCGCGTGGACCGCTGCAGCCCGGACGGTGGCGTGCGGACATGCCCCCGGGGCGCACCCACCGTGCCGCGTCCCCGCGCGGTGGCCCCTTCCCGGGCCCCAGGCGCCGCGGTCCGCGCTCCCGAGGGGCGGGGAGCGGACGCGGCGGAGGCGCCGGCTGGGCTGGGGGCCCCACGGGCAGCGCGGGAGGCGGAGAGCGTGGCGGGGAAAATCCCCGCGCTCAGCCTCCGAAATGCACCAGAGTTCAACGCCCCCAGCTCCGCCGTGGACTCTGGCCGGCGGGTGAGTGGGATTTATCCCGGGATCCGCTCTACGGGCCGCGGCTTGGCGAGGGGTGAGGGGCCGCCTCGCGGTTATGTAATGGACCTGCCCGCTCTGACCCGAGCCACCGCGCTCCGGACTGCCCGACCCTCCCCGGGAACGGCGGTGCGTTGCCCCTGACCTAGCAGGCAGGCAGAGAGGGCTCGGTGTTCTCCGAAAGAACTTTCCCCTGCAGGGTCAAAGAGCAAGCTCTGCTTCAGGAATCCAAGGGCTCCCTGAGGTGTACGCGGCAGGGATCTCTGCCCGTGCAGCCCGTCCATTTCACAGCACAGAAAACTGAGGCTCCGACGTGTTTAAAGCGCTGTTTCTTCGAGTTGGAGGACCTAGATTCAACTCTCCGGAAAAGCCGTGACCGTAGGCAAGTTACTCAAACCTCCGAGTTCAGTGTCTCCACCTGTAAAACGACGATAATAGTGTCCACTTCCTGTGCTTGATGAGAGGACAAAATGAATGAGGCGCAGGAGCCCGGTATGTAACACACCCCAGTAAAAATTAATGCTGTTGCTCATGCTAAGGTTCGCCCCCTCCGCCAGCGTCGCCCTAAAGTCGGCTGTCCCATGGGCCTGACCAAGGAGCTGCCCCAGGGACCTTCCCGTAAATCCCACTTCTTGTCAGGAGCGAAGTCTCTGAACTGAGGAGGTCCGATCCCAACTTCTTGGGGTCTACACGCTTGCTACTCCACAAAGCATCAGCGTCATCTGGGACCTTGCTAGAAATGCAGAATTGCAGGTCCAACCCCAGAGCCACTTATAACAAAAATCCCTAGGTGATTTAGTCGGTGGTACTTCAGAGTTTCACAATGAGTCCGACTTTTTGGAAAATTTGAGAAGGGGATTAGAAAGTTATGATGCAGTGGCCACACCATACCTTAGGGTATTTTTTTACAAACAGACGCCAAAGTCCTTCCTCCTTTTACATCTGGCTATTTTGTTTCTTCCCCTCTCCTCAGTTTCCTGCTCTTTATAAATCTGGATGAGCTAGCTCTTTTCACTTGTAAGAGAAAGCTCTAAGTTACCTGAAAGTAAAGACTAGTGAAGATACCTTCGAGGCACGCTATAGAGGGCCTTCCCTGGTCGTCCAGTGGTTAAGACTCCCCTTCCAACACAGGGAGTAGGGGTTCCATTCCACATGCCCTTCAAAACAAGCAAACAAAAAATGCAGCATAATTTGCAAATAGGACTTGTAAAAGAATTCATTAGCATTGAATATGGATTTAAAATGTCGAGTCTGCAGGGAGCCTTGAGCCTTCAACTGTGAAGGTCTTTTGGTTAAAGGCTGGGGTCCTTTTTGGTTCAGAAAAATACTTTCCTTAGTTAAACATTGCTTTGGGTGGCTGAGAAGCCCCATTTTTCCACTAATGTAGGATAACCAGTTGTTTTTAAAAGTTTTGAAGAAGAGGAAGAAAGCTCACAGGCTTTCCTCCATTTACATCACTTGTCATAGAGGCCCTAGAAAAGCCAAGGGCAGTTCTTTTATTTCTGTCGTGAAATGTTGGTTGGTTGTGTTGCTTGTTCAGGTTTAGCTCGGCTGACCCTATCTCTGACAGAATGATTTTCATCTTTTCAGAGGTGAGACTTGGTGGATTATTGACGATGGTGCTGATAGAGAAGGTCACTCCCATCTGCCTCCCCCTTCAGGGCTCCCCCCAGCCCCAGGCAAGGCTGGTTCCGAGGGGTGGGTGGTGTGGAGGTGGAGTTGGAGAAGATGGAAAGAGGAAAGGATTCTCCTTTCCGTGAGGCCGGAGGAGCTGGGAAGGAGGTGGACAAACTCTTCTCCTTGCCTTGGAATCTAATGAGGAAAGAAGGGGAAAATGCAGCGTTTCTCTTAAAGAGTGCTATCCAATAGAATTTTCTGTAATGGTGGAAATGTTCTGTGTCTGTGCAGTCCAAAATGGCTATGAAATGTGGCTTTGTTGTTTAGTTGCTAAGTTTGAGGCCCCATGGACTCCCCCATGGACTCTACCAGGCTCCTCTGTCTGTGGGATATCCCAGGCAAGAATATTGGAGTGAGTTGCCATTTTCTTCTCCAGGGAATCTTCCTGGACCAGGGATGGAACCTTTCATCTCCTGCATTAGCAGATGGTTTTTTTTTTTTTTTTTTTTACCACTGAACCACCAGGGAAGCCCTAAGTGTAGTTATTTACATTTAAATTTTAATCAAAATTCAAGTTTTTTGTGTTTGTTTCTTGTTGCTAGTCCATTGCAGCAATCACATTTCAAGCTCTACACCAATGTGTAGCTAGTACCATACTGGACAGCATATCAAACATTTCCTTCATCACAGGAAGTTCTGTTGGACAGTGGTACCTAGAGGCCAGGATTTTGGTGAAGAGGTGAACCCAGGTATTTCACCTTTTCCAAAATCTAGTCAGAATCTCATCTATCCTCTGGCGAGTGGAGGAACTGACCATTAAACCTCAGCCATTGAGTCCTTGTGAGGGTCAAACTGGACTAATGCATAGAATGTGTTGGTTGCCATGCCCTGCACATAGTAAATGTGCAAAAAGTCTTAACCAGTATTAATAGTTATTTCACAGTTTTAAAAGTTGGGGGGACATGGTACTACAGTTCCATTGTTCTCAGTTAAGTAACCTTTTGCTGATGTGGTCAGCTACTCTGGCCCCTCACTGACCATCTATAGCTGTGTTCCAGCCCCCTCCTAGCTTCTTCCTCCCCTTTGTGAGCTGGTCACTACCTGTGCTGTTTTGGCCTGGAGGCACAGCCTACTTGGTCAAATACCTACCATTCGAGCCCAATAAATAACAAATGTGTGAACTAAAGTCACATTGTACCATGGTTCAGGGGAATCGATTGTCAAATGAGATTCTCAGAAGCGTGACACCTTAGGGTACATCCATTATAGAAGGAATTGTTTGTTCCTGTTATTTGGTCAAACAAGGATGTGTGGACTCAGCAGAGAGAAACGAGGACATTGGCTCCAGATAAGTAATATTTGGGGTGTCCACGTCAGGCTGGACGCTACCAGGAGTTGGAGGTGGAGGGGGATGGAAACATAAAGCTTTTATCTAAATAGCATTTGAAAGTTTATTTCCGTGGCTGATAAGGATTCCAAGGATAAACTGTAAACAGCATAAAAAAGATGCAAGTATTTTATGCTGTCAGGCATGCAAATGAGGGCAGTGCACAGAATGGGAAATCATGAAATTCTTCGCAGAACACCAGGAAACAGCTTTCTGAATAACCTTCTTCTCAAATTCTTGTTCTTTGACTTCTTTAATGAGATCACACCCTGTGGGCACCTTTCAGATTCCACTTTGTGTATTGTCTTCCTTGGTTCCTGTTCCATCACATCACTTCTGAAAGGTTTAGAATTCAGCCTCTATTTCTCTGCTTTTCTTCCTTCATCCAAATCCTTATCCCTGTCTTGTCATAACAGTGACTGAACACCTGCCTGTTAGAGGCAGTGCATTCCCAGTTCTGACCTCTCTCTGAGCCCCCAAGCCCCCAGTGGATATTGTCACTTAAATCTTCCCCGTTCCATTACTTCAAATGTTAACCTCTCAAGGAACTTGTTAGCTGGGTGACCTTGGGTAAGATAAATAACAACTCCAAACTTCAGTTTCTTCATTTATGAAACAGCAAAACAGCACCTTCCTTCTAGGACTATGTCGAAGGTTAAATGAGACATATATAAAAAAAAATAAAAATTAAAAAAAAAAATGAGACATATGTGTGAGTGCCTAGTGCAGTAGCTAATGTATTGTTGTTTTTGTTCTTTTAGACCCCAAATCATATACGACTCATTGTGACCCCATGGACCTTAGCCCACCAGGCTTCTCTGTCCATGGGACTTCGCAGGCAACAATCCTGGAATGGGTTGCCATTTCCTTTCTCAAGGGGTCTTCCTGTGTTGACAGGCGGTTTCTTTACCACTGAGCCCCCTGGGAAGCCAGCTAATGCATAGTAAGTACTTAATTCATGTTAGCAGAATGATTCTCAGTAGCCAAGATATGGAAACAAACAATCCGTCTGTTGATGGATTAATGGATAAAGAAAATGTGATAAATATATATTATTGACATAATAAAGAAGATCCTGCCTCTTGCAACTATACGGTTGAACCTGGAAGACAATTTGCTATATGAGGAAGCCAGACACAGAAAGACAAATACTGTATAATCTCACTTACATGTGGAGTCTAAAAAATTTAAGTTCATAGAAGCAGCGAATAGAACAGTGGTTGTCAAGGCCTGGGTGCCATGGGAAGTGGAGAGATATTGGCCAAATGGTATCAGCTTTTAGTTATAAGATGAGTGAATTCTGGGGATCTAATGTACAGTGTGGTGATTATAGTTCACAATGCTGTATTTTATAGTGAAATTTGCAAAGTGAGTAGATTGTAAATGTTTTCACCACACATGCCAAAAAAGGTAATTGTGTTATATGTTAGTGGTTTTAGTTAGCTTGATTGTGGTAATCGTTTCACACTATATACATATATCAAATCATCATGTTGCACGCTTTATGTTTAATTTTTATTTGTCAATTATACCTCAATAAGTTGAGGGGGGTAATTAAAAATAAAATAAATGTTAGCTGAAAATACACCAAATACAAACACTCCTCCTCCCTGTCTCATTAACTATTCCCCCAACGCTGACAGAGCAGGAACTTCAATAAATCTTTTGGAATGAGTGAGTAAATGTTAGTTATGCTTCGCCTTTGTGGTCACCTCTGTGATTCTTCCTCTTTTAGATTCATTCGATTAGTACTTATAACATTTACCCTGAACTAAGTCACAATCATAGGCGGGACCATGACAGCCCCACACCTAGCCCATTGCTACAACTTGCTCCCTGCCTCATGGCTGATGTGCAGCTTGAGAGTTCTCTGACCCAGCTCGGATGTCTTCTGAGGACACCTGAGATAAGAAAATTTACATGGAGATTGGGAACGAGAGAGTAGCTGCTGGTTTTTTCACTCGACTAGAAGTGAAGTATGACCAAAAAAACTGGCGAGAAATTCCCTGTGGTCTGACCACAGACCTTGTGACCTACCCTTTGTTGACCCATAGGATCAGCACACAGTTAATTTCTTCAAAATCTTTCAAGTTATTGCTCAAACTTTTATGTCATTTTCCTCCTGAAATATGCATTTGAGTTTAGCATTTTGTATCTCCAAGTCAAATTTAAATAAAATTATCTAATTTTCATCATGGTAAGAGATGCCGTACACCTCCTTCCCTCCTCTGAACAGCTGTTGGGAGAGTTGTGAGTAATTTGTTGATATTTATTGCGTTCCTTAATAAGTCCCTGAGTCTGGGTATAGATTTCCTTCTATCCTCACAGGACTTATTTTCCTATTGAGGGACAGAGCTCAGAGTGGTTAAATAAATTGCTCAATATTATGCAACTAGAAAACTGTGCTGGCATATGAAGCCAGGTCTGTTTACTCTGGGGTAGGCTGCAAAAACAGCTGGTATTCTCCATTCCTGTTTCCTTATCCTTTGCAAGTGAATTAGCTCCAACCATCAAGAAGTGGGGCCTTGTTTCCCCAACCCCATGAATCAGAGCTGGTCCAGTGACTATTTTAACCAGTGGGAAGGAAGAGTGGTGGGCCAATACTGAGTCTAGACCTTAGGGGCCTTGCCCCCACTGGCTCTGTCTTTCAGTACCCTTCATCACCACAAGAATGAGCCTGAGCTAACCTGTTGGAAGATGAGCGAACACATGGGAACAAGCTCAATCAGTTCAGTCACCCCAGCCAAGTCCCCAGACATCAGAAGAGCCAAGCCAAGATTAGCAAAGCTGGCTGCTAGCCCACAGCAGGCTCTGGGTGCACCAGTGAGCCCATCTAGACCAGCTCAGATCAGTAGAACTGCCCAGCCAACCTACACAGGCTCAAAGATAAAGGTTTCCTATTGTAGCCACTGCGGGGTTGTGGTTTGTTGTGCAGCATTATTTAATCAAGAGATAAGTAGTATAAATTCACAACATCTGCAGATCTTGTATTTACCTTGTAATAGTATAAGAGAAAAGTTTTGGCAAACATGTCTATCAGAAGTCTTTCTTCCCCAGTGTTTATCATGCTATTATGCTCTTTTCAATGACTCAAGAGGGGAAAAAAACCTTGTTGTGAGCAATATATTAGAAAAAAGAAAGTATTTGTGTTTAATGGGCCAATTTAATGAGCGATCGAATTGCAAACTGAACTACAGTGTGTGTCTCTTCATTTCTATCATCAGACAAATCCAGCATAAACAAGTCAACCAGTGTTTTTGAGTGTCTAGGCTGTGCGTGGTGCAATAGTATTTTAAGACAGGGTTCCTGTCATCAAGGAATTTACAATCTAGTTGAAGTAGAAATGCAAATCAGAGAAGCTGAATAACAATAAAAGATTTCAGAAACACCATCGCCACAGCTTACCACTTTAGAAAGATAAGGTGCATGATCATTTTGGTAAAGGAAGTCAATATTTGTATTCTAACTCAGTTCTTGCTGTCCAGTCGCTAGGTTGTGTCCGACTCTCTGTTAGAATTCAGAGATGAATCTAAATGCTTGGGACAGAAACTAGATAAATGCTGACTTTGCAGGTGATTCTGGAACTCCTTGGAGCAAGTCAATAAGCAGATAGGAAGGCCGTTATGGTAGGGTGAAACTGCAGGTAATAATATTAGCAGTGAGAAAGTGCAAGGTGTGTTTGGCGGTGAGTAAATAAGTCTTTTTGATGAGAACAGGGAAAATCAATAGGACAAAGTGACTGATTAGATAGGGAGTGAAAGAGACAGAACAAGCACATGTGTCTCCAGCTGGGAGGACGGTGATCATTAACAGAGAGAAGGGTTAAGAGGTAGCAGTTGGTGAACAATTCAGTATACATGTGGAGCTTGGGGTGGGTGTGAAATACCCACCAGGCTGCTGGGAATTTAGGGCAGGGGCCAAGAGAAAAGGTCAAGTTGAAGATAAGGCTTGAAAATCTTCAGTGCAAGAGAGCTGAGATGAAACCAGAGCAAAAGGACAAGGCCTGGACCTTGGGGAATGCCCACAATGTCTAGTAGGGGAGATAAGGAAGATGCGTAGCCGACAGCTAAGCAGGATGGAGCAAGTGCTACATGAGTCACAGAACAGTGATAACCATTCAGGGCTAAGAGAGGTGTGCAGCAGCAGAGCAGAAACTTTCTCTTTCAGGAGAAGAGTGAGTGATAATAAGCAGGACCTGCTCCCAGACGCCTTCTGGAAGTCGTTTGAAGAGACGCATGGTTCCAGCTAGGCAGCTCACCTGCTAACATCAGAAACACAGTGAAGACCAATTAGACTTTAATTGCAAAAAAAAAAAAACATCAGCCAGCTTTGTTTGGGACTGATTTACCTTTTTTGACTCTCTCTATTGATCTTCTTAATGGATTAATTAGCAAGTTCCTGCTTCACCTTTATTCATTTTGATAAATTCAGAAAGTGCAAATTGAACAAAATATTTGATGAGGATAAAGCCAACCCAAATAGATAAGGCATCAAGGTAAACAAAGAGTGGCCACATCCCCTTTTAGTTTCTATGCTAAAATATATCTTAAGTGTTACATAAATTAACATGTACTGACTGGGTGCTGCTGTTTCTTCTGTTTTTTCATCAGAGACACATTTATACATCCCTATGAATTAGTCTCATGATTATAGATGATGCCATGATAGCACCATTAGGTGAAGAAAATGCAATTCATCCCAACCACTGGAAGAACCACTCAAAGAGTTTCTAGCAATATAAATAATAGTCATTGGTTATATTTTATTTCAGTAGAATGTGAAGAATAGAAAAGCACAAAGTGAACAAAGGGCCACCTTGGTTTTTATACATTTGTTAAAAGCAAACTGCTTTCCAGTTGCTTAGAGTATTTCCAACCAATGTGAAGGTTAGTTGAAGGCAATGTACTTGTAAGCAAGACTCATCCTCGTTAACCTGTTATATACTTGCTCCAAGTTCTATGCTCCGGAAAAACGGCATGAAGGAACAGGTACATTAATAATCTTTCCAAATGGTCCAGAATCCTAAATTTGAGAATCATGACCTAGGTATTCTAGGGAGACCCAAGGATAGTTGGAAAGGGGAAAGGCATCCCAGTGGACTGGACCCTCTTTCCCTTTTCTGCCTCTTTAAGTAAAATAGTTCTTCTTTATGGTTTTATTGTATTGGGCTTCCAACTCATTCCATTCATCAAGACAGATATCTAAGTTTTCTCTTAGAAGTCTTAGGTAATCTTACCTCCCACATCAATCCATCTGTAAGTCCTGTCAATTATCTCATCCAAACATAGCTCAAAATCTGCCTCCCTTTTCTCCATTTGCGCTGCCAACACCCTAATCCAGTCTGCCATCCTCTCTTGCTTACTCTGCTATAGCATCCTCACCCATCTATTTGCTTCTGCCCTAAGCCTTTGCCAGTCAGTTGAGAACACTAAGAAAGTTTTTCTCAAAACTTAAATTAGGACTTCCCTGGTGGTCCAGTGGGTGTAGGATCTGCCAGCCAATGTAGAGGCCATGGGTTCCATCCCTGGTCTGGGAAGATCCCTCATGCTGCAGGGCAGCTAAGCTGGTGTGCCACAACTATTGAGTCCATGTGCTGCAACTTCTGAAGCCCATGTGCCTAGAGCTCACGCCGGGCAACAAGAGAAGCCAGCACAGTGAGAAGCTGGCCCATTGCAACTAGAGAGTGACCCCCACTTGCTGCAACTAGAGAAAGCTGGCACACAGCAGTGAAGATCCAGCACAACCCAAATTAAAAATAAATAAAAAAATAAAACTTAAGTTAGATCACATTGCCTCACAGCTTAAAACTTTTCTGTGGTTCCCAAAGTACCAATCTGGACTCCTCTGACCATGGTCCATAAGTGTGCCATACCTCTGCATGTCTCTGCATCATCTTGTGCCACATTCTCCATGTCTATTATTTTTTTTTTAGCATCAAACCAAGGAGGCAGTTCAGTTCAGTCACTCAGTCATGTCCAACTCCTTGCGACCCCATGAATTGTAGCACGTCAGGCCTCCCTGTCCATCACCAACTCCTGGAGTTTACTCAAACTCATGCCCATCGAGTCGGTGATGCCATCCAGCCATCTCATCCTCTGTCGTCCCCTTCTCCTCCTGCCCCCAATTCCTCCCAGCATCAGGGTCTTTTCCAATGAGTCAACTCTTCGCATGAGGTGGCCAAAGTACTGGAGTTTCAGCTTCGGCATCAGTTCTTCCAGTGAACGCCCAGGACTGATCTCCTTTAGGATGGACTGGTTGGATCTCCTTGCAGTCCAAGGGACTCACAAGAGTCTTCTCCAACACCACAGTTCAAAAGCATCAATTTTTCGGCGCTCAGCTTTCTTCACAGTCCAACTCTCACATCCATACATGACCACTGGAAAGGAGGCAGAGGCTTTTGCTTTTGTCTTTTCCTCTTGCCTGGAAAGCTCATCATCATTTTTTGCAAAGACCTCAATTTTAATATCCCCTCCCCAGAGGTCTTATCAGACCATTCTAACTTAAACTCAATCTCCCTCCTCCATTATTTTCCATCTTAGCCCTTTTTTTCCCCTTCATAATTTTTTTTGCAAGTTTTTGTTGCTATCTGCATTCATTTTGTTTGACCCTCAACTAAAAGCTCAATGAGAATAGGAACTACACCCATTGTGTTCACCACTGTGCCTGTAAACCTAGCATGGTGCTTGGCATATATTTAGGAACTCAGTTGTTGGATGAATCAATGGTTAAAAGGAGTCAAAGCTTTCAAGGTGTGGAGTCCCTGAGACAGACAAGTTAGGCATTTTGAATGGGGTGACAGTGCGTTCAGGAATTAAACTTCATTCCAAAGTTGCATTTGATGACTGTTGATCTGAAATTCTCAAGCCCATGCTCTTCCAGCCTAATAGAGCTAGATCATGTTGTCATTGGGAAAGTTTTATGAAGCTAAGAGGTTGCTTTGCCCTGTTGAAGAGAGACGTATTCTTGTTTATCTGTATGTATGAATGTATCAAAGTAAGAAATAAGAGTTGCAGTTCTTTGAGGGAGAATGCCAATTGATTATACAACATGGATTATTAATACTTGTTATGGTTATATTAAAACTCATACAAAGCCCATGTAACCTCATTTCCAGAGTTTAGGCTTCTGGCCAAGAACATTATGACAGTCTAGTTTGGCGTTAGCATCATCTGGAGAGGGTCTAAGGCAGGGTTATTGAATTAGATTTAGCTGCTTGCTAGCAACACATTGCATTTCCCATCCCCAGTGGAGGTAGATGTGGGTGGGGAGGGGATGATGTCATGCTGGGAGGGTGGAAGTGGGTGAGGATGATGAGAACTACCTCTCAGCTCTCTTCCAACTGCTTCTGATTCTTCCATTCCAGCTGAGCCAAGTCAGCCTAAACTAAACAGTTATGGAGGGCCTTCTGTATGCCAGGAACTGAGCTGGGATCATGACCATGAACAATGTAGACACCCACTCTGCCCTAACAGAATCTGGAGATGGTCAGTGGGAGGTGAGCACGACTTAGCAAAACCAGATGGTGACTTGGCTGTCCTCTTGGAATGTCAGTTTGGCACAAGATTTAGCCATGTAGTGAACAATAAAAAAAAAAAAATACAGCATTTTCTTGAGTGGTGTAAAATATTTTAATCCCCAGTTCCATGAAATGACTATTGGACACATTTGAAATGGCCCCAGAATTTGAAGTCTCAGCTGCCTTCACTTGAATGTTCCTTCATCCCCTCATTTGTTGGAGTTCTTTCACCATAGCTACATGTTTATTGTATTTCCTGGGTGATACTGAGCCATTTTTTTCTTAATTTAATAGTAAAATCCGTATGCACTTCTCTTATTAGATTTATTAGAAATAATAGAATGTCTGACTTGCCCAGGATTTCATGATATGCAATCCTGCAGCTGTTTTCCAGTATCCTGTTGTGTTTACAGTTACTTACTCATGGTTGATGGAAACACGATGGTGCCAATTTGTAACCCATGGCAGCCAGAGTAATGCACCTTTTATTTTCTCATTAGCCCCTCTGCAATAATCATCATTTTCCATATTAGGTAGTATATTCATTGTTAGTCTAAATCATACTCTTCTGAATTGTCTCAGCACCAACATTGCCAAGTAGCTGGCTCTTTTCACACCTACCTTTTTTAAGCAAAATATTTACTTATTTATTTGGCTGCACCAGATATTTGCTGCAGCTTGCAGACTCCTAGTTTCGGCATGTGGGATCTAGTCCCCAGATCAGGATCGAACCCAGGCCCCGTTCATTGGGAGCACAGAGTCTTAGCCACTGACCACCAGGGAAGTTTGACACCTACCTTTTATTTAAAGTTGACAATAGTTGTCTGACTAGTTGCCAGATGTTTCCTCCACTTTTTTCAGCTATTTTGTGACTTAGTGGGAAAAAAAATTATGGATTATGTGATGATGTTGGACAAGTCATTAACTTCTCTGGGCCTGCTCTTTTGTCTGTAAAACTGAAGGATTTAATTAGGTTAGAGGTTAAATTACTGGACGGTAGGCAAATTTAACTCTCAGATGACTTGAAATGGCCTTCACAACATTTAGATTAATTCATTGACAGCTGTCTAAAATTGGGAGATTTCCTATCAAACTCCAGATTTCTAGCTTCTGTTTGAAAGATCAACATCTGAATTCCCTTGAAATGTCTGACTCCAGAGACTCCCTACCTCTGTCTCAAATCCTCACATTCATTAATGACGAGGGGGGAAGACACTGCTAGTCCCTTGCATTTCTTTCCTGAGGACACCTGAAGATGGTTGTGCCCTATGCCCTGTTCCTGCTGAAATCTTGCAAGGAGATTTAGAAGTACCAGGCTTAGAAAGAGAAGCTCTCCTGATGGTCTAGAAAATTCCTTGAGGAAAGAGAAAGAAACAGAGACCTCACCTCTACGATAGCCTTTGGCCACTGTTCATATTGTAATCTTGCATTGCTCAATATTTATCATGGCTCTGGTTGAATGCATTTGTTTAAAAAAATATTTGGGGTGGGGGGAGGTAGGGTGGAGAAACTGCTGCCAATGCAGGAGACACAAGAGACACGGGTTCGAGCCCTGGGTTGGGAAGATCCCCTGGAGTAGGAAATCGCAACCCGCTCCATTATACTTGCCTGGAAAATCCCATTGACAGAGGAACCTGGTGGGCTACAGACCATGGGACTGCAAAGAGTCAGACAGGACTTAGTGCGCGTGTGTGCACACACACACATGCACACTCACTCACTAAGGGTGTGGGACAAAGGGGTTTATCTTGCCTCCTTGCCCCTTCTGATTCTCTGAACCCACTTTCCCTAGAGCAGTTTTTTCTGTCTGCTAACTTTAGGAGAAGGTATGTGTGTGTGTCAAGGGGAGCTGGTCTTGTTTGTTTTTTTTTAAAAAGAAGAAAATTCTGGCCTGAACTGCTGAGGAGAGAGTGGTCTTTAAGTTGGACACCTGCTCTTCACCTAATCGCAGTCCCCACCTGGCCCATTTTATTTATTTATCCATCTGGTCCCTTTAGTCATCTGAGTTCCCACTAGGAAATCTCTAAATCCTCCTGCATCTTCATAAATCTAAACATTTTAAGATATTCTTTCAAAGGAGTCTAACCTCTGCAGGCAGGTATATCCCTCCCTCCCTCTCCTGACAGGAGTATTACTAGTCTAAACACAAAGATACAATCCTTGTCTGGGTTCCAGCAAATCCCCAGAAAAATCCCTGGCACATAGAGGTATTCAGTAAATATTTGTGGAATGAAGCATCCAGGATTAGCGATTAACTTTGGAAAGGATCTATGATGATTAACAGAGCAAATTAGTGTTTAAGAGGACCCAGACAACCACCTTAATTGCAGTATCATTGTATTTTATGTTACCCAGTAGAGACAGATAGCCAGCTTAAAATGCTTTGGTTTAAATAGTTTGTTGTCGAGCAGTCTCTCAGTCCTGTCTGACTCTTTGTGACCCCATGGACTGCAGCAAGCCAGGCTTCCCTGTCCTTCTTTATCACTGCCTATTAACATGTCCTGGGTACAAATACAGTCAAGCTTCTAGGTTTCGATTTTATTTCTGTAGGAGGATAGGTATATATTCCAGGCAGTGATGAAGAAAAACAACAAGCCTGAGTATTAAAGAAATAATGAGTTTGCTTCCTTTACTAAGATAGTCTTTTAAAAAAAGCTCTTTGTGAAAATCAGGTTCTTAATGGCGCCAGGGCAGGGATAGGCAGCTGAACACTGCCCCCTTGTGTGGTTAGTATTAAAACTTACAACCTAAGTGCTACACTTAGGCTGAAACTCCAATACTTTGGCCACCTGATGCAAAGAACTGAATCATTGGAAAAGACCCTGATGCTGGGAAAGATTGAAGGCACGAGGAGAAGGGGATGACAGGGGACAAGATGGTTGAATGGCATCACCGACTCGATGGACGTGAGTTTGAACAAGCTCCAGGAATTGGTGATGGACAGGGAAGCCTGGCATGCTGAAGTCCATGGGGTTGCAAAGAGTCGGATACGACTGAGCATCTGAGCTGAACTGAAGTGCCTACACAGATACAGAGAACAAACTTGTAGAGGTTACCAGAAAGAAGAGGGAATGCGGAGGGACAAGTTAGGGGTAGAAGATCAAGAAATATGAACCACTGTGTATGAAATAAATAAACAACAAGGATAAATTGTACAGCACAGGGAAACATAGCAAATATGTTTGTAATTATTTTAAGTGGATATAATCTATAAAAATATTGAATCACTATGTTGTACACCTAAAACTAATATACTACTGTAGATCAGCTATACTTCAAATTAATTAATTAATGAAAAGTTCAATCTGGAAAGTTTTTAAAGAGAGAATGCTTCAGTATTTGGAAAGGACTCATCAATAATCTCAGAGAAGAGATTGAGAAAATCGCCTCATTTGACTTCAGAATAAACTATCAATGTCAACTATCAAACCAACCGACAACACTGGATGGAGAGCAAAGATTTTAGACATTTTTAATTATATCGTAAAACTCACCAACTAGTATGTATTGAACATCTGGATGGAAGTCACTGGGATGAAGGTGGTGAATAAGATCATGGAGTTCTGAGGAAGAATTTCACAGCCCTAAATTTGGACCGTTCTCTGTAGGGTTTAACTGCTCGTACTCCTTTGTAAGAACAGGAGCTTTGTGACGGCAGCAGCCCTTTCTTCAAAGCCTAACTGTCCTAAACCCCAGGCCTCAAGGTCATCAAAGAGTTGATACCACTTTGCCTCGTCTGTTATTGAGAATTGGTTCAATATTGATAATAATACCTAACATTCTGTGAAATATATACATGTGCCATGCACGTATCTATGTGTTTTACATCCATTCACTGATTCAGTCTGCATGGTGACCCAGTGGAGTGAATATCTGTATTGTCTCATTTCACAAGTGAGTAAAGCCATAGAAAGATTACTCTGCTACTATCTACCCACTGGTAAACTGGGGAAAGCTGACTACTCTGTCATGCTGTCTCTTGATGACAAAAGCTAGCCCAAGGGCTGCATCTGCCCACAAGGGTCTCTTCCTAATTAGCACAGAGGTGCTGGGAGCCAGGTACTGAGCTGAGTGCTTTGTGTGTATTATCTCATTTCATCCATTGTCCCCAAGCCTCTGCCTGTTCTGTTTTCAAGATCCCAGTGCTTTCTGCCCATGCAGAGAATTCTGTATTGCTTACATTTTAAGAAATTTAGGTCACATGAATCATTTATAGACCAACCTCTGAATACTACCTACTTGCTTTGATTTTTATCTGTCAAAAGATGCTACAGGTGTTAACTGCTTGGGAAGCTTTAATTAAGCAACCAGGTCAGCTAGGGGAGAATGAGTAACTAAAAGAAGCTGTTAATAATTTAAAACTTAAGCTATTTTAAATCTATATTTTGTGCATCTTTAGTAGCGATATTTGTATCTAATAATTTGTTAATTTTGCATCCAACCGACACTCTCTTTTTTGTTTGGTTGGTTGGGTTTTTTTTGTTTTTGTTTTTAATGGTCAGGCACTAAATTTGGTAGTGAGAATTCAATAAAGAATAAAATTATTACCCTAAAGAAAATCCTAGTCAGATAAAGGAGAAATATAGGAAATGGAGCTTCCCTTGTGGCTCAACTGGTAAAGAATGCACCTGAAATGCGAGAGACCTGGCTTCGATCCCTGGGTTGGGATGATTCCCTGGAGAACAGAAAGGCAACCTACTCCAGTATTCTGACCTGGAGAATTCCATGGACTGTATATAGTTCATGGGGTTGCAAAGAGTCGGACACGACTGAGTGACTTTCACCCTATACACTCTCTTTAGGAAACGGAGCTTATTTACTTGTCATGATATGTTTAAGGGTTATTATGTGTCAACTGGGTCCTAAAGGTATAAAGAAGCTCTGAATTATTACCACCAGAGAGGACAAATGCTTCTCATCAAAAATATATTTCCATCAAGTCAAAGTTACCTTTCATAACTAAACAAATTAGGAGTATCCAGCACAAAGTTCACTGACTTAAAAGTGCTAGAATTCGTCACAGAATCTTCTCAGACCACTCTCTCCAAATAATCTCAGAGAGATACTGAAAGTGGAGTTGCTTTTTAAACTTAAAATTCATGAGAAGCCTTGAGCTTAATTACACCAACTACCTTAAAGAAAATAGCAATTGTATGCATAATATAAACACCAGTGAGTATGAATCTTTAAGTCCTCAAAATTAGTCACAATTAGCAGTGTTTCCCAGATTACAATGTACTTGCACAGGCATTTTTATTTGATACTTATAAAACCCCATAAGGAAGGTTTTAACCTACTTTCATCTCTTTCTAGAGGATTAAGTAAGTCCAGTGAGATTTGCCCTTGGTCCTTTAGGTAATAGGTAAAGCCAGGTGTATAAATCAAACCAAGTATTGTGTAGATTTCACAATGACATTACAAAATCCCTCATCATATTTTGTTATTCTTGTCTTGACAGGGTTTTTATCATTTACTGCCAGCTTGATGAACAGATTCAAGCTACAATAATTCAGTATGAAATAGATATTTTCAAAACACATCTGAAAATTAGTATCTACCTCTGCAGAAGCCACTGTTACTTGTGACAGCATATAATGGCCAGATTCACGGCCTCTTGTATGTTGTGGTGTCAAAGCATCCATAATAGCTGATTCATCAGCAGTCAGTTGGCTTTGCAGTGAAAGTAGTTCTTGAACTGATACAATTTTACAGTTTAATTTCACTAATACTGGGACAGACCAGGAAATTCCCAAGAAAGCAATGCCATCTAGTGGTAAAATCAGGCAGATGCCATATACCTGCAGCAAATTTCAAGTAAAATACATAGAGTAACTTAGTTAACCATGAAAAGCAATGAATTCTCATACTCTGAATTCTTTCCAGAAGGCTCTCAGTTGACCTCTCCCACATCCACTCAGAATAATCACTATGTATGGTGGTGATAGCCTCATGTAATGTATTTCTTTAATAATAAGACAGTCAAAACGACTCCTTGATCCCAGGGCTGCAGAATGGATGTTGCGTCACAGTGTGAAACAGTATTAATCTCTTTATACATATACATCAAAGCTCTTGGATGACTGGGGTCTTGTCAATGAGCAATAATATTGTGAAAGGAATTTTTTTTTTCTGAAGAAATAGTTCTTAACAATGGGCTTAAAATATTCAGTAAACTATGTTGTCAGCATATGTACCATCATCCAGGCTTGCTGTTCCATTTACAGAGCATCTGCAGAGTAGATTTAGCATGCTTCTTAAGGGCTCCAGGATTTTGGAATGGTAAATGAGCGTGGGCTTTAACTTACTGTTATCAGCTGCCTTAGCCCCTAACAAGAGAGACACCCTCTCCTTTGAAGCTATGAAGTCAGACACTGGCTTCTCCTCTCTAGCTGGGAGAGTTCTAGATGACACCCTCTGTAGCTATTTCAGCTACACTGAAAATCTGTTGGTTAGTGTAGCCACCTTCATTCCTTATCACAGCTCCATCTTCTGGAGGACTTGCTGCAGCTTCTAGATCAGCACTTGCTGTTTTGCCTTGCCGCTGTTTTATGTTATAGAGATGACTTTTCCCCCTTAAACCTCATGAACCAATCCCTGCTAACTCCAGACTTCTCTTCTGCAGCTTCCTTATCTCTCTCAGCCTTCACAAAATTAAGGAGAGTTAGGTCCTTGCTCTGGACTAGGCTTTGGCTTAAGGGAATGTCGGGGCTGGTTTGACCTCTATCCAGATCACTAATACTTTCTCCATGTCAGTAATTAGACTCTTTCACTTTTTTACCATGCCTGTGTTCACTGTAGTAACACTTTTAATTTTCTTTAAGAGCTTTTCTTGGCAGGGTGGGAGGGATAAACTGGGAGATTGGGATTGACATATACACATTTATACATATAAAACAGACAAGTAATAAAAACCTGCTGGATAGCACAGAGAATTCTACTCAGTGGCCTATATTGGAAAAGAATCTTTTAAAAAAGAGTGGATATATGTATATATACATGTATAACGGATTCACTCAGCTTTCAACATGCCTCCTTCATTAAGCTTAATTACTTCTAGCTTTTGACTTAAAGTGAGAGGCATGTATCTTTGGGGAATTCCCTGGCAGTCCAGTGGATAGGACTCCGCTTTCACTGCTGAGGGCCTGGCTTCAGTCCCTGATCAGGGAACTAAGATCTCACAAGCTGCATGGCAGGAAAAAATGAAGTGAGAAACAGGCATCTCTTCCTGTCACTTGGAGGCCATTGTAGGATTGATAATTGGTCTAATTTCAATGTGGCCAATTGAAACATTATGGAATGTTTCTTAGGAACATGGAGGCCTAATGAGAGGGGGAGCAGTGGAAAATGGCCAGTCGTTAGAGCAGTCAGAACACACTCAACATTTATTGATAAGGTTCTCGGCACCCCCCACAAACAGTTACAATAGTAGCATCAACGATCAGTGTCAATGGATCACTATAACAAATATAATAATAATGTTAAAAGTTGGAAGTGTTGTGAGAATTACCAAAATGTGACACAAAGACGTCAAATGAGTAAATTCTGTTGGGAAAATGGCACAACTAGACTTGCTCAATGCTGGGTTGCCACAAACCTGTAGTTCTTAAAAGATGCAACTTCTGTGAAGTGCAGTAAAGCGAAACACAAGAAAATCAAGTGCGCCTGTGCTCTGCCTATTGGAGAAGGACAACACAGTTCACGGCGGGGGCCAGGCAGGGGGGTCATGCAGGGGGCCTCCCGAGAAGTTGGTTTCAGAGCTGGAGTTTGATGGAGACCGACACATTGTGCAGAGAACTCGGCTTAAGTTTAAATAGGCTGCCGTGAAGTCCAATTGGGGCAGCAGCGCGCATCTTGGGCCTCTTCTAGCAATGAGACCCCGGTGCTCATATTCTGCAAGGAGCTCTCACCTGTCAGCAGCAGGCAAATAGCTGAAAGTGAACTCACACACTCTGCGTGCTGAGAGCCCAGGGCAGCTCTTTCATAACCTTCTCTTGAACTTCAGACTTATTCTTCCCATGCATATTTTATATTTCTAATAAATATAAAAATGTTTTTATATTTCTAACATGCATCCATAATTAATACGTATTATTGAAATGATATATTTCCATGAGTACCTATAAATGCAAATGAATAGGAAAAACTTGGCAGTGTGTGTACTGCACTGCCATCAGTGCTTCCCTCTGGGGAGGCAGGAAGAGTGGGAAAGGGGAAATAGGTAATTATTTGATGTGTGATTGAATTGTATTATTTGTATAATTTTTAAGTTGGCAAAACAGAAATGTGGTTTATACTTTTAAATTCATTTTATTGAAGTATATACTTGATTTACAATGTGTCAGTTTCTGGTGTAAAGTGATTCAGTTACATATATATATATAAATGTTTGTGAAGTCTCTTTCTGACTTCACTCAGGAAACTATATTCAATATCTTGTAATAACCTATAATGGAAAAGAATTTTTTAAAGTGTATATATATATATCTATATATACATACACATACATATATCTATCTGTATCACTTTGCTGTACTTTGTTATTTTGTTTGAAATAACACAACGTTGTAAATATACTTCCAATTAAAAAAAAAAAAACACAAAAAGGCTGAGGAAAGACTAGTTGAAGCAAACATTCAGTTGTTCAAGATACTCTGAGTACCTGCTAATACCAGGTCCCAGATGCTGTGCTGAATTTTAGAATGTTTAAGATTCTACCAGGACATGGACTTTTGGATCATTAACAGCTGCCGTTGGCAGAGAAGCGCTGGGACCTTGCATTTTGCTTCCACACAGTCTTCCATCCTGAATTGTCTCAGTGTGGGAATGTGTGCCAGCTGTAAGTCTCCAGTGACTCAGAAAATGAAGTAAGTGTCCTGACAATATGAGTGAGCTGGAAAGAGGGGAAGGGAGAACCCTGGGGGTACCTACCGCTTACACTCACTCTCCTCAGCAGATGTACACATCTTCAGAGTCATGATTTCTGAGTTAGTGTCCCTGAATAACTCCGTACTCCCCTAAGGACAGAGGAAAAGGGTAAATTATGGCCCCTCAAACTTCAAAGCAGCAAAATTTTCAGAAAGTTCAGATGGTCCACTTCTGCCAATAATACAGGGTGCCAATATAGTCCTGCCATCTGTTTTAAATTCTGACTGCCACAACTGCTACATGTCTTAAATAAATATTTAAACCAGCTGCCAAGATGAAATTTTGTTAATAGTACATTTGTTAAGTATCTAATTTCAAGTATGATATGGAAAAGAAGTATGAAGAGCTTTTAAAAGGCTAGAAAAAACCTTTTTTGAGTAGAATGGAATGCAAAGGTCAATTCCATGCTTATTTGATTTCCTAACTAAACCAGAAAACTTTGCCATTCCTAATCATGCCAGCTGACTCCTTGAGTTGGTGTGTGTCATTAATCACCATCATAACTCTGACTTAAACACAAAAATGTGGTGTGGTCATGTGATTGGAATGTTCTTTATTGTCCCTGCCTTTGGGGAATGAAAATGCTAGCTTTAACTTTTTTGAAAGAATGATCCCTATTTCCTAAATCATTTTCTTCAGGAAAGTCAAGTTTATTGAAACTAATGGGGAAAAAGAAACAAATAAACAAAAAGAGAGAGAAGTAATCACTATGCAGTGCTGATTCTGGAAGTAGATATGTGCCTCACAGTCTTGAAAAACACCCCTGCTTGGTGGGCTGGGTGGATGGCCAACTGTTAGAACAGCCAGCTGCAATTGTGAGAACAAAGGGTCTTGGCCCAAGTGATGTGATTGGCTCAAGTGTCAAAGTCATTTGGGGATTTTGTATACTCCCTGTTGAGTCTTTGTTTAAGTGCTACAAGGAAGCTCTAGGAGGTCATAATTGCAAGAAATGCAACAATTAATAAAAGCATGCTTTGAATAGAGTTTTATTAAGTAAAAAAAATTGATTTCTTGAAGTATATTTGATTTACAATATCATGTTCGTTTGGCTTCCCTGATAGCTCGTTTGGTAAAGAATCCTCCTGCAATGCAGGAGACCCTGGTTCAATTCCTGGGCCGGGAAGATCTGCTGGAGAAGGGGTAGACTACACACTCCAGTATTCTTGGGCTTCCCTTGTGGCTCAGCTGGTAAAGAATCTGCCTACAATGCAGGAGACCTGGGTTCGATCTCTGGGTTGGGAAGATCCCCTGGAGAAGGGAAAGGGTACCCACTCCAGTATTCTGGCCTGAAGAATTCCATGGTCTGTATAGTTCATGGAGTCACAAAGAGTCAGACACGACTGAGCAACTTTCACTTTCATCATGTATAGCCGTATATAGCACAGTGATTCAGTTATACACATATATGTATATATATATTCTTTTTCAAAGTCTTTCCTCTTATAAGTTATTACAAATATTGAGTAGAGTTTCCTGTGCTATACAGTACATCCTTGTAGATTAACTGTTTTATATGTATAATGTATGTATATTAATCCCATGCTCAGTTGCTCAGTCATGTCCAACTCTTTGTGACCCCATGAACTGCAGTCTGCCAGGCTCCTCTGTTCATGGAATTTTCCAAGCAGGAATACTGGAATGGGTTGCCATTTCCTATTCCAGGGGATCCTCCCAACTCAGGGATTGAACCCATGTCTCGTGCCTTGGCAGGCGGATTTTTTACCACTCCACTACCTGGGATTAAGCCCCATGTTAATCCTAAACTACTCATTTATCCTTTCCCCTACCTTCCTTTGCTCTTTGGTAACCATAAATGTGTTTTCTATGTCTGTGAGTCTCTTTTTGTTTTGGAAATAAGTTCATTGGTATCCTGTTTTTAGAATTTTTAATATAATATAAATATTTATTAATGAAAAGATATAATAGCAATCTGTGAACACATATTTAAAGTCATGAAACAGCTCTACAGACGTGGATGTAGACCTATGTATATACATTTGCAGTGAAATGATTCATATACTCTAAACTTTCAAAATGATGGACCTTTCAGAATAATAGAGTGTATACAAAGCAAAAATAAAAAGTGGGCTTTTTTCCTTTATATTTTCACTTCATTGTCACCTCATTAAGTGGGAAGCAAACATGCTTCTAATTCTCGATAAATTAAATGACCCCAGGGAGTAAATTTTTAGCAGTTACACAGTAAGAGTGAAAACAATATGTTTATTTTAATGATCTTTAATTTAATATGGTACTGGTTTTTCAAAATAACAGGATTTCAGGATATGCTGGAAATTAATAGAGCTTTGTAAAGAAACATAAATACCTAAGTGAATAAGTGACTCATGGTCATTTGGGAACTTTGACATTCCTGAGCCTGAAGAATTTAGAGTAATTCCTCTTTTCTCAATTCACAGGGAACACTACTTATTTTAAAACAGAAGAGAAGGCCAAAAAGCACATGAAAAGATGCTCAACATTGCTAATTTTTAGAGAAATGCAAATCAAGTCTACAATGAAGTATCACCTCACACCAGTCAAAATGACCATCATTTAAAAGTTTACAAATAACAAATATTGGAGAAGGTGAGGAGAAAGGGGGACCCTCCTGGGGTACAACTGCACTCTTCACATGCTAGCAAGGTTATCCTCAAAATTCTTCAAGGTAGGCTTCAGCAGTACATGAACTGAGAACTTCCAGGTGTATAAAATGAGTTTAGAAAAGGCAAAGGGAGCAGAGATCAAATTGCCAACAATTGTTAGATCATGGAGAAAGCAAGGGAGTTCCAGAAAAGTATCTACTTCTGCTTCATTGACTACACTAAAGCCTTTGACTGTGTGGATCACAACAAACTTTGGAAAATTCCAAGAGATGGTAGTACCAGACCACCTTACCCATCTCCTGAGAAACCTGGATGTGGGTCAAGAAGCAACAGCTAGAACCTTACATGAAACAATGGACTGGTTCAAAATTGGGAAAGGAGTACAACAAGGCTGTATATCATCACCCTGCTTGTTTAACTTCCATACAGGGTACATCATGCAAAATGCCATGCTGGATGAAGCACAAGCTGGAATCAAGGTTCCCGGGAGAAATATCAACAACCTCAGATATGCAGATGATACCACTCTGATGGCAGAAGGTGAAGAGAAACTCAAGAATCTCTTGATGAGAGTGAAAGAGGAGAGTGAAAAAGCTAGCTTGATACTCAGTATTTTTTTTTTTTTTTTTTTGATACTCAGTATTAAAAAACTAAGATCATGGCATCTGGTCCCATACTTCATGGTAAATAGAAGGGGGAAAAAGTGGAAACGTGAGAGATTTTATTTTCTTGGGCTCCAAAATCACATGGTGACTGCAGCCATGAAATTAAAGGATGCTTGCTCCTTGGAAGGAAAGCTATTACAAACCTAGACAGCATATTAAAAAGCGGAAACATCACTTTGCTGAAAAAAGTCTGTCTAGTCAAAGCTATTGTTTTTCCAGTAGTCATGTATGGATGTGAGAGTTGGACTATAAAGAAAGCTGAGAGCCGAAGAATTGATGCTTTTGAACTGTGGTGCTGGAGAAGACTCCTGAGAATCCCTTGGACTGCAAGGAGTTCAAACCAGTCAATACTAAAGGAAATCAACCCTGAGTATTCATTGGAAGCACTGATGCTGAAGCTCCAGTACTCTGGCCAGCTACCTGATGGGAAGAGCCAACTCACTGGAAAAGGCCCTGATGCTCAGAAAGATTGAAAGCAAAACGAGAAGGGGGTGACAGAGAATGAGATGGTTAGATAGCATCACTGACTCAATGGACATGAGTTTGAGCCAACTCTGGGAGATAGTGGAGGACAGAGGAGGCTGGCATGCTGCAGTCCATGGGGTCACAAAGAGCTGGACACAACTTAGTGACTGAACAGCAACACCCACCTGCCCAGTTGGTGGGAAGGTAAACTGGAACAGCCACCATGGAGAACAGCACAGAGGCTCCTTAAAAAACTAAAGAAAGAACTACCATATGATCCAGCCCTCCTGCTCCTGAGCATACACCCAGAGAAAAGCATAATTTGGAAAGATTCATGTACCCCACCGTTCATTGTAGCACATTTTACAGTGGCCAGAACAAGGAGGCAGCCTAAATGTGCATCAACAGAGGAATGGGTAAAGAAGATGTGATAATAAGTACAGTGGAGTTTTATGTCATAAATAAAAGAACAAAATAATACCATCTGCAGCAACATGGATGGAACTAGAGATTGTCATACTGAGTGAAGTAAATCAGACACAGAGAGACACATATTAGATGATATCACTTTTTTAGAATCTAAAAAAAAAATGGCTTCAGATGAATTTATTTATAAAACAGAAGTAGAGTCATGGATGTAGAGAACAAACTTCTGATTACCAGGGGATATGGGGGTTGAAGGGAGAAGGCGATGGACCCCACTCCAGTACTCTTGCCTGGAAAATCCCATGGACGGAGGAGCCTGGTAGGCTGCAGTCCATGGGGTTGCAAAGAGTTGGCACGACTGAGCGACTTCACTTTCACTTTTCACTTTCATGCATTGGAGAAGGAAATGGCAACCCACTCCAGTGTTCTTGCCTGGAGGATCCCAGGGACGAGGGAGCCTGGTGGGCTGCCGTCTATGGGGTCGCACAGAGTCGGACACGACTGAAGTGACTTAGCAGCAGCACCAGCAGCATGGGGGTTGAAGGGATAAACTGGGAAGTTGGGATTGACATATCCACACAACATATAAGATAGGTAACTAATAAGAACCTGCTGATCAGTACAGGGGATTCTACTCAGTACTCTGTAATGGCCTATATGGGGAAGAATCTAAATTAAAAAAGAGTAGATATATGTATATGTGTAACTGATTCACCTTGCTTTATGCCTGAAACTAACACAACATTGTCAGTCAACTATACTTCAATAAAAATTTTAAAAAGGAAGTAACAATGACTTTCATTTTCTCAACAAAGGGAAATGCTAAGACATTTTTCAAGATAATGAGAGAGACCTGGATTCTGCCAACCCAGAGATGGGATTGGGAACCAAACATGAGTACCAGGCTCTGGAGAGGTGTTTAATAAGTACTTGTTGAATTTACTAACTTCTGTCATGGAGACCCCTATTAACATGCTGTTAAGAAAACCGAGTTTTTTTTGTCGTAGATTGTTGTCATTGCTATTGGAGAAAATTTGGAGGATCTTTAGGTGAAGAAAGACTACATGATTGCAAGGTGTAATTGCTGATTTCCCTTAGTGTGAAATATTTATACAGTGTTGCATCTGCCAGTTAGTATAAAGGTCTTTGGGGGAGAGATGAAACCTTTGTTTCTGTACAAATTGTCCTTAAAGTTTCCAGTGTGTTTGCAGAGCACTTCCACAATGCAAAGTGTTTATTTAGTAACCAGAGATAACAGCAGAAGTAAGTGCAGGCTGACCTTATGAAGATGTCTTTTGTTGCTTCCATATTTGGAGTAAGGATAGTGCATCTCATTCAAGAGGTACCTCTGACAATCTTAAGAGGAGTAACTGCCCAGCTAAGAGACTTTCTTTCCTAAAAACTAAACTCAGAACACCAAAGGAGGTATTAGAAAAATGTGGGAGTGGAATAGCAACTGAAAACCCAACTATTAAATTGTGCTATTTGTGTCTGTTGTTTTGAAGGCTGTCAGTCATTATGTAGTGGCCATGGTGGATTGACATCTATGTGCTGCCATCATTTTTAACACATAGACAGCAATTGGGTTTATTTAACCCATAGTTGATCATCAAACAATGTTGCTTTTCTACAACTGGGTATGACCTGTCAGAAAATCAGGAAGCCTCATTTAAGTGTGGATATGAATTTTAATGTTAGTGGTAACATAACTGTTAAGACAGTGAGTCTCAAATTTTAGGTTTTTAACAATTAGAAGACCTTTTTTAATGCATTCTGGGACCCCAGTCCCAGAGATTCAGTCATAGGCAGTCTGGGGGAGGTCTGCAAACAGTCCTGCATGCGTGTGTGCTAAGTCGCTTCAGTCATGTCTGACTGTTTGCAACTCTATGGACTGTAGCCTGCTAGGCTCCTCTGTCCATGGGATTCTCCAGATAAGAATACTGGAGTAGGTTGCCATGCCCTTCTCCAGGGGATCTTCCCAACCCAGGGATCGAACATGTGTCTCTTATGTCTCCTGCATTGGCAGGCAGGTTCTTTACCACTAGCGCCAGCTGAGAAGCAACCTCCCCACTCTCGCAAATAGTCCTGTTAAGCAAACCCTCCAGGTTATTCTGAGGCATGTTGGCCTCCACCACACTTTAAGATACTCTATATTCTGAACATCTCCTTCTATAAAAGCCATCTGATGTCTGAGATGATTTAATTATTTAAGTAATTATGTTGGGCACGCCTGCTGCGATGGACCGCGCAGAAGTGTGGCCGAGAGTAGCTTCCCCATGTCTGAGGTCAGGGGCGGCGGCCGAGAGGAGCTACCCCACCTCCGAGGTCAGGGGCGGCGGCCCAGAGGAGCAACCCCACCTCCAAGGAGCAGCGGCTGCACCGGCGCAGGAGGGCCGAGAGGAGCTACTCCACGTTCAAGGTCAGGAGGGGCGACGTGAGAAGATACCCCTCGCCCAAGGTGAGGGGCAGCGGCTGCGCTTGGCTGGAGCAGCCGTGAAGAGATACCCCATGTCCAAGGTAACAGAAACCCAAGTAAGATGGTAGGTGTTTCGAGAGGGCATCAGAGGGCAGACACACTAAAACCATAATCCTAGTTAACTAGCCAATCTGGTCACAGGACCACAGCCTTGTCTAACTCAATGAAACCAAGCCATGCCGTGTGGGGCCACCCAAGACGGCCGGGTCATGGCGGAGAGGTCTGACAGAATGTGGTCCACTGGAGAAGGGAATGGCAAGCCACTTCAGTATTCTTGCCTTGAGAACCCCATGAACTATATAAAAAGGCAAATTGATAGGATACTGAAAGAGGAACTCTCCAGGTCGGTAGGTGCCAAGTACGCTACTGGAGATCAGTGGAGAAATAACTCCAGAAAGAATGAAGGGATGGAGCCAAAGCAAAAGCAATACCCAGGTGTGGGTATGACTGGTGATAGAAGCAAGGTCTGATGCTGTAAAGAGCAATATTTGATAGGAACCTGGAATGTTAGGTCCATGAATCAAGGCAAATTGGAAGTGGTCAAACAGGAGATGGCAAGAGTGAATGTCGACATTCTAGGAATCAGCGAACTAAGATGGACTGGAATGGGTGAATTTAACTCAGATGACCATTATATCTACCACTGTGGGCAGGAATCCCTTAGAAGAAGTGGAGTAACCATCATGGTCAACAAAAGAGTTCGAAATGCAGTACTTGGATGCAATCTCAAAAACAACAGAATGATCTCTGTTCATTTCCAAGGCAAGGCAAACCATTCAATGTCAAGGTAATCCAAGCCTATGCCCCAACAGTAACGCTGAAGAAACTGAAGATGAATGGTTCTATGAAGACCTACAAGACCTTTTAGAACTAACACCCAAAAAAGATGTCCTTTTCATTATAGGGTACTGGAATGCAAAACTAGGAAGTCAAGAAACACCTGCAGTAACAGGCTAATTTGGCCTTGGAGTACAGAATGAAGCAGGGCAAAAGCCTATAGAGTTTTACCAGGAGAACGCACTGGTCATAGCAAACATGCTCTTCCAACAACACAAGAGAAGACTCTACATATGGACATCACCAGATGGTCAACACCGAAATCAGATTGATTATATTCTTTTCAGCCAAAGATGGAGAAGCTGTATACAGTCAGCAAAAACAAGACCAGGAGCTGACTGTGGCTCAGGTCACGAACTCCTTATTGCCAAATTCAGACTTAAACTGAAGAAAGTAGGGAAAACCACTAGACTGTTCAGGTATGACCTAAATCAAATCCCTTATGACTATACAGTGGAAGTGACAAATAGATTTAAGGGACTAGATTTGATAGACAGAGAGTCTGATGAACTATGGATGGAGGTTTGTGACATTGTACAGGAGACAGGGATCAAGACCATCCCCATGGAAAAGAAATGCAAAAAGGCAAAATGGTTGCCTGAAGAGGCCTTACAAACAGTTGTGAAGAGAAGAGAAGCAAAAAGTAAAGGAGGAAAGGAAAGATATTCCCATTTGAATGCAGAGTTCCAAAGAATAGCCAGGAGAGATAAGAAAGCCTTCCTCAGCGATCAATGCAAAGAAATAGAGGAAAACAACAGAATGGGAAAGACTAGAGATCTCTTCAAGAAAATTAGAGATGTCAAGGGAAAATTTCAGGCAAAGATGGGTTCGATAAAGGACAGAAATGGTATGGACCTAACAGAAGCAGAAGATATTAAGAGGTGGCAAGAATACACAAAAGAACTGTACAAAAAAGATCTTCACGATACAGATAATCACAATTGTGTGATCACTCACCTAGAGCCAGACATCCTGGAATGTGAAGTCAAATGGGCCTTAGAAAGCATCACTACGAACAAAGCTAGTGGAGGTGATGGAATTCCATTTGGGCTATTTCAAATCCTGAAAGATGATGCTGTGAAAGTGCTGCACTCAGTATGCCAGCAAATTTGGAAAACTCAGCAGTGGCCACAGGACTGGAAAAGGTCAGTTTTCATTCCAATCCCTAAGAAAGGCAATCCGAAAGAGTGCTCAAACTACCACACAATTGCACTCATCTCACATGCTAGTAAAGTAATGCTCAAAATTCTCCAAAACAGGCTTCAGCAATATGTGAACTGTGAACTTCCAGATGTTCAAGCTGGTTTTAGAAAAGGCAGAGGAACCAGTGATCAAATTGCCAATATCCGCTGGATCATCAAAAAAGCAAGAGAGTTCCAGGAAAACATCTATTTCTGCTTTATTGACTATGCCAAAGCCTTCAACTGTGTGGATCACAATGAACTGTGGAAAATTCTGAAAGAGATGGGAATACCAGACCACCTGACCTGCCTCTTGAGAAACCTGTATGCAGGTCAGGAAGCAACAGTTAGAACTGGGCTGGTTAGAAGTAGAACAGTTAGAACAACAGACTGGTTCCAAGTAGGAAAAGGAGTACGTCAATGCTGTATATTGTCACCCTGCTTATTTAACTTGTATGCAGAGTACATCATGAGAAACACTGGGCTGGAAAAAGCACAAGCTGGAATCAGGATTGCCAGGAGAAATATCAATAACCTCAGATACGCAGATGACACCACCCTGATGGCAGAGAGTGAAGAGGAACTAAAAAGCCTCTTGATGAAAGTGAAAGAGGAGAGTGAAAAAGTTGGCTTAAAGCTTAACATTCAGAAAACTAAGATCATGGCATCTGGTCCCATCACCTCATGGGAAATAGATGGGGAGACAGTGGAAACAGTGTCAGACTTTATTTTTTGGGGCTCCAAAATCAGTGCAGATGGTGACTGTAACCATGAAATTAAAAGATGCTTACTCCTTGGAAGGAAATTTATGACCAACCTAGATAGCATATCAAAAAGCAGAGACATTACTTTGCCAGCAAAGGTCCATCTGATCAAGACTATGGTTTTTCCAGTGGTCATGTATGGATGTGAGAGTTGAACTGTGAAGAGCTGAGTGCTGAAAAATGGATGCTTTTGAACTGTGGTGTTGGAGAACTCCGATTCTTGAGAGTCCCTTGGACTGCAAAGAGATCCAACCAGTCCATCTTAAAGGAGATCAGTCCTGGGTGTTCATTGGAAGGACTGATGCTGAAGCTGAAACTCCAGTACTTTGGCCACCTCATGCGAAGAGTTGACTCATTGGAAAACACCCTGATGCTGGGAGGGATTGGGGGCAGGAGGAGAAGAGATGACAGAGGATGAGATGGCTGGATGGCATCACCGACTCGATGGGCATGAGTTTGAGTAAACTCCGGGAGCTGGTGATGGACAGGGAGGCATGGCCTGCTGTGATTCATGGGGTCTCAAAGGGTCAGACACGACTGAGTGGCTGAACTGAACTGAAGTTATTGAGAATGTAGGATTTCATTAAAAAAAATAAAACTGTCTTTGACCTACATCCTTTCTTAGGACAAAAATGTTGAATAGGAATAAAAATAACTCAAAGAACTCCTCTTCTTTTTTTTTTCCTTCTAACTATCTTTAGTGAATTTAGAAGACAAGGTCTTCCTAATATAAATCATAATCAAGACAAAAATAATGTCATTTAAATATTAGCTATTGAAAAAAGGTTTATTGGCTGAAACTAAATATTTTAAATCTAATGAGAAATGCTAAAAGCCAAATATCAAAATTTCTATATACCTCTCTTTCAAAATAATTGAACAACTGGTTAAAAAATCACCTCAAGATGAGCTGTCTCATGAGAAATATAAGTTTTCTAGGTCATATCAGAGCTAAGAAGTGTAAGTGATTGACTAGAATAGAATTTATTTCAAATCATAATAGAGGAAATTGATATAGAAGTCAATAATTATTCAATTTTGCAAAAATAATTTTGGCATGAGTCTTCACAGTGACAAGTCAATGTTTTCTAGACCCAAGTATTTCTTCTTGGGCCAGATGAAATACAAAATTTTTTAACCTCATAAAAGTTTAGTCAGTGAGTTTCTTGTTTTCTGTTTTGTAAGAACTCTAGATGCCCAAGTCTAGCATCAATGTTTGTGTGAAGTGTGGTGGAAGTATGACAAAAAGAAAAAGAGAAGGCCCAGTGGCGGAATGTTAATATTAACTGAATAACAAAGAAGGAAAGTCCTTGAACTGAGACCTCAGATCAGCCAATGTGAAATTCTGAGCCTGGGCATGAGGAAATTTCAATAAGATGAATGATAGCAGTGATAGTTACACAATCAGATATTGTGTCTATATACAATCCCTTTCGGAAAATGGAAGCAAATATCTGGATCATTTGAACTCAGAGAAACCTTGATTTTCCCCAGAAGGCCATTTCAAGATTCTTGATGACTGGTACATGATCATGGGTATGCTCCTTTACCTCTCCAAGCGTCGATCTTTTCTGTGAAGTGGAGACAGGAATCCCCACTGTGTTCATATGTTGGGTACATTAAAGGAGGTTACGTACATGGAATGCTAGGCACGTGAAAGTCTCAATCCTCAGAACTGTCCTTGTTAGGAACTCTTTTCTGTGTCAACACCTTTTTTTCTCATAAAAGTGGTAACTTTCTAAAGGGCATACTCAGCGTCTGATTCTTAGAAACGCAGGTCTGGAAGAATGTTAAAGGTCATCTCTGTCCCAATCTCTCCCTCTTCATCCAGTGCCAGGTCAGAAACTGTGAGAGTTCAAGAGTTCATAGCAGGCTAATAAACTGACTCCTTCCTAACTGATGAACAGTTGTTCAACATTTATTTAGGAATTAAAAATGAGAATAAAAGCATAAAGTGTAATTTCCACTTATCATACTTGCTTTGGGTGAAGCTTTTAGCATAATTTTGCAACTTTACCACTTGAACGATCAAAACTAATTTCACCTGAGTTGAAATGTAAGACTTCATTATTTCTTCCAGATTCTCTTTTGCAGTACTGAATCAACAAGCTGACATGAAAACATTAGCAGTTGTATGACACAGGAAGCTCAACCTGGTGCCCTGTGACAACCTGGGAGGGTAGGATGGGATGGGGGGTGGGAGGGAGGTTCAGGAGGTAAGGGACATATGTATACCTATGGCTGATTCATGTTGCTGTGTGGCAGAATCCAACACAGCATTGTAAAGCAATTATCCTCCAATTAAAAATAAATTAAAAACTAATCTAGAGTGTAAATAAACCTAATTAACAGTTAGCATAACACTTAATAATTATGCTTTGTTTATAAGGGCTATAATGTCCAATTCATTTTTCAATGAAATTGGTCATTAATGAATATCAAAATTATCTTTTCCCTGGTATCTCCAAGAAGATGCCTTTCAGATTCTCTGGCTTTTATGTTGCCTACTTTTGCTGCTTTTTAAAGACTGTTCCTGACTGGTATTTCATACTTTGTTCTGTAATTAAACTATATCATGAAAAAAAAACCATGAGCAATAATTAATCAATAGTTAGCTTTATATAATGAGTTGATAAATCTTTAAGTTTGTATGCAAATATATTTGGAATTTGCTTGGCATCCAAAAACGAGACAAAATTTGGTGTTTTCTTTTTAAAGCAAATCTTAATGTCATATACCCTTTTAGAAAGGTTAATTTTTTTTTTTTTTTATCAAAGGGTGGTTATATCCTGGTCATATTCAGTGTCTTTCTCTATGGCCACAAAAACAGATTATGCCACAGATGAAATAGATCTTAAGGTTCTCTGAGATCAACTTTGTGATGCACAGATATTCCTTCAGCCTGATTTTGCTGATTAGTCGTCATGGTTAATTAATGACCATGGTCGAGGCTGTGAGGTCAGGACAGCTGAGGTCAGGCGTTGGCTGTAGAAACACTGGCTAAAGGACAGGAAGAATTGTGTAATTAACTGAATATTCAGGGTACAGTCAACAAAACTCAATTGTTCTCAACAACCAAGCCATTTTCTCTGCCGTCACTGAAAGCTGTGTGGGTAGGATCTACAGATAATTGCCTCCCTTCTCCATTTCATTTTGCTTGTCTAAACATTGCATAAATAACTACTTCATAAATTCAATGTTGATGTTGGCACATGAACAGACAGACAAGAGTGACTGCTTGTTTCAAAATTTATAATTCCAACATAAATAGTAATCAAACCCCAAAGGAGACTGCTTGAAAATATTCCTGTTTAACATTCACGATCCTATTTAACTTGCTTAATTTCAACCCACACACTTGTGGAACTTAATACAAAAATACTCTTGGCCTATTTTTAAAATAATGTGACATTTGACAAACTGTTCAAGTATTGAATTTAAAAATATACTCTGTGTAAATTATAGTTCTAATATAAATTCTAGATGCATTACTGGCAGGATTAACACTGGGCTTTATCTCTTCCCCAGTGCACCATGTCTACACATACACACACACACACACACACACACACACACACACGTACACACAACATAAATGCTAGAAAATGTAGTCTGAGAACATTCTGTGAAAAAATATTAACCAGTCAGGGTAAGTTAACTTGAGTAGTTAATGAAAAAGCAGTTATTTCAAAATTTAAGCTTTCTTTTAAAATTACAATGTACATATCTCTTAAAGATACAGAAGAAGACATATACCACCTGCCTCACTATGGAACATGCTAAAATAGACACAATTCATTAGACACATTATGGCAGTCAAATGGCAAGAATTTTTTAGATGCTAAACCTGGTTAGAATAGAACAGAGGGGAGGTGGAGTGAAGAAAAGAGAGAAGAAAAAGCCTAATATTAAAAAGATCCAATTCTTTCTAGTTGCTTTACAACCAAAGGGGAAAATTAAAACTCTTCTTAAGCAGTAAGAGCAAAAATTAAAAGAGAAATTCATTTATTAAAAGAAAATGGAGAAAACTGGGACTGAGGCTGCTGGCATTTATTATTTATTATTGTTACCACATCAACTCTGCAATACATATTTGACTAAATGCACTTGGTTGTTGTGTCTGAAAATGTGATGATTCAAGGAATATACAAGAGAATTCAATTCAGTTGCTCAGTTAAGTCCAACTCTTTGCGACCCCATGCCAGGCCTCCCTGTCCATCACCCACTCCTGGAGCTTGCTCAAACTCATGTCTATTGCGTTGGTGATGCCATCCAACCATCTCATCCTCTGTCATCCCCTTCTCCTCCTGCCTTCACTCTTTTCCAGCATCAGAGTCTTTTCCAGTGAGTCGGTTCTTTGCATCAGGTGGCCAAAGTATTGGAGCTTCAGCTTCAGCATCAGTCCTTCCAATGAATATTCAGGACTGATTTCCTTTAGGATTAACTGGTTTGATCTCCTTGCAGTCCAGGGGACTCTCAAGAGTCTTCTTCAGCACCACAGTTCAAAAGTATCAATTTTTTGGCACTCAGCTTTCTTTATGGTCCAACTCTCACATCCATACATAATTACTGGAAAAACCATAGCTTTGACTAGACAGACCTTTGTTGGCAAAGTAATATACTGTCTTTTAAATATACTGTCTAAGTTGGTCATAGCTTTTCTTCCAAGGAACAAGCATCTTTTAATTTCATGGCTGCAGTCACCATCTTCAGTGATTTCGGAGCCCAAGAAAATAAAGTCTGTCACTGTTTTCATTGTTTCCCCATCTATTTGCAGGAAGTGATGGGACCGGATGCCATGATCTTCATTTTTTGAATGTTGAGTTTTAAGCCAGCTTTTTCACTCTCCTCTTTCGCTTTCATCAAGAGGCTCTTCAGTTCCTCTTCACTTTCTGCCATAAGGGTGGTGTCATCTGCATATCTGAGGTTATTGATATTTCTCCAGGCAATCTTGATTCCAGCTTGTGCATCATCCAGTCTGGCATTTCACATGATGTACTCTATATATAAGTTAAATAAACAGGGTGAAATATACAGCCTTGACGTACTCCTTTTCCAATTTGGAGCCAGCCATTGTTCCATGTCCAGTTCTAACTGTTGCTTCTTGACCTGCATACAGATTTCTCAGGAGGCAGGTAAGGTGGTCTAGTATTCCCATCTCTTTAAGAATTTTTCACAACTTGTTGTGATCCACACAGTTAGAGGCTTTAGTGTAGTCAGTGAAGCAGAAGTAGATGTTTTTCTGCAATTCTCTTGCTTTTTCTAGGATCCAACGGATGTGGGCAATTTGATCTCTGGTCCCTCTGCCTTTTCTAAATCCAGTCTGAAGACTTGGAATTTCTCAGTTCATGTGCTGATGAAGCCTAGCTTGGAGAATTTTGAGCATTACTTTGCTAGCGTGTGAGATGAGTGCAATTGTGCAGTAGTTTGAACATTCTTTGGCATTGCCTTTCGTTGAGATTGGAATGAAAACTGACCCTTTCCAATCCTGTGGCCACTGCTGAGTTTTCCAAATTTACTGGCCTACTGAGTGCAGCACTTTCACAGCATCATCTTTTAGGATTTGAAATAGCTCAGCTGGAATTCCATCACATCCATTAGCTTTGTTCGTGTGATGCTTCCTAAGACCCACTTAACTTCGCATTTCCAAAATATAATGAGTAGACTATTTTATGAAATTGAAATGACACCATAGGGTAAAATAAAGACTATCCAATTAACATATGTAATTTCACTTTTGTGCTACATATAAAGGATTTTTTTCAACTTTCAAATGTAACTTATTTGTGAAAAATAGCCGTACTGATATATAATTCACATATCATATAATTAATTCATTTAAAGTGTATAACTCAGTGATTTCCGAGTTGTACAAGCATCACTTCAATCAATTTTAGAACATTTTCGTCACCAAAAAAGAAACCTCATAACAATGAGCAGTAACTCATTTCTCCTAAATCCTTAGACTTAGGAAACCACTAGTTAACTTTCTGTCTCTATGTTGTGTGGTGGTTTAATCTCTCAGTTGTGTCCGACTCTTTGCGACCCCATGGACTTTAGCCCATCAAGCTCCTCTGTCCATGGGATTTCCCAGGCGAGACTACTGGAATGGGTTACCATGCCCTCTTCCAGGGGATCTTCCTGACCCAGGGATCAAAACTGGGTCTCCTGCATTGAAGACAGATTGTCTTTTGAAACTAGCCCCTTTCACTTGGCATAGTAGTTTCAAGGTTAATCCATATTGTAATAAATACCGGTACTTCATTCCTTTTTATGGTCAAGAAAGATGCTGAAGCTGAAACTCCAGTACTTTGGTCACCTCATGAGAAGAGTTGACTCATTGGAAAAGACCCTGATGCTGGGAGGGATTGGGGGCAGGAGGAGAAGGGGACCACAGAGGATGAGATGGCTGGATAGCATCACCAACTCGATGGGCATGAATTTGAGTAAACTCGGGGAGTTGGTGATGGACAGGGAGGCCTGGTGTGCTGCGATTCATGGGGTCGCAAAGAGTCGGACACGACTGAGCGACTGAACTGAGCTGAATATTTATAGCTATACATTTCTCCCTAAGCATTGCTTTAACTGCATCCAACAAAGTTTTGGCATGTTGTGTTGTCATTTTCATTGATTTCAGTGTATTTTCTGTTTTCTTTGTGATTCTTATTTGACCTATTGATTACTTAGAAGTGTATTGTTTAATTTTCACATATTTGTGAATGTCCCAAATTAATTGGCATTCTCAAATTTGATAATATATCCTTGCTTAAATTTTTATGCCTGAATTTTCAAGAAGCTTTATAAGAGACCCTGAGATGAGGCAATTCTACGGTAGTTCAGTACTTAAGACTCCGTGCTTCCATGAATTGTGAGTTCAAGCCCTGGTCAGAGAACTAAGATCACATGTGTGTGAACTAAATTAAATACTGAAAGCTTACAAAATGGGTTAGCCATCAAACTGCTTCCACAAAATATCTCTCATTTTCATGGAGGTGGTGGTAATGAACGAAAGCAAGATAAACTCACTGGTATTCCTCAGAAGCTGAGGCCATAACTTAATCATATTTGTATTTCATGCCCATCTGATTTCCCAGGCAACTCAGTGGGTAAAGAATCTGCCCGCAGTGCAGGAGACACAGGACATGTGGGGTTGATCCCTGGGTTGGGAAGATCCCCTGGAGGAGGGCATGGCAACCCACTCTAGTATTCTTTCCTGGGAAATCCTGAGGACAGAGGAGCCTGGTGGGCTACATCTGCAGGGTTGCAAAGAGTCAGACATGACTGAAGCAACTGAGCATACCCCTACACCCATCTGACTAAAGGAAATCTTTTTCTTTCCTATCACATCACCCTGTTTCTTTTGTAGCATTATGACTATATGATTATTTTCTCATTTATTTATTGGTCTCTGCTTAAAGTCAATTTTTCCTTACCAGAATGGAAGCCAAATGAAAGAAGGGATCTTGTTTTCTTATTCACAAAAGAATGTATTCTAAATGTTACCCAGTGCCTTCCAGATCATAGGCATTCAGTCAAAATTAAATAGATGAAGAGAGAATGAGTGAATACCTGGAAGACCCTGTAGAAAATGTGCATTCATTAAATCTTCTTCAATGAATTTGGAAGGATCGTCTTCTGATCACTGGGAGGAAAAGTGCCTTCTCTCTAAACAGTTCTTACCAGTAATGGAGTTTATGGTAATCTCTGATGGTGAAACCTTCCCAGTCATTAAACAGAATCACAACAGAATTGTAGCTACTAGTCGTAGACTTTGTCCTGTGGGAAAATGCTCAAGAGTTTATATAACCATCTTAGTTACAGAGAAATGTGGTCCACTAAGCAGCTCCTGCACGAGGTTTGGCACAATAGAGGAAATAAATATGATAATGGAATAGTATGGATTCAAAAGCACAATAACCAGTTTGCTCACTTTAATAGGACATTCTGCTCTACTGTCACTTTGAAGCCAGATTAATTCTAGTTTCACTTTACTTGAAGCTCTCTGACAGCTCCACACTGACTACAGAAAAGACCAACATCCTTAGTGCAGAGTTCGAGTCCTTTCAGAATCTGGCTGTTTCCCTCTCTCCTGTATCTGGCCTCTCTCACTAACCACAGCCCGGCTGAAGCAGACAGCATCCAGTTTCCTGAATAAGCAAGGCTGCTTCTTTCCTCAATGCTTCTCTCACCCTACTCTCTGCTTGGGCAGCCCCCCTCCTGGTCCACGCAGAGCCCTTGGCTTGTTGGTTAAGACTCTCTGAAAACTTTTCTTGCACTGGGATGACCCAGAGGGATGGAATGGGGAGGGAAGTGGGAGGGGGGTTCAGGATGGGGAACACATGTACACCCGTGGCTGATTCATGGCAATGTATGGCAAAACCACTACAATATTGTAAAGTAATTAGCCTCCAATTAAAAGGAATAAATTTATTAAAAAAAACAACAACACTTTTTCTTGCACCCTCCCCCAGGAGAGAGGACCAATGTCTCCTTCAAGTGCAGCTTTCTACCCTCACTTGGAGGACTTCAAACAGGACCTAGTCCATGGCTACTGGTAGAACTACATTTCCCACCGCTCTGCCCATTGTTGACTCCAGGCACACCGGCCTCCTTGCAGTTCTTTACCACTTCCATTGACATTTTCCAGCAGTAAAAGAATTTCTCCCAGGTATTTCCATGGTGTGTCCTTTCTTCAACTCTGCTCCAGCATCACCTCCTAAGAGAGGTTGTCTTTGAGCACTCTAACCAAAGAAATTTCTCCTTTTCATTTTCTAAATAGAATTACCTCGCTCTCTGGCCCCTCTGTCTTACTTTTTCCTCTTTGTAGTACTGATATAATATTATGTGATTAGTAATGTTATCTGTCTTCCCTTCCAGAATGTAAGCTCTCTGAGGATGGGTCTGTGTTTTGTTTACTGCTGTGCATATTTGTGAATGAATGAATGATACCTGAAATTATATGGTTGGTTGAAGATGCCTATCTTTTCCGAACTTGACAAGCAGTGATTATAACCTATTCCTTCTAGTCTACTCAGTGCCCCTTCCTGGCACAAAGTAACTTCTTAATATTCCTTGTACAACTGAATGATGTCAAGGATAAATTACCTGTAACAATGGTTCTCAACAAAGGGACTCTGAATCCATGTAAAGATGGATGAAGAATGCATAAACTAAAGAATACAAGTAAATATTTCCACAATTCCTTTATCTGAAACTCTTGGCACCAGATGTGTTTCAAAATTCAGAATGCTTCCCTACTTAATTAGGGACTTAATTCTCTGTCCATGAGAGTCCCGTGGACAGAGGGGCCTGGTGGGTTATGGTCCATAGTGTCACAAAGAGTCGGACACAACTGAAGCGACTTAGCATGCATATGCACACATATGAGTTAGAAAATGGGTTTAAAGAGAGGGTTAACTACTTGCCCACACAGCTCATCAGTGGATAGGCTGGATCCCAACAGAAGCTGTCTCACAACCAGATGCCCTCCTGTGGACCTTCTGGTCACCCTGACTTCATGGAGTTCAAGATAAGCATTCTTAGTCTTGCCAAATTTCTTCATGATGTTGAGCCAAAGTAAAGTGTCTGTTATTCAAGTGAATGTAAAAAATTCCTCTGGGTACTACTCCCTCATTGTTTAAAGAAAAAAAAAAGCCTGGCTATAAGTAGCCAACATATAACTGATATTTGTATAATGGAGTAATTTATTTCCTCAGCTAAACCAATGTTATATAGATTTGTAATGAAAGATCAAGTGATTCCAGATAATTTAAAAATTATGTAGTTGCACTAACATGCCTTGATTTCTTTGGAAGAACCATGATCCAAGGGGTGCTATTCCCTGACGGATGAGAGTAGGAATGGCAGAAGAGAACAGTCTGAAAAAGGTACTCTCACAGACAATATGTGGGTTTTCACACTTACCTTTTTCAAAAACATCTTAGTTGCTGGAATTTTTTTAAGCCAAGTGGAAGTTGATTAAATGTTTTTGTGATGACCAAATTCTGAAACTCTTTCAGAACTATCAAATATAGTAGTGATCTTTCGGGAATAAGGAGTTAGTTGTGTAAGAACAATAAAGCTACATTAAAAAAATAAATCCTTGCATAGGCCTACACTACAGCTTTAACTGAAGACATAGTGTTTTGGACCTTACCAAGCTTCACTTGATCTTAGCCCAAAGGCTGAGAAGTGATGGACCTTACGAAGCTCATGTGAACGTTTCAAATTATGAAATGTAGAGTAGCTAAAATATAACACATATTCATTTTATGATACAAAAGCAGATAATATGGACATAAAGGTTAAGATATGAAAATGACATAGACACTAAAACAAATCACAACAGAAACAGGCTTTATTTCAACCAGACAAGTGAATACTTCCATTAACATCAACTTCTTCAAGACTTGAAGACATGGAAATTAAAGATGGTGCCCAGAAGGCAAAGAAGGAAAGTTTCATCATGGAACAGTGGTACTGCCCTTCAAAAATCCCTTTCAACAATATGCTCAATTTGAAAGATTAATTAGTTCTAAATCATTAGATTTCATGTGTTTCAATATTTGTACAAAGCTCTCATTTTAAAGTTACCTATCGGTCCTAATGATATCTTTCAAACAGAAAAAAAATATATAGATCAGTATCATAATTTTTTTTTAATTTTAGAAAGTGGGATTGAAATATAATTTTCAATCTAAAATATTTCAAATAAAAAGTTTGTTATTATTTAAGATGCATTGTTACAAAGCTCCTAGGTACATACATGTACAAAACACAGATATTACTACATGACACCTCAACCCATGACTTCTCCTAAACATCCCAGTGTGAATAGTTATCTACCAGGAGACTTTCCCTGTAAATTCCACCATCTTGCACAGGATTTGCTGCCACTCACATGCTCTGCATGGATGAGGACATTTAGTCAGAGAACATTTCAGTGTAATATTATAACCTAACATAAAAGAAATTCAATGCAACACTTTATATTCATAAGGGTGATGACAAAATTGCATATATTAATAATTTTCAACTTTTGCCAGACTCACTAAATTCATGAGCACTTCCTCAGAGTTTTCTCTTCAAGGGCACTTTTGAGAGCTTTAGATCTCGTGCTTAAGTTCGTATTGAGTTGGTCAGCACCTTGATTAATATGAACAAGGACACTAAAGAACGAATGTGTTGCGGGGGTGGGGGGAGGGGAGTCATCCGAGGACAGAAACAGTGAAGGAGTCTCTTTTCCCATAAGACATTCAAACAGAAAAAACAAGACCAAAAAAAGGTAAACAAACAAACAAAATAGTGTTCACAGTAAAACATGCCCAATTTGTAGTTTCATTTGAAACCAACAGCAAATCATGAAACGTCATGAAAGATATGTCAAGGTAAAATCTTCTAGAGTTATTACTAAATGAAATTAAAGATTATCACACTGATCAGTAAACCCCAGAAGAAAAATAACCAGCACTTACATTTCAGGTCCTTCTTTAAACATCATTCAATTTTTCAAAGTCAATGCATAAAATTGGTAGGTTTGGCCACGCTGCACAAATGTTTTTCTTTTTTTTTAAAAATACAGTATACAGAAAAAACTCTTGTATTCCCCATTTTGAATCATAAGCTCAAAACCCAAGAGTAGAAGATCAGCAAGAAGGATTTTAAATTATGTATAAATCCAGCAGGTTCATCTGCCATAATGGCTTGGCTTCCGTCCCAGTGGCTCTCACCCTCTCCAGCAGCAGAGCTTGCGTCCCTGTCCTCACAGAGGGCTGGCTCCATGTCTATGGCTCGTCTCTACTGGTCATCAGGCATTTTGAACAGTTCCAACAGTGCCCCGACAGCTCCAAAGTAACCCTGCAACAACAACGGGAAAACTTCTGGACGATTATCTCTGAACCTTGGCCCAATACCAACTGCTTTTCATAATTTGAGGAATGCTGCCTACTAATGCTGCGTGCTCAGTCACTCATTCTTGTCTGGCTCTTTGAGACCCTATAGACTATAGCCCGCCAGGCTCCTCTGTCCATAGGATTCTCCAGGAAAAAATACTGAAGTGGGTTGCCATGCCCTCCTCCAGTGGATCTTTCTGACCCAGGGATTAAATCTGTGGCTCTTTGTCTCCTGCATTGGCAGCCGGGTTCTTTACCACTAGCACCACCTGGGAAGCTGTAGATAATGAGAAACTTAAAACCTTAACTCTGGTATGAAACATGACAGAATAATAATAAATGCACTGAGTATCTATTTGCTTATATACACTAAATAAATTAACAGATGTAAAGTGCTTAGAAAAATCTCTGGCATCACAGTATACACTACTACCTTGCTGTTGAGTATTTTTAGGATTTTTCGGATTATAATTATTTCATTTTAATCCTTGTCATGGCAAAATTCACATTATTACCCCCATTCCACAGATGAGAAATGGAAGGTAATAAAGTAAATTACCCTTTCAGGGTCACATGCCTTGTCCCGGGGCTCAATCCCAAAATCTATCTGACTCTGAAGTTGTAATGTTTCATAGGAAGGAACTCTAAGCTTCTCTCATCTGTAAAAATGAAAGAATCTGAAAAACAGAAATTTTTAGAGAAGTTGGTTTCCAAAATGCAGGAGACGCCTCTTCTCTGGTATTTGCCTGGCTCAATGGTTACTTCCTGCAGAAATGGGTGACAGATGTCAGAACACTGCACAGCAGGGATCTCTGCCTCCATTGCCAACTGCTAGCGTTTATTGAGGGCTTGCTATAAGCTAGAAATTGTCCTAAGAAGTTTACATGAATTTTTTCACTTAATTTTCACAATAACTTTATGAGACAAATACTATTATCACTTCATTTTACAAAAGCTAAAACAGAATGGAGAAGTAGTCATTGACTAAGGTCTCCAAGTCAGTGAGAGCCTATGTTCTCAGCTGCTTCACTAGACTCTTTCTTTTGGGTTCCAAGATACATGCGTGTGCATGCTCAGTCATGTCCGACTCTTTGCAACCCTATGGACTGTAGCCCACCAGGCTCTTCTTTCAAGAATATTGAAGTGGGTTGCCATTTCCTCCTCCAGGGAATCTTCCCGACCCAGGTATCAAACCAGAGTCTCCTGTGTCTCCTGCACTGGTAGGCAGATTCTTTTACAACTGAGCAACCTGGGGAGCCCACTTCTCTTAGGAGATGCTCACTCATATAAGTGAAACGAATGAGACTGTGAGGACTCCAGGCAGGGCAGGAAAGCCATCTTACCAGACCTCCCAAAAGTTATCTCTTCATCCCTTCCTCCAGAAAGACCTGCCTAACAGAGTGAACTCAAGGAGGTAGAGAATTTTCTGAGAAGTACCTACAAGGAGTTATAAAAATGCTCTATTTTCACTGGCCATACAGACTGAGTTTAACACTTATTAACAAACCATAGCTGTCATCCAGAGGCCTAAGTCTGTATGAAGGATATGCCTTTATACCCAGAGAAGTGGGTTTTCCCAAAACATTGGGTCTTACTCCCTAGCTTATCATCAACTAACTACCTGTGTGCCCCTGTAGATGGCTTTTAATCCCTGATGGCTTCCAGCATTTGTTTTCTGCCTTAGTCCAAGGGGATCATAACTTAAGGTTGCCAGATAAAACAGGTAAGTGCTAGATAAAATAACTGTGTCCTGTATTTTTGATCGCTAAATATAGTAACACTAGGGTTTCCCCAGCGGCTCAGTGGTAAAGAATCCACCTGCAGTGGAGGAGCCGCAGAAGATGCAGGTTCAATCCCTGGGTCAGGAAGATCCCCTGGAGAAGGGCATGGCAACCCACTCCAGTATTCTTCCCTGGAGAATCCTATGAACAGAGGAGCCTGGTGGGCTACAGTCCACAGGGTCGCAAAGAGCTGGATACAACTGAAGTGACTTAGCACAGATATCCCAAAGAGTGTTTTTCTTTTTCATTTTATTTTTTTAAACAAAACTTTACAAGGAAAATCGATTAACTAAGTAGATAGAAAAAAAGATGCTCTGGCTGGGGGGAAGGAAAGTGAAAATTCTGAGGCCCCATCCTCCCCACAAAAAAGTTAACATCACTTCATTTCTCAGCCTGCATAAAAACATGAAAACAAAAACTTTCTTTAGTATTAATGTCTATCATTGGCCTTTAACTCTTTCGTATTTAACTTCCTATTGTTTTATATGCTTTAATAGAACATAGGCTTAGAGAGCCCTAAATAACTTGCAAACGCATCAGCAACTTTTCAAATAAATAATTCAATTTGGAAATGAGAAAAATGCCACAGTATTCATTACGATGGAAATTTATGACACTTCCTGTTCTTCCTGCTGCATTAGAGCCAAGGCACTGGGTACCTGCTATGATAAAGAGCCGTTTTCTACAGTATTGATTTTATTTTCTTCCATTTTAAAATTAATTAATTTCTTTTTGGCTGTGCTGGGTCTTCGTTGCTGTGTGGGCTTTGCTCTCGTGGTAAGCCAGGGCTACTCTCTAGCTGTAGTGCTCAGGCTCCTCGTTGCAGTGGCTCCTCTTGTTGCAGAGTACGGGCAAACAAGTTTCAGTAGTTGTGGCACATGGGCTCAATAGTTGTAGCTTGTGGGCCCAAGAGCACTGGCTCAGCGTTTGCTCCACGGCATGCGGGGTCCTCCCAGAACAGGGATTGAACCTGTGTCTCTTGCACTGGTAGGCGAATTCTTCACCACTGAGCCACCAGGGAAACCCTACAGTATTGATTTTAAAGGAGGATAGAGAAGGTGGGAAGAAAAGAGGGCCCCCCCTACTCACTCTTAGAAACCTTCAATTTCTATTAGTGCAGAAACTGGAAATAAGGGATTCGGAATTAATCAGCGCTCTCTACTTCTGTAAACAGGCTGCCTGATGTCTAGCACACTAATCTCTCAAGGCCCCAGGTTACTAAGAGTAGGTTGAACACTTCCGTTCTTACCGACTGAGTTGTTTATTTGCCAAGAGTCAGTTGTGTTTATCCTCAAATTTGTTTATGACAATTTCATTGTTAATGTAACAATCTAATGTAATTATATACCACCAAAACCAATAAAAAGAGTACAAGATGACTGGTCACCTCTATGAAAATCCACTTAAATTCTTAAAAAAGATGAAAAAGCTAGTTAATAATAGTGGAAGTTGCTGGGAGAGTAAATTGTTGAAAGTTCTCATTACAAGGAAAAAAATCTTTGTAATAATGTATGGTGGTGGATGATAACTAAACTTATGCTATTAATAATAACCATTTTATAATATATACATATATTGAATCATTATTATATACTTTAAACTTATACAATGTTATGTGCTAACTCTATCTCAATAATGAAAACAAAGTGAAACAAAGATTGAAAAAGGTAGTCACAACCGTTGCCCTCTCTTTAGGTAGATTCTACATATGAAAGATTGGGATAATTTAGAATGGTTTTGCAACCAAATTACTTCAACCAAATTAAGGTATCTCTAATTTCTTGATATACTTTAAAGAAACAAACCAAAAATCAAAAAAGGTACAAAATACTGTGGATTATGAAAAAAAAACACAATTACAAAGCTCCCATCAGCAGAACCCCAGCTCAAAATTAGGTCTTGGACCTACCTTAAAAAATTGGTGAGCGAATGAACATTTATACATTTTATATTAAAACAGAATGTTGAAAGTAGGGAGGTATTTTCCCATGATCACTCATTTTTTAACTTAAAAAAAAATTAACCATCTACTAGTCTTGATTGTTGGATATGAGAGCTTCCATTTTATATACTGTTCTTCCTTATCTTTTGCATAAATACAAACTAAGGAAACCACTCACATGTTAGATAATCACGGAGGACAATTAAGTCCATGTGAACTCAACTTACCTCGTGTTCCAAAAACAGAGCTTTTAGCTGTCCTTTGGACCAAAAATCCATGGCGTATGCTAGCAGCTTCATGGAGACCATATTGATTCTGAGAAAATTCCCAACGAACACAACCCTATCAATATTCTGGGAAAAGAAAAAATGAAAGAGAAACAATTGAACCATGGCATAAAATTAGCATTTAACAGACCCAATGCTTTGTATATCACTGTGTTCTAGGAACTTGCAGAGTGAATTTGTTGTTGTTGTTAAGCAGAATTATTTCAGGATTTCCAAGATGAAGCCAAATCAATCTCAGAGTTCATTCCACAATTTGCATGGTTGAGGCAGAGACTGATATTGGGCTTGTTTACAGGTATTATGTTAGGTTGCCTTGGGTCTAATATAAAATTCACTTCCTAACATTTCATATATGAAATTAAAACTGGAGTTCAAGCTCATCTAAATTGCTTGTGCATTTCTTCAATCCCCCAAACTTCCAACTCTAAAATATTATCAACTCATAAATTATTTTTTTTATAAATTTTACCTATTAAAAAAAAATTTAAAACTATATTTTGGCTGTGCAATGTGACTTGTGGGACCTTCTGTCCAGGAATCAAACCCGGGACATTGCGATGGCAGCACCAAATCCCAACCACTAGGCTATCAGAGAACTCCCAACCAACTCATAAATTAAATGGTTATGGTGTGAGTTATTCATCTAACAAGTCTGGTCAGGTTGCTCTGTTGCAAACACTGGCAATACAAAAAAGAAATGATACCTAGTTTCGCCCTTTAGGATATATGATGAACTATCCTGTTTGATCAATATGTGGGTTACAATAAGATAACAAAAAATACATTTATATTTTTGTCGTCATGGATACAGATTTGCATTCTGAACACACACCTCACACTGAACTCAGCCTGTCTGCCACACAGACGCTGCCCACCATCACTCACTCACAGAGCCAGTTGCTATGGTCACTCACATAAAAGGGAACAGAGTCTTGGGATCTGGCACTATTTTCTGTTCAATCTATCAAGAGCAACCAGAGTGTGGGAACATCACTTTCTAACTGTCTCAGATTTTAACAATACATGTTAACAAACCCATTAACCACAGTGAAAATTTTCCCTGGGTAGAGGTGTGGGAGGTAACTTTAATGTTTCCACAAATAAGAATTGTAGCCACAAACTGCCCACGTAGGACTTGCTTAAACTTTCAGTCCTGCATTGCTCTGGCAGGAAGCCAGAAGAAATGGAAATGGCATTAGAATGTGATAGATACTCCTATTTCAAATAAATTCCAGGTGGGTTTAAAAAAAGGTTAAAAAAAAAAAGGGAGACAAAGAAAACATGGAAGAATTCTTTTGAAAAATGTTGAAGTAGAAAAGGTATAACACTCAGACTCCATTAAAGAAACATCTGACATATTTAATTCAAAAATGAAATATTTAGTCAGTATGTTTATCCTATAATGCAGATAATATAGAGTCAAAACAAAACAGAAAAACTAAAAACAATGGCTACCTCTAGTGAGGTTAAAACTGAGGGATGGGATGGCAGCAGTGACTTATTTCCATGTATACTCTACTTGTGGTGTCTTCAGAGCTCTATATTATGTGTTTGTACTCTCTATTCCAAAAAAAAAAAAAAAAGAATACAAACTTTAAAAGTTGGTAGAGAACTATTTGATAGCATTCCAATAATCACAGAAAAATATTTTAGAGTCAGTAAATGTGGTGTCCCTCCATGAAATGGTTGGAATCAAAGATCCTCCAATCAATGACTCCAGGGAGCAAAGCAATGGCTGGCAGGACGCTGGCTATCAGAACCCTGGCCCCAAGTGATCCGTGAGTCCTATCATTCATTCACCACCACAGAAACATTCAAAAGAGTTATTCCAACTATTCACAGTATGTACCATGGCTACACTATACTCCAGCAATAAATGGTATTGACACTGAAATAAAAGTAAAAAATAAAATCAGTTACTCTACTCGGAAAGTGATTATGATACCTGTGAAAAGATCCACTGGCTCACTCACTGCAGCTCTCTGGAAAGTAGGGGAAATGGCACCTATTGCTCTATTGGATGGGAGACATTCCACCCAAGTGACCTTTGAGAGTTTATGGGCACAGCCAACTATACACATACTAGTCCTAGGGCTTGTTTGGCTACTTGGGAAAACTTTCCTCAAAGGTTAATGTCAAAAAATAAATTCTCTGTTAAAGTGAATCCCATGACCACAGTGGACTTTGAAAAGGCATGTCTCTGGAATACTTTCATCTGAATACCACCTTCATTTATTTTTTATTTTTTTTACCACCCTCATTTAAACTCCAGTCAAAATGGGGGCTTACAGAAAGCATGACATTGATCCATAGGCCAGTGACAAATTCTGTTCAATACTATAAAAGGAGTGTGTCTCTTTCATAACCCTAGAGTTCAAAGGCAGGGCTGCCACCCACCTGTCATAAAGGCTGCCTCATACCCTGTTTAATATTCCACTGTTCAACTAGAAGGGGGTTGAAGAGGGTTTCTGCAGTTACCTCTAGTGTTCTAATTCTTGATCTGAGTGGTGGCTATACAGGTGTGTGTGTGCATACATGCACAGTATCTGACAATTTGTCGGCTATACCCTTGTGATCTGAACCCTCTTCTGTATGTGTCACATTTCTATGAAAAATTCATATTTTAAAAACTCTTATTACTGATGCTTCAGTGCTAAGTCGCTTTAGTTGTATCTGACTCTTTGTGACCCCATGGGCTGTAGCCCACCAGGCTCCTCTGTCCGTGGGATTCTCCAGGCAAGAATATTGGCAAGCAGGTTCTTTACCACAAGCGCCACCTGGGAAGCCCCACTACTGATGCTACTTGATTCTTTAATACTTTTACTATTACTTATTCCACATCCCAATGCCTTTTTCTTGTCTTCCTAATACAACTCAGTGAGAACTGTTCTACTTGACACATCTTGCATTTCAGAAAAGGGTTCTACTCTTCTCAAAGGAATTTTGCAGTGTCTTAAAACATGTTACCAAAGCTTTGTCGGTCACCAGCTCTGCCCTTTCTTGTGCCTGGGGCTCTGGCTGGCCTCAGCTGTAGCAAGCTCTCTCTGCTTTGATAGCCCTGTACAATGCTGCTTGAACTCCATGCCACAAGGCAACACTGTAAAGAAGCTGAAAGCAGAGAGAATATCGAATATTGCAAGTGGAATGTTTTACCTGCAATTGTTCACAAGGATGTGTAAGATTGCCCTCACAGTTCAATCGGTGTGTGTCCGTGAGGTTGGAGAGGTTATAGTATGGACTGTCCTTTTTACTGTGTTTCCCGGGTTAGATGGTTTTATTTGGCATCACCCAGTGCCTCCTTAAAAATGAAACACACACTCCTCCCCCTCCCCCAACACACATCCCTCATGGTCTCCAAGGTATGATTATGAGAAACAGCAGGTTTTCCAAGGATCTGGAGTGCTGTGAGGGTCAACAGTTACTGCACTGTCAAAATTGAGATGTACGAATGACACACGGCTGCCCCGGGGCTAAGGCCTTACCTCATTCAGCGCGCACATCCGAGCGATGGAGCCAATGTTGTTGGTGATGGTGACGAGGGTGGCTCGGGCGAGGTCTTCCTTGCTGATGGAATCTCGCTTTTCCTTACTCATCATGTTGCCAAAGCTATGTTGGAAATATTAGCGAGTGTTCAAAATCATCCTCCAGGCAGGCCCCATGCTTCCACCAAAGTACAGCGGAGAGTTTTATGAATAACTCTGATCAAGCTGAAGTAACCTGATTTAGCTACCATGGTTTACAAGCTGACAGGATTACCATATGGATGATTGGCCGCCCTTTTCTTAATAGGGCCACAGTAGCATGGCTATTAATGGGGAAAAAAAATTTTTTTTTAATGCCTCTAGATATCTGGACAAGAATGGAACAGGGGAAACTGTTGCAGTTTTCCAGAACCTTCTTTCAAAGCTGCCTTATTTTAAGCACAGGTATCCAAAGCTAAACGTCTCAGTGCTTCATCAGGGCAGGAGATCAAGTCTGAGCTCCAATACCATAGATCCTTGCACCAGGCTGGTGGGTTGACATTAAAAAAACAAACAACAGACTAAATGAACAGCCAGGGTGGAGAGACTGCCTTGTGTTTAATCACGACTGCTCCTAGCTACTTGGTCTCTACCTTGATGCTACCGCAGATCCTTGAAGGCCAAATCGTTCATAGTCTCCTCCGTAAATGTCCTTCACCAGCTTATCAACATTGGTGCTGTCGCCTTTAGCTGCCATTTCCAGAGCTTCTTCAAAGGTCTCACAACCAGTCAGCAAGCAACAAAGGCCTAGGAATGTTCCACCTCCAAGACTAAAGGAACAATAAGGTTTATTTTTTAAGTTTTACTTGAAGACTTTGCCCGTCCAAGTCCCCAACTACATCAAGACCGCTAATACGGGTGAATAAAAACAGAAGAAAAACTAAGGGGCACTTGAATTAAAGTGCTGGGTGAAAAAGAGCTTCAGGGTAGATCGGATTTTAAAAAAAGAAAAAAAAAAAAAGAGGGCAGAGACTAAAAGAAACATCAAGGAAAACTTGCCCTGAATTTTAAGAACAAAACTCAGAGAAAGACTCTCACTGATTTCCGTTGTGAGACCTTCAACCAGCCGCTGACCTAAGTGCTTCATGTAATCTTCCCACCTAGAAAATGGGGCCAAATCATGAGCTAACTCCCTTAATCTGGGTGGTGTGAAAGTGGCAAATAACCAGAGAAATGACTGCTATTAAAAAAAATACAAACATATGTAGCTAAATACAAATACTTGGAAACTGTGTATACATGAAGCACAGTTCATATCTAGAGAGAAAGATTCTATGATGACAAAACTGACCTGGGACTCTGCCAGGAATAGCCAGTCCCAAAGCTTTATCTTTCATCTGACCTTGCTTCTCCAGCAGAAATAATTTCATTGAAGATTCTCAGAAATTTCAAAAAGGAAACAACTGATAGATCTCATATTTGATTGTTTTTTCTAGTAAACTTTGGAAAAGATTATTAGTATTTTACTTACCATCTGATAGTCAAAAAATAGTAACAGAGATCTTAAAATGATTTCAGTACTTGAATCATGTCTTAAAAGCTTTCAGTTTTTTCTTTTTTTGGGGGGGGGGTGGCGGGTGCAGGGAATTCATCTACAATAGTCTTTGAGACAAAATTCGAAACCAATCATGATAGTTGAGAGGGAGAACTCAATTGTGTATTAATATCAAAGTTATTTGAGCGGAAGAAAAGCAGATTCAGAATAAAACTGTCAGCAGTGAGCTTCTGGCAGAGAAGAGCACTGATATGGCCATGAATGGGCCTTACTCTCTATTTACCACACAGAAGAGTAAATGCATATCAATTTGTTCTGAAATTCCAAGAACTGCCAGCCCTGGGGATTCCATATGTGTTTGGATACTGGCTTTTAAGAGAAAATTAAAATTGAGATTGAGGTTATTTTCAAAACTTAAATCTAAAAAAAAAGAGAAAATTTAGGGTAAAATATATTTATTGTCAAAAAATTGTTACCAAAAAGGTACCAGATTATAGACACACAGTTCTTTAGAATTTACATCTAAGGTGCAACTATAATATTTCTTAAATAGTGATTCTTACAAAAATACATCCTTGATTGAAATGATGTGTTTTGGTAGAAAATTAGGTAGTTAGGCACCAGTCACAGCTATCCACATTGTAGGTGCAGTACCCTAAGGACAAAAAGAGCTCCATGGGCATTACTACCTAGACAACTCAGTCACAGCAGAAATTTTGGATTTCTTCCAAGAAAGTCTGTGTTTATTTACATTTAACATGGTGCATCATGAGATGCTAGTTTTCAGTCTGCCCCACGCAGCTAGCATGGTTTAATGGGAACACTTTTTGGCTGTGTGTCACGTGAATTTGTCTTGTTTTCTCTCTGTATATGTGTATATATATACATACACACACACACATATGTATATATTTTTTAAAAAAGCCTGGCTCCCATTGCTAGTGTCTACCTTTCATCCACACTAATACCCTGTCTTTGAAATCAGGTTATGTGTATTCCTCAAGGTGTTCAGCAACTGACTCCAAACATATAAGCACTTAAAGGCACTGGCTGACTTAGAAAGAAGGCAACTCATCATCTGATGTGTTGGTATGAGTGAGAAGGGACGAAGGTTTTGTATGACTGGAAAATGACAGGTGACTCCAGACAAAGAATCGGTGCTGAATGGAGAAAGCAAGCATGCACTGACACAGCTGGGACACTGCAGGTTGGAGGAAAGAATGTACAGTTGCAGAAGAGCACTTTATTAGCATCCTCAACCTGCCCCCGTTATCTAGTCTAGCGATTCTCTCGCTTATCATCAGATGCATGTTTGTTTGAGCAGACACATAGCAAAACTCTCAGCAAATCAGAGACCAAAACATCATTCTTTTTTTAAAAAACCCAACAAACTTGTAGTGAGGAATTTCAGGATGAAAGTAAAAGAATCCAATTACATGAATGCTCATGCCGTTAAAATAGATTCCAAAAGAATGAAATAAGCTGCACTGCTCATTTCATTGAAATTGGAAAAGTCTTTACATTCCTCTTTTCATTGATTACACATTCTAACAATGTAAGGTGTGAAGTTCTGCTTTTATTTTTCATTGACTGCTATAATAAAATTGGAGTTGTGTCAACAGAAATGAAATGTTGCTGCGAATCTAGGATGCAGTAAAATTACATATAACACTGAAACAAATCATTTAAAATCATATGTCTAAAAGAAAACTGATACCCTGTAATAATGTGGCTTTCCCCAAATAAAAATGCTTAATAGGAAAATAGGGTGTACGAGAATAACAAAAAGCCTAGAGTTATAGGCATCATAGTAGGAGTAGCAAAACTTAAAGATCAAGCCATTTGCTTCAATCAGCGATTTCCAAAGTGTGTTCCACATGCTGATGTTCACGGCTGACCAAAATACAGGCACACCTCGTCTGTCCTGTGCTTCACTTTATGGTACTTTACAGATATTGCGTTTTTATAAATTGAAGGTTTGCGGCAATCCTGGATCCCCAAGCCTATCAGTGCCAATTTTCCAATGACACTTGTTCACTTTGTATCTCTGTATCACATTTTGGGTAATTCTCACAATATTCCAAATTTTAGCATTATATGTGTCACAGTGATCTGTGATCTTTGGAGTTACTATTACAAAAGGATTATGACTTGCTGCAGGCTCAGATTATGGTTAGCATTTTTTAGGAATAAAATTTTTTAATCAAGGTATATATATGTATTTTTAAACATAATGTTATTGCACAATTAACAGACTACAATATATGTAAACACAACTTCTAAATGCACTGGGAAACCAAAAGATTTATGTGATTTGCTTTAATGTGATATTGGCTTTATTGCAGTAGTCCAGAACTGATCCTGCAATTTCTCTGAGGTATGCCTATAGTTTATAGATCAGTGGTTTCCTAACTTGGATCAAAAACAAAACAAAAAACCTTTCGCAGAATAACTGGTTGGACAAGGAAGACCTGGGGTCCAGAGACTTGATATTTTGTTCCCCTCCCCAACCTGTGGCAGCCCTGGAAGGGCTCTCTCATAACCTTCAGTCTCCTAGCAACACCTTTCCAAAACTACTGGTTAAAGAGAGCTTGTCAGAAAGCTTGGACATCCAAACAGTATTTGCCAATTGCAAAGCACTGGTCATTAACCACCATTTACTAGTCACTGGAATTTATAGGCATTACTGAACATATACCAGATACATCACAGTTTGGCTCATTATTCAAAGATAACCAGATCCTTGGAACCTCCAAGGTTGAAAGCATGTACCTGTGATATAAATCATGACTTTGTTTAGTCTTAATCAACGAAACTATAAATATCTCTAATTGTGGGCAATGGTTAGCTTGTTGTTACCTTGGGACTAGCTCTACCAGTTCGATGGCTCCTTTTGGGAGGAAGTCTGCAGTTGAAGATTATACCTTTCTCAGGAGATCACTCTCTTCAGGTAAACCCAGCCTAGTCAAAATATTTACTTGTCTCTGATACTTCTGACAGTCCTAATGAGGCTGTGGGGCCAGCTGTGATTCTTCAGCTTAGTGCTGTATTTTTAGTAAGAAAGTGTGTTGCCTGAAGGCAATTTACACACACACAAGCAGGGTCAGTCAGGATGTGTGTGCCAGGGTTTCCTTATACCACTAACTGTTAACATTTGGGACTTGACACTTTTTTGCTGTAGGGGGCTATTGTAGGATATTTAGCAACACTCTTGGTCACTAGATGCCAGTATCACTGAATCTCGGTTGTGACCACCAAAAAACACTGTCTCCAGACATTGTCAAACCTCCCCCCCGAGGGGCTTAATCTTCCCTTCCCCAGTGGTGAACCACTGATTTATGCAGACCCATCACAAGTCGTGTTAATACAGGAGAAAAGCAGTGCTCACCTCCCCATGCGTGAGTAAAATTACAGAATGTCGGTACTGGAGAGGCGGGTACAAATTAAGAAACAACTCACTTCATGGCACAAACAAGGATACTGAGGCTCCGGGGAGTTACATGATATCTTTGTCTATCAAAAACAACACTTTCAATATCACGTCTCAAAGCACATGTCACACAGCGCTAGTTCCTTAAATCGTTCCTCCAAAAACAGGTTCTTGTGGTTCAATAAGTTAAAGAAACTTCATTCTAATCCTCTGTAATTTTGTTTACACTACGATCTCTCAAAGACTTCTGACCCTGTTTCTTTGTTCCAGGTTGAATCCCCACTAGCAGGAAGCTGAGCCCCTATGCCCGCGGGGTGTGTGTACACCAAGAACACTCTGCCCCACTGCCCTCACAGGGCTGTTTGCCTATCCACTGCACTTCCAAATTCCCTGCGGGGTGTGCTGACTATTCCAGTTTGCAGCAGGAGCATTTACCTGAGGGTAAAAAACACTGTGAACACAGTCTGGCTCACTGATTGGAACGCCATTATTTCAAGCAATTCCTTCTGTGCTAGGCACCAAGGCAGTTCCAAAGCACGGTTTTCTCTGCAACCCTCTGATCATCGCAAGCATCCTTCCACCTGGTTTCTGTGATTGGGGTCCCTGCCATTCACCTGGCACTTAACACAGACTGCCTCTGGGAAAGCTTCTGGGGTGTGTGACCCTTCTCCCGCACCGGACCAGTTCCCCACCAGAGCAGGAGTTGTGTTTTATTAACCTTTCTATCAATCACCCTTTATAACACATCCAATAAATCCTTTTCGGTAGGTTGAGGAGGTAAGATCTTTCTTTTAAAAATGTATTCAACATAAGTAACCTTTTCAGAAACTGTCATTTAAGGAAGAGGCCGGGGTTTAAGAAGCACAGAAAGGTTCTCCTAGTGGAAACCGCATTTACCTGGTCCCTGTAACTCTTTTATAGTTGTCCTTGGAGTACACTGCTAGGATGCTGACACCTGAGCCCATGTTCACCAGCAACATAGGGTACGGGTTATCCAGGCAGTACGGCTTTTTCTGACACAACTCGGGATTTGTGGGATTTTCAAAGTAGTAACATTCCGGCTTGCCATTGAAGCCAATGGAGTCGACGTAAAGCAGGCCCTGAATCAGACAGTCCAGTTCGTCCAGTTTGTGCAGCTGCAGGTCAGCAATCTGAAAGAGAATAAGCCCGTGGGAGGGAGACAGTCACCACCTCAGGGATGCCCTGTGGGCTTTTCTTTGGTCTTATGTGTCTTGAACGTGAAAGGCATGGAAACACTCTTCTAGCACTGCATGGTGAAATCTTGTTGAGACTCAGTCATTCCACTGGAAAACCAGCCACTAGCCTGTGGGGTGGGTTAAATGCCTGCCCCTGAGAGATATGCCCAAATCTTAGTTTTCAGAACCTGTGACTGTAATGTTATTTGGAAACAAGGTCTCTGCATATGTAATTAAATTAAGGATCCTGAGATGAAGAGAGCGTCCTGGGTTATCTGGCTAGCCCCAAGTCCACAGACAATTTCCTGATAAGACAGGGAAGACTGGACGGACACAGGGGAGAAGGCTGCATGAAGACAGAAGGCAGAGACTGACTGGCGGGTTGCACGACTGGCCAGGAATGCCAGCCGCCACCGGACGCCAGAAGAGGCAAAACATGGGTTCTGCCCAAGAGTCTCTGAAGGAAGTGTGGTCCTAGCAACACGTTGATTTCGTCCTTCTGGCCTCCAGAACCATGACTGAATACATTTCTGTGGCTTTAAGCTGCTAGGAGGGTGGTAATTTGTTATAGCAGCCACAGGAAACTAAGCCAGCATACCATGGGGTGAAGAGAGTGAGAATGTTCTGGAAGCAGAAAGACTTCTACACTTCCTTGAAAAGATACACAGTCTTGAGGGAGGCATGTGAGCCTGGGGGCTGGGGACAATCTCCTTTGAGCCCAAATAGCCCAGCTCTCCTTTGCCCAGGCCCCAGGCTTTGGAGTTAGAGGGGCCTGACTTTGAAAGCTAGCTCTAACACTTAGCTAATTGAGGGATGTGGGGCAAGTTACTTAACTTCTCAAGCCTCAGTTTCCTCCTCTGTAAAATGGGGATGATACCCACAGCATAGTGTTGTGACTTCTCTGGTGGTCTAGTGGCTGAAACTCTGCCCTCTCTGTGAGGGGGGCCCAGGTTTGATCCCTGGTCAGGGAACTACATCCCAAATGTTGCAACTAAGAGTACAAATGCCATAACTAAAGGTCCCATGTGCTGCAACTAAGGCCCGGAGCAGCCAAACAAATAAATCTTTTAAAAAATAAAATAAAACAAAATGCTTACACATGGCTTGGCAAGTACAAAGGACTCGAAAAATAGTGACTCTTTTACTAATAGCTTAGGTAGTCCCAGAGTGTCCTTTCATGCTCCTAAGAAACAAAAACTCCTTTGCTTCTAGGTGTGGGGGGAAAAAGAAAAGGGGAATGAGTTAACTGAGGGCTAGCCTTAGCCTTTGCATCCTCAAATGTTTATTCATGGTCCTCAAGAGTGATATTGCTGCTGGTCCAAAAAAAAAAAATCTAATATTCACTAACATGAAACTGAATCAACAATGGAAGATAATTTATAGTCTAAACTAAATTTTTAAAAATCTCTTTAAGAAAATAATAACTAGTATTTATTATTTACTATATGCCCAACCCTTTTACTAGATCATTTAGTTCTCACAAAAATACTATGAAGAGGTATCATTATCCTAATGCTATATTTGAGGCTCATAGACCTGAAGTAACTTTCCCTAAGTGATACAACTAGCAAATGCCTTGCTGTTCTTCTGTCTTCATTCATAATAAGTCCTGCTTCTGGGATCTGGAGACCACCTACACAAGTACTATACTTAGATATATTACCCCCAAAGCATCATCTTCATTATGAAAGTTAATAGTTAGAAGGAAATTTTGGACTTTTTGTCATCTCACGGTCCCAGTCAACAAAATCTACTGAAGCTTTATCTGCAGAGCAGAGTTAGAACAGGTTACTAGCAAGATGGTGGACGTTTTCTTGATATACAGGAAAAAGCATTCTAAATGACACATGGTGATCAAGCAAATCTATCAAATGATCCTGAACATTTCATTTTCCACCAAGTGAAACTCTGGGTGAGACGCACGTTATGATTCACGTGTTCGGGGGTAATACTATAGGTGTAAGAGATCTGGAGATCCAAACGCTATAGTGACACATAGCCGTGTAAACCCTGTCTTCTCTTCCTCCTGGATTCCTCAGCTCTATCCATATCTTCCATCGCACTCACAGCAAGGGTCACATTCTGGCTTGCTTTTTGGTTCACTGGGTGCCCCTGCGCACCATGCTCAAAGGCCCTTATAATGGCTTAATAAACATTTCTTAAACAGAACAGGGAAAGTTTTCCCCTCTTCAATCACCCCATGCTGAAAAAGTAGCGATTTCATCAGCCAGTCTTGGGGCCATAGGTTAACCTGCTTAAAAATTAATCAGAGGTCCGTCAACAATATTGAGAGCCATGCTCAGAACTAACATCACAAGCGTGAACAAAGTCTGTCCAGGAGACGTCCTGACACTGCTCAGGGAGAAAGAAAACCTGTCAAGGCATATCAAGCATGCGACTTTGCTCTGAACGATCTCAACTTTCCCCTCAAAACCACTTTCAAATAATGTGCTAGCTGCAAACAGACATCTCTTCTACAGCATTTTACTGAGGGATGGGTATTTGCTTTTATTTATTTTTTAACTGGAGCATAATTGCTTGGCAATGTTGTGTTGGTTTCTGCTGTACAACATGAATCAGCTCTCTGTGTACATATATCCCCTTCCCCTACAGTCTCCTTCCCCCGTCCATCCCACCCCTCCAGGTCATCAGAGTACTGAGCTGAGGTCCCTGTGCTACAAAGCTGCTTCTCACTAGCTAGCTGTTTTAAACATGGTAGTGTATTTATGTCAACGCTACTCTCCCAATTTGTCCCGCCCTCGCCTTCCTCTTCTGTGTCCACAAGTCCCTTCTCTATGTCTTCTTCTCTATTCCTGCCCTGCAAGTAGGTTCATCAGTACCGATGGGTATCCACCCTGAGAAACAGAAAGATTAGTCACTTTCATTGAGACCTATGGAGACTTCCCTCGAAGGTCTTTCTCATCCAGGAAATAGGACCAGCTCCCAGGTGTAAGCCATGAGTCAAATCATCACTTGGACAGCATGTTCAGATCCCAGCTACAGAGAAACGCTCTTTCTCAGGACTTAGTTTTCTTTATACTGGGGGTAAACAAAAACAAATGCTGCAGGAGCCAGTAAAGAAGTAAAGTCCCTTGACTAAAGTTCAAGTAACAGAAGGATGGGGACTGTGGCACACAAGGCAACCCACATGTGTTTAAAATTCATTGCAGCCCATATGATAATGGGGGCTCAATGTTGCCAAATGATCATATTTCTCAAGAGTCAGAAATCTAGATTTTTATGTGAAAACTTCCAATTTTTAAATGGTGGCCACTAGTTTAAACAAAATAAATAAATAAATATGCAACTGCTAAGTTACTTCAGTCGTGTCTAACTCTGTGAGACCCCATAGACAGCAGCCCACCAGGCTTCCCCGTCCCTGGGATTCTCCAGGCAAGAACACTGGAGTGGGTTGCCATTTCCTTCTCCAATGCATGAAAGTGAAAGTGAAGTCGCTCAGTCGTGTCTGACTCTTAGTGACCCCATGGACTGCAGCCTACCAGGCTCCTCCGTCCATGGGATTTTCCACGCAAGAGTACTGGAGTGGGGTGCCATTGCCTTCTCCCAAATATATATATATAGAAGGGCACCATAACAGCTGTGGGCTACATCTCGCTTCCCACTAATAGGTAGTAAATTCCTATGAATTTTATATGTATTCTTAATGGTGATCTCTATAATGGGTCTTAGATGATGGTAGATCTGAAATACCAGATGCAGCGAATATGCAAATGAAGTTCTGTTAATGTGAACATAACCTTGTCACCAAGGTGTGTTGGTAAATGTTTAACAATTAGCTCTCTGGAAGCAAAAGCCCTGGTTTATAGCATTTACCAATTTCAGTTGTATCATCACTCCCACTATGGCCAGCTTCAAGCTGCCAACACAATGTCACTAAGCACAAAGTTGGGAAGACACAATGGGTTCTCATGAGCCAACAGGAGCCAACTCCAGCACACCACTGTGTGCAACTCTCCTTGGCACTTTCAGAAAATATGATTCGCAGGACTGCCTGGCAGTCCAATGGTTAAACCCTTCGCTTCCACGGCAGTGGGCACCAGGCTCAATCCCTGATGGGAAACTATGATCCCACATGCCACATAGTGCGGCCAAAAAGAAAAGAAAGTATGAGTTCTGCCAGTTCTTAAATCATTAAGTTTAAACTATTCCCCAAACTTAAAAACAAGAAATCAAAATTAGCCCTAAGACTCAAACTCTAAATAATGGGGAAAGGGGAAGGAATAAAGTAAAAAACAAACACACACACAAAAAAAACTTTTCTTCAAATTATTACTATGATAAACTAATTTTGTTTTGCCCATTCCCAAAGTCACCCAAGCAAGCATGGGTGCAGTGATGATTCTCAAATTTTAGGCACCATCAGAACACCTGGAGGCTTTGTTAAATCAGACTGCTGGGCCCCCACTCCCAGAGTTTCTGACTGCCTGTCTAATAATATCTCAAGTGATCCAGATGCTGCTGCTCCTGTGACCATACAGTCTTTGGAGCTGAAGAGCTGGTATGAATGCATGATCACACCACAGTACAGTGACAACAGGCCTTCAATAAAATCACATACTCTCCCCAGTACCAGCTGCCCTAGTTAACTTTCAGGGCTCTTTTCAAGAACCCAATGAGATGGCTGTGTGAAAATGCCTTGGAAACACGAGTTACACATGAGTTATATAACTTATACAAGAGGTAACATAATTCAATCTTCTTAAGTTGAAATATATTTGGAAACCCATTTCCAAACTGAAGGCTCCAATTTCTCAAAGGAATTCAGTGATTCCCTGTATGCTGAAATTAGAAAAAAAATGTGGATTCTAAAGACAAGACATGTTGACGATACAATTTTAAGAGGTTCTCCTTATGTGCTTCCCTCTGCCAAAAATAACTAAATAGCAAAAATTATTATATATAAGATAGGCTAAATAAGAAGGCCCTATGGGCTTCCCTGGTGGCTCAGAGGTTAAAGCGTCTGCCTCCAATGCGGGAGACCCGGGTTTGATCCCTGGGTCCGGAAGATCCCCTGGAGAGGGAAATGGCAACCCACTCCAGCACTCTTGCCTGGAGAATCCCATGGACCGAGGAGCCTGGTAGGCTACAGTCCACGGGGTCGCAAAGAGTCGGACACGACTGAGCGACTTCACTTTCACTTTCACTGTATAACACAGGGAACTACAGTCAGTATTCTGTGACAAAACATAATGGGAAAGAATATGAAAAAGAAGGTGTATATGTGTATCTATACAGAGACTCTCTGCTGTACAGCAGAAATGAACACAAAATAGTAAATCAACTAGTGAAAGTCGCTCAGTCATGTCCGAGTCTTTGCGACCCCATGGACTATACAGTCTATGGAATTCTCCAGGCCAGAATACTGGAGTGGGTAGCCTTTCCCTTCTCCAGGGGATCTTCCCAACCCAGGGACCGAGCCCAGGTCTCCAGCACTGCAGGCGGATTCTTTACCAGCTGAGCCCCAAGGGCGGCCAAAGAATACTGGAGTGGGTAGCTTATCCCTTCTCCAGGGGATCTTCCCAACCCAGGAATTGAACCAGGGTCTCCCGTATTGCCAGAGAAGGCAATGGCAACCCATTCCAGTACTCTTGCCTGGAAAATCCCATGGACTGAGGAGCCTCATAGGCTGCAGTCCATGGGGTCACTAAGAGTCAGATATGACAGCGACTTCACTTTCACGCATTGGAGAAGGAAATGGCAACCCACTCCAGTGTTCTTGCCTGGAGAATCCCAGGGACGGGGGAGCCTGGTGGGCTGCCGTCTATGGGGTCACACAGAGTCGGACACGACTGAAGTGACTTAGCAGCAGCAGCAGCTCCTGTATTACAGGTGGATTCAATTAGATTCAACTAGGAAATCAACTAGACTTCAACACAATAAACTTTCAAAGTAACTAAATAAATAGCTGAATGAATAAATAAATAAATGCATTCATACATACATATGTAAGTTCATAAATCTGAAAAAAACTATCCCAGGAGGTTTCATGCCTGCTCTCTATGGGAGTATGCTATGGACCTACTCTATTACATCACTCTTCTGCCCTTGAGAAATGAGTCACTAAATTGTTTTTTACAAAATGAATAAAGACCCATCTGTATGATACCCCACACTTCCCAAGGTGCTTTTGCTGACACTGGCTCCATAAGTCATACTGGAAATGGCAGAAAAGGTTATCTTACTAAGCTCAAGAACAATCTGCATATAAAATAGTTGACTCTGAACTACAGATTACACTCAGAGCTCTTTGCTCCTTACACAGGAGAGCTAAGAGGCCCGAAAGAGAGTTGAATTTCAAATATGTTTTGTGAGTGAGAAAAATAACAAAACCTCAAAGATGGCTTCTTCCTCCTGATACCCAATGATAAAAGGTGTACATGAATGACCAAAAGGATTGAGCCAGAATGAAAGGGGGGTGTCTACCAAAGCTTATGCTCCTATAATATCACAAATTTGTTCCTGGATTAATAATAGGAACCCAGCTAATAATGAATGGTCCACTTAGATTTAGAATTCTACATATCCACAATTATCTTATCCCCTCCTGATGATTTTTTTTCTAATTAACTTTTTTAGGTTGTGTCATTGGAGATTTCTGCCTTAATAAAGGCCAATTCTTAAGTCCTCACACCAGGCTCTGGTTGGCCCTATTACAGCCTTGGGCCCAATGTTACCTCATCCCACAAAGACCCTCCCAGTACTCCCTATCCCCTTTACCCATTTCTTGCCCCCCAACTTATCACCATTTGATATGATCTATATTCATTTATTTGATTATTGACCATTTCCCTGCTCTAGAATATAAGTTCCAGTGGGGCACGAGCTTTGTTTTGTTCATAATAGTACTTGTTGCACAGAAAGAGCATGGTAAATATGTGTTGAGTGATAGAATAAACACTTATTAGGAAAGAAGATGATAAAACCTATTCTTCCTCACAAACCCTGGAAGGATCAGGGTGTATCATTTAGTGTACTGACAAACAGGCTTTAGGAAGAGATCTGTCTTCTTCAATTCTGTCTTCACTTTGGCCAAGACTGAGTATGCAAACAGAAGGCAGCTCATATATTGACACTTTCTTTTATAGATGGCTGGACTGTTAGGCAAGTACTCCAGACTTGCTCCCTGCACCAATCTCTTTATTACGCTCCAGCAGCCTGAAGGATCAGAGGCTTATTTTGGTTAAATAAGACATGACCCCTCTCAGGTCAGAACCTTGAGAAACACACTTGCTCATGGCCAACAGAAATTGAGTAACTCTCCTGGGGCATTACCCCAGAGGAGGGATAGAGCCTTTGACAGAGCTTGCTTAAATGTTCTAGGTCACCTTGGTTCACTTCAGGCTCCCTAGAAGAGATGGACACAGGCAACCTTGAGGGACCTGGGGAGCTCATAGCACTAGCAGCGGGTCAGCATCTCCTGAATCAGAATTGAGCTAACACTCAGCTCTCACCTAAGGGGGCACTATGGATGCCTCTTCATGACTCTCTAGCTTTAGTTTCCTCATCCTTGTAGCCACCTTCTGCTGCCTTCTGATGATGATGAAACTGAGTCCCATAGGAGGGACACGATTTATCCAAAGGCACCCAGCTAGTTAAATGCAGAAACAGCATTAGAATTCAGGACCAGTGCTTTTTCATTTATGAATTTGCACTTAATTTTCTTGCTCCTAGATCTCAACCTTCTCAGTTTCAAAACTCTTCATTGTTGGGCCCCAAAGAGAAGAGTGAAACAGTTGGCTTAAAGCTCAACATTCAGAAAACTAAGATCATGGCATCCGGTCCCATCACTTCATGGCAAATAGATGGGGAAACAGTGGCTGACTTTATCTTTTTGGGCTCCAAAATCATTGCAGATGGTAACTGTAGCCATGAAATTAAAAGACACTCCTTGGAAGAAAAGTTATGACCAAGCTAGACAGTATATTAAAAAGTAGAGACATTACTTCGCCAACAAAGGTCCATCTTGTCAAGGTTATGGTTTTTCCAGTAGTCATGTATGGATGTGAGAGTTGGACTATAAAGAAAGCTGAGCACCGAAGAATTGATGCTTTTGAATTATGGTGTTGGAGAAGACTCTTGAGAGTCCCTTGGACTGCAAGGAGATCCAACCAGTTCATCCTAAAGGAGATCAGTCCTATGTGTTCATTGGAAGGACTAATATTGAAGCTGAAACTCCAGTACTTTGGTCATCTGATGTGAAGAGTTGACTCATTTGAAAAGACCCTGATGCTGTGAAAGATTGAAGGCAGGAGGAGAAGAGGATGACGACAGAGGATGAGATGGTGGGATGGCATCATCCCCTCAATGGACATGAGTCTGGGTAAACTCCGGGAGTTGGTGATGGACTGGGAGGCCGGAGTACTGCAGTCCATGGAGTCGGACACAACTAAGCGACTGAACTGAACTGAATTTGGTGGAGAAAAGATTCCATGGATCATTTAAGTAAGTTGCAGCATCAAATTCTACTGCTGGGTAGGGAACATGGACACAAAAGGAAAAGTCAACACCTGAATACAATCAATCTGATTGAAGAGAATGTTCCAGGGTTCTATTGCTAGCTCTTGTGGAAACTACTTATCAATGAGATAAATGATGCTCCTTCTGATTGTGCAAATAAATTTGCAATAGAGCTTTATTAAATACAATAAGGCATTGATTTACTAATTTATTCATTAATAATAAAACAGCTGGCAAGACTAATCCCAGAATCTTTCAACTCTTCCTTCTTTTATGTTCAAACACTTCTGTTCATGTAAATTTCTGTTATCTCTATTATTTTTCTTTCTTCTCATTGTATTTCCTGTGAGATGAACCTAGATAGTAAAGAGATTATCTTGATTATAGAAATGGGGAAATTGGAACACATAGGTGTTAGGGATTGCTTAATAAAGAGCAAGTTAGGACTCTGTGTCCCTCATCCATATCTTCCATTTAGCCAACTCTGTCAAATCTAAATAAGCAACACAGAGGCAGAATATGCTGCCAATCAGGATAAGGTATTATTTATTTATTTGGCTGCACCATGTGGTATATGGAATCCTAGTGCCCTGGCCAGGGTTTGAACCCTCACCCTCTGCACTAGAATCGCAGAGTCTTAACCACTGGACTGCCAAGGATGTCCCCAGGATAAGGTACTATTCTTATTATGTAGAACGACACTGCCTAAATCTTATTTATTTATAAAGGAATTCACCTGTAAATAATATCAAAGATTTCATTTTTGTTTGTGAGCAAAACTTCTAAAGGGCATTCATAAAACAGAAAAGACACAGAGCAAATGGCAGAAAGAAGTAATCATTTTTAGTAAGATGTATAAAAAGTCTTTCCTGCAGGCCTCAGTCTATGTATCTATGAAATTGGCACAATAATTATGTTTTTCACAAGACTCAAGAGTCTGTGGAAAACTAAAATACTTCAGAAGGTGATTTATATCACCTTGTCTTTAGCACATTGTGCAGATGTAATTGAAACAAAAATGATGAAGAGGGCAGCTAATATTTATTGAGCACTGTAAGTGCCAGGTACATATTATCTCCCCCAGCCCTATGAAGTAGGAACTATTTTTATTCTCATAAAGATGAGGAAGCTGAAGCAGTGAGAGGTGAGGTAAACTTGTCCAAAGTTGCCAAGCCTAGTAGCCTAGTTCTTCCATAGGAGACGCCATGCCCATGGGCATGGGAGAGGGTTCCTTTGTTTCTCTAAGAGGTGGTATTGCGGTTTGCACAGGGCTAAAGCGGACATACCGTTCTGAAATCCTCTTCGAACTTGAAAGCCCCACCTCCCGTGGCACAGAGTGTGGTGTGCAGGCTGGAGAAGTTCTTCTCGCTGCCCATTTGGATGAACTTGTGCATTGCGCAGCTGGGGAAGCGGATGAAGTGCAGGTTCCCCTTCCGCCCGCACATGGTCAAGTTTTTCAGTTCCAGGTGGACATCTCGGATCCCGGTTTTCCCATAAGCCGTGTTAGAAGTCAAATACTTCCTGATGCTCTTCAGGTTCTCCACCTCCTCCTGCTCTTCTTCAGCTGTAATATCCTTCGGCTCAAAGTAGACCAATTTAACCAGCGTCCCACCGATGTCCATGCCGAACCACGGGAATGCTAAGGGGACAGAAAGACAGAGTGACCATGAATTCTGTACATTCAAGAAATAGTCAATAATGAAATGTCATGGTGTCGTATATGTATGCACATTTACCATTCAATTTACCGGAATTCCACTATAGGTGCCTAAAAGAAGAGACAGGCAAGGTGAAATACACACTTTAAAATGATGCCCATGATTCTGCTTTTATCCCACTCAAGAGTCGGCCTCAGAATTGACTATTAGATGAGAATAGGATTCTCTAAGGCAGTCTCAATTGCTGCTTGCCTCTCAGGGCTCCAGAATGTCACCAGATGGAGTGCAATTTCAATACTTAAAGATACATGTTTTGCATACGCTCTGGCTCCCAAAAGCTATTTTGTCAGAATTTCAGTGAAAGAAACAATGATCTGACACCAGAGGAAATGCTGCTATGCTATCTGTATGTACCAAGAGATGGTATGTTGACTCCTAAGCCTCATGCTCTCTTCCCAGAGCACTCTCGGATAATTTTCACGGTATACAATTTTTGCCTTCATGAGCTGATTTTTATACAATGTGACTCCACTGCTTCACTCAACAGAATAAATAGGAAGGAGAAAGGAGAGACAGTGGGTTATAAGAGCTGAGGGGCAGACATGATGATTCCAGTGGCAACAGGAATCTGTTCTTCTCAAAAGAACAGATCGAATTACAACTCATTCCTTTCTTTACTAAGGAAGAGATTCTCTCTCCATCTCCAGTTGCCCACCCAGAAGTCCTCACCTCAGCCCTGTGTCTTCCCTCCCATCGATTCTGATTTTATTCTTGGGGAGGACCTAGGCATGAGTATTTTTCGAAGTTCCCCAGACATTCCAGTTTGCACGCTTGTGTAAACTGCTAAACTACAAGAACCATGACCACTGATGGTCACGCCTACAAATAAGCACAGCTCCTGACCAGGTATACAACACGGAGGCATGTTTTGTGTAATATTTTTATATATAAATATATATTTATATTTAATCTGCTGGAGAGGCTTACCTATGGCAAAATGAATTCCCATAGTAATTATTTTTATTGTTATTGTGAATAATGGGCTAAGCTCCCTGAACAGGCTGACTTTATTTAGAGGCAACCTGGAAAATTAATACTGGGCTGTCAAATGCTTTGCAGTAAACACAGGACAAACCCAAATGGGAATCTGAAATTTGGAGATTCCTTTTCATCTTCCTCAGTAGACTGTATGGGCTAAATCTGAACCTTACAGTAAAACTGAGTTTACATTCTAAATCAACTATACTCAGATCTAAACTAAAACAACACAAAAACTGAGTTTAAAGACTTAAGAAGTTAAAATGGCTTCTTTCAAAAAGCTTATTTTATTCAGCCCTAGAGAACAGCCATTTGAGCCCTGATCAAATTGAGCCCTCTTGGTCAAATTACACCTAGAGATTACGTTGCCAGGAACAGAACTAGGACTTAGAGGAAGTCTTTTTTCTAGGCAGCCCCACTATTTAGCCCTCTCCATCGATACATTGGGAAGGGAGGAGGAAGGAGTATATAGGAGGAAGCCATTCCTGCCTAGAATCTTCTCTCCTGTGCTTCCCTATTGTCATTTTAGTTTTGATCCAAGCCAGCTACTTCACACTTGGTAAGCAGTAACTCTAATGATAAATCCCAAACTCCCTAAAAGATTAAGAACAGCAGGGACTTCCCTGGTTGGTTCTGTGGCTAAGACTGTGCTCCCAGTGCAGGGGGCCCGGGTTCAATCCCAGGTCAGGGAACTAGATCCCACATGCTGCAGCTATTGAGTTCTCATATGCCATAACTAAAGATCCTGTGTGCCTTAGCGCAGATCAAAGATCCCTCGTGCCACAACTAAGACCTGGTGCAGTTACATAAATAATTTCTTTTTTTCCCCCAAAAATGTATTAAGAGAAGCAAATTCCGGTAACAAGACTGTTAACAAATGTCCTCTTATCTTTGCAGAAGTTTGCAGAGCAAATCCCACACAGCTCAGTGTAGACTGGAAGCTTGCCTATCCTAGCAGGAGAGAACAGAAACCTGGGAACAGTTCGTCCCTAGCTCACAGATGACGTTTCTTGGTCCATTCTCTAAAAATCACTGTCAGCATGCCCCACGGTGTGCATGTGTGAGTGCTCAGTCACTTCAGTCCTGTCCAACTCTTTGCGATCCATGGACTGCAGCCCACCAGGCTCCTCTGTCCATGGGATTCTCCAGGCAAGAATACTGGAGTAGGTTGCCATACCCTCCTCCAGGAGATCTTCCCGACCCAGGAATTGAACCCATGTCTCTTACGTCTACCTGCATTGGCACGAGGGTTCTTTACCACTAGCACCACCTGGGAAGCCCAACTCACAGTGTAATAGGCAAAGTCCCAATTCAGGATTCCAAACAACTGCTTCCTAGAAGCAGCAGCCAGTAACTAGCTCACATGAACTCCCTTCACCTCTCTGGATCTCAATTTCCTTATCTGTGAAAGGAGTGGACTGTGTAAGAATGGCTTCCAGTTCTCTCCCTCCCATAAACTTCCCGAGGATGTTTTTTTTAAGAAACAAAAGTCACAACCACCCACAATCAGTTAGGCCAACCAGAGCCCTAGTTTTAAACCCCACTGAAATATACTGTAGTATGTCAACAGGTGCCCGGTTATGCAATCAAGGTTGCAGGTATAATCCATTCTTATCCAAGTAGGAAAGACACCTACTACTGAATAGGATGGGAGAAGTGTATTCTGGAATACTGCTAGGATAACCATTTTTTAAAGACTCTGCCAACATCTATTAAAAGCACACATACATTTTAAAATGCAGTTGATTCCTCTCTTGGACCATATTTTTTAAAGGACCAGTATTTGAGGATGGGTATAAGGAAGTTTACTGCACCCCTTCTTGTTGACTAGTCACCAAGTTGTGTCCAACTCTTTCGTGACCCCATGGACGGTAGCTAGCCAGGCTCCTCTGTCTATGGGATTCTGCAGGCAAGAATACCGGAGTGGATTGCCATTTCCTTCTCCAGGAGATCTTCCTGACCCAGTGATTGAACCCCTGTCTCCTATACTGCAGGCAGATTCTTTAACACTGAGCTAACTTCCCACTACCTGGGAAGCCCACTGCACCCCTTACAGTGGCCAAATGTAAGAAAAACAAAAAGCAAGATCAAAACAAATTGGAAACAACATACATGCCCTTTAACAGAGAAACTTCAATAAAGTATGACTTTCCAAACCATGGGATAATAGGCAGACATTTGAAAGAATGAATGAGATCTATACTAGAGATACCACCAATCTTCTGAGAATGAGAAAAAAATAAAAAAGAGATACTTAGCAGTGTAAATAACTTAACTCCATCTGGTTTGGGAAAAAAAGGAAGGGAGAAAGGAAAAGAGGAAGGAGGAATGAAGGACAGTGGGCAGGCGGGTGGAAGGCAGACCCCAAGTGTTTGTGATTATATGAGCCCATAAGAAGGTATAGAAGGCCACTCCTTCAGGTTGTTAATATTGTCAGAGGATGGTGGGATAAGTATATTGTATAGGTAGAGGCTAGAAGTCAGAGAAAAGCATGAGAAAATTCTATACTTAGAACTTTCAGTATATGAAGTAAAATAAGAATTCAGTGATAATGAAAAATAAGACATCTTAGTGCAGAATGGACAGAACAAGTTGTATGTAACCCAGAAAAGGCCCTGTAGCCTTTATGTGGTTGGCTGTTGTTAATTTAAGTACAGGCAACTGATAAGAGGTCTCCCTTTTTAAAATGTGTCTAGGGACAGCTAAGCATTTTATAAATTATTTATAATTCCAGTTTCTTCTTCCTGCGTCACCTCCTCCATTTCAAAGCTTTTGTTGGCAACTCAGCAAAACAGTGGGGGAAAGTGTAGAGTTTTGAAAATTCAGTTAAATGTCATATTAGCAGTTTGGGTTAAGGTAAAAGGGAATAAGGATTGAAAAACTATAATTTAAATGGCAGTAGAAGTTGCTTTCACTTACTATATTCATTCCTTACCTTCATAAAAAATTAAATGCTCTTCTACTCATATTTTAATGCTTTTATAGGATACTATCATATTTTAAATGTTCAGTTTTATTTATCTTCCTGATATCAAGGGCTACCTAAACGACAGTCCCCATATATAAGCTGTGGTTGGAGACAGGAGAGAAAGGGAAAAAAGAAATCTGAATGCAGCCACCATCCATGACTCATGCTTTCTTTTTTTTTTTTTTGGCAACTTTTTAATGGACGGTCAGGAAAAAGACTGTTTTATTCTCCAAGCTTATCTCTATCACTTCATCCTCAGATTCAGCCCCAGGGAAAGGTGAAGGGGTAACTCAGCTGATATGTACAATACAGCTCATAGTCCAGGTTTAGCTTTATTACCTAATAGAAGTTCAATCTCTGGAACATTAAAATTAACTGTTCCAAAGTTTAATTAAAAACACAATTTACAAATACTTAATATCTTCTGAAAAGCATTTCCAAGTTAATGAAAAAAATATATACATAATATATAATCAAATACCAGATAGCTTCAAATCCCATCAGGTTCACACTCAGTAACATCGGTCTTTTTAGGTTCTCCAAAATCTTCTGTTAGATCGACAAGGTGGTTTTCAATGCCCGGGGAGGGGACGGAAATTCCCATTGCTTTTCGGAGTCCGTATGTGCTTACAATATCGCCTGGAGTTACTTGCTGTGCAAGTTCTTTCAGGTTATTGGTCACTTGTTCAGCGAGATGCATTTCTCTGTATGACGGACCCAAGAGACAGATCATGTTGGGAGGGGGTCTGGTGCTCAGACGCTCATTCTGGGCTTCCTGGAGCTCTCTGAGCAGTTTGGTGGTCTCATCAAGTTTCCTCTGGAACACTTCAGCTTCTTCAGAGTCAAAGACTTCAACTGGAGCTCCGAAGTGTGTTACTGCTTTCAGTGCTGTGAGCTTGTCTTGATTACTGGAGTCTAAACACCCTGTTAGTTCAACTTCTGTAACCTCCATTTCTTTGGCTGTGTCAAGTATCCCAGTCTGGCCTTCATCTTCAGGAGATGACGTCTCAGACCTCGGACTCCTGCAGGGTTCTAGAATGTCCTCCTTTTGTTAAAACATCCAGTAAACTATCTGCCATAACATATGGATAATCTTGGCATGTGGCCAAAAACTCATGGATGCTGAAATCACTGGGGAGATCAGGGTCTTCCCCATAGGTTGAATAGATGAAATCAGAATCATCCTTGCTGATATTTGCAAACGTGGAGTCGTAATGTGGTGCATAAGAACTGTAGGGTCCATAACTCAAGTATAACACTGGAGTCACTTTGCTTCTTTTATCTTCTTTGAATCCCTGCAAAGTATTCACTCCAGACTGAAATCTTCCAGTTATCATCCCCAGCCTCACAGGATAATAACCTGGTTCTCCTACAACAGGATCCACAGGATGGAGAAGTCCCAATGTTGTTGTTCCATCTGGCTTTCTCCTTTCAAATTCACACTGACTATTAGCAAGCCTCCTGGTCAGCTTTCCTCCAGATTCCTTAACGATGCGGTCAGTCTGCTCCAGCTCTCTTTCTAGACTATTGCTTTTAAATTTATCTTCAAGCACATCTTTATCTTTCTTTTTATTCTCCTTATTGGGGCTCTTGAAGCCCTGTGCCTCAGCGTCTCCAGTGTCGTCCCTCTCTCGGCCAGGAGCCACTCTCCTCCCCACTCTGCGAAGTGTCTGTCCTGTATCTCTGCTTCCGACTTTTCTGCAAGTCTGCCATGAAGTCTATGCTTTGCTTCAGGCTCTGAATTCTCTCCTGGCTAAGAATTTTCATCCCTGACTGCAACAGCTTTTCCGCAGCTTTATAATAAATCGTCTCTGGCTTGTTGTAAATCATAGCGTTAGTACACATTAGTTTGAAGTTATCCTTCAGTTCTTCTATGGACTGGTAATCATTGTTCTTGATCTCTTCTTTCATGGTACTAAAATCCATTGGGTGTTTAACGATCATGGAGTAGCCAGGGGCAATAAAATCAGTCACAGGAAATGAAAAGAAAGCACTTGGGTCTTTTCTCTGCAGTTGTCTCATCAGTTGATTCAAAGCTTCTTGAAGAGGTGTCTATCTACTTCTTCTTGTTTGGCTAAAGAGCTTGCAAGAGGCTTCTCAGGAGGCAAGTCTAATCGTACAGGGGTCTGACACTGTAGGTCTTTTTCTACCTCAATATCCACATGGTCACGATCTCGCTTTCTTTTATCCTCCAAATTCATAGTTCTCTCTAGGGAATCAGGAAGAGGAATGGATTCTGGGAGGAACACACAAAGCTTCACTGGTGTCTGTACTCTGATATTGTTCACTTGAAGTCAGTTTCCATTAAGTTGACTGGTGTCTTTTTTATGGCCCTATGACATATTCTGGAGCAGTAATTTTTGACATAGGGAAGTTCTGTATCTTTTTCTCCAGAAAAACTGGCATTAATCTTTTGTAGGTTGGCAGGTTTTCAACATCTTTACACGTCTCCGTTTTCTCCCCTTTTCTTCCCCTGGAATCTGCTTCTCTCCTTTCTTTCTTTTTCCGCTTTCTCTCTTTGTGTTTGTCATGATCGTTTTTGTCTTCAAAGAGGCTGGAGTCGTGCCCAGAACTGCCCGTGGAGAGCTCGGTAACTTCGTTCCCTCCCACTTTGAGGACCAGCTTCAGGGGCTTCTCTACATACTCCTCGTAGAGGTGTTTGTCCGACTTACGCTTTTTGTGCTTCTTGCCCATGTCGGATCGGGCCCCGGTGCCCGCCCCCCGCGCCAGGGCCAGGCCGTGCGGCGCCGCCTCCGGTCCGGGCCGGGCGAGCGGAGGGCGGGAGCGGGGCCCGCGAGACCCCGCGCCGCGAGGCAGGGGGACGGCGTGCGCCGAGCGGTGCGAGGCCCTTCACGAATAGACCCAGCTGCGCCCGAGCGCGAGCCCCAGCCGGAGCCGGAGAGCAGCGGCAGGTTCGACTCATGCCTTCTTTAATCCAGGGTATGCAGATGCTTTGATAAATTCAGCTGAACCACTGATAAGAATCTCTTCTGTGTTTGCCAGAAGTGATGCTCCTTCTAGATATAAAATATCTGCACTCACTCTTTACTCCTCCCTTTTAAACCCAGATGCTTTTTTTTTAGTTCAGAAGCCTCTAAATCAAGAGGACCCACATCTAGAGTTGACGTTGAAATGACTTTGTTTCACCCCTTAATTTAGTGCCAACTGTGCATCATCTAGGTTCTTTGACTGGGTGGGACTGTGGGGTTCTCTCCTTTGGGGAGGAGATGAGTATTTTACGTGGAGGAAGGAGAGTGAGCCAAATACCTGGGAATCAGAAGAGCACCTTGTGGTCGTGACTAGCGCTGCTGATCCCCTTCCCTCCTGGCCTGTGGCGTCACACTGCCGGTCCTGGCCATTTTCTAATGGAGCTGTGCAATGTACCTAATCTGGCTAGTGAGCTGGGAATGTAAGTGGTGTGTGTTACTTTCAGGCAAGAGCATTTACGGCGAGTGTCAGAGTCTGCAGAACTCCTTCTCTGTTTCCATAACCAGCAGAATTCAAGATAATGTCTGTTCCGTCAGCCCAGACGTAGAGTGAAGATGCGGCGGATTGGAGCCCCGGTCACCATCAATGGACTTACAGTGTGAAGGAGAAATAAACCTTTGTTGTTTTAAGGTACTGAGATTTGGGGGTTGTTACTGCAGGATGATTAAATGGTAACCCACTCCAATATTCTTGCCTGGAGAATCCCATGGACATAGGAGCCTGGAGGCTACAATCCATAGGGTCACAAAGAGTAGGGCATGACTGAAGCAGCTTATCACCACTGCAGGATGATCTTCCCCATCCTATTAAAACTTTCCATCAAAATCTTTGGTTGGTTTTTCCCCTGGAACCCTCCCTCTCTCCTGTAGAGCCAGATCCAGGGACTGTCAATATTGTTGATAAACATGTGGTCACTGAGTGTTAATAAAAAGGTATGTAGGCTCTATTGCATTTATTTGCCTGAAAACTCCAAGCACAAACTTGAATTGGTCATCTGATAGTAGTGAAAACCCTAAAATGAATCTATATTTTACATGGTGTGCTGAAAATATTTTTAAAATTTTATTGGTGGTCAATAGCTTTAAGACAAAGCCTATTTCTTAAAGACCTTTTCAGGACACTAGAATTGTCTCTGAGGGGGTACTTATGCTTCCTGCAGTAAATTGCAAGGGTTACACAGTGAGTTTCTAATAGTATAAATGAGTAAAGACTGTGAAGAATCCAAAATCAAAAACAAACACAGACATACAGAGAGAGGTTTCCTACCAAAGAAACAATAATAAAGAGCTAAGGGAGCCTGGCATGAGAAAATCCACCTCCTTTCGAACAACCTACAGATCTTTCAGGTGTTTCTGGTGAGGCAAGTTTCCTACCATCATTATTTCTTCACGTGTGTAAAGTAGGTGCACAGTATTCAAGATTAGTTCCTCTGTGCACAGGTCTGACTTAGCAACCTGCTGCTGTCATGACAGTTTCACAGTTTTCCCTAGGTTCACCAAGCTGAAATTTGTTGTAATAATTGTGAATAGGGAACAAAAGGACTGAGTTTCTTTCCCCACTCTTTGTTAATAGATTGTCAAGCAAACTAATAAGTAGGTGGGAAAGAAGTTTGAGGATTGTGTAATCAACAGAAAAAAGAGACTTTTTCAAGTACTTTGGAAGATATTTTTATACTATGTGAATACTGATTATGTTCAAGTTGCCTAAGGACCTCTGCAAGTTAAAAACACCACCAATAACAACTTTAATTTAGATCCAAGTGTGTAATACAAACTATTTCTTTAAAATTTTCCTCAGTGCTAGCCGCCCCCCTCACTGTGTCTAAATTTGATTGGCAGCATAATGAAATTCTCTGCTAATGCATTCATGGAAGCATTGAACTTTAAGAGGTGGAAGGGGTCTTTGGTCAAATTCAACACTTTGTTTACAGATAACAAAATCGAGGTTTGGAAAGATTAAGTAATTATCCAAGGTTGATCACAGTAGGTAACAGAACCTATTTTCAGTTTCATGAGCCCACATATTCCCTATTTCGCCAGGCTGGTCTGAGTTGAGTTGTCAGTCACAAACAGAATGATTATAAGCAAGTTTTTTTCTTGAGCCATTTACTAATCTGTAAGATGAATAGACTAACCCAACTAACTAAGGTCCTGTTCAATTCTTACATTTCATCATCCCAATTACACATATACAAAGTCCTCCAAAAGCATACTTTTAACAGCATAAAATATAAGAGTTGAAAACCTAAGAACTATTTAAGGACCTCGAAGAAAATGGTAAATGTAAAATTTAATAAAAGGGTTTCCATAACATTGTGAAGAAACCCATAATTATTGTACACAGAGCAGTCTGCTAAACATTAAATACTCTACGCAAAGAAACTTGAGTCATGGTTTCTTTTAAATTAATGCATACCAGATTTCTTGAAATTTTAGTCACATTGCAGCCCATTCCAGTATTCTTGCCTGGAGAATCCCCATGGACAGAGGAACCTGGCAAGCTACAGTCCATGGGGTTGCAAAGAGTCAGACATGACTGACAATTAAGCACAGCACAGCACAAAGGTATCAGAACACAAGCATTTCCAGAGTAGGCATGGGAATAGAAACGGCTGCAATCCTTCCTCTGGGTTATTTGGAAATACATATTAAAAAGCACCAGATTCCTATGCCCTTTGATACACTGGTTCCGCTTTACCCTACACAAATAATTATGCATGCATTCAAAAATTTATCTTAAAAATCATTAAAGTTTTACTACTACTACTGAGGAAATGAATTTCATGTCCAAAAATAAAAGGTTGGTCATAGATGATTATCCATTAACACAAAGGAACAATGTATCACCATCAAAATCATTTGGTAAGGTAGCAATTAATGAGGTGAGGAGAATGTTCATTGTATATTATTAGGTGAAAAGTGCAGGTGATTAAGTGGTACATTTTGTATGATTACAGTTTTGTGTAAAAATTAAACAGTTATTTGTTCCCAGAAAACAAGACTAGAAACTTCAGGCCAAAATGTTAACAGGTTTTATGGACAGTGTGTGCTAAGTCACTTCAGTCCTTTCCACCTCTGCAACCCTATGGACCATAGCCCACCAGGCTCCTCTGCCTGAATACTGGAGTGGTTGCTCTGCCCTCCTCCAGGGGATCTTCCTGACCCAGGGATCGAACCCACGTCTCTTATGTCTACCTGCACTGGTAGGCAGGTTCTTTACCACCAGCCATAGTGGGCTTGTGGTTTTTTTCTTCTTCTGGCTTTGCTTATAGGATGTTTTTCAATTTTTACAATCAATATGTTTAATTTTCATAAGCAGAGTTATTTTACAATTCTCAATCAAAAACTTCTCTGTAATGATGCAAGAGCGAAAAAAAAAAAAAGTTTTAATTTCACTTCAATGAACAGAGAGCAGATCTGTGGTCTTGTTCAAGAAAAAGTGTGCCTGCATTTCCTCATCTCAACAATTTGGATTACTCATCTCAACAATTGCTTTCTCAAGCAGTATTCTGCTCACATCAAGCCTGTTACCAAAATCTAAGACGGCACTATAAAGAAGATGTGATATACATACACACACAATGGAATACTACTCAGTCAACATAAAAGAATTAAATGTTGCCATTTGCAACAGCATGGATGGACTTGGAAGGTATTATGCTTGGTGAAATAAGTAAACCAGAGAAAGATAAATACTGTATGCTACCCCTTATATGGGAAATCTAAAAAATAAAACAAACTAGTGCATATAACAAAAAAGAAACAGACTCACAGATAATAGAGCACAAACTAGAGGTTACCAGTGGGGAGAGAGGGGCAAGAAAGGGGTAGGAGAGTGACAGGTACAAACTATTAGGTATAGTAAGTTGCAAGGATATATATACGACACATGGAACATAACCAATATTTTGTAATAACTATAAATGGACCCTAACGTTTAAAAATTGTGAACCACTATACTGTACACCTTTAACTTACATAATATTGTTCAGCAACGATATTTCAATTTAAAAGGTTTGAAACAAAAAAAAAGAGGGACTTCCTTGGCTTTCCAGTGGCTAAGACTTTCCATTTCAACACAGGGTGTGCAGGTTCCATCCCTGGTTGGGGAGCTAAAATCCCACCTAATTTGCAGTCAAAAAACCAAAACATAAACAACAGAAGCAATATTGCAACAAAATCAATAAAGACTTTAAAAATGGTCTACATGAAAAAAAAAATTTTTTTTTTTAAAAGAAAAGGAATGATAGGGAAAGCCTGACACTCAAGAACAGAGCTGTTTAGCTAGTTAGATGCTTGACATCACCAGGGCTCTTCCAGGTAGGAAGAGACCTGATTTCCCCCAGTGTTGGCAAGGCACACCCCTGACACCCTGAATGTTAAACTTGGAATTCAGAACACACTTAAGAAAGCACAGATATGTTTGTGGGGATGGATCACCACAGCAGAGGGCCCACATCCCTGTGTGACAATAGCCCTTCTTCCACTGACAAGCCTCAGATGCCCATCAGTTTTCTCCTTCTCTCCCAGACAGGTGGGAAGGAACCAAAGGGCCGATCATATTCTCATATGCAAAAGGGGAATAGAATAGTGAGAAGAGTCCTTTCAAAGAATAATCCTTTCGGAACTCCCGAGGCAAGCAGAAGTATTACCACTACAGTCTCCAGAACTAACTTCTGGATTTCACCACCCCTGCCATGCAGGCTCCAGTTAACTGTCAGGCACCACAGGTTACACGCCTACCATATTTTAAGCAATCACAAACAAATCAGAAGAAAACATGAATTTTCAGGTCAAAGAAAATGCTGTCATACATAACAACACATCTAATTTTATAGCAACAGTCATAAAATGCATGGTTTTTTTAAAATGGAGCAAGAGGCCCACAAAGTCAAGAGTGCCTGAGATCCATGAGAGTGAGACTGTGGTTTATGTCCTGCTCTGTGCCCAACCCCAGGTTAGAAATGATGTGATACTCAATCAGGGTCTACTTTGCATATGCAGTTTGAACTGGTGTTCTATGATTTTCTTACAACTGTATTTCCTGAAAGCAACTCCCTCAGTTGGCAGCCTGAGCTCCCCAGCAGTTATGAGCAAAGAGAGCCCCGAGCAGGAGGACTAGAGACAATGTTTCCAAGGAGGGGCCCCTGGAATTCTCATGGGTCAAGTTCAAAACCAGAATTCTAGCTGAATCAAAACGAACACTCTTGAACGCTCTTCAGTATTGGACCACAATTTGAAAGTGAGAGTCAGAGTCTGAATGAGCTGTCTTTGCTCATAACTGCTAGGGAGCTCAGGCTGCCAACTGAGGGCAATGCACGGTAATGACCTGGTTGACGTCCCCATTCCCAGGAGGAACTTGGAAACATCTTATCGCTTGCTAATGAAATTATTTCTGGACAATTTATAACACGAGTGCCGCGGGTGATTTTCACATTTTAAATACAGCTTCTCAAGTTTCCAGTTATCATTCAACCGGGACTGAACCCAACAGACATGGGTCTAGAAATGTTCCACATATAATTAAATTTCATCATGTGCTCCTCTCTCCCAATGACTCCCATTTGAAAGGTAACCAGGTATTCTTCCATAAAGAAGTAAGCTCTGGCAACAGCACTCATGTATTTAGGTTGGGCAGGCAGATATTCTCTGATTTGCAACCCATGGCACAGACAACCACATGAAATCAGAATAAACAGGTATACTGACATGAAAGTTATGTCTCTTTCTTTTTTTTTTAAGGTTAAGATTTGGGAGGGGAAAAAAGGCTTTGCAGGGCACCACTGTGGTGGCAGCAGCAAATCTGTTCTTAGCCTGGATCTGGGCCAGGAGGAAGCGGGGCCAAGTTGGAGCCAGACATGAGGGGACCCAAAATGTCAAAGCCCTGGGGCTAAAACAAACTTTTCCTCAAGTCTCTTCCACGAGTTGCTGAGAGGCTCAGTGAGGTGCAATCTCTCTTCCAAGGTCCTGGAATCTCTCTCTCCATTCCACCTTCTTACAAGAAGTTAGAACAGCAAGGGCTGTCATTCCAATGCCATCGAACTCATCTTCTCGCCCTCACCCCTGAAGTCCAGCCCTGCTTTCCTGCAACAGGTCTTAAGGAGGAGAAATGAGAGGCAGATGAAACTTGTTTCCCATCCCATTGCAATATTCTCAGTCTGAGTGTGTGTGTGTGTGTGTGTGTGTGTGTGTGTGTGTGTGTGTGTGTGTGTACTTGTTTCCCATCCCATTGCAATATTCTCAGTCTGAGTGTGTGTGTGTGTGTGTGTGTGTGTACTTGTTTCCCATCCCATTGCAATATTCTCAGTCTGAGTGTGTGTGTGTGTGTGTGTGTGTGTGTGTGTGTGTGTGTGTGTGTTGGGGGGGTGGTGGCGGGTTGTGTGTGTGTGTGTGCATGCTCAGTTCTGTCCTACTCTTTGGGACCCCATGAACTGTAGACTACCATGGAATTTTCCAGGCGAGAATACTGGAGTGGGTTGCCATTTCCTCCTCCAGAGGATCTTCCTGACCCAGGGATTGAACCAGAGTCTCCTGCCTTGGTAGGAAACATTCTTTACCACTGCACCACCTGGGGTGGCAGGAGATGGATACAATTACAGATCTTTACAGTCACAGTCTCTATGTCTCATCCAGACAGTCTGTCTTGTTCAATATGCAGACAGAGGAGGGTGAGTATCAACCTTCCATGTGGCCTTCACCTTTAATTACACCACTCTACTCATCAGAAATGGCTTTGCTGGTGGCTTAGCCGTAAAGAATCCATCTGCAAGGCAGGAGACAGGGACTTGGTCCCTGGGTTGGGAAAATGGCCCCTGGAGAAGGAAATGGCAACCCACTCCAGTATTCTTGCCTGGAGAATTCGGTGGACAGAGGAGATTGATGAGCTACAGTCCATGGGGTCACAGAGAGTCAGACACGACTTAGGGACTAAACAAGAACAATTCATCAGAAATACAGTCCATGAATTAAAAAGAAGATGCCACAGTTCTGACCATGCAGAGATATGCCAAGGGACTGTCTCCAGTGTGATCGTTTCAGCCACCAGAGCTGATCCCAGCGTCCACCTAAGAATGGTTCTTCCAGCTTCCTAATACCCTGCAGGGAAGCTCAAGATGGCAATCTCATTATCTCCTTAAACAATTCCCAGTTTAAATCTCCAAGAGGTTTAGCTTTGTGTCTTGACAAGCCACCAGAGCATGCTTATTTACTCTAGGGACACTATTGACAATTTAATACCAGGGAGTGGTTAATTAAAGAGGCTTCGGGGAGAATAGCATTGCTAGATGGCACTGCAGAGAACAACAGGTTACTGGAAATGAGCTTTGTTCATTAATTTTAGCTGTGAAAGCCTGGCAAACCTTTCAGGTCTAGCTGGGCGGGAACTGAGAAAAGATGTGCTAACTGCTCACATGGCAATACAAGCTGAAATCGAGGAGGTCACAAGGACCCTCCTTCAACGATCTGAGACCAAGTTATATGCTTATGCCCCCACCGATTCAGTGAACAGATACTTTGTTCTGTAGACTGGGAGGCACTATGGCAGAGTGAGGATGCAGAAATGGACCTGGTCTCCTGGCTCTTAGATTCTCCTCTGCAAGGACTGATCATTAATCAAGAACAGTCTGGGAAGAAGAAGTGAAAATTCTGCTATGAGTGAAATTCACATTGTCCTTGTACCAGCCATTACTTAATTAAAACAATCCTTTAATATTTACAAAGGGCAGCAGTTCTATGCAGGTTTCTCTTTTGAGCACAGTAAAGTCTGACATGTTCCAGCCATTCAGGAACCTTCTAATTAAACTGCAGATAAATTTTGAACCTACAAAATGTTTCAAAATCACAGGATGTTAGTGTTGGAGGGATGTAAGGGCACTTTTTTAGGGAAATGCACATCAAAACCACATTGAGGTATTTCTTCAAACCCACTAGAATGGCTATTATTTAAAAAATGGAAAATAACAAGTGTTGATGGGGAGATGGAGTAACTGGAACCCCCCTACACCAATGGTCAGAATATAAAACAGTGCAGTCACTTTGGAAAAATAACCTGGCAGTTCTGTAAGAGGTTAGACATAAGCTTGTCTATAATCTAGCAATTGCAGTCTTGGGTATATACCCAAGAGAAATGAAAGCATATGCCCACACAAAAATTTGTATGTAAATGATCAGAGCAGTATTACATATAATAGTCAAAAAGTGGAAACAACAGAAATGTACATCAATTGATGAATGGATAAATAACATAGGACATGTCCATACAATGAAATATCATTTGGCAATAAAAAGGAAGGAAATACTGATACATACTAAGACACAAGGGAAGTTTGAAAACACTGCTGCTGCTGCTGCTAAGTCACTTCAGTCGTGTCCGACTCTGTGCGACCCCATGGACGGCAGCCCACCAGGCTCCTCCGTCCCTGGGATTCTTCAGGCAAGAACACTGGAGTGGGTTGCCATTGCCTTCAATGCGTGAAAGTGAAAAGTGAAAAGTGAAAGTGAAGTCACTCAGTCGTGTCCCACTTGTAGCAACCCCATCGACTGCAGCCCATCAGGCTCCTCAGTCCATGGGATTTTCCAGGCAAGAGTACTGGAGTGGGGTGCCATCGCCTTCTCCGTTGAAAACACTATGCTAAGTGAAAAGAGCCAATCGCAAAAGACCAGATATTATATGATTCCATATACATGAAACATCCACAATAGGCAAGTCTATAGGGACAAAAAGATCAGTAGTTGTCTAAGATTAGGAGTTGTGGGGGAAAAGGGGAGTGATTGCTAATCAGGTTTTTTTGGGGGAGTGATGATGTAGTCTAAATTGTGTTAATGGTTTCACTGTGAATATGCTGAAAACCACTGAACTGGGCACTTTAAATGGGTGAATTATATCTCAATAAAGCAGATTTCATAACATATATAAAGCTCTGACCCAATCCATGCATTTTACCAATGACTTTTAAGATATAAATGCCAAGTTATAAATAATTTTTGAAGGAAATCTTTCTAAAATGCATGACTCACTTCTCATATTCTTAAAGAAATATGAAGAAAATCTTAGCTCTTTTGATGACTCGGGGTCATGTGAGAATCAATTACTGTACCTGCTAGATACTGATGCATTCAAGTACCACATAACCTGGTGCTTCCCAGGCCACTATGGTTTGAGTTTTCATCTGTCTCTGTCATAGCTTTCTATGTCTTTCTTTTCGGCTAATGCTGTTAATTTCTCGGCTGCTGTCAGTGTACTGTAATGTCTATCTCTAACCTGCTATGTATGATTGCAGAGAAACCAGAAAATCGAGTCTGTTAAAGCTGTGACTTGGGTGTAAGTAAATAGACTCGAGAGAGTCCAGGAAGTACTCCAAGTGTAAAATGCACGAGCATTTCTAACTTGATCTACTTTCCAACACTGATTTTTGGTGGCTCAGAAGTGTTTGTTTCCTTCCAGATTCTCAGCTGTCTTCTGGGTTATGGCTGCCAAGACGCCTGAAGTGATGATCGCTGTGATCAGCAGGAACAGCCAGATGTAATATCTAATTGGGAAAAGAGATTCAAACTTCACAAATTTATGAGTATTCAAAATATTTCATCTGTCTGGTGCCACTTCGTTTGGGGACATGGTGCCCTTCTCTATCACTAAGGAGAGACTGTCAAACTCTTGACCATGGGAGCTTTTTTTTTTTTTTTAAATATCTTAACTCTGGATCAGGTAAAAACATATCTTACTTAAGTTGGTTTATTTTACAAAACATATCATGTATTTAACGTTAAGTTAACCAATAAGAACGATGCTGTTTTGATGAACGTAAAGACCGGAAAACTGTCATTTCTGGATGACAGCTGCACAGGAACCTCAGCATCCATCTTTGCACTTTTTTTGGATTATACAATATGGAGACAAATTTGAGTCAGACAGTAGGCGTGAATCCTAACTGGTTTTGCAGCAATTCTCCCTACAATCTCAGAGATTTCTTGAATCAAAACTGATGCAGTAGCTTGAAAAGATTTACTGGAAATGTATCACAAAAAGCTGAGTAATAAAATATCTAACAGCTCCTCAGTTTACTTGTAATAAACATTAAAAAAAAATCAAACAAAAAACTTCTAAATCTTATACATGCTAAAACTCCAAGACAACATAATCAGGACGCAACAGGTTATCCATTTACTTGTGAGAGCATTTGCCAACCAAATATGCCTGAGCCTTGCCCCAAATTTAATGGAGTGTGGTAAAAGTGTGCTGAAGTACCAGCTTATGCAAGTTTATGTGAATATGTGGGCATAGACACACAGGCCAAATTTCAAAAAATACTTCAGGGCTGCACACATGCCAATCAAAGGTCTCTTTCTAGAAATTCTGAAGTTTATTCTAGGGTCTATAAAAAATGCAGCAGCAGTGTAATAACGAATGTTAAGGGCATACTATGTGCCAGGTGCTGTGCTAGGAGCTTCACAGGCAATATTTAATTCTCATAACCGAATGAGGTAGGCACTGTTATTATGATCAATTTACAGACGACAAAACTGAGGCTCAGAGAGGTTAATGAACCCACCCAAACATTAGTGAAGTGATCTTTAGCTTTTTAATTACAGCTTTTAAATAAATAAAAGCATTTTTTATTGAAGTATAGTTGATTGTACAATGTTGTGTTAGTTTCAGGTGTTCACACACACACATACACACACACACACACACACACACACACACATCCTTTATTTTCTTTTGGCCATGCCACGCAGTATGTGGAATCTTAGTTCCCGACCAAGGCTTGAATCCGTGCTCCCTGCATTGGAAACACAGTCTTAACCACATGAGTGCAGTTCTATCAATAAGAATTCAATGATGTTTAACTGATCTGATCCCTAGGAATGCCTGACAAACAAGAGTGATACTAGATAGATTCAGGATCTTTTTTTTCTCTTTCGTGGCTAACTTGAAATACAGGGTCATCAGTGGAGAGATTGCCTGTAATCACAAATCTCTCACAAATTTCAGCAATATCCTTCTTGGCTCAACCCTGAATCTAGCACCTCCAGATTGCCAGGTCTGAGTTCAGACCTACACCCTACTTGTCTATATCTCCAATGTGAGTGCTAGCTTGCCTGTTCCCACCCTACTGATTTCAGAAGAAAGGAGGGTGGAATTCTTTTAAGACTGTTCCTAACCTCTCAATCAGGGCTTCCCTGGTGGTTTGGTGGTGAAGAATCTACTCGCCAATGCGGGAGACACAAGTTCAATCCTTGGGTTGGGAGGATCCCCTGGAGAAGGAAATGACAACCCGCTCCAGCATTCTTTCCTGGGAAATCCCATGGACAGAGGAGCCTGACAGGCTACAGCCCATGGGGTCGCAGGGTAAGACACAACCGAGCAACTAAACGACAACCTCTCAAGCTCAAGACAAAAACTACATAGGAGATACCAGATGCTTCTATCTCAGTGATTTTGGAGTGATCCCAAAGCTTCTGTTTTGGGGCCCAGGACTATTTTATTCCAAGAAAGGTTTCAAAATCTCAGACCATGAAGATATGGTTAAAAAATAATGATAAACAAATAATAAAAGGTACTGGCCAAAAAAAAAAAAAAAAAAAAGAAGGAATCCTTCAGGGCAACATGATATCAGATTTTCATCTATCAAAAAATGGGATGTAGCAATTTTAATCATGGTTAGATAACTGAATTTATTCATCCCATTGTGCATCATAAAATACTATTTTCTCAATTGGATATAATACATCGTTAATGTATTTAGCAAATAACAGATTATGGCTATTTTTTTTAAGCATTCTTATCCTTTAAACATATATATGAAAATATCTACCATTGAAATGATATGATATCTGAGATTTGCTTCAATATCATCCAGTTTGGGAAGGGAATATTTGCATGTAACAGCCAAAATAAAATAAGATTAGACATGAGTTGATAACTGAGCTGAGTTTGGGAGGGGAACATTTGCATTTAATAGCCAAAATAAAATAAGATTGGACATGAGTTGATAACTGAGCTGAGTGATGAGTACTTAGCAGTTAGTTATACCAAACACTCTAGTTTTGTATAATGTTTGAAATCTTTCTAAATAAAAAGATTTAAAAACAAAAATCCCAACACTCCAAACACTTCTTCAGGACAGTTAGAGAATAAATGGCACAATGAGTTGCCTTTGGAGTAAAATGCAAATGGGGATGAAATGGAGAAGTCCCTTTTTTGCCTGAGAGATCCTGTTTTGGAAGCAAACTTACATACCAAGTTCTTTCTCCTCCTGGCTGGGACAAATTTCAACCTGCCCACTCTAACCAGAAACATGAAATGAAGATAGTCTGGCAACTCCACCCTGCTGTTTCAGCACCAGTAAATTCTAAATCAACTTAGAAATTCTAAATCAGCAAGGCTCAACTGGGGCTGGATTTATACCTATTTAAAGAAGTTGGCTTAAATTTCAACATTCAGAAAACTAAGATCATGGCAACTGGTCCCATCACTTCATGGAAAACAGATGGGGAAACAGTGGAAACAGTGGCTGACTTTATTTTTGGGGTCTCCAAAATCACTGCAGATGGTGACTGCAGCCATGAAATTAAAAGACGCTTACTCCTTGGAAGGAAAGTTATGACCAACCTGGATACTATATTTAAAAGCAGAGACATTACTTGGCCAACAAAGGTCCGTCTAGTCAAGGCTATGGTTTTTCCAAAAGTCATGTACTCGTGAGAGTTGGACTGTGAAGAAAGCTGAGTGCCAAAGAATTGATGCTTTTAAACTGTGGTGTTGGAGAAGACTCTTGAGAGTCCCTTGGACTGCAAGGAGATCCAACCAGTTCATCCTAAAGGAGATCAGTCCTGGGTGTTCATTGGAAGGACTGATGCTGAAGCTGAAACTACAATACGTTGGCCACCTCATGCAAAGAGCTGACTCATTGGAAAAGACCCCGATGCTGGGAGGGATTGGGGGCAGAAGGAGATGGGGACGACAGAGGATGAGATGGCTGGATGGCATCACCGACTCGATGGACATGCGTTTGAGTAAACTCCAGGAGTTGGTGATGGACAGGGAGGCCTGGCGTGTTGCCATTCGTGGGGTCACAAAAGAGTCAGACACGACTGAGCGACTGGATTCAACTGAACTGAAAGAAAAATTATATTGTTCTCCAATCCACAAGCAATGAGAGTGTAACTCAAAATTTGTTATTCAAATAAAAGCAACGGTGAATTATGAAAGAAGTATAAAGAAGTCCAAGGTGATGATTTTCCTATGAGTAATACCTGGGTGCAAACATATATGTATACACACTTACACACGCACAAAGACACCTATGTTATCGTCTCCTTTCCTTGATTCCCATGCTGCACTTCTGGCACTAACACTACCCGCTTGTTCTACCTGCTGGGTCATCCAACACTGAGCCCAAAAGCGTTAGTCACTCAGTCGTGTCGGATTTTTTGCGACCCCATGGACTACAGCCCTCCAGTCTCCTATGTCCACGGAATTCTCTGCAGGCAAGAATACTGCAGTAGGTTACCATTCTCTGCTCCAGGGGATCTTCCCAAACAGGGAGCAAACCCAGGCCTCCTATATTGCAGGCAGATTCTTTACCATCTGAGCTACCTGAGTGCAACTATTCTATTTTTTAGATTTTTTTTTTCTGTGGGGACCATTTTTAAAGTCTTTTTGAATTTGTTACAACATTGCTTCTGTTTTATGCTTTGGTTTTTGGCCATGAGGCATGTGAGATCTTAGCTTCCTGACTGGGGATAGAACCTGCACCCCCCTCATTGGAAGGCAAAAGTCTTAACCACTGGACCACCAGGGAAGCAAGTGTGCACGCTTGCTCAGCAAAGTTTGACTCTTTGTGATCCTAAGGAGTGGGGCCCACCAGGCTCCTCTGTCCATCGAATTTTCCAGGCAAGAATACTGAAGGGGGTTGCCATTTCCTACTTCTGTCAGGGAAGTCCCAAGCCTAACTATTTTTGATGTAGAAATTTCAGAGGGAAAAAGGAAAGCAGATAATAGTTGATCATCTAAAATCCAAGGAGGATTTGCTCCAGAACATCAACCCCTCCCCACCAAGTGGATACCAAAATCTTCAGATGCTCAAGTCCCTTATATAAAATGGCATAGCATTTGTATACAACCTATATGCATCCTCCTGTATTCTGGGGATAGAACCTGCACCCCCCTCACTGGAATGATCTCTAGACTACTTATAATACATAATACAATGCAAATACTATGTAAATAGTTGCCAGTGCATGGCAAATTCAAGTTTTGCCTTGTGGAACTTTCTGGAATCCTTTTCAAATATTTTAAGAGAATCTGTAGTTGGTTGAATCTGCCAACACAGAATATGCAGGTACAGAGGGTTGACTGTATGTGAGTCTAAATTCTACCCTTATATTACAGTGGGTTTTCAAACATTTGTAGAACACTTTATGTCCTAAGAATGAGGCTCCATCATCTAATGTCTCATCTTCTGACACTGTCCTAAGTATCAGAGGATATATTGAGCTTTTTCTTCCATTCTCTGCCCACAAAGCTGTGATAATTCAGTTTGTATTACTGCTGCCCTCTGGGACTTTTCTCTGAGTGACAAGTGATCCGTATTACAGTCAGTGGTAAATATTTAACAACTGAATCTCTGAAAATAAAGCCCTGATTTTCAACATTTGCCAATTTCCATTGTGCAAATACACCCATTGTAGCCAATTTCAAACTGTCAATACAAGGACACTGACTGCAGAGTTGGGATGTAATGTACACAGCTAGCTCCCAGAGCCTGTAGTAGCCAGTTCCAGCACACCACTCGAACTCCTGGTTTGCCCAAGATGGTTCTGGCATCTTTATTAATGGTACCCTCTACCACTCTGTAAGACTGCTGATGCAAAGGAGACATGGACATTTTGCACATAGTAGGGGAAGGAGAGAGTGGAATGATACGAGAGAATAGCATTGAAAAGTAAGCTCAAAATTCTCCAAGCTAGGCTTCAGCAATATGTGAACCGTGAACTTCCAGATGCTCAAGCTGGTTTTAGAAAAGGCAGAGGAACCAGAGATCAAATTGCCAACATCCATTGGGTCATCAAAAAAGCAAGAGAGTTCCAGAAAAACATCTATTTCTGCTTTATTGACTATGCCAAAGCCTTTGACTGTGTGGATCACAATAAACTGTAGAAAATTCTGAAAGAGATGGCAATACCACTGTCTCTTGAGAAGCCTGAATGCAGGTCAGGAAGCGACAGTTAGAACTGGACATGGAACAACAGACTGATTCCAAATAGGAAAAGGAGTACGTCAAGGCTGTATATTGTCACCCTGCTTATTTAACTTATATGCAGAGTACATCATGAGAAACGTTGGGCTGGAAGAAGCACAAGCTGGAATCAAGATTGCCGGGGGAAATATCAATAACCTCAGATATGCAGACGACACCACCCTTATGGCAGAAAGTGAAGAGGAACTAAAAAGCCTCTTGGCCAAAGAACTAAACAGACATTTCTCCAAAGAAGACATACAGATGGCTAACAAACACATGAAAAGATGCTCAACACCACTCATTATTAGAGAAATGCAAATCAAAACCACAATGCGGTACCATTACACGCCAGTCAGGATGGCTGCTATCCAAAAGTCTACAAGCAATAAATGTTGGAGAGGGTGTGGAGAAAAGGGAACCCTCTTACACTGTTGGTGGGAATGCAAACTAGTACAGCCACTATGGAGAACAGTGTGGAGATTTCTTAAAAAACTGGAAATAGAACTGCCATATGACCCAGCAATACCACTTCTGGGCATACACACTGAGGAAACCAGATCTGAAAGAGACACGTGCACCCCAATGTTCATCGCAGCACTGTTTATAATAGCCAGGACATGGAAGCAACCTAGATGCCCATCAGCAGATGAATGGATAAGGAAGCTGTGGTATATATACACCATGGAATATTACTCAGCCATTAAAAAGAATTCATTTGAATCAGTTCTAATGAGATGGATGAAACTGGAGCCCATTATACAGAGTGAAGTAAGCCAGAAAGATAAAGAACATTACAGCATACTAACACATATATATGGAACTTAGAAAGATGGTAATGATAACCCTATATGCAAAACAGAAAAAGAGACACAGAAGTACAGAACAGACTTTTGAACTCTGTGGGAGAAGGTGAGGGTGGGATGTTGTGAAAGAACAGCATGTATATTATCTATGGTGAAACAGATCACCAGCCCAGGTGGGATGCATGAGACAAGTGCTCGGGCCTGGTGCACTGGGAGGACCCAGAGGAATCGGGTGGAGAGGGAGGTGGGAGGGGGGATCGGGATGGGGAATACGTGTGACACTATGGCTGATTCATGTCAATGTATGACAAAATCCACTGAAATGTTGTGAAGTAATTAGCCTCCAACTAATAAAAAAAAATAAAAATAAAATAAAATAACTGTAAAAAAAAAAAAAGAAAAGTGAAAGAGGAGAGTGAAAAAGATGGCTTAAAGCTCAACATTCAGTAAACTAAGATCATGGCAACTGGTCTCATCACTTCATGGGAAACAGACGCGGAAACAGTGGAAACAGTGTCAGGCTTTGTTTAGGCTCCAAAATCACTGCAGATGGTGACTGCAGCCATGAAATTAAAAGACACTTACTCCTTGGAAGGAAAGTTATGACCAACCTGGATAGTATATTTAAAAGCAGAGACATTACTTTGCCAACAAAGGTCCGTCTAGTCAACGCTATGGTTTTTCCAATAGTCATGTATGGATGTGAGAGTTGGACTGTGAAGAAAGCTGAGTGCCGAAGAATTGATGCTTTTGAACTGTGGTGTTGGAGAAGACTCTTGAAAGTTCCTTGGACTGCAAGGAGATTCAACCAGTCCATCCTAAAGGAGATCAGTCATGGGTGTTCATTGGAAGGACTGATGCTGAAGCTGAAACTCCAATACTTTGGCCACCTCATGCAAAGAGTTGACTCATTGGAAAAGACCCTGATGCTGGGAGGGATTGGGGACAGAAGGAGACGGGGACGACAGAGGATGAGATGGCTGGATGGCATCACCGACTCGATGGACATGCGTTTGGGTAAACTCAGGGAGTTGGTGATGGACAGGGAGGCCTGGTGTGCTGCGATTCATGGGGTCGCAAAGAGTCGGACACGACTGAGCGACTTCACTGAACTGATAGACATTACCAACAGGTAAAATAGATAACCAGTGGGAGTTCAATGTATGATGGACGGAACCCTAAGCCAGTGCTCTGTGACAACCTAGAGGGGTGGGATGGGGAGGGAGGTGGGAGAGGGGTTCAAGAGGGAGGGGACATATGTACACCTAGTGCCGATTCGTGTTGCTGTATGGCAAAAACCATCACAATATTGTAAAGTAATTATCCTCTAGTTAAGAAAAATATAAAATAAATTTTAAAAGACTGCTGATGAAATATTATGTGGTCACTGCAAAGAATAAATCACATTTCGGCTACTTCTTCACAGTAGAAAGCTTCCATGAAAGGAAAGATGTGATATCTCCCTGACCAAACTCATGATATCTTCCTTCTAAATACATAGTATCTCTTTAGATGTTTCTCATCAAATAAAGGTAGCTGGGGAAATAGGAATGGTGAACAGTTTTAACTGTGTTCAAGCCTTCTGACTCATACACACAATTTCAGGACTTAAGGTACTGCCATAGCATAGGAGTAGAATAAAGTCATATAAAAGGCTACACTACAGCTTGGAATCATATGAAACCAAATATCACACCCAGAGTCTAGCACGGTGCCTTGGCCCAAAGGAATAAAAACTGACTGACCCCTGTGCGACCCATGGGGAGTATTAAATCTGAGTTTTCAAGGTCACCCAGATCAATACTTATCTAATCTCCTTTTAGTTCAGTTCAGTCACTCAGTCGTGTCTGACTCTTTGTGACCCCATGAATCGCAGCATGCCAGGCCTCTCTGTCCATCATAAATTCCCGGAGTTTACTCAAACTCATGTCCATCGAGTCGGTGATGCCATCCAGCCATCTCATCCTCTGTCGTCCCCTTCTCCTCCTGCCCCCAATCCTTCCCAGCATCAGGGTCTTTTTCAATGAGTCAACTCTTCACACGAGGTGGCCAACGTACTGTAGTTTCAGCTTCAGCATCAGTCCTTCCAATGAACACCCAGGACTGATCTCCTTTAGGATAATCCAAAAGAAGTCATCCTATAGTCTAAACTTTAATACTTTCTGGTAACTCAATACAACCTGTACTGAATCGCGTGGGTGAAGCAATCTGTCAGGTGAGAGTGTGGCTCTTGGTTCTTCAAAGGGTGGGACCCCAAGCAAAAGTCAAAATAAAATAGCTATCTTTAAATATCTATATAAGATAAATTAGATGTGCTGTGTTGTCAATGAACACAGGGTAGAAAATGTGAGATGCATTCTGACTAGTGTAAGGAAGGATATCTAACATCAACCCCCATCATTTCTATTGAGTGCCAATGTTTTGATGGAAGACTCACCATACTGCTGAATCTCAAGTCAACTGAGACTGAGCTTCAAGTCAACTAAGTCCATCCCTGTATCTTTCACTCCTGGACTGCCTACTTCACGCTTTAAAGCAGTTGTTTTTCCGTAAGCCCCAGGATTCCCAGCAACTGGCATCACCTAAGCTGGCCTCAGCTTACAGAGGTCCATGCAGGTCCAGAGTGTCCCAAGCCTCTATCCAAAGTCCTGTGGCCTCAGATTCAGCATAGAGTCAAGGTCAGACAACACCAGAAGGTTTATATTCTGGCCTTGCAGGCAACAAGTGTCCAGAAGTATCCATCTCATCTTGTGCCAGAACAAAGTTTGCTAGGTGGAGGGTTAAAAAACAACACCTAGGCACTGGATACGGCTGTTCTGAATTCTGAAGCCTTCTTCAATTTGTGCAGCTTTTCTAAAGGAAAAGTGCTCCCTTTCCTAATCTTTCTCCTCTCCATGGTCCTTATTTGCCTCACTCAAGGGCTGGGATATCAAATGGTAAAAGATCAAAGGAAGATACTTCCTGTTTTAAAAATAACTTTGTCCTGACACTAGATTAGCAGTAACATAAATTACACAGCTTTCTTATTCACAAACTTGCCAACATCATTCTCAGGCAGGGCCTGCTCCTACTTGGTCTCAAGAGTTGCCATGGAGCCATCTATGAGAGTGACAGTGAGATAAAGACATGACACAGCCATGCGTCCTGCTTCTAGAAACCTCACAAGGAATTAAGGAAGCTTCCACTTAGGAGATGATGTCTGATCAGGTTGGAGGATACCCTGAAACCCTGTCCACAAAAGTACTCAGAGCAAGATGGGTTGATGAGAATCCTGAGATTTCAGAAAGATTCGAAAGCCTCTGTGACTAAATAATAGCAAGAAAATTAATATTGAATACCTTTTATAAATAGTAGCTAGTATGAATAGTAAAATATCTTTAACTCTGCATGTTATCAGGATACAGGCATTCTACTATACGAGACCTCACCTACATTTCCCACATTTGGTACTCGAAACCAGTAAGATGTGTGTGTGTGTGCTAAGTCTGTTCACTTGTGTATGATTCTTTGTGACCCAGTGGACTATAGCCTGCCAGGCTCCTCTGTCCATGGGATTCTCCAGGCAAGAATACTGGAGTGGGTAGCTATGTCCTTCTCTAGGGGATCTTCCTGACCCAGGGATGGAACTCACATCCCTTCTGTCTCCTGCATTGGCAGGTGGGTCCTTTATCACTAACGCCACCTGGGAAGCCCCATTTCCCACATTTGGTCCTCACCACTGGTAAAACAGAGGCCAGTTATTTGTAATCAACAGTGAGCCTCTGAGAACCTAAGCAACTCAACTGAGACTGCGCTGTGAACAAGTAGTAGAATGAGGCTCTGAATCCAGGTCTGGTGACTCCAAAGCTCCTTCCACTCTAGAACTCTACCCATTCATCCTGGGAATCCAAGGGGGTCCTGAGTCTGGTCTCCTGGCCCAGCAGAGTCCAAATCTAAGCTCAATTTTCCCGAGTCCTAGAGTCCTTGCTCCGTTTCTTGGAGGATAAACAGAAATTTATCCCTCACAGTCCTGGAATCCAAGACTAAGACACTGGCAGATTCAGGGTCTGGTGAGCTCAATTCCTAGAAAGCTGTCTTTTTATTTTTTTAAGCTTTTTATTTTGTATTGGGGTATAGCCGATCAACAACGCCGTGATAGTTCCAGGTGACCAGTGAAGGGACTCAGCCATACATATACATGTATTGATTCTCCCCCAAACTCCCCTCCCCTCCAGGCTGCCACAGAACATTGAGCGGAGTTCCACGGGCCATACAGTAGTTCCCTGCTGGTTATCCATAGATAGCTGTCTTTTTGCTTTTAACCTCTAGAGAATTCTCTGGGCTCGTCCTCATGACCTAATCACCTCCCAAAGGCCCCACCTCTTAATACCATTATCTTGAGGGTTAGGATTTTGATATCTGAATTTTGGGCAGACATAAGAAATAAATCTAGAGTAGGACCTATCTCATAGGAAGCTGGGAGTGCTGCATGAGATAATCCATGTAAAATGTTTCAGTTCCTGGCACAGAGTAAGTGTCCCTTAACATCAGCTGTTACCTCCACAAACACATGAATGAATTTCTTGCCAAAGGTGTACCAACTGTAAACACCAATCTCTTCTTCAAGTTTTACAGAACACACTTCCTTTTCCCAAAATAGTAGGCCTAATTTGGCAGAAAAGAAAGGCAACTAGCTGAAAATGGAGGTGAACTTGGCTTTGAATTCTGGTTCTGCCATTCACTGACTTCAGGTAGGTTGCTTCAATTCTTCAGGCCTTTCTTTCCCCATGGTAAAAATCAAGTGTGGGAGTGGTGACCACATACTCTTGTAAAGACACATAGAGAGCAATGGGACACACAGCTGTTTCAATCATGGCTAAGTTAGTTACTTGGTCAATCAAAGTGACCGCTGGAAGTACCCACTATTGTCATAAATCTTTTCAACTTCTTCCTAAACTATACAGAATCTGTTAGAGGCACAGATCATCATTTTGATGTAACTGCCTCTAAAAATAACACTCCCTTACCCCTTGGAATCATTGGCTGCTTTCAAATACATTCCCAAGGAGAAAACATAGTCATACATACATACATACAACTAGCCAACTCTAAGCATCTAAAAGATCTCATAAATTAAGTAATGAGGTACCAAGCTTGACAGCTGCACTATCTAGAGGAAAGGTCTACTTAGAAATTCTGAGCACCCTATCTGATTCAGAATATTGTCATCCCAAGGTGAACACTGACCTACACAGTGAAGCTAAAGCATATAATTAAATGTAATTAAATGTAATGGAAGTCAAACCTTGATTGCTTTTCATGGTAATTGGTTTGTATTAAAACATATACATACACACTATTAAAAGTCAGGCTTTCACACACATTAAAAAAAAAAAAAAAAACAACAAAAAACCAACCCCAAATCTGTTGATTAAAACCAGTACTCTTGTTTCCTGACTAATTATGTCTCCAAAAACCATGCTGGATTTTGTCTTATACCCTTGTTGAATGTCTCACATGTTAAAAATTAACAGCACTCTTTCCGTCAAAAGTTTTGGTTACTGTGCCAAACAAAATATGTTTTGTATTAACGTTGAAATTCACTTAGTGGCCTTTTGGGAAAAAGTGGTGTTCAGGTCCCTAATGAATCCTGACACCTGATTTAACCACTTAAGACACTGAACACTTGGGCCCTTAAAGTCATAAATCTTTAGTCCAAATGTGCATTGTACATTCATAACTTCATTGACAAACTTAGAAATAAGACCACATCCTAGAGGTAGCAATTCCAGAGTGTGCCCCTGCTTTCCATCCTAGTCTTTTGTTCTTGATTTGCAAGGCTTCTCCACCATCTAGAAGTTCTGACTATGTTTTAATAAAAATGCATATATCTTCACACCGTTCCAACCAGAAAATTCTACCTATCTACCTATCTTTATATCTTGGTTTTTCCATTAGCCCAATTCAGAAGTCGCGGCAATTCTAGGTGCCAAAGCTAAATATCCTAATATTTAGAAAAGTGAAGACTTACAGTTTGTCAATGGTGGCTATCGAAAACTGGTAATAGATTTGTGTTTCTTCAGTTTATACCCCACAAATGTATTATGTGCATAATGAACTCTCAGCCATTTTCTGCTCACATTCTATCTGGATGATCTCAGAATCCGGAACTTCTACTAGGAGGCTGCAGGCACTGCTCCAGCCCTTATTCCTGCTTGTTGAAGAGGGCAGCTCACATCCTCGAGTCTTCTGATGACACTCAAATATTTGCCTTTCTACAGCATAGTGTTTGGCAGCTCAAACAGTCATCTCCTTTGCGTTTTTCTCCTCTCTTCACTAGTGCGGCTCATCTACAAGTATCCTTAGAATCTGAAATATCCAGGCTTTCAAGGCAATAGCTGTATACTTGTTTGTGCCATTTATGTTCCTTCTTTAAAAAGTATATATTCATCAATTTCATCAAAAATAAAGAGCTATGTACAAAATTGTTGCTGCTGCAGTGTTTATGGTGTTTAGAGACGCAAGCTGCAGCCTAAAGCTATTAGAGACAGGTTAAATAAATTATGGTATATCTATATAATGGAATATTGGGAATGTAATACAACCACTACAAATGATGCTTTAATGCTGTAAGAAAATGCTTTCACTAAGATTTTCAAATACAAAAAGGTAAGTTGGGAGTTTGGGGTTGATATATACAGTACTACATTTAAAACAGAAAATCAACAAAGACCTACTGTATAGCATTGCTGGTGTTGTAAAGTTGCTAAGTTGTATCTGATTCTTTTGTGACCCTGTGGACTATAGCCTCCAGGCTCCTCTTTCCATGGAATTTTTTTTCAGGCAAGAATACTGGAGTGGGTTGCCATTTTCTTCTCCAGGGGATCTTCCTGACCCAGGGACCAAACCTGTGTCTCCTGTGTTGGCAGGCAGGTTCTTTATCATTGACTCACATGGAAGCCCACTGTATAGCATAGGGAACTGTATTTGATACTTTATAATAATTTATAATGGAAAAGAAAATGAAAAGGAATGTATATATAAAACTGAATCACTTTGTTGTATATCTGAAACTAATACAACATTGTAAATCAACTATGGTCCACCATAAAATAAAAATTAAAAAAAATCTTATCTTAGTGTGATCCAAAATTACCTTCGGCACATGGCAAATTGAAACAGCCATCTTCTCTGAGTGATGGTATTTGTGAGTACTTCCTCCTGCTTTGTTTCCTCCATTTAATATTATGCAATATTTTTATTGGAACAAGGGTGTTGGAAGTAACTGTGGGACTAGGAGTGTCATAGATAATCAAATAAAACTTTTTGGCTTTCTTATATTAGCCAACTCCCACCTTTTTTTAAACAAGGAAGTCAATCTGAGGTGTCTCTGTCAGCTCAGTCTCTTGTCCTGTGTGTTAGTGGTGGACAGTGTTGTGCACGGTGTGATTAACGACTGGCATTTGTCAAATAACTGCTATGTGCCAAGCAGGAATTCACGTTTATATATATATATTATATATATATAATCTTAATTAATCCTCGCATCAACCTGATCACATAGTGTGATCAGTGCCATCTTATCAATACTGAAACTGAAGCATAGAGGTTAAATAAGTAGCCCTAGGTCACCCAGATGCAATTTAAACTCAAGCCCTCCAGAGTCTGGATAACTTCGCCATTTACAAACATTGACTTGGCATTTTATCAGGACTATAAAATTAGTTTCAAAATATTTGGGAAATGATCTGACTTCATAAGGTGCTACTTACATATGCTTCAAACATGAAGGAGCATTCAAAAGGACTCTCCCTGTAGAGACCTTAGCGAGACTCCATTGAAGGGCTTTCCCCTAGTCTGTCCCGCGGATGGAAATGGCTACTTCGATGAGGGGGTGATGATGTCACTTGTACCTTTTTCGTCAACATTAATCAAGTATTCATGCATCCAAGTTGCAAAGCATATGAAAGAAACTATCATCTATAATAAGACTTCCAACTTAATTGGGGAGATAAGACCAATAGCATGTAGGGAACAATCAGCACAAGGCAAAAATAAAAACTTTTTAAACGATAATAAAATACTAAGCCATGTGGTAGACTAGATGACTGGTGTAGAAGTTATGTAGAAAGAACTGTCAGCTCTTTAGTATCTTAGCACTTTGAAAGCACAAGAAACAATCCTTGAAGATCATTTTGTGGACTCCAGCATTCCAAGAGATCTAACTTGGTCGAGGCCTCATAGTTGCTCAGTAGCAGAGACAAGTAAAGTAACCAAGGAAGCTTAATGAAGCAGTTAAGTCTTGGAAAAGCTTTTCAAGGAAAAGCACAGTGAGTCAGGTGATGGTACTTTTGATGAAAAGAGTGGACAAGATTTCCTGGTTTAACAAAGTCAACCTGCCACTACTCTGATTTTTAGATTACAAGATTGTGAATAGTCCTTGTACTGAAGGATTAGATTTAATTTTTTTAAATAATCAAAAAATACTGAATTGCCCGTTTCATTGCATGCATTGTTTTCAGACATGCAGTATTTCAAAGTGTATTGCACTCTACCCAATATATTACCAAATAGAAACACATCTACCCACATATGCATTCCAGGTGCCTCTCTGAGAGAAGTGATACCTGGCTGTCCTAAAACACTTCTGGTTCAGATAGAAGCAGGAATCTTAAGTTGCAGACTGTAAGTAGGAAATAGTTATTTGTCTAACTTTGACGATTTTATCAACAACACACTCAAAATTTCATTTAAAGCATGTAAATACTTTGTAATAATTGCTTATGTAAAATTTATCAGTCATCAGAAAATAGAGATATACTTAAGTCTAAGTAGATTTGTTTTAGATTACCTAAAAATCAACTGATTGGGCAATTTTATTTTTTTGTAAAAAGATACTTGAATATTAATACACAAGGTATAAGGATCCTAAATTAAACCTAATTTCAACTAAGAAATTTTGGTAGTGAACACAGCAGATGTGGCTTAGAAAATGTAAAATTATTTCAGAAATGTTTGTTCAAATTTGAGGAAAAAAATAGGCTAATGAAACACCAATTTTGATGAATTCTTTTTAAAAGTTGATAAATAAGTATGATCACTAAACTTAAAATACCTATGGCTTTCATTAAAAAAAAATACAAAACCTACTTCAACACCTGACAAAATACATAGGCATAAAGTTATACTTTCTTATATTCTAAATAATGCTTCCAGTGGATTTTCAAGCAAAAGTTAAGGCTCAAGGTTATTTCTCTGTTCTCCTGCAGAGAAAATTGTTAAGAGAGGGTATATTTTCAATTTCTTGAAAATTATTTCAAGAGGTATGATACACTCAAACATAGACCATTTATGCTAGCAATACTAAATAAAAACTCAAAGCAGTTCTCTTTTGTTGTATTTTAGCTATTTACATTTTAAACTCTAATGTAGTTTTTTAAAGTAAATCAGAGAAATAACTGAAATGTGGCTTCAAAAGAAGTAACACAAGTTAATAAATCATAAATAATCAATATTAATGCATAAATAGTCATTTTCTAACAAGGTCCAAAAACGAAAGAAAACAGAAATTCAGGTTTTAGATGCCTTCCTTACAACCCTACCAATCCGCTGTATGGGTTCAAAGTTCCCAACAATAAGTTAACTTTGAACCTGAACATTTCAGACTTACAAACCACAAATATCAGAGTTACTGCGTCCCACAGTTGGGTTAAAAAGCTTCCCAAAGTCTCAGAGACTTTAACTGAATGCAGAAAAGCTAAGAGTCTAAGACAATAAACAGAAACAGCAAAAAGTGAAGATGCCAAATATCAAGGTTTTAACAGACGAATCTAAAGCATATCTAGCAACTTCCCTGTATGAAACAGAATAAATAACCTATACGCAAATATGCGTTTGAATGCAATCACGTTATTAGCGTGCATTCTACTTACTTTTCTTTTTGCCATTTATAAGCTTCATTAGGGAGACCCAGAAAGAGGTAACAAGTTGAATGAAGTTCGGCTCAGATAAGAAACAGCTGTAAAATTGATCTACAAATTTGCATCTAAGAACGTCCAGCGGGGGAGAGACTCTTGACAAACTAAGATATATACAAGCTTTAGATTGTGAAACAACGCATTTCAGCTTTCTGCACTGTATATTACTATTGGAAACCTCAACTCTACCTCCCCATTCTCCGAATTAAAAAAAAAAAAAAATCCACCTCCAATCTTCATTGGTCCACACAGTTCCGGCCCACATGGTATCAGTGGGTGTGTCCCTGCCAACAAGCCCTCTCATTGGTTGCGAGGAAACAGCCTCTAATAGGCTGTGATTTGGGGGGCTGTCAAACTCCACGCCTCCAGACCTAGCGCACGCCAATAGACCCAGGGAGCTGGCGGCTCCTCTGCGATTCAAAGGGCAGGCTGACTGCCTGAGCGCCAACCCCAGAAAGATGAGCTCTCAGAAAAGGACGAGGATAAGGGCGACGGCAGGTCAGGCTCTCCCCCCACCGCTGCCCGTCTCCTACTCCCGGACCCCACCAAATGTTGACACACGTGCATTTTCCCACCGACAAATTAGTAAGGCGGCCAGCGCGTTTGCCTTCCATAGAGCCGTTCCCGAGGAGCAGCTCAGGAGCCGAGTCCAATCGGCCCATTCTACAGATGGAAGCAGGAAAGGGATCTGTAGCGCCTGGCGCCCCTGGGGAAACAATCAGTCCCGTGCGCCCCCTCAAAGCCGTCCCCCGACAGCCGGGGCTGGGATGCCCCGGGCGCGCTTAGGTGCCTGTCCTGCCGCTCCCGGGGGTCGCGCCCCGCTCCCCTCCCTGAGGGACTTACGCGGCCTGTTCTTCCTCCCGGAGTCCATCCTCCTCCGCAGCCGGCATTTCTTGGCGGGGGAGTCGTGCTGAGGGGGCGGCGGCTGTGGCTGGAGCTCTGGCTGGAGCGGCAGGCGCGGGGGTGCCGCGTCGCTGTCGCCCGGGGGGTCCCGGCTGCAGAGGCGCGACGGGTGGAACCCGTTGTGCAGCAGCCCGTTCACGGCTGCAGCGCCGACGCCGGCGGGAGTCCCCGGGGAGTGCGGGGCCGAGCGCTCAGGCTGCCCGCCGTGGTCGCCCATGCCAGAGGCTGGTGGGGCGGCTCGCGGGCCCCGGCTCAGGCGGCCTCGCTGGAGGTCATTCTCGGGCGTCTTTATTTCCCCGGATCCTCCTTGCGGCTTCCGATTCAGCAGCCGCAGAGCCGGCGCCGGGGGATGGCGAGTCGGGCGCTCCTCCCCTCCTCCCGCCGGCGTTCCCACCTCCTCCACGCCCTGCCCCCCGCGCGCCGGCGCCCCGGCGCCCGCCTGGAGCATGCCCGCTCCCGGCGCGGAATCGGGGATCCCCGCGCACCCCCAGCCGGGGCCCCCAGAGCCCGCCTTCCCCTGCTGCCCCAGTCGCGCGACTTCAAACGAGGCTTCCTCGCCTCCCAGACCTGTCCCCGCTACTGAGCATGCCCAGTCCTGCCCGCCACCGCCGAGCTTCAACATGGGGACTGAAGTTCTCCGGCTTCGCAAAGAAGAGATGGGCGGGTTGGGCTTTGTATGGCGGAGCAAGCCGAGAAGGGACTGGGCGAGGCCGGCGAGAGAAGAACGCGCAGCTTCGGGAGGAATGCGGGCGGGGGAAGGGGGGAGACAATAAATATTTGTAGAGGTTTGGGTTTGCTAATCCAGTCCGCACTGAGCTAGATAGCTTTGCAAGGTCATTCACGTTGTCCCCTCCTCCCTGAAAGCTTTGTGAGCGTCTGTGTGTTTCTCTGGGTTTAGTTAAGTGACCAAACTACTCACAGGCACGAGGGGAAGGAGGAGAACGATTATTTATAGACAGGTGGGCGGATTTGGAGAGGGAGGGGAGTGTAATTTCTTTGCTGGCACTCACAGACACCATGTGGCCTCGTGGAGTTGTCTTTTACAGGGAGGAAGCTAGGAATACAGTGTAAGGACAGTGAAGGACAGAGATATAGGCGGGATTAACCGGTGCTGGAAGAGACCAAGTAAACAGAAGCAGTCCCAAGCTATAAAAAGCACTTTCCTCACCCAGAAAGGACGCTGAAGAGACAATGTCACCCTATTTATAGAGTAAGGAGTTGCCTGTGTTTTCAGAAGCGCAGGCAGCATCGCAGGGGAGACGGCACCATAACCCTGGAGTCAGAGCTGGATTCCAACTCCAACTCAGGCACCCAACAAACCGTGCGAAACTCATTGCTCAAGTTAACACACCTGGTGACAGGAAACAGGACTGGGCATGCTCAGTAGGCAGGACAAATTTTGGTGCTGAGGACCTTCCCAAAGTTGTGCAATCCTTGAGGCCTCAGCTCTTGACTCTAACTAGAAACTGTCTTGAGGAATCTATCTGCTACAGTCCTGATGCACAGTAAATGCCCCAAAGAGCTGGTTATCCTTATTACACTGTTATTATTAGCAGATCACCCTTCATTTCCAACAAGGGGAATAAACCATACTCGCAGTCATGTTTATTGTGTAACTTACTGTGTGTGATGTTTTCCATCATCTGCATTTATTTAATCTACATAGGAGTCAGAGGCCTCAGAGCACTCAGTAGCAGCCAGAGGCCTGCACCTGAACGGGAATTCCTTCCAGCAGAGTTTGACCTGGAATCAGCTTTAGAACCCATGAGACCCGAGTGCACAGGTCCCTTGACTCCTTTTTTTCAGATAAGAAAACTGAGCCACAGAGGGATGGCTGAGGTTATTAAGAACAAAGCAAAGAATAAACCAGGTGGTTAAATGATAAAGAATCCACCTGCCAATGCAGGAAACACAGGAGACTCGGGTTCAATCCCTGGGTGAGGAAGACCCCCTGGAGGAGGGCACGGCAACCCACTCCAGTATTCTTGCCTGGAGAGTCCCATGGACAGAGGAGCATGGCCGGCTAGAGTCCACAGGGTTGCACAGAGTTGGACATGACTGAGCTCGCATGCACATTAAAGAATAAACCTTAATTCTCCTATCTTTGCTTCCCTGACCCTATCATATTATTTGAAAATATGAAGAAAAAACCTAGGTGACCTGGCCCCTGCCTCACCTTGAGCTCCTGATTCTCCCTCTACAGAGCAGTCTTCCAGTTCCTCAAACACACGAACATCCCTTTTCATCTGCTGTGTTCCCTTGCGTGTTCCCAGATGTCTTTGTTTACTAGATTCCAACTCAGTCTTCAGATCTCTGCTTCAACCTCTTATATTTAAAGTAGCCTTCCCTGACCCTTAGAACAAGACTAGAGCTCCCTCCCCCTACGCTTGACCTTCATGACTCTATCAGTTTGTAACACCACAGTGGGGGTATAATAGGACATCACTGAGTTGTTACAGTGATAAAATGAATAATATGTAAAGTGTCCAGCCCATCATAAGTGCTATAGAAAAAGTTCAATATTATTTGATTGTGCATCTCCCCCTACTACACTGTAATCTCCATTAAGGCAGATGACTCTCTTTCATAACTGTATCCCTAGGAAGCTCTTAGTAATTATTTGTGACTGAATAAATGACTTGGGTGATATTTCCCCGGGGTGTCTCTCACTTTCTATTGTAAATTTGCTAAAAACAAAACTCCTGGATTGTTACTCCTAAATATTCAAATATAAAACTTTCAAATTTGGACATAATTTAAGCTCAGTAGTTTAGGAAGCACTTTACAGCAGAAATGCAGAGTAGATTTAGCAATGCATGATTCCCAGGCATGGTGAGGAAGGCCTGAGCCAGGTGGCTCAGACCCAGGTAGGGCAGGAGTACTGGTACTGGGGACAGAACATCCTCCACCTGCTCTCCTCTCTCATCTTTGCTCTGGGTGCCTTGAATCAGTTATACCTTGCATGTGATAGAGAGGAAGCCAGGTGGCATATCACAGGTTTATGGGGTGCACGGGAGTGGGGGGGGGGGGGCTTGGGGAGACTGTGGTTCGGAGGTGTAATTTTGAGGTATGAACTGTCATGTGCTCCAGCAGGGGAATGGAACAAATAATGTTTGGAAGAGAGGGAGGGAGGAAGAACCCACAAGGCACTCTCTCCCTCTGTTCATTCATTTATTTACCAGTCATTTATTATGAGTGCGCTATGTTGTAGGCAGTAAAATAAATGCTGGGAGTAAGTACAAAGTCAAAACAAATGGCTTCATTGCCCTCCAAGGGCTTACAATTCATAGAGACAGACAGAGACCGAGAGATAAGTCAATGATTCTCCATCATCTGGGTACATAAGAATAACCTAGGGAGTTTTCCCTTTTAAACTTCTTGTTGAAAATAACATACATACAGAAATATATACATATCCTAAGGGTAGAGCTCGCTTCCTAAGGCCCACTTGTCTTCACGGTGAATTTTGCAGTGAATGAAACAAACTGTGTCACCTATACCAAGGAAGGGAACTCCAAAGGACTCCAGAGAGTGAGCAATGATGGAACAGAGACGAGAAAAGGAAGATGGTGCTGAGATGGGTGTTAAAATACGCTTCAGGGAGGAAATGACCCTTAAACTGAAGTTTGACCAATGATGGAATTTCATCATGGAAGGCTGAAGGAAATCCATTCAGAAGTGAGGGAGTGGAGACCCTGCAGGTGGTTTGAAACCATCTGGCATGCTTGGGAACCTGCCAGGAGATCAACAAGGCTGAAAGACAACCTATCAAGGGAGGAGGCGAGTGATGGCCAAAAAGGTGAGATGGGGTTCAAATCTCAGATGGCTTTCTGCACCATAGGAAACAATTCAGACTTTTTCCCTGAAAGACACGAGAAACCACTGCAGAGTTTTAGATTGTGGAAAAACTCCTAGATTTGCATTCTGGAAGGATCTCTGGCAGCAGTCTGGAGAATAAAATAGGGGAGGAGGTTTCTAGTTGGAGGGACCAGATAGAAGACTACTGGAAACAACCAGGAAAGAAGTGAGATGGGGCTGAGTGAAGGACATACCATTCAGAATGAGATCACCAGGTGGACTCAAAAACTATTTAAAGAATTTATAGGACTTAGTAACCAACTGCAGAACGAGGAAGAGGTAAGGCTAGGATAATTTTTATGTTTCTAGTCTGGGCAACTGGGAATGTGGTGGTTTCAGCATGCAAGATAAAATATGCAGAAAAGGAGCAAGACCTATTACTTATATTCTCTCTGGGATTTATATTTAAGAAGGGTGATCCTTTAAAAATGTAGATATGATCATGACATTCTTGTACTTACACTGATATGTAAACAGTATTTGTCTGTTTCAGTCTAACTCGACACTTACCACTTTCCTTCTTTCCTCCCTCCATCCCTCTCTTCCCCTCCCCCCATAAAAAGACGGAGGTCAGCACTAGTTTTTAACTACTATAAATTGGACTTTTAATTTACTTTTAATTTTTTTGAAGACACAGATTAAAACCTGTCCACCATGCCATCATTACACATGATCACTGTAGAAATTCTAGTTCCTTGCTAAAATGGAAATAAAGTCCAATGTGCCCAAGCTTTCTACCACCTAATAACCACACCGATGACACAGTATGAGCTTGGGAAAGGATCCTCGTCAAGATATAGTTTAAAAAGAATTACTAGAATTTTAACTGTCAGAATATTGACCCAAGATGACTTCTTTCTTTCATTTTTGCCTCTTTTACTATCGGTGTCCGTGCCTTTCTTAGAGATTCGCATGAGGCACCTCAGGAGGCTGTTTTCAAGTACTGTGCTATTTTAGATGACAGTGCTTTTCATATTGCTTTCTTCAGGGCCCTAGGGAGCAGCGCTGCTTCAGGGAGCCAAAGGCCACCAAAAACCAACAAAAACTGCCTTGTGAATAACAGTGTTATGGAGAGATTCTGAGGATCCCTTCATCAGAGCCTCCCTCTTCTTCAGAATTGAGCACCTACTACAGAGCAGGTACCATACTAAGTACCAAGGATACACTCTTAAGCAAAAACAAAGTTCCCATCCTTATCCAGATTACAGAATGGACAGGCCTGAAGCACGTAATCACCACAACAGCAAAAGTGTAACCATCATTCCAAGAACTGCAAAAAATGGAAAGGCTCTCAGTGCCATGAGGGCACATACCAGGGTGACCTGGACTCGTCTTAAACTTTAGTAGGTGAAATGACATTTGCTGAATTCTGAATGTTGAATAGAAGTTAACTAAGGTGGGGTGGAAGTGGAGGAGGTATTCTTAGGCTCTCTTATGTCATAAATATGGTAGGCACTTCGTAAATACTTGCTGACTGAAAAGATGAATTGACCCTGTTCCTCTCAATAGGGCAAATCGAATGTCAGAAGATTTTTCACCGAAATAAACCACTGGAGAGGGTTCAGGCCAATCCTGTTCTCTTTACTGTTTTTTCTATATGGCTTGATGGAGGATTTTAGTTTTTTGTCGTTGGGTTTTTTTTTTTTTTTTTCTTTTTTTTTGGTCAGGAGAAGTGGAAAAATGTAACATCAGCAGCTGCCACTACAGTAATAACTGTGTGTACAGGATTGAAACACACCCTACATGAACTAACTTCCTGTTAGTCACTAATATTTTTTGAGCACCTACCAATGATGATTTGGTGAAGGGAGATGGGAGTGTGACTGACTAGAAATTTGATAAGCTATAATCAGAGTGACCCCAAGTACTGGGCATAAGTTTAGGAATGTATCTGACTTTAGCAAATTGACAGTAGGCTTATTATCTAACATTTATTGAGTTCTTACATGCCATACAGTGTCCTAAGCACACTGTAAGTGTCATCTTTCTTAATTAGCAAGGTAGTCATGTGAGTTGGATATTATTATTAGCTCATATTTTGTATGAGGAAACTAGAGCTTAGAGAGGCTAATGGGTCCAAGTTCACACAGCACAAAATCTAACAGACATTTGAGTCAGGTCTGGGTGGCCCTAGAACCTCACATTTTGTAACTCAACCACCATGCCTCCCTCCCAAAAGATGGTGTACCTGCTGTCACCTGCAGATTTTACACCACAGTTGCAAACAACTGATATAGTATTCCACTGCCCACACAACATTGCCTTTTAAGCTTCTCGAGTCCCTTTACTTCTCACTGAAATGTTTTTGCTGTCCAGTGTCTTAGACTTTTGTTTCCAAAAGAGCTTTCCCCCCCTTTTAAAAAATGTGCCAGCTATTGCCATTTTCTATTTTGTATATCTGTCCAACAAATATTTTAAAAAGATGTGCAAACCACTGTTTCAGTTACAGTGATGAGCAAGGCAGAAAAGTCCCTCCCATTCCTGAACACACATTCCTTGGGGAGGGGGACAAGGAGAGTCAGAAAATAAATAATAAATCCAATCTGTGTTAGGTAACATAAAAATTAAACAAAATGGCGTGAAAGAGAATTATTTTAAGCTTACATGCAGGTAGTTGAGGAAGCGACACTGATACCGATTTCTGAGGGTTGAGAGACTGAGGTGTGAAGCATTGTCAAGAGAGGTTTAGAAGCGCATTCCAGCACATGGAAGAGGAAAGAAAATGAGTATCTGTATCTATATCTATGTGTGTGTCTGTTTGACTCTTTGGGACCCCAGGACTGTAACCCGCCAGACTCCCTCCTCCATCACAGGAATTTTCCAGGCAAGAATTCGGGAGCAGGTTGCCATTTCCTACTCTAGGGGATCCTCTGACTCAGGAACGGAACCTGGTCTCTTGCGTCTCCTGTGTTGACAGGTGGACTCTAACCACTGTGCTACCGGGGAAGTCCACTTCTATATCTATGTCCATATGTGTATGTGTGTGCATACACACACACACACACACACACACACACACACACACATATATTCATCTCTTCGTCACCAAAGTTCCAATATTTGGGGGGAAGCTGATGAATAAGGGATAAGCATTTTCCTTTGAGAATGACAGCAGTGGAAGGAAGAGTCTTTGATTAGGGTCCCAGCATTCAGGACCTTCAAATTTGTCTTACAGTTTTTCTGTTTTCTGGGTGAAGTCCCCTCTGAATCCTGAAGTTTCTTCAACTGCAAATAATCAAAGCTGCTTTAACTCATTCTCACATAAAGTGAATCAGTACAGGGAACTGGGTGAATAAAAATCTCTGAAAGGTTGAAGGAACGGCCTCTAGGTTGAGCTCCCAGCAATGAATCCCACCACAGGATCAGCTTCCTAAGGGAACTGCTGTAAGGGAGCTGCTACTTCTGGTACAATAGTAAACCAAGATATCAGGGAGTCACTGCACCCCCTGGGCCCAGGACTGACTGTCTCAGGATGAATGGAAACTTACAGAATTCATGCCCTATATTCTGTCTCTCCAAATCCATGGTGTCCAGGACAAGACACCAGGACCCCTGCTCCCATGGCACTGTCCACCAGACAAAACGGCAGAAGTCAGGCCTCCTCCTCCATCTGGACTTCCACATGCTGCATCTGCTTGGCAGAGCTAAGCAGTGTACAGGACCCGGGCTGTAACAGGGCCTGGGAAACCGACATCTTCAATTTCCTAATGTGTAGCAAGTGATATGGCATGTTTAGTTCAGTTCAGTTGCTCAGTCATGGCTGACTCTTTGTGACCCCCATGAACTGCAACACACCAGGCTTCCCTGTCAATCACCAACTCCTGGAACTTACTCAAATTCACGCCCATTGAGTCAGTGATGCCATCCAACCATCTCATCCTCTGTTGTCCCCTTTTCCTCCTGCCTACTATCTTTCTCAGCATCAGGGGCTTCCCAGTGAGTCAGTTCTTCTCATCAGGTGGCCAAAGTATTGGAGTTTGAGCTTCAGCATCAGTCCTTCCAGTGAATATTTAGGACTGATCTCCTTTGGGATTGACTGGTTTGATCTCCTTGCAGTCCAAGGGACTCTCAAGTCTTCTCCAGGACCACAGTTCAAAAGTATCAATTCTTTGGCACTCAGTTTCTTTATGGTCCAACTCTCACATCCATACATGACTACTGGAAAAAACATAGCTTTGACTAGATGGACCTTTGACAACAAAGTAATGTCTTTGCTTTTTAATACGCTGTCTAGGTTGGTCATAGCTTTTCTTTCAAGGAGCAAGTGTCTTTTAATTTCATGGCTGCAGTCACTGTTCACAGTGATTTTGGAGCCCAAGAAAATAAAGTCTGTTACTGTTTCCCTTGTTTCCCCATCTACTTGCCATGAAGTGATGAGATCAGATGCCATGATCTTAGTTTTTGAATGCTGAGTTTTAAGCCAGCTTTTTCACTTTCCTCTTTCCCTTTCATCAAGAGGCTCTTTAGTTCCTCTTCGCTTTCTGCCATAAGGGTGGTGTCATCTGCATATCTGAGGTTATTCATATTTCTCCCGGCAATCTTGATTCCAGCTTGTGCTTCATCCAACCTGGCATTTTGCATAATGTACTCTGCATGTAAGTTAAATAAGCAGGGTGACAATATACAGCCTGATGTACTCCTTTCCCAATTTGGAACTGATCTGTTGTTCCATGTCCGGTTCTAACTGTTGCTTCTTGACCTGCATGCAGATTTCTCAGGAGACAGGTGAGGTGGTCTAGTATTCCCATCTCTTTAAGAATTTTCTGCAGTTTGTTGTGATTCACACAGTCAAAGGCTTTGGCGTAATCAGTGAAGCAGGAGTGCAATTCTCTTGTTTTTTCTAGGATCCAACGCATACTGGAAATTGACCTCTGGTTCCTTTGCCTTTTCTAAATCCAGCTTGAACATCTGGAAGTTCTCAATTCATGTACTGTTGAAGCCTAGCTTGGAGAATTTTGAGCATTACTTTGCTAGCTTGTGAGATGAGTGCAATTGTGTGGTAGTTTGAACATTCTTTGGCATTGCCTTTCTTTGGGATGAGAATGAAAATTGACCTTTTCCAGTCCTGTGGCCACTGCCGAGTTTTCCAAATTTGCTGGCATATTGAGTGCAGCACTTTCACAGCATCATCTTTCAGGATTTGAAATAGCTCAACTGGAATTCCATCACCTCCAGTAGCTTTGTTTGTAGTGATGCTTCCTAAGGCCCACTTAACTTCACATTCCAGGATGCGAAGCCAGAGCTCTAGATGAGTGATCACACGATTGTGATTATCTGGTTCATTAAGATCTTTTGTTACAGGGAGCTGAAACGGAGCTGAGGTAGCGCATCTATTTACCTGCAATAACCTCAATTGAGAATCTTGATACTGAAGTAGCACTGTTTGCCTCAGACTTTTCTGTTTCTTGAAAACCCCATGGGACAACTGTTTACCCTAGGAGGTAGCCAAGCTTGAAACTCCCTATAAATCCTGCAAAGGGGCTGAAATTGAAAACAGGACTAAGCAACTAATAATAATAATGATACTTACTACCTTACATGATTAAGAGTTCCATCTCTTAAGTCACTCAGACATATGCTTGAATCCCAGCTCCTCCCCTTAGCCAGCTTCCTCTATTATCCAGCACTTTCCAAGAATTTTGTGATGAGGTAAATGCACTATGTCTACTCTTGAGTGGGGGTCATTGGCCATGCATCATTTCTGAGTACTTGATAATGTGACAAAAGAACTGGATTTTAAATTGTATTTATGTTTTAATTAATTGACATTTTAAAAGTTAGCTTATTTTTTTTTTTTTCCTCTAAGGCATTTTATTTGTACGTATTACATCCCTAGAAAAAGAATCCAAGGATTTTCCCTCCTGTATGTTTTCGTCTTGCTTCTTCATGGTCCATGATGCCAGCTGAGGTTGTCAGTACAATGAAACCAAACTGACGGGATGGGAGCAGGTTATTCTGCCATTTCTCTAGATCTTTGAGTTGCACATCAAATCTGGGGCTGATCACTCCACACTTATTTAGCCTGCCTGTGAGGTTCACAACAATTTTCCCAGCCCTGTGATCATCAATGATTTCAAATTCGCCAATGTAACCATGCTTCATCATCACTGTTAGAAACCTGACGATGACCTTGGAGCACAGCCGAATAGTACCTGGCGTTTGCCTCTGTTTTCGGCATTGTTGATACTCTTGAGAGCATCAGCCAGGACATTCATGCGCACCATTCTGGAGGCACGGAAAGATGGCAGATAAAAAGCTAGCTTATTTTAAAAACCACTTTACTGAGCTATGATTGACATATAAAAACTGTACATATTTAATGTGTACCACTTGCTGAGTTTATAGATAAGTAGTATATACCTGTCAAACCATCAGAATTTGGCATAAATTTATCCATCACCTCCAAAAGTCTCCTCCTGCCCTTTCCCTCTTATTACATGATGATGATAAAAACAATATAACACCTACCCTCTTAGCAACTTTGTAAGTATACACTCAAGTATAGCCATATTGTTTCCCATAGTAGCTGAACCATTTAAACTCAAATAGTAACATGTGACCAGTAGCTGCTGTATTGGATAGCACTGTATACAATGGGGATAACAGTGGTATCTACCTCATTCATTTATTCAATGAATACTTATACAATATCTTCTATGAGCATCTACAGGTGTTGTGCTAGGGAAGAACATCCTGAAGCCTACAACCAGTAAGGCAATCAGACCCATTTAACAAGGGAACAAATAAAAGAGCTACAGTTTATAGTCAGGAGTATAAAGGAAGTAACAGAGTGGAGCTCTGCAGAATAACAGGGGGTGAGGGGACATAGGATAAAGGAGTTCACCACATGCTGGCTTCTCCACGACCTAATATAAAACATGAAAAAAGTGATGACTTAAATCACAACAACTGGAACAGGACCTCTCAAAAGCAAGAAATTTAAAAATATCCCACCTTTGATCGCAACACTCTTTTAAGTTGCCCTGACACTTGAGATTTTATTGAGAATAGAATGTTCTATATGTTTTTTTTTTAAAAACCATTTTCTGTGGGTCTTATGCTTATGTGCTCAGATCTGTTGCCTGCCATGCCCCTGCCCTGCCAAGTGAGGCAGGGGGCTGGCTCCGGAAAGCCAACTCTCTTAGGGTCCAGGGTCAGCTGTCTTCTAGCAGGCTTAGTCAGTGGGAGATGCTGGTGAGAATGGCAGAAGAATCTTCTCTCCCTTCCCTTGCTGTCTAGGCAGACATCTCCCCAAAGTTGCTGACCCTCTTCTGGGGTCTCCATCATCTACAGATACGCCTGCCTTAACTCTGTCTTCTGCTTGGTGACCGCAACTTCTGGGATCTGATTCTATCACTTTTTCCCTGCTTCTTGCCAGCCTAAGGTGGTGATGGCTTCATGCCATTGCTAATGTCTGTGTTGCCTCACTGTCCTCTGATTAGCTTCTCTGCTTCTTCTTCCCTCTCTTCTGAACATCCTGGTTGGATGTTAGATGACAGACCATCTATGATGTTGATTCAGGATTGGACCTAGGACCATACCCGAAAACAGTTTTAAGGTTTTAACTACTTCCCATGGCATCCCCTTTTGGCCCACCCCTCAGGTCTGTTGAGGTATGATATTCATTATTCCATTATGGGTGGGCATATTTGTGTCAGCAATGCAACCTTCAGAAAATTAAAATTTATTTATCAAGTCAGCTGGGCTGCAATCATTTAACAGCTGAAGAAATGTATTTAAAAGGTCTGGAATTTCTGAGGAAACATTAAACAGTCCACTGGTCATAAAATATGTAGCATGTTAAATTAGTAAACTGGAAATTTTATTAGCATACTTTATACTAGTTTCTGTGTAAATAAATAAATCCAAAACTCAGTGACTTAATGCAATCAAAGTATATTTGCTGTTCTCAAAGAGTTCAATGTTGTCAGTTGGGGGTACCTGGTCTGTGTAGTTCATTTGGAAACTAGTGTTGCCCTAGATGTTGACATCAGGTAGCAGATGAGGGACAAAAGAGAGTAAAAAGGATGGTGGTGGTGTTTTAGGGACCAAAACTGCAAACAGCATACATCAACTTTGGCCACATCTCACTGGGCAGAACTCAGTCACGTGTTTCCTCTGCACACCCACCCCAGTTGCAGGAGAGCCTGAGAAGTGTAGTTTAACTTAATGCCGAGGAAGAAAAAGAAATGACGGTGGAAAAGACATGGTCAATAACTACATTTCATTCTTCCTCTCACTTGTAGAATAAACTCCTCCCCACTCACTTCCTAGAACGTTATCCAAAGCTCTAAACCCGGGTGTTGGAGAAGGCAATGGCACCCCACTCTAGTACTCTTGCCTGGAAAATCCCATGGACGGAGGAGCCTGGTAGGCGGCAGTGCATATGGTCGCTAAGAGTCGGACACGACTGAGCGACTTCACTTTCACTTTTCACTTTCACGAATTGGAGAAAGAAATGGCAATCCACTCCAGTGTTCTTGCCTGGAGAATCCCAGGGATGGGGGAGCCTGGTGGGCTGCCGTCTATGGGGTCGCACAGAGTCAGACACAACTGAAGCGACCGACTTAGCAGCAGCAGCAGCAGCAGACCTGGGTGATGCTCAGCCAGCTCTATTTGGTTCACATTTGTTCTTTTTGGTTGAGTACTTTGCAAACTAAAAAGAGGAGTTGTCTGCCCCTGCTCCTTTCTCGTCCCCAAATATACACTGGCGAGCAGAGACAAAGAACTTCAGGGTGCCATTTGGAAAAGGAAGAAGTGAAAGAAAGCTGACAGTAGTCCAAAGTGGTTGGTCAGGCATTGTGACATTTCCCTCACCAGAAAGCACTGGAAAATGTCTTTTGATTGAACTCTCTTTCTCCTCTATGAGAGGCATTATCTTGTCCATATTTCTCTGTGACCCCTGGTTCCACTCTTCTGAAATTCTCTTCATTGTTCATTATCTGTCCTCTGTGGCAATATCTGAAGTGGGTGACAGGGAGTAAATTATCTCTGACACTATGCAGATTTTGTAGTCTGCCTCCTTCTCATGGAAACCTGTAAGTCCAAGGCTGGTTGTTGCTTTGTACCTTTTTCTAAAATTTATTTATTTTTGGTTGCTTTGGGTCTTCGTTGCTACTCACAAGCTTTCTCTAGTTGCAGCAAGCAGAGGCTACTCTTCATCAAAGTGCAGCGCCTTCTCTTGTTACAGAGCAGGATTTCTAGAGCGAGTGCTCAGCAGCTGTGGTGCACAGGCTTAGTTGCCCTGCAGCCATGTGGAGTCTTCCCGAACCAGGGATGGAACCCATGTCCCCTGCATTGGCGGTGGATTCTTATTCCCTGTACCACCAGGGAAGTCCTGTTTTGTGCCTTGACTCGTCTTTGTCCCAGCCTTCTGTTTTCTTTGGAAATATCGTTTCTGCAAAAACCTAACAGACTTCCCATTGATCTCCTTCTAGACAGTTCCTATGCCACAAACTGTAGACCAAACACTGTCCCAGGTAGTGTTCTCAACATCCTTCATATATTTTTCCCCTGATCCTCATGCCTCCCTCATCTTAATGGCAGCCACCTGGACGATGTCAGGATTGAAATGGAAAGCCACACCTGGGAGGTGATCTGTGCCACGAGGTGGTGGTGACCTAGCAGTTGTTTGTTGCTCACAATTTTCTCACACTTATTTCCTACCATTTGAGGTCTAGATGTAGTCTACTTCAAGACTTCCAATTTATGTAGTTTTTCTATTTTCTTTTACTTCTTCCTGCAAACTGCCCAAATGTGCCAGCCACTTATGGCCAAAACGCACTAACAGTTTGATTCCTTCCAACTGCTTCTCTTGGAGCTGACAGTCAGGAAGCATATGGTTGGCCTCTCAACTGAGAATTATTGCCAAGTTTTTGCCATGCACAGCATGCATTGCCACCTTTTCTGCCTCAGGGATCACGTTCCTTTCTTCCCACAACTGGCATGCTAAGCCAGTGCCACTTATTTTAGGTTTTCTGGATTTTTTATTTTAGGAGTTCCTTCCTTTGAATTATGATACTGGAGAAGACTCTTGAGAGCCCCTGGGACTGCAAGGAGATCAAACCAGTCAATCCTAAAGAAAATCAACCCTGAATATTCATTGGAAGGTCAGATGCTGAAGCTTCAGCACTCTGGCAACCTGATGCAAAGAGCCGATTCACCGGAAAAGACCCTGATGCTGGGAAAGATTGAAGGCAAAAGGAGTAGAGGGTGGCAGAAGATGAGATGGTTAGATAGCATCACAGACTCAATGGACATGAGTCTGAGCAGACGTTGAGAGATAGTAAAGGACAGGGAAGCCTGGGGTGCTGCAGTCCATGGGGTCACAAAGAGTCGGACACGACGCAGTGACTGAACAACAGCAACCCCCACATCAAGGTCCCATTTGTGGTGTTTGTTATAGTATTAATGCCAGCTGCATAAAAAGAGCCTCCAAGTCTCAATACTTTAAGACAACAAACAGTCAAGTTCATGTTTCACTCCACAGTCCTATGTAGGCGTGAGGGTGAGTGTGGAGAGGCAACTCTGAGCTGTGCAGTCAGAGGAGGCTCACAGAGGCTCTACCATCTTCAATGCATGACTCTCAAGGGTGCTCTGAACATAGATATCCAGCCAGCAGCTGGAAGAGGAGAGAGAGCACAGATGATCATATGGGCTGTTTTAGAAGTTGGGTCTGTGAGTGGTGGTGTCTCACTCTGCATACATTTCATTTGTCAGAAATCACCAATATGGCACAAAGGCTCAGTAGGTTGAACCAGGATGAATTCAGAAACTGCATATTCTTTCTAAAGTGAGCAGCAGTCACTCAACTCCAACTGATTATTGTTATGTGGGAATGCAGGGTTGCCAGATCTGATTTTTTCTGAGGTAGCCAGAAATTCAGATTTTTATGTGAAGTCTTGTGATGTTGTCTTCCAACAACACAAGAGAAGAATCTACACATGGACATCACCAGATGGTCAATACCAAAATCAGATTGATTATATTCTTTGCAGCCAAAGATGGAGAAGCTCTATACAGTCAGCAAAAACGAGACCAGGAGCTGACTGTGGGTCAGATCATGAACTCCTTATTGCCAAATTCAGACTTAAATTGAAGAAAGTAGGGAAAACCACTAGACCACTATGTATGACCTAAATCAAATCCCTTATGATTATATAGTGGAAGTGGGAAATAGATTTAAGGGACTAGATGTGATAGACAGAGTGCCTGATGAACTATGGATGGAGGTTTGTGACATTGTACAGGAGACAGGGATCAAGACCATCCCTAAGAGAAAGAAATGCAGAAAAGCAAAATGGCTGTCTGAGGAGGCCTTACAAATAGCTGTGAAAAGAAGAGTAGTGAAAAGCAAAGGAGAAAAGGAAAGATATTCCCATATGAATGCAGAGTTCCAAAGAACAGCAAGGAGAGATAAGAAAGTCTTCCTGAGTGATCAGTGCAAAGAAATAGAAGAAAACAACAGAATGGGAAAGACTGGCAATCTCTTCAAGAAAATAAGAGATACCAAGGGAACATTTCATGCAAAGATGGGCACAATAAAGGACAGAAATGGTATGGACCTAACAGAAGCAGAAGATATTAAGAAGAGGTTGCAAGAATACATAGAAGAACTATACAAAGAAGATCTTCACGACCCAGATAATCACTATGGTATGATCACTCATCTAGAGCCAGACATCCTGGAATGTGAAGTCAAGTGGGCCACAGGAAGCATCACTATGATCAAAGCTACTGAAGGTGATGGAATTCCAGCTGAGCTATTTCAAATCCTGAAAGATGATGCTGTGAAAGTGCTGCACTCAGTATGTCAGCAAATTTGGAAAATTCAGCAGTGGCCACAGGACTGGAAAAGGTCAATGTTCATTCCAATCCCAAAGAAAGGCAATGCCAAAGAATGTTCAAACTACCACACAATGGCACTCATCTCACACGCTAGTAAAGTAATGCTCAAAATTCTCCAAGCCAGCCTTCAACAGTACGTGAACCGTGAATTTCCAGATGTTCAAGCTGGATTTAGAAAAGGCAGAGGAACCAGAGATCAAATTGCCATCATCTATTGGATCATCAAAAAAGCAAGAGAGTTCCAGAAAAACATGTACTTCTGCTTTACTGACTATGCCAAAGTCTTTGACTGTGTGGATCACACCACAAACCTGTATGCAGGTCAGGAAGGAACAGTTAGATTTGGACAAGAAACAACAGACTGGTTCCAAATAGGGAAAGGAGTATGTCAAGACTATATATTGTCACCCTGCTTATTTAACTTATGTGCAGAGTACATCATGAGAAACGCTGGGCTGGATGAAGCACAAGGTGGAATCAAGATTGCCGGGAGAAATATCAGTAACCTCAGCTATGCATATGACACCACTCTTATGGCTGAAATCAAAGAAGAACTAAAAAGCCTCCTGTTCAAAGTGAAAGAGGAGAGTGAAAAAGTTGGCTTAAAAGCTAAAACTAAGATCATGGCATCTGGTCCCATCACTTCATGGCATATAGATGGGGAAACAGTGAAAACAGTGACAGACTTTATTTTCTTGGGCTCCAAAATCACTGCAAATGGTGACTGCAGTCATGAAATGAAAAGACACCTACTCCTTGGAAGAAAAGCTATGACCAACCTAGATAGCATATTAAAAAGCAGCGGCATTACTTTGCCAATAAAGTACATAGTCAAGGCTATGGTTTTTCCAGTAGTCATGTATGGATGTGAGAGTTGGACTATAAAGAAGGCTGAGCACTGAAGAATTGATGCTTTTGAACTGTGGTGTTGAGAAGACTCTTGAGAGTCCCTCGGACTGCAAGGAGATCCAACTAGTTCATCCGAAAGGAAGTCAGTCCTGAACATTCACTGGAAGGACTGATGTTGAAGCTGAAACTCCAAAACTTTGGCCACCTGATGCGAAGAACTGACTCATTGGAAAAGACCCTGATGCTGTGAAAGATTGAAGGCATGAGGAGAAGGGGATGACAGAGGATGACATGGTTGGATGGCATCACTGACACGATGGACATGAGTTTGAGTAAACTCTGGGAGTTGGTGATGGGCAGGCAGGCGTGGCGTTCTGCAGTCCATGTGGTCACAAAGAGTTGGACACAACTGAGTGACTGAACTGAACTGTGATGTTTAAATGTTCATGTGGTAGACATTCCCTGAGATGGTCTCCAATGATCTGACCATAATAGTTATGTCCTTGGGTAGTCACTTACACCAAGTGTGCCATTGTGTCACAGCTGGTCTGAGTGACCCAATAAAATATGAAGTGATTGATTATATGTGACCTACTTCCAAGACTAGGTCATAAGACATATGAAAGACTATCTTGCTTTCTCTGGAATTACACATCCTGGGGGAGGTCAGCCACTGTGGAATGAGGACACTCAGGCAGTCTGTGAAGAAGCCTACATGGGTTTACTGATATCTCCCATCAAGAGTCATACCATTTTGCCCACCATGCGGGGGTGCCACCTTGATCAATCACCCGTCTCCAATTGAGCCTTCAGATGATACAGCTGCAGCCAATATTACATCTGCAACCTCATGGGAGACTGTGAGCTAGGACCACCCAGCAAAGACTCTGAGTTAATAGATTCTTATTTCTTTTTTCCTTACTGTTGTTTTAAGCCACTAATTTTTTGGCATTTTGCTGCTCAGCAGTGGATCACTAATAATGGTCATAAGTCATATTTTACATTTTTTTAATACTTTTATTTATTTGGCTGTGCCGGGTCTTTGTTGCTACATGGACTTTTCCATAGCTGTGGTGTGGTGGCTCCCAGCCTCTAGACCACAGATTCACTAATTGTGGCGCATGGGCTTAGTTGCTCCCCAGCATGTGGGATCTTCCTGGATCAGGAATCAAATCCATGTCTCCTGCATAGCAGGTGGATTCTTTACCACTGAGCTACCAGGGAAGCCTCGTTTAAAAATTTTTTTTAAAAAATTTAAACATTGTATATTGAAAAATTCCTTCTACTGAATTCAGGTTACCAATTTATAACATCTATAGGGTATGCAAGAAACAGGGGGCTCCCTTTTTGTGATTCTTGTTTGCTTTGAACTTTTCAAGCATGATAAATCTAAGAGGGAAAATGGTTTAATTAACTGAATTACTTTTGCCAGATTCAGTAAGACTGAAGCTTAAACACTATTCCACTATTTACTGGTTATGAGACCTTGGAAAATTTACTTAACCTCTTTTGACTACAATTCCCTTAATTGGGAGAAAGGAATAACAACAGAAGTACTTCTCGGGGCAGGGGAAAAAATTGTGAAATACTTTGAAATAAGAAAAAATTAGTGGGTGTCCTATCTGTTAATCTATTAAAAGTTTACTCTCTGCATTTCATTGGCTTTGAGTTATTTTACAACTCTACAATTTGTAGAAAACAGAGTAATGCAAATGTTCTTATACATAGAAATGCAAATTGTGTCCAGGGGTATGCCACCCCTTACTGTCCCATGGATAAAGATCAGTTTTACACTAATAAAGTAAGTGCATTTAAGCATTCCTGATGGCTTAATATATTTGCTCTTTGGATTCTCATTTGTACTGGCTGCAACATCTTAGTTATTATATCATTAATTAAATTAATAAAGCCAGAGACATGTTTATATTTGTGAGTCATGACTCAACTTAAAAAAATTTATCCTTCAACAAATTTCAGAGTGTTATTATGGTGAATAAATTAATTAATGCATGTAAAGCCCTTGGCACCAGGACTGGCACAGAACTTATAATGCTAAGGAAGAGGGTAGTGAAGATGCAAAGATGTGAGGTCACCAATTTAGGTGAGACAAAGGTCTGTTGGTCTACCTTCTCTACAGATTCCTTTTTCTTTTTTAAAAATTTACTATTTATTTATTTGGCTGTGCCAAGTCTCTTAGTTGCAGCATGTGAGATTCAGCTCCCTGACCAGGGACTGAACCTGGCCCTCCTGCATTGGGAGTGAGAAGTCTTCTCTACTGGACTACCAGGAAAGTCTCTTCCATTCCTGATTTCTAAAAAGAATAATCAGAGAAAATAACTTTGCAAATCAACAAAATGGCAGTCAAAATGCTAACCAACACAGTTGCTGCTGCTAAGTCGCTTCAGTCGTGTCCAACTCTGTGTGACCCCATAGACAGCAGTCCACCAGGCTCCCCCGTCCCTGGGATTCTCCAGGCAAGAACACTGGGGTGGGTTGCCATTTCCTTCTCCAATGCATGTAAGTGAAAAGTGAAAGTGAAGTTGCTCAGTCATGTCCAACTCTCAGCGACCCCATGGACTGCAGCCTACCAGGCTCCTCTGTCTGTGGGATTTTCCAGGCAAGAGTACTGGAGTGGGGTGCCATTGCCTTCTCTGAACCAACACAGTAATTACACAAGATTTCCAAACACTTATCTCACCTATCCTATCCCAGTGAGAAAGATAATACAATACCAACTTTAACAGTTGTTGAGAAGGCTCGTGAAAGTAATATACATGGAGGGGACTGTGAATGAGCCAGAAAGGGTGTTAATCTGAGAACAGATTTAGAAAGCACATTTCTGAGAGTTCTTTCAATTCTCTGCCTCCTGGTAAGTAACTGAAATGCCTTAAGTGGGCCCGGTACAAGAAATAGCTCTATCAATTTTTGTTTCAGATATTTAATAAAGAGAAAACACATATTCTTACACTGCCAACTGAAATTTGTCACTTGCCATCTGCCTCTGCAAAGATTAGGTCACTAGCCACCACAGTTGCTGACCTACACCCCCTGGAAAGAGTTCAGGGAAGAAATCAGGAATGAGGCACTCTGTGCTCTGGGGAAAAACTCGCAGAATAGGCCTTCAGATAGTTGTGTTAGGTCGTTAGAATAGGGAAAAGGAGTCCAAAATGGCGGTGGCTAAAAGACAAGGAAGGGAAAAACCCTCAAAAATAGAACAAAGGAAGGTCCGAGGACCTGAGTGAGAACCTCAGGTAAAACAAACAACACTCCTGCCTAAGCCCAATTTGCATAGGACAGGCCCAGGGGGAACAAAATCATATACAAGGAAGAGCCAAAGCCCTCTTCGCTCTCTCTCCTGCATGATGGGGTGCTCTTCTCTTCCCGTCTTTGGATCGAAGTGGCAGATGCTGGCTGGCCCAATTTACATAAGACAGGCCCAGGGACAGAGAAACATATAAAAAGAGGAGCCAAAGCCCTCTTCTCTCTCTCTCTCCTGCACGATGGGGCACTCTTCTCTTCCCGTCTTTGGATTGACGTACCCTCACACCTTGAAGATGGATTTTCCTGCTATCATCTAAATAAAATAGAGCTGTAACACTGAGTTGTAACACTGATTTATTTAAGAGCTATAACACTGGTCTGTCCAAGACCCAAGAGCTGTGACCCGCCAAGGGGGCTTTAATGTCCGTCACTCCAAGTTTTTGTTGTGACGAGACAAAGAACCGAGGAGCATACACTCGCCTGACAATTAGATATTTTCAGAAGATTTTATGAGCCCAATTGCTTGCATCTGCTCATATCTAGAAAAGCACTAAAATAATTAATGGAGACATCTGCTCCTCTTGACGAGCACTAACCTTGTGACCAGCAGTAACCTTCTGCCAAAATGTGTGCTTGATGCACATATCACCCCCACCTCCCAAATCACATATATACCGACCTCCCCCTTTACCTCTTCAGAGCAGTTCCTTAAAGCTACCTGAGAGACTGTCTCCCAGATTATATAGTCTTCAATTTGCCCCCCCAAAAACTTAACTTCACAACACTCCCCTTGTGCATTTTTTTCAGTCGACACTAGGAAGTGAACAAACCTGATGATAATTGGAAACAAATACTCTGGCTTAGCATCAGAGAAGCAATATGAAATGGAATGAGTTGAACTGGAAGTGGGGGGCCAATCCAGTCAAATGTTGCCACCCAGGAATTCAGGCCTCGGTTTTGTAAGAGCAACAAGAATCTCAGTTATTATGGGATATTTCTTAGCTCAAGCAATTAACTAAGCACCCAAATCAGGCAATCAAGACACATCTACCATTTCTTTGTGAACTCTGACTAAGGCCACGATGTTCTGGATGTGCTCTCTAGGTGGCAACTACTTGTTGGTGACACTCATCAGAAGTTTCTTATCCTGGTTTGAAGTCTTATTTTCTGGCATGAGTAGGAGATGAAATGCCAGAGAACTGCTGACCATGTTTGCTTATCGGACTGGGGTTGCCGGTCGTCAACGAAGAGAAAGAGTAAGTAATATCTGTGGCTCTGCTGTCAACCACTGGACGCTTTATTTTGCCATTGCACTTCGCTTTGTTCATCATAGTATGTAACGGCGGGGAGAAAGGGTTCTAAGTATGTTCATCCTTTCAGGAAGCTTGGGAAAAAGTGAAAGTGTTAGTCACTCAGTAGAGTCTGACTCTTTGAGACTCCATGGACTGTAGTCCATCAGGCTCCTCTGTCCATGAAATTCTCCAGGCAAGAATACTGGAGTGTTGTAGCTATTCCCTTCTCCATGGGATCTTCCTGACTCAGGGATCGAACCCACATCTCCTGCGCTGAAGGCAGATTCTTTACCATCTGAACCACTAGGGTAGTGAGGGAAGCTTGTATTGTAGTAGAAAACAGACAACTCTGGAGTCATATAGACACAGATTTGAGTCCCAGCTGCAGTGCTTAAGAGCTAACTGACCACGGATACTTTACTTAACACCGCTGAGCCTTGGGTTTCCTAACTTATAATAAGAGAATAAAAGCTGCATACAGAACAAGGCTCCTTCAGTCTGACTTTCCTGCCATCTTCAGTGTGTGTCTTTCTGCCCCTAGGTTGCAACGTGGCTGTTGCCAAACAAGCCAAACAAGCATTACTTCTGAGTTCCAGGCAGGAAAATGGAGAGTGAAGGTTAAAAGGCACATGTCAGCTATTTCTCTTTTATAAAAATTCAGTAGCTTCCTAGAAGTCATATCTAGCAGACTTTTGTTACTGGTCATATTAGCCACCTCTGGTTGCAAAGGAACTTGGGAAATAAATTTTTTTTTAGCTGAGCACATTTCCACTTACTTATAAAGCAGAATTCTCCTGTGAATGGGAGATTGGCTATTGGGTTGAAAAAAAAAACAAACAATCCAGTGATATCTGCCAAAGTGCTCAATAATCCTGGATATTATGTTTATATTAGTTTTAATCTCAGCTAGTATATTTCCTTTGTCATCATATCCAAAGGACTGGGCATATAGTGTGTGTGTGTGTGTGTATTCAATCTTGCTTCTTGCCCATCTAACTGGTACATCCGAAGTACATTCTTCCCAGTTAGACTTAACAAAAGGCTAAAAATTAAAAAGAAAAAAAGGCACTTCTTCCATAAGTATCTATGCCAAGAAAGTACCTTTGTTGGTTTTTTTTTTTTCTGAAGATGAACCATTATCATTATGATAATAGCTAAAGTTTACTGAGCATTTATGGTATGACAGAGACTGTGCAAAGTTTTTCTATTCATTATAACCATCATAAAAACTCTATCAAGTGGACTCCGTCACCCCTACTTTACCAGTAAGGGAACTGATGCTCAGAGCGGTTAGTTGGCTTAAGATCACACAGCTAATACACACTGGAGCCACTATTTGAAGGTGGATCTGTCTGACTGCAAAATTCCTGTTCTCATTTTAGAGTATCGATTATACTGGCAGGTTGTGAGATGTTCCTCACCTACATTTGGAAACTCTTTCCAAACTTTATTCTAAAGCCCAAATCTTGGATGTCACCATTTGGCCAATGCCACAGTAATAACTGATGTAAGTAAAATCCATCAATGGCTTGTAGAATTAGTGAGGTAAAGGTTGATGAAAAACAGGATAGATGCATATTTCAAAAGCATCTCCACATGAGAAACTCAATTACAAAAATAGTAACTTCACAGTGCAGAAAGCAGGCTCACATCACCGTAACCAAGTGATCAAAGTTAACATCACTAGTAATGAGACAGAGCAGTATCATGTGACGCCTGAAATGATGCCCTGAGAAGTGCACAGCATTACTTCTGTAGTGCTCCTGCCAAAAATGCACCAGCTAAATTTAATCACAAGGACATCAGACCCAACTTGAAGGACACTCTACAAAGTAACTGGCTAGTATTGCCCAAAAGTATCAATGTCATGAAAGGCAAAAAAAAAAACTGAGGAAGTGTCTTAGCCTGAAGAAGATAGAAAAATATGACAACTAAATGTAATGTATGATCCTGGATTGGCTCCAGAACCAGAAAAAAAAAAAAATCAGTGTGACAATTAGGGAAATTTGAATAATATTTGTGTATCTGTTAATATCATGGTTAAGAAAATTTTCTATTGTCATAATTGTACTATCATTATGCATTGTGAACATTTGGAAACTGGGTGAAGGATATATGAGAACTTATTTTTGGTTCTTGGTGACTTTTTCTTGCACCATTTTTTATAAGTTTTAAATTATTTTAAAATTAGAAATTAAGAAAAACCTGACCTACCCAGTTCACCTGTTAAAGGTGTTTACTTATCAAAATTATGTCTGAACTGCAAGTACGTCTCCACCAGCTTTCTCCTCTGCTCTGTGTTCTGTCTCTAAGAGGCTGCCCTGTTCTTTGTCCAGATGGTGCCAGGCTCAGCGGTGCCAGATCTGAGAACTATTCACACCCCAGATAGCATACATTTGTATATTCATTATGACAAATTTCTGGCAAATGAAAGGAAAATGTTTTGTGCTAACAAAAACGAAGTATTGTGAGTTTATCATGATACGGAGGTAAAGAGTCTTGGGAAGGGTATTTTTTTGTTCTAATTCACAGTGTGGGTTAGCAGTGGTCCTGCTGTCTGTTTCCTTCAAAGTCATCACCAGGATACAGCCTCTTCTTGTCCAGATTAGATCTAGTCATAGGCCATCTCCTGGTGGAGGGATATCCCCTTTCCTTATGTCTCCTTCAGCTGCAAAACAGAACCTTCTCTCAGATTTTCAAATATCCTGAGGCACGACACCCTCAGCTGGCAGCGGGTGGGCTACACTGACCAGCCCATGAGTAAAGAGGAGCTGCAGCGCTCAGGGCTGTAAGATGAAGAGCTGATTCTCAAACTTCCCCCCAAAGGTTCCCCAACAGTAGAGGAGAGTTGTATCAGTTAGGATGCTTAGGGCTGCAAGTAACTGAAAATCCAGTTGAGGCTAGCTTACACACGAAGAAATTTATTAACAGGCAGTCCAGAGCTCAAAGGGGCTGCAGGTCCTCTGCCATAAGGGCTTCCCTCCATTTCTTTGATACTCTCCTGGTTCAGTCTTCCTTTATGTATCAGTTTTGTCTCTAGATTAGAGTCCTCACTGTGAATAAATGGCTTACAAGAGCAAATGGGGACACACATTTCTTTGTTCATGTTCTACAGGAGAAAAAGATCACCTTTCACCCACTGTACCACAGAAACCTTTCCCTTCAGGCTGACTGAGGGGTCAACTGAGGTCACAGGTTCCACTCCTCTGCCAATTAACACTCCCCAAGGGAGCTGCGCCATGAATGACTGAACCCTGAGTTTCTAAACCATTCAATGGCAAAGTGGTGGGATTACCAGGAGTGGTTTAGAGTAAGCAAGACACATCCCAAAGCTGGGAATGAGGTTCAGTTCCTTTGAGTACTGGGCCTCCTGAAGAAAAAGTGGATACTTGAACAAAAATCAGGGCTTTGTCAGGGAAAGGAATGGGAACAATTGACGTTGTTAAGTGAATTTCCTACCCCTTGTGAATTAAGAGTGTTGGCCCAGCCTGACCCTCTACAAATAGGGCGTTTCTTTGTATATCTTCTTCCTTTTTAAATGGATTATACTGCTGTGGAAAATAATATGGAGGTTCCCCAAAATATTAAAAACAGAACCAACACATGATCCAGCAATCCCACTGCTGGGTGTATATCCAAAGAAGTGCAATGCAGGGTCTCAAAGAGATATTTTCACACCCATGTTCCTGACACCACTGTTCACAATAACCAAGAGGTAGAAGGAACACAAATATCCACCCCCAGATAAATGGCTACACAAAATCTGGTTTACAGGAATATTATTATCCATCCTTAAAAAAGAAGGAAATTCTATCACAAGCTACAACATGGATGAACCTTGAGGACATTATGCTAAGTGAAATAAGCCAGTCACAAAAAGACAAATGTTGTATGAATCACAAATGACCATTACACTGTGGGTTGTGATGACATTTCATAAATGTTAATAATTTTCTCTTCTATCACATTTCATCTAATTTTAAAAATCCTTTTCCTGCTTTATTTTAAAAATTTATTTACATTTCTTGCTCTATTTCATAATGTCTGAGCTGGGTTCATCTTAAAATGAATCTTCCAATTTTGTGGAAAATTGGTTACTTTATTTTACATATATATATTTTTATTTAGAGGATAATTACTTTACAATATTGTGATGTTTTTTGTCATACATCAGCAAGAATTGGCACTAGGTATACATATACCCTCTCCCTCCTGAACCTCCCTCCCACCCCTTAGGTTGTTATAGAACACTAGCTTTGGGTTCCCTGCATCATACATGGAACTCCCACTAGCTATCTATTTTACATATAGTAATGTATATGCAGATATTTATCCTGTGGCATCCAGAAACCCTTAGCCACATTTGAGAGGAAAGGTATGGAACCCAGAGGAATGGGTTTTCTGGAAGTCAATTTCTCTAGTTAAGTGAATTGTAACGCAGTCATATACATGATAGACTACTAGCCATTAAAAAGGCTTATGAAGAGTATAATTTTTAAATGGGGGAAATTCTTATTTTATAATAATAAGTAAAAAAGACAAAAGAGAAGTCAATGCTGACCACGACTATAAAAGAAAGAAGTAACAGGAACAATATTGGGAATTTGAAACAGATGTACAGGAAAATACCCCAAAAGAAACTGATGGAAATGTTAACAGTGGTAGTCTTTGGGTGGTAGATTTCCAGGAAAGTTTTTCTTTGAACTTTTAATTTTCTTGGTTCCCCCCCAATTTATAATTATTTATAATTTATAAATAATTTATAATTTATTTTGGGTGTAGAATGTTTAGTAAGGAAAAAGTGAACTGGGGTAAACATAAAAATTGTGTCTCTAAGGGATTCACTTACAAAAACATAAACATTATGACCACTATTCTGGCTGTTCAGAGAAATTACACTACCACCCACACCCCCGCTTTGTTATTTTTAATGTGTTTTTGACAGTTCAGGTCAACATAAAATTACTCCTGTAAACATAAAAATAATGACAGGTCCAAAATTAGGTGGCTCAGCTTTCTCTGTGATTTAACTTCTTGGCCATTTAAAGTTTTATCTCTGAGTGACAACAAACTATTCCTATTAGCATTGAAAGTAAATTAGCATTATTAGCATTGAAAGAACAAAATGCAATTCTTGGTTGTCTGAAAAAGGTTTAAAAGTCTTCCATACAAAAATATAAAATTGTTCAAAGGGATATAATTTGAAAGTCTGAAAGCAGCACATTTATGTGTAAAAAGGTCATTTTGTTTTAACTCTCCCTTACGTAACTCACAGACTAAAATTTGAGAGGAGGCTGAGTTTGTTCCATGTAAGTGCTCTTTAATAGTATCGTCATTCTGTTTCTTCTAAGTACAGCTTTACATAAGCATCCCCATGTGGAAATTCCAAGGTCAGAATAATTTAGATTCTCTCCTGGGGACACACTGTTTATCTCGTGTAAGATGACGGAATGTCCCTATAGTGAGATGGGTTCCGACTGTAGACTCTGCTAAGACTCAAGTCCCTGGATGTGGTCCAGTCATGATCTCCATCAGTGTGGTCACAGGGCCGCTCTGAGCTGGCATTTGCAGCTGCTGCTCTCCCCTGCCCTGAGCACCTGCCCTGCAGAGACTGGGACTTGGTCCATCCAGGCATGTTCTAGCCAGCTGGTGTTGGTCTGCATTTTACTACTGTGGGGCTTTGGATTAATCAGTGACTTACTTTTTGTGGCAGGAAAACTTATTGAGAATCAGTTTTTTTTATGTTCTCCAGACCCCGAGCTCACCATCCCCTTTCTCAGCAGAAGACTCGTGGTATTTTCCTGCCTTGGGGGTTTTTTGCACAAGCAAAGACATTGCCATGGACCACTTTTTGCTTTGTTAAAGTTCAAACTTGGCTAGCTTCTTCTATGCATTCTTAGAAAGAGAGGAGAAAGGGACTCTTTGAGGGAAGCAAGAAGGAAGAGACAAATATACCTGTCACTAAAAGAGGGGGGAGAGGAGCCCAGAGATTTGAGTAGCTAGAGGAGGATGCTAGTGCCCAGAGAGGAAAGGTATGTGGTGAGGTGTACATTGACCTACCCCAGCCCCTCAAAGATCCTGGCCATCGCAGGTCACACAGAAGACATGGCATGTCTCATTTCAGAGGAAATTTCCTAGTACAGAAAATGGGCATCTAGCAAGGAACCATGCAGTTGGCTAAGAAAGGACAGGAGCTGGCATCCTCCATGCTTTGGCACACTGGGCAAGAAGTGGAATCCGGAGTCAGGTCCCATGAAGGAAGCCTTCAAATGGCTGGGATGTCATTTCTTGCCATTCTAGTGGAACCATGTTAGGAGTTAGATTTAATTAAATTTTAGAGAATAAAATAACTGGACATTTCTTACTCATTTGAATTTGTACGTATTTCTACTTTGGCTGTTTGAACCTCTATTTCTTCAATATATGCTGGAGATCAAACACTTGCCTCATAGCATCACTGTAAGGATTAAGTTAGGTTAAGATGGGAGGACCTGGGAAGGCAGTTGGTCATACTCACTAGGTGGTTGGTTGCTGTAGATTCTCTAAAAAAAAATTTTTTCCCTTCTCTTCAAGATGGGACTGCCAGAATGAATGGCAGAAGCTGGTATCAGGACCTATGGAAGGCTTTGGGTTAGGGAAGGCAGAGGGGCAGTGATTTTAGCAGTAATAATAATCATTGCTACTTTTTTGGGGGGTCTATTAATTGGGGGCTTTTTAATATTGAGCTTTAAGTTGATTTGGGCTTTCCAGGTGGCTCAGTTGTAAAGAATCTGCCTCCCAATGCAGGAGATGCAGGAGACTCAAGTTTGATCTCTGGAGAAGGAAGATTCCCTGGAGAAGGAAATGGCAACCCACTCTAGTGTCCTTGCCTGTGAAATCCCATGGACAGAGGAGCTTGGCAGGCTACAATTCACAGGGTCACAGAGTCAGCACACATGCACGCACATTAAGTTGATTTATAATATTTTCTTTTAGGTATACAGTACCTGAATTCACAATTTTAAGTTTACAATTAAAAATTCATAATTTTAAAAGATCATAATCCATTTATACTTATTATAAAATATTAGCTATATTCCCTGTGCTGTATAATATGCCCCAGGAGCTTCTTTCATGTATAGTAGTTTCTCTTAGTATCTCTTAGTACCCTAACCCTGTTCTCTATAACTGTGAGTCTTTTTTTTGTTATTGTTATATTCACTAGTCTCATTTTTCAGATTCCACATATAAGTAATAATATAAAATACTTGTCTTTCTCTGTCTGACTTATTTCACTAAGCCTAATGCCATTCAGGCCCATCTGCATGGTTGCAAATGGCAAAACTTCATTCTTTTTTATGGCTGAGTAGTATTCCATTCCATCCACATACTGTATCCTTTTATTCATAATGATGGACAGTATTTATTAAGAACCTGTTATGGATCAGACATTCCTGGACTATAAATCTTGTCAGAGGTTCTTCACCTGTTCTGTCAAGTTCTAAGATTCCATGGAGGGTCTCAGAAGCTGCAGCGAAGGGTCAAAAGGAGACCAATGAGTTCACATACAGGGCTGCTTCCTTGGCTTCAACTATATCAGTTTTGCATTTACCTGATTAATACATTGATCCTCTACATGAAATTTTGTTTGAAAAGTAGTATGTCTTTTTAAAATGTTGGAAAACTTCTACAGAAATATTGGATCAAGATGGCAATCCAAACAAAAACATGCTCATCCAGCCTTCCTCGCCTGATCTAAACCCTAAAACTAACCTAAAGGATATATATCTACAGATACCTATAAATATATACATTTTATATGTCTTTAGATATATAGATACTTGAAGATCATGTTGACTTGCAAAAATTTCTCAAAATGGATCAAACATTCTGCAAGAACTGCTGAAACACAGAAAACAGAACTGGGATAACACTGAAAAGGGACCCACTGCCCACCATTAAAGAAGAGGGCACCTATAAATTGTGAGTCAGGCTTCAGTACTGCTCCAAGCTTAGGGAAAGGAGACACAGGGTCAGGAGGCAGTCCCAAACCAACGTTTAGGGTGATTCTGGTAGCATTCCAGCAGCAGGAACCATCAGGCAGTTCCTCTTTTCTTCCTTCCATCTGTGCTACACAGCAAACAGCCAAAGTAATTCCAATGGGACCTCTTGGGGATTATAAGCAGGGTAGTAACCAAAAGACGTGTGTACCCCAGAAGAAAGTGGGAGTTCCCATGCTCAGAAGACCAGCTACTGATCCACTTGGTCTGGTGATATATCCTTCCTCTCCCTATAACCACAGGAAGCAGAAACAATGAACAGATAAGCACTCAAATACATACGCAAGGCTAAGAGACAACTGAAAATGCAAACAGATGAACAATTGAGAATCATCAAATATTTGAAGGAAAACAAAGAGGTGTCCCAGAAGGGAAGAATGGAGGGAATGAAGGGAAAGAAATATTGAAAAACCAACAGAATAAAATAGCTCATTGTCAGTGAAAGACATGACACCTCCAACCAAAGAGCCCCTGAGTGCTGCTTAAAATGACCAGAAAAACAAAACAAAGCAAAACCCAGATCACATTCAGACACTTGATGGTAACATTTCAGAAAACTAAGGATAGATGACAATTTAAAAATTATCCCTAGGTAAGGAAATTAACAGCTAAAGTAAAGCATATTACTTGGGAGAAGGAGAACATCATCTATTATTATAATTTTATAAAAATTGTAGAAAACCCTGGCGTAATATGGGAATAAAGTCCAAAAACAAAATCACACAAAGGCAGTTCCCAAGGTCTGGCTCACAATACCAACTCTAGTCATCTAGAGCTAGTTGTTCATCTGGCTTACATTCCAGTGGGGTGCACTTTTAAGCATGAGCCGGGCCGAGATTTCCATAACAGCACAGTTAACTCCAGGCCTCTTCCCATTAGCTCACAGCTATTTCAGTGACTAATTTTGAGACTGACATGGGTACCACTGAGGACAAAGGGCCCACCCCTCACATCCCTACTTACCAAAATGGAGTTGCTGCTGTTTTTCTGTCCCTGGAGACCCTCTCTCTATTCCAAGCCATGCCTTTCCTGCACAGCGTCAGCTCGTCCCAATCCAAGAACAGTGCTGAGTGGAGAATGGGAACCAGTCTCCAGTCAGGTTACCTGTGAGTCCACGTGAAGGTGAAGGTTATTATACCTTATAAGAGCAGCTTGCAGAGAGGCAGGGCACGCGATAATGGGAAATGAGGGGACCATTCTGATGGGTAAGTGGTGAGGACACAGAGAAAGGAAGGCTGGTCTGGCAGAGGGGCTGCAGGACAGTGTTTCCCCAGGGCTAGGGAGTAGAGCGGGGAAGGTAATGGCACTCCACTCCAGTATTCTTGCCTGGAAAATCCCATGGACGGAGGAGTCTGGTAGGCTGCAGTCCATGGGGTCGCAGAGTCAGATATGACTGAAGCGACTTAGCAGCAGCAGCAGCAGGGAATAGAGGTCCTGAAGTAAAGAGGATAAGCGGAATGCAGTGTAGAAAATCAGATTTTGTCAGATCAAATAGGACTGATATGGGAAAATATAAGATAGTGTTAACTAAAAATAATCTGGATAAAAGAACTGTGAACACAGTTTGATCCCTGAAGGTGTGAGGGCGTGTTTTCTTTAAATCTGTTGTATGCCTGCTACTGTATATGATGAATGGAAAGCCTGCCGTTTGTACCCCTGTAGGGCTTATAGATCAGCATCATATATAGCTTCCAAAATAAACAAAGGTTAAGGGTGATTATCACTGGCTGTAATACTGTTCTTAAGTGTCGCTAAGTCATGTTCAACTCTTTTGCAACCCCATAGACTGTAGCGCTCTAGGTTCCTCTGTCCATGGGATTTTCCCAGCAAGAATATTAGAGTAGGTTACCAGTTCCTTTTTCCAGGGATATTTCTGACCCAGTGATTGAATCTGCATCTCCTGCACTGGCAGACGGATTATTTACTGCTAAGACACCTGGGAAGCGGTTGTAAAACTAGGAGTGAGTTAATTTTCTCCCTTATAAGTCATGCTTTCTACAATAGCTATGTATGCCTTTTAAGAGAGAAAAGCAATGAATCATATTTTAAATACACAAACACTACAGAAAAATGAAAACAAAGGAGACTAGACTATAGAGAATTGATTCACACTCATCAGGCTAACAACAGCTTTATTTATAAAACACAATGCCAATTTTATTTATTCAGCCATGTCCAAGATCTTACGATAGCGGCCAAGGTTATACAGAGGGTTAGGATAAATCCTTGCTCACAAGGAAGATTAAATTATGGTTTATGTGGTACTTATGGAAGAGGGAGCTGAAAGAATGGTTAACAGATAGGCATGTAATAATAATTGCATTTCCTTGATGAATAAAATAAGGGCCAACTAGAGGTGTATGTATTTTATAAACGTGCAACGTAGCCTACTGTAGTATAACATTCTCTATTCTCTGATTTAGGAAATGCTTCTTAGATGAAAATTAGGGAGATAACTCCTAGTACATATTATCAGCCGTACATTTCCAAAGGCTCTATTAGGGTCATAAAATTTGAAGAATGCTTATTATTACCTTTGCTGTCAACTTATTAACTTCAATGCCAAAAAGACCTTATCCAACATTTTACTCTTAAGAGCAGGGGAATGAAATAATAATAGTAGTTACATTAAATGAGTGCTTACTATGTGCTAGGCATTTCATGGGGTCTTTACAACATATCTCTAAGGTAAGTATTACAGGTCTACAATCTCTTATCCAAAAGCCTGGGGAAGAATGTGTTTTGGAAATTAGATTTTTGTTTCAATCTAAAAAGAAACTGGAATCTGTGGAATATGGTATTTAAACTACAGATTTTATAACACTACTAATGGGTGTGTAATGCATTAATATTTCTGCAAAGAAATCTATGAAATTTCAAAGTGAAAAAAAAAGACCATAAAAAATATACCTTATTTATGTAAATAAATTACCAAATTTGGGCATGTGGGATCTTAGTTCCCCAACCAGGGATTGAAACCTCCCAACCCTGGTGGGAGACTCTAAACCACCAGACTGCCAAGGAAGTCCCAAGTTTCTTTCTTTCCTTGCTTATGATAAAACTTATTTCTAGGAAAGGTCTTAGCCATATTTAAAACTGATACTGATGAAAACAAACCTGTAACACATGCAACACATATCACTTCTTGAAGAGATGATGCTGGTGTTACCATTGCCTGTAAAACCAGGTTGGAGCTGAACATCTGATGAGGAGCCAGAAACAGAATCCTCAAGTGATGGAAGTGTTACCAAACACAGACTTTCCTTTTTAAAGACTCTCCTCCGTGTTACTGGTCTCCCTAAACACAGGCTTGTGTTTAAGCAGTTTCTCTTTTTAAAAAATTTTATTTATTCTCAGTTTTATTTTTGGCTGTGCTGAGTCTTTGGTGCTGCACAAGAACTTTCTCTAGCTGTGGCGGGCGAGCAGGGGCTACTCTCCAGGTGTGGTGTGCAGGCCTCTCATTGTGGGGGTTCCTCTTGTGGAGCATGGGTTCTAGGCAAGCGGGCTTCAGTAGTTGTGGCCACATGAACTTAGTTGCCCCAAAGAATGTGGAATCTTCCTGGACTAGGGATCAAATTCATGTCCCTTCCACCAGCAGGTGGATTCTTAACCACTGGACCACAGGGGAACTCCAGCAGTTTCTATTTAAATGAATAAACTGTCAGTGAGCAGGCTCACTGATAAACATACACTGTTCAAGTCTAGCAATTAATTGGTCACACATTTTCACCATTTGGTCTTTGGAGATTTTTTTCACTTGTGCTTGTGATGCCACTGTCAGTACTACTATTATCTTTGTACGGATCTGTACTTAACACCCTCTCAGCAATTTCCCCATCACTCAAAGAAAGCACATGGGGGCATCATTCTGTGTTCAGCATCTCTTCAAAGTCTGCTTCTTTCAGTTATATTTACACTTTCAGTTTTTGACAAAAGTAATGAGCTTTGCTATCATCTTCTAACCAGAGTCTCTAAATACTTCAAAATCTTTATCGGTCAGGTAATTTTCAAATGTCATTGTGGCCCAAAGTCTGTACCAAGTATTAGTTAGTGTTGATTTACTGACATCATTTTAAGCATTAGCAATTGGGTTGGTGGCTCAGAGGGTAAAGAACTGCCTGCAATGCAGGAGACCTGAGTTTGATCCCTGGGTTGGGAAGATCCCCTGGAGAAGAAAATGGCAACCCGCTTCAGCATTCTTGCCCAGAGAATCCCACTGACGTAGGCTACAGTCTACGGGATCGCAGAGTCAGACATTACTGAGTGATTAACACAGAGGGCGTTCTCAAGACTAAATTCTTAAGGAAATCTTGGATTGTCAGGCTTCTGTTGACCAAAGCAAGAATGCTACTCAAAAAAAGGAAAGAAGCATTTATATTTGTTCTTCAAGAAGCATAGAATTCCCTGGTCACAGGGTTATATTATGGATGTCACACTTGGAGGAAAGTAAGTGCCATAAACATTATTTTTCACAAGAAGTTCAGGAGGGGGATGTGCAGAACAGTTGTCTAGGCACAGTAAAGTTTTGCAATTGTCTTCCAGTCCAGCTTGCTTGCAATGAGTTCATGTTGCTGGCACAAGGTGCTAATGGAACCAATCCAAAAAGATTTCTCTTATTACTGGTGCTTTCCTGTTTGCATAATACCGCAAAGGTAAATTGTGTACACCATTTTTTTTTAATGTATTCATTTGGGTGCACTAGATCTTAGTTTTAGCACGTGGGATCTAGTTCCTTGACCAGGGATCAAACCCTGGCCCCTTACACTGGAAGCCTAGAGTCATAGCCACTGGACCACCAGGGGAGACCCTGAGCACACCTTTTAAACATCTCGGATACAGACTTTTCCCAATCACTGTCAATTTTATCTTGTGTGTGTCTGAAGCCTATGCACACCCAAGAACAGTCAATCTTTGCCGGCATCCTAGACATCTGTTGATGTCTTTTTGTCTGCCACTGTTATGGTTTGTCTAGGAATGCAGTACAAGTACAGAGCTGGAAATGTGTCCAGGGCTACGGTTTTCATCAGATATGATCTTGGCGAATTCATCAATGTAATTTTCAGTGGTCTCGTGATCATCAGCAGCTTCACCACAGAATTTAAGATACTTGATACCACAATACTTTAAAAATTTTTACAGCCAGTCTTCTGAATATTCACACTCACTCTCAATGTTCAGTTCTTCATGGTATAGCCGAGCTTGTTTTATGACTTACAAGGCAGTCCATGGCATATCTTGACTTCTTTGTTGTTGAATCCATTCAGTTAACACACAGTCAAGATCCTTGTTTTTGGTCCTATGAAATGTTTTTCTGTTTTTCACTAGTACTTGGTTATCACTGTCACCATAAAATTTTAAGAACTTATCTTTCTGTCTGTACAAGTCATAAATGGTGGTGGTCCCCATACCATATTCTTCAGTAAGGCATCTCACAGACACACCACCACCAAACTTCTGCGGTAACTCCACTTTCTGAGCTATTGACAAAGACAGATGCTTCATTCTCTTCTGTTACCCAGAGGCACATCTTTAACTCTTTGGGTCATTTTCACAGTGCAATTAATCCTCAAGCCACCAAATGTCAGCAGAAAGCAGACATGAGTGGTGATGGATATGATGGATATGAGTGCTGAGATATAATTAAGGCTGCACAGCTGAGGTTTTGCTGCCAAATAACCCTGGTGCCACACTTATAAAAACGTTTTTGGGCCTCAGACAGTATTTTTTTGGTTTTGTGTTTCGTCTATTTTGGTGTTGCGGAGTAGACTGTGGACCTGTATTAAAAATATCATTAAAAAAAAAAAATATATCATTTTAATGGTGACAAGACTGAGGCTCAATTAATAACCTGCTTTTCTATTTCTTTTCAGTCTCCTAAACTTTGGCCACTTTATTGGACAAAGAAATTTTTTTTTTTTTTTTGGTATTGTCTGCCAAGATGATTCGAGTTGGAATATTTTTAGCAAAGGAACCTAATACTCTTGGCTGTTTGACTGACATAGCCAATAGTTGAGGCCTGTGCTGGGCAGTGTGAAGATGCCTAGGCAAGAAGAGGCTGGATGTGTTAAATTTATAGTCATTGAATATAGATATTTCTTTTTGTTCCAAATGATCTGTTTGGTACTTAATCTGTTTAGATACTTATTGCCCCACAATGAGTAATCAGGACAATTGAGAGAAAACAGCTCATTTCAGATCTTTTTCAAATACTCCTACAAGTTTCCATAAATATTCACTCATCTGAAAGGTTTTGTTTGTTTTTTTTAATGATTCCCTAAATTATACATCCCAACTGTGACTCAGAATTATTGTTCATCAAGTTTCAGAATTAAAAATGTATTTTAGATATTCTGCTAAAATATTTCCTTTAACTCAGAAAGAATTCATTAGAATTTTGAATGTCTTAAGAGTCTGTGGTTAGGGTCCTACATCAAATATTATTTTATGAGTTCTTTTTGGAGGACCAGCCTTTCTCCCTTAGTATCATCATCCCCATATTTGTGTAGATCTTCATGGAACATCTATAATGAACTGGAGATTGTTGATTCAGGCCTAAATTTTTTTCCATTATGTGCAAGAGCAGTCACTAGGACTGAGGGGTTTATAAAACTGTATAAAGCACAGTTCCTGTAACCTCAGAAGTTTAAAATCTAGTAAATAAAATATGAGAAATGTATAAAATCCAATGAAAATTCTGTTCCTCAGGAGAGGAAGGGATCACATTTGTTACAATCTAACCACACTTATCTTTTTACATTGGTCTCTCCTGTAAGACTGCAATAATAACTACCATTTATTGGTCCCTTCTGTACCCAACAGAAGCTGGCATTTAAAAAGCACCAGACTTGTAGACTTTTGGATAGCAGCCATCCTGACTGGCGTGTAATGGTACCTCATTGTGGTTTTGATTTGCATTTCTCTGATGATGAGTGATGTGGAGCATCTTTTCATGTGTTTGTTAGCCATCTGTATGTCTTCTTTGGAGAAATGTCTGTTTAGTTCTTTGGCCCATTTTTTGATTGGGTCGTTTATTTTTCTGGAATTGAGCTTCAGGAGTTGCTTGTATATTTTTGAGATTAATCCTTTGTCTGTTTCCTCATTTGTTATTATTTTCTCCCAATCTGAGGGCTGTCTTTTCACCTTACTTATAGTTTCCTTTGTTGTGCAAAAGCTTTTAATTTTCATTAGGTCCCATTTGTTTATTTTTGCTTTTATTTCCAATATTCTGGGAGGTGGGTCATAGAAGATCTTGCTGTGATTTATGTCGGAGAGTGTTTTGCCTATGTTTTCCTCTAGGAGTTTTATAGTTTCTGGTCTTACATTTAGATCTTTAATCCATTTTGAGTTTATTTTTGTGTATGGTGTTAGGAAGTGTTCTAGTTTCATTCTTTTACAAGTGGTTGACCAGTTTTCCCAGCAACACTAGATGCCCATCAGCAGATGAATGGATAAGGAAGCTGTGGTACATATACACCATGGAATATTACTCAGCCGTTAAAAAGAATTCATTTGAATTAGTTCTAATGAGATGGATGAAACTGGAGCCCATTATACAGAGTGAAGTAAGCCAGAAAGATAAAGAACATTACAGTATACTAACACATATATACGGAATTTAGATAGATGGTAGCGATAACCCTATATGCAAAACAGAAAAAGAGACACAGAAGTACAGAACAGACTTTTGAACTCTGGGGGAGAACGTGAGGGTGGGATGTTTTGAAAGAACAGCATGTATATTATCTATGGTGAAACAGACCACCAGCCCAGGTGGGATGCATGAGACAAGTGCTCGGGCCTGGTGCACTGGGAGGACCCTGAGGAGTCGGGTGGAGAGGGCGGTGGGAGGGGGGATCGGGATGGGGAATACGTGTAACTATATGGCTGATTCATGTCAATGTATGACAAAACCCACTGAAATGTTGTGAAGTGATTGGCCTCCAACTAATAAAATAATATTTAAAAAAAAAAAAAAAGCACCAGACTCAGAAATGTCCATTGACCTTGCTCAGTGTCACAAACTTCTAAATGACAGTCTGGAATTGACCCTACTACTTGACTATAAAGCTCTATTTATTTTTCACTCTAATTTAAACAACACTCTTTCCTTTGCCTTCAGCATATATTCTGTGTTCCCACCTGTCTCTTCAGTATAGTCCATTCTCCTACTTTAGAATAGAAAGGCATATCCTAACTTATCTGAAATCTTATAGTGTATTATCTCAATAAGTAAAAATCTCCTGGTTGCCCAACAAAAGGACAATTCAAACGACTGGGAGACTTCATTGGAGATCCAATGGTTAAGACTTTGTCTTTCAATGCAAGTGGTGCGAGTTTGATCAGGGAACTAAGATCCCATACGCTTTGTGGCCAAAAGACTGAAACATAAAACAGAAACAGTATTGTAAAAAATTCAATAAATACTTTAAAAATGGTCCATATTAGAAAAAAATCTTAAAAAAATGATTGGGGAAGCCTCCTTGAATAATTAATCAAGACACATAAAATCCTGCCTAACATTGGTCTTTCTTATACATATTTCTGTCAAGAGAAAAACGTTGCCTCAGAACCAGCATATTTTGGCCAATGTTGGGATACTCTGAATTAAAACAAAATAGGTATTGGGTGTGACTGTGCCTCTGACCTTTATGGACTAGAATCAAAGAATGCAGTGACCTTGAAAGTTCCATGATAGTAAAGCAAAGACAGCTTAGATTTTTTTTTTTTTTTTTAAGGAAAGCAATTCTTTTCAGCTATTGAAAGAATACTCATCTTGGCAGTTGTCATTAGCTAGAAAAAATTATAAGATTTTTCTCAGGTTAGTTGTCTATCATCCAATAAGGGAGCTAAACCCTATTTTATCAAATCAGATTATGAGATACTTATCCTGATTAAAGTCCATTCCCATTTTTAATATTTATTTGATTGTGCCAGGTCTTAGGTGTGGCTTACAGGAGCTTTAGTTGTGGCTTGTGGGACCTAATTCCGTGATCAGCGATTGAACCTGGGCCTCCTGCATTAGGAGTGCAGGGTCTTAGCCACTGCACAGGACAACCAGGGAAGTCCCCCATTCCCATTTTATTTCATCTTTTAAGTTATTTACTGCTTACTATCTCCTAATAGCTTCCCAGGTGGCTCAGTGGTAAAGAATCCACCTGCTAATACAAGAGACACAGGAGATGTGGGTTTGAGCCCTGGGTCGGTAATTATGATCCCCTGGAGTAGGAAACAGCAACCCTAATAACAACATCTCCTAACAACAAGTGAATTTGCTAGCTGCTGGGCCAATTAGTTATTAGCTGTGTGACAGAGGCTGGTTGTGTGCTCATCAACTGGGTTTCTTCCTAGGTGTGTAGGAAAACCACATTTCCCACTCCCCCCTGCAGTTAGACTGGGACCACATGCCTGGGTTCCCATCCCAGGAACATGAGCAGAAGTAATCGACACCACTTTCCAGGCCTACTTATAAACTCTCCGGGCACCATTATTCAAGCTCTCTCTTCCCCTTCTGCTGGGCCCACGGAGGTCAAAACTGCAGGTCACCAGACGAAAGGAACCAAGCCACTGCACAGGAGTCACCCTACTGTCCTTGGGGCTATGATATGAATGACAAATAGTGTGGAGTTGTAATTTTTTAAATAGCATCTAGCTTTAACTACCCTGATTAATATAAACAATGTATACTTTTATTACGGAGAAGTAAATGGCAACCCACTCCAATATTGTTGCCTGGGAAATCCTGTGGACAGAGGAGCTTGGCAGGTTATAGACCATGGGAATGCCGAAGGTTGGACACAAGTTATCAACTCAACTACTTACTTTTATTAAGTGTACCAGATTTTGAATCAAGATTCCTAAAGAATATCACACCTGTTCTCATAGGTCTTGATTTACATGTAACTTCTACTCTTAGCTGGATACTACATTGCATTATTGCAAATTAAGAAATGAAAAATATATTGCTTTGTTTCAGTTAAGTAATGTAAAGTTACTTATATGAGAGCTATATCATTGTAATCTTGATAGCTCATAGAAATACACTGTACAACATGGATTCTGTAACTTCTCAGTGATTTTGATACTGCTCCTTAAAAGAAATATTAGCATACCTGAACTGAAAAATAAAATCTGACTTTTTCTGACAGAATATAAGTCATATTTTAGTGATTAGTTTCCAAATGAGGACTGGTTTTGTTAATTGGGTCATATTGCTTTGTCATTTGTGGTCTGCTTGACCACAAGAGAGGGGTACTTTCCATATATTCAGTGAATGAAAGCTTTAAGTTTTGACATAACTATATTTAAAATATGATAAAAGAAATTTATAAAAAACACTTTATTATCATAGATAACTGAAATTAGTATCTCCAATTTTGACTGAGTATACTGGTTTAAATGAAACACTGCTGAGTGAAAGAATAAAAGGTATAATTAACATTTACTTGATAATCTGTGATAATAGCATTTTTGGTACAGAGACTGAGACTCTAATAATCTGTCTAATAAAACCTTTTAGTGCTCGCTTCGGCAGCACATATACTAAAATTGGAACGATACAGAGGTTAGCATGGCCCCTGTGCAAGGATGACATGCAAATAAAACCTTTTATAAGTCAGATGGTTTCTAATTTATAGCTTTCAATAGACCTAATTCAATTATTAGCTGATAAAACTTTTAAGTAATTTTGGATAATAAATCACTTATTTTTGACATCTAATTTGAAAGAAGTTAAAAGAATTGGGTGACACTGCCATAATTTCTATTATTATATTATTATTGTGAAAACTAGTAAGAGAATAGAAGTGGTACTCTGTCCTATTTTTAGAAATAATGTTCTTCCATGAGTACCTGAATTAATGATAAAATAAATCCCCATTAATTAATTTTTTTTTTTGTTTTTTTTGCCACACTGCATGGCATGCAGGATCTTAGTTCCCTGACCAGGAATTGTACCCTTGAACTCTATATTGAAAACAGAGTCTTAACCCACTGGACCACCAGGAAAGTTCCCCCACTAACTTCAATAAAATATACATGGCTGCAAATTTCTACTTAGGTGTTTGGCAATTATAAAAAATATTTTATATATATATATATGGTTTTAACTACTTGTATAACAATAATAATCTTAATTACAGAGTATTTTTTTTAACTTAGAGGGAACTAAAAAAATTAAAATCTGTATCTGTTTTTGTTTGAAACACATGATAAGGTGATCAATGAAAGTCTTTGGAGCATAAATACTCTGTATTAGGGTAAAAAAACTTGCACTAGGGTGAAAAACTGGGGTAAATGGAATGAAAAGGAGCTCAGAAAGTAAAAAGAACAATGCTCATTTTCTGACTGCTAAAGAAGAGTTCATGTATTTTTTAAAAATGTGTGCTAGTCTCAGAGTTGCAAACATAAGATCATACTATTCTAACTATTTGTAGCTTGATAGTTTTCCTTGTGTATCAACTTTTTAAAAATTGGCTAGGTTCTTATAATTTATGTATTCATATTCTGGCTCTGCCACTGCCTATGATGAGTGCTTGGGCATGCTACTTAACTTCTCAGAGCCTTGGTTTTTTTCTGTATAAAGTGAGAAAGTTGAACCAGATCACTTGCATGTCCCATTATGTTTCTAATATTCTATAACTCTGTGACTAAAGACTCAGAAATATTCCTTTAGATGACTGAAAACAAAAACTACCCAAACAGGTATTTCCTTTTTCTCTCTTCTTTCTCATTTTCCTTTTTCCCTCCCAACATCACTAAGGCCCTGTTGGCATAGAGCAAAGATTGTTTGTTTTGAGGGAGTTGGTCTCAAATTGGTCTCATTATGTTCCAATTAATTACAGTGAATTCACTGGCTTCCCTCAACCAAAAATAGTCAAACTACTCATGACATCATTATTTTCCCTAGTAATGAAAATCTGAAATGCATATAATAAAGGTAATATTTTCTGAAATAAAAAGATCACATTGGCATGACCCTTCTTCCTCCTTCTGAGGAAGCCAGTATCTTGAAACAGCTCATCAGAAAGAGAACTCTTTAGAAAAGTTCACCAGAAAGTCTATAATTGCGGTTGAAAAATATGTGAGGGCCACTAGCACCGCCTTGTGCTATTTTCAAAACAATGCAAGATATAATGCATAAATAGTACTGTTTTGGTTTTAAGTATTTTCATTTTGGTAATAGAATGGTCTGATTTTTCATATTTGCAGTGAGAAAAGGTCTTAAAATGCTAGTGCTGTGTTCTTCTTTCTTGTTCCATACTTCCATGTAGTTAGATCTATCCATGTCGACTTGGGCACAATTGAGATTTTTAGATCAGGGATTCAAAGAGAGAGAGTTATAACTCAACTGACAGACTTCCAAAAAACAGCAGAGTAGGGGAGGGAGCCCACGTAAGGAGATAGCTGCTGACCAACCATGGGGAGCTATGTGGAAAGGAGGCCAGGGACTGCAGGTCATCCCCACCATTTGGGTGAGCATGCCTCTTCGTGTATTAGGAGAACCACAGGTGCTACCGTCATCACTGTCGGGTCATTGCCGCACCTGCGCTGGGCCTCTTAGCTCATCCAGCTGAAAGACATCTGCTGCTGCTTGGTCGTGCCTGAATCTTTGCAATCCCATGGACTACAGCCCACCAGGCTCCTCAGTTCATGGGATTTCTCAGGCAAGAAAACTGGAGTGGGTTGCCATTTCCTTCTCCATAGAATCTTCTTAACTGGGGGATAGAACCTGAATCTTGGCAGGCGGATTCTTTACCACTGAGCTACTTGGGAAGCCCAAAGAATGCCTGTGTCCTAAGACCTTGCTAGGCTCCCAAATGAACCGCTGTGAATTTCAACCTTGTCAACAGGATATATCTGAAAAGATATATATGTAAAAAGATGTTTATCTTTTCAAAATCGTGTGAGATCCTTCACCACCAGAGGACACTGAAGATGAAGTAGAAAACAGAAACCCCAGCTTTAGGACTTGAAAAAGTCTGGACTGGGAAACCCATCTGTGGAGTATGTGTGTGTGTGCACGTGTGTGTGCAGTTACATGTATATATTTATACTGGAGAAATATTAGGGTCTTAAGACTAAATGAGATGGCATATAAGAAAGTACACAGGATTAATTCCTCTATACATCCTATTAATAAAGTTTTATTGAATACCTAATGAGGATTTATTGGGCACCTTCTATGTGCCAGGCACTGTCCTAAGTACTAGGGATACAGTGGTGAACAAGATGGATGAGGTCTCTGTCTCATGAAAGTGAAAGAAAGTGAAGTTGCTCAGTCGTGTCCGACTCTTTGCGACCCCATGGACTGTAGCCTACTAGGCTCCTCCATTCATGGGATTTTCCAGGCAAGGGTACTGGAGTGGGTTGCCATTTCCTTCTCCAGGGGATCTTCCCGATCCAGTAAATGAACCTGGGTCTCCAGCTTTGTGGGCAGGAGCTTTACACTCTAAGCCACCAAGGAAGTCTGCTGTCTCATAGGTCTGCCCTATGGTGGGGGAAGATGGAGTGTAAACAAACAAAGAAGGTAATTTCAGTCATTGTGAGAACGTTATGAAGAAAGTAAATGAGGTCAGTTGGATAGAAAGTGACTGGCTGGGGGAGGTGTTGGTGAAGGGAGCAACCTCAGGGAGGGTGGGCAAAGATCACCTCTTTGGGACGGTAACACTAAATAATGACAAGTTAGTCATGGAGAGACATCTGGGGGAACAGAGGGAAGAGAGAGTGCAGAAGCTCTCAGGCAAGTATTGGTCGACCATGTTTTAGAAAGATGGCCAACCATGCAACCTCTGCAAGCTCAGAAGTGGGGAGCCTCCTTCAGTGAGCAGATGATGGGGTTTTATAGCTTGACACAGAGTAAGTGAATAGTGTGTCTTTCTTTGACACATCGTAACACAAGAAAATTCTTGTTACAAATTTAAGAAGAGTTTGTAACAAAAAGCTTCCCTAGTCCCCCTGCTGTCTTGCTTCTCAGAAGCAATCACCCTTATAATCTACTTTTAGTTCTTTTGACATATTTTTGAATAACACACTCCTAATGTTATTTCTTCATGTATTAATTGTAAGCACTATCTACTTACTTCCTACAATGACAGATAAGCACTTAGCCAAGAGAGTTATGGTTATTTTTCTGCCTCTACTGGTTACCTTCACACCTATAAATAATTAACTTCTATGTACTATGTCCTGTTCCTTTATTTCTTGACTCCCACATTGTACGACTGGGATATTACAGACTTAAACCTTTCTGTTGCTTCTCTTCCTCCATTTCCCCCCTGCATGTCTCTGCTGTGCACAACCTCCTATGCACTATCGAATACAGTAATTCTCTTTTTTAAGCATGTCATACATACAGGACCCTACATATGTAGGTCCTGCCTGCTTTTTTCATCTCCTGGCATTGTCCACGGTAGCTATACTCAAAGTCTTACTGAACTAGGTACTTACAGTTTTTGTAATGACTTTTGTGTGCTCAGGTCTTTCTTTTCATTGCCTCATATGTTTTCATTGTCTGGAATGGCTCCTTCTACAATTCACTGGCAAACCCCATTCATTCATTTCAGTTTACATGACACTTTACAAAACCTTCCTTGGTGGATATAATTTATAAATACAAAAAATATTTGTTCAGTGGCTGTTATATGCAAGGCACTATTGTAAGTGTCAGGGTTACAGAGGTTCTAGACAGACACTCATGAGCTTGCATACCAGTGACTTACGCAGACTGAATAAAAACAAATACCATGATGAAACATATTATGTGTTAGGCTTTACTAAATAACTAACAAATGCTATTTTAATCCTCACAACTTTAGGGAGACTTTTATATCCTTCCTGAGGTCACTTCCTGTAAGTGACTGAGCTTATATTCAAACTCAAATCTGTCTATCATCAGAAGTTGTCACTCTAAATTATTCTCATTCTGCTCCTATTACTCTTTGTACACTTTTATCATAACATTTGTCATACTGTTTTGAAATTGTGCATGGATTTCCCCAAATAAACCACAGGATATAAAAAAAAATTATTCGTGTGACTATTCTCTCAGTTTTCTCAGGATGGCCACAGAAGTAATACCATTCTAAAGGCACAAGAGAGAAAAGATTGCATTACATACAATGGGTGCTGTAGGGAACAGGGATTATATTTTTGCTTGAAATTTCAGATTGAGAAAGACTTGCTTTAGGATGAAGCCTTCTTAAAGACAGAGATACCTACTGCATAATGGGTACTTGATAAATGTTTGTTGAACCTGTTATTCAAACCTTTGCAAAAATACCTACTCAGTTTTTGGATTGAGAAACTGTCTACATTAGTTCTGCGTTTGGAGATGACTTTGCAGCAGGAGCTAGTCACTCAGTCTTCTTTCAATGGAGTTTCAGGGGTGTTCAGTCCAAACTTTAAGAAGCAGTAGGAAGCAGTGGTTAACTGTGCAGACTCTATAGCCATCTACCCAGATTCCAATTCTATCATTTACTATTTGTACAATAAGTTATTATTTAACATGTGCTAGGCATTTTTAAAAGTATAGACATTACCTGACTAAACCTAACACCTCTATGTAGTAAATACCTCTACTATTCCTCAATAGGGACATGTCTCGGTTTTCTCATCTACTGAAGGCAGTGAGTCGGACATGACTTAGCAACTGAACAACAACTAAAGGCAGGGTACTGATAACAGAATACTTCACATGGTATCTAGGATTGAATGAATATAAAGTGCTTAGAACAGTATCCAGCACAGAGGAACTTAACTATTACTACTTGTACAGGCTGTGATCAGAGCAAGAAATCAGCTTGATGCAACTTAATATTTTCATCTTATGCTAACGTTCACTTCAAGGGGACTAATGGGAATTATTTGGAATGGGCCTAAATCTTAAGCATCTCCCAATCAAGTTGGCTCTGTGTTTCTAAGGGAAAAGTAGTGGCTGGTGCTGAGATGAAAAAAGCAGGAAAAAATACCTCTGAAATCTGTTCAGTTTTCTGCATCTGCTCTGCCATCTCCCATGTCCATGTTATCACCACCTCTTGCTGGGATGGCTGTAATAGCCTCCTAGCTGGTTCAACTGCATTCTCCTCGGGTGCCTCTATCCTCTGCTCCAGGAGATTAACCTTTTTAAAACACAAAGGCAAATGGTACTGTATGATACGCACACTTACAACAGTCCTTTCTCATTGTTCTTAGGATAAGAATCCAAATCCGTAACTTGGCTGACTAAGCCTTGTAGGATCTGGCCTTAGCCCATCCCTCTCCACCCACCTCAGCCACATCAGCCTTCATTCATTGTTCAGCAAGTATTTGTTTGATCACCACGTGTTTACAGAATCACTGAGGATACAGCAATGACCAAGATAAACATGGCTCTTATAGAACTTACCTTTAAGGAGGTGGGAGTACAATGGCAACAAAAACCAGACATGTGATAATTACTGTAAAAAAGATAATAATTGCTGGTTGCAATAAGTAGGAAAATGAAATCTAGCCTGCAAACAAAAAAGAGGAGCATTTGAGATAAGACGGACAGAAAGTCTTTTCTAAGTAGGTAATGTGATAGAGGAAATCTAAAGGAGGAAGAGAAGTGAGTCACATGATAAATGGAGAGGCGAGAACTCAGGTGGAGGGAATCTATGCAAAGGTTCACATATGCTAGAAGAGACTGGTGTATTTGAGGTACCCAGAGTAGAACTCATTGCATAGAGGTAAGAAAGTGGGGAGTGAGACTGGCTGATACCTGATCTTGTAGGGCTTAGTAGGTCATCATAAGAATTAGGAATTTGGGGGACTTCTGGTGGTCCAGTGGTTAAGATTCTGTCTTCCAGTGGAGGGGGTGTGGGTCAAGACTCTACCCTCCAATGTAGGGGGGGGTGTGGGTTCAATCCCTGGTCAGGGAGCTATGATCCCACATGCAGGGCAGTGTGGCCAAAAAAAAAAAAAACAACACCAAAACAATCAGGATTTATTTTCCCTTTTCATTTTAGAAAAGGTCAAAGCTATAAGAACTATGAACTGTTTGTCACATAACTGTTTTGGTTCTATTTTCTTTGTTCTCTCTTCTTTTGTTCTCCCTAACATTCTGTTTCCCCCCTTAAATCTTCTGAAGGTAAGTAGTTGCAGACACTGACACACTTTGCTGCTAAATACTGAAGCAAACATCTTTCCAAAATAAAGACATGCTTCTATATGGTCACAAATTATCACATGCTCCCAAATTAATACTGATTCAGTATAATCTACTATATAATCCATATTTAAATTTCCCCAATTGTCCACAAAATGTTTTTCTTTTTGCAGTTACTTTTTAAAAAATCTATAACCAATGAAGATTCATGAATTTCATTTAGCAACAAGCACCACAACTTTTGACTTTCTCTTTCCCTAACACTGACATTCTAGGTCTGTTGACCTGTAAAATGGTCCTCATGATTAGATTCAGGTTAAACATTTCTGGCAGGCTTCCCAGGTGGTGCACTGGCAGGAATCTGCCTGCCAATGCCGGAGATGCAGGTTCGATCCCTGGGTCAGGAAGATCCCCTGGAGTAGGAACTAGCAATCCACTCCAGTATTCTTGCCTGGAAAGTGCCATGGAGAGAGAAGCCTGGTGGGCCACAGTCCATGGGGTCACAAAGAGTCAATCTTGAGTGACCACACACACACAATTCATTGTTTTAGCATTCACTGATAAGCTTTATCTATGTTGATTTTTGGGTTCCCCAGGTGGTGCTAGTGATTAAGGAACCTGCCTGTCAAAGCAGGAGACATAAGAGACACAGGTTCAATTGCTGGGTCAGGAAGATCCCCTGGAGGAGGGTATTACAGCCTACTCCAGGGTTCTTGCCTGGAGAATCCCAAGGATAGAGGAGTCTGGCAGACTACAGTCTAGAGTCCCAAAGAGTCCAACATGACTGAAGTGACTTAGCAGGGATGTCAATTTTTACATTGGGAGTTGCAAAGTGGGGATATTTTACTATTGTTTTTGCATTAACTGGCATTCTCGTGTGAAGAGCTTTCCATTTTTAGTCCTCTTCTCCCTCATCCACCCTCCTACAAAGAGGAGTTAAATCATTAAATGTGTTATTAAACTATTATCATCATTATTCTTTTCATGCACAAATTGTTCCAAACATGGTGGTGTAAAACCTGTTAGGCCAGATCCAGTGTCCTTTGTTAAAATGACTATTCATCTGTGAAAACGTCTTTGCTTTTTCTGACAAGAATGTTCTAGGTTCACTTTATAATTTCCTTGCCCCAGACCTAGAAGCAGCGTTCTCTCCAAGAGGCACTGGTTTCTTTTAGTGATAAATGGTATTTAGAAACCATTTTGGTGGCTTGGTCCTGAGATATTCATTGTTACTGGGGTGCCAGGGCTTCTAGGCCTCCAGGCCCTGTCAGTGGACCCAATTAAGATAAAAAAAGATAAAAAAACCAAACAATCCAGGTCATTCTACTACCAATTCAAATCTAACATCATGGGATTCTTCTTTACTTTCTATCATACCATATTTATTTCTCTTCTCCCACAGTGAGAACCCTGGAACCAAATATGAATATATTTACTGATTTGCTTTTTCCTGTAACACATACTTAATAGTTTCAAGTTTATACCAAGACCCATTTCAACATCAAGTCTACTAGGCCAAGTTATTAATTTTTTTGCATTTCTTTTTGCTCTTCATCATATCCCACAACTCCTAACTCCTGTACATAGAATACTGTGCCCAAGTTAATTGAACAGGCTCTTTATCTCTGTGTAGCTATGCTGACAATTTGATATACAGGTATATTCATCTCTTTCTTTGCATTACATTTTAGGGCTTGCTTTTATTTTTAGGTTTAATTTTTTGAAAAGGCAAAATTCTGTTTTTTTTTTTTAAAGTTACAGAAGTCACATTCCCATCCCCAACAGATAGCCATTTACAACTAATTTTCTGTTTTCTAGTTTTAATATTTCTATCTTCAAAAATATACCAAAAATGTGTGTGGAATACATATGTATGTAAACTCTCATTTCTTCTTCTTGCTTACATAATAGTACAGTTTTTATATACTTTTGCATCTTTTTTCTTCACTGAACAATATAAATATCATTTTATTCTAAAACATCATTGAAGTGCTTTAAGCCAAAGGCTGACATGATCATTCCCACGTGAAGCTGGTTTTGCCGCCCTATAAATAACGGAGAACAGGATGTGAAGCAGGCGGCCAGCTGGAGGCTGCAGGGGTCTGGGCAATGAAAAGAGAAGCAAGCATTTATTTCACTTCTAACAAAAAAGTACAACAGATACATTTGTTTACGAACTGGATGAGAGTGGTGAGGGAAAAGGAGAACTCAGAGATGGTTCTTCCTCATGAATAACTAGGTAGATGCGTGGTGGTGTCATTTACTGAGGCACAGATTAGGGAGGAGAGGCTTCCCGTTTTGCAATGAAAATTCATGGTCCCATATTGAATATGCTAAGTCAGAGATTAACAGTAAACAAGGAGAGGGTGACCTTTTGCTGGCCCAGAAGTCAAAGGAAGAATGTTTCAAGGCTGAAACATTTAACTGTGTGGATGAAACAAACTGTGAGGAATGCTTCTGAGAGCTAGAATAAAAGAAGGCAGAAAATCCACTGGTTCATATATTTATCCTGCCCCTATACCTGGGTGCTTACTCCTCTCTTTTTTTTTAAACTTATTTAACACCTAATAACCCTTGGAGATCCAGATCAAACACTACTTGCTCAGGGTGTGGTGACACTGTCTTACAGCTCTAAACATTTTCTTCAAACCACTCAGTACAGTTGTAATTTCTCAATTATTTATGTCTTTTTATTTGTATTTGCAATTTTTTTGTCAATTATTTGAATATAACAGTGACAGGTTTTTATTTTCTTGGGCTCCAAAATCACTGCAGACGGTGACTGCAGTCACAAAATTAAAAGATACTTGGAAGAAAAGCTATGACAAATCTAGACAGTGCATTAAGAAGTAGGGACATCACTTTGTTGACAAAGGTCCATATAAAGCTATGGTTTTTCCAGCAGTCATGGACAGATGGGAGAGTTGGACCATAAGCAAGGTTGAGCATCAAAGAACTGATCCTTTCGAACTGTGATGCTGGAGAAGACTCTTGAGAGTCCCTTGGACAGCAAGGAGATCCAACCAGTCAAACCTAAAGGAAATCAACCCTGAATATTCATTGGAAGGACTGATGCTGAAGCTGAAGCTCCAATACTTTGGCCACCTGATGCGAAAAGCCAACTCATTGGAAAAGACCCCAATGCTGGGAAAGACTGAGGGCAAGAGAAGGGAGCAACAGAGGATGACATGGTTGGATGGCATCACCAACTCAGTGGACATGAGTCTGAGCAAACTCCTGGAGACAGTGATGGACAGGGAAGCCTGGCATGCTATACTTCATTGGGTCGCAAACAGTCAGACACAACAACAACGAAGCTCCTCGAGGGTTAGGGTCTGTTTTGGTAGCTTTCCTCCACCGTCTCAATACCTCCTAGTCTAGTGTTTGGCACTTAGCAGGTTTTCCATAAATATTTGTTGAACAATAAATAAATGTAGCACCTGGAGGGCCCAAGAGCTGGAATCAGTAACAGCTAGTAAAAAGCAAAACAGGCATTATGAGGTGCAGACTGGAAGGGTAGACTTTTGGGTAGACTTGACTGAAAGGGTAATGAGTTTGACACAGAGGCCCCTAAAGACTGAAGTTCCAGCCCAAGCAGTAAATTCCAGTTTTATTTGATCATCTCTCCCTTCTTCCTTTTCACACCTACTTTCTCTGTTCATTTTCACTCCTGGCCTTGCATCCCTTCTTTTCTCCAAACTGGCTCACCACAAATATGATGATTTTGTGGGGAAAGAAAGCAAACTGAATGAGACAGTGGGAAGTTAGAAAGGGAAGGGGGGTAAGTCATAGGGAACACAAACAAAGAATAAGAAAAAGAAAGACAGTAAGCTCAACGGAACAGTTACTATGCTACAAATGCTACTAACCAAGTAAAACAGTGGAAAATAGGATCACATGTGAGGCAGCAGGTCTTGAAGTCATCCAGCTGAGTTTAAATTCCCAGTTCCACCATTAATAGCTGTATGCCTTTGAGCAAATTATTTAATCTTGAATTCAGTTTCCTCAAAATCTATAAAAAGAGCATAGTAACAGTACCTACCTCATAGGTTGTTCAAAATCTATAAAAAGTGCATATTAACAGTATCTTCCTCATAGGGTTGTTCTCAGGATCAGTACCATAACCAGTTTCAAAGTGCTTAGGACCATGGCTGGCACAAGGTAATGCTCAGTTAACGTTAGCAGTTACTTTTCTTTGAAATGAAGCACAGCACATAGAGATGGCCCAAGTAGTAAATAACTTGTCATATGACTGTAATAACACTGCATCAAAAGAAAAGGATCACTTTAAAATAATCTGAGAAGATGTACTGGCACTTACATTTTGAGCACTGCAAAGACCTTGCCTGTGCGTGGAAGATAGGTAGCTGCTTTATATTTTCAGAATGGCAAACAACAACAACAACAACAACAAAAACCCACAAAAAGAGAAGAATGCTTTTGAAAATCTTTTCTGAGAAAAATGTACCTTGTCCATGAGGGCGCCTATGGACAACAGGTAGGATCAAGAAGCGAAGGAAGTGAAGTGACCTTCTGGGTGCGGGCAGCTCATTCTAAGTTACTCTTTCGAAGCAGAGCCTGTACCGGCCCACAGTGAAAAGGCCTGCCATTCATTTCTCACCTGGTCCCTAGGGGAGTCGCGGAGCTAAGTGCAGTGGCAGCGGCCTCAATTCGGGGCCTCAGCTACGTCTTTATTGTCTCCAGATTAGAATCCGAGATCCGCAACGCTGCCAAGACAGGGTGGTACCCACCTCAGCCAGGAAGCAGCAACCTACCCAACTTGGCACGCGGAAACCCGCAGGAAGCTCCGCCCACTAGCCGCTCTCCAGTCTGCTTCCGCCCATTGGTCGCTCGGCATACCGAGACCCGCCCCTAAATTTGAAAGCTTCTCCCGGGAGCGGTCTACAGAAGGAGACCGCGGCGCTCCGACGCGTCTTCCCGGAAGCTCCGCCCACTCCCAGCGTTCAATGCGGGACCCTGGCCGCCATTGTTTGAATTTGAAAAGGGTAATAACTCGGTTCTGGTCGCGGGTCGGGCTGGCAGGGTAACGTTTGCAGATGAGGGTGCGAGGAAGGAAATGGGGGACTGCGTACATGCCAGGTGAGGTGAAGAAAGGTCTCAGACGGTGTGAGTACCTTCCGACGGGGCTCGAGACGCCCCTCAGGTTACTGTCGATACCTGGGGCTCCGGGTGGAGCCAGTGGAGGGCCGTTTTACTAGCGTTAGGGTTTAAATCTGGTCTCCGCCGTTTCAGTCCCTGAGGTTGCAAAGAGTCGGACACAACCGACTGAACGACAACAACCGCCGCTTATTAGCTCTGAGGCAGGGCAACGACTTCGGTCTCTCTGGGCCTCAGTTTCTTCAGCTGTTAAAAGGGGTTAATTTTAGAACCTACCTTTCCGGCTCTTACGACGATAAGGTAAAACTGTTAGAAATAGTGCCATTGGTACAGTAAGCACTATGTATTTGCAGTCCTTAGTATTTTTATTATTGTTGCTGCTGCTGTGAGGATCAGGCCTCCTTTGCCGAATCTGGTGTCTGTATCCCCAAGGTGAGCAGTTTGCTCGGCAAGTGGCTTGGTCTGTTTTTAGGGCAGGTGGGGGCTCGATGTCTGTGCAGTTATTTCCAGACTGCTACCACTGGTGCCGGGGCGCTCCCTTCTTGGTCTTTGCAGTGCGGAGCGAAAGGGGGTGTGTGTGGCGAGTGCGATGACTGCAGTCATCTCCAACCCCCCACCCCCCACCCCCCGTTTGAAAGGTTTCCCCCATCTCATTATACTTTTTGGTTCAGTGATTCCTGCGTAGTGCCGCTCTCTAATATTCCTTACTGAAGGGCTAATTGACAGAAGTTCGAGCCTTATGGGTTAGCTTGTTTTTAATCCCCAAGCTGATCAAATTCAGGTTTGAATCCGTTCTTAAAACAAGGTAGCATTACTCCGAAACAGCCATAGCAAAATGTGTACGTTTTATTAAATGTCCAAGACCTGAGACTTCAGGTTGCAAAATAATGTAAAAGACTCATAAGTTAATTGTGAAGGCTTTGTACTTTGTGGATGACATTCAGCAACCTCAGTAGCAATCCGTCTTCAACCATGAAATCTCATTGGAGAGAAGATAAAGGATACCATCTCTCAGACGTGGGAACAGCCTTCCGCACTGAGGACTTGAACCCTGCTGTTGGCTAGAGATAATACAGGACCAAAAAAAAATTCTTTTTTGCGCATAGAGGATTTTATTTATTATTATTTAACCCACTACACAGGGAGTCTTTGTCACTGCCTAAATCTCTGAATTTGTTGTAGGGGTACAGAGTAGTATAAGACAAGGTCCTTGCTCTTGTTTCTAGTCTAGTTAGGGAGGCCACACATCCATAGAAGTTAACTAAAAGTACAGGAAATGACAATATATCTCTCAATTTTATGATTGTTAAGGGGCAGTTTGTTCATTGAAAACTGAACATAGAATCAAGCACAAACAACTGTAACCATATTTTTTTTAAAGGAGGTACAGTATTCTTTTTAGCTTAGTAATTTCATAAATATGTGTCAACATTTTTTTAAGCCAAAAATTAATTGAAGGCAAAGAATGAGGGTTACTTTCCAGTTTCCTGAGCATTTCCATGAAATTTCAGTTATGAAATGTCAAGCCATTGCATTCATGTTTTTGTAAACTTTTCTTTGTTCTAGATCAGTGGTTTTTATTCTATCAGATACTATTTCTTTCTAAGTTTCACTCATAAGTTGAATATTTGAAATATTCTATCAAACTACATTTAAATAACTTTTCTCATTTTGATTACATCATTGATGATACAATGACAGCAAAAAGCAATAAAGATTAAATGTGCTTAATTGTATGGTTGGTTGATCTTGTAGTTTACTGGGTTTTGTTGAAGTGTAAATGTATAGTTTCTTTAAATCTTTGAAGTTTAGGGAAAAAAGAGAAACAGCCTTGTATTGAGTTTGAGGGTTTCAGCTCTGATCAAGGAAAAAGATACCACCACACGGTGGCAGTAACACACAAGGAACTTTAGCAGGTGAGCGCTCGGACAGGACTGCGCGCTTTAAAGCTGCCCGAAGCATGAGACTTCTCGGAGGCTAGAGTGAAGGGCTGTCACCTAGAAGGGGAGGGTAAGGAATTGGGGAGAAGTGGGAGTAACAGCAAAGGGAGCTCAGTATAAGTCCTTGCTCAGCAACGCAGTAGGGAGTCTACATGTCTGAGAACTTCAAAGGGCAGCAGTGGCTTGGGGTCTTTATAGTCTTGGATTTTGTCTGCGGCTAGTGGATGGTTGAGTGCAGTTTCATGGAATGTGCAAACCAGATGGGCTCTAAATGGCTAAAACTAAGATTATTTTGGCTATATATAAAGCAAACAGATGTATAAAAATTTGAGTTTGACACCTCAGGGGGTTTTTAAACTAATGTTGCCAGCCTGCTGTGAGGAAGTAAACAATGCAGGGCCAGTATACAGGGGCCGTCTTTGGCTCATTTACTTAATGCCTGTGGATGCCCATTACAAGTACCTTCTTGAGCCAGGAACCTTATTGGCAGTAACTGTTCTGAATATGTCATAATATTCAAAGAGTATAGTGCCCTCTCCATTTCTCCCTGATACTGTGCGCCTAGTGGATTCTCAGTAAATATTTGAATGTTAATACCTTATCAGTGAAGCTTACCTCTACATTTGTCTTTAAATTTAGTGACTTGATGCTTAATTTAGTTGTAGTAGTTTCAGTTCAGTTCAGTCCTTCAGTCATGTCCGACTCTTGGCACCCCATGGATTGCAGCACGCCAGGCCTCCCAGTCCATCGCCAACTCCTGGAGTTTACTCAAACCCATGTCCATTGAGTCAGTGATGCCGTCGAACCATCTCATCCTCTGTCATCCCCTTCTTCTGCCTTCAATCTTTCCCAGCATCAGGATCTTTTCAAATGAGTCAGTGCTTTGCATCAGGTGGCCAAAGTATTAGAGCTTCAGCATCCATCCTTCCAATGAATATTCAGTACTGATTTCCTTTAGGATGGACTGGTTTGATCTCCTTGGAGTCCAAGGGGCTCTCAAGAGTCTTCTCCAACACCACAGTTCAAAAGCATCAATTCTTTGGCGATCAACTTTCTTTATACTCCAACTCTCACATCCATACATAACTACTTGAAAAACCATAGCTTTGACTAGACAGACCTTTGTCAGCAAAGTAATGTCTCTGGTTTTTAATATGCTGTCTAGGTTGGTCATAACTTTTCTTCCAGGGGTCTAGCGTTTTAATTTCATGGCTGCAGTCACCATCTGCAGTGATTTTTGGAGCCCCCAAAAATAAAGTCAGCCACTGTTTCCATTGTTTCCCCGTATATTTGCCATGAAGCAATGGGGACCAGATGCCATGATCCTAGTTTTTGAATGTTGAGTTTTAAGCCAACTTTTTCTACCCTCCTCTTTCACTTTCATCATAAGGCTCTTTAGTTCTTTTTTGCGTTCTGCCATAAGGGTGGTGTCATCTGCATATCTGAGGTTATTGATATTTCTCCCGGCAATCTTGATTCCAGCTTGTGCTTCATCTAGCCCAGCATTTCTCATGATGTACACTGCATGTAAGTTAAATAAGCAGGGTGACAATATACAGCCTTGACGTACTCCTTTCCTGATTTCAAACCAGTCTGTTCCATGTCCAGTTCTAACTGTTGCTTTCCTGACCTGCATACAGATTTCTCAAGAGGCAGGTCAGGTGGTCTGGTATTCCAGCTTTTTAAGAATAATTTTCCACTGTTTGTTGTGATCAACACAGTCAAAGGCTTTGGCATAATCAATGAAGCAGAATAGATGTTTTTCTGGAACTCTCTTGCTGTTTTGATGATCCAACAGATGTTGGCAATTTGATCCTTGGTTTCTCTGCCTTTTCTAAGTCCAGCTTGAACATCTGGAAGTTCACGGTTCACGTATTGCTGAAGCCTGGCTTGGAGAATTTTGAGTATTACTTTACTAGCGTGGGAGATGAGTGCAGTTGTGCAGTAGTTTGAGCATTCTTTGGCATTGCCTTTCTTTGGGATTGGAATGAAAACTGACCTTTTCCAGTCCTGTGGCCATTGTTGGGTTTTCCAAATTTGCTTGCATATTGAGTGCAGCACTTTCACAGCGTCATGTTTTAGGATTTGAAATAGCTCAACTGGAATTCCATCACCTCCACTAGCTTTGTTCGTAGTGATGCTTCCAAAGGCCCACTTGACTTCACATTCCAGGATGTCTGGCTCTAGGTGAGTTATCATACCATTGTGATTATCTGGGTCGTGAAGCTCTTTTTTGGATAGTTCTTCTGTATATTCTTGCCACCTCTTCTTAATATCTTCTGCTTCTGGTAGGTCCATACCATTTCTGTCCTTTATTGTGCCCATCTCTGCATGAAATGTTCCCTTGGTATCTCTGATTTTCTTGAAGAGATCTCTAGTCTTTCCACTCTGTTATGTTACTCTATTTGTTTGCATTGATCGCTCAGGAAGGCTTTCTTATCTCCTTGCTATTCTTTGGAACTCTACATTCATATGGGTATATCTTTCCTTTTCTCCTTTGCCTTTAGCTTCTCTTCTTTTCTCAGCTATTTGTAAGGCCTCCTCAGACAACCATTTTGGCCTTTTGCATTTTTTTTTCTTGGGGTTGGTCTTGATCCCTGTCTCCTGTACAGTGTCATGAACCTCCGTCCATAGTTCTTCAGTCACTCTATCAGATCTAATCCCTTGAATCTATCTGTCACTTCCACTATATAATTGTAAGGGATTTGATTTAGGTCATACCTGAATGGTCTAGTGGTTTTCCCTACTTTCTTCAGTTTAAGTCTGAATTTGGCAATAAGGAGTTCAGGGTCTGTTCCCGGTCTTGTTTGTGCTGACTGTATAGAGCTTCTCCATCTTTGGCTGCAAAGAATAAAATCAGTCTGATTTTGGTATTGACCATCTGGTGATGTCCATGTATAGTGTCTTGTGTTGTTGGAAGAGGGTGTTTGTTATGACCAGTGCGTTCTCTTGGCAAAACTCTGTTGCTCTCTGCTTCATTCTGTACTCCGAGGCCAAATTTGCCTGTTACTTCAGGTATTTCTTGACTTCCTACTTTTGCATTCTAGTCCCCTATAATGAAAAGGGCATCTTTTTTGGGTGTAGTAGTTTACAGGTAAATTATTCCATATTCACCTGTGACATATTAGGTACTGCTTTAAATACGTTCACATCACTTTTTTTTTTTTTTGGTCCTGCCGCATGGCTTGCAGAATCTCATTTTCCCAGCCCGGAATTGAACCCTACCCCTTACAGTGAAAATGCTGAGTCCTAACCCCTGAACCACCAGGGAATGCCCAGTACTTCACTTCTTGCTTGTATTATTTGAAAGAATTCAGTTGAAAGTAATTGTCCAGATAACTGAATTTAACTCATAAATGCTAAAACATTACAAAGTCTGTAATATTCTTCAGAAGACACTAAATAACTAAGCACAAGGTTATACTTACTCCACCTATTTGACTTCTGAGAGCATTTCAGACAGAGACTGAATGTTTTATACTATCTTACTTTGTGGATTATCTTCACTCATGAAATCTCTTTGGATGAGTCCACCTATAGTTTGGATCACATGAATAGTAGTAGTAGGCAATGTCCAATATTAGTTGATTTAGAATCTGTAAATAATCTGTTCTTTTGTCTTTTCCATGGCTCTTCATGTTATAGATGAAATAGTAATATCTTTCTTTTGGAACTCTAGTTATATGGCAAGAAGTAGTGGGCTGGACTCATAGACTTTTTAAACTTTGGATGGTTTATATGCTGATTTATTGAGATTTTCTAAAGATGTTACTGTTACTCTTGCAGAATGGAATCCAATTTAAATCAAGACGGGATGTCTAGACCATCTTATGTTTTCAGTGCTGACCCACTTGCAAGACCTTCAGAAATAAATTTTGATGGCATTAAGCTTGACCTCTCTCGTGAATTTTCCTTAGTTGCTTCAAGCACTGAGGTAAGTACAAGAAAAGAATTATGTTGATTGTTGTGATTCAGTGAAAATGGACATGTTCACACATGCACACATATACTTGTTGACTGATATGACTAAAGATGAGCTTTCAAACTTTGTAGGTTTAAGACAAAGTTTTATCTCAGTAAATTTCTCATGATGCCCTAAATATATAACAGTTCCTTTCCAAATAGTAGGTGCAGACAACTTAATAACTATTTATGCCTGACCTAGTAGCCATTTGAGAAAAAATTAAATGAAAAAAGAATTTTAACATCCTTCTTCACCAACTAAAGGTTACTTAGTAATGGGTTATGTGTGCCTTTTGGGTGCTGCACAACTTCTCAAGCTTTGGAATCAGATTAGACACTGCCACCTTCATTTCCTTTTCTTCATTGTTTTGGGGTTGTACTTGCTTTTCATCACAACCAGTAAGAAATCCAGCTTCACTAACATGACATCATCAAAAGAAGTAGTGTGATCCAGTGTTGAAACCAAATTACTTCATGGTTTTCCACTTGTGTCAAGTATTACTATGATTCTCTCAAAAATGTCAAATATTCCACTATGCCCCTGGGAACTGCAGGCCTTAGTTTAAAAAATAATGCAGATTAAAAAAAAAATTAACTAGTAATGTTTAAGAAATAAACATTACTAAGTTTCTACCACCCTACCTATTACTATGTTTGCTCTCTTTATAGACTTTTTCTTACAAATTTATGTTCAATTTATTTATATTCTCTTTACTACAGATTAGATTAACTTTGATGCCTTAGAGATGTACTAACCCATTTTATAAAGACAGATGGAGTGGATATATGCATAGGTATAACTGATTGACTTTGCTGTATAGGAGAAACTAACAACATTGTAAATCAACTACAGTCTAATAAAAAAAAAGACTGAACTCCAGTTAATGGAAACTGTGTACTTTGGGTGATAATGACATGTAACAAAGTTACCACTCTGGTTGGGGGGGGTGATAGTGGGGGAAACTGCTTGTGGGGACAGAGAGTACATGAGAACTTTGTACTTCCTCATGCACTTTCTCTGTCCTCAGTTTTGCTGTGAATTTAAAACCACTCAGAGTGACTTTGTTTTGTGTGTGTATGTGTGTGTGTTTTGTAAGTAAATGGTCTAGGAACTGACACTAGCAAAAAGGCAGACTAGAATGCTCCAAGCCCTCATTTCCCCCACGAAACATTAAAACAACAACAGTAACTAGAGCCTGCCTAAAATACCTCTGTGTGAGCTCTGAAAAGCAAAAATGCACAGCAACCATTAAATACCCAATTTAAAAAAAAGCAATGAAATGGTAAAAAAAAGAAAATGATGGAAGGGGAAGAGGGAGTATAGGGAACATAGATAAAAGAATAGCAATTATTTAATACCCATTTCGTGTGGTAGGCTCTTTTACTTTAGCTTATTTAATCATAAAAGAGAGAAAGGGATGGCCTGTTTTTGTACTGCTCACAAGCTGTCACTGGTTTTTGCATATCTAGATGGTTGAAGAAGGAAAATCCTATTTCATGACATGAAAATTATATGAAATTCAAGTATTGATTGGTTTACTTATTTTCTAGGTCTTCTAGGTCTGCTTTTGTATCACAGTGGCATTTGCTTGCTGATGGACACATGTGTTTATAGTGTCTGGCTATGACAAAGCTTTTATGAAATTTTGTATACAAATCTTTGTATGGATATATGTTTCCTTTTTTTCCCCCCTTGGATGAATACCTAAGATTGGAATGACTGGATCATTTTTAGGAAACTATCAAACTTTTTCAAAGTGATAATAGCATTTTATATTCCCAGTAACAGTGTGTGAGAGTTAAGTTCTTCCACATCCTCACCAACTCTTGGTGTGGTTAATCTGTTTGTTTTTAAAGAGACTTCATTTTTTAGAGGAGTTTTATATTCACAGCTAAAATGAACAGAAGATACAATGATTTCCCATATTTTCTCTGCCCCCACATAGCTTCCTTCATTATTAACATCTCCAACCACAGAGGTACATTTGTTACAATTCATGGATGTACTTTGACACATAATCACTCAGATTCCTTACAATATAGTTACATTATGGTTTACTCCTGGTGTTGTACATTCTATTGAACAAATGTGTTATAACATGTATCCATCATTATGGTATCATACAGTGTATTTTCACTACCTTAAATTCATCTATGTTTCATCTGTTCATCTGTTTCCCAGCCCCACCAACCATTGATCTTTTAACTATCTCCAATATTTTGCCTTTTTCAGAATATCATATTTTAATAGTTGGGATTATACTGTCTGTAGCCATTTCAGATTGGCATCTTTCACCTAGTAGTAGACATCTAAGATTCTTCCATGTCTTGCCATGGCTTGATAGTTCAGTTGTTTTTAGTTCTGAATTATATTCCATTATATGGATGTTCAGTTCAGTTCAGTTCAGTTGCTCAGTTGTATCTCACTATTTGCAACCCCATGGACTGCAGCACACCAGGCTTCCCTGTCCATCACCAACTCCCGGAGCTTACTCAAACTCATGTCCATTGAGTTGGTGATGCCATCCAACCATCTCATTCTCTGTCATCCCCTTCTCCTGCCTTCAGTCTTTCCCAGCATCAGGACCTTTTCCAATAAGTCAGTTCTTTGCATCAGGTGGCCATAGTATTGGAGCTTCAGCTTTAGCAGTCAGTCCTTGCAACAAATACTCACTTCTTTAGGATGGACTGGTTTGATCTCCCTGCAGTCCAAGGGACTCTCAAGAGTCTTCTCCAACACCACAGTTCAAAAGCCTCAATTCTTCAGCACTCAACTTTCTTTATAGTCCCCAACTCTCTACATCCATACATGACTACTGGAAAAACCATAGATTTGACTAGACGGACCTTTGTTAGCAAAGTATGTCTCTGCTTTTTAACATGCTTTCAAGGTTGGTCATGGTTTTTCTTCCAAGCAGCAAGCGTTTTTTAATTTTATGGCTGCAGTCTCCGTTCACAGTGATTTTGTGCCCCCAAAAATAAAGTCTCTCACTGTTTCCATTGTTCTGAATTATATTTAGTTCTAAGTTTAGTTTATAATTTAAACTAAATATATACTTATATATATTTGGTTATATATATATAAATACATATTTAGTTATATAAATATATAGTTTAAAATTTTAATTTATGTTTATAATTTATAATTATAAATTTAGTTATGAATTATAGTTAGTTCTGAATTATATTCCATTATATGGATGTACTGTGGTTTATTTATTCACCTACTGAAAGGCATTTTAGTTGCTTCCTTTTGGGGCACTATGAAAAAAAATTTTATGAGCATTCGTGTGCAAGTTTTCTGTGGACATAAGTTTTCAGTTTCTTTGGATAATTACCAATGAACATGATTGCTAGATTATATGGAACAAAAATATGGTTAATTTTGTAAGAAACTGTTAAACTATCTTCCAAAATGGCTGTAACATTTTGCATTCCCACCAGCAGTGAGTGAGAGTTCCTGTTGATCCACATCCTCACCAGCATTTGGTTGTCAGTGTTCAGATACTGGCTATTCTAATAGATGTGTAGTGATAGTTCATTTTAATTTGCATTTCCCTGGTGACATAGAGTGTGGAGCATCTTATATGCTTATTTGTCATCTGTATATCTTATTTGATAAGATATCTGGTAAGGTCTTTGGACCATTTTAATCAGTTTGTGTTCTTATTGTTATATTTTGAGAATTCTTTATATATCTTGGTTAATAGTCCTTTATTTGGTATCTTTTTTGCACATATTTTCTCCCAATCTGTGGCTTGTCTTAGCATTCTCTTGATTATGTCTTGTACAAAGCATAAAATTAGTTTTAATGAAGCCCAGCTTATCTGTTATTTCTTTCATAGATCATGCCTGTGGCATAGAATAAAAAAAGTCATTGCCAAACACAGGATCATCCAGATTTTCTAGAATTTTAATCGTTTTGCATTTTACATTTAGGTTTGTATTCTTTTTTAGTTACTTTCTTTGACGGGTGTAAAGTCTACATCTAGGTTAATTTTTTTGCATCTGGATGTCCAGTTGCTCCAGCCCCATTTGTTGAACAGACTGTCTGCTCACTTGTGTAGCCTTTGCTTTTTTGTCAAAGATCAATTGACTATATTCATGTTGATCTAGTCCAGGGCTCTCTTCTGTTCCATTGATTCTGTTCTTTTGCCACCGCTACACTCTCTTGATTACTGTAGCGCTACACTCTCTTGATTACTGTAGCTTTATAGTATGTCTTAAAGTTGGGTATTGTGAGTCCTTCATCTTTGTTCCTCTCTTTCAATTTCATGTTGGCTATCCTTAGTAGTCTTTTTATTTTTAGTCATTCTAATAGGTATGTATGGATAATCTAATTGTTATTTACATTTACCTAATGACCAAAGATGTTAAATATGTTTTCATGTGCTTATTTTCTCTTTGTGTGTCTTCAGAGAAATGTCAATTTAAATCTTTTGCCCATTAAAAGAATTTTTTTTTAATTGAATTTTAAGTGTTCTTTATGTTCTCTGGATACATCTGTCTGTCAGATATATCCTTTGCAAGTATTTCCTCTATGGCTTGTTTTTTCATCCTTCAGGTGTTTTGGAAGAGAAGTTTTAAATTTTGACAAAGTCCATTTTACCGGTTTGTTCTATTATGTATTGTGATGTTTGTAGCATATCTAAGAAATCTTTGCTTAACTCAAGGCCACAAAGGTTTTCTTCTATGTTTTTTTTTAGAAGTTTTTAGTTTTAGTTTTATATTTAAATCTGTGATCTGTGACCCATTTGAAATCAGTTTTTCTATACAATGTGAGGTAGGTATTCAAATTGCTATTTTTTAAATTGTATATAGATTTCCAGTTGTTCTAGCACAGTTTGTTGAAAGAGCTATCATTTCTGTACTGCATTTCCTTTACAGCTTTGTCATAAATCAAATATTCTTGTATGTGAAGGTTTATTTTTGAATACTCTATATATTCTGTTTCATTTATCTATCTCTGGCTGTCAGTAGTCCACTGTTTTGATCACTGTAGCTTTAAAATGTGTTGAACTCATGTGGTAGTGTTAGCCCATCAAATTTCTTCTTTATCAGAATTGTTTTGACTGTTCTAGGAACTTTGCGTTTATCTGTGAGTTTTTAAATGAGTTTGTCAGTTAATCCCCCAAAAACCTTCCTGCGATTTTTTGTTGCAATTGCATTGAATCTGTAGATCAGTTTTGGAAGAATGAATATCTTAACAATACTGAGTCTACCAAATAATGAATGAGGCATATCTCCATTTATTTTGGTCCCTTCTAATTTCTCTGAGCAATGTTTTTTAATTTTCAGTGTATGGTGTTCCCGATCTTTTGTCAAGATTTTTCTTTAATTAGTTCATAATTTTTTGAGGTTATTGCAAATTGTTTTTTTTTAATCAAATTCTGTTTCTTCTAAACATATACAGAAACATGACTTTTTGCATATTGGTCTTCTATCATACTACATTGCTAAACTCATTTAATAGTTCTGGTAACTTTTTTGAAGGTGTTGTTAGATTTTTAACATCTGAAAATGTAGATGCTCATGATGTCTGTGAATAAAGACAATTTTATTTCTACCTTCCCATCCTTTTCTTCTTCCTTTTTCTTCTCTTCTTCCTCTTCCCCTTTCCTTCACTTCTTTCCTCCTCTCCCCCTCCTTTCACCTGATGACTTTGGCTAAAACATCTAGAACCTCTAATATAGTGTTGAATAGAGGTGGTGAAAGCAGAAATCCCTTTGTTGTTACTTATCTTGCAACTGTTCTTTGATTCAGTCTTTTGTCATCAACTATGTTGAGCATAGGTTCTTATATGTTCTCTTTATCAGGTTAAAGAAGTTCCCTTCTATTCCAGTCTGCTTGTAATTCTTATTACAAATGGATGTTGAATACGTACATCAAATTCAAGTCATTCATATGCACTTTATTTGCATCTAGTAGTGATGAAAGTTTCTCATTTATTCTTTTAATGTACTAATTGATTTTTGAATGCCAACTTGACCTTGCACCAGGATAAGCTATTTTTTGTTAGGATATACTTTCCTATTTTATATATTAGCTAATATTTTGTTACGGAACTTTTGCCTCTTTTTTTCCTGATAGGAAACTTTTTTCAGAATATTTTAAAACAATTACATGTCAATAATAAGAAAACAATCTAATAAAAATGGACAAAAGATTTGTACAGATACTTCACAAAAGAAGCTATACATAGGGTTAATATGGACATGAAAAGGTGCTCAACATCATTAGTCATAGTCCGTTCAGTCACTTAGTCGTGTCCTACTCTTTGCGACTCCATGAACTGCAGCACGCCGGGCCTCCCTGTCCATCACCAACTCCCGGAGTTTACCCAAACTTCTGTCCATTGAGTCGGTGATGCCATTTAACCATCTCATCCTCTGTCGTCCCCTTCTCCTACCTTCAATCTTTCCCAACATCAGGGTCTTTTCAAATGAGTCAGCTCTTTGCATCAGGTGGTCAAAATATTGGAGTTTCAGCTTCAACATCAGTCCTTCCAATGAACACCCAGGACTGATTTCCTTTAGGATGGACTGGTTGGATCTCCTTGCAGTTCAGGGGACTCTCAAGAGACTTCTCCAACACCCCAGTTCAAAAGCATCAATTCTTCAGTGCTCAGCTTTCTTTATAGTCCAACTCTCACATCCATACATGACTACAGGAAAAACCATAGCCTTGACTAGACGGACCTTTGTTGGCAAAGTAATGTCTCTGCTTTTTAATATGCTGTCTAAGTTGGTCATAACTTTCCTTCCAAGGAGTAAGCGTCTTTTAACTTCATGGCTGCAATCACCATCTGCAGTGATTTTGGAGCCCCCCAAAAATAAAGTCTCTCATTGTTTCCATTGTTTCCCTATCTATTTGCCATGAAGTGATCAGACGGGATGCCATGATCTTAGTTTTCTGAATGTTGAGCTTTAAGCCAACTTTTTCACTCTCCTCTTTCACTTTCATTAAGAGGCTCTTTTAGTTCTTCTTCACTATAAGGGAAATGCATAAATTAAAACCACAATCAGATGCTACCATCACACCCAGTAGAAGGGCAATAATGAAGTAGACTGGCCACACCATCCACTGGTGAATTTACAGAGCAACTGACATGTTTATCCACTGTTTGTGGGAATAGAAGATAGTATAACACTTTGGAGAACATTTTGCCTTTATCTTATAATTATTAGGGATATTGTTCTGTAATTTTTTTTCTGAGGATATCTTTGTCAGGTTGTGGTATTCAGGTTATGTCAAACTCAAAATTAATTGAAAGGTGTTCTCTATCCATTTTGTTAGAGTTTGTCTTTAATTTGTGTGATTATAACCTTAAATGTTTGAGAGAATTTACCAATGAACTGCCAGGTTATTGCAAATGGTATTGCTTTTTGGAGGGCTTGGAGTTTCTATATAGGATTATTTTGTTTGAATATAAGTTGAATTTCTTTAATAGGTATAGAGTTTTTCAAATTTTCTTCTTGTGTCTTGTTTGGTGAATTGTGTTTTTCATGTAATTGTTTTCTTTTTACTTTTTAATATAAAGCATTTCTTTAAAATTATTTTTTAAAAAATGAATTAAGCTAATTCCTTTCTCAAAGAAGCAGTAAGGAGAATATAATACACCAAAATAAATAAGTAAATAAAAGTGCATGATGGTATTGAGCATTGGTGTTAATTGAGTATTCTGGTTACTTGTGATTTACTCTATTCTGTGTTTTAGTGACTTTCAGCCGTGTTACTTGTATTGGTTATAAAAGTTATGATTTTATGCCAAAGAAGCATTTGTAAACTTTAAATATAAATATAGAAGGCAGGAGAAATTGAATCTTTTCTGGCATTTTTGTTTTTTTAAAACAGATTTGTTTTTCTTTAAACAAATATAAAATGGATGAGAACAGAAGAGTCACTGTTTGCTTAGAGGTTTTGTATAATCTCAGATTATTCTATGACAATCAGCCACTTTAAAGAAAGGTGATACCTGAAAATCTACATTTTATATCTTTAAAATATTTTCTTCTTCTTAAGGCAAACAGTTCTGAATCTAAAGATTATCTCCAAGTTTGTCTTCGAGTAAGACCATTCACACAGCCAGAAAAAGAACAAGAGTCTGAGGTTTGTGCTGAATTTAATTTTATAATTTATTTCCATTAAGTGGGCACAATATCATCATTTTAATTTACTTGTTGTGGGTTTTTAATTATTTGTGTTCTAGGGCTGTGTGTATATTCTGGATTCACAGACTGTTGTGCTGAAGGAGCCTCAGTGTACCCTTGGTCGTTTAAGTGAGAAAAGCTCAGGGCAGATGGCACAGAAATTCAGTTTTTCCAAGGTAAGTACCCATATGAAACTGAAGGTTTTTCTTTTCTTAAGCTAAATTGCTTCCTAATTGTATATAATGAACTCTGTACACCTTGTGCTTATGAAACTTAGATCTTAGGTTCTGGTATTTTTTTCTCAATGGTAGGGCTCAAATTTTAGGTGTGTAAATATGTAATTGAAAGTGAATAAATCATTGTAAAAATTGTACAATCTCTTCGTGGTTGGTGGAAATGTTCTTTTAAAAATTTAGATGAAAGATTATTGGCTGGATCAGATTTCTATCATGAAAACTTTTGGCAGTAGTTAAACTAGCAATTGTATCTGTGGGGATTGGGAATATGTCAGCTATTTTAAGAATGAGTCTTGTAAGACAAATCTTTGAAATACTAAAAATATTAAAGGGTAGAACTCGTGACTATTAACTTAAATTTTCTAAAAAGACTTGTTTTAAAAAATGCTTGTTTAGGTTTTTGGCCCAGAAACTACACAGAAGGAATTCTTCCAGGGTTGCATTCTGCAGCCAGTTAAAGACCTCTTGAAAGGACAGAGTCGACTGATTTTTACTTATGGGCTAACCAATTCCGGAAAAACTTACACGTTTCAAGGTAAATGGTTTTATTTTTGCTAGAAAGAAAAAAGGAAACCCTAATATTTGCTCATTTTCATAATACTTATAGTTATGTTTCCATTGCCTTGCAAATTTGCTCTGTTTTTAATGGTAATAGCATATTGAATGTGTATCGCCCATGGCTTTTAAATCAGATTGACTTAATTTGTGAAACTACTTTACCCATATGATAGAGAATTACATGGTGATGAAAACTTGGAAAAAGGACTGATGTAACATAAAGAATTAAGCATAGAAAACCAGGGAAACACTTTATATTTTATTTTACTTTTATTTATTTATTTTTTTTTATAGCAAAGAGTATTTTAATTCTTGTCCTTAGGAACTATAAACATTAGCATGATTTGGAAATGAGACTGTACCAAACACTGGCCAGAGAAGAATCATCCAGTCTATGGCTTCTCTTTCATCTGATCACTCAGAAATATAATATTATCGGCTATAATTGTTGTTGCTTGTCGTCTCACATTATTTTTATCCGTATATTCACCATAGTCTACTTTCCCTTCCACAAAAATTCGAGACCCCTTTTTCACATACTGATACGCCACGTCTCTGAGGCCCGGTCGGAACACTGAAATTCTATGCCATGTTGTCTTTTGACTGACATCACCCATTTGGTAGATTTCGTTTTCCCCTGATCGCCACATCTCATTTGTTGCTAGGGAAAATATTGTGACTGGGTTTTTTCCTTCTACCTGTCTCATGACAGGGTCCTGACCTACACGACCAAGCAACTGCACGCGATTCAGAGATCTTTCGAGAACCAAACTACTAGCTACTTCAGCCTCATGTCTTACAAACTGACGAAGCACCTGTACTACAGGTCTTCGAAACATGGCTTCTACTCTCTTTTCTGCCAATCTAATCTTTAGTATTTTCCGCTGAAATGTTCGCACGCCCTGGCTCAAAGCTGACGCTCCCAAGCAACAACGTAAAGAGCCTGGGAGGTGCGACGACAGCTGAGTCCTCCGCGCGAAAAGAGGAGGTCTACACACAGACAAAGCAACTCCTCCCCTATTTTACTTTTATACTTTGTGATAATGAATGATAGCCAGTCTTAAAACCTGATTTGAATGTAAAATTTCAGGTTTTACATCAGGCTAATAGTTGATAAATGTCAGTTATACAATGAAAACTAAAGTGATGGAACACTGAGTAATCTGCAGGTTTTCTCACTTTTTGTCTTAGCTTTTTACTCTTGCCTATTGGTGGTATAAAAGGAGTCTTGGTAGTTCAACAATGTTTCTTTACTCTTTCTTAGTACTTTGAGAGACTGTAAAACACAAATTCTTGTCATAGGCACAGAAGAAAATACTGGCATTCTTCCTCGAACTTTGAATGTGCTATTTGATAGTCTTCAGGAAAGACTGTATACAAAGATGAACCTTAAACCACATAGGTCCAGAGAATATTTACGGTTATCACCAGACCAAGAGAAAGAAGAAGTTGCTAGCAAAAGTGCATTACTTCGGCAAATTAAAGAGGTATGGGAGTATTTTAGCAGGTAAAATACACATAATTGTGACCTTTTATTAGCTCTTCAGTTTGTTTCAGCCTATATTGAAATATCTTGTTGTGGTTGTTGTCTTTTCGTTATGATTAAAAGCTTTTTTGAAGAAATGTCTTCATTTTCTATTGTACAAACAGCTGAAATGTTTAAACAAAACAAATGTAAATGTTCTTTAATCATTTTAGGTTGTTGTAGAAACAGCAACTTTCTATAGAATTTTAAAAAATTCCTTTTTCTATTTGTAGAAGTAATGTGTATATACAAAATCTAAGCAAGAGGATATGAAAAATAAAAAAAAAATTTCCTATAATTTCATTTCTAAAGAGAAAAATTAATATTAACAGATATGAGCATGTCCTTTTTGATCTTTTTCTCAGTATACCAAAAAAAAAAAAAAAATCTATGTACTGAGGTTTCTATGTATGTCTATATGTTGTTTAGTCACTGAATCATGTCTGATTGTTTGTGACCCCATGGATTGTAGCCCACCAGGCTCCTCTGTCCATGGGATTTCTCAGACAAGAATACTGGAGTGGGTTGCCATTTCCTTCTCCAGGGGATCTTCTGGACCCAAGGATTGAACCTGTGTCTCCACCTTGGCAGGCGGGTTCTTTACCACTGGGAAGTTCATATACACATGCAAATATAGTCATATATAAATAGTTGCATATATCTTTATTCCCTTTTTCTTTGCATGTGGGATAATGGTCTTTTATTTAACAAAAATAAGATTTTATTATACAGACATTCTCTAACTTGCTGTTTCATTTAACATATTGTAAATCTGTTACTACATTAATTCATGTGTCTCATCTGTTTGTTTTTTCCTTTTTCTTCTTTTTAATAATTTTTTATTAAAACATGTTTTAATAAAGTTATACTTGTCTATTTAGTCCTTCTGGATTTTGTGTTATGTTTTTACATGTTATATTCTAAGATTGTTAAAAACTATTAACAGTCCTTTTGGATATATTGAAAACACTGATGAGGATTTGTTTTTAAATAATTTAGAAATCAGGGTTTCAAAGTAGTGTTGCTCGGTGGAGAGTAAAGTTCAGAGTCCATGATTATGCTCTCTGAAAGTAAAATAGTATTTTAACAAGATTTGTGGAGATTGGTGGATATATGTATAGATAATTCATAGAGGAAATTCAAGTCATTAATATTGAAAAAAATTTTCTCTAACAGTTTATCTAGTTAAAATATTATTTTGCCTATGAAATTATTAAGATAGTAAAAACATGAGATCATACTTTCTTTTTTTAAAGTCTCTTTTTATTGAGTTTGCTGTACAATATTATATGTTTCAGATGTATGACATGAGATACACACTTTCACTTCCATATATTGATTGTAAAATGTATTTCTCCAAAGCAATTTAGCAATGCTATATTATGAGTGAGAACTTGAAAAAAAGTTCATATCTTTTCATCTACCAATTCAGATTAAGGTATATAGTCTAAGGGAACAATTAAATTACAGAAAGAAAAAATATGCTGTTTATCTTAGTATTATTTAATTAAGTAATTTCACATCACATCTAGTCAGTTATGCAGGCACCAAATGTTTGTTAATAATTTTTAATTTTATAGAGAGAAAGCTTACAATGCAATCAGTGTAGGGAAAAGAATAGATGGGAATATATTGAGATATTAATAGTAATTGCCTCTGAGTGGCAGGGATTATATATGATGATATTCCTTTGAATATTTTCTGTAGTTTCCCCAAATTTCCTATTAGTTTGTTGAATTGAGTAGATGAAAGGCTGGTGACTTATTTGGATAGGGAATGAATTTACTGGTTATTTAATCTTAACTAAAAATATTTTTTAACTTAAATCTTTTTCAGGTTGTTATGCATAATGACAGTTATGGTGCTCTTTATGGTAAGGTTTCCTTTCTCATATACTTTTAAGATGTTAATTATTTAAAGGGCTTTTAATTTTTGAATCACTTCTGGTGATTTAATTTCTTTAATGACACAGTCAATAATACTTCGAAAATGGTACATAACTATATGAAATGCCGATCACTGTAAGGTTTTATTTGGATTTAATAACTGTTACTGATTGTTAACTTCTACTGATTGTTAACTTTTTTTTTTTTTTTTTAAATATTATTTTATTAGTTGGAGGCCAATAACTTTACAACATTTCAGTGGGTTTTGTCATACATTGACATGAATCAGCCATATAGTTACACGTATTCCCCATCCCGATCCCCCCTCCCACCTCCCTCCCCACCCGACTCCTCAGGGTCCTCCCAGTGCACCAGGCCCGAGCACCTGACTCATGTATCCCACCTGGGCTGGTGGTCCGTTTCACCATAGATAATATACATGCTGTTCTTTCAAAACATCCCACCCTCACGTTCTCCCCCAGAGTTCAAAAGTCTTTTCTGTACTTCTGTGTCTCTTTTTCTGTTTTGCATATAGGGTTATTGCCACCATCTATCTAAATTCCGTATATATGTGTTAGTATACTGTAATGTTCTTTATCTTTCTGGCTTACTTCACTCTGTATAATGGGCTCCAGTTTCATCCATCTCATTAGAACTGATTCAAATGAATTCTTTTTAATGGCTGAGTAATATTCCATGGTGTATATGTACCACAGCTTCCTTATCCATTCATCTGCTGATGGGCATCTGGGTTGCTTCCATGTCCTGGCTATTATAAACAGTGCTGCAATGAACATTGGGGTGCACGTGTCTCTTTCAGATCTGGATTCCTCAGTGTGTATGCCCAGGAGTGGGATTGCTGGGTCATATGGCAGTTCTATTTCCAGTTTTTTAAGAAATCTCCACACTGTTTTCCATAGTGGCTGTACTAGTTTGCATTCCCACCAACAGTGTAAGAGGGTTCCCTTTTCTCCACACCCTCTCCAGCATTTATTGCTTGTAGACTTTTGGATAGCAGCCATCCTGACTGGCGTGTAATGGTACCTCATTGTGGTTTTGATTTGCATTTCTCTGATGATGAGTGATGTTGAGCATCTTTTCATGTGTTTGTTAGCCATCTGTATGTCTTCTTTGGAGAAATGTCTGTTTAGTTCTTTGGCCCATTTTTTGATTGGGTCGTTTATTTTTCTGGAATTGAGCTTCAGGAGTTGCTTGTATATTTTTGAGATTAATCCTTTGTCTGTTTCCTCATTTGTTATTATTTTCTCCCAATCTGAGGGCTGTCTTTTCACCTTACTTATAGTTTCCTTTGTTGTGCAAAAGCTTTTAATTTTCATTAGGTCCCATTTGTTTATTTTTGCTTTTATTTCCAATATTCTGGGAGGTGGGTCATAGAAGATCTTGCTGTGATTTATGTCGGAGAGTGTTTTGCCTATGTTCTCCTCTAGGAGTTTTATAGTTTCTGGTCTTACATTTAGATCTTTAATCCATTTTGAGTTTATTTTTGTGTATGGTGTTAGGAAGTGTTCTAGTTTCATTCTTTTACAAGTGGTTGACCAGTTTTCCCAGCACCACTTGTTAAAGAGATTGTCTTTTTTCCATTGTATATCCTTGCCTCCTTTGTCAAAGATGAGGTGTCCATAGGTTCGTGGATTTATCTCTGGGCTTTCTATTCTATTCCATTGATCTATATTTCTGTCTTTGTGCCAGTACCATACTGTCTTGATGACTGTGGCTTTGTAGTAGAGTCTGAAGTCAGGCAGGTTGATTCCTCCAGTTCCATTCTTCTTTCTCAAGATTACTTTGGCTATTCGAGGTTTTTCTGAATAACCAACAAATCATAGAAGAAATCAAAAAAGAAATCAAAGTATGTATAGAAATAAATGAAAATGAAAACACAACAACCCAAAACCTATGGGACACTGTAAAAGCAGTGCTAAGGGGAAGGTTCATAGCATTACAGGCACACATCAAGAAACAAGAAAAAAGCCAAATAAATAACCTAACTCTACACCTAAAGCAATTAGAGAAGGAAGAAATGAAGAACCCCAGGGTTAGCAGAAGGAAAGAAATCTTAAAAATTAGGGCAGAAATAAATGCGAAAGAAACTAAAGAGACCATAGCAAAAATCAACAAAGCTAAAAGCTGGTTTTTTGAAAAAATAAACAAAATTGACAAACCATTAGCAAGACTCATTAAGAAACAAAGAGAGAAGAACCAAATTAACAAAATAAGAAATGAAAAGGGTGAGATCACAACAGACAACACTGAAATCCAAAGGATCATAAGAGACTACTACCAGCAGCTCTATGCCAATAAAATGGACAACTTGGATGAAATGGACAAATTCTTAGAAAAGTATAACTTTCCAAAACTGAACCAGGAAGAAATAGAAGATCTTAACAGAGTCATCACAAGCAAGGAAATCGAAACTGTAATCAGAAATCTTCCAGCAAACAAAAGCCCAGGACCAGATGGCTTCACAGCTGAATTCTACCAAAAATTTAGAGAAGAGCTAACACCTATCTTACTCAAACTCTTCCAGAAAATTGCAGAAGAAGGTAAACTTCCAAACTCATTTTATGAGGCCACCATCACCCTAATTCCAAAACCAGACAAAGATGCCACAAAAAAAGAAAACTACAGGCCAATATCACTGATGAACATAGATGCAAAAATCCTTAACAAAATTCTAGCAAACAGAATCCAACAACATAGTAAAAAAATCATACACCATGACCAAGTGGGCTTTATCCCAGGAATGCAAGGATTCTTTAATATCCGCAAATCAATCAACGTAATACACCACATTAACAAATTGAAAGATAAAAACCATATGATTATCTCAATAGATGCAGAGAAAGCCTTTGACAAAATTCAACACTCATTTATGATTAAAACTCTCCAGAAAGCAGGAATAGACGGAACATACCTCAACATAATAAAAGCTATATATGACAAACCCACAGCAAGCATCACCCTCAATGGTGAAAAATTGAAAGCATTTCCTCTGAAATCAGGAACAAGACAAGGATGCCCACTCTCACCACTACTATTCAACATAGTGTTGGAAGTTTTGGCCACAGCAATCAGAGCAGAAAAAGACATAAAAGGAATCCATATAGGAAAAGAAGAAGTGAAACTCTCGCTGTTTGCAGATGACATGATCCTCTACATAGAAAACCCTAAAGACTCTTCCAGGAAATTACTAGAGCTAATCAATGAATATAGTAAAGTTTCAGGATATAAAATTAACACACAGAAATCCCTTGCATTCCTATACACTAACAATGAAAAAACAGAAAGAGGAATTAAGGAAACAATACCATTCACCATTGCAACAAAAAGAATAAAATACTTAGGAGTATATCTACCTAAAGAAACAAAAGACCTATACATAGAAAACTATAAAACACTGATGAAAGAAATCAAAGAGGACACAAACAGATGGAGAAACATACCGTGCTCATGGATTGGAAGAATCAATATTATCAAAATGGCTATTCTACCCAAAGCAATCTATAGATTCAATGCAATCCCTATCAAGTTACCAACGGTATTTTTCACAGAACTAGAACAAATAATTTCACAATTTGTATGATTGTTAACTTTTATGTTGAATTCAAGAATGGCACTATTTTTTTCTTTGTCCTTTACATTTAATTTCATTTTGGTTTATTAACATATTTGCAAAACAAAAAAGCCAAATTTTGGTTAACACAAATATTTTTATCTGCTTTGGTCCAAAAAATTTTTAACACTGCTACTCAGAAGATTTGGATACTTAGTTTCTCAAGCTGGAGAGTCTTGGAAGATAATAAGGTAATAGCCTATTATTTAATTTTGTGATTATCTTTTTTTTAATTTTCTATAGGAAGTCTAACAAACTCTTTGAGTATCCCAGAGTTTGAAGAATCCATGAAAGATTGTGAACACTCGAACTTGAATATGGATATTAATAGAAAATTTTCTGTGTGGGTATCTTTCTTTGAGATTTACAACGAATGTATTTATGATTTGTTTGTTCCTGTATCATCTAAGTTCCAAAAGAGAAAGACACTGCGCCTTTCCCAAGATGTAAAGGGCTATTCTTTCATAAAAGGTATACTGATGAGTATTTTTTACTTTTTTGCTTTGAAGTTTCTTTCTAGGCTTTGTTATAGGAAAGCAGACTGGAAATTGAAAGTTTTTATACTATTTATTAATATCAAGATAGTAAGAGTAGTTTGTGCTTTGAAAATATATTTTGGTATGTTCACTAAACCTGAAGGTAAAAGGGTTTAGTATTTTGTTTCTTGAGTATTATTGATTGAATATTGGGGGATAGGAAAAGCTGTGTGTGTATATTCACATTATTCTGCTGCTTTGTAACAGTATTCAGACCTTGGAATTATTTGGTATACCACAATGGTATTTTTCCAACCTTTTAAAAATCACTGCCCTACAGTAGGAAATACTTAATAATGACATCATAATTCTCACTTGCACATGTATGTGTGTGTGTGTATGCATATTTACAATTGAAAATTAACATTAATTATATTTACCGTCACAATACACTTTGGCACTTTGGTTTTTTCTTTTTTTTTTTTTAATACTTTGGTGTTTTGTACATTCTACTTCATTTTTACAAAATGCTAGTTATGGCTCAAGAAATTTGATTTCATGACTCACAAATGAATTGCAATCTATCTAAAATCTCATAGCTAGTTAATTTTCTAGGTTTACTCTGTAATGTACTTTGTCTTTTTCTTTTTTTTTTTCCAGATGTCTAATTCTGAGGAATCTTAACCTATTTTTAATTTTTCCTTTGGCAAACCCTGTTGAAGAACATCTACTTTTTGTGTTTATGCTACAAAATCATTATAATATCCTCATCTTGTGTACTTATTTTCTAGTGGAATATGAGATAGCTGAGTTGGCTGTACCTAGGATGTGTTATTAAAAGAAAGATTTCATTATATGTCTTTAGGAAAGATTACAAATCTTCAAAGAGATTACACTGTACATTTATAAATTGATATGTGCCGTCTTTATTTTTCAAAGATCTACAGTGGATTCAAGTATCTGATGCCAAAGAAGCATATAGACTTTTAAAGCTAGGAACAAAGCACCAGAGTGTTGCTTTCACAAAACTGAACAATGCTTCTAGCAGAAGGTAAGGAGTAAATCTTGTGGTCTAAGCCTGACCTGAGGCACCCAGGTGTTCTGTGCTCATTTGAAAGTGAAAGTCACATAGTCATGTCAGACTCTGCGATCCCATGGACTGTAGCCCGCCAGGCTCCTTTGTCCATGGAATTCTGCAGGCAAGAATACTGGAGTGGATTGTCATTTCCTTCTCCAGGGGATCTCCCCGACCCCTGGATTGACCCTGGGTCTCCTGCATTGCAGGCGGATTCTTTACCAACTGAGCTTCTAGGGAAGCCCTAGTAGCTGTGCTCATTTAAATACAACTAATTTAAGATTAAATCAGACACTCGGTTTTCTGATATGTTAAATTAATTTGTAGACATAAAAACATTCTGTAAACTGAAGAGCACTAAACACTTAAGATTATCAGGACTAATTTCTTGTTCTAACATACAATTTACTAAGTTGCACTCAATGTGAAGTATTTTTATTCTTTCTATATGTGAATATCTAAGCTCAATGTTTTAACTGCCTGTAATATAGGACATTTCTCTGTGTTTTTTTTACTTACTCCATGAACATAGACACTGTATAAATACCGAGTTAGGCCAGTATTTCAAAGGGCTAAGGAAGGATGTTTTTAATGGAAGGGATTGGAGAATGAGAGACAAAAGGGAGTAAGTTTAAACAGTGAGATACTTAAAACAGATCTTCTCTTAAAGGGGAAAGACCTGTCTCCCATGTGTGGCTTAAGGACAACATGTAATCCAGATAAACCAATATTTAGGCATCTAAGCCAAATGTATACTTTGCTTGATTCAAGTGATTAGCTATACATTATACCATTTTAATAAGTAATAACATGTTTGCAAGCAAATTGAGAGTTTATTATGAGTGACTTCATTAATAGAAGTTGGAATGTTGAGAAGAGTAAATTTGAAGGATTTGGGGCTAAGTGAAAGAAAGATAAGCTCTTTGGTTTTAGTAGTTGAGTGTTATGTAGGTGACAGTGGAACACTAAATTGCGATACCTGATAGCTTGTTGGAGAACGTAGTACTGTAATGATGGCTGGTATTAGGATAAAAAATAGATACTGATTTAGATGCTTGCCTCTCCTATTTAGGATGCAGAAATAAAGAATGAATGATAATATTTAATCTTTGTTTATTTCTTTTAGTCACAGCATATTTACCATTAGAATATTACAGATTGAAGATTCGGAAATACCACATGTAATACGAGTCAGTGAGTAAGTTGAGCATTTTTTAAATTGTAATTATTATTTTGAACTTTTTTGTTTTGAAGAATTTTTTAAAGTTTTTTTCCTCTGGTTAATTTAGATTGTCTTTATGTGATCTTGCTGGCTCAGAACGAAGCATGAGGACCCAGAATGAAGGTGAAAGGTTAAGAGAGACTGGGAACATCAACACTTCTTTATTGACTCTGGGAAAGTGTATCAGTGTTTTGAAGAACAGCGAAAAGTCAAAGTAAGAGTTGCTGAATATGTTATCAGCATATCAAGGATTATGTTAATAATAATTAAGCTTTCAGCTTTGCTAGTTTAAGAAAGTTCTTTTGTTTTTAACTTGCTTCTTACATAATGACTATGAATGGATTATAACTAAAATTTCTTAGAGATCTTGGATTTAAAAAATGATAGAAATGAAAAGCATTATCAGTGAATACCAGTGACTCAGGTAAACACAGTATTTTCTATAGCAAATATGTATCAACTGACAACTTAGATAATAAGCTTCTAATGCTGGTTTATTGACAGACTTTGAAACCGTATTATTTTTATTAATGCATTGTGGTTTTCTAGATGTGATAGATTTCTGTATTAACTAGCATTTTAAGCTAAGTAAATGATAAATCCAGCCTTTATCATTTTCTAGTTATGTTGTATATATTGCATAATTGCTATACACTAGAGAACACGCTTACTCCTTGGAAGGAAAGTTATGACCAACCTAGATAGCATATTAAAAAGCAGAGACATTACTTTGCCAACAAAGGTTCGTCTAGTCAAGCCTGTGAATTTTCCAGTGGTCATGTGTGGATGTGAGAGTTGGACTGTGAAGAAAGCTGAGCACTGAAAAATTGATGCTTTTGAACTGGGGTGTTGGAGAAGCCTCTTGAAAGTCCCTCAGACTGTAAGAGGATCCAACCAGTTCATCCTAAAGGAGATCAGTCCTGGGTGTTCATTGGAGGGACTGATGCTGAAGCTGAAACTCCAACACTTTGGCCACCTGATGTGAAGAACTGACTCATTGGAAAAGACCCTGATGCTGGGAGGGCCTGGGGGCAGGAGGAGAAGGGGAAGACAGTGGATGAGATGGCTGGATGGCATCACCGACTCGATGGACATGAGTTTGAGTAAATTCTGGGAGCTGTTGATGGACAAGGAGGCCTGGCATACTGTGATTCATGGGGTCGCAAAGAGTTGGACACGACTGAGCGACTCAACTGAGAGAACACAACCCACTTCATTGTGACTTCCTTTACATTTTGCCCTAGTTGGTTATTACTATCAGTATTAATAATAATAGTAGCAGTATTTAGAGAAAACAACATGAATAAACAGAAAATGACTAGTACAAATGACACTGATCACTAACCTAGAATTTAAGTCAGTGGTTGTTATGTTATTTCTTTGTAAAATTTATCAGTATCCTGACTTTACGAGATTTGTTTTAACTTAATTTTTTGAAAATTTTTTTCATAGGTTTCAACAGCATGTGCCTTTCCGGGAAAGTAAATTGACCCACTATTTTCAAAGTTTTTTTAATGGTAAAGGGAAGATATGTATGATTGTCAACATCAGCCAATGTTCTTTCGCCTATGATGAGACACTCAATGTGTTGAAGTTCTCAGCCATTGCACAAAAAGTAAATATAGCTAAATTTCAGAATTTGTTAAGCTTCGTATTAGAGTAGTAATGATTTTTTTCTTAGAGTAGATAATACATTTTGCACTTACAGCTGTAAACCTAGAAAATAATTGAAAATTAACAATGTAATATTTGAGTAGTAGGCATAGGAAAAAAATTGAAAGTTACCCCTGCTTAAGAGTAAAATGACCTCAGTAATAAATGACTTACCCGTTACAAATTGCAAGTATGCAGCGAATTATATGCTCTGCTGTCCATCTGGCTTATTTAGTGGCTAACCAGGAAACCCCCTGCTGGGGAATAGTACTAGGAAAAGAACTTAACCCAGGAAAGTAGATTTATCTGTAGTATACATGTGTAATTAGCTTTTTTCTCATCAAATATGTATTTGAGTGTGCTAATTCCTTCTTGTATATTTGTATAGATTTTTTTTTTAATTCTCAAGTTGTCATTTGACTTAAATTTATAATTGTTTTTTCTTTGTTGACAGTTTTTGCCTTTGTTTTAAAAGTTTACATTGCATATTTTACCAGGTTTGTGTTCCAGATATTTTAAATTGCTCTCAAGAGAGATCATTTGGACCTGTCAAATTTTCTCAAGATGAATCGTTAGAAGTTAAAGATTCAGATAATAAAATACTAAATGAAAAAAGATCCACGATTTCATGGGAAAGTAGTCTAGAAGATGTGGTGGAAGATGAAGATTTGGTTGAGGATCTAGAAAAAGCTGAAGAAAAGCAGAATGTGGAAACTGAATTTACTGATGAAGATCTAGATAATACATTAGAGGATGATAAGGCTTTCAGTAGCCGTGAGGGGAAGAGAGTATGTATTAACTCGTACTTCTAAAATTGGCTTATTTATTATTCTGAAGTTATGATTAGTAATTCTTAAGGCTCTTTCTCCCATTTTTTTCCAACAATACACTAAGTTTATCTTTCATTTACATGTTTTGAAAATTTTCACACCCATAGAAAGAATAATATAATGAATAGTCATTTGTACTTCATCTGGATTTGCCAGTTGTTAACATTTTGCCATTTTTATATTCTCTTTCTGTGAGTGTGAATACACATCTTTTCTGCCTGTACCATTTGAAAACAGGATGCCTACATAATGATACCTTACAACTAACTACTTCATGTTTCTCAAGAACATGGACGTGTTCCTCACAATCAAAAGGCCATTTTCATACCTAAGCACTTTCATATTAATACAGTAACGTAGTGTTGTATTGTCCATATCAAGATTTCTCTAGTGGTTCCAGTATTTCCTTTAATAACCACTTTGTTTTTGATCTACAACTCAATACATTGCTTCTGATTATCATGTTTCTTTAGTTAATCTCTAATCTATCATAGATATTTTTGAAACTTTGTGATTAGTTGTCTTGTAGAAAACCTCCAGTCTGGATCATCTTATATAAGATGATTTAACACTTTAAGAAGGTTTAACACTTTAGGCAAGCCTGTTACATATGTGAAGTTGTGAATTTCCCATTGAGTCGCATTAGGAGGCAGACAATGTCTGATTTCTCCATTTTTGGTGAAGCACAGTTTTGGTTAACTTGGTGTTGTGTTTCAGATCTCTTTTCATTGTTCCCCAGTATCCTTTCACCCTGTGATTTTAGCATACTCCTCCAAAATTTTACCTTGCAGTCTTAAGTACAGAGTGCAAAATGTGTGCCTAGTACCGATTATTCTATTTATTCAAAACAAAAATCACTTGATCGTCTTGCATTTATGGAAACAAATAAGATTTAATGGTGTTTCTTATAATTTCTGTCCAAATAAAATTCATACATATATTTGTTTCATTAATCCTGAAATACGGCTTCCAGGTGGCTCAGTGGTAAAGAATTCACCTGCCAGGGTAGGAGATGCAGGTTTGATCCCTGGGTCAGAAAGATCTCCTGGGGAAAGAAATGGCAACTTGCTCTAATATTCTTGCCTGGAGAATCCCATGGACAGAGGAACCTGGCGAGCTACAGTCCATGGGGTTGTAAAGAGGCAGACACGACTGAGTGACTGAGCACACATGCACACAGTTCTGAAATATAGATCCTGTCCACATTACTGGTTCCCCTCATTAAGTGACTTGAGTGGTATTGACGCATCTGACATCATAGTACTCTTTTGGACTGTAGAAATTTAAGTAGATCAATGATGTATTGAGTTAAATACTCTCATCTTAATAGTTTATTCCAGTGTCCCTGAAAGCCATTCTTGTGCCTTTGTTGCTTAGAAATGAAGATGAAATCTTCAGATGCCATTAGTCCTAGTATATCTGGTCACTATGTGATTGAACCTGGTTTACCCTGGGTCTCTAATGTAGTACTTCACTCAGTGGAAAACTAGGCTAAGCCATTGATAGTCGTAATTTAATTTTTTTTATCTCAAAACTGAAGTTTATATATCAATATGATGTTCATTAAACTTATTATGTTAGTAGTTTATGAATTTATATAGGAAAAATTAATGCCATTTATGTAGGATTATATAGTGTAAGTGCATATCTCATAATATTGACTGCTGCTGCTGCTGCTAAGTCACTTCAGTCGTGTCCAACTCTGTACTGCATGGACTGCAGCCCACCAGGCTCCTCCATCCATGGGATTTTCCAGGCAAGAGTACTGGAGTGGGGTGCCATTGCCTTCTCTGATAATATTGACTAGGTACTTCAAAATTAAAATTTTCATCCAAGTTTTTTGTAATACTTCTCAAAATGAAAATGATTAGGCTTCTCATGCTTTACATTGTTAGCATTTTATTAATTAGAGCGTCATCAGTATTAAAGATCATTATGAAATGTATTAAAAATCATTATAAAATATATTGATAGTAACATGTTTATGCTTAAAATTCATTTAACTTGAATAACTAACCAGAATTTTTTTCACTCAATACTTTATCAGATACTAACAGTGATAGAAAACTAGTTGTTGTTGAGAATTACTGAAAGAAACCAATTTCCCAAGATATTCCCACATTCATACAGATTCTCTTGAGTCTCCCACATTTCTTCTTCAATGTGAAAAGTGAAAGTGTTAGTCAGTAAGTCCTGTCTGACTCTTTGTGACCCCATGAACTGTTCCTGCCAGACTCCTCTGTCCATGGGATTTCCCAGGTAAAAATTCTGGAGTGGCTAGCCATTCCCTTCTGCAGAGGATCTTTCCCACCCAGGGATTGAACCTGGGTCTCCTACGTTACAGATGGATTCTTTACCCTCTGAGCCATTAGAGAAGCCCCTCTTCTTCAATAGTTACTATTAAATATTTATTGTTTTAAACAGTGGGAAAAGACTGTGGTTATTTAAAATTATAAAAGTATTATATAATCATGATAGAATCTAGAAAAAAAGAAAAAGGGAAATATAAATGTGTCTAAATTTACTGGTCATGTTAATAGATTTTTACTGTTTGTTACAATATTTTTAACTGATTTTCTTCATTTAAAAATAAATTGTGGAAATTATGAATAGTAAATATGTCATCATAATCCATTACAGTAGTTTTACTGTAATGATGGTACCGTAGTTGAACCCATTTCTTAAGTTTGACTGTTGAGTTGTGTTTTACTTTTTTGTTTACATACAACGACTCATTGCAAAAAACAGTGACTATTTTATAGCCAAAATATAAAATTATTTCCTCAGTAGAAGTTCTTAGAATTTCAAAGTCAAGATATCTGTAAAATATTTTCAAGTATAAAATTGATAAAGTGAAAGATCTGTAGCTTTGAGAGTTTATTAGTTTATTATTGAGAAACTTTAATTAGAAACCTTAAAAAAGGCTATCAGGCTCTTTTCTTGACTGCTGCAATTTACATACCTATACTGGCTATAATGTCAAATTTTAATTGTTTTATTGGTTTTTGTCCATATTACATGATTAATTATGTGTGTGCTTTCAAAGACAGAGTTGTTGCTTACATTTGGATAGTTATAGAAACCCAATAAAATATGTAATATCTCCCTTTGCCGATTTGAAAACTGGGGATTCGCAGTAACTGCTCTGTGTAACATGTCAACTTTATATTTTGACAGACTAACTTTAAACTCAAACTTAAGCATTTACCACAGACTTGGTCCTTACTTTCCCTACCTAGGAAATTTGAGTGCTCCTACTAAGTGTAAAAAAGATTGTGTGGATTAAATGAAATAAAATATGAACTCCCCAAGGTAGTTCCTAGTAGATAATAGATGCTGAAATTTTCTTTTCTCTTCATTCTCTGTGTAACCAGATACACATTTGAACTATGTCTGTTTCTAAAATGTGGTGAGACGAACTTGATTTTTCACATTAATGAATCTCTGCATATACATAGTTTCCAGTGAAAATACTATCTGTATTAAAAGGAAACATAATAATTTAGTAATGAAATGAAGTTTTCTTTTTAAACACGTGGAATATCTTTCTCTTGGAATTTATTTGCTTTTTAATTAGAATTTTAATATTTATATTTTAGAAACTTTTGGATTTAATAGAAGATTTGAAAAAAAAACTAATAAATGAAAGAAAAGAAAAGTTAACATTGGAATTTAAAATTCGTGAAGAAGTTACACAGGAGTTTACTCAGTATTTGGCCCAACGAGAAGCTGACTTTAAGTAAGTTGTTTTGTTCGTGTCCAGGTAAAAATTGAAAATTTTATTTATTTGTGAAAAAAATATTTTTTTGCTTTTTTATATTAGATGACTTCTAAACTCTAACCTTTATGCAAGCTTGAAAATAGCTATTACTAATCCCATGGTGATTGTGAATTATATATGAGTGATTATTTAAATTGACTTTTAATTTATGTCTTTTTATTTACTGTCTGATGGTAAAGAATCTGCCTTCAGTGCAAGAGACCTGGGCTTGATTCCTGGGTCGGAAAGATTCCCCTGGAGAAGGAAATGGCAACCCACTTCAGTATTTTTGCCTGGAAAATCCCATGGACAGATGAGCTTGTGGGCTAGTCAGTGGGGTCGCAGAGTCTGACACGACTCAGCAACTAACATTTTCACACTTTCACTTTATAATATGCTTAATCTTAGAAATTTAAAATAAAAATGTAAAGTAGTGAATTTTTCTGTTTCTTAATGGGACTAATTTCTGTTATGAAGGGAAACTCTCCTTCAGGAACGAGAAATTCTAGAAGAAAATGCTGAATGTCGTTTGGCTATTTTCAAGGATTTAATTGGTAAATGTGATACTCAGGAGGAACCAAAGAATGAAGATCACGCCATGAAAGATGAAACTGAAGTATGCTAACTGAAATATTAAATACATGAACTATAGGTACCAGATTTAGTATATGACATCAATGATAATTTAATATACTTCAGAATTTTAAAAAAATGTGACTTTATTATGAGTAAGTGTGCTTTATTAGGAATGTAAACACAAATAGTTTAAGTATAGCTATTGAACTTAGAAAAAAATACCTTTTACATTTAGATCTCAGTTTGATGTGGCTTGAGTCATTGTGTTGTGTGTAGGTAGATTGCTTTTTGTCTGATTATGGGATACCCACTCAGATTTGTTTTATTTATTTTTATTTATTTTTTTATTTTTTATTTATTTTTTTATTAGTTGGAGGCTAATTACTTCACAACATTTCAGTGGGTTTTGTCATACATTGATATGAATCAGCCATAGTCAGATTTGTTTTAAACTTAAAAATTTTACATGTTGGCTGACAGACCTGTAGGGTCATTTAATTCTGTTCTGATTAAAACAAAAATACTTATATATAGAAAAATCACTCTTGCTTGGCTGAATAACCATTCTCTACTGTTGAGGAAACGTTTTTCTCTTCTGCTGCTTCTACGGAAGCAGAAATTAATCACATCTTTCTGGAATGGTTGGTTGTTTTTGTTTTGCTCTTTTTTTTAATTACTCAGTTCAGAGGTGCAGGATGATAATGTCTAGGCTCTTGCCGTCAAACCATCATTCTGTGTCCCTGACATAGTTTGGGATTTAGTCTGAATTGTGAAAATGAGGATTTGTTTCTTCAGCTCAACCAAAAAATCTTTTAAAGACTCATTATATGACTAAGAGTATATCTGAACTAGATAATTATAATTGTTCTGTAAACTCCATAAGACATTGTTCTTATGGAGAAATAATGTCTCATGTTCCATAAAATAAAAGATGACTAATGGAGCACATCTTTTTCATAATTGGAGCTACTTGTATGTAAGAAAACATAAACATGTCTATAGTCACCTAATAGAAAAACAAATAATATATTTAAAAAATTGTAAGTTGTACATTTGTTTTCCTATTTATTTTTAAAACACGCTAGATGGTACCACACTGAAGTAGTGAAAGCCACTGTTAACATTAGGCATGTGGTTTTTGCTATTTTTAGGAAGGACATAATTATGTAGGAATTGAAGATATTATTGATTCTCTTCAAGATGATGTCACTGGTATTAAGAAACAGGCTGAAATTGCTCACTTATATATTGCATCTCTTGCTGACCCCCAGGAAGCTATTGCTTGTTTAGAAATAAAGTTTAATCAAGTTAAAGGTGAATTAGCTAAAACCAAAGAAGAATTAATCAAAACCCAAGAAGAGTTAAAAAAGAGAGAAAGTGGTAAGTGGTTGTATTATATCCCTATGTAGATATAATAAATTCTTAAAAAGACAGTTGGTAAGTATGAGATTTATGCAGCTTATTTACCAAGTGGTCAGAAAATGATGGAGGTGACATTTAATATTTTACCATTTGTATGAGTTTACAGTAATTTATTAGTAAAAATATATTTTTGCTTTTCTTTACTTTAAGACTAATATTACTAGAAAATAGACTTTCAGGAAAAACCAAAACCTAAGTATAGCTTTATCAGCAAATTAAGAAATCTCATAGGAAATTGTAAAGCTGTAAAGTTTGTTCATTTATATGTGTGTGTGTATGGTGGTGGGGAACTGGGAGGGGTTGTCACATCTGAGTTTCAAGTATTAGATGAAATACTCTGCCCTTTTCTGTGTGAAACAAGATGGGTGGAAAATAGCAGATAAGTGATGCCTCATTATGAAGTGGGTCAGAAAGGTATAAGCTATTTCTCTTCTGACATTATTCCAGAAATTTTCTACTATTGAGCAGACAGCATTCATTTTTGCCCTGGGTTTTGAAAGTGGCTCTTTCAGAAACATTACTCTCTGGTGGTAGAATTTGTAGCTGTTTGTGTGCTTCTAGTGCTGTGAAAATTCTTTTTCCTGAGTATAACAATGAAGTGTCTACTGTAGCAGCTTATGTTTCATGTTTATTTAGCGATTTATTTCTTTAGGTACTTAGATGTTTATTTTTAATATTCTTTTTCAGAATCAGAAATTAATTTAAATTCATTGGTTCAAGAGCTTGAGAAATCTAATAAGGTACTGCTTTTAAGCTTTATTTTATCTTGATAAGGAAATTAATAAGTAAAATAGACAGCATGAATAATTGATGAGTATATAAGTGCCTTCACTCTCATACCTCTTTCCACATATGGTTTCTGGAAAGTTTCTTTGGTCTTTCCAGAAAAGATTTTATTTGTATATGTGTAGATATACGTGTATGTATGTGTGTAACATACATCTATTAAAAAATTTATACGAATAGGATTGTAGTTCTGTGTCTTGCTTTCTTCCCTGAGAAGGCATCTTAGATCTGTATGTGCTGCCAGAGAATCATCTGTATGTCATTCTTTTACCAGGTGCATTGTGTTGAGTAGATTATTTAAATAGTATTTATCTTGTCTGAAGTTACTGTTTTAAAATTTAGGATATGGCCTGATCAGTGTGCAGCATCAGAATCTGAAAATCTCTAGCACTTTATACCTTCAGATCAGATACTCTTAAGTGGTTGTAGATGGATTTGGCATTGTTAGATCTAAGTATGAAATTGCAGGTATACATAGAGGTGAAGTGAGTTTAAAACTCTAAACTTAATATTTTTCCTGACCTTCTCTGAACTTACATTTGTTCTCCTAAAGAGCTGAATATTTTAACATATGATCAGATATAAATAATTCAAAATCTTGGCATCTAATACCCAGTACTTAAAAAGATAACCAAAATAATGTACTCAATACAAGACATTTTAGCTGTTGTTTAGACAGTTCCTATTCTCCTCCTTTTCTTTTCTTTTTTTTCCTATTTATAAAAGTAGCTGCTGCTTGTAAACATACTGTTATATTAAACTATAAAATAGAAGGTACAGTAGTCCCCCATAATGTCTCTCTTACATTGAAAACAAATCCAAACCAACTTGGTTGATAGCTCTTTGAGATTATTTTATGTATGTACACATACACACACATACACACATATATGTATTTTTTATAGAACATTTTCTATGAATTCTTTTAAGTTCTTTAGTTGTTTAAGTCTCAGAACAACCTTATGATGTAGATACTGTTAGGCATTAAATAACTTGCTTGGGGTTTACAACTAGAAAGCAGAGAAGCTAAGATTCAAACCCAGATTGTGTGACTTCTGATTCCTCTTACCCATTATGAAATATTGCTTCTCTTTCCTTTTGTATTTAGTCATGTTGATTTTTTAAATGAAAATAAAGTCATGCTATGCATAGTGTATTGCTGTTTTTTTTTTTTTTGCCTAACCTTAAAATTTGAAGGAATTCTAAACTGTATCATATTTGCATTCTAGTTATCCCCAAAGTACATTCACTAAACTTTGTCTTTTTCCTTCCCAAAGAAAATAATTATGCAGAATCAAAGAATTCAAGAGTTGATGGATAAAATTGACCAAAAAGCGGATACTGTTAACAAGTTTCAGAGCCTAAAATTTCATATGGAAAACACATTTAAAGGCAGTGTAAGAATCTAACTTTATTTGTGTTATAAATTAAATAAAGAGTATGTTTGGTTTGGTTTAAAATAGTTTAAAATAGCTTATACAACTGAGACTAATTCACTAAGAATGTTGACTTGCTTATCTTGGCATTGAATTCAATTCACTATCACACCAATATGAATTTTTGAGAACTTAGAAGGTGACAGTTTGATCTCCACAAACTAAGCTGGGAATGCTTTGTTCATAAGAAGGGCAAGACTGTGTAGCCCTTTGAAGTTTAAGCCTCAGCAAACTGGATGGGGAGCTGTGGGGTGAAAGAAACTTAGATGTGCTTTGATACCCACAGACCATAAAGATCTCTGTCTCTGTGTAGCTCTACTCTATTGATACATCTGTCTATATCTGTACGTCCATCTCTATGGAACTATAAATGACATTAGGTTTTAGAAGCTTGTTTCTATTTTATACAATTTTGCCAAAGTTCCTATGTTTAATAGCAGGGATATTTTCTTTTAAAAATTACATTATTAACTATAGCATATAAAGCCTTTATGGGCTTGTCAGGGCTCAGCAGTGAAGAATCCGCTTGCCATGCAGGAGGTATGGACTCTATCCCTGGGTTGGGAAGATCCCCTGCAGAAGGAAATGGCAACCCAGTCCAGTGTGTCTTGCCTGATGAATCCCATGGACAGAGGAGCCTTGTGGGCTACACTCCATACTGTTGCAAAAGAGTTGGACACAACTCAGTGACTAAAAAACAAACTACAACATTTTAAGGGTTTTTAAGTAGCCTTTCATAAATAGAAAATTAGGTAATTTTATATTTAGGTAGTTTAGGATTGAATGATCAGCCTTTTAGTCTTTTTTTTAATTAACCAGTGGTTTTTGGCTTTCTTTTATATTCATTTTTTATTGCAGGTACCTTAAAATTATTTTTTGATATAATAACAGGTTGAGTAAATTAATAGCTAAAATTCTCTGCTTTTGTATGTCTTTTCTCTAACAGAGGCAAGTGTGGTATACAGTAGTTCCCCTTTATCTGCAATTTCAGTTTCTGTGTGTTAACCATGGTCAGAAGGATTAAATGAAAAATGCCTGAAATAATCCATGAGTTTTACATTGTGTGCTGTTCTGAGTAGTATGATGAAATCTTATGCCATATTGCTCCATCCTTCCTGACCCGACTCATGCCTTTGTCTAGCATATCCCTCCTGTTAGTCTTGTTTATCAGATTGTCTGCTGTTGGTATCATAGTGCTGTGTTCGAGTAACGCTGATTTTGCTTAATAATGCCCCCAAAGCAGAAGAGTAGTGATGCTGACAATTTGGATATGTCATAGAGAAGCTATAAAGTGCTTTGTTTAAAAGTAGAGGTGAAAATTCTCAATAAGGAAAGAAAAAAATTGTATGCTGAGGTTGCTAAGATCTGTGGTAAGAATGAATCTTCTATTTGTGAAATTGTGAAGAAGGAAAAAGAAAATTTGTGCTAGTTTTGCTGTTACACCTCAAACTGCAAAAGTTATGGCTATAGAGCATAAATGCCTAAGATCTAAAAAGCATTAAATTTTGTACAAGATAATTTTGAGAGCAACAGAGGCTGAATTCACATAACTTATTATGGTATATTGTTATCATTGTTCTATTTTATTATTGTTAATTTCATTCTGTGCTTAATTAAAAAAAAAAAATTATTTGGCTCTGCCAGATCTTAGTTGTGGCCTGAGGGATCTTTAGTTGCAGTATGTAGGATCTAGTTTCCTGACCAGGGATCAAACCTGAGTCCCCGGCACCGGGAGCAGGAAGTCTTAGCCACTGGGCGACTAGGAGGTCCCTGTGCTTCATTTTTAAATTAACCTTTAAGCATGTACTAAACTTTGTAGGCCTGTGCAGGAAAAAGCATAGTGTATATAGGATTCAATATTTCCATGGTTTCAGGCAACTGCTAGGTCTCAGAATGTATTCTCTACAGGTAAGCAGGGACTACTGTATTATAAAATGTTACATTTGACCCTTCTTTGTGTCTTGAGAATTGAACACCAGTACCCACAACTTTCTCGTATCATCTCAACATCAGATAGGTTTTTGATTCTACAAGGGTAAATAAGGAACATTCTCTGGAGAAACATAGCTCATCCTCTAATTTCTTGTAGCAGACCTCTCTTTTGGCATTTATTAGATGCATTATTCACTCCATCTGATTTTTTGTCACTTCTGTTGAATACATTATTGTAAATTAATAATTATATTAACAGTTTAGAATTTATGTTAATATAGTTATCAACAAATTATATTGGTAATATAATTAATAATTATAATTTATAATTATATATTGTTGGATTTTTTTCTGTTTAACTTTTCTGAACTGGGAGAAATACCCCTGTAGTAGGGTAGAGAGTTAGGAGGAGAAGCATAGAATGATTTATTTTGTCAAGAAAAACTGAGTTTCTGTGTGCCAGGTGCGCTGCTAGATTCTAGGCATTACACAGATTAATAAAAACTGCTCCCCTTAACAACTCCCAGTAAGAGAAAACCAACATAAATGTATTTATAATGAAATGTGCAGTGGTAGTTAGTGTGTACAAGAAGCTGAGAATAGATAGGGTTTGAGAGAATATTTTGTGCAGATGAAAATGATTAAGTTGAATCTTAAATGGCAAGTGAAATTTTTCTAGTCCAAAGTAGGAGCAGTTGGCGGGTGTGAGGGACAAGAAGATACACTGGCTTTCTAGATAAAAGAATCAGAATGCACAGTCATGGACATATGAGAAGCCTTTCAGTCAGTGTAAGAAAGTGTAAGTTTTAATAATTTGCTCAAGAAGAAAGTTTGAAGCAGGAGAGGTGAATAATGATGGCAGGAGCAGTAGACTGGGGTAAGATAGCGTATGTGTTAGTCGCTCAGTTGTGTCTGACTCTGTGACCCCATGAACCACAGCCCTCCAGGCTTCTCTGTCCATGGGATTGATTCTTCACTCAAGAGTACTGCAGTGGGTTTGACATTTCTTCCTCCAGGGAATCTTCATGACCCAGGGATCAAACCCGGATCTCCTGCATTGTAGGCAGATTCTTTACCATCTGAGCCACCAGGGAAGCAGAAGGCCTTGAATACTTCATTAAAGCGTTTGGGTTGTATTCTGTAGGCAGCAAGGAGTCATTAATTTTAAGGAGAAGTATAGCAAAGTTGATTTTTTATTTTGAGTTGATATTTTTAGAAACTTGGAAGATGGGATTGAGGTGGAATTAGAATGAAGGCTGGGAGACCAACTAGAAAACTCTTGGAAAAGTTCAGGTGATAGTTGATGAGGACTTTGATTTAAGGTAGTGGTGGTATGGATTAAGAAGTGGAAATTGATTTGTGAAATAAAAGGAGATAAAACTTTTTACAACTTAGGGCTTTTGACTTTTTCAAGTAAATGAATTGCTGGACCTCCAGGCTCTTAGCACTTTGAGATGATTATTTGCCATCTGTTTTTGTTCTGAGTGAGTGAGTGAAAGTTGCTCAGTCTATCTGACTTTACGACCTCTTGGAATTCTCCGTGTCAGAATACTGGAGTGGGTAGCCGTTCCCCTCTCCAGGGGCTCTTCCCACTCAGGGATCGAACCCAGGTCTTCCGCATTGCAGGTGGATTGTTTACCAGCTGAGCCAGCAGGGAAGCCCAGGAATCCTGGAGTGGATAGCCTATCCCTTCTCCAGGGCATTTTCTGACCCAGGAATCGAACTGGGGTCTCCTGCATTGCCTGTGAATTCTTTACCAGCTGAGCTCCTAGGACTTGATCTGAATTTTAAGTCCAGCCTTAGATTTGTTAAAGGTTAAGAGAAAAACAGAAAACAAACTAGAAAAAGAGAAGCCAGAGATAGATCACTTCTAGTGCCTACAACTTTGAAGAAGATTGTTGGAATTTTAGCAGGGGATTATATCTATTTCTGTAGTATATTTGCATATCACATAATGTTAATAATGTTTATATAAATAATAGTAAAAAAGAAATATAAAATAAGCAATATTATTAATTAAATAATCCTTGCCTTTGAGTAAATTTTTTAGATAGGCTCTAGACTTTTATCAACTAACTTAAAACAGTGTGCTAAATTGTTCACATAAATAAACAAATGCAAAGTAAATTAGAACTTAACCTGACTGTGTTGATCAACTGTTGATCTAAGGTCACTGTTCCAAAGAGTCCAGAGCAGACTCTTTTAATGATTAAAAGTTTGTTTTGAATGGTTCTTTAGCATCCTTCCTACCAAGAATACTCTAGGCAGAAAATATTCCTTTCGGTAACTGACACTTGTGGAGGATAGATTTTTTTCTTGGTGAAGATTGTATAATTTGAAGAGGAGAAAAATGATTAGGTGATTATAATACATCTGAATGTGGAAGAGGGGGACAACTTAAAATTGTCATGGACTGTTTGAAAACTCAGACTTTGTCAGATCTGATTCCTCCATCCCAGGACATTGTCACTTATCAGTGACACCAAGGGACTAATTGTGAAAAAGCATGAAGGTTGTTCTTCATGATATTCTTTGTTTAGGACTATCTAAAAAGACTGCTTTTTTTTTTTTTATCATTACTTTATGACTTAAAATCATTTTAATCTATATCTCTTAACAAAGTGATGATTTTCTAATATAAAATGATGTTTTATTTTCTCGTATAGTTTTACCCACCACCTACCTGCCTCCCACAAATGGATTGCTACCAGTATGTAGGGATTTAATTAATCTCTGCCTTTCCCAAACCTTTAATTACTTTATAAACATGCACTTAATTGCTAAGGTTTCACCCTTCTTTCTGGGTACCTTTCTGCTGTCCTATTAGGGAGGTATAGTCTTTGCCTTAAAAAATGAAAATCTAAATGGTCTTTTTCATCTAGATAAACTAGGAGCTCAGTTTTAAAGCAGTATGTAGATTGTGTATCTTTGAATATACAAAGGCTAGAAACTAAGATTAGAACTTTTTCTGGGATTTGTTAAAGTGTAGGACATGGTTACTTTGAGCTTTGGTTGCAAAACAAAATGATTGATGTTTTCTAGTTATTCATGATTACTCAAAATTTTAAGTGAAGGTATAAGGAGCAATTATGTCATAGTGTTTTCCTATTTCTCTTTTTCAAAGCTCATTTTGTGTATGATTTAGAGGTCAGTGTTTTAGGACTTGGTTATCTGCAAATAAGTCTCTAACCCACCTGATCTTAGAAAATATAAAGATGAATTTGTTTTTAGTTTTGGTATCAGGATGAAACTACACACTTCCTTTTTGTTTTTTTGGGGTCCTCAGTGATTTTACAAGTTAGTTAATATTACTTATTTCATAGAGTCATCAGTTATTTTCGTGTAGGGTGAGACTTAGGAAATAACCTAGAAAATGTCTCAACAAATGTGAAAATACAATTTTTATGATGCAGTATTGAATTTTAATTTATATAGTTCTTATAGCTTTCTATATGTGAACTAATTTTAATTTATTTTACTTTAGGACAATGTTGGTAATTCTTCTTTAATAATAGACAATAAATTGGTTTGTAATGAAACAACTGAAATGTCTAAGGACAGCAAACCTAAAACGTATTCAGGAAGAAAAAGATTAAATGAAATTGAACTTCAACAAGATGAACCACCAGCAAAGAAAGGTACTTCTTCAGCTGCTAACAGGAGGCCATTGAGAAAGCTAACTCCTAAACCAGTAAATGCAAAAGTTGCAAATAGAAGGAAATTTACTTATCTAAGGAAAAAACTTGAGAAAATCTAAATGTCACTGATTTTTACACTAACATGTTATAAACTATCTAGAGGATGCAGATATTTAAAGCTGCCTTTATTTTAATGTTTTTAGATGTTGTGCTCTTATCAATTTAGCATCACGATAATTCTCTTTATTCCTGTGCCTGTCATAATTGAAAGTCACCTTTTCTGCCAAAATTTCTCCACACTTTTTTTCCTCTTTATTCTTTTTTCATTTGAAGAAAAGGCCATTTGACAGGAAGACTTTGAGCTAAACATTGCAAAAGGCAAATGTGGTCAAGTTGTGTTTTCTATGAAATTACTAGAAAAAAAGTGTGTGCTAAGCTTACTCACTTTATGCTGTACCTTCCTGGCTATGTAGAAGAACATAGCAGCTTTCACTTTGCTTCTAAACTATTCTGTCTTTAGGAAAACTTTTATAATATAATACAGAGAAGGAAGGCTTTCTAAGAGAACATACATTACTTTGGAAACCTAATTAGCTGCTTCACCTTGAGAAAAATGGATAAATTAAGTTTTGCTTTGTTTATTAGTAAAATAAGGTAAATATACCTGCCTCCCAAGGTTGTTAAGAATAAAAACAATTGGATAATACACCAATATAATAAAAACTTCATAGAACCTCAGTAAAAGTAATGCGTTCCAAAGTAGTTGACTTAAAGGATAATATAGCATTAGCTATATTAATGTAATAATTTATGAGCTAATAGGTTGAAACTAATACGCATTTGTTGTCGTTCAGTCACTCATTTGTGTCCGACTCTTTGTGACCCCATGCACTGCAGCACGCCAGGCTTCCCTGTCCTTAACTATCTACTGGAGTTTGCTCAAGCTCACGCCCACTAAATTGGTAATGCCGTCCAACCATTTTATCTTCTGTTGGCCACTTCTCTTCCTTCTTTCAATCTTTCCCAGCATCAGGGTCTTTTCCAATGAGTTGGTTCTTCGCATCAGGTGGCCAAAGTATTGGAGCTTCAACATTAGTCCTTCCCATGAATATTCAGGGTTGATTTCCTTTATGATTGACTGGCTTGATCTTCTCACTGTCCAAGGGACTCATGAGAGTTTTCTCCAGCACCACAGTTCAAAAGCATCAATTATTCGGCAGCTAGCCTTCCTTGTGGTCCAACTCTCACGTCTATACATGACTACTAGAAAAAACCATAGCTTTGATTCGATGGACCTTTGTCCACAAAATGATGTCTGCTTTTTAATATGCTGTCTAGGTTAGTCATAGCTTTTTTTCTAAGGAGCAAGCGTCTCTTAATTCAGTGGCTTTAGTTACTGTCCACAGTGATTCTGGAGCCCAAGAAAATAAAATCTGTCACTGTTTCCACTTTTTCCCTATTTATTTGCCATGAAGTGATGGAACTGGATACCATGATCTTAATTTTTTGAAAGTTGAATTTTAAGCCGACCTTCTCACTGTCCTCTTTCACCTTCATCAGGAGGCTCTAAAGTTCCTTTTCATTTTTGCCATTAGAGTGGTGTTACCTGCATATCTGAAGTTGTTGATATTTCTCCCAGCAATCTTAATTTCATCTTGTGATTCATCCAGTCTGGCATTTTGCGTGATTTACTCTGCATATAAGTTAAATAAGCAGGGTGAGTGACAATGTACAGCCTTGACTTACTCCTTTTTCAATTTGGAACCAGTCTGTTGTTCCATGTCCAGTTCTAACTGTTGCTTCACCTTCTTACAAGTTTCTCAGGATGCAAGTCAGGTGGTCTGGTATTCCCATCTCTTTAAGAATTTTCCACAGTTTGTTGTGATCCACACAGTCAAAGGCTTTAGCATAGTCAATGAAGCAGAAGTAGATGTTTTTCTGGAATTCCCTTGCTTTTTCTGTAATTTTCTCCGTTTTCTAAATGTGGCATGAACATCTGGAAATTCTCAGTTCACTTACTGTTGAAGCCTAGCTTGGAGAATTTTGAGCATTACTTTGCTAGTGTGTGAAATGAGGGCAATTGTGCAGTAGTTTGAACATTCTTTATCACTGCCCTTCTTTGGGATTGGAATGAAAACTGACCTTTTCCAGTCCTGTGGCCACTGCTGAGTTTTCCAAATTTGCTGACATATTTCGTACAGCACTTTAATAGCATCATCTTTTAGGATTTGAAATAGCTCTGCTGGAATTCCATTACTTCCACTAGCTTTGTTCGTAGTGATGCTTCCTAAGGCCCACTTGACTTCACACTCCAAGGTGTCTGGCTCTAGGTGAGTAATCACACTATCGTGGTTATCTGGGTCATGAAGATCTTTTTTGCGTAGTTCTTCTGTATATTCTTGCCACCTCTTCTTAATATCTTCTGTCTCTGTTAGGTCCATACCATTTCTGTCCTTTGTTGTGCCCGTCTTTGCATGAAATGTTCCCTTGGTATCTAATTTCCTTGAAGAGATTTCTAGTCTTTCCCACTCTCTTGTTTTCTTCTATTTCTTTGCATTTTTCACTTTGGAAGGTTTTCTTATTTCTCCTTGCTATTCTTTGGAACTGTGTATTCAAGATAGGTATATCTTTCCTTTTCTCCTTTGCCTTTCGCTTCTCTTCTTAGCTATTTGTAAGGCCTCCTCAGACATTTTGCCTTTTGCATTTCTTTTTCTTGGGGATGGTTTTGATCACTGCGTCCTGTACAGTGTATTAACCTCTGTTCTTAGTTCTTTAGGCACTGGAGAAGGGAATGGCAAACCCCTTGAGCATTCTTGCCTTGAGAACCCCATGAACAGTATGAAACAGCAAACTAATATGCATAGTCATTTTCTATTTCCCACTGTACGAGTGGTGCCTTTAGCTACAGGGAGTATAACCTTTTTATGATTTCCATAGCACTGTTCCTCTGTTTTTTCACCTTGTTTGGGGCCATAGAGGAGTTGAGAATTCAGGGCCGTTGAGAGCGTAGGATCTGTAAGATCACTAGGAAGTGGGAGTGTGAGGAGCAAATGATCCACATGGTGCAGCTCATCCTAAGGGTGACCCATTCATGAAAGAGATGATTATATAATAATGTGAGTTGTTAGCAATACATAATTCGGATGTGAGTAGGTTTATAAGTTTAGGTAACAAAATTCATAACCACTGTGGCTATTTCTTAATTATTTGTTGTTAAGAGACTATAAGAACTACATAAGAGATCATATGAAAATTGTAGCTATAATATAACCATTTTCCCCCCTCTACCTGCTACTAAAAAATCTCCAGAACAAAATATGTGATTTCTGTACTTACTAGGATAGGACTAGGGGATTGATAGTTATACAGGATTGATGTTTTCTGCTCTTAAAAGGAAATGCAAAGCTATTTCCCTATAAAAGTGTATTTACTTCTTTGCTTCACTGTATCTGTACTTTGGGTAAACTGATTAATCATGTAAACTTTTCAAGAAATCAGCCTTCAGAATAGTGATAAATGAGACAAACCAGAAATATGCTATAGTCTGTTCACCTGTGACTTTTCAACTAAAACTAATTTTTGTAGCAAAATATAGGTAAAGCAGTATATGTACAGGTTGGATGTGGTGGAAACATTGTATTAAAGTAACTATCTTATTGCTATGTTTGCTTTTTATAAGTTAACCTATATTAGGCTCATATAGTGTAAAACCTACTTCATCTTTATTGCTAGACTAATAATTTAATTTCTCCCTGACAAGGCTGTTCTGAATATGTTCTATGAATCTTTTGATATGAAACATACAATTTTCTAAAAGTATAATGTGTATATCTGAATATCAGATACAAATCCAATTTCCTGAAGTATCTTGTGTAATTATCTAGTTTATTAAAGTATAGTCAGAGAACAGCATGACAATGCTTTTTTTGACCACAAAAGCTATATTGCACTTGGTTTAATTTACCTCAAGGTTTAGGGATATGTCTATATAGTATACATGATTCAAGTCTCTTCTCTCAGGATACTCAGGATTTATTTGTGAGTTCTGAATTTCTGATTATCATTTTTAACTTGCTTACATCCCATCTCTCCTGATAAAGGGTTCAGACATTTTTATAACTTGTCTTCTTAAAGGGAAGAAGGATTAGTCATTTCCACTGGTGAAGTTCCACCGATGAAGTCATAGGTGTGAAAACTGTGTCATAAGTACAAAATTACTTAAAGGGGAAGTAGAACAGAAGTGTGAATCAGTCGGAAAGAAAGTTATTCCACTTTGGGATGACTTGGCTACAGTTTTGTAAAATGTTAGGAGACAGTCTGATAAAAAATAATGCATTGGTTGAAGATTATTTTTAAAAATTCGTTAGAATAAGTGGGTAAGTTTGTTATAAAAGTAAATAAGACTGAATCTCTAAGTTTCCAAAGTAGCTGGAATCCTTAGAATAAACTGAGAATCTGAAGGAGCTAAATTATGAAAATGTAACTACAAACATAGGAAAATCTTCAAAAATCAACTCATTAGCTTTTCAGAAACCAGGCTATAGAGCAGGAGTAATGCCATGATTTTCTTCTCCTTTTTGAAGCAGAAGAGACAATGTAATTATAGGTATTAAAACGTTATCCAGTGTGCTTTTAGTTAGTATGTTAAAGAAATGTTGGAATCCTTTTATGGGATTACATAATTACTGCTGCCCAAGAGCATTTAAACTATTACATGAAGGAAAAGAATATGGATTATATTTAAAAAAATGAAAACTTAACAAATAAAACTTGTTTTCAGAAGTATACTACTGAATGTAAAAATGGATAGATTCTTGGAGTGGCAAGATGATGTTCCCACATTATATAGTGAGTTTTGGAGTGAAGGGATACTCTAGCTGGGGACATCAGTATATTGAGAGGGCTGGGATTTTTTTCCCCCCAGTCCTATTGAGGTGTAATTGAGAAATAATATTGTAATATATTTAAAATGTTTAACGTGATTTGATATACATTGTGAAAAGTTTCCCACCATGTTAATGAATTAATACCTCCATCATCTCATGTATTCACCTATTTTCCCCCTCTTTTTCTTTTTTGGTGCGAACGCTCAAGTTATACACCCCAAGCAAATTTCAGTTATACAGTACATTCTTATCAATTATCATCACCATGTTATAGTTAGATCCTATGACCTTATTCATCTTCAACTGAAAAATTACACCGTTTTACAAGCCTCTCCCTATTTCCATCAACCACCATTCTACTCTTTGTTTCTATGTGTTAGATCTTTTTTTTCCTTGTATTGATACCGTACAGTATTTGTCTTCCCATGTGTTGTTTATTTCACAGAATGAACCCTCCAGGTTCACCTATGTTGGAGATGGCAAGATTTCATTCTTCTTTAGGTTGAGTAATTACATTCCATTGTGTACATACTTATACCCCTTTTTAAAAAATAGATTCACCCATCCATCGACACTTGGGTTTTTTTCCAATGTCCTGGCTATTGTAAAAAATGTTGCAGTGAACATAGGGCATGAACTTGCATTAACTTTGAATAGTGATTTCATTTCCTTTTGATGTATACTCAGAAATGGGGTTGTTAGATCATATGATAGTTCGTTTTTTAATTTTTTGGGAAACCTCCGTACTGGTATTCTACTGCCTATACTACTTAATATCCCCATCAACAGTGAGCAGATTTCCTCTTTGTTCTCATTCTTCTCAACATTTGTTATCTCTTATCTTTTTGATGATAGATATCCTATCAAGTGTTAGGTGATAATCTTACTGTACTTTGGATTTCCTTTTCCCTGATAATTAGTGATATTGAACACCTTTTCCCGTACCTATTGATTATTTGTATGTCTTTTTGGAAAAATATCTGTTTGACTTCTCTGCCAATTTTTTAATTGAATTGCTTGAGTTTTTGGCTGATGAGTTGTGTGAGTTTCCTATATATTTTGGACATTAATTCCTTGTCCTACCGGACAGATGTTTGCAAATATTTTCTTCTATTCCACAGGTTGCCTTTTCATTTTGTTGACTGATTCTTGTGCTGTGCATACTGTTTGTATGTAGGATTGTATTAATTTTAAAGAGCTTTTTATGATCTTAAAGATGCCTTCTTAACTGAACAGATTTGTTAGATTGGGTACTAACATCTCTCATCTAGATGCCCAAGAGCCTGCCACAGCAGGGGGACAAATTTAAGGGCTTGAATCTCATTGCTGTGTGAGGTTTGATATTTATCTCTTACGTAACAATTACATGTAGCCGGGCTGCCAGATAGGGGCTTTGTAATGAAGCAAACTATGTTTAGATCCCAAATGTATTTTTACAGGGGTGACAGATAAGTGCCTGGATCATTGTGTATGTACGCTCAAAGTGTTTGCATGTACAATACATTCCAGATTTACCAAATCAGTATGTTTGATATTTGCTTGGAATCTACACTCTGAGCTCTCTTGCTCACTCTCTAAAACTAGAGAATCACTATTGTAAAAAAGATACTGTAAAGATAAAACCTTAAAATTTAAAACATAAAATTACACCACAGTAACTGAGTTAATGTAACTGGGGCATGTTAGATTATAAATTTGCATGTATCTAGAACCGGAGTAGGTGATTGATTGCAAAAATTGTGTTTTTCTGATCCAGTGATATGTCTTAGAGATGGTAAAGGAGAACATAAGCAACATAGCTAAATGTCAAAAATAATTCATTTAGGATTATTGTTCAAGTATGTAAAGATGCATTAGACACAGAGAGTCTTCTGTCAGGAAATTTGGAATATAACATGAGATTAACAAGTATATATAGTATTTCAATCTAATATGATGTACTCAGATTCATAGGATAATATGATGGCACTTACTAAAAAGACAACTATAAAACATACCTTTTAAAGATTCTTTGGACAGTTACCAACCGAAAGTAATAGATTTTTTGGAGAATTTCAGTCCACTTCTTCCTTATGACTGCCTTCTGCATTTATGGGTTTCATATTGTACCTGGCACCTCTAAGCAGGAATTTGATTCTTAATGTGCTTAGTGAGACCGCCAAATAAAAATATAGGTGAAATTGACAGATAAATGGCCAGTTGGGGGGGGAATGCATGAAGGTCAAAAGGACATGTTGAGTTGATCAGTACAGTATTGTGTAAAAAATACATATAAATTGTATTATAGTCATGTTGTATATAAAATTCACACATACAAACATCAAACCATGGAGTGAAATAGAATAGGAAAAAAATTTAAAAACCAAAGGTTCAGATTCTTATGTTTTGAATTAATTTTCCTAGGATATGAGACACTCATCAGATCAGTTATTATCGTAATGGAAATTGTATGAAAATATAAAAAGATAAATTTGTATATCTGGAGAATTGAGAATTATGTTTCAAGAATTAATCATGCAATCTGTGAGAAAAATCTGAACATAATTTATATTGAACAGTTGTGTGAGATGATTTATTTTGTCAACATAAATATTAAGAATTAACTTTTAGCTAATAGTGCATCCTCTGGACACAGTTTAATTTAATCTATATCAACTGTATCTGTTAAAGTTCTTGTACTTACATAACATTTAGGAAATGCTTTAACATACATTATATATTAATTTTTTTGGCCCTCTTAATACTATCCTGTAGAAAGTAGGGCAGAGAGAAATATCCTATTTTTGAAATGTAGGGATTAAGCCTGAAAAAGACAAACATTTATTAATTTTTAACTAGCTGAGCTCTTCTGTACAGATTTTCAGTTTTTAATAATATCTAACTACATCCCAAACACAATGTTCCAAGTTCATTTATTTTCTTGATCTTCACAATAACTCTGAGATAGGTGATCCATTATTTCCATTTTACATTTGAGGAAACAGCCATGGGATCAAACAGTTTATTGACAGTTATGCAACTAGTAAAGGTAGGGCTCCATTAGACTTAGCAGAAGTTTAACCATTTTTCTCCTAATTTCCACTCTGAAAGTGTAAGGCACTCAGTTTGTAAATCACTGATTTACTAGACCTATAGTATAATTGTACTTTTAAACTGTTCTTTAGTTGGCCTTAGGGTGTGATTCGCTACCCTCTTATCTCATAGTAATAATAAAGATTTGTGGTAAACAATTCAAATAACATTAAAAGCTATAAAAATAAAGTAGAAGTAACTGGTAATCACACTCAAAAGTAGCTGCCAGTATTTTCTTGTACATCCTTTGCTAATAACTCTGCTGTGACTTAATGGAACTATGATTTTTACATAATTGGGTTTATACTATGTATGTTTTGCAACCTGATTTTTCTTTTTTAACTCAATAGCGTATCTCTGTTTTTCATTGTTTGTTTTCATATGTTCCATATGTTTGAATATTGGCTTATATGGTAACTTTCTGATTGTATTAAGGTTTGCCAGATTAATAATGTATTTTTTTTAATTTTTAAAGGACTTACACATGCTAGCCCAACTATCACTGAAGACCAAAAGAAAAGTGAAGAAATGCAAGAGAGCATTTCGGATGAGGAAAACATTAGAGTTCTACAAGAAAATAATGAAGAGTTAAAAACACGTTTGCTCACCATTGAGAATGAACTTAAAAATGAAAAGGATGAAAAAACAGAATTAAATAAACAGATTGTTAGTTTGCAGCAGGAACTTTCTTCTTCTGAAAAAAAAAGTTTAGGTTTTAGTATAGAGGTCCAACAAATTCAGTTGAGTTATGACAATGTGATTTCTGAATTACATGTGCAGAAAAGTATAAATCAAGAACAGAAGGAAAGGATCATGAAATTGTCAGAAGAGATAGAAACTGCTAGAAGAAACATCACAAATAATGTTTCCCAAATAAAATTAATGCAAGAAAAAATAGATGAACTGCGTAGACTTGATTCAGTTTCTCAGATCACAAGCATAGATTTACTCAGTCTCAGGGATCTGTCCAGTTGTTCTCAAGAAGATAATTTGCCGAATACACACTTAAATCATTTGGATAATGATTATTTGATAAGTAAGCAGGTTAAAGAGCATGGTATTCAGGAACTTAGTAGGGAAAGGTCTTTCCACTCTACTGTTGAAGCCATTTGGGAAGAATGTAAGGAGATTGTAAAGACTTCCTCCAGAAAAACCCATCAGATTGAGGAACTAGAACAACAAATTGAAAAATTACAGGCAGAAGTAAAAGACTATACAAATGAAAACAATAGACTAAAAATAGAAGAGAGGGAGAAAAAAAATCAAGATGATTTACTAAAAGAAAAAGATAGTCTTATACAGCAGCTGAAGGAAGAATTGCAAGAAAAAACGGTTAGTCTTGATATTGAAGTACAGCATGTAGTGGAAGGAAAGAGAGCACTTTCAGAACTTATGCAAGATGTTACTTGCTATAAGGTGAAAGTAAAGGAACTTGAAGCAGTGTTAGAAACTCAGAAAGATGAATGTAGCCATTCAGCCAAGTTAGAACAAGAAATTATGGAAAAGGAATCTATCATTTTAAAGCAAGAAAGAGATCTGAATGAATGTCAAGCAAATCTTAAAGATTCTATCCAAAATGCCAGAGATTTAAGGGAAAGGGAAGTCAAATTGAAAGAAGAAATCATGCAATTAACAAAAAATTTGCAAGATGCTAAGCATTCACTTCAATTAAAGGAAGAGGAAAAGGAAACAAGCTGGCAAGAAACAGAAAAGTAAGCTAAAAGTTATTAAAAGGTTTTAAAAATTTACATTTCTTTTATTGATTTTTCTATATAGCTTTTAAAGCATTTAGGTGGGCATAACTTAATCTGGTTAAATATAGCATGTATGTTGAGAGAAGAACTGGAACTTTGTATAAACCTTTGGGACTGAATGTTATTTACATGCAGAATTCTGTTTATAAAATCTCCTGAAATCCTCCTTGAAGTACTCATTCATGCTGTGGACTTTCCAAATTTGTGAAAAGATCTAATTTTGTAGATTACTAGTCACACATATGATCCTGAGTGATTAGTGACATATCACTATAAGAAAGTGATTTGTGATTTTTAGGTTGAAAGAGGAGCTCTCTGCAAGCACTACTCTTGCTCAGAATCTGAAAGCTGATCTTCAGAGGAAGGAAGAAGATTATGCTGAGCTCAAAGAGAAACTGGCTGATGCCAAAAAGCAGATTGAGCAAGTACAGAAAAAGGTTAGTTATTTGAAAAGTGTGGCCACTTTAAACGATAATGATTGTTTTCCTTATATATCATGTTTAGACACTAATTTTGATATCGACCAGAACATTTGTCAACTCTGTAATTTTTTTTTAAATGATGAGAACTGTTATTTCACAGAAAATTTAGTCAGCTTAAACAAACTGAAGAATGTCTAATAGTAAGAAAAATATGTGCCTTATATAAGACTAGAACCTTTTTTTTCTTTTAAGGACTAAGCTCAAGTCCCCCCCAAAAGTAAAAAGTAAACTTGTTTATAGATTGTATGTAGGAGAGTAGGTAGCGCAGTTGTAACAAGTTTTGTTATAATTTGATTTTTAAAATAGGAAATACGTTCACATGGTTCCAAATTTAAAACACATGAAAGTATATATAGTGAGGGGGAAAACTGCCATCAAGCTTCCCACCAAGGAATCAAATGTTACCAGTAATTTTTTTCTTCACTTCTCCCTCTTCCTCTGTTGTTCCTTTCTTCTCTTCCTGTTAAAAAATGGAAACCTCCAATAAATACTATGTGAACCTTGTTTTTCTTCACATAGTTATCTTGACTGTCTCTCCATCTTAAGATATAAAGAGTTTCCAAATGACTTTTTTAATGACTAGGAACATGTATATATGGTTAGTGAGTCCCCTATAATTGAACAATTGATTTCCAGTTACTGATGCAGTGATGTCATTTTGAACTTTTAAAGGTCTTCCTGTGAAATAAATTCCTAAAAGTGGAATTTATGAGTCACTGGTTTGTACATTTTGATATTTATTATGCTTTTTAGAGATGATGCCAATTTACTCACCAGAACTAATGTATAAGAAAGTATTTTTCTCTATACTCTTATCCACAAAGTAGTATTTTATCATTATTTCTTTGATATCTGCTAACTTGACATGTAAATAGTATATCTCAACTATAATTCTAACTTGCATATCTTTAATTAGAATGAACATTTTTTGGTTTACAATTTATTTTTTTTTTCTCCTATGGTCTGAGTATTCATATTCTTTGTTTTAGTTTAGGTTATTATTTTTTTATTGTTATTGCTTTATGGGAGCTTACTATATATTTAGGAAAGTAACTTTTTAAGGATATTAATTGTGGATAACCCCTGCACCTGACCCCTATGTTGCCATTTTTCTTGATTTTGATTATAGTGCTTTTTTCCCTTGGAGCAATTTATTTTTCTTTTATGATTGCTGTATTTTGTATCATAATTAGACTTTTTTAAAAAGTTGAAATAATTTTAAATATTTTTCATTCCTTAGAGTTAGTTACAAAAGAATACTTAAATTCTAATGTCTGAAGAATATTCACACAGCAGATGTTTGTGGGTCTCATCCATTTTTTGTTTCCTATCCCCAATGAAGTTACTATAATGAATGTTTTGTATTTGTCTTTTTTTAGATCTGTTAAAAATGTAAGTTAAGCTATATATATATATATATATATTTTTTTTTTTTTATTTCTACACATTAATTGTGTTCTGAGACATTATCCACATCATATTCCTGAGAGTCATTTATGTATGGTTATAGTTAATCACTTTCACTGCTGTGTAATATTCCAAAGTGTGTGTAACTGTACAATTTAGTTATCTGTTCTCTTGACCATTTACATTGTTTTCGTTCTTTGCTCTTAGAAGAAAGAGTGATCCTATTTTAAACACGCCCTAGGTATGCATGTACAAGAATTTGTAGAGCATGGGGTAGAATTGTTGGGTTAGGCGGTAAAGGGGTATCTTATGGTTTTAAGTTGTATTCCTCTCAGTGTCTGTTTTTATTCACTAAATGTCTATTCTAGTTTTCACTCTGTGAAATACACTCGTTCATATTTTCTTTTAATTTTGCTATCCTTTTAAAAATTATTGTGTTGGATTTCTTTATTCTTATGTCTGATTCTTTGTTTTTAAATTTTTATTTATTTATTTATTTTTGACTGTGCAGAGTCTTCATTGCTGCACGAGCTTTCTCTAGTTTCCACCAGTAATTGTTTACCACTTCCTACCAGGGAAGTCCTTGGTTCTAATTCTTATAAAATATATTGCAAATATCTTCTAGCTTACTTGTTGAAAGTCAGGCCTCCTCATTCTGTGAATGTCCTCAAAATAAAAGCCAGTCAATGTTACACTTATTTTTGTGATTATTTTTTCACTAAATTTTTTTGTTATCTTGCTATTTATTTATGTTTTTGTTAGTTTCTCAGTACTTTTAAAAAGACTTAAAACTTTTTTATCCAGCATTTGAAGTCCTTGAATAATTTTTTATGTAGCATAATAAAGCTCACAATAATATAGCATTAATGTAAATTAAAAATGAATGAAAAGAATGGGTGTAAACTTTTTGATCAAATAAATTATAATTTTCATGACTATTAGGCCTGTACTGGTAAAGAGAAGCTCCCGCTATGACTTGGTAGATACCCTCTGTATCCATATATGTAAAATAGTTACTCTATGTGCTTGTGTGTTTTTATTTTTATAAATGGGATCAGCTGTATATAAATACTGCTTTTAAAATTTGTTCTAGTTTTAAATTTTTTTTTTTTTTTCATAGCTTTAGGTGGTATCTCTTTTTAAGTAATGTTTTATTGTGCAGATGACTAACATTACTCTAAGGGCGAGAATTAAGAGTGTTTTCTGTCTTTCAAAATAAACAATGTATAATGTTAATGCTAATAATAATAGAAGCTTACTCTGGATAGGTTGTTCTGAGTTTACGTGTATCATCTCATTTAATTTTCATACAAATGTTAGGCATAGGGACTATTTTTAGCTTCCATTTCATGACTAGGGAAACAGGCGTGGAGAGAGATAACTTGTCCAGTGTTAGAGCCAGGATGGAAACTGAAGCAGTCCTTATGTGCATCTTGGTGCAATACATAGTCTCTGTATTATTGGCAGACAGTTTATGTCTGTAAAATTGATGAAGATGGTGTTTATCAGTGGAAGTCCCTTGTTTTTGAACAAAATAAGATAATATATAAAATTAATCTTATTAATGTATGATTATAAAAGGAATATATGTTTATTGTAGTAATTTTGGAACATACAGGAAGCCTAAAAAGAAATGTAAAAATCACCTGAAACCAAAGAACTACTATTATTATGGTATCTCCATAATTTTTATGAAGGGGAATTTTGTTCAGTTAATTTCCTTTGGTTTATGAGATCCCTAGATATCTTGAAAATTGGCCTAAAGGTGTACTTTGATACATGTTTTCTCTATTTATCCCTTTCCCTTCTCTCCCCTCCCTCCTTCTCCCCTCTTTTCCTTTAAGATTTGCATACTAACTCAAAGTGCTTTTTGATTTCTTTAATAGGTTTGTAGGATTAAGTTACCCGTAACACCAAAAATCAATTGACCTTCCCTTGCATGGGTACCTTTTGATCTTGTAATTGTTCAGTTTTCATCCTCTACATGCCATTATTAACTGTTAAGTTATTTCTTGTGTTACTGGATCATATTACTTAATAAATCTTGGAAATCAGAGTCAGTATTTTTCCCCTAGAGTATCTCTATTGATTTTTCCATGATGATGATTTCCCTCTTGCATGCATGGGACTATTCTGAGTCTTTTTTGGGAGCATTTACAGAGTTTGAGATTCTGATAATTTGAGCTACATCATGTATGTTAGAATCTGTAATTTTTCCAATGCTCTTAAAAAGGACATTAATCTTTGAGACAGTGGCCTTGAATTTTAAACAACAAAAGCAATTAGTATTTTTAGAAATACTTAATTTGATTTATTACTTTGTAGGTCTCTGTAATGCGTGATGAGGAGAAATTGTTGAGGATTAAAATTAATGAACTGGAGAAAAAGAAAAACCAGTGTTCTCAGGAAATAGATATGAAACAGCGAACCATTCAGCAACTTCAGGTAACAGTTTTGTTTTTAAAGAAGATTTAAATAGATTCTGCTGGTATATTTTAGTGTTTAATTAAATGTATATATGTTTTTTAAAGTAAAAAATGGATAATTTGAGGATTATAACCTGGGAGACAGTCTTTCAGAAAGCTCTTAGGACTGTTCCACCCATTAGAGGTCAAAGCTAAGTTGCATACTTTTTGAGACAAAGGGTTATCCATCAAATAATATATTGTTGACAATTTACAGTACTCAGATATGAGTAGGGGGTAATCATGGCCCCTTTCACGATAAGAAGGAAGCTTATCTCCTAAGGAGTTACCTTGCTGGCACCAGGAGAAATAGCTTTTTACCATCCAGCAGGCATTCCTGTGTCTTCTAAGGAGGGGTTAATGCCAGTGCATAATGCACAGTTAAAATAGGGTAGCAGGCGGACACAGAGAATTTTATGCTTGTAAAAAAATTTTTTTTTCCTTATCCTGCCTTAAAATGTTTATCACAACTCAGGAGTCTTAGGTGGTAAACCCAGCCCAGTGTCTGGTCAAGGTGCCTATAACAGCTGGGATTGCTCCAGAGATTTGTTTGCATTTACTGTCAGGGAAGGGCATCGCAGCCCCAGGTTTAGGGGAGATTCCCAGGCATTGGGAGCTCCGTTTCAGGAGGATCTCTTAGTCTGCCTTCATGTTCCCTGACACCTGCAGATCAAGAGTCATGTTTTCAGGAGATGTTTGGAGGCCTTTAGGAAGAAAAAAGCTGTTAAAATCCTACTTTCAAGAAGACAATTATTTCATGATTCGAACACCCTAGGGATCTTTAGGGGACTTTGAGGAACAGCTATGAGTATTTGGTGATAAATGATTTGAGCATCAATCCAAAGGAATGGTGAGGTGTCAAGACAGATGGAAATTTTGTTTATAGTGCGCCCTTATGTAACCAGACACCAACTGGGTTCTTTCCCTCACTGTCGGACCACCTTGGACCGCCGCTGTCATTTTCCATCTGTTTCCGTCCCCATCTGTCTACCTCTGTCGCTCTCCATCTGCTTCTGTCCTGTCTGACCACCTCCATCGTTCTCTGTCAGCAGTGCTGTCCTCAGCGTTTCGGTCTCTGGTCACCCACTTCCGCCATTCTCTGTCTGTTTCCGTCACCTTCCTTGTTCCCTGTCTGTTTCATCGTGTCAGGGCTACCTGCGTCATCCTGCGTCCACCTCAGGCGCTTTCCGTCTGTCTGCTTCTGTCGTTCTCCGCCCGGTTCCATGCTGCCGGCCACCTCCTTGGTTCTGTTTGCCTCCTGTGGGTCCGTGTCTGTAGTGCTGTTGCCGGTCTGTTTGGTCCCTGTCCGTCAGCCTTTGCAGTTCTGTTTCCATCCGTCTCTGTCCATCCACCTCCGTAGTTCCTCCCTCGTTTTCTTTACTGTCTTTTCACCATCCTTCCAGCTCTAGATGGAAGGTTAGATTACCAGATGGGTTAAAACTAAAGTTGAAGGATTTTCAGTGTCCATAAAGTAATGTTGCGTCTTTTTCAAACCTTCCAGCTACTTTCTACATATAGGGGATGTGGGGGCTCATTTTTTTCTGCATCTTGAGTTTACTTGATAAGGAATTTATTGATGGTTTACTTTGTTGTTCCCATATTAAATATATTTCTTATCCTTTATGCTTTTTGTGTTGTGTAAGAGAACATACATGCTAGCTTAAAATGTTGAGTGAAGAAAATGATTTGGCATTTTTGAGGTAGATTAAAGGTATAAAGTTGGTGGGGGGTGTTTTTGTTTTGTTTTTTCCTATTATCACTCTCACCCTACCCTTTACTCTGAGGTGAAACAAACTTAGGAGCTTAAGACTCTTAGCCTTCTAGGAGATAGATTTCAAAGTTAATAATAAACCCTGTTCAAGTCCCACTATTAAATATTGGCGTATGATTAAGTTTCATTTGCATTTCATATTCTTTCATTTGCAGGAGCAGTTAAATAATCAAAAAGTGGAAGAAGCTATACAACAGTATGAGAGAGTGTGCAAAGGTCAGAAACCTCTTCTTCCAGTACTAAAAAGACTGCAAAATAAGTAGCTAGAATAACAATTGGTTCATCATTTTCCTTTGAAAATTCTGAAGTGAAATAAGGGCAACATAAAATGTAACTTTATCAAAAGAGAAAAGCATTGATTCTCAAAAGTAACTTACTACCCTGAAGTTTATCAGTGAAGAGGAATTAACTTGGATCAGTAACTTGGATGTGAGAATATATGTCCCTACAGAATCTTATTTTCTCCCACCCTTTTAGGCCACTGTCCCATAACCATCTCATATTTCTGTAATATTTTTGGAATTTTCCTTTACTTTGGCTCCTTTGTCATTGTTGGCAGGTGTGAATAGATCTTGGCTATTCTATAAAACATTCTTCGAAACAGAATATAGTTTCTTTCATATTTTACTGTTTTATTTCTTGGCCACATATTGAGATGTGTGGTGTAGGCCCATTTTGAGTACTCTTAATCTTCCATCTTCTCCATTCTCTCTAAACTTTAATCCAGGCCACTTGTAGCCTACATAGTTTCAGATCTTTTTGGTTTTTGCAATCCGTCCTTTCCTTTATTTTTTAATTATTTGTCAATTCACTTTCTTTCATTTTCGTTTTTTAAGTAGTATTAATTGTGTAAGAGTGTTTTTTCTAAGTATAAAGGTGATGTGTAGCTTCCCCCTTTTTGAAACTCTTTTACCTTGGCTTTTGTGGTCTATTCTTCTGGTTACTGCCTTTCTCTCAATATGGACCTTAACCGCTGTGACAAATTTCTTGAATAAGGCATCATTATCTTTTTTCTCTTTGTTTTCACTGTTGAGTTCCTTCACCTTTGTGATTTTAACTTTGTATTAGACATTCTCTGACAAGCAGAAAAGTACATTTTTAGCTCTTAAGGGTTTCCCTGGCTTCTAAAGTTCTATTTAAATACTGAAAGCCATTACCTAGGTATCTTACTGAATTTTTAAATTGAGATACACAAAACATAAAATTTACCCTTTAAAAGTGTACAGTATTGGTAGCTTTTACTATATTCACAAACTTGTACAGCCACTACCACTGTGTAATTCCAGAGCATTTTCATCACCTAGAAAGAAATGCTGTACTGATTAGCAATCACTCTTCATTCATGCTTCCACCAGAACTCCAGTTTCTGCTTCTGTCTTAACATAGACATCTTCCCTCTGAGTGTGTTTCTTCTCTCTATTGCTGCCATACAGACTTCCCTTTTCTTACAAGGACACCAGTTATGTTGAATTTAGGGCCCACTGTAATCCAGTAGTGGGAGTTCCCCAGTGGCTCAGCTATTAAGAATCCACCTGCAATGCAGGAGACCTGGGCTCCACCTGTGGGTTGGGAAGATCCCCTGAGACTTCCCCCTGGAGCAACCCACTCCAGTATTCTTGCCTGGAGAATCCCATGGACAGAGGAGCCTGGTGGACTGCGGTTCACGGGGTCGCAAAGAGTTGGAAACGACTGAAGCAACTTTGCATTCAGGCACGCTAATCCAGTATGACCTTATTCTGAACTTGATTACCTCTGCAAAGCCTTTTTTTCCAAGTAAGGTCATATTCACACAGAGTAGACATAATTTTTTCCCCTGACATCCTGGTGGGTATAAAGGAGTATGTCATTTTGGTTCACTTATTTATTCAGCTGCAGCAAGTGTTAGTTGTGGTCCATGGGATCTTCATTGTGTCTTTGAGATCTTTTGTTCTGGCGCACAGCTTCTCTAGTTGTGGGCACAGGCTCCACAGAACAGGCTTCGTAGTTTAGACACGTGGACTTAGTTGGTCCACAGTATGTAGGATCTTAGTTTCCTGACCAGGGATTGAAACCATATCCCCTGAATTGCAAGGCAGATTCTTAACCATTGGACCACCCAGTAAGTCTATTTGTTGTTTTGATTTGCCTTTCCTAGTAATATTGAGCATCTTGTCTTCTGCTATTGGCCATTGGTATATCTTCTTTGCAGAAATGTCTGCTAATGTCCTTAATGTGCTTTGCCTGTTTTGGGCAAAAGTTGCCCCCTCTTGCCCCCTCAAACAATTCAGTTGGGTTGTTTGCCCCCTCCCTCAACTTGTTTTGTGTGTGTGTGTGTGTGGAGTTGTGATTTTTATATTTTCTGGATTCTAGACCCTTATCAGGTAAATATTTTCTCCTATTCTGTGGGTGGTTTTTCACTTCCTGGGTAGTGTCCTTTGATAGATAAAAGTTTTAATTTTTTAAGTTAATTTTTATTGGAGTATAGTTGCTTTACAATGTTTACAAAGTGAAAGTTTTTCATTTTGATGTTACCTATCTTGTTTTGATTGCTTATGCTTTAGGTATCATGTCTAAAAAACCTGTTGCCTAATCTGATGTTACCTAGGTTTTCTTCTGAGGGTTTTATAGTTTTTGGCTCTTGTATTTAGGTCTTTGATTCACTTTTGAGTTAATTTTTTTGAGTATAATTTTGTATATTATGTAAGGTAGATGTCTAACTTAATTCTTTTTCATTTGGAGATCCAATTGTCACAGCACCATTTTTGAAAAGACTATTCTTTCTCCTGTTGCATTGTTTTGCATCGTTGTTGAAAATCAGTTGACCATAAATGTAAGGATTTATCTCCTAACTCTTAACTCTTTCATTGTTGTATATGTCAGTCCTTAATGCTAGTACCATACAGTATTGTTACTTACCTTTTAGTGAGTTTTGATAATGAGAAGTGTGAATTCTCTCACTTTAGTAAAAGAATAATAATTTATTTGGCTGCCCTGGGTCTTAGTTGTGGCACTTGGGATCTTTAGTTGTGACATGCCTACTCTTAGTTGTGGAATGTGGTATCTAGTTCCCTGACTAGGGATCGAACCCAGGGCCCTGGCAGTGAGAGCGCCATATCTTAACCACTGGACTGCTGTGAAATTCCCAATCACTGAGTATTTCTAATCCAGAAGTTTTACATGCCATTTGTATGTCGTTTCTTTCACAAATTGGTGCTATGTCCCTTCTTTCCACAACCAAGTTGTTCTCGAACATTAGAAAAGCTTAAGCTTTTCCTCCTTGAAGCCTTTCTAGGACGTTATATAGCTTTCGGTGATCCTCTCCCCTGAATGTTAAACACTTAATTGATTGATTGTCTGCCAGTCATTTATTTAGCTATGTTAGTTCATAGCTGTCTTTAGATAGCTTTGATGAAATACCTAGTTCATGTCCTTTTGTTTTATTTTGTGTTTTATTTGTTGCGTATTTCTGGATCCTTTTCTTGAAATAAAGTTCAGTTATTGGAGGCTGTGATCAATATAATTATCTTTTTTCTTTTACTGTTTCTGCCTTTCAAAATAGATGGATAGCTATTAGTGAAGTCATCATTGGTGTCTTGGGACTTTACTGATTGCTAACTAGATACTTAAATTCCTTCTTTTGAACCCTCTAATTTAGAGCAGAAGATAGGATGTAAGAACAGATTATTTGAATAAAATTGTGATTATATAGTCAATATATTTGCATATCATGCTTTTTGGATGCTTCCTTTCTTCCCCAAAGGAAGAGTTTGAGGTAGAATACCAGTACTTCTTTGATCCTAAGAAAGAATTCTGTTTCATTAATTCTCTTGGTGGCTTACATCAATGAACAGAAATACTGAAAATTACTCAAAATATTTTCTCATTGTTTTGTTTTAAGCTTGCTTTATAGTAAGTATTTTAAGGGGGCCATTTTAAAATATTTGTGTCATTTTTAGTGTTACTTTTAGTGCTCTGAGTTTGAGCTATGCATTTATAGATTTATCACCTCTGACATGAATAGTAGTCTTGGTAAGAGGTGTGGGAAGTGAGCCCTAGTGTTGTGTCACCAAAGACAATAAGCCAGTCTTTCCTCCTTATCTCTTTCAGGTAGGATTCGAATTATTTATAATCCATTATTTTAGTCATTTATTCAAGGGCGAGAAACAGTTTTAGTAAGGTTGTAATAGCACAGTTGTTCCTGAGGAGCTGGTTTAAAAAAACACTAGAAGTAAATATTTTGCTTTGAAATTTTTTCTAGAGAAAATAATTACTTGAGATTTTCAAAATAGTAAATTTGGGATTGAGAATTTATTGTTTTAAGGAGGTAAAAATAGCAGTTTTAGTTTTGGTTTAAGAATATTAACAGTAAAATTTGTCAAATAAGGGTTTTTCTAAATCCCAATATATGTGTTTATTAGTATTGGTGTACCTCAGAGATGTTTCAGATTTGGTCCTGTGCATGCGTGCTAAATCACTTCAGTCATGTCTAACTCTTCGTGACCTTGTGGACTGTAGAGCCTAGCAGGCTCCTCTCCGTGACATCCTGCAGGCAAGAATACTGGAGTGGGTTACCATGCCCTCCTCCAGGGGATCTTCGCAACCCAAGGATTGAACCAGGTCTCTCATATTGCAGGCAGATTCTTTACAGTCTGAGCCACCAGGGAAGCCCTTAGCACCCATGCACATAGTTAAATGACTTTAAACAATGCAGATATATTACCTTACAACTCTGGAGGTCAGAAGTCTGAAAAAGGTCTAATAAGGCTAAAATCAAGATATCTGCAAAACTGTGTTCCTTCTGGTTGCTTTAGGGGAGAATCTGTTTCTTTTTACCTTTTCCAGATTAAGACGTAATAGTATTATGTTTAAGAAAACAGTGCTCACAGCTAATTAAAAAATAGCTTTATTGCTAAAAAATGATAACCATCATCGGAGCTTTCAGGGAGCTGTAATCTTTTTGCTGATAGAGTAGGGCCTTGCGTTGATGCTGAAGACTGCTGACTGAACAAAGTAGTGGTTGCTGAAGACTGGGGTGGCTGTGGCAATTTCTTAAAGTAAGACAATGAAGAAATTTGCCGCATCAGCTGACTCTTCCTTTCATAAACAATTTCTCTGTAGCATGCTCTGCTGTTTGATGCCTATTTACCCACAGTAGAATTTTTTCAGAATTAGAGTCAAGCCTCTTAGACTCTGTCACTGCTTTACATTACATAAACTCAGTTTATGTAATATTCTGAATCCTTTGTTGTCATTTCAACATTTTTCACTCAGAATAGATTCCATCTCAAGAAACCACTTTCTTTGTTCATCCTTAAGAAGCAACTCCTTGTCTGTTCAAGTTTTATCATGATATTGCAGCAGTTTAGTCATATATTCTGGATAACTGGCAGCCCCATCTATGTTAGCACTTGGCTGCTTCACCTTGCACTTTTATGTTTTGGAGACAGCTTCTTTCCTTGAACCTCAAGAACTAACCTCTGCTAGCTTGAAACTTTCCTTCTGCAACTTCCTCACCTCTCAGCATTCATCGAATGGAAAGAATTAGAGCCTTGCTCTAAATTAAACTGTGGCTTAAGCGAATGTTGTGGTTATTTTTTATTTCTCTATCCAGGCCACTGAAAGTTTCTCTATATCAGCAGTAAGTCTGTTTCACTTTGTTATCATTTGAATATTCACTGGGGCAGGACTTTAAAGTCTCTTGAAGAACTTTAGTTTGCAGTCACAACTTGAGTGTTTGGAACGAGAGGCCTAGCTTTTGGCTAGTCTCAGCTTTTGATACACCTTCCTTACATAATCATTTCATTTCTAGCTTTTGATTTAAAAGTGAGAGTTGTGTGACTCTCCTTGAACACTTCCTTTCACTTGAACACTTAAAGGCCTCTGTAATGTTATTAATTGGATTAATTTCAATATTGTTGTGTCCTAGGGAATCGTGGGGTCCACGGAGAGGGAGAAACAGGGAAATAGTTGGTCATGGGAGCAATCAGAGCACACACAGTCTTTATGACTTAATTTTACTGTCTTACATTGTTGTAGTTCATAGCGTCCCCCCTAGAAATACAGTAGTAACATCAGAGATCAGTGATCATAGAAGTCTGTGGCAATCCTGCATCAAGCAAGTCTATAAGCACCATTTTTCTAACATCATTTGTTCACTTCTTGCCTCTGTATCACATTTTAATAATTCTATCATTATTGTTGTATTTGTTATGATGACCTATGATCACTGATCTCTGATGTTACTACTGTATTTCTAGGGGGGACGCTATGAACTACAACAATGTAAGACAGTAAAATTAAGTCATAAAGACTGTGTGTGCTCTGATTGCTCCCATGACCAACTATTTCCCTGTTTCTCCCTCTCCGTGGACCCCACGATTCCCTAGGACACAACAATATTGAAATTAATCCAATTAATAACATTACAGAGGCCTAAAATAAAATAAAATAAAAAACATAGTGTATCTGAAGCACAATTAAGTGAAGAACAGTAAAATAATAGTTTTATGATTTTTATTAATAGCTTAATTGTATTGAAAATGATTAATTTTATTTGAAAAGCTTCCTTTTCTGTCTGTTTATTCTTGCTTTCATCTGTACATCAGTTATTTATTTGATCCTTCATATATGCCAGTACTGGTCTAGGCATTGAAAATATAGCAGTGAACGAGACAAAGTTTTGTCTATGTGGAACGCATGTTCTATTTAAGTTAACTTAGTTTTCAATATGGATATCTAGATGAGGAGGTTAATAATTTCTAAAATGTTCTTTCTAAATTTTTAGATCTGAGTGTTAAAGAAAAAATAATCAAAGACATGCGAATGACCCTGGAAGAACAAGAGCAAACTCAGGTAGAACAAGATCAAGTGCTTGAGGCTAAATTAGAAGAGACCAAAAGACTGGCCACAGGTAAAACAAGATTACTTAAATATTTCAAAGCATGCTTTTTTATTTTCTTTCTTTTACTGGTTTGCTTTCCTTTTTAATGTGGTTTAATATTTATAATAATTTATAATAGTAAAGTATTTATTGTCTTTTTGGAATATCCTGTCACTTGTTATGTTTTACTGTGATGAAGATCGTTGTATTCTCATTGAAGAAAGGAATCAATACACTTTCATAATAACTGGATGATAGCTTGCAGTGTTCCCCAGATGTTAAGAATAAGCTTTTAACTTTTTCACTTTGCTACAGCAATTGGTATCATCTTGTATGTTTAGCTCAATAAATACTCTGATTCTGTCCTTCAGAATACCATCAATGGGTTGTTTTTTTTTTTCCTCTAATTTTTGAGAGCATGAAGTTTCCTATATATTGGCACTCATTTAAACTGTATACTCAGAACACTATTCAATGAGTTATTGAGAGGTTTTTGTAGTTCTTGTCTAAGAATTTGCTAAGCTTGTAGAATGGTGTGTGTGTGTGTGTGTGTGTGTGTGTGTGTGTGAAAATCTCTGTCGTGTCCGACTCTTTGTGACCCCATGGACTATACAGTCCTTGGAATTCTCTAGGCCAGAATACTGGAGTGGGTAGCCTTTCCCTCCAGGGGATCTTCCCAATTTAGGGATTGAACCTAGGTCTCCTGCACTACAGGTGGATTCTTTACCAGCCGAACCACAAGGGAAGCCCAGAATGGTCTTAGGTCTATTTAATATTTTGGCCTATGATCTTCTGCTTCTGGGCTCTGCTGATTCCTGTCTGTAACCCATGCCACATACATCTCTGTGCAGTATAACTTTTGCATGTACTTAAAAAAAATTTATATTTCCATATCAGAATTGGAAGAATGGAAGGAAAAATGCAAAGATTTGGAAGCCAAACACAATCAAAGTTCAAATAAAGAATTTGAGGATAACATAGATGTACTTAATACAAAACTCAGTAAGCTTCAAGATGAGTTACAGGTATGATTTTTATCTACATGTGTAATTGTATCTATATATTTATTAATATTTCTCATAAGATGGTTTAGTAAATATTTTATAATTAATTTAGATATGGATGTACTCATGGCTGGGAAATGTTAGTATATAATTTCTCAGTACATTGAAATGCCATGGGGAAGAGATTCCCTAGAATACAAGCTACTAAGTGCCAATGAAAATGCAGTGGCTGGGTCTTCAGTTTTACATATTTAATTTTTGTATCATCATGTCTTAAGTCTTTGTACCTATTTTTATACTGTTTAAACTTCTAACTCTTCAGACACTGCTGTAGAGAAGAAACTATTGGGAAAATTATTTTGATTATTGTAAATTTAATTATTAAGCTGGAAAAGAATAGAATTGTATGTCTGGACATTGGAATACATTTGAAACTGTATTACTACATTTGAAACTATATTACTACATAGAAGATACTCTGTTTTCTGTTTATATATTTTTCCTTATTTAGCTTTCACATGCCATGTGTAGAATAGGACATACAGGGCAGAGATTTTTTAATGGGACTTAACAAATATTATGTAAAATTTTATACATTTTATTTATTAGAAGTTACAATCCAACTGTAGTTTTGGCATTGAAGAAAGCATAGTAATGAGTAAGTTTTGAAAAGATTGCATCTAAATTATTTTCTTAAATTCAGGCTGTATATAATCAGATATTAAATCAGTTCCTTTCTTTTTTGTAACTATTAATTACGTACTGTAGAATTTATCCTTTCCATTGTTAGAACCAAAAGCAGCTAGAACAGAGTGGATAATCCATTAGTTATGAAAAAATACACTAATTACTTTGCGAATGTTCATATTAAGGAATACTGGTGTTTTGCGTTCTAAAATAATATGATCATGTGTCTTAGATAATAAACTTTGTAATTCTGTAATGGGCTTGTGATAATTTATCTGGCACAGTGGTTTTGCAAGTTTTAAGAACAGTAGATTTTTAAATACATAGCTTTTAGTGTAGTATCATTATATTTGCTGCAAAAGAAGTTTTACATGAGCTTTGAACGTATAAATGAAGATGTTTTTGAACTTAAAGGATCTATGGAAGCCTCTTTAAAATTTATTGATCAACTATATTTTCTATCCAGCTATTCCCTGTACTCTTTAAACTAATAAATATTTGTCCTGTTACACAAGTTACTGTTTGACATTCTGTATACCTGGGAAAATTTTATTTTAGGAATCACAGCTAGAAGTGACCACTATAAATCAAAAATTTTTTTTTAATCTGGAATTTAGGAAGACTTGATTCTCTGTAATTCTTTCAGAAATTTCAGTTATTTCTTCTTAAGCTCACTGATGAAGGCAAGTTCTTAAATGGACTTTATAGCAAAATTAAGTTTATAAATAAAATAAATATTTAGGAAAGCAACTGACAATGTTCATTTTATAATCTGAAATATACTCAAACTTTGTCATTATTTAAAGAAAAATGCTTGTTTTTAAGTTTTCGAAAAGGTAAAATGAAGAGCCATGTATTATATGGAAATGTTTATAAATGCAGATTTATTAACTGCTTTTGAAACATGTGATAGCTACTTGTGCTATGTCTACATGTAGGAATCTGAACAGAAACATGAAGCTGAAAGAAAAAAATGGTTAGAAGAAAAAATGATGCTTATCACTCAAGCAAAAGAAGCTGAGAATCTACGAAACAAAGAGATGAAAAAATATGCTGAAGACAGAGAGCATTGTTTGAAGCAACAAAATGAAATGGTTGGTAATAGTTATACTTTATCTGCTGTGTATTTTGGCTGCTTTCTTTGGTTTCTTAAATTTTGCCTGGGAGTCTTAGATTCTTATCAGTGTCTTCCTGGTTGTGTGGGTTTGGTGTTTTTGTTTTTAAGGGAGCTTGTCTATTTGTAAGATGAGTTTTCTATCCCAGTTTATCTTGAAGTTCTTATTTTTTGGAAAATAATTATTTCTCAATATCTAGATTCAGAACTTAAAAATCTTTTCCTTTTGACTGCCATAGGGTTATCCCTACTATAATGTAAAATATTTGCATTTTGAACTGTAGATTCTGTTAACATGGTGTATGCATTTTACCGCATAAGCTGATTTTGTCAGATCTTTTTAAATTTTTTTAAAAAACATCAACTATATAGTTTCTAGAAGACTATAGGTAGAAATAGCTTTCTGTTTTACATTGACTAGCTATAGTTCTCAAGTAATTCTGTCTTATTAATAGTTTGTGTTTTTTCCTTCTATTTTAATCTACAACTTAGTTTCTTTGATACTCAATCAGAAAAAAGTTCAAAGTCATCGTTGACCTGGGAAAACTATTGAGTAATAATATATTATCTTTAAATGAAAAGATAACTTAACCCTAACCCTAGTTCCCTATTTATAGTAATAGTAACATGGCAGTATCACATTGCCATCTTGTTGGCATTTCCTTTGTTTACGACAGAAGTTTACTTATATATGTACTGAACTTTTCTGTACAAACAGGAACATTAATTTTCACTAAGTTAAAGAAGGTTTTCCCACAGATTTTAAAAAATATTTTTTATTTTGAAATCACTTTATTTCCAGAAACATTGCAAAGCCAGTACAGAGAATTTCTGTATACCTATTACCCAACTTCTGATGTTAGAGCTTACATAACAATAGTGCAGTGATCAAAACCAAAAAATTAATATTATTATTACAATGCTGATTGCTATATTATGGATCTTACTAGAATTTCACCAACTTTACCACTGTTTTTTTTTTTTCCTGGATATAGGATCAAATCTAGGATACTGTGTTCCATTTAGTTATCATGTTTCCTTAGAGTCTTGACTCTGTTTTCTTTGTCACATGACAAAGTATGTGAGACTAATAATTGTTATTACTATGGCACTCAGGTGGCAATATATTTCACTTCATGTACCAACGCCACCTGACTGGAGTTACCTTCAGGAAGTGTTGTGTTGAGCAAGATTGAAATGCTACATCTATCTTAACAGAAAATGCTGCTGTTGGTTCTGTTTCTGTCCATAGCCCATTCAACCTTCCGGACAGTAACAAGAGGCAAAAGTGAAATCAGAACTGTTGACTTTCACAGTTAGTCACTCCAGCCCCAAAGCAGGAATGGACCTACTCCTTTTCCTAATCAGTGGTCCCTCTGGCAGCAATGCCAGCAAGTAAACCTCCTTTGAAGTTTTAGTCCTAGAGCAAACTAACTTTCTCCTTTCTCCTATCTATTTCTTTACACTCGTACCTAGGATGTGTGTCTGCAATATTTAAGAAATAAACTGTTGATTTTTTTAAAGCCTTTTAAATTGGAATACACACAACACAGTAAGTAAAAGAAATGTTGTTCAATGAATTATTGTAAAACCAGCCCCAGTTAACTACCATTGAGTTTAAGAAATAAAACAATATTAGCATCCGAGAGACCCTGTCTCCTCAGTGATCATAATTGTTCTGTCTTTTAATGTTAAACTTCAATTTTGTTCAGTTTTTAAAACTTTATATAAATAAAAATAAGTAGAATGCACTTTCTTGGGCCTGGCTTCTTTAACTCAGTATTATGTTTGTGAAGATCATCTATACTTGTTGCAAGTAGCTGGAATTAGTTTCCTTTCATTGCTGAGTATTTCACTGTATAAGTATACCACAGTCTGTTCAATTTAAAGTTGAAGATACAAGGGTTGTTACTATTTGGGGCTGTTATGAGTAAGATATCCTGTAAACATTTTTATGTATTTCTATAGTGCACGTGTGCATTCATTTCTGTTGCGTATATCACCAAGAATAGAATTGCTAGTGGATAGGGTAAACATCCCTGGAGGAAGGGATGGCAACCCACTTCAGTATTTTTACTTGGAGAATCCCATGGACAGAGGAGCCTGTCTGACTGCAGTCCATAGGGTCACACAGAGTCTGACATGAATGAAGCAGTTAGCAGGCAAGCAGGCATGGTAATTATATGTGGAACTCTAGTAGAATGCCAGGCTAATTTTCAAAGTAGCTTTTACCAATTATACTGCAACTTGTATTGTTGGATTGGATGTTTTGTTTTTTGACTATGCCTACTCAAGTCCCCTTGTTTATTTTCTATTTGACTATCTTTTTTATACAGGAGTTCCTTATACTTTCTGGATAGGAGTGTGTTGCAGTTACCTTCTTTCAACCTCTGGTTTACCTTTTTACTCTCATTGCCTTTTTAGAACAGAAATGAAGAATTATTCTAATTAACTTTCTCAGCCTTTTCCTTTATGAACTTCAAGGACATGAAAATGTTCTCTTACATTATTTCCTGAAAGGTTTGGGGTTTTACCTTTCACATTTTGATTCCAGTATTAATTTTTGTGTTGGAGTGAGATGGGGTAAAGGCCGTCATCGTTCTTGTGAATTTGAATTACCAGTTGACCTGGTAACACTTTTGGAAAAGCTGTTCCTTTCTCCTGCTCTGCGACTTTTGCTGTTGCTCAGTTGTCCAGTGGGTAACTTTTGTATGTGGTGTTAGACTATAAGTCTGTCTTTTTTTCCATTTGGCTCTTCAGGTGTTCCATCACCCTTTACAGAAAAGACTTCTTTTCTCCATTGAGTTTCTTTGACATTCTTATGGAATATCAATTGACCATAATATTTGTGGACTGTATCCTCTGTTCTCTGATGTCTGTATATCCTTAAGACAATATCACACTGTCTATTATTATTATTATTATTATTATTATTATATAGAGTAGGTTTAAAATGACATGGTATGATTGCTCCTACTTTGTACTTCATTTTCAAAATAAACTAGTCTATGTCATTTGCATTTTCATATTATTTTTAGAGTCAGCTTTTCCACTTCCACTCACACACAGACACACAGATACACACACACTTGCTTGGATTTTTATTGAAGTTGCTTGACTCTAGATCTTCTAAGGGAGAACTGACATTTTAAAAATACTGAATCTTTTGATCTTTGAACACAGGTTCTCTTTGTTTATTTAAAAAAAGAAAGTGAAAGTGTTAGTTGCTCAATCTTGTTTGACTCTTTGCAACCCCATGGACTGTAGCTGGCCAGGCTCCTTTGTCCATGGCATTCTCCAGGCAAGAATACTGGAGTGGGTTGCCATTCTCTTCTCCAGGGAATCTTCCCAACCCAGGGATCGAACCTGTGTTTCCTGCATTGTAGGCAGATTCTTTACTGTCTGAGCTACCAGGGAAGCCCATTGTTATTTAAGTATTCCTTTATTTCTTTCAGCAGTGTCTTGTAGTTATGTTTAGATCTTGCACATGTTTTCTCTAATTTGCCACTCTTTCATGATTTTTGAACCCAGTGAAAAGGTATTTTTAATTTTCCTTTTTCTGTTGTTTGTTGCTATTGGTTTTGTCATTAATTTTTTTGTAATTTTACCATCTCATTTTACAAATATTGGGGGAAATGCTAGAATTAGTTTAAAAGCTGTAATTGTTTATTGAAGGAAGTGCCCAGTAAGCTTTTTTGTGTTTTGGAATGAGGTGGTATAGGATATAGTATGTGGATAGTTAAGGTATATAAAGGCATTATGTATTTGTTTTTTTAAGTAAAAGTTTTATCTAGAGTTGACTGTGTAATTTGTTGTATATCCTGTTCACAGTGGTATTTATTGTGTTATCCATAATAACTTCAAAAATTCTTAGATTCATAATGTTACAACATTTAACATTTTGTCTGTATTCTGTTTAGGAAATACTTAAAGGACAGTTGGCTGAGAAAGATGGTAACCTCCAGCAGTGGCGGGAAGAACGCGATCAGCTGGTTGCAGCTTTAGAAATAGAGCTGAAAGCACTGATCTCCAGTAATGTACAAAAAGATAATGAAATCGAACAATTAAAAAAGATCACATCAGAGGCTTCTAAGACAGTCAGTAGAATGTTATTCTATGCCTTTTTTGATTAAACATAGGAGTTTTTCAAAATTATTTAATTGATTAACTTTTAAAGAATAAAAATGTTAGTAGATCAGTAGGGAATCATAGGTTGAAAAAATTATTTACATATTTGCCATGAATTTTGAGTTTTCAGAGTTTATCATTATAGTTGACTCATCAGTGACTGGTTGATGATTAGTACTTTGTCTAATATTTTGGCCATATCTTCAGATAGAGTATTTAGAAAATAAACAACTGGTGATTTAGTCCCTCATCTGTCTTTAAAATATGGCAATGTGACTCAGCCTGAACTCTTGCTGATATTTAAATATTTGAGCCCATCCTAAATTTATGATAAAGATACACACTGTTTTTGAAAATAAGCACAGTGGTGAGAGGTGAGTCATTCAGTGGGTACTTTTCTTTTTTTTTTCCTTGGCCATACCACTCAGCTTGCAAGATCTTAGTTCCCCGACCAGGGATTGAATCCAGGCCCCAGCAGTGAGAGCTCTGAGTTCTAACCACTGGACTACCAGCAAATTCCCAGGAGCTACTTTTGTGATATGCACTGGAGTTAGGAACCCTAGATGAAGAAAGCATTACATTTCTCAGTTAACTGTTTCCCAGGAAAATTGAATCAGGGTACATCTAAAGCTAGTCTTTCCAGAGTAAATGATTGGCATTTGAAAATATGCCATTCTAAAGCCTTCAGGTAAATAATAAAATAAATGTGTATGTGTGTATCTGTCTCTTACATCAAAAGACCTCATGATTCTCAGAGAAATACTGTCTGCTCAAACAGATATCAGCATGTGGTATTGTACAGAAGAGAAAGTTAGAAAAATGAGATACCAACTGCTGTCACTGTGGTTTTGGGACTTTTAGGAAAATTACCTAACATTTCTGAACTTTAAATCAGAGGTGATGATGTCTTCCTAATGGAATTGTGAAAATTTATTGAGAGTGTTTGTAAAACAGTTAACACAGTTATTACCATAGTGGAAGTCAGTACATGCTAGTTGCTTTCCATATTATGAGTGCAAATAGGATCTTTTTTACTTGCTATTTTGGGTAGGTGACATAAGAGATGTATTTCACTTTTGATTTTGGTGGTAGTGATTAGAGGGTCCATGTTGAAATTATCAAGTTTAGCAATGTAAATCTGATATTTTTTTATATATCCCTTAAATAGGGTTTAGGAATATAGCATGTCCTGTGACTAAGTGGGATGAAGAGTGTACAGCAAGGAAAAGTTTAGTTATCAGTATAGTTTTTTCTACTCTAATTCTGTAATTGCATTCCTAAGACACCTCTAGTTTTTCAGAATTACATTATCAAAGGGATTTGGTAGGTTTAAGCTCCAACTCAGTACGGACTGTGGTTTTGTTATTTAATGTCTCTAGGTCTCTATTTCCTATATGGAAAGTAGAAATAATGATTCTTGCCAAGTCTAACTCCGAGTTGCAGTGAAAGTAAAATGAGAGAATATATGTAAAACACCTTGGAACTTGAAAATAATCTTTCAAATTTCTGTTTAGGTCAGACTCAGAAGAGGCTGGAAAGTTGCTGAGTCTGTGAGCATGCAAAAGAGGAAGAAGGAGAGTTAGTTGGTCTTTGAAGTCTTTAGTTACTTCCAGTGTTTAATTCATCCAAATCTTGATTTTGTATTCTTTAGGTGAATTATTTTAATGTATATTTGGTTACAGTGGCTTGTTGCTTTAATATTTCCTTACTTTAGGAAAAACAGACCATGGATAGCCAGCCCACACAAATGAGTTCAACAAATCCTGGCAGGGTTGAAACTGAACCTCAGTCAACAGGTTTTGAAATTTCCAGGGTTGAAGTCGAGGTGGGTATTTGATAACACAGTCTGTTCTTTAACCCTCTTTGCCAGTGACCATTAATCGCTAAATAACACTTGAAAGTATAATTTAATCAACTGTTGAAGATATCTTGCTGTACAGTTAGCTATGAGTGCTCTTGGGGAGGAGAACTAAAGGCTTTTGAGGGGAGATGCAATTCTCCTGAAGAAATTTGATCCCCAACTGATACTGATCTCCTCAACGTGATGCTGATCTCAAACAACAGATCTTTTACTATAAATAAATTTGATGGTCAGAAATAGGAAATCCAACAAAAGATAAAATTTGGATGACTGTTTTCTCTCATAAGTAGTCCATTTAATAAAGTCCATTTAATTCTAGTAAACAGTATTTTTTGGAAATTTTACCCACTTTACAACTTTATCACCTATCCCAGTAACCTCACAATGAAGTTTCTTTGGTTTGAAGCGGCCTTGGGTTTCTGTGACTCATGTTGAATGGCATAGACTTTATCAGAGTGCCTATGAAATAGGTAAAAATCATGTCACTTTTTGAAAATAAAATTACTTTTTAAAATATTTATTTCAAAAACATTTAATGGGAGTATTCATTGTTAGGAACCTTGCTAAGCCCTGAGAATAAAGACATAAATCGCCGTCCTCGAGGAGTAAGAATTCTAATAAGACAGGTATTTAATGACTGTCTTGTTTGACCATTCAGACGGAGTGTTATGAAGAGAGTGCTGGGAAGGGACACTGAGGAAGATTGGATGAATTTTGCTTGAGTGGTTGTGTAGAAAAAGTGACATTATGCTGGGTCTTGACGGCTATTGGAAGTTTACCAAGCAGAGAATGGGAAGAGAAAGGCATTTTAATTCAGGAAAATAGCATAAGCCATTCCTTACAAGACTTCAGAAGAATCATGTTACTTCCACCACTTCCAGTCACAGAAGCCATTAAGGCCAGCCTCCATTCAGGGGAGGGGGAATGAGACTCTGAATAGGAAGACTAGTATTCGCAGCAAACTGTAGTTTACCACAGTGAGGGTGCTTATTATCTGGTAGCTCAGATGATAAAAAATCTGCCTGCATTGTGCGAGGCCTGGGTTCAGTCCCTGGGTTGGGAAGATACCCTGGAGAAGGGAATGGCTACCCATTCCGGTATTCTTGCCTGGAAAACCCCATGGACAGAGGAGCCTGGCAGACTATAGTCCATGGGATCCCAAAGAGTTGGACACAACTGAGCAACTTTCAATAGACTATAGATAATGGAATAGATAGGGTGCTTATTAAAAATCCTAGACTCTTTCCTTTGAGATTCCTGATTTAGTAAATTTGTGGTAGAGTTTAAGAATTTTTTAAACTGTTTCTCCAAAGGATTCTTATGATGATACAGGTTTGGGAAATACTGAGTACCATGTGTTAACCTGGAGAAAGTAGATGACAACTCACTCTTTTTATCCCTGTTGTGAGTTTGACCCAAACGTTTTATCTTTCCCAATTCATTGTTTTTAATAGGTATTTGAGAGAGGTAATTTTTGGCAATTTAGAAATTCATGTTCTGCAAATAAGATTTGTTTTCCTTATAAATTCTGTTGTAGGATGGATCTATAGTCCTTGACTCTTGTGAAGTGTCAACAGAAAATAATCAAAGCACTCGATTTCCAAAACCTGAGTTAGAGATTCAATTTACACCTTTACAGCCAAACAGAATGGCAGTAAAACACCCAGGTTGTACCTCACCAGTGACGGTTAAGATTCCCAAGACCCGGAAGAGGAAGAGTCATGAAATGGAAGAGGTAAATACTTAACTATTAAGTGAACTAAACAAGTAAGTTTTATTATTGTTAAGTTCAGCTATATAGTTAAACTCTGTTACATTGCCCTCCTGTTCATAATTACTAGTATTAGAACCCAAAGTCATAGTTTACAGAATATTTAATACTCTTAAGAATGTTGTTGTGGTAAATAGTCCTCAAACAAAAAGCTTGAGGATTTTAAAATGTGTAGATTTCCTTGTTTCAGTGAGGCTGTGATAGGTCAAATGGTGGTGAATTTTAGTAGAAAGCTATTTCAGTATTCCAGTTCCGTTCATACTTAGTCACTTTCCCTCCTTTGGAATAGAAAAGGGATTAAGGATAAAGGAATTAGAGAAACTGAAATTACTAACTTGCTTGAATATAATCCTTGTGATTTAGTTAAAATCTTAGGTCTCTATGATCATAGTAGGTTTCAGAAGAGAAATTCTTTTTCTGTGAGTCAGTATGAAAATTTGGATCTTATTTAGTGGTAGGCCAAAAATGATTTATTTCTTTACTTCTTGCTTTCTGATTGTGGGGTTACCAACCTTCTATCATATTCTAGTCATGTAGGTTCAGCAAGTCGCATAAACTTTTTGATTCTCACTTTCCTCCTTTTGAAATAAAGAATTAGATATAATATGTTTAAAATGTTTTGCTTTTGTTCCACCTGTGATAGGTACATAATAAATGACAGTATTTATGTTAAAAGCAATATTTATGTTTAAAACTCTTTAGCACAATAACTTTTTCTCCAACTTGTCTTTTTCACTTCTTTAAAGAGTAGTATATTTTCAAGCTGGCGGAAGAACAGAAATAATATTAAACATACTCCTGAGGCTCTCTGTCAGGTAATAGATTTGATGAATGAATATTATTTAGCATATTTCTTGCTACATGTAGAACACCTTAAAAGATTGTTTTGGAGACCCTTAGTTAACTTTTATTCTATATTTAATACACTTAGATACCATTAAGATACAGATGACTCTTGGACAACATGAGGGCTCAGTGCCAGTCATTGTGCAGAAAAATCTTGTGTAACGTACAGTTGGCTCTTTTGAATGTGAGGTTCCTCATCCATGGATTCAACCAAAGTACAGAGTGTACTTTGAATAGTATTTACTATGGAAAAATATCAGTGTATAAGTTGACTCATGCATTTCAAACCTGTGTTGTTCAAGGGTCAACTCTACTAAGTAGTTTGATTTCATCATCATCTGTTAACATAGTGGCTGACACCTATGTTGACTTGATTCATTTTTTTCAAGGGAAAAGGAAAAATTGTGTACTCTGAGGGTTAAGAGACAGTTATTTTATTCATTTTACTGCTGGTATATACTCCCCATTTCAGAATTCCAACAACAGATTGTTGTAAGTAAACCATGTAGAAACTTAAAAATTTTAACTGATTTTGCTAGGCTCTTTACTGCTGTAGTAAACAGTGTTGTGAAGCTTCAGGAAAATAATTTATACAATGCTATATTCTACTCTCATGAAGACTCCAAATTTGAAGTGCTCTATTGAAAACAGCAAGTGTGATGGAGTTATAATCTTTTCTTCCTTTGCTTTCCCTGTCTATCTGTCTTTCCTCTCTTTAGAAAATTTGCTTCTTGTCATCCTTATGATTACTTTGTAACTTGAATTCTGAGGTTCAGTCATGATCTTCTCTCTCTTTCTGTTCTTGCCTTTTCCCCCTTTTTATGCTTATCATCTTTAGCACAGTTAGGATTTTGACAAGTTCAATTCAGTTAATACACTACGAAAGATTTTGTCTTAAGTAAGGTTATGTGGGGGAAAAGAGTAAGATGTCATGCCTATTTAGTACTGAAGGCAGATTTTATTTCTTCACTATCATTTTTTACCTGTGCTTACACTGAAGATTTTTGTTTTGTTTTCATTGTTGCTAAGTACCAAATAGAGGTCATGCTCAACATGATTTGGGAGTTGGGTAAAGGGTAGATACAGTACTATGTTGTATTTTAAAGATGGGGCTCAAATAAAAGATGTTATCCCTTCATTTAACTCATGTAATTTCATTATGATGCATGTGAAAAAATATACCTTCAATCATTTTGTAATAATAACATGTATTATGTTGTCACATGGTGCACTTAAACCTACATATGTTCTATATCAGTAATATTCACTGAAGGTGAAAAAATTGTGAGAAAAAAGTTGTATCTTCAGTCAGGGTTTCTCAGCTTCAGCATGATTGACATTTTTGGCCAGATATTTCTTTGTTTTGAAGAGTTCAATGTCCTGTACATTGTAGGGTTTTTTAACAGTATTCCTGGCCTCTACCCACTAGTTGCCATTAAACCTGCCTCTTATCCCCAGCAATGACAACCATAAATATCTTCAGACATTGCCAGTGTCCCCTGGGGACAGAATTGCTTCTGGTTAAGAACTGTTTGCTTGGTTTTTTGTTTGTTTGTTTTCTTTTTTTTCTTCCTCTGGAGTCTAGAGAGAGAAAGAATATGTTGTCAAGAAATTAATCAGTGCTGAACTTCATTATTTTTAGGACTTTGTGAAACTTGAAAATAAGAAGAATGCTACACCAAGAACTAATTTGAAGTCCCCTGTTTCTGAGCATAGAAATTCTTCTGTCAAAAAGGAACAAAAGGTTTGTCTTTTAATTTGTCCAAAATTGACCATTTTCATAAGTTAAATTTGTGAAGTAGATGATGAAAATAAAAATGTCTGATTTGATTAGTAATCATTCAGAAGGTGAGTTTTGTCCAATTATAACTCATTTATATTCCATTTTCTATTCATCTAATTCAGCTTAGAATACACAACCTTTAACATTTGACAAGTAGCAGGTACTTCTTGATGTATTCATCTCTGTCTTAGCATTCTTACCACACTCATTCTCTGGCCCTTTCATCCCTCTCCTTATATTATTAATCCCAAGTTCCCTGCCTGAGAATTTATAACTTGTGTCTGGCCTCTTTAATTCAACTGTGACTATAGTGGTTTCTTCTAGCATGCCTCATTACCAATAACAAAAAAAAAATGTTTGTTTGTTAGGTTTCTATACGCCCATCATCTAAGAAAACTTACTCTTTACGGAGTCACGCATCCACAATTGGTGTAAATGGGTCTGCTAAGAAAAAAGAAGGAACGCTGCAGAAATTTGGAGACTTCTTACAACATTCTCCAACTATTCTTCAATCAAAAGGTTTGCAGACTATTAATTAAATGACCCTTTAAATTAGATGTATGGTGTTTGCTAATATCTGATTGGTATAAACTCTACCACAGTGATTCTTACATCTCCAGTAGACTTTATTATTTGTTAAGTATTGAGGGAGGAAACAGGAGAGTATGATGTGCCTTGGTGTTTACTGTGTGGTGGAAGAGAACAATCTGTATTTAAATAATTGATCCGGAGTAGCTTCCCAGGTGGTGCTAGTGGTAAAGAACCTGCCTGCCAGTCCAAGAGACTGGGTTGTAAGAGACATGGGTTCGATCCCTGAGATGGAAAGATTCTGTGGAGAAGGGAATGGCACCCCACTCCACTATTCTTGCCTGGAGACACCAATGGACAGAGGAGCTTGGAGGACTACAGTCTGTGGGGTCGCACAGAGTTAGACACAACTGAAGCGACTTGGCACTCATGCATGTAGACTGCTTAATGCGTTGTAGAGATACAAGGAAAGAGCTATGGTAGTATTGGAGGAAAAGAACTGTTGGGGGCTATGGGAAGATTTGATATTAATAGACGAGATGGAATTTAACTTGGATATTGAAATACTGGAAGATTATACCTCCTAGACGTAACCACTGTTAATATTATGGTATATATTCTAGTGCTTTTTTCCTCTGCATGGATAAATATTACCTAATCTTATGTACTATATCAAAAACATATTTCTTTAAATATCTATTAAGTTTAGTTGCTTAATGCTTTTTTCTTTATAATGTAGACATATTAATACCCTGGTATTAATATGTGCTAAGATATATATTCTCTCTATATACACATCTACCAGAAAAAACAGTCTTAACATAAGTAGAGTACCAGGAGAGTGTAGGACTTGTGCAGGCAGTTCTAGGTAGCAGTATGCATCTGGCGTCTAGAATGTGGAGAGATTATTAGGAGGAAGGGGGCAGGACGGAGTGAGTTTTCATGTTTTCATAGAATTACCTGAGTGGTGGTCGTGGGATAAATTGGGAGACTAGAGGTGGGGAGAATGAGGAGGGAAAGTGACTAAAAGCAGGGGACAGTTGAATTGAGTCATGTTGGTTGTGTAAAAATACTTTTGTGTAAAAACTCGCCACAGAGCTTCCCCAACTTTCTTGGTTCACAGTGCCCTTAATATGTCAGTAATTTTTTTCAGTGCATCCATGCACCCAAAGAAACACATAAATAATTCCATCCATTAATACTTAAGGCCAAACAATCCCTGAAAATTTAGCTTCTGAAAATCCAGATTGCTAAAATATGTCACCATCAAAAGGAAGGATATTTGATACCTTTTGGAAACTCTGAACTACCCTGAGTTGAGTGTCACTGTTTTCCTTAGAAATTTAAAATATTCCAAGTTGCTCTTGTGAATTTGCTGCAGCATGTCTTGGTGCACAGTTTGGGAACTTCAGACTTAGATCCATTTGTGTGTGTGTATATATATATATTTAAAAGTATACATTCTTTGAAAGGTATTGTTTGTATAAGCATAGAAGATATCTGGAGAGGTAAACAGCAAATTGTTAAATGTCTAAATTTGGAGAACTGAGACTTGTTATTTTAGATTCTTAGGTATTCTATTTAATTATATTGACCATTGTTTATATTTATTTAGTTGCTAAGTTGTGTCCGACCCTTTGCGACCCCATAGACTATAAATATAATGGTCACTCTTCATGACCCAGGCTCCTCTGTCCATGGGATTTCCCAGGCAAGAATACTGGAGTGGGTTGCCATTTCCTTCTCCAGGGTACTTCCTGACCCAGGAATTGAACCTGAGTCTCCTGCATTTCAGGTAGATTCTTTCCTGACTGAGCTACGAGGGAAGCCCCTCTCCTTGAAAACATATTTCCTTTTGATATATAAACAACATATTACCATAAAAAGCAATGCATATATGGTTTATATATTAAAAGGAAACATGTTTTCAAGTAGAGGGAAGTACCCAGATGGTAATGACTTCCTGAGTTGGTTGATTTAGCTTAACAGCTTCCCTACTATATACCCGGTGTGGATTTTTTTTTAAAAAAACTCCTTTCTAGGAATATAAAGATTCCATGTTTTGGATTGTAACTGCAGTACAAATCTGTTGTTGATCACTTGGAAATAAAGGGAAAAAAGAAGAAAATAGAGGCTAATTCTTAAAATTCTGTTGCTCTGATAACTACTCTTAATCCATTACTCAGTATCACTGGTCTCCCCATTTACCCATTATGCCTATCTCCTATCCATTCAGTACATAGCAGCCAGAGTGATCTTTTCAAAGTACAAATTACTTAAGCCACTTAATTTTTTGTTTTCTTGCTACCTTTTCCAGTAGGATATAAGCTCTACAGGTGCAACATGTCTGTTCTGTTTACATCTTGGGCTCTTGGTACAGTGGTTTGCACATAGTAGTGAGGGGTTTTGAGGCTCCAACCCAAAATCCTATGTGTGATTTGTTTCAGGCTGACCATGGGCGATTACAAAGGTTTAACTGTTAGGCCTCATAAGGGAAAACTGCCCTTCCCACAACAAACATGATACACAGCCAGTGCATTCGTCTTTGAAGGGAGTCAGTCAGTCAAGGAGGCAGGTCTCCTCTTGGCCATACTTTTACACTTATCTGCATTCCTAGCCTGTGTGTGTGTACTAGCCACTCAGTTGTGTCCAATTCTTTGTGACTCCATGGACTGTAGCCTGCTAGGCTCCTCATCCATGGAATTCTCCAGGCAAGAATAGTGAGTGGGTTGCCATTTCCTTCTCCAGGGGATCTTCCCGAACCAGGGGTTGAACCTAGGTCTCCTGCATTGCAGGTGGATTCTTTTACCACTGAGCCACCACAGAATTCCTAGCCTAGGGGCCTTCATTTGGATGCTCCTAATTGAGTGCCTTCAGTAGAGAATGTCCTCGGCCGTCTCTGCTGAAGACCTTATGATAGCGAAGGAGAAGGGCTACTTTTCTACTCCTAGCCCTCCCCTCTGGTCTCCAGCACCAAGGTCCATAAAACTGCAAGTGCAGGAGCCTTTTGGCAATGAACTACCACTTCTGTGCTGATCCACCTGACCCAGACCATGCATTATTCCATGGGGGAGTGTGGAACAGGGTGGGAGTTGGTATGTTCTCACTTTAGCTTCTTGTTTATTCAGTTGCAGTAGAAAGTTAAAGGCTTTAACTTTCATGTTGACTTGTCTTAATTAGCTACTCTGACATCTGGCAGCTCCTCTCTTAGGCTTAGCTTAGCCCTTGACAGGTAGACACTTAATTCTGTGTATTTCCTTAAATGTTTTCCTTAAAAAAAAAAAAAATTGATACCATATATATATGGATTTTATATCCATAAGTTTTCCCAAATGGAAATGTTTTCTGCTGAAATCAGTATGTGTCTGTTTAAATAAATAAATAAGGCAGATGTACAAAGTAAGAAATTGAAAAATTCTTTTTAAACTTCCTAGAAACGATCAACAGTGAGGAGTCGGGTGGGGAGGGAGGTGGGAGGGGGGATCGGGATGGGGAATACATGTAACTATATGGCTGATTCATGTCAATGTATGACAAAACCCACTGAAATGTTGTAAAGTGATTGGCCTCCAACTAATAAAATAATATTAAAAAAAAAAAAAAAAAAAAAATGCTGAAAAAAAAAAAAAAAAAAAATTTGGTTTCTATCTTTTAATCTATGTATCTGTGTGCATGTGTTTTTTAACTGGAAGTAAATGGCTCACAGTTACAAGTTACTTTTACTTAATATTCATGTGGACATCTTTACATGTGAATACTGTACTAGCTCTGCCACCTTATTATTCTTAATGCTACATAGCCCACTGTGTATGTGTACTGACCTTTTCCGTAAATGTAGTATAAACCTCTTCCAAGTCATTAAAGATGCCTGAGTTTTACTGGTGGTAGTATAATTTACCAATATGTAAATTTACAAAATTTCAACCTTTACAATATGTTGAACTTTAGTGAAGTGATATTTTATTTGCCTTTCTATTTTTGCTGTTGATCATTAAGTCATGTATTTTCTTTGTTTTCTATTCGTGTCCTTTCACCATTTATAAATTGCAGTGCTTTTTAATATGGCTCTTTATTAAGGATTTACAGTATTTGCAATTAGGAAATTATTTCAGGATTTAATTGATAAATTTTTTTCATAGCAAAGAAGATAATTGAAACGATGAGCTCTTCAAAGTTCTCAAATGTAGAAGTAAGTAAAGAAAATGTGTCTCGACCAAAACGGGCCAAACGAAAATTATACACAAATGAAATTTCATCTCCTATTGATATATCTGGCCAAGTGGTAAGCTACTATTTCAGTTCTCTTAAAAGTAAAACTCTTTATGTTCTTTTTAATTCTGAAGTACTCTTACAATTTGAATTATACAGTGGTTTGAATCTTTTATTCTGTATACCAAGTTTCGTAAAACTTGCTTTAAAAGTTATACTGTTGGTACTGGATGTGTTAAGTTTATAGTAATTGAATGTAAATGCTGCATTAATGTATACAAGTGTCACATGCATCTGCATTTGTTAACTCATTAGAATTCTAGAATTTTAATTCCATCAATAGAATTATCACTGTTTAATAATCTATTAGCTTCTAACATCTGTTTTTTATGTTATCTTTATCATAATTGTTGTACAAATCTGGGCCTAAGTCTGCCTGGTTAAAATATAGACTTGACATTCAGTCATTTCCTCCCACTTTCCCTCTAAGGCTTCCATGTTCTCTTAAGAAAAGACTAGTTTGTCACCCTGACTCTGTGACTCATTTTCCTTACTCAGAACATGCTGTTCTATTACAGGGAAGGTTCTAATTTTCCATCATGCTTGCATTTACCTAGTGGATAAAAGTGAAGATAGGAAAGTAATTAAAGGAAAAGCCTTCAACAGGAAGTGACCAAGAAAAATCAGGAGAGACCTTTTTGTAACAGTAGCTGTCAGATAAAAGATAGACGCTTGAAGCAAGTAGTAAAGAATTAGGGTAAAGAGTTAGGGTCATTAGGACTTGCTTTTCAAAGTGCTGTTCTCTTGGTTACTTTTTTCCATCTGTCTGATAAGTACATGATTTTCTCCCTTAGCTGAAATTGTTTCTTTTCCTAGTTGCAAAATAATGCTCTACTTGTTATTGCAAAAAATAATTTCTTTAAAATTACTTGGGATACTTGTTTTGAAATATTTTAGTTATTATTTCAAACTATATATGTCTGGAACTCAGTAAAAGTATGGATTTCTTTAATTTTAGAATGAGGTGGTGTTGTAAGAATCTTTTATAAAGTCTACTGCCTTAGGCATGCTTTTTTATAGAAGATAGTGTAACTGCAGTCCAGGAGGACAAAAAATTACTGTCATGTACTTATTATTTCAGTTTATTAAACACTGAAATATGAACATACCTTATTAATTGTAAGTAAGGTTTCATTTTTACTTTTATTTTCACTTATAAAAATTGTGAAATTGCTCATTTCAGATTTTGATGGACCATAAAGAGAAAGAAAGCGATCATCAGATTCTCAAACGAAGACTTCGAACCAAAATAGTCAAATGAATCACTTATGGAGAATATTTTAATATAAATTTTATATTCATAATCATTGTAACTTGTATCGTGACTTTTTAAAGATAATTGTATATACTGTGTTGCATCAAATCCCTTTGTGTATACATTGTTATTTTTTACTAGTATAATTTTAATTCAATAAAGAAAATATATCAACAATAAGTTTACTTGCCTACTTTTCTAAGACTTTTAAATAATAGCTTCTTTTCATAATAGCTTCTTTTTAATAATAGCTTCTTTTATCCTAGGCATGGACCCAGTGAGGAGCCAAGGAAAGATGCTATGGTTTTTGTTTGTGTTTATGTACATAGATGTTGTAAGCTAGATCTTTGGTTTACTTATATTTAACTGTTGCAGGACTTGCTTTTATTGCATCTGTTAGGAAATACAGGTGATTTTACATATCTGTTTGTACAGGAAGTAAGTGTGTATAGGTCATCTGGTTGCTAAAATGTGCACATATTTTAGAAAAGATCTCAGGTTTTTAATTAGAATGTCTTTTATTTTTAAATAATAGAATAGAGTTGGCTTTCTGAATTTTTTAGGACACAGATGATTAGAAGCAGAAAGTTAGAAGGGAAGGGGAGATAATGTTTAGAGGCCGAAAAAATAACACTGTTATCTAAGAAAGATAGAAGATTTTAGTCCTCACACGCACTGCAACTAGAGAGTAGCCCCCACTCTCTGCAACTAGAGAAAACCCACATGCAGCAAAAAAGACCCAGTGCAACCAAAAAATAAATAATAATAATAAATTAAAGCTATAAGTAGAAAACTACAGTGAGGGAAGGAAGATCAGCGATTGCCTTGAAGCTGTGGTCAGGAGATGGAATCTGAGGACATGAGGAAACTTCTTGGGGGAATGGCTGTGTTCTGTGCCTTGAGTGTTCTGTATTCTGTATGCAATCTCTAAAAATACAATTGTCTTTGAATTAATTTTATTGCTTGAAATATAAAGCTGGGAAAAAAGATTTTAAAATAAGCACCAAAACTGCAATGAGACGTACCATTCTGTGGAGACCAGAATTGCTAAAATTAGAAAGACTGACAATACCAAGTGAAAGATTCTGGCTTCTAGCATGTATATTTAAAGGAAATTTTTTTTCCCCTGTAGAGTAACTGCACTCGTTCTTTATTGTGGCAAGAGACCATATTATGGAAAATGTTTTGAAGGCATTTTTTGACCTAAGGTTCAGTTCAATCACTCAGTTGTGTCTGACTCTTTGCGATCCCATGGACTGCAGCCCACCAGGCCTCCCTGTCCATCACCAACTCCCGGAGCTTACATAAACTCATGTCCATTGAGTCAGTGATGCCATCCAACTGTCTCATCCTCTGTCGTCCCCTTCTCCTCCTGCCTTCAATCATTCCCAGCATCATGGTCTTTTCAAATGAGTCAGTTCTTCGCATCAGGTGGCCAAAGTGTTGGAACTTCAGCTTCATCATCAGTCCTTCCAATTAATATTCAGGACTGATTTCCTTTAGGATGGACTGCTTGGATTTCCTTGCAGTCCAAGGGACTCTCAAGAGTTCTCCAACACCACAGTTCAAAAGCATCAATTCTTCAACACTCAGTTTTTTTTACAGTCCAACTCTCACATCCATACATGACTACTGGAAAAATCATAGCCTTGACTAGACGGACCTTTATTGGCAAAGTAATGTCTCTTCTTTTTAATATGCTGTCTAGGTTGGTCATGACTTAAGGTGACTTAAAAATGATAGAATTATAATAGAAACATTTTATTATAGCTCACTTTAGAATACAGGTATTAATAATTGCACTTGATGAAGTGATTATAGCAAATTTGAGGGAGAGTTGTAGGTGAAATTTAAAATGAAATATAAGACAAGTGTAAGCTAAATTCTAAATGTCCTGGGGTGATCATCAGAGGAAGGCTTTTGTAAAGGAAATAATGCTTTAATACTTGAGTAATCACTTTTGAATTTATGTGTTTTATAAGTTTAAAATTTTATTTTTTCTTATGTAAAGTTATGCCTTATTTGTGATTAAAAGTCAATTTAGCAAATGCTTATCAAAAGTTAATGATGATAAATACTATTTAAAGGCATAACAGAAGAAAGCCAAATATTATATATCTAAAAATGGAAAGAGGATATATACATCTGAATTCTCTTGGTTACAATTTTTTTCATCTTCAGCAGCATTCAAGAGAAGTGAAGACTTTATATGGAAGTTAAGGGAACAACTTCAAAGAAATTTAGTAAGCTATTGGTAGGTATGTTAAACTTAAGCCTGTAGTTTTTTTGTCCCTGTGGCTTTCAGAGGTATGTTCAACTGTTAATGCAATTATACCCATTTTTTAAGTCATAGTCCAGTATACTGAATATTCTTAACTGATCTGAGGCTCAAATCTCAATCAAGGGAGACCTGTGAATGTGATGTTCTGGTTACTCTAATCTACTACACCAAGCTGTGCTTTGCTTCCTGCTGCCCAGCTTCCCTAATCTTGATCTTCACTGCTTTGGAGCAAGACAAAAGTGCTGTCCTTTAGCTATTTGATCTCTGCCTACAGCCATCACTGCCGATGTAATTGCTATAACTGCAGTTTGATTAAGATGGGCATTTTCCTTCCCCTCTTCATACTTGATAAAGCATATAGACTATCAGTGTTTCTGATTTGGCTAAATCCCAGAGAGTGACCAGGTGGGGTACTAGATTGGAGTTTTACTGGTTGATGTCATTCTTCAAAGCTTTTCATTTCCTATTGGTGACTAGCACCTTTGAACCAGTATCTGAACTCTGTCTCAGTGTCACACACACAGTCAAGTCCCTTGTTTCCCCAAATATGGAATTCATTAAGGAACTAACTGTATATAAAACATAACTACTAAGGACCTACTGTATATATAGCACAGAAAACTATTTAATGTAATGATCTAATGGGAAATAAATCTAAACAAGAGTGGATATATGTTTAACTGATTCACCTTGCTATGTAGCAGAAGCGAACACAATATTGTAAATGAATTTATACTGCAATGAAAATGTTTAAAAACAGAAAATATCTATCTCCCCCCCCACACACACACAAACACACATGCACAAAGAGGAAGTTTAGGCTTTGCTTAGGCTGTTTCATGGCCAAGTAGGCTAAACTTTCATAAATGGGAGGCTTCACTGTGGCTTTCTGAACCTAAGGCTTGAGCTAGCAGAGCCTACTCTAGTTAATAATAGCTAAGAATTTGGTCTTTAGTTCTAAAACTCACTTTTTGTTTTCCATGTGACTGAGGAACATAAATTTATGTAAAACAGTAGATGAACCTTATGGTACAGACTCGGCATGACTAGATTCTATATCCAGTCTTTAATTCAGATACATATTTTCCGTGCAGTTTGTACACCAGCAATGTGATTGATGACTAGTCGCACAAAACTAGTGCAGTATTAGTTTTGCATGCTTCAACTAGCAGTGTATGGTTCAAGAATACAATCTATATATTAACCCTTAGCCCCCTGTCCATATTATCATTCCATTTATCATTTATTTTGGGACTCTTGTCCTTAGAATCCCATTTAAAAGTTACTTAACGAATAACCATGAATAACCATTGACAGCACCAAAATGACCTTCTTGAGATAAAATATGTATATGGATTATTGGGCAGTGTTAAAACTAACTTCTGAAAGTTTCAACAGAAAAGGAAACAAATGGTTTCTCAGATAACACATAAAGTGGAAGTTTGAAGACAAGATACACGTCATTGATCGAGGTACGTATCAGTGATCCAGTAGTCCAGAGGTCTATTTAGTAGACCATACTATGGCCATCACTCATATATCTATAATTACATTCATACTACAGAGTTGAGTGGTTGTGACCCTTGTCTGCAAAGCCTGAAATATTTACCATTTGACCCTATACTGAAAAATTTCATTGGCTCCTATAGTAGACAGTCCAACATACATAATGCCAGTCAGTAAGTGGTATTTATCCAGCAAGCTGCCGAACATGTTTGGTCATCATCAGGTGATGTTTCCTGCCACTTCCTGGCATATTTTCGATTTAATGTAGTATGTCAGTGTCTGGCACATAGGTTTATTTTTTTGAGCATTTACTGTTTTACCTGTTTTACTAACAATAAGCATATGATACCCTTACTTTTAAAAATGGATCATCACAAAATAAGAAGAACCTAGAAGTGCTTAGTATTATTTTTAAAAGTAAATTTTGATTAACATTTAATACTGTCTCTAGATGATAATGTGAAGCATTACTGTTTGAGGAATATAGTTTGGAAAGACTAACCAAGGTCCTTGTTACTTAAAGTGCAGTCAATAGTCAGGCAGTGTGGGCATCACTTGGAAGCTTGCTAGAAATAGAGACTCAGGGGTTCCACCCTAGACGACTCCTGGAAAAAAGCTGTGTTTTTAAGCAAGATCTCCAGATAAGTCATGTAAAGTTTGAGGAGTACTGCCAGTTATAATACCATGGCAAGTGATTGTGGGGAACTTCTACTCATGCCCTGCTGATGATAATGGACTTGGTACAGCCACTTTGGAAAATTGGTAGCATCAATTCAAACTCCCCCACTTAAGGTGAAAAGCACAGGGAAGACTTGATTCCTAATGAAACGATTTTTTACCATCCTGGTTAAAAAAAAAAGAAAGTTAACAGTTCTCAAGTACACAAAATTGTATACAGCTCAATGAGTTATCAGAAGTGAATGCATCTATCTAATGAAAACTCAAAGAAAAATTTCTATCCTTACACTCTGGCCCTGTCCCAGTAACCTGTCCTGTTATTGGAAAGTAACTCACTATCTTAATTTCTAACAGCATAGAATGCACAAAAAGTATGCATATGTTGTGGCTGACACCATTTGTACTAAAATATACTTGTGAGGTTTATCTATATTTTTCTTTCTGGTTATAGTATTTTCACTTATTGCTATGTGATATTCCATTATATATCACAATTTATCCATTCTACTATGGATGGACATTTAGGTTTCCAGTTTTTTGTTATTTACAAATAATGCTGCCATAAATGCATATATCTGAGATGTACCTAGGAATTGAAATTGTTAAGTTATAGGATATATTTGTATGTTCAGCTTTAGAAGTGAAGTGAAGTTGCTCAGTCGTGTCCGACTCTTTGGGACCCCATGGACTGTAGCCTACCAGGATCCTCAGTCCATGGGATTTTCCAGGCAAGAATACTGGAGTGGGTTGCCATTTCCTTCTCAGCTTCAGAAGATACTACCAATTTTCTAAAATGACTCTACCCAAGTACATTATCATGTACATGTACAGCTCAGCAGGGCATGAGTTGTAGTTGCTCTCAACCACTTGGCATTATATGGTTTTAATTTGCATTTCTTTGATGACCAATGAGGTTGAGATCCTTTCATATGTTTGTTGACTATTTGATCATCTCCCTTTACTAAGTCATTTGCCCATTTTTAAATTGGGTTGTCAGTCTTATTTATTTGTAGGAATCCTATGTCTTCTAGATACGAGCTCTTTTGTCATTTATATGTGTTGCAAGTATTTTTTCTCTGATTTGCCTTTTCATTCTTTTAATGATATATATTTTGAATAATTTTTCATGTTGTACTTAGAGAGTTGATCAAAACCATCTAATTCAGTATTGCCAGAAGTAGAACTAGTTTCCTTTTTAATAACTAAATTTTATAGCAGTAATGTATATTTATGATGAAAACAGCCATTATCAGCGGGAATTAGTTTGACAAGCTTTTAAAAGATAACAATCAATTTCAATCTATTTAATCTTCATTTGAAGTCTTCTAGGATATGTAAAAAAGCAATAGATAATATGTAGCCTCCATGTTACATGTGTAAGAACTTCTATAGTTGTATATTTATGCCTTTGATGATCTTCTCTCAAGATTACCAAATATGTGTTCAACAAATGTACATCAAATAGATCTGTATTGGTTGGGGGAAAGACAGAAGCTGAGATCTTGGCAACGTAAATATTAGAAAAATAATTTGAAAACTTATTTGTAAATAACTTCAAGTTTATAGAAAAGTTGCAAGAATAATATTATATGGAATACCTATGTAATTTTTACTCATATTCTCCCTTTTGTCAGCTTTATTAAGGTATAATTGATGGAAAAATTATGATACTTAAAGTGTAAAAAGTGATTTGATATACGTATACATTGTGAAAATATCCCCCATCAAGTTAATTAACATATCCATCATCTCACATATTTATCCTTTTTTTTCCTTTTGGTAAGAGAACTTAAGTTCTAGCAAATTTCCGTTAGACAATATGGTGGTGTTAGTTGGTGAAGTAAGTATTAATGAGGAGGAGAAGAAGGGAAAAGCAAGGTCTGAGTGTGTACCTTAGATACTGTAGGGCTTTGTGTTCTTAGATGAGTGTTGATACTCACAGGAGGAATGAATATACACCTTAACGGGTCCTTAAGAAAATTAAATGAGAAAATATGTGAGAAAGTTTTTGGTAAATACAAAAGGTATGAAAGTCCGGTTAAAACTACTTGACAGTTTTGCAAAAGTACCTGATTGTGTACTTATTGTGTGTGTGTGTGTGTGTGTGTATTTGCTTAGTACATTCTATCTCACTATAGGGAGAGTCACTCAGGAAGAAACTGGGATTTAGAGTTCTTATATTCTAAGAAAGTCCTTAGTGATTTCTCCTCTGGAAATTGTAAAGGGGCTTCTGGAAGATGATAGAATCTACATACACAGATTGCTCTTATCCCTTTGTGGCAATCTCACAGGAGAAATGAATGTCCAGTATTTATCATTGATTTAGAACTTCTAACTCGGTGCATATTAAAATTAGGTATGTATTTTTTAAACCAAATATCGCTGGCTGGATTCTGTTGCCAACCTCATTGAATTAGTCTGGGGCAGGGCTGGGGTATTGGGATTGTTGAACCACTGGTGATTATAAGGGCTTGCAAGGTGGTACAATGGTAAAGAATTTGCCTGCCAATGCGGGAGACTTGGGTGCGATCCCTTGGATTGGAAAGATCCCCTGGAGGAGAAAATGGCAACCCATTCCACTATTCTTGCCTGGAAAATTCCATGGACAGGAGCCTGGCAGGTACAGTCCACGGGGTCGCAAAAGAGTCAGTCACGACTGAGTTTGTGTGCAGAGGGATCCCAAAGTGCACCCAGGCCTGATAACTGCAACAGACGTTGCAAAGATAAATTTTTCCACCAGAGGGAGACAAAGCACTTCTCTGTGAAAAAGGCCTGGCATAAAACCCCTTCTCTGACTTCACAGCTGCACCAATTTATGTAAAGTGCCAAGCAGGGCAAAAATGTGGGAAGATAGGTAATATTATCTTTGGCGCTGTTCCCAACCAAAGAACTTCTTGCCACCACTGGAGAAAATTCCAGGAACTAATTTTAAAAGTAACATATTTAAAAATATCTCTTATTCATCCAATTACCTATACTAGCATCTAGAAATCTTTTCATTCCTTCTACTACCTCACTTTAATAAAATAGACTGCATGGAAAAAAAGGGTTATATTGTTCATATCAAGTGGAAAGTTGACATAAGATCACTAGAAAAATTTGACATAAGATCACTCCAAGAATAGTGCAAATAGAAATCAACATCAGCAAAAGTAAATTAGCTTAAGTTATGCTCACAAAATTTTAGGAAATATGCAGACATAATAATGTGATTTAGATGTATTTGATTGGCATCTCCCAATTTTAATTCCTCCCATCTCATGCCTACTTCATCATGCATTGCAGGCAGACTCTTTACCACTTGAGCCACCAGGGAAGGCCCATCCTTCATCATAAAAGCCACAAAAGCTACAAACTTGATCTCTGCCCTCTTGTGGCTGGAGACGGTCAGTGAGAAGGAGGTGAACATCACTGGGGAGGGCTTACCTTCATGAATAAAATGGCAAAGAAATTTCTCTCTTTTCATTACCTAGCAGAGTGCTTGGCAAATGCCATATGTGATGGACCTCTTTATGGGATGGAACCAAAGTGAAAAGATATTAGCTTGCCTGGAAAGAAATGGAATTCGATGGCCAGGACAAGGAAGTAAATGATGATTTTTGATCTGATTATTCAGTTCGGTCGCTCAGTCGTGTCCAACTCTTTGTGACCCCATGGACTGCAGCACACCAGGCTTCTTTGTCCATCACCAACTCCTGGAGCTTACTCAAACTCATGTCTGTTGAGTCGGTGATACCATCCAACCATCTCATCCTTTGTTGTCCCCTTCTCCTGCCTTCAATCATTCCCAGCATTGTGGTCTTTTTAAATGAGTCAGGTGGCCAAAGTATTGGAGCTTTAGCTTCAACATCAACATCCAATGAATGTTCAGGACTGATCTCCTCAGGACTGGTTGGATCGCCTTGCAATCCAAGGGACTCTGAAGAGTCTTCTCCCACACCACAGTTCAAAAGCATCAGTTCTTCAGTGCTCAGTCTGAAGAGTTATATTCCAACTCTCACATCCATACGTGACTACTAGAAAAACCAAAGCTTTGGCTAGACAGACCTTTATGTGCAAAATAATGTCTCTGCTTTTTAATATGCTGTCTAGGTTGATCATAACTTTCCTTTCAAGTAGCAAATGTCTTTTAATTTCATGGCTGCAATCACCATTTGCAGTGATTTTGGAGCCCAAAAAAATAGTCTGTCACTGTTTCCATTGTTTCCCCATCTATTTGCTATGAAGTGATAGGACCAGATGTGATGATTTTAGTTTTTTGAATGTTGACTTTTTCACTCTCCTCTTTCACTTTCATCAAGAGTTTCTTTAGTTCTTCTTCACTTTCTGCCATAAGGGTGGTGTCATCTACATATCTGAGGTTATTGATATTTCTCCTGGCAATCTTGATCCCAGTTTGTGCTTCATCCAGTCCAGCATTTCTCATGATGTACTCTGTATATAAGTTAAATAAGCAGGGTGACAATATACAGCCTTGACATACTCCTTTCCTGATTTGGAACCAGTCTGTTGTTCCATGTCCAGTTCTAATGTTGCTTCTTGACCTGCATACAAATTTCTCAGGAGGCATGTCAGGTGGTCTGGTATTCTCATCTCTATAAGAATTTTCCACAGTTTATTGTGATCCACACAGTCAAAGGCTTTGGCATAGTCAATAAAGCAGAAGTAGATGTTTTTTCTGGAATTCTTGCTTTTTTGATAATCCAATGGATGTTGGTAATTTGCTCTCTGGTTCCTCTGCCTTTTCTAAATCGTGATTGAACATCTGGAAGTTCATGGTTCATGTACTGTTCAGTTGGCACTAAAAGTCAGCAGCGTAGCTACTACAGGTCCCTTATACGTACATGTATTCTCATCAGTCCCAAATGGGCATATCTGCTCGAGCCATTAAACTGTGAACATGTCAGGGGCATTACCTTTAAGGTAACACTGACTAGCTGTACCTTAGACTTTTGACAGGAAAGCGCTCATTTTACCATGATGAAAGTCAGGATTCTTGTGGTAATGGCTGTTTGATCCTGGCTCTGTCCGTAATAGCACACTGGAGAGTATGATTTATGAGCTGAGTTTTTATTGTTCAAACTGGGAGTTAAAGAATAGTGTCTTGACAAAACCACCTGATGTCACTTATATGTGGAATCTAAAATATGACACAAATGAACTTATCTGCCAAACAGAAACAGATTCACAGACAGATCAGACTTGTGGTTGCCAAGGCGGGGAGGGTGGAAGAGGGATTGATTAGCAGTTTGGCATTAGCAGATGCAAATTATTATCTATGGACAAAGAAGGTCCTACTGAACAGCACTGTATACCACTCTAATGGTAGAAAGCGAAGAGGAACTAAAGGGCCTCTTGGTAAGGATGAAAGAGGAGAGTGAAAACACTGGCTTGAAACTCAACATTAAGATCATGGTCATTAAGATCATGGCATCTAGTCCCATCACTTCATGGAAAATAGAAGCGGAAAAAGTAGAAGCATATGACAGATTTTCTTTCCTTGGGCTCTAAAATCACTGAGACTGATGATTGCAGTCATGAAATTAAAAGACATTTGCTTCTTGGAAGGAAAGCTATGACAAACCTAGATAGAGTATTAAGAAGCAGAGACATCACTTTGCCCACAAAAGTCCATGTAGTCAAAGCTATGGTTTTTCCAGTAGTCATGTACAGTGTGAGCATTAGTCCATATAGAAGGCTGAGCACCACAGAATTGATGCTTTTGAATTGTGGTGCTAGAAAAGACTCTTGAGAGTCCCTTGGACTGCAAGATCAAACCTGTCAATCCTATAGGAAATCAACCCTGAATATTCATTGGAAGAACTGTTGCTGAAGCTAAAGCTCCAACACTTTTGCCACCTGATGCAAAGAGCTGACTGATTGGCCAAGACCTTGATGCTGGGAAAGAGTGAGGGCAAAACAAGAAGTGGGTGGCAGAGGATGAGATGGTTAGATAGCATCATTGACTCAATGAACATGAATTCGAGCAAACCCAGGAGACAGTGGAGGACAGAGGAACCTGGAGTGCTGTAGTCCACGGGATCACAAAGAGCTGGATATGACTTAGTAACTGAACAAGAACAACTGTAAAGTGCAGAGAACAATAGTCAATATCCTGATAAATCATAACAGAAAAGAATATGAAAAAGAAAATGTCTATAACTGAGCCTCTATGCTGGACAGCAAATATTAACATAGCAGTGTAAATCAAGTACATTTCAATAATATAAAACTTTTTAAAATGAGTAATCTCTTGATAGTAATACACTGAAAGCCTTGGTGCTGTAGCAGCTTCTAAGATGGAGCATTTATGGACCCTGGTGTTTGGACAGCTGGACAAGTGCAACTGTATTTGAGACACACTAAAATTTTTTGTGTCCTTTAACTGATATTCAAATATAATGGGCATCAGGTGTTCCATTTGGCATGGAAATGGCTTAAAAAACCATACCCCAAATTAGGGGGTTATTCGATGTGCTAGAAAGAACTCTAGCAAGTGTCAGAACTGATTTCTAGCCACAACTCTGCTTCTCCCCTCCACTGATTCCTTACCTTAAGAAATGAGAGGGTTTCAGATGCCATAATTTTCAGATTTTGCTTGTCTTTAGAAATTCTGCACAAGTGAAATTTTATTCAGAAGCCTACTATCTAAAACAGATAAAAGCTGAGTTGCTCTGACTGAAACTGAGTGTGGGTCACTACCTACCTGAAAGCGGTAGAAAAGTACTGGACTTGGTGATTTCTAAAATTCCTCTACCTGTGACAATTTGTGTGTCCAAGTGAATTTGTTTTACAGGAAGTAATCATCCAGATTGTGATTAATCAGATGTCGTCCTTTCCTTTGACACTTAGAAAGGACAAAGTAGAATTAGTAACTGCCTTCATTTATTCTTTCCACAGATGTTTGTTGAACACTTAACTACAGGCAAGGCAATGTATTAGGCACTTTGGAGCAAGAATACGAACAGAAAATTTTAGAAGGCACTCTGAATTTAGTAGAAGAGCTGAAACTTATGACAGGTAACTGTAGGTGCATTTATTAAGATTTACTATTTGATGGGTATGCAATGCTTCCAATTTAGAAAAGTATTTATTTCAGTGAGCATTGGTCTGACTCACAGCTCTTGTTCTTTTCTACCTGCTTTCATCATAATCTTATTTTCTTTCCATTTTTTTTCTAAAACTAATATGCAGATGATTCCTCTACTTGTTTTTACCTCTGAATTTGCCTATCTAATTTTAGATATTTCTTAGAAGCCCTACCACTGCTGAAGTGTAGGATGATGAAGTAATAAAGTGTCCCCCCCCCACCTTTCAAAGAGGCATTCCAGAGACCCAGCCTCCTCCCACAGCATGTCGTGTCCCAGGTTGGGGGTAGAAGAGTTCATTTTGGACATAATCCTCATTTTCATCCATTTGCATGCTGAGGCTGTTAGCAAATTTCATTGTTTCCTGCCCTGCAGCATTCCTGGCTTTCTCTCCTTCCGCCTTCCTCTGCCACGCTGGATCCCTCACCTGAGTTCTGGTCATCTCACATCTCCCTCACTGCTGTCTTCTTCTACCAAGTCTCTCTCTCCCTGCCTTTCATATTTTGCATAACTCCGCAAAGGTTCTTTTTGATCTCACTAAGGTAAGTGGTTTGAACCCACTGCTTTGTCCTTGTCTTCCTGCTACTGAACATTCCAGGTGCATGTTTGAACAAATGTTCTCATTTTGATACAGCTCTCAATGGCCAGGTATTCTCTTCCATTCACTTTTGGTTTTTAAAAAACATTTTTGTTTTTCTTTCATGGACTACAAAATAATATCTGTTGAAAAAATTAAAACATATGCTTTTTCAAAAAGTAAGTGTAAATCATATGTAATTCTGTCTCTCTGGAGTGGGAGGGGAGGTGGGGGATGAACATCTCTAAGGTATAGTCTTTTGGATTTTTTTCCCCTATGTATTTTTTTTCTTCAACAAAAATAGAAGCAAATATACATACTGTTTTGTGGCTTGCTTTTTCATTTAACAATAGTTAGCGAACATCTTCTGATTTTATTAAATTTTTTCCCTTGATATCATTAAAGACTGTGTAGTGTTCTATCAGATGGATGTGCTATGATTCATTTAGCCTACGATACTTTGTTGGTCATCTGAGTTTCCCAGGTTTTCCCTATTAAAAACATCCTGCCCTCAACAATATTGAAGCGAAAGTATAACATACATCAGTGAAATGTATTAAATGTTTTTTCCCTTAGGTCAATTCATAGAGGAAATATTTAGACATAAGCCACTTCACAACCAGATTTCACCTTGTGTTTTGGTCAAACTTTCTTCTGTGACCACCCAGTTCCTGGATTGCTCCTTCTCGGCCATTGAAGACCCGCTTCTCTCCTGTCAGTCACAGTCTCTCACTTTATACCACACCTGTGTTAGCAGATTTCACCCCGTAAACACTGCTGGCTTTCCATTCTGCAGGTGGAGGGAGAGCAGAGCCTCTGGCTCCTTTCTCTTTCCAATGTTTCTGTTATTCCTGCCTCTTTCTTGGGAACAGAGAGGCATGCACAAATCCCTTAACAACTTGAGCTTCACTTAAGATGGTGCTGGGGAAGACCCTCCAGTCACTGTGTGACTCGTCTCAGACACACACACACACACACACACACACACTCCCCTCTCAAACCTTCACCCGAGGCCCAAGTTTCCAGCAATGCTCCCACAGAGAGGCAGTCTGCATCCAGCACGGTGGAGATAGTTCCTGTTTCTGGTGTGAGAAGAAAAGTCAAGCACTAAGTGGTATCATTGCAGGAAGTCTCAGGGCTCATTTTATGTTATTATATTTTTTTTACAATTTTTTTTTGGGGCCATGCTCCACAGCATGTGGGATCTTAGTTCCCTGGCCACAGACTGAACCCATAGCACCCCCTGCATTGGAAGTGTGGATTCTTAACCACTGGGCTGCCAGGCAAGTCCCCCATTTTATGTTATGATATAAGAATTCTAAAGAATCTAAAAGAGTGGATATAGATATTATATAATTGATTCACTTTGCTGTACACCTAAAACTAACCCGACATTGTAAATCAACTATACTCCAACAAAAATTGAAAAAAAATTTCTTTGGTAGAAGGAAAAACGGTAGTTTTTCAAGCTGGGTCCTGTGAGGCCCTTGGGTTCTAACCCAACTTCTTGGGGGTCATCCCAAGTGGGGAGCAGAGAGCAAAGTTGAGGTGACCTAAGCTGGTCTGCCTTTTTGTCTTGCCAGAGAAGAAGAAATGAAGACACTGGAAGGAAGCGAGGGCCTTCCTGAAGTAAGCAGAGGTCATGTCTTAACCCAGAGTTCCCAGGCTTTTCGTCTTTTTTGAGAGGAGGCTGCTTCTGGGCCTGGAAGGGGGCCCAAGAGAATCCCCCAGCGGCTGAGAGTTGACTTGGAGTTACCGGCTAGTGCTTCCTTCTGATCTGGTGCCTGTGAGTGCTGGACAGGGAGGCCTGTGCAGAGACACAACTCAGTGAGAGGGAAGGCGACGGCTGTGTCCCGCTGCACAACACGGCAGACACACTCAAGTTCTCCCGTGGGCCCCGAGTGAGTGGGGAAGTGAGTGGAGAGCAGGGACTGTTTGGTCACTTCTCCACTGCTGGACCTGTGCTGTTGGTGGTCCCTCAGAGGGTTTGACAGAGAGGAAACAGGACTGTCTCCACAGGATCACCGCTGAAACTTCACTGGGTAGGAGAAAACAAGCAGAGCAAAACCCAAGAATCTGATGAGTAAACAGGGTCTTGTGCACCCAGATGTTCGGACTGTCCTCCACAAGATTCAGACTTATGTGATGGGAGTCATGGGTGAGTTCCCTGCATGCTGACAGACTGACTGGTGGGACTCAGGTCCGAGAGAACTTAGGGCAGAGGACTTAGGATTCCGTGGTGGCTGATGATAGTGATGTTACTTAAGAAAGCGACATTTGAAACCCGAAATGATAGAAAATGAGTAGATTGAATCAAGTCTTCCAGATTAGTTTCTTCATTTCTGATAATGAATGAAAAGTGAAAGTTTTACTTGCTCAGTTGTGTCCGACTCTTTGCAACCCCATGGACTATGTCCTATCACGTCCTGGGTCCATGGAATTTTCCATGCAAGAATACTAGAGTGGGTAGCCACTCCCTTTTCCAGGGGATCTTCCCGACCCAGGGATCAAACCCAGATCTCCTGCACTGCAAGCAGACTCATTACCATCTGAGCCACCAGGGAAGCCCAAATAAGTTCTCACGAAAGAAAAATTTCAGTATTTATAAAAATAAAATGAATTTTATGCTTGCATGTAGATTATTTATGGCTAAGTCACATCTGCTCTTATATTTTTTATGCAAGAAGTGAGACCCAGAGAAAGGGAGTGATTGATTCAAGGATTCAGTTATTGAGCAACAGCACTGTTCCTAGAACCTCTGTGCCCACTCAGTGCCTCAGTGGAAAGTCACCAGGTACACACTACTGCCAGACAGAATAGGGCTTACGGAGCTGCAAAGAGGGAGAACGAATGTCAGGAGAAACATGGCAGGGCAGGGGGAGGGGAGGTCTTAGAATGCACTTGGAGGATTTGAGCTTGTGGTGGGTGATTTGGAGGCAGGTTTAAGGAAGCAGGTCTTGCTGTCTTTGCTGAGTTGGATGCTGTCCGAAATAAAACATTGCTGTCTATGAGGCAGATGATGTATTTGAGGAAGGAATCTGTAGGTCAGGTATGCTTTGGGTGTAAAAACATATACCTGAGTTAAAAAGAATAGCAGATAATTTACAGTGAACATGTAATTTGATGCCATTGTTTTTACCAAGTTGCAGGAGAGGTCAGGTTGTTTTCTCGAAATTTGAATGATGTGAATTAAGAGATTAGGTTTAACATCTAGGCTCCAAGCTTATCGTGTCATCACAGAAAGTAAACTGTCCACAAAGAGATCCAATATATTTGTTTCTTCTCGCCTTTTTTTTTTTTTTTGCTTTTTCTCTATTTTTGCCAGTAGAGATTTGTCCTGCCTTTCTTCTCCATGGCCTTCACAACATAAGAATCTGAGTCTCTGCTATCCGTCTAATTATAAAGCCCAAGATCTAACCAGGACAGCAAAGAGACTGTTGAAATTAAGATCTTATACGTGCATTTTGATTTCATTGTAACTCTGGTTATAATTAAAAATTAAACATTCCTATTTTCCTGGGAAAAATAGCCAGATACTCAGAGCTCCTCCTGAAAATACTATTTGAATGATGCCTCAGATTTTTGGGTAGAGGTGTATGAAACATATGAATTGGAAGTGGGGACTTTTTCCAGGCTCCTATGTTGTCTGGGTTTGGCCTCTGGCTGGAAGAGCAAATTTCCTTGGGGAAATTTCAGGGTTGGTGGACAAAAGCTCTACCTTACAGAAAAGCCAGGTAAAGCTTATGGATTTGGTGTTTTGTGGGGTTGCATTGATTAAGTCCAGACTAAACTCTAGTGCCTGAAGAACAACATCTGTCTCATGAACTGTAGATAGAACAACTAGCTTCTCCACAATCAGTCAATCTAGACTAGACAGCAGTGCCATTTTTTCTTAAGACATTAAAAAGAAGAGGCATAATGGATGGGGACTCTCAGAGTGGATCATCTCAGATGCAGAGGATCCTCTGGAAATATCCAGCTGCTGAAAAAATTAGGAGAGGAGAGCAGTAGCGGCAGGGGAGGCGGGGCTGAGGGGGGGCAAGAGGTAGATCCCTCCTCGAGAAAGGCAGTGTGGACTCCCTGCAGAGTCAGGAAACCTCAGGGTCAAATCTGGCTGCTTCCTGGGAGAGAGAGTTGAGAGCACGCCTGTATGCTGCCCTGCTCTCTAAGAATCCAGGTGCTGCTAGGACGAAGTGAGGGATGCTGGGAGCTTCCACTGTGGGGAGCTGGGTTTTGAAAAGCATCCTCCTTGCCTGTTCCATGTTAATTAAACTGAACGTGGGAAAGGAGCAGGAACCCTGAGGGGAGAAGCAGAGCCTGCCAGCTGAAGGGGAAGCTGTCGCTCAGCCCATTTCTGCTGCTTGAATGTGTACTCTGTACCTTCTTGCTGTGTAACCTTGAATGTGCTCCCAACACTGTCTGTGTATTGACTTTCACATTAGTCAAGGGGAATAGTAAATGCCTTCTTCGTAGGGTTGATTTGAGCATGAAGGGAGATGGGCTTTTTAAAGAGCTATGGTAGGCCCTACTTAACTTGTAGATGGTTCTCAGTGAATATTGGCTCATTTCTTCCTCCCTCAGGAGAAACTAACTTTCCCTCTGGTAATCTAGCAAGCCTTGGGTGTCAGGGATTGACAATGATTTCACATAACCCTCTTTCTAATTTTTGGCTTTAACACAGATTGCAAGGAACAGAGCAGGTCACTGCAGGAGGCCTGTCATTTGGAACCAATACAACCCTGCAAATCACAGGCCTGAAGACACATAATTCTAATTACCTGGAAGCAGAGATGGGACTTGCCTGGCCATCTAGTGGTTAAGACTCTGCAGTCCCAATGCGGGGGGCATAGGTTCCTTGATCAGGGAACTAAGATCCCTCATGCTACATGATGTGGCCAGGAAAAAAATAAAAAAAGAAGGATGATTTTTGGAAAACCCAAGCTGAGTGAAAAGAATAAAATCTTACTAATACAACATTTACGTACATGTTTAAAACATACAAAGCAATGTCTAGAGCCACAGAGAGAGGGAGCTGATTGGGTTGAGTGACAAAACTTATGAACATGAACACTAGTGTGTTAATTTCTGTCCCGCTCTAAACATGTGTGTGCTGTGTTAAGTCACTTCAGTCATGTCCGACTCTTTGCAACCTCATGGACTGTAGCCCGCCAGGTTCCTCTGTCCATAGGATTCTCCAGGCAAGAATAGTGGAGTGGGTTGCCATGCCTTTGTCCAAGAGGGGCAGGTAAAACTTCGCATTTCTAAGTATCTGCAGGCAGTCAGCAGCTAAAATTGACAAGAAAGTTTCAAATTCTAGCTCTGTTTCCATGGATCTAAGTGGAAAGTTTCAAATTCTAGCTGTTTCCATGGATCTAAATGGAAGTTAGACAAAAACAAAGAGGGCTTAGAAATGGTTGGGGTGAAGAAATCTGCCCTACCAGGAAGCACTAACTTTTCCCCCGATAACTTGCCAAAATGCACAGCTATTTACAATGACTAGTTCATCCTGGTCTACCTGTACTTTTCCTGGCTATATCACTGAAAATCCTGAGTTCCAGTAAACCTTTCTGTCTTGGGCCAACCAAGACAGTTGGTCATCCTCCTGGAAAGGATCAAGAAAAATTATTGAGAAAGAGACAGCCTCAGTGAACTCTGGAGGGATAGGCTGGGGTCAGGAGTAAGGAGAAGTGGGTGGGGTTAACTGCTTGAACTAGGCCTGCAGAGTCACAAAGCTGAACTTTTCGGTAATTGGGGGAAACCCAGAAGTTAGAGAGGTCGCTGAGGCCACCTTGAATAACGAATAAGCAAATAATCAAATGCCAAAAAAATGGAGGAAATCTACTCCCCACCTGAAGTTGGAATAGGCTAGACCTAAAGATCTACTTTGGGACTTAGGGCAGAGAAAGAAAATTAGTTTTTTAGGGAACTGGTCTACAGAGCAAGACTCCATTAAAATTGCTTAGAGTGTTTATTAAACAGTTTCTTGGACCTTACCTCAAACCTACCAAACATAATCGTTCAGGCTTAGGACTGGGAATCTGTCCTTTTAATAAGCACCTTGGCGAAATTGATATGAAGTAGGTTTGGAGGATCAAAAAAATTTTTTTAATATATATTATCAACATATGTTGTTGTTTAGCTGCTAAGTCATGTCTGACTCTTTGTGACCCCATGGATTGTAGCCCTCCAGGCTCCTCTGTCCATGGGATTTCCCAGACAAGAATACTGGAATGGCTTGCCATTTCCTTCTCCAGGAGATCTTCCTGACTCCAAGGTCAAACACGCATCTCTTGCACTGGCGAGCAGATTCTTTACTGCTGAGCCACCTGGGAAGTCCCAACATATATATATATATTTTAAAATATATATATACGTGCAACTGTCTTTTAGGTTTCACATTTCACACTTCTAGAAATGGTTTAATCAAATAGGTTTATGCTCTTATCATACCTTGGACCTTTCTTTTCAGAACACATTTGTCTGCTAGACTAGAGTTTCATGAGGGCAAAAGACTCTATTTGATTTACCTTTGTACTCATGGCAGACTATGCTTGGCTCATAGGAGATGTTCAATAAAATATTGGTTTGAGCTGAATTTTAAGGACTCCTCCTTGAAAGAAAGGGGGCTTCCCAGGTGGATCTAGTGGTAAGGAACCAGTCTGCCAATGCAGGAGACACAAAAGACGTGGGTTCAATCTCTGGGTTGGGAAGATCCCCTGGAGTAGGGCATGGCAACCCATTCCAGTATTCTTGCCTGGAGAATACCACGGACAGAAGAGCCTGGCGGGGTATAGTCTATAGGGTCATAAAGAGTCTGACACAACTGAAGCAACTTAGCATGCACCCTTAAAAGAAAGAGAGCTTGTCCATGGAACAATGCTGGTTAATGCTAACATTGCATGTCCAAAGTGCTTCATGTTTCCATGGAAACTCATCTAGGAGTTCACGTAGTCACCTCTACCTGCCAGTGCCAGGTACCCAGAGAGTTTAAAATCCCATTTCCTGGTCTCCAGCTGGTTTTCTCCCACAATGGCAGGACTCCTGCTATAGGAGAAAGGACCCTCCTTTAAAAGAGCAGCAGGAGATATCAGTAAGAAGCTTTCAGTCCAGACAAGTAAAGAGTAAAGCAGTGGAACAGCTTCATTCTTCAAATATCACCTACCCATAGGAGGCATGACTCAGTGGGGAGGTCTCCTGGGACAGGTAGGCAGGAAAACAAATCCACTTCCCTCTCTTGGGAGCTTTATTGTTGAGTTCCAGTGATTGCTAACATCAATTATACCATCACTACTTAATAGCACCTTCGAAAATAGGGATTGCTGGCTTTGGAAAAACCTAGTTAGTTTCTTTATCTACTTTGGGGTAAAAAAAGGCAACATGAAAATGAAGATTGAAAGACAACGAGTGCTTTCATGGTTATGTAACTGCTTCCACGAATGGGCAGCAGATGCTGTGCGCGTTTAGGGAAATGATGAAATGGTGGAAGGTTGTAGCTGGGGAGATCACGATTCTGACCCTCAGTCTGCATCATTACTGAGGTAGGTGTTGTGAAATGACCCAAATCGCTCTGGTACAACCACTGGGTTTTTTTTGACAAATGTATAAGTAGTTTTCAATGATTAGAAGCTGCTAAGGGTTATGTGTTCCTGTTCATAACTTTCTACTTGGTTAGGGTGGAAGCAAATTTCAAGCCATACCTGACACACATACTCACATTTAGTAGCAAGGAGACCCCCAAATGATCAGATCTGATCTTTGAGGTTTTTTGACTATTGTTAAAGAACAAATTATCCATGACACTTGTTACAACAGTAAGGCTGGTTTTTTTTTTTCAGGACCTTGGAGATAGGTGTAGGAACTAATGCAGTGGGGCTTTGATGCAAGGGAGAGAGATTGTGCTCAAATCCTGATACAATAAGAAAAAGTGGAAATTTTTTAAGAAGTGGAAGTGTGTGTGTGTGTGGGGGGGAATTAGTGGACAGGAAATTATTGAGGAAACATCAAGGGGAGGGGAAGGACTCTGGCTAAACTGCTCTCATTAGATTGTCACTGAAGGCAAGCTAGAATGATCGGACATCACCTGGAGAATGGTGAGGATGGAGACCCTAATGAACAAGGGGATGTGGGAGATGAGGTTCTGGCTAACCTGACTCAGTGGGACTCTACTCTTGAGGACATGCCCGAGGACAGAGGTTAGCTGAAGCAGAGCTCAGAGGATATGGATTAGAATTTGATCAAGGAGATAATCTTAGTTACTATACCTCCGTGAGAAGAAAATGTGGCTAGACTCAGCTAATTTTACAGTTAAGTCCCAGTGGCAAGAATCCCTTGAATCAGTCACTGTTCTGTCTGAAATCAAGCTTCGGGTACATTTCAGAGGGTACAGATGCCTGCACTTGCTAAGTTTGTTTACACTGCTCACATTAGAACACTAAAAGACTGTAAGACCTTTAGCCAAAAGTCTTGTCTTGAAGACTGTTCATTCTAGTGGAAAACCATAGTTTGTTATCACTACCTGGTGTTGGTACAGATGGTTGAGACAGTCATAGGAGCCATCTCTGAAGCGTGGCTTCCTGCCACAGTCTCTCCAATACTAGCTGCCACTGTGGAGTGGTGTTCCCCTCAGGGCAATCGACCACTCAAGGTTATAGCCTGGAGCTAACAGGCAGTTAATGCCAAGTACTTAATGTAAATTACAGACTGCAGGATGGTGGAACTCAGGATTTTTTTTTAAAGTCTATAACCATAACTGGAGTAAAGCAAGATGCTCTTGTGCTTCTTTCTGGTGTAGTACACAAGTCATGCATGGTAGTGATTTTTAAGAAAACCCATATTGACAACAAAAGCATAATTTAAAAAAATTTACTCAGTCTAACAAGGTGGGAAGAGCATTCCTCATATATAGCAGAACTTAAAATATGTGTCCCTATCATTGCCTCTCTTAAAATATTCCTCATGGACAAAAGCTGTTTTCAGAAGCTCTCATTTTCTTTCAACTCACAACTTTAAATATTCTTCCAATTCCAGACTCACTTCTCTGTCTCCTCTCTCTTATTTTCTCTCACAATTATTTTTTCCCTCTCTTGTGGGAATCTAGACTTTCATGCTGATTTCTCACCATTCTTGATATCAGTGTAATGAAGCAGAAAAATGAGAAGTAGGTGGGGAGATAGGGAGAAAGGTGGGGCAGTTGTCAGAGCCTGGGGGGAGGAGAAAGAATGAATATTTTTCCCCACTTTTTACATAACTTAATAAAACCCTAGGCTCATGGGTTGAGTAAGATATCTCTATATATAGGTTATTCATTTTGGCTCTCTTGTTTTTCTTAATCACTCCCCTTCCATTACTGTACTCTTACATTTTAAAATAGTTTCATGTTTTAGATTAGTGTAGCCATAATATTCCAATGGAATTACAAAATTTCTACTAGTAATGAAATTACTATTTCTCTTGTGCTTAAAAATGATAATAAAAAATGTATTCTCAGTTACACCACTGCAGTGTTTAAACACATGAAAGATAGTAAATAGAGCGACATGGGACCTGTAACTATATGAATATCCTCCTCAGAAAAAGTTGGCTTTGGTCCCTCTCATGGTGGGAGTCAGGTTGTTTGACCTGGTAATTAGTGGGAATGCGAGATGAAAGGTAATCCTTGGTCTCGTAATTCTTCTTTACTACTCAGTAAATAAAAGAAGTTTTGGAGAAGGGTGAAGTTTTCCCTAAGGTTATACCAGTTGGTTAGTGGCCAGAATCTGGTGCTCTTTCCTTTATTTTCATGCTGTCCCTTTGCCAGGTTTTGTCTGGCAGAAAATGGTTTGTTTTGACTAGGATATAGGAACGTAGAAAAGGAATTTTATTTCTACACATACACAAAATTGAGCTTTGGGTAACTGGGACAGTTTAGATAAAAAGAAATAAAGAAACAGTGCATCCTCTTGCAGGATAATGCAATTTGGCATCTGTTCTTCGGTTTGTTTATAACAAAAGGAACTCAAGCGCCTCTCCTAGGCTGTTGCTGTTAGTTAAGTTGCAAAGGCGCAGCTGGGAAACATTGCTCTGATTGAGACTTCCCTTGGCCTGCTGAGAACAGGCTGGGTGATGCCGAGAGCTTAAAGAGGAGAAAGTCGACCTAAGAGAAAAAGTTGACAATGAAAAATTTTACTGGGTAGAGTTAAACAGGCAAGAAAGATTTAATTTGAGACTATGGGTTTAATTGCAATAGAGATACAACAGGGGAGAGAGTGAACTCCATGGAATAAAAAGGTTGGAGGGTTTTGTTTGTTTTTAATTTACTTTTTTTTGGCCGCGCAGCATGTGGGATCTTAGTTCCCTGATTAGGGCTCAAACCTGCACCTGCTGCATTGCAAGTGTGGAGTCTTAACCACTGGACCACTAGAGAAGTCTCTGGAGGGTTTTAGTGTTGAGGTGAGCTCATGGGAAAGTACTGAAAGTATTAGGAGGAAGTTGGTTGATGTGATTAGGCCACATGTGTTTGCTTGTTGATGTCAGTCTCCTACTGCCCACAAATTAGAGAAATATGGACCCAATCTTTTTGATGATTATATTTCCAAGGGCTGCCCTTCCCTCCCCTGCCTCCTAGAGAATGATTCTTAGGTTGTAGAAGTTGTTGCTGTGTAGTTGCAAAGTTGTGTGACTCCTTTGTGATCCCATGAACTGTAGCCTGCCAGGCTCCTCTGACCATAGGCTTTCCTAGGTGAGAATACTGGAGTGGGTTGCCCTTTCCTTCTCCAGGGGATCTTCCTGACCCTCGTCTTCTGCAATTGGCAGGCAGGTTCTTTATCACTGAGCCACCTGAGAAGCCCAGGTTGTAGAAGTGTTACATCTCAAAAGGGCAGAGAAAATTTACAATACAAATTTTCTAAAGTTAATGCTCTAGGAAAAGATCATCAGTGCTCTAGGAGATCAGTAGTGGGCCTATAGTCAGAAAATAACCAGTCTAAAGTTGAGGGGCAGGTTCTTTGTCAGGGGGATGAGGCTTGGAAGCAGGTGGTTGCAGGAGTATCAACTGAGATAAACTGGATTATACCAGGAAGCATCTCTGTTCAAAAATTCCCCATTACAGGGACTTCCCTGGTGGTCCAGTGGTTAAGAATCTGCCTTCCAATGCAGTAGGGCTGGGTTGGATTCCTGGTAAGGGAACTAATACCCCACATGCTGAAGGACAGCTAAGCCCATGCGCAGCAACTACTTGGTCCACATACCCCGGAGCCCTTGCACCTCAATTGGAGAAGCCTGTATACCATAACAAGATTCTGAGTGCCACAACCAAGATCCCACATGCTGCAACTAAGACCCACACAGCTAAACAAATAAAGTAAAAGGAAACCAATGTCATAAAAACAATTCCCCATTATAGGCAAGTACTACAGTTAAGTGGTTGACATTCTAACATATTACAGTATTAGGGTTTTTTTAAATTTGGCTATATGTTTATCTTTACCAGTGTGTCATATATATTCACATGTTTTCTTATTGCTAATTAGCATTCTTTTATTCAGTTTGAAGAATGTCTTTCAGCATTTCTTGTAAGGGAGGTCTAGTGGTGGTGACTCCCTTAGCTTTAGTTTGTCAGAAAAAGTCTATTTCTTCTTTATTTCTGAAGGACAGTTTTGCAGGATAGAGTGTAGTTAGTTGATAGCTTTTTGTTTGACTATGTATATATACACACATATTAATAGTCCCTTTTATGCTGATAAAAACTTAACTTTGCATACAAAAACTCTACCCTTTTACTACTCCCCACCCTTGCCTATTTGATGTTTTGATATCAAGTGTGATCTTTTAAAACATAAGATAGACCAAGTCATTGATCTGTTCAAAATCCAGTCATGTTAAAAGTAAATGTCAAAGGGCTTGTAATGGCCCAGTGCTGCTTCCCCATCCCCACCTGTTACCTCCTTGACCTCACCTCCTACTGCTCTTCCAGTCTCTGTCTCCTACCACACTGGCCTCTTGCTGCTTCTACAGTCCTGGTATATCCTGACTGTGGCTCTTTGCCTGGTTGTCTCCTTTGCATCTCTTCACACCCAAGATGAATGCTGGGACTAATCCCTCATCTTATTCATGTCTACTCAGATATCACTTTCTCAATAAGGCTGACGTGGACCACTCTACTGAATACTGTAAACTTTCTCTTTATCCCACCTGCAAACTTCCTTACCTGTTATTATTCCTTTTGTAACATATTGTGTAATTTACTGTGTGCATCATTAATTGTCTGTCATCACCATCTACTATTGCAGTTTCCTAAGATTAAGTATTTTATTTACTGACACACCTCAAAGACCAAGCGCACAATAGGTATTCAATAAATATTTATTGAATGAGTAGATGCAAGCGGCTTAAAAATGCCCTGAAAGTGGGAACTTTGAGTTGAATTGAGACAGAATCATTTGGTAGGGGCTAGGAGGGAAAAGGGTTAAGAAGTCAGTCTGGAGTCCATGCCACCTTGAGGCTATCGTTGGGTGTGGGGTAGTTATAGATGGAATTTGTCCTCTCCTTATTCATATATTAAAGTCTTAATGACCCTTGTGCCTATATTTTTAGATAGAGCCTTTTAAAAGGTATTTAAAATTAAATGAAGTCTTAAGAGTGTGGCCCTAATCTTATGGGACTGGTGTCCTTACAAGAAGAGACACCGGTAATGTGTGCACATAGAGAACTGGCCATGTGAGGAGGGGGAGAAAGTGGCCATCTTGCAAGCCAAGGAGAGAGGCCTCAGGAGAAAACAAACTTGCCAAAAACTTGCTCTCAGATTTCTAGCCTCTAAAACTGTGAGAAATACATTTCTGTTATATAACCCCCCAGTCTGTAGTATTTTGTTCTGGCGACCTAGTAGGCAGGTAGTATTTGGCGTGAGAGTTTTTACTCTTGTTTTGGGAGGAACTGTCGGAGGAAAAGGAGAAGTGGGCAGAGCAATGGAGTTGGAAACTTAACCATGTGCTCGTTTGGGTGTTTGTGCAGGTCACTGTGCTCTTTCCATTCAGCAGATGTGAAACACATTGAGTGCTTGCCCAGTTTCCTTAATAAACTTGTTCTCATTTCATGGTTCCTGTTTCAAGTAGAGTGGCTGGGGATGGGGATGAGTGCTGTGTGGTTTGTTTGGTCACCCATTTGTTCATCCATTCACTCATTCAAGGGATAGGTAGTAGGTACCTACATGTGCTAGGCTCCTGTGATATAGAGATGAATATAATGTGATCCCCACCGTAAATCAATCATGTTCTGATAGTGGAGAAATACATAAGCAGATGATTGCATTACAGTGTGAGACGTCTGATGACAGAGAGGCATTCTAGTGGCAGTAGTGGTAGGAGAAGGTGCTGAACAGGAGGAGCTCTTGCGTCCTTCTTGGTGACTCCCAAAGTTAACAAATGTTAAAGCACAGATGCAAAACTGAGCCAAAGAGAGTCATTTTGGTTCATAGATATTAAGAATGTTAATTTGCATAGAGCCCTCCAAGGATTCTGTAAACAATTGACAAAGCCTCATTCCAAAGAAAGCAACATTCCCAAAGGGGCACATCATGATGAAGTCTTCGGGATTCTGAAACCCCATCTACTGAATAAATGCTCTTGATGAAATTCGGGTTTCAAATATTCCATTGTGCCTCAGTTCTGCTGGCCTTCTGTTGTGCCTGAATTTCTATGGGAACAGGATTTAACCTTTGAGTTAAAATGGTTCTTAAATGGCATGATGGTGACAATAATGTCATATCAGTACAATGAATTGCTGCTCTCCCTCAGGTGGTATTCTGTGCTTTGTGAGAGCCCAAAGTCCAGTTTAATGGGAATCACTGTCAATGTAGATTGGGTAAGGGCATTTTGTCTCAGATTTGGTACTAGCTTAGAAATGGGGAGCAAAATGAGTAGGTAGAAATGCACATTTGTTTAGAAGGAAAAGGGTAAACCCAGTGGGGTTCCTCAGGGGTTGGTCTGAGTCAGCCTTATTTAGTACCTTTATAAAGGATCTGCAGAAGGTTTTGTACTGTGAAATCTCCAAGTCTGCAGCTAATGCTGAACTATTCTGAGCAGGGAAAAACCAAGCTGATGTGTACTGATTCCCTGATGAGCAGGGAAGACTTAGGAAGCTGTGCTAATGGGCAGGAAAGTGGTAGATGAGTTTAAGTGTGGACATGAGTAACATAATGCATTTAGAACAGGAACATTAAAAAAATTTAAAAGGATGATTCTAAAATGTGACACAAGAGACTCATGGAATCATGGTAAATTCTTGTTTAATGACATTAACCCACATGCTTCTGCAGCCAAATATGTGTATTATAAAGGGAAAACAAGGAAAATTGTTGTAAGTATGATGTTAAATTTTCTAAAACTCGGCCTCTTGATCGTGCATTAATTTAATTTATGTTTATGGAGCACCTACTATGTGAAACATGTGTTTGGCACTGTGCTGGATAGGAACAGGCCTCCAAGGGAGATGGTCTGATAAGTATGCATCATCTGATAAGTGAAAGTGATGGGAGGGAACCAGCAAGGGTCCTTTAAATTAACAGAACCTGGCAGGCAGCCTAGAGTGAGAAGCAGCCAAGAACCTCAGGCACTGGTGGAAGCATCTGCTGATAAGGAAACAGTGATGGTGTCCTAGGAAAGATACCCTTTGCTTTTCTGTTGACTTGAGACAACAATCGCTGCCACTTGGAAGGGTCTAATATGTGCTGTTACACTGCTAAACACTTACCCTTGTTTAACCAACTCTGTAAAAACCCAGATTCCCTCCCTTTCTTTGACAAAATAAACATTCTCCTTGTTGCAGTAATCTAGATAAAATAATCTCCTTAATTGTCCCATACACCTTATTTTTCACAATTTCAAGCAATTAACTATAATTAAATATTTATTTGTTCACCCAACCTCTGTATATTTGCTCACCAGGCACTATATTGGCCTCCACATGTATAGCACTAAGCAAGGCAGACATAACTCTCTTTGGAATCCCCAATTCACAGTCTACTGAGGGTGTCAGATGATAACAAGGAGTTACATTAAAGTGTGATGACTGTTGAGATAGGTGATATAAGTGCATTATTGGTTCTAGAACAGAAAAGGATTTAATCCAGCATTGAAAAGTGCAATGTTTACTTTCCTATTAAATGCTTCTTTAATTTATATCTTAAAATATAGACATTGCCTTTACCAGGGAGCAACATGACTGATCATATAGAGGCCTGATGTATTTGAGGGAAGGCTTGCCATACCTCTGCTCAGGGATCCCAAAATGAACAGACAGTGGCCGGATAGATTCCCTTTGTTGCTTCATGATGGAGAGGACTCCAATGATGAACAAGCAGGCCACCAAACCTCAGGTCTGCTACAGTCCCCAGACACAAGTTTGAAGGTGGAGACAAGGATGAAGGTTTGTTTCTTTATTTGAAGTATAAACCTGAATTGATCTGGACTTTTAATGTTTGGTAGGAGGTAGCAGGAACTTTCTGATGGCCCATTTAGAAGACAAAAAGATCTCTGAACCAAGGGCTCTGAGCAAGAAAGCATTAAAAACATTTCCTTCAGTTCAGTTTAGTTCAGTCACTCACCCATGTCTGACTCTTTGTGATCCCATGAACCGCAGCACACCAGGCCTCCCTGTTCATCACCAACTCCTGGAGTCCACTCAAACCTATGTCCATGGAGTCAGTGATGCCATCCAACTATCATATCCTCTGTCATCCCCTGCCCTCAATCTTTCCCAACATCAGGGTCTTTTCAAATGAGTCAGCTGTTCGCATCAGGTGGCCAAAGTGTTGGAGTTTCAGCTTCAACATCAGTCCTTCCAGTGAATACCCAGGACTGATTTCCTTTAGGATGGACTGGCTGGATCTCCTTGCAGTCCAAGAGACTCTCAAGAGGCTTCTCCAACACCACAGTTCAAAAGTATCAATTCTTCAGTGCTCAGTTTCCTTTATAGTCCAACTCTCACATCCATACATGACCACTGGAAAAACCATAGCCTTGACTAGATGGACCTTTGTTGGCAAAGCAATTTATCTAGGTTGGTCATAACTTTCCTTCCAACGAGTAAGCGTCTTTTCATTTCATGGCTGCAATCACCATCTGCAGTGATTTTGGAGCCCAGAAAAATAAAGTCAGCCACTGTTTCCAATGTTTCCCCATCTGTTTGCCATGAAGTGATGGGACTGGATGCCATGATCTTAGTTTTCTGAATGTTGAGTTTTAAGCCAACTTTTTCACTCTCCTCTTTCACGTTCATCAAGAGGTTCTTTAGTTCTTTCTTCACTTTCTGCCATTAGGGTGGTGTCATCTGCATATCTGAGGTTATTGATATTTCTCCCAGCAATCTTGATTCCAGCTTGTGCTTCCTCCAGCCCAGCGTTTCCTCATGATGTACTCTGCATATAAGTTAAATAAGCAGGGTAACAATATATATTCTTGACATACTCCTTTTTTCTATTTGTAACCAGTCTGTTGTTCCATGTCCAGTTCTAACTGTTGCTTCCTGACCTGTGTACAGGTTTCTAAAGAGGCAGGTCAGGTGGTCTGGTATTCTCATCTTTTTCAGAATTTTCCACAGTTTATTGTGGTTCACACAGTCAAAGTTTGGCATAGTCAATAAAGCAGAAAAAGATGTTTTTCTGGAACTCGCTTGCTTTTTCAATTGTCCAGTGGATGTTGGCAATTTGATCTCTGGTTCCTCCTCCTTTTCTAAAACCAGCTTGAACATCTGGAAGTTCATGTTTCACGTATTGCTGAAGCCTGGCTTGGAGAATTTTAAGCGTTACTTTGCTAGCGTGTGAGATGAGTGCAATTGTGCGGTAGTTTGAGCATTCTTTGGCATTGCCTTTCAAGTCTATTTTATTTAGTGAATTACCATGGCAATGGTCTATTGGAAGAAGACAGTTCTACTTACAAAGTTTTTTGTTTTAGGAATTTGCCTGACTTTCATAGTGTGGGAAACTCAGTGCTTAATAATCCCTAAGATCTCGGTGCCCAGATTTTCTGAATGTTTAAAATTTACCTTCAGGCCTTGAAAGGGACCATGATAGATATAAACACAGGTCCTGGTTTCTATGAATATTTTACAGTAATAATAAGTATTATTGCTTATGATAATGATTGTAAAAGTGATCAATTACAAACATTCAGAGAAGCAAGAATAAAATATTATTTATTAATATTCTCTCCCCAACAAGGTAGTAATTATCAGCTTCATTTTACATATTAATAAACTGAGGCTTAAGGTTGAACACCTAGGTTTGTCTGGCTGCAAAACCCACACTCAGAACCACTCTGCTGTACAGTTTCTAAACATTGTCACATGATTTCCCATGGCCATTACATTTATTTTTAATTATTTGCATTTAAGAAAGCACACTTTTTGAGGTGTTATGATTTTTATTTATTTTTTCATTTCTGGGCTATGTGGCATATGGAATCTTACATTTCCCAACCAGGGATTGAACCTATTCCCCCTGTAGTGGAAGCACAGAGTCTTAACCACTGGACCACGATTATCATTGAACACTGTGACTACTATGACAGAGAAGTTGCCCCAAACCTGGTATAGGAAGGAATCTTTGTATGTAATTTGCTACCTCTATTTTGGGAAGAAATGGACATTCCAGTAAAATGCTTAAGTAATTTTCTGGTAAATATTATTGGAACAAAATCTTGTTCTAGGAAACCTGTCCCGTGTCTATCCTGCTGACTTGACACTCAAAAATCTAGCATCTTTAGTAAGCATTCTTTTCTTGTGTATTTCCCTGTAACATTTTCCTATAAAGAATGCATTTTTGATCACCTCACTAGAGGCTTTTGCCCTTGCACCAAGATTGTAATAAACTGTGACAATCCCCATAATTAAATAGCCTGAAGGGTTTCGATGAACACTCTAGACTCACATCTCTGTTGTGGAACCTAGTTTTATTATAAATCCAAAGGGTAAGGATTCCTTCAACTGCCTATTGCTTACCAACCCCTTGCCAGCTTCTCCATTGTCTTCCCCACTGCCCAGCGATTTCTGTTCCCAACTGATGGAAATCAACAGACATGGAGATGACTTAGTCTTTGCCTGCATTGGAAACTTGTCTTGGAACACGTTTTTCCTTAAATGATTCTGAACCACATTTCAACTGCTAAGCGAATTTTTTTCAGAAAAGATGTCATGAGAGGGATGACTCATGAGGATAAGTTTAACTGCCCAAGATCTAGTCTGGAAAGAAGAGAGGTGCATTGGGAGATAAAACCTCAGCTAATCTCTAAAGTCTAATCTGGCTATCAACAGAAACTGCCTCACCAAATCCTGAACACAAGAGAGCAGCCTCTTTGGAGTTTAAGTGAGACATGATTAGGATAAATAAAAGGAGATACTGTACTTCCTGGGTAGACAGTGGAAAGAAATATTAAGAGGTTAAAGATATTTTGATACATTCACAGATAAAAAAGCCATGATTAAAGGACCTTGAAATGCTGTTGTTCCTGTTAATATGGTAATCAGGGATAAATTACATCCCCAATGTATTGTTGAAGATGCTGTTGGACTAAATTGATCATTAATCCAATCCAGAAAATTTATCATTTCCTGTTTTTGTTTTGTTTGGAGGGGGTTTATTTTCATCATTTTGATAAAAATTATAGAAAAAGAAGCATATTACTTATTTAGCATATTGCTAAATTTCCAGTGATAAAGGAAGCAGGGCAGTTGACCATGAAGAAGGCTCAAACAGTGTTATATGTCATTCCCTAAGGTCCTCGGCATCAATAAAGCTGAAAAGTACGGTGTCTCAGAGATCAGACTTGAGAATCTGAATCCCACCCAGCTCTATTATGTGCCAGACTTGAATTTTTCAGCAAGTAATTTCATCTCATTCAACCTGTTTCCTCTTAAAGAAAGTGGAAATACCTTTTCCACAGTGTATGTGAAGCTATCTACTTCTGTTTTGTTTTTCTTTGTATCAATTTCTCCTGGGTTTTTTTTTTTTAGTAATAATTTTCCTATAGAAAATAACCTCCCCTTAACTTTGATCCAAATAGTTCAAGTAAGATTGAACTCACAGAAGGATCTCAAAGGGTCAGCAGGTTAACACAGACCTGGAAATGAGATAACCCAAGCTGTAGTGATTGTTTCAGTGGTGGACATGTGACCCGAAGCAGGCAAATTAGAATAAATTCTGGGACTTTTGCTGAGGTTGTTAGGGAACTCCTCTGGGGTTGTGTATTAGTCAGCTGGGCTGCCATGACAAAATACCATAAACTGGACAACTTAACAACAGAGATTTATTTCTCACAGTTGTAGAGGCTGAGATTTCTAACATCAAGATGCTTGTAGGATCAGTTTCTGGTGAGTATTCTTCCTGGCTTGTAGGTGGTTGCCTCCTCTCTGTGTCCCCCTATGGTGGAGAGCACAAGCTTTCTGGTGTCTTCTTCTTTTATAAAGACACCAATCCAATCAGATTAGGGCTCATTTAACCTTAACTACCTCCTAAAGGCCCTATTTCCAGTATAGTCACATTGAAGGCTGGGACTTCAACATATGAGTTTAGTTGCGAGTGATACAAATCAGTTCACAGCAGGTTTGTTTTGCTGATAAGATGTAAACATGGAGCTAATGGCATTCATCTCATAGTTACACAGAGACATCCTGAGAATAAGACAATTTAGAAGGAAGTGGAGCAGAGAGAAAAAAAGTGTCTGGATGATATCATTGAGGCTGTGTCATGTCTTTAGCTAACTATGTTCCAGAATTTTAGAGCTGCATTTTTGCATTTGCAATCCAAAGATTCTTGACTAACAGTGAGTTGTTGGGAAGAGAGAGTGAGATTGCACTTATGAAATACTTAACACATTACCTGGAGGAGAGTAAGTGCTCAATAAATACTAGCTGTTATTATTACTATCAGCGATTGCATCAGTGACAGACTCAATTGATTTTGGATTTTTCTGAGACATCTAATGGAAATATGGAACAATTTAATCACCTGAAAAATGTGGGGTAATTTAGAGAACTATAAGTTTTGTGGAAATTCATTTTTGAAGGGCAGAGGGTGGTTGGACAGATTGCTCTCAGCAAAAAAGAAACAGCCATAGCAGTACACAACTCATAACTTTTAGGCAATGTGATTTGTCTTTCCAATGACTTGAAAGAAAGGTCAGTAGAAATATTTTAAAATGGAGAGCTGAAGTTACAGAAGATGATTACTTTTAGCCCTCAAATCAATTCAACAATGTATGAGCAGAAGGGAAAGGAAAAGAAATAGAAAAATATATAAAGATTCAACAAACTATTTAGCTATTTGAACAAACATGGATCAAAACTAGTGAATTGATGTTTTGGTTTTCATACTGGTGGGATATTACATTGATGAAGAAAACAACTCATGACGTCACATTTATGATTGACTTTCATTAACATCACTAGATTTACTTTTTTTTAATGGCAGAAAATATTCTTACTATTTTGCTTATGGAAACATTTTTTCTATACAGATCTCCTAAGGAACTCTATATGCCATTTAAAATTTGAATTTTGAACATTATATTTTAAGTTTAAATTGATTTTTCTCTCCTTCTCTTCCTCTCCCTCTCCTTTCCCTATCCCCACCCCCACCCCTTACAGGGGAAAATGTTAAAAAAAAGATTCTGATATTTTTATCTAGAGCTTAAATAACTCTACAGTGCTTAAAGATATTAACAAGATGGCTGTCTTCACCAAGTAAGGAAAACCTAGCAAAATGTGTGTGCATGTTAAGGTGGTGTAAGACATTTTCAGAGCAATGAAAATATTTAGTGATGTGCAGGGGTGTAGAGCCTGGAATTATAATTTTTAGAAATGACTCATTCCCCAACATGCTCTGTCAAAATGTAGAAGACCCAGGGCTTTAGAAGAGTCTCTAGTTTTCATAATCTCAAAAATTAAGAAAATAAGTACAAATCTTAAAATATTTTGCCATTTCAAGGGGCGGGGAAATAGAAAACATACAAATAAAATATCTAGACAGTACAGGGATATATTATTCCGTATCTTCATTAAAATTTTTTTGATATAAAGCAAAAAGTCTTGTTTTGTCTTTAGCATCCTGTTTGATATATAAGGATTTTCAGCGATGTGATCTGGATTCATTTTTGGTGTTGCCACTGGCAAGAACAGACTCTTTATAGAGACACACATTTTGGAGCATCTTGAGTTTAAAAAGCCACTGTAGAATTGGGTCACTGACATCCAGATGCCTAACTCCTTGAGATCAGAACTAGAATGGCCCAGATGAAATGTTTTTGTGTCCTTCTCAAAACTTTCATGAGAGTAAACATATGATTTTACTTTCTATTTAGTCTACTAGTAGAAAAGAAGGGAAAAGTTTGCTTTAAAGTTTATAATGCTATACTTGTTCATTGTGCTAAATTTGTTCAAAATTTGATATGCAATAATTCCGAAATGGGTGCTTCCCACATTTATCTTCCTATCAGTCAGTTCAGTTCAGTCACTCAGTCGTGTCTGACTCTTTGTGACCCCATGGATTGCAGCACGCCAGGCTTCCCTGTCCATCACCAACTCCCGGAGCTTGCTCAAACTCATGTCCATTGAGTCGGTGGTATGTGATACTAAAAAAAGGAAAGAAAAAAGTCTATTAAAAATGGTGGCAAGGGTGGTTCCTTGTCTTCAATCACTGGGCGAGGATTTCTATAACACCTCAATATGTCCCGAACAATATTAAGATAGAGGGCATAGAATGATGTGGAAGACAAGCACCATCCTCTTACCCTAACAGAGCTTCCTGTTTAGTCAAGGAGACAGGTCAAAAATACAAGGGCTGAGAGAATAGAAGAAAGGGATTTAGGTTAGTGAAATGATAAATTGGTGAAATTTGCGACAGACCAAAAAGAAGATGTACTGAATAAATCTCTTCAAGTTTAATGTAAAAGAAAATGCTCTTTGGACCATGGAACATACCTTTCTATAGGCACTTTAGAATCATACACCATTCAAAATTCCTACATTAAAGGAAAATTTCATAAATAATTTTGTAAGTGGGAAAGAGAAAAAAAAAACTATCAAGAATAATGTCATGGTCTGTGCATGAGTCTGAAAAGAATTTCTAGTCACGAGGCAGAATGAGAAGAGAATAGAGTTTATTAGAGTGGGAGATGCTGTTAAAATAGTGGGCTGATCAAGGGAGAGGCAACACTTTCATGGGCTAGTAGCCAATTTTTCTAGTCTCAAGACAAAGACAATTCCTGCTGGAAGGCTGGAATTAGGTGATTGGTTAGGATGCTACAGGGTAGGTATTTTTACCTAATATAGGATCAGGGAGCTGATTGGTTTAGGTCTTTTCCAGTGAGGTGGCTCCCCACATCAGGTGGCCCAAGTATTGGAGCTTCAGCCTCAACATCAGTCCTTCCAATGAATATTTAGGGTTTATTTCCTTTAGGATTGACTGGTTTGATTTCCTTATTGTCCAAGGACTCTCAAGAGTCTTCTCCAGCACCACAGTCCTAAAGCATCAATTCTTTGGCACTCAGCCTTCCTTAAAATCCAACTCTCATATCCATACATGACTACTAGAAAAACCATACATTTGACTATACATACTTTTGTCAACAAAGTAATATCTCTGATTTTTAATACATTGTCTAGGTTTGTAATATCTTTTCTTCCAAGGAGCAAACATCTTTTAATTTCATGGCTTCAGTCACCATGCATAGTATTTTGGAGTCCAAGAAAATAAAATCTGTCACTGCTTCCACTTTTCCCCATCTATTTGCCATGAAGTGATGGGACTGGATGCTATGATCTTAGTTTTCGAATGTTGAGTTTTAAGCCAGCTTTTTCACTTTTCTCTTTCACCTTCATCGAGAGGCTCTTTATTTCCTCTTCCTTTCTGTCCTTAGAGTGGTATCATCTGCATATCTGAGATTGTTGATATTTCTCCTGGCAATCTTGATTCCAGCTCCTGATTCATCCAGCCTGGAATTTCACATGATATACTCTGCCTATAAGTTAAATAAGCAGAGTGGCTTTGGTGTAGGGCTATACAAATAGCCCAAGATGTCATGAGGAAGTGGCTCCTCACTATAATTTCTGAGGAAGTTACAAATTATCAGTGACCTGAAAGATTAGTAGGAGTTAGGCAATAAAGATTGGGGAGAGAAGATTTACATTGAATGCAACAGTAGCATTGATTGTGGGATGGGAAATAGCAAGTGATGAACTGAAGGGGCCAATGTGAGATTGAATAGGCTGTATTGAGAATTTTAAATTTGTCCTAAAACAAATAGAAAATCAGTAAAGGATTGTAAATAAAGTGATTTAAGCATATGTATTTTTTTTTATAGGAATACCCTAGATGGAGTGTGTAGAATTGAATAGAGAGAAGTCAAGATTGGATGTGTCAGGGACAGTTAGGATGCTATTACAGTGGTTCAGGTGAGATGGACTGGACTTGGACCATATGGTTGACGATTGAAATGGAAAGGTGATTTATCACTTGAAATTTGGAGTAGCCTTGACCAAAAACTTTGTATTATAGTAGCTTGGGCAGATAAAATGTTTATTTCTTGCTCACATAATTGAACTATGCACATAGTCTGCATTAGATTGGTGGCTTCACAATCACCAATACCAGGGACTAGATCCTTCTATCTTGTTTTCCAGCATGTAGTCTCTACCTTTTGGTCCAAGATTGTTGCTCTGATTCCAGCCTTGTTGTTTTTATTACAGCTAACATGAATGAGGAAGGGGAGAAAAGGGTATATCCTCTCCTTTTATGGGCATTTATAGAAATTATACATGATACTTTTAGTTACAGATCATTGGAGAGAACTTAGTCATATGGCCCCATATGGTTGCAAGAAGGGTAGGGAAAGAAAATGATTATTATAGGACTAAAGGTCTAGTTGAAAATATGGGATTTTTTGACTAAAGACAAAGGGGACAATGAACAATGGAGACAACTAATATCTTCTTCCCAGAAGTAGACAAAGTTGAGATATGTTTTGGAGGTCAAATTAGCAGGATTTGATGATTAATTTAATTCAGGGAAGGTGAGGAAAAGAGAAGGAAGAAAACTGAGTTCAACTTTCCTGACATAATCAATGGGATAAGTGGTAGTATATTTTTGAATATGAAGAAATGAAAGAAGGGGCAAGTTTGAGGCAAGAAACTAGACTTAGTTAACTTCTAGGAGCTTGTCTACTCTGTCTTCAATCCTGGAGGGAAGCAATTTATCAGTTTGCTGTTGCTGTTGTGATGTCCTCTATGACCATATAGGTGTGTTTGTGTCAGCATGTACATAATCTGTGTGTACACAAAGTTACTTAGACTCATGTAGATGCACACACATTTTTAATTTTATTTTTATGCAGTGGTAGTGTTCAATTATCACACCATTATAAATCTTAAATTTTTCATTTAATGTATCTTAGAGATATTTCCATATAAGTGTATGAGTGAGGGTGTGCATGCTCAGTCATGTCTGACTCTTTGTGTCCCTATGGACTATAACCCACCAGTTCCTCTGTCCGTAGGGTTTTCCAGGCAAGAATACTGGAGTGGGTTGCCATTTCCTTTTCCAATAAGTGTATGAAGGGGTCCCTTAGTATTTTTAACCATCACAGAATATTGTATGGTATAGCTATGCCATAATTTAACCAGTCCCTGAGTTGTTTCTAATTGTTTCCTATTATGAAAAATGCTGAAATGCTGTAATACATGTCCTTACACATGTCATTACCACATGATTGAATATAATTGTGGGCTAAATTCCTTTAAGTAAAATTGTTGGGTACAAAGGCACATGCATTTGAAATTTTCATTTGCCTATTTCACTTCATGGAAGTTTTAGCAATTTATACTCCCACCAGCAGTACATTAGAATGTTTTCCTACACTCTTGTCAACTGAATGTATTAAACTTTCTGAACTTTGCCAAGCATATGGCTTAAAAAATTATACTTAGATTTGGTTTCATTTTGCATTTTTCTTACTATGAGTGAGATCAAACATGTCAAAAGTTTAAAAATCAGTTTTATTTCCTTTTCTCAATATGTCTTCAATTTTCTAATTGATTTGAAAGAATTGGTGATATATTGAAGAGATTATCTATTATGTTTAGTAAATATTTTCCTAATTTTATTCTTTTATTGCTTATATTTTCCTCATAGTAAATTTCTTTCTGTGAATTAAGTTAGATGATTATTTTTTAATTGAAATAGAATTCCATATAACATTATATTAGTTTCAACTGTATAACACAATGATTTTAATATATGCATATTGCAAAATGATCCTCACATTATGTCTAGTTAACATCCCTCACCACATATATTTACAACTTTTTTCTTGTGATAGAACTTTGAAGATCCACTCTCTTAGTGACTTTCAAATAGACAGTACAATGTTATTAGCTATAGTCACCATACTGTACATTACATCCCCAAGACCCATTTATTTTATAACTAGATTTTGAACCTATCGACACCCTTAACCTATTTTAGCTACCTGTTCCTGTCCCCGTCAACTATCACTCTATCCTCTATATCCATGAGGTTTTCTTCTTTAGAGTCCATATATGAGATCATACTATTTGTTTTTCTCTGATTTATTTCACTTAATGTAATGCCCTCAGTGGGGCTTCCCAGGTGCCGCTAGTGGTAAAGAACCTGCCTGCCATTGCAGGAGACAAAAGAGATGCGGGTTTGATCTTTGGTTTGGGAAGCTCTGCTGGAGAAGGGCATGGCAATTCACTCCAGTATTCTTGCCTGGAGAATCCCATGAAAAGAAGAGCCTGGAAGGCTACAGTCCATAGGGTTATAAAGAGTTGGATGTGATTGAAGCAACTTAGTATGCACTCACGCGGTGTCCTCAACATCTATCCATATTGTTGAAAAATGGCAGGATTTCCTTCTTTTTACAGCTAAATATTATTCTATTTATCATTAATGGCATCTTTCTTCCCTTGTGGCTCAGACGGTAAAGAGTCTGCTTACAATGTGGGAGACCCGGGTTCTATCCCTGGGTCGGGAAGATCCTCTGGAGAAGGAAATGGCAACCCACTCCAGTACTCTTGCCCGGAAAATCCCATGGATGGAGGAGCGTGGTAGGCTACAGTCCATGGGGTCACAAAGAGTCGGACACGACTGAATGACTTCACTTGGTCACTTGGCTTCTTACTACATAGGTTCAATACAAGTACTTTTTGGTGCTTTGACCCTTATTTTCCTTAGCCTACAAATTTTATGAAACATGCTCACACCACCATACATACTATTTAGGTATTTGCTTTTAATCACATATAATAATGGAAATCCTTCTATATCATTCAATATTTTTAACAATCATTTTTAATGGTTGTATGTATGATTTTGTCCTTTCGAGGCACAGTAATTTAACCAATCCCCTTACTCTTATTTAGGTTATCTCCATCTTTAAAAACCAATGTTCAGCTACACATTCATGGTAATTCATTAGGATAAGGTCTCAAAATAAAACTTGTATGTGTAGCGCAAAAGCCTCTCCTGTTGCTTCGTGGCCTCAGGCGGCTCCACTGGACTCCTTGGGTCTCAGGTCTCAGAGCGGTCAGTCAGTCAGTCAGTCAATTCAGTTGCTCAGTCGTGTCCAACGCTTTGCGACCCCATGAATCGCAGTATGCCAGGCCTCCCTCTCCATCATCAACTCCCGGAGTTTACTCAAACTCATGTCCATTGAGATGGTGATGGCATCCAGCCATCTCATCCTCTGTCGTCCCCTTCTCCTCCTGCCCCCAATCCTTCCCAGCATCAGGGTCTTTTCCAATGAGTCAACTCTTCACATGAGGTGGCCAAAGTATTGGAGTTTCATCTTCCGCATCAGTCCTTCCAATGAACACCCAAGACTGATCTCCTTTAGGATGGACTGGTTGGATCTCCTTGCAGTCCAAGGGACTCTCAACAGTCTTCTCCAACACCACAATTCAAAAGCATCAATTCTTCGGCTCTCAGCTTTCTTCACAGTCTAACTCTCACATCCATACATGACCACTGGAAAAACCATAGTCTTGACTAGGTGGACCTTTGTTGGCAAAGTAATGTCTCTGCTTTTTAATATGCTGTCTAGGTTGGTCATAACTTTCCTTCCAAGGAGCAAGAGTCTTTTCATTTCATGGCTGCAATCACCATCTGCAGTGATTTTGGAGCCCCCCCCAAATAAAGTCAACCACTGTTTCCACTCTTTCCCCATCTATTTGCCATGACGTGATGGGACCAGATACCATGATCTTAGTTTTCTGAATGTTGAACTTTAAGCCAACTTTTTCACTCAGAGCGGTAGTCCCAGGCATTTCCTGGAGGGCATGGGGACGATGCTGAAGGGCAATAGACACTCTGCAGCCCCTCCCTCCCCTCGCGCCCAGCGCAGCCCTTAGGGATGTTGGTACCTTACCAAACCGCCATCTCCAAAGCCAGTCACAATTTGAATTTCTTCTAGAAAAAAATCAGATTTTGCTGCAGAAGAATTGGTTCTTTATTTGGGTATGTACTTTGCAAATCCCTGGTGGCTCAGATAGTAAAGAATCCCCCTGTAATGTGGGAAACCTGGGTTGGATCCCTGGGTTGGGAAGATACCCTGGAGAAGGAAATGGCAATCCACTCCAGTATTCTTGCCTGGAGAATCCCCATGGACAGACGAGCCTGGCGGGCTACAGTCCATGGGGTCACAAAAGTCAGACCACACTTTGTAAATTATACAGTACCGGACTCTTTCCTCCATCCCCCACCCACTCTTCATTCTCCTATTAGTGCATATAAAATACATTCCTAGTAATTCAGCTTATCTCGTAGCATATTTAAGGGGAGTGTGATTTGTCTAGAAAAGGAATGGACATCCCCCAGAGATAAAGTGAACAATGAGATTTCATGTCCTCATTTGGGAAGCCACTCAGGGTGTCAGCTACAGTCATCTTAGGGGAAAGCTAGATTTTGCAATTGCAGGTTAAATATGCCTATTAGAGGCCTAGGACTGAGTAGGGTACCAGTTTGACAGTGCTGGTTTTGTATGGTGTGGCCTGACCTAAGCTGAAACTACATTTATTTTATGGTTGCATGTTAGAGTTAGCAAGAGGGAGATGTGCAAGATTTAGGAGGTGAAAATGAAGTGGCAGCTGTCATTGCCTGCAGTTGGGGTTGGCTGCAGTGAGAGGTAGAGGCAGATGTGTTAGTGGGTCCTAGTTTGTTCCTGTTCTTCTGTTTTGCCTCTAGATTTTTCTGCCCAGTCTGCCCTCCTGGCCTACAGGAGCCCAAGTACCCCATCAGATACAGGGCAGCAGCTTTCCTTAGCCTTCTTCACCAGCTCCCATCTGTGTCCCACTCTTCCAGCTAGACATGCTTTTCCCCAGATTTTCCTGCAAGTTCTGAGTTTCCCCTCACACCTCCCCTCACACTGTTGGGAGGGCTCGACAGTGGGTTTTCTCTGCTCCTTTCCCTCCTCAGTCTGGGCTTTCCTTCCTCATCTCCTCTCATTGTTGTGTAAGTTCTCATTCTGTAAATTACTAGACCATAAACTTAAGGTAAGCATAGTGTCTGTTTTTATAACAACTGTAGCCCCAGTGCCTGGCACCTAGAAGATATTCAATAAACATTTGTTGAATTTGTAAAGGATGCAATACATGTGCTTGACCCATAATTACCACTCAATGAATGATTTGCAATTGTTTATCCAATACTGTTACCCAATAGAATTGAAGAGGACTCTTCCTCATGGGCCTTGGTTCTTGGTAAAGACACAGAGAAGAATCTGAGATCTTACCCATGGCAAAAACAAGTTTATTGAAGAAAGAACAGAAAGAACACCCCCAGGGAGAGATGGGATAAGCCATGAGAAGTTGGAATGATGAGGTAAGGGGTTTTCAACACAGGGCTTTTACATGTTCATCTAGGAGGGCATGGACTGACAGTTTTGATTGACAGTTGCAAGTTACATAACGCCGGTCTCTATTACACATATCCTTCCCATAATTCAATCTGTTATAATCAGATATATATATATATATATATATATATATATATATATATATATATATATAATTTTTATGAACACTTAATGGGCTCCTGGTTGCCTAAGTTCCCTTGAAGACACAGCTGTGTCTCAAGGGTGCATGTCCCTGATTTGGAAAAGTCTCTGGTTATTTTGTAGGATATCTGTGAGTGCTCCTGGGCAGCATTGGTGCGTGTCTGGGGTGGGGTTTTCCAGATCAGCTTGACATTTTTTCAGCTAGGCCACCTCTCATTGCTCTTGCCTTACTTCCTACCTAATAGTGAAAGTGTGAAAGTGTTAGTCTCTCAGGCAGTCGTTTCTGACTCTTTGTGACCCCATGGACTGTAGTCTGCCAGGCTCCTCTGTCCTGGAATTCTCCAGGTAAGAATACTGGAGTGGGTAGTCATTCCCTTCTCCAGGGGATCTTTCCAATCCAGGGATTCAACCTGGGTCTCCTGCATTGCAGTCAGATTCTTTACTGTCTGAGCAACCAGGGAAGCCCATTCTCAAATGAGACTATGTGGCCTGAGACAGAAGGTACATAAGCAACTTGCTTTTTACTCTCTGGCTTAAAAGCTTAATAGGGAAAACTACTTTTTAAAGTATTTTCATTGGCATTTGAGGATCTCTGGACCTCTTAACTCAATCCAGTCCCTGGGAAGCCCCAAATTACCTATAGATAGGGTGGTCTGAAAAATTTTGGCTTGTACCTCACTGCCCAATGATACCTTCATCATAACTCTTTCCTGCTTTTCCTAGATTTTTTTTCTTTAATATGTTAAGGTCAGCAGAATTGTCTTCCCCTACTTGTATAAGGTCATGTGGACTTCTTTAAACATTGTTTTATATGTAACTAAGCATTTATTCTTAGTTACTCATTGGAAATAACTATTCTGACTCATTGGAAAAGACCCTGATGCTGGGAAAGATTGAAGGCAGGAGAAGAAGGGGACGACAGAGGATGAGATGGTTGGATGGCATCATCAACTCGATGGACATGAGTTTGAGCAAACTCTGAGAGTGAAGGATAGAGAAGCCTGGAGTGCTGCAGTCCGTGGGGTCACAAAGAGTCGAACATGACTGAGTAACTGAACAATAACGAAGTATTTTTTCACTTCTGAGAGAACTGTTTTCTTTGATTTTGTTTTGACTCAGTATCTTTTCCCCTTATTTATGTAAAAAAAATTATATAGCTCAACCATCCATGGATGAGTGTACAGCATTGTGCTATGAACATATTGTTGTTGGAAAATTGTTAAGGACTTCAAAGAATCCATGAAACAAACACATGGGATTTTTGTTTAAAGCATCTTTAATAGTAATTTCTCATTTTGTTACTAATTTCTCATTTAAATGCTTTCCTCTCTGCAGTCACCCTCCGTGTTTTTTTCAGTCTAACCTCATTGAGGCTTCAAATGTGGGTTATTTTCAAATATCTTTTTATGTTGATTTCTAACATAATTCCACAGTGATAAGAGAACAGACTGTATGACTTCAAAATCTTGAGACCATGAAGTGTTTGCACTTTGTTTTATGTCCCTGGATATGGTCAAGTGTCTCCTAGTTTACAGTCTATGGGAACTTGAATAGACTTTGTATCCTACTGTTGTGTGAAAATTGTATAAATCTTAATTATGTTGAATTGGTCCACAGTGCTTTTCAGGTTCTACTAGATCCTTCTACTTCTCTATATATTCATTAATTTTTGAGAGTTTTATGTTGAAACTCCAACCAAAAATGCTTATCTACTTAAAAAATATAGTGGAATTGTATATAACCTTGTTCTGTATTTTTCAAGTCTTCTGTAAAGGTGTTATCATACTTTCATAATTAAAAAAATAAAAATATAAAACAAAATGCACAAAAAAGAAGAATTCATGAAAGGCATAGTCAATTTTGGGGGAGGGTAATTTTCTGCTAATAGACTTTAAAATATCTTCAAGGCTTTTCATATACTATATCTAACCTAATATATACCACTTTAACAAGTCATAATAGTTAGGAGAAGGGGACGACAGAGGATGATATGGCTGGATGCCATCACCAACTCGATGGGCATGAATTTGAGTAAACTCCGGGAGTTGGTGATGGACAGGGAGGCCTGGCATGCTGCGATTCATGGGGTCCCAAAGAGTTGGACAAGACTGAGTGACTGAACTGAACTGAACTGAATAGTTATTCATAAAATATTATATTTATTCTCTTGATTCTCTTGTTTTACTCCTTTCTCAGTGTTTTATTATGGAGAGCTCATATTTATATCCTGTTTTATATTCTCCCATACAGACTATAACATATTGGTTGTATCTGGCACTTCTGTTCGATTAGACTTAGCATTTTTCACTTTCCTCATTTTCATTCATTTTCCTCTTTTTGAAGTATTTCTCATCATCTTGTTAGAATTTCACTTTGACCTTAGAGTCTACTCAATCTCTTTAATGTCCCACAAGCACATTTCATGGGTTCTAAGTGTTCTAATGTGCAAATCCATTTTTGCACTTTCTAAACCTTTACAAGTTTAATACATACTCAGAAAAATAGAAAATTCTTCAAGTAAGTATATTAACACTTAGCAATGCTTATAGTTCCTTTAATTTAACTTCATTAAAGTAGCATATGTTCTCCATCATGGAGTAAAAAAGTTAATGTCATAATGCAAGCTAGCATTCTGTTCTAGTCTTTATCACTACTGATTCTCACTCCCCAAAGACAACAACTTACATCTCTTTTAACTGTTTCCTCCTTTAGCTTCACATTTCTTTAACATGTCTGTAATACTATTTATTTTTTAAAGTGTAGATGATTTACAGTGTTGTGTTATTTTCAGGTATACAACAAAGTGAATACACACATACATGTATCTTTTGCAGATTCTTTTCCACTATAGGTTATTATAATATATTGAATATATTTCCTTATGCTATAGAGTAGGTCCTTGTGGTTTATCTGTTTTATATACAGTACTGTGTATCTGCTAATTCCAAACTCTTAATTTATCCCTTCCTCTCTGCTCCCCTTTCCCCTTTGGTAACCATAAATTTGTTTTCTGTGTCTGTGAGTCTATTTCTGTTCTGTGTATAAGTTCACTTGTCTAATACTATTTCTTAATAGTGCAATGTATTTCTTTTCTCTTTCCTTCCTACTATTGAAGATGAATTGACTTTCTTATAATTGGGCACATATCCCCTTTTCCAATCTTCCTAATCTAGAAATATTTCATTACTATATCAATTTTCAGTGCTTATTTTGACACTGTATGATTCACAGCTGATTTAGTATAGATTAAGATTACGTCTCCTTTCTTATAGAATTGTCTTCTGTTTACTGTGTATTGTGTTTTCTTTGCTTAGTGACTCCGATTTTCCACCCACCTGATCCGCCACAGGTCCTTGATGCCTCCCATTCAGAGCTTCCCAGGGCCTGCAGCCCGAAAGAGCTTATCTTGCTCACTCTGCCACTGCTGGTTAGGTTCTGGCTTCCTCACATTTGCTAACAAGTTGCTAGTCATTCACACATAACACATTCTTCCAAACTTTTATTGCTATTGTCTTCCTGCCACTTCTGCTTATCCTTGTGTTTTGACCTTGTAAATTATTCCTTTTACTGTCATTGTAGGACTTACCAGGAGGGAAGTGAAGGTAAGTGTCCTTGTTTGTTTTTTGATGATTAGTGCGAAATGTCTCATAAAATTCCTATACACATTTTTACACACTATTTAATGCTCATATAGTGTCCTAGAATCCTTATTAGCAAAGGAGCTGTTTGGCCATGCATATAAGCATTTGCATGCACGCGTGTGTGTGTATGTGTGTGTGTGTGTATGTGTGTGTGTGTGTGTGTATTGAGGCAAAGAGGGCATCGAATGGTAGTTGAGCCTTAATTGTATGCTATTACTCTCTCTATTTAAATTGCAAATTTAATCTCTCTAGCTCATTTCCCCCCCTTATATATTATAAATAGCTTAATTTTTTAAATCTATTCTTTCATACACTGGCATTAAATCTGTGTCAAAACAAGTTCCTTTCCAGGAGTGAATAGAACCTGTCTTTCTTGGAACTTAAAAATAATTTTTCAAAATACAGCAGACCTTTTTCTTCTTTTTGTTAAACATGCTTGTGCCCCACTCACACACAATAGGAAAAACTAAACTTTAAAAACTATGGAAAAATTTAAAGTATAAAATTTGTCATAGCTCTAGATATCAGGATATAAGACATCTAAAATCACTTCTGTTTTTATTACCTCATTTACTTATATTAAAGTTCCCTCATATAAATCCATTTATGCCTATTAGTCTAAACTAATAGAATCAACAGATGTTAAGTACCAATAACATTTAAATACATACATTTTTTATTCTAGAATTTCTTGGATACAAGTGATGGAAACTCATCTCAAATTAACTGAAATCAAAATGGTAATTAATTTGTATAAATACTTGGGAATGCTGAGTTTATTTAGCTCTAGGTATAGCTGGATTAAAGTGGGTATTAAAAAATATTGTCAGGGTTCTAGCATTTCTTTCTCTTTTCTTTCTCTCTGTCTGTGTATACCCCTATCTATATGTGTATATGTCATTGTTGTTTGGTCGCAAAGTCGTGTCTCTTTGTGACCTACCAGGCTCCTCTGTCCAGGGGATTCCCCAGGCAAGAATACTGTAGGGTGTTGCCATTTCCTCCTCCAGGGGATCGTCCTGACCCAAGAATCAGGCCTGTGTCTCCTGCAGGCAGATTCTTTACTGCTGAGCCACCAAGGAAGCCATATGTGTATGAAGGTATATCTATTTTACAGTAAATATTTTTATCATGTTGCCAGTATTATTCAAACAAATATCCAAATGAATGTTAATCATTTAAGATAGTTTTTTAGGAGGCTCAAACACAAATGGAACATTTGTATACTTTTTCTTTTGAGTTTCCTTCTGAATTAAAGCCTCAGAAGGAAATCAGTCTGGTAATTTTATAATCATTGAACTTTCACTGGTTCCCATATGATATTTATTTTATGGACACTTGTGTATTGCACCTGCAGTCCCTTGGATGTTTAGGCTCTGAGTAAACAGCTGTGTGTTCTCACTGGCTTTGCCTGTGTTTATCTTCCAGAGCATCGTGCCTTCACACTGGATGGAGGAGAAGAAGAGGCCCTGGCGGGATCAGGGCTCCCAGGAGACACTGGGCCTGGCTGAGGGCTGGTCCAGGTAGGTGAGCATGGCCTCAGCTCAGAGCAGCCACTTCTGGGGTCCCTGGATGGAGGATCTGGAGGCAATGCTTCTGGAGGCCATGGAGACAAGGGGTTCATGGGGGTAGGGAAGCCACCCTTCCTACCCACAAGTCCCACTGCCTGCACAGCGGTGGGTCCTGGTTTGGCTGCACTGGCAGCTGCTCCATCATCATCCCCTGACTGTGCTGTGGCCCTCCGCCCTGTCTCCTGATCCTTCCCCAGATCTGCCTTCCTCCTCTGAGTGTTCTTAGTAGCAGTTAGAGGTGGGGATGTGCTGCTTACAGTTGGCGGGCACCCTATCACCACACCTGGGGGGAGGGAAGGAGAGCTGTTGTTAGATAGGCTGAGGGCTGAGGCTTCAGGGTGACTGGGCAGCCCTCCAGCTCGAATCTCTTATAACCCAGGAGTGATATTGGAACATGACTTCCTGTTTCTGGCCTATTAGTGAGTCCTGGATCTCCATCTCCATGTGTAACCGTGGATGCCATGAAATCAGTCTGCCCAGAGTCCTTGTGGCTCCATGTAGAGCTTTAGTTGCTCATATCCGTGACTCACAATAATCCAAGGATCCTTCACAATCTGCTCTAAACTGTCTCTCTTGATGAGATCGAGAATGGGAAATTTCTCTAGCAGATTTTCATGTTCCTTTGACAAGAATGGAATGTGATGTATTCTGCTCAGAACCTGCATCTATAGCTTCTTGAGTTTCCATCCTTGGAAAGGTCAGAATCCATCACACTGTGGACAGGATGACTTCCTATGGTTCTTACCTGGAAGAGTTCTGGGGCAGCCTGAGGGGGACCACCCCAGAAGATGTCCAGCTTGTTGTAAAAAGTGAATTTGTTGCTGAAGCCAAAGTCCGAGGTTCGTGTTTGCATCCAAGAGCAGGTTTTCTGCTTGTAAGTCTCTGTGGACAGCACCCTCCTGGTAACCAGTCACACAGAGCACTCTTCTGGTGGACCCTGCCTTCACCCTCTCTGCTTTCCTACTGCCCTGAGCCACGGGTGCTCACACTCCTCTCCTCCACTAGCATCCTCCAAACATGAGTCAAAATTTCAGCATCTTTAAATGTAGAAGTTACAGCTGTGAGTTGAGGAAACATGCCATCTACTCTTTTTAAGTCAACAATCCACTGTGCTCTGTGTGCCTCTTATTTGGCTTGGGATGAGGGAGTAAGGGCATCTGGGTGTTGTCACCAGTGGCTCAGAGGAGGAAACCAAGACACCCGTGCATGATTTTTTTAAAGAACGTTTTAGTTTTGATTTGCATTTCTCTGATGATGAGTGATGTTGAGCATCTTTTCATGCGTTTGTTAGCCATCTGTATGTCTTCTTTGGAGAAATGTCTGTTTAGTTCTTTGGCCTCCAACTAATAAAATAATATTTAAAAAAAAATAAAAAATAAAGAACGTTTTATTGACAGTATAGATACAGAAAAGTACATAAATCATGTGTGCTGCTTGGTGACTGTTTACAGATTAAACTCAACTTAAACAGCATTCAGATCAAGAAACAGGATGTCATCAGCTCCCCTCCCCTCACCCCCCACAAGCCCCAATCCAGTCACTTTCTCCACAATGATAACCACTGCTGTGTCTTCTAACAGCACAGATTAGGTTTGCTTGTTTTTGAACTTTACATAACTGGACTCACACAGTGTTAGACCCATTGTGTCTGCTTCCTTTTTTCGATGTTTTTATGAGATTCATTTCTTTCATTTGCTATTCTAAATGCTGAAGTGTAACCCATTGTTTGTCCATTTTGCTGTCCCTGGGCGTTGGATAGGTCTTGGCTCAGTTTGGGCTGTTAAGAAGTGCTGCTCTGAACGTCCCTCTCCTGTATTCCATGAACCTTTATGGTTTTCTGTTGGATATACACCTGCAAATGGGATGGATTGCTTAAGAGGGCTACAGTACAGTTTTTGGTTTTAGCAGACATTGCAATTTATACCAATTTACACACCTGCCAATACTAGCCCTTTAATTTTAATCTTTCTGTGGGTGTGGAGGTGTAGCATTGTGGTTTTAATTTGCATTTCCCTGATGCCTAATAAAGTAGAACACTTTTTCATATGCTTACTGGCTCTTTTCTTTTCTGTAAAATGCCCAATCAAGTCTTTTGCCTATTTTTCTTTTGGGTTGCCTGCATTTTTCTTGTTGGTTTGTAGGTATTCTTCTTTTTTAAAAAAATATTTATTTGGCTGCGTCTGGTCTTATTTGGGCATGGGGTATCTCTTCATGGCTGTTCCAGCAAAGTGCAGCCGCTGCTCCTTACCTTGGAAGAGGGGTATCTTCTCACGGCCGCCCCTCCTGACCTTGAATGTGGACATTGACCTTGAACATTACTTTGCCAACAAAGGTCCATCTGGTCAAGGCTATGGTTTCTCCAGTGGTCATGTATGGATGTGAGAGTTGGACTGTGAAGAAAGCCGAGTGCCAAAAAATTGATGCTTTTGAACTATGGTGTTGGAGAAGAATCTTGAGAGTCCCTTGGACTGCAAGGAGATCCAACCAGTCCTTCCTAAAGGAGATCAGTCCTGGGTGTTCATTGGAAGGACTGATGCTGAAGCTGAAACTCCAGTACTTTGGCCACCTCATTTGAAGAGTTGACTCATTGGAAAAGACCCTGATGCTGGAGGGATTGGGGGCAGGAGGAGAAGGGGACAACAGAGGATGAGATGGCCGGATGGCATTACCAACTCAACAGGCATGAGTTTGAGTAAACTCTGGGAGTTGGTGATGGACAGGGAGGGCTGGTGTGCTGCGATTCATGCAGTCGCAGAGTCGGACACGACTGAGTGACTGAACGGAACTGACTGGTCTTACTTTCATCACTTGGGATCTTCGATCTTCCCTGCTTCATGCAGGATCTTTAGTTGCAGCATGTAGGATGTAGTTTCTTGACCAGGGATTGAACCCAGGCCCCCTACATTGGACGTGCAGAGTCTTAGACATTGGACCACCAGGGAAGTCCTGGTTTCTAGGTATCCTTAAATGGTTTGGTATGAATTGTTTGTTGGCTTTGGCCCTGGATATACATTTCCTCTCCTCCCCACCCATCCCTGTTTAACTCTCTGATGTCACCTCCCACTGCTTTATCAATTGGTCATTCTTTCCCCAAAGCTGGACCACCTTCTTCCTTGAATATGCCCTGCCAGACACATTCCCACCTCATGCTCTGCTCTAGCTCCTGCTTATGCCTGGACTCTCCTTTCCCTGGAGCCACAGAACCCTCTCCCTCACCTCCTGCAAGTATTTGCTCTAGTGTTACCTTCTTAGTGAGGCCTTCCCTGATGTACATCTTTGGTCTTATAAGGTGTGTTACAAGAGCTATCTGCCACCCTCAATCCATTGTTTTCTTTCTTTTTTAAAACTTTGCATTATGTAAAAATTTAAACATATACAGAACTGAAAAGATTAGTATAAAGGCCTTTTCTCACATATCTAATATCCAACAGTTATAATTATCAACAGTGTTGCAATCTTATTTTATCCATAAATAGTTCAGTCTACATTTTTAATAGGTGCATTTTTAATATGTAATACTGATAACAATTTGCTTGTTATGGAATGTATTTATCAAATATATCAAAATGTGTATTATTTTTGATCATTGATTATTGATTATTTTTCTATCCTGTTCCCATTAGAATATCTATTCCACGTGAGCAGTGATTTTTGTCTGTTTTGTTCTTTGTTGTACCTCTAGCACCGAGAACAGTTCCTAGCACTAAGTAGACATAAAATAAATGTTTGGAGAAGGAATGAGTGAATATGTTGGCAAGATGGATGTAATAGTGCAAGGGGTATGCTGTGTCAACTTGGTGAGATCTGTTATTTTCCCTCTCTAAAACTTTGGGCAACTTCTCTGAGCCTCAGATTTTCTCATCTGTGGAAAGGGACCGATAACACCAACTTTTCAGGGTTATGTTGAGAATTAGACAAGACTGAGTGTGCAGCGCCTCATACTCTCTGTGTGGCTACTAGTTTTATTTTTCACTGTAACTGCCTTTGTTAGCCATATCTGTAAGGTACGAGCAGATGAAAGGACTGCAGTGGCAAACTTAGCCTTGCCCAAAGAGAGGTCTGACCTTTGTCCCTGTCTCCTAGGAGGTAACAGCTAATCCCCTTGGGATTTTCTGAGTGATAGGAATGTCTTTTTTATTTAGTGTCACACTGGATAGTATGCTATTGAAGTGTCTCCTGGTGAGCCCTTTGGGCTCCTTGATATCTGCCCTGCTGAGATGAGGGAGAGAGCTGAATGCTGAGTTCAACCACATGGCCAATCAGTTAATTATGCCTTCATATGAAGTATCTATAAAAACTCTGATCAGTGAAGACTGGGTGAGCTTCCCTTTTGGCCATGCTCCATTCATACTGTCACACATCAGTGATGGGAGGATAATATGTCTTGAGGGCAAAGAAACTTTATGTTTGGAAAATTCCCAGACTCTTCCCTATGTGTCTCTTCATTTGGCTAATTTTAATATTCATTGTTTCCCTGTAATAAACTATAACCATGAGTCTAAGCTTTCAGTTAGTTTTGTGAGTCCTTTCAATATATGATCAAGTCTGAGGGTGGCTTTTGGAAACCCCCTGAATTTCAGTTTGTGTCGTAAGTGAGGACAGCCACGGGAGCTATACTCTTTAACTTTACATTTGGACTCTATTCTGGTACGCAGTGTCAGAAATTTGGGGAGACTTGGCACTCTGAAGCACTCTACCATTAAACCTCATCTTTGGGCCAATTGCAAGTAGTTGGTGTTAGGAGAAGTGGGATTCAGGATAATGACCCTGACTCACTGAAACAGGCAGTTTGGGAATAAAAAGGATGAGAGATCAGGGCTTGACAAACCTTTGATTTCTGAATGGCTGTGGGGCCACCCCCCCGTAGGGTAGAATGGGTGATAGGTGGTACAACTGTGCGTAATCAGTTACTGGAGGTAAATACAATAGAATGCTGAAAAAGCTACCAATAGAATGTTGAAATGATGAATCCATCTCCTAAGGAGTTAGCTCACTGGATGCATAAAGAAATGTAAAGTAGTAAAGAAATGTAAAGTAATCAGTTCTTTGGTTATTGTTTTTCGTTGTTGTTGTTTAGTCACTAGGTCGTGTCCAATCCTTTTGTGACCCCCATGGACTCAGCCTGCCAGGCTCCTCTGTGCATGGGATTTCCTAGGCAAGAATACTGGAGTGGGTTGCCATTTACTTCTCCAGGGACCTTCCTGACCCAGGGATTGAACTCCCATTAGCAGGTGGTTTCTTTACCACTGAGCCACCTGGGAAGCCCCTGTTATTTATAAAGAGCTAACATTACAGTGAGGAGAGGGATGGTGAATCCCAATGACCAAGCTTGGATTTGACTGGTCTACGTTTCTGCCCCCAGCCTTAGGATCGCTACCACTGGGTAAAGTTAAACTGAAAGAAGAAATACTGTTGTGTTACATCCTGACACTAGAACAAAATTGGATTCTGGCCATTCTGTGTTACAGATTCTAGCCTCAGGGCCCTGAGCAAAGGGCAAAAGAAAACAAGAAGAAAGTCTGGGTAGATCTTGACACAAAACTTGAATCCCAACCTATCCGTGGGACAGCCTGTGGCCTCAGGGCTGCTGCCACCAGGTCAGGTTAAAATGAAAGTAAGAGAAGGTAGGGGTACTTTCTGATGCTGGGCAAACTTGAATTCCAGCAGGCTGAGCTACAGTCTTGGTCTCAGTCACTTCCAATGAGAACAGTTACACTGAAACACCAGCATGTCATTGTATATGTGTACAAAGGGAACAGCTTTCATTTCACCTCTCTGAGTTGCTGGAAAATGCAGAGCTTAGTCTGAAGTCAGGTTGAAAGTGACATTAACAAGTACTTTTGCATGGTGTATTAGAATACTAAACTTGGTGTCCAGAGATCACTTTTAAATCCCTTCTTTACCATTTATCATCTTTTTGACTTTAGAATTCATATTGGCCTACTTGGACTCCAAGCAGAATACTGATGCCCGACTGGTTTAAACACAAGAAATTTATTTTTTCACAGTTCTGGAGGCTAGACTACGGTACTATTGAGATTGGTGCATGAGACCTTTCTGCTAGGCTTGAAGACTGTGTCTTCACATGGCTCTCTTCTGTGTGTGCACACAGAGAAAGATGTTGCTGCTGTCTTTTCCTCTTCTTGTAAAGACACTGGTCCTAGAGGGTTAGGGCCTCACCCTTATGACCTTATCCTACCCTAATTATTTCCTTAAAGGCCTTATCTCCAAATACAGTCACATTGGGGGTTTAGGACTTCAGCATATGAATTGGAGGGGAAGCAGAAATAATTCAGTCCATTATGGAAATATTGTTTAATTTTAGTGTATATCTCATATTGCATTGCTGGGTAGGTCTGAAGATTAAATAAGAAGATATATGTAGTAGAAACTTAGTATTTGAGTTTTAAAAAAAATACTTATTTGCCTGCACTGGGTCTTAGTTGTGGCCCATGGGGTTTTTAGCTGTGGCACACAGGATATATATATACATATATGTTTTTTTCAGTTGCAGCATGTAGGATCTGTTTTCCTGACCAGGGATCAAACCCAGGCCCCCTGCATTGGGAGTGTGGAGTCTTAGTTATTGGACCACTAGTGAAGTCCCTAGTTATTATTTGATTTTTAAAAGTATATCATATTTTAGCCCTCTGCTATGCATTGCCAACTGAGAGGAGAGGAGATGATGAGTTTAGAATTTATATTAGTAAATTGAGCACATTACATGTAATTTGATTATATGTTGATTTTCAGCTTATAAGTTGATTTTCAGCATTTGTGAAAACATGTAGGGGTGTTTGAAAAAGAAAACATTCATTTCCTGGATTTACAATGCTTTCTTTTCAGTATGAACACAAATGTTAAAGAAGCCACTTTTAGTCATGACTAGTGGGTTTGAACATCGCCAGAAAGTGACTGATGTTAGAGAACTTTGAAATCTATGAGGTGAAACACAAAGGTAAAGCATTTGTGTTATTTTTATACCCTACATCTCTCGTCAAAAGGCTTTCAGTTCAGTTCAGTTCAGTTCAGTTGCTCAATCGTGTCCGACTCTTTGCGACCCCATGAACCGCAGCACGCCAAGCCTCCCTGTCCATCACCAACTCCCGGAGTCCACCCAAACCCATGTCCATCGAATCGGTGATGCCATCCAACCATTTCATCCTCTGTCGTCCCCGTCTCCTCCTGCCCTCAATCTTTAAGGTAGTTAAAAAGACAAAACACCAAAGCCTCTAAATGCATTTGTTTGTTTCAGTTAGATTTAAAAAAAAATTTAATTGGCATATAATTACTTTACAATGTTGTGTTAGTTTCTGCTATACAACAGTGTGAATCAGCTTTGTGTATATGTATATCCCCTCCTTCTTGAGTCTCCCTCCTGCCCCTGCATCCCACTTCTCTAGGTCATCACAGAACACTGGGCTGAGCAACCTGTGCTACACAGCAGGTATCTGTTCTACCCACGGTGGTGTGTATATGTCAGTGCTGCTCTCCCAGTTCACCCCACCCTCTCCTTCCCCCTCTGTGTCCCTCAGTCCATTCCCTACATCTGTGTCTCTACTACTGCACTGCAAATAGGTTCATCAGAACCATTTTTCTAGATTCCAGTTTCAGTTTTCTGTGGCTTATGGAACCGTCATGGAGTACTGGGGCTAACAATTCGAGGGATTTGTCATTTGTGTGACTGAGAGAATAAGCCATAGCCAATTAAAAGAACTTGAGGCCTGACACTTTTTTTGTGTGCAAATCTGACACATGTAACCTAGACTGTGTACATAACCAACTTCTCACTCTGTGCTTTCCAAATAACACTTGCCACACAATCCAGATAATTTTCATCATGTGAAAAACATGGTGCATGTTTTTCAAGAACATGTACAAAAATCCTAATTCAATTTTTCAGCAAACATTAGGTATGTTCTTGCCATGAGCCAGGGGTCAATGCTTTCTAGCCAAAATCACCGGGAACATATCACATTGTACCAGTTGGACTTATTACTCACTGCAGGAAGGGACGGAGAAGGCAATGGCACCCCACTCCAGTCCTCTTGCCTGGAAAATCCCATGGACGGAGGAGCCTGGTAGACTGCAGTCCATGGGGTCTCGAAAAGTCGGACATGACTGAGTGACTTCACTTTCACTTTTCACTTTTATTCATTGGCGAAGGAAACGGCAACCCACTCCAGGGTTCTTGCCTGAAGAATCCCAGGGATGGGGTCGCACAGAGTCGGACGTGACTGAAGTGACTTAGCAGCAGCAGTAGCAAGGGAGAAAGCCCATCATAAGGGCCCGAGGGACTTCTCAGTAAGAGGGTATTGCAAGGTGACTATTACAGGATTTGATTTGTTTTAGGTGATTTTGTGGAGGGGCTAAGGAAGCAGGAGTTTGAATTGAATGTCAGGAAGCTAGTTCATTCTATGAAAAAAAATAAAAGTGGAGAGAAGCCACATATGGTCAGGCCACTCGAGACAGCTGCATCTCCCACCCAGCCAGTGCCTGCTTCACCTAAACCCTACACAGCTGAATGACCTTCCTGTGTATTTGCCCCAGGTCTCTGCTGGTGATTTTTCTTACCAAAAGGGCGGTGAGGGGCATGCTCCTCTGCTGGTTTCCCTGGTAAGTAACGAGCCCACCTGCCATCAAGTCCCCTATAACTGGTAACTCTTCCCTCCCCTCTACCCCTGGCAGACTGCCACCATGTTCTGCCGCTGTCTGCAGCACACTGTGAAGTGTCGCTCCAGGCCCTTTCTTCAGATGTGTAAGTTCCCCCATCCGTTAATCTCTTTTGATGACTCCAGTCTCTTTCTTGGGTCTTGAAGCTGGGCAAGCACAGACCTCATGGTCTTCAGGGCACAGCTCAACAAGCCGTCAGGGATGGCAGGGGTGGAGGGCTGACTGTGGGAGAAGGTACACAAAATTAATAAAGCAGAGTGTTTATCTTGTTCATTTGGGGGGTAGGATGGGCAAACAGTAAGTCATTTATCTGAGGTGGATGGCTTGTGGAGTTAGTGGTAAGAGAGGGTGAAGCAATAGGTTGGACCCAGATTATAGAAGACCCTGAGTGGAGGAAATGGGGAGTCATTGAATAAGTTTGAGGGGGTGCCAAGAATCACAACTCACAGCTCATGCTCCTAACAGGGTAGGGGTTTTCATACTCCTCTGACCATGTTGTAATAAGAAATACATTTTACACCAAAACCTAGTACACACACACACACATACCTGAATTTTAATAGAACACGACTCAGCCTTACTATTAGAGCTGCCCTCTATTTTCCATTCCATTTGACTACACTTCACCTCTCTCTATGCTACTTCACTCTGTTCTATTTCATGCTGGCTTTTACGCACCCAATTGATTTTTCTTCCAACTCAGAAATGGCCTAAGGTCTGAAAAATATTGTTTTTAGAAGATGAATCAGTGTGGTGAGGGGAAATAGGAGTAGGAGGGCTGTTCATAGCACAGCAGTAGTTCATTTACCAAAAAATTAATTAATTCATTCGATCAAAAACATTTATTAAGTATCTCCTACATACCAAGCATGAAGATACAAAGATACCCAGACCCAGCAGGGCCCTTGGAAAGCTCATGGTCAGCAGGGAAGACAAGCAGTCACTTCACTGTTGCAAGTCTTTAATAGTCAGTTGTGAAAATATTGCACGGTGATCTAAACTGCCTGAGAAAAATAGGGAAGGCTTTACAGAGAAAAGGGCATTTGAGGTGGTTCTTGAAAACTAAGTTTGCCAAGGCGAGGGGACTGGTGAAGTGTAACCTAAGGGAAAGGGTCATGTGACAATGACAAGCAGGTCTGAAAGCACAGAGTGTGATCTGGGTAGGGTTGCCAGATTGAGTAATAAAAATAGAGTGCCACCAGTCAAGTTTGAATTTCAGATAAATAATTACTAACTTTCAGCATAAGTATATCCCATCAGTCTGGGAGGGGCACGACATTCTGTATGATTGGAATATGGGTGAACCTTGGGGTGTATTGGGATCATACTGTGAAATGTGATGAGAGAATAAAGAAACTCCCCTGTAGAGTCAAGCTTCTCCTGAAGGGTAATTTGAGAAATAATTGTGGAATGCTTGGAAAGAAATTAAAAAAAAAAAACACTGAAAAATATGCAACCCTTGAGTCTTTAGCTTATTAAAAATAAAGGTAGAATCACAGTAGGTGGGATGATTATTAATTATTAATGATTATTAATTGTGTTTGAGTAACTGTTTCTTACCTTCTCTCCTGATGCTTTTGTCCCCATGTTTAGTTGAAAAGAGGGGAATGAACACTTTTTGCCATGGGTACTGTTTTCTTATTACAGTCTAGCCTGAAGCCATATTTAGGTTGGTAATAGTCATGGAATGAATAACACATGTGTAATCAGTCAAGTGAATCTTTTTTCTGTTTAAGCAATTTCCCAGATGTAATAGACACAGGTTGTCTACCTTTCATCCTCTCCCTTCTGCCCGCCCTCCCCAACCCCCATCTCATCTACTCTTCAAAATACTGTAAGGGTGGCCCCTGGCAGGTATGTGATGGGGCAAGTAACCCAAGCTGGACCAGGTAGTCTTCAGTCTCTCTTTTGGTAGTTGTAATTGTGACTTTAAACTCAGGAGCTCAGGGTAACCATGTTTTTTTTTTTCCTGCTATATGGACTGGAAAACCAGAGGAAGCCAGTCAATATTGGGTGGAGAGTGTGGAGACCTGTGCAGCCTTTCAGTGAAGGAAGGATAGAAAGAGTGTGAGCATTTGGATTAAAGCAAAAACATACTAGAATGAGAAAGTGAAGAAAGAAGAGACACAAAAGAGGAGAGAGAGGGAGACAGAGACAGACAGACAGACAGATAGATAGGGTTGGTTACATTCCATCTTTGAGTTTTGTGCCCTTTTACCTTCTGATTCCTTTATGTTTAAGATCACTTTGCTGGATTCTGTGACTTGAAATGAGTACTAATTTAAAAACCAAATCACTGGAAACAGTGGCTCTTGTCAATCTTTCGTCTCTGGAGAGTGAAGACCAGAGAAAGGGGATCCAAGCCTCAACACTGTCATGGATGAGGGGAAAGGAATGTGATGTCTTTTTTCAGGACAAAAGGAGGAGAGCTTTATGTCTTCCTTCAGGAGACATGCTTTCTCTCCATTTGGCTCTGTGAAATAAGTCACAAGGTGTATCTGTCTGCAACAGGACAGTCTGAGCATTGTTTGCCATTCAGTGCTCATGAAAGGAAAGCATGAAGACTGAGGAGAGTTAAGATTATGTGATTTTTACAAACTGAAGATTCATGACAATCTTGAATCAAGCAAGTCCATCGATACCATTTTTCAAACAGCATTTGCCACCTTGTGTCTCTGTGTCTCATGTTGAGATTAACCCCTGAGCCTTTGGAGTGGCAGCACTGACTCCAAGACCCTGGACTACCAGAGAACTAACCCTAGGGAGTATCAAATAGTGAGAACTCACACAAAAGAAACAACTTGACTACAAGACCCGGCATCACCCAACCACCAGTGGCACCCTGTGCAGGAAGCCTCGTCTAAACAACAAACAAAACAAAAATACAAACCCAGTTGTCAGCAGGCAGGATTACCACCTCACTCAGCCTTTCCCATCACAGGGAAAACAAATGAACAAACAAACGAAAACAGCACAAATCTCACCCTATATGAAGCTTATACAAACTACTGGACCAACCTTAGGAGGGCAGAAACCAAAAGGAAGAAAGAATTCAACCTTCAAGCCTGGGAAAAAGAGAGCTCAAGCACAATAAGTTAAAAAAAATAATGGAAAGGCAGAGAAACACTACACAAATGAAGGAACAAATTACAAACACAGAAGTAAAAATAAATGAAGAGGAAATAGGCAAACTACCTGAAAAAGAATTCAGAATAATGATAGTAAAGATGATCAAAAACCTTGAAGACAAAATGGGGAAAATGCAAGAATCAAATAACAGAGACCTAGAAGAATTAAAGAATAGACATACAGAGACAAACAACGCAATTACTGAAATTAAAAATACTCTAGAAGAAATCAGTAGTAAAACATCTGAAGCCGAAGAGTGAATCAGTGAGCTGGAAGATAAAATGGTGGAAATAAATTCTGAAGACAGAATAAAGTAAAAAGAATGGAAAGAACTGAGGATAGTCTCAGAGACCTCTGGGACAATATCAAATGCACCAACTTTTAAATTATATTGGTCCCAGAAGAAGAGAAAGAAAGGGTATAAGAAAAATTTTGAAGAGATTATAGTTGAAAATTTCCAAACATGGAAAAAGAAATAGTCAATCAAGTCCAAGAGGTGCAAAGAGTTCCATACAGGATAACCCAAGGAGAAACACACCAAGACACATATTAATCAAACTAACAAAGACTAAACACAAAGAAGGAATATTAAAAGCAGCAAGGGAGCCTGTTGGCTGGAGCCACCATCTTCCAGTAATTCGCCAAAATGACCAACACAAAGAAGAAGAGGAGGGGCACCTGCTACATGTTCTCTAGGCCTATTAGAAAGTGTGGTGTTGTCCCTTTAGCCATATACATGCAAATCTACAAGAAGGGTGATATTGTAGATATCAAGGGAATGGGTACTGTTCAAAAAGGAATGCCCCACAAATGTTGCCATGGCAAAACTGGGAGAGTCTACAATGTTACCCAGCATGCTCTTGGCATCATTGTAAACAAATAAGTTAAAGGCAAGATTCTTGCCAAGAGAATTAATGTGACTGTTGAACATATTAAGCACTCTAAGAGCCTAGATAGCTTCCTGAAACATGTGAAGGAAAATGATCAGGAAAGGAAGGAAACCAAAAAAGGGATTTGGGTTCAGCTGAAGCACCAGCCTGTTCCACCCAGAGAAGCACACTTCATGAGGACCAATGGAAAGGAACGTGAACTGTTGAAGCCCATTCCCTAAGAATTTATGGCCTGTTGGGTGTAAAAGTAAAGACCTGGACTGTACAAATGTTTCTCTTAATTGAGTAGAGGTGTTGTGTCCAAATTCAGTGGGTGATGTGTTTTCAAATCAAGTGTTTCTTCTTCCTGAAAGATGTAAGATAGTTTGTTGTTCAGTATGTTCCATTGGTTAATAAATTGCCAGATAATGCCAAAATAAAAAAATAAATTGCCAAAAAAAAAAAAAAAAAAAAAAAAAAGCAGCAAGGGAAAAGCAACAAGTAACATACAGGGAAACCCCATACATTTAACAGCTGATGTTTCAGCAGAAACTCTGCAGGCCAGAAGGGAATGGCAGGATATATTTAAAGTACTGAAAGGGAAAAATCTACAACCAAGATTACTGTACCCGGCAAGGATCTCATTCAGAACTGATGGAGAGATAAAAAGCTTTTCAGACAAGCAAAAGTTAAGAGAATTCAGTGCCACAAAAACAGCTTTACAACAAATGTTAAAGGGACTTATATAGTCAAAAAAACACAAGAGAAGAAAAAAGATCTACAAAATCAACCCCAAACAATTAAGAAAATTAAGAAAAAGGAACATATATCAATAATTACTTTAAATGTAAGTGGGTTAAATGCTCCAACCAAAAGACACAGACTGGCTGAATGGATACAAAAATAAGACCCATATATATGCTGTCTACAAGAAACCCACTTCAGACCTAAAGACACATATAAACTGAAAGTGAGAGGATGCAAAAATATATTTCATGCAAATGGGAAGCAAAAGAAAGCTGAAGTAGCGATCCTCATATCAGACAAACCAGACCTTAAAATAGAGATTACAAGAGATAAGGAAGGACACTACATAATGATCAAGGGTCAATCAAAGAGGAAGACATAACAATTGTAAACATCTATGCACCCAACATAGGAGCACCTCAATACATGACAAAGACTAACAGACATAAAAGGAGAAATTGACAGTAACACAATAATAGTAGGAGACTTTAACACCCCACTCACACCAATGGACAGATCATCAAAACAGAAAATGAATAAGGAAACACAAGTCTTAAATGACACATTAGATGAGATGAATCTCATTGATATCTTCAGGATATTCCATCCAAATGCAGAAGAATACACCTTCTCAAGTGCACATGGAACATTCTCCAGGATAGACCACATCTTGGGTCACAAATAAAAACTCAGTAAATTAAAAAAAATTGAAATCATATCAAGCATCTTCTCTGACCACAATGCTATGAGATTAGATCTCAATTTCAAGAAAAAAAAAAAAACTGTAAGAAACACAAACACATTGAGAGTAAGCAATACACTTCTAAACAACCAACAGCTTTCTGAAGAACTAAAAAGTGAAATAAAAAAATTTCTAGAAACAAATGACAATGAAAACATTACAACTCAAAACCTGTGGGATGCAGCAAAAGCAGTTCTAATAGGGAAGTTTATAGCAACACAGCCCTACTTCAAGAAACAAGAAAAAACATCGAATAGACCACCTAACTTTACACCTAAAACAACTGTAAAAAGAACAACTCCCTCCCCCCCAAAATTAGTAGAAGGAAAGAAATCATAAAGATCTGAGCAGAAATAAATGAAAAAGAAACAAAAACATCCCAAAAAACAAAACCCAAGGACCAGACGACTTCATAGCAGAACTCTATCAAACATTTAGAGAGGAGCGAATGCCTATTCCTTCTAAAACTCAAAAAATTGCAGAGGAAGGAACATTTCCAAATTCATTCTATGAGGCCACCATCACCCTGATACCAAAACCAGACAACAACACACAAAAATAAAACTACAGGCCAATATCACTGATGAACATAGATGCAGAAATCCTCAACAAAATTTTAGCTAACAGAATTCAGAAACACATCAAAAAGCTCATATACGATGATCAAGTTGGGTTTATTCCAGGAATGCAAGATCATGGCATCTGGTCCTATCAATTAATGGCAAATAGATGGGGAAACACTGGAAACAGTAAGAGACTATTTTTGGGGGTCTCAAAAATCACTGCAGATGGTGACTGCAACCATGAAATTAAAAGATGCTTGCTCCTTGGAAGAAAAGTTATGACCAACTTAGCACATTAAAAAGCAGAGGCATTACTTTGCCAACAAAGGTCCATCTAGTCAAGGCTATGATTTTTCCAGTAGTCGTGTATGGATGTGAGAGTTGGACTATAAAGAATGCTGAGAGCTGAAGAATTGATGCTTTTGAGCTGTGGTGTTGGAGAAGATTCTTGAGAGTCCCTTGGACTGCAAGGAGATCCAACCAGCCCATCCTAAAGGAAATCAGTCCTGAATGTTCATTGGAAGGACTGATACTGAAGCTGAAACTCCAATACGTTGGCCACCTAATATGAAAAACTGACTCACTGGAAAAGTAAAGACCCTGATGCTGGGAAGGATTGAAGGCAGGAAGAGAAGGGGATGACAGAAGCTGAGATGATTGGATGGCATCACTGACTCAATGACATGAGTTTGGGTAAGCTCCACGAGTTGGTGATGGATAGAGAAGCCTGGTTTGCTGCAGTCCATGGGGTTGCAAAGAGTCAGATATGACCGAGCGACTGAACTGAACTGATGATAAGCCTGCAGCAAACATCATTCTCAATGAAGAAAACCCGAAATCATTCCCCCTAAGATTAGGAAGAAGACAAAGATGTCCAAATTCACCGCTATTATTCAACATAGTTCTGGAAGTTCTAACTACTTCTGGAGAAGAAAAAGAAATAAAAGGAATCCAGAATGAGAGAGAAGAAGTAAAGCTCTCACTGTTTGCAGATGACATGTTACTATACATAGAAAACCCTAAAGATAGTATCAGAAAATTACTAGAGCTAATCAGTGAATTTAGAAAAGTTACAGGATACAAAATCAATGCACAGAAATCACTTGCACTTCTTTTTTTTTTTTTAAAATATTATTTTATTAGTTGGAGGCCAATCACTTTACAACATTTCAGTGGGTTTTGTCATACATTGACATGAATCAGCCATACAGTTACACGTATTCCCCATCCCGATCCCCCCTCCCACCTCCCTCTCCACCCGACTCCTCAGGGTCCTCCCAGTGCACCAGGCCCGAGCACCTGACTCATGTATCCCACCTGGGCTGGTGGTCCGTTTCACCATAGATAATATACATGCTGTTCTTTCAAAACATCCCACCCTCACGTTCTCCCCCAGAGTTCAAAAGTCTGTTCTGTACTTCTGTGTCACTTTTTCTGTTTTGCATATAGGGTTATCGCCACCATCTATCTAAATTCCGTATATATGTGTTAGTATACTGTAATGTTCTTTATCTTTCTGGCTTACTTCACTCTGTATAATGGGCTCCAGTTTCATCCATCTCATTAGAACTGATTCAAATGAATTCTTTTTAACGGCTGAGTAATATTCCATGGTGTATATGTACCACAGCTTCCTTATCCATTCATCTGCTGATGGGCATCTGGGTTGCTTCCATGTCCTGGCTATTATAAACAGTGCTGCGATGAACATTGGGGTGCACGTGTCTCTTTCAGATCTGGATTCCTCAGTGTGTATGCCTAGAAGTGGTATTGCTGGGTCATATGGCAGTTCTATTTCCAGTTTTTTAAGAAATCTCCACACTGTTTTCCATAGTGGCTGTACTAGTTTGCATTCCCACCAACAGTGTAAGAGGGTTCCCTTTTCTCCACACCCTCTCCAGCATTTATTGCTTGTAGACTTTTGGATAGCAGCCATCCTGACTGGCGTGTAATGGTACCTCATTGTGGTTTTGATTTGCATTTCTCTGATGATGAGTGATGTTGAACATCTTTTCATGTGTTTGTTAGCCATCTGTATGTCTTCTTTGGAGAAATGTCTGTTTAGTTCTTTGGCCCATTTTTTGATTGGGTCGTTTATTTTTCTGAAATTGAGCTTCAGGAGTTGCTTGTATATTTTTGAGATTAATCCTTTGTCTGTTTCCTCATTTGTTATTATTTTCTCCCAATCTGAGGGCTGTCTTTTCACCTTACTTATAGTTTCCTTTGTTGTGCAAAAGCTTTTAATTTTCATTAGGTCCCATTTGTTTATTTTTGCTTTTATTTCCAATATTCTGGGAGGTGGGTCATAGAAGATCTTGCTGTGATTCTTGCATTTCTATATACTAGCAATGAAAAATCAGAAAGAGAAATTAAGGAATCAATCCCATTCACCATTGCAACAAAAATAATTAAATATTTAGGAATAAACTTATCTAAGTAGACAAAATAATTGTACACAGAAAATTATAATATACTATTGAAAAAATAAAAGGTGACATAAACAGATGGAGAGATGTTCCATGTTCCTGGGTAAGAAGAATCGATACTGTGAAAATGACTATACTACCAAATGTAATCTACAGATTCAGTGTGATCCCTATCAAATTATCAATGACATTTTTCACAGAACTAGACAAAAACATTTCACAATTCATATGAAAACACAAAAGACCCTATATAGTCAAAGCAGTCTTGAGAAAGAAGAATGGAACTGGAGGAATCAACCTTTCTGACTTCAGATTATACTACAAAGTCACAGTCATCAAGACAGTATGGCACTGGCACAAAAACAGAAATATAGACCAATGGAACAAGATAGAAATCCCAGAAATAAACCCATGCACCTATGGGCACCTTGTTTTTTTGACAAAGGCAGCAAGAATATACAATACAATACAAAATGGGGCAAAGATAACCTCTTCAATAAATGGTGCTGTGAAAACTGGACAGCTCCATGTAAAAGAATGAAATTAGAACACTTTCTAACACCATATACAAAGATAAACTCAAAGTGGATTAAAGACCTAAATGTAAGACCAGAAGCTATAAAACACTTAGAGGAAAACATAGGCAGAACACTCGATGACATAAATCGAAGCAAGATCCTCTATGACCCACCTCCTAGAGTAATGTAAATAAAAACAAAAGTAAACAAGTGGTACCTGATTAAACTTAAAAGCTTTTGCACAGGAAAGGAAACTATAAGCAAGGTGAAAACACAACCCTCAGAATGGGAGAAAATAATAACAAATGAAACAACTGCCAAAGAATTAATTTCCTAAATATATAAGCAGCTCATACAACTCAATACCAGAAAAACAAACAACCCAATAAAAAAGTGGGGAAAAGACCTAAACAGACATTTATCCAAAGAAGACATAGAAATGGCTTACAAACACATGAAAAGATGCTCAACATCACTCATTATTAGAGAAATGCAAATCCAAACTACAATGAGATATCACTTCACACCAGTCAGAATGGCCATCATCAAAAAGTCTATAAACAATAAATGCTGGAGAGGGTGTGGAGAAAAGGGAATGCTCTTGCACTGTTGGTGGGAATGTAAATTGATGCAGCCATTATGGAAGATGGTATGGAGATTCCTTCAAAAACTAGGAATAAAACCACCGTATGACCCAGCAATCCCACTCCTAGGCATATACCCTAAGGAAACCAAAATTGAAAGACACATGTATCACATTGTCCATTGCAGCATTGTTTACTGTAGTAGAACATGGAAGCAAGCTAGATGTCCATCAACAGATGAACAGATAAAGAAGTTGTGGTACATATACACAATGGAATATTACTTAGCCATAAAAAGGAATGCCTTTGAGTCAGTTCTAATGAGGTGGATGAACCTAGAACCTAATATACAGAGTGAAGTGAGTCAGAAAGAGAAAGATAAACATCATTTTCTAATGCATATATATGGAATCTAGAAAAATGGTACTGAAGAATTCATTTACAGGGCACAATGAAGAAACAGATATAGAGAATAGACTTATGGATATGGGGAGAGTGGAGCGGAGGGTGAGATGTATGGACAGAGTAACATGGAAACTTACATTGCCATATGTAAAATAGATAGCCATCAGGAATTTGCCAAATGGCTCAGGAAACTCAAACAGGGGCTCTGTACCAACCTAGAGGAGTGGGATGGGGAGGGAGATGGGAAGGAGTTTCAAAAGGGAGGGGATGTGTGTATACCTATGGCTGATTCATGTTGAGGTTTGACAGAAAACAGCAAAATTCTGTAAAGCAATTATCCTTCAATAATAAAATAAATTAAAAAACAGATCACTAAAGTTGTATTGAAAACTCCTGTGATTATCCTGGTTAAGTGGGGATTATGAGATGGATATTTACTCACTGGGGCTTCCCAGTAGTACTAGTGGTAAAGAACCTGTCTACCAATGCAGGAGACATAAGAGATGAGGGTTCGATCCCTGGTTGCACAGATCCCCTGGAGGAAGGCACAGCAACCCACTCCAGTATTCTTGCCTGGGAAATCCCATGGACAGAGGAGCCTGATGGGCTACAGTCCATAGGGTCCCAAAGAGTAAGACATGACTGAAGTGACCTACCACGCAGGCACATTTACTCACTAGGTAGATCTTGACCCGAGAACTCCTTAATGGCAAACAGAAAGAAGTATGGTTTTCATTAAACTGTGCACTGTTACTACACATGACAGAAACTACCCAGGTACACCGCTTCTGTCTCCCTCCTGGAGCTAATTCTAGATTTGTTCTAGGAAAAAAACGTGGGTTTAATTTGAAGCCAGTTTATTTTTTATTGGTTTTGCAGTCCTTTTGTGGTACTTTTAATATGACACAAGTTAGGGTTTCCCAAGGTGTGTATTGTAAAGTTTTAGTTCAGCCACGGAATGAAAAAAGGAGGGAATTTCCATGGTCAGGTCATGTGGGCTTTAGGTAAACCACTTTATAGTACACTGTGGAGTCTTTGCTCTGCCCATATGCAATGTGAATTTCTAAAAAGGAGAGAGCTGATGCTGCATTTCCTAAACCCACTTGATCCCAGCATGGAGCGTTTCACTGGACTAGCATCTCCCAGGACACACTATGGGATAGGACAGCTGAGTGCACATGGGGGTGGCTATCACTCCTCCTCTGTGTAGGAGGGGACGTCTCCAGCCTGGTGCCTCTAGCATAGAACGTTGCTCTTCAGGTGACAGGAAAATGACCTGACTGCCAGCGATTCTGCAGTACTCTTGAAGTTCTTAAGAGAACAGATTATTTTAAAGAGCTTCTCCTAAGAGAAGGGGAAAGCTTGGCATAGTGTGTCTCTAGGTCAGGGGGTCCACAGACGAGATGCATGGAGAGAATTCAGGTGCTCTCTAAACCTGGGTAGAAATAGGAACCCGTGTCTTCATTTTACCAACATCCACCCAAAATTTAGCAATTCCTATAGTTATGAATGTGGCAACAGAACCCAGTAATATGAGCAGAAACTGTGACTTCGTCAGCAATAGAAATCATAGATTTAATATTAGGTCACAGTTGTTGCAGGTTTCTCAGAATATTATTTGAGCTTCTCGTTAGTTTGAAATTACACTAATTATGATGCCTGTCATTAGATTGATCTTGTTATTTACTGTGTTACTAAAGAAGCACATAATCACCAAGGTGTGTGTGTCTGTGTGTGTGTGTGTTGGTTGCACTGTGCAACATGTAGGATCTTATTTCCCTGACCAGTGATTGAACCTGTGCCCCCTACAATGGGATCACAGTGGCTTAACCACTGGACTACCAGGGAAGTCCCTACCAAGGTATTTTGATAATAACTTTACCTCTCAAGCACATAACCTGTCCCTTGGTAGGGCTTCATGAATATTGACTAAAGTTACCACCTGCCCCATCACCACCATGTGACTAAGCTTTCATATTTGTTGTATTAAAATGTCTCACTTTACTTCCAACCTCAGAATAGTAAGGCATTTAATACTGATCAAATCAGATTGAATTATTTGCCTTGCTGATTCTTTTGCACATGATAGTGTACTAGAAAACTGCAGCACTTACAAGAAACTTTAGCTTGTTTATAAATTCGTTTATGCATTCACCTGTCAAGTATTTATCTGCCAGGCCCTCCTCCTTGGTCTCTGTTCAGGTAATATTGGTGTAGTTGGAGTGGAAGTAAAGGGGGGAGCAGTAAATGGGAAGAAGTCTTCATTATCTATTTGTTCAACCTTCATCTCTCCCTGTCTTGTCTCTGTTAACTCCAGAAAATTCAAGGGGAACGTTGCCATTGGTTTCTAGCACTGTACTGAGCCTCAGGGCACTAGGGAAGTTGAAAAACAACACAGGCTCTGTCTGCAGTGCTTTTACAGGGTCCCTTTTAAAGACTGTGGCACCCGTGTTCTCAGGTTATCTGGTATCTAAGTGCCTTTTTAAAGTTTATTTTCTAAAATTGGAGTATAATCGCTTTTCCATGTTGTGTTAGTCTCTGCTGTACAACAGTGCAAATCATCTACAAGTGTAATATATCCCCTCCCATTGAGTCTTCCTCCCACCCTCTCAGTCATCACAGACCACTGAGCTGAGCTCCCTGTGCTATAAGCAACTTCCCTCTAGCTATCTATGAGACACATGGTAGTATGTATATATCAATGCTACTCTCCAATTTGTCCCACCCTCTCCCCACCCTGCTGTGTCCACAAGTCTGTTCTCTACATCTGTGTCTCTATTCCTTCCCTTCAAATAGGTTCTTCAGGACCATTTTTCTAGATTCAATATATATGTGTTAATATATGATACTTAGTTTTCTCTTTTTGACTTCACTCAGTATGACAGACTCTGGGTTCATTCACACCACTCCAAAGGACCCAATTTTGTTCCTTTTTATGGCTGTGTAATATTCCACTGTCTATATGTACCACATCTTCTTTATTCATTTATCTGTCAATGGACATTTAGGCTGCTTTCATATCCTGGCTACTGTAAGCAGGGCTGCAATGAACACTGGGGTACATGTATATTTTTGAATTATGGTTTTCTCAGGGTATATGCCCAGTAGTGGGATTGCTGAATCATGTGGTAGTTTTATTTTTAGTTTTTTAAAGGAAACTCTGTACTGTTCTTCACAGTGGCTGTACCAATTTACATTCCCACCAATAATGTTTATTGTTTATAGATTTTTTTGATGGGCATTCTGACTGGTGTGGGGTGATACTTCACTGTAGTTTTGATTTGTATTTCTCCAATAATGACAGATGTTGAACATCTTTTCATGTGTTTCTTGTCCATCTGTATATCTTCTATGGAGAACTGTCTATTTAAATCTTCTGCCCATTTTTGATATTTTTTATATTGAGCTGCACGAGCTGTTTGTATGGTTTGGAGATTAATCCTTTGTCACTTGCTTCATTTGCAAATATTTTCTCCCATTCTGAGACTTGTCTTTTCGTTTTGTTTATGGGTTCCTTTGCTATGCAAGAGCTTTTCAGTTTAATTGGAAATGCCTTTTGTCTAATCTTCTCTGGTTGTTTCAGACAGAAAGTGGAAGATTGGCCAGGTGAGAATAAAATCTCTAGCAGGTTAAATTGTGTCCCCTAAAAGATGTGTCAAGGTTCTAATCTCTGCTGCCTGTGAATGCTACCGTATTTGGAAATAGGGTCCTTGAAGATGTGATTAAACTAAGAATCTTGAAATGAGAACACTCTAGACTTAGAATGGGCCCTAAGTCCAATGAGTGACAGAGAAGTGTCCTTATAAATGACTCAGAGGCACACCAGGAAGAAGGCCATATGGAGACGGAGGCAGAGATTGGAGTGTTGTAGCCACAAGACAGGGAAGTTCAGGAGCCACTGGAAGCTGGAAGAGGTGAGGAAGGATTCTTTTCCTAGAGCTTCTGGATGGAATGTGGCCCTGTGGACACCTTTATTTTGGACTTCTGGCCTCCAGAGTTTTAAGAAAATAAACTTTTCTTATTTTAACCATATTAGTGGCAATAATCAGGAAGCTAGTACATTTTCCTCCTCCACTGGATACAGTGTGGAGCACACCAGTGTTCAGCCAGGCCTGTGATTTGAGTGACAGACATTGCTATGGTCTGAACGTTTAGGGCCTCCCCAAACTCATATGTTGAAATCCTAACTTCCCAATATAGTGGTCTTAGGAGGTGGGGCCTTTGGGAGGTGACTGGGTCATGAGGTGAAGCCTTCATGGATGAGATTAGTGCGCTTGTATAAGAGGCTCCAGAGAGCACCTCCGGCCACGTGAAGACACAATGAAAAGATGGTTGCCTATGAACCAGGAAGCAGGCTTTCACCAGACACCAAATCTACTGGCACCCAGATGATGGAATTTCCCAGGCTCCAGAACTGTGAGAAATAAAATATTGTTTATGAGCCATCCCATCTAGTGTATTTTGTTACAGCAGCCTGACTGGACTTAAGAAGAGAGACATTCTTTAGTAGCTTCAGCATATTTTCCATTGATTCAGAATCCAGCCCCAATTGGTTTGAACTTCATTTATCTGTTTCTCTCCAGCCACCCTCTCTCTCTTTTCTTCTACTTTTAGGATAAAATCAAAGGCACCAGAAGACCTAATAACTATTCCTGTCTCATTCAGAGTTGTCTCAATGATCCTAAATCAATCGAGTGACTATACCTACCTGATCCAATACTGTACAAATAGTTTCTTCCCTCCTCTTGTGAAGGTCAGCAGGCTGGAACTGATGAGAGACTGATGAGAGAAGGAGACGATTGAGGGAGGCCCCCTCTTTCTCTGGGCGTTGCCCTCTGATCTCACTCCCAAGAACCTCTCTCCAGACTCTGTTCCCCTGCTCATAGGAGAGAGAGACTAGGAACTAACCTGAACACACATGAGCAGGGGAAGAAGGCTTTGTATGGAGGCAATTGTTACTGATGTGCCCTTGCATGGGGTGGTGCCCTTCCTGGGGTCATTTGCAAAAGTGACTAGGAATGTACATGAACTTGGGCAAACTCTGGGAGATAGTGAGGGACAGGGAGGCCTGCTATGCTGCAGTCCGTGGGGTTGCAAAGAAAAGGACACGACTGGGGGACTGAACAACAACAACTCTTGGGAAAGAATTTATCTTAAATTCTTAAGGTAATTTTAAATTTTACCTTAAACCAGGCTTGGCTTGGGCTTTGAAGGGAACAGCGTATGTCACCATGGCACAAAAAGCAGGGAGGAGAAGCCCCATGAACCCTCCATGGAGCTCCCGGATATATTTGGGAGAGAAGGCTAGATTCTGCAACTGTGGGTGGAAACGGAGCCAGAGGAATAAGGTGTTGATCTGTCTCTTCTGTTTCTCTTATGGAGACCCTGGTTTTGACTTCAGACAGGAATGACCTGGGAAACACTGGTAACAGTGGGATATAATGCCAGTCACATCTGCTGAAAGCCATCAATGCTGGAGCACATTGGAAAACAATAAGCTCACTTTTAAAAGCCAATGAAAAGAACTTATAAAACTTGTTGCAATTTAGTGAAATTGATCAACAAAGATAATTTATTTTGCATAGATGTGCATAATAAACTTGAATTACAAAATAAATCTCCAGGGTTAGAACCCAATAAGGGCATGATGGCTTCCCTGAGCTCAGTTGGTAAAGAATCCGCCTGCAATGCAGGAGACCCCAGTTTGATTCCTGGGTCAGGAAGATCCACTGGAGAAGGGATAGACTACCCACTCCAGTATTCTGGCCTGGAGAATTCCATGGACCACAGTCCATGGGGTCGCAAAGAGTTGGACACGACTGACCAACTTTCATTCACTCACTCAAGGGCATTGTATCCTTTCTTCTATTCTCATCATAAACCTGCAGTCACATGGCCAAAAACTACATCTGCAGCAAAATGGTAGCTTTGTTCCTGCCTCCTTCTCCTCCACTGCCTGGACCAGCTCAATGATGAAGATGTGTGATGCTGCAGGGGCCTTCTTGGTTCTCTGAGTGAAAGTACTGCTCCAGAAAGTGTCTCTGTGACCCTCCTCTCTCCTTCCTGTCTCTCTCAGCCATCTCAGGTGTCGAGCATCTGGGAACACCTCAGCATCTCAGGCCTCCACTGACCCAGCAGCTGCTCCCAGAAGAGCAGCTGGGAATCCCGGGGATCAGAGGCTCTCACTGGGTGACCTTCAATTGTGAGGAAATGTTCTGGCTTTTCCATCAAGTGCTGTGGTTACTGAGCTACCATGGGCAAGGAGCTCTGCTAGGATGTCTGCAGGGCTTCACATAGTCCGTCCTCAGAAGTATTTAGGAAGAGAGAACACACACTGCAATTAGAAAAGGAAGAAGAAAGTGATCTCAGTGAGGCAGTAGCAAGTGGTGGCATGGAGTGAGATCTTAATTCCCTGCCCAGGAATTGAACCTGGGTAGCCAGGATGAAAACTAGGAACCCTAGCTACCAGACCAACAAGGGCTAGAGGCTAGATGCTAGAAGCTTTTTTCCTGGATCTTTGCCCCCAGTGAAAAATGCATTTATCACAGAGGCAGAAACGGTACATGCAGGTACAGAGTTTATTATTAGAGACATAGAACAACAAGTGGGAAAGCACATAGAGACAGTTTGTTAAGCTGAGATAGAGGCAGGGCAGAGACGCACACCCAGAGAGAAATGGTGTGGGCGCCCCCCCCTAGTGAGGAAGAGCACTGTAAAGACGCGGTGAAGTCATTTATATAGATCAGTTCTTCTGGGTCTTTGTCCTCCTTCAGGACAATTATCTGGTTTCTTTTCCAACACTAGACCTACTCTGGGACCCTCCCCCGGATCTCGAAGTGAAAGTTTCTGGGAGGAACAAGACTCATTATGGCCTGGAGTTATCCCCTGACTTTTGATTCCAAGGAGCGTTTCTGTGCGTGTGTAGTATCTCTGTTATCTTTTACTCAGAGTTTTTGCCTCTTTTTGTCCTTGCCATGATTATTCCCTTGAGATGTACACAAGAGACAAAGACTGGCTATTTACCCTGTTTCTATTGTTACTTCCATTTCTGAGAGCAAATAGAGGGCTGGTTGTAAATTCCTCAACTGGAGCCCACGTATCTTTTGCCTCAGAAAATGTAAAGAGAAGGCTGGCTGATTGTGAATTTCCAACCTGGACCCTGTCAATCTCCTACCTCAAAAACAATAGGACAGTGTCATATAATGGCTAAGCGCTTGGGCTCTGAACTCCCCAGCGGCCCTGGGATGAGTCTCAGAGCTCCTTGGCACCTGGCTGGAAAGGAACTGGCCTTCTGTCCAGTCTCAGGTGCTGGTAGGGGGACCTAGAAAACCAGGAGGAAAGCCCTTCAGGACAGCACAGGTCCCCAGAGGTGTGGGACAGAGGCGCGAGCCCTTCACCCACGTGTGTCTGCTCCTGGTTTGCTGTAAGGATTATAAGAGCTCATTATGAAAAGCAGATAATTAGCACAGCGACTAGCACATAATAATCTCTCAAAAGCAGTGCTATTATTGTTTCAACAGAAAGAACTGCCAGACTCCTGAGGATGGAAGCAATTCCTGTAGGGATTCATGAGAGGGAAGAGATTTAGGCAGTAAGAGGCTTCTGGGGTGGGGGACCTGAGAAAAGATGACGTCGGGCAGATGTACTATGAGATGGCTTTGAAAGGGTCATTAAAATATCACCTAGAGACTGGCCTTGGAACTATGGGGGCAACCTTTGTTAGCAGTCTGTGGCTTTGTTATTGATCAGTGTTCTTTGCCCTCCTTGATCAGTAGAAATGGATAGGAGGCCAGATAAGAAATTCAGGCAAGGCTTTATTGGGGCCCCTGCTGCAAAAGAGGGGAGTAAGAACAATAACAGTTTCCTTGCTCACTCCCTAATGAGGGTGGAGAGTTGGTTCCCTTCATGTGGGGTGGGGGGGGTAGGGGTGGGTCCTGGGGTTGGGCCAGAGGGGTAGCTTAGGTGGTTTGCCCACCTCTTTGGTGGTGGTGTATGCAAGGGGCATGGACAGCACCCTGCTTTTGCTCCCAGCTCTTCAGAAGTGGCAGCTGGAGTTTTTGGTCTTTTTGTATCTTACCGTTCATAATTTGCCCCCACTGCGCATGCACACAGTTCTTTGGTCCCTTGTAGTTTCTTTTTAATCCATAGCACAGGGAAACCTGGCACACTGTGGTCCATGGTGTTGCAAAGATCCTGACATGACTTGGCGACTGAACAACAAAGTCTCTTTGTATTTTGTTGCTCCAGGAGACGTCTGTCCAGGTGCAAGCCCTACAGCAAAGGGCCCCAGGACCCAGCCTGTCTCAGCTTGAGCCCCACAGGCCAGGGGAGCAGGAGGTGTCTTCAGTGGTGGGTTGTTGGCGGAGGGCAGGGCCTGAGGAGAGCCAAGGCCCAGAGGCCAAATTTCAGGGGGTGTTGAGGGAACAGTGGGTAAATGCCACCCCTTCCCAGCTGGAGCAGAGGTTTGGCGTAAACTGTAAAATCGAAGAGAGTATCTCTGGGGCTGTGACAGGGACAAGAAAGCTAAGGGGAGAAGATCAGATTTCCAGGAGGCTTAGAGCAGCCCCAGAGAGAAGTCATGAGCAGGGTGGTGTCGGGGTGTGTGAGGGGGTGGGGTGCAGGTGCCTCCCCAAAACAGGACTCACCGGGTGAAATCTCTCTCCCAGCCCCGCTGAAGTGTACCTTCCCCAGCTAATTCCAGGCTGGTGTCACCTTCTAAGCGAAACAGTGGGGAGGCCTGAGAGCTGCTGCTTACCTTGGCAAACAGCGGCCAGCCTATGCCAGCGAATCCTGAAAAGGATTAAGGCTGTAAATTAAAGTTTAAGAAACACAAGAAATGAAACAAGGCCTTTTAACTTGTAGCCCCAAATAGGTAAACTGCTCTCTTCAAGCAGTTCAGCTGCCGGGCTGAGCTACCGGCAAAACACTGAAAAAGCCTCTTAAAGCTAAGTTTGAGGAACCCACGACGTGACACCGTCCTATTAGAAAATGGGCTCCGCATGGCGGCTCACTGCTCCTGCACCCTCCTGCCGCCAGGGCTTCCCTCTTGGCTTCCGGTACACCCAGAACACAACGGCCTTTCCTCTCCCTTTCCTCACGCCCAGAAGGGTGAGGCTGAAAAGAGGTCATTCATTGGCTTTGGAAGCAGGAGGTCGGGTGACCTTGACTAGGGCAGCTTTCACAGGCCCGGGAGAGCAGAGGGTGCTGCCGGGCTGCGCCACTAGGGGGCGAGCTTGGCCGACTCACCGGGGCCTCGGGAACAGGTCTGAAGGGGGGCGGGCCCTCTCCCCTCCTCGGCCCCGCCCACGGAGGCCTCCACACCCTTTTCACAAGTGAGTTCTTAAAACATCAGTTTTCGGGTGGAGAGGGAGGTGGGAGGGGGGATCGGGATGGGGAATAAGTGTAACTCTATGGCTGATTCATGTCAATGTATGACAAAACCCACTGAAATGTTGTGAAGTAATTAGTCTCCAACTAATTTAAAAAAAAAAAAGAAAAAAAAAAAACAAAAAAACAAAAAAAATCAGTTTTCTTTTGTGTTTCTTATTTCAAAAAGAATATACAGAAAATTTGGGGGAAAAAAACCCAAAGAAACAGAAGACCACAGAGGAAAAAAAAACTGCCCACAATCCTTGAACTAAGGAATTCCTCTGTTAGCATTTTAGTGTGTTATGAGTTGATTTTTTTTTTTTTTTAATGAAGTGACAGCTGGCATCAGCATTTATCTTTGGGGTGAAATTCTCTTTTTGAGAAAAATAAACTGGTACATTTTCTGGTTCAGCGTGGGAGGACAATTTGCAGGAAGGAGAGAGATGGGGTGTGGGTGTCCTCTACCAAGGGGATTCAGCGGAAGCTGTATGACCTGGCTTTCTTTCGTTTCTTTCTTTCTTTTTTTTTGCAGCAAATGCATTTGTTGCATTGTGTGACTGGATATTTTTGTGCTGTGCGGAGACATTAATTTCAAGTCTAGATCAATACAAGCAGCGTAAGCATGGAGTCTGGGAAGAAGGAACTCGGGGGGCCATGAACACAGAAATTCAGGGTGAAGCTGCAGAAATCTGGGGGCAGGCATTTGGACTTCCACAGTCTGTGGTGGACTGACAGGGGTGAGTCAGCTATACCCAGAAATTTGGGGAAGGAAAACATCCAACTGGGTTATGTCATGCTAGAAATTTATCATTAGGATCAAAATTTATCGTCGGGATCGTATTTGCTTTTTTGATTGCAATGTGCCTGACATTAAACTTTTGATTGCTGAGGTGTCCACATCAGACATTCATCTCCAACAGACACATTGCCAGCTACATTAGATAAAAGAGCCAGACCTGGTCCACCCATGAAGTTCCCTCTTTTTTGTTATTTCAGAAAACTCTGGTTGTGGTAGATAACCAACTCTCCATTTGACAGACCTCTTGTTTTCCCTTCTTGAGCTTTAATTCTGAATCTTATGATTTGTTTTTTTGAATAGGGTACTGAATTTATTACTTATTTTTTGTTAACTGCAAGGACATAGACAGAAATTCTTAACTTTCCCTGTATCACTGATAGAAATGTGACTGACTCAGGTTCTTGGGGGCTTCCCTGTGGCTCAGATGGTAAAGCGTCTGCCTGCAATGTGGGAGACTCAGGTTCGATCCCTGGGTCGGGAAGATCCCCTGGAGAAGGAAATGGCAACCCACTCCAGTACTCTTGCCTGAAAAACTCCATGGACTGTCACATGAGGAGCCTGGTAGGCGACAGTCTGTGGAGTCGCAAAGAGTCGGACACGACTGAGCAACTTCGCTTTCAGGTTCTTGGACTCCTTAATCACTAGAAATTGGTAAGGGGCCAGAAGAGGAATTCAGGCAAGGCTTTATTGACATTCAGGTGCTCCTGTTTGTTCCCGAGGCGGGGAACAAGCTGGTACCATAAATGAACTGGGTGTTGAGGCGGGTGGGTAGTCTGCACACCCCCTTGGTGGTGTTGTTTACAGATTTAGTGGGGTACCCTGCTTTTGCGCCTCAAGAGTGGCAGTCGGTTTGTGACTGTTTTGTGTCTTGTTTGTAATTTGCCCCGACTGCTCACTTATGCAGTCATTTTTAGTCTGTTACAGTTTCTTTGTATTCTTTTAAAATTTTTTTAATTTTTTTTTAATTTTTCAGTGGGTTTCGTCATACATTGATATGAATCAGCCATAGAGTTACATGTATTCCCCATCCCGGTCCCCCATCCCACCTCCCTCTCCACCCGATTCCTCTGGGTCTTCCCAGTGCACCAGGCCCGAGCACTTGACTCATGCATCCCACCTGGGCTGGTGGTCTGTTTCACCACAGATAATATACATGCTGTTCTTTTGAAACATCCCACTCTCACCTTCTCCCACAGAGTTCAAAAGTCTGTTCTGTACTTCTGCGTCTCTTCTTTTGCCCTGCATATAGGGCCATCGTTACCATCTTTCTAAATTCCGTATATATGTGTTAGTATACTGTAATGTTCTTTATCTTTCTGGCTTACTTCACTCTGTATAATGGGCTCCAGTTTCATCCATCTCATTAGAACTGATTCAAATGAATTTTTTTAACAGCCGAGTAATATTCCATGGTGTATATGTACCACAGCTTCCTTATCCATTCATCTGCTGATGGGCATCTAGGATGCTTCCATGTCCTGGCTATTATAAACAGTGCTGTGATGAACATTGGGGTGCACGTGTCTCTTTCAGATCTGAATTCCTCAGTGTGTATGCCCAGAAGTGGTATTGCTGGGTCATATGGTAGTTCTATTTCCAGTTTTTTAAGAAATCTCCACACTGTTTTCCATAGTGGCTGTACTAGTTTGCATTCCCACCAACAGTGTAAGAGGGTTCCCTTTTCTCCACACACCCTCTCCAGCATTTATTGCTTGTAGACTTTTGGATAGCAGCCATCCTGACTGGCGTGTAATGGTACCTCATTGTGGTTTTGATTTGCATTTCTCTGATAATGAGTGATGTTGAGCATCTTTTCATGTGTTTGTTAGCCATCTGTATGTCTTCTTTGGAGAAATGTCTGTTTAGTTCTTTGGCCCATTTTTTGATTGGGTAATTTATTTTTCTGGAATTGAGCTTCAGGAGTTGCTTGTATATTTTTGAGATTAATCCTTTGTCTGTTTCCTCATTTGCTATTATTTTCTCCCAATCTGAGGGCTGTCTTATCACCTTACTTATAGTTTCCTTTGTTGTGCAAAAGCTTTTAATTTTCATTAGGTCCCATTTGTTTATTTTTGTTTTTATTTCCAATATTCTGGGAGGTGGGTCATAGAAGATCTTGCTGTGATTTATGTCGGAGAGTGTTTTGCCTATGTTCTCCTCTAGGAGTTTTATAGTTTCTGGTCTTACATTTAGATCTTTAATCCATTTTGAGTTTATTTTTGTGTATGGTGTTAGAAAGTGATCTAGTTTCATTCTTTTACAAGTGGTTGACCAGTTTTCCCAGCACCACTTGTTAAAGAGATTGTCTTTTTTCCATTATATATCCTTGCCTCCTTTGTCAAAGATAAGGTGTCCATAGTTTCGTGGATTTATCTCTGGGCTTTCTATTCTGTTCCATTGATCTATATTTCTGTCTTTGTGCCAGTACCATACTGTCTTGATGACTGTGGCTTTGTAGTAGAGTCTGAAGTCAGGCAGGTTGATTCCTCCAGTTCCATTCTTCTTCCTCAAGATTACTTTGGCTAATCGAGGTTTTTTGTGTTTCCATACAAATTGTGAAATTATTTGTTCTAGTTCTGTGAAAAATACCATTGGTAACTTGATAGGGATTGCATTGAATCTATAGATTGCTTTGGGTAGAATAGCCATTTTGACAATACTGATTCTTCCAATCCATGAACACGGTATGTTTCTCCATCTGTTTGTGTCCTCTTTGATTTCTTTCATCAATGTTTTATAGTTTTCTGTGTATAGGTCTTTTGTTTCTTTAGGTAGATATACTCCTAAGTATTTTATTCTTTTTGTTGCAATGGTGAATGGTATTGTTTCCTTAATTTCTCTTTCTGTTTTTTCATTGTTAGTATATAGGAATGCAAGGGATTTCTGTGTGTTAATTTTATATCCTGAAACTTTACTATATTCATTGATTAGCTCTAGTAATTTTCTGGAAGAGTCTTTAGGGTTTTCTATGTAGAGGATCATGTCATCTGCAAACAGCGAGAGTTTCACTTCTTCTTTTCCTATCTGGATTCCTTTTACGTCTTTTTCTGCTCTGATTGTTGTGGCCAAAACTTCCAACACTATGTTGAATAGTAGTGGTGAGAGTGGGCATCCTTGTCTTGTTCCTGATTTCAGAGGAAATGCTTTCAATTTTTCACCATTGAGGGTGATGCTTGCTGTGGGTTTCTCATATATAGCTTTTATTATGTTGAGATATGTTCCTTCTATTCCTGCTTTCTGGAGAGTTTTAATCATAAATGAGTGTTAAATTTTGTCAAAGGCTTTCTCTGCATCTATTGAGATAATCATATAGTTTTTATCTTCCAATTTGTTAATGTGGTGTATTACGTTGATTGATTTGCGGATATTAAAGAATCCTTGCATTCCTGGGATAAAGCCCACTTGGTCATGGTGTATGATTTTTTTAATATGTTGTTGGATTCTGTTTGCTAGAATTTTGTTAAGGATTTTTGCATCTATGTTCATCAGTGATATTGGCCTGTAGTTCTCTTTTTTTGTGGCATCTTTGTCTGGTTTTGGAATTAGGGTGATGGAGGCCTCATAGAATGAGTTTGGAAGTTTACCTTCATCTGCAATTTTCTGGAAGAGTTTGAGTAAGATAGGTGTTAGCTCTTCTCTAAATTTTTGGTAGAATTCAGCTGTGAAGCCATCTGGTCCTGGGCTTTTGTTTGCTGGAAGATTTTTGATTACAGTTTCGATTTCCTTGCTTGTGATGGTTCTGTTAAGATCTTCTATTTCTTCCCGGTTCAGTTTTGGAAAGTTATACTTTTCTAGGAATTTGTCCATTCCATCCAAGTTGTCCATTTTATTGGCATAGAGCTGCTGGTAGTAGTCTCTTATGATCCTTTGGATTTCAGTGTTGTCTGTTGTAATCTCACCCTTTTCATTTCTTATTTTGTTAATTTGGTTCTTCTCTCTTTGTTTCTTAATGAGTCTTGCTAATGGTTTGTCAATTTTGTTTATTTTTTCAAAAAACCAGCTTTTAGCTTTGTTGATTTTTGCTATGGTCTCTTTACTTTCTTTTGCATTTATTTCTGCCCTAATTTTTAAGATTTCTTTCCTTCTGCTAACCCTGGGGTTCTTCATTTCTTCCTTCTCTAATTGCTTTAGGTGTAGAGTTAGGTTATTTATTTGGCTTTTTTCTTGTTTCTTGATGTAAGCCTGTAATGCTATGAACCTTCCCCTTAGCACTGCTTTTACAGTGTCCCATAGGTTTTGGGTTGTTGTGTTTTCATTTTCATTCGTTTCTATACATATTTTGATTTCTTTTTTGATTTCTTCTATGATTTGTTCATTATTCAGAAGCGTGTTATTTAGCCTCCATATGTTGGAATTTTTAACAATTTTTTTCCTGTAATTGAGATCTAATCTTACTGCACTGTGGTCAGAAAAGATGACTGGAATGATTTCAATTTTTTTGAATTTTCCAAGAGCAGATTTATGGCCCAGGATGTGATCTATTCTGGAGAAGGTTCCGTGTGCACTTGAGAAAAAGGTGAAGTTGATTGTTTTGGGGTGAAATGTCCTATAGATATCAATTAGGTCTAGCTGGTCCATTGTATCATTTAAAGTTTGTGTTTCCTTATTGATTTTCTGTTTAGTTGATCTATCCATAGTTGTGAGTGGGGTATTAAAGTCTCCCACTATTATTGTGTTACTATTAATTTCCTCTTTCATACTCGTTAGCGTTTGCCGTACATATTGCGGTGCTCCTATGTTGGGTGCATATATATTTATAATTGTTATATCTTCTTCTTGGATTGATCCTTTGATCATTATGTAGTGTCCTTCTTTGTCTCTTTTCACATCCTTTATTTGAAAGTCTATTTTATCTGATATGAGTATTGCGACTCCTGCTTTCTTTTGGTCTCCGTTTGCGTGAAATATTTTTTTCCAGCCCTTCACTTTTAGTCTGTATGTGTCTCTGGTTTTGAGGTGGGTCTCTTGTAGACAGCATATATAGGGGTCTTGCTTTTGTATCCATTCAGCCAATCTTTGTCTTTTGGTTGGGGCATTCAACCCATTTACATTTAAGGTAATTATTGATAGGTGTGGACCTGTTGCCATTTACTTTGTTGTTTTGGGTTCACGTTTATACAACCTTTCTGCATTTCCTGTCTAGAGAAGATCCTTTAGCATTTGTTGAAGAGCTGGTTTGGTGGTGCTGAATTCTCTCAGCTTTTGCTTGTCTGTAAAGCTTTTGAATTCTCCTTCATATCTGAATGAGATCCTTGCTGGGTACAGTAATCTAGGTTGTAGGTTATTCTCTTTCATTACTTTCAGTATGTCCTGCCATTCCCTTCTGGAGGGTTTCTATTGATAGATCAGCTGTTATCCTTATAGGAATCCCTTTGTGTGTTATTTGTTGTTTCTCCCTTGTTGCTTTTAATATTTGTTCTTTGTGTTTGATCTTTGTTAATTTGATTAATATGTGTCTTGGTGTGTTTCACCTTGGGTTTATCCTATTTGGGACTCTCTGGGTTTCTTGGACTTGGGTGGCTATTTCCTTCCCCATTTTAGGGAAGTTTTCAGCTATTATCTCCTCAAGTATTTTCTCATGGCCTTTCTTTTTGTCTTCTTCTTCTGGGACTCCTATGATTCAAATATTGGGGCGTTTCACATTGTCCCAGAGGTCCCTGAGGTTGTCCTCATTTCTTTTGATCCTTTTTTCTTTTTTCCTCTCTGCTTCATTTATTTCCACCATTCTATCTTCTACCTCACTTATCCTATCTTCTGTCTCCATTATTCTACTCTTGGTTCCCTTCAGAGTGTTTTTGATCTCATTCATTGCATTATTCATTTTTAATTGACTCTTTTTTATTTCTTCTAGGTCTTTATTAAACATTTCTTGCATCTTTTCAATCTTTGTCTCCAGGCTATTTATCTGTAACTTCATTTTGCTTTCAAGATTTTGGATCATTTTTATTATCATTATTCTAATTCTTTTTCAGGTAGATTCCCTATCTCCTCCTCTTTTGTTTGACTTGGTGGGCTTTTTTCATGTTCCTTTACCTGTTGGGTATTTCTTTGCCTTTTCATCTTGTTTAGATTGCTGTGTCTGGAGTGGGCTTTCTGTATTCTGGAGGTCTGTGGTTCCTTTTTATTGTGGAGGTTTTACCCAGTGGGTGGGGTTAGACGATTGGCTTGTCAAGGTTTCCTGATTAGCGAAGCTTGCGTCAGTGTTCTGGTGCGTGAATCTTGATTTCTTCTCTTTGGAGAGCAATGGAGTGCCCAGTAATGAGTTTTGAGATGGGTCTACGTGTTAGGTGTGACCTTGAGCAGTCTGTATGTTGACGTTCAGGGCTATGTTCCTGTGTTGCTGGAGAATTTGCGTGGTATGTCTTGCTCTAAAACTTATTGGCTCTTGGGTGGTGGTTGGTTTCAGTGTAGGTATGGAGGCTTTTGGACGGTCACTTATTACTTAAAGATCCATGTAGTCAGGAGTTTTCTGGTGTTCTCAGGTTTTGGGCTTAAGTCTCCTGCCTCTGGATTTCAGTTTTATTCTTCCTGTAGTCTCAGGACTTCTCCAGCTATACAGCACTGATAATAAAACTTCTAGGTTAATAGTGAAAAGTTTCTCCCCCGTTAGGCACACCCAGAGAGGTTCACAGAGTTATATGAGGAAGAGGAGAGGGAGGAGGGAGATAGAGATGAGCAGGAGGAGAAAAAGGGGGACTCAAGAGGAGAGAGACAGATCTACAAAGTTGTCTGATCCCAGAGTGTTCTCTGTAGTCCAGACACCCACAAAGATTGACAGAATTGGATTGGGAAGAGAAGGGGAAAGGAGGAAATAGCGGTGTTCTGAGGTAGAAACCAGAGAGTCAAGATTGGGAGAGAATAATCAACACACTCCTGAATAAAAATGGGAGCTGAATATTGGATTCTTAAATGTTCACAATTTATATCATATACTGAAAAACAAAAATTAAAAATCTAGAGTAGAGGTTAGACTCTTAAAAATACTATATTAAAAACAAAAACCAAAACATACCAAAAAAAAAAATTTTAGAAATATATATGAAGTTTGGTTTAAAAATAGGGCTTCTCTTCTTTTTTTTTTTTTTCCTGTAAGGTTATAGTGTATTGAAAATGAAAATTAAGGAGTAGTAAGAGGAGTACTAGAGGACTTTAAAAGAAATAAGAGAAAAAGAAAAATAGAAAATAGAAGAGAAGAAAAAAAAGAAAAGAAAAAAAAAAGAAGAAAAAGAAGAAAAAGAAAAAAAAGAGAAAAAAAAATTGTTTCATCTAATTAAAAAAATCATAAAAAACTATGAAAATGAAAGTTAAGGAGTAATGAGGGAGTAATAGGGAATTTTAAAGGAAAATAAAAGAGAAAAAAGAAAAAAAATTTTTTTTCTTACTTAAAAAAAAAAAAGAAAAAATATATCTAGGAATTTCTCTGGAGCTGTTGCAGTCAGTGTGGGTTCGGCTCAGTTTCAGATATCTCCTCGTTCCAGCTTACACTTCTCGATATCTACAGGCCCTTCCAGTGAAGTCGGTGTTTTCTTCAGGGATTTTAATCTGTTGCACCAGTCCCTTCTGAAGAGGTTCCTTTTGTTTATTTGGCTTCTGCTGCCGGTTTCTTCCGCGCCTAATTTCCGCCCTGACACAGGCGGGCGGAGGTGGATTCTTATTCAGGTAGCTAGTTCCGTCGCGTTGGGGAGGGGCTGGCGCTGCAGGGAGGGTCTGGCGCTATTTTCTCCGTCTGCGCTGCTCAGGCTCCCGGCTGCTCTGTATGGAGCGCGCCCCACGCTGTGCGCGGTTCCAGCCCTCGAGTGATCCACAAAAGCGCGGTACACAAAGCTGCGCCTGCGTTTTGTCCCTACGCCACCCGAGTGGCTCAGGCAGCCAGGCGCTTGACGGGCGTTCTCTCCCCAGGTGCGGCGCGTCTTCTGTCCTGCGCGATCCCAGCCTCAGTTTCCACCCGCGCCAGTCGGGTGCGTGCACCTTCTGCCCTCCGCGTCCCCGGCCCCAATCCCCATCCGCACCGGCCGGGCGCCTGTACCGTGTCTAGCCACGACCCTCCCGGTGGATGTTGACCATCCAGAATCTCGGGAGGTCTTTTATTAGAAGGCGGAGGCCCGTTTGCAGTGTGGCAGGGGATGCGGTCCTTGGGGCCGAGCCTGCCCCCTTCCCCTCCCCCCTGCCTCCTGCCTCTGGCGGGGCTGGGCCGGTCCGCAGCCTGCGAGCTCTTCTCAGGACTTTCTCGGTCCCTTTGTTCTGCGAACGGCCGGCAGTGTGTTCGGCCGGTTAATTTTCTCTCTCTCTCTTGCGCTCCCACAGTTCAAGCTGGGAACTCACAAAAGCTCCCTCCGATTGTCCTCAGGGCACTCAGGCCCGGACCCAGCCCCAAGCAATGCCGCCCGCTCCTCTCCGTTCCGCCCCCACTTGCTGGTTGCGGATGCGGGCGTCTGGGGTACTTTTCTGCTGGGAGTTGCTTTTAGGCTCGTAATCTGTGGGTTTTATTTATTGTATCCCTCCCAGTAGGATTCAAACTCCGAGATTCAAACACTTCCCCCAGACCCGCCAGTGCGAGGGTTTCCCGGTGTCTGGAAACGTCCTCTATTAAGACCCTTCCTGGGACGGATCTCCGTCCTTAGCTCTTTTGTCTCACTTTTTATCTTTTATATTTTGTCCTACCTCCTTTTGAAGACAATGGGCTGCTTTTCTGGGCGCCTGATGACCTCAGCTAGCGATCAGAAGTTGTTTTGTGAAGTTTGCTCAGCGTTCGGTTATTCTTTTGATGAATTTCTAGGAGAGAAAGTGGTTTCTCCGTCCTACTCCTCCGCCATCTTGGCTCCAGTTTCTTTGTATTCTGTTGCTCAAGAAATGGAGGAGACATTTGTCCAGGTGCAAGCACTCTGGTAAAACTTTCCAGGTCCCAAGTCCCAGGTCCCAGCCTATCAGAAATAATGACAAAGTGCAAAAATACAAGATTCTAGATGAAGAGTCAGGTTGTTCTACAGCTTGTTTTTACTCAAGCAAGTTGGGACTCTTGATTCACAGGGTCTTTTGGGAATATTTATGCTTTATCTCTTTCTCTTGAATTTGTTTTTCTGTTGTAGGTTTTGTTTTGAGTACCTTTACTATTCTCTTCTTTCCTGTTTTTGTGCTATGTTCTTATCTTTTAAAAAATTGTCCTTTTTTACTAGCTATTTTTTTTTTTAATTTCAAATTTATTTTTTAATTGAAGGATAATTGTTTTACAGAAGTGTGTTGGTTTCCACCAAACATCAACGTGAATGAGCCATCAGTATACATGTGGCCCCTCCCTCCCTCCCACTTGCCTCCCCATCCCACTCCTCTAGGTTACTACAGAGTCCCCATTTGAGTTCCCTGAGTCATACAGAAAATTCCCGTTGGCTGTCTATTTACATATGGTAATGTAACTTTTCGTGTTACTCTTACTAGCTATTTGGAATGCTTATTTCAGTTGTCCTGGTTTTTGGATTTGCTCATTTAAGATGTATTTATCTCTATTATTGTAGCTATAACTCACAAGTCTTTAAATGTAATGTATTCTTTCTCATTCTGTTATTATTTAGAACATTTTTCTTTTCCCTCCAGTTTTATTGAGATATAGTTGACATATACCTGTATGTGCCATATACAAGCTCACTGCATAAATTTGGGGCTTCCCTGGTGTCTCAGATGGTAAAGAATCTGCCTGCAATGCAGGAGACCTGGGTTCGATCCTTGGGTTGGGAATATCCCCTGGAGAAGGGAATGGCTCCCCACTCCAGTATTCTTGCCTAGAGAATTCTATGGATGGAGAAGTCTGGCGGGTACAGTCCATGAGTTCACAGAGTTGGACACAATTAAGCAACTAAACACAAACACACTGCCTAAATTTAAGGTGTACAGCATAATGATTTGACTTGCATATGTCATGAAATGATTGCCACAATTAGTTTACTGAGCATCCATAATCTCATATAGATACAAAATAAAAGAAAAAGAAAAAGTTTTTTCTTTGTGATGAGAACTCATGCTTTAATCTCTTAACAACTTTCATGTATAGCATATAGCCATGTTAGTTATATTAATCATACTGTACATTGCATGCTGCTGCTGCTAAGTTGCTTCAGTCATGGCTGACTCTGTGCAGCCCATCAGGCTCCCCTGTCCCTGGGATTCTCCAGGCAAGAACACTGAAGTGGGTTGCCATTTCCTTCTCCAAGGCACGAAAGTGAAAAGTGAAAGTGAAGTCGCTCAGTCATGTCCGACTCCCAGTGACCCCATGGACTTCAGCCCACCAGGCTCCTCCATCCATGGGATTTTCCAGGCAAGAGTACTGGAGTGGGGTGCTATTGCCTTTTCCAGTACATTGCATACCTAGTACTTATCTATCTTGTAACTGGAAGTTTGTATCTTTTGACTATTTTCAACATATAAAAATATTACATAATTATTGAATATATTCCACAAGCTGTACATTTCATCCTTGTGATTCATTTATTTTGTAACTGGAAATTTATATCTCTTAATTTCCTTCACTTATTTCACTTATATCTCTTCCCACTGGCAACCACTTCTTTGTTCTCTGTATCTGTGACTCAGTTTCTGTTTTGTTGTTTGTTCGTTTTGCTTTTGAGATTCCACATATATGTGAAATCATACAGTACTGTCTTTCTCTGTTTGACTTAGTTCAATTAGAATAGTAATCTCTAGGTCCACCTGTGTTGCTGCAGATGGCATTATTTCATTCTTTTTTATGGCTGAGTAATACTCCATTGTATGTGTGTATGTCTGTGTGTGTGTGTGTGTGTATGTGTGTATATGCCACATCTTTATTCATTCATCTATCAATACACACTTAGATTGTTTCCATCCAGATCTTATATTTTAAATTCACCAATAAAGAGTGAAACCAGGAAGCAGTAGGCATCCCACCCTTGTCCCCAATAGAGGGGGAACTCCAGATCCTTTTTATATTTCTCTCTCTCTGTCTACCTGTGACCTCTCCATGTGGTCTCAGGGGTGCCACATACTTTCCAGGACATGTGAGTAATAAGCCTTGATTTTTTTCAAAATTTCCTGGTAGTTATTGCTGAGGGTATCTTGCAATTACAGTAAGAACCACAAGGGTCAGCCCAACTAAAATATTGACTCCATAAAGGAAATGTCTTTGGGGCTCAACACAAGTAGTACAGGCCCAGTTTAATGTCCCCAGGCAATTCTAGTCAGTAGCATCACTATCAATAGGCTGAGACAATATTGTTATTATATATGTATAAATACATATATATACACACACACACACAGTTTTTATCTTGTTATACTTTTTCTTATTTTATGCTCTTGAGTATTTTCCCTGCCCATTAAAAAAAATATATGTATATATGCATGTGTGTGTTCACACAGGTATATATGTATATACACAACATATATACATGTGTGTAAATACATGTACGAAACTTAAAGTGTTTAAAAACTGCAATATTCTATCATCTGGATGAAATTCTGATGCTTAAATTTGGATGTTAAGTGTATTTGTATGGCAGTGAGTATTAAAGAAGGTTTTGAAGTATTAAAGAAGACCTGATTTTGAGGTCAGGGGTTGAATATTCACTTCTGAAATATCTTTCACAGCTCTGGCCTTTCCTGCCCCAGAAGATCCCCCAGAAGCACTCAGGTACAGTGGTGACCATTCTTGCATTGTGGTTCCTCTGTGTTCAGTCGCTTCAGCGTGGCTGACTCTGCAACCCCATGGACTGTAGCCCTCCAGGCTCCTCTGTCCATGGGATTTTCCAGGCAAGAGTACTGGAGTGGGTTGCCATTTCTTTCTCCAATTCTTGCATCACACTGGGCTATTTCAGTTGTGTGTTTCTACTTCCTCTATTATACCAGGAACTCCCTGATCTTACGACACCTCATGTTTTACATTTACAGCACAGCGTCAGGCATACTGTGTAGGTTCAGGACACGTTTTAAATAAACATGAGTATTGAGTCATTGAGCAGATCCCCCTCCCACCCCAAGTCATGGGCAGACACTCACTCTGTCGAGCTTCTCCCATTCTGATGAAGTGGCATTCTAAGCTGACAGTTAAGTCTGCTTCCCACTCTACTTAGATGAGCCCTGCGGAGGCGAGCTTTCATGATTCCTGCATCTTAACTGGACTTACATAGATTCTTTTCTTGTGTGACACCCAGTGAGTTTTTTTTTAGGAGTATTTTGTATTGTTGTTGTTCTGCTTTCTGAATCTGAAAGTGAGTGATGGAGGAGACAGGGAAAGAGGGGACAGACTGAGGTTTTTTGCTGGCATGCCTTGATATTCAGTTATTATTTTGACTTTGGGTAGGTAAGCATTAAAGATTGAATCCTAATTCTGAAAGAACTTACAACCTCTAGAGGAAAAATGTGAGAACAAAACCCATGTCTTGCTATTTTGTATTTGAGTAGTTGAAAGGATTCCCATTTTCACCCAGTTTGTGATTTTGTCATCTTATTGTTTTTAGCATTGCTGATATCTGAAGCTAACTGAAAGACAGTCTTTTTATTGGCATCTGAGAAGAGAATCATCTTCCAGAACCAACACATCCTTTGTGTGGGAAGTGTTTCCTTTGCTTTTCTCCCCCTAGTAGTTTCTGTTTAAAAGAACTGAGTCTTGGTGCATGTGTCAGGCAGGTCTGTTTCAGAGGCGAGTAGAATAGATGCAGTGGCTGGTGAGATTGCTTTTTCTCTGCCTATACCACTTGTTGAAGATAATGCAATACATATAGTGAGCTCAGAGAAAGAGGAAACTGTAGGTGTTTTTCAGACATTCTACTTGACAGAAGTTGGCCTTCTCCACTTTTTCCCTCTCTCTTTCACCTTCTTACTACTGTTACAGAATTTCAATGAGTTAAGATACTTAAGACCAAGTCAACTGCATGGTGGTTATACTCTGCAAAATGAAAAAGGAAACTAACCTTAAGAATAGAGAAATAAATGATGTTTTCAGTAAGAACATATGCTTTTCAGAGTGCATGGTATCTTAAGAATCCAGAATCTAAAATCACTAGAAGAGTCCATGGATGTGACATAGCTAAACACCTGGGGAATCAGTACTGATGCTTCTTATACTGACCATGGCAGACATCATTAACTAATCACAGTATCTGTCCCACTGTGCAGAGACAGGGCCTCACAACACCTCTCAGCAAACCATACTGTTCTTCTCTATTAATTCATGGGAGTTGATACTGAAGATGAAAGCTCTTTGTCTGGTGTGACTTAGACATACTGTGCATTGTTTGAAGGGAGTTTATCTTACAATGTTTTGGATGGGTGATTCAGGGTTTCCTATTTCTGATTATCTCTGTAGCCCCCAACAGTTGTATGTACCACAAAGTTCAGACAAATGAAATGATCTCTGGTTCCCAAATAAAGCCTTGATTATTCTTCTATAGTTTTGTATATCTCCACAATCATTATCACCCTAATAACATTCCAACATCCTTCCAAGATCCAAGAACTGCCATTGCAGTCAAAGCTTCTAACCATTTGTGCCTCACAGAATTTTATGATTAGTTTTCTATTTTTTTGACCATGCTTCATGGCCTGTGGGATCTTAGTTCCTCAGCTAGGAGTTGAATGTGTGCGCCTTGCAATGGAAGCACAGTCTTAACCACAGGACCACTAGGGAGGTCCAATGATTACTTCTTTAAATCCTCATAGCACTCTGCACCTTATAATAAACTCTAGGTGGTGCTTTGTCTCTAAGACTTTTTAGAAATTTTAACCTGGTTTAAAATTATCTCTTGGCCAACACTTTTTGGGTTTAAGAGCTTCTGGATGAAATGTAAAAAGACTCAGATAATCCCTCTAATGTTTGGCTTACCCAGTGCCAAATTAGTTTGAAATTTTTTCCTTTTCCTAGATTTAATGATTGAAAGTTTGATGTTTTTCTTTCCAGTGTGAAATCACTTATTCTTGTGTATCAGGAATAAGTCAAATCAGTATCTTAGCAACTATTTTTGAGGCACTTTTCAGTAGTATATGTTTTTTATGTGAAAGTAGATAACTGTATCTTTCCCAGAACATAACAAATATTATAGACAGCTACGGGATCACTAGCCTGATGACCACAAATTTTATGGTAGAACTCACTGACATTTCTATCATATTATTTATGATAAGATAGGAGTGAGATTAACACAAGTCTCTCCTAAGGGTACACTGAAAAATCCAACTTCATTTTTTGGTAATCTCAGCCTTGGAAGTCCCCTGTACAAATACGGCCTTACATTACAAAGACATTTCCACGTATGCAGATCTGTGACATAAAATACATCGTGAAAAATAATGACTCCTCTGAGTTCAAACAGAACTTAGTGAATCTACATTGTATGTGTCATTTAAACACAGACTGCCCTAAATCAATATGTCTGATTATTCTTATTAGTCCTAAACCACAGTTTCTTCCATTTCTACTTTAGAGTTAATGTAAATCTCTCCCTCTTCAAACTGTCATTTCCTATTTTCTGTCCTCCGTGGAATGGACTCATGGCTAGTTACCATTGTTTATATGATATTCTTTCATTGCTTGAAAATTTATCATCAACTTCTCTTCTTCTAGCTGAAATATTTTTTATTCTTTTAATTTTTCCTCAGAAGGTCTGCTTAACCCCTTCTACCTTTTTTAATAATTGCTCTTCTGGAGACCTCTCTGAGCTCACTAGGTGTTGTTCAATTCCTAATTGAACAGAGTAGTTTAATAAAGGTTGTTCACCATTGCTCCAAGGCAGGTGACTGGGTGATATTGCATGAGAAAGTACTTTGTGGGCTCCAAAGCAACACCCAGATGGGGGAGATGATTATTACTTGCTTGTTTGTGCAGCTAGAGCCAGGTCCTCATTTCTGGAAGTAAGGTTTAAAAATTTCTTCACTTGCTTAGTCACTCATTCATTTATCCAACAATACTCTTTCTAGCAAATGCTGTTAGATAGGTATTAGAAATTGGGCAAAATCCATCTCAAGAGTCTTTACCTCTCAATGCCTATGTGACAGCAAACTTGCTTTTCCAGTTTTTAAAAAAACTGAAGTATAACTGATTTATTTACAATATTGTGTTAGTTTCAGGTATACAGCAAAGTGATTCATATATATATGTGTATATATATATTCTTTTCCAGATTCTTTTTCATTATAGATTATTACAAGATATTGAGTATTGTTCCGTGCTATACAATGGGCCCTTTTTGGTTATCTATTTTATATATAGTGGTATGTATCTGTTCACTCTTGCCATCTCCTGTTTGACTACTTCCAATTTGCCTTGATTCATGGACCTAACATTCCAGGTTCCTATGCAATATTGCTCTTTACAACATCAGACTTTGCTTCCATCACCTGTCACATCCACAACTGGGTGTTATTTTTGCTTTGACTTCATCTCTTCATTCTTTCTGGATTTATTTCTCCACTGATCTCCAGTAGCATATTGGGCACCTACCAACCTGGGGAGTTCATCTTTCAGTGTCCTATCTTTTTGACTTTTCATACTGTTCATGGGGTTCTCAAGGCAAAAATACTGAAGTGATTTTCTATTCCATTCTCCAGTGGGCCACATTTTGTCAGAACTCTCCACCATGACCCGTCTGTCATGGTGATGACCATTATATCTACTACTGTGGGCAAGAATCCCTTAGAAGAAATGGAGTAGCCATCATAGTCAACAAAGGAGTCCAAAATGCAGTACTTGGATGCAATCTCAAAAACGCAGAATGATCTCTGTTCATTTCCAAGGCAAACCATTCAATATCACAGTAATCCAAGTCTATGCCCCAGCCAGTAATGCTGAAGAAACTGAAGTTGAATGGTTCTATTCAGACCTACAAGACCTTTTAGAACAAACACCCCCAAAAGATGTCCTTTTCATTATAGGGGACTAGAAGGCAAAAGGAGGAAGTCAAGAAACACCTGGAGTAACAGGCAAATTTGGCCTTGGAGTACAGATGAAGCAGGGTAAAGGCTAATAGAGTTTTGCCAAGAGAACGCATTGGTCATGGCAAACACCCTCTTCCAACAACACAAGAGAAGACTCTACATATGGACATCACCAGATGGCCAACACTGAAATTAGATTGATTATATTCTTTGCAGCCAAAGGTGGAGAAGCTCTATACAGTCAGCAAAAACAAGACCGGGAGCTGACTGTGGCTCAGATCATGAACTACTTATTGCCAAATTCAGACTGAAATTGAAGAAAGTGGGGAAAACCACTATACCATTCAGGTATGACCTAAATCAAATCCCTTATGATTATATAGTGGAAGTGAGAAATAGGCTTAAGGGACTGGGTCTGATAGACAGAGTGCCTGAAGAACTATGGACAAAGGTTCATGACATTGTACAGGAGACAGGGATCAATACCATCCCCAAGAAAAATAAATGCAAAAAAGCAAAATGGCTGTCTAAGAAGGACTTACAAATAGCTGAGAAAAGAAGAGAAGTGAAAAGCAAAGGAGAAAAGGAAAGATACTCTCATCTGAATGCAGAGTTCCAAAGAATAGCAAGAAGAGATAAGAAAGCCTTCCTCAGCGATCAATGCAAAGAAATAGAGGAAAACAATAGGATGGGAAAGACTAGAGATCTCTTCAAGAGAATTAGAGATACCAGGGGAACATTTCATGCAAAGATGGGCACAATAAAGAACAGAAATGGTGTGGACCTAACAGAAGCAGAAGATATTAAGAGGAGGTGGCAAGAGTACACAGAACTATATTTTGGGTCCAAAATCACTGCAGATGGTGACTGTAGCCATGAAATTAAAAGATGCTTACTCCTTGGCAGGAAAGTTATGACCTACCTAGACAGCATATTAGAAAACAGAGACATTACTTTGTCAGCAAAGGTCCATCTAGTCAAGGCTATGGTTTTTCCAGTAGTCATGTATGGATGTAAGAATTGGACTGTAAAGAAAGCTGAGCACTGAAGAACAGATGCTTTTGAACTGTGGTGTTGGAGAAGACTCTTGAGAGTCCCTTGGACCACCAGGAGATCCAACCAGTTCATCCTAAAGGAGATCAGTCCTGGGTGTTCTTTGGAAGGACTGATGTTGAAGCTGAAACTCCAATACTTTGGCCACCTGATGCGAAGAGCTGACTCATTTGAAAACTCCCTGATGCTGGGAAAGATTGAAGACAGGAAGAGAAGGGGATGACAGAGGATGAGATGGTTGGATGGCATCACAGACTCAATGGACATCAGTTTGGGTAAACTCCAGGAGTTGGTGATGGACAGGGAGGCCTGGTTGTACAAGTGCACATGCACGCGCGTGTGCGCGCGCACACACACACACACACACACACACACACACACATACACATCAGACAAGCCAACAGAGAGGGCCCACCATCAACAAAGAATATGAAGGCATGGAAAAACTCTATTATATGGACCCAATTACACGGCCCATTGGGTTCATATGTCTGGAGCATCAGGTGTAATGAGAAGATGACTGGAGAGTCGAATTGAGGCCCCAGGATGAGTGATGTCATACAGCCACCCATGTTGGCCCCAAGAAATGTTTTCTGTAAAGGACAAGATAGAACATTTTGTAGACCATTGTAGACCACATATAGACTCTGTTCCATTTTCTTCTTTTTCTCTTTCCCTTTTCAAGCCCTTTAATTTAAAAGTATAAGAACTATTCTTAGCCCAAGGGTTGTGCAGAAAAACAGTGGCCTGCATTCTGTAGTTTGTTATACTAAGTCCCTCCCTTGGGTGTATAAAGAATTTCCTCCAACCAGAGCCACTATGCCAGGGCAGCCAGAGAGCCTTGGAACACATTGATAAAGAGAGGGACTAATTCGTCCTCGGGGAGTCTTCTCAGAGGCAATGGCATCTGAGTTGTGTTTGGAAGAATAACTAACAGTTCACAAGGAGAAAAGCAAGTTGCAGGGGAGCGATGTTCCTACTGAGTCGGGCTCTGCCATTTGAAGATCATAAGCTATGGGGTAAGGCTTTGTTGGACCTGAGTTTCTTCATCTTTAGAGTGGGTCTTGTAATACCTACCCTTCTAATCTGGAAAGAAACGCAGTGCAGGTGAAATACTACCATCACCACCACCAACAAAAAGCCCTCTAAACCTTGCTTAAAAGAGCTTAAAAACGTGGTTGTTATCTCAGACCCTTCATCTTGCCTGAGCCAAGATGACTCATGCCACTCATGTGTGCACAGTAATTGCTGAGATTATTGGGTTTATGCTGGAGTGTTTGGAGCCAACCACTCATCTCTCAAGAGAGAACAGAATGAGTCAGGAACAGACTTTGGCATCTTCTTGTTGTTTTTTATGTAAGCCATTTGCATACTGATCTGAGGCTAAATTTGTTACAGCTCTTTGCTTCTTAAAAGTGCAAGTCATCAGGGGTGGGAGGAGGGGAAATGGGAGGAAGGTGGTCAAAAAGCTTCCAGTTATAAGTAAAGTAAGTACTAGGGATGTAGCTCACCTGATGATCACAGTTTACATTATTGTGTGTGACATACATGCAGGCTGTTAAGAGACTGATTCTGAGACCTCTCATCACAAGGAAACTAATTGTTCCTTCCTTTGCTTTCTCTTTTTATGGTACCTATACAAGATGATTGGAGAAGGAAATGGCAACCCACTCCAGTACTCTTGCCTGGAGAATCCCGTGGACAGAGAAGCCTGGTGGGCTGCAGTCCATGGGGTCGCACAGAGTCAGACACGACTGAAGCGACTTAGCAGCAGCAGCAGCAGCAGCATACAAGATGATGGATGTTAACTAAACTTTTTATGGTAGTCACTTCACAATAGTTTATGCAGTTTAGCTCATTATGCTGTAAACCTTAAACTTATAGTAATGTATGTCAATTGTATCTGAATAAAACTAGAAAACAAAGTACAAGTCAGAAGACTTTTTGGTGTTTTCTGAGGGACAGTATCAGGATCTCCCCAACTATTAACTTTTTCTATCATCCCACAATGCCTGATGTTCCAACAGAGTGGATCCAAGTACTTCTTTAGAAAGGAAATAGCATTTTGGACAACCGGAGGAGAGACAGACATCATATATGCTAAGTCACCTCAGTTGTGTCTGACTCTTTGTGACCCCATGGACTGTAGCCCAGCAGGGTCCTCTGTCCATGGGATTCTCCAGACAAGAATACTGGAGTGGGTTGCTATTTCCTACTCTAGGGAGGACACCTTAAACTAGGTATTAGCCAGAGAAATCATTTTCGTGCACCTGATTTTAAGAAAGGCTGAGATAGAGACATGGGACTCTAGGAAGATGACTTGGGTTCAAACTCTTTGTGCTAATTACTTAGCCTTTGTGTTTCTCTGTTTGCTTCTGCAGGACATGAGATGGTGCCACGACCTAATAGTTGCCGTTAAGATGGGATGCACAGGCATATGTCAGGAACACAGAGCAGTGCCTGACAGACAGTGACAGATGTTAGCTGTTATTATTTCTAGTCAAGTTGAAACAGGGATAGTTTTGTAACTGGAGCTAGGAGTGTGGAGAGGGGAAAACTGCTGTTGTTCAGTTGCTAAGTTGTGTCTGATTCTTTGTGACCCCATGGACTGCAGCCCGCCAGGCTCCTCTGTCCTCCACTATCTCCTGGAGTTTGCTCAAATTGGTGTCCATTGAACTGGTGATGCCATCCCACCATCTCATCCTCTGCTGCTCCTTTCTCCTTTTGCCTTCAATCTTTCCCAGCATCCAGGTCTTTTCCAATGAATTGGCTCTTTGTATCAGGTGGTCGACATATTGTAGTTTCAACATCAGGATCAGTCCTTCCAATGAATATTCAGGGTTGATTTCCTTTAGGATTGACTGGTTTTATCTCCTTGCAGTCCAAGGGACTCTTAAGAGTCTTCTCCAGCACCACAATTCAAAAGCCACAATTCAAAAAATCAGTTCTTTGGTACTCAGCCTTCTTTATGGGGAAAGCTGCCATATGTGCATGCTCAGTTATGTCTGACTCTGTGACCTTATGGACTACAGCCTGCCAGGCTCCTCTGTCCATAGGATTCTCCAGGCTTACTGGAGTGGGCTGCCATTTCCTCCTCCAGGAAAAAGCTGAGATAATACTAAATATAAGCATCATCTAGGTTATTTTTTTTCGCATACTGGACCTCTGAGTGCTGTGTCTGGGCATGGTGTCTTGCTCAGGGAGCCAATAGTTTAGTCTTGATTGGAAGATCCCCTGTCACCATGTGGATGGATGTTCAACACAGGCTTCATCATAGTGAGACATGGAGTGATCACTCTTCAGTTTCCCTCCTGCTGCATCTGTTTATTTGATCATCTTTATTTATGCATTCAAAATATTCTTTAAATGTGTAAATAAATATCTGTATTCCATATTTACAGGCTTTGCCTGTAAATTACAAGTCTATTTACAGGTGACTGCCATATTTACAGGTGACTCAGATGGTAAACAATCTGCCTGCAATGCAGGAGACCCGGATTTGATCCCTGGGTTGGGAAGATCCCCTGGAGAAGGGAATGGCAGCCCCCTCCAATATTCTTGCCTGGAAAATGCCATAGACAGAAGAGCCTGGTGAGCTACAGTCCACGGGGTTGCAAAGGGTCAGACATGACTGAGCAACTAACACACACACACACATTCCATATTTAATTCCTGGGGAAAATTAGTTGTCTATATATGTAGGCAGATGTATTTACATATTTTATGTTCACAACTAAGTTATTTGGGTCATCAAGATTAGATGCCAAGCACTCTGTACAAGGTTGGGCAAATTCTAGAAATACTTAATCTGTTACTGGTCAATCCAGTTCATTCTCCCTCAATTCTCAAGAAAACTAAAATCACAATCTAAATGCTACAGGCCATTTAAATTCCTCAAAAATCTCAGAAAGTGGAAATGTTACCCATTGGAGCGTAAGAGGAACCAATTTAAGGTGAGAATCTGAGAAATAAAATGCTTTACTTTTATTGACAGTGAGTCAATATGATATTAAAATAAAAAAAAAGAAATTCAGTGAAAGAGGCAGTCCATGCCATCTTTGAAAATTCAGTAGGAAAAAAAAATCAGATTAACTGGTGATTTTCCTGAAGTTGCTTGTCAATTTGTTCAGAAAGCTTAATTTAGCAGAGTCAGCCTCAAATTGGTTTCTAGGGTGTATCTTAATTGTATCACTTTTCAGAAAAATGTTTCTGTCAGTCAGAAAGTGTTTTAAGAACTAACCTGCTTGCAAAGCTGAGACCGGGCTCTTCATGTAGGAGGACAGCAGGTACCCGAGTCCTGTATCAGAGAGGAGAGAACGTTCCATGGAGGGGTGGGAGGCTGGGATGTACAGAAGTGCCTTGGGCCTTAAGTCCATGTGGACATTCTCTTTTGGGGGAAGTCTTGCAGTAGTTAAAGAGTAAAAACTCATGAATTCTAGACTTGGGCCTCCTGGTTTCTTTCTTTTGAAGGTGTGTGACCTGGGGTAAGATCCATCTTTTCGTTGTGTCTTGGTTTCCTTAACTAGAAAATCTTAAGAGCTGAAGGGTATGCCATCAGAGATCTCTTTTTGTTGTTTAGCTCTCAGCCTATGTGAGTATGTGAGAGAACCAGGTTCAATCCCTGGGTCAGGAAGATCCCTGGGAGAAGGTACTGACTGGCTACCCACTCCACTATTGCTGCCTGGAGGATTCCATGGACAGATGAGCCTGGCGGGCTGCAGTCCATGGGGCCACAAAGAGTCAGACATGACTGAGTGACTTTCACTTTCACTTCACTATGTGAGTTTACAAATTTTCCCTCTAAATCCATTTCTGAGATATTAAGGGGTTTCAAAAGATATTGGGGGATATTTACAAAGTCAGAGGTATTTGGTATTTTCACGAGCAGAACTGATTGCAATTCAGGGCTACCTAAGGTGCTGCCCAGCACATCTAGCCCTGGGCAAGGGGACAGCCAATGGGGCTCAGAGCAGGAACACAGGGTACATAAACATTTCTCCCATCAGCTCTCCTCTAACTGTGGTGGTGTCATCATAAGTTGACTCTGTTGATGTTTATGCTGAGCAAGATCCACATGGTCCCTGAGAATGCGTGCCACATGCCCAGAAGACAGTGAGAACAGGGAGCTTTTTTGGTGGGGGGAGGAGGGTAGAAAAAGACTGTAGAGATTTCTGTCTGCAGGAAATAGAAAAGCATAGATTTCAGGCTGTTTCTGCCATAAATCCTTATTCAGTACATGGTTTATAATAGATACTCTGGATTTAATACTGAACAGCACAGATAGGCTTCCTGCCTTCATGGAGCTTATTGCTCAGTGGAGGAAAAGAGTGAGTAAACTGTAATCCTATTACATATCATACCAGGGAAAGTGGAGGGTCCTGGGCGCCCGTTGGTGGGACACCTGACTCAGGTGTAGGAAGCTTGGGAGGTTTTCCCATTAAGCATAAAATGGGAAAATACACAAATGGAGAAAGCAGAAGGAAGTATTGAATGTGGAGGGACCAGTGTGTACAAAGGCCTGGAGGTGGGAGACAGCGGGGTGTGTTCAAGGATCTGAAAGCTGTTCAGCGTGTTTGGAGGGTAAGAGACGGAGGCAGAGAGTAAGTGGTGGAGAGATCACAGCAGTCAGGCTCCAGAGGGCCTCCTTAAACCTCAGGAAAGAATTTGGTCTCTCATTTCAATGTGGGGAGAGTCTTTGAAAAACTTTAAACAAGGCAGTGATGGGATCAGATTTGTGTTTTAGAACCATCTTCCTGGCTGCAGAGTGGAGAGGGGATTGCAAGGGGCAAGAATCGAGATGGAGAAAGATAGGAGAGAGAGAGTCAGAGGACTTTTGAAATCTAGGTGGGGAGAAAATAGTTCTTTGGATAATGACAGGAACAGTGGGATTAGAGAGAATTGGTGGGTTCAAGAAATGCTTTAGAGGTGGACTTGACAGGACTCAGTGAATGAGATGATGGGGACACACACACATTTAGTCCATAACAGGTGGTATCATAGTTTTCACCATGTCATGCTACCATTTTGAGACCCTGGTACATTGCAGTTTCTGAACTAAGATGGCTGGTGTATAGAACTTTAGAAATTATTTGCCTAGATATGGAAGCAAATAACCATCTGTTTCTATGAGAATTGGTCTTCTGTTTTGTCCTATGATTTGTAGCGATTGGTTTCTGAGCTGCAGTTTTTATCCTGTGTGACCCTAGGTCTCCTGGTCTTGGTCAACTGGATGAAGGGTAGAAAATTAATTTAACAGGAAGATTTGGCTCTTTCTCCTAGGAATTTAAAATTGAGAGTGTTTGTGTAACTGGACCTTTATCATGTAAACTTGGGAGCTGCAGGGTAGACTTATTTTCTACCATGGAGATCGGGAAGCAAAGAAAAAACAAAAAGGAGCAGAAGGCTGTGTAAAGATAAGCATTAGTGAGAGATGGAAAGAGAGTCTTATTTATTATGGACTATTACAATGTTGTGTTAATTTCTGCTTATGGTAAAGTGATTCTGTTTATATATATATATATATATATTCTTTTTAGTCTTCTTTTCCATGATGGTTTGTCATAGCGTACTGAATATATCAACAGTTCTCTGTGCTATACAGTAGGGCCTTGCTGTTTATTCATTCTATATATAATAACTTACATCTGCTATATCCAACCTCCCACTCCATCCCTCCCTCAACCCCCTCCCCCTTGGTAACCACAAGTCTGTGGAAAGAGAGTCCCACTGTCCTTCCCTTCTCTCCCTGCAGTTTCTTCTTGAGATCCAGCTATAGATTCTCTTGTATCCCTCTTAGAAATTCTCACTTTTCCTTTTTGAGTTGGTTTCTGCTGCTTGCAACCAGATAGTCTAAGTAAAATATCTAACACCTTAGATACCTGGCAAAACATAGGTCTTACCAGAGTCTTCTTGGCTGTACCACCCTTACGTAGCGTTCTCTTTTCATGCTTGGCTTGGGCTGTCATTTTCTATAGAAACTTTCTAGAGGCGATGTACCATTAGCTCAGTGGTGGCTCTGGACATCTATATTTTGGCTATGACTCATAGAGCAGCTCTCTTCCTTGGTATAGATCAGGAAAAAAAGAAAACTTACAAATAATTGTATTCAGTTCCTTTCCCAACTGAAGTTGTTTTGACCTGGCATTGTGCCAAGTATAGCAGCTTGGCTCTGATGGATCCAGTCCTTCTAAGAAACATATGATTAGAATCATGAACACCGATAACATTTTATAACCTGCTGAGGGCAATGTTTTTCCACAAATAATGCTCATAAATATCTGAAAAATTTTTAAATCTAGCTCTGCACCCAAGATGTTTTGGCACAAATTACAGAGCATTTTGGGACTTTTATCACATGCTGCTTTCTGAATTTAGTAACTGAGTGAATACGTTATGTACCAAATTCTTGCTTGTTTAAAGAAATAAAGAACTATGTTTTCAAATTAAAGTCATTTTAAGGTTTTGCAGCTGTTAAATTGAAAAAAAATTATAAACCAACAACCTAGCCATATTTGAGCTGAGTCTACACAGCAAAAGAAAGTCAGGGAGTTGAGGCATTGGCTGATCAAATCATGAGAACTTAGAAGGGTACCTACTGCTTAGTGGTTAAGAGACCTGGTGTTGGAGTTAAGACCCCACACCTGGGTTGGAACTGGGCCTTGCCTTTTTCCAACCAGTTCATTTTTTTTAAACATTTTGATACTCCAGGCTTCTTTATTATAAAGTGTATTGCAATTGTACCTACCTCAGATGGTTTTGTGAAGATTAAGCAAAATGGTGCTCATGAAGCACTTTGCCTGGTCATCCTCAACACTCAGTCATATCCGAGTCTGTGCGACCCTGTGGACTGCAACCCACCAGGCTCCTCTGTCCATGGGATTTCTCAGGCAAGAGTACTGGAGTGGGTTTCCATTGCCTTCTCCAGGGGATCTTCCTGACCCAGGAATTGAACCTGGGTCTCCTGCACTGCAGGTGAATTCTGTACCATCTGAGCCCCCAGGGAAACCCTGACCTGGTGATGGGGCATGGTAAAAACCCACTGCATGTCAAGTAACTATTTGGTGCCTGGATGAGGTGGATTGGAAAAAGGGGGAACACACTAGGATGGCCTGCTGTTAATGAAACAATCCATGGCAAACTATATCCTGAGAGCCAAGTCTAGCTGGCAGTCTGCTTTTATCTGGTCCACATCTAAGAATGGTTTTCAAGTTTTAAAGGTAATACTATTGAATGAACTTCACCTGAGCTCTGTGGGCCTGGAAAAAAGCAACTGTTAAAACTTCTCTTCTTTTGTTTTCTGAGGCTAAGTGTAGAGGACCACCTCACCCTGGCATATTATAAGATAAAAATTGTCTCCAATCTCCTTTAAGACTTCTCTAAAACTCATGGATGGCTCCCCTTGTGTAGTTCAGGTCCTCTTCCCTTTCTCTGAGACGTTCCTTGTTAATAAATGTTGATCCTATTCCAATAGCCTGAATAAAGCCAGCACCTTAGTTGTCTGGTGCATTTTGTCTTTACTATAATGTTATTAAAAACTAAGACCAAAATCCCAAATATACATGCAACAGGGACTGTTGCCCACAACATAAGAAATATTTAATCTGGCTTTACAGAAAATCTTGTTAACTCCCATGTCTGGGATTAAAAAGGGTCCTGGCCCAAAACTCTCCATCAGTCATAGACATTCTTTTGTATATCTGTTGAACTTGTCAAGTGATTCCTATTATAACTCAGATATACCATAAGAATGATCCAATCAGAGCTTTCAAATGGGGGAAGGAAATGAGCAATTTGGAAATGATGAAAAATGATCAAAGATACTTGTGCTGCATGTTTTCTTGATATTGTCTTCTTTAATTCTTAACTGTTTTGAGACAATTGTTCTAAGAAACAGTAGATTCAGGAGAAGCTTTGAAAACTGAGTAGAAGATACCCTTTTGTAAGGGACGTTTATATTTATAAAGGAAACTTCCATTTGTAACAGTAACAGGAAAAGAAGTGTGGAGGAAAAGAAAGATGACTCTATATATTTAGAAACTTCTATCAATAAAGAAGGCACTGACTTAAATCTGCATAATGAACCTTAATATTACTTATTTTGATTTCCTGGTAATCTCTTTAACATTGACTTCCCTCCCACCACCACTTTTCATTCTTCTGTCTTTAGCTGAAGATGGTATTGAAGTTGGAGTTCTAAACCACTTTTTTGAATTACCAATTTTGCCTCTGGCTAGGGCTTCCCTGGTGGCTCAGAGGTTAAAGTGTCTGCCTGCAGTGCAGGAAGCCTGGGTTTGATCCCTGAGTCGAGAAGATCCCCTGGAGAAGGAAATGGCAACCCACTCCAGTATTCTTGCCTGGAGAATCCCACGGAGGGAGGAGCCTGGTAAGCTACAGTCCGTGGGGTCGCAAAGAGTCGGACACGACTGAGCGACTTCGCTTCACTTGTTCTCCCATGTATCCATGAGGTATATAAGTTAATAAACTCAACTTCCATTTGTTTTTCTCTTGTTAATCTCTTTTATGACAGCAGTCTCAGCTAAGAACTCAAAATGGTAGAGGGAATTATTTTTCCTCCCCTACACAATCTTGCAGAGTGAATATTTATCATTCCAATCTTACAGGTTAGGTGATTGAGTGTGAAGGTCACAGAGCAAATAATTGGAATGTGAGTCTCAAGCTCTCTGATTATAGGGTCCACATTTCTTCTACTAACATCCTATTAGGTTCAAGAATTTGAAGCTCTGTTATAGAATGCTGAGTAAACTAGGGTACTCCAAAGAAGACAGAAGGTGAGATGGTTGGATGGCATCATCAACTCAATGGACATGAATCGGAGCAAATTCCAGGAGATAGTGAAGGGCAGGGAAGCCTGGCATGCTATAGTTCATGGGGTTGCAGAGTTGAACATGACTAAGTGCCTGAGCAACAATAATAACTAGCAGAAGAATGGAGCTAGGCAGATTCTGGTTCACTGAACAGAAAAACTTTGAACAACTAGGGCTTTTAGCAAGAGGGACCAAGTCTGTGAAGTTTTCCATCTGGCTCTCTGTATGTCAAGAGATATATTTTCCAAAATTTAAAAAAAGTCTTTAATTCTTGCCACAGAATACTTTAATGCATACAGTATAGACTTTTGCAGGATTTTGATCAGTGATTATCAGTGGTGATTAGGATGGAAGAACAGATCACCTTAAAGTGGGAAGCTATCAGAATTCGCATTCTAAATGTTCTTATAGGTTTTGACAACTTTGAAGCTCACTCTAACTATTGGGAGTGTGTCCTTAGGTTTGGGGAATGAAAAAGTTTTTTTTTGAATATTTAGACACATGTGTTACAAATTATAACTTAAAAATATCTATAAACTCTAAGAGTATTTTGCACCCTAATCAAGAGAATTAATGGTGTCATTTTGTTCCACTTGAACATATTGAATATTATTTCATCAATATTACATTCTTCTTTCAAATATCTGCATACCCTGAAGCCATTTTTGAAGTGGAAATATTTTTTCTACCTGCTTAGCTGTTGCAAGTGAAAAATTGATTTGAATTTAATATTGCCATTTCCTGCCCCCAGAAGCATCCTAGTGTTGGTTTCTTTTGAGCTTTTAAAAATTCATTAAAATATTGACTTTCGTTTGTTTTTCTTTTTCCATTTTTCTGGCAATAAAAATGATTAACCAAACCCTAGAGTAGGGTCTTCTATAGATGTGTTAATTTGATTTAAATTATTTATATTTCTTGTTATGCCTTGCTGTCCACCTAGGCTGAGACTGGGGGAGTAAATTTCGTGCTTTCACTAATCTTTGAAATGGTGATTAGAGGTCTATCTTTGCAGAAATAGTGTGCTGTTAGACTATTGGTTCTGGAAAACAGAATAATAGCTTTTGTTTATAAATGCAAAAGTTTAGTTTTGAACCACAAGATTAATGTTTTGGATATTCTGAAAGCTTTGCATGTGCATGAAGGAATTATTTAGGTTTTAAAATTACTCAGATTCAATATATCAGAGGAGGGGCTGTTAATTTTATGTACCCAGTGCCCTTGGCTGAGCTTTGACATTCAAAAGCTATTTTAAAAAATTGGTTTATTGTCTATGGCTGTAACTTGACTGGATTTTCAAAGAAGTTTCCACTTAAAAATGATTAGAGATTAACATTCAACAATGCCTGAAGGTTACAATGGGGACCCACATTTGTCATCAATTTTAGATTTTTTCTTAAACAAAATTTTGGTTTTAATAAAACCTCCAAGGAAAATATGAATTAAAAACACAGAAAAATTTTCAAGGAAAACCCACACACACATCTGGAAAATGGTTTTCATTTCTTCAATTTGTTTTTGTATCTAGTGTGTGCTAGCCATTAAACTAATTAATATATATTTATGTTGTTTCATTTTCTTAATAATAATTCTTTAAGAACTGTTCCCTCCCTTTTAGATTAAAAGAAAGTTGAAAATGTATGAGATTAAAAAAATTGCCTAAGGTCACAAAACTCTTTCTCTAGTAGAAGAGAATTTGACAGCAGTTCTGACCTCAATGTTGAGTTTTTTTTTGACTACCAGTTATTAATAACAGTCACCAGGGCTAATTAACAAAATTTTATCAGCTAGTGGGCCAGCATGACATTCTGTAGAAACCAAAGATGACTGAGGTCCTTTTGGACTCCATTGTGTCAGAGAGCAGGAGGTGACTTGTTTTGGGTCAAGACTTGGGTTTATAATGTCCTTCCCACAAAAATTCAAACTGCTTTTGACCACTATACCAATGGGGATTGAGAAGAACACATATCCCAGATCAATTTCTTCATCTTGAAGGCCAGAGTCCCTATCGCTTTGCTCAGTAATGTTAACTGAATTGTCCAAGTGAACAAAGTGAAAGTGAAAGTGGCTCAGTTGTGTCTGACTCTTTGCAACCCCATGGCCTATACAGTTCATGGAATTCTCCAGGCCGGAATACTGGAGTGGGTAGCCTTTCCCTCCTCCAGGGGATCTTCCCAGCTGAGGGATCGAACCCAGGTCTCCTATACTGTAGGTGGATTCTTTACCAGCTGAGCCACAAGGAACTTGCCCAAGGATGCACAGTAAATAGTGGGCAAGAATGGAATAGACCTTGGTCTATCTCTCTCTAAATTCTGTGCCCTTCCCAGCACACTACATAGCCTTTCTTTATGGCTCCTACCAGGTCATTCTACATGGTAGACATTTTATATGGGAGACATCTCAATCTAGTGGCTGATCAAAATGAAAAGAAGCTAGATACTTGATTAGTTAATTTGATCAATAACTTTGCGATTGATTCAGTTAAAGATTTTATGAAAAGCTGGGAAGGTTTATGATTATTGTGAAATAATCAAATGGTGTCTATTATACTCTTGGGGTTTATTAGTCTATTTTGGATAATTTAATTTATATATTACAGAATGTAAGGTATAGCTAGTTAGGTTGAGAGTCAGCTTGGACTCAACTTTGCTTCAAATACTATAAACTAACACTCTCAGGAGTCAGAATCGTGATATTTTGAGCCACTAACTTCATGTAGCACCCACTTCGTGTTGTACAATGATTTTTTTTTTTTTTTTTTTTTTTTTTGTACAATGATTTTAACTTCTAATCATTCTTGCTTCACTTGTTCAAGGTGGGTAACAGAGAACTTATCCGGACTTTAGGTTAAGATTGGCAGAATAAATTTGTTCCTGTGATCTACTGATTTTTTGTTTTTTCTGTTCAGACATTAAAAGAGACATAGTCCATTCAAGTTACATACTACAATGGATTATGTGTGAATAAATTAAAAGATCTAGATCTTTAATACTAATACCACTTTGTAGCAGCAGTGGTTCTGTAAATGGATATCTTACTTATTAAACAAAATGGAGTTGAAAAATAAAATACACTGCTACACAAATAACACTTTATGTTACAAATAATTGGTTTGGATAGAGCTACAAGATTTTTCTGGCACAATAGTAAATTACACTTCAGCAAGTTTGTCAAACTGATGAAAATCCCAATCCTGTGTATTTTGTTTTAATGATGTAGAAATATAGACAAGATGTTTTCTTTTATCCATATTCGCATGAACAGAAGAATAATTTCACAGACAAATAGTTTCTAGTGTTTTTCTGAGAAAATGTGGTTATAGCAGTTAGAAATGCCATTAGTAGCTTAAAACAATAGCATTTACTTTTTTTTCATAATTGACATTCCAGAAGTTGATGGCTACTGGTGTAAGATCACCCTATCAACTATGCCAGGGATCCCCAACCTTTTTGGCACCAGGGACAGGTTTTGTGGAAGACAATTTTTCCACACAGGCAGGGGTGTGGGGGAGGATGGTTTCAGGATGATTCAAGAGCATTACATTTATTGTGCACTTTATTATTATATTAGCTCCATCTTAGATCATCAGGCATTAGATTGTAGAGGTTGGGGTCCCTGAACCATGCCATCAAGGACAGAAGGAATTTCTATCTTCCAATGTTGTTATTCTTAGAAAATTAGCTTTCATTCTCCTGCTAATTGCTTCATGGTTGCAAGGTGGCTGCAATAGTTCTGGCTATCAGAAAAAAAGGGAGAGGAATCAGGATATCTATGATCCTTTATCAGTTCACTTTCACATTTATCTCCTAGACCAGTATTGTATCCTATGTCCTTGTCTAATTGCAAGGAGGCTGGGCAAGTGAGGAGCAGGATTGGTATTGTTGTTAGGGCCAGTCATGACTAATCCTCAGGGGCTAGGCTGTTGCTGCCTCCAAACAAAATTGGGGTGTGTCTAGAAAAAAGGAAGAATATGGATGTTGGTTCCACTTCAGAGTTTTCTGTATGTTGTGGTAAGCTGTTCTTTCTACTTTTCTCAGAAGTCTGTTCACAGATGCCACCTTACTGATAACTATTCCCAATGGATGTGTATGCTTAAGTGCGGATGGTAGGGATTCAGATGTGGAAAAGATCAGTGAGGACAGGAATGCTCACAGAATATCTAATAAAAGAATGGAATTAAAGGGTCAGGTGGCACAGTGGTAGAGAATCTGCCTGCCAATGCAGGAGAGGCAAGAAACATGGGTTCGATCCTTGCGTCAGGAAGATCCTCTGGAGTAGGAAATGATAACCCACTCCAGTATTCTTGCCTGGAGTATCCCACGGACAAAGGAACCTGGTGGGCTACAGCCCATGTGATCGCAAAGTGTCACACATGACTGAGCACACATGCAACCATGTACCAGGAGGAGGAGGATTCAGAGAAGTGATAGGGAAAAGAAACGGCATCCTAAACAGATGGAGTCAGTCAAGTCAGGGAGGTCGGCTAAGCACTGTCTCATGAGAGAGAAAGGAACTGAGACTGTGAGTTGAGACTTTCCTTCTGAGAAGAATTGAGACTGTGCTGAGTGTGCCTTTCTGTTCTGATAGTGTTCTGATGGTTTGGCATCTGGGACCTTGTTGACGTGGAGAGACTACCCCTCCCAGGCCAGCCAATTCCTAGAAATAGTAAATGATAGTAAATGACTTGCCTTTCGAATACGCGCACACCAGCCAATCCAGAGACCATACCTTCCCACTACCTCCTTTATCGGGCTTGTACACTCTGGGCCGCTGTCCACCTGCCCGAATCACACCAGGGCCAGGTAGGAGAAACTAGAGGCACCTACACCCCGAGGCCAACTGAAAGTGTTTAAAGTAGCCAGTCCTATGTCTTCTCACCCTGCCTCACTCGTTCCTTGGTGCAAACCACAACAAAGTCTCTTCCCCATGTTTTCTCCTCGCTGCTTCTGCTTCTGTGTGGCTCCCCCACAACGCCAAACCATGCCTCCTGATTCTAAGGATCTATATCAACTTCTTTCTTCACGGCAGTCATTTTCCTGCGTGTTTTCCCATACCTGTTTGAAACACATCCTGGTCCATTCTACAACATTATTCATTTTTTGTTTTTATCTTCTCTTTATTTTCAATTTATTTTTTACTGAAGTATAGTTGATTTACAATGTTGTGTTAGTTTTAGGTATACAGCACAGTGATTCAGTTATATATACATATATATATATATGTGTGTGTGTATATATATATATATATATTCTTTTTCAGATTCTTTTCCCTTACAGATTATCCCAAAATATCAAATATAGTTCTCTGTGCTATACAGTAGGTCCTTGTTGGTTATCTGTTTTCTATGTAGTAGTGTACAGTGAAAGTGTTCGTCGCTCAGTCGTGTCTGACTCTTTGCGACCCTATGAACTGTAGCTCTCCAGGCTCCTCTGTCCATGGGATTTCCCAGGCAAGAATACTGGAGTGGGTTGCCATTTCCTTTTCTAGGGGATCTTTCTGACTCAGGGATCAAACCCAGGTCTCCTGCATTGTAGGCAGATTCTTCACCATATGAGCCACCAGAGAAATTCATCGTAGTAGTGTACAATACTATCCTTATTCGAAAGCACATCAGTGAGACTGGGAAAAGTGAGAAAGAAGGTCTCATACTGTGGTCTGAGATTTCCAATTTGGGTGTGGAGAGGTGAATAGGAAGGTCAATGAGGAAGAGAGAGGCTTGGAAAAGTTCTGATCTGACCATTGGGATCAGAGGGCTCTGGGGCTATTTGGTGGCAAGTGGAGTTTTCTTTCAGAAATTCAAAACATGACTGTGTTTCCATGTGAAAGTCAGCTTTCAAAGTGATCTTCAGTTTGCTATTCATGTCTGAGAAGGATCAGTGAGATTATAAAAAAGATTGAAGCTAATAAGCTACTGATGAGAAGCAATGAGCTCATTTGTAACCTCATTTCTATAAATGACATAAGTTTTGCAGCTTAAGAAAAAGTGATGTATTAGGCAGACAAGGAAACTAGTGTTTTCCCTTCAAACAGTATCTTTCATTTCTTTTATTCTACTATGAAATATTTCTGTTGCCCATATTGATAATCTGTTGTTAAAATTCTAAGAACACTTCTTTGGAAGTCTGCAGTTTATGAACCCAAAAGATTGTTAGTATTTTATGGTTGAAATAGCAGAACACACCAAAACTAATAAAAACTTGTGATTACCATCTTTACTAGCATAACATTTCCTACATAAATAGTCTGCAGTTAAAATGAGAAGAGAGCACGCTATGAGGTAGTGGTTCTGATAAAGATGGACCTTAGCAGTATTGCCGTCTGGAGCTGAACTTCCAGAGACTTCCCTTGGCAAATTGCTCTGCTTCCAGGCAGAAGTGAGCCAACTGAGAAAAGAGCCTTAGGTACCCTACCGAGCTGATGTTGGAGAATTGTGATAACTGTTAACTCTTCTATTAACTTAACCGCGTAAGATTCAATTAAATCCAGTTCATACCTCATTGGTAAATCTGAAGTTTCAGAATGCTTGTTGGTAAAATTCAACCTACTGGAACTTCCCTGGAGGTCCAGTGGTTGACTTTGAACTTCCACTGCAGGGCATGGATTCCATCCCTGGCCCAGAACCAAAATCCTGGGGGGCAAAAAAACCCAAAAAACAAAAAACCAAGATCAGCCTACTGTGTGTGTGTGTGTATCAGTCGCTCAGTCATGGCCGACTCTTTGCGACCCCATGGACTGCAGCCCAACCAGTTCTCTGTTCGTGAGATTTTCCAGACAAAGATACTGGAGTGGGTTGCTATTTCTTGAGCTACCCCAAATCATCTTCTCTTCCAAATTAGGGTTCTAGAATATGTGAAAAATAAGAAAAGACCCCCTCCACTCATTTTCTTATGTGTTAATTAAAAACCAGAGCCCCTCATAGACTAGCATACCAGGAGAACCAGTGTCACCATCCAAACAATGAAACAGCTATTTCAATTCATAAAAAAAAGCTTCATTGAAATAGCCTTCATTATTAGGTGCTCATTTTAAAGCCATTTAAGAGGGAAAAGAACATGTTGTTCAGATGTGGGGGAAAAAAAAGAACAGGAAGGCAAATCTTCTTTAGATCAGGTTTGGAGGTTTTTTTTTTAAAGAATGAAATTCATCATGTTAAGTGGGCTTTACACCCAGTTTAAACCAACCATTTTGTTCTTCAAAAGTCTGGCCTGTTGTTTTTGCATTTTAAAGGATAATCATTTCCCAGGGCACTGTCTCTGATTAGCGGGAGAATTTTTAAACCCTTCTGCCACAAAGAGGTGTGTAGAGGAAACACAAACTGAAAAGGCAGCTTGACTCTGCCACCGAGCAAATTAAGCAAGCCCGCCTCTCTCCAGGCTTCACTTTTCTTCTCTCTAATGTGCTAAGGTTGGACCAGCCGGTCCATGCAGGCTTCTCCAGCCCCAACATCCTGTGATGCCCAATCCCTGTGATTCACGACTATGTGGCTCAGGCGAGTAACGTGATGGAAGAGGGGCAGCTGCTGAGGGGGGCAAGCTGAGGGGTCTGTGCTTGGCTTAAGGAACACAGCTGCTGCTCAGCTCAAGTTTACTGATGCCGCCACAGGCACAGGGCCAGGGCTGCAGGCTCTGGTTTCTTTGAGAGTGACTGCCCAGCTGTCAGTCTTTATTGCCTTCAGACCTATCCCTCCACTCCCCACTTCTTTGCTCTGAAATGGGGTGCTGACCCCCACAGGCTGGGGTTCCCATGTCAGCTGACTCTGCTTGGCTCCAATGATTGAAGCCTTTGAAGATGGGGGTTGGGGAGAAAGGGAGAGGCCACGGTATTTCTGCCTCTGCCTCTCTGCCTTGCATAATGAAGGCCTCCTATGGCAGAAATATCTCTGCAAGGACCTCAGCTTTTGCAAGACAGGCCCACCTATGGAAATTCTAGCTTTCACTGGGTGACCCTAGTCATCTCCTTGTCCTGTTTTTGCACACCCTCTCTCCCTATCTCTGCCTCTTCCTCTCCCTCCGGCCTAGATGTGAGACTTTCTCCAGTCTAATACCTCAGGAAAATTCTGGAACACAAAGTGAAGCACAGAATTTGTTCCATCTTGAGGCAAGGGTTGACCAATTATACCTGTAATGTGTTAGTAATTGGATAACTCTCCAAGTTTCAGAACACTCATTCTTGTTTCAGCCATGTTTAAACAGATGTGATTGTTTTAACTGTATTTCCTCGTGAAGGGATGGTGAGAAGAAATTGGAAGTTTTACAGCTGTGTTACAGTTCCTTGGGGGTGGGGAACACAACATACCCTTTAGGGCCCCACAGGGAAGCACTAGGCTTGGTGAAGATGCAGGGAGAGAAGGTAGCTGCGGGTAAGCACCTTCTACGGCTTCTGTGGGAAGGAGTGGGCAAGGTAGCGTGAGCAGGCTTAGGACTGGCGAATCTGAATACTTTCAGAGGGCTCTGGGAGAATGGGGGCTGCCCTTGGTTGTCTGGTCCTTGGTCCTGGGGTGATAGGCGTATTTATATAGTGGCCTGGAATATAAGAACCCCATATGGAAGGTGCTTGACTTCATCTGCTGCTCAGGAAGGGGACCTGAGCAACCTCTAGGCAGGACCTCCAAAGTGGATCAAGACAACACATACAAAAACTATTTTACAGTGACCCAAGTGGAAACTTCCCCAGGGAGGCCTTCCTGGGTTGCAGGAAGGTGTTACCTTTCCAGGAAGATTGGGAGAACTGCTAGTTCTCTATCTTTGCAAAGCTACCCAGCAATGGTGCCAACACTTCCTGCTCAACAGAAAAAGAAGCTAGAGACAGCCGATACTTACCCCAGCCAGTGGGCAGGGCCAACAACTGGTCTCTGGCTACACCTGGCTTCTTCTGTCACTTCTCCCAGCTTCACAGAGGGAAGCTGTGCTCTAGTCTTGATTGAAAGTTTTTCCTAGCCCCTCTCAGTATTAAGCACAAGCACATTTAGCCTAATGATCCTTCTTAGAACATCTCTTTATGGAAGATCTTTGATGTTTCAACACAGAATTGAAAATGATTAGCTTTGAGGTTATAAGAAGGGATCACATAATTTTCTTCTTCACCCAAATTTGTTCAAAGTGCAGAAGCAGCAAACCATAGACTGTGAGTCCCCAAAGGAGCTTAATCCTATTCCCTCTTTGGAAACAGGCCCAGAGAAATGAAGAGACTTGCTAAAGTCATGCAGCTAGTTTGGTGACAAAGTCAGAACTGGGATCCAGATCTCTCATTCCTTTGCTAGTGGCTGAAAGCTCCTGGAAACCACTTGTCCCGTTTTACAACATACACATAAAAATTAAACTCAACACATTTCTGGAATTTGCAAATATGAAAGTTGTTAACGTTGAACTTTATTTATTAAAAGTTGTGAGTGGGGCCTTTCTATGACCAGTTTCTCAGTGAAGGCCATGAAAATGGCCTGAACTTGAATCACGCAGCAAGTATGTGCAGATTACTCATGTGTGTGTTTTCTGCTCAAAGAAATCATATTTGGCCCAGTGTGTGTAGCTGGGTGAACAAACCTGACTTAGCACGATGGCAATTTTATTTATTTACTAAGGAGATTTTTGGGGAAATTTTTCAATGACTGCTCACAGACTGTCTAGTGTGGATGCTACTTTATTTAATCATCACATCATCCCCTTGGGGCCTCCCTGATAGTTCAGATGGTAAAGAATCCACCTGCAATGCAGGAGACCCTGGTTTGCTTCCTGGGTTGGGAAGACCAGGAGACCCTGGTTCGCTTCCTGCTGGAGAAGGGATAGGCTACCCACTCCAGTATTCTTGGGCTTCCCTGGTGGCTCAGCTGGTAAAGAATCCCCCTACTATTTGGGAGACTGGGGCTCAATCCCTGGGTTGGGAAGAATCCCCTGGAGAAGGGAAAGGCTCCCCACTCCACTATTTTGGCCTGGAGAATGCCATGGACTGTATAGTCCATGGGGTCACAGAGAGTCAGTCAGGACTGAGCAAATTTCACTTCACTTCACTTCATCTCCCTGAGCAAGGTGGGCTACTTGGAGAGTCCCTGAAAGAAAAGGTTATCAGAAGGGCATCTCCCCTCAAAGGGAAGTCACATGGTACCTCTGTGAGCAAGACAGGAATGAAAACACATTTGCACAAAATCTGCCCAGATTCTGTTGACAGTTAGCCCAGTTTAGTACCTCAGGACAACTTTGTGATTTTGGAAGAATAGAGAACCCAGGCAGAAACGTGACTGCAATTGCCTCTCTACAAGTTCCACAACAGTTTGGGACCAGCCTTCCTCTAGTTCTTTTCAGTGGCCTTGACCATGTGTCCGCAGCCAACTTCTCATTGTCAAGTTGTTAGCAGTGGTTTTTTTGAGTGGCTTTCCTTTCTTCCTTCATTCTATTTGTTTCTTCCTGTGCCTCGTATTTCATGTTAAGGCAACCAATTAAAAAGTCCTCATGTTTTCAGTGCTTTAGTCTCAAAGAGCACAAGTTTGATTAATGTCCTTGGAGAGACATAGTTTTATTTCCTCATCTCTAGTACTGGGTCTTTGCAGCCAAAGAGTGAAATACTAGAAGATCATGACTGACCTTGAGTGGCTGGTCATACTGTAGATATGTTTCAATGTCATTTCTTTTCATTTATTTTTCATTTTATATTGGAGTATAGTTGATTTATAATTTTGTATCAGTTTCAAGTGTACAGCAAAATGATTCAGTTATATGTATATCCCCTCTTTTTAAGATTTATTTTTCCATACAGGTAATTACATAATATTGAGTAGAGTTCCCTGTGCTATACAGTATGTCCTTGTTGGTTATCTGTTTTGTATGTAGTAGTGTATATATGATTAACAGTGATCTTGAAGTGAGTAATCACCAACAGAATCCTTCATGTGTTATGGATAAAGACAGACTCCTGTTTGAAAACCTCTGGCGGCTTCCCACTGCTGACAGAATGATGCATCATCACCTAATAGTGAATTCTTAGTCTCTTCTAGCTCTTAGGCTTCAGTCAACTTGAACCCATTCATTCAGCAACCGTGTGTTGGCCCCACCAGGGACCAGCACTGTGTTGGGCACCAGGGAGAGAGTGAGTCAGTCCTCCTTATCGTGCCCACTGTCAGCATTCTCTTCTCCAGATGTTCACTGGGTTTCCTCAATCTTGTGTCTCTGGTCCCCCTGTTCCCTGACTTCAGTGAACCCCATCCCCCATCCTTTCATCACAAAGGACCCTCTAGGTTCTTTCCTCTGAAGTGACCTTGGTTTCCTTGTTCCCATGTGTTTCTGTGGTACTTACCCTTTCCAATCCTGTATTCTAGCCAGGTTTTACAACTCAAATTATTCAAAGTACTCATGAACAGGGATAGTATCTCATTCATCTTTTAATCTTTGCTGCTGGCAGCTGTGTGGGGATGGATAGAGGTGCCTTAGACTGATGCAGGCAATGACATAGGCTTTGGTCTCCTGGTCCTGCATCTAGCCTTCTGATTTCCTCCACATTTTGTTTCTCATTTATAGTGACTAATGTAACCATTATATCCAAGAAAACATCCATTGCCCGTGATGTGAAACTCAGCATAGCTTGAACGGAAGTCAAGGTGTGGGAATTTTCTCCATGTTCAGTGACTCGTTCACTGAGAAATACGGGGTTAATGTACACCTGATTTTTGAGTATGTTCATTTGTGAATGTTTGTTACTATTGTATTTACTTGTTCTGATAAAGAATCTTGGTTATTTCCATTGCCATGTACTAGTTTATTTTAAGATTTCAGCAGCTGCTTTGAGGAGAGCGAAAAGGATTTTCTTCCAAGAGAATAAAGTGAATATTGTGTGGAGGATAATCACTAAAATGTATTGCTCATGTGGCTGTTCAAATGACCTAGTTATTTATGTAAAACTTCCTTTTCATTTCAAAAACTGTCGACTGGACCTAATTGCTTTTTGATTGTAGTGCTAGCAAAATATATTAATACTAATTACCATGGATTCTATCATTTGAAAAGATGAAGTATTTATTTCTGTTTCATTCTTGAACTAAAAAAGGATATGCCCTTCTGTAGGATTTTTCCTTAAAAGCTGAGAGTTGCATGTTTATTTTCATTTATTAATTCAAGTGTGAATTACATGGGACCTTCTTGTATATTTTTTGAATTTTGGGTATGGAGCTTAAAACTAGTCATCTCTGTATGTCCCTATTTCTACATAGCTATACCATCATACTATCATTTACATATCCTCTCTATTTAGCTCCTTCCTGTATGTATGTCTGTCTGTCCATCCATTCATTCATCCACCCAAGTTCTCTATAGAATGAGATGCAGTAGGATATGTTTCATGTTAATTTTTGGCTACAGTGTGTACTTGGATTGTTTACCTTTTAATTTTGGTTTTACAGTTTAGGGTTTTGCTAAAACTCATAGATGAGTTTGTTTACTCACTGTTTCTAATCTTTGAGGAATTATAGAAGATGGAAATGATGCCAAAATACTGGAACAATTTTCTGGGTGAATTTGTTTCCTTTACAAAATAGAGAAGAGAATGAACTCTGTAAATCAAAGACTAATGCCCTTGAGACCAATATTTGGAAGGACTCTAGAATAAATGATTGAAAAATAGTTACTGAACATTTAGAACAAGAAACAGTAATCATTCAAATTCTCAAGGGTTCATGAGCAATACATTTTTAAACAAACATTCTTTTCTAACTGGTTTATTGAACAGGCTTCCTCATCAGACTTTGTTTACTGAACAATTAATATACTACTGTACTTTTTCCTCCATTTTTGGAGCTTGGAATACCCTTTTTATAAACTCTTGTCTCTATTTAAAGTTTATTCATTTATCAAGTTACAACTCAATGCTTTAGTGAAGCTTTCTCAAGTCCCCCAATCAGGGTTAAGTGCAGCTTCTCAGAATGAGCTTTCCTGGTGGCTCAGACAGTAAAGAATCTGCCTGGCAATGCAGGAGACCCGGGTTTGATCCCTGGGTCAGGAAGATCCCCTAGAGAAGTAAATGACTACTCACTCCTGTGTTCTGCTGGGGAATTCCATGGACAGAGGAGCCTGACAGGCTACAGTCCGTGGGGTTTCAAAGAGTTGTATATGACTGAGCGACTAACACTTTCACTGACTTCTCATAGAACAGACATGTGTATCTCTTTTCCTTTCTTTAATTCTGTTACATATTAATGTTTACAAATCTATTCTTTCTCTATTAATTGAAGACAAAACCTGCTCAACTCAGCCCATGACTCTCCACTCGCACAATTGTGAACTTACATTGTGGTTGCTTTCTCCTAGGGTTCCATTATATCTTCATTTTCTTTTAGCTTCTCCTAATTGGATAAAGTTAGCTCTTGTTTACTCTTGTTATTTCATTCTCTTATCTTCAAAGGGATGATACATGACAGTAAGCAGGTCCAACATTGGTCAGAATCTTTATCTTTAGCATAATATAACGTCCATCTCCTTACATCTTGTCTCTGGTCCGTAATCTGTTCCAGATTTGCACCAACAGCACATGTCTCCCATTTTCTCTGTAAGGGTGGGAAGCCTGCAGTGTGCTGTATTCTGCAGTTACTTTGTCTTGACGTTATTTAACAATGGTACATCTCATGGTTTAGATATGCCTTCTTTACATTCAGGCTATTCTTCACTCCTTGAAAAAGCCTGTTCCTCTCAATCCAAATTGAGAATACCATCTATTCACTTATGCATTCAATGAACATTCATTGAGTCCTAGTACGTGCTAGACACACAGATACAAGAATAAATGATTGTCTTTTCTGTTTCTTCAAAGCACTCTGATCTCTTAGCAAGATGGATGCTCTATAGGAGCATTTCAATTTGGTGTTCTGAGATAGTGCCAAAGAGAAGCACTGGTCTCATACGAACCCTTGAGGACAGTTCTGATCCTTCTGGTGCAGTGAGATAGGATAAGACAAGGTTCCCAGGAGTTGTAATATTCAAGTTAAGCCTACAGACATGAGTAGACATTAGCCTTCAATAGGAAGTAGCTATGGAAAAGTTGGGGGTGGAGTGGGTGAGACGTGGGGGTGGGTAAGAATTATTCTGGGCACATGGCAAGGCATGAGCAAATGCAAGGTGGTAGAAGCATCATATTGTAAACTGCTGCTGCTGCTGCTGCTAAGTCGCTTCAGTCGTGTCCGACTCTGTGCAATCCCATAGATGGCAGCCCACCAGGCTCCCCCGTCCCTGGGATTACCCAGGCAAGAACACTGGAGTGGGTTGCCATTTCCTTCTCCAATGCATGAAAGTGAAAAGTGAAAGTGAAGTCACTCAGTTGTGTCCGGCTCTTCGCAACCCCATGGACTGCAACCTACCAGGCTCCATGGACTGTAGCCTGCCAAGTTCCTCTATCCATGGGATTTTCCAGGCAAGAGTACTGGAGTGGGGTGCCATTGCCTTCTCCAATATTGTAAACTAGGAAATATAAACCATTTGGTGTTGTTGGAACGTGGAATTCAAGACAGGGAGTGTCAAGAGTTGAGGCTAGAGTGTCAGTCTCAGGTCAGATCTTGTAAAATCTGTAAAATTCAAGCAGAGAACTTGGCAGCATTCTTGTCCTGAGTTCCACCCCAGCAATTCTCACTAATAACTCTATATTTCCTTCTATGGGTTAAAAACTTGTTTGTTTTGTTCTCCTTTCCACAGATACATAAAACTGGAGCTGATTCATACTGACTTGGATTTTTTAGAAATTTTGCAGGTTGATTGTTGAACATAACCATTATTAAAAATTACATGCAATTATTAGGTTGGCCAAAAAGTTAATTTAGGTTTTTCTATGACATCATACAGAAAAACCCAAATGAACTTTATGGCCAACCTGCTAATTAAATTAAATACACCAATAATAAATACTCACCACTTTTCAATTATTTTACATTTCATTGCAATGTATGGTATCTGCACTCTTAAGATTATGTCTGTTGCTCTTGTGTGGTAGAAATACTATATAATGGTGTGCTGCTCTACACAGCCCTTCCCAACTCTGTTGCATAAAATTGGTAGCTTGAAATTGGCCATGGTGGGAATATTTACACCATGAAAATCAGCAAACGCTATGAGTCAGGGATAGATTTATTGTTTTGTTGACTGTCTAGACTTAAGAAAATGAGGGAGCAAATGTAAATAATGCAGATAAACATAAAAGTATGTTTGTGTCTATAGCCATTACATTGGGAGTAATGGTAAAAAAAAAAAAATAGGAAAATATTCTTCCAGTATCTGAAAACTTATTTCCAATTCAGCAAGGAAAGCACTCACATCATTGACAAATGGGTAAACTTCCAACATATGTCTTTGTTGTTTTGCTTGTGTCCTTTCTTGTTAAGGTAAATAAAAACATTTATCAAAGTTCATTTCAGAATGATGCTCATGTGTCATTTGCAGCCATAAGTTGAACATAGATACAAAAGTTCTTCAAAAATCAGCAGCTGCATTTTGTCAGGATCAGTTGGCTATATAAATTTATAATAGAGGGGATTATATATTTTATAATTATTTGTAAGTGGTGAGTTATACATCTTTTATATGCATAAAATTTATGAAGAACTTTTATGACTGTATTATATAATACATACATACATATATATATATACACACACACCAGGGGCTTCCCTGGTGGTTTAATGGTAAAGAATCTGCTTGTAAGGCAGGAGATACAGGTTTGATCCTTGGGTTAGGAAGATCCCCTGGAGAAGGAAATGGCAACCCATTCCAGTATTCTTGCCTGGAAAATCCCATGGATAGAGGAACTTGGGCTACAGTCCATGGAGTCACAAAAGAGTGAGACAAGACTTAGCAACTTAACAACAATAAATTATATTCATTTTTTCCCTCAAAGAGCTGTTGTTAATCATTTCCCAACATATTATGGTCTAAACTTATTTCTAACTGTAGTCTAGCTTAATTTTTTCTGTTGGTCACTGAGTTCTGTTGCACAATTATTATTTTTCCTATATAATACACAGAACTTGCTGTTACATTTGGTTTTACAAAGATCTGAGCATCTCCTCTCTCCTACCTCACCTGCTATTTCAACTACTAGTAATCATATTGACAACTCTCTGGGAAAATCTATCTTCTTTCTCTCTTGTGACCTGCATGATGACCTTAGCCCATTGTTCTATTACCAGGTCTAAAAGATGGAAATTAACTTTGCATCCCCCACCTCCATTTAGCTAGTTGTTCATTTCCCATTTTTTTTTTTTTTTTGTCTCATAAAAATTCCCAGCTCTCAACTCTAAGTTGGGATATATAAATTCCACTTCGATATACAAGTCCTTTAGCTTCCCTCCATGAACTTAATTGCCCTGAGAGATGTCTTCTAAGTCTCTTACAGCAGAATTATCAGTCTTTTAATGAATCAGTAGAAACAGAAAGAGGATAAATGTCATGGCCTTCGTGTTCTCCCCTGGAGAAGGAAATGGCAACCCCCTCCAGTGTCCTTGCCTGGAGAATCCCATGGACGGAAGAATACAGTCCACGGGGTCGCAAAGAGTCGGACACGACTGAGCGACTTCACTTCACTTCGTGTTCTCCATTGGAAGGACTGCCACTAGGGGAACATGTCAGGTTTATGAGAACCATATCTCTGTCATTCCAAGAAGCCATTACTGAGGTCTGAATGCTTCTCACAGCAGACCAAGAGACAAGAGCTTTCTAGTACTAGTCTTGTCCTACAAAGCATAAATCACTGCTTCTCCTCTGCTGCTGCTGCTGCTAAGTTGCTTCAGTCGTGTCCAACTCTGTGCGACCCCATAGACAGCAGCCCACCAGGCTCCCCCGTCCCTGGGATTCTCCAGGCAAGAACACTGGAGTGGGTTGCCATTGCCTTCTCCAACGCATGAAAGTGAGAAGTGAAAGTGGAGTCGTTCAGTTGTGTCCGACTCTTAGTGACCCCATGGACTGTAGCCTACCAGGCTCCTCTGTCCATGGGATTTTCCAGGCAAGAGTACTGGAGTGGGGTGCCATTGCCTTCTCCGGCTTCTCCTCTTGGAGATACAGTTTTGGGTTGTTATGAAGCTTTCTTGCTTCAGTTTCCTCTCATTATCTTCGTGATCACAGTCTACCCACCACACTCTCCCCAGGCTTCTTGCTGTCATCAACTTCTTGTCTATTTTTTGTCTCAGATTTTTGTCCTCCAAAAAGGCTTCCCTGAGGGGTAGTGCTCCTAGGCACTCTGCCCACCCCCAATATTGCAACTGGAGAAGTGCCAGCATGACTTCTAAGCTATCTCCTACACTGCTGTGAGGGCAGAGATGGCACCCCTTTTCTCTATGACTTTATTTCCAGCTCTCAGGAGAGGACCTGGTTAATGGTAGGCACTCAATAAATATGTACTGCATGAAATAATAGATGAATAGATGAATGGTCTTGGGTTTCGATGGGGTGCCTCCTGATTCAAAGATCTGTGAACTGAGAAGACAAATGTTCTGCTCTCTAACACATAGTATACAATAGTAAGATAGCAGTGATGCATACTGTTAGTGTGGGAGAAATCCAGCTATTAGAAAAGGGGAAGACTAGTAGGTACACAGTAATTGCTGGTTTACTGCAGTTTTGAAATTTTACTGGGCAAATCCTGCCAGGTGCTCCCATTTTCAGGGCAGAGAGGATGCCTAAATTAAGCTTGGGCGATGTCTCAGTGAGTGTTGCAATGCAGGAGATACAGGAGACATGGGTTCAATCCTTGGATAAGAAAGATCCCCTGGAGGAGGAAAGAGCAACCCACTCAGGATTCTGCACCTGAAAAATCCCATAGACAGAGGAGACTGGGGGGCTACAGTTCAAAGGGTTGCAAAGAGTCAGACACGACTGAGTGACTTTCAGTTTATCCTTCACCTGCTCTCTTGGTGTGACTCCCAGTTCATTATTGTCATAGGTCTTGGCTTCTCCCCCAGAGATGTCTTTCTTTCTCCGTAAACCTATTGGCTACTTCTGAAGATGGAATTGGAATATGTTCTTTGAGTACATCTTTAGCATTCTTCCTGCCCAAAGAAATTTAGGGACCCTCACTCTTTCTCAACTGAGCAATGTCAGTCTCCTTCAGCTTAGGCCGGCAGTGTCTCTGTCAACACACCTCTTTGTATATTGGCGTGTTTTCTAGATATATGATTTGAAAGGTCTAGATAGGCCAAAGGTCACACCAGCATTCCTTTTTTTAGGTACATTTTTCTCTCTAGACTTAATTACTCCTATCTTGGTCATCTTTGACTCAATGGACATGAGTTCGAGCAAGCTCTGGGAGATAGTGAAGGACAGGGAAGCCTGCCATGCTGCAGCCCGTGGGACTGCAAAGAGTCAGACCTTACTGAGTGACTGAACAACAACAATCTTAGTCATAGCTGATTGCTATGGAACCATCCCCTACCTAAGCTTTACAGAAGCATTTTTGTGTGTGTGCACCTGAGAAGATACTTTATTTCAGAACTTTTAAGAAGGGCTGTGCAACCAAATTATTGATTTTGATCTTTACCCGGAGGGTGTGTCTAACTGCAGTGCCCTAGATCTTTGCCCCCAGGATTTATCTTAGTTTGAGAATGTTTTACTGGTTGAAGAGGTTGGATATGAGAAACCAATTAATTTTTCAGATGAGTCAGGCCCTGCATTTCTGGGCTGTGTTCCCTCTCAGTTTGTTTGCAAGTTTGCTAGTTCTTGCTTGCGCTGATCATCTCCCTCTTGTAGCTACCTAATCATAAACATTAAAAGCAACCAGCTGATGCTTTCAGCATTGTGTCTAGAGACTCCCTTCGGTTCAGTTCGGTTCAGTCACTCAGTCACGTCCGACTCTTTGCAACCCTATGGACTGCAGCACACCAGGCCTCTCTGTCCATCACCAACTTCTGGAGCTCACCTAAACTCATGTCCATTGAGTGATTCCATCCAATCATCTCAATCTCCGTCATTCCCTTCTCCTCCCACCTTCAGTCTTTCCCAGCATCAGGGTCTTTTCCAATGAGTCAGTTCTTCAAATCAGGTGGCCAAAGTATTAGAGCTTCAGCATCAGTCCTTCCAGTGAATTTTCAGTACTGATTTCTTTTAGGATTGACTGGTTTGATCTCCTTGCAGTCCACGGGACTCTCATGAGTCTTCTCAAACCCTACATTTGAAAAGAATCAGTTCTTCAGTGCTCAGATTTCTATATGGTCCAACTCTTACATCCATACATGACTACTGAAAAAACCACAGCTTTGACTATATGGACCTTTGTCAACAAGGTAATGTCTCTGCTTTTTAATATGCTGTCTAGGATGGTTGTAGCTTTTCTTCCAAGAGGCAAACATCTTTGAATTTCATGGCTGTAGTCACCATCTGCAGTGATTTTGGAGCCCAAGAAAATAAAGTCTGTCACTGTTTCCATTGTTCCCCCATCTATTTGCCATGAAGTGATGGGACCAGATGCCATGATCTTAGTTTTCTGAATGTTGAATCTTAAGCCAGCTTTTTCCATCTCCTCTTTCACTTTCATAAAGGCTGTTTAGTTCCCCTTCACTTTCTGCCATAAGGGTGGTATCATCTATATATCTGAGATTATTGATATTTCTCCCGGCAATCATGATTCCAGTTTGTGCTTCATCCAGTCTGGCATTTTGCATGATGTACACTGCATGTAAGTTAAATAAGCAGGGTGACAATATACAGCCTTGTCATACTCCTTTCCCAATTTAGAACCAGTCCGTTCCATGTCTGGTTCTAACTGTTGCTTCCTGACCTGCATACAGATTTCTCAGGAGGTAGATCAGGTGGTCTGGTATTCCCATATCTTTAACAATTTTCCACAGTTTGTTGTGATCTACACAGTCAAAGGCTTTAACATAGTCAATGAACTAGAAGTAGATGTTTTTCTGGAATTTTCTTGCTTTTTTGATGATCCAACATATACTGGCAATTTGATCTCTGATCCTCTGCCTTTTTAAAATCCAGCTTGAACATCTGGTTCTTGGTTCATGTACTGTTGAAGCCTCACTTGGATAATTTTGAGCATTACTTTGCTAGCATGTGAGATGAGTGCAATTGTGTGGTAGTTTGAACATTCTTTGACATTGCCTTTCTTTAGGATTGGAATGAAAACTGACATTTTCCAGTCCTGTGGCCACTGCCGAGTTTTCCAAATTTGCTAGCATATTGAGTGCAGCACTTTTGCAGCATCATCTTTTAGGATTTGAAATAGCTCAACTGGAATTCCATCACCTCTGCTAGTTGTGTTCATAGTGATGCTTCCTAAGGTCCACTTGACTTTGCATTCCAGGATGTCTGGCTCTAGTTGAGTGATCGTGCCATCATGGTTATCTGGGTCATGAAGATATATATATATTTTTTGTATGGTTCTGTGTATTCTTACCACCTCTTCTTAATATCTTCTGTTTCTGTTAGATCCATACATTTCTGTCCTTATTTGTGCCTATCTTTGCTTGAAATGTTCCCTTGAGATCTCTAATTTTCTTGAAGAGATCTCCAGTCTTTCCCATTCTATTGTTTTCCTCTCTCTGCATTGATTACTTAGGAAGGCTTTCTTATCTCTCCTAGCTATTATTTGAAACTCTACTTTCAGATGGGTATATCTTTCCTTTTCTCCTTTACCTTTCACTGATCTTCTTTTCACAGCTTTTTGTAAGGCCTCCTCAGACAACCGTTTTGGTTTTTGCATTTCTTTTTCTTGGAAGTGGATTTTTTTTGTTGTTGTTGTTTGTTTTGCTTTTGTTTTGGAGATGGTTTTGATCACTGCCTCCTGTACAGTGTTATGAATCTCCATCCATAATTTTTCGGGCAATCTGTCTATCAAATCTAATCCCTTGAATCTATTTTCACTTCCACTGTATAATTGTAAGTGGTTTGATTTAGATCATACCTGAATGGTCTAGTGGTTTTCCCTACTTTCTTCAATTTAAGTGTGAATTTTGCAGTAAGGGGCTCATGATCTGAGCCACAGTTAGTTCCTGCTCTTGTTTTTCTGACTGTATAGTGATACTCCATCTTTGGCTGCAAAGAATATAGTCAATCCGATTTTAGTATTGACCAGCTGGTGATGTCCATGTGTAAAGCTGTCTCTTGTGTTGTTGGAAAAAGGTGTTTGCTATGACCGGTGCATTCTCTTGGCAGAGCTTTGTTAGCCTTTGCTCTGCTTCATTCCGTACTCCAAGGCCAAACTTGCCTGTTATTACAGGTATCTCTTAACTTCCTACTTTTGCCTTCCAGTCCCCTGTGATGAAACGGACATCTTTTTTTGTTATTAGTTCTAGAAGGTCTTGTATGTCTTCAGAGAATCATTCAATTTCAGCTTCTTTGGCATTATTGGTTGGGGCATAGACTTGGATTACTGTGCTATTGAATGGTTTGCCTTGGAAACAAACAGAGATCATTCTGTCATTTTTGAGATTGCACCCAAGTACTGCATTTCAGACTCTTTTGTAGACTATGAGGGCCACTCCAATTCTTCTAAGGGATTCTTGCTCACAATAGTTGATATAATGGTCATCTGAGTTAAATTCACCCATACTGGTCCACTTTAGTTCACTGATTCCTAAAATGTCAATGTTCACTCTTGCCATCTCTTATTTGACCTTTTCCAATTGATTCATGGTCCTAACATTCCAGGTTCCTATGCAATATTGTTCTTTATAGCATCAGACCTTACTACCATCACCAGTTATTTCTAAGGCTGGGTGTCGTTTTTGCTTTGGCTCCATCTTTTCACTCTTTCTGGTGTTATTTCTCCACTGATCTCCAGTAGCATATTGGGTACCTACCGACCTGGGGAGTTCATCTTTGTGTCATATCTTTTTTCCTTTTCTTACTGTTCATGGGGTTCTCAAGGCAAGAATACTGAAGTGGTTTTCCATTCCCTTCTCCAGTGGACCACATTTTGTCAAAACTTTCCGCCATAACCCATCTGTCTTAGGTGGCCCTCATGGCATGACTCATAGTTTCATTGCGTTAGACCAGACTGTGATCCATGTGATCAGTTTGGTTCAGTTCAGTTTAGTCCCTCAGTCATGTCCGACTCTTTGCAACCCCATAACCTGCAGCACGCCAGGCCTCCCTGTCCACTAACTCCTGGAGTCCACCCAAACCCATGGCCATTGAGTCGATGATGCCATCCAACCATCTCATCCTCTGTCATCCCCTTCTCCTGCCCTCAATCTTTCTCAGCATCAGGATCTTTTCCAATGAGTCAGCTCTTCGCATCAGGCGGCCAAAGTACTGGAGTTTCAGCTTCACATCAGTCCTACCAATGAATACCCGGGACTGATCTCTAGGATGGACTGGTTGGATCTCCTTGCAGTCCAAGGGACTCAAGGGACTCTCAAGAGTCTTCTCCAACACCACAGTTCAAAAGTATCAATTCTTCAGCACTCAGCTTTCTTTATAGTCCAACTCTCACATCCATACATGAATACTGGAAAAACCATAGCCTTGACTAGATGGACCTTTGTCCATCTAAAGTCTCTGCTTTTTTAGTTGACTGTAATTGTTGTTTTCATTCTGTCTGCCCTCTGATGGATAAGGATTAGAAGCTTGTGCAAACTTCCTGACAGGAGGGACTGACTGTGGGGGGAGGTGCATAAATGTGTGGCATCAGTCCCTTTGGAGGATTTTGCCATTAACCCCATCATAGAGCCACCAAGCAGATGACCCACAAACTGGAGAACAATTATACCAAAGAAGTTCTTCACACTGTTGCAAAAGTTCTCTGGCCCACAACAGATTTCCCAACCTGGGTTTCCAGCAAAGAGACCCAGAACCCCTAGTGAATTTGACTTTAAGACTGGTGGGATTTGACTATAGAACTTCCACAGGACTGGGGAAACAGACTCTGGGAGGGCACAAACAAAACCTTGTGTGCACCAGGACTCAGGAAAAAGGAGCAGTGACCCCAAAAGAGACTGAGCCAGACTTGCCTGTGAGTGTCCAGGAGTCTCCAGCAGAGGTGTCGGTTGAGTGGCTTGCCGTGGTGTCGGTGGCACTGAATACAACAGACCTGGTGTGCTGGCATACGTCCTTTTGAAGGAGTTCACCATTACTGCCATTACCCTTACCATAGTTTGTCCTCAGGCCAAACTAAGGCAGGGAACACAGACTCACCCAGCAACAGAAAATTGTATTAAAGATTTACTGAGCATGGCCGCAGGGGCTTCCCTGGTGGCTCAGGGGTTAAAGCATCTGCCTGTAATGCGGGAGACCTGGGTTCGATTCCTGGGTTGGGAAGGTCCCCTGGAGAAGGAAATGGCAATCCACTCCAGTATTCTTGCCTGGAGAATCCCATGGACGGAGAAGCCTGGTGGGCTACAGTCCACGAGGTCACAAAGAGACAGACACGACTAAGTGACTTCAATTCACTTCACTTCACTTCACTTTGGACAAGTTCAAAAGCTTATTAGATAAATTTTCTCTCTTCCAAGTGACATTGGTGACAGTTTAACCTAATGTTTCAAGTCTCCACAGTGAAGCTCATGGTTTCTTAGCCTCGTATGTTTTCTAACCATGTCTCTAGCTTTCCTTAACACTTTCTTTGCCATTTTCTGAGCCTACACACATAGTCTAGTTCCAAAGTTAATGCCTCATAATTTAGGTTTTTGGTTGCAGCAGGACCCATTTCTATGTTCCAATTTCTGTATCACTTAGCTATTGTTATGTATTGAACTATCCCCAAACTTGTTGGCTTAAAATAACAATCATTTATTATTTTAATTATAAATGACTCTAACCCACATGGCAAGGGGAATGGCCACAGGGAGGGATGTTGGGTTGCCATTAAAATAATCCACCCTAAAGATTAAGGCTTTTTACCTTGGAATTACAGAGGAAACATTTCTGTCTGTTGGATAATGGTGTTATTTTCTCTTCACACATTAAAAAAAATACTCTGATAAAAGCACACTGATTTCTTTCTTTAAAAAAAAGTCAAAATCTGTTTGTTTAAGTCTGCAAAAATCAGTAAATGAAGTGAACTGTGGCTTCCAAGTTGTTAATCCAACTTTTAAAAGTGAAGCAACTAAGATTTTGACAGGCTGTTACTTCAAAGGGTAGAGAACCAAGCAGGCCAGCTCAGTGGAGGAAAATCTTCCATTTATTGGCAGAGTCACTCTAGGAACCAGTATGTTTTCTTTCTGCCAAGGCTCATGGAAGGAATGTACAGAGTTTTGAAGTCAGTTGAACTGAAACCTTTGGGAGTATTACTCAATAAGGCAGAGTCTGAGAATACAGGAGCTGGGCCTGGTGGGAAAGGCTTCAGATCCATATGACCTCAAGGCCTGGGGGTTCTGTGACATAGTGAATGAAGGAATGTAGTTTAAGGGCTCTTTCCACCAGTGCTCTGCAAAGAATCATGACAGGTTTGGATTCATAATGGAGTGCAAGCTTCGTTGCTCAGTTGTGTCTGACTCTGCGACAGCATGGACTGTAGCCCACCAGGCTCCTCTGTCCAGAGGATTTTCCAGGCAAGAATACTGGAGTAGGTCACCATTTCCTACTCCAAGGTTTCTTCCTCATCCAGGGATCGAACCTGTGTCCCCAGTGTCTTCTGTGTTGCAGGCAGATTCTTTACCCACTGAGTCATGCAGAGAGCTCCATTCATAATGGGGAGAAGGATTATAAATGCAACCTTGATATTGAATTTTAAAAATACCACTCTTTGGATTACTTTTATAAACACAGTAAGTAGCTAGTGTTTGTCTACCATGAGATGTTTTTGTCAAAACATCACTGGGAAGCATGTGCTCCATTATTGTAATTTAGTGAACCAGTCGAGGGAGGCAGAACTCCTTTGAGCTCAGTGGTTTAGCGTAAGAGTTCTTCCTCACTCATGTCACAGGCTCCGTGGATAGAAGGGAGGCCCTGCTCTGGAAAGTCATCCAAGAATCTGAGCACCTTCGTCTTGAGGCTCCAACCTCTTCTGGATCCTCGTAGTTTCCTCTGTCCAGCTGGAATATGGTGGGAAAGAGTGAGATGGCTTTAGAATGGCCACATATCCTTTGTGATCTTTAAAAAAAATTGTTTATAAAATTTTGACCGTGCTGGGCCTTGGTTGCAGCATGTGGGCTCTTTGTTGTGCAGGCTTCTCTTGTTGCAGTGTGTGGGCTCTCTGGTTCTGGCACCATGTGTGGGATCTTAGTTCCCTGACCAGGGATCAAACTCACGCCCCCTGCATTGGAAGGGGGATTCTTAACCACTGGACCATCAGGCAATTCCCTCCTTTGTGGTCTTTTTATGTGCACACGGCTCAGATGTACTTGACAAGATGGTCCTTTATTCCCTTCCTCTTGAGAGGGGACTTGCTTCTAATGAACAGAACAGAAGTGATAGTGGGTAGCTTCCGAGACTAGATCATAAAGGCACTGCAGCTTCCTGCCTGCTCTCTCTCTCTCTCTCTGATGGTTTACTTTGAGGGGAGCCAGCTGCCTTGTCACAAGGACATTCAGGCAGGTGTGTGGAGAAAGAGGCCCATGTGGTGAGGAGCTAAGGACTTCTGCCAATTGCCAGCAAGGAGATGAGGCCACCTGCCAAAAGCCCTCTCAAGAAGCCTCCTGGGGCATGGATCCTCCAGATCCAGGTGAGTCTGCAGATGACACGGCCTCAGTGGATGGTTTGACTGCCATGACCTTGTGAGAAACCTTGAGGCAGAAACACCCAGGAAAACCAGTCCTAGATTCCTGACCTTCTGAAATTGTGTGAGATGATAGGTACTTGTTACTTTAAACTGCTGAGGCTTTGGGTGACTTGTCATACCACGATAAGTAACTAAGAGAGAATGAAGGATTGTGCCTGGAAGGGTTTTATATCCTGGACCTACAGGATTCATAAACCACTTTCTACCACATTCAGTTGGCTAGATTGACTCACATGATCACACCTAACAACCCAACTACAAGACAGGCTCAGGAATGTCATCCAGCTGTGGGCCCAGGAGGAAAGGCCCACTGGATAAACAGCTGGCCAGTCTCTGCCAGGTTCAGTGAGTTTATATTTAGGAATGTTTGGACTGCAAGGAACTGGTGGTTGTTTATCCAGGTTCAGACGAAGTTCTTAAAGGAAGTAAGTACAGCCTTTGAAATATTAGTATTTATATTAGTTCCTCTTGTAGAGTGATGCCGGCTGTCTCTGAAGGTACTCACGAGACTATTAAGAGGCTTTGGTTTGTCTCTTGGCAAGTGCTGTGACTGTCATCAGAAGCAATAACAGTGATATCGCTACCCACAGTTCACATTTTCAAATATCTGGACATCATATGAAATTGTTAATGGTCACAGCACTTAAAAGAGGTAGGGAGAATGATCTCAACTTCACAGATGGTAAAACGAGACATAGAGAACCTAGGCAACATGTTCAGAGTCTTACAAGCATTTTCAGGCCCTTTAACAGAAGTGTGTGTTTCTCCAGATCTAAGATGCTTGACCTCTCATCAGGGTTAGCAGGGTGTTTAAGGGAGGGTCTGAGCTTGGCCAAGTGTTTTTAGCACACGGTGTGGGAGGGGCTCTGACATGCCATCCCAGGCAGAGGGAGTGAGGGTCTGCCACAGTCTTCTACAATGAAGAGTAACCTGAAGACACTAGATACTTCCAGTATAAGTATCATCCTAAAAGCAGGTAGAAAGACATAAACTAGCTGCGTCAAATTCTAACTTGGTCAAACTCTCATGTTTTTTCTTCAGCACAGCTCTAGGTAGGATATCTCTGAGCCTCAGTTTCTCCTATAAACCAGGAACAAAAGTGGGCTTGTTGTAAGGTTCGAATGACATGGTGTATGCAAAAACATCTGGAATATTTCTTGGCAACACTACAATTTTTTAAAGTCCTTCTAAAACCCATGCCATTATTTTCTGAGGGACTAGAAGCCACTTCTTATTTATCATTATATATCCTTCATACCTAGTACAGTGTCTGGCACAAAGTGATTGCACAGTACAGTTATGTTGAAGGCACAAGTGAATAAATGATAGAATCATTTCTTCTTCGTTCTTCCCAGGAGTGAGGAGCTTAGTTTGAGATATGCAGACTAGCAACCAAGGGCTTACAGAGTGCTTTCACACACAAAATCTCCTGGCATTGCTGCCCCTCCCCGCTTCTTCCCCCACCCCTCCTCCTTCCCCGCCACCCCCCAGGACATTGCCGCTGCCCACTCCCGAAGCAGTGGGAGGCAACCCTTATTAAAGTACTTTGTCCAGTTCAGGATTGAAGAAAATCTAACAAACTCAGAGAGTGCCCAGAGGAGAGCAATAAAAATTGATTAAACAGACCTTCTGAAGAAAGGTTAAGAGAATTGGGATTATTTTCAGCTAGAGTGGCTGGTGGAGGGAATAATAAATTTTCAAGAAACAAAAGAATATCTTGCAAAACTTTTTTTTTTTTTTAAGTGGTTACAGTGGGCTATTCTACTGAGGATAGCAGAGAAGGCGTTCTGATGACTTTTTTGCTTGACATTAGCAAGCAGCCTCTCTCACTGTCTCTGCCCTTGGGATTGTATTGGTTACTTGCTCTCTGAAAATTCCTTATTGCTTTGGGACATTCCTTTAGGAATGTTGTGGGTCTCAGGTACTGTGAGGTCACTGGTGCATGATAGAGAAGAGACACTTGAATTAAGTAAGAGATTAGATTATATTCATCCCCTGACTTGGAACTTCCAAAGAAGACTATGAACCCAATTAACCAGAGGCCCCAAAGACATTTATAGACACTATGCCTCCCTACTTTGCTGACCTCCCAAGACTTTTCAGGGCTAACTCCTATAAATCTGCTACATTCCATAAGACATACATGAGCAACATCCTCATTTTATTCTTGTTCAATTATCCTGTAATATTTATGGATAGAGGTAGATTTCCTAGGACAGCAGGAGCTCAGAAATAGATATCAGCACCACCACTCGGACTGTGATGTTCCTTGCCTACGCCCTGAAGTCAATTTATGTTGACTTTACACAGGTTACTAGCATAGCAGATGTTTATTGAGTGCATTCTATATGCCAGGCATTGTGTTAAGCACTGGGGAGACATACAATGGTGAGTTTTCTATATGAGACCCTTGCCAACACAGGGCTTAAACATGGGTTAGTGGGGATACAGACAATCAAGAGGTAACTGCAATAGTGTGAGATATATGCTATGAGGCCATTTGAGAGACCTGCTTAACCCAGATAGGTGGTCAGGGCAGGCTTTATGGAGGATATGATGCCTAAGTGATTTGTGAAAAATAAATAAGCATTATTAATTATCACTAATTTCTATTTTAGCCACATTATCAGTCTAGATAGCTCTTATTTTGGAAATGGATGTCATTACCTAATCCATTGTCACCCTTCCCCCACTCCACTGTTTATTACTTTTTGTTTTCTTTTTAAATATTGCCTCCATGATCCAACCATTATTTTCATGGTTTAGGGATGAAGAAAGGCTCCAGGTATACTTAACCCAGGTTAAATTAATGCCAATAATTATTTGCCAAGAGTTAATACTCTCTTCTGAAGCGATGTATTAGTAAAACATCCAGGCATCCCACATGTTAAAGAATGTCTGATCTTGAGATTCATACAGGAAAGAAACTATATTCATTTGAACCAGAGAGAGCTGATTGTCCATTCATGGAGCCCAGAGTACTGCCTTGGCATTGGGGCACTGTTAGTTTTTATTAATTATTTTCAGTTTAATAATAATCTGAATGAGGCCCCAGTGTAATGACAGAGCTTTGTGAAATTAAATTTGAGATGCTCCAAGTTAAATAATTAATTACATTCAGCTTTGGAGCAAATATACAAAGAGGTGTGTGCCCAGCTCAGGGTGGTTTCCCTTCTTTGGGACTATGCCCATGCAGAGAATGGCCTCTAGTGGCTCTGTGTCTACAGTTGAGGGATCCAAGGGCTAGACACCTGTCCAAGCTAGGCCAATCTCATTTCATCTCAGGAAGTTTTGAGTTGAGAGAGAGAAAGGGAAAGAAGTAGAAAAGAGGAGAGAGGAAAGGGGAGGGGAGAGAAGAGGAGAGGGAACACTTTAATGGCAGTAAGTGTCTGGCTCCCATAGTCCTCAAGGTCTTTTCTGCATCTGTCTTGAAGTTTGGTTATGTGAGATAGGTCAATATTCTTATAACAAATTCATTAGTCTGCCTTAGCTACATCAAGGTGGGATTCTGTCCCCTGCCATTGAACATCATGCTGAAGACAAATCTGCAGTATATATACTGCATATACTGTATATATATATATATGGTATCAGTCCAGTTCAGTTCAGTTGCTCAGTCATGTCCGACTCTGCCATTCCATGAACCGCAGCACGCCAGGCCTTCCTGTCCATCACCAACTCCTGGAGTCCACCCAAACCCATGTCCATCGAGTTGATGATGCCATCCAACCATCTCATCCTCTGTCGTCCCCTTCTCCTCCTGCCCCCAATCTTTCCCAGCATCAGGGTCTTCTCCAATGAGTCAGTTCTTCGCATCAGGTGGCCAAACTATTGGAGTTTCAGCCTTCCGATGAACACCCAGGACTGATCTTTAGGATGGACTGGTTGGATTTCCTTGCAGTCCAAGGGACTCTCAAGAGTCTTCTCCAACACCACAGTTCAAAAGCATCAATTCTTCTGTGCTCAGCTTTCTTTATAGCCCAACTCTTATCCATACATGACCACTGGAAAAACCATAGCCTTGATTAGATGGACCTTTGTTGGCAAAGTAATGTCTCTGCTTTTGAATATGCTGTCTAGGTTGGTCATAACTTTCCTTCCAAGGAATAAGCATCTTTTAATAGATAGCTAGAAATCTGTAATTCACTGTGTGGTGACAGATGGTCACAGGACGGAGCATAAGGCTGTCTGACCTCCTGCTTTGTGAGCTTGCCTGTTAGGAAATCTTTAGGGGCTCAAAGAGTCTTAAGAGGCCACATACTTGGCTCATTTGCCAAGGTTCTATTCTATACCAGCGTCTGAACCTCAGTAGCAGGCTGCATGCTCTCAGCCGTCACTCCTGTGGCTGTATCCAGGGGCTCTTAATTGAAGGCAGTGCTATGCAGTAGTTACCCACTCAAGCTCTGGAGTCAGACAGATGGTGCTCGGGATTCCAGCCCTGCTGTTTAGGAGCAGCGGTTGTGTGCCCATTTGTTAATGACTCACAGCCTTGGTTTTCTCATCCTTAAAATGGAGACCTCACTTGGTGTTGCAGGATTAAAGCTTTTTTTCACATAGAATATTGGACAGAGCACCTGGCACATATTAACCACTTAAATATTAGCAATTAATTTGAATGCAAGCCAAGTCTTCAAATAGGAAAGAAATGTCCTTGTTCACTCAATTGGTATAAGGCAATGGATGAAGCAGGCTTTTCAGACACATAGAGTTACTCGAATCCTGGTATTAAAAAATACTTAGTGTTTTAATGTCTTGGAAGAGACCCGAACAAGATAAGGGCAAATTATGATTATATTGCTACTTGTGACATAATCTGACGGTCTTGCTTTCTCATCTCCTCTTGGGAAAACCACAGCAGGAACCTTCTGAAACCATGCAGTGACCTCACTATCTTATGCCTCACTTCATTCAGGAATCCCACAGATCCTATCCAGGGGGTTTAATTACCCAAACTATGCAAAGAAACTAATTATAAGAATGCAAGGTTGCCCTGAAGTTGCATTTATGCTCGACCAAGATGATCATAAAATCTTCTCTGCTCATAGCTCTGTTTATTTTTTCACAGTTTGAGGTAAAGATTACTGAGTGTAAAGTCAGCCAAATTTCTGTCTGTGTGTTTTCTTTTTCTGCTCTGAGATCTCTCTCTTCACCACATGCCCTAACTTCCTGGTTCCTGCTCCCCTCAATTTAATGAGAGATTTGAAATAATTGTTAAGAGTGACTTGAGAGTCAGATATATCTGAATTTCAATTCTGACTCAAACAGAGTAACCTACTTCTCTTTGTAAGTACATAATACATGTCAATAAATGAGAATTATTGCTAATTATGAAAATGTCTCATGTTTCTTCTATGAAAACAAAAAGGAATGATTTTGAACTGTGGTCTGAGGATAGCTTTCATCAGAATGATTCTTACTAAAAATATAGACTTCCAGGCATTTATTTTTAGTAAGAACTAAGAAATAAAGGGGCTTCCCTCGTGGGTTAGATGGTAAAAATCCACTTGCAATGCGGGAGATCTGGGTTCAATCCCTGGGTTGGAAAGATATCCTGGAGAAGGGAATAGCTACCCACTCCAGTATTCTGGCCTGGAGAACCCATAGACAGACAAGCCTGGCAGGCTATAGTCCATGGGTTCGCAGAGTTGGACACGTTTGAACGACTTTCATTTTCAAAATAAAGGGGGAAGCCTAGGGGAGGGACAGAGCAATTTGTATGATGAGCCCCAAGATGATTCTTCTTCACGTTAAGTTATGAGAGTCACTGAGATTCTACTTGAAGATACCAGAGGTGGAGTCCATGTGGTATCTTTCTCAGTGGTATTTGTGTTTTGACCTGACCTCTGACAGAAGGGAGAGAGAATTTTGGACTGAATCTCAGGCTTTGCTGAGCAAGACTGGAAAAGCTTTTACAAGCTCCAGGGATGTCCATTTCCCTGAAATCACACTAAGTTTATGTGTAAGATTGACCTCAAAGGTAATTCTGTTTTTGTGGTTTGAGTCCTTAACCCCTTGGGGGCTTCCCCAAGGCAAGAGGGATGGTTTCCATGACTGCTCACTTGTGATGGCAGAAGCCTGTTCCCATGAGCACCTGGAAGCAGAAGATATGGGTGTCAGACCTGCTCTGCTTCTGTCCCAACCTGCCTCCAGCCCCTCCTTGCCTGGACACCTTCCACCTACTAGTAATGCCTCCCTTCTGAACCATAGATTGTGTGGTTACAGCTGGAAATGTCTGTTGATCAGAGGAGGCAGAGTGACCATAAAGCTTATGAAGCTTGGGCTTCAGGGCTCTTCTCTTGCACAGAATCCTCTATGTCCTGGGAGCTAGGGAGTCAGGAGTGGAAGGATGACAGCCATCAGGAAGCTTCTGTCAGGAAGCTTCCCGGTCAGTTGCCTAGGAGATCTCATAGGAAAGGCACCTGGATCTCTAGGGTGCCAGCAACTTATTTTCTGTAAATTATTTTTGTAATTTATTTTCTCATTCTAAGCAAATATTTACTTTTGTTTGTAGTTCTGTATTTGTAGTTTTGCATTTGTTTTCCTAAAAATCCCTTACTCTCCAAATTGTATAGACTTCAGCCTCATAAAACCTGGACCTGTCCTCCCTCCTGAATGGGGCTTATTAGCTTTACACGAGCTAATATAAGTTTGGGGGAATTAATAGATTTTTCACGTGAATATGAAATGGGCTCAGGGTGGTGCTTTGGGGCCACAAGTGAACTGAACATGAGGCTCTATATTTGTTATGCCCAATGTCCGAATCCCCGAGCGGGAAGAGAGAAGGCTTCCAAGACAATGCAACTCGCAGGAAGGGAAGTTTATTACTGACTCGAGTCAGGACTCCCTGCCGCAACCAACGCAGTGGTGCGGGTCAGAGAGCCCCGAGCCCAAGCTGTTACACAAATTTATAGAGTGAGAAGCGGATTGGTTACACGTTTGCAGAACAATTTCATTGGTCAATACTTTTGCGCGGGCGGGACTTTCCTGGGGGTTTCCGCCCCGTTCCTAATTTCCTAATTGGCAAACATCGGTGAAAGCTAATTGGTCCTAATTGGCAAACAGTGGTCATTGTTAAGCGAAAGCTACCTGATAGTAGGAAGGCCTCCTCCTAATCTAAGTTACGTTATTTCTGCTCGCCTCACATATTCATTGGTCAAGAATGGTCTCATGGCAGTAATTCCCCACATTTACTGAAGACCCTCTCAGGTTGCACCTTTGCAGGCTGAGTGACCGCATGCAGGGACTGGTCAGTGGCTGAAACATGAAGTGAGGTCAAGCCAATTGACATGATGCACCAGGGCTGAAGGGTTTCCCTGGTGGCTCAGTTGGTAAAGACTCTTCCTGCAATGCAGGAGACCCGGTTTGTTCCCTGGGTTGGGAAGATCCCCTGGAGAGGAATGACTATCCAGTCCTGTGTTCTGGCCTGGATAATTCCACGAACAGAGGAAACTGGAGGGCTACAGTCCATGGGGTTGCAAAGAGTTGGACACAACAGAGCGACGAACTCTTCACCAGGGCTGATAAAATCATCTCCCGCATAATCATCACAGCAAAGTCAATCAAGATGCTTCCACTCAAAAAGTTAGCTCTATTGAAAAAGATTCCAGTTTCCAGGAGAGTCATTATAAGAATCAGCAACACCTGGTGAGTGACTCATCCGTCTGTAACCTAGAATTGGTTGCTGCTGAGTAGCTGGTAAGTCTTTTGACAGATAATTTTTTCTATGGGTAGAAAGGGAGACTGGAGGAGGCGATGGCACCCCACTCCAGTCCTCTTGCCTGGAAAATCCCATGGATGGAGGAGCCTGGTGGGCTGCGGTCCATGGGGTCGCTAAGAGTCAGACACGACTGAGCGACTTCACTTTCACTTTTCACTTTGATGCATTGGAGAAGGAAATGGCAACCCACTCCAGTGTTCTTGCCTGGAGAATCCCAGGGACGGCGGAGCCTGGTGGGCTGCCGTCTATGGGGTCACACAGAGTTGGCCACGACTGAAGAGATTTAGCAGCAGCAGCAGCAGAAAGGGAGATGTGAATTAATTTGCTTTTCTCAAAAGAAAAATCATGTGTTAACTATATTGCCACAATTACTTTTGGAGCATTTTATCATCAATTTTGGGAAGCTATTTGGCATTTACTTTCACTTTAATATTCATTGCTTTTCCAGAAATTTTCCATCAAAACAACTGTAATGTGTTGAGAAACTCTGTTCAATGATTTGTTGAGGTTATCCTCACGTCTTTTTAAAAGGCCTCTATTCTCTTTCTACCTGTGTGACACAAACTGACCTTGAGCAAATCTTTTACTCTCTCTGGGCTTCAGTATCTTTGTGTTACATTTAGGTCAGTTCAGTGGTTCTTACACTTCAGTGTACATCAGAGTCACATAAAGGGCTTGTTAAAACATGGATTGCTGGCCCCAGCTCGTGGGTTTCTGATATAGGAGGTCTGAGATGAGGCTGAGAACTTGCAAGTCTAGTGAATCTTTGGGTGGTGTTGGTGCTACTGCTAACCTGGGACTGCACTCTGGTAACCCCTGGGCTAGACAAATAGACCCTAATGCTGACTGATGATCAGGATCATCTGGGGAACTTCTAAGCAATGGGGATGCCTGAAGCCCATCTCTGCCTATATCAGAATCTCTAAGAGTCAGGGCCAGGATTAGGATGAGTGAAGTAAGGCACCCAGGTTACAATAATAAGGATGGACTCAATTAAAAATTGTTTTCTTTTCCATTATGGTTTATTGAAGGATATTGATGATAGTTTCCTGTGCTATACCAGTAGGAACTAGTTGTTTATCCATTCTGTATTTGATAGAGCCTCTACTAATCCCAAACTCCAAATCCTTGTGTCCCTCTTGGCGACAAGGGAATCCTTGTCTCCCTTAGCAACTACAAGTGTGTTCCCTATGTCTGTGAGTCTATTTCTGTTTTGTATATATGTTCCTTTGTGTCATATTTTAGATTCCACATATAAGCAATATCAGATGACTCTTGTCTTTCTCTTTTTAACTTAGCATGATAATCTGTGGGTCCATCCATGTTGCCACAAATGGAGGATGACTGCAGTCACTTTTAGGGTTGTACAAATCCACTCTAAGAGTGAGTGCCTCCTTAAATTTTGCTCCCTAGGCATCTCACTCACAACCCCTGCCTCCTCTGCCCAGAGCGTTGGCCATGTTAAGAGGAGAGTTGAAAATTTGTATGTAATGCACCAAACACATGGCTACACAGATGATTCTCTAAAGCTTCCTGGAGTAATCAGGGTGTGGGGTAGCCTTTTACTCATTTATAGATTAGACTGTTTCTTTAAAAAAAAATTATTTATTTGTGACCGCACTGGGTCTCCAGTGCTCTGTGCAAGCTGTCTCTAGTTGTGGCAAGCAGAGGCTACTCCTTGTTACAGTGCACAGGCGTCTCACTGCAGTGGCTTCTCTCGTTGCAGAGCATGGGCTTTAGATTGCAGGCTCGGTAGCTGTGGCATGCAGGCTTAGTTACTCTATGGCACATGGGATCTCCCCAGACTAGGGATTGAACCCATGTCCCCTGCATTTGTAGGTGGATTCTTAACCACTGAACCACCAGGGAAGTCCCTCGATTGTTTATTTCAACAAGGGATGTCAGCCCAGTGATATTTCTAGGGCTAAAGAGTCACAGGTTGTACTCTTAATAATTGGTTCCTGCTGAATTCCTTTCTTAGGCAGAAACTTTAAGTTACTCAACCTGTTGAGGGTTAACTTCTGATGAACTGATCTATACTGGGAAAACAGAGTGCATTGGAGGGGCTGTTGGAGCTGCTCGCTGCAGTTGCCCCTCTTTCCTTATTATTCATATATATGCTTGAAAATAATATTGAGTGATAGCATATCACAGAAGTAAACAATGATTTATTCTTTTTCTTAGAATCATTATTTTGAAATCATTTCAAGCTCACAGAAAAGTTGCCAGAACAGTACAAAGTACTCCTACCGCCCCATCATCCAGCCTTCCCAATTGATAATATTTTGCTGCATCTGTTCTGTCACACTGTGTTCTTGGTCTAGGGTCCCATTAGGTACATGTAGTCTAAGGTAGTGTTCAGGTCCCTTGAGTCTCTTCAAGTATGGAAGAGTTCCATGGTTTTCCCCTGTTTTCCATGTCCTTGATAGTTTTAAAGACTACAGGCCTTTCATGTTGTAAGATTACTCTCAACTGTCTGGTATTTCCTCAAGCCAGACTCAGGTTGTGTGCATTCTTGACAGGAGTCCCACAGGAATCACCCCTTTTCAGGGCATCATTTCAGGGGGCACTCTCTTGACTGGTCCCACTACTGATGATGTGAACCTTGATCACCTGATTATCTTAGTGTCTGTCAAACTTCTCTACCAGTTTTCCCTCTGTACTTAGAATTTTGTGGAGGTATTCCAAGGTCATGCAAATATCCTTCTACATCTATAGTTCTGCCCAGTGGTGATTTTCTGTTTCCGTCACTCTTTCTACATTTACTAGCGGCCACTGGCATGCAAACCTGAGCTTATTAATATACATGGACTCATTGTGTATTAGTCAGGGTTCTCCAAAGAAGCAAAACATTCATTTATCAATCAATCATCTACTGAGAAATGTATTATATGGTGTTGGCCCTTGAGGTAATGGAGACTGAGGAATCCCACATCTGCCCTCTGCAGGCTGGAGACCCAGGAAAGCCAGTGGCGTAGTTTGGAGGTCTGAGATCCAAGGGAGCTATGATATTATGGATTCTTGTCCAAGTCTGAAGACCTGAGAACCAAAGAGCCAAGGAGTGCAGGACAAGAGGTCCCAGCTCCAGCAATCAGGCAGAGAGAGAGCAAATCCAACCTTTCTGTACTTTTTTCTTCTATTCAGACCCTCAGTGAATTAGATGGTACCCACCTGTACCGGGTAGGGCAATATGCTTTACACAGCTCACCTATTCAAGTACTAATCTCTTCCCAAAGTACTCCCATAGACAAACCCAGAAGTAACATTTAATTAGATATCTGGGCTTCCCATAGCCCAGTCAAGTTGATACATGAAATTAACCATCATGCATGGAATCCTATTTTATTTTTAGTGATTTGTCATTTGTTACTTTGTTTTTTTATTTTATTTACTTGATGCTCAAATTTTCCACAGTTTGAATACTGGAAGCCTCTCAATACATGTTTCTATTATTTGTTGACCGTTTTCTTACTTTATGGCAAAAAACCAAAAAACAAAAAGGATGCTCCAGGCTCATCTTGTACTTTCTGTGTCTCAGCCCAGAAATGAGCCATTTCTCTAGGGACATGCTTATATAGTCCTCAAAGCTCTCTCCAAATAGTGTTTACAAATGAGAATTACATGATAAGAATTCATTTGTTTCTAAATTTTAGCCTAGGCATATTAACAAATGATAAAAACTCAAGCCAAGTGAATATTTTAGAAGAGTAGATAAAAATGACAGCATAGGCCAGAAAAAAGTTTTTATGGCCAGAATTTCCTTCTCCTTGAGTTATACTATTGCTTACAAATGTGCACACCTCCTAGCATTTGATTTGCGCCCTAAATCCTTCTAGTGTTAACTTGCACCTGGTTACTGGGTTTCCTTCTTTCTCTGGGGCTTGTTTGATGGCCTCAATTGATGAAAACAGTTCAGGCTGTTGACCTCTCAGTGCATCTCCACTGAGATCAACTAGAGGAAGCAGAGTGAAGAGTTCAATTCACTTTGCTGGATGAGCATAAAGAATAATCCAGAAAAGACCAGCTTATAATGGTAGCTAATAATGCCATTCCTAATGAAACCAATGACAGTGTCCTGGAAAGAAATCTGCTGATAACATGTTATTCTGGTGGTGTTCTTAGAAGTTCCCATTGTTTCCTGCTGAGCCTCCTTGCCAAAATAATTAACTTGCAACCTGGGAACTGCAGTAAGGAGGGTGGAGGGAGAGATAAGACACAATTACTTCCTATGAATTTTTGCCTTCCTGAAAAGATTTCAGGCTTTGCAAATTTCTCTGCTATTTTTAAATGTTCTCATTCTAATGAGAAGCAGACCCAGCGTCATGTAATGGTTGAGTTGGTATGGTAATTGCATTACAATAAATAGCTGAGGTGCTCAGCCCATAAAACTGACCTATAACCCACTGTTCTCTTGGAACAGGGGACTCTTTAATAACAACAGATTTTTAAGGGGCTGGTGTTTCTTTGGACTATTTTTTCCAGGTATAAATAAGGAAAAGTCTACCTTAAGGGCCTTGTGTTGGGTATGAGTAATTTTATGTCTTTGCTAAGATGAGAAGTGTTATTATCCAGAGAAAATTATGCTGACACACTTTAAGCAGAAATGATATAGGAGATAGTTGGGGAAAAAATCAAGCCTTTTGTTTTTTCAAGCAAGAAATTAAGGTACCTTGGTATTACTGGGAGGAAAATGAACTGAAAATCATATTTTTAAGGACACAGTCCTCTCTAGACTATGAGAGAAGACTACTGGGATCCTCAGATATATACAACAGGTATGTGAAGGCACATTTCATACATATTCTTTCCCCTCTAATTTCTGTTATTGACTGAAGGTTTAAGCATATAGGAGAAAAAAGTCATTCACAGGACCCAGCTCACTTATATTAAGATGTTCTTGTTCAGGGTGGTACAAGACAGAATGGAGGATGAGACAGATGTACACAGTCTAACTGTGCCCTTAAATAGCTTGTGACCATGGAGCAGGGCCAGACAAGTTTTATGTATGTATGTATGTATATATGTATCTACCTGAATGCAACACAAGCTCAGTGTGAAACAAGCTCCAGGAGTGCTACAACTCAAGTGTGATGTGGGTTAAAGAAGAGAGGTGTCTTTAGATGAAAGTATGTGTATTTATATGTGTGTATAAGTGTCACTGACTGAAAAAAATGCATAATGTAAAAGTTGAAAATTATATTTTATTCAGCAAACAAAACTGAGGACTTAAGCCTGAAATGCAGCATCTCAGATAAGTCTCAGAGACTGCTCTGAAGAGATGAGGGAGGAGCCTAGGATATATTAGAGCTTTTGCAAGAAAAACCAGGTAGTCAGAGCATCAAAAGGTTACTGTTAATTAAAGAAAACCAAATATCTCAAGTTAAGGGATTTAGTGCTTTTCCATGTATGGAAAGATGCAAGACTTTGGGCTCACAGAAATCATTCCTTTCTTAGGCACCTTGGCTATCTGGGGCCAGTATCCTGTGCCTTTCCATCCTGCGTCTCCTCAGGGTGCACCATCCATGGTGGGTGGCTAGAGATGTTGACTGTTAGATGGTGGACATCATTTGACTTTCCTGAGTTCTCCCAGAATTCATTGTAGGGGTGGCTATAATTTGATGGCTTGATGTCTGCAACATCTTTTACTAATATGGCAGGCAGTATATTCATTCATAGTGTATTTGTGTGTGTGTGGTTATAGATGTTTCTAATGGAAAAAACACAATGACACTTGGCAAGTCATGACAAGAGGGCTGGCTGGATGCCTGGTTGGGCCTTACAATGTGGCATTTACATAGGTGAACTCACTAGTGTCCTAGGCCTGGCTCATAGTATTTCAGTATCAAAAACTGACTTCTTGGTGCCCCAGAATTGATTGGATTTTGTGATGCTAACTTGTTTTAATAAAGCTTATGTGAGTTTAACGTATTAATCCAGAAAACCAGTTTATTAATTCATAATGGGAATTATAACCCTCAGTGGACAGGACACTTTTGTTAGCCTGATTAGAGTACTAGTCCTACATAAGTAGGAGACATGATCATGGCTTGGAGCTATGAACTCAGGACGAAATCAGAATCAGGATGCTTAGCTATCTGACTTCAAAATGTAGTGATATCATGTTAATCCAAATTGCAACCATTTTTTAAATAAGGGCACCTTTGATGATTGGACCCATCAGGATGCATCCTTGAGCCACAATGGAACGTTTTCATCTGGACGTTGCTTAGACCAGCATGGCTCATGGTGACCTCCGGTCTTCTTTCTTGTGTATTTTCATAGATGACTGAAGATCCTCCACTTCCCTTTGGATTGACACATGCTCTTTTTTTTTTTTTTTTGTAGTAGAATCTCCTCTTCAACAAAATTGACTAAAGGGTTGTTTAAAATGACGCACTTAATTACATTAAAAAAATTAACAAATTAACAAATATCAATATAAATTCATTCCCTAATGTTTTCATGTAGCGCCACCGTTTCACATTTTTTTGATTCCTAGTTTATTACCTGGGGTTTCCCCAGTGGCTCTGCATTTAAGAATCTGCCTGCAATGCAGGAGACAAAGGAGACGCAAGTCTGATCCCTGTGTTGGGAAGATCCCCTGGAGTAGGAAATGGCAACCCACTCCAGTATTACATAAATGATACCCATTATGTAGCCTCTATGATTGGGTTATAACCATGTAAGGACACTTAGGAAGCAATCTGAGGGCAGAATCTTCCTATATTATTATGATTCTCCCTTCACATTAGGCTTTTTATAGTTTTCATACATGTGCTTCATTTGATAGCAATTTACTTTTTTCCTTCTTAACGTTATTTAGTTTTTCTAAGGCTTTAAATTTAAAAGAAAGAACAATTATTCTTTACACATTCAGATTTCATCAGTTTATATATTGTTTATTAAATAACTTAAGTAAATAGTTTTAGAAGAAACCGTAATTGACTCTTATATTCTTGAAATCAACCTGGTACTTTAGAGTACCTAGTCACCCAGAAGTGAGCAATCAGCATATAGCGTATTAGTCAGAAACATTATCAGCAGCATTAGGGAGGCTGGGTTAGTCCAGGCAGCTTCTACTGTATATTAATTGTTCACTTTGTTTACAAGTTAGATCTTGCTGGCCCAGAAGTCATTTCATCTCTGGCTCTGCACTTCTCTTTATTGGCCCATTATGTGCTATTGAGCAATCAGAGGGCAATCTCATTTCCCTTCCTTAGCAGCATGTACTTTCAGAGATTACTTCCCCCAGCTCCTTTCTAGTGAAGGTGGCTCAGTGGGTAAAGAACCGGCCTGCAGTTCAGGAGATGCAGGAGATGTAGGCGTGAGCCCTGGGTTGGGAGGATCCCCTGGAGGAGGGCATGCCAACCCACTCCAGTATTCTTGCCTGGAGAATCCCACTGACAGAGGAGCCTGGCTGCTACAGTCCAGGCTGCTAGGGTCACAAAGAATTGGACATGACTGAGCAACTAACACCTTCTAGTGAAAGAGGTGCCAGAGAAATCATTTTGGAAACACTAGAGGAAGCCATATTACCTGCCATGCACCAGAGGAGAAAATATGACACTTAAGTTTCTCTGGCGAGCTGGCCCAGAGAGCATTGTAGGGTGTAGAGCTCTGTCATCCAGGGAAATAGGGTAAAGTCAGATCCTTTGTGTGAAAAAGTTACTGGCTTCCTTAAGTTAATCTATGGGGAGAGCAAAAGGCTTTGGTTCTAAGCTTATGACTATGAGATAGTGGCTAGAACCAATCCTGATGCAGAATTCCTTGGGTGGACTGATGCTTTGAATGGGGATGGGTATATGGAGTGAAAAGCTGGGCTATGGAAGCTGGGGATCCCAACAATGGGTTACTCTGGACTAAGCACTGGGACATGGAACAACAGACTGGTTCCAATTAGGAAAAAGAATACATTAAGGCTGTATATTGTCACCCTACTTATTTAACTTATATGCAGAGTACATCATGAGAAACGCTGGGCTGGAGCAAGCACAAGCTGGTCAAGATTGCCATCCAAAACTTGGATGGATAGCAAAGGGAGGGAAACTTGTTCTTTCAGTGTCCTGTTGGAGCATCACTTAAGGGGGTCATCCAAAAGTACTTAATTACTTTAATTTTGACTTGCTATTTTCTATTGACTAAGGCTCAGATTCTGTGAAGTTTCAGATTGCTGGGTAGATTTTGTCTGGTACAGGTGAAAATGGGTCTGTCTTGTAGAAAAGATAATCCTAAAGTTTATGTTTTAAATGCCTTATAGGACATTATCAGTTTTACTTCCAACCCAGTGTGGTGTTTTATTTGCTAAGTCATGTATTACTCTTGTGACCCCATGGACTGTAGCCTGCCAGGTTCCTCTGTCCATGGGATTTCCCAGGCAAGAATACTGGAGTGGGTTGCCATTTCCTTTTCCAGGGGATCTTTCCAACCCAGGAATCGAATCCAGGTCTCCTGCATTGCATGTGGTTTCTTTACCAAGTGAGCTGTGAGGGAAGTCCTATTCTAAATTGAAAAAAATGAAATACCAAACATCCCAAATTCCTCAGATGGTCTTGAACCCAGTTTTCCCATGAGTGAGCTGAATAAGGCTTTGGCATATGTTCATTCTTTACTTGCTCCAGAGTCGAGTCTGTGTTATACTTTGATTTACCTCTGTCAGGCTGATTTGGGATCTGTCTCTATGAAGGATCCCCTGTGGGAGAGAGGAGTAAAAGCATCTTACATCTCATCCTGGAGGAATGGGTGGGAGGGGTGGACTGACTGCCTCTGTTATTCCTGTTAGGTTTCCAAGCTCTTGGAAAATTCAAGAGGAGGACAGCATCCCTAAGCTTTTCTGCTCTTAGTAAAGGAAGTGGGATGAGATGGTAGTGGTGGTAAGGATGTGGCTCCAGTGATTAATTGGGAAATAAAAGTGATGTGACTACAACTCTTTCTTGTTTGTGGAGTAGCTTATATATGAGTTATTAATATTTAGAGCAGCGAATTATTTTTGATTATTGGGGTAGAACTCTTTCTCTTCCCTTTGTATTTCTGACAGTAACATTGAAAGGGGTCTTGAGACTGCAAAGATGAGGGGGTGTTGCACAGTGTTGTTGTGGGTGTTAGCACTCAAATAGATGTATGCTTGTTAGGTGTTACAGTGCAAGGTTTTTTGTTTTTGTTGGTTTTTTTTTTTTTGGAGGAGGGCTTTTATATTTTTATTTTCTGTATAGTACAATCTTTGTGGTAGTGGGAATTAACGCACAAAAAATCAATTCAAATTAGAGTTCAGAGTAAAAAGAAAAAAGAGAATTTATCCCAAAGGACATTAAATATACATGGTTTTCACAGCTATACTCTATCCATGCCCCCGGACTCCACACATCGAATCATTCTAATGAGACTATCTGATCTTGAAATTTTTCAGAATCAGGGGAGAAAATAAACATGGCCACCTCTCCTTTTGTATATTTACCTTGTTCTGAAATTTACCTAGTTGGGAGTCAGGTGCTAAATCCATCGCTAGAAGTGTTATTCACACGATGATTCCTGTTTCTAATGCTTGTTAAACATTTCCTATCACCAGGCACTCTTCTAATCCCCTACCTGTAAGAATTTCTTTCATAATGAAAAGAAATCATATTATGCCATATTTCTGTTCTGTAATAGACGTGATAGCAGCTGTTACAGGTCAGGTGCCCCAGGAAGCAGACTATGAGATGGAGTTGTGTATACAGAAGGCTCATCCAGGATCTGTCTGGGGATCAACCTCTTAGGGAAATGAAGGAAGTAGGATGAATCAGGGGGAGAAGCTGAGTGGTGATACAACAAAGACCTCAGCTGATCCCATGGGAAGCTTAGTGTTTGAACCCACTTTTATCTCCCAATTAAATATTAATAACTTACTAGTCTTTGAATGCAAGCTGTCCCCACAGGAGGGGCTCTGACTTGGGCAGAGTGGTGAGCCTCAGCAGGCAGCAGACACTGGAAGGGGGCTCAGTTGTGAGCTGTCAGTTATCAACACTTTGAGAAGCTGGGGAAAGAACAGTTCAGTCCTGAAATGGTAATGGGATCTGAGCATCCACTAAGCAAGCTTTGGCTTATGTTGTGCTAGCCTAATTTTCATATCTTAATAACTGCAATTTCTGGACACCCACGTTTCTGAGCACTCCGTGTATATCTTTTTAAGGCTCCTTTGGCTCTTTCCTTCTTAAATGTTATCTCCTGGGTTCCCAGCCTCGGCCCTCTTCTCATTCCAGCTATATTTATTTTCTAGGTGATCTCATCAGCACTCATGCCTTTGGCATCTTTCACATAGGACAACGCACGATGGTTTTTTTTTTTAATGGATTCCCTTAAGTAGTTGTGTGGAGCTCTTACTAGGTAGCATATTTCCTTTCTAGACGTCTTGATGGTATCAGAATCTCTTGACTGCACATTGTCTTAGCTTTGTCTGCAATAACAAAATACCATAGACTGGAAGGTTTAAACAACAGATGCATACCTCACAGTTCTGAAAGCTGGGAAGTTCAAGATCAAGGTGCCTGAAGATTTGTCTCCTTGTTTGATAATAGCTATCATGACAAGCGTGAAGTGATATCTTGAGTTGTGTGTGTGTGTGTGTGTGTGTGTGTGTCTTTCTGATGATCCGTGTTGTCTTTGCATCTACCTGTTAGAAATTTGTATGCCCTCTTTGGAGAGGTGATAGACAACTATTTCTTCTCTTTGTCTTTTGTAGGAAAACATTAGAGGTGCAGTACCAGAAGGCCTGGAATGAATCTTTGATCAAGTTTCTTCTTTTCGTGTCTCTTTCCTCATAAAATTATACTTTGATTATAGGACTGCTGCATAATGAATTGAGATGCTACAAGTGTAAAACTATTTTCTGGCATGGCTTTAGTAATCAAAACACATTAATGATTAATTTCATATCCTTTTGGTATATATTTATAAAAATAAAACTATATCTTTCCATTTATCTCTTTTTAAGTTACTTTTTTTTTCTTTCTGTTCACCTAGAAACGACCCACCCAGTTCCCATTCTTTTATACAAGAGCACACTCCTGTAGTGGTCCTTGAAATACACAGATGTCATGTGTTGGATGACTCCAAAACCTACCTCTGGTTAGATTCTTCTTCTGAATTCAGGATGCCTATTTTTGGCTGCTTGTTAGGAACCTCTTGCTGTACTCCCAGAGATACCTCAATTCCAACAATTTAAAAAATAAACTCAGAATCTTTCCTCTCAAATTTTCTTCTACAATCTCCATTTACCAACTTTCCCAGGCAAAAATGTCGAGGTCATATCAGATTCTTTCTCTTCTTCCCTTCCTCACATGCAGTTGTTCATCAGATTCCTATAGGTTCTCCCACCTAGATGTTGCTTCACCTCATTTCATCCCATTCTTTCTAATCCCATTTCTCAGGGTAGCTTTAGGCTCTCATTGTTTCTTTAGCGGTTATTTCAATGGTCTTCGAACAACTTGTTTCCCAATTCCCACTACTGTCCTGTCCAATTAAGCAGACATATAATTTGTCAACCAAATCGGGACACTTTTGAGAGTGAAGCAGGGGTGTTATTAAACATTACACGCAGACATCAACAAGGACTGTCCCAGGCAAATTAGGACATATGGATAGCCCTCTAATTTATCCTGCACAGCTGTCAGAATGTTCTTTCTAAAACACTTGTCTGACCCTGTCGCTTGCTCTCCCATAGTGTGTCTAAGGGGAAAGCATGTGATTTCTAATGCCTGCAGCGTTCTGCTCCGCTTGGCTTGGTTTCTTACTGTAAATCAATCAATTAGCTCTCTGCCTCTCTTGCAGTTTGGGGTAAATTTTAGCAAAGAGAAGTCTTCCCAGGGTTGGATCACTTCTGAATATTATAAAAAAGCAAACTTTGGGATTTACCCAGGTTGGAATACGCTGGACTGATGTAGGCATTGTTGTTGTTTGGTTGCTCAATTGTGTCTGACACTTTCACGATCCCATAGACTGCAGCCCACCAGGCTCCTCCGTCCATGGGATTTTCCAGGTAAAAATATTGGAGTGGGTTGCCATTTCCTTCTCCAGGGGATCTTCTTGATCCAGGGATTGAGCCTGCAGCTCCTGCATTGGCAGGCAGATTCTTTACCAATGAACCACCTGGGAAGCCCAATGCAGGTGTTACTTGAGACAATTCTGCCCTCCCTACCAGGGGACCCCTCTATGATACCAGCACCCCACAGCCTTCAGCTGTCATCTCTATACTGCTGTCAGGTCAGTGGTTGACTAAATCTGCGCATGACAGATTTAATAAATGACAACACAGCATAAAGTGGCCAGCAGGCCTCACTAGGTATATCAGCATTTTGGTTTTTTTTTTTTTTTTTTGCATTAGCTTTCTGATTTACAGGGAAAGTAGCAAAAATCTTTTCCTGATGAGTATGCATTTACTTTTCATTCACTGAAGAAAGGAGTGCTTTCTTATAGCTTCTCTGAGGAGACCAGCTATTCTTTTAATTGATATTTGCAATCTTTCCTAAATATCAAATTTTTTGTTATGTAAGAAATCGATAGTCATTGCAGAAAAATTGAAAAATATATAGGATACACATAAAAATATACAGAATATACAGAAAACACAGAATGGCAAAAGGAAAGAAAAATTACCCATCTTTCTATCTTGCACATAAAATTGTATTCATATTGTGTGTATTCCTTATATATTTTCTGTGTGAATGAGTATATAAACAATTCACATAAAACAAAAATAAGCATGCTGAAGAGTAGCTTGCTTTTTTGGCTTAGTAATAAAAAATGCTTTTTATCAAAAAGTGTATCTTGGCAACCATTGTTTGTAAAGGCTGTGCTGTATTCATTGTATGGCTGCTCCATTCTTTCCTTAACTATCCTTTATTTTTGGATATTTAGGAGGTTTCTAACTTTATTTCCATTTAAGAAAATATTCATGGAATCTCCTGGAATATACATCTTTTCCCATTTTGGGTATTTCTTTGGGATTCATGTTCATACGAGGATTTGTTGAACCATTTTTAGATCTTTGAGCTCTCTGGGCTTTGCATTTGTATGTGTTACTGGGCCTCAAAGCAGCCTGTCTGGGCAGCTTCACTGATGGAGGCTCACATTCTTTGTTTCTTATTAGAAAAAGATAAATTTTAAACTCGAAGGGGTGCCTTAAATATATATTTTTTATTACAATCTTTTGCCTGTGTTTATGCAGGCATGTTGGAATGGGATATGTTCTAAAGAATCCATTTGCAGAAAAATTCAAGCCCATATATATTTTTTTCTCAAAAGTGTTTTTATTGTGCCTTCCTCCTACACTCTTGGGTCATTGGGAAGAAACAAGCATGGTTTCACTTCTTTTCTGCTGATTCTCTGGCTAATGGATTCAATCTAATGACTGAATGCTTCTAGGGAAGACATGAAAGACATATTCTATGTATTTCTAATTTTGAATAGATATCTACCGAGGAGAAGCACTTTGAATTAACAACAACAACAAAAAAAGATCAGAAGGTGACATATAATTGTACTCATGTTTTATTCTTCAAATAATTCTTTTGCAGAATTTGGTATTTATTTGGACCCACTAAAAGTAAAGTTTGTGTCAGAGTCCTTTGTGATGGGTGTCAGATAGAAACTGTCAGCATGACTCCAAATGTGATGGATTGTGGAAGATTGATTCCTCAAGAGAAAAATTGTGAAATGATTCTCAGAGATGGCAGCATTCGGAAGAGTATACGTTTTTGCCATTTAAAAAGATAATGTCAAAATGAAAGTCAAATTTCTTTAGGTATTTCCTTAGTGACTGTCACCGTGATCTTTCATGTTCTACATTACTTTCCTTCTAAACCAGATAATTTTTATTTTTTCCCTGAAATATGCAGCCGTGTTCACCCTAACTCTCTCTCCAGAGGGGTCTTCCTTTCCCTTTGGATTTTCCACATGGGCAGGAGAGGGGTGGGGCGGGGAGTGGGAGTTGAGGCTTTGTTAGCATCTGGAGTGGCTTCTTGCTTTCTGAAACCTAAAACATTAACCTGAGGGACAGGAATAATGCTAGATGAGTCAGTCTTTTTTCCCTCTAGCATCAATATCTTGAATCTATTAATAGTGACATCATCATAGTGTACAATTAGGCCCTAATCAGTAGAGCACTTTACTGATGGTAAATGTAATTGCTAGCTAATGTTATGATCATGTCAATAGAACTTAGAGGTAAAGGTTTCCCAGTTAAGCACTGGGTGTTTGAAGGTGTTGCTACCCTAGGTATAGGCAGTGCTTCTGCTCAGTACCATTCTGCAATAGACAATCTATAGATCAGAAGTCTGCGATTATCTATTGCATCTACAGAAACTCTCCTGTCTCTAGAATTCATAAATTCTGGGCATTTCCCCTCTCTCCACCAACCTAAAGATGCTGAAGCATAAAAGAGAGCCCCAAGCACAAAGATATCCATAAAAGCCTGTGCTCTTAGGTTGATGTTGAGGATGCTAAGAGTTAACAGGTTGGTTAGTTGGCTTCTTTTGGGATAGAGGGTGAGATTTGCAGTAGTCTGTCCACTTGTCTTTCTGGATCATGATCCTTTCATATTTAACCATAAAATGTGGATGTCTACAATACGGGAAAGAGTAGGATGGAACCAGGAGAAGATAACAACACTGTGTTGGAGGAAGGGATCTTTGATTTAACTTGTATAAATGTGCACATTTTAATGTTTCCTACTTTTGTATTCTTTGAAGGAGACAAAGGGCTTGAATCATAACAACAGTACACTTGTTAGTCATAAGAAGCAATATACAAGAGTTTGGAGCTGCCATCTTCTTGTTCTAAAACAAGTTGGTCAGAAATGAGGGTGGCCTGGGAATCCTGATTTTTGTGGCTGGTCTGAAATGAGGGCAGTCTAGTGAGGAATTCTGCCCTTAACCTGCTAAGTTTGACCTAATTCCAGGTAATTAGCATTAGTGGTCAACTACAATACTAAAAATACTAAAATACTGGGGAAACATTGAAAATAACATAATGCCTGGCACAGAATTGTTGCTCAAAAATGTTAGTTAAAGGGCTTTCAGTTAAATGGGACAAAGTTATATTCTATATGGGAATAAAATAAAATGGATAAAATCTACAATTTTGCATCATCTAACTATGGCAACACATTCAAAATAGTCATAAGTAGGGACAGCTTATGCCACAAGTTTTATCTTGTAAAAATATTTGTCAAAGAAGAAGTGTTAAGATAAATCTGTGAAGATATCTGGCTTGAAATATTTAAAATTTCACTATGAAGAAAATTAGAGTTGAGAACATCATCAGTTACTAAAATTTACATTTACCAAATACTCCAGCAATAGAAGAGAATATTTTCTCAGTATTTAAAACTGTTATGGCTCTTATTACAGAAAGAGTCAATTGAAGATGTCAACAACTTCTAATTTATTAACCATAAACTGCAACTTTCCAGAAGATTGTGGCAATTTTCTAAGAACTTAAAAATAATAAAGTTATATTGAAAAAATTCTTTGGAAAAATATCACTGACATGAAAGGTAAGTGTGGTTGAGAAACTGGATAGTGAATAGAGCTATGTATTAGTCCACTCAGAATAAAAGCCAAGGTCCTTAGGATGGCCTGTGAGGCTTTCCTAAAGTGCTCAGGTTCTTTCTTTCCGTGAACTCTTCTCCTAGCCCTCTCTCCAGCAGACTCTGCTCCAACCACATTCCTATCTTTGCATTCTAGCTGCCATTCATACTCTCCAGGCATGCTGTGCTGCCCATAATCAAGAAGGTTGGTAGACCAGAAAACCTAAAAACATGTCTCAAGTCCCCAGTGTTCTGAATGTGCCTTTTGAAATTATTTATTACAAAAATGATGCAAAGAGCTGACTCATTGGAAAAGACCCCGATGCTGGGAAAGATAGAAGGCAGGAGGAGAAGGGGATGACAGAGGACATGATGGTTGGATGGCATCACTGACTCAATGGACATGAGTTTGTGCAAGCTCCAGGAAATGGTGAATGACGGGGAAGCCTGGCATGCTGCAGTCATGGGGTTGCAAAGAGTCAGAAACAATTGAGTGACTGAACAACAATTACAAAATTTATTTCCTACTCCCTTTTAGTTGGGAAGTTAAAATGAGATTGCCAAATAATGGTATTATAGAAAAGAGGAAGTAGTTAAATTAATACCCTCAGCTGTCTAGTCTCAAGTTCTTTACAATAAATCAACAAATGCCAAGCAAAATAAAAGAGAATGCAATACAGTAAGAAGATACAGATGCTGAATAGGAGTATTTACATATCACCACAGGAAGATTCATCTGTTTGTTTATGACAGGTGTGGTTAAATCCATAGGCTTTAATATAATTAACCCCAGTTACCAAGGGACTAATTATCTAGTCTAGTTTTCATCAACTTTATCTTAAACAAGAAGTTTACACTGTTTCCTCCTCTCACCTCTTCCCATTTTTTCCCCCCGCTCTGATGTCTTACTCTTGACCCCAAACACTTTTACTTTCAAAATTTACTAGTGATGCTTAATTGGCAGGCTTTCCAGTCTTCACCCAGTTTTGCCTGAGGGACTTCTATTAGGTGACCATCCACAATTCAAACATTCCATTTTGGGTTTCCATGATGTGTTCTTTCTCTCTTGAGTGATGTGACCCTTCTAATCTCTACCTCCTTGTTGAAAACCTTAATCCCTCTAATCTAATCTCTCTGTCCTCATTGTTGGGTTCTTGTCCACAAGAAGCCCCTATTCTTGTTCGTCTCCGTGAACTCATTCAACTTCATGGCTTGTCACCTCTGGAGCCCGGACTGTGCTGAGGTTAGCCACTCAGGCCTCCGCACGACTCTGCAACCCTATGGTCCGCAGCCTGCCAGGCTCTCTGTCCCCCGGGATTCTCCAGGCAAGAATATTGGAGTGGGTTGCCTTGTCCTCCTCCAGGGGATCTTCCCAACCCAGGGAATGAACCTGTGTCTCCTGTAGCTCCTATACTTCAGTCAGATTCTTTACCACTGAGACACCAGTGGTAAACACAGTAGGTCCTTGTGGTTTAAGTATGGTTTTAATGGAATAGGATGGAGTCTTCTTAGGCAGGGGCTACAGACTGATCAGACTGATTCTTCCATAAGCATTTTGAAGTTTTTTCCCCCTTATTACCTGCAATTAAACAGTAATGAAGAATCATTGGAAAAATTAAAATGCATACAGCGTAGCTAATGATGTAAGAGGGATGACAGCCTCGCTAAAGACCGAGGCACACACTCACATCCCATTAACTAGTCTTTTAACTGCTGTCTCGTGAATTACTGCACATGTAGAAACTGGAGAGAGCTACACAGGCAGGAACTTATCACAGAAGAGAGTGCCTGACCAGACTGCCAAGCCTAGTTAGAGCAAATATCTCCTGCCAGAGCCTGCCAAAGTGTTTGTTCACTCTTCCAGATCGCTTGCAGTAGGAGCTCTGATGACAAGCTGGAGCTCGTGTCTTAGCTGTCATTACCAACGGCATTACTGATGAGTATGCTGAGCCCAGGATTCAGAGCAGAGATTCTCTGATACTGTTCTCTGCAGGGCTGGCCTCAAGCTAACTGTGGATTCAATCACCTTCATTTGTCCTCAGGGCCGCCCAAAGTTTCTTCTTATAAAGCCCCTCCCTGCCTCTCTCTCCCCAAACCTCTTCAAGATGCCTTATTCATCAGAGGTTGAAAAAAGTTCGGGGATACAGGGAGGAGGAATTAGAAAGGGGCTATTTTTTATTTTTAAAATATTTTATTTATTAAAAAGTTTTTTTAATTTGGACCATTTTTAAAGTCTTTATTGAATTTGTTACAATATTGCTTATGTTTTATGTGTTTTTTTTTTTTTTTTTTTTTTGTCCATGAGGCCTAGATCTTAGCTCCCTGACCAATGTTGGAACTCACACCCTCTGCATTGAGAGGCAAAGACCACCAGAGACATTCTGGGGCTAATTTTTAAATGAAAATTATACATGTACACATATTTTTTTTGTAAGTCAAAGAGTTTTCTAAGGTTTAGAACTAAAAAGACAGTCACTTGGATCTTTTCTTCCTTCATCATTTCCATCTTATACTACCCAGATGCAACCACTTTCAGTTATTTCAACAATTCTCCTGGTATTTACCTCCATGTCTAAATAATCTGCTTATGTGCCTATTTATTTTTACTTTTTGATTTTAACATTATCGATCAGTTTTCTATGATTATACTTTAATAAGTTTAGAAGGCCAACTGCCTAACACATGTATACTCTGCTAAACCCTAAAATTGGCTATATGATAATTGGATATAAAAATGTTTATACTTTTATTGGATATAATAGTATTTCATCAGCTGTCATACAGTGTATTATGATTATGTTTTCTTTCTTGTTCAACCTTTTTTCTAAGTTAATAAATGCCTTGTTTTTTAAAGTTTAGCTAACTAAATCAACTCCAAGAATATCTCACCGTGTAAACAAGAAATCAGGTCATCTATCAACTATTTTTTTCTTTTGTTCTTGGGGTCTTTCCTCTGAAGTCTCTCAAATCAACCTGGGCTAATTGCTCTTGAGACCAATTGTTCTGGGTCCACCCTCACTCTCATCCAGGAATTTCCTTTGTCCTTTTCTTATGCTGGATGCTCTATTTTCATGTTCCATGTATTTCTCTTTCTTGTTTTTGCCTTGTTTTCGTGGGGTATACCTTCCAGTAGCTTCCAGAGCAAGATGCATAGAAAAAACACTTCTTAAGAGCTTGCTTAAGCATCTTTATTCTATCTCCTACTTAACTGATAGTATTTTAGGGTTTATATTTCCAAGTTGAGAATAATTTCTGCTCAGAATTATATTGCTCTTGGGAAGCTTATTGCTATTTGGTTAGCTGTCTCTGGTATGTGAGCTGTTTTTTGTCTCCTTCCCAGGGTGCCATCAAGTATTCTTCCCCTAAATCAAGATATGTCAAAGTGCAATTACAGAATTTCAAAATTAAATCTTCTACAACCCCTGGCTTACATTGTTTTGTTCCTTTCTTTTACAAGGATCAATTTAAATGTCTTCCTGTTCACAGCTTTGTTTTCAATAATTGCAATTTGCTAAAAGCTTCAAAAGCTGAAAAATTTGGCACTTTATACGTGAAATGCCACCTCCTAAAACCAGAAAGAGTAAGCACATTTCATTTTAGCATCCTGCATGCTGTTCTTGAAAGGGTCTGGGAAGGGTCAGGGAAAGAGAGAGGGTGATCACTGGTTATTGTCTAGATTTAACCACAAGTTAACACGAGAGGTCTGTTTCCTGCAAACGCATCTCACACGCTACTACGTGAGAGCATGACAGATGCTGGGAAGTCAAAGTAAAGGTCATCTGGTCTCATCAGGCTGATTTTAAAGCAACTATTACTACTAATTGTACTTTATTACAAATGAAAATAATCTGGAAAAATGGTAAACTAGATCCATTTCTAGTGGGACTGTTCTAAGCAAACAAGGATGTATGGCCACTTTAGACATAGGGCATCTTTTTTTTTTTTTTTTTTTTTTGAACAACAACAATTTTTCTTTTAATTAAAAAATGTCTGATTGGCAAATCCTTCAAAATACTTAATTCAATTATATCAAATTAACTTTTTTTTTTTTTTAATTTTATTTTATTAGTTGGAGGCCAATCACTTCACAACATCTCAGTGGGTTTTGTCATACATTGACACGAATCAGCCATTGAGTTACACGTATTCCCCATCCCGATCCCCCCTCCCACCTCCCTCTCCACCCGACTCCTCTGGGTCCTCCCAGTGCACCAGGCCCGAGCACTCGTCTCATGCATCCCACCTGGGCTAGTGATCTGATTCACCATAGATATTATACATGCTGTTCTTTTGAAACATCCCACCCTCACCTTCTCCCACGGAGTTCAAAAGTCTGTTCTGTACTTCTGTGTTTCTTTTTCTGTTTTGCATATAGGGTTATCGTTACCATCTTTCTAAATTCCGTATATATGTGTTAGTATGCTGTAATGTTCTTTATCTTTCTGGCTTACTTCACTCTGTATAATGGGCTCCAGTTTCGTCCATCTCATTAGAACTGATTCAAATGAATTCTTTTTAACGGCTGAGTAATATTCCATGGTGTATATGTACCACAGCTTCCTTATCCATTCATCTGCGGATGGGCATCTAGGCTGCTTCCATGTCCTGGCTATTATAAACAGTGCTGCGATGAACATTGGGGTGCACGTGTCTCTTTCAGATCTGGTTTCCTCGGTGTGTATGCCCAGAAGTGGTATTGCTGGGTCATATGGCAGTTCTATTTCCAGTTTTTTAAGAAATCTCCACACTGTTTTCCATAGTGGCTGTACTAGTTTGCATTCCCACCAACAGTGTAAGAGGGTTCCCTTTTCTCCACACCCTCTCCAGCATTTATTGCTTGTAGACTTTTGGATAGCAGCCATCCTGACTGGCGTGTAATGGTATCTCATTGTGGTTTTGATTTGCATTTCTCTAATAATGAGTGATATTGAGCATCTTTTCGTGTGTTTGTTAGCCATCTGTATGTCTTCTTTGGAGAAATGTCTGTTTAGTTCTTTGGCCCATTTTTTGATTGGGTCATTTATTTTTCTGGAATTGAGCTTCAGGAGTTGCTTGTATATTTTTGAGATTAATCCTTTGTCTGTTTCTTCATTTGCTATTATTTTCTCCCAATCTGAGGGCTGTCTTTTCACCTTACTTATAGTTTCCTTTGTAGTGCAAAAGCTTTTAAGTTTCATTAGGTCCCATTTGTTTAGTTTTGCTTTTATTTCCAATATTCTGGGAGGTGGTTCATAGAGGATCCTGCTGAGATTTATGTCGTAGAGTGTTTTGCCTATGTTCTCCTCTAGGAGTTTTATAGTTTCTGGTCTTACATTTAGATCTTTAATCCATTTTGAGTTTATTTTTGTGTATGGTGTTAGAAAGTGTTCTAGTTTCATTCTTTTACAAGTGGTTGACCAGTTTTCCCAGCACCACTTGTTAAAGAGGTTAGACATAGGGCATCTTTGATATTATTGCAGAGGTATCCATTTCATATTTTATGGAAAGAGGGTTATATCTTAAAATGTGTATTGGATGTCTCTATAAGTTGCTCTGGCCTGAGCATTCTGAAAAAACAAACATAAAACAGAGATCAGGGACTTGTAAGGACTTGTAACCCCAAGGAGAGTTGCCTCACTAGGAGGAGGGTGACGTGGAAAGGAATATAGGTTGGGTTGTTGCTAGAGGTAAATACCGTGGATTCGTCCTGTAATGGTTTGAGCAAAAAGTCAACCATAATTTGGAGATTTCATACCCTCTTAGTGCTATAAAGAAATGTTCCAGTTGGATGAGGGCTCAAAAACCTCTAGATTTAATGAGATTTCAACTTTCAAATGCAGCCTCTAGTCTGCATGGAGTGAGACTTGCTAACAAAGTTGGTAGCTTCTAAAAAGGCTAATACTTGTTATGAAGAGTTAGAAAAACCCTGTGAACCTCGCGTGAGCACCAGCTGGGTTCTGTGAGGTTGACATATGGTGCTTTTTCTTGAGAAAGTCAACTCTGCCTGTGTGTTCGCCCAGAGCAGTGGCATATCTGAGGTCAAGAGAAAGCTTGACAGAAAGTTTCATTATGGTGACTTCTATCAAAAGAAAAAAATCTGTTCACTTGAACTCTGAAGGAGGTATTTTTAAATCTGGCTAGTTGACTTAGGACTACTTAATCTGTTGTTGTCATTGTTCAGTAGCTAAGACGTGTCCGACTCTTTGTGACCCCATAAACTGCAGCATGCCAGGCTTCCCTGTCCTTCACTGTCTCCGAGAGCTTGCTCAAATTCATGTCCATTGAGTCAGTGATGCTATCTAACCATCTTATCCCCTGCCACCGCCTTCTCCTTTTGCCTTCAGTCTTTCCCAACATCAGGGCCTTTTCCAATGAGTTGGCTCTTCACATCAGGTGGCCAAAGTATTGGAACTTTAGCTTCAGATGACTACTTATCTACCTACTTAAACATATACTATGCATATTCTTATGTGCTAGGCATTGTACTTGCTGCTTGAAGCAAGGAAGATAAAGTTCCTACCTTCATGGAGTTTTGGGATGAATACAAAGAAATATTTCTTTGGAATTCTAAGTAATTCTAAGGCATTCATTACCTATCCTTCTGCCCTTCCAACAAGTTGCAAGTTTCAAATATAGATTGGTGCCAAGATAAACATACTTTTGAGGAATAAGGGATTTTTGAGAAGTATATTTCTCTTCAGATTGATTTAATGGAAGAAAATCATTTAACTAATTGATATAATGATGTTATATTTATAATGATGATAACAATTCAGTGGGTACTTTCCATGTGCCAGATACTGTGTTAGGAATTTTTCATAGATTATTTCATTCAATCTTCTCAACAATCCCATATGTAGGCACTACTGTTATCTCTCTTTCTCTCTCTCTCTTTTTTTAAGAAGAAAAGTGATTTACAAAAGAGTTAGGTAACTTACTTGCCCTAGGGCATTTATAATGTACAGATGAACCAAGAACCAAGCCTAGTGAGTCTGACTCTGAAATGACAGTCTTAACTCCAGACATCCTCTGCTTCCATCAGATTCAGGCTAAGTGGCATCCATTTGTGAGGTCCATGTGGATCAGGTCTGTGTAGTTACTCTTCTCAGATGCTGAGGGAAGGCATTGTTGAAGGGCCTGAAATGTCTAGTCAACCTCTGTTTGGAGCATCACCTTTAATCTAGCACAGTCCTTATTTATGGCACAATGGATGTATCATCTCTGTCGTCAGTGACTCTCTATGGAAACTCTGTCCAAGTGTCTTAGCACATGAAAAATGGGCATAAACCTACTCAGCAGAATCCAAGTAGAAGGAAAATCTCAATCACAATTTGCTTTCACATTGAGTAAACATCCTACATCAAAGAGATGGAAGTTGGCTTATGAATGGCAGCTCGGAAATGGCTCATCTGTTAGGTCATATAAGTGGTACTAAATATCAGTTTGAAAAGCACCAGAGCATGTTCAGAGTATAGAAAGCTAAGATGTAATCACTTACAACTCCTCTGTATGGATGTATATGTGTGTGTGAATGTGTTATTGTGTGAGTCAAGCTAATGTCACAAATATTAAATTATTCAATTAGGCAGCACAAGATTAAGCCCATAAAATGTGTTAATGTGATACATAATCTCACAAATGGGACTTTAGGATGGCTTGTTAGGATTCTCCAACATGGCAAAAATACCTATTAACTTTTACTGCAGTTTGTCTTCAGATTGAGGTAGAATCAGCTAATAGTTCTAGAAAGAAGTGGTGGTAGAGGGAACATGGGTTGGAAGTCAATGTTCTGAGCAGTGATTTTGTTTTTATAATTTGCTTTTCCTTCCTAACTTCTCTTCAGACATACAAGTAAGCTGTCTTATTCTTATTAATCACTTGACAATAATGTCTACTATATACTGAGTTGTATTCTGGGGAATTAGCCATGTATTAAAGAAATAAATTGTATACAGTGCAGTAATTTAAATGTATTATTGTTATATGCCATTTATTATTCATATAATATTATTTGTTACATTGGAAACACTATACATTTTCCAAAAACTGGAAAATGAGCTACAGAAACTGGGATATATCTGCATAATAAAATATCATCTAGCTGTTAAAATGATGTTAGCAAAGATTGTTTTTTTTTTTACTAACAAGTAAAAATATTACTATGCTAAATGAATAAATTAAGTTAAAACTTGTTCACCTAATCTAATGTTTGTAAAATATCCATAGAAAAAAGACTGGGAGGAACATTCCAAAATGTTAAGATTGTCTCTGTGTTACAAGATATGGATATCAGCTTTTTTTTCCCCTTCTATTTTGTTTTTTTTTTTTTTGCTATTCTTTCTGTGTTATTCATATTCTCTGTCATAAGAGTTATTTTCATAATCTCAAACCAAAGTAAAAAATCTCATTTAAGAGACATTTGAATTATTCATAAGTACCAATGGAAACTTTAATTAGCAGTCACCATTATGTTTGGGCACTTAAAGCAGTTTCAATATCAAGCAATTTTAGTACTTTCAGTAAAAGCGATTTGTTCAAAGTATGAGAAAGATATGATTTAATTATGGCCTTTTATGCAAATTCCATTTATGGGCAAAGGATGGAGAGCACCTGGATTGCACGTGGACCCCCTGGTGATCCTGCCCTGAGTGTGTGTGAGGCTAGGAGCGCCCTGCTTGCTGCTCCTGTTCTGCCTCCCCACACCTGTCTCAACTCCCCCTCCCGCTGATCCAGGACCTGCCTAAAGGTCTTTCTTTCAGGCAGGCCTTCCCATGTTTCTCTTCTCACTCTCCACTCCGGTCCCTCTGGAAGGTCGTTCTATTAAAAGCACCCTGCCAGCACCCTGCCTTTCTTCAGGGAGGCTTTTCTGCGGTGTGATTGTATCTCCGCGTGATTTCTGTCCACCCATCCTTCCGCTGCACTTGACCCTCTATCTGGCTCCCTGTTGCTGTCTGAGCACCTTGAGCAGAGTATAGCACATCAGAACTCAGTACCTATTTGTTGCATGAACGAGTGGATCCATCACATTTTAGATATTTACAAATGTGTAAATATCCCCATGCCACTGAAATTGTGTTTGAAGGAGAAACCCCGGAATGGGGCCATGATGGAAGCTGAATGTGGAGTGGAAAAGTGAGGGTTGTGTCTTCCTTCAGACACATTAGCAATGAGAGTGTGTTAGTCTATCAACCCTATTCTTAAGTCAGAGCTGAGGTTTAATAATAGTATAACCTTCTGCCTGACTATGAAAGCAAACTACTTGGCTTTGCATCCCAGCTAGGCATTTACTGTATCTGTGAATATGGCATGTCATTTAATACCACTGTGCCGTAGTTTCTTCATCCGTATAAAGAGCTATGCCAAATCACTCAGTCGTATCTCTCTTTGTGACCCCATGGACTGTAGCCCACCAGGCTCCTCTGTCCATGGGATTCTCCAGGCAAGAAAACTGCAGTGGGTTGCCATGCCCTTCTCCAGGGGATCTTCCCGACCCATGGATAGAATCCTCATCTCTTGTGTTTCCTGAATTGTTAGGCTGGTTCTTTACCACTAGTGACACCTGGGGAGCACATAAAGAGCGACAGTACCAATTAAAGTTACTGTAAGGAGAAATTGAGAGAGAGCACATACAGAGCTGAACACAGCCCTGGAATACTTCAGGTGTTCATTAAGTCTCTTCAACAGCAGCAGTATTATTATTAATAGTTCTTTAATTTCTAAAGTCGTTACCAATTTTGAGACACAAATTTCTCAATGACCACTAGATGGCATTAAGGTTAGTTTAAAATATGCATAGTGTGGTCCTTGTTCATATCTATAAAAACATGTGGTGAAAGGCAATTTCATACATTCTGATTTTTAAGGTCAGAATTAATAACTAAGGGGTTTTCATTATTTTAAATAGGAAAATCCTAGAGGGGATTATATTTGATTCAGCTATGTTTCCATTAAGGGCTCACCAGGCTTCTTTGGTTTTTTTCAATTAAGATGTTTACTGTTGAGTGTTCTGAACTATGCCATAAATTAAATGACCATCTCAGTGCACTAAAAACTACAGTTTTGCAACCATGGTGGGGTATACAGATGATGGACAATGTGTTAAACTCAATGGTGATTTGGATGGAAGGTTCTGTGGGTTTCTTGTGTTGGGAGTGAAGATCATATGACAGTGATTATGTGTGAAGCAGATGAGCATATACAGGAAGAGCCTGGTGCATCGAGCAGGAAGTGCACTCACTCCCTATGTTGCTCAAGGATGCTGTATCATGAGACAGAGGCCTGTTGCTTTCTCAGCTTTGCAGAAGGTAATAAATGAGCAGAAAATGCAAATATATTATAAATATCCTCCTCAGCAAGCTGCAGAGGACTTAAAATTTCAGAATTGCTGATTTTTTTGTGGATTACCCAGACATTAATCTGTGAATATGTTATCTAAGGTGTTGTAGAATAGCTAGGTATTTAGGACATTCAGAAAGGAGAATAACGTCGGTGACAAGTAAACTTTGATGGGGTGGGTGGCTGACTAAGAGCAAAGAGCACACAATGTTTAACAAAGGGGAAAAATTAGTTTTGTCATAATGGCCAATGAACCTGAGTTGGAAAACCATCCTCTTGGCAGTTAGAGTTGGATTGCTAAATGACCCAACTCACATGTGAACTTCATTGAGGCAGCAAAGGCTTGTGTATAGCATTTCTGAGTCTTCAGTGCAGAACAGAGTACTTACAGAGAGCACTGTATGCACTTAATAATGTTGGTTGAACAAACAGTAATAAAATATCCAGTCAATTAGACTAAATGAAAGAATCCTATTAGAGGTCAGCAAACGGGATTTTCGGTCAAGTTCTTATAGCATATTTGTAAGAAGACACTCCCCTTTCATTTCAAATATATAAGAGAATATAAAATATGAACCAAATATAACAAAAAGAGATAAAAAGGCAAGGTAAAGTTGAAAAATAAGGTAAAGGCCTATATGAACCAGAAATGGAACTCAATCACAAAGCAATGAATGAAGCTAAAGGTTTAGGATACTGGGCTCCTTGTATCCCTCAGAATAGATTGGTGAGTTTTGCTTCTGTGGAAAACAAAGGAAATGCTCTCCTTGTGGAATGGGGAATTGGGTCCAGGCTTGGGCTTTCCAGGTGGTGGTAGTGGTAAAGAACCTTCCTGCTAATGAAGGAGATGTTAAGAGATGTGGGTTCAATCCCTGGGTCAGAAAGATCCCCTGGAGGAGGAAATGGCAACCCACTCTAGTATTCTTGCCTGGAGAATCCCATGGACAGAGGAGCCTGGTGGGCTACAGCTGATAGGGCCGTACAGAGTCGGACACAACTGAGGCGCCTTAGTATACACACATTCACTGCTTGCATTTAACTCCCAAAGTCTTAATCAGAATTATTAAGATTATATTTTAACAAGAAGAAAAGTGAATCCACTACAATCACGATATCTAGCCCTTAGTCTTATAGACTTAAAAAAAAATTTTTTTTTTTCAGCAAATTTAGAAAGGAACTATCACTTGTGGGGATGATTCAGGTTAGCCAAGGCCCAAGACATTGATGTAAAAAAAAAATTTTCTCCAAAAACCAAGAATGCAAATATAGCTAGAAATAACAACTGATGCCCAAGGCACTCTCTCCTTTGTGGGTACACTGCCTAGAAAGCTAAATTATAATCAGAAGTCTGCTTAGTGAGCATGAGATCAGAGCAAGAGGAATTAGTAATATAATTTAAATGATTGAAAAGTTTTATGGTAGAGGTGGGCAAACTTTTTCTGTAAAGGTTTTGTCAAGACTACGCAACTTTGCCATTATAATGCAAAAGGAACCATAGTTAATGGGTAAATGAATGGACATGCTTGTGATTCAATAAAATTTTATTTACAAAACAGGATTTGGCCTATGAGCTATAGGTTACCAACCCCTGTTTTGTGGCACCAGGTCTGTATGCCTGTTTTATCCCTCTCCACCATGCGGTTAGAGATACTGTATTTATGTGAGGCACTGCATTCTTGAATTAGGGTTTTCTTGCCCTCAGTTAAGCAGAGATGAAATTAGTGTCTGTGACTTGGCTTTTGGCAGGCCTCTGTGGTCCCCTCCTCCTCATGATTAAGACTCCTTAGGTATGATCATTCCTCCAACTAGAGTTGAGTGTTGTTGGTTTAGGAAGCTTTCTGTCTTCTTAAAGTGACTTTGGATTATCTCTGTTTCAGTTTAACTCTCAGGGGATGTTTTATTTCCCAGTTCTACACTGGTTCCCAGTTCTCTCATTTCACATTTCTAAGAGGTTTCTCATCATCACCCCACATTGATCCTGCAATGGCAGCTCATGGGCAGATCCAAGCAAAGGAAAGTAATGAAGCATGGCTGTCAGTTCATGCTTAAAATGCTTATTTCTCCCAGCTGTGTGGTTTCAGGAAAACTGCCCTAAGTTTTATAGCTCCCAGAGCCCTCACTGTCAGTCTGGGACCCAAAAACACCTTGGGCTGAGTCTACATTTTAAAGAAACCACATGTAAAGGACTTTTTTTTTCCCCACAAGAGTTTTTCAAATTTTTGTATTAATTATTCTGGTCTGATGGCCTCTGATTCCTGTCAATGTGTAACTTTAGTAAGTGATGGAGGAGCAACCATTTCTTATCCTAAGTGGTGGTATCAGAGTCTACTTTAGCAACTTAGAATGCAGAATGTGGGCAGATCTCTGCTGCAGTAGCATCGTCTGGGAGTCGATTAGAAATGCAGACTCACAGGGCCCCAGACCTTTTCAATGAGAATCTGCATTTTAACAGAATCCTCAGATAATTCATGATAATACATTTTGAACTCTAACTTATTTTGCATCTTAATAGTCTTTATTTTTTGGCTATGTTTAGATCTAATTAACAAAATTATAAGACATTTAAAGTGCATGTCATTTATCATAGTGATTTCATATATGCAGACATTGTAAAAGGATTTCCCCTAGCACATCTATAGCTTAGTGTTAATTAGGAAACAGTGGCTCCTTTTGGCTGCAGAATTAGGAAAGGCCATGAAGTTAGAGGATGTGGGGTTAATTTCTCCCATATTTTCATTTCTTTGGGGAAATCATGAGGGTATGTGGTGGCCTTGATGGGTATGGTCATCCCAAAGTCCATTCGTAACCCAAATTATTGTGATTAGATAGAGGGGTTGAGTAGACTAAAATAAATGAAATTCTACTTCACCAGCAGCCTTGTTTTTCAGAGATTTTTAAAGAAAATTTTATTTACTTAATTTATTTTTAACTGCACTGGTCTTTGTTGCTGCATGCGGGCCTTTCTCTAGTTGTGTAGAGCCGGGGCCACTCTCTAGTTGTGATGCTTGAACTTCTCATTGCAGAGGTGTCCCCTATTGTGGAGCATGGGCCCTAGGGTGCGGGTTTCAGTAGCTGAAGCACATGGACTCAGTTGCTCCATGGCATGTGGAATCTTCCTGGACCAGGGATCAAACCTGCGTTCCCTCCGTTGTCAGGGGGATTCTTAACCACTGGACTACCAGGGAAGTCCTCAAAGATTTCTTTTTTTTTTTTTAAAGCTTCTTTTATTGGCAGGTTGTGACATTCTTTTGCCTTCATTTCTTGGCAATAAAATATTCTGGAACAAATCTTGTTTCTTTCAGGGCCTTGCAGATCTGGACCTTCACCTTCTAGCTTTGGATTTTACAAGACTCACATGTATAGACTCAAACTCTTACACAGCAATCTTTGATTAACATTCATTTTATCACTGTGTGGCACAAAATGGATCACATGAGGTATAACTGAAAGTTTCATGCCAAAACTGATTTTTAGGGGTACAGAATAGTCTGATTGTATTTCAAGACAGAAGATAAATATTTGATACTTGGTTTTGCCAGATTAAGGTTTATTATGTGTCCTTGGACAAAACACTTTTTTCCAAAGACTGGTAATTTATAACAAAATAACATTCCATGCCTTTGCAGGGGAGACTAGCAATCTTAATTTTGTAAAAATTGAAGTACAGTTGATTTACAATATTGTATTAGTTTCAGGTATACAGCACAGTGCCTTGCAGTGTGTATATACATAAATATTTAAAGACATATATTGATATACACAAACATATATATATTCTTTCCCCTATTGGTTATTATAAAATGCTGTGTATAGTTTCATGTGCTATACTGTAGTCTCCGGTTACCTATCTTATATATAGAATGTGTATATATTAATCCCAACCACCTAATTTATCCTTTGGTAACCATAAGTTTGTTTTCTGTGCAATCTTAAATTTTTAAAAAAAAGGCTTCCTAAGTGACTTTATCAGATTGATTATATTCTTTGTAGCCAAAGATGGAGAAGCTCTATACAGTCAGCAAAAACAAGATCGGGAAGTGACTGTGACTCTAATCATGAACTCCCTATTGCCAAATTCAGACTTAAATTGAAGAAAGTGGGGAAAACCAGCAGACCATTCATGTATGACCTAAATCAAATCCCTTATGACTATACAGTGGAAATGACAAATAGATTCAAGGGACTAGATCTGATAGACAGAGTGCCTGAGGAACTATGGATGGAGGTTTGTGACATTGTACAAGAGGCAGTGATCAAGGTCATCCCCAAAAAAAGAAATGCAAAAAAGCAAAATGGTTGTCTGAGGAGGCCTTACAAATAGCAGCGAGAAGAAGAGAAGCTAAAGGCAAAGGAGAAAAGGAAAGACATACCCATTTGAATGCAGAGTTCCAGAGAATATCAAGGAGAGATAAGAAAGCCTTCCTCAGTGATCAGTGCAAGAGAATAGAGGGAAATAATAGAATGGGAAAAAGTAGAGATCTCTTTAAGAAAATTAGAGATACCAAGGGGACATTTTATGCAAAGATGGGCATAATGAAGGACAGAAAAGGTATGGACCTAACAGAAGCAGAAGATATTAAGAAGATGTGGTAAGAATACACAGAGGAACTACATAAAAAAGATTTTAACGACCCAGATAACCATGATGGTGTGATCACTCACCTAGAGCCAGGCATCCTGGAATGTGAAGTCAAGTGGGCCTTAGGAAGCATCACTATGAACAAAGCCAGTGAAGGTGATGGAATTCCAGTTGAGCTATTTCAGATCCTAAAAGATAATGCTGTGAAAGTGCTGTATGCAATATGCCAGCAAATTTGGAAAACTCAGCAGTGGCCACAGGACTGGATAAGGTCAGTTTTCGTTCCAATCCCTAAGAAAGTCAATTCCAAAGAATGTTCAAACTACCGCACAATTGCACTCATCTCACAGGCTAGTAAAATAATGCTCAAAGTTCTCCAAGCCAGGCTTCAGCAATACATGAACCGAGAACTTCCAGATGTTCAAGCTGGATTTAGAAAAGGCAGAGGAACCACAGATCAAATTGCCAACATCCACTGGATCATCGAAAAAGCAAGAGAGTTCCAGAAAAACATCTATTTCTGCATTATTGACTATACCAAAGCCTTTGACTGTGTGGATCACAATAGACTGTGGAAAGTTGTTAAAGAAATGGGGATACCAGACCACCTGACCTGCCTCTTGAGAGACCTGTATACATGTCAAGAAGCAACAGTTAGAACTGGTTATGGAACAACAGACTGTTTCCAAATAGGGAAAGGAGTATGTTAAGGCTGTGTATTGTCACTGTGCTTACTTAACTTATATGCAGACTCCATCACGTGAAATGATAGGCTGGATGAAGCACAAACTGGAGTCAATATTTCTGGGAGAAACATCAATAACTTCAGATATGCAGATGACACCACCTTTATGGCAGAAAGTGAAGAAGAACTAAAGAACCTCTTGAAGAAAGTAAAAGAGGAGAGTGAAAAAGTTGACTTAAAGCTCAACATTCAGAAAACTAAGATCATGGCATCCAATCCCATCACTTCGTGGCAAATAGATAGGGAAACAATGGAAACAGTGAGAGACTGTATTTTCTTGGGTTCCAAAATTACTGCAGATGGTGATTGCAGCCATGAAATTAAAAGATGCTTGCTCCTTGGAAGAAAAGCTGTGACCAATCTAGATAGCATATTAAAAAGCAGAGACACTACTTTGCCAACAAAGGTCCGTCTAGTCAAGGCTATGGTTTTTCCAGTAGTCATGTAGCGATATGAGAGTTGGACTATAAAGAAAGCTGAATGCTGAAGAAGTGATACTTTTGAACTGTGGTGTGGGAGAAGACTCTTGAGAGTCCGTTGGACTACAAGGAGATCCAACCAGTCCATCCTAAAGGAGATCAATCCTGGGTGTTCATTGGAAGGACTGATGCTGAAGCTGAAACTCAATACTTTGGCCACATGATGTGAAGAACTGACTCATTTGAAAAGACCCTGATGCTGGGAAAGATTGAAGACGGGAGAAGGGGATGCCAGAGGATGTGATGGCTGGATGGCATCACCGACTCTATGGACACGAGACTGAGTAAGCTCCAGGAGTTGGTGGTGGACAGGGAGGCCTGGCATGCTGCAGTAAATGGGGTCGCAAAGAAGCTGGATGGCATCACCGACTCAATGGACACGAGATTGAGTAAGCTCCAGGAGTTGGTGGTGGACAGGGAGGCCTGGCATGCTGCAGTAAATGGGGTCGCAAAGAGTCGGACACGACTGAGTGACTGAACTGAACTGAACTGAGGCAAGAAGAAGATGGCAGATTAAGGGGATGTAATGAGAGGGAGGGTCTATGATCTCACTGTGGCCTGCCTGTGGGTAGGTGGGTGGGGGAATGTTGAAGGTGCTGATCTGTTTCTATGGTAAACAGAGGCTAGAGCCAAGCCAAATGGAACCCATTCAGGGTGTACCTTCTGTTGACCTAAAACAAATAGGCTGCCAGATATTTCTGCAGCAAAGGTGGGTTTATTTGGGATCAGTAGAGAATTGAAATTCAGGGCCTGCAACCATGATAAGTCTCCCTCAGGCAAAGGAAGGGGAACTCTTCCACTGAGGGGAGAAAGAAGTGAAGAGGCTGTGGAAAAAAAGCAATCCAAGGCTTTTCATTGGTTGAATTTTTACCAGGAGAGAAGAGAAGCCTTTCTTCTTCCTGATGGCTCTGCTATCAGCAGAGGGCATTAGAGCACCCCCTTCTGATCTCTTATCTCTATTTAATTGAGGTTTGAGTTGATCAATTTTTTATATTTCAAAGTTACCTTTAGGCCTCAGAGAACCTAGCATGATAATCCCTTGTGTTACCTCTTGGTTATGCCTATAACATCTAGAAGAATAAACAGGTACAGGTGGCTAACTGAAAGAAAAGATTCATACTACCACCTTGTTGACAACAACATCTGAAGAATGGTGCAAAATGTGTGGCTTTCCCCTGTCCCACTTTCTTTCTCATAACTTGCCAAGTTACAGAATCTGCCACTTTTGTTTATTGGGAGTCCCTTCTTTTACTGATTCCCATCTTTTGTCTGCCCCTCTGTAGGTTTTCCTCCTCTTTTTTAATACTTCTGCACAAATTCCTCTCTCCCTCCCAACTCTGATGTCTAGACTCTATCTTAGAGGTGGTTCTCAGTGTCATGATAATCATTGGCTGTGTCCTGAAAAGGTGGGTATAGGGCTTTGTCTGTTGAAAGAGTAAGCTTTAGGCATTCACAGAGTCTTCACAGAGACTAGTGCAAGTCTTGATGGGTTCCCCATGTTTAATTTAGCTGAGTTATTCTACTCATCCCAATAGTTTTCTCTTCACCCTCTCATATCAAAGACTCTCTCCACTATGAAAGATGTGAGAAGAAAAGTGCATGGCAGGAAGGAAAACATTGTTTTACATCTTTAGGTTGCTAAGGGAACTGGCTATCACATGGAGGGAAAAGACAGCAAAGTTTCTGTCTGATTCTGAGGACAAGAGGTTGAGAAGTAGTATCTCCCTAATTCTGAAGCACTTTGGAAATTGATGTCACACTATTTTGCCCACTTAGCTCTAACACTGGAGTGCTTAAAACCTATTATAGTGAAACCTGTATCTTCTTCAACCCTTTAAGGGGAAATCTTATAAATTTTTTGCTTTCTGGGGCTTATATTTATATGGTAACATTCCCTTTAAGAGGAACTCAGAGATAGGTTGAAACAAACTCCAGACTGAAGTCAAGGTGAAATAAAGCTTTCAATGAGGAGGAATTATTCATGGACCTCATAATTGACAATCTTGTGCAAGATAATTGGAACATCATTTTAGACACTCCTTGTGACTTGATTGAATTTTAGTTGATCTAAGCATTCAGCCTGAAGGTACTCTGAAAGTATAATTCTGTTTGAAATAAAAGTTAAAGGAATTTTTGGGTAAAAATTTGGAGGTAAAAAACTATAGATGCTGGTGGGCACAGAATCAGGGACAGGAACTACGCCAGTACAAATAACTCACATATATGCTGGCCCTGAAATTTTATAAAAATCCTTTCTAACAAAGGAAAAAAGATAAACTAAACAAGGGAATTTCCCTTGTAATATAAGAAGCATATATATCATGGCCAGCAAATATTCAGTATGACTGTTGCCTCTTCCCTCCAACCTGTACCCCAACAGACATTGCTAATTGATCAAGACTCACTTTCCCACAAAGCCTACAACTGGTCTTGCAGTGATCACTACAGTTTTCCAAGTAGCCAGGGAGAATCACAAATTTTTTTTTTTTTTTTTCCCTTTATTTTTTTTTTTATTTTTTATTTTTTTTTTTTAAATATTATTTTATTAGTTGGAGGCCAATCACTTTACAACATTTCAGTGGGTTTTGTCATACATTGACATGAATCAGCCATATAGTTACACGTATTCCCCATCCCGATCCCCCCTCCCACCTCCCTCCCCACCCGACTCCTCAGGGTCCTCCCAGTGCACCAGGCCCGAGCACCTGACTCATGTATCCCACCTGGGCTGGTGGTCCGTTTCACCATAGATAATATACATGCTGTTCTTTCAAAACATCCCACCCTCACGTTCTCCCCCAGAGTTCAAAAGTCTGTTCTGTACTTCTGTGTCTCTTTTTCTGTTTTGCATATAGGGTTATCGCCACCATCTATCTAAATTCCGTATATATGTGTTAGTATACTGTAATGATCTTTATCTTTCTGGCTTACTTCACTCTGTATAATGGGCTCCAGTTTCATCCATCTCATTAGAACTGATTCAAATGAATTCTTTTTAACGGCTGAGTAATATTCCATGGTGTATATGTACCACAGCTTCCTTATCCATTCATCTGCTGATGGGCATCTGGGTTGCTTCCATGTCCTGGCTATTATAAACAGTGCTGCAATGAACATTGGGGTGCACGTGTCTCTTTCAGATCTGGATTCCTCAGTGTGTATGCCTAGAAGTGGTATTGAAATACAAAAAACCTCGAATAGCCAAAGTAATCTTGAGAAAGAAGAATGGAACTGGAGGAATCAACCTGCCTGACTTCAGACTCTACTACAAAGCCACAGTCATCAAGACAGTATGGTACTGGCACAAAGACAGAAATATGGATCAATGGAATAGAATAGAAAGCCCAGAGATAAATCCACGAACCTATGGACACCTCATCTTTGACAAAGGAGGCAAGGATATACAATGGAAAAAAGACAATCTCTTTAACAAGTGGTGCTGGGAAAACTGGTCAACCACTTGTAAAAGAATGAAACTAGAACACTTTCTAACACCATACACAAAAATAAACTCAAAATGGATTAAAGATCTAAATGTAAGACCAGAAACTATAAAACTCCTAGAGGAGAACATAGGCAAAACACTCTCCGACATAAATCACAGCAAGATCTTCTATGACCCACCTCCCAGAATATTGGAAATAAAAGCAAAAATAAACAAATGGGACCTAATTAAAATTAAAAGCTTTTGCACAACAAAGGAAACTATAAGTAAGGTGAAAAGACAGCCCTCAGATTGGGAGAAAATAATAACAAATGAGGAAACAGACAAAGGATTAATCTCAAAAATATACAAGCAACTCCTGAAGCTCAATTCCAGAAAAATAAACGACCCAATCAAAAAATGGGCCAAAGAACTAAACAGACATTTCTCCAAAGAAGACATACAGATGGCTAACAAACACATGAAAAGATGCTCAACATCACTCATCATCAGAGAAATGCAAATCAAAACCACAATGAGGTACCATTACACGCCAGTCAGGATGGCTGCTATCCAAAAGTCTACAAGCAATAAATGTTGGAGAGGGTGTGGAGAAAAGGGAACCCTCTTGCACTGTTGGTGGGAATGCAAACGAGAATCACAAAATTTGATATCTGTGATTATCTGAGATACAATTTACCTTCCTTGATAACTTCAGTCACCAAAGAAGGCTCTCAGGTAGACTTGAAATCCTTCTTTGTCCAAATATCAGAGAAACATTGTAAAATGTCATAGAAGGAGAAAGAGAAGATAAGGTGCACAGAAAGTCTTAGCCTAAATCAGATCTGATTCTTTTACATAGCTGATTGAATATTATTTATTCTCAACTTGGCAGAAACTGCTCCTATAGTCATTCAAAGAGGGCCCAAACTGAAAACCAAAGTCATTAAATACTCCCACATTCTAGACAGAAATGCAAATGAATGGCCTAGAGTTGAAGCAGAAGCTTTTTATTATAGGGTTTCTGCTTTATAGCATTTGTTTATGAAGAAGTAATCAAATCAGCCCCATTACCTCTAATCACCACTGCCTTCCTGGTCTGTGAAAGAAGCCTGGGGAGAGGAAAAGTGTCATCATAGTCCTTTGAAATTTGGGGGAATTCTTCTCCTCCCCCCAATGGAGGGGGTGCACTCCAAGAGATCATCTATGGAGATAGTTGGTGTTTTCAAGAAGGAAAGGCTGGATTACTCTTGCTCCTCATTGTGACAACTTGCTCTTATGTTTCTCTGCCTGTCTGAGGAGAGGAAGTAAGACCTGCAGCAAGGAGATGGGTGGAGAGATGGGATGGCAGTAGAGCACCTGCCTGCAGACCCTTAGTATCTCAAGGAAGCATGAGTTTTCCAAGGGTTGGGAAGACACAACAGAAGGTAGCTTGGCCAAGTTTGTTTGTCCTCACCAAGAAGGGATGCTTTCTGGGTGTAGGAACCTCAGCAGCAAAGGCTGTGACATTGACCACTGGTGGGAGACGCTGGAGCAATGATGAAAGAGGTTGAACCAGAGTTAAAGTTCCCATGTTTGGGACTTTTCAGTGGGAGGCTCCACAGGGCCCTCCAGAGAAGCCTGAAATGTACAACACAAGATATTCATGGTTCAGAAGCCAACTCTACAGAAGACACTGGTTGTCAGAGTGTTAGTATAAGAAAAGAAACTCAAGAAGAATAGAAAAGAGCCCACTCTTAAGACACACAAGAAGACATTTACTTTTTTCAATGTGGTGGCCAACTTTCAGGACAGACTTCTTATATTTCTTCTCTTTTGTTCTCTATCCTTCAACCTCTCACCACTCTCTACCTACTTTTTTCTTTTCTCTACTGTCTAGAGCATAGAAAGAGATCGGGATTCCTGAATTCCATAGATTTTGTGTTGAGTAGGATCAATTTGCAGATAATTGTAACTATGGGAATACTGGGGAAAAAAAATACTTCTTCATGCTTGAATTTCCACAACTAATAATGGTTTCTTTGGTGTTAATTACAGTCTCTTCTTTTTATTCCCCTCCCCCAGATACTAATTTGAAATGATAAAATTTTCTAATAATAAAATAAAAGAGTCTAAATATTCTTGTAAAGGGTAACAAGGTAAGTTGTCATCTTACTTCTTCCCTCGTTTACTCAGATGCACAGGTCCTATGGCTGAGCTGCAAATCAAAAGGTGAGGATTACACTCTGTTTGTAGCGGAGGACTGCAAAGCCATATAACACATGGGTACAGAATTGGGGCCAATAATTCAATCTGCCATACTTCTCAATCCATTTATTTGGTATGATCTTAATTTCTTGCTATTTCATATAGCTTAGTTATATATAATATATAAATTGTTGGCTTCCCAGATGGCACAGTGGTGAAGAATCTGCCTGCCAATGCAGGAGGCAGAGAAGATGCAGGTTTGATTCCTGGGTCAGGAAGATCCTCTGGAGGAGGAAATGGCAACCCGTTCCATTCCAAACTCTTGCCTGGAAAATCCCATGGACAGAGGAGCCTGGTGGGTTACAGTGGCAAAGAGTCAGACATGACTGAGCACATGCACTGAACTGAATGTCTATAAATTATATGTGTTATAAAACAGAAACTTCTCTAGGGCCACGACCATGTGGAAGAGGATGATCTGAAGGGTGAGGAAACTAGAGACAGTGTGATCAGGCAGGAAGTTGATGAAATCAGTTAGGGCAGGATGAATCTTGAGCTGAGATGGGCTAACATGATGGTAAGGAAGGGGAGGAAAGTCCCCCTGAGAAAGACTTTGGAGATAGGTATGTGTCTGACAGGTTGATTTGTTGATAGGAAAAGGGAAGGGGTTCTTGTCACGCCCAGATGCCTGACTTGGGTGCTTAGAATAATCAGGGGAAAGTATAGTTTAGGACTGGATGTGGAAATATGAGGGCCTGTGAGATATTCAGGGATGCCCATGAAGCATCTAGATTTTTGGAACTGAACCTCAGGAGATTTTGCTGGAAACAACAATTTAGGCCTCATTAACTTGGAGTAATTAATGTTCTAAGTGAAGTGAAAGTTGCTCAGTCGTGTCTGACTCTGCGACCCCGTGGACTGTACAGTCCATGGAATTCTCCAGGCCAGAATACTGGAGTGGGTAGCTTTTCCCTTCTCCAGGAGATCTTCCCAAATAATGTTCTAGGAATGGAAGAAATTTCTGAAGAGGCCTATGTGTAGAAATATGAAGCCCAAACCCACTGGCTTTTAAGAAATAGCAGAGGAAGTGAAATTCACAAAAGGGAGCATAGTATATGAGGGGGGAAAGTCTTAACGCAAGCTGAAACTCAGAAATATCAAGATGAAATAAGCTGTTATAATTTGGGCTCATTTCCTCCCCAGATCCAAAGTTCTTCTCCAGGGCACTGCCCCACTCCACCCTGCCCACCTTGTGTTGGCAATGCTTGGGTCCAGGGAGCGTGTGTTAGGTGCTTCTAGTTTTTGTGGGCAAAGGAGAGTTCCATAGGGACATGATGGTTCATTTTTGCTTTCCTTCAAATAAAAATTAGTCTCAATGAGCCCTGAAGCCCTACCAATTGAATCTAGATGTGTGTTGGGGTTTTAATCCATTGCAGCGGTGGTGGTGGTGTTCAGTCACTAAGTTGTATCTGACTCTTTGTGACCCCATGGACTGTAGCCTGCCAGGCTCCTCTGTCCATGGGATTTCCCAAGAAAGAATACCGGAGTGGGTTGCCATTTCCTTCTCCAGAAGATCTTCCTGACCTAGTCACCAGGGAAGCCTTTAATCCATTGTAGGCAAGTTTTTAGCATTTTGACTTGAACCATTTGTGTTAGTGAACACAAATTAATTATCTGGTATTTCTGTATCCACCCACTAAATTAGTGAAACAACCATGAAATTACCTTTGTTTTGTCTGATTTTTTGTAAGTATTTATAAGACACTAGGAAGGGTAGATTGAGATGAAAACAAAGTCCTTGGAGAACACTTGTGAAGTTAAGTAATTTTCAAAGGGGCTTTGTATCATCAGAAAGACTGCTTTCCTTAGAACCATCTGAATTATACTTGGGAGACTTTGCTCATGTCTCTGAGTGGTGCTTGAGATGAACCCCAGACTGCAATTTTCTCAAAAGCAATTACTAAAAAAGGGCCTTATTGAAGAGGTAATGAAACTGTTCATCACCACAAAAACACTTTCCACCAAGCATGATGAAAACACTTGCTGGGCTGGGTGGGGTGTTTTGTCATTTACTTAGTCTCTTTGAGACTATTCCTACCAAGCCAGGGAAGTGGGGAGTAGAGGCAAGATCTTGAAATGAACAAGATCAAAATGTTCTGTTATTAAAGAAATATTGACATTATGCTTTCTTTCTGAGTCATCCAGGCCTGGTATCTACATGAACCCACCGGGAGCTCTCCTTCTTTTGCTCCCCCGGCTGAATGCAGATATGTCAGTGCCACTCTTGTAACAGAGGATTGTAAAGGAATGTAAATGTCTAAAAGTGACCTGGCCAGGCTTTCATTCTATAGTCTCTAAGAGTATATTTCTTGGGGTCTCTGAATCTGGGAGTATATTTCTCTGGGTTTGATTCCTGTCTCTGCCACTTCCAGTATGATTTTAGGTGAATTAATTAACTTTGATGGAGAAGGCAATGGCACCCCACTCCAGTACTCTTGCCTGGAAAATCCCGTGGATGGAGGAGCCTGGTGGGCTGCAGTCCATGGGGTCGTTAAGAGTCAGACATGACTGAGCGACTTCACTTCACTTTTCACTTTCATTCATTGGAGAAGGAAATGGCAACCCACTCCAGTGTTCTTGCCTGGAGAATCCCAGGGATGGGGGAGCCTGGTGGGCTGCCGTCTATGGGGTCACACAGAGTCGGACACGACTGAAGTGACTTAGCAGCAGCAGCAGCAATTAACTTTGAGAAGAAGATTTGGTTTCCTTATTCTTAAAAAGGATGAAATAATAGTAAAAAGAATAATACTCATCTCATAAGGATATTGTGAGGATTGAATAAGTTAATATATGTAACATGCCTGGCAGACTGTCCACACCCAGTGAACAGGAGTCATTATTTATAAAATGAGTTTGGAGAAATCTATGGGTCTCACACTGAATGGGCATATGGCTTGGGTAAATTGTTTAAAATATACATTTGGGGTGTTTATTTCTTAAAGATTTTGATGTAGTAGGTAGGTCTGTGTGGTGAGGTCCCATTTGACCAATTCCCAGCTGATTCTGCTGCAGACATTCACAAGCCCACTTTGAGAGCTATTGGAGCAAATGCATGGTCTTCCTGATCCCTGTTAGAGTTCTGAGGCGCTTAGACTCCAGTTTAAGGTACAGAAAAGAGGAAGTTCACTTGTGATTAAAGATGAGTCCCAGGTAAAGTTCTGAAAGTGGTAGAACTGAGGTTTGATATAGAAGTGGAAGTGGGAGGTAGGAGCTGGCCACAGACAGGGGGTTGGCAGGTATAGTGACCATGGTCCAAAGGGTAAGGATGTGTAGCCAGAAAGATGATCTCCCAAACTGAAGACAATAGGGGGAATTGGAAGGTAGGAGGTGAGAAGAGTCAGCCAAGGAGACTGGGAGTGTGTATGAAGAGGGTCCCCCACAGGTACAGGTTGGAGAGATCATTCTTGTGGGATTGTGCATGTTAGTCCAGAGGCTGGCGAGCTTATTAGGGGCAGTTGACAAGTTTGGAGCTCATTAGGACTTGCATTAAAGTGACAACCATCAGAACAGGAAACCAGCAACAACATTTCAAGGGAATTTTGAGGAACTGTTCACTTCATTGTAAGAGGCGATCAAGTCCAGATTTGGGGAATCTCACAGAACCAACATTGTTGTAAACACAGACATTTGGGAGAACTATCAATAACCTCAGATATCAGATGATGCCACTTTAATGGCAGAAAGTAAAGGGGAACTAAAGAGCCTCTTGCTGAGGGTGAAAGAGGAGAGTGAAAAATCTGATTTACAACTCAACATTCAAAAAACTAAGATCATGGAATCCAGTCCTAACACTTTATGACAAATAGAAGGGGAAAAAGTGGAAGCAGTGACAGACTTTATTTTCTTGGGCTCCCAAATCAGTGTGGACAGTGACTGCAGCCATGAAATTAAAAGACACTTGCTCCATGGAAGGAAAACTGTGACAAACCTAGACAGTACATTAATAAGCAGAGACATCACTTTGCTGACAAATTTCTGTATAGTAGAAGCTGTGGCTTTTCCAGTAGTCATGTATGGATGTGAGAGTTGGTTCATAAAGAAGGCTGAGCCCCAAAGAATCGGTGCTTTTGAATTATGGTGCTGGAGAAGACTCTTTAGAGTCCCTTGGGCAGCAAAGAAATCAAATCAGTCAAGCCTAAAGGACATCAATCCTGAATATTCATTGGAAGGACTGATGCTGAAGCTGGAGTTCCAATACTTTGGCCACCTGATGCAAAGAACCAACTCATTGGAAAAGACCCTGATGCTGGGAAAGATAGAGGGCAGGAGGAGAAGGGGGCAACGGAGAATGGGATGGTCAGAGGGCATTACTAACTCAATGGACATGAATCTGAGCAAACTCTGAGAGATTGTGAAGGACAGAGGAGCCTGGCATGCTGCAGTCCATGGGGTTGCAAAGAGTCGAACGTAGCGACCGAACAACAACAACAACAGACATTTTACCACTAGATGGTGAATAGGGATTTCACTTCAGAGCAAGGAAACACAAAGTATGCAAGACTGGTCAGTCAGTCAGGCAGTCAGTTCAGTCGCTCAGTCCTGTCTGACTCTTTGCGACCCCATGAACCCCAGCATGCCAGGCCTCCCTGTCCATCACAAACTCCCAGAGTTTACTCAACCCCATGCCCATCGAGTCGGTGATGCCATCCAGCCATCTCATCCTCTGTTGTCCCTTCTCCTCCTGCCCCCAATCCCTCCCAGCATCAGGGTCTTTTCCAATGAGTCAACACTTCGCATGAGGTGGCCAAAGTACTGGAGTTTCAGCTTCAGCATGAGTCCTTCCACTGAACACCTAGGACTTATCTCCTTCAGGATGGACTGGTTGGATCTCCTTGCAGTCCAAGGGACTCTCAAGAGTCTTCTCCAACACCACAGTTCAAAAGCATCAATTTTTCGTATCAACTGTTAAGAACACTTATATTTAAGCAGACTCCCTTCACCGCTCCAGTGGTGGCAGCAGGCAATCTAGACCCCAGGTACAAGATACTAGATTTGTTCTTCCCCCACCCCCAGACTCTGTTTTCATGTTCAAACTTTTTGCCTAACACAGCACATAAATTGAAACAGTGGGAGGAGAGGGGTGAAGGTCTGTGATAAGCTGTTGGGAGTCTCGGCTATGGGTGCCTTTTGCCTCAGCTCAGTGGGTACCAGCTGTGGTGACAGTGATACCGAGGCCCCGGTACTTTCAGTCTGTTCTCTCTGTAGTGACTGCCGGCTCCACCTGGGCATGGAAGGCCAAGAATCTGTGAGGCCAGGGTAACTGACATCTCCCCTGCTTTCAGGGCTTATTCTTAGTTGTGGTGTGGAAAGGGGTTGGTGAAATCCATTACGGCAAAGGGGTTTTTGAAAAGGAAGATGAATCCTAAGTTTTGATTGCTGTGCCGGCAGTCCTTTAACTGCCTCTGGGAATATGCTGCCTTAGAAAAAAACAAACAGGACTTTATTGGTACTAAGTTTTTATTCCAACATAGCATTACAACTCTAATTTCTCTTAAATGTTCTATTTCTCTTGTTCCATTGTGGCTGGAATGTTTAGAGAGCATCATTATACTAGTGACTCATGTTTGTAATTTTTAACTGACTTTGCCTTTAATCTGGCCAGAGATTTCTTCAAGCCAGCTTGGTTGCTGCTTCATAGCAGATCTCTGGGTAATGTTGCTGCTGTACTTGAATCCTTTCTTCCTTTCTTTTCAGTTCATGGTGTGTTTCTAAACAGATCTCACTTGTGGGTTTACTTTCTGCTTCCACTGTTACTGTGTTTCAGAAGAATCTTTGGAGTGGAGGGGTAGTGGGTCAGGTGACATAGATAATCACTTTTAAATGTGGTTTTGTTGAGTAGAGATGCGTGGGCCTTCCATTGCCATGAGTTTTTCTTTTCTTTGAAATTTAAGTGATTATTTCAAATCATGAACTTCACAAATCCACAAATGTAAAGTTAGTGTTCTTCATAATAATAAAAACAGTATAACTTAATAAATGTTCATCTTGAGTAAGTCATTGTGACAAATATTGGACTGGTCAAAAATTCCGCCTGCCTTTTCCCATAACATGGAAAACTAGAACTTTTTGATCACCTCAATACTTTGTATCCCTTTTCTGTTTGAATCCTTTGGAAACTTTATGAGATAAGTTGTTTTATCCCTTCAATAGGGCAAGAAACAGGCCCTGAAAGTCTAGGTGGTCAGGCCATTCACGATGGCTATTGTCCTACTCTCTGCACTTGCTCTGCCTGACCAGTCCCTGCTTCACTCACATGATTCTCCAGTCTTTTTAATTATACGGCTTAATCAGTAACTGCCTGCAAGTTTGCCCCCTGCCCCAGCGCTGGTTTCCCTAGTAACTGATGAGCCAACCTGGCATCATTTCCCCCTATAAATGGTAGCCTCACCACCCCCCGCCCAACAAGAGTAGTACTGCGTGCCGTTTGTCATCTGCAATGGGCTGTCTCTCCAGGACCTTTGTTTTGTACGTGTAAATCACCTGTCCAATAAATGGTTAATGCCTCTGTTGGTGTTTCTGTGTCTCTCTTCAGTCTCTCCGCTGGGCAACTGCGAGGCTTTCAGGCCTGAGGTGTGCATTCCAACAGGTACCTTATCTAAAGTAAGAGGCAAAACAGTAATGTCTTTTTTTTCCAAATTAAAAAAAAAATTGAAGTAGAGTCAATTTACAGTACTGTGTTAATTTCAAGCGTGTAACAAAGTGATTCAGTTATATAAATTTATGTATATACATATATAGTTTAAGATTATTTTCCATTATAGGTAATTACAAGATATTGAATATAGTTCCCTGTGCTGCACAGTAAATCCTGTTGCTTGTCTATTTTTATATAGAAGTTTTATCTGTTAATCAAATCCTCCTCATTTATCCCTCTCTTCCCTCCCTTTCCCTTTGGTAGCCATAAGTTTGTTTTCTATGTTTCTGTTTTTAAATAAGTTTGTTTACATCACATTTTAGATTCTATATGTAATATCATATAATATTTGTCTTTATCTGGCATCACTTAGTATGACAATCTGTAGGTCCATGTTGCTGAAAATGACATTATTTCATTCTTTTTTAAATGGCTGAGCAATATTCCATTGTATAAATATATACTTCACATCTTAAATCAGTTGTCTATTGATAAACATTTGGGTTGTTTCCATGTCTTGGCTATTTATAGTACTGCTGGGAACATTGGGGTGCACGTATCATTTTGAATTAGGGTTTTCATTTTTTCCAGATGTTTACCCAAGAGTAGAATCGCTGGATCATATAGTTGTTCAATTTTTAGTTTTTTAAAGGAAACTTATATGTTCAGGACACTCAACATGGCTGTTCTCTTGTCTGTGCATCCCCTGCCTGATCAGTGTTCACATGGACCCTGTGCATACAGCTGACCGTCCTTTGTGCTTGCCCCAGGCTCCAGCAGGTGATTGTTCTTATCAAAGGGGCAGTGAGGGGCGGGCCCCTCTGCTGATTTCCCTGGTTACTAATGAGCCCACCTGCCTTCAATTCCTCACTAAGTGGTAATTTCTCCTCCCCCCTAGGAATGACAACAGCTGCCAGATCCTGCTGTCTGCTGCACACAGTCGGGTGTTACTCCAGGACCTTGCTTCAGAAGTTAAGTTCCCCCTTTATTAATTCATTGGTGTCTGTTGCTGACTCTGGGCTCTTTCTGATGGGCAAGCACAGGCCTACAGGGTGCAGTCCAACTATTGTTGGAGCAGCCAGGAGACGGAGGAAACCCGTGTGAGAGTGGATGTGTCAGGAAATACAGGATAGGGAATGGAAAGTTATGGGGGTCATCCACCAACACGTGGGGCCCAAAAGTTCCGTAGGTGATGCCAGAAGTTATGGGAAAATCCTGGGGTGACTATCCACTAGTATGTGGGGCTCCAGGGTGGCTGTCCTTGCTAAATGGGGGCTGTCAAGAGATCTGGAGAACAGTGGTCTCTAATGACTCTGCTACTGTAGTGAGTCTTTTGTAATTGGTTAAACTAGTTATCTAGGAGGAACTGGTATTTCTCTTGTCCCTTTGAGATGCAAATAACCTACTTGTGCTCTCTGGAACTTTAACCTGTGATCTTTTCGGATGTGCCTTGTATATCTTCTTTGGCCTTTGGGGATGTGCATGTATTTGAAAGTCAATTTAGATAGATGGTGGCGATAACCCTATATGCAAAACAGAAAAAGAGACACAGAAATACAGAACAGACTTTTGAACTCTGGGGGAGAACGTGAGGGTGGGATGTTTTGAAAGAACAGCATGTATATTATCTATGGTGAAACGGACCACCAGCCCAGGTGGGATACATGAGTCAGGTGCTCGGGCCTGGTGCACTGGGAGGACCCTGAGGAGTCGGGTGGGGAGGGAGGTGGGAGGGGGGATCGGGATGGGGAATACATGTAACTATATGGCTGATTCATGTCAATGTATGACAAAACCCACTGAAATGTTGTAAAGTGATTGGCCTCCAACTAATAAAATAATATTAAAAAAAAAAAAAAAAAAAAAAAAAAAATGGAGTAGCTGTGGTGCAGACATCTGAAGTAAAACTAGGTGGCCATTGTGTACATGATTTTAGGCACATAATTGTACATGATTTAAGCACATATTATTGAAAACTTGTTTTCCGAACTGTTTGCAGACCAGGACATTATCTCAGATTGAGGTTACTGCTTGTATTTGGCTTAATTGTTATGATCTCCCCTGTGTTGTACCTGTTGGCTGTCTTAGAGGTAGGAAATCTATTTGAGGACTGAGCAACACCCCTGGCCTTGCTGTGAAATGAGTCAGATTTCTGGGTCTACAGTTAAATGGCATTGTGGTCCTCCTCTGGACTCCATGAAAAGTTGATGTGCCTAATGTGATTATGTGGGGACTACTGACAACGAAGGAAAAGACCCACCATCTTCCAGTCCCACATGCCGGTACATCAGAAGGACTCCTGTCAACAAACATTTTGAATGACCGACAGCCCACGAGCCACCTCCCAACCTCACCATGCTATATGGAGCGGAATAGGCTGGCTTCTGGACATATAGTCCATCTAGTGGGGTTAATTGCTTTTGTTTGGAAAAACTTAATGGGTCCACCTTTAACAGCACTCAGCATAACATGAGGTGACAGATATGTGCTGTGACTGCTGACTTCTGGGCAGATCATCAGACTGTTTCTTTTAAAAGTCAGGTCTTCCTCTCCCCATGGGGATGGCTCTGGGTTTGTGAAAACCAGGGGTGGCCTTTCCTTCCTTAGAACTGCACAGGGCGCTGCTGCTATTGACTCCCTTTCCATTGATCAGGTAAGTGCTTTGGCTCCAAACTTTGCCCACATCCTGGCCGAAGACTGTTCTGAGCATACTAGGTATCTTAATCTTGATACTTTGGCCCCTACTGTCTGTATTGTGGTATCTGGTTTCAGTTCCCCTAGCAAACCTGAAGGGATATGGTGGAAGGTGAGGGGGTGGGGGGACCAAGATTGTAAGGGTTGGGAAGTGTCTGTAGGAGTGGAGTGTATGGTCAGGCCACTCAAGGTGACTGTTCCCTTTCTCTCTGTACACCCCCTGCCTGACCAGTGCCTGCTTCACCAGTACACTATACACATCGGAACTTCCTATGTACTAACCACAGGCCCCAGCTAGTAATTGTTCTTATCAAAGGGGCTGTGAGGGGCATGTCCCCTGTTGTTTCCCTGGTAACTAACAAGCCCACCTGACCTCAATTCCCCTACACCTGGTAAGCGCCCCTTCCCCCCAGGAGTGACGATTGCCAGCATGCCCCACCAGGTGTCCACTCCACATGGTGGGGTGTTGCTCCAGGTCCTTGCTTCAGATATATAAGCATTCCCTGCCACCCCTAACCCCCCACCCCCTGCCAATTAAGCCATTGATGTCTCTGTTGCTGATTCTGGGTTCTTTCTTTAGCCTTGACCAGGCAAGCACAGGGCTTCTGGGCCTGTGGGCGGTAGCCCAACAAACTTCCTTACTGTTCTTCACGGAGACTGTACCAATTTACATTCCCACCAATAATGCAGGATGGGTCCCTTTTCTCCACGCCCTCTTTCAGTTCAGTCCAGTCGCTCAGTTGTGTCTGACTCTTTGTGACCCCCATAGACTGTAGCACGTAGGGCTTCCCTGTCCATCACCAGCTCCTAAAGCTTTATCAAACTCATGTCCATTGAGTCGGCGATGCCTTCTAACCATCTCACCCTCTGTCATCCCCTTCTCATCCTGCCTTTGGTCATTCCCAGCATCAGGGTCTTTTCAAATGAGTCAGTTCTTTGCATCAGGTGGCCAAAATATTGAAGCTTCAGCATCAGTCCTTCTAATGAACAGTGAGGACTGATCTCCTTTAGGATGGACTGGTTGGATCTCCTTGCAGTCCAAGGGACTCTCAAGAGTCTTCTCCAACACCACAGTTCAAAAGCATCAAATCTTTGGTGCTCAGCTTTCTTTATAGTCCAACTCTCACATCCATACATGACTATTAGAAAAACCATAGCTTTGACTAGATGGACCTTTGTTGGCAAAGTAATATCTCTGCTTTTTAAAATGCTATCTAGGTTGGTCATAACTATACTTCCAGGGGGGAGCAAGCGTCTTTTAATTTCATGGCTGCAGTCACAATTTGCAGTGATTTTGGAGCCCAAAAAAATACAGTCTGTCACTGTTTCCGTTGTTTCCCCATCTATTTGACATGAAGTGATGGGACCAGAAGCCATGATCTTAGTTTTCTGAATGTTGAGCTTTAAGCCAACTTTTTCCACTCTCCTCTTTCACTTTCATCAAGAGGCTCTTTAGTTCTTCTTCACTTTCTGCCATTAGGGTGGTGTCATCTGCATATCTGAGGTTATTGATATTTCTCCTGGCAATCTTGATTCCAGCTTGTGCTTCATCCAACCTGGCATTTTGCATGATGTACTCTGCATGTAAGTTAAATAAGCAGGGTGACAATATACAGCCTTGAGTACTCCTTTCCCTATTTGGAACCAGTCTGTTGTTCCATGTCCAGTTCTAACTGTTGCTTCCTGATCTGCATACAGATTTCTCAGGAGGCAGGTCAGGTGGTCTGGTATTCCCATTTCTCTAAGAATTTTCCACAATTTGTTGTGATCCACACAGTCAAAGCCTTTGGCATAATACACTGTCTCTAACATTTATTATTTGTAGACTTTTTTTAATTAAACTTTTTATTTTGTTTTAGAGCATAGCCAATTAATAATGTGATAGATTCATGTGGGCAGCCATACATATACATGTATTCATTCTCCCCCAAACTCCCCTCCTATCCAGGCTGCCACATAACATTGAACAGAGTTCCTTGTGCTATGCAATAGGTTATTTGTAGACTTTTTAATATTAGCTATTCCGATGGGTGTGAGGTGATACTTCATTGTGGTTTTGATGTGCATTTCTGTAATAATTAGGGATGTTGAGCACCTTTTCATGAGCTTGTTGGCCATCTGTATGTCTTCTTTGGAGAAAATGTCTACTTAGGTTTTTGCCCATTTTTTGATTGGATTGTTTATTTTTGATATTAACTTGTATGAGCTGTTTAAATAGTTTGACTATTAACCCCTTGTTGGTCTCATCATTTGCAAATGTTTTCTCCCATAGGTTGTCTTTTCATTTTGTTGATGGTCTCCTTTGCTTTTTAAGTTTATGCACCATTGTTCATTTTGATTTTATTTCTTTTTGCCTTGGGAGACTGATCTAAGAAAATAATGCTATGATTTATGTCAGAATGTTTTGCCTGTGTTCTTTTCTAGTTTTATGGTTTCATGTCTTATATTTAGGTTCTTTAAGCCATGTTGAGTTTTTGTTTTTTTTTTTGTATGGTGTTCAGTTCAGTCGCTCAGTCATGTCTGACTCTTTGCGACCCCATGAATTGCAACATGCCAGGCCTCCCTGTCCATCACCAACTCCCAGAGTTTTCTCAAACTCATGTCCATCGAGTCAGTGACGCCATCCAGCCATCTCATCCTCTGTCATCCCCTTCTCCTCCTGCCCTCAATCTTTCCTAGCATCAGAGTCTTTTCCAGTGAGTCAACTCTTCACATGAGGTGGCCAACGTATTGGAGTTTCAGCTTCAGCATCAGTCCTTCCAATGAACACCCAGGACTGATCTCCTTTAGGATGCACTGATTGGATCTCCTTGCAGTCCAAGGAACTCTCAAGAGTCTTCTCCAACACCACAGTTCAAAAGCATCCATTTTTCAGTGCTCAGCTTTCTTCACAGTCCAACTCTCACAGCCATACATGACCACTAGAAAAACCATAGCCTTGACCAGACGAACCTTTGTTGGCAAAGTAATGTCTCTGCTTTTTAATATGCTATCTAGGTTGGTCATAACTTTCCTTCCAAGGAATAAGTGTCTTTTAATTTGTGTGTTCTAATTATATTGATTTACATGTAACTGTTCACATTTCCAAATACCGCTTACTGAAGAGACTATCTTTTCTCCATTGAATATTCTTTTCTTCTTTGTTAAAGATTAATTGACTATAGATGGTGGATTTATTTCTGGGCTCTTGATTCTGTTCCATTGATCTATATGTCTTTTGTGCCAATACCACACTGAAAAATAGCATCTCGATAGATTTGAGTTCTATTATGAAAGACTTTTAATGAACTGTGGGATACTATTAGTTTTGTGTATTTTTAGAATTAATAATCTGGAAGAGAACAAAACATGTGATTGTCTTTTTTTTTTTTTTTTTTTTTGAGTATCAATTTGGTACAGTGATCATCAGGCAGTAATGGAACTCTGAGGCCTCAATTCTTGCAGAAGTGCCTTGCTAGGTAATTGTAAATGCCGAAACTTGTCTTTGATCTCAGACATGGAGATACTAGATATGTTAGGTAGGTTATGAAACCTGTGTGTGTACCTTGAACAGAGAGTGATGATATCACGATTATACTCCAGAATAAAGGCTGAGAATTCCAACATTGACGCTAATGAATTTTGACTGATAAAACACTCTAGCATATTAAAACAGATATAGAAGGCTAGAGAATTCCTCTTGGAAATCAACATTGCAGATGAAGGAAGCAGATAGCTTTTAGGCCCTAGGGAATCTCACTCAAGTGAGCAAGTCACAGGTATAATGGGCTGGCTTAGTGGGAGGCAGTTGTTGTTCAGTTGCTAAGCTGTGTTCAACTTTGCGACCTCATGGACTACAGCATGCCAGGTTTCCCTGTTCTTCAGTCTCCCAGAGTTTGTTCAAAATCATGTCCATTGAGTTGGTGATGTCATTCAACCACCACATCCTCTGTCACTCACTTCTCCTGCCCTCAGTCTTTCCCAGTGGGAGACAGAGATGCAGTGAAATGGCCCTCCAAGATGAAATAGATTCTACTGGTGAGAAGGCCATAGCAATAATGAGTCCACAATGGACTATTACCTGAACTGACTTCAGGTAAATGGTACTTACTCAGAGGTTGAAGGATCAAAGTCAAGGCTCTGACTCAAGGAAATAGGAGTACTTGGGGGGAAGGGTAATGTGTTAAAACTTGGGAATACGGGTAAGCAGGAAACTTGACTGAGCCAAAGGCAGGGCTGGATAGTTGAGGATGGTTTGAGGTCCATCACTATGGGAGGTCATACCTGGGACTTTATTCCTTGTTCTAACTGGAAAAGTAGGACTTGGGAAGCAGCATGGAATTATACTTCTTTTCATTGGCAAGCTGAGTCTTAGAGCAACATCTAGTTTTAATATAATCTGCATATAAATATATATACACACATATAGATATGTGTATATGACTGTATACACATACACAGTCAGCTGTAAAATTGGATTAGTCGATGACTTGGACAAGATAAGATTTTAGGAAGATCTATCAATGGCCCAACCTGTGGTCAGCGAGTCAGGGCCACAAAGAAATTGGGAGGAGTTTGAACTCTATGAAGAACAGCACAGACCTAGATAGAGGGTCCCTAGCCCAGTAAAATATGTAGATCTACTCTGTAAGGAGTGTCTGGTGAGTGCTCAGAGAATATGTGGAATTCCAGAGCTGCTCCTCTTCTCCTGTTTGCATTTTATTTTGTCTTTTATTTTCCTATTTCAAGTTCCATTCTACCTCTAATCTTGCTTCTGTGCTATTCTTTTCCCAGAACTGGTTTTGGATTTTGAACTTTGGTTTCTGCTATCTCTCCCCTGGCAAGCCCTCTTTATTAACTAGCCCTGTTTGATGTGAATCTCGACTTCCCACAGACATTTACTGCTCTCTCATGCAGAATCTAGAGCGAGGGCCCAATTTTGTATCTGGACTTTGGAAAGGTATTAGTTATTGATATTTCTGAACAATTCTGTTGTCTTTGGACCATCCCTATCCTCATTTATTATATTTAATGGAGAAATATTTCCCAAAGTATGCTCCACTGCATGCTTAGTCCTATGAAATGTTCTGTGAAAAGAGTTCTGTGACCATATATGTTTGGGAAGCAGAGTATGTTATATCCTCTTCTTGGGAGTCATACTATGAATGTTAGCACATTAAAGGCTCTGATAATGAAACTCTTCATAAACAAATGTTTTCCAAAGTTGCTTGTTCTGCTACTTAAAATTCCATAGACATAGTGTTCCAAAGAACAAATTTGGGGAAATGCTGTCACAAAGCAGAGTTTGTACTGGATTTTCTGTCTAAATTGTTAGGCTAAATGAACTTTATTGATAGTCATCAACTCTAGCAGAGAATAGAGCGTACTTTGCAAATATTTTCTTTTGATAGAGCATTCCCATGACCACAAAATCTCTTTTGTGACTGTATAGGAGACTTCTTAAGGTTCTACTTGTGACTACCTCATGTTAGGATAAGAAGTAAAAGCAGTTGACCTTCAGAATATTATTCAAATATGATTTTGTCCTGGGAACAAAGTAAAATGTATACTGAATTTGTTTTAATTAGAAATGTACAATAAAGTAGAAATAACTGTACTGGTTAACATGACCTGGTCATAAAATGTTGGTTCTTAGAATTAGTGAGTTTTCCTGAAGGAAGAGCCAGCTCTTAAACTAGTAGTAATTAGGCCTCCGCTTTAATCAGTGGGACAGTGAAAACCAATAAGTAAGTACTTGTCTCTTAATAATCTTAGCAGAGGGAGACTTGAGGTCTTTAGGCAATAATACAGGATACAGAGTGTGCACTATAAAATTTCTGAGCTGTATTCACAAGTCTGGGGCTGTTAGTTTTTATGGAATGCAGTTGCATCTTTTATGCTGGTAATCCTAAGTCATTCAACCAAACTCAGCAAGCAATACGAAGGATGGTGGAAGTGGAATTCAGGAGAAACATTATTTGATAATGTCAGTGATTCTGTGGCCCATTACTCTCAGTGAATCTAAACCTGGGAGAAGAAATGGATGGGAATGAGGGTCAGCCCATGGGAAAGAATGTTAATCTGCTTTCCTCTCTTTTCCCAAGTGCCTTTTCTAGAATGAGCATGCTGTGTGTCAAGGATGATTTCAGTGGTTGGTGATTTGTGTTCTGCACAAAAATGGCTTCCTTAAGCAAACCAAAGTCTTCAACTGGAGATCAATATGATAGTGCCTTTCCAAGGGGTTTTCAAGGCTAATTTGGCTATATGCAGTTTTTACCTTGTGCATGGGTTTTGGAACTAACCTCCATGGGAGAGGGGACCCTGTTGAACTCAGATATCCTGTTCGCTTATTCTGAGACTTGATCCTATTTCTGATTCTCCTTCTCAAGCAGGGATCTTATTGGAGGAGGGGAAAACTGAGTCACGTTTCAGGAAGGGTCATGAGAGATGCATTCGTTACCAGTCATGTATATTCTAAGGAAGAGAATGTCCTTTCTCTACAAACACCCTTTCCTGGGGCAGGGGAGCAGTTATGGTGAACACAGAAAGTTGGTACCACTTTTCTCTTTGCTTACTATGCACAGTAAAAATACTGTATTTTTTTGTAAAATGCTTGATTCAGCCATGTGACTTGGACTGGGGACACTGTGATAAACAGCTAGAATTATGGTTGTGGAAGCTAACATAAGTGCTGGCAGTTGAAGCCCATTCATTTTTGTGTAGAATTCTTTATGGGAACCAAGATAAAATTTTAATTCTATTAATAAAAACAACAAATGATAGCATATTTGTCTTGCACTTTGAAAATATCAGGTTGATTCATAGCTTGTAACTTTAATGTAATTCACCCTGGTGAGATCTACTCATAATAGTGAAACAGATTATAGCAACTCTGAAACAGATGGTTATATGTGTCTACATATATCCACTGGCTATGGGCACATATTGCCGTATCACTGTATTGTTGACCTGAAACAGTCTGCCAGTTACTTCTCAGGCAAAAATAGGCTTATTGAAGAAAAGCAAAGAATTGCAAGTTGGAATCTGCAACCATGGCCATGGCAAGTCATGTGTCTGTCCCCACACAGCAAGGACAGAACTCTTTTAAAGTGGAGAAAAGGAAGTTGGGAAGGGTTAAGTAAACAGAGAGCCCAGGGGAGGAATTGAGAGTCTGGTCTAGTGACTTTTCACTGGCTAAGTTATAACAGTCCCTCATTGGCTGAGCTCTCCCTGGGCAAGAAGAGGAAGTTTTTCTTCTTTCTTTTGGATTCTCCTATCATAGGGAATGAAAGCTTTCTTTCTGACCTCCTGACTCTATTTTAATTGAGGTTTTCTATTCATTTTTATGAAAGTGAAAGTTGTTCAGTCATGTCCAACTTTTTGTGATTCCATAGACTGTAACCCGCCAGGCACCTCTGTCTGTGGAATTCTCCAGGCAAGAAGACTGGAGTGAGTAGCCAGTCCAAGTGGTGCTAGTGGTAAAGAACCCGCCTGCCAATGCATAAGAAATAAGAGACACAGTTTTGATCCCTGGGTCATGAAGATCTCCTGAAGGAGCGCATGGCAACCTACTCCAGTATTCTCACCTGAAGAATCCATTGGACAGAGTAGTCGGGAATGGGGGGCTACAGTCCATAGTGTCGCAAAGAGTTGGACACAACTGAAGTGACTTAGCATGCATTAATTGTTGTAGTATGTAATATGCAATTGTTTGTATTGACTATTAAGTGCTTTAAAGTATAAAATTTCTCTGCATAGATGCACAAGGAACAGTGGTTATTTCTGGGAAGAAGAGCTTGGAGGGTTGGGGGAATGTTTGAATTTTTAAAATTACATGCATATGTGTGCTCAGTCATTTTCAACTCTTTGTGATCCCATGGACTGTAGCCCACCAGGCTCCTCTGTCCATGGGATTTTCCAGGCAAGAATACTGGAGTGGGTTGCCATTTCCTTCTCCAGGAGATCTTTCCAATCCAGGGATCGAACTTGCATCTCTTGCTTCTCTTACACTGACAGGTGGATTCTTTACCAATGCCTTACCATACCCTTAATTTAAAAAAAAAAAAAAAAAGACTGGTGAATCTTTTCATGATGCTAAGCCACCAGAATAGGGAGAGGAAGGTCCAGGGCCTGGGATGCCAAACAATCAGATGATTCCTAGAGAAACTGACACCCTTCTACCATGAAGATATAATTAGGCCAGAGGCATGTCTTGCCAAGAAACTTAAAAGTGATGGGTAATATAGGTCATTCCTGGACTCCACCAAGCAGGAGATCCTTGAGGTACTAGGAAGGAAAAAAAAACCCCTTTCTCCTAAGCATTCATTTTTGTTGTCATAACAGAAAGTGGTGAAAAGAAAATTTAGGCTTATGCACACAACTGTCATAATGGTTTTGAATTTTATCATCCCTCTCATCTCCGTTCTCCTTTCCTGCCTTTTTGAAGAGGAGGAGTTGACAGTACAGTGGGTGTTGTACTATGGGAGGGGTCCCAGGTTGAGAAGCAAGAGTCCAAGGGGTTCCAGAGTGGAAGGTGCAGAGTGGTCTCTCCCGGATGGGCGGTTCTTTTGGCCAATCTGCATTTATTCATTTCTTCTGGAAGAATAAAATTTTGCTCACTTTTCATGTCGATAGATTTTTCCTTCTGCCCTCTCTGCATTTCTGTCTTCATTGAACAGCTATGATACTAGCCCTGATGTTTCTTCAGACATTTTTTTTTTTTTTTTTCCTAAGACTTCAGGCAGAAATTCAGACAGCTGCCATTCTGTCTTGGGCCTTTTTGATGATTGATTGAACATGTTTTGAGATTTCACTCCTGGTTTCTATCCATTCTTCAGTGTTGAGGCTTTGGGACTGGGTCAAAGAGGAGAGTGTCAAAGATGTGTCTACCTATGGACTGGGTTGTGTCCCCCTTTTCTGCAGAACTCAGACTAACGCAGGCTCCTGCTACCCCACAGAGAATGGGAGACAGGAGTGCTATATCTTTCAAAGATTACATTTTAAAGGGATGGCTCTCAGATTTTTGAGAAAGACATCCTTGAGTTGTAAAAGCTGGCAAAGACTGGGAGAAGATTTACATCTCAACAAGTCAGAAAGAGAATTGACAGTTCCAAGTTTTCTAAAGTAAATGCATTAAGAAAAGGGAGGTTAAGGGTCTATAGTCAGGAAACAAACCTATAGTCAAGTCAGGGAGATAATGTCATCTTTGTCATGCACCAGTCACTTTTATATGTCTTGAGAAGCAGAATTATATTTAGGCATCAGTAACAGAGGGCATTTAATTTTTCCGTATTATTTTTAAAAGAACTTACATTTTAAAAACATGTTAGATACTCCCATGAACAAGAACTTAGTTTTTCCTTAGGAATAATTAACCTAAATGAGATAAAGCATGTTATTAACATTCACTTATAAGCAATGCCTGGTTCACAAAATTGATTTGATTGACTCTCATGAAATTTCTCCTGGCTGTTGCAATTCTAGTTTATGGCCCTAGAGAGGATGTGATAGTAAATAATCCAGATAAGATAATACGGCATCCTAATGGAATTATACTACAGAGTAAATATGAAAGCATCTGGCACAGTGTCTAATATGAGATGTCCTCAAAAAATGTTTTTCAAAGTAGACATTGGACTTGTTCCCATTTTCTGGTCCCAGACCAAACAGTCGCTGGTATTTCACCCTTGGGTATTTCTGCCAGAGGTGTACAACCCTATGTTCTTAGCCTCACCATGTGTTGCTATGCAGAGATTTCATGTTACAGGGAAGAACTCAAGCACATTTGGTGATGGTAACTGGTGGGCAGTGAGGAGACATGTGAGGGAGCAAAGGAATGAAGCAACAGCCAGAGCGGTGATGGTAAAATTTTGTAGGAGCAGAGAGGAGAAGATGGCAGGAAAGGACATCAGCCACACATCAAACATGCGGAGAGCTTGCTGCTCCATCTGATGGTACATGGGTAGGTGGTGCAGGCTGAGTCCTGGCTAGAATCCTCTGACTATTCAGGTTTACATAGTGATGAAAAGCAGGGGTTCTTGGAATTCTGGTTGGAAACCATTTATTTGCATTCTGACTCTAGTAGCTGGCTATGTGACTTGGAGGATATTATTCAACCTTAATGTCATTGATACAAGAAAGATAATTATATATGGCTCACTTGGGGTATTAAATGGGATGTGTGTAAACACTTGAGCACAGTAGCAGGTCCATTTGGGCCAAAAACAAACTACCAAAAGCAAGGACAGGAGTGGAAAATGCCAGTTTCCCTTCCTCAGGTTTTCAGAGGGCTTCCCTGCCAAGGTTTATGCTGCCGCTACTTCCAGTCTCTGGGCTAAGAATAAAACTCATTACAGCAAATTCTTTTTTGTTGAAGTAGTAGGAAAGAGGGTATTGAACTCACTAGTTGACAGTGTTTTGAGAAAGCAGGAAGTGTGGGCCTGCTGCAGCCAACTGACAGTCTGAGGGTTTGTTTTGTACCAACGATTATTCATTTTCTGTGATTCAGAAATTGCCTAAATGTTTTAATTATGTTCCTTTCATTGTATTTTAATGAGCTAATGAATTCTTTCACCCACTTTTTATCCAACAATGGGCCAATAATTATAACACCCAGAAAATCTTTTTAAATTGCCAGGAATCAAAATTCAATGGAGTTCTTTCTGGGTATTAAAATGAATGTGCTAATTTTGTTAGCTAACAAGCAGCTTTGAACACCCACTGTGCACTGAGCCCCACAAAGAATGTGAGGGACGTGAAAGAAAAAAGAACCAGACGTCTACCTTCACTTTAGTTTTACTTTAGGATGTAAATAACTTATCTCCTCTTCATCTCGTTTCTTCATTCATTTACTTCGTAACCATTGGTGGAGCATGTATTTCATGTCAGGCACTGTGCCAGGTATGCTGTGACTGGATGCTTATGGAGCATAAAGTGTAAGATCAGGACTAGTGAGAGATGAGCTATGGGATCAGATAACAGAGACTTTACATAGGATTACGTGAAGGGGAGACTTTAAAGGTTTTTAGTCTGGAGTGATGTGGTCAGATTTACATGTTTTATGTACATGACTTGGGTTGTGAGGAGGAAAATGGATTAGAGAAAGAGTTACTGGTTATAATGAGACTTCTGTGGTTTTGCAGGAGAAAATGGAAGCAGTGGAAGAAGGATTGGATAGTGGACACCTGAGGATCCTTCATTTCCTTCTGCCCACTTTCCAGGAGGCTTTGATTTCCTGGGACCTATGGGGTTATGAGGAAAATGAGTCCACCTGTGGTGCCATGGGGACAAGCACGTGGTCTGGGCTAAAGCGCTCACACTGGGTGTGGGTGATGGACTGTGCTGATGAGCACACACTAAGGCTCTTATCACCTATAGGGCTGGGGATTGGTTTGGAGGTGAACGTATTACTTAAAAGCATCGAATCACAGTGACTCCTAACTCTTCTGGGGATTCTGTGACCAGTACTCATTCTTGCTCTGGAGAATGTAATGTAGATATGAGGCAGATTCCCTGGAGGTCGTATTATTTTCTAAAGCCAATGGCAGGTAGGTGCAGGGGCAGCTGTGAGGATCCAAGTAGTCACCAGGGGAACTCTTGAGAACTGCCCACTCAGATCAAGAGAGTCCAGATGACCATGGGGGAACAAATGTACATGGTGACTTCTCTGACCTTCACCACCATTAGCTCTTTCAACGAGTGTTCTCTGTATTGAAGCTCTATATATTGACATATATAAAGGATCTTTTTCCTATCCACAAGCTGGCTGATACAAGGTAGTAGTTAAATTTGTGAGGGAGGTTGATATTGTTTGAGAGCATCATCATCAATTGGGAAGAAAAATGCTTACATGTGAATCCTTGGGCAATACCAATACTTGGGAATCAGTGGAGGAAGACCAGAAATAAGTCTAGAAAAGGAACTGTCTGATGCAGAGGAAGAGAGAACCAGTGGAGTATAATGTTGTGGAAACCAAATCATTAAGTTTCAAATAGGAGGAGGAATTTGCAAAGTAACAAGACTTGGCAAGAGAGAACAAATGATCTGCCAGTAGATTTGGTGGAAATAAGATCAAATAAGACCTTCACAAGAATAGTTTCAGTTGAGGGATAAAGGATAAAGCCATTATAGGGTCAGCTGGAAGAACTGGCCCAGTGAATTCACTCATATGAAAAGAGACCATGAGTTTTGACTGCTAGTACACTTTAAACAGGTATCTCTGTTGGGAAATTTTCCTCTTATATCTCAATGTCCCAAGGTAGAAACTAGAAATGCTCCTTTTCCCTGACCCTCCTTGCTCCTAGAGCAAGGACATGTAACTTGGGCTCTGCTAACCTAGGAAACTCATTTGAGATTTTAATTCAGAAGATACTGAAGGACACACAGTACAATTCTGGTAAAGGTCCACATTGAAAATATTTATGATATGGTAACTTAAGAGCCTTAAGATATCCCTACACTTTGATTCTGTAATCTCATTACTCAAAATTGGAAATTATGAGGCCAAAGCTATACTTATTAAGATGACCAAGGATGCATCTTCTATCCATAAAAGGAAAAAATGGAAATTAACTAAATGTCCATCCTTAGTAAAATGGTTGGAATGGACGGAGGAGCCTGGTGGGCTGCAGTCCATGGAAACGCTAAGAGTCGGACATGACTGAACGACTTCACTTTCACTTTTAACTTTAATGCATTGGAGAAGGAAATGGCAACCCACTCCAGTGTTCTTGCCTGGAGAATCCCAGGGACAGGGGAGCCTGGTGGGCTGTCGTCTCTGGGGTCGCATAGAGTCAGACACGACTGAAGCGACTTAGCAGCAGCAGCAGTAGAACGGTCAAATAAACCATGATGCATGTGCTTGATGGAGTATTATTCAGTCTGTAGCTTTCATATTAGTGTCTATCACATGGTAGTTATTTGTTAAAAGAATGTTAAAGTGAAAATTATGGAGACTGTGCATGGAAAAACGTATATGGTTTGTTGTGGTAACAATAAAAGACAAAATGAATTTTTGTATATATGAGTACACCTATGAAAAGTAAGAATACATGAGTACATGGACTCTAAATGAACTCAAAACTCAAAAATGAGAAGATTTGCAGTAGGACTGGGAGTATGTGGTAGAAAGTGAAGAAGAACTAAAGAGCCTCTTGATGAACGTGAAAGAGGAGAGTGAAAAAGTTGGCTTAAAGCTCAACATTCAGAAAACTAAGATCATGGCATCCAGTCCCATCACTTCATGGCAAGCAAATGGGGAAACAGTGGCTGACTTTGTTTTTCTGGGCTCCAAAATCACTGTAGATGGTGATTTCAGCCATGAAATTAACAGATGCTTACTCCTTGGAAGGAAAGTTATGACCAACCTAGACAGCATATTCAAAAGCAGAGATGTTACTTTGCCAACAAAGGTCCATCTAGTCAAGGCTATGGTTTTTCCAGTGGTCATGTATGGATGTGAGGGTTGGATTATAAAGAAAGCTGAGCACAGAAGAATTTATGCTTTTGAACTATTGTGTTGGAGAAGACTCTTGAGAGTCCCTTGGACTGCAAGGAAATCCAACCAGTCCATCCTAAAGGAGATCAGTCCTCGGTGTTCATTGGAAGGACTGATGTTGAGGCTGAAGCTCCAATACTTTGGCCACCTGATGCGAAGAGCTGACTCGTTGGAAAAGACCCTGATGCTGGGAAAGATTGAGGGCAGGAGGAGAAGGGGATGACAGAGGATGAGATGGTTGGATGGCATCATCGACTCGATGGACATGGGTTTGGGTGGACTCTGGGAGTTGGTGATGGACAGGGAGGCCTGGTGTGCTGCAGTTCATGGGGTTGCAAACAGTTGGACACAACTGAGTGACTGAATTGAACTGAACTGGGAGTATGTATGTGAGCCCCTCCCCCTCTTTAATTTTGTTACTATGTTTATCACTTATGGGCTTCCCTAGTGGCTCAGATGGTAAAGAACCTGCCTGCAAGGCAGGAGACCCAGGTTAAAATCCTAGGTTGGGAAGATCCTCTGAAGAAGGCAACGGCTACCCACTCCATTATTTTTGCCTGGAGAATTCCATGGACAGAGGAGCTTGGCAGGGCTATAGTTCAAGATGTCACAGAGTTGGACACTACAGAAGCAACTTAGCATGTGCATATGCATGTTTATTACCTATACCACAATAAGCTGAAGTTCAAAATGCAAAAAAAGAAAATGAAAAGGGAAGAAATAAGTCCAGTGCAATTCCTGCTTTATTCCGGTCTCTAACTGTCCTAGGCCATTCTGCCATCTTAGGTGATTCCATCCACAGGCTTCAGAAGGAAAGTTTCTATTGATTAGCCCACCAAGCCAGGAAAACTATGACTCATATCTCAGGAAGTTGACTGCTTCTGTGAAATTGCAATCCAGCAAGACTTTCTCTGGAGATTTCTACCTTCATGATCCTTCAGAGAGAGGTGTGCAAGAAACATCAAAGTGGGGAAATGTGTACTTGGAGCTATGCTTAACTTCTCTGTTTGACAGCTTTAATTGGGAGTCTGAGAGACAGCAGGTTCCAGGAAAGAGAAGAGGCTTTGGAGCCTGTATCAGCTGGGTGGTGTGCAGGTATGTGCAACAGTAAATCTTACTAGAGTGGTTTACATAGTTTTAAACACTTTTATTCTCCTCCTTTAACAAGAAGTCAGGTAGTAGGTAGTCCTGAATGGCCTGGTGGCTTGCTGAGAAAATCAGTGGTCCAGGCTTTTCCTAGCCTTTGTTCTCTGTGTTGTTCCTTGCAGCAAGAAAGCTATAGTAAACCCACATTCCTGGTAGAGGGAAGATGAAATACCTGCAGACCTTTGTTTCCATCTCCTCAGTCAGAATGCATCATCTAATCACTCTTGGCTCCAGGAAATGCTGGAAGGTTATTTTTCATTCTGTTTCAGATTTTCTACTTCCTTATCTGAAAAGGGAAATTCAATGAACTGTCTTGTATGGTTGTTGTGAGGGTGCAATAACAGAGTCAGGAAAAGATCTCATCTAGTACCAGGGACCTCAGGTATGTTAAGAATAAACTCAGTGAAGCTAGGACTGCAAGAGCCCAACTGTGAGTCACATTCAAATGAGTTGTGTGATTTCAAAACCTTTGAATGGTATTTATATGTTTTTCATTTGAAAAAATAAATCTTAGGTTTTTAAAAAAACCATTACATATATATAGTTGAGGGACAAACAGTCCTATAACCAATAGTCCCCTATCCTCAATACATCCCATGTTTAACCTCTCTAAGTGGTGGAGGGCTGGCTGGTTGTCTGCCTGACAGTCTGGGAGAGGTGTGCTATGACAGGGATGCCCCAACCTCTGGGCTCAAATGCCTGATAATCTGAGGTGAAGCTGATGTAATAATAATATAAATAAAGTGCACAGAAATATAAGGGACTTGAATAATCCCCAAACCATCCACACTACCCTGGCCCCCAATTTTCTGTGGAAAAATTGTCTTCTACAAAACTGGTCCATGGTGACAAAAAGATTGAATCTAAGAATCTGTCTTAAAAATTATTAGTAAATCTCTAGAACATTCAAAAGGTATAAAGAATAATAATTGAACTAGTAGCCAATGACCATTGTTCTAGTTATTTATCTATTAATGGGAAAAATAGTCCCATTAAACACACCAAATAAGATGTTAGAATGCATATACACATACTCTGTACCACACACTTTTAAAAATGAATGGCTGAGCTGCCAGGAACATGCACAAACTCACAAGGGGCTAAACTAAATCAACACTGTGAATCTAGAGAGGTGAGCAAGTGCTAGAGCACTTGCTCATCTTTGATGACTTAGGCCTTTGATTTCATGGCCACTGAAGGACAGTTGACAAAGCCCCATGCTTGGGAACATGGTCATTCAGATCAGAGACACTTGAATGCAATTGGAACTCCCAGAGGGTAGAACCCTCTGGGAAAGTTTGATCTAAACACATTCTCCTCTGAAAAGGAGAGAGTAAGGCACAAAAATTCAAGTATCTCTATGTGACTTTCAACCCTTCTTATCTCTCCAGCATCTATCATACTTCAGAGATTTTTGGAGCCTCCAACTTCTGAGACTCGTGGGACTTCTGAGGCTCTGTATAATAAACCCTTTGCTTCTTCGCTTGGCTCCCCACATGCAATTTGCTTTCTCCTCTTTATCATTCACCAAGGTAGTTGCCTCATCTCCACATGTTTCCAAGTTCTGAAACTGCTGTCTTTGTCAGCTGTTTCCTCTTCTCTTTATCCTCATGGGTGTCTGCATTTATTCTGTTTCTGGAACACAGTTGTGTTTTAGGAGCCAGGAGAGGTAAATATGAATAATGAACTCATAAATGTTTAAACAGGAAGTCTAAAATGTAGACCTTTGCTAGGGCTTTCTTAGTCCATGTCATAGTCACATTTCTTCAAAAGACTACAAACGCTGCTTCTATGGCCACAACTTCCCACTCAAATAGTTTCTCACTTCTCTTGCCCGCCAATGCACAGTGTTCTTTCACTTTCTCTCTGTACCCCGTTGAATCACACTACTTTCAACTCTGCACATGGGGATTTTCAAAGTATTCCAGGTGATACTAAAATGAAGGTTGAGAATCACTGCTTCTCATAGATGTGTTGATCTGTTGATATTTGGATCGAGCTAGTGGAGACTATCCATTAACACATTGATGGTTAGTGATTTCTTGTGTTGAGTTTAAATTTCAAGTTGTTAAGTCATAATAGCTTTGACAGCCTGGAGTCTACCCTGCCCCTTCCAGAGGTACTGAGCTGGTGTGTGTACTTGCACACCTAAACACGTGCTCTTGGAATGTGGTCAGAAACTTCACTGTCTTACTGCCTTCAATAGCCACTTGCAGAAACTTCTGAAATTATCAGATACTGACTTTTTTTTTTTTTTTTTTTTTACCAAAAAGCAATTCCATATGAAAAATACTGTTATTAGACAACTATTCTTATATTTTTTATAAATACATTTTATAACTATACTTATATTTCTTGAGGAGAAAACCACGAGCTCTATCTGCAGTGATGCTTTTGGGAGGTTGAGATGCTTTTCTGAGTTACTGTTGTCATTCAGTTCTACGCAATCATAATCCAATACTACATTAAGTCAAAAACAGTGGCTAAGTTTCTTTCTTTTTTTAATATTTATTTATTTTGTATATATTTAGCTGTGTCTTTCAGGGCATGCAGGATCTTTTGTTGTAATTCATGGGCTTCTCTCACTGTGGTTCCCAGGCTTGCCTTGTGGCATGTCGGATCTTAGTTCTTGGACCAGGGATCGAACCTGTGTCCTTTGCACAGGAGGGTGGATTCTTAACCACTGGACCACCAGGGAAGTCCTAGGGGCTAAGTTTCTAATGAGAGTGCACATAATTTTGGCTTTCAGAGTAGAAAGGATGACAAATGATGCAGGTGCTCGCATTCACTGAAGTGAACATTGATGGCAACTTGCTTTGGTTGAATTTCAGTATTAAAAATCATGTGAGGAATACAGAGGTGAAAAGGACATTTTCTTATACTAAGGAGCTTACAATCCAGAGCAGAACTTACAATCTAAAAGAAGAAAAAGATAACTCCAACCTAAGAAAATGCCAGAGAAAAGATCATCATGGAGGCACAATAACAAAGGAATCATCTTAGTAATTTTGTGAACTCTCCAACTCCTTTCTTGGAGCTATTAGAAGGGTAAAAAGAGCTTTTAGTTTCCAGTGTAAGACCTGGAAGATAAAAAGGAAATGCCCTCTGGGTCCAAAGAGAAAGGGTGAGTGCCAGCATCATGCCCACTTGGAAGGTGATTAGTGTTTCCTAAATGCCTGCCACATGCTGGATTTGTATCATAGTTTCAGTGGCCAGTGCTCCCTCCTAGCACAGCCAGTGGTTTGATGTGAGATCTGAGTGATTCTGTTTTTTTGAAAGCTTTTCCCATCCTACTTCTAACTGATTCAGGTACTTATTCTCACAACACCTAGCTTCACTGATGTTACATGTCACTGTGTAACACATTGGGACATAGAAGATGTGTCTGGAAGGTTCCACTGGGCCATCACGTTCAGCCTGAATGATACAACTGAGTGTCCAAAGAAGCCTTAGAGTTCATCTTGTTTGCTCTCTTGCTCCCTTGATTATATCTGACGCAGTGTCTGTGTAAATACTTTTTCCACTGAGAGCTAACCATTTCTCAAGGTAGTCTGCAATTTGTAGGCCAGTGTGTGCTGTTAAAAATGTTTTTTTTTTTATCCACTATTTATTTTATTTTTCCATTTATTTTTATTAGTTGGAGGCTAAAAATGTTTTTATTTTGAGCTGAAATTCTATGGACCACATTTAACCTTCTTGAACTTTATGAAATTTGGCTTCTTTTTCAACATACCTGAGCCTATTGAAAAATCCCCACTTGGAAGTCAGCCCTGAGAAAAGTCTTAATGAAACAAAAATGTCCTTGGGTCTCCTTTACTTCCAATTATCTACTTTTATACTTTGGCTTTGATTTCAATACAGGTTTTATAGTTCTCTAGACTCCAAAGCATCATTTGATAAATTTCTAGACAAGAACAGAAAATACTGATATTTCCATTTTCAGTCAGTGTAGCAGAACCAAAGAATGAAAAAGCCCAGCTTCTCAAAACCCTTTTCACTGAATCGCTGCTCTTCAGTTTTTACACAGAGGGCTCCTGGAAATTAACCAACAAGGTGTTACCGAGGGCCTGATACTTGTTCAGACAAGCAGTGTTAATGGTGCATAGAGATGAAAGACTGAGTTTCAACATCTCAAGGAGCTTGCTGTCTAGCTAGGGAGACACTGATATGCTTGAAATGAAAGCAAATACCACATGGCAGATTGGAAAAGACATAAAAGTTTTTTTAGCAAGTAAAAATTTTTTAGTATGGACTCATTGAGAAAAATTTGAACTTCAGTATTAAATGAAAATTGAGGAATATTTACTGACTTTTGAAAAACTGACTTTTAATATCAAATTAATCTCTAATTAGGCTGATGCACTTTATGAATGAAGACTAATAAGAGGCCTTTCCTCTCATGTTTGTCCCACATATATTTCATCTAGATCAGTTCTGTCTTTCACCAAGACAATGAAAGCCATCGTATAATTAAAAATCTTCTAGTAGACACATTTAAAGGGCGTCCCTGGTGACTCAGATGGTACAGACTCCGCCTGCAGTGTGGGAGACCTGGGTTCAATCCCTGGGTTGGGAAGATCACCTGGAGAAGGGCATAGCAATCCACTCCAGTATTCTTGCCTGGAGAATCCCCATGGACAGAGGAGTCTGGTGCACTATAGTCTGTGAGGTCACAAAGAGTCGGGCACGACTGAGCAGCTTTCACACATACAGACAAATTAAAAAACTAAAAGAAACAGGCTAAATTAAGTTTAGTGATGGTCTAGAATATTTCAACTTGTAATCAATATAAAATTATTAATGAGATTTTTACATTCTTTATTCCATACCGAACTCTTCAAAATCTGGTACTTAACAGAATAGGTGTCAATTCAGATGCTAATTTTTTATTAGAAGTACTTGCTTTATATTTTGGATTTTAAAAATTTTACATTTGAAAAGCAAATTTGTATTCCCAAGTTGTTTCAAACACATTTTTTTCTAATAACTATGTCAAATATCAGCTTTTGAAATAAAATTTAAAAATTTAAATGCTTTTCTCAGTTGCACTAGTCATAATATTTGAAGTGCTCAATAGTCACATGTAGATAGTGGCTACCCTACTGGACATCTCAGGTGAAGGAGATAACATCATGATTTATGATTTCAGACCTCACATTCAAGTCTTTAATCCATTTTGAATTTATTTTTGTGTATGGTATAAGATAGTAGTCTAATTTCATTCTTTTGCACATGGCTGTCTATCTTTCCCAACACCATTTATTGAAGAAACTGTCTTTTCTCTATTACATATTCTCAGCTCCTTTGTCATAAACCAATTGACAAACTATGTGTGGGTTTATATCTGGGCTCTCTATTCTATTGGTCTGTATGTCTGGTCTTTTGCTAATACCATACTGCTTTGGTTACTGTAGCTTTGTAATATAGTTTGAAATCAGGAGTGTTATGCAGAATTTCTTTAGGAAAGCTTTAAACTATGGATGTAATTTATTTTATAGATAAGATTGCTTCCATATCCTGGCTATTGTAAACAGTGCTGCGATGAACATTGGGGTGCATGTGTCTCTTTCAGATCTGGTTTCCTCAGTGTGTATGCCCAGAAGTGGTATTGCTGGGTATAGATAAAAGATTTTTAGATTGTCTCTTTTTGAGGCAGTTTTGGTAAGTTGTGTTTAAGGAAATGATCCACTTTATATAAATTGTCAAAATACTTTTTTTAATCTTTTTTAATATTTCTAGTTTGTTTTTTTTTTTTTTTAAATAATCTTATTTAGTTATTTCAGTTTTGACCATTCCAGGGCTTCATTGCTCCTCGGACTTTTCTCTAGTTGTGGTGTACAGGGCTGTTCATGGAAGTGGCTTCTCTTGTTGTGGAGCACAGTTATAGGGCACAAGAGTTTCAGTAGTTGTGGCCTGTGGGCTCAGTAGTTATGGTTCTTGGACTCTAGAGCACAGGCTCAGTTGTTGTGGTCCACGAGCTTAGTCGTTCTGCAGCATGTGGAATTTTCTCCATCAGGGATCAAACTTGTGTCTCCTGCTTTGGCGCGTGAATTCTTTACCACAGAGGCACCAGGGAAGCTGTCTTGTCTCTTTTGTAAATGTAGGTTCTTAAGTGATATCCTTGCTCTTGGTTTTATCTTTTAATTATTGTTTTCTTGATCTGTCTTACCAGTGACTTGTCAACATTCTTCAGTTCAGTTCAGTTGCTCAGTTGTGTCCGACTCTTTGTGAACCCATGAATCGCAGCATGCCAGGCCTCCCTGTCCATCACAAACTCCTGGAGTTTACTCAAACTCATGCCCATTGAGTCAGTGATGCCATCCAGCCATCTCATCCTCTGTCATCCCCTTCTCCTCCTGCCCCCAATCCCTCCAAGCATCAGGGTCTTTTCCAATGAGTCAACTCTTCGCATGAGGTGGCCAAAGTATTGGAGTTTCAGCTTCAGCATCGGTCCTTCCAATGAACACCCAGGACTTATCTCCTTCAGTATGGACTGGTTGGATTTCCTTGCAGCTTCAGCATCAGTCCTTCCAATGAATACCCAGGACTTATCTCCTTCAGGATGAACTGGTTGGATTTCCTTGCAGTCCAAGGAACTCTCAAGAGTCTTCTCCAACACCACAGTTCAAAAGCATCAATTTTTTGGTGCTCAGCTTTCTTTGTAGTCCAATCTCATATCCATACATGACCACAGGAAAAACCATAGCCTTGACCAGATGGACCTTTGTTGGCAAAGTAAAGTCTCTGCTTTTTAATATGCTATCTAGGTTGGTCATAACTTTCCTTCTAAGGAGTAAGCATCTTTGAATTTCATGGCTGCAGTCACCATCTGCAGTGATTTTGGAGCCCCCCCCAAAAAAGTCTGACACTGTTTCCACTCTTTCCCCATCTATTTCCCATGAGGTGATGGGACTGGATGCCATGATCTTAATTTTCTGAATGTTGAGCTTTAAGCCAACTTTTTCACTCTCCTCTTTCACTTTCATCAAGAGGCTTTTTAGGAAAAACCAATAGTTATCTTTGTTTATCCACTCTATCATGCACACATACACACAACTCTGTTTCCTTTTCATGGTCTGTTGGGGGTCTAATTTCCTATTCTAATTTTTGGTAATGGACTCCTAGATAATGATTTTAAGAATTTCTTCTTTTCTATTACATGCAAATAATATTACAAATTTTCCACTGAGAGCATCTTTCAGTACTTCAAGGTTTCATATACTATATTTTCATTATCAGTTTGTTAAAGGGAGTTTTTAACCTTTAAAGGGGCTTCCCTGATAGCTCAGTTGGTAAAGAATCTATCTGCAATGCAGGAGACCCTGGTTCAATTCCTGGGTTGGGAAGTTCTGCTGGAGAAGGGAAAGGCTACTCACTCCAGTATTCTGGCCTGGAGAATTTCGTGGACTGTATAGTCCATGGGATCACAAAGAGTTGGACACGACTGAGTGACTTTCACTTCACTAAATGGAATTTTACAAATTTACATTATAATTTTTGAAACTGCATAGACCATTTGGATATAATTTGCTTGATTTCCAAATATTTGAGAATTTTATAATTACTTTTCCTTATTGATTTCCTGCTTAATATTACTGTCACCGGAAGACATCTGTATGATTTTAATACTGTGGAATTTAAGAGTTGCTTTATGGACAAGCACATGGTCAATTTTTGCAAGTGTCCATAAGCAGTTGAAAAGAATGTGTTTGGGGGAATAAATATATATTATGCATATAATATAAATCACAAAATTATATAACTCTGTTTGTAATATTGTTTAAAGCTCATTTACACTTTTTTTGGTCTGCTTTTCTATCAATTACTGGAAGAAGAATATTTATCTCACATCATGATCATAGAATTTTTTCCGTTCTTTCAATTATGACAGTTTTGCTTTATGTATTTTGGAACTGATATCAAGTGCATACAGACTTAGATTGTTAGATCTTGTTGGATTGACCTCTTTATCAGTACTAAATATCTCTCTTTATCTCATGTAATGCTTCCTGTCATAAAGAACAGTTTCTACAATGTTAATAATTATACCAGTTTTATTTTGGTTTGCACGGTATATTTTGTTTCATATTTTTTTAACCTTCAACATTTCTATGTACTTTAAGACATTCTTCTGTGAGCAGAATATAGTTGGATTTTATTTTTCGTTTTTTGTTTGGTCACTCAGTTGTGTCCGAGTCTTTGCGACCCCATGGACTGCAGCATGCCAGGCTTCCCTGTCCTTCATCTTCTGCAGCTTGGTCAAACTCATGTCCATTGAGTATCAGTGATGCCATCCAGTCATCTGATCCTCTGTCATCCCCTTCTCCTCCTGCCTTAAATCTTTCCCAACATCACAGTCTTTTCCAGTGAGTTAGCACTTTGCATCAGGTGGCCAAAGTATTGGAGCTTCAGCATCAGTCCTTCCAATGAATATTCAGGCTTGATTTCCTTTTGGATTGAATGGTTTGATCTCCATGCTGTCCAAGGGACTCTCAAGAGTTTACTCCAACACCACAGTTCAAAAGCATCAATTCTTTGGTGCTCAGCCTTCTTTATGGTCCAACTCTCAATCCATACTTGACTACTGGAAAAACCAGAACTTTGACTAGATGGACCTTTGTCTGCAAGGTAATGTTTCTGTTTTTTAATGTGCTGTCTAGGTTTGTCATAGCTTTTCTTCCAAGGAGCAAGTGTCTTAATTTCATGGCTGCAATCACCATCTGCAGTGATTTTGGAACCCAAGAAAATAAATTCTGTCACTGTTTCCATTGTTTCCCCATCTATTTGCCATGAAGTGATGGGACCAGATGCCATGATCTTAGTTTTTTGAATGTCGAGTTTTCGGCCAGTTTTTCACTCTTCTCTTTCACTTTCCTCAAGAGGCTCTTTAGTTCCTCTTCACTTTCTGCCATGAGGGTGGTGTCATCTGCATATATGAGGTTATTCGTATTCATATTATTCATATTTCTCCTGGCAATCTTGATTCCAGTTCCAGCCCAGCATTTTGCATGATATACTCTGCATATAGGTTAAATAAACAAGATTTAATAATAAGGATTTTGCTTGTATTATTTTCTTTCTTTAAATTGAAGTGTTTAATCCCCTTAAATTTAATACAACTAACATATTTGGATTTAAACATGCTTTATTATTTGTTTTCTATTTTCTCACCTACTTTGTATTCACTTTTCTGTCTTTTTGCTTTCTTTTGCATTAACTTAAAAATTTCTCTCTCCTTCCATTAGCTTGTTTACCAAACTTGATGTCACTATTCTTTTAGTGATTACCTCAGAGATTATCACCTGTCCTTTGACATTTTTTCTCGTTTTCTTGAGAATAACTAACATACATCACTGCATAAGTTTAAGGCATACTGCATGATGGTTTGATTTACATATATTATGAAATGCTTATTACCACGATAGGTTCAGTAACATCCATCTTCTCACATAGATACAATGAAAAGAAAAGAAAGAAGAAGAAAGGAAAAGAATTGCTTCTCCTTGTGATGAGAACTCTTAGAATTTACTCTTTTTGAGAATTTTGTATTTTGACTTAAGTATAATAATATATAGTATTTTTTTTTTTTTACCATTTTATACACAATGCAACGTGTCTTTCTATTTATTATGCTTGTTGTGTTTTTAAATTCTATCTCATTATTGCTATTTACATACAGTCAGTAAATACTTTTTGTCCTTTTATACAGTTCATGAGGTTCTCACAGCAAGTATGCTGGAGTGGTTTGCCATTCCCTCCTCCAGTGAATCGCATTTTGTCAGAACTCTCCGCCTTGACCAGTCTGTCTGGGGTGGCCCTGTATGGCATGACTCAATAGTTCATTGACTTGACAAGGCAGTGATTCGTGAAAGTAGGGAGATCAAACCAGTCGATCTTAAGGGAAATCAACCCTGAATACGTGTTTGAAAGACTGATGATGAAGCTGAAACTCTAGTATTTCGGTCATATGATGCGAAAATCTGACTCATTGGAAAAGTCTGTGGTGCTGGGAAAGATTGACGGCAGAAGGAGAATAGGGCATCAGAAGATGAGATGACTGGATGGCATCACTGATGCAATGGATATGAACTTGGGCAAACTTCGGGAGATGGTGAGGGACAGAGAGGCCTGCCGTGCTGCAGTCCATGGGGTCACAAAGAGCTGGACACAGCTAGGAGACTGAACAAGTAAATACTTATATTTATTCATATGTTTCCCCTTTCCAATATTCATTTTTTCCTATACTTCTTTGCTTTATTCTATTATCATTCTCCTTCTCCGTTAAGAACATCTTTTACTATTTCTCATGAATCCACTAGTGACATTTTTTGGTGTTAGTTTTCATTTGCTTAATGTTTCTTTCATAGCATCCAGGTTGACATTTACTCTTTTAAAAGATTGAATGCATACTTCCACTGTCTTTTATCTTCCACTGCTTTTAATGCAACATTAGTTGTGATTCCTTTAGAGGTAAAATATCTTTCTTTTGCTGCTTTAAAGATTTTTATTACTGTCTTGCTTTTCACCAGTTTTACAATAATGTGTGCAGGTTAGGTTTTCCTTGTTATCCTACTTGAGTTCATAGTTGTTCCTGAAGTATAATCTGATTTGGAAAAAAAAAAAAAAAATCAGTCATCACCCCTCCATTTGTTGCTTCTCCTTCAGTCTTTCATTTTTCCTCTGAAACAGTATTTATACACTGATGAGAACTTGTCATTAGGGTTTATTTACTCTTTGCTGACAAAGGTCCATATGGTCAAAGCTATGGTTTTTCTAGTAGTCATGTACAGATGTGAGAGTTAGAGCATAAAGAAGGCTGAGTGGCAAAGAATTGATGCTTTTAACTGTGGTGTTGGAGAAGACACTTGAGAGTCCCTTAGACCGCAAGGAGATCAGATCAGTCCATCCTAAAGGAGATCAACCTTGAATATTCATTGGAAGGACTGAGGCTGATGCTCCATACCTTGGCCACCTGATGTGAAGAGCCGGCTCATTGGAAAAGATTGAGGGCTGGGGAGGAAGGGAGCGACAGAGGAGGAGATGGTTGGATGGCATTATTGATGCAATGGATGTGAGTTTGAGCAAACTCAGGGAGATAGTGAAGGACAGGGAAGCCATGGATTTGCAAAGAGTCAGACATGATTTAGCGACTGAACAACAACGACGAATCTACTCTTGGGAATTTTCTGTTCCTTTGTTTAACTTTTCTTTGATCTGAATTATTTTCTTCTATCATTTCACTAATTTTTTCCTTAGCTGCTGAATCTAAAATTCTGTTAAATTCATCTCCTGACTTCTTAATTTTCATTATTTCCTTTTCTACAAATTTCCATTTAAAGTAGAATTTTTATAGCTATTTCTTCCTCTTTTTTCTCTTGTACATATTAAGAATACTAATTTTAAATTGTATCCAGAAAACCTGGATGTCTTGTGCAATAATTGCTTTTTGCTTGTTATTCATTCAAATATTTATTTTTGTGCCTTAAAAAAGTTCTTGTTGTCCACATGTATATAAAGTTTGTAGAGATAATATGAGGCTCTTGGAGGATTATATCTCCCTGTGCAAGCACTCATTCGAGTCCGATTCTTTGTGACCCCATGGACTGCAGCCTGCCAGGCTCCTCCGGCCATGGGATTTTCCAGGCAAGAATACTGGAGTGGGTTGCCATTTCCTTCTCCAGGGGATCTTTCTACCCCAGGGATCAAACTCAGGTCACCTGCATTGCAGGCATACTCCTTACCATCTGAGCCACCAGGGAAGTCATTGTATTTCCTATAGAGAGAATTTAATTTTGCTTCTGGTAGATGGTTGGGACAGGGAAGATCACCTTAATTCAGTCAGGGACTGAGCTTCAGACAGTTAATCTGAAACAAGCTCGTCTGTCATTTCATTTTAAAATCTTCAGAAGTGGGGTTTCAGACTTTTTGAGGATCATTTACATTTTCTACCTTTTTCCTAGAGTACAGCCTTTTAGGGGTTCCAAATAAAAGTGTGGGAAGTTTAATAGAGTTCTACCTTTACTCCAGCCATGACCTATGAGGTTTTCTGAATGTCTGCCCCATTTCTTTGTTGCTCAGTCTGTCACTCTGTGCTCAGCCATGTATGCTCTTAGCTGCTACTTTTGAATCAGTAAATGCCTTGGTAGAAAACGTGTTGCCAGATATCAGAACCACCTCTCAGAATGTTCTGTGTGAAATCTTAATTATTTAAGCACTCAAGGCCCTGGACACTCTCAGATGCTTTTAATAGGTTAAAAAACAATTTTGTGAGCTTTTGTAGTTATTCTCAGGGAGACAGTTAATCTGAAACAAACTAGTCTGGCATTTTATTCTAAAATTTTAGTGTTTGCTTCAACCTACCACTTTGACTGTGCATTCCTTCTTCTTCTACCTTGCTCATTGTGCTTCAACCACTCTGAGCTTGTGCTTCCCAGCCTAGGACCTTTGTACTTGATTTTCCTGTGCCTGAAATTCTCTCTTCATCTCCCTCTCCTTGCCAAGGTTTCAGTTTGGAAACCTCATATCAAAATTAAGTCCCATAAATGAGAGGCCTTGCTTCCCAGATTGTCTCTCTTTTAACAACTTTAATTTCCATTTACTTAATCTTTTTAGCACTTATCACATTTGTATTAAATTACTGTGTAATTAGGAATTTAATGCTTCTGAACGTATTCACTTCCTATGGCTACTGTAACAATACTGCAAACTTGGTGACTGAAAACAGCACAGATTTATTCTCTCACAACTCTGAAGCCCAGAAATCAAATCCATTTCACTGGGTTAAATAAGGTGTTGGCTGGGCTGGTTAGTGTTCATTGCTCAGTTGTGTCTAACTCTTGTCTAACTCCTCTGTCCTTGGGATTCTCCAGGCAAGAATACTGAATTGGGTAGCCATTCCCTTTTCCATAGATCTTCGCAACTCAGGGATAGAATTTAGGTTTCCTGCATTGCAGACAGATTCTTTACCAACTGAATCCACAGAGAAGCCCCTAAATTTAAGGTGTTGGTTGTGCTGGATCCTTTTGGAGCGTCAGGATGATCCTTGTGATTATGGTGGAGCCACCCAGGTAATCCATGATAATCTCTGTCTTGAAATATTTAATCAGATATTCAAAGGTCCTATTGCCATTTAAAGTAACATTCACAGGTTTGGGGATTAGGATGTATCTTCAAGGTGCCTTCATTCAGCCTACCACAGTCAGCATGGAAAGCAAACTCCACAATGGCTAGAATTTTTTTCTTGTTCACCATTGAATCTCTAGCATATGGTCTACTTGAATATCTGAGGAATGAGTACTTCCTCTCCAGGCCAGGAAGACACTTACTGCACGTTTACATAGAGGCTTCCTCAAGAAAAATGACTGAACAGAAAATGGTTGTGGACTAATACTTACACTGAGCACCTACAGTGTGTCAGGCAGTGAGCTAAGATTTTTATACTGTTGCCTTCTTTAACTTTTAAAAAAGCTTTCTGAGATAACTAGAGCTTAGCGAAGTTAATTAACCTGCTCAAATTCACAAAGCAATTGAGTAGCCAAGCTCATATTCAAATTTGGATCTTTCTGACAGCAGATTTCAAGCTTTTAGTATATATGTGGAAGGTTCCTTATAATTAAGCAGCTCATAGTTTAGTAGTAATATTTAGTATTTAGTCAGTGGTTTACAAAGATACTGTACTGATCCATGTAGTTTTATTTAAGACTCCCAAATAAGAGGAAACATTCTGTATCCTGCAAAGGTAGCAAGCATGTATTAATGGAAAAGACCCTGTGTTAATGGGCTTCCCTGATGCTGGGAAGGACTGAAGGCATAAGGATAAGGGGCCGGCAGAGGAAGAGATTGTTGGGTGGCATCACTGACACAATGGACATGAATTTGAGCAAACTGGGGGAGAGTGAAGGGCAGGGAAGCCTAGTGTGCTGAGGTTCATGGGGTCGCAAAGAGTCAGACATGACTTAGTGACTGAACAACAACAAATGTGTTAATGAGCAAACACTAATAGACCTAATAAACATTTAGCATTTCAACTTGGAAACGCTAGTGTGTAAACTATTGAAAATTATTATCAATGAGCAATGTCAGTGGATAGAAAAATCTACATTTTTCTTAAAAACATAATTAAAGTTCTGAGTACCCTAGTTTATAGTAGCCTGTTAACATGCTGCTTTTGACAGGGAGTCTCCTTAATAAAACTTCACAGGAATCTCTATTTATGTGCAACTGAAAGTTTATTATCTTCTCATTATTTGATGCTGATAAAAGAAATGGCTGAAATGTTAGAGCTTATGGATCTCTCTTATGTTAGCTAAAGACTATTCTTTGAGCCTATGACTCATTCATATTATTTGAGAATCTGTGTTTTATATTTTTTCAAGGTCAAAAGGACAGGCTCTATTCTTGGTCCTTTCTGCCTCTAAGTTTTTGCTATGTATGGGTGAAATTCTGATGTGAGAAATCTTGTTTCAAAGGAATAGAAATGTCTAAATTTCTCTATCAGATGATGCTCTGTTAACAGAGGTATTTGCAGATGGGTTGAATTTGGGGAAATTAAAGGTTTCTTTATCAGTATCTGTAAGGCAGTCCTGAATGGGTCATCAAGCAACAGATGCTGGGAGCTTAGGTTCCCACTCATCATGTGACAGCACTGTCTCTTGTAAGAACAGTGACAGTGCATCTGCCTGCCCTACTGGGGTGAGAACCTTCTTGGAGTGATGCCTATCTGCTCAAGCATCTTTTAACAAGTAAGAGAACTTTCTGATCCCACAGAAGGGAAGAGAGAGGTGTCAAAATATTCCTCCACAGTTCTTTATTAAAAAGTTTCATTTTAAAAATAGCATTTTTTCTTGATTGTAAAATTAATACATGTTTATTATAAAGAGAGTCAGAACCTTTTGACCAACTCAATATACACACACACACACACACACACACACACACACATACAAACACACATCCATATACAATACTTGTAAAAATGAAATGCTGTTTTTCATAGTGAGTTTTAAACTTGCTTTTTCACTTAACAATATATAGTCATCATCTAAATTAATTTATACAGATTTATTTTAATTATTTCATAGTATGAGTGTACTATAACTTATCCTTTCACTGTTGAGGGGCTCTTTGGTTGTTTGCATTGTTTTCTATTATAGACAACATAATAATCAATTTTCATTCACATATATCTTTCTGCAGATGGTCTTAAAATTAAATAAACAAATATTTCTTTATTCTAGGTAATGGAGGTATGTACCTGATTGGACAGACAGACATTGTCTGTCTCAGTAGGCTTAGAGTAGAGGAGTGAAATTAGCCATTAAAAACAAGTAATTAGAAGTGAGATGGTTATTAAATTGGCAACTCAAAGTACCATAGAAATGTATAGTAAATAGATTTTCTTGGTTTTGATATGTCAGGTACAGCCTATCAGAGGACAAGTCATTTAAACTGACATCTGAAGGATGAACAAAAATGTTTGCAGATGAAATTGATCTGGGGCACTAGGTACTTGAGGGATGAAATTGATCCAGGGGCACTGGGTACTTAAGGCGGAGTGAACAGTATGTTAGGGGCCAGAGTCAGAGAAAGCGTGACATGTTCATGACTGTAAGGAAGGTAAGGATGTAGGAAGTGAGCCAGAGAGAGGCACAAAATGATACCTGGAAGTGTGGCAAAGGGCTTGATTTTATGAAAGAAGTGTTAAGGATGACCTGGAGGAATTTAGGCAAGCGAGTGACACGGTTACTCTGAATTTAAAGTTTTATTTATAACACTGATAGTACTCCATACTGTTTGAATTTTGAGCATGAAAGAGAAGGATCACAGGAGAATCTCAATTTTCCAGCCTGAGGTGGATACCTGAAAATGTGTGCCAGTTGCCATATCCTTGGTAGAGAAGCTGCTTTGAGGAGGGAGGATGTTATAATTGAAGACATTTTGAGTTTGAGTTACATCCAGGTATCAAAATGGAGGTATCTGTAAGTAAGCATACAACTTTATAGCTCACATGAAAGGATTTAGCTACAGACATAGCTTTGTGAGTCCTCAGCACCTAGATGGTAATCAAAATGGGAGAGCAGGTGATCAAAGACAATAGAAGAAGGGCCATGACAGAGTCCTGAGAAATTCCTGTAAATGAGTATGGTATTGGGGAGATGGTGGCAGAAGTAGGTATCAAAAACAATAAACCAGAGAGTACAAAGTCCCAGAATGCAAGAGAGAAAAATATTGCTCTAGAGAAGAAAGTGGTACATTGTATCAAATGTTGAGATAGGTTTGGTGTTGGAAGTAAGGAGTATGGCTGTAGAATCATGGAGACCACACTTGACCTCACTGAGAGCAGTCTGATGGAGTTGAGGGGATGGCTTGGGAGTAGAATAAGAAGGTAGGGAATGTGAAAAATGTGTGTGACACTTTCCTTAGGGTATAATTCAAGTAATGGAATTGATAGCCAATGGTACTTCATATAAATTTGGACACATTTTTCCTACTTACCTTTTGGAAAGGTTTTATATATTTATGGTCTTTCCTATAGTTTTATGAGTGTTTGTTTTCACATACTTTTGCCACCTCTTAAAAAATTATCTGCAATTTCATAAGCAAACAAGATAAACCAAAGTTATTTTTAATTTGTATTTGACTATTAATGTACTTGAACATTTCATATTTTTTGACCATGTTTAGTCCTTCTTTTGTGAATGATATACTTTTTTCATTTTCTTGTTATGTACTTTGATTTAAAAAAATGATTTGGATGATCTGTATATGTCTTTATGATTGTAACCTATGTCTGTCATATATACTGCAGTATTTTATCCTGCTTATCCTATTTTTTTGTTCATAGAGAAATCTTTAACAGTTTTATGTATTAAATCTAGTTGTCCTTTTTATTATGGTTTCTGTCTTTGGTGTTTTTCTCTGAAAGGCCCTACCTCACCACCACACTGCAAGTCTGTACTTTTCTTCTAATTAATTAAATTTTCTTCTAATTAATTCATGGTTTGAATTTTTCAATGTAACTTTTAATTCACATAAAATTCATTTTGATGTGACATTCAAGATGGGGACTCAACTTTATTTGCTTCTGGTAACTTGTTTATCTAAGTATGCTCCACATTAATTTAGAGTTGGAATCAGAAGAATGAGTAAAGTAAGTGAAAAAGGAAGATTTGAAACAGAAGAGCACTCCAGGTTAAGGTAACAGTATGTTCAAAGGGCCTGAGGTGGAAAGGGGCCTAGTGATGTCAAGTTTGTAAAAAGTCTAGTATGATTAGAGCTCAGAACAGGGCAAGAGTAGTGTTATATGAGGCTGGAAAAGTAAGTGTGGACCTTGTGTTTAGGGTCCTATTAAATACCTATTAGGTTTTGTTTCAGGGCAGTAGGAAGCCAAGACAATATTTGAAGTGACAGCATAATTTTTACATTTTGAAGAAAACAAAGTACACTTTGTTTGAAATTGGGTTAAAGACTGGCAGAGAGCAAGAGTATATTAAGACCATTGGGGGAGATTAGTAGCCTAAATAATAATTGATAGTACCTTAGATTCAAGTGTGAGCAAGGGAGACGAGAGAAATAGTACAATGCAATTAAAGATATTTAGAAGGAAAATAAAATTTGATTTAGGGAGAACATCAGTCAGAGGTTGTTTGGAGAAATAAAACTACTCCAAGATATTGTGGATGAGTAAAGTAATTAATAGAGGGGACTGGGTATTTATTAACCAAGAGCTGGAGGAACCAAAGTGAGTGACAGCTATCATTAGATCTCAGGTTTCACTGTTGGCTTTCAGGAAGCCAGCTGGTCACAAGAACCATAGGAAAGGACTGTCATGATCACATATGTCTCTTGTACCTGGGTGAGTAATTCATAGGAAATTATCTGTAAGCCACTGTGAAAGGGTCTGCCTGCTGATACTGAAGAAAAAGAAAAAGGCTTACAATTCTTGGACTTTCGAAATTTCATGGTAATGCCTCTTATTGTGACAGTCTAATGAAGAATTCACTGGCAGATACCCTGGTATCTAGGGTATCTAGGTTTCTACCCATTATTCTTCAGGGGAGAAATATAGAAGGGATAAATTGGAGTTGGGTTACTAGCAGACAGTTAACACAAGAAGTGAAAGAGATAAAGGAATTAATGATGATACCCATATTTCCAGCACAGGTAACTGGATGGATGTAGTGTCATTTGATAAATATGTACAGAAAAAGTATAATCATGTTTGAGGGTACTACCAGAAGAAGTGGGCTTCCCAGGAGGTGCTAGTGGTAAAGAAGCTTCCTGCCAATGTGGGAGACTTAAGAGACATGAGTTTGAGCCTTGGGTAAGGAAGATCCCATGGAAAAGGAAATGGCAACCCATTCCAGTATTCTGGCCTGGAGAATCCTATGGACAGATGACTATGGCAGGCTACAGTCCATAGGGTCACAAAGAGCTGGACACAACTGAGGTGACTTAGCACACACCAGTAGAAGTATTTTCTGTATAAATAGTAAATATTTATGTGACACAAACATGTTTCTAGCATTGTTCTAAGTGCTTTACATACGTTAACTCATTTAGTCTTCACAAAATTTCATGAAGTAGGTATTAATATTATTTTCATAGGCGAGAAAACTGGCATACCAAGAAGTTAAGAAACTTAATAACAAATGTTGGTGAGGATGTAGAGAAAAGAAAACCGTTGTGCACTGTTGGTAGTGTAAACTGGTGCAGCCACTATGGAAAACAGTATGGAGGCACTGCAAAAAATTAAAAACAGAGCTACTATATGGTCCAGAAATTCCACTTCTGGGTATTTATTCAAAGAAAATAGAAACACAAAATCAGAAAGATATATATACACCTCCATGTTCATTGCAGCATTATAATATATATATATACACACACACACATATATATAGATGCATGTGTGCTAAGTCACTCAGTCATGTCCAACTCTTTGGACCTTTTTGGATTGTAGCCCACTAGGCTCCTCCGGCCATGGGATTCTCCAGGCAAGAATACTAGAGTGGGTTGCCATGCCCTCCTCCAGGGGATCTTCCCAACCCAGGGATCAAACCTGCATCTCTTAAATCTCCTGCATTGGCAGGAGGTTTCTTTACCACTAGCACCACCTAGGCAGAGAAGGCAATGGCACCCCACTCCAGTCCTCTTGCCTGGAAAATCCCATGGACGGAGGAGCCTGGTGGGCTGCAGTCCTTGGGGTCACTAAGAGTCGGACACGACTGAGCGACTTCACTTTCACTTTTCACTTTCATGCATTGGAGAAGGAAATGGCAACCCACTCCAGTGTTCCTGCCTGGAGAATCCCAGGGACGGGGGAGCCTGGTGGGCTGCCGTCTATGGGGTCGCACAGAGTCGGACACGACTGAAGCGACTTAGCAGCAGCAGCACCACCACCACCTAGGAAGCCCATACACACACACACACACAATGGACTATATGTTTATATAATAATGGAATATGTATATATACATATATATTTAGTCATAAAAAAGGAGAACATCTTGCCATTTGTGGCAACATGGGTTAATCTTGAGAGCTTATACTAGGTGAAATAAATTAGAAAATATTACATGATGTCACTTATATATGGAATCTAACAACAACAGCAAACAACCCCAGCTCATGGATACAGAGAACAGATTGGTGGTTGCCAGAGGCAGGGAGTTGCAAGGGGTGGGAAAAATGGGTAAAAGAGGTTATTATAAAGTACAACTTCCAGCAGTAAAATAAATGTCTTAAAGATGTAATATATAGCATACTGGCTTTAGTTAACAATACTGTACATTTGAAATTTGCTAAGAGAGAAGGTCTTAAAAATTTTCATCATAAGAATAAAATTTTTTGTTGCTATTTATAGTGATAATATTAATTATACTTTGGTCATTTCTCCATATATACAAATAATGGATCATTGTACACCTGGAACTAATGTCAGACATTAATTTAAGAAACTTGTCAAAGGACACAGAGCTAATAAATGGTGGAATTGAGATTTCATATCTGGCACTAGACCCTGTTATTTTAACCCCTATAAACTGCTATGATAAAGTTCATAAACTTTTGAACATATTGATTTAGAGATGCCTTTGAGACATTTTAAAAGAAATGTAGGCATTAAAAAAAAATGAGGAGTAGTTGTATGATTTGGAAGTGTAGAGCTGAGCTCTGGTTGGAGATTTTGAGTCTTCTGCTGTATCATACCTTATGGTTGGGAATAAGGTTGCCCAGGTGGTAAGTACAGAGTTAGAGGAGAGGAATGCTTGGAAATGAGTTTAAAGAAATGTAAACATTTGAGAGCTGTGTAGGCAAGATGTAAGCTTTCTAAGGACCCAGAGGAGGAACACCTTAAGATGTTGGAGTAAAATTAGGAAATTATGAAAGTCTAGAAAAGAATTTTTAAAAAGAAGAGTGTGGTAAAAAATGTGTACATTGGTGACCTTATCCAGAGTTGATTTGCTCAAATGAGAGCGATAGAAGCCACTTTACTCTGGGCTAGGAGTGAAGTAGGGAGCATAGAGACAGCAAGTATGGACTATTCTTGTGAGATGACAGATTCAGTTCTGGCTGCAGAATTTTGTTCGAGGGGTGTTTTTTTTTTTCCTCTGCATTTTTTTTTTCCCATTTATTTTTATTAGTTGGAGGCTAATTACTTTACAATATTGTAGTGGTTTTTGTCATACATTGACATGAGTCAGCCATGGATTTACATGTGTTCACCATCCCAATCCCCCCTCCCACCTCCCTCTCCACCCGACGAGGTGGTTTTTGTTTTTAATTGCTTGTTTTCAAGAGGGACAGACTTAAATCCTCCCATTTTATTTATTTTTTTAATAAGTTACATCAGTTAGAGTTTATTTTACTTGTTGTTGTTGTTCAGTTGCTCAGTCTGATTCTTCACGTCCCCATGAACTGTGGTACGCCAGGCTTGCCTGTCCTTCACCATTTCCCAGAGCTTATTGAAACCCATGTCCATTGAGTTGGTGATGCCATCCAACCATCTCTTCTGTTGTCTCCTTCTCCTCCTGCCTTCAATCTTTCCCAGTATCAGGATCTTTTCTAACGAGTCAAGTCTTCGAATCAGATGGCCAAAGTATTGGAGTTTCAGCTTCAGCATCAGTCCTTCCAGTGAATATTCAGGACTGATTTCCTTTAGGATGGACACATTAGTTCTCCTGCAGCCAAGGGACTCTCAAGAGTCTTCTCCAATGCCACAGTTCAAAAGCATCAATTCTTCAGCACTCAGTCTTCTTTATGGTCAGACTCTCACATCCATACATGACTACTGGAAAAACCACAGCTTTAATTAAATGGACTTTTGTTGGCAAAGTAATGTCTCTGCTTTTTAATATATTGTCTAGGTTTGTCATAACTTTTCTTCCAGGGAGCAAATGCCTTTTAATTTCATGACTGCAGTCACCTTCTGCAGTGATTTTGGAGCCCAAGAAAACAAATTCTGTCACTGTTTCCATTGTTTCCCCATCTACTTGTCATGAAGTGATGGGACTGGATGCCATGATCTTAGGTTTTTGAATGCTATTTTAAGTCAGCTTTTTCAGTCTTCTCTTTCACTTTCATTAAGAGGCTTTTTAGTTCCTCTTCACTTTCTGCCATAAGGGTGGTGTCATCTGTGTATCTGAGGTTATTGATATTTCTCCCAGAAATCTTGATTCCAGCTTGTGCTTCATCCAGCCCGGCATTTCACATGATGTCCTCTGCATATAAGTTAAATAAGCAGGGTGACAATATACAGCCTTGATGTACTCCCTTCCCAATTTGGAACCAGTTGATTGTTCCATGTCTGGTTCTAATGGTTGCTTCCTGACCTGCATACAGGTTTCTCAGGAGGCAGGTAAGGTGGTCTGTAAGAAAAGGAAATTCCCAGCAGAAATGACCTTTAACAACATAGGAATAAGTTCCCTTGAGTAATTGAAAAATTCACAAAGTTTTGCATTTCCAGTAAGAGTTGATGCAATAATCCAGGATGTCAAAAGGAGCTGGGGTCGCTCCATCTCTAGGCTCTGTGTCTGCCTCATTTTCCACCTTGCTCCTGATCTAAGATATCTGTTTCTATTCAGTCTATATGCAGGACTTCTCTTTCTTCCCTCAAATATGGAACAAAGTCTTTTAAAAAATGTTTTATTTTATATTGGAGTCTAGTTGATTAACAATGTTGTGTTAGTTTCAGGTGTACATCTAAGTGATTCAGTTATACATACATATATATTCCGTTTTATATTCATTTCCATTATGGTTTATCACAGGATATTAGATATAGTTCCCTGTGCTATACAGGAGGTCCTTGTTGGTTATCTGTTTTAAATCTAGTAGCATGTACATAAATAAATTCCCAGTTTATCCCTCCTCCCACCTTTCCCCTTTGGTAACCACAAGATTTTTTTTCTGAGTCTTTGGATCTATTTCTTTTTTGTAAATAAGTTCATTTGTCTTTTCTTAGATGCCACATATAAGTCATATCATGATATTTGTCTTTTTCTGTCTGACTTCACTTAGTATGATTATCTCTGGGTTCATCCTTGTTGCTACAAATGGCATTAGTTCTTTTTAATGGCTGTGCAATATTCCATTATATATATATGTATATATGTATGTATGTATCACATCTTCTTTATCCATTCATCTGTCGATGGACATATAGGTTGCTTGCATGTCTTGGCTATTGTAATTAGTGCTGCAATGAACATTGTGTTGTGTGTATTGTTTTGAATTATGGTTTTCCCAGGAGTGGGATTGCTGCATTATATGGTAGTTCTATGTTTAGTTTTTCAAGGAATCTCCATATTGTTCCCCATGATGGTTGTACCAATTTACATTCCCTTTCTCCAACCTCTGCAACATTTGTTGTTTGTAGACTTTTTGATGATGGTCATTCTGAATGGTATACAGTTTTGATTTGCATTTTTCTAATAATTAGCAATGTTGGGTATATTTTCATGTACCTGTTAGTCATCTGTATATCTTTTTTGGAGAAGTGTCTATTTAGATCTTCTGCCCATTTTTTGATTGGGTTGTTTGCTTGTTTTTTGATAATTGAGCACATGAGTTGCTAGTAAATTTTGGAGCTTCATCCCTTGTCAGTCACATCATTTGAAACATTTTCTTCCATTCTGTGTGTTGTCATTTCATTTTGTTTCTGGTTTCCTTTGTTGTGCAAAAGTTTTTGAGTTTAATAAGGTCCCATTTATATTTGTTTTTAATTCCATTACTCTAGGAGATAGAACAAAAAAGATACTGCTGCAATTTATATCAAAGAGTGTTTTGCCTATTTTTCCCTTAAGTTTTATAGTATCAGGTATTATATTTAGGTCTTTAATCCATTTTGAGTACATTTTTGTATGTGATGTTAAAGAATGTTCTATTTTCACTCTTTTACTTGTAGCTGTCTAGTTTTTTCAGCACCGTTTACTGAAAAGACTCTTTTCTCCATTGTATAGTCTTGTCTCCTTGGTTGTAGATTGATTGACCATAGATACGTGTGTGTGTCTCTGGGCTTTCTGTCCTGTTCTATTGATCTATGTGTCTGTTATTGTGCCAGTACCATACTGTTTTGATGAAGAATCCACTTGCAATGCATGAGACGGAATTCTCATTAGGGCCAGGGACTGACCAGCTTCTCGAACAAAGAATGTGCTGCTACCAGTCTGAGGGAGGTGGTTGTGATGTTGAGTGGATTGTGGAGTAAGACAAAACTGAATTTGAATCCTGATTTCATTAGGTACTGTAACTTACTCCTTTGAGTCTGAATTTTCAAATCACCAAAATAGGATTTGCAAGGCCAATTGTATGCAGGTACTGTCAGGATGAAACCAGATAAAAAGTATGACTTATTGATTACAGTGCCTAGAATTTAGCATGTGCTCAGTAAGTCTGAATTCTTCCTCTATGAGGAGACCCATCCAGGGAAATTGCAGCATTGAGGGGAAGACTTGTAAGCTCCCTCTACCCTCAGATATTGAAGGACAAATAGTTTTCTAAATTATAATTTTGTGCAAAAAGACAAGCAAATGAATAGTTTGCCAGAGGTGGCAAGATGCCTTACTTCCTAAATTTTTTTATAATATGGAAATTTAATTCCATTCTGTGGTGATTACAATTCAGTCTGTGGAGATAATTGCACCTAATTGTGATCTTGTTATGAATAACTTTGTAGAGAGAAATGCAGCTAAACAATGAGGTTGATTACCTGAGGTTTATAGCATTCAGAGAAGTGACAAAAATAGGCCAGAGTCCTTGGCTGAATATTGATTACTAAATGAAAGCCAGGATTTTCTTTGAGATTCAAGAAGTATATATTTTTCCTCAGCTCTAATGAGGCCTGTACAAGGTAGTGACAATCATAACCATGTAAGGATGGAAGATAGTGTTTTTACTAGAGAATACTTTTAAGTACAATTTATTGAGTATCCATCATGTGCCCCATGCTTTCTAAGCACTGACTAACCTTTACAAACACTCTTGGGGGTAGGAAATTAATCCCCAATTCCAGATGAGGTGGCTGAGGTTGGATACTTGAAATCACCAAAGGCTATCATTTGATCAATGTTTCTTTAAAGTCCAAGTCTACCCATTATATCACCCTGCCTCTAGGCAAAACTCTGGGAGCATAGGTGCTATGTTTCTGGATTTTTCTAAAAGAAAAACAGCAAAATTTCTTAGTTTGCATTAGTCAAGAATTTTCCAGAGAAACAGAACCAATAGGATGTGCATATGTATGGAAAAAGGTTTATTATAAGGAGTTGGCTTATGCAGTTATGAAGGTTGGCAAATCTGCTGAGTGGGCTGGCAAGCTGGACTTCACTTTTCCACTGGTGCAATTCCAGTCTGCTGGAGGATTCCCTCTTGCTCAGGGATACTGGTATTTTTGTTTTATTCAGTTTTTCAACTGATTGGATGAGGCCTACCTGCATTATAGAGGGCCACCTGCTACTCACACTTAACTGATTTAAATGATTAAAAAAGAGCTTCTCCAACATGATGAGTAAAATTAACCCTCCAGAGACTTAGATGAGTCTATTTTTTAAAAACTCATTTATCCAGGAGACAGAATTTACCAGGCACTGATATAATTTCCTACCTTGATAGTTAGCAGAGCCCATTTAGTGGGCTCATGGGAGATTACAATAGGTTAGATGATGCTGCAACACCTTAAGAGTGAGCTGTGGTTCATAGATTCATAGAAAATAAAATTCTAATTGCAAAAATTCAGTCTCTGAGATTTAGTCTTCAAAACTTCCACTCTAGGGAATACCAACAATCCTCTTAGACTAACTTTGTGATCATCCTCTCTATCATCATCAGTAATGGTGATAACAGTTAACACTTACTGACTGGAGCTTGTGTGGTCGGCACTGGTTTTGAGCACTTCTTGTGTGTTACCTCATTTATGTCAGCACTAGGAGGGAGGTGAAGTACTATTTATTCTTTTACATCTTTTTTTTTTAACATGCATGGAAAGAGTCTCCCAGAAGTTTGCAAACTGGCTATGGTAATACAGCTAGTAAAGTGTGGATTCAGGATTCAAAAAAGGCAGGTTGCTATGCATAAAGATGACTTGGGGTCATCTCTGGGGTCACCTAAAGCATATCTGCCTGAAAATCTTTCATTATTCATCATAGCATCTGAAATTGTTACTTTTAGAAGAATCAAACCTTTGGAAAAATCAAACAACCAACATTCAGTACTAATTGTGGATCTGGTGCCCATGTAGGGCTTCCCTGGTAGCTCAGCTGGTAACGAGTCCACCTGCAATGCTGGAGACGCTGGTTCGATTCCTGGGTCAGGAAGTTCCCCTGGAAAAAGGGATAGGCTACCCACTCCAGTATTCTTGGGCTCCCATGTAGGTGTAGAGGATAGAAAGACTAGTAAAGAGGACTCCCTGCTTGAAAGAGCTTGTAGTTGTTGGGGAGGGGATATCTCCCCTCTACCTGTCTGTAGTTCTTGTGACTGGACTAAAAATAAAATTGACAAAAGACAGATACCAAATTAATGAACCATTTCAATTCTCTCTGGAGTCTTGAGTGGGTCAGAGCAAAGAACTGGATAATTTGGTGGACTCTTAGGCAAATACATCTAGCAGGATACTTACTAGGACTTGTTGAGTAAAATAAATCATAATAATAATAGATATGATTTGGTGAGAGCTCACTAGACCCCTGAGGTAGGCCATGAGACATCAAGCATGTTAATTGCATCTGTTTCTCATATTCTAGTGAAATGTGAGCTTCATGAAGATGGGGGCCTTCTGCCTTGTCATTGCTGAGTCTCCAGCTTCTGGTAGAGAGCCAGAAACTTGGAGGTGCTCAATACGTCTTTGCAAAATAAGTGGATGGATGTGACAGTTCACTTATGGTCATTCTTTGCTCTGTCAAAATGTGATAGTCAGAACTGGGTGATTTTTTTTTTTACCCAAGTAGAAAGAATGTAGCCTTTGTAGTCAGTAGGACTTGAATATTATCACCATTTTTCCATTTACATAAAATGTGACCAAAATTACTTTTAAGCCCAATTTCCTTGTTTAATTCTGCTAAAATGGCAGTGGCAGCAGTTCATAGTCTTATGATTTTCCCTAATCATACCCTCTCCACCCGTAAACAAAGAGCATCTAACTAGCAAAATAAGCAGACCACGAAACACATGAGGCGCATTTACAGTGAAATTATGACAAGGTGTCCTCAAAATCCCAAAGACAAACAGCAGGAATAACCACCAGCCACCACAAAACTTGTGTGGCATTAGTATTTGTGTGGGATGAAGAAGAAGGAAGCATAGGTGTGTCTGATGGACATAGGAACAGGAGAATCCCAAAACAGACAAGGATTCACTGAAAAACACTGTAGGCTAATTTGAAAGCAGTTACTGGAACTGGGAGGGGTTTTGTCCAATCTAACAGCAGGTGAATGTAAAGGTTCACATGACTGTACATATTTCCTTGCTAGAACTTTCTCTCCATCCCCCCATACTCTACCTGTATCTCTAATATTAATTGTTCAGCTTTAGGCTTAGATATCACTTTGCCCGATGTATGATTTTCTTACTGCTCCCATAACAAAAGCCCTCAAACTGATTGGCTAAAAACAAGGCAATGTTTTAATCTTTAGGTTCTGTAGTTTAAAAGTGCAACACAGGTTTCACTAGGTTAAAAATCCAGGTGTCAGTGGGGCTTCCTTTCTGGAGGCTCAAGAGCATCTGTGTCCTTTCCTTTCCAGCTCCTATAGGTGACCCACTTCCTTGGTTCATGATCCTTTCCCTCCATGTCCAAAATCAATGTCAGGGAGATTCAGTTTTCTTGACATGACATCACATCACCTCAACTTCCTCTTCTGTAGTCAAATCCCCATTTACCTCCCTCTTATACTTTTAAGGACCTTTGAGATTATATTGGAGCTACCTGGATAACCTACAATAACCTCTCCATTTCAAGATCCCTCAAGTAATCACAGCTAAGTCCTTTTTGCCATATATGGTAATAGATTACAGGGTTCCAAAGATTAGGACATGGATATCCTGGGAGGAGGAGCAGTAGTTAGGGGGTACGTTATTCTGCTACCACACCTGAGAAGTGTTTCCTGCCCTAAGATGGCATTGGGTACCCCTCTGCTGAGAGCCTGTGGATGCTGGCCTGCTTCCCTGTTGGCTTGGCTGTCACAAGACAGACAAGATAAGATGGAGTCTTCCTTAAAAGCAAATATGTATCTTTGCCACTGAGTTCCCAAAATCCAGCACACTGCTGTTCAACATAAATATAATATGATCCATATATGTTACCTTAAATATTTTAGTGGTCACACACACACAGAAAAAACCTGGAATAATACATTTAAAGACTATATTTTATCTAATCCAATATGTCCAAAATGTTATCTTTTCAATGGGTAATCAATATAAGGTTACTAATGAGATATTTTACATTCACTTACTTGGACTACATCTTTGAAGCCCAGTCTGTATTTTTGTACATACAGCCTATCTCATTTCGGGCCAGCCACCATTCAGATGCTCAGTGGCCACCGTATGGGACAGCTCAGCTCAGCACCGTCCCTGGTGTTCAGGAGCACTCCAGGTGCATTTGTGTAATAATTGGGGAAGGGGACTGATGTGCAGTCAACAGGAGGGCTGAATCTTAGAAGTGAGTGCCAGCTTCATGGGGCTACCGTGTTCATGGCTTAAGTTTATTAGATTTTACATAAAAAACAGAAACAAAATCAAGCGCCTTGTGAGTATAGGTCTTTCGGTTTCTAATTTGACAGTGTGCTCACTCAGATCAGTTTCCTGGGGTGATGGAGCAACCACTGCAGTAAACATTTACTCAGAGTCCTCTTCCAAGGCTCCCAGGAGCGGGAGGTAATTAGCTCTGGAGGCGAAAAATGTATTTTCTCCGCATTTCCAAAGGCTTGCCTTACTTTCATGTATACCTCCTTCACAAACTGTCCTCAAACTGTATGTTGAAAGCTGACCCTGCTAACTCTGGCTCCTCAAATCTCTTTGAAGTCACAGAACCACCTGAAAACAAAGCATTTTCACAGTCCTGAGACAGAAAAACAAACACACATTCCTCCTGAAGGGAGACCCCAGCCTCTGAACTTCAGAACTCCGTCTGCCAGGGGAGCCGATGTTCAGGGCTCCGTCTCCACCAGAATCCCCTCTATCCTCTGCTTTACTCTTTCAAAGAGCCGGATCCCCATAATGCACACTCATATTTCCTCACTTCCAGCACAAGGCAGAATTCTCTGAATTGAGCTACGTGTAGAGTCTTGTGATCTAGCAAGATATTAAACTATAATCAGAAGCAAATTGTTCCTCCCCCTGCCAACAGATGGACTATAAACAGAGATAATCACACAACCACAGCGTTCTGCCTGGTTCTTTTCTATTTTGTACATTCAACAAGGCAAAGAACCAACCACATTGCTAAATGGTGTTGCATGCATGCATGCCATGGACTTTCCTCTCTTGCCTCCAGTTTTGCAGAGGGAATGGGAAGAGGGATCTATTATTGCTGGGGATCATGCCATCCTTAGAACACATGTGTAGCCAATTCTCATGAAAGAGCACCACATTTCAATATGATCCATTCACTATCAAAGAGACGAGAAAGGGACACACGCCCAAAGATGTTAGGGTGTAGGCTTTCACACTGTCTAAAATGAAGACAAATCTCAAGCCAGACACTGCCTAGAACCTGAGGATCACTTTGAGTTCTATGGAGCAGGACTGGCAGGTTTTCTGGTTGCTGCTAAAACTACCCAGCTACAGGGAAGACCCTGTGATTGGTGTGAACATGAAGACAAAAAGCAAGTTGTGGAGGCTCTTTCTGCATCCATACTGTGTAATGGATATCTGTCTGTTAAAGTCATAAATTGCAACTTAGTTTATTTGTTTCTAGTTCCCCTGCATGGTTCAATTTCTCCAGGCATCCTTTAATTCAGTGTGCCTAAAAAAAGAAGAGAACCTTATTTATTGGGAACATAAAGGAAATGGAAAGATAGAAATGGCAACATTGTCTACACATCTTCATTCTGCTACTCCTGGGCATGAGGCAGAAGGGTCTCACAGATTTGATCACAATTTCTCTTGTGAATGATATAGGGTGTGTATGTGCTCAGTCATGTCCGACTCTGTGTGACCCCATGGACGGTAGCCCACCAGATTCCTCTCTCCATGGGATTTTCCAGGCAAGAATACTGTAATGGGTTTCCATTTCCTCCTTCAGGGCATCTTCCTGTCCCAGGGATAGAACCCTTGACTCCTGTATCTCCTGCATTGACAGGCGGATTGTTTACTACTGAGCCACTTGGGAGCCCAATGACACAGACTACAGCAGTCATATGGGCAAGTGTTCATGCTTCCAATCATAGGAGAGGAGGTTGATCCTAGGACATAACTTTAATAGGGAGCCAAATAAAACAACTGGAGCACCCACTTTCTGTAGCTCCAGCCTCTCACTGCCGCACTGTTCCAAGGTTGCCACATCAGGGGAGAGACGTGGGTATGTTTATATGTGCACGCACGGACTTGATTTTTCACTAGCATATTCCCTCTTGAGACCCAGATAGAGTGTCCGATTTTCACTCATGGTGTCTTTGGGCCACTTTATGAACTTTGAACACACCTATGTTTTTCCTTGCCTTCCTGTCTAGCGAGAGTGGGGAATCATTATACAGAAAAATCGGCATGCGTAGTTTCAAACGTGTCTTCTTTAAATGCTAATTCTCCACGTTTGATAATTAAAAATAGAAACTTGGACACAGATGCACTCTAACATGAAAAAGTAAAATTGTTAGCCAGTTTTTTTAAGGCCAGATGGTGGGCAGTGAAGAATAAAATCAAGTTGAGAAATTAGTTGTGGTTAGGATATAGTAGATGTTGCAAAGTATTCATGAGTAATCTATTTTAGGGAAATGTAGGTCCAAGTGGTGTGCGCTAGTTCAGAGTCTAAACTTTTTATGCAAACCATAGGAAAGAACAGGCCAGAAACGGATTTCATTTAAGTCAAATGAAAGAATTATTGGAAAGCAGATTTGGGGCACGAGGAAGTCAGAAAATTTTCTTGGAAGGTGAGTAGGGACAGAAAAACCAACAAAGAAGGTAGAACCACTGAGTTAGTTTTTCTGCTTCCTGCTCTGGCTGTGCATGTCATTGCTGAGTGTAAGCAAATAAGTTTTGCTGCTGTGTGCTACAAACCATAAAGGAAGGCTACTAGTAAATTAAACCTTGTTTGTTTGTTTGTTTGTTTTTTGGCTACTGGAAGCTGACATTTTATTTGTCCAATTTTTTTCCATTATAATCATAAAATAAAATCATAAAATAATAGCAATCATAATAGATGGCTGGAGTTCCATCTATTTGAAAGCTATAAAATTTTGGTAGGCAATTAAATGCTTGGATTAATGATTCTGAGACTGACATTTCATATGTTTTCTCTAAAGTTGGAGGCTGCAATCACATTCGGATGGCCAAATACATTTGGTTCATCTATTCAGTGGTGTTTATCCTGGGCTTGTTTTACTAAATGCTTGGTTATGGTATTAGGCTATTATTAATGTGATTGCCATATTGAACTTAGGTCAAGTATATGGCTCAGAAATTGAGAGCATTTCTCTTTTACCATGCCCTAAATGAGTTAAAAATGGAAAATGCTATAATGAGGTGAATTGGCATGAGAAATGGGGCTAGAAGATTCTGGCTATGTTTCTTGGTCACTTAGTCCCCTTTGGGACTGGGCACCAGCAGCTCTTAAGCAAATAATTTTGTATTTATATTATATTTTTTTAGTGGTAATACTTGTTTTTCCAGAAAATGAACTTTAGATGCTCAAAATTTGATTACTTATAATTCTGATCTGAGTACCATACATCTACTTACCTCTTTTTATTTTCTTTCCTTTCACTAATCATCCCTGGCCCCAAATTTCATTTCTCCCTATCACAGGCACCCATTCTTTTTCTTTTCTGTGTTAGTCAGTCAATTCAATCTTGTTAGTTTTCAGTTCGGTTCAATCATTCACTTATGTCCAATCTCTTTGCTACCCCATGCGCTGCAGCATGCCAGGCTTCCCTGTCCTTTACCATCTCCCGGACCTTGCTCAAACTCATGTCCGTTGGGTTGGTGATGCCATCTAGTCATCTCATCCTCTGTCATCCCCTTCTCCTCCTGCCTTCAATCTTTCCCAGCATCAGGGTCTTTTCCAATAAATTGGCTGTTTGCATCAGTTAGCCAAAGTATTGGAGCTTTATCTTCAGTATCAGTACTTCTAATGGATATTCAAGGTTGAGTTCCTTTAGGATTGACTGGTTTTCTTGCCATCTGCGGGACTCTCAAGAGTCTTCTCCAACACCACAGTTCAAAAGCATCAGTTCTTTAGTGCTCAGTCTTGTTTAAGATCCAACTCTCACATTGATACATGACTACTGGAAAAACCATAGCTTTGACTAGATGGACCTTTGTTGGCAAAGTAGTGTCTCTGCTTTTTAATATGCTGTCTAGGTTTGTCATAGGTCTTCTTCCAAGGAGCAAGCGTCTTTTAGTTTCATGGCTGCAGTCACCATCTGCAGTGATTTTGGAGCCCCCCAAAAGAAAATCTGTCATATGGTTACATTGTTTCCCCATCTATTAGCCATGAAGTGATGGAACTGGATTCCATGATCTTAGTTTTTTGAATGTTGAGTTTTAAGCCAACTTTTTCACTCTATTCTTTCACTTTCATCAAGAGACTCTAGCTCCTCTTCACTCTCTGCCATAAGGGTAGTGTCATCTGCCCATCTGAAGCTATTGATATTTCTCCTGACAATCTTAATTCCAGCATAATGTATAGTACAGTGATTATAGTTAATAATACTGTATTGAATATTTATAAGTTTCTAGAAGGACAATTCTTAAAAATTCCTATCAGGAGAATAAGAAAAGTTCTGTAATTATGTGCTGTGAGAGGTGTTAACTATAGTGAGAGGTGTTACTATAGTGATCATTTCTCAATATATATTAATATAAATATTGAATCATTATGTCATACACCTGAAACTAATATAACATGTCAATTATACCACAACAAAAATAATCCAAACAAGTAAAACAAAAATAAAGGGTCAAAACCATATATTCAGAAATAAGAAAGATTGAAAATTAAGGAACTAAGCATTCAATTTAAGAAGTCTGCCAAAAAGCAATAAAATAATCCTCAAAGAAAGCAAGAGATGTAGAAAAGCATTGGATGAAGCTCATAGAAATGTTGAAAGGATTGAAGCTGACTCCAACTGGGTCTTAGGCCACATTTAGCCAAATTGAAGTGTGAGGGTACATGTTCTAGCAAACAACTCTTTTGTCTAATGATAATATCTATGGAGGTTTTTCCCATGATTGATGAGATATTGAACTTCATGATTATAACTGCCAGGCCAGTCCACTGAAGCTGGAGATCTTCAGGTTAAATTTTAAACTTAGGCACCATGCTGAGCTGAGAGCCTGGAAATCTTGCTTCTCACCCCTCTGCTAGCATGCTGTTGCTGGAAAAATTTTGTGATTTATCATTATTTCCCATGGGTGTGTTAACCTTCTCTGAAGAATTCTTTTAGAAATTTCACCATTCTTTTTTCTCCAAATGAATGTTCATGCTTCCATGACCAACCATATAGATACAAAGCTAAACTGATGCCCCTGTCTGTCACCAGAATTCAAGAATAGCCTTTGGCATTTAGAATTCTTCATTCACAAAGCTATCTTAAATCTACTGCCCTTTAAATAGTAAATATTTAGATTTTGTATTATGATTAAAACTGAGTAGCAATTGCTTTTACAGCTGACAGCATTATCTTAATAAAAAACCTTTGGCTTCCAAAAATAAAACTTTATTTTAAGATTGGATTTCTCTATAATTTTAGTGACTCAGAATATATCAAACCAGATATTAATGTTCAAGTCAGTTATTACATTTTATAGATAGCCTTTTGTGTTTCTGGAACATAAGGAATGAATAAATCAACCAAATCAACATACTACATTTATTTACCAAGGCTATGTTTTTACTACTTTTCAGAAATGTATTATGTGGCACTGTTGCCTATTCTCTGAGAATATTGTTTCCCTCTGTGTTTTCTGATATAATCTGGAAAAATAAAAACCACAAGCAAACATAATTCTGTCATTCTATTTTTGTTGGAAGCAAGGCATTTGTTATTATCCGGTTTTGGGAAAATAAAGGCAGTATCTCGGATTTGGAAAATTTCCCAGACTTAAAAATAATATTTGACAGTGTGGAGAGCAGGGCCAGTGTGGTCCCTTTTGTATAGGCAGAATAAGCCACTTTATTTGAAGTTAGATTTTTCTCTGTATGTAGTCAAACAAATCCCTTTCATGTGTGTATGTAATTGTAGAGATGCTGAAAACCAAGGACGAAGCATTACATTTTGACACTAAGCTGTTAGGAATGAACTCTTAAAGAGAATCAATATGATATTGTGGTTGAGTTCAGCTTTTGAATCAGACATACCTGACTCTAATTTCATCTTTAATTCTTACTAGCTGTCTGACCTTACTTTTCCAATATCTAAAATGGGAATGTAATCGCAGCTAAATCATTAGCTTGTTATAAAAATTAAATGAAACCAAATTTAACAACTTATTGACCAGAGACATGTTACTAGGACTTTTGTTACCCAAACATTATTGACCAGAGTGTTTTAGTATTCACTTATATAACAAGTTGTTGGCCACAGGTGTTATCTTCTGCAAAATCCCCTGGCTAATAATGTATTAAGAAGGCTTGCAGCTCTGTGTCTGACCCACAGTGAACTCTTTCTCTGTCTCCAAGAAAACTATTAACATAAAAATTCAAGAAAAGACAGGGAATCCTTTTATAGTTCATGTGAAGCACCCTTATTTGAGAAGGTTTGATGAGTCTGGAAACAGAAAAAGGCAATGGACCTACTGCTGGGGGTGGCATAGAGAGGAGAGGCATTTGACTTTAGGGAAAAATATTATTACCGAAGGGGATAATAGTAACTGAAGGGAAATCAGGGCCATCTAGGGATAACAGAACTTTGAGGATGACTTCGGTCTCCGACAGGCCATTGTCATGTAGGATGTTGTATGCATGTGAATTAAGCCCCAGCTCCTCACTCCTTGCCCTAACATGCAAGAACTTCACAGGTAGCTCTGATAACCCTATTAGTACCGCTTTCAACATACAACCCAATTTCTCTGCAAACTAGACCTTCCCCCAAAGATTGTCGCACTTTCTGGCTTCTGTGGCTTGGTTCCTGCTGTCCTCTCTGGTTTGTTTTTTCCTTTCTTCCTATCTTCATCCAGTTTCTAGCCATCCTCCCTATTCCATCTGAAAGACACCTTCTTCTTTCTGGATTCCAACATTAAGATCTAATATCTCCTGCTTTTGAATTTCTGTAACTCTTGGTTTGCACTTCTTTCACAGCATCTACATTATTCATTTTGGGTTAGAGATGTGATTGTCTCATTACTCCTACACTTGTAAGCAGCTTGAGGGAAGTGGTGATCTAACTTATCTTGGTTTCCCCCTGCAAGGCAGCTAGTTTGTGATAAGTGCTAAACAAATGGTTGTTGAGAGAATAGTCATTGCAGATGCATTTTTGAATGGACCACTAATGTGATCCAGCATGGCATTTTTTTAAAAGATTTTTTTTTGATGTGGGCCATTTTTATTGAAATTTGCTGCAAAGACTTGATTGAATTTGTTAAAACATCGCTCCAGTTTTATATATTGGCTTTTTGTCTGGGAGGTCCATGGGGTCCTAGCTCCCCAGCCAGAGATCAAACCTGTAACTTCTGCATTGGAAGGCAAAGTCTTAACCACTGGACTGCCAGGGAAGTCCCCATGGCATTTTTTTTTTTTTTCTGGATAATGTACTGGTAAAAACTGCATCAAATTTTTATAAAGCATCTACTGTGTACCAGGCACTGAGCTAGAGTCTGTGAACAAGGTAGTCTTGATTTGTACTCCCTTGTGGTTTATAGATTAATGGGAAAACCAATTTTAGACAATTAAGTAGAATTGAGTATTAGGAAAGAGGTAGAAAGAGGTTGTAATTAAATAGCTTATTTCTCAGAAAGGAGAAAGTGGCTGTTAATGCTGAAAAAGTTAACTGGATTAGTTTCCAAACTCAGAAAATCCTGTGCCTGAAACTGATTTAGGTTTGAAGCTACAAAATGTTATGGAGCCACAGGAGCTGCTCTGTGCTCTTGGAGAAAGAGGCTACCTATAAATTCAGGTTCAGGAGGTAGGTTGGGAAGTCAGGAGCATTAGCTAACTGAAGAGATGCACTAACACAGCATAAAATACACTGAGATCTGCCACTTATTGTCCCCCAGCTGGCGTAAAGTTGTTGAGTTATTGGCTGTAGCAAAGATGGTAAAGTGATACTGTAGCATAATGTCTATTGTATACGAATTCAGGTATCTACACCCTGAGTATACAGGCACATGCTTACATTTTATCTTGTTCTGTTGATTTAACTTGGTTTTAGAACGCAGGCCATAAAGCACAGTAAATCATGAGAGTTCTTTCAGAACACTGACCTCAGAGCAAAGCTATCTCTTTGGCTTAAAACCACTCTGACTACTCTCCAGAAAAAACACTTAACCAGATGTCTCTACACTCTTCTGAGATTCATCTTTCTTAAAGTGGATGGCAAAAAACTGACTTTGAATAAAATAATGATATATCAGAATTTTAATATTTAATTTCAATAGTTCCTCTAAATGAGAACAGAATATGGCCTGCAAATAATAGCTCTCTGAATTTTCTATTTTACCTGAATTTATATCAACCTTGTAAAAACTTTGGAACATCTATGGGCAAGGTAAGAGAGACTTTTTTTTTTCCTGGTAGAAGTTAAAGTGCTTAAGCACCTAAGTGCCATCCCCACTCACTGAGTTGGCTTTCCTGAGGGTTACTACAATATTTACAGAAAACCATTAAACTTCTTCATATTCTCAGTTTAAAATTCCCAATAGAATGATGGAAGCATTTGTCCACTTTACATAGGCGCTCTGAGTACAGCAAAGCAAAGTGAAAGTCACTCGGTTGTGTCGACTCTTTGCAACCCCATGGACTGTAGCCTGCCAGATTTCTCTTTCCACAAAATTCTTCAGGCCAGAATACTGGAGTGGGTAGCTAGTCCCTTCTCCAGGGGATTTTCCCAACCCAGTTCTCCTGCATTGCAGGCTAATTCTTTCCCATCTGAGCCACCAGGGAAGCATAAGTAGCTAAACACCAAGGCTCTGAATTGACAAAGATTTATGTTCTAATTCTATACTACTATTTATGAGCAGTCAGATCTTGATTAAGGAAAGTGAGGCTTTAAGAGGTTCCATATCTATAAAATGTAAGTTATCATTTTACTTAGAGCTGTGGGGATTTAAAGGTGCTAATGCATGAAAGCTCTTAGCATAAAGCTTGAGATGTGGTAATTTATCAACAAATAGTAGTTATGCTGATTAATCTTGATTAACCTCTACCTTTATACCTAGGAAGCACATAGTGAAATGCTTCTTCTAGTGAAGAGTAGAGAGAACCCACTCTTGGTTCCTTAGAGTTCTAGAAGCAGTGACATCACTAAAGGAGTATAAACATGTCTGTCAGGATTCTCTTGGTTGTAAGTAACAGAAAGCCAGTTCAATCGACTTAAAGCCAAAAGGGGATTTGTTGGAAGGAATAATATGTTGAGCAAAGAACATATGTTGCCTTTTATCAGGAGCATCTAGCATCACTGTATCTTGGTATTGGCTTGCATGCACCCCTCTTGTGCTGCTAGAGAGAGACCTTGTTCCGTCTTGTAAGAGACAGATGTAGTACTGGAGTTGGGCATACCTGACCTATATTTTATAGTTTTCAGCATATAGGTCTTTCGCCAACTTGCTAAAGTTTATTCCTAGATATTTTATTCTTTTTTTGATGCAGTTTTAAATGGGATTGCTTAACTTTCTCTTTCTGATATTTCATTGTCGCTGTAAAGAAGTGCAACAAGTTTCAGGGTATTACTTTTGTGTCTAACAACCTTGCTGAATTCATTTCAGTTCTAATAGTTTTTGTCTGTGGAGTCTTTAGAGTTCTCTATATAGTGCATCATGTCATCTGCAAATAAAGACAGTGTTAGCTCTTCCCTTCTATTTGGATACCTTTTGTTTTCCTGTCTGATCTGGCTAGGACATCAAATAGTATGTTAAATAGAAGCATTAAGAGTGGGTGTCCTTGGCTTGTTACTGGATTTAGCAGGAAGGCTTCAGCTTTTTGCCATTGAGTACTAGGTTGGCTGTAGGTTTGTTGTAAATGGCTTTTATTATGTTGAGGTATGTTCCCTCTATATCTTTTGGTGAGAGTTTTTATCATGAACGTATGTTGAATTTTATCAAAAACTCTTTTTTTGTGTGACTGTCAGGAAGGTTATGTCAGTTTCATCTTGTTATTGTGGTGTACTACACTGATTGACATGCATATATTGAATGATCCTTAGGACTCTGGAATGAATTCAACTTGCTAATAGTGTATGATCCTTTTAGTGTATAGTTTGATTTGGTTTGCTAATATTTTATTGAGAATTTTTGCAACAACAGTTGTCAGAGATACTGGTGAAGGCCCCCATTTTCATGTGGCTAAGTTGAAGAACTTGCATGCATGTGATTTGTTTTCCCAACAGTATGAGCAACTTGTGGAACTAAAACTACTGTAGAAATTACTTACATTAAGAAATAAAATTGAGTCTTGAAAACCACCAGTTATATCTCTTATTCTCTCTCTTGTCTTCTTGTTGGCCTCATTTTCTTCTATCATTACATGATTTTACCCTTGCAACATGGATGCTGGCTCCTGGCAACTTCCAGAACCATATTTTAACAGCTTGGAAACCAGTGAAGAAATAGAGTATCCCTCTCTCACCTTCTGCCTAAAAAAGTCTGAGGAAGGCCTCTGGAATTGGTCAGATATTCTCTTGGACTGCTTACTGTGATCAAGGATTGGGATAGCACAGTGACTGGCCTAACTTGGGCCATGTACCCACCTCTGTTACCTGAAGCAAGTGTATTTTGTGCAGGCTTGTGGTTAGGGTTAGGTAGAGGTTGAGGGTGAAATCCCTATAGCACAAATGTGACCATTTAGGGAAGAGTTGTTAGGATTTTTCCAAACTCTCAATGTACAGACAAGAAAGTGGAACTCAGAGCTAACCAAATGTTGTTCAGAGTTAGCCAGGCATGGCGCTCCTGAGGAAGTATTCTGTGCTGGCTGGAAGGAAGCTTATCTTCATTTGGTCATTGGAGGAGCACAGTCAGTCAGAAGGATCCCAAATACTTAAATGCCTATCATCCTTCAAGCAGGAAGATTTCTAAGTTGGACTCTCTATATTTGAAGAGGAAGATACAACTCAAGAGGGCAGGGAAGGTCACAGGACTTCAATTTTCATCTCTTAGACTTATGATTTCCTTCAAACCCTGTGTACGTGCTCAGTCATTAAATCATGTCCGACTCTTTGCAACCCTATGGACTGGAGCCTTACAGGCTCCTCTGTCCACGGGATTTCCCAGGCAATACTGGAGCAGGTTGCCATTTCCTTCTCCAGGGGATCTTCCCCCTAATCAGATTGTTAACACCTCACAATTTGCTTATGAGGGCACAGACTATGTAATCACAAGCTTGGGAGGTTTTACTGACCATCACAGCAGTCTTGGGCATGAAGTTGTGAACACTTTCTCAAATTTTGCAGAGGAGAAGACTCAGGTACAGTTTTGCCTCTGAGCACTGCTTCTTCTGTCCTCTAGGTCCCAATGGGATTCCTCTCAGCCTGTGAATGGCTTGGTCTTATTTCTCAGTTGGTCTCAGTTCTTACACTGGGATGCACTGAAAAGTGTTCCATGGAATGTGCTGCAGTGGGGGAACCAAAGATAAACGAAGAGCATTTTCTTGATTTGGCAGTTAAAAACTTGACTTACAATTAAGACAGACATTCAAATATGAAATGGAATTTAAATAGCGTTTCAGTGTTTATGATGAATCGGGAGACTTTGAAGTTGTTTAATTTTGTTGTCAGTGTCCTGGTCCCACATCCTTGGTTCCCTAGGGGTGGACTCTCTTTCTTGTCAAATTCTATGAGTACCATAGATGGAAAGTTTGAGAAGCACTAGGGAACCAGTTGTTCTCAGGGCTTAACTCTGAAGTCTGTAGGAGAAGATCATCATGCTTAGAGTTAGGCTCCTCCTTGGCACTGAAAGCTTTCAGAAGCCTGTTTCCTTTTGCTAGGGTGATTTTGGAAATGGAAAAATACTCTCGGGGCACAGCATCATCCTTTGCTTTGAAATTCCAGGCTAAAGAACTTGGTGGGGGTAGGGAGCCACTTCATTGTTTAAATGAAACGGTTTTCCTTCTCTCCTTTCCTTTCATCGTGTTTATTGCTTTCTTATAGAGCTTCCTAGTTCCCTTTAACTTTAAACTTGGATATGTAGAATTTAAGAGGTAAAGAGAACTAAGAAATTTCCTCACAAAGGGACAGCCTGAAGCCCAGAGAGAGGGAGTGACCAGTTCAAGATCACACAGCTCATCATTGTGGCAGAGGCAGGAACGGAAGCCAGGTTTCTGCTCTCGTTCCAGGGCTCTTTCCATGACCCCTCACCTCCACAGACACTACCTCCAAAAGGGTTAGACTCATGCTAAAGTTTATGTGGTTTTACTTCTCTGCTTGTGAATGTCTGCCTTGAATTAACCTTAACTTGGGTTGTGTTGCTATCTCAAGGGACAGTACTATATTGAGATTCAGCTGCCTTTCAGAACATATTTGCTCATTTTTTCCTTGTGTGTGTTGACTTATATGACTTGGTATCTAGAACTTTTTTAGGGACGTTTCACTTTTTAATTTCTAAAGTGTCAGCAGATTTCTAATTTCTGAAGAGTCACTTCTCATCTAGGTTATACCTGTAGAGTGCTCTCTCCTCATCTAAATTCTATAACTTCTACCCACAGGATGTGTGCTCAGTCACTTCAGTCATGTCCGACTCTTCGTGACCCCATGGACTGCAGCCCTCCAGGCTCCCCTGTCCATGGGATTCTACAGGCAAGAGTACTGGAGTGGGTTGCCATGCCTTGCTCCAGGGGATCTTCCGACCCAGGGATTGAACCCGCGTCTCTTACATCTCCTGCATTGGCAGACATGTTCTTTACCACTAGCACCACCTGGGAAGTCCACCCATAGGATTCTTATTTGGCAAAGTTTCACCTTAAAGACACAGGGCTTTTTCATCACCTGTGGAAATAATAATATGCTCTCTTTCATTCTATTAATATCATCAGTTATATTAATGGATTTGTTAATGTTTAAACTTCTTTGCATTCTTTAATGAATCCTATTTGCTTGTGATGATGTATTATTTTTATTGAAATTATACATTCTCTTTGATAGTGTTTTATTAAGTTTTTAGATGTCAATATTCATTAAGTGCCATCTTAATCTTTCAAGGTGCCAACTTGAAAGTTAGCTTATTTTAAAATTTCACAAATTTCCCTGTGAAACTATTCAGACTTTTATTTTTGATAGAGAAGTTGTTGTTGTTGTTGTTGTTTTTTTTAAAACACTCTCAATTTTTAAAATGGAAATTGGTCTGTTTGTAAGTTCTCTATTTCCTGGGTTTCACTTATGATTTTAAAATCATATGTATCATTAGTTTCTTTTAGCTACTTCTCATTTTGAATATTCTTTACCTTTAAAAAAATTAGGCTAGCTAGTGTTTTATATATATATTTTTAAATTTCCCTCAATGCTTATTTATTTATTGGTTGTTATTTTTGTTTTCTGGATTATTAGATTCTTTTATAGTAATCACTTCTTTCTGATGTCTTTTATTAATTTGCAGCTCTATATCTAGCTTTTTGAATCATCATCCAGCTCTTCTAAGAAGCACATGTTCAGTCCCTGGGTTGGGATGAAATGGCAACTCTAGTATTCTTGCCTGGTGAATCTCCATGCACAGAGGAGCCAGGAGTGCTGAAGTCCACAGGGTCGAACAGAGTTGGAAGACTGAGGCTACATAGCACAGCATAGCTCTTCTATTTTGATTTTATTTAATGCTAAGAATTTTCCTCTGAGCACTTTTATAAAGCTACACCCTGCATATTCTGATAAGTTTTGTTTTCACTATCTTCTAGGAATTCTAGAAACATGTTTTGTGTCTTCCTTTTTCGTCCCAAGCGTTGTTTAAAACACATTGTTTATTTATGTAGTCCAGTGGAAAAACCTTTTAATTTTTTAGGTTTTAAAGTTTATTATTATATAATAGTTTCATTGTGTTGTTTTCAGAACATGATACTGTTTTTGTTACTATTTTTAATTTCCTGAGCTTTTTCTTTGTGGATTTGTATGTCCTCAATTTCTCTATGTATTCATCGTGTACTTGAAAGTATTTCTTCTAATGTTTGGATTTGGACCTTCTATATCCTCAGTATTTTTTGATTTACATGGTCTGTTTAACTCTAAGAGAGCTGATAAAGTCTTGCTTACCAGTATGTGTCTGTTTCCTTTTATATACTTTTAATAGTAAAAGATCTTTTATTTTTAATATTTCTTAATTATTTTGTTAGTATATTTCTTTATAAAGTATGGAATTGAATTTTTTAAACCTATTTTAAAATACTTTTTCTTTATAGGGAGTTGAAATCTATTTACATGTAAAAATATGACCTATTTGGTTCTGGTTTGTCATATTGCTTTATATTTCGTACATTACATAAATTCATACTATATGTTATACATACCAAAAAAGTTTTTCACTAGATGGAATTTTTTGTTTCTTATTTAATAGTATTTATGAAGGTGTTCATTTCTGTTCTAGTGATGATCACTAACAAATACTTTTATTACATAATACCTTTAGTTATCTCTTTAGATATGTAGATAGTGTCTCTTGATTTCCTAATATAAGCCATTCTGATGTGAGTTATAAATTACTTCTCTTCAGCCTCTACTTTGTCCATTAATCTATTGTTCAGGGTTTTATCTTTATAATTTGAGGTAGACATCTGTTACTTAATTTTTCAGCTTCCAATGATATTGTTTTCAGTTCAGTTCAGTCGCTCAGTCGTGTCCGACTCTTTGCCACCCCATGAATCCCAGCACGCCAGGCCTCCCTGTCCATCACCAACTCCCAGAGATTACTCAAACTCATGTCCATCGAGTTGGTGATGCCATCCAGCCATCTCATCCTCTGTCGTCCCCTTCTCCTCCTGCCCCCAATCCCTCCCAGCATCAGGGTCTTTTCCAATGAGCCAACTCTTCGCATGAGGTGGCCAAAGTATTGGAGTTTCAACTTCAGCGATGTTGTTTTAGTCTCCTCTAACAACCAGTGGCAGTCAGAAGCTTTATTCTATTTTATACTTATTGCCTTTCTTAATCTCCTTTTTTTTTCATTAGTTACATAATGTCCACATGCTCAGAACATTTGACATTTATAGCTTTGTTTCCTTTTTCTCCATTTTTTTAACAGGATGGCTTTTTAAAAAATCCATTAATATCACCAGCATCACCAGGTAATGGAGAATTATGTGAATCAAATCTGGAGTGGCAGAAGTAACAGGAAGTGGAAGGGGACAAGCAGGGTAACCAATAAGATAGAGAAATGAAACAAAAAATTCACCCCAAAGTTACTTCCACCCCAAAGTGAAGAGTGTTTTCTGAACAGAACCCAAGTTGGAGGATCTAAGACAGCAGCAAAATGGGAAAAATTCCCAGAGGTTTCAAGTTGCAAATGAATGCAGAATGGAACAAGGTTGGTTTACAATGTTGTGTTAGTTTTAGGTGTACAGCAAGGTGATTCAGTAATACATGTATTCATTTTTTTAAGATTCTTTCTTCATATATATTGGGTAGTATTCCCCGTGCTACACAGCAGGTCCTTATTGGCTATCTATATTATATATAGTAATGAACATGTGTGCATCCTAAGCTCCTGATTTATCACTTCCTGACCCCCGTATTTCCCCTTTGGTAATCATAAGTTTGTTTTGACATCTATAAACATGCTTGTTTTGTAAATAAGTTCATTTGTATCTTTTTTTCAGAATTAGATTCCACACATTAGTGATATCATATATTTGTCTGACTTACTTCACTTAACGTGATAATCTCTGGGTCTATCCTTGTTGCTGCAAATGACATTATTTCATTCTTTTTAATGGCTGAGCAATATTTCATTGTATGTATGTACACACAAGATGTATGTACCACATCTTCTTTATTTGCTCCTCTGATGATAGACATGTAGGTTGCTTCCTTGTCTTGGCTATTGTGCAGTGAACACAGGGGTGCATGTGTCCTTTTGGATTATGGTTTTCTCTGGATATATGCCCAGGAGTGGGATTGCTGGACCATATGGTTGTTCTATATTTAGTTCTTTAAGGAACCTCCATACTGTTCTGCATAAAGATTGTACCAGTTTACATTTCCATTAACGGTACAGGAGTGTTCCCTTTTCTCCACGCCCTCTCCAGCATTTATTATTTGTAGGCTTTTTGATTACGGCCATTCTGACTGGTACAAGGTGATACCTCATTATAGTTTTGATTTGTATTTCTCTAATAATGAGTGATGTTGAGCATTTTTTTGGTACGCTTTTTAGTCATCTGTATGTCTTCTTTGGAGAAATGTCTGCTTAGATCTGCTGATTTTTTGACTGGGTTTTTTTTTTTTTTTTCCCCCATATTGAGCTGCATGAGCTGTTTGTATATTTTGGAGATTAATCCCTTGTCGGTCACTTCATTTGTAAATGTTTTCTCCCATTCTGAGGGTTGTCTTTTGTTTATGATTTACTTTGCTGTGCAAAAGCTTTTAAGTTAAATTAGGTCCCATTTGTTTGTTTTTGTTTTTATTTCCACTACTCTCAGAAGTGGATGAAAATAGATATTTCTGTGATTTATATCAGAGTGTTCTGCCTATGTTTTCCTCTAAGAGTTTTATACTATCCAACCTTATATTTAGGATTTTAACCCATTTTGAGTTTATTTATGTATATGGTCATATAACAGTTTTAAATCTGCCAATCTATCTACATGTGCATATAATTTTACATTTTGGGACATGAGCTTGGCGGAGTGTTTTCCGAGAGTGCATGCATACTAGTGTGTGCCAATGTTTAGCAGTATGATTAATAGCTCAAAATTCCATACAGCAATTCTATAATTCTATTGTTCTCATGTTCCCCACACTACTATACTCAATAAGAAGTAGGTTTCTATCTTATACTCACAGAGTTCTGTACTTTTCATTTTTGACACATCAAATGCTGTGATTATATAGTGGTGTGCTATGTTAGATCTCCAGGGCTGCCATAACAAGTTGCCACTATTTGGTGGCAAAAAACAAGAGAAATTTAATCTCTTTCAGTTCTGAAAGCCAGAAGTCAGAAAATCAAAATATTGGTAGGGTTGTACTCTCTGCAGACTTTGTGGGAGAATCTAGCCTTTGCCCCTTCTAGTTCCTGGTGGTTGTAGACATTCTTTTGTATTCCTTGGCTTATGGCTACATCTCTGCAGTCTCTGCTTCCATCCTCATATCTCCTTCTCTGGGTGTCTGTGTAATCTCCCTCTGCCTTTCTTTGTTAAGGATACATGTCATTACACTTAGGGTTGACTCAGCTTATTCAGGATAAGTTTCTTCTTTCTATATCTTCAACTCAATCACATCTTTTGCCATTAAATGTAATATCCACAGGTTCCGGGGATTAGGATGTCGACGATTAGGAAGCCCTTTGCAAGGGCTTCCAAGGTGGTTCAGTGGATAAAGAATCTGCCTGCAATGAAGGAGACACAGGAGACATGGTTTAGGTTCTTGGGTCAGGAAGATCCCCTGGAGGAAGGCATGGCAACCCTCTTCAGTATTCTTGCCTGGGGAATCCCATGGACATAGGAACCTGGTGAGCTATTGCCTATGGGGATCACAAATAGTTGGACATGACTGAAGCTACTGATCTCTGGGGCCACCATTTAGCCCATTTCCTGTACCATCCCTCCTACCAAATATCTAGTTCTTTTAGTTCCTAAACCTCATCAAGTCAAGATCATGTCCTTTTCTCTCTTAATAAATTCCTTGTTTCTAGCACTGTACCCAATCTGTTCAACTACTATTAACTTATAGTCAATAAATAAATTATTGTGGTATAAATAAATAAATAAATCTATGAATTATGTATAATTGCATCTCGATGTTTACAGTTAGCCTGCAGCCTTAGCCTTGAGCAATCTACTCAATTTATAACTGAATGGGGAAGTGTCTTATGAATTCTAAAGGATCAGGCCAAAACTTGTATTAAGATATGGTATAATGCATGAGATAGCTCTTTTGAATTGAATTAAGTGTTTTCTAGCATTCCAGAAGCATTCCTTCATTTTACTGACTAAGAGCTCCATGAATTAGTTTCTTATATGACGTATTAGCAACTATTTGTGTGTCCTGTTGTTATCCATTTTTCTTGTATGTTCAGCTTGGTGGAGTTGTATTAAGATAAGCATTGCTTTGGGCCTGAAAGATGGATTATCTTCACAGCTAGCTCATTTTCCTGCCTGTGCTCAGGATTTCTTTAAAAATTAATGTATACCCTGGCTTCCTCCAATGCAGTTTTGAAATAACTTCCCCACTTAATTCAAACAAGCAAGACAATAAAAATATTTTTAAAAATAACAGAAGTCAAAGTAAAAAAAGAAGAAATATAGATGTATTAGATACTCAGGATGAGATAATTATTGTAATCATATGCTAAGCACTGTTAGGACTGGTAGTTGAAAAAGAAAGAAACACTACTGAATTAACAAGTTAAAGAAAAAGTGAAATTCATTGGAGGATGTAAAGATTTTCCTAACTCTGAACTCTAAGAGGAGAAATTTAGTGTGTATATTTTGCTTACAATATGTTGTTGGTTATTTATTAAATTCATCTCATCCCACTCCCTATGTTCTTTCTGAAGCTACTCTCAGCCACAAATATCTTTGTGACAGGTCAGAAAGTAACATATCATAGTCAAGGGGAGGTTGAAGGGCAGGCAGTAGCAGGATACATTAAGACTTTTCCCCAAATTCATTTTGTTTCTGAATAATGTACATTTAAATAACCAGGGTAATTTTTTAAAAAATTTCTATAATCAAGATTGAGGAGTCCTTCAAAATGCTTTGAAATCAATACGCTCATTTTGCTATTAGCAGAAATCAGTAGCTTGTAGCACACTTCTACAGCATACATATAGAGTTGGTAGGTATCAATAATGAATAAGTCCCTGAAGAAATTAGGACATTTACAGCTAGAATGTAGCTCTACTTTCCTTCCATATTTTACACAGATCCCCTCAAGCTATGTAATTCTCCATTGTCCCCGTTTCTGATCAAAAGCCTATCTCAACCTTACATAAATAAGGTTTTGCAAAAGCTTTTGTGTGTCAGTGAGATGTTTCTCCTCTTTCCTGAGATAAATTCCTCCACCTTGTTCACATCCTTTGATCTGATGAGGAACTTGGTTTTACCCAGCATCATCTGTTCTTCGTCTTGTAATATCAACTGCTCTATCACCTCTTTTCTTTATATAAACATTTATTTAACAATTATGTAACTCCTATTGAAATACAGTGGTGATCAAGGCATCCACGAAGAGTAATGTCCCCAAAGAGATGATAGTGTAATAGGATGGAGGGTCACGTAAACAGGCAATTTTAGCACAATATAAAAGTGTTAGGTGTAAAAGAAAATGTTACAGGCTCTCACTGATCCTTCCTCAGAGGTGGGTTCTAATTCCCCTCTTCTTTGATGTAGGCTGGGCTTAGTGATTTGCTTGACTGATAGAATATAGTAGAAATGACATTCAGGGATGTTAGTCTAAGTCTTAACTTGCAGCAGGACTCCTCAGAACCTTTAATATGTTGAGGTTCCTTGTAAGTCTCTGAGAAGTGGAAATCAGTTATTAAATTCCCCTTCTCCCCTTCACTAACTATTCTATTGTATTTCTATATTTGAGTGAAACTTGAGGAGAAAAATAGGAGAATTATGAGAGACAATGGCTTTGTTCCTTCTCAGAGAGACAACGTGGCTGAATAGGAAATAAATAGGTTCTGGGAATTAGGCTAACCTTGCTCTTCCACTTAAACTATTTGTTTGACATTAAATTGCTTATCTTTTATAAGCCATAGATTTTTCTTAATCAAAAAAGAGTTTTTGATCTGAATTATAGATTTTTGAAAATAGATTCCACAAAGTCCCTAGGTCCATGAACCTTTGGAAGTCATTCACTTATCTCCTTTGTTTAGAGTCTCTATTAGATTCTCAAAAGGGTCCCTGAACAAAAAGAGGACAAGAACTACTAGACTAGATTACTTCTAAGCATAGCCCAGGTGAATACCGATTCAGTACCATTTCAAAGTGCAACTAAAGTTAGTTGCTCAGTCATATCTGATTCTTTGCTACCTGACTATGGCCTGCCAGGCTCCTCTGTCCATGGGATTCTTCAGGCAAGAATACTGGAGTGAGTTGCCATTCCCTCCTCCAAGGGATCTTCCATACCCAGCGATCGAACCCAGATTGCTCACACTGCAGACAGATTCTTTACGATCTGAGCCACCAGGGAAGCCCACCATTTCAAAAAAGAAGTGTTTTTTCAATATTTATCTTATTAGTTGATTTTTAAACCATATGCTTTATTGTTCAGTCACTAAATTTTGTCTGACTCTTTGTGACCCCATGAACTGCAGCATGCCAGGTTTCCCTGTCCTTCACTATCTCCCAGAGTGTGCTCAGCTCATATCCACTGAGTCGGTGATGCTGTCTAACCATCTCATCCTCTGCCACCCTCTTTTCCTTTTGCCTTCAATCTTTTCCAGTATCAGGGTCTTTTCCAGTGAGTTGGCTCTTCACACCAGGTGGCCAAAGAATTGGAGCCATACGCATGCACTCACTTAAATGAATGTTTCAGTTGAAAGAAATATTTTATTATTTTTTAAAAGATTAAAAAAATTAATTTTCTACTTCATACTGAAAAACATCCAATAGTTTTAGTATGCTTCGTAGAGTAACAGGAAACCCAAAGCTCAAATAACTATGAGTCCAGAATTGGTCTTTAATTATCAAATCAGAATTAAGTTTGCATGAAAAATGCTTTGAAAGTGATTCTAGTCTGGAGTTTTTAACTAATTTTGTTTTAGGCATTAAGAAGAATACTGCAGTGAGTGAGTGAAGAATCTTTCCAACTCAAAGAACACCCACAGTGTGGCAGGAAAGCAAAGGATGAAGTGATTATGTAAACACAGAAGAACTAACTTAAACTATTTAAACCTCCTATCTTAATTGCATACTAGACAGGAATGGTTTCTTCTTCATGGGCTCAGATTGCTAGTTGAGTTTTTTTGTCCTGATTTAAATTAATTAGATCTCCTTCCCTTCATCATACCTTTCTTTCTTACTCTTGTGGCAGTCACTCCAACATATATATTTTTACAGATGTTTCTTCTAAATATTTAAAGATAAGCTTTATTAGTTGAGTGGAGAAATAGCTCTATTAGAATTTCAGTTTCTTCATTTCTTAGAAGTTATTTTTGGAGGCTTCTAGTTGTTACTTTTCTGGTATCAAATTGAGAAGCTGGTAGACAGGGTCTGGGTATCTATGTCCCAAATGGAGGGTGTATGTATTCCTGGCCACTGTTTGTTACTTCTTGCGTTAGGTTTTGCTTCCTCTGCCACCTCCTTCTCCCCATGCCCTCAACCTTTCCCAGCATCAGGGTCTTTTCCAATGAGTTGGCTCTTCTCATCAGGTGGCCAAAATATTGGAGTTTCAGCATCAGCATCAGTCCTTCCAATGAACACTCAGGACTGATCTCCTTTAGGATGGACTGGTTGGATCTCCTTGCAGTCCAAGGGACTCTCAGGAGTCTTCTCCAGCACCACAGCTCAAAAGCGTCAGTTCTTCAGCACTCAGTCTTATGATCCAACTCCCACATCCGTACATGACTACTGGAAATACCACAGCCTTGACTAGATGGACCTTTGTCAGCAAAGTGATATCCCTGCTTTTAAACAGCACTGATTCTGCTCATCAGTAGGACAGCCAGAAGGAACATGTGGGAAATATTATGGTTGAAAAATTTCTCACAAGCTCTAAGCAAGTTCTTCCAGAAAAAAGAACGGCTCAAGATAATTATTCAATAGCATTTTTTTTTTTTCTGGCCTGCTGATGTGTATAAACAATTATGGGAAGAATTGACATTGCGCCTCAACTTATCCCTTTTCCAGAAGCTCATTTCAAGCATTCCACTCTGACTGCCAAGCCTGCTAGTGTTCCCACTTCAGCAGAGAACAGGGAGGCCACAGAGTTTTCCTTACAATTTACCCTTTACCTCCTTACTGCCATTCCTAATCTCCACATTTCATCACTATGAGAAGTCCTTTGTAAATACCATCACTCCTTTGGTTGTCCCTCCCTCCGTTCATCACACCTTCCTGGCAAACTCTCCACACTATCTTAGACCAACTCCCTGAGATATTAAATCAATGTCTCTTTTTCACATAAGGAAACCAGAACTCAGAATTAAGAGATTTAGTCAAGGCACACATGGTTAATAACAGTAGTAATTTTAAGGATAATAACAAATGCTTTGTGTCAAGCATTGACACAAACACAGTCTCTTTTCATTTTCATAATAAACCCTTTCCCCATGTTGATACATACATAGAGGTTCAGGTTACGCTGAATAGGCTGCCCAAGGTTACCCTGCCAGTCATTGAGGCATTCAGTCTGACATTCAGTCATTCAATAACTCTTAATTGAGTCCATAATCTCTGCAAGCAGTGAACTGGGGATTAAGTCTACAGTGGTGGAGAGAACAGATACAGACCTTGCCCTACTAGTGACACCATAGTGGGAAATATTTATCAAGCTTTTACTAGACTCTGGACATCATTTTATTTTACTCTAACCACAACTCTGTGATGTAGATATTGTTAGTATAATATGCAATTTTCAGATGAGAAGTTGAATCTTGAAGAAGGATATTCCTGAGGCCCTACTGCTGATAGATGAACAGATCAGGATAGGTATATGAACCCTGACTTCAAAGTTCATTCTTCTTGTCACTATGCTATGGTGGCCATGGATACTAACAGTAAACCACAGATAAACCCAGGAGAATTTCAAGTTGTCTTATAGGAAAGGAAAATCTAGGGCCAGTGGACCTCTTTTTACCCTGCAAGTAACATCACCTTCTTCTGCCCTGCCAGTCCACAGGGTTTATGGAACTGTATGCACAGGTGTCAGCCAGGTTGTACATTCTTATAATTGGTATGATGTCAAGCAAATTCAACTTTTAATGATTCCTATTGAAATGATTCAATAATTTCTATTGAATGTAAAAAAAAAAAAAAAAAAGCCTGTCAAGTTAAAGAGAAATAGAGCATTTATAAACATTCCAAACATTTGTTTTGTGTTGGCTGGAGTTGGAGTCTCAATAAAAGCTCCAAGTGTGACTAATAATTATAATCTAATTTAGTGCACTGAATTGGAAAGGAGTAATTACTACACAGGACTTTTTGAAGTAAATGATTTATGGTTGACCTACAGTAGATTATTAATTTGGAAAAGAGAGGAATTTTAATGCAAATTAATTGAATTTGGAGTCCTTTCCGATTAGGTTGATAGAGTAGTGGAAAATTCCAGGGTCTTACGATACTGGCTGAATTCAGACTTGAGATATGGTGTAAACATTGTGTTGGTGTCTGGAACTTGGGTGTAAAGACACAAGCTTCATGCCAGACACTGAGCTTTTCTGATCTGATCAGGGAAGAGCCCTAAAAGAAAAACTGACTTTCTTTAAAAAAGAAAATGTTCCCTCCTCAAGTATTTATATGCTCCAAGATAGTTGTACTCTTTCTGGAGCCAGCAAGAAGCACCATCACCACATACTGAGTGGTGTTGTGTTCCAAGTACTCAACCTTCACAAGACTGACATTTTGCTGTGGGAATCTGTTCTGTGCATGTAGGATGTTGAGAAGCATTCTTTGCCTCTACCCCTCAGATGCCATTAGCATCCCTCACTTGTGAGAACCTCAGATGTTTTCAGACATTGTTGAGTACATCCTATGGGGGGGGGGGGCAAAATTACCCCTGGTAAGAACCACTGTGCCAGACACTTAATGTGCATTATTTACGTCATTCCTTACAATATCCTGAAAGGCCAGATGTATTAGTGTCCATTTCATAGATGAAAACCCTGAGGCTTACAGAGGTTATACTTTACCAATCACATAAGTAATACATGTGGAAGCCAGGATTTAAACACAGACCTGTATGGACTATTTTCAGGTAGGTGATGTTTTTGAGGTTAAATCACCTCTCATTTTTAATAAATAAATAGAAGTCAGGCAGTTTAGTGATGTGGTTAAAATTACATAACTCACTTAGAGTAGAGGTTGTGCTACAACTTGGGCATCCTTAAACAAACTGGTCATGGGAAGTGGAGATTCAGCTGATAAATGAAAAGCACATTCACAGTGACTTTGGCTGGTTTTTTCTCTTTCAATTATTATTCTTTTATTTGTTCAGTTTAGCTTTTGAGTATAAAAGGGTCTTTAAACTTGTGTCCATTAGCTCTCAAATACATACTGAGAGTTTAAAATTTGTTTCTTTTAATATTGGAAAGACACAGACCCTTGGATGGTGGCTGCTATATAATTACTTATAAAAGCATTCCAACCCACTCAAATATTTTGCCAGCCTATCCTCACCACCACCCCTACCCCCAACCCAGCAAGTATAAAGGAAGCCAAACAACCCAGTGAGAATTCTGTTCTATTCCTAGCATATTCTGGTACTGCTGGTGAGCCAGGGGGTAAGGAAGTAACTAACTGGATGACTATAATAAAATAGCAACAGACAGCCTCAGGTCAGAAATTTGCAATGGCCACTCCAGCCAGCATTATTATTCAAATCCACATGTAACGCAGTGGGGCCTGATCTGAAATTTCTGCCTGGTGGGTGCCTAACCACAGAAATCAATGTTTTCTCTATAGAAGATAGGCAAGGGCTTTCAGAATCTGTTAGGCTGAAGAAATCTAATAGAGAGATCTGCATAATTAGTTCTTTGACTAATCTTGCTCTTGCCTTGGGGTGAGAGGCAATTTAAGCAGCAAAAACAGTTTTGAATATTTGAACTGCAGGGAAAAAAATGTTCAGGATTTGTAGACTTTTCAAAAATCCAGGGCAAGATATTTATTCTTCAAATAGAAGGTCCCTGGAAAATCTTCAGCCTTTTGGAATATAGGGTTTCCTGGTGATGGGTAGGTTTTCTTCTGGTTCAGAGATGCTGCTGAGTTCTGATGTGTGGATTACCTGAGGCTACAGAGCCCAACCACGGATGTTGTCAGGGAGTAGGGCAGGACCAAGGTGGAAAAGTCAGAGGGGCAGTGTGAGAATTAGCAGGCAAATAATACCAACTCAGAGATGATAGATGATATAAAGGAAATTATTCCAAGATTTAAAGATACAGTACAATTTTTTAGGTTTTGGGGTTGACTGTGCTAGAAGGCAATGGCACCACACTCCAGTACTCTTGCCTGGAAAATCCCATGGATGGAGGAGCCTGGTAGGCTGCAGTCCACGGGGTCTTGAAGAGTTGGACACAACTGAGCGACTTCACTTTCACGCATTGGAGAAGGAAACAGCAACCCACTCCAGTGTTCTTGCCAGGAGAATCCCAGGGACGGCGGAGCCTGATGGACTGCTGTCTGTGGGGTGGCACAGAGTCGGCCACGACTGAAGTGACTTAGCAGCAGCAGCAGTGCTAGAAGGAACCACTGTAGACATAGAATGTAGATAGAGTTCGAAAGCTCATCTCTGGAGTCAGATCATCTGTGTTCCAATTTCAGTTCTCCCACTCACTGGCTGTGTGACCTGGGATGAGCTGTTTAATTTTTTGTCTTTGTTGATCTTTGTTGTTGTTGATCTCTTCATAGAACAGGTTTAGAGTAAGAGTAACCTCATGGAGTTGTTCATAAAGGTTAACTGAGACAATCCCAATCAAGATTTAGATCTGGGTATAATACATAGCACTCAGTGAATGCTGGCCATTACTAGACACTCCAGCCCACCAATGGGGTAAATCAGTTCAGTTCATTCGGTCAGTCGTGTCTGACTCTTTGCAACCCCATGAACCACAGCACGCCAGGCCTCCCTGTCCATCACCAACTCCCAGAGTTCACCCAAACCCATGTCCATTGAGTCAGTGATGCCATCCAACCATCTCATCCTCTGTCGTCCCCTTCTCCTCCTGCCCTCAATCTTTCCCAGCATCAGGGTCTTTTCAAATGAGTCAGCTCTTCGCATCAGGTGGCCAAGTATTGGAGTTTCAGTTTCAACATCAGTCCTTCCAATGAACATCCAGGACTGATCTCCTTTAGGATGGACTGGTTGGATTTCCTTGCAGTCCAAGGGACTCTCAAGAGTCTTCTCCAACACCACAGTTCAAAAGCATCAATTCTTTGGTGCTCAGCTTTCTTTGTAGTCCAACTGTCACATCCATACATGACCACTGGAAAAACCATAGCCTTGACTAGATGGACCTTTGTTGACAAAGTAATGTCTCTGCTTTTGAATATGCTGTCTAGGTTGGTCATAACTTTCTTTCCAAGGAGTAAGCGTCTTTTAATTTCATGGCTGCAATCACCATCCGCAGTGATTTTGGAACCCAGAAAAATAAACTCAGTCACAATTTCCACTGTTTCCCCAATCTATTTCCCATGAAATGATGGGACCAAATGCCATGATCTTAGTTTTCTGAATGTTAAGCTTTAAGTCAACTTTTTCACTCTCCTCTTTCACTTTCATCAAGAGGCTCTTTAGTTCTTCTTCACTTTCTGCCATAAGGGTGGTGTCATCTGCATATCTGAGGTTATTGATATTTCTCCTGGCAATCTTGATTCCAGCTTGTGCTTCTTCCAGCCCAGCGTTTCTCATGATGTACTCTGCATATAAGTTAAGTAAGCAGGGTGACAATATACAGCCTTGATGTACTCCTTTTCCTATTTGGAACCTGTCTGTTGTTCCATGTCCAGTTCTCACTGTTGCTGCCTGACCTGCGTATAGGTTTCTCAAGAGGCAGGTCAGGTGGTCTGGTATTCCCAGCTCTTTCAGAATTTTCCACAGTTTATTGTGATTCTCATAGTCAAAGTCTTTGGCATAGTCCATAAAGCAGAAATAGTAGGGCTCAGAAAAGTAATGGTGGAAGAGCTGGACTTCTTCCCAATGGATCACTATCGCGCCTCTTCCCAGTACAAATGACACGCCCAGCCCCTGGCGGTAGTGGGAGTCTGGCACAAGTGGGAGCTTTCAGAGCTCCCGAAAAGAAGCACAAGCTCCTTTGCATCTAAAGAACCTCCTTCTTCAGCACAGTGACTTCTGGGAATGTGAGCCATTGCGGTTGAACCAGGAAGCATTAAACTTTGATACCTAGCTCATTTCTGTCCATTCAGGACACTGTTGGGTACACATAGGCCTGGTTGAAGTTTTAGTGTAAAGCAGAAGATCCTAAATGTCTATAGGAGAACATTTCTATCAAAAAGTTGAGGTTATCACACCTTGAAGAAAGGTAAAATGAGATACCTCACTGCATATGTTTAGGCTTAGATGTTGAATATGTTTTTATTGATAACATACCCCTTTCTGTACATAGAATAAACACATATATTTAACTGGTGAGCCTATCTTGGCCGCAATTGCTTTAGGTTTTACTGCTTAATAAGGGCTTCCCTGCTGGCTCAGTGGTAAAGAACCCGCTTACCAATGCAGGAAACATAAGAGACGCAGGTTCAGTCCCTGGATTGGGAAGATCCCCTGGAGAAGGAAATGGCAACCCATCCAGTATTCTTGCCTGGAGAATGTTATGGACTGAGGAGCCTGGTGGGCTACAGTTCATTGGATCACAAAGAGTCAGACGAGACTGAAGTGACCTAGCATGCACATGCCTAATACACTGGGTCTTTGTAAGCGAGAGAAAGCAGTTGAGCTAGTAATCACTGGACCTTCTTTGAGTAGTCAGTGAGCAGTAAACCTCAGTTTCTCAACACGGCCTTAGTGGGGATGGACAAGGAGCTGGGCCTAATGGGAGGAGCCAGTGGGGCCCAGAATGTGGACCAGACCATGAAGAGGACTATACTGCTCTTACATGGTGGACCTCAAAGGTCAATCAATTCCAGTCTCTGGTTTTCTGAAACTCAACCCTCTTCTAACTCTCTCCTAACCACAGGCGTTGTCAGGCAGAGGTCAGCCAAGCCTATTTACAGTTTAGGGGTGCTGCAGGGGGAAGGGGGCAATACTGTGTCTATCACCATTTATCTTCATTTTCAGAAATAGAAAGCCTGGATCACTGGCATATCCTTTTCTGAGACTAGGGTAAAAGAATGGGAGCAGATGTATAAGTGGTGTGGCTTTTTCCCCTCTGTCCACACTCCTCTTTTAAAATGCTCAATTTGATCAGACCATGTTGAAACAAAGAGGATTAAAATAATCCAAGATCAATTCCTTACTAACATAGATGACATTTGTAACAAGGTTATTGCACATCCAGGGAGCAGATAAGCTCTTTTGGATATTGAGGAAAAAGCAATCAGTTTTACATTACCAGGCTTCTGGAGCAGAGTTAGAGGTTATTAGAGCTCAGGGATATTTACAGATGAGGTGAAACTTTAACTCCAGGAGACTAGAATTTGGAAATGCACTGTTGCTTTTTTTTTTTTTTTTTGGACAGCCAGGACAGCTCTTGAAGACTCTGTTTATCTCTGAGGTGACTGTTTGGTGCTTTGATAAAAGGAAAGATGCTTTTAGTCTTTCCCATGTCATCCTTTCAATTTTAGGTTAATAACTTTCCTTCTTCAGCATTGTGGATGTATTAGTTTATTACAGGGAAAAACATATAGTATGCAAATTCATCCTTTTTTGAGCCTTTGGATATCAACAAAGTTACTGATTTTCAGAAACAAAGAATATGATTTATATAATATAAACTTTTAAAATTCAGTATGCATACTTTTGAGTTGCTCTTAATTTTAGGAAAGCAATTTGAGGATTTTATAGAACTTAATGACAGCTTATACAGCTTTGTGTGACAACTTTTTTTTTTTTTAAAGGAAATTAATTTCATTCCAAAACATTTTGAGACATTTTTTATCACTAATCATGTAGGAACTAAGTAAAAATATCCCATGGGCCCTTGTATTAGTGAAAGAATTAAAATGCTTAATTGCATTTATTGCTTAATTCAATCAAAATACACTTATTCCTCTCAAGAAAAAAATAGGCTTATTTGGAAGTAAGAGCATATCCAGGTTGAAATAGTAATAAAAGTGAAAAATAACACAAAGAACCAAATTAGAAATTTTTATTAAAGAACACATCACTGCAATGAAACACATCAAGGTTTCTGACATTTACAGGCTATGTGACTTTGGATGAAAGATTTACCCTCATTTTACTGCGTTTTCCTCATGTGGAAAGTATTGATTCAAGGTTTACTTGAGATCATGTATATAAAGTGTCTGGCATTGTGCTCATTCTACAAATATTAGTCATTACTTTTTACTTACATACTTGGAATTTATGTATCTTGTTCATTTTTAAGTGCCCATAAAACACCTTTAAATATTTTTGAAACAAGCAGGAATAAATTCTATATTAATGTGTTCATTTTGTGGCAACCACAGAAATGGAAAATGACCTTTTGTGGAATTGCTCATTGTATTTTTTAATTGGAATATAATTGCTTTATAGCGTCGTGTTAATTTCTGCTGTACAACGTGAGTCAGCCCTGTACACATATAGCCCCTCCCTCTTAAGCCTCCCTCCCACCAGCCCCCACCCCACTCTTCTAGGTCATCACAGAGCTCCAAGCTGAGCTCCCTGTATTATACGGCAGCTTCCCACAAGTTTACACGTGATAGTGTATATATGTCAGTGCTATTCTCTCATTTCATCCCATTTTTCTTTCTGACCTCACTCTGTATGACAGACTCTAGGTACCTCCACTTCCCTACAAATGACCCAATTTCACTTCTTTTTATAGACTTACTGTATTTTTTTTAAATTAATTAATTTATTTTAATTGGAGGCTAGTTATTCTACAGTATTGTGGTGGTTTTTGCCATACATTGACATGAGTCAGCCGTGGGTGTAAATGTGCCCCCCCATCCCAAACACCCCACCCACCTGCCTCCCCATCCCATCCCTCTGGGTTGTCCCAGTGTACTGGCGTTAAGTGCCCTGTTTCATGCATTGAGCTTGGACTCATCATCTATTTCACATATGGTTATATACATGTTTCAGTGTTATTCTCTCAAATCATCTCTCCCTTGCCTTCTCCTACAGAGTCCAAAAGTCTGCTTTATATCTGTGTCTCTGTTGCTTAGACTTACTGTATTCTTACCTGAAAAAGTCTATCTCTTCTACTGAACTGGAGACAAGGACTTCACCAAGGCATGGGGGACAGGGAATGTCCTAAATGGGGGAGGGCTCACATAAACTTCTTAGAGGATTGTTATTGTTGTTTTGAGTCACTCAGTCATGTCTGACTTTTCTGCATCCCCACAGACTGTAGCCCACCAGACTCCTCTGTCCATCAGATTTCCCAGGCAAGAATACCAGAGTGGGTTGCCATTTCCTTCTCCAGGAGATCTTCCCAGTCCAGGGATCAAACCCGTGTCTTCTGCATTGGCAGGTGGATTCATTACTGCTAAGCTTACCAGGGAAGTCCCTCTTAGAGGCTAGGATAATCATATATCTGCTGCCAAGAACAGTCAAAGCTCATGTCTGTTATTTTGGCATAATTACTTATAGTTGTCATTACACTAAAGTGTTTTGGTTGGACAATACAATTTATGGTCACTCTAGTGATAACTCCACTGGGATTTCCCTGGAAAGAGAACAAGTTGATCCCGACAGAAGCTTTGAGAGAAGCCAGGGAATTATTGCTCAGATCTTGGCTAAAAAGTTGACCTATGTCATCTTAGAGAAAAGACTTTTTCAATGTCTTAATACTAAGAAGTCTTAATAAATTTTCCCATGATTTCATTACATATGAAAAAATGCAGCTAAACACAGTCTGATTAATTAGATCAATTGGGTCTTAAGTCTTTTTTTTTTAATTTATATATTAAAATTAAGGACATGACCAAAAAAGTCCTGGATGTGAATGAGCTGTTTCTTTGGGTGCACTAGGGTGACAGATTCTTGATGAAGGCTCAGTTCAGTTCAGTCGCTCAGTCATGTCTGACTCTGCGACCCCATGAATCGCAGCACACCAGGCCTCCCTGTGCATCACCAACTCCCGGAGTTTACTCAAACTCATGCCCATCGAGTCGGTGATGCCATCCAGCCATCTCATCCTCTGTCATCCCCTTCTCCTCCTGCCCCCAATCCCTCCCAGCATCAGGGTCTTTTCCAATGATGAAGGTTACTAGAGTTTAGATCTGGTGCTTAATTGTGCAGATCCACAAATTGAATTTTCTAATAGGCTTTTCAAAGCCCAAAGATTGGGTACAGAAGGGAGAAAACTTCTGGTTTTGAGAACAATGAAAATAATATCAATGGCTAGCAAGTGTCAAGCACTGTTCTAGGCACTTTGAATGAGTCATCTGATATCTTTTGTTTCCCTAGCATAGCACCTGAAGCCGAGTTTTCCTGGGTTATGACCACACTTCATCATAGCAGACACTTCAGTTCATGGGTCACACTGTGCCCAGGTTTCTATAGTTTCTAAAAAGATTTATAAACATTTCAAAAAGAGAAAAAACTTATAATTACACATTTCTAAAGTAAATGCACTAGGTAAAGGAAATTCTAGGGAGAAGTCTATTCCCGTATTTTCAACAGGGACAATTGAGTCTCTTATTTGTATAATTTACATTTGTCTGTATACCATTCAGATACAGACAGCTGATTTTGGAAATAAAGACAAGACAAGACAAAACAAAACAGAAAACCTTGTTTTCCTAAAAAAAAGGATGTGTTAGATAGTTTTGGAGAGTTGGGCTTGCTGAAAATGCCGTCATGATCTCAGTACAAATCCATTGGAGTTAAGCGGATTTTTCTGACCCCACCGTCAGTCTGTGATAAGCTTGATTTAAATCTTTGGCTCAAAGATCCCCAAAGCATTACCCAAAGGATGAGCCTCCTCACCTAGAACCTAACCTCATGCTCTAGGCTAATCAGCAAGCGCTAGAAGTGTTACTACATCCCATGGAACTAGAATCGGTTCAGTTCAGTCACTCAGTTGTGTCCGACTCTTTGCCACCCCATGGACTGCAGCATGCCAGGCTTCTCTGTCCATCACCAATTCCTGGAGCTTGCTCAAACTCATGTTTATCAAGTCAGTGATGCCATCCAGCCATCTCGTCCTCTGTTGGAACTAAAATAAGAGTCCACAAAGGCTGAAGTCAACTTAGAATCACAGACTCTTGAAGCCCCAAAGTGCCTTAAAGAACATATAATTGGATATCCAGCTAAGGCCACATGGTGCTCAGAGAGGTTAACGTTAGTGTCTAGAGTGGGAAACAGAAGACAAGTAGCTAATTTCTTTTCACAAAGAGAAGCTTCATGACCAGATGTCCTGTCTCTGGTCTCTAATAGTTGTGGGATCTGGGAAAAAGCACAGAAATGCCATGTTGAAGCAGTTGCATTTGGGATGCACTGTTTTCTTATCTGTATGTTAACTGCTTCCTTGCTGATCATTATGTAAAGCAAGTATAATGAAGTCATTTTGCTGGTGCTGATTCCAGAAGACAGTGAAGTTTTGCTGGTGGTGATTCCAGAAAACAGGGACATCAAAGAAGAGGTTCTGGCTGAGACTGAGGTGCCTAATAAACAAAGAAGAGCAAAATGCACCCAGAGAAAGAAACTTCTATAGCATTACAAACCTGGAAATGCCTGAGGGCTATCATCCATCCACCAGTTTCATTTTGCAGATGGGAAAACTGATGAAAAGAAAACATATTCTCTGCTCTGAAAGGCAGAGTGAACACCTTGAAGGATGAGAAAGAGATCTGGCTTGTAGTCTTGCACCATTTCAAAAGATTGATGAGACTGTTCACCCTCACTTGAACTTTACTTTTCTCTCTACTTCTGCGGTTTCACTCCTAAGTGAAGCTGGGCATGGGTGTGTGATGGATGTGTGCCCATGTAGCCATGTCACATTCCATGTCACTACACACCAAGCTTACTCACGACATCCCTACCTTCATACCCACTCCAGGAGAAGACAAGTCTGGTTGGTGAGAGGAAGCCTGTAAGATTTTATGGGGATAAGCAGGCATCATGGGGAGGTCCCAGTATCTGAAAATGATTGACATTAGCAATGATTGACATTGCTAATTCTCACATTGTTAGTAATTCATAGTCTGCTTCTAGCACATTCATATTTAGGAAAACAAGGGAAACTTAGGAATTTTTTCTTCTCTTTCAAGATTAATTTATGTGTTTTGGGTAAGTATTGGCTTCCTTCCCCAGTTCTTCAGCTGTTATCTAATATAATGAATCATCTTGAGTTCCTCATGTCATATTATTTTCTTTTTCTTTCCAGCATAATGGAAGAATATAAACACTCCCGGACATATCACAATTGGGGGAAAATGGACAAAATATTTTCTGTGAAGAGATTAATGGTTTATGTTTACAACATGCTTACTATTTGGGCTTCTCTACTTTACTTTGGAAATGCATCAAACCTTTCACATATGCTAAGTTGCCTCAGTCATGTCCGACTCTTTGTGACCCCATGGACTGTAGCCTACCAGGCTCCTCTGTCCATGGAATTTTCCAGGCAAGAATACTGGAACGGGTTGTCATTTCCTCCTTCAGGGAATCTTCCCAACCCAGGGTTTGAACCCTCGTCTCCTGTGTCTCCTACACTGGCATGCAGGTTCTTTACCACTAGCGCCACCTGGGAAGCTCAAGCCTTTCATGGTCAAGTGCTATTCATCCCAGACAGACTCAAGTGTTCCTGGTCCAATGCTATTTTGCTTACCATTTCAGGGTTTAAAGCATGAAACTCTTTTCCATTTTGCATCTTGGGTCTACAAAATGAGCAGCCCGTTTCCCAATATTTAAGATGATTCTTCATTCCATTTGTATATTTCTCTCTGAATTTTGGACATTTTGATACTTTTTAAAAGCATCTTTACTAAACAGGCAGGTTCGAACAAACCTTAAACAGACATTGAAAATAATTATTTAAAGTCCTTGTTTTTTGAAAAAAAATTATGAGCACTCTTTCATCCTTTAGCTAGGAGTTTTCATCACCTAGATTATTTTTGAGTACACAGCACAAAGTAGGGAGATGTCAGAAAATCAAACAGTAGTTTGTGTTTGGAGGTTAATGTCCAGAATGCAGTTTGAAAGCAAATAAGAGTCCTAAAATGCAAACTTGAATTCTACTGAACTACTTCTGTAACTTACAGAGTAACTTCATTTTTCCTTAACTCAGCCTTCAGTCCTTCTCCCCACCAATCTTCTTATGAGATTCCAGCTGAGTTATTTCTGCTATGGGTTCTGACTTGCTCATTAATTATCTGAGTCTTCTCTCTTCCATATCAGCCTCTGGTGTTTTGTCAGCTTATCTGGCCTCTTGTCCTCTGAAAGGACCAAGGACAGGAGGAGAGGAGGAAAGCAGACCTCATTTGATGTCTGTCCCTCATTAATCCAGGCGAGCTCCTCTTCTCTAAACATAAAATCCACTTACCACTTGTGGTTCCTAAAATGTATCTCAGTGTTAATAGCTTTATTTAAGGGGGAAAAAAAAAAGTTTCCTGGTCAAATATATTTGGAAGCTGCCCATGTAAAATTAAATGAGCTGTTTATTGCAGACCTTCTCCAAGTTTTAAATATGCTAATGTGCATTATGAATCTCTTAGAGGGCAATGTAAAGTAGTATACAGCTTTTCCCAAACTTATTTTACTGAGAAATATTTTTTTCTTCTGGGAGCATATTTTGAGACTAATGTTTTAGGGAGCATAATTTTAAAACTTGTTTTAATTTGTCTCTTTAGCTCAGTTTTTCCCAAACTTCAGCCACCCAATTATCACCTTATCATTTTTTTGCTGACATTTTTCTTGAAATCAACTCACTTTTTAATTTAAATTATCTTATTTGAAAAGGAAATTACTGTGATGGAAAAAATAAGAATCACTTGCCATAAACAGAAAAATAAACATGAAATTAAGTAGGATGAAGCAACATTCAGTTCAGTTCAATTTAGTCACTCAGTCGTGTCTGACTCTTTGAGACCCCATGGACTGCAGCATGCCAGGCTTCCCTGTCCATCACCAACTCCTGGAGCTTGCTCAAACTCATGTCCATCAAGTCGGTGATGTCATCTAACCATCTCATCCTCTGTCTTCCACTTCTCCTCCTGTCTTCAGTCTTTCCCAGCATCAGGGTCTTTCCCAGTGTCAGTTTTTCACATCAGGTGGCCAAAGTATTTGAGTTTCAGCTTCAGCATCAGTCCTTCCAATGAATATTCAGGGCTGATTTCCTTTAGGATTGACTGATTTGATCTCCATGAAGTCCAAGGGACTCTCAAGAGTTTTCTCCAATACCACAGTTCAAAAGCATCAATTCTTTGGCATTTCCTTTAGGATTGACTGATTTGATCTCCATGAAGTCCAAGGGTCTCTCAAGAGTTTTCTCCAATACCACAGTTCAAAAGCATCAATTCTTTGGCACTCAGCTTTCTTTATAGTCCAATTCTCACTTCCATGCATGACTAGCGGGAAAAACCATAGCTTTGACTAGACAGACCTTTGTTGGCAAAGTAATTCTGCTTTTTAATATGCTGTCTAGGTTGGGCATAGCTTTCCTTCCAGGGAGAATTTAATTTAATTTCATGGCTGCAATCACCATCTGCAGTGATTTTGGAGCCCCCAAAATAAAGTCTCTCACTGTTTCCATTGTTTCCCTATCTATTTGCCATGAAGTGATGGGACCAGATGCCATTATCTTAGTTTTTTGAATGTTGACTTTTAAGACAGCTTTTTCACTCTCCTCTTTCACTTTCCTCAAGAGGCTCTTTAGTTCTTCTTTACCTTCTGCCATAAGGATGGTGTTATCTGTATATCTGAGGTTATTGATATTTCTCCCAGCAATCTTGATTCCAAGTTGTGCTTCATCCAGCCCAGCATTTCACATGATGTACTCTGCATATAAGTTAAATAAGCAGGATGACAATATACAGCCTTGACGTACTCCGTTTCCAATTTGGAACCAGTCTGTTGTTCCATGTCCAGTTCTAACTTTTGCTTCTTGACCTGCATACAGATTACCCAGGAGGCAGGTAAGGTACTCTGGTATTCCCATCTCTTTAAGAATTTTCCAGTTTGTTGTGATTCACACAGTCAAAGACTTTGGTGTAATGAACCAAGCAGAAGTATGTGTTTTTCTGGAACTCTCTTGCTTTTTGATGACCCAGCAGATGTTGGCAATTTGATCTCTGGTTCCTCTGCCCTTTCTAAATCCAGTTTGAACATCTGGAAATTCCCAGTTCACGCACTGTTGAAACCTGGCTTGGGGAATTTTGAGCATTACTTTGCTAGGGTGTGAGATGAGTGCAATCGTGCAGTAGTTTGAACATTCTTTGGCATTGCCTTTCTTTGGGATTGGAATAAAAACTGATTTTTCCCAGTCCTGTGGCCACTGCTGAGTTTTCCAAATTTGCTGGCATATTGAGTGCAGCACTTTCACAGCATCACCTTTCAGGATTTGAAATAGCTCAACTGGAATTCCATCACCTCCACTAGTTTGTTCGTAGTGATGCTTCCCAAGGCCCACTTGACTTTGCATTCCAGGATGTCTGGCTTTAAGTGAGTGATCACAGCATTGTGATTATCTGGGTCGTGAAGATATTTTTTTGTATAGTTCTTCAGTGTATTCTTGTCACCTCTTCTTAATATCTTCTACTTCTGCTACTTCTGTTAGGTTCATACCATTTCTGTCCTTTATTTGCCCATCTTTGCATGATATGTTCCCTTGGTATCTCTAAGTTTCTTAAAGAGATCTCTAGTCTTTCCCATTCTATTGTTTTCCTCTATTTCTTTGCATTGATCACTGAGGAAGGCTTTCTTATCTCTCCTTACTATTCTTTGGAACTCTGCATTCAAATGGATATATCTTTCCTTTTCTCCTTTACCTTTCAATTCTCTTCTTTTCCCAGCTATTTGTAAGACCTCCTCAGACAACCATTTTGCCTTTTTGCATTTCTTTTTCTTGGAAATGGTTTTGATCCCTGCCTCCTGTACAATGTCAGGAACCTCCGTCCATAGTTCTTCAGGCGCCTGTCTATCAGATCTAATCCTTTGGATCTACTCGTCACTTCCACTGTATAATCATAAGAGATTTGATTTAGGTCATGCCTGAATGGTCTAGTGGTTTTCCTTACTTTCTTCAATTTAAGTCTGAATTTGGCAATAAGGAGTTCAGATCTGAGCCCCAGTCAGTTTCTGGTCTTGTTTTTGCTGACTGTATAGGGCTTCTCCATATTTGGATGCAAAGAATATAATCAATCTGATTTCAGTGTTGACCATCTGATGATGTCCATATGTAATCTTCTCGTGTTGTTGGAAGAGGGTGTTTGCTATGACCAGTGTGTTCTCTTGGCAAAACTCTATTAGCCTTCGCCCTGCTTCATTCTGTACTCCCAAGGCCAAATTTGCCTGTTATTCCAGGTGTTTCTTGACTTCCTACTTTTGCATTCCAGTCCCCTATAATGAAAAGGACATCTTTTTGGGGTGTTAGTTCTAGAAGGTCTTGTAGGTTTCATAGAACCATTCAACTTCAGCATCTTCAGCATTACTGGTCGGGGCATAGACTTGGATTACTGTGATATTGAAGGGTTTGCCTTGGAAATGAATAGAAATCATTCTGTCATTTTTGAGATTGGATCCAAGTGCTGCATTTTGGACTCTTTTGTTGACTGTGATAGTTACTCCATTTCTTCTAAGGGATTCTTGTCCACAGCAGTAGATATAATGATCATCTGAGTTAAATTCACCCCTTCCAGTCCATTTTAGTTTGCTGATTCCTAAAATGTTGATATTCACTCTTGCCATCTCCTGTTTGACTACTTCCAATTTGCCTTGATTCATGGACCTAACATTCCAGGTTCCTATGCAGTACTTCTCTTTACAGTATTGAACTTTATTTCCATCACCAGTCACATCCACAACTGATGTTGTTTTTGCTTTGGCTCCATCTCTTCACTCTTTCTGGAGTTATTTCTCCACTGATCTCCGGTAGCATATTGGGCAACTACTGACCTGGGGAGTTCATCTTTGTGTCATATCTTTTTTTCTTTTCTTACTGTTCATGGGGTTCTCAAGGCAAGAATACTGAATTAGCTTGCCGTTCTTTTCTCCAGTGGACCACATTTTGTCAGAACTCTCCACCATGACTTGTTCCATCTTGGGTGGCCCTACGTGGCATGGCTCATAGGTTCATTGAGTCAGATAAGGCTGTAGTTCATGTGATCACATTGGTTAGTTTCCTGTGATTGTGCTTTTCATTCTGTATGCCCTCGCCTGGAGAAGTATAAGAGGCTTATGGAAGCTTCCTAAAGGGAGAGACCGACTAAGGGGGAAACTGGGTCTTGTTCTGATGGGCTGGGTCATGCTCAGTAAATCTTTAATCCAATTTTCTGTTGATTGGTGGGGCTGTGTTCCCTCCTTGTTATTTACCTGAGGTGAAACTATGGTGGAGGTAATGAAGATAATGGCGACCTCCTTCAAAGGTCCCATGCACACACTGCTGCACTCAGTGCCCCCAGACTGCATCAGGCCACCATCGACCCACACCTCCACCAGAGACTCCTGGACACTCACGGGCAAGTCTGAGTCAGTCTCATGTGGGGTCACTGCTCCTTTCTCCTGCGTCTCCGGTGCCTACCATCTTGCTGGTGCTTCTCTGTCCTTGGACGTGGGGCATCTCCTCATAGTCGTTCTAGTGCCGTGCAGCTGCTCAACAAACAATAGCAGTTTCTTAATATTACCTAACATTCAGCTCATATTTTAAAACTTTTGTTCAAGAAAACTTTGTTTCAAGAAACCTTTGAGTGTTCTCTAGATGATTTTCTTTGGAGAATGTCAAGTTATTTGATAGTGTCCAGTGTTGTAAACTAAGACATATTAAAAACTTGAAGAGTTTATTTGAGAAAAAAATCAATTTGAATCAGGCAGCATCCAATCTAGCAGAGAAAAAGAGCTCCAGACAACCGCATGAAATGAAAGACTTCTATAGCCGGAAAGGAGCAGAACCAGGAAGTTATGGTAGGCAAACAAGTGAGTTGGTTATTGCAAAATTACTTTCCTTCAGGGGATGGCAGGCAGATGACCTGACTAGTACTGATCTGGTGATTCTTGATTGACTGGTTTATGGTTCCATTTTTGGGAGAGCTGAACCTATAATTAAGTCTCAGTTTGGTGACAGGGCCTCCTAAGTGAGTCATTTTAGGGACAATGGTCTTGTTTTAACACCAGTCAGTGATGAAAAAAATATTCATTATCTACTCTCCACTGCCATTTAATTTGGGGAAACACTGATGAAGTCTTTTTATAAATGTTTCCAGTTTCACTTCATAACATTCAAAGTATTTTGAGTTTTTCAGATGAGTTGATAAATAAAACATTCTACTTAAATGAAAGTAGAGTTTCAAGGCAAACCACTCAGTATTCTTGCCTTGAGAACCCCATGAATGGTATGAAAAGGCAAAAACATAGGACACTGAAAGATGAACTCCCCAGGTCGGTAGGTGCCCAATATGCCACTGGAGATCAGTAGAGAAATAACTCCAGAAAGAGTTATTTCAGTACTTTTTGGTTGTGAAATGGAAGAACAAGATTAGGGAAAATTAGAGAGCAGAGTCCCATCAGTGCTGTGTCCAATGGAGAAAAAGAAAAAGTTATATTGGGTGCTTATCATATGCCAGGTACTAGCCTAAAAGCTTTTTTTCTGTCATCTTACTTCATTGTCATAATACCTATGTAGTAAATACTGGATTATTTTCAAGGTGGCTGTATACCGTTAGGCAAGGGGGTAGGTGAGGCTTAAAATCCAACTTCCGTTCCACTCCTCAAACTGTGTCCATTGGTAGGTTTAAAGGCCTTTTCCCAATTTGCAACAGATTCATGTATGCTGGCTACAGCCATGTCAGGTGGCTGAAATATCTGGGGTGCAAGGCAAGGCCCTGATCTTTGTCTCTCTATAACTAGAATTGTACACTTTTTAAAACAAATTTTTAATGTTGTTGGAGTATAGTTGTTTTACAATATTGTATTAGTTTCAGATGTACAACAAAATGATTCAGTTATATGTGTGTGTGTGTATATATATATATATATACACATATATTCATTCTTTTCCCATATCTGTTATCAGAAAATATTGGGGTAGAGTTCCCTGTGCCATACAGTAGGTTCTTATTGACTTATCTATCTTACATATAGTAGTTTGTGTGTGTTCATCTTAAGCTCCTGATTTACTCCTCCTACACCCCATGTTTTCCTTTAGGTAATTGTAAGTTTGTTTTTTACATTGCTTCTGCTTTGTAGATGAGTTAATTTATATCTTTTTAAAACTTAGATTCCTCATATGAGTGACATCATGTGATATTTGTCTTTGATTGACTTACTTCACTTACTATGATAATCTCTAGGTCCATCCAAGTTGTTGCGCATGGCATTATTTCATTCTTCTTTTTTTTTTAAGTTGCTTTATTTATAATGCCAACTTTAAAAGTCACGAAACTAAAATTAACTGGACAATAAACTAGGTGGAAATTGCATTAAAAAAAGGGAAAGTCCAAAATGTCACTTTCTATAGAGAACCCACCGGAGAAGGCAATGGCACCCCACTCCAGTACTCTTGCCTGGAAAATCCCATGGAGGGAGGAGCCTGGTGGGCTGCAGTCCATGGGGTCGCTAAGAGTCCGACACGACTGAGTGACTTCACTTTCACTTTTCACTTTCATGCCTTGGAGAAGGAAATGGCAACCCACTCCAGTGTTCTTGCCTGGAGAATCCCAGGGACAGGGGAGCCCGTCTCCCCCATTCTCCCAGGTGGGCTGCCATCTATGGGGTCGCACAGAGTCGGACATGACTGAAGCGACTTCGCAGCAGCGGCATAGAGAACCCACACTTCAATTCTATTCAGAAAAAAAGAAACTTTTGATCACACTAGAAGAACACGAGCCGTTAGTGTGGGATCTGTACTGAAACTACACATGCAATGAGGACAACACTCTACTAATACAGTTGACTTGCTGCTGCATTTGTTGACTGTTTTTCTAATATTAACAATTACAAATAAATTATAAACAAATACTAGTGCAACTAGTATTTGGAGTAACCCTTACAGTGTTACAATGTCAGACACAAAATTTCACTTCTCACACCACTGGTTTTCTATGCATACGTGAGCTTCCTCTTCTTCAGTGAAATCATTTTTGATATTGAATGTCTTTTGAATGTCCTCAGGGGTTTTCCCCTGGATCATACTGGGAACAGTCTTGCAGGTAACATCAAGCAAAACTTTGATGTCTAAGTATTTTGCTGCCAGTATAAGCTCAAAAGGTGTTCCTTAGTCACCTTTCAGAAAGTCTTGATCCCAAACAGGGTTATCATCTGTTCGCTTTTCTTTATTCTCATCCCACTGAATGATCTTTTTAAAATATTGCTGCATTAACATTTGGCAAGGGGACTAGAGCATCATCTTCATCATCCATTCTCAAATCTTCTAGTATGGTCTTCACAGTCACAGATTGTTTTGCAGTTTCAACATCCACTTTGAATATATCTCCATCAGAACTCTGAAACTTAATTGAAGGCATGGTGTTAGGTCTCAAGGAGATGGCAAGCATGAGGCTGAAATGGCAGCGTCTGCAAATGGCAAAACAGAAAGACAGAGAACAAGGCCAATACCTATTTCATTCTTTTTCATGGCTGAGTAATATTTCATTGTATATATGTACCACATGTTCTTTATGCATTCCTCTGTGGATGGACATTTAGGTTGCTTCCATGTCTCGGCTATTGTAAATAGTGGCGCAGTGAACACTGAGGTGCATGTGTCCTTTTGGATTATGATTTTCTCTGAATATATAGCCCCGATGAATCAGTAGGTAAAGAACCACCTGCAGTGCAGGAGAGGCAGGAGATGTGAGATCAATCTCTGGGTCAGGAAGATCCCTGGAGCATGGAGCATGCCATCCTCTGGAAGGCATGGCAACTCACTCCAGTATTGTTGCTGGGAAAATCCCATCGACAGAGGAGGCTAGTGGGCCATGGTCCATGGGGTTGCAAAGAGTCAGACACAACTGAAGTGACTGAGCACAAACAGAACACAAATTGGCTTACATGCCCAGGAGTGGGATTGCTGGGTTGTATTGTGGTTCAGTTTTAGGTTTTTTTAAGGAGCCTCTGTACTGTTCTCTGTAATGACTGTACCAAGTTACATTCCCACCAACAGTGTAGGAGGGTTCTTTTTGCAACCCTGTACCATGTCAGGCTCCTCTGTCCATGGAATTCTCCAGGCAAGAATACTGGAGTGGCTTGCCCTTCCCTGATTCAGGGGATCTTTCCAACCCAGGGATTTAACCCAGGCCTCTCACAGTGCAGGCAGATTCTTTACTGCCTGAGCCACCAGGAAGCCTGCTGACGGGTGTGAGGTAATTACTTATTGTAGTTCTGATTCTCTCTCGTAATTGGTGACATTGAGCATCTTTTCATGTATGTTTTTGCCGTTGGTATGTCTAGAATGGTACTCTTCATCAACTTTTCCTGCTGTCTCCTAGAAAACTGATCTGGAATCAAAATTGTTTATGGAGATAATGGAGAAAAAGATCTTGGACGAGCTTGGGAGGGGGAGCTAAGAAAGGCCATGCTTCCTAAATATGGCTGTGGAAAAACAATCTTCTCTGTTATTGTGGGTATAGGGCCTTTTAATTATGTGATAGCAAGGATATTATGCAGTGAGAGGTGATCAGTTTTAGCAAGAGATCCATCTTTGTCTTTGCTCTACACTGAAGAACATGAAGACATGGGACAAACGGGATTCCCTACCTGGATTTAGGGACACCCTAGTGAGTGAAGAAATGCCAGCTTCCTCACTGGGGACCAGCATCAGGAAGGGAGGAAAAGTATGTAGGGGAGAGGGGAGATAGGTGTTCATACCAAAAAGATGCAGGCATGCTGCAAGGAATAGTCATGAAGCATAGGCACTGCTTTCTGGCCTTTTGAGCTCTTCATGACCAGCTAAGAACAGGGTGCCTCCAATGATAGGCAGACGTTTTGCCCTTTCCTAGGTAGGGAATAACACATAAAAGGCTAAACTATTTTGGTCAAAACTCAAAACACTCAAAAGTGTTGTGTTCTGTTGTACCGCAACAGAATGGGCTACTCTTTGCTTGTTTGTAAGTTTTTGTGCTAGCTTATTGTGAAAATGGCTACAATTCTTTCACACAGCCCATTATCTAATTTTATCTTATCTTCCCAATAGTTACCTGAGAGAGATAGCATCTCATTTTACTGGGGAGAAAACTGAATTTATAAGGACATAGTCAGAAAGTAACAAGAATGCAAGTTGAGTCTCAGATCAGCCTGACTGGGAAGTCTGTTTTCGTGCCTTTGACTGAGTATAGTGCCTTCCTTTGGATATATAGGGAAAAACTCTTTGTGGTTTTCATTTGAAGGGACTCTGGAACTAAGGTGAACTGTTAAATTACCTATAATCATTATCTGTTGATTAAAGAGTAGGTAGGAGGAGGAAGATTGGGATGAATAAACTGGAAGGGTCAGCATGACTGTTGAAATCTACAAATGAGATGTGAGTGCCAAAACAGAAATAACACTTCTATAAATAGAGCCTGGTAGGAAAAAGGACCAAGAAAAGCCATCCTGACCAGGCGTGAACAGATGTTGAGCAGGTAGGAGGTGTCTCTGGAAGACCATTTTAATTTCAGCCTAAAAGGAAAGTCAGACAAATCATAGAAAGCTCCACTTCCCTCCCTCCTCCAATTTCTTCCTTTTTAAAAATTCAGCTTTATTGAGGTGTAGTTGATATATAAAGTTGTAAGGTATTTAAAGTGTACATTGTGGTGATTTGATATATGCCGACTTTATAAAATGATACCCCTATCCCATCCAGTTAGTTAACACATCCATCACCACACATACTTATCTCTCTCTCTCTTTTTGTGTAAGAATATTTAAGTTCTACCCTCTCAGCAAATTTCAATTAGAGAACTCAGTGTTATCGACTATAGTCACCATGTTTTCTATTAGATTCTTAGACTGTAATCATTTTATAGCTGAAAGTTTGTGACCTTTCACCAACCTCTCCCTATTTCCCTCACCCTCTAGATCCCAAGAGCCACTTTTCTACCTTCTATGAGGTGGTGGTGTTTTTTTTCATATTCTGCATGTAAGTGATACCAAGCAGTATTTTTTTCCCCTCTCTGTCTGGTTTATTTCTAGCATAATACTCTCAAGGTCCATCCATATTGTTGCAAATGGCAGGAGTTCTTTCTTTCTTGTGGCTGATAACTATTCTTCTTCCACTTACAACTGTGGTATAAAATAAGTCTGAGGAGGCACTTGGAACCAACTTTTGGGGAGAGTTTTGACATCCTGCTAAGCACTAGAGATAATTAAAAGACATAGAGTGGGCAGTTATGAAAACAAAACTTTAGCTAGTAAAGAAGAGAAAAACATTTGTTTTCAATAGCCCATCGAAGTTCTAATAACTTAAGGTGAAGTTGTTTAATAATCATATTTTTCACTGTAATACAACACAGTGACACAGGAAAATGTCTGAAGACTGTTTTCCCCCTTAAACCTAAAGCTCAAGTTCAGACAGAATTCCAACCAAACCTCAGTCCCCTTGCTAATGATCTGGGGAAATGTCTTGATTGAAGACCTGGTTTCATCAGCTTAAATTGTGGTGATTATGGTATTTAGTTCTTGAATCTTTTGTGAGAATTAAATGAGATTCCATGTGAAATTCTTACTGAAGCTTTTGGCAAATGTTGGCTCTAAGAGAGTTCTGTGGTTTCTGCCCTATAGTCACAGCGATTCCTCTACCCCACCACCAGGGGCCAGTATATCTAAATTTCCAGGGCTGTTCCTCAGATAAATTAATTCAATAAATATTTATTGAGTACTTAATATAAGTATAGGAAAGACACTTAGATGATTCTGGTGCTATAAAGCTGAGTAATGTGGTTCCTGATTTTTAAAAGTTTATGACAAGGATCACAAACTCTGGCTAAGTTGGACAGGAAGAATTATTTTATTTTATTGGCTTGATTTTGTTTTTAATCTGTTTTAATTGTTCAGTTGCTAAGTCATGTCTGACTTTTTGTGACCCCATGGACTGTAGCATTCCAGGTTCCCCGTCCTCCACTATCTCTTGGAATTTGCTCAAAGTCATGTCCATCGAGTCAGTGATGCTATTCAACCTTATCATCCTCTGTCGTCCTTTTCTCCTTCTGCCCTAAATCTTTCCCAGCATCTGAGTATTTTCCAATGAGTCATCTCTTTGGATCACGTGGCCAAGGTATTGGAACTTCAGCTTCAGAAACAATTCTTCCAATGAATATTCAGGGTTGGTAGCTTTTAGATTGACTGGTTTGATCTCTTTGCAGTCCAAGGGCCTTTAAGAGTCATCTTCAGCACTCAGCCTTCTTTATGGTCCAACTTTCACATCCATACATGACTACTGGAAAAACCATAACTTTGAATGTTAAATGTCTTTAGGTATGGTATATACCCTGTTTCACCCTACCAGTTCCTTTTCTTGTATTATCAGTTCAGTTCAGTTGCTCAGTCATGTCTGTCTCTGTGACCCCATGGAGACAGCATGCCAGGCTTTCCTGTCCATCACCAACTCCCAGAGCCTACTCAAACTCTTGGTCATCATGTCAGTGATGCCATCCAACCATCTCATCCTCTGTCGTCCCCTTCTCCTCCCACCTTCAATCTTTTCCAGCATCAGTGTCTTTTCCAATGAGTTGGTTCTTTGCATCAGGTGGCCAAAGTACTGGAGTTTCAGCTTCAGCATCAGTCTTTCCAATGAATATTCAGGACTGATTTCCTTTAAGATTAGACTGGTTTGATCTCCTTGCAGTCCAAGGGACTCTTAAGAGTCTTCTCCAACACCACAGTTCAAATGCATCAATTCTTCAGCACTCAGCTTTCCTTATAGTCCAACTCTTACATCCTTACATGACTACTGGAAAAACCATAGCTTTGACTAGACAGACCTCTGCTTTTTAATATGCTGTCTAGGTTGGTCATGGGCTCCCTTTTTGGCTTGTGGCTGTTGCTGCTAAGTCGCTTCAGTCATGTCCGACTCTGTGTGACCCCATAGATGGCAGCCCACCAGGCTCCCCTGTCCCTGGGATTCTCCAGGCAAGAACACTGAAGTGGATTGCCATTTCCTTCTCCAATGCATGAAAGTGAAAAGTCAAAGTGAAGTCACTCAGTCGTGTCCCACTCTTAGCGACCCCATGGACTGCAGCCTACCAGGCTCCTCCCTCCATGGGATTTTCCAGGCAAGAGTACTGGAGTGGGTGCCATTACCTTCTCCTTCCCTTGTGGCTTAGTTGGTAAAGAATGCTCCTGCAATGTGGGAGACCTGGGTTCGATCCCTGAATTGGGAAGATCCCCTGGAGAAGGGAAAGGCTATCCACTCCAGTATTCTGGCCTGGAAAATTCCATTGACTGCATAGTCCACGGGGTTGCAAAGAGTCAGACACGACTGAGCAACTTTCACTTTCAGATTGGTCATAGCTTTTCTTCCAAGGAGCAAGTGTCTTTTAATTTCATGGCTACAGTCATCATCTGCAGTGATTTTGGAGCCCCCCAAAATAAAGTCTCTCACTGTTTCCATTGTTTCCCCATCTCTTTGCCATGAAGTGATCCGACTGGATGCCATGATCTTGTATTATACTCAACCCAATAATGTTGCCTTCTAGCCCTGGTAGACATTTGAGATGGATGCCCCTGGTTTACTAATAGGCTAAAGGAAGAATAATTCAGCATAGGAAATACAATATTTTGAGAGCTGAATCTGCACAAAACTGCACTGACAGGAGAAAGGTAAACTGGGCTGAAACTAATTTGGCCTATTTAATAGTTTTGCTGAGGCCAACACAGATCTGTTATCTGCTACATAAAATTGTTTCCTGTTCTATTCACTTAAATTCCAAAAAAAGTTACAAAATAAATAAAAGACACAAAGTGCTGATTGGTTTCTAAAACTTCCAGATGAAAAGGCTGAATAGTGAAGTGTATCTGTACTTATAAAATGAAGCCTCATTTGGGAGATATTAAAAAGCAAGAACTGCTGTGATGGGTTGGACTATGATGCTGTAAGCCCCATATTCTAACTGATTTTTTACAGCTTCAGGGAAGAGATTTCACCTTTAGAGTCATAAAATCTCAGCATTGGTAGGAAAATAGATTTGATAAATGGGGAAACTGAGTGAATAAATAACTAGATGACTTGTCACAGGTCCTGCAGACTATGGAAAATGGCAGTACACCAATAAAACCCCTGGTTGCCCAACTTCCAGTGGCTCTTTCCACATTGCAATGATGGAAACAGTATTTTTGGATTGAATAATTCAGATTCTTGGTCTATATGACCTATAGTTACCAGTAATTTTCACTTCATATCTCTCTCAGTTTTTGGACTTTGGAATTCTGGGAGGTGCGTATACATGTAGCAAAGATTTAGCTTCGGCTAGCAGAGGTTGTATATCACCAGGAACAGTGAAATTGAAATTTCACCTTGTCATTTGAGCAATTCAGGGAAAAATAAAAATAATCTGCTACTGAAGGGGAAGAAAAGGGTGTTCAAAATTGATTTCTGACATTGATTCAGCCTTTTGGGTCTCTGCCCAATTCCTTTCTTTTCTTTATATAAATGGAGCTGAGAGTCACAGAGATAAATAAGGGTCAACTAGTTCAAATGAAATGACTCATTTCAGAGATATCATCTCTCTGGAGAAAGCTTGAGAACAAACATATCCATTCTCTAAGCTGCTCTTATAGTGGGCTCCTATTCAATTTTGTACTTTTCTGAAGCTGGCTACATCATAGCACAAAATGTGGGAGTCTTGGGTTATCTTTAGAGCATTGGCCACTCTTCGATATTTTTTCGTGGATTCATTCACTCTTTAAACAAATTATTGCTGGTGTCAAGGGGATGTTTATGGATGGATAGGGATAGGTTTAGAATGCTGCTCTTAAGGAGCTTATGACTTACCAAATAATGGGGCATAAAATAAGCACAGGTATTTCTACCGCACCAAGTAGACTGTAACAATGGAAAGCAACTATAAATAGTATTGGAGAAATCAGAAATATTGACAAAAGAGATGTCAGTTGTGTCGGGTCTTGAAGGATAGATAAAATTTCTGTAAGATTTGACTCATACAGGTCTCTCCACTTAGAATAGATAACCTACATTTTGGTTGATAAAAGTAGTGAATGAATCATGGTATCAAGTACTATTTGAAAACCTACGATGTTCTGTCAAAAACTCTATTCCACCTTTATAGCTCAATTAATGCTACCATTTTATTTAAGCTTTCTAGGAACATCTCAGCAAAGATTTCTTTGTTTGCATTTCTGGTCTGCTTAATTGGTGATTATTTTGCATGAACCATGGACCTAGAACTGTGGATATTTGTTTCATTTATGTTCTTGGCTTATAAGCTCCTTGAGGGCAGGTATGGTTTTGTATGTCATTTTAATTCAGTTTAGCATTAGTACAGAGTGAGACTTTAGGAAGACTTTATTGACCAAAATGACCTAGGTAATTGTCCAGTCTTCACTTTGTGTGTGTGTAAATTATTTCTGTCTTCTTCATGCCATATATCACCACCATGGTCAACCTTCTCTACAAGTTATATTTCAGACAATTACAAAATAAAATGATCAGATGGATAAATCCTAAAGTTCCCTGTTCTCTGTAATGTCTCCTGGGCACAGTCTGGTCTATTCTAATATCTAACTTTTATAGAAATGGTTTTTAAATTTATGTGAAACTATTCTCTAAAGACAATAAAATATAACCTTTGTAGAAAATTATGTAAAGATATAGAATTTTGAACATGGGATTTCAACTTTTTGTTATGTGTTCGCTCTTAACATCTTTTAAAATCAGATATCTTTGGAGATTAAAAACTGAAAGAGCTTGTGCAGAAGACTGCTCAGGGGCTGAAATGACAAAGCATCTCATCATTTTCTACACTTACCCATCAGTTCAAGCCTTTTCTTTTGTCATATAAAAATTACTGAGGTTAATAGGCTGGTTTTGGCCTTGTTCCCCAATCTGCCAGAGGGGTTTAAAAGTCAGAATCTGAAGGATACATATGACATACTTTACTGAGTCTGCCTGAATTGTCTCTATCCACAGACTCACCATGAAAATAAGATAGCTTCAGAGGCTCAGCTTCTTTGGTCCAGAATCCAAAGGGATGCCATTAAGCATTCTGAATAATTAAAGCTAACAAAACTCAGAATGTTTGTTGTCATTTTTCATGATCAAGAACCATAAGAGGTAGGCACTTTTATTATAATACAAATGAGAAAATTGAAGTTCTGAAAGTTTCTGTAAGCTGCTGAGGTCACTCAATTGGTGAGTGATAGAGCAACAATTTGAACCCAAGCAGTCTAAATCTATGCCAACAAAATTAATCCCCAAGTTATTTTGTTGGAATTCCATATTCCAATTATATGTGACACTTTGAGAATATGCCAACCTGCCTCTGAGGAGAGAGACTGCCCACAGAAGTAGATTCCATTCTAGGTTCTACATTTTTTTACAAGTTGGTTCTTGAACCTCATGGTATGAAGTCAGGTATAGTAAGTGCTGCATAAATATTCCCTGAATAATTGAATAGCATGTCCCTAGGTAGATATCTTCTTTACTGAACCCTTCACTGAAATTTTCCTTAAATCTTCAGTTGAAGTCAGGATTATATAGTCAGTGGAGTTTAAGAGAATATTCCCCCTTTAATTTGAAGGCTGCCTTAAAAAGGAAAGCATTTGGATATGAGTATTAGCAGATTTCCTATACACTTTATTGCATTTGTGGAATTGCTATTAGTTTTCCCCTTTTCACTGCCATTTTAAGAGCTACTAGACTGTGATTATGTAGCAATTTACTTGCCATCCTTCCCTTTTCCATCAACAATGCCAATGCATAATTAAACCATGTGCCCTGGGGAAAAGACACTTTTGAGTACAGAGGTACAAGCAAGATATGGTCTCAAGAAAAGAGCACAGAAACCAATTTAAATACCAAGTTAATGTCAGTATATTAATGTCAGTATATGCTTTGGCAAGGAGAGCTAACTTGAATAATTTTTTTCCATAGTGATTTTTAATTTGATAGTGTACTATTGTTGAAGTTTGAAGATGTTCTCAGGCACAAGATCATATATACAATAAATATTTTATGTAACATTATATAAAATAATCAGAGAAAATTAATGATCATTTGATTATTTAGATGTAGCAGTTAAAAAGTGACAGAAGTCTCTCATGAGTGTTCAGAAAGTAAATACATATATTAAATACTTCAATATAATTTTAAGGATTCTTTTCCTTTTTTTTTTTGCTATAGATAAGACACAGACATTTCAGTATATAGCAAGCATAGGATGAGCAGATGCAAATGAATCTAAATCCTCTGGAAGTCATTTTGCACTAGTTTCTTTGGCATTTTCCCATTTAATAAGTAAATGCATCCTATTACATTTATTTACATTTAGCTGCAGGCTAGTAGAGAAAACCCATTTAACAAATATCAGGCTAAACTGCCTGATAATTTGGCAGGGTACCTCTCTCAGGGTAGGGCAGCAAAGAGCTCTAAGCACGAGGCACAGAGAATCTAAACACACGCAGAACACCATTTATGATTTACTGTTGGCTTGGCTATGTTCTAGAGATGATGAGATAGAGGAAAACTTCTGGAATTTCTCCTCCTTTCTCCTTCCTCTGATTGCTTTTCACACTGAGAACATAGGTTAATACTGCTTTTCTTCATAAACCAGTTGACCCTTTGCAACAAAGTGACTGTTGACTAGGAAAAAAGAGCAAACCGACTCCGTATAGGAGCTAAGGGGTTGGTGAGCCCTTTAAGTTGCTCACAATCTAACCTGGCCCCAAATGGCAGAGGAATGCCAAAGAGCTCTAGGCACTATCATCCAACCTTCTTTGGTCAAATTCAGCAACCCAAGGCAGGACAAGAGAAAATGAATCTAGAACAAAGGAAAAGTACTTTCGAAGGGATCCATCTATGAAGATTCAGGCTTACTTCATGTTGTTTTTGTTCAGTCTCTAAGCTGTGTCTGATTCGGCAACCCCATAGACTGCAGCACACCACCCTCCCCTGTCTTTGACTATCTTCCAGAGTTTGCTCAAATTCATGTCCATTGAGTCAGTGATCCCATCTAAGCATTCAATCCTTTGCTGCCCCTTCTCCTTTTGTCTCCAATCTTTCCCAGCATCAGAGTCTTTTCCAATGAGTTGGCTCTTCACATCAGGTGGCCAGAGTATTGGAACTTCAGCATCAGTCCTTCTAATGAATATTCAGGATTGATCGCCTTTAGAATTGACTGGTTTGATCTCCTTGCAGTCCAAGGGACTCTCAAGAGTCTTCTCCAGCATCACAACTTGAAAGCATAAATTCTTCAGTGCTCAACCTTCTTTATGGCCCAACTTTCACATCCATGGGGCTTCCCTGATGGCTTAGCTGGTAGAGAATCTGCCTGCAATGCAGGAGAACCCAGGTCGTTTCCTGGGTTAAGAAGATCCCCTGGAGAAGGGATAGGCTACCCACTCCAGTATTCTTGGGCTTCCCTGGTGGCTGAGCTGGTAAAGAATCTGCCTGCAATGCAGGAGACCTGGGTTCGATACCTGCATTAGGAAAGTCCTCTGGAGAAGGGAATGGCTACCCACTCCAGTATTCTGGCCTGGAGAATTCCATGGACTGTATAGAGTAGGACACTGTAAAGAGTAGGACACAACTGAGTGACTTTCACTTTCACTTTTCACATCCATACATGACCACTGGAAAAACCATAGCTTTGATGATACAGACCTTTGTTGACAAAGTAATGTCTCTGCCTTTTAATACACTGTCTAGATTTGTCATAACTTTCCTTCCAAGGAGCAAGCATCTTTTAATTTCATGGCTTCACTTATTGTCCACTGTGATTTTGGAGCCCAGGAAAAGAAAACCTGTCACTGTTTCCTCTTTTTCCCCCTTCTATTTGCCGTGAAGTGTTAGGACTGGATGCCATGACCTTAGTTTTTTGGGTTGAGTTTTAAGACACATTTTTTTCCTCTTTCACCCTCATCAGGATGCTCTTTAGTTCCTCTTCATCCCTGTAGCTCAAACAGAAAAGAATCTACCTGCAACACAGGAGACCCAGGTTTGATCCCTGGGTCAGAAAGATCCTCTGGAGAAGGGAATGGCAATCCACTCCAGTATTCTTGCCTGGAAATTCCCATGGACAGGGGAGCCTGGCAGGCTACAGCCCATGGGATTACAGAGTCAGACATGACTGAGCAACTCATACTACTATATACTACTGCTCACTTTCTGTCATTAGAGTGGTATCATCTGCGTATCTCAGGTGACTGGTGTTTCTCCCAGCAATCTTGATTCCAGTTTGTGATCCATTCACCTCAGCATTTTGCATGATGTACTCTGCAAAGAAGTTAAATAAGCAGGTGACAATATACAGCCTTGTCATACTCCTTTCCCAATTTTGAACCAGTCTGTTGTTCCATGTCCAGTTCTAACTGTTGCTTCTTGACCTGCATACAGGTTTCTCAGGAGACAAGTAAGGTGATCTGATATTCTCATCTATTTAAGAATTTTCCAATTTGTTGTGGTATGCACAAAGGTTTTAGCATAATCAATGAAGCAGAAGTAGATGTTTTCTGGAATGCCTTGCTTTTTCTATGATCCAATGAATATAAGCAATTTGATCTCTGGTTCCTCTGCTTTTTTTAAACCCAGCTTATACATCTGGAAGTTCTCAGTTTGCATACTTTTGAAACCTAGCTTCAAGGATTTTGAGCATAAATACCACATTTTGTCAGGACCACATTTTGTCAGAGCTCTTCATGATGTCCCAACCATCATGGGTGACCCTCCACAGCACGGCTGATAGCTTCATTGATTTACGCAAGCCCCTTAACCTCAACAAGTCTGTGATCCTTGAGGTAAGGGGGGCACTACTTCTTAGACTTTAAAAATTGTTTTTCCTTAGAATTAATTTGAATGACTTAAGTGAATTAGCATGAGAGAGAGCACCCTTGGGGGAGTGATGTGCTAGACCTTGGGTGTGCTAGCTCAAACGGTAAAGAATCTGCCTGCAACACAGGGAAAAGTCTCCTAGGGCAGCCTCCCAGGGGAAAGGCTGAAAATTGTATGGTGCTACATGCTAAACTTCCAACATTTGGGATCCCCTCCAGTTTCTTTCCACTGAGAGGGGTCTCTGCTTTCAACAGAGTAAGTTTTTCAGGGTCCTAGTTCTTGGCTTCATGTAATCATTTTTAGGAGTTTTTAATTTTACTGTCAATGAAGGACTGCTTTTTATAATAAAAACATAAACCAAACATATCCTGTGACTCTCCTGTCGCTGGTTGAACATAAGAATAGAATCCCTCAAAGGATTGATACAGATTAAATCTCTGTAGCTTCAGAAATTGTGATAGGGACATACTAGCATCCTCAAAAAGAAATCAAAACTTTAGTCAGTGCACAAATTGGGTAATTGCATCGTGTTTTCTTTATGTATATTTGTAATGAGATGTTTGACAAACATCAGACTGACCTAAAGGCGGATGCTCACTGGGTCACTTATTATCTATTTGTTACTTTATGTAACATTTAGGTATTTTATAATATTGAGGAGTCAGTTTTCAGGGCTTCCCTGGTTGCTCAGTGGTAAAAATAATTCTCCTGCCAAGGCAGGAGATGCGGGTTTGATCCTTGGGTTGGGAAGATCCCCTCGACAAGGAAATGGCAACCCACTTTAGTGTACTTGCCTGGATAATCCCATGAACAGAGGAACCTGGAGGACTACAGACCATAGGGTTGCAAAGAATCAGACATGACTGAAGGACGCACAATTATTTTTCAGTTATCATGAAATTGTAAAACCCTATTTTTAAGGCATGGCAGAAACCTGTTATTTCTTCAGCAATATAAAGTATTAACAAAATAGTGCTCCCTTAAAGTCCTACAGGGAGATACTCACAAGCTTCAAGGCCGAATGCATTCTCAGCAGTTCATAAAGTTGAGAAAAAGTTGAGGACGCAAGACTGGCATAGGTTTCCTGTGTGTGTGATTCCCCTTATAAAAGATCCGTGCATTATCAGGCTCAAGTCTGGGCCTGTGATAGCTCCATTTCAGTCATATTAATGTTGAAAACTTGGGGTAGAAATAATTATCCATATTTCAAGGGCCTTAAGTCATTCGAGGCAACCAAAGGGGTCTGGTATGAATTCTGCAATTTGGCTGTCAGTTTTGTTTAATGAATCTATCCAACATACATTTAATGAGTTTCTTTCTGCAGAGCCTGGTTTAAGTACTGAAGGGGGAATGAAGATACTGAAACATGAATCCTTTTTGTTAGTGGCCCCTGTTCCTCCTGTTTTAGGAGCTGTGGCCATTTGGAGTCCTGTGGTGAATGAAATGGAAGATTCTTAAGAGACATCTTTGGCTTGATTTTGTCCTATGTAGAGGGGCTGGGTAAAGCTCAGCTTCAAGTTGGCATATTGCAATATGCCACTCACCACCCTTCTCAGTTCTATCAGTTCTATCCCTTCCCATACGTGGCGATCCGTATAACAAAAGAGGAAAGCAGTGGGCTCAGATTCTAAACCAGGAATCATGTCATGTCCTGAGATTTTTCCACGATTTGCAAAACCACCAACAGGTTCCAAACTATCAGTGTGACTGATTTTCATCAGGGAGGTGATATTAGAGGTCGTGTTTAAAGCAATTATTTGAGGCAACAGGAAGAACATGAAAGAAATGCCTGACCATTTCTGGTCCTTCTGCCTTGTAGAGCCTTGGGAGAAAGGAAGGAAGAAGGAAGGTTTGAAAGTTCTCTGCTATCTGGCCTACTAAACTTTCTTACCATTATGCAGGATTTTTAATATTATTCCTTAGTATTGGTTTCTTATTCCATTTAAGAGATTTCAGTTTAGTGGAAGTGACTGTAGAGTCACTAGCCGATGTCTATCTCTCCTCTTCTGTTTTCTTATGGTGGACTTTTCACAGGCAGCTTTCACTGCAAACAGTATTACCCATCACAGAAAGGAGCCATAGAATGTTCTACCTGAGACTTAGATATGCGTTGCATTTGCTTTCCGATGAACTCAGAATTCTCTTTGGCCCAGGACTTCAGAGCTCATGCTAATTTTTTTGGCAGCAACCAGTAAAGAAAGATCAGTTTCATTATGTTCCAGTGTTTTTCAATAATAACCCTTTTTGATTTCAATGAATAGATGAGCACTTTTTATATAATTGATTAACTTGCTTATTTCATCTTCCTTAAAACAAACAAAACAAAACAGACTGAGAGAGGATACCAGATACTGAACAACCATTTGCACAGCTTAGTACAATTTTAATATAATATGCAACAAGCCCCAGGGTTTCTATCAGAATTTTGCACACATTACCTGGATATCAGAGAGGGTGGGCTCTGTTCTTTCCACTCTCTAAGAAGGTTTGTGGTTGGGAGTGACAGGACTGTTGTGGAGAAATTTGTCTCTTCACTCCCTTTTCAACTGATGATTATATTTTTATTCAGATTCTCAGAGGATTAAAGGAAGACATTTAATATATGATATACTCAACATTTTTTCTATACCATCAGGCACATAAGAAATTCTTACATGGTATATTACATGTTTAGTATTTATGCCTCTCTCCTAATAATAGAGCAATGTTCTACTATAGAAGCATTAAATAAATGGTACAAGAGAGCATTATATGAGAAAAATTATTAAAAAGATGTGTGCACCATTTAGGCTTGTAAATGTTATCTGTCATTTCTCATATACTCAATTTATTTAAAGCTTCATTATTTTGCTTTTATTTCTGTTCTTCTCTTTCATTTTGGTATGACTTTCTGGCTGTTCCTTCTTCTGACTCTTCTTATTCTTGCTAGGCTTCTGCATTCTGCCCCACACATGAGGACTCTTCCTCAAGATCAAGAGTCAGTGTTCTTGACAAACATTTTATTTGTAGACAGAAAGTGGTTTTATTGTTAAAGCAAGCAGCAGCTTCAACCAGGAGTTGGCCCTGCTTTGGAGAAGTGTCACAGGTAACTGTTTGAAAACCAAAGTTAAGATTTTGGTAGCTGCACTCAGATTTTGCCTGGTGATGGATGTCATCTCTCTGAAGTTTTATGCCATCTCCTGCTCCCATCTCTGGGTTGGGAAGATCCCCTGGAGAAGTGAATGACTACCCACTCCAGTATTCTGGCCTGGAGAATTCCATGGACTGTATAGTCCTTGGGGTCACAAAGAGTCGGACATGATTGAACAACTTTTACTTTCAGCTGCTCCCATCACTCACTTGGCGTTAATATTCTTTCAATTCTGCTAACACATTCCTGCTTCCAGGGTTTCATATATGTTGTTCCTTTCTTTTCACCTTCCCTCTTTAGTTTGAATGCCACCTCCTAAAAGAAGCCTTCATGAACCATCAGATATGTTACAGTGTTAGACTTTTGGATGAACTTTTGTCTCCCTTGGGTGCTTGTAATTTGTCGTCGTGTTTTCAATTCTCTTGCTTTTGCTGTCATAGTAGAATATAACTTTCATGAGGCTGGGAATATGTCTGAATTGTTCATTATTGCATCTTTATGATTTAGCTGAAGCCTGACACACAGCAGATGCTCAACAAATACATGTTGAATAAATAGGCAATAGTCTTCATAGCAATTTATCTCAGCTTGGTATATATCTTTAACTTAGTTCACTGTGGATATCTCAGTTCACTGTGGATATCTTAGGGATTAGCTTGACAAACTCCATGGTAAATTTATTGAATCTGTGCTTGGTAAAGTAGAAGTTTGAAAACTAATTTGTTCATTTGTCTCTGTGTTAATGTGAATTTAAATATTTTATAAAAATATGGATTATTTTTCTTAATGTGATGCTACATATTTATTGTAGAGAATTTGGGAAATATAAATATGGTGGAGAAAGTATAAAACTACTGACCATTGGTCAGCAAGTCATTAATATAAGCTGTTTTTTTCTTTCACTGATAACTGAAAACTTATGTAGCATAAATACCACTGCAAATTCTGCATATGGAGGCATGCGTACCTGGTTGACCAGAGATGCTAGCTGGGAATCCACTGACCTAAAGCCTTGGAATGAACTCAGAACTGTTATCTCTGGTTTTTAGTGTAATATATTTATTTTAAAACATCTATACATTGGGATATACAGTATGAACTCTTTTTGAAATTTGCTTTTGTTTTTGCACTGAATCTCATAAGTGATTTCAATCCCATTAGGTATTGCTCAAAAATATAAGTGGCCTCATGGTAATTAATCAAAATCCCTTCTTGAAGCCTTAAATGGTTGGAATTGGGTTTCAGTGGCTTACAACCAAAAGAATATGGAAAAATAGATATACCAAGGACTTTTATCTATAACTTCGCACCATGTGAAAAAGGAAGTGAACTCTTAGAATTTGGGATGGAGAGAAAGTATGGCTGATTTGTTTTGTTTTGTTTTTTTTTTTTTTGGTAATTTTCCTATTTTCAAAGCCTGAGGTCTGACTATCCTTGAGCGTGGTGTGTTACTCAATATCCTCCTAATAACTTTTTCTTCCCTTTCTTAAGACAATTTCAATTACTTTCTGGTACCACTAGAAGAACTGTGGCTAAGTCACGTTATTAATAAGTGAAGAGCCTCCGATATAGTACTTTGGAGACAGTAAATTCCGTTCTTCATGTTCCATCTTGTTTTTCTCACAAAGACAATATTAGTATTTCCTTCTCCCAGAGCCCATAGGAACATATTTTGTCTTGAGTTCCTTTGCCACTTCAGTTACATGTTCCTGTTTTAAACTGTGCTTGTCCCAGGTTCAGGTGGTTTTTCTTCCTCTGTCAAGCACTCCACAAAACTTTCTTCTCTATCTCTTGCTATGCTTCTTGCCCTCTTTTATATTGGGGTATTCCACATGCTTCTGGACTCAAGTTCCATCTACAACAGACCTATTGTTCTCGTTGGCTTTGGTCTCCCTCTGCGTTAATCCCCTTGGATCTTTTCTCCTCACTTCCATTCATCCTCTGGTTTTTGACAAAGCTGCTCCTACTGAGGCAAGTGCTTTTGTCAGCTTTTTTGCTTCCCTCTGTTTTCTCAGGGTAGTTCTTTTTCATCCCTAGACTCTTCCCTCTTTCCTTTTATTTATTTTCCTCCTGGAAAATAAGCTGCCTTCTTTACACTCCTTGAGATGTTCCTAGAGTATTATCTTACTTACTGTGTTCTTACTGGCCCAGGTGACTTCTCTGCATTCTTTTGGGCTGAGAGAATGGGATCCCTGCTTATTCAGGCTCTCTGCCTAACCTCCCTTTACTATGGCCAACCCAGGGATCGAACCCAGGTCTCCCTCATTGCAGGCAGGTTCTTTACTAGCTGAGCCACAAGAGAAGTCCTTACTATGGCCAATTCCTAGGAGATTTGTCTGAGTAGGTCCTTTGTAGTTTCAGAGGTTAAAAAGAAGAATGTATTAGTCTGGGTTCTCCAAAGAAACAGAATATACATATATATTCTATTTTCCTAATAAAAATAATGAATTGGCTCATGTGGTTTTAGAGGCTGAGAAGTCCCAGGATCAATCAGCAAGCTGCAAAACCAGGAGAGCCAATGATGGAAGTTTCAGTATGAATCAAGTCCAAAGACAGGAATAGTGATGTTCCAACTTGAAGAAAAGATAGCCAGAGTGAGACTCACTCAGTATTTTTGTTTTATCAGGCCTTCAAAAGATTGGATAGGGCCCATCCACATTGGGGAGGGCATTCTATTTTACAATTTGCCTATTGAAATGTTAGTCTCATCCAGAAACATCCTCACAGACACACCCAAAAATATGTTTAACCAGATATCTAGTTGCTATGTGGTCCCATTAAACTGACACACAAAACTAACCCATCTCAGAGAGTTAAATGAAATTACTTCAACTGCTCATCCATATCTGGTAGACATCCAAGGCTTGGTGAACCCCTCAGGATTCACCTTCCCTTGGTATTTTATGGGTCTTTACTTTTTTTTTTTTTTTCAACTTTAGTTGTTGTTGTTGTTTTACTATTTATTTTTTTACTTCTACATTTATCCAGACAAGAAATGGATTTGCACAAAAAAGTTTCACATAAGGCAGTTCAAGATAGCTCTAAACCCACAGATGTGATGGGAAACAGAAACTGTACACTAAATCAGTGCCATAAATCAAAATTATATAGTAGATGGTTCTATTTTTAAAAAATACCCAGTCACTCCACCTTCAAGATCCCTCACTGGGTACCTTTCTTCCACCAGATGGTTCAACTGCATTCTCTCCTTCTTACTCTATTTCCTCCTGTCTGTCCTGAAACCCCCAATTCCTGTTTGATTTATTGGAACAACAGTTTAGTGAATTCTTTGTTGCATTGCAGCCTTCCAAAGTGTAATGTATAGATTCACTTTTTCTACCCAAAAACAGTTCCCTCCTAAAAAGCTATTAAAATGCTACTTTACTCACTCTGCTTTGTTTGTTTATGCAAGTAATCAATCATTCATTAAACTTTAACAAGTACCTACTTAGCAGTCATTAAACATGGAGAAGCAAAGGAAAGGCACAAATGTGTGAGATAGTGTTTTAAGTGGTTCTATTAGCTATTATGTGTTATGATTTAGTATCTATTGTATTAAGAAGGAAGACTTAGAATAAGAAGGAAAGAAATGAATCATCTCATAGCTTTAGGAATTCTTGCTAGCATAAGGGTTGAAAAATAAAACTAAAAAATGAGTGATAAAAGAATAGATCACATTTGTTAAGGCTTCAAAAACAGTAACACCATCAACCACAACCGTTCCATTGTTTAGAGAATTTACAGACCAGTAACGGAGACAAACAAGCAGAGAGCAAATAGCAACACAGTGTGATAAATAGAGATAAACATGGGATGGCATGAATGGGCTGTGGTCATCATAGAATATTTTCTAAACTTGAGTCTTGGGCTTCCCAGGTGTTGCTAGTGATAGAGCCCTCCTGCCAATGCAGGAGACATGAGACTCAGGTTTGATCCTTGAGTCTTTAAGATCCCCTGGAGGAGGGCATAGCAACCCACTCCAGTATTTTTGCTTGGGGAATCCCATGGACAGAGAAGCCTGGTGGGCTACAATCCATAGGGTCACACAGAGTTGGACATGACTGAAGTGACTTAGCGTGAAAAACTGGCTCTTAGTTGTTGAGAGAAGACACAGGTAGGTAATGAAGCATTTGTTTGTTCTTGTGTATTGGTAGGTAAAGATGAGTGGAGGTGAGGGGCGATGATGATGTAGCAACTCCAGAGCGATGTCAAACTCCTAGGACTCAACATAGCCTAAATTAAACTCTTATCTTTTCCTCTCTTTCTGCTTTTCTTCTACCATTCCCTCCTCAGTAGATGACACAAACACTCACCTAAATGTTCAGCCAGAAGTAGGACAACATCCCAGTATGTCCTCTCTCAACAAACGTAAATAGTTCATCAGCTATTAAGTCTGGCCATTCTGAACAACTTTCAAAATCCTAAATGTGCCATGACTCCTTTTACCTCTGAATGTTTATTTCCTCTATCTGGAACATACCCTCTCTCACACAATAGCTTGGCTAAAGTGGGTATTTTTTGGTTTCTGTATGTTGACACACAATATTGTATTAGTTTCTGACATAATGATTTGAGATTTATATACATTGTGAACTGATCACCACCACAAGTCTAGTATTTGTCTATCATCTCAAAGAGTCATTGTAACATTATTGACTCTATTCTCTATGCCGTATAGTACATCCCAGTGATAGACTTTGGTTTGTGGTTACCACGAGGTTCATATATAATATGATATAATATGAATGGCCATATATAATATGAATTTCATGGTTTTAAGTCTGTTTTAAGTTAATATTAACTTTAATTCAAATGCATTGCAAAAACACTACATTTTTACTCCTTCCTTACAAGTTTTATGCTTTTTACATCTTATTTTACATCTTTTCATTTTGTGTATTACTTAAATCATTATTTTAGATTTAGATGATTTTACTACATTGTCTTTTAAGTTTCACAGTAACTTTGTTAAGTGATTGATCCACTATATTTGCTGTGTTTTCCTTTATTATTGAGATTATTTTTTCTTTTATAATTTTCTTGTTTCTAGTTATGATCTTTTCTTTTCCATTTGAGGAAGTCCCTTTAACATTTCTTGTGAGGCTGGGTCAGCGTAATGAGCTCATTTAGTTCTTGCTTAATTGGGAGACTTCTTATCTCTCCTTCAATTCTGAATGATAACCTTGCTGGGTAGCTTATTCTCAATTGCACTTTTTTCCTTTCAGAAATTTGGATATATCATGCCAGCCCCTACCTCCCTATACAATTTGTCCTAAAAACTAGCTGACAGTCTTATGAGATTCTCTTATGAGCTACTAGTTGTTTTTCTCTTCTTAGTTTTGAGGCTCTCTCTTTAACTTTTGACATTTCAGTTAATGTGTCTTGGTGTAGACCTCTTTGGTTCATCTTGTTTGGAACTCTCTGTGTTCCTGGGCATGGATGTTTGTTTCCTTCTCAAGATTAGGAATGTTATCGCCATTATTTCTTCAAATAGGTTTTATGTCATGTTCTCTGTCTCTCTCTCTCTCTCGTCTTTCTTATAATGCAAATGTTAGTATTTGCTTGATGTTGTTCCAGAGGTCTCTTAAACCATCCTCATTAAAAATAAGTTTTTCTTCCTGCTTTGATTGGGTGATTTCCACTACCATGTCTTCTAGATTGCTGATCCGCCTTTTGCATTTTCTAATCTGCAGTTGATTTTCTCAACTGTATTTTTCATTTTTAATATTGTATTCTTCAGTTTTAATTGATTATTTTTAATATCTGTTGAGATTCTAAGTTCATCAACTTTCTCCCAAGTTTGATAATCATCTTTAGGATCACCGCTTTGAATTTTGTATCTAGTAAACTGCTTATCTCTGCTTTGCTTAGTTCCTTTTCCCGATACTATTCTCCTGCTGTTTTGTTTGGAATGCCTTCTTTTGCCTCCTCATTTTCACCTAACTCTTTGTTTATATACATCTCCTGGTCTTAAAAGAGTGATCTTAGGTAGAAGTTGTCCTGTGGGGACCAGTGTCACAATATCCACTGGTTACCAGAACCAGGTGTTCCAGAGGTATCCCCAGTGTGGGCTGTGTGGACCTTTCTATTGTGGTTGGGCCGCTGCTGATGCAGACATCCTGGTGGACAGGGTTTATTCCCAGGCCAGCTAGCTATGTGGCTTGGCAGAGCCTAATGTTGATACTCTAGTGGGTGGAGCTGGTCCCTCACCTGGCTGTCTAGTAGACCTGACCATGAATGTGTGGGTGTGCTGGTGTGTCAGGCTGATCCCCTGGAGTGGGAGCCACTTTGGAAGGGTGCTTTTGCTGACTGAGTCCTCCCATCAGATGGACAGGGCTAGCTGTCCAGGGCAGAAACCTTTTAGGGGGTGCCAGTGTCAGACAGGAGGGTGAGAGTTGTCTTAGAGGGACTGGCCAGGTCGAGTGGGTTGTTTCTCAGGGGAATGCTGGGTGCCCAGTGTTAGCTAATTTGATGGAGAGTGACAGAAATGGCACCTGCCAGTGTTGAACCAGCTAGGTAGAAGAATTTTTCTTAAAGAAGGCACCTACTAGTACTTCTGTCTCTGGAAGAAGTTTTATCAGATCCCTGTTCTTCCACACATTCTAAAATTAGTCAATGATTTTTTTTTTTTTTTTTTTTTTTTTGCATGACCCAGGTGCTTGTATGACTCAGCTGCAGCCTATGCACTGGGCCTTAGAAAGGGTGAGTTTGTGCAAAAGTCCGTCAAGAATGGAATCTTACTTTCCCACAGCCCTCTGGCTCCTTGGATGTAAGCCCCAGTGGTTTTCAAGATGAGACATTATGAAGGCCCATGTTCCTGCTGCAGGTCCCCCAGGTTGGGGAGTTTGACATAAGACTTGGGCCCCTCATACCTCAGGGGGGAACCCCATGGTTGTGATACCTCTTCTGTTTGTGAATTGCTGCAACAGGGGTGTGGGTTCTGACAAGACCATGCCTCTGTCCCTCCTACTTTGTCTTGGTGTGGCCTTCTCTTTATATTCTTAGTTTTAAAAATCTGTTGTTACTCTTTAGATCATTCTTAGAGATCACTATTCTATATGTAAATAGTTGTAGTTTTGGTGCATTTGTGGGGAAACTTAAGTTCAGGATCTTTCTACTTCATCATCTTGATCTGGATCCTGTCTTTCCTCTTGGCCTCTTATAATCATTTTTTAAAATTTATTTTATTGAAGTGTAGTTGATTTACAATGTTGTATTAATTTCTGTTACTTGGCAAAGTAGCAGATTTTGTTTATACACACATACAGTATTCTTTTCCATTGTGATTTATTATAGGACACTGAAAGTAGCTCCCCGTATTATACAGTGGGACCTTGTTGTGCATCCATTCCAAATATTACAGCTGCATCTGTCAGCTCCAAACTCTCAGTCCATCCTCTGTCTACTCCCTGTCCATTGGAAACCACAATTTTGTCTTCTATATCCATGAGTCTGTTTCTATTTTGTAGATAAGTTCCTTTGTGTATTCCATTATGTGTGTGTGTGTGTGTGTGTGTGTGTGTGTGTGTATCTCCTGGAGGGGAAATGGGAACTCACTCCAGTAATCTTGTCTGGAAAATTCAATGGACAGTGATGCCTGGAGAGCTACAGTCCATGGGGTCACAAGAGAGTCAGATACAACCAAGTGACTAAACAACTAAACACACACACACACACACACACACACACACACACACACACAATCTTCTTTATCCATTCCTCTGTTGAGGGACATTTAGGTTGTTTCCATTTCTTGGCTATTGAAAGTAGTGCTACTATGAATATAGGAATGCATATATCTTTTTGAATTATAACTTTGTCCAGGTATATGGCCAGGAGTGGGATTGCTGGATCATTTGGTAACCTTATGTTCAGTTTTTTGAGGAACCTCCATACTGGTTTCCATAGTAGCTGCATGAACTTGCATTTCCACCAGCAGTTTAGGAGGGTTCCTTTTTCTCCACACTCTCTCCAGCATTTGTTATTGGTAGACTTTTTAATGGTGGCACTTCATTGTAGTTTTGACTTGCATTTCTCTTATAATTAGCACTTATATTAATTCTTAAAGTATCAGTTGAGGCTTTACTTGCACAGAAAACCTTCTATGATGACCTGTATCTAGATCAGATGCTCTTCCTGTGTCTTCCCTATCATATACCAAGAAAGTATTTATGTCATTCTGTTGTAATGGCCTGTTGGTTTTTCTATCTCCTTCATTAGTATATAAGTTCCACAGAGGAAGAAATATTGTCTTTTAAAACTATAACTATTTTACAGTGACTAGCACAGTGGTTGGCACAAGGTAGGTATTCAATAGATATTTGTAAAATGAATGAGGAAGTGAATGATTGAAATTTCACAGGTAGAAAATTCCAATGATGATAAAAAGTCATGGTTTGGATATAGTTCTGTGTGGCAAATATAGGTGAAATTGAAAGTCACCAGAATTGAGAAGGCCAAGAGCTTGTCTACCTTAGAGATGTCTGAAGGGATTGAAGTTTGTTAAGGACAAACATGGATAGAAATATCAAGAACCACAGTCAAGGTCTTTAGTAAACATAGTACATCATGAGGTCAACAGATCATCAGAGATGACAAAGTATTCAGTTCAGTTCAGTCGCTCAGTTGTGTCCGACTCTCTGCGACCCCATGGACTGCAGCACGCCAGGCTTCCCTGTCCATCACCAACTCCTGGAGCTTGCTCACACTCACGTCCTTTGAGTCGGTGATACCATCCAACCATCTCATCCTCTGTCGTTCCCTTCTCCTGCCTTCAATCTTTCCTAGCATCAGTGTCTTTCCCAATGAGCCAGTTCTTCGCATAAGGTGGCCAAAGTATTTGAGCTTCAACTTCAGCATCAGTCCTTCTAATGAGAAAGGGTAAATGGTATAAGAGCCAGAATGGAAGAGCATCAAGGAAGGAAGGGTGGAATTTTGTATGAACACAAAGGGGTATTTTTTAATACCAAAAACATTTTTTCCTGTCCATACAAAGCTCTCAGGTTGTCTTCAAGCCCCATCTATAGCATATATTTACTGTCCTTAATAAAATATTAATACTGAACCCCTAAGATGAAAGCATATGGTGAATATTTTCCATTGTTGCCTTTCAGTTTTTCATTGCCAAATTCAGACACCAAGTTTACTACTCCTTTTATTGAGACTGCCAGTCCATCATAATGCCTTTGATAGCAATCATAATGCCTCCTACAGCAATTGTTTCCTCCCTGGGAAGAAAAGAAAAACAAACAAACAAACAAACAAACATGTTTTTAACCTTAGCTTTCAATGTATGCTCTCTCACTGGCTCATTCTTTTTCTTTTAATACTCTCTTCAAAATGCAATTTTTCTAATGCTCTGTGGCTCACACTGAATGACTTATTTCCAGAGATTTGAATTACTGCAAACAGGCCTCTTGGGTCCATCCTAGTGAAATCAATAATAGGCATTTCTACCATGTAACATCTTGCCAGGCAGTGTTTTATATTCCTTTTTATTTAGCTCATCCTAGTGAATCTTTATAGGATGGTGCACTTTTTTACCCTTCCCTGCAAGAGGTTTCCTCTTCTTTTTTTTCCTTCTCAATCCCTGTAGCTGGTAAGAAAGGCACAATGGAAAAGTCAGCATTGTTAGTTTCTTTTCTTCCCATCCTTCTCACATTCATCTCTACATTTCTGCTCTTACCTACCCATTCCAATTCTTCTGTTGTTATCATGCTGGCCACTTTTAAGAGGCTGACACAAAGGTTCTTGAGACACTATCTCACTCACTCTCAATGAGACAGAGTCTCCCTCTGAAGGACTCAAGAGTGCAGCCCTTTGATCTCTGGTCCCATAGAAGAGGCTCCTCACACCTTGACTCTACACGTCCACTTCCACCCCAGTGTCCTGCATGGTTTGGACAGACCCCCACTCACTGTCATTGCTGTCCTCCATCCTCCCATTTCTAGTTCTTCACTTAGGTCTGCTGCAATATCCCCAATATTACTACTCTGCTGAAGGACATACATTTCCACTCCATGAAACTACAACTTGATTTGGGTGATTGAATTTGATCCGAGATTGAGGGAAAGAAGACCTTTGAAATGAAATCTCTGAAGCCATTTTAACTGATTTGAGGCTTTCTATCAGACTTAATAAATAAGATGGTGCCATTTAAATTAGTGACATGTGAATATCATACGGTATGGGTAGGATTTGGTCCTCATTATTTCAGAAAATTGTCTTCTTTGACCTAGAAGGCAGCACTAGTGGGAAGCATGAGAAAGAAGAGGGAAATTAAATCAGGCTGGTAACCAATGTGTGACACATGTCACTGATAGATTATGCTTTTATCTGAGAATTTCTGCTCACAAAGCCAAACAGGAAGAGTGACAATATAAATGTAGACCTGTGGCCTGCTTTCTCCTCTTGGTACTGTGAAAAGACCCTTAAGTTAAAAAGAAAAAACAACCAGACATCTGGGGTTTTCTTTAAGCTGACAGTTTTCCCCTCCATCCTAGGATATCCTGATAAAGTTCTCCTTGACTTTCCAGCTTCTGCCTTTATAGGTTATGAGAGGAGACCACACAGCCTTTCTCAACTCTACTTCCCTCTTAGAAATTCCTTTATAGGAAATACTGACTTAGAGCCCCAGACCTCTGCTTGCTGCTGGCTCTGACACTTCTCTCCAACATGAGAAGCAGAGGGAAAGTTTGGAAGGGCAACTCTTCCAGTTCAAAATGAATTCGCATAGAGCATGCAGCAAACCCATGCCCCCCACTGACTCCAGGGTGAAGGTGTGGGCATCTAGAGGCTGCATGTATTCCTACCGCAGGATGGGAACCAGGGCAGACTTCTCTGTGCTTTCTCTGTGCTTTTTACAGTCTGTTATGTACGTAGACAATCTACTGTTATGCCATTTTTGAAATGAACTGGTAGCAAAGCATGGTTATGCATCTGGCTAGAGGATATGAGAACACATCAGAGATGCAGCGGAACCTCAGTCCCAGGTCCTCCGACCACAAGTCTGGCTTCTTGCTCTTGGTACCCGGTGCCTCTCCCAAGTCCCTATTTTTGGTCAGAAGTCCCATTATTCTGAACGAAAAGAAGAAGTTACATTTAAAAACAAAATTCTGAGCATGTAGTTTGCTCTCCAGTCTCTGAGCTGATTTGTTTATCTAATCTGTGCACACAGAGCTCTGACTTCATTGGGTTTTGTTAGAATCACATTCCAGGGCTTTGTGGTCGATATTATGCAATGCCATTTTGCTGGTTTGTGTTCTGCCAATTTTGGGGAGCAAGCTTAATTATGCAAATGCATCTGATAATAGATTATTCATTTTAGTCATGCTCAATTATTTATTTTTTATGCATGGCCCCGATGACTTGGACAGAGCTTAGCAACACAGCTCATCTCATATCTAGCAAGAAGACACAGGCAAGGACATAATTCTGATGCAGGTCAACTGCTCTTATGGGCATCAAGCTGCTTGAGGAAAAATCACATTTGAGGCAAGGCCAACTATTTCTATGGAAAATGCCAGCTGTTACTGCCTGTCTGTTTTTCCCTGACTGAGAGGCCACTTCATGGGCCGGAAGGAGCAGTGACACTTAGAGGCAGTAGGACTTTACTTGAAATTTTATGGGTTGAAGGTGAATGGAAAAGAAACCTGTTTGGTTACTGATTCCTGAACTGCTGCATTTCCCCATTTGGGCCTTTCTAGCTTTAGAGATCATAAAAACGGACCTGGAGGGAAAGCAGTAAAGTGGAAATGGACACATGAGGGTGTTTTGTCCTTCTCAGAAGAAAGTAAGTGAAAATAATGCTACGGAGTGGAAACAGAAAGTCTGACTATCTTTAACTTGTTCATTTTTCTATGTGTACCCTGAGTTTATTGACACGCAATATGTATATATTTAAAGGAACTTCACTCTGCCCCCCAGAGTTGGCTGTTACTCATCATGTAGGTATCATTTTAAATATTATTTCTCCCAAGAAGTCTTCCCTGAATACTTTACCCGCCCCCCGCCTTCAACCCCAGACTAGGTTACACACCCCTGTAACATTGTCTAACAGAATCAGGTACATTACTTACCTTGCCACTTATTTCACTTCACGGGATTGCTTGTTTAATTGTGTGTATATACCCACTTATAAAGGTGAAGACCATGGCTGTGCTGCTTATTGATACAGAGCTAACACCTATCTCAATGCTTGGGAGATAGTAGCCACTTCATAAATATTTGTTGAATAAAACAATGAATGAAGAACTGATAGAAAGTGGTGATGTGGGGCTGGGGGGTGTCAGGCTTTGCTCTGTTCCTTAATGTCCTCTCGAAAACCAGAAAAGCTACCTAACTCAGTGGCAGTACTTGTTTCTAATTGTGGGAAACAGCAGTGTTTTTCCTACTGGATAGCTGTGGCTGATTGATCGATGGGTTTTGTGAATACTGTGGCCAGTGGTGGCTAAAGTATTGGTCCAACAGACTTTGCTCTTGACTTCTAATCTGGGTAGACAGAGTAGGCTTACTCTGTCCCTCTGCTCCACTTGCCCTATGACTGCCAGAGAGGCAGGGACTAGGATCCGGGGCTAACCAGTATGGCTCTTCACCAGGAATGAAACTGGAAGAAAGCATATTGTGTTAATTAGTTTTTATTAGAGTATCGCCGCTTTACATTGTTGTGTTAGTGTTAGCTATACAGCAAAATGAATCAGCCATACATATACATAAATCCCCTCCTTTTTGAATTTCCTTCTCATCAGGTCATCACAGTGCATTAAGTAGAGTTTCCTCTGCTATACTGTATGTTCTCACTAGTTATCTATTTTATACCTAGTCTCTATAGTGTATATATGTCAATCCAGATCTTCCAATTCCTCCCCCCCCCCCACCCCGGTATCTGTGTGTTTATTCTCTATGTCTGTGTCTCTTTTTCTTCCTAAGCATCTTTTTGTTTCCAATGAGGTTTATTGTATCAGAGGACTTGAGTCTGAGACCACTGATAGCCATCTTGTCTACTATTACCCAGAGAGTCTATAGATGAAGCCAATCATAAGGCCACATAGAAATTCAGATAGAGCCTAAGATCCTGATTCCTGCACATCTTTTTTTGCTCCCATGACCTTCACCAGGACACAGTTTTGCTAGGAAGCCAACAAAATATTTTTTCTTTCAGTCAATATGAGTTTGCTTTCTATTTCTTGCAACTGAATGAGATCTGCCTAATGCATTGATTAAAGTACCTTATTTTTACAGATATAGGGGGTCAGCTGAAATCAGGGGGAAAGGCTGTCACAACCTTAGTTTCCATGTTTATATATGCTTGACTTTGAAAACTCAGTGTTCTGATAAGTAAAGAAAATTCAGTGTTCTATTAGCTAAGGTCAGATTTAAAGGTCATGTTCTGACAACCTATCTAGTATTGGTAACTATGTAGTAGATGGTTCAAGAATCAAATCAGAAATAAACTGGAATTTTAAGGAACCTACACTGACAAAGAAACCCCCAGGCTGGCAAAAGTTGCCTTATAATTACTTAACCCCTAAGGCTCTCCTTACCACAGTTGTGATTGTACTGTGGGAAGAGGATGAATCATTGTAACACCAAGTATCAAGTACTAATTCTGTCTTAGGCTTTTCCAAGGAGGCCAATGGTTATAGTCAACTTTTCTGACAAGTGTCCAGGGCCAGGAAGAGAAATTCATTCAAGGACTTATTCTATGGTCAGGGAAGTAAGTCTTTCTCCTTTTGACACTTTCCAAATGGGACTTTAATTGAAGTGCATAACACTCCCTTGTATATTGGCTATGTTGGGGTGGTTAAATTTATTATTTGGCAAGACTATGACAAAACTTGGGATTCAATATAGCAAATAATGTTACAGGTTGTTGCTTTGGAAAGGGTGGACATGTTTTCCATTGTACATGGGACACTGGCATTTTGATAGGTGGGCATTTTAAAATTTAATGTCAGGGGACAAGGGTACCTCTTGTGTTACGAAGTCAAGTGGTGGAACGTAGCAAATCTTGGTAGCTATTGTGTTGTCCACAGAGCTTTTCCATCTTCTTCTCTGGCAAATGTGCCTTCCTCTCATTTTTCTCCCACTATCCCATCCTTAGGGATGACCTTATAACTCACATCTGAACAAAACCATTTCCTGGGATTGAGAGATCATCTCTGGGAAAAAGACTGCTCTCTTTTTGACGTAGCCTAAATGGGAGGATATGAATCTGGGGCTACTGAGATGAGAGGGGGCAAGCGGTAGAAGAGAAGGTTGTATTCTCTGCATCTAATTCTCCATCTTTAAGGTTGCAAGGCCTGGACCCTGCAATTGCTCATTCAATCTCAGTGCTATTCCAGTGTCCCGTTTACCTTTTGGGTCAATAGAATCTGTTCTTAATGTAGCTAGATGTGGATTTTTACCACTTACAACCCAAAGAGTTGTGAGCTCAATGCCATCTCCTCAGAGAGTCCCTCTTTGACCACCCTAGATAATTTAGTGCCCTTTCATCACTTGCCATTATCGATCTTGTTGCCCTACTTTAGGTTTTAAGGCACTAATTGCACTCTGAAATTACCTCTATAGAAAATGTCTGGTTTTCTGTTTGTTGCTCATTCTTCCTCCCTTCCCCTGCCTGCTACTGAAATGTAAGTAATATGAGGTCAGAGATTTCATCTGTTGTATTCATTAATTTCCCCAAGGTCTAGAACAGAGCCCAGCATGCAGTAGGTGCCTCTTAATAAATACTTATTCATTGAATCACTCACTAACACTACACATAGATGTAAAGACTAAGGAGTATAAAAGGAAACAGAATCTGCAGGAGGAGATATCCATTTATTTTTCTATCCTGGTTTTCCTAACATTTCTATTACCTCACCCACTATTGTTAAATATTTAGCTTTTTTCTCTCCTATATTTGTCCTTTGTTTAGAGTAACCTTACCACTCAATCTCTACACCACTCCTTCCATCACCCACCCTTGCCTCATAGCTGCTTTTCTGTCTAAAAACTCAGTCCATATTTGGTTTCCATAAATGCTTACACACCACATGGCTTAATTATTGAAAATGCTACATTTCCTTTTGGTTCTCTACCCAAGGAACCTACCCCACCACAGTGCCTGAGTTCTTTATATGTGTGCATGTGTTCAGCCACTTCCTTCATGTCCAATTCTTTGTGACACTATGGAGTATAGGGCACTGGGCTCCTCTGTCCATGAGATTTCCCAGATAAGAATACTGGAGTGGGTTGCCATTCCCTCCTCCAGAGGATCTTCCCAACCCAGGGATCAAAACTGCATCTCCTGCATTGTAGGCAGGTTCTTTACCACTGAGCCACTGGGGAAGCCTGAATTTCTTATGACCCGCCTGAATAATTTCTTTTTTCTGTGGGGAGAAGGTGATTAAGAGACCTACTTTCTTAAATGATAGAAAAATGTATTCTCTTTAAAGCATCTGTGAATGGGTTAATTTCAGCTATCCTGTACAATATCCTTCATGATGTAGACAAAAACTAGAATTGGTATCAAAAATTCAGAGATGAGAAAACCAGGATAAAGAAAAGCTGATGGTTCCTCTAAGGCTGCAGAAGTGGCAAGGGTAAACTTGGACTTGAATCCAGTCTTTTTCTTCTTGGTAACAAATGAGACATTGTAAAGAAGGCTGTCAATTGGGATGAGAATCAAATCATAGAGTGTTGGTAAATCAGTGGATTCTAGGCCACAAACTCAATTGTAATCATTTTCCTAACTTACAAACAAAACAAACTAGTTTATAATATATACACTATAATCTATATAGACTAGCTGTATCACCAGTCAAATTTTGCTAGCAGGAAAAAAACAATCCCAAAACTGAAAGCTGCCATTTGAAATTTCTTATGATACCATTCACCAAACCCCAGCCACAGAGGGATAGAAAAATATCACTTTTGAACAAGTTGCATTTTCCCTGTGTTAAGTAAAATCCAATACATCATAGGCCCAATGACATTTTAAGAGTTTCAAGTCTGTAGTGGCTGTCATGGCATGAATCATTCAAATGGAGGCCACCATCCTGAGCAATGACTCAGAATAAATAGCTCGAAGAGAGAAAAACATATTCTCTCTACTTGGAGCCATCCTTCAAATGAAATGAACTTACCCAAGCCACGACTACCTTTCAGAAGCCTGGATGCTTCTATTGTGTCCACAACAGAGCATATTTTTAAGGTGAACTCAAATGAACATGGAGACCTCTGAAGGTCAGTTCTCTCTCCATCACTAATGAAAAGTGTGACCCCAGGCAGGTCTTCACAGTTTTCCTGGCCTCAGTTTCTTTCATTTGTGAAATGAGAGAGCTAGACCACTTAGACTTAGAGGTCCTCTTGGTTCTAAGAAGTGCTGATTTCAGGTTATCTTACTCTAGTCCTGGAGGTGTTATTGATTCCAGGTGTTGTCTTACCCACCGAGAGAAGCTAATGCTCTGAGTAAGGAGGCAGGTGCTGAGGCGTTGTTCGTGGTTCAACTACTACTGTGGCCAAGAGAGGCAGAAGATACAGTTATCACTTGAGTGGCAAATATTTTAATTTGCACCAGTATGTTTCTGAACCCTAGAGGGAGTCACAGGTTTATATTTACCTACTATCTTACCAGAAAACCTCCTTTGTTTTGGCAGAGGAAAACACAGTAACCAATAGTTCTGTTGTATTTTTGTGTGCTTTGCTATGATGATTCCCAGATTTTGTCATCACACTTTACTTCAAGGGGAGGAGAAATAGGGAATTCAGAGAGAATATAACTGCCTTATCTGTGTCAGGAATGTGATAGAGCAGCCACTAGTCTGAGGGATGGGGTTGGTCTCTTACTGCCAGAAGGATGATAGACTGGATAATGTACTGCAGATTCTTTACCAGCTAGATAACCAGGGAAGCCCAGATTGGATGATAGCAGAGGATTTTTCTTTAGTCCAGGCACTCGGCTATGTTTAAAGCACTGTTTTGCTTAGACCAGTGTAGCTCCTTGATGGAAGCTTTCATTTATTGATGGTTAACTTTTTCCTTAAGGTTAAATGTTTCTGAGAGTGGGATTTCTATATAAAATTCCCACTTTTTTCAACCAGTAACATTCAAATGCTTTAAAGAATTAAATTACTCTATTAGATACATACTCATAATACTCATTCTTTTACAACGTAATTGAGGAGTCATACAATTTTTATCAGTACACAATTCAAGCCATTGTTTCATAATGTTTAAAATAACTTGCATATATGTGTTAATATACAATTTTTTTCCCTCTTTCTGACTTCATTCTGAATGACAGATACTAGGACCATCCTTTGTCTCTACAAATGATCCTATTTTCTTCCTTTTTGTGGCTAAGTAATATTCCATTGTGTGTGTGTGTGTGTGTGTGTGTATACATATCACATCTTCTATATCCATTTATCTATTGTTGGACATTTGGATTGTTTCCATGTCCTGGCTACTGTAAATAGTGCAGCAATGAAGTCAAAGAGAAAAACAAATATCATATATTAACACATGTATATGGAATTCTAGAAAAATGGTACAGATGAACCTATTTCCAAGGCAGGAGTAGAGATGTAGATAGAGAATGCACATGGGGAGAAGGGAAGGGCAGGATGCACTTGGAGGTTAGGATCGGCTGTGTACACTGCCGTGTGTAAAATAGATAGCTAGTGGGAAGCTGCTCTATAGCACAGCGACTCAGCTCCGTGCTCTTGAGGACCTAGAGCAGTGGGATGCTGAGGTGGGTAGGAGGGATGTCCGAGAGAGAGGGGATGTATGTATGCGTATGGCTGATTCACTCCATTGTACAGTGGAAACTAACACGATATTGTAAAGCAGTTATATTCCAAAATAATAATAATAATAATAACTTTTACCACTTAAAAAACAAAACAAAACAAAGCTGAGGGCTCAGGAGCCCAGTGGCCTCCTGAAACCATCACCTGATCACGGTATTTCCTATCAGGGACATGCTGGCCTTACAGCAGATTTGTCAGGGTTACCCAGTACAGACAGTTTCAGGGATTCTTGGGGTGCTTTCAGTGGTCCCAGGACTGGCAGCAAATGCCAATAGAATCATGGTTTGTATGTGGCATGGGGGAGAGTCAGAAGTGGGCATTGTGGCTTCTAGTGCTGTATTTCTTAAAAAAAAAATTGTGGTGAAGTATACATAACATACCAGGGCTTCCCCGGTAGCTCAATCACTGAAGAATCTGCCTGCAGTGCAGGAGACCCGGGTTTTATCCCCAGGTCAGGAAGATCCCCTGGAGAAGGAAATGGTAAACCACTCCAGTATCCTTGCCTGGAAAATCCCATGGACAGAGGAGCCTGGTGGGCTGTAGATCATGGGATCGCGAAGAGTCAGTCACAAATGAGCGACTAACACTTTCACACATAACATAAAATATACCATTTTAAGAATTTTGAGTGTATAACTAGGTAATATTAAGTACTTCACAAAATCATGTAACTCTCACCACTGTCCACTTCCAGAAGTTTCTGATCATCCCAAACAGACACTCTGTGCTCATTAAACAATATCTCTGTTCCCTCCTTCCCCAGCCCTTAGTACTCTATTCTACTTTCTGTTTCTCTGAATTTGCCTCTTTCAAGTACCATATATGAGTGTAATCATGTAATATTTGTCTTTTTGTATATGGCTTATTTTACTTAGTATGTTCGCAAGATTCAGCCATGCCATAGTAGATATCAGAGTTTCATTTCTGTTTATGGCTAAATAATATCCCATTAGATGGATCTGTTACAGTTTTTCCATTCATCTGTTAATGCACAGTATTAACAGGTTGTTGCCTTTTTCTGTTGTGAATAATGTTGCTATTAAACACTGATATACAAGTATCTCTTAAGTCTTTATTTTCAATTTTTCTGGGTATATATCTAGAAATGGAAATGCTGGATGATACAGTCATTCTATGTTTTACTTTTTGAGGGACCGTAAAACCACTTTCCACAGAGGTTGCACCATTTTATATTACTCTCAGATATGCATGAGAGTCCTAACTTTTCCATGTCTTTGCCAACACTTGTTATTTCCTGGTTTTGATTTTTTGATACCAGCGATGCTAATGGTATAAAGTGGCATCTCATTATGGTACTGCTGTATGTTTGACAGAGCAAGGGAAGCAAAGAATAGAAAGAGTACTTTTGCTTGGAAATTTAGCCATTGACTAGATCCCTGAAGATGCAAGTTCTGTGTACCCTCTGTGTACAAAAACAGACACATAGACCAATGGAATGGAATAGTGTGTGCATACGAAATTGTTTCGGTCGTGTCCTACTCTTTGTGACCCCATGGGCTGTAACCCACCAGGTTCCTCTGTTCATGGGATTCTCTAGGCAAGAATACTGAAGTGAGTTGCCATGCCCTTCTCCAGGGGATCTTCCCCACCCAGGGATTGAACCCAGGTGTCCCTCATTGCAGGTGGATTCTTTACCATTAAATGGATTATTATCTATAAGAATTTTGATCACTATGTTGTATATATGAAGCTAATATTGTGATTCAACTGTTTTGCTTTTAAATTGCAGTATAATTAAGAGAAATAAGTTACTTAATTACTGACTCACCTTTTTTCCCAGTACCTATGATTATGAAGCTCAAAGTAAATATAAATCACCCAGGATATATTGCCTGCACCAGCCCAAGTTGCTGAACAGTGGGCCCCGTTTCTTGTTACTTGCCCTTGACAGAGTATAGGTATGGCACAATTTGGTTATGATCAGAGTATAACAGACTTCATTTTTTGAAAAGATAAACATTACAACTCCTAACCAAAACTTGTTACTTAAAACACATTCTGTTCAAAATATTGGTCACAGTTTCTCAAGCTAATATTTTAGTTGAAGGGGTCATGGGATTTAGCCATTGCTATTCTAAAGAGAGAGAGGCATTTCATAAGAATTTTATCAGGAATGATATAGAATTGTCATTTTTATTGACTTTCAGTATTTGGTTGCAAACAATAAGTTGCTTAAATCAATTCAAAATACCTATTTCTCCTAACACTCTACTTAAACTCACAAAAAATCTGAAAAATACTAGACTATAAGACTCCAAGTGAGTAGGGTTGCTTCTTAATCAAATAGGCATGCTTTTTCAGTGAGATAAAGCATGGCTAAGTCCTGACTTCCTTTCATTTTAATTAGTTTCTTATCATCTGATAGCACATTAGCATGAACATTCTTTTATATAAAGCTGCTATGTTTTCAATATTGTGATCTAGGAGAGGTCTTAGTAGACAATGTAACATGCCATCTAATTATTATGGAGGAGAAAAACTACAGATTGTGTATCCTAAGATTTTCAGGGATTGATTATTTTCAGGGAACTAATATTTAATTAGTTCATATTTAATATTTTCACATAGCAAGTCACTTCACTCAGTGCTCGTGGCACATGTTTCTCATGAAAGAAATAGAAAATAACATGACTTAAAATTAGGCATTCCATGAATGATATTTTAAAATGGTGGAGCAGTCATTTGGCTGTGGAATATTCTGGGTTAAGCAATTTTGGCCATTCTATTTAGAGTGTTCTGGAATATAGATTGCTTTTTAGTCTGTGAGGTTAAGGTAGAGGGATGCAGGTATAAAGATGACTAAAAGCCCAACTTTCTACCCACATATTGCCCGAATCCCCTCTCTGAATGGAGGTGAGACGTATATATCTTTTTTAGGTTTCTCGAGTTTCACAAAAGAATGTCAAGTGATCCACTAACTCGGCTTTAAGTTAAAACATACCATTTTGAATTGAAGTGGCAAAAGCAAGGTGCCCAGGCCAGGTAATTATCAAGGATTACAAATCCGATTTCTCTTGTGCTCTACTCAAACTCTTAGTCAAGAGAAAACTATTCATAGAGAAGGGCTCATAGGATAGACGATCTACTAAGTTCTCCAAGTGAATGCGTCTCAATTTCTCTTAACAAGGAAGATAGTAGGATTTATTAAAAACAAGAACATAGCTATTTTCCATTGGTATAGCGCTTGCACAGACCAGGTGGGTGGATGGTGGCTGCTAAAGGCCGTATTGTATTGGTCCTGTCTTTGAAGATGGAGTTGATTTCCCTATCACAAAGTCATGTGGAGCCACCATCGCACTCATGGCAATAATTGTACTTCTAGTATCTATTGCCAAATACAGAATGAGAAGATAAGCCTCCATGAATTCTGTGCCAAATTTAAGTATCTATGTAATCATCTACATAATCATAGTGTCTATACATATCTGAACATTGTTCATATATCAGTGAGTGAGACAGTTATTTATGAAATAAATACATGGGCAATACTTCTGGAAACTTTACAAAAACTTCAAGTTTCCCCAGGAATCTGTTGTGCAGAAGTTAGAAGTCATAAGTAACCTATGTAAATTATGCTTTGTAATCAACCTATGTAAATTATGCTTTGTAATCAGATGAAAAACAGAATCTATTGGAGGGTGTTGAGGGCTTGGTTTGTCATATTACACAATGCCACACCCCTCCAGTGAAATTTTTTGCTTTATTTATGAAAAATTATTGCTTTTTTCCACTAATAGTTTATCTTTGGGAAGCAGAATCATATGATAGACTAAGAAAAAATTAACTGTTAGGAAAATTTGGAGGCAAATATGCCACTTCCTATAACTGGCAAGTAGGACCTCATGAAAGGTGTTTTATGTCAACCTCACTTCTATCATATTTCCTTGCTTTCTGTTTATCATCTACCTCTAATTTCTTTTCTTGATGTATCTTATATATCTTTGAAAGATAATAAATCTTCTTTGGAATAGATCTGGATATCCATAAACAAAATTAAATGGCTATTGTCTATGGGGTTGGCAAGTTGACACAGCAAAAGGACAGAGGTATACATATAAAAGGACAGAGGTTGATTCCTTTCATAAGCTCTGTGAATATTGTGTTCAAAATTTCTCTGCAAATCCTAGAAGCTCCAGCTTCCCTTACAATGTGGTTAGGTGCGGTATAGCTGCGAAAATTACTGGAGCTAGAGGAAATTCTGGGCTTTCATTCTCAGCTTTCATATTAACTAACAGGATTAATCAAGGTGTTGGGGCATTGCTTCTTTTTTTAAAGTTAGTTTATGTTGGAGTACAGGTGCTTTACAATGTTGTGTTAGTTTCCACTGTACAGCATAATGAATTAGCCACATACACACATATGTCTCCTCCCTTTTGGATTGTCTTTGCATTCAGGTGAGCGCAGAGCATTAGGTAGAGTCCCCTGGGCTCTACAGCATGTTGTCATTAGCTACCTATTTTATACGCCTTATCAGTAGTGTATATGTGTCAATGTCAGCTTCCCAATTCATCTCAATCCCTCTTCCCTCCTTGGTATCCATATCTGTTCTCTGCTTCTGTGTCTCTATTTCTGCTTTGTAAATAAGATCATCTATACCATCTTTCTAGATTCCACACATATGTGTTAATAAACTATGCTTGTTTTTCTCTTTCTGACTTACTTCATTCTGTATGACACTCTCTAGGCCCATCCATGTCTCTACAAATGATCTATTTTCATTCCGTTTTATGGCTGGGTAATATGCCACTATATATATATGTAGTACATCTTCTTTATCCATTCCTCTGTTGATGGACATTTAGGTTACTTCCAAGTCCTAGAAAAATCCTCAACAATATACTAGCACACCGAATCCAACAACACATTAAAAGGATCATAAACCTTGCTGGGTGTTCACTGGACGGACTGATGTTGAAGCTGAAACTCCAACACTTTGGCCACCTGTTGCAAAGAGCTGACTCATTTGAAAGGACCCTGATGCTGGGAAAGATTAAGGGCAGGAGGAGAAGGGGACGACAGAGGATAAGATGGTTGGATGGCATCACCGACTCAATGGACATGGGTTTGGGTGGACTCCGGGAGTTGGTGGTGGACAGAGAGGTCTGGTGTGCTGCGGTTCATGGGATCGCAAAGAGTTGGACATGACTGAGTGACTGAACTGAACTGAAACCTTGCATGATGAAGTGGGATTTATCCCAGGGATGCAAGGATCCTTTAATATATACAAATTGATTCATGTGATGCCCCATTTTAGCAAATTGAAGCATAAAAACCATATGATCATCTCAATAGGTGCAGAAAAAGCTTTTGACAAAATTCAATACCCATTTATGATTAAAAACTCTCCAGAAAGTGGGCAAAGAGGCAACCTACCTCAAAATAATAAAGGCCATATATAACAAGCCCACAGCAAACACTATTTTCAATGGTGAAAAACAACGTATTTCTTCTAAAATCAGGAATAAGACTACGGTGACCACTCTTGCCACTAATTATTCAACATAATCTTGGAAGCCATAGCCATGGAAATCAGAGAAGAAAAAGAAAAAAAAAGTCCGAATTGGAAAAGAATGAAAACTGTTACTATTCACAAATGAAATGATACCATACACAGAAAATACTAAAGATGCTACTAGAAAACTACTAGAGCTAATCAGTGAGGTTAGTAAAGTTGCAAAATTAATACACAGAAATCTCTTGCATTCCTATACATAAACAATGAAAGATCAGAAAGGAAATAAGACAATCCCACTTACCATTGCTACAAAAAGAATAAACCTCACCTAAGGACATAGGAATAAACCTACCTAAGGTGGCATTATTTCTTTTAAGAGTCACGTGTTCATCAGCTCGTAAATCAGAACTCAGTGCTTTCAGGTGTCCAAGGAACTCTGTAAGACAAAGGCAGAGGCGGGTATGGCAGGGAATGGAGAGCCCACGACCCACCTGAGACGTGCCAACCTTTTCGGTACTCTGTACCAGCTGAACAGTGGGGTCAGACTTGCCCAGAGGCTGTCAGGTATTTTCCCCTTTTTTTCCTTCTTATAACCCCTGGTCCCAGTGATCCTGCAGGGTCCCACTGTTCTTGTCATTCTGTGGTGATAACTCCTTTGTTCAGCACAGTCCACCTCTTTCAGGCTGGGCAAATATGAAGAATGAAATGACAGCCAGGGTGTGAGCTGAAGTGAGGGGAACGCAGGCAGGGAGACAGGAGAAACCTTTTAAGAATTCAGTGACAGCCTCTGGCACCTGGTACCCAGGGCAGAGCTGCAGCTGGTTGCGGCAGAAGCTCACAGACCAACCTGTGAGGAGGGGCGGGCTCTCTTTGCTGGGCTTGACTTTGGACTGACCATGAATCCAAGAATTACAAATTACAGAATTACAAATAGTGACAGGCGATAATAAATAACCGTTTTCCAGCTTCCTTTTCTTCCCTCCCCTAGACCCTTAGGCATTCAGCCTACTTTCTGCTCCTTTTAACGGCTTTCTCATTATATTCTACCCATCACTCAAGTGCAGTTCAAATGCCAGTTCCTCCTCGAAGCCCTCCTGTCTCCGCAGCTGGAATTCTCCTCTGTGCTCTGGGTTTGGTTTGGATTTCACTGAGTGCAGACTGCATTCTACCAGCTGCTAGTATTATGACAGTCTGTTTTCACCTGCTGGGATGTAAGCTGCTTTCTCTCTGTTTTTCTGTCTCCCTCTTAGTGCCTAGAACAGTGCCTTGTCAAAGCAGATGTCCAGGAAATAAGGTATGAAAGTGCAGAGTTTAGGCTCTGTGACCAGAAACACAGACTCAGTCTGGGCTGCTGGACCCACTAGCTTTATGACTTTGGATGAATTAGCAACCTCCCTAGGCCTCAGAATCCCATGGACAGAGGAGACTGGCAGGCTACAGTCCATGGGGTTGCAAGAGTTGGACACAACTTAGGGACTAAACCACAGCCACCAAACCTCAATGTTTATCATTAGTTGAGTGTGTCTGCTTGCTTGTGTTTAGGATTATACGGTAAATTCATGTACACTTCTCAGCATAATAATATCTGGTGTCTGGATAAACATTAAAAAACAGTGTTGCTACATGTTGCAGTCTATACCCTCTGTAGCCACATTCTTTTTTTTATTATCTGAAAAATGAATTTGTGTGTGTTGATGAAAAACAGGGCTCTGTGGATGATGGCTTTATGATGGACCAGAAATGAATTGACCAAAAAAAAAAAAAAAGGAAAACAAGGATTTGACATCTTAGACTTGAGGAATAGGAGAAAAAGTGACTGATGTTGGAAAGCAGAAATTGCAAACTAATTATAAAGAGAAGGCCTGAGGGAATCAGAATAAATTTAATTAAGAGGAGCTGGTGGATCGGCTGTCCAGAATGACAAATTTGTTAAACAAAAGAGGAGAGAGTCAGAAGTAAAGATGAGGCAAAAACTGAGAAAAATTCAAAGAGGGCTCCTTGTGGAATCTGTCCTAGGGCTGGGGTGGAGGGGGGGCCAGGGAGTTCCTCCAGAGGGATACCTGAGGGTTGAGCAACCATTTAAAGAGTGGAGGCGGTGCCTGGGACAGGAGCTCACATCAGATCTCACCAGAAAAGCCCAAGCATCCCTAATGCTCAGGAAAGTGGGGTCCTATCTTCTATGAGAGAGAATCTCAAACTGCAAAGTCTGGCTTACCTGTTAAAATATGCTGAGCACAAGTTGGTGACAGCTATCGACTAGTAATCTCCCACTTTCCTTAGAATCAAAAATTTCAGTATTCTGTATAATTTTGCAAGTTGATCTTTATATCTAAAGTACCTGTGAAATAAGTGAACTAAGGTTGTATGTAACACTTCCCTGGTGGCTCAGATGTTAAAGAATTTGTCTGCAACGTGGGAGACCAGGTTTGATCTCTGGGTGGGGAAGATCCCTTTAAGAAGGGCATAGCATCCCACTCTAGTATTACTGCCTGGAGAATCCCCATGGACAGAGAAGCCTCACTCCATGAGGTTGCAAAGGGTCAGACACGACTGAGTGACTAAGAACAGCACAGCACAAGATTGTAATAACGGAAGGATTTGGAAGTTGGTTTAAGTTTCATATGAAGTAAAATAATTAGAGGTTGTTTGCTGAGCATGGAATTAAGCTACCATATTTCATTAATTCTAAGACATATATGATCACATTTTAATATCCAAAATTATGCTATGCAATAGACAATTGTATCTTATAGTTGTGCTGGCCAAGTAGCAATAGAGATGTGGCTTGTTAAAAACTTGATATGCATAAAGTCAAAAATGTCAGCATCAAAACATGCAAAATGGGTCAGCACCTGGGTCAAAAATCTGGAGACAAATGTGACTAACTCTTTTAAGAAACATGAGCTCATCATGACATGATGGCATAGAGCATGGAAAAGAATATCAGTGACTCTTCTTACCCAGAAAGTAATTAGGAAGATTCAGGTTTGTATTGTGAAGAAATTCCAAAGGGGGTGTTTATTTCATTTATATTTCAGTGTATGTGTATAGAAGATAAAAATGCCTCAATCAGTTTCTATCAGCTAAGACTCAACAAGAAGCTAATTTACACATGGAATAGGGAAACATAGGGATAGTAAGATATAGAGCTATGACCTGGGAATAGTAGCAGAAAAGCCTTTGCCACCTCAAGGCAAAGGGTCAGGGTGAAAGAATTGTAAGACAGCGTCCGAGGGTGACTGTAAAAGGAGGACAGATACAACCAGCCCAAGTGACCCTGCAGGGAGACAGTTGGGGGAGTCAACATCCACTGCCACCCCCCGTACCCCCATTCTCTAATTTCTTGGAGGGATTTGATCTCTTGATCAAACAGAAGGCAGAGGTAAGACGATCCATTTATGTAAACTACCCGTTTTCAAGTTTTTTGGTCTCAGAACTCCATTATACTCTTAAAAATTACTGAGGACCCCAAAGAACTTCTGTTTATGTAGCTTATATCCATTGATACGTACCACATTAGAAATAAAAGCTAAGAAACTAAAAAAAATTTTTAATTGAATTAAAAAGTAATAAATCCATTGCATGTTAATATAAGAAACATTTCAATGAAAAACAACTATGTGTTTCAAAAGCTAGTAAGCAGGTGGCATTGTTTTACATTTTGGAGAATTACTAATGTTTGGCTTCATAGAGGACAGCTGGATTTTCATATTGATTTCTATATTCAAAATGTGGTGACATACTATTTTGGTTGAAGTGCGTGAAAAAAAATCTAGCCTCATACCTACATGCAGTTAGAAAAGGAGGCTTTTAAATATCTCTTCCAAAAATCATGTATATTCTCCTTTAATAATGCACCAAAGCTCAACAAGTAGTTTCTTAAAGGTTAGTGCAACATGGAATCTGAAATCATACCAATGAACTCTGTGTACTTGGTTACATTAAAATCTATTGGCCTATATTGCACTTTGAATATACATTTTACCCATGCATGATTGTGTAATTTTATGCCTTGGTCATTTGGAAAATATTGGTTTAGTGAATTATGCAAATCTACTACATATTGACACACTTGAATATACAATATAAAAAAATCAGTTTTGTTAACAGCACCACCAATCTCATCAGAAAAATTTTTAAGCTTTGGGAAACTGTCAGTCTCATTGGAGTGAATATAAATTTCAAGAATTCTAATATTTGCTTAAAAGCTCAAATTTTATCATTGGCAACAAATACAATGGTTTCTCTCAAAATGACAGATTCACTTGTGTTATTTTTGAGAAGAGACCTGCCAAAAGCCAATTCTGAATACCTACAGTTTATCTATTAGTCTTATTTCCAAATGGTGCTCCATGAGCGAAGCAGATATTCAACCTGCAGTTTAAACAATCCTGTCAATGTATTTCTTGGAAACAACCGTCATGCTTGGGTGTACAGTAGAAAAATACTTTCTGCATACTCCTCTCTCATTACATGGAATATTAAAAAGATATGGACACAAAGGATGTGAGTAAATGAAATTAATACTGTTTTTGCTATTTTGTCACGGGCATTCTTAAATGAAACTGGCATTTCTTTAAGAATCGAGAGTGCTGAGTGAATGGAGAATGTGATGTGAATGTGAAATTCACTCAGTCATGTCCAGCTCTTTGCAACCCCATGGGGTGTAGTCTGCCAGGCACCTCTGTCCATGGGACGTTCTAGGCAAGAATACTGGAATGGGTTGCCATGTCATCTTCTAGGGGAACATCCCAACCCAGGGATCGAACTCAGGTCTCCAGCATCGCAGGCAGATTCTTTACCGTTTGAGCCACCAGGGAAGCTGGAAGAATACAATGACTATCAGCAAGTGGGTGCCCTGCCTTGATTCCTGCTAAAGCAACAGTGGTTTTATCCACCTTTGCTTTTGCATCATTGGTTCAAATGGCAGCACAGTGAAAAAGGCAAGTGCTGTCTTAGTATTCTTATAGTTTTGACTTGTATACCTCCTGAAAAAGTCTTGCAGAAACCCAGGGATTTGAGGACTGTACCTTGAGGACTGCTGAGGTGGTCCCTGCAGATCAGTCACCTGGGTCAGAAGGCTGAACGGACAAAGGTGGGGAGTAGATTTGAGGGTGGTGGACAATAGGAAGCTGTGCAGCGTAAAGCCTTAATCAGCAGTCTGCTTTAGGATAAAATAAAGACACATCTCAGTTACCAGCTGACTTGATCTTTGGTTTCTAGGAGTTTGCAGTTTAGGAGAAGGAATAAATCAAGTGTACAGGTAAACAATAGAAATTCAATAGTGGATGGGATCAAGATAGTAGAGTAGGAGGATGTGGACCACCCCTGCCCCACAAACACATCAAAAATAAGTCCACATGTGGAACAATTTTCACAGAAAATCAGCTGGAAACTGGCAGAAGATCTCTTCCACAACCAATCCTGCAAGAAAGATCCTCATAGACCCAAGTAGGGTCAAAACAAGGATTTATGATGGGATTGGCATCACTGGGAGGGATCTGTGAATGTAGGGGGTGCCTTACTGGCAGGCCCTCGGCCTGTGAAGCCCCGCTGTAGGCTGAAACAGATAACAGGTGCTGCGGGAGCCTGGACTCTGTGCTCCTCTGCTAGCTTGCTAGCTCTTGGGACAGGGAGAGACCGGTGCCGATGGCTGCCGCCTAGCTGCACTACCTAGCCTAAAACAAGAGTCAGGTGGGCATGCTAATACGCATGGCAGCTTGGTGTGGAAACCTGGGCAGACAGACCCTAGGAAGGGACTTGGTCTAGCAGCGCAGAGACAGACCACAGGGCCTGGGGTATGGCCAGCCTGAGCCTCTGAGCCCCTTGTCAAAGTGCCTACAGGGGGCTTCCCAGGCGGCACAGTGCTAGAGCAGGAGACACCAGAGATGCAGGTTTGATCCCTGGATCAGGAAGATCTGCTGGAGAAGGAAATAGCAACCCACTCCGATATTCTTGCCTGGGAAGTCCCATGGACAGAGGAGCCTGGCAGGCTACAATCCATGGGGTTGCAAAGAGTGGGACACGACTGGGCATACACACACAACAGCTATAGTGGGGCACAACTCTTCAAGTGGTGGACCATGTGCACACGCACACAGCTGGGGTGGGGCTGACCTGTGAGCCCGTCAGTACTCACAGCCCTGGAGCAGGAGGGCAGATCCAAGGGAGGGTCAGGAAGTTGTAGACTTTGTTGCCGTGTACATCGGCTGGTAGACCACATCATAGATTTGCACCATTCCAGTGGAAAGCCCCTGGGGAAGAGTATGCAGGGGCTTCTTACACAGTTCAGTGCTCTGGTTCCTTCTCCCTCACACAGCTGCTGAGAACCAGATCTAGGGCAGACAGGTCTCAGGAAAGCCCTCATACAAAGGCAGCTCAGGTCCCAGGTGACAGCAAAGCCACCTTGATCCCTGCAGGCACAGTGCCCTGGGCTCTAGTGCTAGCCTAGGAGCAGGTCTGGAATGAACACATGGAGAAAGGGACATGACCTTGGGCTGCTTCTGGGCAGAACCTCAGAGGCATGCACAGGTGGTCATTTCACTGTGACCACATGAGCATCACTTGCCTCAGCTTATCCTTCCTGGAGACAAAACACACACTTAAGCACAAGGGATCCTTTATTGAACGCAACCCTCAGGGTTTCTACTCCAACAATTGGAGAGCAGACCCCACCACTGACAGGGCTGTGATATCCATGGAGCGAAGAATAGGCACTTCCCAACATCCAGTGCAGGCTCTGGACACTACACCATCAGTCACATCCCCTATCAGGGGGAAACAGCCAGCACACTCTGAGGAAAGATGTGGCAGGCATCCATACCACAAATATTGGACTCATACAGTCTACACAGGGACAATCCTACATAACAACAACTCTTCAAGACCACAGCAGGTAACTGTTCATCCTAAATTCATAGAGACAAAGCTAAGATGAAAAAACTGAGGAACTACTCCCAATTAAAAGAACAAGAGAAATTCCCCCAAATAATGAAAATGACCTTGCCAGTCTACTAGACCCTGAGTTGAGAAAGGAGGTAATAATCTTTCTTAATTCCTATAGTACTTTATTGATAGAAATTCGGATCACTGTAACAAGGAACTAGAAACTATAAAAAGGAGTCAATCAAAATTAGACAACTCAATTGCTGAGATAAAAACCAAACTAGAAGCAATGAACAGCAGACTAAATAATGCAGAAGAGCAAATTAACTGATCTGGAAGTTAGAATAATGAAAATCACCCAATCAGAACAACAAACAAAGACAAATGAGAAAGAAAAGCAACATATAAGATCTATGAGATAATATAAAATGTGCCAACCTATGCATACATAATAGGGGTTTCAGAAGGAAGAGAGAAGGGGATTAAAAATGGATTTGAAGAAATTATGTCTGAAAATTTCCCACATCCAAAGAAGAAAACAGTATCCTGGTACAGCCACCATAGAGGGTCCCAAACAAGATGAACCCAAACAGACCCACCTCAAGACATATTAGACCATCTCTACATTTGAACATTCAAGTTGTGAACTTTCACAGATGTCAACATGTGTTCCATCAACATGGGGTGTGAGTGAAATTAAGCTTACCCTCCATCTCCTGTTGCTCAGCATCCTTCAGGCTCTACCATCTCCCACTTCCTCTCCCTTCTCCAATCACTAATCCTTCTTTGCCTGTTCTCTCGACCCCAGTGCCTATATGCCAACTGTTGGACTGTATTACTATACCGTTTCACGGTACTGTACTGTAAGAATAAACATGTCTTTATTTTTGTGTTTGTTTTTTATGCATTATTTGTGTGAAAGTTTTATAAACCCATCACAGTATAGTACTATAGAGCCAATCGTGTTAGCTAGGTCACTAGGCTAACTTTGCTGGACTTAACAAACAAATTAGACTTACAAACACGGTTTCAGAACATAACTTATTCATGTGTGGGGGGACTAGCTGTATTTAAATAGCAAAAGTTAAAGATTCTAAGGGCAATAAGGGAGAAACAAAGTCAATTACAAGGGAATTCCCATAAGGCTGTCAACTGAGGTCTTTGTAAAAACTTTGTAGGGCAGAAGAGGTTGCATGAAATGTTCAAAGTCCTGAAAAGGAAAAACGTGAAACCTAGGATATTCTTCCAGCAATAATAGGAGAGAGAAAGAATTTCTCAGACAAGCAAAAACTAAATGATGAGCACCAAATACTAAACCTAACCTAAAAGAAATATTGCAAGGTCTTCTCTAAATAGAAACTTTTTACAGCAAAGGAACCCATCAACAAAATGAAAAGACAGCCTATGAAACTGGAGAAAATGTTTGCAAAGGGTGAGATCAACAAGGTGTTAGTTTACAAAATATACTAACTGTTCATACAATTTGATGTAAAAGAAAAGAAAGAAAAAACCCAACCCAATCAAAAAATGGGCAGAATGGGGTGGGGAGATAGAGATGGGCTTGGCATTCGGGGTTGATAGAGTCAAACTATCAAACTATTCCATTTAGAATGGAATAACAACAAAATCCTGCTATATATATATACATATATATATATGTGTATATATATATAGCACAGGAACTATATCCAGTTTTCTGGGATAAACCAAAATGGAAAAGAACATAAAAAACAATGTATGTATCCATATGACTGAGTCCTTTAGCTGCACAGCAGAGATTGGCACAGTATTGTAAATCAGCCATCAGTTCAGTTGCTCAGTCATGTCCGACTCTTTGAGACCCCATGAATTGCAGCACACCAGGCCTCCCTGTCCATCACCAACTCCCGGAGTTTACTCAATCTCATGCCCATCAAGTCAGTGATGCCATCCAGCCATCTCATCCTCTGTCGTCCCCTTCTCCTCCTGCCCCCAATCCCTCCCAGCATCAGGGTCTTTTCCAACAGTCAACTCTTCGCATGAGATGGACAAAGTATTGGAGTTTCAGCTTCAGCACCAGTCCTTCCAATGAACACTCAGGACTGATCTCCTTTAGGATGGACTGGTTGGATCTCTTTGCAGTCCAAGGGACTCTCAAGAGTCTTCGCCATCACCATAGTTCAAAAGCATCAATTTTTCGGCACTCAACTTTCTTCACAGTCCAACTCTCACATCCATACGTGACCACTGGAAAAACCATAGTCTTGATCAGATGGACCTTTGCTGGCAAAGTAATGTCTCTGCTTTTTGATATGCTATCTAGGTTGGTCATAACTTTCCTTCCAAGGAGTAAGTATCTTTTAATTTCATGGTTGCAGTCACCATCTGCAGTGATTTTGGAGCCCCCCAAAATAGAGTCTGACACTGTTTCCACTGTTTCCCCATCTATTTCCAGTGAGGTGATAGGACCAGATGTCATGATCTTAGTTTTCTGAATGTTAAGCTTTAAGCCAACTTTTTCACTCCTTTTCACTCTGTACAAAAAGATCTTCACGACGCAGATAATCACAATGGTGTGATCACTCATCTAGAGCCAGACATCCTGGAATGTGAGGTCAAGTGGGCCTTAGAAAGCATTACTACGAACAAAGCTAGTGGATATGATGGAATTCCAGTTGAGCTATTTTAAATCCTGAAAGATGATGCTGTGAAAGTGCTGCACTCAATATGTCAGCAAATTTGGAAAACTCAGCAGTAGTCACAGGACTGGAAAAGGTCAGTTTTCATTCCAATCCATAAGAAAGGCAATCCCAAAGAATGCTCAAACTACCACACAATTGCACTCATCTCACATGCTAGTAAAGTAATGCTCAAAATTCTCCAAGCCAGGCTTCAGCAATACATGAACTGAGAACTTCCAGATGTTCAAGCTGGTTTTAGAAAAGGCAGGGGAACCAGAGATCAAATTGCCAATATCTGCTGGATCATTGAAAAAGCAAGAGAGTTCCAGGAAAACATCTATTTCTGCTTTACTGACTACGCCAAAACCTTCGACTGTGTGGATCACAGTAAACTGTGGAAAATTCTGAAAGAGATGGGAATACCAGACCACCTGACCTGCTTCTTGAGAAACCTGTATGCAGGTCAGGAAGCAACAGTTAGAACTGGGCATGGAACAACAGAGTGGTTCCAAATAGGAAAAGGAGTATATTGTCACATGTATATTGTCACCCTGCTTTTTTAACTTCTATGCAGAGTACATCATGAGAAACGCTGGGCTGGAACAAGCTGGAATCAAGATTGCCGGGAGAAATATCAATAACCTCAGATGCATGCAAATGACACCACCCTTATGGCAGAAAGTGAAGAGGAACTCTTAATGAAAGTGAAAGAGGAGAGTGAAAAAGTTGGCTTAAATCAGCGATACCTCAATTTAAAAAAAAAAAGGAAAAAATGTGCAGAAGACCTAAATAGACATCTCTTGAAAGAAAACATACAGATAACTAACAGGCATATTAAAAGATGCTCAACATCATTAATTATTAGAGAAATGCAAATCAAAACCACAATGAAGTATCACTTCCTACCAGTCAGAATGGTTATCATCAAAATGTCTACAAATAATAAATGCTGGAGAGAGTGTGGAGAAAAGGGAACACTCTCATACTGCTGATGGGAATGCAAAGTGGTGCAACCATGATGGAAAACAGTATGGAGTTTCCTTAAAAATTAAAAGAAGAGCTACCAAATGATCTAGCAATTCCACTTCTGGGCATATATCTAGAAAAGATGAAAACTCTAATTTGAAAAGATACATGTACCCCAATATTCATAGCAGCAGAATTCATAATTGCTAAGACATGGAAACATCCCAACTACCCATCAACAGACAACTGGTTTAAAAAGTTGTGATATATAATTGAATACTATTTAGCTATACAAAAGAATGTAATACTGCCATTGACAGCAACATGGAGGGACTTAGAGAATATTATGCTTAGTGAAATGTCAGAGAAAGACAAATAGTGTATGATACCTGGAATCCAAAGAATAATACAAGGACTTTGCTGGTGGTTCAGTGGTTTAGACCCAGTGTTTCCACTGCAGGGGGTGCAAGTTAGGTCTCTGGCTAGGGAAATAAGATCCCACATGCCGCATGGCCAAATAAAGACATCTCAAATAAATAAGAATAAAAAATAATACAAATGAATCTATATACAAAAAATAAATATACTCACTGACATAGAAAACAAAGTTAGGGTTACCAAAGGGGAAAGGGTGTGGGTGACAGATAAATTAGGATTTGGGGATTAACAGGTACAGACTATCATACATGAAATAGATGAGCAACAAGAATTTACTGTATAGTACAGGGAACTACATTCAATCTTATAACCTATAACAGAAAATAATCTGAAAAAATATATAACCAAATCACTTTGCTGTATACCTGAAACTAATACAATATTTTTAATCAACTATAATTCAATTAAAAAAAAACTCAATAAGTGTGGTAGCACAGTGTAATTGTAGCTTTTTTTTTTTTTAGCAGTATATAAAATAAAATGCCTCTTTGAATTGACTCTTTAAGACTCACATCTATGAAGTATCATAGGTGGAGGGAATCAAATGAATTATGTGTTAGAGTGACCTGATACATCTCTTTCCACATATCTGTGTATTTTAGAAACACTTGGTTTTCTAGTCTTCCATTGTTTATGAATCTCCTTTCGGAGAGACACATTTTATCTTCTAAACTTATGAATGCACAAATGAATGGCTCCTTCAAAGGACTTTACCTGTCCATTCTGGTAGGATGATTTTGTACTTTAATGTTCGTGGGGCAGTTTGTTTTTTTTTTTTTTCCCAATTTCCTTTCACCCTTGGAGAGGAAGAATCCTTTTACTGCCACCCTAACTCCTTGCCCACTATGCTATGGACATAATAAAGAAATGAGACTGATGGATACACTATGCTGCCATCAGTCACTCTTCCATGAATGCCCAGCCAGACTTTCTCCAGTCATGACTCAAGAAGAAAGTAATGTTATCTGCAAACTGCAGTCACTTGAGTTTACATTTGCAAGGGAAATTGTAACCTAGGAACAATCCTTTATTTCGAGAGGATTAGAGTTTCAGCTGATATTGGACTCTCTTATTTGTTTCTATAAATTTTTAACAGCTTGAAATGGCATTAAACTCTGCAGAGAGCAGAATATAATGCCACTAATCCTGTTGATCTTACATTGCTTTACAGAGGCGAGAACTGCAATAAATCCTTTTATGTGTAAATCAGGAGAGATGTTAGCCATTTCTCTGCAAGGACATATCTTATTACTAGAGTTGGCTGAGATAAGTTAGAACTCAAGTATTAAACCTGAAATGTCTTTTCCAGTTCCCTTTGCTAGTCCACCAATTTTCTTTCTTCTCCCATTCCCCCTTCCCCAAATAACCAAACCTTTCATGTTCTATCAATTATCCATTTATCTATCCATCACTTGCAAAATCTCAGTGTCTGACTATTCTGCCATTTTAGGACACATTTCTGCAAAGAATTGTGACAAATGCTTTCTGAAGGCACACAGTAAGACTTGATTTTTAAGATCTTGCTATCTAGTGGGAGGGATAAGTCAAGTGCACAGGCAACAGAAAGTTAAGGTTGAATTTGGCAGGACATGGATTTGAGTGGATAATGGTTAAGGGCAAGGACTCAGAAGATGGAATCTATGCTTGTCTCTGTTACATGCATGTGTGCATGCTAAGTTGCTCAGTGGTGTCCAACTCTTTGCGACCCTATAGGCTATAGCCCTCCAGGCTCCTCTGTCCATGGGATTCTCCAGGCAAGAATCCTGGAGTGGATTGCCGTACCCTCCTCCAGGGGATCTACCTGACCCAGAGATTGAACCCACGTCTCTTACATCTCTTGCATTGGCAGGTGGGCTCTTTACCACTAGTGCTGCCTGGGAAGCCCTTCCTACCCATACTTCCCAAGTGAAATTCTTTGATGTATCTGAACCTCAGGGTTCCTCATCTGCAATGTCAACCACATAGGACTGTTGTGATGATCAAAGAAACACAAGTATTTAGCACAATGCTATTTATTCCTGTAAGTAATATTATAATCTGTGCTCAAGAGGTACATAGTGTGTGTTAGCCGCTCAGTCGTGTCTGATTCTTTGCGATTCCATGGACTGTAGCCCGCCAGGCTCCTCTGTTCATGGGATTCTTCAGGCAAGATTACTGGAGTGGGTAGCCATTTCTTTCTCCAGGGGATCTTCCTGATCCAGGGATCAAACCCAGGTCTCCTATATTGAAGGCAGATTCTTTACTGTCTGAGCCACTAGGGAAGTCCCCTGTTAGTTGCTCAGCTGTGTCTGACTCTTTGCAATGGTATGGACTAAGCAACAACCAATCTGACCCTTGTGTGATTATTAATAGTTGATTTACCTAGCCACTAATAAAAACATATCAAATTTGGTTTTCCTTTTGTGTAGCTTTCAGAAATAAAGCTAACCAAAAGGCCCTGAGCTGTCACCAGCACTATAATACTTTCTTTACACGGATGGTAAGGCTATCCCTGAGAAAGATGCTTCTGGGATTGTCTTTCTTATGGTAGACATATGTTGCGGTAAACCATCTGTGCTGTTCAATGAATCCCTACTCGTACAAGCAATGATATCGAAATGTGTTACTGTCCTGGAGCTGGATTTGTCCAGAAGAAAGATAGGTCATCATATTTGCTCTGCTTGGTTCAGTACAAACTAGCCCCACTCCCATCAACAAGCTGTAAGTTTGCAAGCCACGCATGATTTCTTCCCCTATGCTATTAAACTCACTTGAATCCCAACAATTTCTATACTTACAGCACCTTTGTCCCCATTCCAACACAGTCACTGATGATTCATACATTTCTGGGGGAAAGAAAGAACCACAGTTTCTAGAACTTCAGAGGAGACCAACCTAATTCAAGACTTTGGCAGTCTGGAATTCCCTCTGGAAGAGAGGAACAATGGAGGAAAATGTAACAGCCTAGAATCAGAACCTCAGAGTGACTTCTGGCCCCAGTTCTGATTTACTCTGTTGATTGAACAAATTACCAAGACTTTGGGGGCCTCAGGTGACCCCACTACATAGTAAATGTATTATGCTAAATAATCTAAGCTTATTGCATTCACCAGCTCATCCATTTATAAAGTACTTGATTCTGCACTGTGCAGAATACAAGACATTTATATTATATTATATAAGATCTAGGCACATGCACACACTGATTCCATTACTCAAAATGTGATATGAGCAGCAAATAAAGATACAAAATGGTGAGGGACTGTAGTTGTTCTGTTGTGAGTCTCAGCTACTTTTCAGTTCTAACCATAGGGCCAGATCTGTTGTTGGTTTCTTTAAGTTCACAAACACATCTTGAAGCATCACCTCTCTGGGACTCTGTTGTTTTCTCTGGAAAATGAGGCAAATGAATTTAACAGCTATTTCAAAGAATTTTTTTTTTTTTTTTTTTTTTTTTTTTTTTTTTTTAGTGGGAAGAGGTAAAGAGGGGGAAATCCTTGGGGATAAGTAATTCAGTGGCCACATAACTTTATCACATTTGTCTCTGAACTTCATTGTGAATTGGTCAGTGACAATATCCTTGTCACCTTTTGATATATAAGGAGACTGAGGCTCTTAGAGGCTTAAGCGCTTACTAGAAGGAAAACCAGGGTATGGATGCTCAGTATAGGACTGGAGATGTAATGCACAGAGAAATAATTGCTGGGTTAATTCTCCAAACTAAAGCTCAGTTTTGCCATCAATATTTTCTTCTCCTGATCTAGAACACATCCAGTGGAGGAGATAATGTGTAGTAACACCAGTTCCTTGATTAATCATCTTCATCTGGGTTTGTGCTTTTAGGATTAACTCAACCAGACGATGTTTCTTCCTGCCAATAGGTGGCAGAGGAGGCAAATTTGTCTGATAATGGAAATAAAAAATATCTGAAAGGAGGGAGCATGGATTGGGACCTCCTGTTTGGCCAACCTACATTTAGCATGCACTCACATTGCAAAGCCCACCACAACGCAGGTTTGAGCACTGCTTGCTTGCCTGCTAAGTCACTTCAGTTGTGTTTGACTCTCTGTGACGCTATGGACTGTAGTCTGCCAGGCTCCTCTGTCCGTGGGATTCTCCAGGCAAGAATACTGGAGTGGGTTGCCACACTATATCTTCTACTGTCGCATACACTTATCTTTTAACTAATTTTAGGCTCTTTTAACTAATTTGAAAAATATCTGCATATTTTTCTCACTAAACTGAGATCTTGGAGGTCATGACCATAAAATTAGTCCTCTTGATGCTACAGTGCCAAATATAGTAATCATTTATTATTTGTTGCAGAAATGAATTTATTACTAGAGAAATAGGTGACAAGGAAGGACTGGGATGTTTTCTAAACTGCATCACGTTTTTTTAGAGGATGACTGAGGTGACCACAGAAAAATGAGACACGACAGAAAGTATGGTAATATAGCCTTTGTGACATGTTAGCCGTAGCATATCTCAGAGCCATGTCTTTATTCACATATGACTCTGTCACATGTAATTTAACATCTCTGAGCTTGTTTACTCATGTAAAATGTGAAAAATAATGCTTCAAAGAACCATCACCAGCTTAAGTAACTAATAAGCAGACTTAAGTTATACATTTTAATATAATACACATATATAAAGAATGGTGACTACTTATATTATCTCTGTGACAAACCATTTTCTCTTTGAAATGATGTTTGATATTTAGGGTCAGCAAAATTAGCAAACCATCAAAAGAAGTTTTTTCTTTTTCTTATATCATCTGATTTTTCTACCAAGGAAATAAAGGCAGTTTTGCAGGTTAAAAATGGTTGATTCACTGAAGGAAAAAATATAATTGCAATTGTGATTTGTGTGTATGATTTTTCTCCTATGAACAATTTAGAAATGAATAGGGATTATTTTATGTGGTGTTGATTTTTATGCTGAATTAAAAAGTGTTTCTGTAAAGATCCTGAATTGTATTTCCTATCTGATCCTAGAGGCTTTTTTTCTAGAATATTTATAAATTAAAATTAAATTTGGTGGAATATAATTAAACATATGACTTTAAGTATAAATTGGGGTCTGTGAAAGTTTGGAGACAAAGAACACTTCTGGCAAAGTGAAAATGCTTGAAATTTGTGGTTGGGCAAGCTGCTTGTGGGCTTCCTGGTGCCTCAGATGGTAAAGAATCCACCTGCAAGTCAGGATACCTGGGTTTGATCCCTGGGTTGGGAAGATCTCTTGGAGGAGAGCATGGAAACCCACTTCAGTGTTCTTACCTGGGAAATCCCATGGAGAGAAGAGCCTGGTGGGCTACAGTCCATGCGGTCGCAAAGAAGTCGGACACAGCTAAGCATATTGCACGCACACACCACACACACAAGCTGCTTGTAGAATGATTTGAAAACTGTCACTGGAAAATCAGAGGACGGACAGAGTCCAAGTTCAGTTGGCTGTGTTACCAGTGGCTGTGCAGTCTCCTCACCCAGCTCAGTCCTGGGTCATGGTAGCTGCATCCCTAGCTGGTGGGTTGGAATGCATGTGAGGGACCAATGTCTCATCAAGCAATAGAACCTGTGCATTCTGGAACCACACACTAGATCCTATCATCATTGAAAGACCAAAAACAATACGAGGAAGTGACACAATCTCTACATGCTGAATTCACCCTAATTCCTTAAAGTTATCTTTTTCTTGAGGATATGCAGCCTGCAAAGCCCAATGCTTTAAACATGTACTGTGGTGTTATCATCCTCACCCCCTGTCTTAAGCTGTATCCAGAACGATTTCTTCTGATTTATGTCTGTGGAATGAGATTTTCTTTTCTAGTGCTCGGGAGATTTTCATGGTGTCCTGTGGATGCTTCGAAATGAAGCCTTTCCTTTTTTAATCCTTTCCTTTTCTTAGATAGAATTGCCTTTTGTAATTTCTTCTTTGTTGTTAAAAAAATTCAAAAGGAAAGGAGAAAAAGATGCAGAAGGAATCTAGTTGATGGCTGCAGCCCAGCTGTTCCAGAAGATAACTCCTGTAACTGGTTGTTAAAAGTGCCATTGTCATCATTTTCCCCACAGATTGAAATCGACTTTTCCTCAAAACATTTCCCTCTGGGGGCTAGGGAACTTAACCAATTAATTGATTAAAATGAAATAACCATCTAAACATTTTCAAGTACTGGTTTCAAAGAGAAAAAGGGGTTTTGAAGCATCTCTCTCCTGAACCAAAATCTCAGTTCAGTGCATGAGTGCTGGTGTTTGAATGCTAAATCATTCAAGATCTGTTCTCAATGTACATTTTTCTCATTGAGAAATCTCACACATGATTTAGCATAAATTATAGCCTAGCGTGATGATCATCCATAAGTGAAATACTCTCAGTTGAGTTAAAATGTTGTTAATTGATTGGGGAAATCTGAAAAAGATCATGTGACGGCCATGTGTAACTACTCAGGAAAAAAAGAAAAAAAAAAGGTTTCTAAGGAAATGAACTTTATTCTCAACTGCTGAATGTCCAAGATCTCCACAGTGGTCACTGGAATGTTGTGGTGATATGAGTGACACAAGTTAGGGTGAGAAAATAATGACCGTGAATACAAATAACAAGACTATGGGTGTGAGCAAGCTCAAACTCTGCTGACACAAATGTTCTGTAGGAAAATTTGAGACTACTTTGAGAAAACTTAAAAATGTGCCCATTCCTTGGCTCCTCAACTCCATTTCTAAAAATGTATCCTAATGGAATTCAGGATGTATGCAAAGATGCACTTGCAAAGATGTTCATTGTAAAATTATGAAAGAAATTGGAAGCAACTGAACCAGTCAACAAAAGGATAGTTACAATACTGGTTAAATAAATCATGGTATAAATTCCTACAGTGCTGTACCACTCAGCTTGAAATGAAGTGAATGGAAACAGGTTAAAAAAGTATACATGCAGCAAACAAAGATCCTGTGCATCACAATTAAGATCCAACATAGCCAAATAAATAGATAAATAATTTTAAAAACTATGTGGATGTAATTCCTTTTTTTTTTTTTTAACAACTAAAGCATATGAAAAAAATCTAGAAAATATACTTTAAAAGCTTACTAATATGGCTTTCTAATAAGTCATGGGGTTACAGGTTTTTTTTTTAATCTTTGTTTTTCCTGGTATTCTCTACTTTTTCTACAATGAATATGTGTTGTATGTTTGATAATATTGCAATACTGGGCCACACTTCTCAACTTTGAGATGGCTCAGAGTCTTCCTGCTGCTGCTGTTGCTAAGTCGCTTCAGTCGTGGCCAACTCTGTGCAACCACATAGACGGCAGCCCACCAGGCTCCGCCATCCTTGGGATTCTCCAGGCAAGAACACTGGAGTGGGTTGCCATTTCCTTCTCCAATGCCTGAAAGTGAAAAGTGAAAGTGAAGTCGCTCAGTTGTGTCCGACTCTTAGCGACCACATGGACTGCAGCCTACCCAGTTCACCTCAAATTAGTCACAGTAACTACCCCGGGCAAAACGTTATTTAGAACATGGAATCTCCTTAGAATCTAAAGATTTTGCAGTGTAACATCTTAACACTTTCTTATTTATCTTTTTTATATGTCTTAAATATATACTTCCTCAAAATATGATATTATACATGTTAATGTTTTAAATTAGTGTATTTTATTCTTAAAAATGTGTTGGAATAGTTCTTGTGATAATTGTTTATGCAATGGGGAACATCCAGGGCTTGCAATCACTTCTTCAGAAAGTGGATGTGTCATGGATTTGAATCACTTTAGAAGGGATACTGGGTATTGATAGTCAGAATTCTTTGAAGTATGTAGTGAAACAGAGAACCAAATTGCAGTCAGGAAGAAAAAGGAAGGGTACTCCTGTAAGGAGAAAGTCCCTCCATCTTCATTCCTATACAGGTATCCCTAGTAACTACAAAATGTCTTTAAGTTCTATGAATGAGATAGTGTACTCTCTCCCTATCTCCGTTATGCCTGGAGCTTAATAGTCAAGATCAGGGTCAAAGAAGAGAGCACATGTGAAACGGTCAACATAAGTCACAGCAATATTTTCTTAGATTCATCTCTTAAGGCAAAAAAATTAAAAGCAAAAATAAACAAATTGGACCTAATCAACTTAAAAGCTTTTGTACAGCAAAGGAAATCATCTACAAAATGAAAAGAGCCTATGAAATAGGAGAAAATATTTGCAAATGACGCAACTGGCAAGGGGTTATTTTCCCAATACATTGACAGCTCATACAATGCAATATCAGAAAACTAAACAACCAAATCAAAAATTCGGTAGAAGACCTAAATAGACATTCCTTGAAAGAAGAAGACATACAGATGGTCAATAGGCACATGAAAAAATTGCTCGACATTGTTAAATTATTAGAGAAATGCCAATCAGAACCACAATGAGGTATTACCTCATACCAGTCAGAATGGCTATCATCAAAAAGCCATCAAAAAACAAATGTTGGAAAGGATGTGGAGAAAGGGATACACTTGTACATTGTTAGTGGGAATGTAAATCGGCGAAGCCATGTGGAAAACAACATGCTGCTGCTAAGTCGCTTCAGTCATGTCAGACTCTGTGCGACCCCATCGACGGCAGCCCACCAGGCTTCCCGACCCTGGGATTCTCCAGGCAAGAACACTGGAGTGGGTTGCCATTTCCTTCTCCAATGCATGAAAGTGAAAGTGAAGTTGCTCAGTTGTGTCCGACTCTTTGCGACCCCATGGACTGCAGCCTACCAGGCTCCTCCATCCATGGGATTTTCCAGGCAAGAGTACTGGAGTAGGGTGTCATTGCCTTCTCTGGAAAACAGGATGGAGGTTCCTTAAAGAGCTAAACATAGAAATACCATATGATCTAGCAATTCCACTCCTGGCTATATATTTGGGAAAAAAAGGAAATACTAATCAAAAAAGATACATGCACCCCAGAGTTCATAGCAGCACTGTTTACAATAGCCAAGACATAGAAGCAACCCAAGTGCCCATCAACAGTTGATTGGATTAGGAAGATGTGGTACATGCATATAATTGAATATTACTCAGCCATAAAAATAATGTAACATTGCCATTTGCAGCAGTGTGGCTTGGCTTAGAGAATAGTATGCTAGTGAAATAAGTCAAAGACAAATATTATATGATGTCACTTATAAATGGAATCTAAAAAATAATACAAGTGAATCTATATACAAAACAGAAACAGACTCACAGATAAAGAAACCAAACTTGTGGTTACCAAAAGGGAGAGGGAAGGGGGGAGGGACAAATTAGAAGTATTGAATTAACAGATACAAACCGCTATATAGAAAATAAACAAGCAACAAGGATTTACTGTATAAAGTGGAATAATACCCATTATCTTGTAATAATCTATAATGAAATATCATCTGCAAAAATATGGAATCACTACTGTATACCTGAAATGAATCTTAAAATTCAACAAGACTTCAGTCTAAAAAAAAAAAAAGAGTAAGCAGTCATGTATTTGGGGGCTATAATGGAAAACAAACAATCATTCACCCTTCAGGTGCATCATTTATAATTTTCTAAAGAGCATTATTTTCAACCATTGCTAGGCCTGATATCCCAAATTTTACATCCAGGTTTCCTACTACCATGGTGTCCTAATGCTTATCAACTTTACCTCCATTAATGTGTATACCTTTGTTAGTAAACCTGCATTGCTTTTTTGACTAGGTCCTTAGAAGGGAGCAAAGCTAGAACTAAGATTAAGATCTGGAGAAACAATGTTCATGGAAATTCGGTTAAGGGACCTTGCTTTTGCATGAATTGAATGAATCATTCATTTATTTGGCTTGCTTTATTCAGGCTGTGGGTATAGTTCATGCTAAATGAGCAAATTTCAGATCTTCATTTCACTCAGAATTGACTTTTGCATTCAACAGCAAACTCTTACTGGTTTACTATTTGGAAGAAACCTACTCAGCCTGCTGCTGCTGCTGCTGCTAAGTTGCTTCAGTCGTGTCCGATTCTGTGCGACCCCATAGACGGCAGCCCACCAGGCTCCCCCATCCCTGGGATTCTCCAGGCAAGAACACTGGAGTGGGTTGCCATTTCCTTCTCCAATGCCTGAAAGTGAAAAGTGAAAGTGAAGTCTCTCAGTCGTGTCCGATTCTTAGAGACCCCATGGACTGCAGCCCACCAGGCTCCTCTGTCCATGGGATTTTCCAGGCAAGAGTACTGGAGTGGGGTGCCATTGCCTTCTCTGCTACTTAGCCTAGCAGACCTCAAAGTATTACAATAGTATCTCCAAAATTTCTGTGGAATTGCAGTAAATTTCCCATGATATTTCCTTGTAAACATGTCTAACCCTTCCAAATTCCCATCCTCCCAGATGGGCAGTTAGAGGTTTTTTCCCCCTCTATGGTAATACATTACCCTATAAAGTCTTTATCATAGCACTTAGGGTATTATATAATAACTCTTTGTTTTTTTCTTAGACTTTGAGCACTTTGAAGGGTAGGACTATGAATTATGCATCTCTCCATATTCAGATCCCATGTCTGCCATAAAATAGGCAATTGATGCATTGAATTCATATGGAATAAATAAGGTGATAACTGTAAGAATTTGACATTCTCCTTGTGAAGAAAGCATAGGCCAAGATGTCCATTTACTGTTAATATAATCTTATGTCTGGACTCATAGTGATAAAAAGCAAGAAAGGGAAGCAATGATATTTTATAGCAATGATATTTATATACACTTATATAAAATATATTTTATAGTGCCCCTTTAATGATATATAAGACTGGAATAAAATTAGGAGTTTTTCTCTCTATTGTGTAAGTCAGTTTGGAAAGTGTGGATACTTTACAAGTCTTTGACTGCTGGAGCATTTATATGCATATGCAGTCACTGCTCAATCTCCTCGATAACTTCTTTTTCAATAAAATTGGAGCTAACTTCTGCAAAAAGCTGATACCATTCTGTCACTCAGACATCTAACACTGTATCAGTCACTGCACATATATCAGCCAGCACACCCAAACTTGTCTGGAGCAACGAACAGTCAGAACAACGGCAGATTTCATTTCAAAACAGCAGTGGAATTAAAGAAGCTTTTACTTATCTCAGGCATTAGATAAAACACTGTTTAGTGTATCATTACTAAGAAAAAGTGAAGTCTTTCTGTGTTGTTTCTGTGGGTTTTTTCCCCCTTTTCTGCTCATATCTTTATTTCTATCATCTATGAAGCTGTAGTCATCACACATAATTTAGGGCAAAAATGTCTCATAATGGCAGATTCAAGAAACTCCTAGAAGTATCCTGAAATTCACATAGTAAAACACATTGGGTTAAAATTTTGTCTTTGGCTCCAGGACTTAGAGGGCATAAGTTAGACACTTCTCTATTCTTAAAGTTCAATGGCAAAACATGTTAGGTGTAAATTAAGTGTCAGACAATATGTTGGGTTCCTAGGGGGGTGTTTGGAACAGAAGAGGAATAAGTTGAAGTGGCTTTTCTTGAAGGGCTCACAGTTGGTAGTGAAAAAAGACAATATTATACACTATAAGGATGCCCTTAGAGGGCTTTGGGATCCTAGAAGAGGGACGTATTTTTTCTCGTATATTCTTTTGCAGTTACATTCATTTTGGGTTTTTTTTTTTTTAATCACTTGTAATTCTAGAGTCCTGACTATTATAGTCTTTCAGTCCTGGTAAAACCGAGTCATCATTTGCTACTGTCTGCAACCTGTATCATCTCTTCCTGGGATCCAAGGTTATGCCCCTAATCTTTGATCTCTGTCCTCCTCTTGGTTTTAGGACAGCTCTCAATACCTACTGCCATTGTAAACAGTGCTGCAACAAAATGGAGTACATGGATCTTTAGCAACCTAAGTGTGCATTGATAGAGGAATGGATAAAGAAGATATGGTACATATATACAATGGAATATTACTCAGCGATTAAATGGAATGAAACTGTGCCATTTGCAAAGATGTTAGATGGACCTAGAGAGCATCATACAGAGTGAAGCAAGTCAGAAAGAGAAAAACAAAATCACATATTACCACATACATATGGAATCTAGAAAAATGGTACCAATGAACCTACCTGCAGGACAGGAACAGAGAGCCAGAACTAGAGAAGGGACTGTGGACCGAAGGGAGGGTGGGACAAGTTGGAAGAGTAGCACTGACGTGTATACACTACCATGTGTAAAGTAGATAGCTAGTGGGCAGTTGCAGTATACCAGGGAGCTCAGCTTGGTGCTCCGTGATGACCTAGAGGGGCAGGGTTGGGGTGGGGTGGGAGGGAGGCTTACAAAGAAGGAGATACATGTATACACGTAGCTGATTCACTTTGTTGTATAGCAGAAACCAACACAGCATTGTAAAGCAATTGCAATAAAAAAAGTACTACCAGAATAAAGCTGATATTCCTGGGTCTTGAAACTGGTTATTTGGTTACCTGGTTTCACACACTTGGATTTTTCACACCAGGTTTTTCCTCTGTCTCTTCATGGGTTGAAACCACAGCAACCCAGTCACAGAATTGGCAAGTTCCTGAATGCAGCTGCCAGACAAGGGCTTCTGTCTATTGTTTCAAAAGGCCAGTGGATTTATTGTTGTGTCATGAAACTCAAGGGGACACCTAGCCCTCTCTAGTTGCCACTGAAACACACAATTAGGGGAGGTTATGTTCAGTAGAATGGAAATTTAATCAAGCAAATTATTTCATTTGCTATTCAATAAGCATTTATTCAGCACTTTCTGGGTGTCAGGCACTGTGCTAGGAATTGGAAATCAAAAATGCTTTTGAAGTGTGCTTTTGATGAAGAATTGATGCTTTTGAACTGTGTTGTTGGAGAAGACTCTTGAGAGTCCCTTGGACTGCAAGGAGATCAAACCTGTCATTCCTAAAGGAAATCTGTCCTGAATATTCATTGGAAGGATTGATGCTGAAGCTGAAACTCCAATATTTTGGCCACCTGATGCAAAAAATTGGCTCACTGGAAAAGACCCTGCTGCTGGGAAAGATTGAAGACTAGAGAAGGGAAGACAGAGGGATGAGATGGTTGGATGGCATCAACGACTTGATGGACATGAGTTTGAGCCAGCTCTGGGAGTTGGTGATGGACAGGGAAGCCTGGCATGCTGCAGTCCATGGGGTCACAAATAGTTGGACACAAGTGAGCAAATGAACTGAACTGTCATGAAAGCTAAATAGAGATATTAGGCAGGTAGAGAACAGACCCAGAAAACTAAAGAAACCTCTATAGAAGGGGAACAGTTTGACGGGTCTTAAGAAACAGGACTTCATCAAGGAGTACAGAACAGCCTTTTCCAAGGCATGGGAGTGGAAGAGAAAGAAGTGTGACTTGGGAGTGATTTTAGTGTAACTGGGGGAGGAAGAAAGGATTCAAAGGATTGACAAATTGTGCCTGAGGTCTAAACGAACTATTCTCCTGCCTGTGCATTTCCTGTTATGTTTTTTCTCTCCTTCCATGGAAGAGAATCTCCACTTCCTCTCTTCCTGCTAGAGACCAGATATTGACTAACTCATTAGTCTCTAAATGTAAATTTCAGAATGTTTGGGGAGAAAATGTTACATTCTTGACCATGACCATGGATGCTAAACTTTACTAGGTGGTATCCAAATGGCTTGAAATAATTAATACAATTATTTGCAAGTGAAATCTACCCAGAAATTTATGTTTGAGTCATTAAAACACTTACTGCATCTGATTCATCATTTTACCACCGTACAAAATGGGACCCTGCATCTTGTAAACAACTCTGGTGATATACTTTATGTCGCAAAAGGATCTTGACAGCTTACAGTCATCAAGGAGTCTCTCTGTTTTGAAACTGAAATACTTATATGAAGAGTAAGATGATGATTCCTACTCTAAGCATGCACACTTTTGGAATTTTAATTTTTCAAGATTGAAGATGATCAATTTTGGAGAAAGATGGACTAAGCTAGTGATTCTCAACCTAAGCTAGATGTAGAGAAGAATCACACATGGAACTAGTTAAAAATAAAGAGAGAAGGATCTGGAAGTCAGAATTAAAAAAAAAAAAATTCCACAGATGGCTCTTGTGCAATCAGGTCTGTAAATTCCAGGGTTGGATGACCTTTTATGATATGTCTAGTCAGAAGACTGTTAGGCAGTTTTCTGGGTGAATAGCTAAAGTTAAAAAAAAAAAAAAAAGCCCACCTGAATCTAAAAAACAATACAAATGAATGCATAAGCAAAACAGAAACAGACTCACAGATAAAGAAAACAAGTTTTTGGTTGCCAAATGTGAGATGCGGGGAGGAATAAAAGAGGAGTATGGGGTTAAAGAATACAAAATTCTATGTATAAAATAGATAGGCAACAAGGATTTACTGTTCTAGTGTAGGGAATTAGACCCATTATCTTGTAATAACCTATAATGGAATATAATCTGCAAAAATACTGAATCACTATGCTCTATCCTAGAAATGAACACAATACTGTAAATCAACTGTACTTCAACTAAAACCCCCCCACCTATTCAAGATTGAACTTTATATAAAGAGAATGGGTTGTTAAGACTTCCCCGGTCATCCAATGGCTAAAACTCCATGTTTCCAACACAGGGGAGCATCCCTGGTCAGGAAACTAGATCCTACATACCACCACTAAAAGTTCTCATGCCTCAACTAAAGATCCTGTGTGCCTCAACTAACACCCAGCACAACCAAATAAATTTAAAAAAATTTTTAAGAGAGAATCTGTTGGAGTAGAATGCCCAAGTGTTTTTTTTTTTTAATTATGTAAGGTTGTTTTAAAAACCATATCTGACCACTATATATATTATATATAGTTCAATATAACCAAGCGTGAATCTAGAGTTCACTAGTTGTTTGTGTTCCTCCCATTCCTATTAGTAATATACATCTCCCACTTTTGGTCATGGATTCATGAGTATTCATCCCCCCAGGCAGACTAAGGTGCTGTTACTTCTCTTGGCGAGAGCAGTGACTTTAAACTGTGTAACATCTATGAGAATAAGGGAAGTAAAGATTAACTTTCTGCTGTTGTGAATTTTCACATGGTTGGCTGTTTTTTTAAAAAGCTGCTGGCTGAATGTTAAAACATTTAACAAAATTTATGAGACTGAACAACTGAGTGTACATGGGTGCACACACATACACATGAGGCTTTGGTAGAAAATCAAATTAAATACAAATTTTAAAATAGCAAAACATGACATTTGTTCTTTCCCTTACAGTGGTTCAAGTGTGTATCTGCTCTAGGAGGGACACAGTTGGTGAGGTCTGGGTCAGCGCCCTACTCCATAGGGAAGGGGGTTAGAGAAAGGAGAAAAGTGTTCTGACAGTCTCACCAGAACCAGGTGGCATGAGAGAAGGACATTTTTTTTTTAAGGCAGAGGAGGGGCATTGTTGTTAGAAAAATAAAAGGTACCTGGCAGATAAAAGCAATATAGGTCTCTTACCATTATAAATAAGATTACAATATTGCTTTGTTTTCTCCAGAACTAAAATTTCATCAGAGATACCAAAAAGAGGGCTGCTTCATCTAGCTTTATTTCTGAGCCATTTGAAAATGGAACACAAAGGTTTGCATACATTAGCCACTTGGTAAATACCAGAAGAACAGAAAAGAAGGTGGGTAGACAGGCATTTTCCAGCTTGAAAAAAATTGTGTTGATGTGCTTCAGAGAAGAATATGGTTCCAAATGTATGGTAACTAGATGCAAAAATAATTATAAAACAGTATGGTTTTGTCAGTTAAGTCTTAAGATTTGCATGTGAGATGAAAACGAGTCATTGTTTTGGTTGCTGTCCCAATCAAGTATACTGTTCATATGTGTCAAAGCTGTTTTTATTGAAATAAGCAGAGTCAGGCATTCCACTTTCACTAAGTAACAAATGCCATGAGAAATTACAAGTTGTTATGTGTCATTGGACTAAGCATTTTCTCTTGACACTGTTTCCTAAGGCCAGTGGTTTGCTCAGTAGTAACAATTTATGAACTCAATTGATGACCAAGCCACTAAAGGGAGCCTAACTCCATTTCATTCTTTTCTTCTATTAACACTCACTTTGATTTTTTTTTTTTTCCTTCATGGTCTCTCCCCATTCTGCACAGTAAAATCCATTCAAAGCCTGATTCTCCACTCTTCTCACATTATCAAACTTCTCTAAAGACTTCACTACAATAATTACTTTGCCCCACTTCTCTTTTTCCTTTGTCTCCTTGTCCCTTTTCCCTACAAGTTACTTCCCTATCTCTTGTCAAGATGAATGTCGAGTTGGAGAAGTGAACTGAAAACTGTTTAGAGGAAATGAAAAAAAGATGTTGAGAGAGAAAGTAAAATAAAAATAAGAAATGAAAGCCTTAAAGACAGTCCATTGCTTTGCTATAAAAATAGAGACTAATACAGGCCTTGAAGATTGAAATAAATTAGATGGAAAGGGTCACAGTCACTAGTAATTTGCAAAGCTTTTGAGCTATTCCTTTGGACTTTTAAGACTCCTTTCTGAAGGTGTGTAAAGTGCAAGAGGATTCCTCCAGATGTCTAAAGGGATAGAAACTATCCTTCTTCCTCTTGCATGGCTTGGAAAGCAACCTTATTGCAAAGGTTCTGCAAAATGAGATGTGGGAGGAGCAAAGAAACAGAAAATCAGCTTTGACACAAGAAAAGAACTTGAAAATGGAAAAACTGAAAAGACAAGCACTGAAGAATACATAATTGCTTTGATGTCACTTCTGGCTCTATGTGGACAGAGTTTTCACTGAAGGCATAAAGTAAGGAGGTGTTAAAGACTTTGGTGAAAGGGTAAAGATTTAGGCAGCTGTCTTTAGGGTTCATTCCATCATTTTGTGAGGTTCACTTTTATTTTTATTAGTGAAAGCAAATATAAGTTACCATCTAAATTTAGACCAGTTGACCAAAGATAATGGTTTCGAGGCGTGGACATCCTACTCTGGCAACTCCAAGGTCTTTGTCTGAAGGAGGGAGATTTAGTGAGTCAGGGGAAATAAAGTTTGTTTTAATTTCAGATGCAGTAAACACTAGTCTTAGTGACTTGCGCCAGCGGTGATTTCTAATATGATTTCACAAGTGTGAAATGGGGAGAAGACAACGAACAGGCCTTTTAATGACCCAACATAGTAAATGCCTACTTGTCATTCACATTACATATCCATCTCAAGTCAATAGGCATGTCCTGCCCATTGGAGCCACTTAAGGACATAGGGTGGTGGAGGTGCCATCTTGATACATATTTTTTATAATCACCAAAGCAAGGAAAGAAGATCCAGGAAATCATACATTGACTCATTTAAAGTTTCTGCCAGAAAGTGACACATGTTACTTCTGCTCATAAGAGAAAAGCAAGTCATAGGACCACATGTAACCTCAAAGCAGGAAGAGAAGGGCAATCCTCACACCTGGTCACAGAATAGGAAGTTTTGCAAGCAATTCCATTGTTGACCACACAAAGCAAAAGCCATTTACTGTAATTTAAATGAACGCATGTGAAGAGCACAGGTATAGGACTGAGAGTGACTTACCCTGTCATATTAAATGTATAAGTAGTCACTGACTCTCAACCCAAACTTCAAAGCCTCAACTCTTAGCAAGCTCCTAAGTGTGAGAGAGTAGTTTCTCCTTCTAATGACATATTTCTACACATTTTTATCTTGGAGTCAAAGGGTACCATTCTTTGGCCTCTGGAGTTAATGCTTCTTTTCCTTTTTTCCCCATCTTCACCTCAGTCTTATTGATACTGGCATTACCCATTTCTCTTATGATAAATCTCTCCGGACTTCCCTGGTTATCCATTGGTTAAGATTCAGTGCTTCCACTGCAGGGAGCACAGGTTCGATTCCTCCATGGGTGGACCAGTATCCCGCAGCCACATGATGCAGCCAGAAAATTAAAAACAAAATCTCTCCTACAGCTGCATCGTATGTCATCTGGTTTCATGACCCAGGTAAATATAATATTCAACAGACTAATTCCTACTGTGTTGTTCAATCTGAATGTGGGAGACTTCCTAGATTTCCTTCCCTCTCACTCCCTTTTTTCTTCTACCACATCTTACTCCTTCTTTGAATGAGGTCTTGGGTAAAAATCAAAAATAGTTGAGGGTCTGTTGGCATAATACTTGAAGTGCTGCTATGCTGCTGCTACTGCTAAGTCACTTCAGTCTTGGCTGACTCTGTGCGACCCCATAGACGGCAGCCCACCAGGCTCCCCCATCCCTGGGATTCTCCAGGCAAGAACACTGGAGTGGGTTGCCATTGCCTTCTCCAATGCATGACAGTGAAAGTGAAGTCGCTCAGCCATGTCTGACTCTTCGAGACCCCATGGACTGCAGCCTACCAGGTTCCTCCGTCCATGGGATTTTCCAGGCAAGAGTACTGGAGTGGGGTGACATTGCCTTCTCCGAGTGCTGTTATGAGAGGGGGTCAAATCAAGGTATTGCATCTCCCAGCTGCAGCAAAGCCTGGAGTGGTGGAAGTGATGTTATTCTTTGTCTCTGTGAAGTAGTCTTATTAATTTGCATGCATTTGTTCCCTCTTGAAACACTGGGGGAACATTTTACTGCTTACTTGTTTCTCCAATTGCAATGTTATAAGGGTTTGTTTTTCTATAGCTTTAGGTTTATGGTATAGGTTTTGGCTCAAATGCAAAACTTTCCTAATCCCTTGAAGTTCCTGATGGGTCAAAAAACCTGCTGACACCCTGAGAAATGGAGTATTTCCTGCCATATCAGTAAACAAGGATGTCACAGTCATCAGTGATTGCAGCCCTTCAATGCAACCAAGTTCCTGAGCCCTAAATCTTCCCAACCCAAGGATCAAACCCAGGTCTCCTGGGTTTGTGGGTGGATTCTTTTCCAGCTGAGCCACCAGGAAAACCCAAGAATACTGGAATGGATAGCCTATCCTTTCTCCAGGGGATCTTCCCAACCCAGGAATCAAACCAGAGTCTCCTGCATTGCAGGCAGATTCTTCAACAGCTGAACTACCAGGGATGTCCCTCAAGGCACTCAGGAAGGAGAATACCTGGGAACTAGCAGCCATTAGGACTGCAGCTACTCCCTATGGGGAACCCCAAGGGAGCTCAGGATGTGAAATACACAGGATACTGAGATGCACATGAAAGGAATGCTTTCAGTGAACCCAGACTTTTGCATCTTCCCACACATTGAGGAATACTAAATTCCTTAACTTGGGATATCTGTTTTTCTTTAATTAGCAGTAATCTTTTGATGAAGAGATTACCTGTCCTTTGTTGCAAAATTTCTGTATAATCTGGCTCCTCTCCTCACCTCCTCAGAGCAACTCTCTCAGGGTTACTTGAGAGGCTGTCTCCTAGGCTTGATGTTCTAAAATTTCCCACTGAATAAAACAGAACTCTCAACTTTTAGACTGTGAATATTTTATAAGTCGACTGCACACACACACCCAGACACACACATACACATGCATGCACACACAACTATACAACTTCCTAGGGAGATTCTTTTTATGGCCAGACTGTCACAAAGAACTTCAACCTTCGAATGCTTGCCTGAGGCCTTTCCATTCCTGGGACTGTGGCTCCTGCCTAAAGCAGGGTAAACAAAGTTCTGGTCTTTTAACTTTATAGTAGGGGTGTCATAAAGGCTATTTCAGGGTGCCCATTTTAGCTATTGTTTTGCTTTGGAGAGAATGCAGAATGGGACTTGGAAAGAATAAGACATTAGCAACACACACTCAAGTACCATCTTCTTAAAATATCTCCTCATAGAAACATTTGCTCTCCCCATCTGAAGGGATAATTCTTGATGGGAGAATACATTTTTGTCTATTCCTAGGCTTATTTATGGCTTTGTGATATTCTTTCCTTGGGCTACTTCCTGCCCAAGTTCTCTCCTTTCCGTGATAATACAAAAATAATTATTTTAAGTGACTTTTTTGAACACTTACGGTATGCCAGATTCTGTGTTAAGCACTTTATGCATATTATTTCCTTTACTTCTCCTTACAGGCCCATGTGTAGGTGTTGTTTCAGTTTTATAGATTCCAACTCCAAGATTACCAAAGAATGAGAAGAAGAATCTGATTTTTTTCTTGTAGATTCTATTTTTTTACATTATTTATTTTAATTGGAGGCTAATTACTTTACAATATTGTGATGGTTTTTGCCATACATTGACATGAATCAGCCATGGGTGTACATGTGTCCCCCATCCTGAACCCCCCTCCCACCTCCCTCCCCATCCCATCCCTCTGGGTTGTCCCAGTGCACTGGCTTTGAGTGCCCGCTTTCATGCATCGAACTTGGACTGGTCATCTATTTCACATATGGTAATATACATGTTTCAGTGCTATTCTCTCAAGTCATCCCACCCTCGCCTTCTCCCACAGAGTCCAAAAGTCTGTTCTTTACATCTGTGTCTCTTTTGCTGTCTTGTATATAGGGTCATCATTACCATCTTTCTAAATTCCATATATATGCGTTAATATACTGTATTGGTGCTTTTCTTTCTGACTTACTTCACTGTACATAATAGGCTCAAGTTTCATCCGCCTCATTAGAACCGATTCAAATATGTTCTTTTTAATGGCTGAGTACTATTCCATTGTGAATATGTACCACAATTGTCTCATCCATTCATCTGCTGACGGACATATAATTGTTTCCATGTCCTAGCTATTGTAAAGTAAACAGTGCTGCAATGAACTTTGGGGTATACATGTAGAAGAGTCTGGTTTTGAATTGAGGTCATTCTTACTCCGTTCATATGCTTCATTACATATATAGCTTTGTGATTATCCTTCCTCTGTCCAACTATGGCTCCCAATTCTTTGTACTTTCTTACTTAATAATAGTATTGAATGATACTTAAGTGATCTCTATGTGCCCAGCCTTTTAAGAAAAAACAGGAAAAAACAACCAATGGAGAAAAGCCAACAAACAAAGGAAAATCCGATAGCCCAATATTAAATAGAGATTTCATACTATAGTTTTATCTGTCAGCCATTCCATTGAGATGGTGACTATTATACAAGGGAATGAATCAATTGCCCCTTTGGCTAGTCTCAGTTTCCAGGCTGAGCATGTCTCTACACTGAATGTAATTTAGACCTTTAACCAAAGTCATTGACTTCATCTGGGGCTCATCAAAGGAAACCCCAATAGGAAAAACACAGGGGGGGAAACTAAACAGTGATGTATATCAGCTTTCAATATGAAACCCAACTAAGGGATTCTTAAAGATAATTTTAATCAGGCTCATTCTTACCTTCTGGGGCATCAGAGCAAACCATGACACTTTTACCATGACGCATGAAAATCAGAGAAGGGACATTAAAAGCTATTTGGAACAACCCCCTCAAAGTATAAAGACATAGGAACTCAAGCAGAAGAAGTTAAATGGCATATTCAACAGGAGTGGGATAAGTTACCCCACTGTACCCTGTGGGTAGTAGGCAGGTGTTAGAACTAGGACTCCATGCCTGAGTTACAAACTCAGCGCTGTCATTCCCAGTGGAGTGTCTATGGGAAGGAGATTTCATTTTTGTCCTTTCACAGGTATCAAATAAAATAATACCTCTTTTCTTTTTGTTGCTGGTGAGTGAAATAACCCATGTAAATCTGACTTTTAAAATACTAATATAAATATAAATATAAAGAATTGTTATTTTATCTATACTGGGCTGCTTCTTGTTACCTTTGCCCTGTCTCTTCTGCTGCTTCTGTCTCTAAATTCTTACCTGTCTACTATTCAGTGCTTCTCTATCTGTAGTAAACCAATTGTTTTGTAATTGTAGAGTATGAACAGGCTTATAGAAAGGTCCAGAAAAAGGGTTTGATTGGCTACTTACATTCCATTCGTGTATTCAGTGTCCTATGTGGGAGTGACAGCTGCTTACCTCCCAGTTCAGAGATTTTTGTGCCCACTAAACATGATGGTCAGGAAACCTAGATGTGATTAGTAGTGTTACATATGGGTTAAAATTACAGGTTTTAGCTAAAAACATCCTGGGTGGAGTGAAAGCTCTGAGAATGTCTAGTTTTGTGACTTTCAGCAAATTATTCAATCTTTCTGAGTCATGTTTTCCTCGTGTTAAAAGTGGATGTGTCAATGTCAGCTCAACAGTTGCAACAAAGGTACCACTGTAGTGGGAGATGTTGGTGATGGGGAAGTCAGCACATGTGAGGGAGCAGGGAATTTATGGGAAATCTCTTTTTCTCGATTTTTCTGTGAACCTAAAACAGTCTAAAAATACGTCTTCAAATAATAAAAGATGCACAGTTTTTGCTACCCTTAGTAGGGTTGCTGGGAGAAGGATGTAATGATGACTGTATGTAAAGAGATCACTGTGTTCTTAAAACACAGCTATGAATTCTCTCACACAGCTCCCATCCGTACTTGAGTGTACGGCCCTCCTCTTCAGACTTGGACAAGACTTTGTGACGATCTGGGTGGAGAGAATGCAGCAAAGGGACACAGCGTGGCATTCAAGCTAAGAATGGAAAAGATCATGCAGCTTTTGCCTGACTTCTCTTGGGATTCTGAGAATCAACATATGCCAAGGAAGAAGCCTAACTAATGCAAATTCACTATTTGGGGAGACCCCAAAGAATAAAGGGAGAGAGAGATGTCTGAGCTCCTGTTGGTCCTTTTGAGTCTTCTAGCTGAGGTACCACCATGTAAGTGAAGAAGCTCTCAAGAAGACCCCAGGCCTGGGACTTCCCCGGTTGTCCAGTAGCAAAGATTTCATGCTCCTAATGCTGGGGCCCAGGTTCCATTTCTGATCCGGGAACTAGACCCACATGCTGGAACTATGAGTTTGCATGTGGCAACTGAGACTTCACATGCCAGAGGTAAGATCCCATGTGCTACAACTAAGACCTGATGCAACCAAACAAATAAATATTGGAAAATAAAAAAAAGGCGACCCCAGCCTGAACCTTTGTCTGCCTGCATTTGTCTGAGAGACCCCCAGCATGAACCACCCAAGCCCAGTCAACCCTCAGAACCTTGAGAAATAATAATAATAAACGATTGGTGTTTAAGGCTTCAATTTTGTTAACACCCAAGGTATTACTCTAAGTCTGTCTCTGTATACTTATTTAACCCTCCCAGATCTGTTATTTTTCCCATTTTACATATTGGGTAGCTCATGTGCAGTGAAGTTAAGTGCATCATGTGTGTTTTTTTCTGTGTAACAAATAACCCCCAATCTAGTAACTCAAAAAATAATTCTGCTGATCTGGGTCCGGTTGATCTCAGCTGGCCTTATTCATGTGTCTGTACTTAGCTGCTGGCTCACTGGGGGTGGGGAGTCTATCATGGCCTCACTCACACTTTCGGCCTTTCATGAGTTATCTGGGGGTACTGGGGTGACTGGGCCATGTCATCTCTCATCACTTCACAGACCAAGTCTGGGGTTGTTCACACGGTGGTGGCAGTTTTCTGGGAGAATGAGTGAAGCATTCAAGGGCTCCTGAGGTCTAACCTCGAGACTGGTACAGTGCCACTTCTGCCATATTTGTTCATTAGAGCAGGTCAGAGTGACAACCCAGAGCCAGGGGGGTGAGGAAAATAGAATCTGCCTCTTGACGGCAAAGCATTTTTCAAAGGGCAAGGGTATAAGGAGGGAGATTCCTGGGCCATTTTGCAACAGTTGGCCATATTATATAACTCACCCATTGTTACACAGGTTGTAAGTGACAGACCAGGATCTGAATTCAGCAGCAGGGCTCCAAAAAGCATATTTTTACTACTCTACGGCCCTACTTCTGAGTATCTGAAATCAATTATTCTTGGTGAAACCACCTGAAAAGACAAGTTGGCCCTATATCAGATTAGGAGCCCAAAGTTATCAGAGTATGTTAGAACAGAGAGTTTGCATCTTTGCTTAACTACTCACCAACTCTTTGTTCTTGGGTAAATTACTCAAACCCATGGAATCTCAGTGTCCTCCAATGAAAAATGATACTTTTTGCAAGATTAAATAGGATAATAAGGTACAGCCAGTTCTATTATAATGCAACATATGCATTTCCTAAAATCACTCTGCTATGCAGAAGTACACAATAAAAACCACAAACTTACAGGAGAAATGAGGTTAGAAGCACAACACTAAAACACTGGTGAAACACAAAAAAGAGGAGGATAATGGAAATGCTAGAGCAATTTTACATGATAAATGGTTAAGAAATACATAGATACTACAGTAAATATGACCCTGTGAAAAGACCTGGAGTTGGCTGTGAAACTGGGTGCCAGAGGGTTGCAGCTTGTGGTTATGGTGGAGCAGTGGATGGGTTGGGAGTGGTGGTTTAGTACCTAAGCTATGTCTGACTCTTAAGACCCTGTGGACTGTAGCCTACCAGACTCCTCTGTCCATGGGATTTTCCAGGCAAGAATACCGGAGTGGGTAGCCATTTCCTTCTCCAGGGAATCTTCCCGACCCAGGGATTGAATCTAGGCCCACTGTACTGCAGTCAATCTCCTGCATTGCAGGTGGATTCTTTACGGACCAAGCCACCAGGGAAGCCAGATTGGTGGTGGTGGTGGGGTGTGTATCTGAAATTGGAAAGAAAGTTGTGACACTGGATATGGATGAGTTGACTCATGTGGTGAACTGAGGCAGCTGGTAGAGATCTGATGTATGTCCGTGTATACACTTTGTATATTCATAGTGGTTGGATTCCATTGAGTTTTTGCTTTGGCCTAGGGGTTCCTGCAGACAAAGTTGTGTAAAAGCAAATGAATTCACAGTATGTTCAAACTGTTCCCTAATATGTGGTTCTTAAACAAGTTAGTGTTTTCAAAACAAGCATTTAAACAGAATTGACTGTGAAGTTAGCATACATACAGCACTTATTACCACTCAATAAATATTAATATTAGCTCATTACTGTTAATAATAGGGACTCACTGAACATAGAAAAAAGGCACACCCTATTCAATGGCATTAATATATGTAAAGGCAGAATATGTGGGTGTCCAGCATGGAATCTAGAAAAAGGAAGGCCAGTGAACAGGAATTGTCTATGTGTTTCCAGCACTGGCCAGAGAATCCAAGTGTCCTGCCTTCCTGGCAGGTCAATCCCAGTTTGGAGATGGATAGGTCAGACTTAATGACACCAGATCTTAAGGTCATCCAACTTCCCCCTCCTGCTCCAATCCATGCATGCCAAATCTATGACTACCCACCAAACTTTGGATTATGATTGACCTCCTCATGTCTTTAGCAGGCTGCCTTCTCCTGCTGACATAAATGTTCGGAACTGTTTGGCAGTTACATTTCTTAGTATAAATTGGTAAATTGGTACTCTGCTTTGTACATCAGTCTCTTGTAAATTCCTGGGGATTAATCAACTACAAGCACACTGACATATTCCATTTTCTGGATCTGCAAAGCTGAGGAGCAGATGCTGGAATGCTGTGACCCTGAGAAGTGACTGCACCCTGCCAGGCCTGACAGCTGCCTCCCCAGATGACACATTTACCCCTCCTCCAACTGCAAGTGTGCTGGCATGGAACTGCATCGGACCTGAACACACGTGCATGGGAGCAGCTAGAAGGTAGGCTCTGTTTAAGGCTCCATCTCTTGTGGAATTAGGACCATTTTCTTTGTTCATTAGTCATTCATTTCAGTAGCTGGGATCTGAACCTCAAGGCATAGCATCTTTACTTACAAGACTTGAATTTTGGATAGCTGACTTTGAATGAATTTGCACCTGCAAAAACTGATTTTTCTCTTTCTTCGGGGGGTAAATTACCTTAGAAAGAAAAGAGCATGACATTTAACTGTCTACTCTATTCCCTATTCATTTTGAACCAAACCTGAACTAACAAAAGCAGGCATGATTAGTGTCATCAAAGACAGAACTTGGAGAGAAATAGACTCTTCTCTTATGTCTTTCATTGCAATACTGTCAGACTTCTAGCTCCATGATTGGGTCTGAAGTGCACTATTTTTGAAGATGCTAGGTTTGCAATCTTTTTTATTAGCAGGTGAGAAAACCTGTCGGCTTTACCTATGGATGAGCACATACTAGTACAAACAAACTGAAAATCTGCACGAAGATGTTTGCAGATATTTGTTATAGCTTGAAGGCAAAGATAATCAGCCAATTAAGTAAACTGGAGCCATGACCGTTCTCTGAAATTTCTTAAAACTTGTAATGTTCAATATATCAATATTTGTCATAAGAATACCTTAATATTTAAACTAATTCATTTTGTATATTCCATTTTTTCTATGGTTGCATGCATTTTCATTATCTTGAAGTATTCACTCAATAACAATGATTTTTTCAACAAACCTTTAGTAAGTGCATTAACTGAATAGGCATCATGTTATGTCCCAAAGATATAACAATTGTGATCATTGACCTCTAGGAGCTTGCTGTTGGCTTGACACAAAGTACAAATAAATTAATGCTTCTATAAATCATTCATTCATGGATTCACAAATCTTTATTGAGCACCTAAATGTCAGGAATTATTCTAAACATTGAGAATGCAACAATAAATCCAAGATACAAGGTCCCTGCTTTAGCAAGCTGGCATTGTTGGAGAGAGCTAATGAATAAGTGAACAAATAAACAAGATAATTTCAGATGGCCATGAGAGCTATGAATAAAATAAAGTGGGTGAATTGATATAGAATGATGCACTAGGGAGTGTAGCACTTTGCTGGGATCATTAGCAACAGCTTCTCTGAGTAGGTGACATCTCTGCTGAGATATGAATATGAGGAAGTGGCCAGCGGGGAAGATCTGGAAGAGGAGTTTTCCATGCAGGGGAGCTATAATTTCAAAAGCCCTGAGAGGAGAACAAGTTTGGCATGACGCTGTAAGCGAGGGAGCATGGCTGGAGCAGGACTTTTTATGACATGGGGTCCTAGTTGCAGGCAGAGACCTCAAGGCCACAGTAAAGTATTGAAGTTTTATCCTAAATGTGATGGGAGCTGCTGTGGTGCGGAGTTGTTGAAAATGGAAATAGCCTGACTCAAGATCATGTTTGTGCAGGGGCTAGATGGAAGTGGGTTGACAAGGTGGTTTTTGCTATAACCCATGGGGAGATGGGTGAGCACAATCTCTGCAGAGTTGAGTTACAATGTGATCGGTGTTATAATGCTGTATATAAAACGAGCCATGAGAGCACAGATGCAAGTGAGTTTAATTCTGCTTTGAAATGTTGGGACTTCATCAGGAAAGGGCTTGTGGACTGCTACATGTGAGACTAAAGCAGGGATTGGAAAATTTCTGTGGACGATCAAAGGCTCTGAGAGATATTGCTGCAACTAATCGATTTTGCTGTTGAAGCTCAAAAGCAGCCATAGATGATGTGTGTAAATAAACAGGTGTGGCTGTGTTCTAATAAAACTTTATTGACAAAAACAGACAGCTAATAGATTTGGCCAGTGGGCTGTGGTTTGGCAACCTCTGGGGTAGAGGTTATCATTTCCAGCACTGCTGAGTTTCTTCTTTTCCTCCGTGTTTTATGCCATTTTTCTCTACTCTCACTCTTCTGGTTTCATTTATATTAACTCTGAGAACCCAGATGTTTTTGCTACCTTACTGAAATAACTTACAGCATCATCAACCATGATGTCCCTCACTGCCCAAAATTTTGCTTAAAGGATTGGCCTGACGGCCTGTGATAATATGGTCTGAAACCTGCCCAGAACTCACATAAGTTTCTTAGTGGAAAGCCAACAGCAGTCTTCATTTCTTAATCACTGCTTTATCTTTTGAGTTCATTTTCTGGTACTGAAACTGATTGATTACAAAGACATTGGAGTCATATTTTATTAGTCATGGTCTTCAGCTCCTATATGCAATCACATATACAGTTCTAGTGGCTCTTTCTCATGAAGTTTTCCATTCAGCTCAACATTAGTATGATCCATAACTCAATATTACCCTCAACATAGGTCATGATTCAACCAGGAAAAAAAATACTGTAAATATTTAACAGAGTGAATGGGTATCACCAATGATGAAGTTAAACATCTATATAGGGAGCAGTCAGATAGCTCAGACATCAGCAACAGCTAGAAGCTGCTAGCAGCCGTAGGCAGGGGTCTGGGGTTACTGTAGCCCAAGGACTAAAGTCACCAGTCAGAAAGTAGAATTCCTGTCACTTCGCAGGAGCTGGAGCCATAGAAGAGACATGGTCAATGGCTGAGATGATGCCCAAGATAGTGAAGTAGAGGGAAAAATCACTTGGGTTCTTTCTTTGACTCCACAATCACCTGCCTGTCTTTCCACAGGCCAGGCATTGGCCAGAATCCAGCTGACACATGAACCTGTGAAACAAAGTGAGACACAGCAGAGCAGAGAAGGGGAAGGGAGCAGATCCAAGGGACATAAAGACCAAAGTAAGCAAGGGACTTGATATCCTTTCCTAGATGGAAAGCTAAATGGAAACACACACATACAGAATCAGAGGCAACCATCAGCTAGGCAGAGACAAGAGCAGGGGGCCTGGAATCAGAGGGTTTTCTACTCACAGATACAGGGTGAAGTGTGCTTATCACAGGCAGTTAGAATAACAAAAATATGCAGCAGTTGGTCTCACAAACCTAAGTATTTTCAAATGTACTTAAAAGGACAGTTGGCAGAGAAGTCTCCTGCCCCGCACCCACCCCACCGCCAGAGGGACTCACCACCAAGATGGAAGGAAGCCCGCCTCCTTGCCAGCTTTCCTAGGGCCACTTACTGCCCATCTGTGATGGGAGCTGTTGAAGGAAAAGAGTTTGGAATTTGTCCAACCAGGCACTACGGACAGACTGCCTCAGAGGCATCAGTGACCCAGAACTTCCTTGTCATTCATAGCTGAAGGCACAGCCTCAGCTGAGTTCAGTCCAGCTGGCCTGGGATATCCTTGCTTGGTGATGGAGAGTCTCTCCAAATTAGCAGCTTCAGCTTTCACACTCTGTAATTTTGTGTAAACATAGCCCTGACACAACCTGGATAAGTGAGAGGGTGATGAAATACGTGTGACATGAGCATTTTCATTCCTAAATCCACCAACAAACAGCCCTTCCTCAATCCATAGGGATGCCCCTGGTAGTTATGCCAGAAGCAAGTCCTTGCTGACTTCTTTCACTGCCCAATGCCCTTCAATACCAGGATCTAGCCCTCCAACCCTTGGGTGATGGCATAAAAGAATGATGTCAGTAAGATCTCAGTGGCTCTCCTGAGGGAACTCCCTCTCAAAGAGGTATCTCTTAAGAAACAAACTCATGGTTTTCCTTCCCAGACCCAGGAAAAAATAGTTTAGTGGCCTGGAAGAGGTCATAAGTGACTCCTGATGACCTGGGAACATGACAAAAGCAGTTGCAGTAGTTTGGTTTATATGCTGAGACATCACTGTCTCCTTAAACCTATTGATGTGAGGACTTCAAAAGGCAAAACAATCATACCTAGGACCCACAACTTCTGGGACCTAGAAAACCGTTGAATTATAAGTGTTTTGGAGGAATCTCAGAAGTATTTGGGGAAGGTCAACTCTCTTCTCTGAGTATTTTTAACTAAAGAGCAATGGGGAGTCTTTATAGCAGGAGTTTTATGGGGTTAATGTAAATACGTTTGTACTCTTAGCTGGCTGGTGATGGCTGAAACATCTGAGTTTCAGGAATAGCTTCCTAACAGTGAGAGAGGACTCAAGATTCCATTGCCTCTAGTGAAACTGAATTCTTGAGTGGCTGAAGCCTGGGTACTTCTAGTAAGCAGGAATTGCTGAGGGGATTTGAATCCTCAGAATCAAAGGTAAGAGAATTTCTGTATAACATTCTTACTGGGCAGTTCCCTCCCACACCAGTTTTCTTATCTGTCTCTTGGACTTTGCTGTGTTGCTATGAGGCTGCATATCTTTATCACTTTAGTCAATAGTTCTTATTTTCATAGTCAAGAATGTGCGGGAACACGAGGACAGAGTGGCAACAGATGAGAGTCACGAGAGGCAGCTTTGGAAAAACAAACCTTCTGTAGGCTTATAGATCTTATAGGAATTTAGTTCACAGTTACTTTGAGGATTCTGGATAGTTGCTGAAAATCTGTGCAGTAGGATGTGAGGAACTTCAAGTGCAAAGTTATGTTCTCCATCCTTCCCACTTGCCCGTATGGCCACAACAGAATTATACAACTGATGAGAGATTTTTATAGGTTTTCTCAGCAGGATAGCACATTGATCATTTGGGGGCTTATTGAGGAAAATTGTCAAGCAGTCAACGGGTGCTTCCACATTGGCAAGCTGGCCCCATTACCAGCCTGGTTTAAATAACTTGACAGCACAGAGTGTCAACAGTTCAGCTCTGATGGATCACTTTAGACAGGGGAGAAACTAAATTACCCTTCCAATGGGCTGATAAGATTGAAATATGTAAAGAGAAACAGAGTTCTCCTTGGAAAAAGTCCACTATAACATTTGAATCATAATGTAGTAGAGCCTGAGAACAGGAAGATTAATGATAATCTAGGAGAGTAAAATTAAGTTCTTTAGAAAAGTGAAAGAATTGGGGCAAAGTTATAGATATGATAACCCAAAACTCTCCCGCTTTGCTCTGTCAGTATGGACATAGAATGGCTCTGACAACCTACCTGGTGCCCGGGGAAAATGACATTTTGCAAAAACAAACATACCAACCAACCAAGCCAACAACCAATTCAAAATTATTGTGCTATTTGTGAGCTTCATTTTATTTAACCTTGTCCTTGTAAGTTAATGGGTCAAGACAGAAGTCCATTACTGGAGTTGTTATTTTCTGTAGTTTATTTAAATTGCTTTGTTTGGCAGGAGAACTTTAGCCTCTTTTATGTTCTGTGTGTGCAAAAGTTTTTGTTTATAATATTAAATTTTCTACTGGCTATTTTATGGTGTAGATAACCTTTAGCAACATCTGTTTTATCCTTGTAAAAATATTCCCTTATGCATCTTGTATAAATATTAAAATCCTCAAGCCATCCCTTCATGAAATTCATTCTTATTTTACAAAGAAATTGAAGAAGCCAGCTGATTTCAGTTAAAATATTATATATATAAAAGTTATTATTGCCTCCACATACTAAACCCACTTTCACCCCTTTGCTTTTACCTAAAAAAAAATTTTTTTATCCCATTATTTAGAGTAAATGCAGAGACACAAAACTGCCCTGGGGCTCATAAAGTCTGGGTAACAAAATAGAGAAATGAAAAAAGAGAAAATGTAAGACAAAACATTACTGTCTCCCCAGAACAGTTGCAGAATTGAGGTGTATATGAGACGTGGGTCTATTTTTCAGATCATTTTAATCCTCTTTCATATTGCATGTTTTGAGTTGGCCATTGTAAGTACTTATAATCTGTTGCAGTAAAATAGCTTTGGCTTTCAACTTGAGTTTAAAAATATATTATGCAAATATATATGATTATAAAAATCACCTCTATACACAGAAATGGAACATGACGTTAACTTGTTTTTTGGTTTAATAGAGGAGTTTGCCTTATGTCTGAAATCTTTATACAACATATGTATTCTGAGCATATGCTGTATGATAAGTTTTCTGCTAGGTATAAATTATGCAGCTATCATGGGGTCAACATTTTTTATACAGCATACTCAGATGTCTAAAAAGGAGGTGAGATATATAAATTGAAATGATTTCCTTCCAGAGGGGCTGGGAGTTGTAAGAAGAACCATCTTGACAATCAATGTATTTCAGTCTCTGCTAGGATTAAACAGTTTTCCTCTTGTTTAGTTCAGTCTCTTTTGGGTTCAAGCTTCTGCTCCCTACCAGGCTATGTTTATCTTTCAAGTGTCCATCCCATATCATCTCCCTCCCCAAGATGGAATCAGTAAGGATGGCAAATCATGCATCTCCTCTGGAAAACAGAGGCAACTGTTATATATGTGGGTCCTTGTGTCATCCTGTAGTTCTTTTTTTAAAAAAATGTTATTGAATTATAATTGATTTACAATGTTGTATTTAATTTCTGCTATACAGCTCAGTGATCATACATCTGTTCTTTCTCACTCTTTTTCTGTTATGGTTTATCATAGGGCATTGAATATAGTTCTCTTACTATACAATAGATTCTTGTTGTTTATCCATCATATATATAATAATTGCATCTGTTAATTCTAAACTCCCAGTCCTCTCTCTCCCACCTCTTCCCCATGTTGGCGACCACCGGTCTGTTCTCTATATCTGTGAGTCTGGTTTTTCTTTTTTTCATGTGCTATGTGTGTGTGTATTAGATGCTCAGTCATGTCAGACTTTTTGCAACCCCATGGACTGTAACCTGCCAGGTTCCTCTGTCCATGGGATTCTCCAGGCAGGAATACTGGAGTGGATAGCCATTCCCTTCTCCAGGGGATCTTCCTGACCCAGGGATCAAACAAATGGCTCCTGCATTGCAGGGAGATTCTTTATAGTCTGAGTCACCAGATATGTTCATTTGTGTCATATTTTAGATTCCACATATAAGTGATAGCATTTGTCTCTTTCTGAGTTACTTTGCTTAGTATGATAACCTCTAGGTCCATCCACATTGCTGTAAATGGCATTATTTAATTCCTTTTATGGCTGCGTTACTGACCTCTTGTTGAGATGTCCTTGTCCACTGAGTGGCCAGCTCTTATCTGAGGTACATGACTGGTCACGTCCTATTCACTCAGTACAGGCAGCATTCCCTGGGATCTCCGCCATCTCCCTGCTGACCAGCCAAGGCCTGGCCCATCTTCCCTGAAGCCATCACTCAGTAAACCTACTGGACCAGAGCCATCAGTTACGTGTCTCCTGCAAGGTCACAGGAGCTTCTGGTGCCCACTCTGTGACTCTTTCTCTATTCAACACCCCTGCACTTCCACCATCGACATTTTATCCTGTGTGGCTGCATCCTCTGAGGCTGGCTTCTCTCAAGAACAGGGCACGGATTCCTCTTGGAATTCCTTCTCCCTCTGCTGCAATACATCGGGACCTTTTATATCATTTCCTTCCCTGTTGGCTCAGTGATAAAGACTCTGCCTACAATGCAGGGGACCCAGGTTTGATCCCTGGGTCTGGAAGATCCCCTGGAGGAGGGAATGGCAACCCACTCCAGTATTCTTGCCTGGAGAATCCCATGGATGAAGGAGCCTTGTAGGCTACAGTCCACAGGGTCCCAAAGAGTCAGACATGACTGAGTGACTGAACAACCACCACCCCAGGCTGCAGAACCAGAAAGTGTTTCACCTGGTTTCAGCGAGGTAGGGGTTGCCTTACACTGCAGCACAGCTTGTTTACACTACAGTTTTCAGCAAAGCATTTCTCCTGTGATAGGTCAAGATGAATTAGGTAAACTTTGAAAAATCCCTTTTCTCTCTGGAGAAAATTTTGTTTTTGACATGAATGTTGCCCATTCCAAGTATTACAGATGAATAAACTTCACTTGGGGGCTTCCCTTGTGGCTCAACTATAAAGAATCTGTCTACAATGCAGGAGACGTGGGTTTGATCCCTGGGTCGGGAAGGTCCCTGGAGAAGGAAATGGCAACCCACTCCAGTACTCTTGCCTGGGAAATCTCATGGACAGAGGAGCCTAGGAGGCTACAGTCCATGGGGTTGCAAAGAGTCTGGCATAACTTAGCAATTAAACAACAACAAACTTCACTTGTGAGGCAAGAATTGAACATACTCTCTTGAGATATACCAAGATACCACAGTGGTCTGCAGGTGGTGAGAAAGAGACAGTTGGGTCCCAAGCCCAGAACCTGCCTCAGTGTGACCTCCACCAATGCATGTTGCCATCCCCTCTCTCACTGAGGTCCACACCTAGGCTTCAGCCTGCTCACTCTCCAAATCTCCCCCTTTGTCTTATAACACGTTCCCCCATGGGCTCCCATTTTCTGTACCTTTAGACTATAAACTAGTCTAGGACCAGTCTACTGCACAGACTAGTGCAGTACCATGAGATTTCTGGACTATCATCTTATTCCTTTCTTTTTGACAGCTATCTACTTTTAGATAAAGGGTAGGGAAAACAACACTGTCTACAAGAAGCTCTGAGGATGGGGTAGAATTCAGCGAAGTATGTTCCCATGCTTTCTTCAGTCACTCATGTGAATTAAGACAAATAAAGCATTGCACTTCCACTACAGACGCCAAGGTCAGAGCTTCTTCTTTGGCCAAAGAGGAAAAGAGGAGGAAATCTCTTATTTCTAAAATCTGTTGTAAGACTACATTATCAAAGGAAGAGAAGAAATACTTAAAAGGAGAAAAAGGACTGCTAAAATCAAGGCTATTTATTGTCACCCTGCTTATTTAACTTACATACAGAGTACATCATGTGAAATGCTGGGCTGGATGAAGCACAGGCTGAAATCAAGATTTCCAGGAGAAATATCTATAACCTCAGATATGTAGATGATACCACCCTTATGGAAGAAAGTGAAGAGGAATTAAAGAGCCTCTTGATGAAACTGAAAGAGGAGAGTGAAAAAGCTGTCAAAACTCAGCATTCAAAAAACTAAGGTCATGGCATCCCGTCCCATCGCTTCATGGTAAATAGATGGGGAAACAATGGAAAGAGTGACAGACTTTGTCCTCTTGCGCTGCAAGGTCACTGCAGATGGCGACTGCAGGCTTGAGATTGCAAGACGCTTGCTCCTTGGAAGAAAAGTTATGACCAACCTAGACAGCATATTAAAAAGCCGAGACATCACTTTGCCAACAAAGTTCTGTCTAGTCAAAGCTATGGATTTTACAGTAGTCATGTATGGATGTGAGAGTTGGACCATGAAGAGGGCTGATTGCCAAAGAATTGATGCTTTTGAACTCTGGTGTTGGAGAGGACTCTTGAGAATCCCTTGGATTGCAAGTCAATCCTAAAGGAAATCAGTCCTAAATATTTATTGAAAGGACTGATGCTGAAAATGAAGCTCCAATACTTTGGCCACCTGATGCTAAGAACTGACTCATTGGAAAAGACCCTGATGTTAGGAAAGATTGAAGGCAGGAGGAGAAGGGGACAACAGAAGATGACATGGTTGGATGGCATCACCAACTCAGTGGACATGAGTTTGATAAAGCTCTGGGAGTTGGTGATGGATAGGGAAGCCTGGTGTTCTGCAATCCTTGGTGTCACAAAGAGTCAGACACAACTGAGTGACTGAACTGAAAATTTATGACATGTTTTTCCACAAGTATTTAAATATTCCTCAAGCCTTTCCACTTACAACAAGGACAATGGATACTCATTTATGTGTGTGTGTGTTTGAGTGGTGATGGAAACATCATTTGCTTGAAATCTCGTGCTTTAGTTTATGTATGAGAAAATTTTGTTCTAATCTAGAATATATCTCTCTTTTAATGGAAAGAAAATGACCTCATAGTAAAATTACTTTTCCGTGTTTATCTTTTGGTAGGACTCCAACCTTAGGCTGAGAACCACTGCCTTATTCTCTTTACTGAAGAGGGTATATGGAAGAAATGGCTAGCTGTCCACCAAAATTCACTCTCCCCTTCCACAATGTAGAGTCATTTGGGGAAGGAGCTGAAACGGGGGACTACATTTCTCACCAGTCACCTCCAACTCCACCTTTTCCACCAGCATCTGGGTATGAACTTGTGACTTGTTTTAGCCAATGAACTCTGAGCAGAAGAAATGCTTGTTGCCCATGTTCCAGAATGCTGTGATTGAGAAACTGGTTTGTACCTTACACCGATCAGAATGGCCATCATCAAAGTCTACAAACAATAAATGCTGGAGAGGGCGTGGAGAAAAGGGAACCCCTCTACACTGTTAGTGTAAATGTAGATTGGTAAAACCACTGTGGAGAACAGTATGATGGTTCCTTAAAGAACTAAAAATACAACTACCATATGCTCCAGCAATCCCACTCCTGGCCATATATCTGGAGAAAACCATAATTTAAAAAAACACATGCGCTTCCTCAATGTTCATTGCAGCACTATTCACAATAGTCAAGACATGGAAGTAAATGGCCTTCAAGAGATGAATGGATAAATAAGAAGTGGTATATTTATATAATGGAATACTACTCAGCCATTAAAGGAATGAAATGAAGACATTTTGCAGCAACATGGATGAACCTAGAGATGATCATACTAAGTGAAGTAAGTCAGACAGAGAAATACAAATACCATATGATTATCACTTATAAGTGTGGAATCTAAAAAATGATACAAGTGAACCTATTTATGAAACAGAAACAGGCTCACAGACTTTGAAAGCAAATTTATGCTTAATAAAGGGGAAAGGTATGGGAGGGAGGGATAAATCAGGAGTTTGGGATTAACATATACATACTACTGAAAGCACCTAGTATAGGTGAAGTTTTGTATCTGAAAAAAGTTAAAATGAGGTGTAGTAAAGACTTGATTCTGAATGACCTCTTCCTTTTTCACAGTAATATTGAAAAGTCCATCTTTTTTGGATGGGGCTTAGCAGAGAATATCAACTACATCCATGAATATATTTACTGAGCCCAAAACACTTATTATTCTGCTAAGAGCTCCACATTTATCTTATGTACTCTTTATAGGAATCCTTAGAGAACTTAACTTGCACACTACCATACAAGTGGAAATGGACAAAGGTGGAATTTGAACTCTGACCTGTTGGAATTCTGAAGACCATGTCTTTTCTATGAAGCAATGTCATTCTCCTTCAGTCAGTCAGTACAGTCGCTCAGTTGTATCCAACTCTTTTCAACCCCATGGACTGCAGCACACCAGACTTCCCTGTCCATCACTACCTTCCAGAGCTTGTCATTCTCCTTGCACCAAACAAAATTGCATGGAAGAAGAGGTAACTGCTAGATATTACTCGCCACTGATATCATGGCCATTTTTCCCCACCTGTGACCAAAATGGCAGAGCAATGGCTCTGCTAAGTGGATATAGGTTTCTAGAGTGTTCCTGAAGGTACAAGACCTTGCTTTTTACCAAATCAATCCCTCATCCATCGTTCATACTGTCCATCCTGACTTTAGATGATGTCCTGCTATGTCATCACTCAGCTCAGTGGCTTCTTTATAAGATGAGAACAAAACCAGGATGGTCAAGACCAAGGCGGTGAGGTCTGGATGGGCAAACCTCGTGTCATACTGGGCTATTTCCAGCCCCATGAGAGCAGATGGAAATTTGCCTTCAGAGTAGAGAAAAATGATCAAATCAGATGCCTCATCAATTATGTGTGGTATGAAAGATTGAAGCAAGCTGGAGAAATCACGACCAATTCTCAAATGCTTGTTTTCTATCATTTGTTTTGAATCCCATCATAGAAGGCAAGACCACTTAGCCACTGTAATTTGGCCTTAGAATAATTTTTTTGAAATATGAAGTCTTTATCTTTTCAAAAGAGAACATTATTCTTTACTGTTTGTATCACAATTTAAATACAATTTTATGCTCATAAACCTTTCTTTTCTACTGTTCTTTGTCAACAGTGGAAGGTAAATAAGAATACCATTTGAATAATGAATGCTAATAAAATTCATAAAGGGAAGAGTGTTTATCACAGAATTGAAAAATCAATGCCATCAGTGCCTACATAGTCTAAAAACCCATATTCAAAACACATTATTATTTTAAGGAGAGGGATCTTTCAAAGTCATTAGGATATCTTAAGCCCTTCCAAATTATATGACCTGAGGATATTAAATAATTATTGCTTTTGATTTTTGTCCCTACATATTCCAGGACTAAATGCAAAGACAGTTATACAAACAAGCCTGGGCAGCTTGCTAAAAGCAATTGTTCAATCAAACAACGATCATTGTTCAGGCACCCATATTTTATGTTACATGCATCTCCTCAAAGACTGGAAAATGGATCTCTAATTTTCCCTCAAGAAAGTTCTGATGGCGGTTTTGGCTTTCAGGGTATTAAGCTCAATACATAAGCCAAATGTAAAAACACAGGAGGGTTTTTTGCTATCCTGACCCCCCAAAAAAGAGTCTCTAGGTATCTAAGACTAGATTATACAAATATTTTTTTTAAAGGTATAGTCTATACAGGTAAGGAATTAGAGAAAATTAAAGATAAATTCAGCACTTTAGCTTCTCTTGGTCTTGAATTTCCCAGATAATTGTCCACATATTTGTTGCACTTTGCATAAGGAGATACAGCTATCATTTTGTTGAGACAAAAGCACCTTTTGGATTTCTTTAGTTCATTTGTTAACTTATTTTATCAACATGAACTGAATGGTGAAGCCATGCATATAATCCAACCCCATGTATGGGTCAAAGCCACCAGATTGTGACTATAGAATCCTTCTACTCAGGTTGACTAAACACAATGAATAAACAAGTGAACAAGAGCTGAGTAACTCAGCAAAATGATATATAAATTCTGTGCAATAAATATGAATCTAGATACCAGCTGGTGAGGAGCAGCATGAAGTTAAAAATAATACCGTCGATCTTAAAATAGTGGAAACCAAGACTTGCCAGTAAATATTCACATTCAACTAATATTTACTGAGTGCCTACCCCACACTAGGGCCCATGTTAAGCACTTCTCTTATATCACCTCCTTTCATCTTCACAAGAACCCAGCCAAATAAGAGTTATAGATTTCTTTTTCTTTTTTTTTAAACAGAGGCAGAAACTGACATACCTCTGGGTTAAATGATAGGTTTCAAGGCCTGGCAGCTGGTAAGTCTAACTAGGTTTTGAATTAAGGTTTCCTGACTTTACTTGAGGTAGTTCCTCCCAGAAGCAGACCCTGAGCTAAGTTTGATTCCAAGCGATTAAGAAGAAAGTGTTCCCGAGAGCAGGTAAGTAGCAAAGGGACGGGCAGGGAAACAGTACATGAGTGCTAAGTCACTTCAGTCGTGTCCAACTCTTTGCAACTCCATGGACTGAAGTCTGTCAGGCTACTCAGTCCATGGGATTCTCTAGGCAAGAGTACTGGAGTGGGTTGCTGTGCCCTCCTCCAGGGGATCTTCTAGATCCAGGGATGGAACCCACGTCTCCTGAATTAGCAGGCAGGATCTTTACCACCAGCGCCACTGGGGAAGCCCAGGGAAACAGACAGGGGTGCAATTATAGATGAAGCCTTACACTGAGGTTTTGCTTTGAGGCAAATGCAGACTTTGTGCTCCCTCATCAGCTAGTCTGGCTGGCCAGTCCCTTCCCTCTCGGCAGAGCAACTCTCTCAGGTATCTGTACTTAGCAGCAGAGCAAGCAAAAACAAGTAGAAGCTGGATGCAAAGAGCAGGAGAAAGAATGTCATCAGAGTTCACTCTAGACTCCAAGACTTCCTCCTGAGTTGTGTGTGTGTAACTTTGGAAAAAAATTTTTTCTCCCAAATTATGCAAACAAAAGTGTAACATAATAAAAGCACCCAGGATTTCCCTGGTGGTTCAGTGGTTAAGACTCTGGGCTTCTACTTCAGGGGGTACAGGTTTGATCCCTGGTTGGTAAAGTTCCACATACCTCACTGTGGACAAATCCAAGAAGAGTTATTTAAAGGACAACTTCAAAGACTGTAGAGTTACATGGTTGGGAAATTTTTTTAGTTCCAACAGAAAAACAAACAAAAAAAATCACCTGTATAAGACCTATGGCTTCAACAGTTTGTGTGAATGTGATATTTTCCCTTGAGCTTTCCTGGAACTGAAGGGGAAAGGCCATTTTTGTTATTGTTTTGCTTCCTCCCTCTCTTAATTTCACATTTTTAGAAGCCTATATTTGGATGAGGGCTTCCTTTGTGGCTCAGATGGTAAAGAATCTGCCTGGGTTCAACCCCTGGACCTTCCCTGGGAAGAGAATGGCAACCCACTCTAGTATTTTTGCCTGGAAAATCCCATGGACAGAGCAACCTGGCAGGCTACAGTCTATGTGGTCTCAAAGAGTCAGACATGACTGAGTGGTAGACTTTCAATTTCATTTCAATGAACCACAGTTTGTTGGTATAATAAGTCAATGAGGACCAATTCTATTATTGTTTCTTAAGAAAAAATGAATTATTAGTACTGACATCTTGCTACATTTTTAAAAAGGCCTCTGTCATCCTTATTTCCCTTCTGCAGCTTCTCTTCGTGTCTTTACTTCTACTGGGTATATAATTGTTCTGATTGATCAATAGTGGAACCAAAGACATTTATTTCAATGAGCTACATTAACACTTCTTCGGGATTGACCAACACTTCACCAATCACTCCTGGGAGCATATCTGCTCTAAGACCCCTTTATTAATCAGGAGATCTCATCATCTCTACCTCTTTTTTCCTGTTACAGGTGCCATTATGGGCTCTGAACTTGACCAGGCAGGAAAGAGTCTACCTATGTTTAACACCATGATTGACCTTCACTGGCCACCAGAACCACAACCAATAAGTTGTGAATCTTCCATTGAGAAAAATAAAAGTGTTTGCTGAGAAGGACTAACCCCTCTCTAAGGAATGAGCCACATGCTATGTTGCATTTAGCTAATCAAGTAGATTCCATAGAAGGCCTAGTAGGGTTTGAATACTAACTTCCCACCCTTCTTCCCCAAGGACTGGGATGAAGTCTCTGATTCTGTCTCACATGTATCCTTATCCTCCCATGTCATGCATGGCCTCCATCATTCATTGATCCTCGTGTCTGCTCACTGTATTTCTCAGGTTTGTCTGTGTCAGAGTGGGTACTTCATTCTGATTAGTCCTTGTTCTCCAGGGAGTCCTCTCCTTCTGTAGATGCTCAAAGTGCATGCTTTCCACAAAGTGCTGCATTTGGCTCTCCCAAATTCAACTTACACCATTCTTGGGTGTAAAAAAAAGAGGAAAGTTGGTCTTCAACACACTGTATAACCAGCCAACCAAAACCACCAGTTACACCACAAATAGCTTCCTTCTCCTGCACTGTCTATCCTCTGACTGAGGCACTCTGAATGAAGTTATTGGTGTGTGAGCATGCACACTTACTCTCTGACATCATTGTGCCTGTGCACCAGGAAGCATCCCATGGTTTTATGCTCCCTCGCAGCACATGGGCTTTGCAGAGGTCCTCTGTATGTGGGCAGGGCCGGAGGTTCAGAAAGTGTTCATGCATAGTTCCCTACATTATTGCTCCACATGGAAATGTAGACTAGAAATTGTAATCACATCTTGGGCCAATTATCAGAATCTCTGCACCATAAAGAAGAGAAATAGGGAGATAGACTGATTTCTTTTAATAATCAGTACAGTTAGTGAAATATAACCTATCACTTACCACTAATCAAACATGAGTGCTTCGAAGTTTCTGTGACTTCAGAAAAGGCACTTACGCTTAATTTATAATCAGTTCCAGAAAAGTAAGTGACATTCCATAGATCAAATACAAGATAGCCAAACTAGGATACATTAACATCACATTTAGCTATATTTTTTAAATTATATGAAGCAATAAATTGAGATGGATTAGTAACCAGAGAGAAGCTGAGAAATGTTAGGCATCTGAAAAGACATTTATCATCACATATGCAATTGACTATCAAAAATACTGATTGCTTCCATTACAGAAGAAGCCAGATTCTGATAAAGGAGAGAAATATTTCATAAGCATTTTTTAAAAGGTACTAAAATATTGCATACCTCTTTCTGCTTTCACCTGGATGGAGAACTGAACTCTTATCTCATATTAAAAGCTCTTTGTCACTAAATCACTTCTCATTGCTTGAAATGTGGGCCAATTCTGTAGGCTTATCCTCAGATTTTTTTGTTGTTATTACTATGGGATAAAATCCACCATAAGGCTTTCAAAGAAGATTCAGGTATGATGCGTAGAAAAAAACTATAGAGGTAGAGTCTCTTAGTATAAGAGGAGGCAACAGCAACCCTATCCAGTATTCTTGCCTGGAAAATCACATGGGCAGAGGAGCCGAGTATGCTGGCATCCATGGAGCTGCAGGCAGTTGGACACAACTAAGTGACTGAACACACAGCACACATTCATAGCATAGAGATGATTTATAATTCAGAGGTAATTTCATAAAAAAAGAATCATGATAGTAAAACATCATACCACTGTGTTGTTTTTAATGTAGCATCTAAAATGATTTAAGTTAGATTTTGGAAGGAACCCATGCAAAAGACAGACCTAAAACTAATTTTTTTCCTGAAAATAATATCAAGTAGATGTTTATTTGAAGGGATGGAGTAGAAAAGTGTATTGGGCACTGTCATCCATTTTGAATGTAGACATGATCAGACATGAACTGGTGCCAGGCAAAGATCTTTCTATGGTTGGTTCAAATCTTCTGTGCTTCTCCCTTTTGCTCAATCTTTAAATGTCTCTCTAATTATTACCATCTTTTTATTTTTCAGCATTAACTGAGATTTCTGAGCTTTACTCTCTCTTTCCTAATTATAATTTCTCAAATATATGAACAGTTTCTGATTTTAGAATGTCAGATAAAACCAAATGAAACAAAACTGTTCACTGTCTTAGCTGGTCAAGGACCCAAATTTCAAGCATCTAAGAGATGGTGAAAGGAATGAAAAGATGATGAGATTCCTAAAGGATATGGAAATCAATATCTTTGATTCTCCTTGGAAAAAGAAAAATAAAAAATTGTACCTGATGAAAAAGTGCTGAGCCTTTTTCAGGGTCAAGACTTATGTGGCCTAACCCTAGCCCTTGCTTGCACAGATATCTGAGACCTGAATTTAAGAATGAAATAAATTCCTTCTCATCAACAGTTGAAGGTAAAGTTACATCAGCAAGCCTTGAGTTAAAAAATAAAAGTGTCTATCTATCACCTACCTATCATCTACATATTTTTGTTCATCATTCTGTAAGGAAATTTTTAAGATTTTAGAATGGGAAAAAGGATTACTAAGTATCTATTCCGTGGAATGCCAGAGTCTTGGGGTAGTCTGCTCTTACAGGGCTGTGAACCTTTGTCTTTCACTAGGCATTATACTTTGTTAGAACTTTGACCACCTGATGCAAAGAGCCAGCTCATTGGAAAAGAGCCTGATGCTGGGAAAGATTGAGGGCAGGAGGAGAAGGGAGCAACAGAGGATGAGATGGTTGCATAGTATCACTAACTCAATGGACATGAATTTGAGCAAACTCTGGGAGATCGTAAGAACAGGAAGGCCTGGTACACTGAAGTCCATGGGGTCATAAAGAGTCAGACATGACTCGGCAACGGAGCAACAACAACAGACAGTTATACAACACTGAAGAAAGAGACTAGCTAGTAGAAAATGGGAATTGCCCAATGCAAATATTTCCTCTTGGCTTTGCAAATGATTCCTGTTCATGGCAGTACAAATGAATTTTGTCCAGTAGAGAATATAAATTAAATCCACATTGTTAGAACCAGTTCTAACAAATTACCTGTTCCCTTATTAATGTGTCGAAAATATTTTTGACATGTGTTCATTTTCTATATATATGAGTCATAATTTTAGATTTGTTGGAAGACTAATAATAATACTCAATAAGGGTCTTCTTTTCCCTTTTAGAGTTAAAAGGATTCTGGAGAGAGTGCCATCATGACAGTAGGAGCAGAATCTCTTGGTACCACTGTGGAATACTTCTGCAGAATACCAGAAAGATTTGGGATATGGTTGGGTGTTGAGAGGGTTCAAAACATTGTGATAATGAGAACAAAAAATCAACTGTTTTCTCTCCATACTCTTGTTTCTAGGTGTGCACAACCCAGATCTGCTTCTGGGGGAAAGGGACAGAGGAGAGAGAATCTCTTTCCTGAAACTTTTCTCTTACCCTTTGTTTCTTGACTTAATATTTCTAACACATCATTATTTGTTTTGCTTTCTTCCTAGAAGAAATTTCACAGAATGCCTGCAATTTATACAGCAGATATATTTATGTTGGCATGCTGTCATTTTCATTTCTTTCAAGAGAAAATAATTTCAAAATACTTTGTCAGTAAAAATTTTGTACATCTGTCTTTCAAGAATATATATCATGTCATCCGCTATTCCTTCACTCACCCAAACCCTATGATTAACCAAAAACCTTAGTTGATTTAAAAAATTTCTTACTAAATGTTATAGTGCTTTCCTATAAGCTACCAGGGCAGATCCTGGGCGAGGCTGTGAACTGTGAATAAGATCCAGCCTATGATTAGGGAACAAGAGCAGCAAAATTCAACTGAAAGCCATAGGATTAGTAACAGACTGGCTCAGTGATTCCCAAGCAGAGTCTGTGGTTGCAGACTAGTGAGAAGACAGACTTGCAGCGGAAAGTGCATGTTGAACATGCCTAGTCAACTCAGCCTGCTGCTGAAACACTGTTCATCTGTTTCCTTCTCTGGAAGTTGACATCAACTGATGCTATGTCCCCACGAATGCCCATTAGCCCGGCCAGGGAAGACCTTGGTGGGAGACCTAAATATGTTTCTTTCCCTACATATTTGAGCTCCAAAGATTCATAGCCACCTTCAGGAAACTTACTGTAAAATGTTCAAGAAAGGGGAGGAGAGAGAACATCAAGGAAGAGGCATTTGCCCACATACCTTTGTCCCTGCCTTGGGTTGGAGGAGTATTCTTCTGCAGAACTATGTATGTCTGGGGCTGCACTTAGCACAGGTTGCAAATACAAAGCGGGGTTATCAAAGGAGATTAGTGTCCCCTCCATAGAAGGGCGGCAGCTGGTCTTAGGCTTGGGCTAAGAATATATACTTGGTTCTGTCTGTCTTGTATGACTTGATGTCCAGGTCACTATATGACTCTACTTCGGGGCTTGGTAGTTCTCTGCTTGAGCTGCAGTATCTGCTATCTTCCTTGATTTACTATATGACAATCAAATGAGTGCCAGTTTATTCCAGCTACACACTTTCAGGGTGGGTGCTTGAAGATGAAAGAAATAGTAGGTTTGACAGTACAAGTTAAAGTGAAAGTCGCTCAGTCGTGTCTGACTCTTTGTGACCCCATGGACTATATATAGTCCATGCAATTCTCCAGGCCAGAATACTGGAATGGTAGCTGTTCCCTTCTCCAGGGGATCTTTCCAACCCAGGAATCGAACCCAGGTCTCCCACATTGCAGGCGGATTCTTTGCCAGCTGAGCCACAAGCGAAGCCCTGACGTGTATAAGTAGTGTCTAAGAAATCAAGAAGCAAATACGTGTCTTTAATCTAAAACTGATCAGACTTATGCTTTTTTAAAGCAATTTAAAAAACTTTCAAATGCACAGAAAAGTTTATATGTATAATTTTTGCTGAATCATTTGAGAGAATGTTGCAGATGTCATAATCCTTTATCCCCTTACAGAATCACAATGTAATAATCAAGGAATTCAACATGGGGAGGGAGGTTCAAAAGGGAGGGGACCCATGTTTACCTATGGCTGATTCATGTTGATGTTTGGCAGAAACAATTCTATAAAGCAATTATCCTTCAATTTTAAAATAAATTTAAAAAAAGAAATTCAACACAGATACACTACGATTCTTCTACCATTCTTCAACATATAGTCCATGTTCAAGTTTCACCCTTGTCTCAATAATGGTCTTCATAACAAGTTTTATTTTTTGATTCAAGACTCAACATAGTAGTAATTGTTTTCAGTCTCCTTTTAACTAGATTAGTTTTCAGCCTTTCTTTGAACTGTGTTAGACATTTTTGAAGAGTTCAGGTCATTTGTATTGTAGAAAGTTCCGCAGTTTGTGCTTGTAGGATGGGTTCCTTGTGATAAGATCTAAGCAAAGATATTGTGGTTTTATTGGGCACGGGAGGGGCAGAAATTCTACATAAGTAATGTCGTGTCCTTCTTAGCACATCAAATCTGGAATTTTGTGAGGTTACTTTGTTTTGTTATTGGTGACATTAGCTTTGATCATATGGTTAAAAATGAAAGTCATGCAGGATTTGGCAGCAGAATGAATAGTACCGAAGGTTTATTCTACTCTATTAAGTAAATTTTTGTATCTAATAGACTAATATGTGAGGAGATACTTTCAGACTATACAAGTAACTTGTTCCTTAATAAACATTCTAGCCAATGGTTAAAAAAAAAAATAAAATAAACATTCTAGCCAATGGTTTGAGTATCTGTAATGATTCTTCCTTGAAACAATTTATTATTATAGAGTTTGAAAATAATGATTTTCTAGCTAGTTCATTTCTTTCATGTATGATGGTAAGAATTCTGCTGAAAAGGGGGGCTTCCCCTTTCTCTCTTCTTCTTTCCTTCCCGCTCTCATTTCATCTTGATGTGACAGCTCCCTTTTCGTATGGTATTTTATTAGAATTTTAACCTGTTTGCAATGGAGAGTCTATGACCACTTTGTAGTTATTTGAACCATGTGGATAACAAAGGCACCATAACACCCTTTTCATCTCTAACCACTATACCACAAGCTTCACTATATCAGTGTGCACAAACATTTTTAAATATATCCCACACGAAGAAATACATTTCCCGTTATAATCCTGTGTTCATATACCTATGCATTAACATAAGCTGAAAAATACCACTTAGGTTTATTACCCTTAACACATGCAAATCATATTGTCTAGCCTATTGTTTTTCTAAAAGGTGACATCCATCTATGTGAGTCTGCTCGATGTACCATAGCAGAAAACCATAGACTGGATGGCATGAACAGCAGGAACTTGCTTCTCGGTTCTGGAGACCGGATCAAGTATAGTCAGATTCAGTTCCTCCCTGAGGATCCTCTTTCTGTCAGCAGATGCTTGCCTTCTCACTGTGTCCTCACAGCAGAGACAGAAGAGAGACATACACAGAGAGAAAGAGGCTGAGATGGGGTCAGGGGAGAGGGGGAGAGAGGAAAAGTTCTCTGGTGCTCTCTGGCCATCCCTTGTTATAAGAACACTAGGACCTCAGGGTATCATTTAAACCTATCCACCTCCCAAAGGAATCATCTCCTACACCATCACGTCGGGCATCCAGGCTTCAACATATGTCTGTTGTGGAGGACACAATTCAGACCACAGCACCACCTCATAAATTGATCTCATATCCATCATTGGGTAACAACCCACAGTTTGAAAAACTCTGTTCTATGACTCATATTTTGCCCACCGTCTCTGACCTCTAGGGCAGTTTCTACTAAGTTCTATGTTAATTTCTCCTATTGTTCTAACCACATGCACACATAAACACCACAGTCCTATATGATGTGTAGATAATAGTACTGAGAACATAATGGCAAACATTCCTGGAAATAAAAAAAAAATATGGCCTCCCAAATTCAAATCCATTATCACATAAAAACAAGTTCCAGCTATTTACAGAGCTGCAAATACACTAAACCATTGTTGTCTGGTATTCAGAGTGAGGAGGCCCATTTTATACATGGAGGCCGTTTGCATGTGGGACCCATGGATTATTCATTATCACTCTGTTTCCTGGTCATTTCAATTACTCATTTACCTTAACCAGGCTGACTGATGTTCTTTCTTTCATCAAATAACTCATTGTTTGACTGAATTGACCAAGTAACAGCTTGTGTTCTGGAGATAGTGCAAGTAAAGGCAGATCTGACAGTTAATCTAAATGAGACCATTTGTTTTGGGTGGATCTTAATGCAGTCTTAAGGAAAACAACCATCAGAAATTATTCCTGGACAGATAGGATAATAATATTGAGAAACAGGAGGTAGCTATTATTTAAGCTTTTCTTCTTTTTAATTTGTTTCTTAATAATGTGAAGCTAGTTGGGAATGATGAAAACAGATACCAAATATTTTTCTAAGCTAATGAAATATTTTTGTCAGGAATTTAACAAATGAATTTGTTTTATTATCTAAAGAAGGTCCATAGAAAAAGTTGTTGGGGATTAATCACTCAAACCTGAAATCAACATTTTGATATCTCAGATACACTCGAGAATGTCACTGAGTCATACTACCAGTTCCCTAGGGCTGGGTTCTTTAGAATATTTCAGAATGCAATCCATCCTGGAAATCTATATTTCTCCAAATAAGATAGTTTCTTGTGTTCACCATTAAGCCTTTTCTTTAGTGAATTTTAGGGTGATTGTTGACTCCCATGTTAAAATTGTCTGGACTATAATTGTCAAAGTGATCATATTCTATGGTTTAGAACTGTGAGTCTTGTATAGTTATTTATTGTTGGTGCTAACTTTTACCTCTTTGTTATATTTATATACTGTTCCTACCTAATTAATTCCTACCAACCAATGAATATGGAATAATCTCTGCACAAACAGAGGTGATGATCGAGTGCCTTAATTTTCATAAGACATCAGCCTCTTTCTTTTTACTGTCAACCAGTTTTTAAAGACCAAAGATGGTCCAGAATCAGCAATACAGAATCAGTTTAGTTCAGTCGCTCAATCATGTCCGACTTTTTGCGACCCCATGAACTGCAGCATGCCAAGCCTCCCTGTCCATCACCAACTGCCTGAGTCTACCCAAACCCGTGTCCGTTGAGTCGGTGATGCCATCCAACCATCTCATCCTCTGTCGTCCCCTTCTCCTCCTGCCCTCAATCTTTCCCAGCATCAGGGTCTTTTCAAATGAGTAAGCTCTCCGCATCAGGTGGTCAAAGTATTGGAGTTTTAGCTTCAACATCAGTCCTTCCAATGAACACTCAGGACTGATCTCCTTTAGGATGGACTGGTTTGATCTCCTTGCAATGCGAGGGACTCTCAAGATTCTTCTCCAACACCACAGTTCAAAAGCATCAATTCTTCTGTGCTCAGCTTTCTTTATAGTCCAACTCTCACATCCATACATGGCCACTGGAAAAACCATAGCCTTGACTAGATGGACCTTTGTTGACAAAGTAATGTGTCTGCTTTTTAATATGCTATCCAGGTTGGTCATAACTTTCCTTCCAAGGAGTAAGCATCTTTTAATTTCTTGGCTGCAATCACCATCTACAGTGTTTTTGGAGCCCAGAAAAATAAAGTCAGCCACTGTTTCCACTGTTTTCCCATCTATTTGCCATGAAGTGATGGGACCGGATGTCATGATCTTAGTTTTCTGAATGTTGAGCTTTAAGCCAACTTTTCCACTCTCCTCTTTCACCTTCATCAAGAGGCTCTTTAGTTCTAAACATTTTTCATAAGAAAAACCTGGCATTATCTAGTGCCTGAGTTTTTATCCAAAGTTCAATTATACAAAATACATGGAAGATCGCCTATATGATCTATAGCCTATTCATTGCTCAGTTTTCTTGAATTGAGAGAAAGTATAAAAAGCAGTCATAATAAATTTGCCTTACATCTATATAGGGATGCATGCATGCATGCTCAGTCGCTTCAGTTGTGTCTGACTCTTTGAAACCTATGGGCTGTAGTCCACCAGGCTCCTCTGTCCATGGGATTCTCTAGGCAAGAATACTGGAGTGGGTTGCCATGCCCTCCTCCAGGGGATCTCCCCGACCCAGGAATCAAATCTGTGTCTCCTGAATTGCAAGCAGATTCTTTTCACTTATTGTCTTCTATACTTAGAGAATAGGCAGAACTTTTCCTTTAGTGTCCCAAAAGAGAAAACAAAATGATTGGATATCAATACAGAAAAGAGTGATGAAATGTCTCTATTTGCCCAGAATGGCCTGGTTCCTACCTGTTGTTCTACTGTAATTAGGAATAGTGACTTCTTTTATCATTTTCAAAATTGTTTGGGTTTGAAATAGTAATCATGTGGTCCCTCTATCACAGGAACACAAATTTTGCCCAGTTTGGAGTTTTCCCTCTCAGAAACAGTAGTTTTTTTGCTTACAGAGTTTGTCCTTGTGTCATGGACAAACCCCTAAACAGTCCACCTGAATATAAACAACATTGGATCCAAGGATCTGGGACTGGTCAGGTCTTGGAAAAATAAAATTCCGGCTTTGACCAAGTCTTGGAAGCAATATGGACATTTGAATGTTTCTCTGCAATGTCTTGAATAGGAAATACAGGGTTGAGAAAACTTTTTCTTCACAGTGATTATAGGATCCAAAGAAAGACCATAGTCAGAGAGGAAGATTTCCTTAACTTTGATAAGTTCTTTGGCACACAGCTCAAACACCAATGGTATCCTGTAGTCTCATGCTGATGACTTTAAAATATTTGGATGTTATAAAAATAACTTATTTCTATGGTGTATAGGGCCAAGACTACTGTTTGGAACCTTTTATTCACCCCTACAGGGGCTGTAAAGAAAAACTGTATGCATGAGTGACACTCAAGGAACAAAAACTATTTCTTTCCTTGAATATATTTATAAATCATCAGCATACTTTTGTAACCCCAAAGAGTACAATATCTTACATAGGATGCATACCAGAGTTATTATTTCTTCAAAAATCTTTTTTGAAAATATAGCAGCAATTTTCATTTGAAAGTCAGACATCCTATAACAGCTAGCAAATTGCATACCCACGAAGTCAGCTACATTTCTGTCCTTTCCTTGATTGGAGAATTGGGCAGAAATGATGAAGATCAATCCAGGATGCATGAATTTCACCTTCTTCAGTTTCTGAATGTTATATGAGGCCTGTAATTTCGTCTACAAGATGACGCTCTTAGGGAGTGAACAAAGAAAGCAATTGATGCTTTATTCTTATTCTTGCAAATCATTTTGCTTATTACCTTCTTCAAAGTACAATTGAGTGAGTGGTGATTATTCTTACATAGGCATAGATGCATATTGTGGAAGAAGCTAAAAATGAATGGCATGAAAATAGCTTTCAACTTCCAAAATCATTTGTTCAATCTGCCAAATGAGACCAGATTTGCACAGTGGACGTCAAGCTTAACTATATGGCTGATTCATGTCAATGTATGACAAAACCCACTGAAATGTTGTAAAGTGATTGGCCTCCAACTAATAAAATAATATTTAAAAAAAAAAAAAAAAAAAGAATAGACTCTTCAAGTTTTGTGGCTGGCTCTAGATCCAGTAATGTAAGGTGAACGGAAGTAAAAATTACTAATGTAGGTTTTTTTGCCTATGGTCAGGACTATGGGGAGAATCTAAAAACACATCCTTATTTCTCAGAGTGCACATTACAGCTTAACCAGCACTGATGTAGTTGGTAGGTTGTATTTGCAAAGGTTCAGAAGCACATGTATCCTTCTAGAACTTGAAGCATGTTTATTTCAATGCCATGTCTATTGAGTTCCTACTATGCACTTTATATATTTTTAAGGTATATATTTGTGAAATTAGTTCATGGATTCTATTCTATGAATGACTAGAAATAAATGTTTAGTTGGTTCAGTTAGCATAAAATTTTCTTCCTTTTCCCTTGTCCCCCATTATAAGTATGTATCCTTAGTCAGTGCTCTTAGAGTGTATAAATATATTCTTTCCTATCTAAATCATTTGCAAATGACTGCTCACATGAATTTCACTTCATGAATTGCCATTAATTGTATATATCACTCTTCAGCTTACACATATACAGTGAACTCTCACTTAGGCACAATGATTAAGGAATGGTCACTAATAGCTAACTGACCATTCTGGTTAACTGATAATTATATGACACATTTCCAGAAATTAAGCAAACTTGCAAGCAGTATGTAACACATCATTTAACCTTGTCTTTCACAGGCACAAGGGATTTTAGAATCTTCATGTGGCTCAAACTCTATTGTTACATGAACACCAAGGCTTATCAAAATTTATCTTTGGAATATATTTTATGGGGTCTCAGCCCTCTTTTCCTCACCCCTGATTAGTTTACTTCTGAAATCTGAGAGTCTGTTAAAAGGATAAGTTCATTTTACTTCTCTGCTTAAAAATACCAATGACTCTCTCTTTCTTTCAGGATAAAAATTCAAAATTGTCAGTATGGTCTGGACCATACATACTTTTCAGGGTCACACATCATCAGGCTTCTCTATTTCCTAGTTCCACTCAGCACAGTTGTATCATCTCTATCTCTTCAGTCTATCCTCCAGTTAGAAAAATGATTTTCGGGTCCCAGAAGTCTCTGTGTACTTCTTGGCCTCTGCACCTGCTGCCCCTGTGACTGGACCATTATTTTTCTGTTCTATACTTTCTATCCCATTGCACGAGTAATTCATATCCCTTCCGATATCAGATTTACCATGGATTTATCCAAGTGACCTGCCTGCCTCTCTGATATCTCTTTGAGCCTCAGCCCATGCATGCATGCTAAGTCGCTTCAGTTGTATCTGACTCTTTGTGACCCTATGGACTGTAGCCTGTCAGGCTTCCCTGTCTATGGGATTGTCCAAGCAAGAATACTGGAGTGGGTTGTCATGCCCTCCTCCAGGGGATCTTCCTGACCCAAGGATCGAACCCACGTCACACTGTGTACCCTACATTGGCAGGCGAGTTCTTTACTGCTAGCACCACCTGGAAAGCCCCAGGGATTCCATAGCAGATCACTAAACATCCTTCATCTCAGCACTTTGGACTCAGATCTTCTGTTTATCTCTCTGTCTCCCCAAGTATTTTAGGGCCTCCATGGTAATGAGTTAAGTCTTTCTTACCATAAAAAACCCAATGCCCAACACAGTGACAAACATAGATGTCACTCCATATATTTTAATGAAATAAATGAACCTACTGATTTATCAAAAAGCATAAAATTTAATCTGTTTAAATATCACTTCTCTATATGCACTATAAGAAAAGATAACAGATAAACTGCTTGCAATGAATCTTTAGTTACCTGGATGTGTGCTCTAGAAGATTCATTCTAAAATTAATACCCAATATTAACATGTTTGCTTGACATTTCTTTTCAGAAAAGATAAATGCAGATTGGGCAAATGCAGAGCTGGTTAGGCCAAAACCAGCTGGTTAGGCTGCCCTTCATAAAAATGAATATAAGATTCTCCTCATTTGTATGTTCTGATTATTACAAGAGAAGATGGATTACAGTCTATGTCCTTAGAACAAAGAGTGGCAGAAAATGAGAAAAAAGGAACTGTGGATGGATCATGTTAAATAGATTCTCCAATCTGGTGAAACTGCAAACTAAATATGGTAAAACTCTGAGAATTTAATTAAGCAATTACATACAGGAAAAGTATTTAATTAAGAAGTAATCAACAGGATTTCAAGTTTGTTAAGAAATAATCAAACTCAACTGATGTCTTCATCTTCCAGGAAAGCATCCTCATAAAGAAATGGTACCTCCCATCCTCAAGGATGTGACCAAAGACAGAGTCTGGTGGCAATGCCTGAGAGAGGGCTCCTAGCTGTGCATGAGTGAGAAGACCTGGGGCAGGAAGTCTGCCTTTGTAGTAATTGACTGTGCTGTGGTGATTAATGACCCTCCAATCCAAAGGTTTCCAGACATAAATGCTTATTTCTGATGCACATTTCGTGTTAGCTGTGTCTGTTACAGCTCCATGTCAGCATCCCTTTACTGCAAATCCCAGCTGAAGGAGAAGCACTTTTTGGGACATGACATTCTTATGGGCAAGGAGACATGAAAAGCCATGTTTAAACACATAATTACGGCTATGATTCTTTTCAGATATGACGTGTTACAACTGCTTCCATGCCATTGGCCAAAACACATCATCTGACGAAGCCTGATATTAGACTGAAGAAGTGCCTGCCAGCCACAGAGAAACTCTGCAAGTCATGTGTACGGTAGGATAGTGTTATGTGCTCTTTTATAAAAGGGAGTGAATACTTGGGAACAATAATATAATGGACTGACAGTCCTTGAACTGGGACACAGAGAAGATGGAGTCAAAATGAGGAACACAGCAGGGACGTGTGAGGTTGAAAATGAAAGGCCCTGTGGGGTAGCATTTCTAAAACCTGTGTCTTTTCCTCTCTTATATGTGGAAGCTGTGTGGCTGGAGGTAAGGACTCGTGCACATAGATCTCTGATTGTGCTGGATGGGAATCTGTTTATTAGCTTGGTGACCTGGTGAGGCACTTCACTTTTCTGAGCCTCAGTTTCTCTGGCAGAGTCTATTTTCTGATCATGAAATATCAAAGAAAAATCCACATGCTTCTCTTATATTTAATCACTCCACCTACAGTTAAGATGAGAACATTAAGACAGGTTCTGGGCAGTGGGATAGGAAACTTCCAGCTATGGCCCCTGAAAATTTGCCCTGAGACCCTCAGCTTATTTTCTTCTATTCTGCAGAGCAAGAATTGGAGAAAATATAGATCTCTGAATTACATGTTGGAGAAGACTCCCACAGGAAAGCTACCCAAACCACCTAAGACGGTGCTGGGGTGACAACTCTGGGTTGTGTTAAGTCATTGAAGTCTATTTTGTTTCTGCACTGATCATTCATCTGCAGAAGAGACCAAAGGATGAATTGTGTTTTACAAAGATGAATTGAGATAATTTACACAAAGCACGGGGACTTCCCAAGTGGTGCCAGTGATAAAGAATCGGCCGCCAAGGCAGGAGATGTAAGAGCTGCAGGTTCCATCTCTGGGTCTGAAAGATCCCCCGGAGAAGGGCATGGCAACCCACTCCAGTATTCTTGTCTGGAGAATCCCATGGACAGAGGAGCCTATCAGGCTATAGTCCATAAGATCGCAAAGAGTTGGACGTGACTGAAGTGACAGCACGCATGTAAAGCATAGAACAATGTTTGGCACAGTAAAGGCTCATTTTGTGGTGTTATAATTTATTTTAAGGTCATGTTAATTTAGAGTTTAAGAATAAAAGTCTTTAAGATCAATAGATCTAGTTTATATTCCAGTTCTGCTACAAACTAACCATGCATGTTAAGAACACTTTTAAACTTCTCTATGCCTCAATTTCTTTGTTTATAAAATGGCAATAAAAAATAACATTCAACTTACAAGGCTGTGAATTTATAATAAGATAATCCATGTGGTGGTGGTGGGTGGTGGTGACAGGTGGTGATCTTTTGCCTGATCTACCATTATAGAAGCAGAGTTGACTGTCAAGTGAAAGAACTAAGGTGACAAGCTTATGTAGAGACTGAACTATGATTCCGATGTGATCAACTGAGCTGACTAGTTACAGCGTAAGTACTTCTAGAACTGTCTCCATCCATAAAGAAAGTGCCCAGATAATGGCAGACTATCTATATCAGTAAATGGTTTTTCTGCTAAAGACATAAAAATCTTAGGAGCTGGAAAAACACATATATACCATTTTAACTTTGTTGTGTTTGTATTTCTTTTTTAATAATTTTAATGCAGTAAGGGATGCAGCATTAAAAATTATTATGTTTTCAATTAAAATACATAGTTTATTGTAGAAAGAAGCATAGATATTTGCATCAAAAACTGCATAATTATAATACAAGAAATAACTAGTAATTTTTTTGTATTTACATTCAACCGTTTTTTCCTATAGGTAAGCTTTATTTGTTTAATATAGTTGGATTTTCTAGAGTTTTATTAAAATCATGACATAAATATTGTTTTCAAGGACTTAATTAAATGAATGTACTAGTTTACTTAAACATATATTTATTTTGGGTCATTAATTTGTTTTATCTTATTTTTTGCTATTATAAATAATGCTCCTATTAATTTTTCTGTTATATATTTTTCCATGTTTTGATTTATCAGGACAAATTCACAGAATTGAACTCACTAAGTCAGGTAGAAGAAATATTTATAAGAAATAATAAACTGACAAATTGTTAACCCCAGAAATACAGTCATCTCTTGATATATGCACACTAAAATCCCTTGATTCTCAAGTCCTTTACATAAAATACATTTGCATGCAACCTACACACATCTTTTAAGTAATCTCTATAAAACTCATAGTACTAATACAATGTAAATGCTATGTAAATAGTTGTAAACACAATGTAAATACTATATAAATAGTTGCTGGCAGGTGCAACAAACAAATTCAAATTTTGCTTTTTGGAATGTTCTGGAATTTAAAAAAATGTTATCTATCTGTAGTTGGTAAATCTACAGATTTGGAACCTGCAGATATGGAGGACTGACCATATATGAAAATTATGATTTCATGTGGCCCATCATGGTTTTAATTTTTAAAGAAATATTTGCTAATTGTTTGCAAATATTTACTAATGTATTTATAGATTTAAATATATAGTTATTTTCTTAATGATACATGAGTTTGAAAAATCTTCCAAGTTTATTATTAGTGCATGGTTTTTGAATCATCTCTTTATGTCAGTTGCCAATATCAAATATTTTCATTACTGATTTGCATGACTGTTTCTAAAATTAAAGTTATTAGACACACTGTCTTCTAAATTTATATCATCCTTTATATCAGGAGAACTAGAAGCTGCCTCTGTTCTTAGCTCACTTTTAACTAATTAGTTGGCTTTTTTTTTTTTTTTTTTACTATCTCTCATATACTCTCACAGGCTTCCCAGGTAACTCAGTGGTAAAGAATCCACCTGCCAATACAGAAGACGTGAGTTTCATCCCTGGGTTGGGAAGATCCCCTGGAGAAGGAAATGGCAACCCACTCCAGTATTCTTGCCTGAAAAATCCCACAGACAGAGGAGCTTGGCAGACTACAGTCCATGGCATTGCAAGAGTCAGACACAACTTAGCGACTAAACAATAAAAACATATACTCTCATAACTGGATTTCCCAATGACTGTAGTTAAAATCAGTGGGTGAACTTGCAAGCTTAACAGAAACAACTCTCCCTGAAGACAGACCTCATGCAGACTTTTCAACTTTTAGTAGATAGATTTGGTATCTGTTTCTTTCTTTTTTAAAAATAGCACAGTTACAGAATTTTATTTAAGTCCTTGTCTTTAGGCAAAATGTTTCTTCTAACACAACTCGGAACTGTCAGAGAGGTACTGAACTATGGCTGAGTTTCTGTGTTAATTGAAATTTGAGAAATAATTGGAGTCTTCATAGAAATTTCCATTTCTGGCTATAACTCACGTTGCTGTTTGAACTTCAGACATTTTAGATTATCTCTTCACAGATTACAGTTCTAAGCACTGGGAGTGTTTCCTCAGAATTTCCCCCATGGAGGTACCATTTTCTATGATTGCCAACTTTCCTACTGCTTTGTACCAGGACAGGCAGACTCTGTGATACAAGCTGTCGTTGAGCTTTTATGTGTGGCTTCTCCTGAGCCTACTTTCATGCCTGCCATTAATGTAGCTAAGTTTCCAAGTGCCACAGTGCTAAGCAAAAACCCTCAAGGTTACATGTGACTTTTTTATATAGTGGATTCTATTTGGACCATTGTTTCCCTCAGTTCTCACCTATTCTCATGTTTAAAGCAGCAACTCTCAAAGATTTTGACTTAAGGGATTTCAAATGCACCAGTATAATACCCTGCATAAAACTGCTATTGTAAATACCACAACCAGTGTCTTCTAGCATTAAAAGGCATCATCCATCCTTTCATTCATTTGACAAATATTGACTGCCTAGGGGAGCTAGTCTGCCTGCATTTGAATTTCAATTCATTAATTTAGCAGCTCTGTAAATTTAGGTAAGTCTAATTAATCTTTTCAGTTTTTCTCATCTGAATTGCATTATTTCAACTATGATGACTATAATCCAGGCACTGTGCTAGATGTGATGAACACTTCAGTGATTAACACAAGCATGGTTTAAACTTTCATGGAGTGTAAACTCAGTCAGGAGAGGTTTTTGCGTTTTGGAGAAGATAATAGAGGATGCCTAAATTTGAACCTCTCTACCTAGCTTCATATAATGCACAAAGAATAACAAGGAGAGGAAATTAAATCTTCCATAGTGCACAGTTACAACTTTAGTAGGCAGAAGAATGTACAAAATCTCAATTGACACATAGGTGAAAAAACATGTCTAAAAATAGTGGAGTCTGCTCAAGAGTCCAAAAGAGTTGAGAATCAGAAATTTTGTAGAATGAGAGATAGGGCAGTGGCATCAGCATGTCACTATGACACAGATAATATCAACTGAAGTTTATCCCCTAAAGGACTGGGTCTTCATTCTGAATGAAGAAATAATATAAAGTGTGTGTTCAGAAATGGATAGGAGCTCTGGCTACCAAGAAGTCTAACGGAGAATTAGAAAGAGTGTCACAGGCAGGTACCACCACCATGGAATCTATCTCTTGGGAGCTCAGAGATAAAGAGGAAGTAGGAGGCATTTGAAGGTAAATGCCACAACTTAACATGATAAAATCAAAGATTCAGAAGAAAATAGACCCAAAAGGTCGCTTATTAAAGAAATTGCACCTCACTGTAGCAATAGAAGAAGACTTTCCTAAACCAAGAAATCAAGTAAACCACTCAAACTCCTATAATACTGCTGCTCTAGGAAAACCCAACCCAAATGCACTGTTATTGGATGCCAGTAATGAAGAGTCCCAACACCCCTACTGAGTTGTTACATATAATGAAAGCAGTGGTTCAAGGAAAACACATAGCCTTAAATACTTATTATGTTAATAAAGATTTCTTTAAAATGCTGGTAAATTAAACATCCAGCTCAAATATTTAAAAATTTTTAGACAGAAAGAAAGCAGAAGGAAAGAAATGTCAAAGAAAACTACAAAAGTAATAATTTATAGAACAAAAACATGAGGACTAACAATTATTCTCAATTATTTTCACATGTGATAATGATGATCCTATGTTTAAAAAGTCTCCTGAAGTCTTCTTACATTACTGATGGAAGACAAAAAATGATCCAGTCACTCTGGAAAAGAGGGATTTTTCTTAGAAAGTTAAACATGCACTTATCATAGGATCTACTAATCCTATTCTTTGGCATTTACCCAAGTCTCGTAAAAACTATGTTTACTCAAAAGTCTGAATACAAATGTTTATAGTAACAATAATCACCCAAAACTTGAAACATCCCAGTCCTTCAACTGGTGTGCAGATAAACAAACTGTGATACATCCATAACACAGAATACTTCTCAATAAATAAAAGGAACAAACTATTAATGAGTAAAACAATATGGATGAATATCAATTGTGTCAAAGAAGCTAGACTCCACTTACACGAAATTCTGGAAAAGACAAAATTATAAAACAAAAAGCCAATCAGTGGGGTTGGTAGGAGGATTAATTATAAAGAGGCATAATGGAAATTTGAAAGTGATGGAAGTGTTCCATGTCTTAATTTTAATGGTGTTTACATGACTATAAACATAGCTTAAAACATGGAACTGTACATTTGAAATGGTAAATTTTCCTGTATGAGAATTATACGTCAATAAATCTAACAGCATCTCAGAAACTTAAGTTCTAGAGAGTCTTGCTAAAATGTTTACAGATAAAATGAAATCTAATGTTTTATTCAAGATAATCTGATGGTTTGGAGAGTAGTTGGAAGTATACATAAAATCAGATTGCCCAAAGGTTGCAATTGGTTGAAGTTAGGGTGGACTTGATTCCCCCTGGGTCAGAAAGATCCCCTCGAGGAAGGGATGGAAACCCACTCCAGTATTCTTGCCTGGAGAATATCATGGACTGAGCAGCCTGGTGGTCTACAGTCTATAGGGTCGCATAGAGTCGGACGTGAGTGAAGTGACTTAGGCCCATTACTCTATCCACCTTGCTATTCTGTATATTTGACATTTCTCACCATAAACAATATTTTAAATGTAAAAAGTTATTTGGAATTAGAAATTAGTCAACACAGAAGAAAAAGCCAATTTCACATATTCTTAAGATCAAGATACAAATCTTGGTATATTTTGCAGTAAGTTGTTGTGTTGTTACCACTGAAAAAGACTTGTTGGAAGTCTTGAACTTGAAAGACTAATTTGGAATTTTATGAAGTAGGTATGCTCCATAGGAGTCCCATATTAAACAAATTAAATTGTATTTTTCTTAAAATGCTTTATATCTTGATGTGGGCTTCCCAGGTAGCTCAGTGGTAAAGAATCTGTCTGCCAATACAGGAACTGTAGGATATGTGGGTTTGATCCCTGGGTTGGGAAGATACCCTGGAGGAGAAAATGGCAACCCGCTCCAGTATTCTTGCCTGGAGAATCGCATGGACAGAGGAGCCTGGTAGGCTACAGTCCACAGGGTTGCAAAGAGTCAGACACAATTGAGCACACATGCATATACACACATACACACATCTTGATGTATGGAATTTTAGCATTCTCAAATTTATTTGTCTATATAATCCTCTTTTTTCTCCAGAGTGTTTGCAGAAATATCATTGAATGGAACATACTTGAGATTCCATACAATACATATCTATAGTTGCTTAGGTGCCAAAAGGCTCTGAGATTAAAACTCAGTGCTTCATATATTAGGGTACACTTCTCTGCTACATCACATAATTCCCAGAAGTAAAGATGCTTAACAAAATAGAATTTATTTCTCCCTCATATGTCTGTCAAATGAGGGTACTGGGGTAGCAGGTGATTTTCCTTTATGTAGAATTTTCGGGAATTGATATTCTTCCCATATTATTCCTTTTTCGTCCTCTAGGGACTCAGATCCTTCTTCATCTATCCAGCTCCAAGAAAGAATGACGTCACCTTGATAACTTAACCACCTTTGCCCAGAAGTGACACACATCACTTCTGCTTCCATTTCATTGATGACAGTTAGTCATATGGCCCAACTAGATACACAACAGGGTCTGAGCAATGGAGTTCCTGGCTGGGCAGTTGCTTTGCATGAAAAATGAACATGAATTTTGATGGACAGTTCACTCTACTAGGGGCAGCATAAACACATGAGCAATTCAACTAATTCAGTATTTCTACCAGAGATTATGACTTTAATGATCTGAAGTGTGATCCTGGCATCAATATTTTAAAAATTTCCAGATAATTTATTTCTCAGTTTGCATTAAAAAACATAGGAGTAGTCATTAATTTTTAAAGAAGAAATTTCTTTCTTCCTACTTTTTCTAGCTTAGTGAGATACGATTGACAAATAAAAATATATGTTAGGCTGGACAATGTGATTTTTAAGAAACAGGTCTGTTATGTATAGGACACCTCATTTTCTATATTACATATGAAGTGAAGTGAAAGTTGCTCAGTTATGTCTGACTCTTTGCGACCCCATGGACTTGTATAGTCCAGGGAATTCTCTTAGGCCAGAATTAGGCCAGAATACTGGAGAGCATAGCCTTTCCCTTCTCCATAGGATCTTCCCAAACCAGGGATCGAACCCAGGTCTTCCACATTGCAGGCAGATTCTTTACCAGCTGAGCCACATGGGAAGCCCTTATTGCAAATAACCCAATGGAAATGCTAACTTATCAGAAGATATTCTATTTAAAGTCAGGTCAATATGAAATTAGGTCAATTAAAATTAGGTCAATATGAACAAGCACTGCTAATGTGATGATCTGCTACCAATGATATCTAGATCCCTGGGTAGTATTCTGCAGAATGCTATGGCTTTGCTTACCAACCAAAATAGATATATTTTCACCCAGCATACTCCTAGAATATAAATCATTCAGATGGCTGAAACTTATTCTTTGATGGCATGATAGATCACTGGGCAATAGATCCTTGAAGAGATGCTATTTTTCAGAAGTTGCCTTTAAACCATCACTCACGCTGTCACAACAGATCCAAGTTTTATAGCCCCACAGCTAATATTCTAAATTATTGAAATTGACACTAAGCAGCATGTGCACCATAAAAGATTTTTTGTAAAAGTATACTTGAATTTTATTTCATTTATTTTGATGGATTGCATTAAACTAATTTGAACTTACTACACAAGTGTCCACAACTACATTTCTCTGCTATGTGTCTCAGAGTTTTTATCTCTATTCTTTAAGAAATGATTCATTTTGTTTTAGCCACACAGGTCCAGAGAACACTTGTCCATCATATTTGTATGTAAAGGTGTTTATATTGTTTCATTATGGAACATTTTGTTCCCCCTGGAGTGGAGACAATCATAGAAAAGAGATGACCTTTATCTCTGTGCATAACTTCATTTTGTTTCTCAACATAATCAATTGGTTTCTATGTTTGTCAGTTTAGTTTCATCAGCTGCCATAATGGTCAATTACTAAATAAGAATTGATCACCAAGTGGCCTGATGCTGTTTCCTTAGCAACCCTGTGCCCAGTCTAGTTATTTAAATCATTTAAATGCCTAGATCAGATTAGCCATTTGCCATTTGATCAATAGCACAGTGACCTGCATAAGACTGACTAATCTTATTGTGCACTTAGGCAAAGTCTTAGGAGGAATATGGTTGTTTAATTAACATACAAATATATTTCCCTGGGCAAAACAAAGTATTTGCAGATATGCTATCTAACATTGCAGCTATTTTATTTTCCTATAAAGTGAGAAAAATGCCAGCCTTAAAGTCTATGGTACAGAACCATAGATAATTTATTCATTTAACAAATGCTAATAAGGACAAAGTAAGATTTTATGAGCTGGATGTTGTGGATATAGTGATGAATAATTCATAGTTCCTGCCTGCAAGTAAATCATAGGCTCATAACAGAGATATTTTGGAGGAAATAATTTCAATAGAGCATGGTAAGTAAAACAAGGTATGATAAATGGGGAAGGGGGAAAGAGCTACTTTTTTCTACTTGAAGAGTTAGGTAATATGCACATAGAGGAGATGAGGCTTAAGTAGGTTCTTGAGAGATTGATAGTCAGTTCAAGGTAAACAAAGAAGAGCATTATAGTCACAGGAGACCTAGGAAAGCACAAAATAGCATAATGTCTGTGTTTTCCCATGTCTCTTGGTTGAAAGTGACAAAATCAGAAAAACTAATTTGAGAAGAAATGTGGATTTTTATTGGAAATAGCAGTAGGAAGGCAGAATAATGACTCTTACTCCACAATATCTACATCCTAACATCTGAAACCTGTTAGTATGTTGTGTTACATAGCAAAGAAAAAGTAAGGTTGCAGATGGAATAAGGTTGGTAATAAACTAAATTTAATTAAGATAAGGAGATTGCCCTGGATCATCCAAGTAGGCCCACTGTATCAAGAATTACAAGGGTCTTTACACAGAGAAGAAGAAAGTGGAAACACAAGAACCACAATGGAAAAGACTTAAGCAGCATTTCTGACTTTGAAGATGGAAGGGAACCACAAGACAACACGAGCAGTCTGCAGAAGTTGGAAAAGACAAGAAAACAAATTCTCCCTTAGTGCCTCTATAAGGAAATATAACCCTGCTGACACCTTGATTTTTAGCCCAGTAACACTCATTTTGGACTTCAGACTTATAGAAATGGAAGATAATAAGATTTTTAAGCTACTGACTTTGTGGTAATCTATAACGGGAGTAATAGGAAACTAATGCATAAACTTATTTGAAATTTAGTTTACTTGAAATATAAATGAAGGGAAAGCTGGGAAATCAATCCTTAAGGAGGGTAGGGATAATTGGAACCAGATTATCAGTAATCTACATCTCTCTACTCTTTCTTTCTCAATCTATTGGTTTCCTTCTCTGAGAGCAGCTTTCCCCATGGGATAGGGGATCTGGTCACTAGCTGCCCTGGGCTCATACCTGGAATTTCAGAGAAAACTATTTTTCCATCTTGGTTTCAGTTTGGAAAAAAAAGTCATGGAAATATTCGAATGGGCCTATTGTAAGTCAAATGTTAGACCACTGGACTAAGCTCTTTGGGTGAATGATATTAATTAGCCCAGCTGGGACCCCATGCACATTAATTTGGCAAAAAAGAGAGATTTGCTGCCAAAACAATGGGGACAAGAATGTAGGGAAAACTGGAATAGTAGCTGTCTACTACAACATGTTGAGTGAACTACAAGTGGTTTACTACAGTGAGAACTTAAAGTCAGCGATGAATTCAACCTAAATTCCTATGAATAGTTGCTGCTGCTGCTGCTAAGTCACTTAAGTCGTGTCCAACTCTGTGCGACCCCATCCCTGGGATTCTCCAGGCAAGAACACTGCAGTGGGTTGCCATTTCCTTCTCCAATGCAGAAAAGTGAAAAGTGAAAGTGAAGTCACTCAGTCGTGTCCGACTCTAAGCGACCCCATGGACTGCAGCCTACCAGGCTCCTCCGTCCATGGGATTTTCCAGGCAAGAGGACTGGAGTGGGGTGCCATTGCCTTCTCCGTATGAATAGTTAGATTATACAATTAGTCACTCAGTTGTGTCTGACTCTGTGATTCCATGGACTGTAACCAGCCAGGCTCCTCTGTCCACCGAATTCTCCTGGCAAGAATACTGGAGTGGGTTGCTCTTCCGTTCTCCAGAGGATCTTCCCAACTCAGGAATCGAACTGGGTCTCCTGTACTGCAGGCAAATTCATTACCATCTGAGCCACCAGGGAAGCCTAGATCATTTAATTAAGCTCTAACTCTGCAGACTTGATTCCCAGAACTCTAGCTTTCCCAAATGCATGTTTATGAGCTTCCTTTTAATCAGGGAGGTCATGATAGATAAGTTCAATTTACATTGGTTCACCATATTGTTTTCAGTACTGGAAATTTAGGAACTTGGTCAGCTGTGAGGAGATCGAGGTCAGGAAAGTAGATCCCTACTAAGAAGTGCTATTTCTTGGGTCACCTCTAGGCAACCAAAGATCCAGTCATGAATCTTCAGCCTTTTGGAAAGTGCCTTGGATTTTGGTTTCAAGATCTGGATACAAGCCTAAGCTACACTCTTTCTTAATTTTATGACCTTGGGCTGGTTCTCTCAGCACTGTAAATCTCATTTTCATTACCTGCGATCTATATATTGATCATAAAATCTGCTCCCTGTAAAAGCTGTCATTTATTGAGAGCTTATATGTATCAGACACTTTAGGAGGGTTCCAGGAAACTTCAGTCATGAAGGAGAAGTCACTGGCCTTGAAACAAAGTAAATCTGTAAACTAAGGAAAGAGGGCAGAGCCCTGGTGAAGTGCTATAGACATAAAATCAAAGCTGAACTCGCAATGAAGTTAACTGGATGCAGAGGCCTTTAAAGTAAGGTTCTTATTGCAGATATGATGGCTTGTTGAGTCTAAGTGAGCTGGAAGCAGGGTTACACAGTCTGCAGGTGAAGGAGGTCAATCGTGGGGGGATACAGAGAAAAAGACAGAAACAGTTAGGCAGAGACTGAGTAAGAAGGCACAAAAGTCATTCTACTTCCCTTTCTGCCTCTGCTTTTCCTACCCCAGGTTTTCCAAGTATGAAAACCACTATTGAAGTCAGCATTCATTTGGCAGTTCCTTAAGGAAAATGATTCAAATGAACCTAGGAAAGGAACCTTCAATCAAACAGTCTTTATAATAGCCCCAAATGGCAGCTGTTTCCCAAATCTTAGAATTAGAACATTGCTGAGTCTGACCCTGTAGGCCAGCTAGACCCATGCTCACTTAGCAGAGTGTCCCATCTAACAAAGCACCATATTACTGTTAGGAGTTACTCTAGCCCATGCATATTCATCTCCTAGGGCTGATATTACAAAGCACAACAAGCTGGGTGGCTTAAAACTATAGAGATGTATTGTTTCAGAGTCTCCCTGTGTGTCTCTGTCTTTGCATGGCTATATTCATATAAGGCCATTAGTCATACTGGATTAGGGGCCCATCTTACTCTGGTATGACCTCACTTTAACTTTGCTAATTGTATCTGCAATTATCTTATTTCCAAATAAGGCCCTAGTCTGAGAATCTGGAGATTAAGACTTCAACATATCTTTGTGCTATGTTTAGTCACTTTGGAGAAAAATATGGCAACCCACTCCAGTGTTCTTGCCTGGAGAATTCCATGGACAGAGAAGCCTGGCAGGCTAGAGTCCACGGGGTCTCAAAGAGTCGGACACAACTGAGTGACTAACACATACACACACAGGATTAGTTGCTCAGTCGTGTCTGACTCTTTGTGACCCCATGCACTGTATAGCCTGCTAGGCTCCTCTGTCCATGGAGATTCTCCAGGCAAGAATATTGGAGTGGGTTGCCATGCCCTCCTCCAGGCTATCTTCCCAACTCAGGGATTGAACCCAGGTCTCCTACATTGTAGGCAGATCCTTTATGGCCAACTCAATAATTCAACCCATAACATCATCCTCTTATTTTTGACCAACTCTCGTTCAGATTCTACATCTGTTTGCTTGTTGGTTCCTGATTCCTGATTTCCCTGCTATTTATGACCCAGCTCTTATACTTGGGGTTAAGGGTTCACAGATTGTTGATACAAACAAAAGAGAAAAACAGCCCCTGGAAAGTAGAAGCTGGCTGGATCATCCAGACCTTGATGTTGCCATGAGCTGCCTGGCGCCTACTGCTAAACCTTGGTATTCCCTGTGAACATGATGAATCAAGACAAAAACAAGACCACTCTACAATCATGTCTGAACACAGAGAAAAATACCAACATTGTCCAAACCACACAAAAGACCAAATCTTTTTTTTATCTTGAGTAATATGAGTGAATGCTGCTTCTTTACCAAGCACAACTTTGCCTTGGTCTAGTCCTCTCCCCTTCTAGATAAATTTAAATAAATCATTAAACTTGCTCCCACTTCCTGAGAGCATCTAATCCAGAACAAACCTCCCCTTCCTTAAATCTTTCCCAAATTACAAAACATAACCCCAAATCTTATAGTAAATTCTTTCTAATACGTTGTGCCTCAGTCTCTCTCTGGCTTAATGATGTATATTCTCTCTCACTGCAATAAGCAATAAACTTGTCAAACTATGAATTTGTTCCTGATGGAATTTGCTTGGAGGGCATTGGCAGGAATTTTAATAATGCATATTAGCTAAAATGTGATAATTGAATTAGAAAAATACTTTGCATGTGAAATGTATCAATCTATTCACTGATTACCATGGGGATGACTATATTGCACTCCAGAGAGAAAATGCTGGTATAAAATATGGTGGTACTTACTAAAGTATTATTTGCTATCCAAATCTGGTGTGCGAATGCAGTCATATATCTTATTTTATAAATCAGACTCAAACTTTGCTACATCAGTTTGGCATCAGGGCTAGTGTCTTTTATTTTTTTTTAAAGTGTCTTCCATTGAATGGTTAAGAAAAAAACCTAGAAAACTTATCAACTTCTATACCCAGTTAGTGGGATGTGAGAGAGAAGGTCTGAGATCATATCAGTTGGCCCCTGTCATTACTTCTGGCTGTCCCATGGAGTCACAGTTGGAAATTCATCCGACCCTGTAAGGTCAGGTAGTTGGTCATCTTTGATGACTCAAATCCCTCAGTGGGGATTTCTCTGGTTGTTCAGTGATTAAGACTCTGTGCTTCCACTGCAGGGGTCATGGGTTCCATCCCTGGGTAGAGAACTAAGATCCTGCATGCCTCATGGTATGCCAAAAAAAAAAAAAAAAAAAAAAAAATCCCTCAGTACCTGGTGCCAACCAGAACATTCCTGACTTTGACTCTCCAGGTCACAGCTGTTAGCTCTTGACTCACTCATTCCCACCAATAGTCATTCTACCAAGGTGCCAATTGCTCCAGGAGTGCTGTTTGAAGTAGGACAATAGCCTGCAATTTGAGAACTAACATCACTCTTTTCTCTGTTGGGGAATTGCCTCCAGGACAGGCAGTTCATCTTACTCAGACCCTCCGACACAGGTTTCCTTACTTACATTGCCTCTACAATAGGAGAACTTTTTACCTCAAGAGAGTTCTGAAATTCCTACTTCTACCTGGAAGGGAAGGAGCCGCCATGTCTCAACGAGAAGAACCTTCAAGGGTGACATGGGGGTTGTTTAAGCCCTCTCTCAAAGAGCAGAGAAGAAAGAAAATATTTTTAAGACACAAGTTAAATGCTTGGTGGGGCCATACTGCCCATTCAGTGACATAATAACATAGAACTGCTTTGTTCTTGAGTGTCTTCTCACTTGGAATTGCTTTCTTTAATTTACATTGGACATTGGGTTCTTTGCCAGGGGATCTTTCTGACCCAGGGATCAAACCTGGGTCTCCTGCATTGTAGGCAGATACTTTATGTGTGAGCCTCTAGGGAAGCTGTATCTGTTGTAGTTTTGATAATTTAGGAAATGAATACATTTTACCTATCCTATATCTTATCCCAGACTTTTAAATGTAAAGTACCTTTGCTCTAGTCAAATTTCATCAACACATTTCTATATTTAGCTTGAAGTAAGAACATATCCTGATATTCTTAAAAACACTTTTTAAATCCCTCTAAGAAAGATCAGATTATCAAAGAAAGTTAAAATTTCCTCAACTCTTAGCTTTTCCCCCAATGAGACAATTATTTTTATAACTTTAAAACTCTGATACTATCTAGATGATATCTATCTGTAACTGTTGTAGCAGAACAGACAATATTAATGCTCATTCTAAATTCCTTTCAGGACTCTGACTCCCTCCTTTTTTTTAAATTCTATATGGAGTTGTGCTGGTACTGTAACGGGAAGACCATTATCAACTAAGATATTTGTTGCTTAAAAGTGTTTTTTACTATCATAACAGAGAGAAGATTTGAGGATGAGACTCAGGCTAGGTCAATTTTTGCTGGAAGGCAAAAAAAAATTGCAACATAATGTAATCCTCTAGAGCATCAGCTCATAAGGGTGGTCAAGGTAGAGGGCAGAATATGAGAGTTATGAGGATATGGTTAAAAGGGTAAAGAAGTCAAAATTTAACTCATATCTTAATTTAGCTTTGATTTCTCCCCAAACCTTGAGTTTGTCTATGATGATATTCAGTATCTTTAAAAAAATGAACTAATTTAAGATAAGAAAGTCACTTATATTAGGTTTAGATTTTTTAAATGAAATTAGGTTGAATAATATTCACACTTGTTCCAACTCCTGATTTATAGTGCATACCTGGGATCTAGAAAGTCCAGAGACATACTATGTCTCTGCCATCACTGATACCATCATTCTGGAATGTGATTTCAGCCCTGGTGAAATCCAATTGTGATGATAGTAAAGTACATTTCTCTGATGCTTTCAACTCACTCTGTTCCTGGGCAGTATTTATTTGTTTCTGTTCTCTTCAATCTGACAAAGTACAGAAAAAAGCTCATAGATAAACACAACACTCCTTTCTTGCTCTACACGGATTTCGATGAAAATTGAACTACTGGTTCTCTGACAAAGAACATTTGATATAAATGTGACCATGAATCCTATGGGATACATGCTTCTTAAACTGAGCTGTATGTGTTTGAACTCTTCAGAGTAAACGAATCTTCAACCATTTTCCTCTAATTGTTATGTCATGTTCTGATAATTAACATTTTCTCCATTCTGAGGATTATCACTTTTACTTACTCTATGTTATTCAGGAATCAGAGTTATCATCTTTTCATTAAAGGATCACCAACAATAAATTTTCATCTCAAGGCAAGATTTTCAGCAAACAGAATAATAAATGTATTTTTATTTTCTGACATTTTATGTTTCTTTTAGCTTAATGATTTCATTTACATTTTAGCGCCTGGCAAGTGAAACATTCTGATATATCTTTAGATGATGCATTCAGTGACATGGGTACCTAAACTAGTGGAAACATGGTTGAAAGGCCATTGGACTAGGTATTAGAAGATGTTATTATAAATTTTGCCCCTGTTATTTATAAACTATGTGAACATTGGATAATTACTTAAACTCTCAGATCCTCATTTTACTCTTCTACAAATTGGAAGTGATAATTGTGCTATATAAGGTCATTGTGCGGATTAGAGATCATGTATATAACGTAAGAACTTGGCATGTATTAGCTGCTGACGAAAAGGAAGCATTTATGCGAAAGCCCTGGGACACACGCATTAGACAGCCTTGGATGGGCCCCAGTTGTTCTCATTTTTGGGGATTCATGACCTTGGGTAATCCCTTCTCCTTGAGTGTAGTTGGACTCGAGGGAATATGTCATAAGTGATGAAATGACACTTTTGAGTTTAGGTTATAAAATGACTGCCTTTCATCTTGAATGTAGGCCCTCTCATAGTCTCATGGGTCATATGCCCTAAGGGATGGCAGTTTGCATGTTTTAGGCAGTCCTGTGAAATGGTCCATGTGGTGAGTGACTAAGGCCTGCCAACAACCACGGGAGTGAGCTCAGAAACAACCACTCCACAGATGAGCATTCAGATGAAACTGCATCTCTGGTGTACCTCATGAGAGACCCTGAAACATCCAGTGAAGCTGTGCTCAGATTTCTGACCCAGAGAAACTGTGAAATAATTAATACTTATTCTTTTAAGCTATTGATTTTGAGGTACTTTGTTATATGGCAGTAGATGACAAATATATCATTAAAAGGCATAATAGCAGCATTTTAGAAAAATATTTTCTTCCACTTCTTAGAAATCATTTGGTAAATGTACATAGGAAGTTTATATATAATCCATCTCTAAAGTATATTTGATGTGTTCTGCAGTGTGAGGTGGCAGAGGGGAGAGTATAAAAAGCAGTTTTTGAAGGCAGACTTTAGGTCTACCTGACTATAGCCTTGAATCTCAAAATGTACCCAAGGAGCACCAGTCAGTCTCCAAGAAATGTGGTCACTGTGCTCTCCGAGTCTGGAAAACACCAATACCTTCTTTTATTCCTGAAGGGTCACAATAATGAGCACAGTATACTATAGGTTCCAGAAATCTGAGAAATGCTAGGATTTCTAACATGTTAATGGCTTCAACAGGTTAAATGTTCCACAGTAGACTTTGGGAAATCATGAGTTACTATGATCAACAAAGTGCTGAGATTCTGGCTTGTACCTCACAGCAGCCCAAACATCACTTACGAACAATGACTTTCAGTCTATTTCACCTTGCCTCAACTCCCAGGCCCTAAAGGTTCAACCTTTTCCCTGAGCAAATGTTTTATTATAAAATAACAAGAATTCAGGGTTATAGTCACCAGATGGTAAAAGCTGAGCAAGTTCTAATCTGACACCACAAAAGAAGTTCGTCCTAGTCTCACTCTGTCCATTCACATTTCACCCTTTTCCTCCTAACTATTGATGTTGAGTTGATGATTGCTGATTCCAGCAATTCATTCATTTTTTTTTTCCAGAAGGACTTGTTAATAATGCCTTCTCCACCCCCACCCCTTAAGAAAATATTAATAGTGAAATCCGCCCCATTTAAAACTCCTGGTTAAGCAGTTTTAGTTCTCCATGAAGGACTCCCCTCCACTATGACTTGCAGCATTTCTGCTAAATATTGTATAATGTTTTTGCAACATATTGAAAATTCTTCAAAAATGTTTGCATTTCCCTCTAGTACCATTTGCAGCCGTGTGTGGCAGTTGCTATGACAACTACCTTTAAAATTAAAAAGAGAAATTAAAAGTTTTACATAATTGAAAGGACTTCCTGACACTAAGTTTAAGATGCTAGGATTTTAACATAAATTATATCTTAGTGTGTAGGTTTTTTCTTACTAGGACAACATTTAAGAGCTCATCATTGGAAATGCTGTTTTACTCTTTTTTTTCCATGTCAACTATGCTATTATTGTCAAAAAATTGTTACCAAAAATCTGTAGGTTATAAAGTTTATGAAATATGCTTGGCTAGAAATTCTCCTTTCTGAGTGCAAGCAACAACCACCACAAAACCCACAACAGTATTAGCAATCACCAAGTGGCTGTGTGTTATGCACTGCATCAGGCATTGATGTATGCATTATATAGATATTCAGGATTTTGTAGGATTGTTCTGAGAAGGAAATAGAATTGTGCAATTTTAGATACACAATTAAGTTCTTTCTGACAACACTCCTACTAAATAGCTATTGTAATCCCCATTTTAACCATGGAAACAATCTGAGGCTCAGGGATATTATAAAATTTGTTCAAGGTTATAAAGCTAATGAATGGCAAAGCTAGCATTCAAACCTAGGTCTGTTAACTTCCAAAGCAATGCTCTTAATAATTATACTGCTTTATAAAAATAACAGAAATCATATGCTATCGCTTTTATGTGAAATATTAAAAAGGATAGAATGAACTTACTTACAAAACAAAAATAAACCCTCAGATACAGAAGACAACCTTAGGGTTACCGAAAGGGAAAGGAAGGAGAAAAAATGAGGAGTTGGAGATTAACATATACACACTACTACATATAAAATAAATAACCAACAAGGACCTACTGTACAGCAGAAGGAGTTATTTTCAGTATTTTGCAATGACTTCTAAGGGAAAAGAACTGAAAAAGAATGTATATGTATGAATAAATGACTTTGTTTTATACCTAAAACTAACACAATATTGTAAATCAACTATACTTTAATTAAATTTTTAAAAAAATTTTAAGAAATTTATCTACATTACTTTTTAATTGCTGCTCTTTGCAATTCACACACAAGAGGTTCTTGACATGAGGACAGGTCAGAGATGATCCAGGGAGAAACTCTCAAAAGCAATGCAAAGACCCTTTTCGCATTCCTCTGGCCTGACACAGGCCACCAGGGAAATGCAAATCAAAACCACAATGAGATACCACTTCACACTAGTATCGTTATAAATCTCAGAAACAGAAAATTACATGTATTGGTGATGTGGAAGAACTGGAGCCTTGTGGCAAGGTAAATGGTGCAGCCTCTGTGGAAGACAGTTAGACAGATCTTAAAAAGGCTCGACAATGAATTACCATAAAAATGAAAGCGTTGGTTGCTCAGGCCCACTCTTTGCAGTCCCATGGACTGAAGCCCACCAAGCTCGTCTGTCCATGGATTTCTCCAGACAAGAATACTGGAGTGGGTCGCCATTCCCTGCTCCAGGGGAACCTTCCCAACACGGGGATTGGACTCATTGCAGGCAGATTCTTTACTGTCTGAACCACTGCGGAAGCCCATATAGCCAAGCAATTCCACACCTAGGTATATAGCCAAAAGCACTGAAATCAGGGACTCAAAACAGATTCTTACAAATATTTACTGCAGCATTATCACAAGAGTCAAAACAACCAGAAGCAACAAAACAAGTCGGAAGCGACCGATGTGCCAATCAACAGATAAATGGATGAACCAAACACAGAATATGCATACAACAAAATACTACTTAGCCATAAAAAGAAAGTTCTGACACATCTTACAACATGAATAAACAATGAAAATATTATATGCTAAGTGAAATCAGCCGGACACATAAAGGACAAATATTGCAAGATTCCATTTCAATGAGGTATCTAAAATAGGCAAATTCACAGAGAAAAAGCAGATTAGTGGTTAATGGGGGTGAGGGGAATGGAAAATGAGTTATTACTTTCTAACTTTCTATTTAAGGTAATGAAAAAATTAAAAAAATAAGCAAGTAGTGATGGTTGTGTGGCATTGTGAGTGTAATTAGAATCACTAAATTGTACACTGAAAAATGGTTAAAATGACAAATTTTATATTATATGTGTTTTACCACAATAAAATGAAATGTTCCAATTATCTTTATCCTAACTCCTAATTTTCCCTCAACTTTTCTGCTTCAGCTTCCTGATACTAATTCCAGCTTTAATTTTTTAAGGCTTTTGTTGTTGTTTTTACCTGTACAGTCTGTCCAGAAAAGTTTCCAAAGAGGGCCAGAATTTCATGTGGATCTTAGAATTTTAGAACTGGGATAAATTTAGACATTATTTTTTAAACCACTCCAACACTGTTTTTGAAAAGTTTAGATCCTCCAGAACAAAAATTAACACATATATTTCCAGGTGCTATCACAAGGCCTGACATGTCACACTTGACAAATGTAAACTTAAATAAATGAAAGAAAAGAAGGAAGCAAAATGAAATCCAGAGAAGTGCATTTCAGTTCATTTTCTTCCTTAATCTAGCCATTCATTCAAACAAAATTTATTGTTGTGTTCTCGGTGTTAGGGCTACAAGATGCTGATATGTTAGCTTTTATCCCTAAGGAGCACAGAGTCTAAGGTGAGAGACAGATATATAGGCATATTCCCAGCACAATGGAGTGTCTGGTAGTATAAATAGTTAGGGGTAACATAGTCGGCCAGTCTCTTGCTTGCTGAAAAAGTGAAAAGTGTCAGTCGCTCAGCTGTGTCCAACTCTTTGAGACCCCATGGACTGTAACCCTCTGGGCTCCGCTGTCCATGGAATTCTCCAGGCAAGAACACTGGAGTCGGTTGCCACTGCCTTTTCCAGGGGATCTTCCCAGCCCAGGGAATAAACCTGGGTCTCCAGCATTGCAGGCGGATTCTTTACCATCTGAGCCACCAGGGAGAAGGTCAATGAATTTCTATAGGAAGGTCTTAAGCAAAGGGGAAAATATGGTAACTGGTTTTTTCAAAAACTAAGCATCTCCCTCACATCAGTTTTTAACTGTGCTCTTGATTCCTATTTCAGCTTTATTCTGGTATCACTTGATAAAAAAGATGGAACAATGTAAGTGGTGCTAATAACCCTCTCCACTAAAGGCTAGAACTAGGCCAGAAAAGGTCATTCTGGTCCCTAATATTGTAAGGACTTTTGAAATTGCATGACTTGTATTGTATTAGGCCACTTCATAACTTAGGTTTTATACTTGGCTATTATGGGGTATGAGACATTTCTGGGAGATTATATCAAGACTCAGGATGCTCAGCATATGTTGTGGACCAAATGTTTTCCCCAGTATACATATGTCGAAGTGCTAATCACCAATGTGATGGTCTCTGGAAGTGGAGACTTTGGGAGGTAATTAGGTTTAGATGAAATCTTGAATGTGGGCTCCCCCAGGATGGCATTAGGGTCCTTATAAGAAAGGGAAGGGAGACCATAGCATGCTTTCTCTCTTTACTATGTAAGAACATAGTGAGAAGATGGCATCTACAAGCGGGAAGAGAGACCTCACCAGGAACTGAATCAACTAGCACTTTGATCATGGATTCTGCTACCTCCAGAACTGTGAGAGATAGATGTCTGTTTTTTAAGTCACTCAGTCCATGGGATGTTGTTACCAGTAGAAAGCGAAAAGGAACTCAAGAGCCTCTTGGTGAAAGTGAAAGAGGAGAGTGAAAAAGCTGGCTTAAAACTCAACATTCAAAAAACAAAGATCATGGTATCTGGTCTTGTCACTTCATGACAAATAGATGGGGAAACAATGGAAACAGTGAGACAGACTTTATTTTCTTGGGCTCCAAAATCACTGCAGCCAGTGACTTTGGCCATGAAATTAAAAGACACTTGCTCCCTGGAAGAAAATTTCTGACTAACCTAGACAGCATAGTAAAAAGCAGAGACATTACTTTGCTGACAAAGGTCCATCTAGTCAAATTTATGAGTTTTCCGGTAGTCATGTATGGATGTGAGAGTTGGACCATAAAGAAGGTTGAGCACCGAAGAACTGATGCTTTTTAACTGTGGCATTGGAGAAGACTCTTGAGAGTCCCTTGGACAGCAAGGAGATCAAAACAGTCAAACCTAAAGGAAATCAGTCCTGAATATTCATTGGAAGGACTGATGCTGAAGCTTAAGCTCCAATACTTTGGCCACCTGATACGAAGAACTGACTAACTGGAAAAGATCCTGATGCTGGGAAAGATCGAAGGCAGGGGGAGAAGGGGGCGACAGAGGATGAGATGGTTGGATGGCATCACTGACTCGATGGGCATGAGTTTGAGCAAGCTCCAGGAGTTTGTGATGGACAGGGAGGACTGGCGTGCTGCAGTTCATGGGATCACAAAGAGTCGGACATGACTGAGTGACGGAACTGATTGGTGTCTGCAGAGACGGTGGGATTGACTTGTCTGTTCTTGGTTGGGGTAGATGGCAGAAAGTACTGGAATGCCTGTCAATATGAGTGCCAATGCATATGAACTTAGAAGACCAGCTTCATGCCCCATGGTAGGAAGGGGAGAGCGAGGTGGGTTGCCGATGTTTAGTCACTAAGTCACGTCCGATTCTTTGAGACCCCATGGACTGTAGGCTGCCAAGCTTCTCTGTTCATGGGATTTCCCGGGCAAGAATGCTGGAGTGGGCAACCATTTTCTTCTCCAGGGTATCTTCCCAACCCTGGGATCTGACATGTGTCTCCTGTGTCTCCTGCATTGCAGGCGAATTCTTTACCACTCAGCCACCTGGGAAGCCCTAGCAAGGTGGGACCAGGGTAATAAATGCAATGTAGACATTCAAAACCAGAAGTTTACAAGAGAAGAATTGAGATTGAAGGTCCAAAATTTTAAAAAGAGAAGAAGATGAAAATAAGATGAAATATAGACTGTGAGTAGGAAAGATGGTCATCTTTCAGAAGTCAAATTACAGCTACCTCTTTATACGCTGAGCAGGTCCCTTTATGGGGGCTGAGATGGGTTATCCTATAATACAGCCATCTTCTCACCTTGATTTTACTGGCTTGGCTCTGCTACCAGGAGTGCACTTGGTCCCCTTCACCAGGGCTTTCAAAGGTCTCCGTGTTTTTCAAACTGTCACAGTGGTCCCAGGTCTCCTTACTCGGGAGCCCTGGAGGAAGTCTGTGAACATCACAGGGATGCCTGAATTTACAACAGGAAGAAACCAAAGACACATTCATGAGTCATCCTCATAAAATGCTACTGGAATATGATTTGAATTACTTTTATCTGTTTTTCTCAGTGGTTCATCTGGTTCACAGACCAGAAACATACAATAGTTCCTCTAATTCACCCGACTATATAATGGAAACTTCTGTATCATCCTGAAAACCTTTAGCCAGATCAAAACTGCTTATCAATTTATGCATGAACACTGACAGTCCTTTGAATTGAGATTTCTGTTTTAAAATTGGCAAATGATTGGAAGTTAAAATTGCAACTCTACACACTACTTGCAATTTTATGTTCTTTGCAAATTGTCATCATGCATATTTCTGGAAATCTGAGGGATTCCAGTTCAGAAGCTCATTTTTCTTTCTTTCATCCTCTTTAGTCTTCCAACTTTGTTCCAAACCAGGCTCTATCTTCCAAAGAAAAGTAGCAAGGGGATCATTCATATTCAGTTTTTTCCTTTTTCGTTAATTCAGAGTGTATGAACTATTCATTTTACATTGCATTTTAGGTAAAACATTATTTTTTCTGCATTCTCTAGCTTTGGTAGGAAAAAAAGAAAAGTCCTGGTTGAGTAGTTAGAAAACTGGTTCTTTCCGATTTTGAATAAATTATGTAACTCTCTGAATTTCACTTTGTATTGGCAAAATGGAAATGATTATTCTTGCCCTACACATATTGTTCGGCTGCTGAAATGATTAAATGAGGATACCAGATATTAACAAGGACCTGTAAAGGACACAGAACAACTTCAAGAATAAATAATACAGAAAGCAGAAAAGACTTCTGTGGGAGCTTAGTTATTTAATTAAACACACTTTCAAACAAAGAACAAGTTGCAGTCTTTCTGGAGCGACTTTCATCCAGGCCCTAATCCCCATACTTGAGCAAGCAGTATGAACTCTACAAGAAAGTAAGTGAACCACATGCCTGGAGAGGAATTTCCCAATGAATATCAGGAGACGAGAAAGAAACACAAAAGAGCTTGATGTAATTCCCAATCTCTATCAAATAGGAAGGGGTTACACAAAGGAATAGCAGCTCCATCCAAGAGAGAAATACTCTAGAATTCTCTGTATTATAGGACAGTATCTTTCTCATGTGGAAAATTGAAGAGGCCCAAAACTTGGGTCTGTTTTCTGCTTGGTCTCCTTTGACTGGAACCAGACTTTCTGTTTTTCCCGAGAGAGAAAGCTGTTGGGAAAATGGACTTACTCACACACTGAGGAAATATACACAGTTCCTTTCTAACTAACCAGGTGTTGAGATGAGAAGACTCATCAGACAGCTGAAATGGAGAAAATATGTAAAAGGGGAAGATTCTGATCAATTAAGAACTGATACCAGAAGAACTAGAGATAATGTAGCAAATAAAATTAACTTAAAAAATAACTTTTCTTTATCAGAGATTTAAAAAAATACATTGTGGTCATAATATTAAACTATTTTGAAATGTAAACTAAGCTATTAAAGGCCAAGATAGCACCTCAGAAATTAGAAATTTAACTCCTTAAAATGTAAAAGATCTAGAGTGATAGTTGAAGATAAAATTTTTAATTTGGAAAGTAAAAAGCAGTTAATTTCTTAGAAGATAAGGGAAACAGATGAAATAATAGAAAAATAACGGAGAAAATTAAGAGACATGGAAAATTATTCCAGAGGTCCAATATTTACCTGACGAAGATCCAAAGTCATAGGCATTAGAAAGTGAAGATAGGAAAAATAATTTTTAAAAGATTATTATTTTTTCAAGCTGAGGAAAGTCACAGGTGGAAAGGTGTGTGTGTGTTAGTCACTCAGTCATGTCTGATTCTTTGAGACCCCATGGACTCCAGGTTCCTCTGTCCATGGAAGTCTCCAGAACAAGAATAATGGAGTGGATTGCCATTTCCTTCTTCAGGGGATCTTCATTCAAACCTGGGTCTCCCACATTGCAGGCAGATTCTTTACCTTCTGAGTCACCAGGGAAAGTTCTCATTGAGTGCCAAAATGGAATGAAAGGGGTAAACAGATAAACAAAAGATGATGGGTAGATGATACATCGATCGATCGATCGATCGATAGATAGATAGATAGATAAAAGAAAGAAAGAGAGGGAGAATATACTATGTTACATGCCCCAAGGAACTTTGCTAATGTGATTAAGTTAAAGATCTTGAGATGCAGAGACGGCCAGCATCACCCTGATGGGCAAGCACAATCACAAGAGTTCTTATAAGAGGGAGGCAAGAGGATCAGAGACAAAGAGTTGATCTGAGCATACCTCAAAGAAATGTCGGTCTTTGAGTCAAGGAATGCGGGAAACCTCTAGAAGCTAAAAATGGGCAAGGAAACATTCACCCCTATAGCCTCTAGAGAGAATGCAGCCTTCCTAACTCTTTGCCTTTAGGACCTCTGAGCTCCAGAATTGTAAGATAATATATCTGTGTCATTGTAAGCCACTGAGTCTGTGGTAGTTTGTAACAATAGCCAAATAAAATGAATGCAATTTATTTGGTTCGAACACTCATGGGAGTGATAAAAGCCTAAGCAAAGATTGTTGCTATACCTCTATCAGGAAGACACATGTGAAGACACTGAAAGGAATATCTTATGGATGCAGAGGTCTTTGGGATGGATAGCTAGATGTGAGGGATGGGCCTTCTTTCAGTGAAATGGGGTCTTTGCTACTGATGAATCCTCCCTGACTTTCACTTTGGTGCTTAAGCACCTCTCATGGTAGATTCTTAAGGACAGATCCTCATTGCAATTGACATGGCCCTTCAGGTCTGACTTTTCTCTTAGGATCTCTGACTCTTACGATCTTTGATCCCCCAATCACACATTTTTTCTTCTCACTAATATGGTGAAATAAAGAAACTATATACTTCTCTGTAAATGAAATGTTTTCTCAGAGTCCCCTGGATGAGTTTGGGTTTTTAGAAACCAAAGCTTGGAAGACACATTTTTAATTTCTGCTTCCTTACTAGTTCTATGTATCACCAGGTACGTGGATCACAATGCTTATTATCTGCTTGAATGGGAGGGAGACATACAAAGAAAAAGATAGAAGCTTGGAAATAAGAGGTTTAGGAAATCAAAAAGTGGTTCTAGGCAACAGAAAGGTATCAGAAGCTCAAGACATTATCTAGATACTTCCACAAGGTTCCAAGTAACAGGTATCAGAGAGAGAAGGCAGCTTGCTCTTTACTTCATTTTGAGTCACTTGTTTAGTTCTTCCTGCCCAGGGCAAAAGCTGGTATCAGAGTGGGAGGCCTGCGTTCAAAGATTGGGATAAAAATGCCTGTGTATGGGTGCACTCTCAGTCGTGTCTGACACTCTGCAACCCCATGGACTGTAACCCGCCAGTCTCCTCTGTCCATGGAATTTTCCAGGCAAGAATACTGGACCTAGTTGCCATTTCCTTCTCCAGAAATATGACTATAGTGAGAGAGAAAAGGAACAGGAAACACAGGAGTTCTTGACAGGGTAATATTTCTTTATATTCCAGCAGGTTGATGATTAGAGTCATGCAATATCAAAGCTGAAAAAGCCTTCAGAATCAAGAAACACTAGCAATGATTGAGCATGGGGTGTTAAGTGTTAAAGCTGTGTGCTAAGTGCTTTATATCCATGTAATCCTAAAAGTCAATCCATGAAGTTGACATTATTATGCTGTCTGACAGATGAAGAATCTGAAACTCAGAGAATTTAAGTGAACTATCTGAAGACATTCAGCTCAAAGGTTTTCAACAAATGCTTGAGACAGAAATAAAGCAAAACCCAAAATGCATGCAGTCTTGATTTCTACCATATTCCTCCCAAATAGTCTCAGCAAGAATTTTCTGTTACTATCTAGAACCCACAACTGCAAAAGCATTCTAGGGCAATCTTACTGCTATGCTTATATGAGAAGTCACATGCAGTCACACAGTTTTAACATTCAATTCATTTTCAGGTGATATACATTGATATTTCCTCTTTGAACTGTGGACAAATCTTTCAGTACCTAGCAATATGTCTGTAATCTCCCTGGATTCCACTTATTTTGGCCAGCAAAGCACAGCCCCAATCATGCTGCTTCAGTTTCTAATTTAATGGAACATTAAGCATTCATTTCTGGTACCTAAATTAGCCAGTCTCTTTTATTTATAGAGCTTACATGCAAAGTGTTTAACTAAAAAATGGAAATAAAAATAGGAAATGGATGGGTGCCTGCCATTGAAGTCTCATGAGTGATCCCATAATATTATTAAGTCCAGTGGGTAATGAGTGTTAAACAATTTACATTTTAGAAATTTTAAAATAAAGACTTAATTACTTCCTTCTGCTAATGAGCCTCCACTTTTTCTTTGGTGTTGCAAACATGGGCTTGTGGAAATAGGTCAGCCGCACTCCATACATCATTCATTCGGACATTTCTTGCTCTTGATGGTGGTAAAGTACCTCTTTCTTTCTCCCTCATCCCTTCCTTCCTTCCTATAAATCAACACTGAGATGTGAAACCCAGAAATGAACTCTGATACTGAGCATGCGTGGCAGGGGAGCACTTGGTAAGCCTGTCAAATACAGTTTCAAAATTCCACTAATGAAAACAATTATACATAATCTGAAAGCTGCCTTTTGTTAGGGACATTCAAAATGGATATCTGTTTATTTTTGTTGGCCTATAAGCACAAGAAAAACAAAATTTTGCTGACAGCTTCAGAAGTTCCAGGAGATGCTCAGTAAGGGCCTGAGGACCTAGGACAGGAATCTCCACGCAGATCATAGTCTGACATTTGATTTCACTGACTGTTTGTTAAAAAGCAGTTGGGAGTCACAGAGTGTCTCTCTACCTTTCCATACCTCCTAGGAAGTCCAAGCCCCTCTTTCTATGCAGCTGCTGCCATATATCTCATTGCATACCATCTTCTTTTCTGTCAGAGTTTCCCATGGGATATCACCCACATCCCTCTGACTCAAGATGTTAGTTGCTCAGTCAGGTCTGACTCTGTGACCCCATGGACTGTGACCTGCCAGGCTCCTCTATCCATGGGGATTCTCCAGGCAAGAATACTGGAGTGGGTTGCCATGCCCTCCTTCAGGGGGTCTTCCCAACCTGTGGATCAAACCCAGGTCTCCTGCATTGTAGGCAGATTCTTTACCATCTGAGCCACCGGGGAAGCATAATTTAATTCTCTTCCTCACTCTTTGCTCATCCTGACCCAGGGCTTTTGTTTTAGAATCAAAGGTTGTTTGGCTAAACAAAACAGTTCTTGCATGTAAGAATTCTGTAACCAGAATTAACTGTATGTCCAATTAGTTCTTTTTCTCCTAATCTTACATTTCTGAGAACATTTTAACCTCATAAAGACACTATCAGTTAGGCAGGACTTATTCAGGATTCCCATAGTATGGACGAAAGATCTGAGTCATACAGTTGCAGTAACTTGAAGCTGGAAAATTAAATATCTAAAACTAGAATGCAGCCCCTCACATGCCTTGTCTACTGCTATATCTGACACATGGTGCAGGCTCTATGGATTAACAAAGTTTTCAGACAGTGTATGCAAGGAATGTGACCAGTGGGAACTGTAGGGGTGAATGTTATGTGTCCACTTGACTGACCAATGGGTTGCCCAGATGGCTGGGAAAACATTATTCCTGAGTGTGTTTGTGAGTATGTCTTTGGAAGAGATTAACATATGAATCTATAGACTGAGTAAAGATGACTGCCTTCCCTAATGTGAGTAGGCATTATCAATCCATCAAGGGCCTGAATAAAACAAAAAGGTGAGTGAAAGGGGAATTCTTTCTCTGCTTGAGCTGAGACATCATATTCTCCTGCCCTTGATCACTGGCTTTTGGACTCATACCAGGACTTAGACAACTGACCCCTGATTCTCAGGCCTTTGAACTTCAATTGAATGACACGACTGACTTTTCTGGTTCTTTATCTTGCAGATGGCAGATTGTGGGACTTCCCTGCATTCAAAACCATGTGAGTCAATTCCTGTAAGTCTCTCTGTCTCTCTACCCCACCTCTCCCTTTCTATCTCTATCTCTCTCTATATATATATATCTCCTATGGGTCTGTTTCTCTGGAGAACCCTGACAAATATACAGGTCCTATTGGAGAAATATACTGTGATGAACACAGTCATTGCTGGGCTCATAGGAATGTCATATATTTTCTACAAAAAGAGTGGTATCGAACTCATAGTTGGACAAAATGTGCAAGGAGATCCAACCAGTCCATCCTAAAGGAAATCAGTCCTGAATATTCATTGGAAGGACTGATGCTGAAGCTGAAACTCCAATACTTTGGCCACGTTATGTGAAGAACTGACTCACTGGAAAAGACCCTGATGCTGGGAAAGATTGAAGGCGAGAGGAGAAGGGGACGACAGAGGATGAGATGGTTGGATGGCATCACCAACTCAATGGACATGAGTTTCAGTAAACTCTGGGAGTTGGTGATGGACAGGGAGGCCTGGCATGCTGCAGTCCATGGGTCGCAAAGAGTCAGACACGACTGAGCGACTGAACTGAACTGAACCGTGCCCTCTTCTCACCGGAGAGAGAATGAAGAAAAAAGGGACGAGGAGGAAAAAGCCACATTTTATGAACAAACTCATAGATTTGGAATCAGATAGCCTAAATTATACCTTACCTCTGACAGTAGCCTCTTACCAGCCAGACCTTGGACCAGTCTGTCATGTCTTAGCAGGAGACAGAGGACTAAAATGACCAGAGTTTTTTCAGAAAGAAAATATTTGCAAAGTTGTAGGAGCATTAAGAAAAACCAACAAGGAATATAAAACTTCTGACATTAACAACCTAGGGAAATTGCTTATACCCCTAGATCAATGGGCCAGGACTAGTTAAAAGAACTACATGAGACCTGGCAAGAAAGTGTCAGAAGACTGAATACTCTAACTTCTTTCTGCTCACCCACTCACCTCCTGCCCGTGCCTCACTCTGGCTGAAACCAGTTAAAAATCAGAGGACCTGAGAGCCCACTGATGCAGTCATCAGCCTCCCAGGTACAGAGCAGGATGGAGGAGTGCAGAGTTGATCTGGAGGGGTAAGTAGAAAACAGTCTGCATAATGAATAACAATTTCCTGGTAGAAAATAGAGACTAAAAGTGCCCATCTCAAAGTTTTATCTGTTTGTTCTGCTTCTGCTCATTGAAAGACAATGATTACCAAGGACTTGACCTCTGGATATATATTATTTGCAAAGCAGTATTCTGCAAAAGAAGAAAGGTAACACTAGTATGAAAATTCCTTGGATCCAGCTGCCATCATTATTTCTATAGTGACTTTAGGTCAATTTAGTCAATTTATCCATTTACTGCACAGTCCCTATGGGCAGAGGTTGGGGAGTGGTGGTCTGGGTCACCTAAAAGCACCCAGGGTTACGAGCAGAGCAGAGGCAATCCTTCATTACATTGATAATCCTTAGCTCCTGGAGAATGATTAAGCATTCCCTTTGGAGCAATGACTATGGCTTATAGAAACATGTGTAAAGTTAAGTTTTCAAGATGAACAAAGTAGTTTTGTAATCACATTCAAGAAAAGAAAAGAGGCCTTTGAGCCACATGACAGTATCTGGGTGGGCGTATTCTTGTCCCCCGCCTTACCAGGCTTTGAGAACCAATGGTGAAGGGACTAATCAATATTTTTCATAGCTGGTGGCACTGACAGTTTTTGGTTTTTCTCAGATTGGAACATATTCTTGGCTTAAAGGGAGAAATTCCCTGAAGTTTTGAATTTCATTCTCTTGGATTTGTAAAGATGGGGAATTTGTGACTGTGTTTTAACTGAAAGTCTGAGGGACATTAAAAATAACTCCGACCTAATAACATTAGGTGCCAACTAAAGCCTCAGGTTTACTAGATTGATAAAGCTACTGCCTACATTTTAAAATGATGGGGAAATTTAAGGAACAGAGGAAAGAAGAGAGTACAGGGGAGTGCAAGAATAAGACATTAATAATTTTGATGAAAATTTGGATTGATGCTTCCAAACTTAAAAGTTCATGTGGGAAGAAAGAGCAGAGTAATTAGGAAATTTTGTGAAAACATGTAGCAAAACAATGAATTATGGGAAACACTGTTCATCCACCCACTCTTTCTCTAGATATTTAATAATAAATGACTATATCTCAGGCACTGTCCTAGGTACTGCAGATACAGACAAATTCAGGAAAAATGTCCTCATGGTATATAGTGAACTAGAAACATTTGACAGTAGGAAAGGTATGCAGGAGCCAGGTCACAAAGGACATAGAGATTTAGGTTAAGTCATTTGTATGTTATTCTATGTGTAGTAATGTAACATCAATTCATCTACAAACGATAGGATTCCCCAACTTAACTGACATTTCAAAGGAGGAAGATTAATTACCTTACATAGTGCATTCCAGAAGTAGGGTAGCTCCAGAAATGGTTAAATTAACACTTTGATAAAGTCCTCAAAGGGCCAGGTATTTTACATTTATCTGTTCTGTCATTGTTAGCACAGTGTTTTGTCTTCATGATTGCAAAATGGCTACCTAAGTTATATTCTGAAATTTGCAGATATGATTTAATGGTAATAACTAAGAGAAACCAAATAACAATGAATTAAAGAGACAGAAACTTACTTCTTTTTATGTAAAAGAAATCTGAAGTTAGAGTTGGTTTAGTGTCTCCATAAAGTTATCAGATTCAGGTTTCTCTCGGCTCTTTACCGTCATCATCTCTAGGATGACTGTGCCCTAAGAGGCAATTATGACTGTTGGAGCTCCAGCTATTTTATCCACATTCTAAGCAGTAAAATGCAATAGAGAAGAAAGAAAATAGGTATACCCCATGTCTTTTAAGGGGAGTTTCCAGAAGTACACTCAAAGTCTCTACTCAATCTCATTGACTACTATTAGTACTTAAACTCAACGCCATACGAAACACCAAGAAAATCTGTGACAATGGTGGTCCGTGGTATTACAGTAGGATAGCAATATATCTAGTGAAAAATTAGAAATTTATTAACAAAGAATAAAAGGAGGATGAATATTGAGGAAAAATAGGAAGTCTCTGGCACTAAGAATCATCTTCTATTCCTCATGTCTCAATTTGAGAGCAAGGAACATTTCCAAAAGCACCTTAAAGAAGTTTAGTTATGGAGGTTTTGAATTTGAGAGAGAGATTTGTGGCTCAGATGGGAAAGATTCTGCCTGCAACACAGGAGACCTGAGTTTGATCCTTGAGTCAGGAAGATACCCTGGAGAAGGGAACGGCTACCCACTCTAATATTCTTGCCAGGAGAATCCAATGGACAGAGGAGCCTGGTGGGTTACAGTCCATGGGGTCCCAAAGACTCAGACATGACTGAGCAACTAACACTTCACTTTGGAATGTAAAAACTGATATTACAGCCCAGTTCTGCTATATATAAGCTTGATAAATTTATGCAAGTTAGTTTACCTCTCTGAGGTTCAACTTATATAAAATGAGGATTCTAAGCTCTTAAGTTTGTTGACAGTATTAAATGAAATTGTGTATTGCAACAGATGGTAAAGTGGAAACTGCATTTCACTACTGGGATCATCCTAGTGACCAATAAAGTTCATCAGTTGTTTTGATCTTTTGTTTGAAGATCAATGCTTGTGGGTAAATTTTGTGACCAGATAGCAGAGAAGGGGCTTTGGCCTCACCAGCTCCTCAGTAGGCTATGTGTATGAGCATAAGAACTTAGCTTTGAAACCATAGAACACATAGATTCTTTCTCCTGTAGCAACCATCAGTTTTTAACATTTGCCATTTTCCATCAAGGAAGACTCTAAGATATTTTAGAATTGTCTTAAGTAGGGACTCAGCTGCAAAATATAAACTTTCAGAACATATGGTATGGAATACAACTAATGCGAAAGTTCCAAAAAGAAGATGAAAATCTTAAAGGGCTAAAAATATTTTCTTCAAACAACCTTTTTCAGTACATCAGTACAGCTGCTTCTTTGTTAAGCCAGCTGTTAACTAACCCCCAAGGGTACTTCTCACAGGGGGCTGTATTTTGTTGTTGTGTTGTTGTTTTTAAATGATTTAATTCTTATAGCTCAAACTGCATTGTGTTCTTAATTGTTTTACATTTCTACCTCTGAAAGACAAAGAAAAAAAGAGTGGAACAATGAAAGAAATTAAAGGCTGGAGGAAGATTGATGAAGGGTGTGCATTCAGTTCAAAGTATGGTAGGAGGGAGGGAGGAACTGGCAGAATAGCTGAGAAAATGAGGATGTGAAAAATATAAGTAGTTTCTTATGAAGAAGAGTTACAAACTTAGCATACTAGGACATGCTCAATATGCTGAATATTAAATAACTTCTATACCGTATTGGCCAAAATACAGGAAAGCAACTGAATGTGACATTGAATATAGTGTTCTTGGAAGGATAGTGGATTATAGAAACCCCAGTTCCTCTACTTACCAGTGGTGGGAACTTAGCCTTAGAAAAGCTCCTTGGTGTCTTTGAACCTTAATATCCTCATTCTAGAGCAAATAATAATAATAATGTCTACTACATGGGATGACTCTCCATTAATTGAGGCAATGTGAATAAAAGCATTTATGTTACTGCCTGGCACATACAGAGATCACAATGAATTTAATGAAAATTATTACAATTTGCTTTTTCAGAAAAGGTTTATACTTGTTAAGAAAAATAATCAATACACAAGAAATAGACTAATATATACAAGAAAATGTTCCCTTTCATCATGGACTCTTTCCATAAGAAAAAAAGTCATATAGCCATATCCTGTCCTCAAATGGGTTAACCTTTTTTTTTTTCATACTCAAAACAGATTGTACAATATTATTCAACCTTAAGAAGGAAGGAAATTTTGCCATATGCTACTACATGGGTAAACCGTGAGGATATTATGTTAAATGAAATAAACAATCAAAAAAGACAAATACTCCATAATTACACTCATATGAGGTATCTAATGAATCAAACTTATGGAAACAGAAAATAGACTGGTAGTCTTCAGGGACTGGAGGGAGGGGGTATGGAGAGTTGTTGTTCAATCAGTACAGAGTTTCAATCATGCAAGAAGAAAAAGTTCAAGAGGTTTATTGTATAGTAATGTGCATATAGTTAACAGTATTATAATGTACACTTAGAATCTGTTAAGAGGGTAAATTTATACTATGTGATTTTTACTGCATTCACATACTACAGCAAGGACATACAATAACCTTGAAGTAAGGTTGTGCTAAGCAAAATGAGTCAGTTACAAAGGGGCACATACTATGTGGCGCCACTTTTATGAAGTACTCAGTGTAAATTCATAGAGAGAGACTGTAGAATGGTAATTACCAGAGGGTTAGTGGAGGGAAGAATGAGGAGTCACTGTCTGATGATTATGGAGTTTCAATATGGAAAGATGAAAAATTTCTAGAGCTAGATGGTGGTTATGGTTGCCCAATAAGGTGAATGCACTTATTGTTCAGCTGCTCAGTCGTGTCCGACTCTTTGCGACCCCATGGACTGCAGCACTCCAGGCTTCCTTGTCCTTCACTATCTCCTAGAGTTTGCTTAATGCAATTGAACTGTACACTTAAAATGGTTAAGTGGTAAATTTCAAGTTATACATTCTCAACCACAATTAAAACAGACAAACAAACTGCCTTTTCTATAATGGGGTTAACCAGTATGTCTTTACAATTGAATTGGTCTGACAGTCATAGGAACACTTAGCTGCCATATTCAAGGACTGAAGAAAGAATGAGGCCCTTCTTTCCCATGAAATGTGTGACATGGTATGTGCTGTAATACAAATAAGTTTTGCTTAGACAAAAATTTTCTATGGAAGTCTCCTTGCCTGATTTATCTTATGTAAGAACAAGAATCAAGGATGTTTTTCCTTTCAGAAAAAATATATAATGTGGACACTTAAACTCAGGACTTTAAGAAGATGGCAAAAGGATTTGCTGAAAATGTTTCAAACCATTCTCTTCATCTCATAACCAATTTGTTAAATACACTCAGAGATGGCACATTTTAAAAGATAATATTTATTTATAGGTCTTCCCCAGTAAAGAACTGGTGTCAATCCCTTAACAAAGAGGCAAAAGAGATGATTCTTGTCCAGATTTAACTCTCCTTTCTTCAAACTCAGTGTCACTTTATTCTGTCTCATGAACAGAATAAAGAGTGTCACATATGGCTTTAGGGCCATTATTTATGATTTCTTGAACTTATGTAGGTACTTGATTAAAGCAGAATCATTTTGTTCTGAGATTTTTTTGAACCTTTCTATAGAAGGCTTTGCTTCCCCCCAAATAATCAATACTGTCCTTTTACACCCTTTTACACCCCTTCCCACTGTATATCCTTTTACACCCCTACCCACACCTCTGTGATGACCAACTTCTTGATTCTTTAAATGGGGGATGAATTTTAAACTGATTTTGGTGGAAAAGGTAACTTCTTGCTCAGATTAAAAGCTGGAAACTTGTACTGAGCATGGAGTACTTCCTAGTAAAATCTTGGTGTGTTATCTGGCCCCTGAATAAGCTGAGGTAATAAAGAACGGTGGACCCATTTGAGGACAGGATACGGCTATAAGACTTCTTCCCTTACAGAGTCCATTGTGAAAGAGAATATTTTCTCATTCACTTTGTCTATTTCTTATATATTGATTTTGTAATAATTCAGAGCATTACAATTTGATTTCCAATGTACTATATTATTTTGATTGTATAAGGTGGGAGATCTTCTGAAGTGGGAGTTCATGAAAGGTAAAGAGGCTCTTTCTTTAAATGTTTTCCCATGCAAAAATTTAAAATAAATAGCTTAAAAGACGGCAAAGCACTCAGGAATGATAAGCACAAAGAATACATTTTAAAACTGTCAAAGTGAGCTCATGAGAAAGCAAGGGAAATCCCCAGGGGGCACAATCTAAGAGAAAGAAAGGCATTAAAATAATACTAATACTAAGATTGACTTGTGATTGGCTGGTGTTTGCAAACCCATAACAATGGTCTGGATTTTCAGGAGCCACACAAAGATGTAAGATAGGGTTGAGCTCATATAAGGTAGAAAAATTGTTACTAAGACTCTTGAATAAAGCTGTGACCCTGTAAGAGTAAACCCCGGGATTTGATGATGGACAGGGAGGCCTGGCATGTTGCAGTCCGTGGGGTCGCAAAGAATCTGACTTGATTGAGTGACTGAACTGAACTGAAGGGTAAACCCTTAGTGAACAGGAGAATCAGAGAAAAGAAATCTATGCATTGCAAAAGGAGATAACATAAAACTCTTCTATTTCAACATGGTCTTTGATAGAAAACATTCCTGTAACCATAAGCTTGTCCTCATACATAATTGAATGCCAATTTATTCTCCCTCTGTAGACAAGAATACTTTAACCTAAAAAATTAATTTAAAGTGTCCAGAGCTAACAGCAAACCAAGGAACTTGGCAAAGAAAATGCAAATCATGATTCAGGCTCATACCCTTGAGGCAGGCCATCCGTAATTCTTTTTAAAAAAGTTTGACTAAGTAAAAGGATATAATTACAAATTACTTAATACAGTTAGAGGAAACCACCATGAGTGAGGGACAACAAATAGACTGATTAAACTTCCTAGTTTAACATTCTGATTCAAGCATAAAGACTAAAAGTAAAAGATAGTGTTTATGTTCAGTAATAGCATAGTAGTAATGATCAGAAATATTCCATGATAATAACTATAAACTGGACAAAATACATAAATCAAACACCTGAAGGCACTTAAGACTGACAAGAAACAGGTATACATTGAAAGCAAATCAACACTTGGGACAGGCTTCCCTGGTGGCTCAGTGGTAAAAATCTGCCTGCAATGCAGGAGATGTGGGTTAGATCCCTGGGTTGGGAAAATCCCCTGGAGGAGGAAATGGCAACCCACTCCAGTGTTCTTGATGGGAAAATCCCCCCAACAGACAAAACTCATGGGCTGTCTGTGAGGTTACAAACACTTGGACCTGACTGAGCATGCACACACACACAGACATTTGGACTATAGGAACACAATTCTCTGAGATACTCAATGGCTTTTAGTCAAAGAGCTGGTCCCATTTATATCCAAGCAGTGCAAATAAAACATGGATAAAAACTGAAAAGATTGTTGCCTTGGAGAGCTAGAAAATAGAATTTGTGGGTGACCTCACCAGCTTTTAAGTGAGAAGGGGAATCCAGGAAAAGAGAAAGTAATAGCAGAGAAGCCCAAAAATCAACATAAAAACCCTGTGTAAATATCTGGCTAACTCCTGAGCTTCTCATGAACACAGCAGAAATCAAGAAACAAAGCTGAGAATAAAAAAAAAAAAAAAAAAAAACTGGAGCAAGACACGGAAGCGAACTTCATGTCCATTAGCAGATGAATGAATAAAGATGTGGTATATATTCACAATGGAATATTACTCAGCCATACAAAGAATGAAATCATGCCATTTGTAGCAACATGGATGGACCTAGAAATTATCATACTAAGTGAAGCAAACTGGACAGAGAATGCAAATGTCAAATGATATCACTTATATGTGGGATCTAAAACAAAATGATACTAATGAACTTATTTACAAAATAGAAATATACTCACAGACATAGAAAACAAACTTATGGTTATCAAAGAGGAAGGAAAGAGAGGGATAAATTAGGAGTGTAGGGTTAAAATATACACACTCTTATATTTAGGACAGATAACCAACAAGGACCTATTGTATATCAAAGCAACTACACTCAATATCTTGCAGTTAGCTATAATGGTAGAAAATGTAAAAAAAAAAAAAAAAAGAATATATATGTGTATAACTGAATCACTTTGCTATACACCTGAAACTAACACAAAGTTGCAAATCACCTATATTTCATTAAAAAAAATTTTTTTAAATGGGCAGAAGACCTGAATAGACATTTTTCCAAAGAAGATAAACAGATGGCCAATAGGCACATGAACATATTCAACATTGCTAATAATCCAAGAAATGCAAATCAAAACCAGAATGTGATATTACCTCACACCTGACAGAATGGCTAGCATTAAAAGACCACAAACAACAAATGTTGCCAGGAATATGGAGATAAAGGGAACCTTTGTACACTGCTGTTGGGAATGCAATTTTATGCACCCACTGTGGAAAACAGTACATAGGTTGCCCAAAAAAACAAAAAATAATCATAGGATCCAGCAATTCCAATCCTGGGTATATATTCAAAGAAAGTGAACATATTACTTTGAAAAGATACATGTACCACAATGTTCATAGCGGCACTGTTTACAATAGCCAAAATATAGAAGTAACCTAAATGTCTATCAAGAGATCAGTGGATAAAGATGACATGGAATATATACAATGGAGTACTATTAAGCCATACAAAGAGTGAAATTTTGTCGTTTTTAACATGGACAGATCCATACGGCATTATGCTTAGTAAAACAAGTCAGACAGAGAGCATACATACTGTATGCTATTACTTCCATGTGAAATCTGAAAAATGAAACAAACAAATGAATATAATTAAAAAGAAAGAGACTTACAGATATAGAGAATAAACTAGTGGTTATGCATAGGTAAACAGAAGAGGGAGGGGTAAGATAAAGGCATGGGATTAAGGGGTATAACTACTGCATATAAAATAAATAAGCTACAAGGATATATTTTAGTGCACAGGGAAAACGGCCAATATTTTATAACTTTAAATGGAGGATAATTTATAAAAAATATTAAATTATCCAATTAAAAAATCCAATCCTTTTTAAGTGCTCAGAAGGGCAGGCAGCAAAATGGTCTTAGCCACTGAATAACTGACTGTAAAAGAAGCCATAATTTTCTAATTCAACCAAATGTCACAATTTTTCCCCAAGTGGATGTGTCTTGATTTGTTAAAAAACAACCTTGGCTCTTAAAGAATATTCAATCACTTTGTTATACAACTGAAACTAAAATTATAAATCATCTATACTCAATAAAAAATAAATAAGTAAATGAAAAAAACTTAAGTAGATATTATTGCAAGTTGTCAGTTTTGTTATAAAATGTATATAATAATAGTATTGTCAATGTTTATAATTAGTTGCATCAGTTTCACTTTCTTATATAGCTTAAATAATTTTGTTAATTAAAGTTTATGGTATACTTAATATAAGACTTCCCACGGGGCTCAGATGGTAAAGTGCCTGCCTGCAAAGCGGGAGACCCGGATTTGATCCCTGGGTTGGGAAGATCCCATGGAGAAGGAAATGGCAACCCACTTCAATACTCTTGCTTGGAAAATTCCATAGACAGAGGAGCCTGGTAGACTATAGTCTATGGGATCGCAAAGAGTCAGACATGACTGAGTGACTTCACTTTCATATTTAACATATGAGCAACATTTTTTATATAAAAATATAGTTAGCTTACATCATACAATTATAATTATTTAATATAAATTGCTTACAAAACTTTGACAGTTTTGTATTTCTATTGATCAGAGAGTGCAAATGCAAATATGAATTGTATCTGAACCACAACTGATTCCAAGTAGATTACTGCCAAAGAATATTATTTTTACAATGATTTTTGATCCTCCAAAATCTATTATTTGGATAATTATTACAAAAAACTTTTATCTTCAGTTGTTAAACTTTCTAACTGAACTTACAATAGCATGTATAATAATATCAAATGTTTTCCTTTTGGCAGAGTAACCGTTTAAAAGCTTTACTTTTGATTTCAAAAGTTGTTAAAAACCAAATGATTAGTACTGATTTAATACTGGCATCATTTAACTGTTAGAAAAATCATTCTGTTAAAAAAGCCAATGTAGTAACTAATATCACCTCAATTTTCGTAGATATTTAAGAACCCTTTATTTGAAAATGAGCAAAATTAACTTTTAAAAAAACAGTCAATTTGTTTAAATAAAAAGTGATGTTTCACAGTGGACAGCTGCTTATTGTAAATCACCATCTTCAGGGAGAGCCTCCTTAAAACACCTCCCAACAATTAAAGTTAATGCTATGCTTCTTCAGCAGATATGTCTCTTCTGATTTTCACAAGCTATTGGATATTTCAGGAGGTTTCTGATTTGCTATGATACCATGATATTGGGTAAATATCAATAAATATTTTATACATGGTCATCATTACCTTTCTTGAGAATGAAGAACAAAATTCAATCCTTATATTTTTATTAAATGTACACTTCTTTCTTTGAATCATTGTTGTGTAAAGGGTTTATTATAAAATAAATACACATAAACAAAAAATAAATAGGTTTAGCTTTATACCATATCAAGTGGCAAACTGCTGTAGGAAGGTCAGACTACTATCTTTACACTCCTGGCAGAACTTCTCAGCCTCTTCCCATAAAGACTTCTTGTATATCTGACCTTCAGCTTCCCTTGTTAACTATTGGCCTTTCCAACTGGTGGCTTGGTACCTTTATGCTTCTTCCTCACCCACAGCTGGCCAGTAGGGGTATCTACATTCTTTACATCTCTCACTACCACTCAGGACTAGAAATAGCTATCCCAGCTGCTAGTACCTGATAGCACTTTGTTTTTATTAAAGAATGGTCCACTTGCATTCTTATCTAAAAAATTCCGTGGACAGAAGAGCATGGTGGGCTACAGTTCATTGAGTTGCAAAGAGTTTGACTGAACATCTGACCGCACACATACACCACATGAATTGCATTTCCTTTCATCTGAACAGGTGAGAGAAAAAAGCCAATAATGAGCCTAGTATACTAAGTGGAAACTTCTGGATGCTCAAGAGGTATATCTATAAAAATGTAAAAGTGTAGCTACAACACTTTCGCTTCAATTTAAAGTGTTAGCTATATTTATTTAGAAAGAGTAAAAATAATTCTTTCATTAGGTTTCAAGTATAAAATTCAAAACCTGGTAGTTTCTTAATGGTTTCACAAATGCTTATTCCTACCTTGTCAATTCTATTATTAGAAATACTTTTCTACCAGTCATAACTAACCAGTAATTTGGCACAATTTTTGTACTCTGGTCATTGACTAATCATTAATAGTACAAATTCTAGCATCACTTAAATATTCCTTTCTTTTGCCAAGTAAACAGTCACTTTTTCATCACTGTGTATTTTGACTAATCTCTTAATTTAGGAACATGTTTCTGAAGAGCTCTCTCATTCACAGATTCTAAATCCATTCTGAACATATTAATGTTGCCTGTGAGTCTTCCCTAAATTCTCATCTCCATAACTTTCTCAGTCCCACTCTGCAGCCATTTGATTTCCACCTCTCTCAAAATGCTCAAGCTTCTCTTTATCTTAAATGTAAAAAGTGAACACAGGAACTAAAAACAAACAATTTCTGAGACTGCATGCCAGTGACATCTTACTAGTTTTAAAAATATGCTTTATGCCTGATTTTCTACTTCTCCTTTATTACAGTGTGGAGGTTTTCATTTATTTAGCTTTTCATTTTTAGCTTTTCCCTTGGACACAAGGTAAATTTGATTTTAACTTTTACCTTTATTTTTGTAAAATTTGATCCCATATTTGATGGATAATTTGGGGTTAGATACATTCAGTTGTGGTCTCATATTCCAAGTTGATAATCAAATTTGTATTTTAAAATTTAATGTAGAAGATTCCCATATAACCTTAATTGGTATATTCCCCTGGTCCTAGGCACTGTGAGACAAGTATTCTCTTACTTTCCAACAGATACACATATGGTTTGATCATCACTGCTTAATCCCTCTGACTGATAGAGATCAGATCATTAAACAAAGATTCTATTGGTGCTTCCTTCTCTATAAGGAAAAAAAAATCCTAAATTGCTCTGATGTGATTTGCATTTAGATCCTCTATACATAGCTTTCTCTGAAACTCAGCTGTAACCAAACACATTTTCCTCCTTTCCAGTTAAACACCTCCAAGCATCTTACTAAAAAAGACTAAAGCTTTTGCAAATATAAACAGACTAGTTTTTTTAAAGTAAGTAAATTCAAATTGGAATTTTTGAAGAATTTCTATGGAACATATGGGCTGAATAATCTAGTGAAATTGCAATCTGAATTTCTCCAAAGACCCTCAAAACTTAAATATTAATACTGATGACTTTTATCTGAGATATGTGTTTGATAATAGTAGATGCATTATTGAGAATACAGTACTGTACCAAAGAGAGATGCCTCAGAGGTTAAGAAGTTATTTTTTTTCCTTCTGCTTTAAACAATATGTTAGGGAATGGTTGTATAAAACTTGGAAACAGATCTGGAAAAAGCTTGGAAACACAGGAAGAAAAAAGATGGTGGTGATTATATGGTGGTAGTTATGGTTTCTCTACTTAGTTATGTATGGATGTGAGAGTTGGACCATAAAGAAGGCTGAGTACCAAAAAATGGATGCTTTTGAATTGTGGTGTTAGAGAATACTCTTGAGAGTCCCTTGGACAGCAAGGAGATCAAACCAGTCAATCCTAAAGGAAATCAACTCTGAATATTCATTGGAAGGACTGGTGCTGAAGCTCCAATACTTTGGCCACCTGATGCAAATTGCTGACTCATTGGAAAAGACCCTGATGATGGGAAAGATTGAGGACAGGGGGAGAAGTGGGCAACAGAGGATGAGATGGTTGGATGGCATCATTGACTCAATGGACATGAGTTTGAGCAAACTCTGAGAGATAGTGAAGGACAGGGAAGGCTGGCATGCTGCAGTCCATAGGGTTGCATATAGTTGGACATGACTTAGTGACGAGACAACAAAATCATATCATGCAGGAAGGCAGATCATATGTAGATACTTTTCCCCATCTCTGAGCCTTGTTTTCCTCATCAGAAACAAGAGGAGCATATTCTGCATATAGAGTGATGTACAGCTGCAATAAAGTATCATAAATGCTGTATGCCAAGATCATTACAATTTTTGTGCAGAAACAAACAAAAAAATGAGATCAATGCTACATCAAGAAAGATGTCAAAATATCAGCCATAAACCAGGTAGGATGCCCTGTGAGTAGCTAACTGTGCCTACGTTTGTAAAGTATTCTTTTGGGAATTCTCTCTTGGCTTTTCCTCTATGATCTATTGTCTTTACACACCAGAAACATGTCTCACAGGAGAATATCAAAAGACAGCAAGTCTGAACTATCTCTGACTATTTAGGGAGGAAAGGCCCTTTCCTTCTTAAATAATCATAGTTAGACCTCCCTCAAGAGCCAAGATTTGGCAGTGGATCAAAGACAGAGAAGGAGAGGAGAGCTCTAAGCGTAAAAGACAGATTAAGTCACCAGGTCAAGAATTTCTGTTTGAGAATTTAAGACCAAAGTGGTTCCAAACAGGAGTTTGGGGATGAATCCTGCTTTAATAATAGAGTACCATGTCCTGGGAACTCCCTCCTGTACATCTTTCTCATGGAGCAGCTGGAGTCTCAGGGTAACACTCAAACCCACCATCTTCACCCACAAAGCCCGTTGTACCTTATCATGGCTGAAAAATGGCACAAATGGTATAAATTTAAATCCTGGACTCTGAAATCAGAGTATCATATGATAGAGAAAGAATCTAATGATGCATTTCTTCCTAGTCCCAGAGGAAGAGCAGGCCCTGGGACATAGTTTAGTAAAGAATCTGTTGCCCATGGAGCTTTGAAGGTGGCTCAGTGGGTAAAGAATCTACCTGCAATGAAGGAGATACAGGAGACTTGGGTTTGATCCTTAGGTTGGGGAGATCCCCTGGAGGAGGGAATGGCAACCCACTCCAGTATTCTTCCCAGGAGAATCCCATGGACAGAGTAGCCTGGTGGGTTATAGTTCATAGAGTTCTGAAGTGACTGAGTGTGCATGAACTAACTTGCCTTGTATATTATCCTATTTTTCTCTTATACGTTCATTCTACCTCTTATAATCCTTCAGGAACATCATGCCATCATAATGCCTTAAGATATTATGATACTGTGAGCTCCCAACTTGGCCTGTCCTACTTTTCAAAAGTCTGCAAGTTGCTAATTTCCTATCTCCTACCTCCACCCCAAACCCTCATGTTTTCTATACAGCTGCTCAGACAGGAGTATGAAGGAAAGCAGATGATTAAACCAATTCACAGAAAGATTTGAATGACTGATCTTTCACACACCCCCAGATATTTGCATTTTTGGAAGAGGAAGCTTGTTAACTCAAATAAATCTATCATCAGTGAAATTTTTAGATGACTTATCAAAGAGAAGAGAAAAAATAAATCAGACTTTGACAGGAAAGCCAAGAAGAGGAGAAATAAATCTGTTTTGTCCAGCCATCTCAGTTCCAAGTATGATCTTACTCTGGTCTCACAAAATTCCTCAACATGCCAAGGTTAATAACAGTGGTCCTCGTGTAGCAATATAATTGCAGATGAAAATGTATGCATACACACACATGTGTATGTGTGTGTATTTGTGTATGTGTAAGGGAAACAAGTTTATGATAGGGACAACAGTAGTGAATTACTTGTAGATTGTGACCTGGCAGCCATTGATGTCTGATGGTGGTTAAAAATAATTCTAGCATTCACAGGAAAGGTCCTAAGTATGAAATAGTTGTTTGTTTTGGATTGGCTATAATGACATCAGTCAGTAAGAGACTGACTGCATTGGGAAACATTTAGAATGACTGCTGGTTAACCTTTGCTGAGCAACAAACACCCCAAAATATAGAAACTTCAAACAATAATCATTTATCTTCTCATGATTCGGTGAGTCAGCAATTTAGGATGGGCTCAGCTGGAAGGTTCTTACACTGGCTTTGCCTGGACTCTCCTACGGGACAGCTGTTAAACAGGGGCTGAATGGCCTCACTAAACATGACTTGCAGTAAATCAGTTTTTGGTTGGCTGTCTCAACTCTCTTCCACATGTCTTCTCCATTAGGCTGACTTAGACCCATTCACATGAGAATAGCACTCCAAGAAGGCAAGATGAAAGCTTCAGAGCTGTCTGTGCCTAAGGCTCAGAATATACACCATGTCACTTGCTCACTTCTATCATATTTTATTGACCAAAGCAAGTAACAAGCCCAGCCAGAATCTAGGGCTAAGGAAGTAGCCCCACTTTCTGAAGAAGACCACTGAAAATAGCTACTTTTTAATCAACTTATCAAGTCTTAAGAGTAGCACAAAAGATTTTAAATAATTTTCTAACCGAGGTGTTTTCTTTTTTCTTCCACTCTCTCCCTACTTAAGTCCAATGAGATTATTATTTTTGTTTTGGAGAGAAATCATACTGGGAGGGCTCATGTTCCATTTATAAACAAGACCTATGAGAACAGAGATGTTAAGCTGCTGATTATTCCATTTTAGGAAAAGTGAACAAAGGTAGACCTTACAGCTTTTAGAACATTTCAAAAATGACAAGTAATCTTTTTCTTTTTCCCAATAAATGGCCTCTAGTGGCACTGTTTGGAAGAATTATAACACTAGAAAATTCACTATATAGCTTCTCAAGTTTTTATTTTGAACTGTTGGAGCAGATGTGCTAAGATATTTAATTCACACATTTCCCAAATATTGACTTTTTTAAAGGGTGTGTTTAGCTTTTATCCCTTGAGACTTAGATTTATGTTTCTTGCCACTCATAATAAGAACTTGAAAGCTATTTTTTTTTTTTTCTGATTGAACACCTTATTTCCACTTTTTAGGCTAAAAGGAAAAACATTTAAGGAGACTTTTCTTAGTTTGTAATGAGAACATTTATGACAGGCATTGATTTCTTGTGGTAAGCATCTGGTCATGGTTTATGACAGAATGGAACAGGTGCTATTACATTTGGATAAGCTGATATGGGTGTCTCAATATTGAACTCTGTAAGTCATATAGCCTGTAAAATAAAATGATCAAGGATTCTGTCTCAACCAGCTTGGCACTAGAGCCAAGCCAGAAATTTTGAAGAAGAACAAATACCTATTTTGAACGTCACCTTCCAAACAATGGAGAAAGTAGGTGTGATGGGAACAAGGTGCATGGTAAGGAAACAGAGGGAAGGAGTAACCTCTGGGCACAAGAGAGTCCTTGTACTTTCAGACTCTCTGATCTTGAACTCCAGTCTCCATCTCCATTTGTTTTTGTACTTTCTAAAATTCAATGTCTTTGGAGTAAGAGCTCTGATAGAAGATGTGGCAGTTTCTATTCCCTGTAAGGTAAGACTTGTGATTATAATATAGTCTTCAAGGAATCTTTCATTCTGTTTTGCTTCCAGATGAATTTTCATGCCTTGTCTTGTTTTTGCTTATTTCTATTTCAGCATTTTATAACAATTGAACATACTTAATTTTGTGAAAAAGAAAAATGAACATTGCTTCTATGACTTGATTGGATTATAAAGGAAATCATCCTGCCCACCTATTTTAGATCATTGATTCTTCCTGCAAGGATAATAAACATATAATGTACCATTTGTAAGCCATATCTCAATGAAACAAAACTAAGGCAAGAAGAGTTTTCTACATTACATTTGATTTTTTTCTTACACAATTTAGCCCATTTGACAGAAACCATGAGCTCAAGAAATGTGAGTTCCTGCTGCCATTAAATGTATCTGCTTCTAATGTATGCTGCTACTAAGATACTTATATTGTCCAGTGAAATTTCTGTGACTCATTAGATATTAAATACTCTAAAAAACTCTGCCAGGAGTGTGACTCTTTATAATAACTTAGATAAGATATTAAGCAATTCATAGATATCATTTTTTTTGAGACGTCCTAAAAAGTATTGCAGCAAACAATGAGATTAAGTATATGCCATATAAAAACTGTTTTATACTGATTTTAAGTTTTATTTTTTACATATTTCCCACTATGGATGATAATGACACATACATTCACCTCCTTTACTTTTTTTCTTTCATTTTTAAATTGCTATGGCTATGTAACTATTACAGCTAATCCTTTAGCATATTATGATCACATCTCCTTTCTTATAAATTGGATTTTGTCTAGCTTTATTAAGGTATAATTGACAAATTAAAAACTGTAAATACTTGAGGTATAAAATGTATTTTAAGTGACTGTGGTTGTAAGATGCAACTTTCAGTTAAAAATGAGTAAGTTCCAGTGGTCTAATATAGAGCATGGTAACTATAGCTAATAATAATATATTGTATACTTGAAATTTGCTGAGAGTAGATCTTAAGTGTCCTCACCACATACAGACCTAGAATGGTAACTCTGTGAAATGATATGTTAACTAGCTTGATTGTGGTAATCATTACACAAGGAATTTTCCCTCCCCTGCTTCTATCCCTAATTTACTTTTTCTTCTAGTCCCTGTTCTATTTTTCATATTCAGTATGGACCTCATACTACTAAATCCAGTGTTCATTATTTATCCTTGTCTTATTTGACTTCTAAGCAGCAGTTGATATCTTCTTTTTTGAAATTCATTTTCTTGGCTTCTGTGATGCATTTTCTCCTGAACTTTTATTCTCAGACCCCTTTGTTAACTTAAGTACTTCTGCTTGAATTCTACTTGAACTTCCCAAGTTCAGTCCTGGAATTTCTTTCTTGTCTATCTCCACTTTCTCTACATAGTCTTATTCATATTCATGATATTAAATGCCAGCTATGCTCTGTCTTTGAAATTTTTACTGCCAGTCTTCATATAATTCTGGAATTAGATTGGAATAGCCAATTATCTACATACAATTTCCATTAGGATGTCTAATAGGAATCTTAAACCTCACAAGATCGAAACAGAACTATTGACTTTGACTTCAAACTCTTCCTCAGTCTGCTTTTCCCAATTCAAAACAGTATCACCAGTCTCCCAATTTACTCAAACCAAAAATTCAGGTACCATTATTTCCCACCTCAAATTAATCCAATAGCAAACCCCACTTATTTTACCTCCAACATGTGTTCAGAATCCATCCGGTCTTCTCATCTCAACTCTTCTACCCAAATCCAATCTACCGTACCTCATCTAAACTTCCACATTAGCCTTTCCCCCATATTCCATGATTTAATATGGTTTTTGTTGTTTGTATTTTAACTTAATACTAGAGAAGTTTTTAAACATATACAAAAAATATGGAAAATATTATAATGGATTGATCCGTAATGAAAACTTCATCTAGTTTCAATAGTTTACATCCTGTTAGTTTTGTTTCATCTATCATCTACCATTTCTCCTCCATTAATCAATGAAGTACTTTAGATAAAAGCATGGACATCATTTGATTTCACTATAAATAATCCAATATTAGTAGCAGAAAGTGACCTATGTTGTTAACATAACATCACTAGACAACTAACCAAAAAAAACTCTAATAATTTTGTTACATCATCCGATATTCAGTCCACTTTATTTATTTTTTTTTTAAAATATTATTTTATTAGTTGGAGGCCAATCACTTTACAACATTTCAGTGGGTTTTGTCATACATTGACATGAATCAGCCATATAGTTACACGTATTCCCCATCCCGATCCCCCCTCCCACCTCCCTCTCCACCCGACTCCTCAGGGTCCTCCCAGCGCACCAGGCCCGAGCACCTGACTCATGCATCCCACCTGGGCTGGTGGTCCGTTTCACCATAGATAATATACATGCTGTTCTTTCAAAACATCCCACCCTCACGTTCTCCCCCAGAGTTCAAAAGTCTGTTCTGTACTTCTGTGTCTCTTTTTCTGTTTTGCATATAGGGTTATCGCCACCATCTATCTAAATTCCGTATATATGTGTTAGTATACTGTAATGATCTTTATCTTTCTGGCTTACTTCACTCTGTATAATGGGCTCCAGTTTCATCCATCTCATTAGAACTGATTCAAATGAATTCTTTTTAACGGCTGAGTAATATTCCATGGTGTATATGTACCACAGCTTCCTTATCCATTCATCTGCTGATGGGCATCTGGGTTGCTTCCATGTCCTGGCTATTATAAACAGTGCTGCGATGAACATTGGGGTGCACGTGTCTCTTTCAGATCTGGATTCCTCAGTGTGTATGCCCAGAAGTGGGATTGCTGGGTCATATGGCAGTTCTATTTCCAGTTTTTTAAGAAATCTCCACACTGTTTTCCATAGTGGCTGTACTAGTTTGCATTCCCACCAACAGTGTAAGAGGGTTCCCTTTTCTCCACACCCTCTCCAGCATTTATTGCTTGTAGACTTTTGGATAGCAGCCATCCTGACTGGCGTGTAATGGTACCTCATTGTGGTTTTGATTTGCATTTCTCTGATGATGAGTGATGTTGAGCATCTTTTCATGTGTTTGTTAGCCATCTGTATGTCTTCTTTGGAGAAATGTCTGTTTAGTTCTTTGGCCCATTTTTTGATTGGGTCGTTTATTTTTCTGGAATTGAGCTTCAGGAGTTGCTTGTATATTTTTGAGATTAATCCTTTGTCTGTTTCCTCATTTGTTATTATTTTCTCCCAATCTGAGGGCTGTCTTTTCACCTTACTTACAGTTTCCTTTGTTGTGCAAAAGCTTTTAATTTTCATTAGGTCCCATTTGTTTATTTTTGCTTTTATTTCCAATATTCTGGGAGGTGGGTCATAGAAGATCTTGCTGTGATTTATGTCGGAGAGTGTTTTGCCTATGTTCTCCTCTAGGAGTTTTATAGTTTCTGGTCTTACATTTAGATCTTTAATCCATTTTGAGTTTATTTTTGTGTATGGTGTTAGAAAGTGTTCTAGTTGAAAATTTTCCTATATTTTAGGAAAATTTTCAGCAAGGCCAAAAGACTTTTGAGCTAATAAGTTCAATAGAAAAGATATGACAAAAAGCACAAAGATTTTAAGCCACAAAATATCAAAAATGCCTTCTTATGGTTGTTCCACTTGAATAAGACTCCAAACAAGGTCTACAATGCATATGCCTTTTTTAATCTGTAAAATCCTTGTTTATTTCATGTCATCCATTTGTCAAAGAAAGCAATTTACACATTCTGGATTGACTGGCTGAATCTTTACAATTCTTTATAAACATATTTGCCTCTCCACATTTTTCCTTAAATTGTTAGACCTAGAGACTTGATTATATTCAGGTCCAATTTTATTTTGTTAAAGATAATTTTACTTTGTAAGTGATATACTATGTGCTTCCAATTGCACCATATCAAGAGTATCTAACATCTGGTTGTCCCACTTTAAGTGATAATGAGATTGATCTATAGGCTCAGGTGATGTCAGATTGGCCCATTCATTATATAATTCTCAAACAACTTTTTGTTCTACTGTTATAGAAACCATGGTGACCACTATCTAGATCCATTATTTCAATATAGGTCACAAAAGGTGATTTAAAAAAATTCTGTCCTTCTACCTGCATACTCTGGCTGAAACTTATAAAGAACATACCATCAGCAGCTATTTTCTTATCCTGAAGCCCACTTTATACAGGAAAGACAGAATTTATGTTAGATCTCTGCCCTTTATTTACCAGTTTCCAGGATAATGAGCCAGTGCTTTGGAAACTTACAAAAAATTTAAAATTATTGTTCAGTTCTGCTTTTATTGTCATTATGAATTTGCATGTATTTGATGGGTATAAGCCACAAAATAGTCTTCAAATTATTCACCCCATTACAACGATATTCTTACAAAATTTTCACTACACTGCAGTCAGTGTGATCTTCAAAAAACCCAAATCACATCACACCATCTGTCACTTAATACCTTCCAATGTCTCCTCATTATGTTAGAATATTCCCCAAATCCTTTACCCTAGTAACGCCTTCATAATCTGACCCTGCCTACTTCTCTGATTTCAATTCACACACATCTCCTCCTTCACCATCAATGTTATTCTGTTTCTCAAATGCCTATCATCCAGGGACAGTGCACTGTCTATTCCCTCTGTCACTAGTGCTGTTATTCCTGGTCTTTGCATATGTCCTTCTACAGCTAGTCAGTTATTTTACACCAAATCTTCCACCAGGGTTTTATTCTTAGTTTTTAATCTTACTAATTTATTACTTTATTGTGTTTGTTTTTATTTTACTCTCTCCTCTGAAATATATGTCCTATTGAGAACAAAGATCTTGCCTATCTGGTCCATCACTGAATCTTCAGTGCCTAAAAGAAGATTAGCACTAGCAAACTTTCACTGCTTCTGTGAATAACTGAATAAATGCATGAAGGGCTCACTCAATTTAAGACTGAATCTCCCCAGAGAAGAGTGCCCTTGAGATAAATATATACACTACAGACTTCTTGGTGGAAGATATAGCTCTTATATTGCTGAGAAGACTGTAGTTGTTCTCACCCTAGTATGGCAAGTTTCAACTTACAAATAAATAAAGGAGAAAAAAATCCTTTGAGTAATTTTGCATTGAAATAAAAATTAAAAATCAACACAATTTATTTAAAAATCTTTGTTAGTCTTTTGCAGCAAAAGTACGAACTTCAGTTAATAGTAGTAGGATTTGCTTTAATTTTCCACTTCAAAAATTTGTTGCATATTGTTAGCAGTGTCATACAACTTATTAAAAGTATATTATATTGAAGAGCAACACACACAGATATTCTTTTGGTGTTTCTTATTTTTGACCACATACAATTTTGTATGAAAGACCAAAAGAATTTTGGACTAATAAGCTCAGTAGAAAAAAATATGACACCAACCACAAAGGTTTTAAGCCACAAGAAGTGCTAGGCTCTAATTGCTAAGCTTTTGAATAATATACTACCAAGAATTTTTTTAAGGTAACTGTAAAGTCATATTTCATATATTGATATTATTCCATCTCAATTACATGCTGGTTTAATGTAAAAAATCTGGGTGTAACTCTTTCTAGTCAATATAGATTTTAAAAATTATACACAAATTTAATCTCTGATTTCAAAATATTGCTAAAAATGTTATAGTAACTTATAATCTATAATATTTTTAAAAATTAAAACCATATGAAATTATTTTTATTGTTTTAATTAAAAATACGAACATAAACATTAACCTTTATTTGAAATATTAAATATATTTTAATAAAAAAGTATTTGCATTTTCTACTGCAACAACTATTGAAATATAATGGTGCCCAGTTATTTATTTTTTGAGGAAGCAATAGATTCTAAATATTAACAACTCATTTCCACTAAAATACACCAAAGGAAAGTGAAAAACTTATAATTTGGAAGAAGATTTTACAATACAACTAACTAATAAAAGACTAGACTAGTATCCCAAACATATATTAAAAAATCAACTTTTTAAAGTAAAATGGGCAATGAAGTACATTCAGTTCAGTTCAGTCATGTCCGACTCTTTGCGACCCCATGAACAGCAGCACACCAGGCTTCCCTGTCCATCACCAACTCCTGGAGTCCACCCAAACCCATGTCCATTTAGTTGGTGATGTTATCCAACCATCTCATCCTCTGTCGTCCCCTTCTCCTCCTGCCTTCAATCTTTCCCAGCATCAGGGTCTTTTCAAATGAGTCATCTCTTTGCATCAGGTGGCCAAAGTATTGGAGTTTCAGCTTCAACATCAGTCCTTTCAAGGAACACCAGGACTGATCTCCTTTAGGATGGACTGGTTGGATTTCCTTGCAGTCCAAAGGACTCTCAAGAGTCTTCTCCAACACCACAGTTCAAAAGCTCAAATTCTTCGGCACTCAGTTTTCTTTATAGTCCAACTCTCACATCCATACATGACCACTGGAAAAACCATAGCCTTGACTAGATGGACCTTTGTTGACAAAGTAATGTCTCTGCTTTTTAATATGCTGTCTAGGTTGGTCATAACTTTCCTGCCAAGGAGTAAGCGTCCTTTAATTTCATGGCTGCAATCACCATCCGCAGTGATTTTGGAGCCCAGAAAAATAAAGTCAGCCACTGTTTCCCCATCTATTTGCCATGAAGTGATGGGACCGTATATGCCATGAAGTGATGAGGTGTATTAGGAGCAGATTATTTCACAGAGAAGAAAACATGAACAGTAAACCAGCACATAAAAACCTGTTGACTCTCAGTAGCAACCAGAGGAATATAAGGTCATAATGATCACAATTTGGATGCACTCTATTGGCAAAATATTAGAAATTTGATGATATGAAGTATTAGTGAATATATAAATCAAAGAGAATGCATAAACAACTGTTAATGAGTATGTAAAATGATATACCAACTGTGAAAGACAACCAGATATTATCTTAAAAGGTTGAAAATGTCCATACACCCTTCCACAAACATACCATTCCTAGTTGAATACCTTACAGAACCTCTTGATGATCAATGTGAGACATGTAAAAGAATAATTGGAGTAACTTGTAATTTTTTTAAAAAGCAGAGATTCAAACCATAAATGCCCAGTAAAAAGAAAACATATATTTGAAACATACATGCATACCTACACACACACACACATGCGCACATATGAATAAAAGAATTATAGCTATTCATGATAACATGGATAAATCTCAGAACCACCATACTTAAGGAAAATCTCAGGTCTTAAAAGACTATAGAAAGTATATATACTTATAAAGTTTAAAGCAAGCAAAAACAAACAATATATTGCTTATGAGTATTCAGAGTAAAATGAATTTTAAACAAGGGAATTCAGGATTATGGTTACTTCTGAATGACTGACAAGACAACATAGGATATAGGTAGTTTCAATTACATTAGTAATATTCTAAGAAAGGTGATGAATTCATAGCCACCATTGTATTATTTTACTTCAAATTTATGATGTTATGTTCTGCTGCTAGCATGGATGACTGACTGGGTTGATAGGACCAACTTTTCAGTTGAGAAAAACTACAGAAGCTGTCCATAATGTGCATACCATCTGATCTAAGTTATTGGAGAGCTATAAAGAAGGTGAGAATTTTCAGGCCATAGCCTGTAAAAACAGTGAAACTAAGAGAAGTATTTACATATTTAGAATATCACTTACTTGCTTGGTGATTCTGGATTCTACAAAAAGCAGTGAATGAAAAGCTGAAAAGCTGAGCACAGTTTTTATTAGTCTGTGGAACTAGGGGGGGAAAAAAGAAAGTGAGACTCAAGGAGAAGAAATGTCACAGGTTAATATTCCCTATTTCAAAATCAGATTCTGAAGGGTACACTCTGCAGTTTATAATGAATAGCAAATAGAATAGCTCTCAGAAGGACTGAAGCACATCTTTAAATTATTTCAAATCAGTTCATATGGCTTCCTTTTACCCTAGCTGCCTACCAGAAGCAAAATATATTATTTCTGGAGGAAAATACTATCAGACATAACTTTAAATTATTTCTATAATTTTTTACATGCAACTTTCAGCCTTTAGTAAAAAATAGTGAGACTTACAAGTATAGAGAATTGATCAAAAGTCAAGGGAGACATAAATATTAGAACTAGAGACCCAAAAGTTAAAGATACTTAAAATTTTAAGGCACATACTTAATAAAAATACAAAACTATGCTTAATATGATCAAAAAATTAAATTACAAATAGAGAATTTAAAACGAAAACAAAACCAAAATAATAAATAAATAGTATATAGCTAAGGAAAGAAACCCTGAAATTAAGAACTCATAGAGTGAGTGTAATAGCATATTGGACTCAGAAGAAGAATAAAATGGAAGGTCAGTTCAGTTCAGTTGCTCAGTCATGCCCGACTCTCTGCAACCCCATGAATCGCAGCACGCCAGGCTTCCCTGTCCATCACCAACTCCCGGAGTTTACTCAAGCTCATGCCCATCGAGTCGGTGATGCCATCCAGCCATCTCATCCTCTGTCGTCCCCTTCTCCTCCTGCCCCCAACCCCTCCCAGCATCAGGGTCTTTTCCAATGAGTCAACTCTTTGCATGAGGTGGCCAACGTATCGGAGTTTCAGCTTCAGCATCAGTCCTTCCAATGAACACCCAGGACTGATCTCCTTTAGGATGGACTGGTTGGATCTCCTTGCAGTTGAAGTGACTCTCAAGAGTCTTCTCCAACACTACAGTTCAAAAGCATCAATTTTTCCGTGCTCAGCTTTCTTCATAGTCCAACTCTCACATCCATACATGACCACTGGAAAAACCATAGCCTTGACTAGACGGACCTTTGTTGGTAAAGTAATGTCTCTGCTTTTTAATATGCTATCTAGGTTGGTCATAACTTTCCTTCCAAGGAGTAAGCGTCTTTTAATTTCATGGCTGCAAAATGGAAGGTAGGACTGATAAAAATCTAGCCTGAAATATGAAGAGGAAAAATCTGGAAAATATAAGAAACAAACAAAAAAACCCCACCACACTGCCTGAATAGGAGCATTGGTAAGAGTAACAGTGAATTCTCAACAGAAATAATGAAAGACAAAAGATAGTGGAATAGTATTAATGTCTTCAAAGTAAACAGTGACAGTGCCTGGTAACTTAGAATTCTTAACCAACAAATATAACCTTTAAAAGTGAAAGAAATATAAAGAAATTTTAAACAAGTAGAAGCTCAGGTTTTATAATCAAACTTATACTAAAGAAAATATTAAAGTGTATTCTTCAAACAGAAGACAACTTATTCAGAATGAAAACAAAGTTCTACAAGAATAAAAAAATAAAGAGAATAAATATGTGGTAAAAATAAATGAATATTGACTACATAATGCAATAATAATAGAATATCATGTGAGATTTAATATATAAATTAAAAGCATGCAATAATAGCACAAAATCCTGTGGGTAGCTGGGTGAAAAGAATTAAATTGTTCTTTGATCTTTGCATTTTTCTGGAAGATGGTAAATTTCCAATTTTATGAAACATTAATAAGTCACAGACACATGCCATAATCTCTATGGTAACTATCAAAAGAATAGTAAAATAACATAAAATTATAAGAAAGGATGATAACAGAAACAGACACACACACAAAGTCAGGAATAAAACTCTAAGTAAGAATAAAAGAAATCATAAAACAGGAGAGATAAATAGAAAATGAATATTTAGATGACAAATTTAAACTCTAGTACAAAAAATATGTGGTGAATATTTTGTTTAAGAACAGCAATTATCAACTTGGATAAAAGTAAATATATACTTCTTATAAAAGACATAAATATAAGACTACACAAAGGTTTAACATAACAAAAATGTTGTAAAAATTACCAAAATAACATCTATTGTGGTGTGACATGATAAATTTACTTTAAAGCAATAAGTAATATTAGAAATAAAAATTTTTCATAATGAAAAGTCAATACACTAGGAAGATATAATAATGACAGAGCCTCAATAAATATGAAACAAAAACTGACAGGAATAAAAACGAATAAAGTTGATAAACTTCTGGAAAGTTTGACAAAGAACAAAAGAAGGGATAATAGCTAATTCAGGAATAAAAATGACAGAGGACACTCAGATTGCTTATGATACTGGATTTGAAAATATAAAGTGGAGACAAGAGGAAACAGAATATCTGAATAGTCATATAAGTTATTAAAAGAATTGAATCATTTCAATTCTTTAAAGGAATAATAAAAGAACTTGTAAAAGGATTAGTGAAAATCTCCTTACAAAGAAAACCCCCAGTTCACATGATCTTATTGATAGATTCTACCAAACATTTACAGAGTGACACAGTTTTGCCCAAACTCTCCCAGGTAGTAGAAAAATAGGTAACATGTTCCAACTCATTCTATGATGAAAGTATCTTCAGAGAATTAGTTTATTTCTACAATTAAAATTATATATATATATATATATATATATACACACACACAGACAAACGCTTAAGTAGGTAAAAGACATTTCTAGAAGGAGTCACAGGAAACTATAAACAAGTAGTTTGCCTTCAGGAGAAGGGCTGGAGCACAGTGTAGGAGACAGATTTACTCTTCATTATATACTTCTTGGTAATATTTGAATGTACATATATAGATGCATATGTTTATAACAGATACATCTAATTTTCAAAAATCAAAGAACAAAAAAATGAAAAAAGGGATTGCCAGTTTTCAGACTAGCACATAAGCAGCTTGGAAGTCACTACTTATCCTAACAACAAATAAAAAGCTGAAAAGTCAACAGCTCTCTCAGATCTGTAAGAGAAGAGAGGTCATAGGACAAATCTCTGCCTCTGAAATTGAAGACTGGCAGGCAATTTCAGAGAATCATAATTTACTGGATGATAAATCCTCCACAGTAGCTAGAACTGGGGTAGGGAAACCTCAACAGCAATTAAGCAATTTCTGGAGGCTCAGAGAGGACAACTCTGAGAGTTAAAAAAAACAAAAACAAAAACAAAACCCAGGTAGGGTATCACAGCATTCAGCCCTTCTTCACAAACTTTACCCTCGGAAGAAACTCGTCAACCAGAGCCAAATCTGCTGAGATTTTTTCAGACCATGAGGCTGGGAAAGATTGAAGGCAAAAGGAGAAGGGGGAGGTAGAGGATAAGATGGATAGATAGCATCACTGACTCAATGGACATGAATTTGAGCAAATTCTGGAAGATAGTGGAGGAGAGAAGAGCCTAGTGTGCTGCAGCCCATGGGATCCCAAAGAGTCGGAGGCGACTTAGCAACTGAATAAGAACAACGAACTTGAAGGAAAGAAAATACCCCTCTGGCCCCACATTAGCCATCCTGTTCCACCTAACAGGGTGAGGTGACTGAGAAACATGTGTGAATTTCATAGTCGGGAGGCATATGCTCCCTGAAAGAGTGACCTCCTATCATGGGATGGTAGAATGCTTCCCCTCACCCCACACCTCACCACCACATTACTAAGGCCTATTTGCAACAGTAAACTATGGACTTTTGAGTGACAGGGACACGTCACTGCAGGTTCATTGGTTGTAACAAATGTAGCACTATGTGGGGTTGTTGATAATGGAGGAGGCTATGCATGTGTGGGGGACAGGGAGTATATGGAAGGTCTCTCTACCTTCTCCTCAATTTTGCTGTGAACCTAAAACTTCTCTAAAAAGTAAGCCTATTAAAAACAAAGTAAAAAGGGGCCCTGTTGGCCTTTTTACCTACCTTCTGGTATACAAAATGTTGAGAGAATGACTTACGACTATGGACTCTGCTGGAGGGAGAGGCTTCCTGGACAGTAGAAAGAGGGTGGCTATAGTGAATTGGTTGGTAGCCTCAGCTGTAATCTTGAAAATGGAAATGGCCAAGGGAATATAAATTATCCACAAACCTCAAGGTCAGATTAAAGACTTGAGATGTGGCCACGCCAAATGTTTCTGTGACCTATTGCTTGATGTATGCTATGGTGACCAAGCCTCTCAAGGCACCAGTCTGCACATTGGTTGATGTTAAATTCTCACCTGCTCCTTGAACAGAAAGAAGCTTAAGAAAATGCTGAAGCTTGTCCTGTGTCATCGTACAATGAATCTGGCTTCTTAGATCCCTGATCAATACAATGGTGTGTTAATTCCCTCATGATTCAGATGGGAGACAAATAGAAATGAAGATCAATGAATTGTTTTTATAAGCACCATTTTGAGCTCAATCATTTTGTGCTTTCAAGATGTTGCCTCAGAGTGACTAATTCACAGAGCTGGTTTCATCACCTCTTCTATCTCCATTGCTAATGTTGTTTTTGGCAACTGACCAACTGTTTGGCATTCAGCTTCGTTGACAGCTGATAAAAGCAATAAAAACGTGTTGGTTGAATGATAACTAGTGTCACTGGATTTAGATTTTGAACTATGGAAATAGGGGAGGTTAACAGTCTGGAAATGTGGAATGTGGAGGGGGAAGGAAGGCACAGGGTACCAAAATAACTAACAGACTTTAGGAGGAGGGGACAAACTGTCACATATACGACAAAAGCAATTATTGAGAATGCAGCAAAAACTCAGGAGGAGGGGTGTGTGAGGGGGGAAACGCATAGAGGTCCAAAGGGATGTTTCAAATTGTTACAGATTAAAACATTTGTTTTGTTTTTAGGAGAGCTTCAGGTCTATAACCCCAAATTTTATATAAAAATCATTGCTACCCCTTGTAAAAGCATAAAATGAATGTGAACAGGGTACATGGGACTTCCTTTAGCAGATATCTTACAAAAAGAGTGGTTTGACTGAATTGTGTCTGACTCTTTGTGACTGCCAGGCTCCTCTCTCTGTCCATTGAATTCTCCAGGCAAGAATATTGGAGTTGTTGCCATACCCTTCTCCAGGGCAATCTTCCCAACCCAGGGATCGAACCCAGGTCTCCTGCACCGTGAGTTACATGAAAAAATGATGGGTAAAAGCAAACATGTGAGCATTCAATATCAACTAACTTCAGGCTATTTAGTAGGGAGATGAGACAATCAGGGCCAAGCATCACTTCATGGCAAATAGATGGGGAAACAGTGGCTGACTTTATTTTTCTGGGCTCCAAAATCACTGCAGATGGTGATTGCAGCCATGAAATTAAAAGATGCTTACTCCTTGGAAGGAAAGTTATGAACAACCTAGACAGCATATTAAAAAGCAGAGATATTACTTTGTCAACAAAGGTCCGTCTAGTCAAGGCTATGGTTTTTCCAGTGGTGATGTATGGATGTGAGAGTTGGACTATAAAGAAAGCTGAGTGCCGAAGAATTGATGCTTTTGCACTGTGGTTTGGAGAAGAATCTTGAGAGTCCTTTGGTCTGCAAGGAGATCCAACCAGTCCATCCTAAAGGAGATAGGTCCTGGTTGATCATTGGAAGGACTGATGTTGAAGCTGAAACTCCAATGTTTTGGTCACCTGATGTGAAGAGCTGACAAATTAGAAAAGACCCTGATGCTGGGAAAGATTGAGGGCAGGAGGAGAAGGGGACGACAGAGGAGAAGATGGTTGGATGGCATCAGCAACTCAATGGACATGGGTTTTGGTGGACTCCGGGAGTTGGTGGTGGATAGGGAGGCCTGGCGTGCTGCCGTTCATGGGGTTGCAAAGAGTCAGACATGACTGAGTGACTGAACTGACTGATCATTGTTTTGAAGCTGCCAGAATTACTGATTCTGAGTCCATCAAGAAAAATAAACAAATTCTATATGCCATAACCTATTAAAAGCAATAACATGAAATTCATTTTAGAAACATTTCCACTTTCAGAATAATTCAAATATGGAAGTCTTATCACTGTAGATCCACTCTTTCTAAAAGAGAAAAAACAAAGATAGCTACATGTATCAAACACCTATTTTGTGCCAAGTAACTCATATATTAATGCTAATCCCCAATAATTTTGCAATGTGTTTATTATTATCCACTTTAAAGATAAACAGAGGTTCACTATATGCAAGACAGAAAAAGAGTCACAGATGTATAGAACAGACTTTTGGACTCTATGGGAGAAGGCGAGGGTGGGATGATCTGAGAACAGTATTGAAACATGTATATTATCAAGTGTGAAACAGATCGCCAGTCCAGGTTGGATGCATGAGACAAGTGCTCAGGGCTGGTGCACTGGGATGACCCAGAGGGATGGGATGGGAAGGGAGGTGGGAGGGGGGTTCAGGATGGGGAACACATGTAAATCCATGGCTGATTCATGGTAATGTATGGCAAAAACCACTACAATATTGTAAAGTAATTAGCCTCCAACTAATAAAAATAATTGGGAAAAATAAAAAAATAAAAAATAAAGATAAACAGAGGTTTAGAGAATTTGTAGTTTCTCTATAGCTTGCAAATGACCAAGATAGAATTCAGTCTCAGGGCTATTTGACTCCCTGATCATGCAGCCTCTCAACTAGACTATCCCTGAAGAGTTCTCCGGGTGGAAATCTTCCAGTAAGTGATCTAAAAATAAGTGTAGATTGTGGGCAGCACATTTGCTTTGTCTTCCATATGAGTATATGTGAGTTAGTGGTGAGAGCAGTCTCTCATGTCAGCCCACCTGCGTGGGGCTACCTGTCCTGCTTTGTGCCAATGTGATCTGGTACAGTAACTGTTTCAAACCCCAGTGTCTCCCTCCACCAGCACAATCTGTACAATAACACCCATCTTATAGAGACTGGAAGAGATTCTCCATGTGACATACTAATTGGCACCATTAAAAGAGCATATTAGAAGGCAGAGAGATTACTTTACCAACAAAGGTCTGTCTAGTCAAAGCTATGGCTTATCCAGTAGTCATGTATGCATGTGAGAGTTGGACCATAAAGAAAGCTGAGCACCAAAGAATTGATGCTTTTGAACTGTGGTGTAGGAGAAGACTCGTGAGAGTCCCTTGGACGACAAGGAGATCCAACCAGCCCATCCTAAAGGAAATCAGTCCTGAATATGCATTGGGAGAACTGATGCTGAAGCTGAAACTCCAATACTTTGGCCACTTGATGTGAAGAACTGACTCATTGGAAAAGACCCTGGTGCTGGTAATGATTGAAGGCAGGAGGAGAAGGGGACAACAGAGGATGAGATGATTGGATGGCATCACCGACTCAACAGACATGAGTTTGAGTAGGCTCTGGGAGTTGGTGATGGACAGGGAAGCCTGGCATGCTGCAGTCCATGGGGTTGCAAAGAGTCAGACATGACTGAGCAACTGAACTGAACTAAAGATTTTAATAAGCCTTAGCTAATAATACTTTACTATTGAACACACATAGTTGAACACCTACTTCCTTCTGGACAATTTTCTTAATCAAACAGGGATGATTAAACCTCCTACCCTTAAGTAGTTGATAATCTAATGGAGAATAAATGCAAACAAAAAATTTATTAAAAGAAGTATAATAAATGTTTATATATATGAGAGAGAGAAAGACAGAAAACATGTTTAGTTTTTTGTATTTACCCAAGAAGGTCTTCCAGAGAAGAATGCCTTTCCATCTTGAAAAGTGACATGTGGCATCTAAATAAAGCAGCCCTTTTAGGGCATATGTGCTGTTGTCTGCTTCAAATACATTTTCTTGGAATGGTTCACATATGGATGAAGTCACTGTTTCTATTAAAATCCCTCAGTCCTTTTCCCATTATCATGGAGCACTGAAACACATTTTTTTGCTATCTGGCTACTTATTTTCAGGGAACAAAATGTCAGGAGATGATTAGTTGCAACTCCTGTATTTCCCAGTTATAGTTCTTGGGAATCTAGTGGCAAAAGCAGAGTCAGGGTTTATTTCTCAATTCAGTATCACACAGAAGCAAGAGGAATGGTGGGAAAGGACTGCGTACAGCCTGGAGTCCTACTTCCACAGAAAAGCAGGCGCTGCTTGTTCACGGTCACAGTAAAGCGATAAGCACAAGCTTTTGAGATGAACAGCCATCGCTCTCAACCTGAGGAGCAGGTGGCCAGCCATCCAGGACTTGGTCCTTTCACATATGTTCTCTGTCACACAGGGCAGCCCCGATCAAGCTTCTGGTTGGAGAGGCCTGATGAACTCACCGACCCTGGTCCTAGAATGCACGGTTTGCACTGAGTCATCTGCTCTGCCTTTCTACATAGTGATCAAGATCACTGAATATTGCCTCCCCCTGACCCTGCACTTCCTTTTGCACTAAATCCCCTTTGAGACAAATCTCAAAGCAAGGAAAAGGAACTTACTACCCTAGAGTGGGATCAGAGACCAGAAGGAAGGGCGCCTTCCTTAGTGGGGGCTGTGTCCCCCATTTAACCTTAAATATAATGTCCTCATAGAGGCCAAATGAAAAATACTGTGTCAACAGGGTCATATTACTACAAAGGCTACCACCACTCACATTTTAAAAGAGAAATTTACAAAAGAAATCTGAACTTCAGATCCGATTTCATAAATAGTTTCAATATCCATAACCTGCATACTTAAGCAGTTCTTGTACCTTTAAACATCTATAGAATTGGATTCTTTTTACATATATTTTACAACATTCATACATATACTTTTTCCTGGTTAAAATAGTAGTAAATATTCATTGTACAAAAATTGAAAAATAGAGAAAAAGTATAAAGAAGACAAAGTCATCCACAATTTCACTCCTCAGAGAGAATCATACTTGAGTTGTGGCCTTAGAAATTTTGAAAAATGATTTCAAAAAGTCAATTTATTTAAAGAAATCATAGTATGGTTTGATTTTCTGCTTCACTTCCACTGGAATAAAAATCAAATAAGAACTTCCCAAAATCCATAACACTTAGGGAAAGAAAGGAATGAAAATTAACAAATATCAAACTGCAATGAATATATGAAAAATCCCTATTTATGTTTTCCTTCAATTTTTCCACCACTTGAAGACACAAATGTTTTCTGGTTGATTGTTCAATTTAACTAGGCAGAGAACACGTGGGAGCTAACTGAGCGGCAGACACATTTCTTTCCAGTGTCCAAAATGGGCTTTCTCTTTAAAAAAGCCATCTTTTAGTATCTAGTAACTGTAGGAACTATATAAACTGGAATAAAGAAATCAGATCAGTTTCCACTCAAAAAAAAAGGACAAGATGTGAATAGATTTTTCATTATCTTTGAGAAACAACTATGAGAAAAGGCTGCAAGGAAATATCATGGAAAATGTTCTTTTCCTTACTTTAGGAATAAGCTATGTTTGTACATCGTCACATGGACTTTGTTCTTTGCCTGTATCGTTCTAAGGTATGTTTATAGGCAGTCTCTTAGGTTATAGTTCACCAAATATCCAAAGTTAAAACCCCAAATTCTGGGCCCTGTGCTTTTTGAGGTAGGAGTGTTATAGCGTGTTTCTGAAAAGTTCTATTCGATTCTGAAAGAGCTTCCTGACCAGGAAACAACGACAACTCAGGTGTTAGATGGTGTGAGGTATAGAGATGGCATGGCAAAAAGAGCCTGGCAGACTTGGTTTCAAATTCTGTACTTCTGTTTGCTAACTTCTAGAAAATTATTAGACTCTGAGTGTTTTTCCTTACGTATATAACAAGTATAATACTATTACTTTCACAGAGTGTGGTGAAAATTAGAAATAACACACAGTGACTAATGAAGCAGATATTCAACAAGGAAAAAATATATTAGCATCCATTATGTAGACATTTACAGTCAGAGAAAACACTGATCATTGTCTGTGGAGGAAAGGAAGTTACTCTAATAGAAAATCTCTACCAACAAAGTATCTTTTTCTGTGAATCCTCCCTTACTTATCATCTCTTCCTGAAACCATTAATGAGGTTTCTGTTGGTCTATTGGGGGGACTCAGTGACCCATAGAAGGATGCCAGTGATGAAGAGGGTGACCCTGTGAGCAGAATTGGAGCCTGAGAAAGATGAAGGGTTCATGCATGGGGGTCAGTGCTGATAAATGTCTCGGGGAAAGAAAAAGTTCCATGACACAGTATGTCCAGGACATGCTAAGGTCTACAGGTTTGTCTTCTGTTCATCTATTCAGAGCCTTTAATACACTAAATAAATTTAAACTCTCTAGTAGTCTTGGCCATGGAACTCTTTAATAAAAAATATTCTCTTATTTGTGATGATGGAGCCAGTTTTTATTTATAGATGTATTTACAAGTTTATCATGAACCGATACTTTTGCAAAAGTGAATTAGTAAAAAACTGAAATAATAAAACAAAGACTTCAGTTCACACCTCCATTATTTATGAGAGTTTAGATACATAGAGTTACTCTGTCAAATTGTACTGAATGTTTTTAAATGTCCATTCTTTGGGCATTTGAACTTGTCAGGACCAAAATTGAATTGTCTGCACTTGGACACTGAACCATACTTTGAGTAAGTCTGTTACAGGTCACACCCAGTCCCCTTGGTTTACAGGTGTGGAAACTGTGGCACAGAGAGACAAAATGACCAATCTGAGGACATACAACTATGAGAGAATAGCCAATACTCCTCTGGGACTCCAGGCTAAAATAAGAATGCTCTCTAATATTCTTTGTGTTTTGCTAATAATCTCCAGAAGGCAAGGATCAAATGTGTCTTGACATTTTATCAATACTTATTAGTATGATGCTTGACTGTAGTAGATTCTTAAATATTAAATGAAAGCATAAGTAAATGTCCAAATGAATGTTCAAACCACTAACTTTATGAACTGTTTGGCTTTTTTCTTTTTTTAAAGATTTCTGCACTTTATTGTGTCATTTGTCCCAATACAAATTAAAACAAATCAAAACTATATTGTCCCATTAACAACAAGCTTCTATTGATAGCACAGAGAACTATATCAAATCTCCTGGGATAAATCATAATGAAAAAGATTGTATATATATGTATAACTTAGTCACTTTGCTATACAGCAGAGATGGGTACAACATTGCAAACCAATTATACTTCAATCAAAAAAAAACAGAGCAACTCCCTTGGCAGTCCAGAGGTTAAGACTCCATGTTTCTACTGCAGTGGGCACAGATTTGATCCCTGGGGAACTAAGATCCCATATGCTGTGCTGTGTGGCAAAAAAAAAAAAAAGAAAAGAAAAGAAAAGCAAAATCTTAGCTACAGAGATATTGGAGAAAGTGGGTGGAAAGGGAGACGGTGTCCGGGGACTTGCTCAGTGGCAGAGTTGCCCCTCAGTGTATCTGAAAAAGCATCAGAGAACTAAGCATGCAGGCAGGTGGGACCAGGGACCCGAAAATGGATGAAGCTGGGGAAGACCTGAGGGAAGGGAAAATGAAATGCCTGAGAGTAAAGCAGAATTCAACTCGGTGAAAACAAATTTGATTTTGGCCAAACAAAAATAAAACTGCATTATAATATTTCATATGAAGCAGCTCATAAAGAAAATCAGCAACTTCTACAGATCGGAGATGACCATCGGGAACACCTTGATGTAATCCTGCAAGTGTGAACTGAGGGCCTCCTATGTGTCAGAGTCTGCGTGAGGCACCAGGCCAGGAATATGTGACTCCAGACAGCTGCTGCCAAGTGCACGTGGGAGGAAGGGAAGAGCCAGGGGGCTGCTGAAGACACAAGGAAAAGCTTCATTCTGTTAGGAAAAGCCCTAACCTGAGCTGGGGCTGAGGCTGAGAGGGGTAGAGGATGGGGGAGGCAGACAGTGTTTGTGAACTGGGAAAGTCAGGCAAGTGCTGGGGTGGGGGAAGTCCATTCTGGCTTCTCAGGCAGCTTTAGCTAGAAGACAGGGACCTTCGCTTCCCTCTCCTGGTACAATCACTTTGGGGAAACAGTTTGGTAGTTTCCTATAAAATTAAAACATAGACTTACCATGTGATCCAACAGTTTGAGTTTGGCAGAGCCAGGACCAGCAAGGCAATACCTATCCCGAGGGCTTTAACAAAATTCCACTCCAGTCAGTGCTGCATCTGCCTGAGCCAAAAAGAGAAAAGTTCAGGTCCTGTTCCCCAAAATCCAGCATCTGTAAAGCTGGGTGGCGTTTGCAGGTATGAGAGGTGAGGGGTAGTCTGGCATCAAATATTGCAATTCTTAAACAAGCCCCCAAATGATCCTGGCACAAGTGGGTGGGAGGTGGGAGGGTTTCTTTTTTTTTTTTATTAGTTGGAGGCTAATTACTTCACAACATTTCAGTGGGTTTTGTCATACATTGATATGAATCAGCCATAGAGTTACACGTATTCCCCATCCCGATCCCCCATCCCACCTCCCTCTCCACCCGATGCCTCTGGGTCTTCCCAGTGCACCAGGCCCGAGCACTTGTCTCATGCATCCCACCTGGGCTGGTGATCTGTTTCACCATAGATAATATACATGCTGTTCTTTAGAAACACCCCACCCTCACCTTCTCCCACAGAGTCCAAAAGTCTGTTCTGTACTTCTGTGTCTCTTTTTCTGTTTTGCATATAGGGTTATCGTTACCATCTTTCTAAATTCCATATATATGTGTTAGTATGCTGTAATGTTCTTTATCTTTCTGGCTTACTTCACTCTGTATAACGGGCTCCAGTTTCATCCATCTCATTAGAACTGATTCAAATGAATTCTTTTTAACGGCTGAGTAATATTCCATGGTGTATATGTATCATTGCTTCCTTATCCATTCATCTGCTGATGGGCATCTAGGTTGCTTCCATGTCCTGGCTATTATAAACAGTGCTGCGATGAACATTGGGGTGCACGTGTCTCTTTCAGATCTGGTTTCCTCAGTGTGTATGCCCAGAAGTAGGATTGCTGGGTCATATGGCAGTTCTATTTCCAGTTTTTTAAGAAATCTCCACACTGTTTTCCATAGTGGCTGTACTAGTTTGCATTCCCACCAACAGTGTAAGAGGGTTCCCTTTTCTCCGCACCCTCTCCAGCATTTATTGCTTATAGACTTTTGGATAGCAGCCATCCTGACTGGCGTCTAATGGTACCTCATTGTGGTTTTGATTTGCATTTCTCTGATAATGAGTGATGTTGAGCATCTTTTCATGTGTTTGTTAGCCATCTGTATGTCTTCTTTGGAGAAATGTCTGTTTAGTTCTTTGGCCCATCTTTTGATTGGGTCATTTATTTTTCTGGAATTGAGCTTCAGGAGTTGCTTGTATATTTTTGAGATTAATCCTTTGTCTGTTGCTTCATTTGCTATTATTTTCTCCCAATCTGAGGCTGTCTTTTCACCTTACTTATAGTTTCCTTTGTAGTGCAGAAGCTTTTAAGTTTCATTAGGTCCCATTTGTTTAGTTTTGCTTTTATTTCCAATATTCTGGGAGGTGGGTCATAGAGGATCTTGCTGTGATTTATGTCGGAGAGTGTTTTGCCTATGTTCTCTTCTAGGAGTTTTATAGTTTCTGGTCTTACATTTAGATCTTTAATCCATTTTGAGTTTATTTTTGTGTATGGTATTAGAAAGTGTTCTAGTTTCATTCTTTTACAAGTGGTTGACCAGTTTTCCCAGCACCACTTGTTAAAGAGGTTGTCTTTTTTCCATTGTATATCCTTGCCTCCTTTGTCAAAGATAAGGTGTCCATAGGTTCATGGATTTATCTCTGGACTTTCTATTCTGTTCCATTGATCTATATTTCTGTCTTTGTGCCAGTACCATAAACTCACTGACTACTTTAATGTTACTATCTCTCTACACAGGTTCACCAGTGCACAGTGAGCGTTTTGTGTCAAGCCATGTGGAATGATGCCTTCATTCATAGCCTTTGCATACCTGTTATAAGACAGTTTGAGGTGGAGAAACATGTTCAGTTGAAATCCAAACATGTAAAGTTAGCAAAAAGCATATGGAAGGGAGGGTGATCTAGGAGGTAGATCATAGGCACAACTACTGTGTTTGTACTTTTTGAGGCTTTTGAAATCAAATCAGTATTAGGGAAACTTAATTAAACTCTTTCCCCTCCTCTGACCTGAAACCAGGTGGCTGCTTTCAGATAAGAGCAACAGACAGAAACAGTTCCATCAAAGGGAGAGCTGCTTTCCAAGAGTTCAAAGCCTCGTCCAAGGAATAATTAACACATTTTTCATAAACTGAAAAGGAACTCACTCATTGCCCCTCCCCCAAATTAGCCTATTTATGAGACTAGTTAGCCAAGCGGGGAAACGTTTGATATTAGTCTAACAAATACAAATATTTCTGTGAGTTTTATTACTCAATTTAAGAACAAGAGGGATTTTTGTGTTAAAGAACAGAAGATCACACAGAAATTCTTCTAAATACCACACTTCTCTCTGCTTTTAGCATCAGCAAACTGTTCAGTCACTAAGTTGTCTCTGACTCCTTGTGACCCCATGAACTGCAGCACACCAAGATTTCTTGTCCTTCACTATCTCCTGGAGTTTGTGCAAATTCATGTCCATTGAGTTGGTGATACTATCCAACCATCTCATCCTCTGCCACCCTCTTCTCCTTTTGCCTTCAATGTTTCCTAGCATCAGGGTGTTTTCCAATGAGTCAGCTCTTTGCATCAGGTGGCCAAGGTATTGAGCTTCAGCTTCAGCATCAATCCTTCCAATGAATATTCATGGTTGATTTCCTTTAGGATTGACTGGTTTGATCTCCTTGCAGTCCAAAGGACTCTCCTGCTAAACAATGACTTCTCTTATATCCCCACTCCTTTTCCAAATGTGAAACAGACAGTTCTCCCGAGTTCATTCATCTCTGACACGATAGATGGCATGCAAATTCTTCTGAAATATGGAAACCTCAGCATGTCAGTGAGGAAATATCTGTTTTGCTTAGTTATGCAGTTTATAAAATTGCAGGGAATAGTTTTTCCTTCTCCAAGTATATTTTTAGCTAAAGATAAATGTTATCACTCTGGACTCACTGTTAAGGGTTGATGCCTTAGCATATCCTTTCTCAAGCACTTTTTTCCTCTCTTCTGGTTTTTCTCTCCCTGTCTCTTCTCCATTCCAGTCACTAGCCTGAGGCCCAGGGGCTCAGAAAAAGTACTGTTAAGATGATAACAACTAATTCCAAGTAGATTGCCAAAAACCATATGAATATCTACTCTTGGAGAGTATTTTGCAGATGAAGCTATTAATATTATACTATAAGACTTAGATAAAACTTCATCTTAATATTTTCAACTGTAAAAGTATTAGGCTCAGTGTTTTCTGAAGTCCCCAATTCTAAAATATGACAACTCAGTGGGGTTACACCCACTTATTCATAAATCAAGTTTTCTGGAAACAGTATGAAATGCACACTTTGGCAGAAATTGACTCTGAGTGCTAAAATAATTGTCATTTTCACCAAGTCTCTAGTTTCCATCTAGGTAATTTGGTTCCTTAAATCTTTTTCCCTCAATGACCACAAAATTCTTGAAAATGGACTTATATTTTTTTAATCATTCTGTGTGCTAGGCACTCAACTTAGTTTATTTAATTCTCCCAGTTCTATGGGAGAGGTATTCTACAATAAATAAACTGCTGCTCAGAGAGGTGTTCATTTAGTGGTATTTAACCAAGATGACATCTACCTTGTACTGACAGAACTTAGATTCAAAATCAATAAAGCATACTGAACATGACATCAATAATTTTTTAAATTATAAAGTAAGTACATGGTCATTGCAGAAATTTGGGAAAGTTACTTAGAAGAAGAAAATAAAATTTAAGTCACTCTAGCAATCCAGAGAGAACTCCTACTACATTAAGATGTATTTCCTTCCAGATATAAACATATAAAGAGGTTTTGTTGTTGTTGTTGAAGTTCAGTTCATCATCTTTCCCCTACAAACTGTGCTTCCTGAGTTGGCTTTTTTTTTTTTTTTTTACTATCATATTAAAAAGAGCAAACTGCAAAATAACAATAATAATAATAATGGAGAAAACAAGTAAAGATGGACAAATTGAAAGAAGAATAAATATCAGCATGATATTGAAGGATTAAAAGAAAGGGAAAGTGGGAGAAAGAAGCTGATCACTGCACAGAAAAGTCACCTTCATGTGTATTGATGTCTTGGAGATATCAAGAAAGGATTAAATTGTGTTTTTATGTAAAAGGAGAGAAATGTGTATAATTTTTTCAAAAAAAAACATCATGGAGCAGAGGGGAACGGGGAGGATGAGATGAACTGTGAGAGTAGGATTGACATATATACCCTGCCATGTATAAAATAGGTGGCTAGTGGAAAAGCTGTTGTATAGCACAGGGAGCTCAGCTCAGTGCTCTGTGATGACCTGGGGGTGAGATGAAGGGGTGTGGGAGGAGGTTCAAGCAGGAAGGGATATATGTATACATATAGCTGATCCACTTTGTTGTACTGTAGAAACTAATGTGCTTAGTCGCTCAGTTGTGTCCAACTCTTGCAACCCCATAGACTGTAGCCTGCCCAGCTCCTCTGTCCATGGGATTCTCCAAGCAAGAATAGTAGAGTGGATTGCCATTTCCTTCTCCAGGGGATCTTCCCAACCCAGGAATCGAACACAGGTCTGCATTGCAGGCAGATTCTTTACTGACTGAGCTATGAGGAAAGCCTAATACAACATTGTTAAGCAATTATACTTCAATTTTAAAAAAGTAAAAAAATAAATAAATAACATTTAGGGGAAATATCATCATTTTGAGGTTCAGCATAAGGAAATCTGAAACATTTTTTCTTTTGGTCCACTTCATCTTCTAAAAAAGTGAGTTTTCCCCACAGCCTTGTACAGGGTCTTTATTTTAGAGAAGTGAAGGTCTATTATCTCTTGTCACCTTAAATCCCACATCACTCAGACTTAGGGAGCAAATTACAAAATAGCAAAATAGCTTAGGAAAACAGCAACCTCCATTGTTGAAGGAAGAAGTGAAAGTGGGGATGTATGCTGTAACATACAATCTCTGGATATATTGAATTGATTCAGGCATTCCACTAAATGATCTCTTTCTAATTCATGAGCCAGAAAATACCTTTTACTATTATAAGTCTACTCTAAAATGGTAGAAATCTACACCAAATAGCCTGGGACCCCCATTTCTTCATTTCAATAGCTGATCTCTAACATCTCAATTTGAAGAATCCAGATATTAATCTCTGTGAATTCCAGCATATCAGGTTACTGATGTATCTGAACTACACCACGGGAACTACCAAATTTTCTTTGGACAGTCAGCAAATCCTCTAGGACTGATTAAGTCTTCTGACTTGGAAGACCCTTATATAGGTGTTATGTTTAGCTTTCTTGAAACTCTATGCCCAAAGGAAAGCTACAAATCCACAGCTGGGCTCATAAACGCCTTAGAGATATAGGCATACCTCATTTCTCATAATAGATATGCTCTTAAAATTTAATCATAATTTGGAAACTATACAAAATCATATATGAAGCTGGTAAAAGGTAAATCACCTCTTAGTGTTATCAGCATTTCTAAAAAGAATTATTTCACAACAACAACAAATGCTTTTGTAATACAAATAATCACTCTCATTAGTTTCACTTATCCTTTAAAAATAAATTCAAATGTTTATATTCAGGGTTTGTTTACTTGACTTTCTTATCAGTCATATTTTAGCCAGCTCTTAGGAGCCAGTTATATTCCAGTAAACGTTACCAAAAACATTTGCTTTTCGACATGCAGACAGTCCCCATCACCATGTGTACTTCAGAAAGGCTAGTTGTAAGAACATGGTGTGTGTGTGCTCATGTGCTTAGTCGCTCAGTCGTGTCTGACTCTTTCAGACCTCATTGGTTGTAGGCCACCAGGCTCTTTGTCCATGGGGATTCTCCAGGCAAGAATACTGGAGTAAGTTATCATGCCCTCCTTCAGGGGATTTTCCCCACCCAGGGATCAAGTCCAGATCTCCTGCACTGCAGGTGGATTCTTTGCCATCTGAGTTATCAGGGAAAAACATGAGCATCACAAGCTATATCCAGAAAAGTGCTTCCTACTGCTCCAAGGTGTTTTTTTTTCCCCATTTGTGAAGGTTTCTCCCTTTAAGCTGAATCTCACCCTGTCAAATTACCCACAATCCTTTAAGAACAGCAGATTCAAATCACAAACTGGAAATAACAGAGATGAAAGATAACTCTTAAAATGTGGAAGTTTAAATTCTAGCTGTTTAAAATTAGAAACTGAGGTCCAGGGAGATGAAGATAGTGTCCCTTTTTATACCGGGAGTTATCAAAAGAGCCAAATCTAGGTCTTCTGATACTAAAATACATGCTCTTCCTAATATAAAATGCTGCCACTTCTGCAGTACTTGAATCCCTGTAAATGATATCCATTTCTAAGCCTAATTTGTAAGTAACAAATATGATCAGAAAAAGATGACAGAGTCAAATACTAGCTCATATTTTTTCCTTTGAGTGTGTTTTCTGGGTTCATCTGAAATAAAACAGAAGGATATTTTTAAAGACTTTTTCCTATTCATAAAACTGTGAATTCATTCTTGAAAATGATGTTCACATTCTATGTAGATTCTAAATACAGAGATAACTAAGATGGGGAAATTTCAAACATAAAGATCTTGCAATTGAGAATACTTTTCAACCAAATGACTTCCAATTAGCCTAGTGCTTCTGTGGTCTGGATCTAAGGGAATATTTTCAAAAATGAACATGAAACTGAAAGGCATTGCAAACCTCCTCTTATCTACCTGGGGCTTTAAAGTCATGAAAACCTGTGTGCAACTTTGAAAAACTGCCCTGGAACATGGAATACCGTCTCTTCCTCCCAGAGCTGAAGCTGGCTTCTTCCATCCCCAGCTTTAGTATTTCTCTGAGTGAGCCCAAGAGCCTCCCCAACCACAAACCTCATGCGTGCTAAGTCACTTCAGTCATGTCTGACTCTTTGCAACCCCATGGACTGTAGCCCACCAGGCTCCACTGTCCATGGGATTGTCCAGGCAAGAATACTGGAGTGGGTTGCCATGCCCTCCTCCAGGAGATCTTTCTGACCCAGGGATTCAACTCATGTCTCTTATGTCTCCTGCATTGACAGGCAGATTCTTTACCACTAGCACCACCTGGAAAGCCTAACAACAAACTAGGTAGAAATAAAGTAAGCTCCAGTGGTGAGTATAATGTAAAGATTTGGTTCCCAAACTTGGTTGCTCATTGAAATAATCCAGAGAACTTTAAAGGTATGAGCTGCTTGCAAAGGTTGCAAATATTCAGTGGTGTTATGGAAATTTACATTAATATGTTTCAAAAATTTTGATCTACAGATTGAATTTCTGTTTGATTAATTGATCTGTAAAAACCTATGTCCCTTTTATGACTCCTTTTCTGCCTTTTAGGATTGGAGTTCCATTAAGTTTAACCAGATCTTGATGCACAGATATTACTTGATGATATTGAATGGATTTCCTCTACTATGTAATATTCCTCAACACTGTACATTGAGAAGCATTTTGGGAGCTTAAGAGAAAAAATAAAACAAGTGCCCAATCCCCAAAGACTCTGAGTTAATAGATCTGAGGTTGAACCAGGGCTTAAATACTTTTTAAAAGCTTCCTGTAGTAGCCAGCCTTCTGGGCTGTGGCCAATGAATGTCACCTATCAGTACCTGCATCTTTATAAAGCATTCCTACATTGTGCCAAGGGTTGTTCTACATGACCAATAAAATAGTGCGTGAAAGTGAAAGGAAAGTTATTCAGTCGTGTCCGACTCTTTGTGACCCCATAAACTGTAGCCTACCAGGCTCCTCCGTCCATGGGATTTTCAAGTCAAGAATACTGGAGTGGGTTGCCATTTCCTTCTCCAGGGGCTCTTCCCGAACCAGCGATTGAACCTGGGTCTCCTGCATTGTTGGCAGATGCTTTACCATCTGAGCTACCTTTTGATGTAATTAGGTTATAAAAGACGCTGCTGTTTCCATCTTAGTTGTTTTATTGCTCTCTCAGATTTTTGCTCTGGGGAAGCCAATCACCATTCCATAAGCAGCCCTATGGAGAAGCCTATGTGGCAAGGAACTGAGGCCTCTTGCCACTAGCCACGTGAGTGAGTTTGCAAACTGATTCTCCAGCCCTGTCAAGCCTTTCCCTGGTGGCTCAGATGGTAAAGAACCCACCTGCAATGTAGGAGACCTGGGTTCGATCTCTGAGTTGGAAAGATCCCCTGGAGGAGGGCATGGCAAGCTATTTCAGTATTCTTGCCTGGAGAATTTCCCATGGACAGAGCAAGCTGGTGGGCTACAGTCCATGGGTTGCAAAGAGTCAGACACGACTGAGAGATTAAGCACAACACAGTCAAGACTGTCAATGACTCTAATGGTCCACATCTTGACCGAAACCTCCTGAGAGGCCGTGAGCCAGAATCACCCAGTTAAATGGCTTCCAGCCCCTCAAAAACGGTAAGAAAACAGTTTCTTCTTCTTTTAAGGTGCTAAATTTGAGCAATTTGTCATACAGCAATAAATAGCTAATATACTCCTCACAGGTTTTAATTAGCAGAAAAGAAAAAGTCAGGAAAAAGACTGAAGTTTCCGGATAACTTATTATTATTGGCATCTAATTTAGTTCTATTATGATAAGAAGATATATGTGAAAAATTTCATTAAAAACTTTATTGAGTTCTTTTATGGTTCCCAAATGATACATCTTGTTGAAATTCCATGTGCACTTTAAAAGAATGTGTCTATTTTGTATTTGCTGTGTGTATTGTACTGTAAATATCAATTAGATGATGCTAATTGACAGTATTTTCCAGATCTGTGTTTTCACTCTCTTTCTGCCTAGTTAATCTGTCAGTTTCTGAGAGAGGACTATTAAATCCTCCAACTATGATAATGGGTTTATCTATTTCTCTTTTTAATTCTGTCAATTTTGCTTCCTATATTTTGAAGCTCTATTGTTAGATGCAAGAATATTTGTGATTACTTTATCCTATGAATTCACTGTTTTTTTCTTATTAGATATCCAAATATCCTTCCTTGTCTCTGGCATTTTGACTTAAACCATCAGGTAGGAAGGTAAGTATAGTAGTAGGAATCCTGGCTTGAGTCTTGATATTTCTCCAACTGCCTAGTATTGTCCATGTAGTACTTCAGATTTTACTCCTTCTGATCATAGAGTAAGATTGCAGCTTACTTGAAACTGCACATAACCTATGATTTCCTTTGACTGATAAAATGTTGGCATTTGACTTCAAATTATGAGTTGTCCTTCCCTGAACCCTGCCATACTTGAGAGTGAAGCCTCCATCAACCTGAGATACCCTACATCCAAAGACGAAAAGAAGCCACGGTGATACGCTAGGAGGGGGCACAACCACCATAAAATCAAGTCTCATACATGCCAGGTGGGTGACCTACAAACTGGAAAATAATGATACCACAGAGGATCTCCCACAGGAGGGAAAGTTCTGAGCCCCATATCAGGCTCCCCAGCCTGGAGGTCTGGAGGTCTGGTGACAGGAGAAGGAGCCCTCAGAGAATATGGCTTTGAAGACAAGTGGGGTTTGATCACAGTAATTCCGCAGAGCTGGGGGAAACAAACTCTACTCTTGGATGGCACACACAAGGTTTCACACACCAGGACTCAGGGAAAAAAGCAGTGACTTAAAAGAGACTGGGCCAGACGGCCTGGTAGTAATGGAGGGTCTCTTAGAGATGCACGGGATGGCTGCGGCTCACTGCAGAGACAAAGACACTGGTGGCAACAGTTCTGGGAAGTCCTCGTTGGCCTCTTGAAGGCTGCCATTTTCTTTTTTTTTTTTTTAATTTTATTTTATTAGTTGGAGGCCAATTACTTCACAACATTTCAGTGGGTTTTGACATACATTGACACGAATCAGCCATTGAGTTACACGTATTCCCCCTCCCGATCCCCCCTCCCACCTCCCTCTCCACCCGACTCCTCTGTGTCCTCCCAGTGCACCAGGCCCGAGCACTCGTCTCATGCATCTCACCTGGGCTAGTGATCTGTTTCACCATAGATAATATACATGATGTTCTTTCGAAACATCCCACCCTCACCTTCTCCCACAGAGTCCAAAAGTCTGTTCTGTACTTCTGTGTCTCTTTTTCTGTTTTGCATATAGGGTTATCGTTACCATCTATCTAAATTCCATATATATGTGTTAGTATGTTGTAATGTTCTTTATCTTTCTGGCTTACTTCACTCTGTATAATGGGCTCCAGTTTCATCCATCTCATTAGAACTGATTCAAATGCATTCTTTTTAACGGCTGAGTAATATTCCATGGTGTATATGTACCACAGCTTCCTTATCCATTCATCTGCTGATGGGCATCTAGGCTGCTTCCATGTCCTGGCTATTATAAACAGTGCTGCGATGAACATTGGGGTGCACGTGTCTCTTTCAGATCTGGATTCCTCAGTGTGTATGCCCAGAAGTGGGATTTCTGGGTCATATGGCAGTTCTATTTCCAGTTTTTTAAGAAATCTCCACACTGTTTTCCATAGTGGCTGTACTAATTTGCATTCCCACCAACAGTGTAAGAGGGTTCCCTTTTCTCCACACCCTCTCCAGCATTTATTGCTTGTAGACTTTTGGATAGCAGCCATCCTGACTGGCATGTAATGGTACCTCATTGTGGTTTTGATTTGCATTTCTCTGATAATGAGTGATGTTGAGCATCTTTTCATGTGTTTGTTAGCCATCTGTATGTCTTCTTTGGAGAAATGTCTGTTTAGTTCTTTGGCCCATTTTTTTGATTGGGTCATTTATTTTTCTGGAATTGAGCTTCAGGAGTTGCTTGTATATTTTTGAGATTAATCCTTTGTCTGTTGCTTCATTTGCTATTATTTTCTCCCAATCTGAGGGCTGTCTTTTCACCTTACTTATAGTTTCCTTTGTAGTGCAGAAGATTTTAAGTTTCATTAGGTCCCATTTGTTTAGTTTTGCTTTTATTTCCAATATTCTGGGAGGTGGGTCATAGAGGACCCCGCTGAGATTTATGTCGGAGAGTGTTTTGCCTATGTTCTCCTCTAGGAGTTTTATAGTTTCTGGTCTTACATTTAGATCTTTAATCCATTTTGAGTTTATTTTTGTGTATGGTGTTAGAAAGTGTTCTAGTTTCATTCTTTTACAAGTGGTTGACCAGTTTTCCCAGCACCACTTGTTAAAGAGGTTGTCTTTTTTCCATTGTATATCCTTAAGGCTGCCATTTTCTTACCAACACTTGGCACCACTCAACAGCCTGTGGTCTCCAGTGCTGGGATGCCTCAGGCCAATCAATAGGGCTGAAACACAGCCCCAACCATAAGCAGACAGGCTGCTTAAAGTCTTACTGAGCCCACAGCCCTCTAGACCTGCCCCTTGATATGGCCCTGCCTCCTAGAAGGACAAAACCCAGTTCTACCCACCAGTGGGCAGGAACCAGTTCCTCCAACCAAGAAGCCTGCACAAGCTCCTTAGCCTCATCCACCAGGTGGCAGACAGCAGAAGCAAGAAGAGCTACAACCTTGCAGCCTGCAGAATGGAAATAATAATCACAGAAAGTTAGACAGAATGAGATGCAGGAGGAGTATGTCCCAAATAAAGGAACAAGATAAAATTCCAGAAGAACAACTAAGTAAAGTGGAGATATGCAATATACCTCCCAAAAAGACCATATATAACAAAAGTGGAAAGTCACTCAGTTGTGTCCAACTATTTGTGACCCCATGGACTCTACAGTCCATGGAATTCTCCAGACCAGAATACTGAAGTGGGTAGCCTTTCCTTTCTCCAGGGGATCTTCCCAATCCAGGGATTGAACCCAGGTCTCCCACATTGTGGGTGGATTCTTTACTGGCTGAGCCATTAGGGAAGCCCAAGAATACTGGAGTGACTAACCTATCTTTTCTCCAGTGAATCCTCCCAACCCAGGAAAATTAAACCAGGGTCTCCTGCACTGCAGCTGCATTCTTTACCAGCAGAGTTCTCAGGGAAGCCCATGTATAACAAAGGCCACAGCTAACATCATACTGAACTGTGAAAGGGTGAAATTTTTACTCAAAATTGGGAACAAGCCACAGATGCCCACTCTCAGCACTCTTATTCAACGTAGTTCAGGAAGTTCCCATCAGAGCAACCAAGGACAGATAAATAAATAAAAGGTATCCAAATTGTCAAGAAAAAAGTAAGATTATGATTTTTTACAGATAATACAACCTTATATATACAAAAGACTAAAGACTCAAACAAAAAACTTTTGAAACTAATTAACAAGTTCAGTAAAGTTGCAGAATATAAATCAATATACAGAAATCAGTTGCATTTCTATATGCTAAAAATCAAATATCTTAAAAGGAAATGAAAAACAATGCCACTCATAGTAGCATCAAATCAAATAAAAGACTCATAAATAAATTTAACCAAAGAAGTAGAAGACCTATATAATGAAAACTACAAGAATTTGATGAAAGAAATTAAAGAAGATATAAACAAATTGAAAAATAGCTCTTGTATATGGATAGGAAGAATTAGTGTTACTAAAGAGTATTTTACTCAAAGCCATCCATAGTTTCAATGAATCTCTTTCAGCATTCCAGTGACATTTTTACAGAAATAGAAAAAAAAATTTTTTTAATTTGAATAGAATCACAAAAGATCCCTTTGTATATTATCACCCGGCTTGTTTAACTTATATGTAGAGTACACCATGAGAAACACTGGACTGGATGAACACAAGCTGGAATCAAGATTGCCGGGAGAAATATCAATAACCTTAGATATGCAGATGACACCATCCTTATAGCAGAAAATGAAGAAGAAACTAAGAGCCTCTTGATGAAAGTGAAGGACAAGGGTAAAAAAGTTGGCTCAAAGCTCAACATTCAGGAAACTAAGATCATGGCAGCTGGTCCCATCACTTCATGGCAAATAGATAGGGAAACAGTAAAAACAGGGGCTGACTTTATTTTGCGGGGCTCCAAATTCACTGCTGATGGTGATTGCAGCCATGAAATTAAAAGACGTTTGCTCCTTGGCAGAAAAGCTATGACCAACCCAGACAGCATATTAAAAAGCAGAGACATTACTTTGTCAACAAAGGTCCATCTAGTCAAGGCTATGGTTTTTCCAGTAGTCATGTATGGATTTGAGAGTTGGACTATAAAGAAAGCTGAGAACTGAAGAATTGATGCTTTTGAACTGTAGTGTTGGAGAAGACTCTTGAGAGTCCCTTGGACTGCAAGGAGATCCAACCAGTCCATCCTAAAGGAGATCAGTCCTGAGCATTCACTGGAAGTGTTCACTAGAAGGACTGATGTTGAAGTTGAAATTCCAATACTTTGGCCACCTGATGCGAAGGGCTGTCTCCTTTGAAAAGACCCTGATGCTGGGAAAGATTGAAGGCAAGAGAAGGGGATGACAGAGGATGAGAGGTTTGGATGTCATCACCAACTCAATGGACATGAGTTTGGGTGAACTCTGGGAGTTGGTGATGGACAGGGAGGCCTGGCGTGCTGCAGTCCATGGGGTCTCGAAGAGTCAGACATGACTGAGCGATTGGACTGAACTGAGCTGAAGAGAAGATCCCAAACAGCCAAAGCAATTTTGAGAAAGAAGAACAAAGCTGGAAGCATTAAACTTTCTGATTTCAAACTATAGTGAAAAGCTATAGCAATTAAAACAGTACTAACTTGGCATAAAAATAGAACTGTAAAAAATGGAACATAATAGAGATTAAAAAATCACCTATGTATATGATCAACTAATAGTTAACAACAGAGCCAAGAATACTCAATGGGGGAAGAATAGTCTCTTCAATAAGTGGTATTAAAAGAACTGGATAGTCACAAGCAGAAAAGTGAAATTGGACTCCTATATTACATTAGTCACAAAAATTAGTTCAAAATTGATAAGAGACTTCAACAAAATATCTGAAATTGTAAAAACCCTGGAAGAAAGCATAGAGAAAAACCTTCATGTTGCTGTTGGCACTGACTTTTTTTGGATATGATGCCAAAAGCACAGTAACAAAATAAAAAATAAACAAATTATAAATCTTCTGCACAGCAACACAACCAACCAACCAATGAAAAGGTAACCTTTGGATAGGAGAAAATATCTGTAAACCATATACTGGATAAAGGATTAACATCCAAAATATATAAAGAACTCATACAATTTAGTAATAATAATAAATTAAAATGGATAGAAGAATGAATAGAAATTTTTCTAAAGAATACATACAAGTGGACAACAGGTACATAGATAAGATTCTCAGCATCACTAATCATCAGATAAATGCAAATCAAAACCACAATAAGATATCACCTAATACCCATTAGACTGACTATAATCAAGAAGACAAGATTTAACAAGTGAGGATGTGGAGAATTGTGCACTATATATATAAATATAAATTGGTTCAGCCATTATGGAGAAAAGAATGAAATTTCCTTAAAATACTTAAAATGGAACTATTAATGCCACTTGACTGGTAATCCCACTTATGAGTATATATCCAAAGGAAATGAAATTGGGATATTGAAAATATATCTGCAGTCTCACAGCAGCATTATTCACAATAACCAAGATGTGGAAACAACCTAAATCTCCATTAATGGGTGAACAAACAAGCTATATCTATGTATACACCTATGTATAGCTTCTGTATCTATTTTCCTATAAAATGAAATATTATTCAGCCACGAGAAAGAAATTCTATTTCTGATAACACAGATTTCGAAAGCATTATGCTAAGTGAGATAAATCAGAGAGAACAATAAATACTCTATGATAGCATGTATACGTGTAACCTAAAAGAGCCAAAATTCCAGAAGCAGAGAGTAGGATAGTGGTTATCAGAGGTTGTGGATTACTCAGTTTGGGGAGATGTTCATTAAAAGGTACAAACTTCCAGTTAGGGGATGAGTAAGTTCTGGAGCTCTCTCTAATCTAGTGATTATAGTTAACAATATTGTATTATACACCTCTATGGTTTTAACAGACTAGATCTTAAATGGTCTCTTAACAAAAAACAAATAACTATGCAACATGAGAAAGATATTAGTTAATGCTATGGTGGTATTCATATTGCAGTATTTAAAGGTATCAAATCAACATGTCGTACACTTTAAATTCACACAATTTTATATGTCAATTATGTCTCAATAAAAATAAATGTTTTAAGATGATAGATTTTATATATGTAATCATTTTTCAAAGATTTGGTTGGTATGTTTCAGAGATTTTTTTTTTCCCTCAACACAAAATACAACATGAAACTAATTTAAAATACTCTGTGGAAGTGCTATAGCTCTTTTAGAATTTGTCTAGCAGGTTTTTTGGGACTCACTAGAAACCATTAGTTAGCGTGTGTGCTCACTGGGTCTGACTCTTTGTACCTCCATGAACTGTAGCCCACCAGGCTCTTCTGTCCATGGGATATTTCCAGGGAAGAATACTGGAATGGGTTGCCATTTCCTCGTCTAGGGGATCTTCCTGACCCAGGGATCAAACCAGTGTCTTCTGGTCTCCTGGATTAGCAGGTGGATTCTTTACCACTGAGCCACCTAGGAAGACCCACCAGAAACCACATCTATTCAAAACAATCTGTGTAAACATATATTCATAAACAAGAATGCCTGTATAGCAGATTTTTTACTTTTTGAAAAGAGGAGAGTGATACAAAACATCTGGCCACCATGAGGAACATAACTCAACCCCCAGTGAGACCAAATCTATGATATAAACATATGTTTTACTACTCATGCTTTTTAAACCACATACAACCTTATGATGGGCATTTTCCAGGATTTCTATTTAGCAGAATTGGTCACCATGGTAACAATGTGAACGCAATGATTCCTATGCTTTCTTATTAAAGTTGAATGACCCAAGTAAGCCACTTGGGAGATGAGGTTTTTCAGTTATAGCAACATATAGTCCCCACAGAGTTCATAAAATTGCTTCTCAGTCAATGTGAATCAATTGACATGGTAGTCAAAATGGCTGGCTGATGTTGCTTAAAATCCAGATATTTCCAGCATCTTACCCACTAGAGTTGACCAATCTGACCTTATAGTTTTCAAAGTGGCAGCACACTGACTATGCCCACAAGTCTTACATGATGATTGGTTGTGAGCTAGATAATGGATAAAGTCATGTAGTTGATTAAACAGGCATCTAGGTAAAAACTAAAAGCAATTAAAAACATGTAGATAATAAATTCAGTTAAGTTCAATTCAGTCGCTCAGTCGTGTCCAACTCTTCGCGACAGCAAGGACCACAGCACTACAGGCCTCCCTGTCCATCACCAACTCCCGGAGTCTACTCAAACATCTCCATTGAGTTGGTGATGCCACCCAACCATCTCATCCTCTGTCGTCCCCTTCTTCTCCTACCCTCAATCTTTCCCAGCATCAGGGTCTTTTCAAATGAGTCAGCTCTAGCATCAAGTGGCCAAAGTATTGGAGTTTCAACTTCAACATCAGTACTTCCAATGAACACCCAGGACTCATCTCCTTTAGGATGGACTGGTTGGATCTCCTTGAAGTCCAAGGGACTCTCAAGAGTCTTCTCCAACACCACAGTTCAAAAGCATCAATTCTTCAGCACTCAGCCTTCTTTGTAGTCCAACTCTCACATCCATACATGACTATTGGAAAAACCATAGCCTTGACTAGATGGACCTTTGTTGGCAAAGTAATGTCTCTGCTTTTTAATATGCTGTCTGGGTTGGTCATAGCTTTTCTGCCAAGGAGCAAATGTCTTTTAATTTCATGGATGCAATCACCATCTGACTTTGGAGCCCCCAAAATAAAGTCAGCCCCTGTTTTTACTGTTTCCCCATCTATTTGCCATGAAGTGATGGGACCAGATGCCATGATATTAGTTTTCTGAATGTTGAGCTTTAAGCCAACTTTTTCACTCTCCTCTTTCACTTTCATCAAGAGGCTCTTTAGTTCTTCTTCACTTTCTGCCATAAGGGTGGTGTCATCTGCATATCTGAGGTTATTGATATTTCTCCCAGCAATCTTGATTCCAGCTTGTGTTCATTCAGTCAAGTGTTTCTCATGATGTAGTTTGCATATAAGTTAAATAAGCGGGATAATATACAGCCTTGATGTACTCCTTTTCCTATTTGAAACCAGTCTGTTGTTCCATGTCTAGTTCTAACTGTTGCTTCCTGACTTGCATACTGATTTCTCAAGAGGCAGGTCAGGTGATCTGGTATTCCCATCTCTGTAAGAATTTTCCACAGTTTATTGTGACCCACACAGTCAAAGGCTTTGGCATAGTCAATAAAGCAAAAAATAGATGCTTTTCTGAACTCTCTTGTTCTATCGATGATCCAGTGGATGTTGGCAATTTGATCTCTGGTTCCTCTGCCTTTTCTAAAGCCAGCTTGAACATCTGGAAGTTCACAGTTCACATATTGCTGAACCCTGGCTTGAAGAATTTTGAGCATTACTTTACTAGTGTGTGAGATGAGTGCAATTATGCAGAAGTTTGAGCATTCTTTGGGATTGCCTTTCTTTGGGACTGGAATGAAAACTGACCTTTTCCAGTCCTGTGGCCACTGCTGAGTTTTCCAAATTTGTTGGCATATTGAGTGCAGCACTTTTACAGCAACATGTTTTAGGATTTGAAATAGCTCCACGGGAATTCCATCACCTCCACTAGCTTTGTTTGTAGTGATGCCTCCCAAGGCCCACTTGACTTCACATTCCAGGATGTCTGGCTCTAGGTGAGTGATCACACCATCATGATTATCTGGGTTGTGAAGATCTTTTTGTACAGTTCTTCTGTGTATTCTTGCCACCTCTTCTTAATATCTTCTGCTTCTGTTAGGTCCATACCAATAAAGATGGGCTTTCCTGAGCCCATCTTTGCATGAAATGATCCCTTGTATCTCTAATTTTCTTGAAGAGATCTCTAGCCTTTCCCATTCTATTGTTTTCCTCTATTTCTTTGCACTGATCACTGAGGAAGGCGTTCTTAATTTGCCTGGCTATTCTTTGGAACTCTGTATTCAAATGGATGTATCTTTCCTTTTCTCCTTTGCTTTTCACTTCTCTTCATTTCACAGCTATTTGTAAGGCTTCCTCGACAGCTATTTTGCTTTTTTGCATTTCTTTTTCTTGGGGATGGTCTTGATCCCTGTCTCCTGTACAATGTCATGAACCTCCATCCACAGTTCTTCAGACACTCTGTCTATCAGATCTATTCCCTTAAATCTATTTCTCTATACTTCCACTGTATAATCATAAGGGATTTGATTTAGGTCATACCTGAATGGTCTAGTTGTTTTTCCTACTTTCTTCAATTTAAGTCTGAATTTGGCAATAAGGAGTTCATGATCTGAGCCACAGTCAGCTTCCAGTCTTGTTTTTGCTGACTATATAGTACTTCTCCATCTTTGGCTACAAAGAATATAATCAATCTGATTTCAATGTTGGCCATCTGGTGATGTTGAATCTTACAGAGACACAAAACAGATCTTTCATTTATAGCAATTTCAAAGTAGAACGATAACTGTTGGTTTTCTTCTTTCACCTAAACTGGCTCTAAAATTTACTCTGAGGAAGAGAGTAGAGATTTTTATGAGTGAAATTGGCTAATGTTAGCTGATCAGTGTGTATTAGTTTAATGAATGAATAGAAAACTAATGCCAGTCAGTATTTTTAACAGGGAACCAGGATAGAAAAATAAATAAAGAATATTAATTAAAATGTTTATAATTTTCATTTGTAAAGTATAATCACAATAATTTAATTTTTAGTCTAGTGAGACAGTTTATAATTACTCCAGTTTTATAGATGAATAAATATAAGTTTAATAATGATTATGCAACTGAAATATACATAACAGGTAAGTGGCAGATTAAAATTAAGTTTAAGGCTTTCTAAAGGTACCTCTTATAAACTTCATTAATATAATTCAATAAGGAACTTAAATATAGTAGATAAATTCAAAATGATGCTAGGGAAAACAATGAGGTGAGTTTTATTTATTTTATTGCTGTTTCTGTAGATTTTGGAGGAGTTTGAATAAATAAAGTCCCAAATGTCAAAAACAAAATTTTAATAATTTTAGAAGGAAAACATAGGAAACTATCTTTTACACAAGGATAGAAAAGAAGCCTTTAAGTAAAACACACAAAAAAGAACAAACCACGAATAAAAGATTGGTAACTTTACTATATTAAAATTAAAATCATATTTATTACAAAGAAACAACAACGAATAAACTCAAAAAGTGAGTCAAAGACCAAAAATATTATTTGCAATGTATATGACAAAAAATAATTGTTACTCTGAATTTGTGGAAACTCTACAACTGAATAACCCTACAGAAGAATGAACAAAGGAACAGGAATATGAAACTATGGTCAACTTTGCTAGAAATGCAAGGTAAATAACAAAGACATGCAGAATTTAACCAATAAAATGCAGTTACACATAGGCTACTTTGAAAGAGTTATAACTTTTGGGAGGAGCACTGACCAAGAGAGAGTGGCTTTGAAGGCAGCCAAATCAAGACAACCTTTCAGAGAAACAGCCAAGAGAATTAAATGCACTCACTTCACTCCTTCACTTTTCTACCTCATTCTGATATCCTACCAGAGCTTCCTACTGGCTGAAACAAAACAGAAACTAGAGGGATATGGATATGTTGATATAGTTCATATGGCCAGAGTGCCAGCACAGGTAGGGGTGAGGCAGGGTAGCGAGTATATCTGGAAGGATAGATGAAAGATAACGTGACACAGAGCTTTTGATGTTGGTGTCCCCTGCGCCAAATGACAAATGTCTTCAAATACTGCATTTAAAAAATGTACAATATGCATACATGAGAAAACTAAATTTTTTAAATGGGGAATGGAGAACATCTTTTACATTTTTATTTTTAAGTCTAGATTTCAACACTGTATTAAAATCCCTCTGTTGATTCAAGTGCATACATTATCTTTCTCCTGGGAACATGCTTTACAAAACAATTTATTGTCTAGATAGATTACAAAACTAGAGCATTTTAGTCTATAATACTGATTTCAAATAGTACATTTTGATGTTTTACCAAAAAGAGTCCTTGAGGGATCAGTTTTAAAAGATAATTTCCTAGAAACAGTATAGAGTAGAGAACTATATTTATTCTCACTGTTCTACAAGATTTTTTTATGTTCTTTAAGGCATGACTTGGAGAAATGGTAGGTTCGATCCAGACTACTACAATAAAGTGAGTATTGCAGTAATGTAAGTCATGAATTTTTTATTTCCCCGTGCCTATAAAAGTTATGTTTAGACTATACTGTAGCCGACTAAGTATGTAATAGCATTATGTCTTAAAAAAAGAATAATGTACAATACCTTAATCAAAAAATAATGCTGTTGGGAAAATGGCAGTGATAGACTTGTTCTTTGTAGGATTACTGCAAACCTTCAGTTTGAAAAAAAATGAAATATCTCTAAAGAACAATAAAATGAAGTATGCCTGTAACTTGTTTTTATTTCACAAAGTTTGCTTTTGGCCTTTGCTAGTAAGAATCTAAAATGTGAGAGTTCATTTTACTCACTTGACTGCTTCCTTCAATTATACCCTATGGCACTGAATGAGCGTCTACATAGCCTAGTTATCCCTCGATTTAGACGAAAGCATATAAATTGCAATCCAGTGAAAGTATCTCCAACAGCTTTCAACTGAGTTTGAAAATGGTTTTCTTTACTATGTGACTCAGGGTAGTATCTGTATTAGTGAAGGTAATCCAAACAAAACAAACTTTTAGTTATTAGTAGTATAATGAAATTCAACAATTCATCCAACATATCCAACACCTGAGCACCTTCTAAGTATTCTAGATGTTTGAGCTACATCACTGAACTACAGAGAAATATTTCTGTGCTACAGAAACTCATGTTCTAGCAATGGAGACAAGCAATATGTAATATACATAATAAGTTTATAAATTGCATAGTATGTTAGAAAAGGATATATGCTACAGAGAAAATAAAAAGTAAAGCAAGATAAGGGAGACTAGACTGTGGGGCATATTGCAGAGTTAGGATTAGCTTCATTGATAAGGTAATATTTATATCAAGGTTTGAAATAAGAGTGAGAGGTAACCAAGCATATAGCTGGAGGAAGAGCATTCCAGAGAGAAAAAAGTCGTGTGTGTGTGTGTGTGTGTGTATAAAAGAGTGTGTGTTCTGAAATTAAAAATGTAAATAAGGGTTAACTTAGTTTGTATACCACCTTTTTCCTTAATCTCTCCTTTGTCACATCTAAAACACCATACTTTTTTACCAAGAGTTCTGCTTCTCAGCTACAGTGGCAACAATAGAATAGTCTCATAATTGCCCATTTACTTTACTTCTAATTATGTAAATAACACCTGTTCTATTACCACCAATTATGGTAACTGAAAACAATTAAGAAATTTTTTTGGTTGTTTCCATTTCCTTTATTTGTGTGTATGTGTGTGTGTGGCTTTTTGCATAGCATATTTGCGTACAAGGGCATATAACCATTACATACTATATTTTCTCCCTTCTATTTACATTCACTATTAATTCTATTCATTGTTGTTCAGTCACTAAGTCATATCTAACTTTTTGCAATCCTATGGACTGCAGCATGCCAGACTTCCTTGTCCTTTATTATCTCCTGGAGTTTGCTCAGATTGATGTCCATTGAGTCAGTGATGCCATCAAACCATCTCATCCTCTGGTGCCCCTTTCTCCTCTTGCCCTCAGTTTTTCTCAGCATCAGGGTCTTTTCCATTGAGACAGTTCTTCATATCAGTGGCCAGAATATTGGAGTTTCAGCTTCAGCATTGGTCCTTCCAATGAATATTTTAGGGTTGATTTCCTTTAGGATTGACTGGGTTTGATCTCCTTGCTGTCCAAGGAACTCTCAGGAGTCTTCTGCAACACCACAATTTGAAGGCATCAGTTCTTCAGTGCTCTGCCTTCTTCATCCATACATGACTACTGGAATTAATTAATTCTATTAGTTATAGAATTATAACTTAATTCTATAAGTACGTGTATATTTGGTGCTCACCACCAGTCATATTGATGTATCTCTCTACATGTGGATTTTCTGAAGTTTGCTATTTAATTCCTCAGACGGGGAACATGGCAAGAGCATGCTACTTCTTGTATGCCAAAAACACATGTGCTATTCTATACTTGCAAGTCAGCTTTGCTGGATATAAAGTCCTTTCCTATATATTAAGCAAAGTTTCTCTGGTACTAAGTTTTTGTTATTGTTCAGTCACCGAGTTGTGTCCGACTCTTTGTGAACCCATGGACCACAGCACTCAAGGCTTCCCTGTCCTTACCATCTCCTGGAGTTTGACCAAGTTCATCCATTGAATTGGTGATGCCATCCAACCATCTCATCCTCTGTGGCCCTCTTCTCCTGCCTTCAATTTTTCTCAGCATTGGTACTACTGGCTAATAGTTTGAAGATAACCTAGTATTTACTATTTTTGCCTAGATAACCAAATACTTTATTTTTAGGGTTGACACTAAAAAGTACCCTTCTGTTGATTGTTCTAAGTTGATATTCATAGGTACACAGTGTACTCTTTCAAATTATAGTTAAAGATATTTCATTTTTAATTCAGAAAAGCTTTCTTGAATTACAGTTTTTCATATTTTCCCCCTTGCTTTGGCATTTTCCTCAGGAATGCATATTACTTACATGTTGGATTTTCTTTGTCTGTCTTCAGTATTGATTATTTTCTCTTGATTCTTTTCACCGCATTTCCTTTTTATTTTTATTTATATTAAGACATTATTTACTGTGTTGATTCATCTTTCTCCACTGTATTTTTTAGTCCAGTCTTAATTTCTAAAATTATTTCTCCCCTTATTTCTAATTCTTCTTTTACTTCTGTCTTCCCATTTCTAAGTTTTTCTAATTCTTATATATACTGCCCTTTAAATCATATATTTATATTTTGGTTTTGAAACAGTAAGTTATGGCTTAAATTTTCTTATGGGATGCCTATCTGGTATGCTTTGACTATCTATAAGGATGCTATTTTGCTCTATATTCTTTTCTATAGCAATTTTGTGTGAGATTTGTTCCTAGTACAGTAGATGCTGGTCAATTCTATTTGCAGCTAGTTTTCTTGGACTTTCAGAAGGCATAATTAAGGATCTTTTTTTTTTTTTCTAATTTAACAAGTCCCCTGTGTCCTCTATTGTTTTCACATAGTGTGCAAGAATTTGGTGACTTGCTTTCTGAAGCTTTCTAGCTCTGCTTCCCTCTCAATTTTTATCTTGATCTTCTCAGTCTTTTGTCTCCATCGCCCATACCCTATTCAATTTTTATTCCACTCCCACTAATTTCTCTTCACTATTGAACCCTCTCTTGGAAGGGAGTCCTGCTCAGTATCAAAGTTCACAGGGCCTAAACTGCTCAATTTCTTTAGATTTTGCTGTGGGTCCCTCATGTATCTCTACTTTTGAAGTGGTCAAAACCATTCTCAGCTTTAGATGTTGTTCTCAAGTTGGCTTCCCATGCTTTTCAGGGAGTACCTAGGTTGAGATTCTATATTTTGGTGGTGGTGGTGGTTTAGTAGCTAAGTTGTGTCCAACTCTTGTGACCCCATGGACGATAGCCCACCAGGATTCTCTGTGCATGGGATTTCCTAGGCAAGAATACTGGAGCGGGTTGCCATTTCCTTCTCCAGGGATTAAACTCGCGTCTCCTACATTGCAGGTATATTCTTTACCATGGAGCCATCACTGAAGCTCCCTATATTCTTTAGGTCACTCCATCTTTTAGTTACTCCATTTATGCTTCCTCCTTCAGAAATTATGACACTGGGAAGTTCTAGAAGTTGGCAGATTTTTTGCCACAAACTTGTACTTTGGGGTTAGAGAGAGTGCTATTTTTGTTGTCCATAGGCTTTTAGTTTTGCTATCTAGTTCTATCTATGGGGATTGGGGAGTTACTTCAACTATACTTCCTCTATTGCCTTCCTAGAATCTCCCTCATCTTGCCTTTTAAGATTAAAATGTATCTGTTTAAGTTTTCACCTCATGGAAGACTTGAAAATATGATCTCATTTTTTCCATGAACTCTTGGAGTCCATAAATTGCCATAAAAATTGTCATAACAATTATCTAGAACAACCTATAAGGTAATGAGCTGTCCCGTTTAGTGGATCACTTTCAGTAATTTTTCTTAGCTGAATTCTTGCTAAGACTCAGACCTTTCAAAAGCTGGAAACTGAGAGATAAATGCCAAATATTCTTCAGGTGGAGGTAGCAACTTTTCTATTATGTACCCAGAATCATCTTTCTCAAAACTTCTGTCTTTCAGTAGAAAAACATGATCATGGTTTTCCTTCCAGTAGTTATCACTGATCCCATCTGGACCTGAGTAAGCTAAAGATATTTTGGTAGTTGGCATATGTCCACATCTTCGAATGGGTCATATACCAGGGTTTCATTTTCAAGTTCCTCACAATGATATGCAAGATGAGATTTTGATATTTTAATATAGCTTTTTAAAGATAATCAATGAATCACCATAGTCAGCCAATTAATTACTTTTATATTACCCACACAGTTTTTACTCATGATGTTATTTTTTGGGGACCAATCAGTCCCAATGTCTGACTTGTCTAAGATACAGACAGTCTTATTAATGAGTCATTGCCTAACACCCTGAATGATTCAAGAATATCTTAAAACAACAGTTATCAGGATTTCCAAATCCAGGAAGAAGATTAAAGGACATTCTTTAAATAGATACATTCAGTACTACAGCACCTAATTAAACAGATTTCTATTAGGGGGTGAAAATGTCATTAAATTGGCTGTGTGCTACTGTGATTCAATTTTTTCAAGTAAATCTGTAAAGCTAAATGAATGTTCAAGCAATCATGAGCTTTCCAATAATGCGTCTATTCTAAATTTTTTTCCCCAGAAATCAACATCAATTTTGTTAGGCAGTGTTCAGAATCCATTACATTCTACTTTCTCAAAACCTCAGAAAACATCAGCACCATTATTGTATCCATTACTCTAACACAATACTAGTTAGTTAGAATTTGTCAGGGTATACCAGACATGGTTCTTTCAGAAGTGACATGGTTCAAATCTTTAATCCCTTCTCAAATGAGGGAAATATGACACTCTCACAGATTGTTGTGTGATATGTTATTACAAGTATTCTGGAGGGTGATTTGGAATTAGGTATCAAAAAGTCTAAAAGAGAATGTTCCCTTTAATTTAGTAATCCCACGTTCAGAAACACATGTATTCTGAAGAATCAATGAGAGCTGTACACCAAAGGTTATGTGAAAACTATTCTCAGGTGGCTCAGTGGTAAAGAATCTGCTGCCAAGCAGGAGATGCTGGTTCAACCCTGCATCTGCAACTCAGTATTCTTGCCTGGGAAATCCCATGGACAGAGAAGTCTGACAGGCTAAATTTCATGGAATCTCAAATAATCAGACACAACTTAGTGACTAAATAGCAATAGCACCATGCTATTTAGTCGCTAAAGCACTTTTAGAGTAGGGGAATCTAGAAACAACCATGTTCCACCACCATTAAGGGAACTGATAAAATATGCAACAGCTACATAGATGGTGGAAAATCATGCAGCCATAAAATACTATGTTTGGGAATACTTGGAACTAGGAAATGATCATTATGTTTAATTATTTTAAAGCAAGTTAAAATTGGTAAATTATGAATTTAAATTTGTTTTATGTACATGGACACTGCATGTGCCCATGTGTTAGAGAGGAGACAAAGAAAGACAAAGAGAGACATACAGAGAAAGAATTTTAGACCTCACATCAGGCTATAGGAAATGATGCATTCCTAGATTTCTTTAATTACTTTAACATCCTTCAATCCCCTACTCACTCACTGTCATTCTTAGGGCCTCAGTCTACCTCAAGGAACTTAAAAATAATATTGGATTTAATAGTTACAGAATATAGATGTAGGGATCAAGTTATTAATCCACAATAATTATCATTTTTTCAGGGCTCCTCAGCTACAGGATATTCCTATCAAGTATGCTCCTTACCATTTGTCTTTCTCTCATTTATCTGCTTCTGGAAACTTCAGGGATATTTCTTACAGTGGTTCTGCACACTGACACATACTTGCAACCTGATAACTATTTTCCAGTCTAGAGATCTTTCTTCACTGCTCCCTAGTTCAGGGGGAAGCACTAAAATTCCCCTGGCTCTTTGCTTCTGACTCTTTCCTCTCAGATTCTTCAGGGACCCATTGAATCCTCACATAAAGGGAATTAAGTCCTAAAGTTCTCGGTTTTCACAATGGTTGGGAGGAGGTAAAAGGGAAAACAATTCTCTTTTCTATTGGTGGAAATGGGGAAAAGTGATGTGAGTACACATTTATTTCTTAGTCACCCTGTTATCTGAACAAGCAGAAAAAATTTAAAACTGGGAAGGTATATAACAAAACAATGTTCATCATTGGGTACAAGGATAATGAGAGGAGTTTTTATTTATTTTGGTTTCATTTTTAGTTTTAGCTATTTTTCCTGATTTTCTATAATGAGCATATAGAACTAAATAAAATTATAATCAGCAAAATAAACATTTCATAGTTAAAACAGGAAAAAAGTCATACTAAAATGAATGATAATTGGTCCCACTGAGAAGAATCATCAGGTATATTTGGTATAAAAATATGCTAAATGGACAGGGTCTCTGTAACAATCTAGAAGGGTGGGATGGGGAAGGAGATGGGAGGAAGATTCCAGAGGGAGGGAACATATGTATACCTATGGCTGATTCTTGTTGATGTTTGACAGAAAACAACAGAATTCTGTAAAGCAATTATCCTTCAGTTAAAAATAATAAATTTTTAAAAATGCTAAATGTTTTTATTATTCAAGAATTATTGATGAAGAACCAATGTGACAAGACTAACTGGAACAATAAATGTAGAATTCCAAATATTGTATATGAGCAGAGAGAAAGAATATGTAGAACTACAGAATATGTGAGCTGAAACTGAGAAGATCAAAAATGTAGGAATGAGGATGAAGAGATAAGATGGTTGGAAGTGAACAAACCAGTCTTTGATCCTATTATGAAAAGCCTACCTGTGAACCCTTAAGAGATAGATAGCAAAAGTTGAAAAAAAAGCTGTTTGGAGGTAGAGAAACATCTGTTGGCCTTTTGTCTAGGGCTGTTACATGGAAAGAAAAAACACTCAAATAATTACTAGATAACAGATTCTGTGCTATCACAGTTTTCCCCTAGCATATTAAGTTAGTAATATATTAATCTCTTTAGGGTTTTCCTTCAAAAAATGCCTCATGAATCATCTTAATTAAGGTTTTTATCAATACCTATCTTGACAATTCATTCATGCAGTCAATGACTTCTGAAGTTCTTGCACACTCCGAAAGAGTCAGTATAGAATAAGAGAACAGAGAGTAGAGAGTAAAGGGGAAAGATGATTTAAATATGGCAGAAAGGATGGGTGTTTCAGAAGACCTAGAAATGCAGAATAAGAAACATTTTTTCCTAGTGTTACCAATAACAAGCAGCCATGATTGGTTTTGTGCAAAGGAATGGAAATGTCAACATGTGGTTCCCAGTAACATGAATTTAGCAGCAGGAAATACTGGGACAAAACTAAAATAAGAAAACACAGTTAAGTGGATAAAGTGATGTTGGTTTCTGTGTAGAAATAAGGGTCCACCAACTATACCTCCTCTCATTTTGGTGAATTTAGCACTCCATCTAACATCTTGGATTCTCAGTTTGTAGTTTTTTCACTTCTATGTATTCCTTCCTCCACCACCTCTCTTTCACCTGCTCACTTTGTCACATTTTAAATTTTATCATTATAAAAAGTGCCACCAACCTGTAAGGGTCACCTGTCACCTCACTGGTCAGCAGGATTGATTCCATTTCTCTGGATGGGCAGGTGGGAGTCCTGCCATCCTTCTCCACTCCAAGTGTGTCCCTTCTGAAAGTAAAGTGCATTAATTGTCCTTGGTGAAGGAAGACTATTCTCTCATCAAGAATACTGACCAGCACAGTGCCATGTAGAAAAAAGCATGTCAGATCAAGAACTCAGTTCCTCTCACTACTATTTTGTTTTATTCAGTTTTGCTTCCTCCTAAATGAGCACATAATAAGAGGATGCAGATTTTGACCCTCATTTCCCATGACTCAACTTTTCCTTGGGGTTTATAACCAATTCTATTGATTTTGGACTGTAAGTGCAAAGGAAAGAGCTTCAAGGCCACGATAAGCTCTCTCATCAGTTTTTTTTTTTTTTTTTAAGATTTCAATTAGCATATTTTAATGACTGTTTGGTGTCGGTAAACATTTTTTATATAAATATAACAAGATACAAAGAATAAAGAAAAACGTTTGAATACCTAAGGAGGTTTTGGGAAGTTCTTTATGTAAATGTTTATTAAAAGCAATAAATCTGGCATAACTGTAAACTGGAAAGTCAAATACTTTGACCTAAATCTTTTATCTCATTTTGATTACTTCTTAAAAAGATAAATAAGGCAGCTCACCCTGCCATTTAAGGAAGCTACTACACAGGGAGAAGGGAAGGCCCTGCCACTCTGTATGAGGAAAGTCAAAGTACTTTAGAGTTAGATTTTTATACTTACTACTCTACTATAATCACTTAATGTGCCAAGGGAAACGGTTGGTTTGAACCTTGAACTACCCCACCTCCCTTCTGCTGCTCTCAACAAGCCAAGCGTCCCTGCCTCGAGTCCCCTGGCCCCAATTGTAAGAACATCTTACGATCAGTCTGGAAGGTCTTTTTCTTTTTTTGAAGCTGTCCAGTTCTTCTGTCCTGGGACCAGCAGCACCCATGCACCAAACCACCTCCGCGAGCCCCGATCCTGACACCGCATCCAGAAACTTCCTTTAGGCAAAGGATGTCTCTCAGCTCAGGCTTTGCAAACAGCTCCAACTTTCCCTCGCAACACTCCAGCCTTCTCACAACCCAGGGCCTGGAGGACAGAGACCCCTTTAAAATCAGCAAGGAGCAAAGGCCTCTAAATGGAATCTGCAGTCCTTCATTTCTAAGACTTTGTTGTTGTTCAAAAGTCAAACCTCTGGAACACCTGTCCACTGGAGGGCCGGTGCGTATCGCGTTTCAAACTGCCCCTCGGGCAGAGAGGATAGATGCAGGTGGACGGCCCGGCACACGGGGCCCAGCAGCCGCAGGCTTTCCCGGTGGTCCAGATCCTGGGCTGCAAGGGTGAGAAAGCAAGTGAGCTCTGCATCGTATGATGACAACGCCTACGTTGCCAAAGTGCTTCAATGATGAAATTTCCACAAAATTGAGAACCAGTTTAAACTGAACTTAAAACAAAGATACTCATGTTGTGGAAAATAAGTTACACATGTGTTTACCTGATTATAAAAGAAAAACAGAGTTTGAAAAATACAGAAAGGTTCAAATAAGACAAAAAATATTTTTTTAATTTCTTTGCTTGTATGTAAACTTGTATATATAATACTTTAACCTGACTTTTTATTTTATTTTATTTTATTTTTCACAATAGCAGCTAGATATTTTATTTTATTTTTTTTTCAGTGGGTTTTGTCATACATTGATATGAATCAGCCATAGAGTTACACGTATTCCCAATCCCAATCCCCCCACCCACCTCCCTCTCCACCCGATTCCTCTGGGTCTTCCCAGCCCACCAGGCCCGAGCACTTGACTCATGCATCTCTATGGTGAAACAGATCACCAGCCCAGGTGGGATGCATGAGTCAAGTGCTCGGGCCTGGTGGGCTGGGAAGACCCAGAGGAATCTCATCAGTTTTTGCAATCAGTTCCCCAGAGATGTGGGCTGCATCTCTTTGATAAATAGATCAAAGTCCCTCATTTTAATTATAATTGATACAGAAAAGCATTTTTCCCTGAAATTGTACTAATTCAATTCTGATCACTTAGAGTAAGGTAAAGTGACATTAAGTCTTCCCAGCTAAGTTTAAAATTCTATATTTTTTTGTTCTTAAAATGTTTCTTTATCAAGTAAATTTTAAAAGATATATTTTGTTACTTGCATGTCAAGACAGACCATGAGTCAAATCTAAATTTCTTTTTAGACTAACACTATAAATCAATAACATCTGTTGATAAGAACTTTCAATGAATATGAAATGTTTAAAAAAATTCTTCATTATAAATGACAATTGCAGTCCTATTTGAGAAGTGATTGAGGCTCCTTGAAGATGTCTTTCTCTTTTATGTAAGATGAAAAATAAATATATTTTAAATTAGAATGCTTTTTCTATAGGAAATTATCACTATTCATGAGAAGTGGGAGAATCTTCTTCAGAATGCTTAAGCCATTTCTTTGTCTAAAATCATAAAAGGGTTGGATGGCAAATTGTAGGATAAAGAGAAGCAATATATAGTTTCAGAACAGGCTCAAGAGGCCACTCCAATTTAGTGGGGTTTGCATCTACCTCTGTGACAACCTAGATGGGTAGGATGGGATGGGAGGTGGGAGGGAGGTTCAACAGGGAGGGGATATATGTATACCTATGGCTGATTTATGTTGCTGTATGGCAGAAACCAACACAATATTGTAAAGCAATTATTCTCCAATTAAAGATAAATAAATCATAAAATAAAAATAAAATTATTCAAATCTATATAACCGTTTGAATAAAGAGGTGTTTATTTGGGGTTTGTTAGGACTGCAACCTGGAAGACACAGATTCAAGAAGTACTTGAGTTGTGTTCCACTGGACTGCAAAATGGGGGAGGTTTTCACAGGCAAAAACTGCAAAGCCACAGTCAGTTACATGAATCGTGTGTCAAGAATTATGATTGGAGCTGGCAAAAATGTAAGGGTGCTTGTTAAGCGAGAATGGGTTGAAGTCTGAAATGATTGCATCGTTACAAGGGGGAAGGACCTTGAAATACAGGGTTGCAGTTAGCAGATATTGTTTTGAAAGCTGCTGGTGTCCTTGGGTTAAGTAAAGAGTAAGATTCTGTTTTGCATATAGGATTATCATTACCATCTTTCTAAATTCCATATATATGTGTTAGTATACTGTAATGGTCTTTATCTTTCTGGCTTACTTCACTCTGGATAATGGGCTCCAGTTTCATCCATCTCATTAGAACTGATTCAAATGAATTCTTTTTGGGACTCTGTGGGAGAAGGCGAGGGTGGGATATTTCGAGAGAACAGCATCGAAACATGTATATTGTTTAGGGTGAAACAGATCACCAGCCCAGGCTGGATGCACAAGACAAGTACTCGGGGCTGGTGCACTGGGAAGACCTAGAGGGATCAGGTGGAGAGGGAGGTGGGAGGGGGGATCAGGATGGGGAATACATGTAAATCCATGGCTGATTCACGTCAACGTCTGACAAAAACCACTACAATATTGTAAAGTAATTAGCCTCCAACTAATAAAGATAAATGAAAAAAAAAAAAAAGAGTAAGATTAACTTGAATTTTCTCAGTGGTACAGGATGTGTATGAGGCCAGTTTCTGAATGTCCACCTGACTCAATTTTGTATACCTGAATGGTGATTACTGCACTCTAATTTCAATTTGTCATCAATTATGATAACAGCGAACATTTTCTCTGTACTTACTGTATACCAAAGTTCTGAGTATCTTTTGCTCATTAACTGATAAGAGGGCAAAAGAGGTTACATAACTTCCTGAGATCTGGAAGCTTGTATACGGAAGAGGCTGGATTGAAGCTCATCTTTTCAACAGCAAAACTCTTTCATTGCATTATGATGTCTTCCAGCAAAAAAAAAAAAAAAAAAAATCTGCTAACTGATGGTAAAGTGCAACATTTTTATATTACTTAAAAGCACCTTAATCAAACTTTTTCCAGTCTCTGGTTTTTGTCTTTTGAGATTTCTACTCAGGAGATGCTAGTCAGCTCAAAGCCTTCTTCAGCCACTCTCTAAGGGACTTTCAAGGCTATTTTACAAGCAGAAGTAACTGTCTCAGACTTTTCTATTTACTAAACCCATTGAAGCCAATAACCTGGATTATTGGTCTACACAAGACAGAGGAAGAGAAGATGGGAGTAAAAAAAAAAATTATCCTGTGAGACAAAAGCAAAGTACTGATAAACAAACAACTCAGAGAATAATAATGAAGTTTCCTTCCATTATAAAAGCCACTGATCCTATTTTTAATAATTGCCTTTTTTCCATACGTGGGTTTCCCTGGTGGCTCAGATGGTAAAACATCTCCCGACCATGCGAGAGATCCAGGTTCAATCCCTGGGTTGGGAAGATCACATGGAGAAGGAAATGGCAACCCATTCCAGTACTCTTGCCTGGAAAATCCCATGGATGGAGGAGCCTAGTAGGCTATAGTCCATGTGTTTTATAAGTCGAACACAGCTGAGTGACCACTTTCACTTTTTCCTATACATACTAGGATTAATCCTACAGAAAGCTTAGTATTTCATGATCTTTCTGATTTTCATATCAGCTGCATTTCAACTGTGCTGTGCAAACAAATTTAGGTTCTCCCCGATATCTGATGAAACTTTCATTTTACTTTTTAAAACCATTAAAACTGGAGTCCTAATCACCATCCTACCTTCTCTGCCTCCTCCTCAAATCCCCTGCCATGAAATAAAATCCAGCAGATCTCACTGAAGTTGAATTCCCTTACATGATAAAAAATAAAATATGGTGTTTAAATGCTGGGGCCAAAAGAACACTTAGTTTTGTACTTGCCAGGGCACCATATATAAGCTGGAAATGCCCAGATAAAGCATATGATGGAAAAGACTGAGAGATGTGAGGTGGAAAGCCATGGGTTGTGGAAATGCTTCTGGCTGATACCAATCTGTACAAAAAAGTCACCATTCTGAGACTCAGATTTCTCATTTGTAAAATGTAAATAATGATATGCATGTGGTAAGGTTGTGGTGAAGGTTAACTAGATAATATATATGCTTCACTACTCGCCTCCATCCAACAGAAACTAGCCCACTGGTCTTGGTGCTACATTTCCTTGCAACCCACTGATGAGCCTTCCCTCTCTAGGGGAGCGAGGGCAAAGTCTGAAGCTGCACTTGACCTTGGGCCTACACTAGGTCAACAGTGGCCTGCATCTGCCACTCACACCTAGTGGTCTTCAGGATCCCCAACAAATTAACTCAGAATTCTGAGACTTCAGACAAAAATTAGAAATTCTGTAAAAGTGGTATTATACAAAGGAGAGAGGAAAGAGAAGAGCAATGTGAGATTTATGTAATAAACGTGTGTTGGCAGAGAGGTAAAGCAGGTGCTACCTTAAAGGAATAAAGACTTAAGGATATGGTTTTTATGTCTTACTAATATCCTTCATTGATTGTCTGGATATCAACTTTACTGTTTTTTTAATAAACAGGAATGAAGAGAGCATAATTTATGCAAAGTGTCCCCAAGTTTTCTGTTTCCATTGGAAGACTGCTGTGCAGGGGTGAAGCAGCACAGGTACTTGTAGACTTTGGAATATCATATATTTAGAGTGCCAACAATTATTTGATTAAAGGCAGGAGGAGAAGGGGATGACAGAGGATGAGATGGTTAGAAGGCATCCCTGACTCAATGGACATAAGTTTGAGCAAACTCTGAGAGTTGGTGGCGGGTTACAAAGACAAGTGTCTACTTCTCACTTATGTACGGGGTGGTAGTGAAATACCTTTGACTGTGTCTCATATCTCATTTATTCCAGGACCCAGACTGAAGGAGTAGCTCTGTCTCATTTGCATGGCAGTGGTGAAAAGGCAATGGTGGAACCACATATAGCTCTTAAAGCTTTGGCTGGAACTTAGGGTACAATGTTCCAGTCACATTTCTTTGGCTAAAGCAAGTCATATGTTCAAGCCTATTTTTAGAAGAGTGTGTGTTGTGCTCAACTGCCCAGTCATGTCTGATTCTTTGTGACTCTATGGACTGTATAGCCTGCCAGACTCTTCTGTCCATGGAATTTTCCAAGTAAGAATACTGGAGTGGGTTGCCATTTCCTTCTCCAGAGGATCTTTCTGACCCAGGGATTGGACATCTGTATCCTGCACTGGCAGGCAGATTCTTTATCACTGAGCCACCGAGGGAGCCCCATTTTTATAAGTAGAGGGACTATAATTCTCTATAGGAAAACAGGACAAAAGCATGCACAGGGAGGAAGTATTAGAGCTGAAATTAAAGCTGAGATTCTTCTGATCCTTAAGTGCAATACTGTTATACCCAGCATGTTCCAGTGGTGAATGGACACAGCTGGCACTGAAAACTCATCTACTGGTGAGTGAATGAAGGAAAGAGAGAAGAATGAATGAATGTCATCCATGCATTTTCTCCTTTCTTATGTGAGGATTCTCCTGGATAATTATTGAGACTTTGATCACCAGAAATCTTAAATGTCTACACATAACTCATAACTGTGTTGGACTGGGCCAAGGAGGCTGGGACAAATGCCAAAAGTATACCAAACAGAATCTAAAAGAAACACAGTAACGGGAGAGTTTGTCTACAGGATAATAAGCACCACTACACTTCAAGAGCAATCTTTGAATAAAAGCTGAAGATGAACAACAGTTACCAGTAGGACACTGAGAATGACAGACATGACGCTCATCATGACTAAAGGTTCCGATTCTGATTCCTGCACAGATATGCTCACAAGAGTGAGTGAAAGATTTGGCTTTAAAGGGAAAGAAAGTGAAAGAGAAAGATGCTCAGTGGTATCCAACTCCTTGCGACCCCATGGACTATTACAGTCCATGGAGTTATCCAGATCAGAATACTGGAGTGGGTAGACGTTCCCTTCTTCAGGGGAATCTTTCCAACCCAGGGATTAAATCCAAGTCTCCTGCATTGCAGGTGGATTCTTTACCAGCTGAGCCACTAGGGAAGCCCAAGAATACTGGAGTCGGTAGCCTATCCCTTCTCTAGTGGATTTTCCTGACCCAAAAATCGAACCGGGTCTTCTGCATTGTGGGCAGATTCTTTACCAGCTGAACTACCAGAGAATCCCAGTTTTAAAGTGGACTGTCACAGAGTTCATAAGTCTGTTCTGTACTTCTGTGTCTCTTTTTCTGTTTTGCATATAGGGTTATTGTTACCATCTTTCTAAATTCCATATATATTCATATCAATGTATGACAAAACCCACTGAAAAATAAAAAAAAATAAAAAAATAAATTAAAAAAAATAAATAAAGTGGACTGTCAGTAACGTGCACCTATGCACATTGAAATGAAAAGATTCTTGCTTCTTGGAAGAAACTCCATGACAAACACAGACAACATACTAAAAAACAGAGACATCACTTTGTCAGCAAAAATCTGCATAGTCAAAGCTATGGTTTTTTCCAGTAATCATGTATGGATGTGAGAGTTGGGCCCCAAAGAAGACTGAGTGCCAAAGAATTGATGCTTTTGAATTGTGGTGTTGGAAAAGACTCTTGAGGGTCACTTGGATAGCAAGGAGGTCGAAACAGTTAATCCTAAAGGAAATCAACCCTGAACATTCATTGGAAGGATTGATGCTGAATCTAAGCTCCAATATTTTGGCCACCTGACTCAAAGAGCCAACTCACTGGAAAAGACACTGATGCTGTTGAAGACTGAGGGCAAAAGGAGAAGGGGGCAGCAGAGGATGAGATGGTTAGAATGCATCACCGACTCAATGGATGTGAATTTGAGCAAACTCCAGGAGACAGCGAAGGACAGGGAAACCTAAAGTGCTGCAGTCCATGGGGTTGCAAAGAGTTAGACACAATATAGCAACTGAACAACAACAGTGCAGGTTGAAATTCACAGATCATCATTTCAATTCAGTTTCCCCCCAATTTGACTGCCAACTGCCTTCTTAGTCATTCAGCAAGTACTTATTGTGAGTCAGTTAGATGCCAGAAATGATTTAAGGTACAGAGGATATAAATCAAAAAAGGAATAAAAATTTCCTTTTCACATGAACCTTCTTTGCTAGTGGAATAAACATAATGATTTCTCTCTCTGCATATGTAAGAAAATAAAATATGTGGACTGTCAGATGGTAATAAATTCCACATAAAAAAGGAAGAAAGGGAATAAGTCATCTCAGAGGAAGAGACTGGTAGTGGGAATTTTAATTTAATAGAAGAATTTGAGAAGGTGACCCTTGAACAGTATGCAGTGAGGAAGGAAACCAGGCAGATCTAGGTAAAAGTGTTCCAAGCAGAGGAAACAGTTAGGGCAGAACCTTGAAGTGGGACAGTCTCCAGCAGGTCTGAGAAAAAGTGAGCAGCCAGTGTGGCTGGAACTCAGTCAGCAAAGAGAATAAAAGGAAAAAACTAGGTCAGAAAGGGTAACAGAAGGGAGAGCAAACCATGTTATACTGCAAGTCATTGTAAGTACTTTGACTTTTTCTCTAAGATGGGAAAATCATTAGAGATTTTTGACAGAGTAGTGTTATCATCTCACTTAAAATGTAAAATGATCATTCTGGTTTTGTCTGCAAGGAGAGAAACAGGGAGATCAAACAGGCGGCCAGTTCAGTAATCTAGATGAGAGATAACAATAACTTGTACCAAGTTGGCAGTGGTCAAGATGGGGAAAATGGAGCTTTCTTGATGTATTTTGAAGGTAGAGATGATATAATATACTGATGGGTTGGACTTTGGGTATAAGAGAGCAAGAGGAATCAAGGAAGTTTCAAGATTTAACTTCAGCAACTAGAAAGATGGTGTTACCGTTATAGAGATAAGAAAGATTATCAGAGGGTGAGATTTGATAGAAAAATAAGAAATTTGATTTCCAGCAGGTTAATAATAAAATGACTATGTGATAATCAAAAGATAATTTTAATTAGGAAGTAAGATAAAATTTTTGAATTCAGAAAAAAGGTGCCACTGAAGATAAAATTTGAGAGTCAGAATACAAACGCTTTAAAGCTATGAGATTGAAGGCAGTCATCACGAGAGTAACAACAGAGGCAAAGACCAATCTTTCCAGTTCAGAAGGATGAAAAGAAACCAGAAAAGGAGATTCAAATCCAGTCAGCAGGGTAGCTGAAATCACAGATCCTGAGATTACTGTTGACCTAAAGTCTAAACAAAGGCAATTTGGTGGAGAGGTGTAACGCTGACTGAAGTGAGTTGAAGAGGAAATGGAGTAGAATCTATTTCCAAGTGTAAGATTGACCTTAGGAAGATAAGCAGTTTTTGCAGTTACAAAAGGGAAGGTAGTGTTATAAGCAGGAGCACAGATATAGACAGAAATAGAGACGTGATGGTGGAATTGTGTGCAAGTTTTCTTCAGACATTTCATTTCTAGGGAAAATAGTAACCATTCCCAGGAGCCAATAATGGGTTTTAAGGATAAAATAAGACAATAAGCCCCAGGTAGAGTCACTTGTGCTAAGCCCCACATCACCAAACCAAGACTTACCCTTAGTTTCAGCTCTCCCAGAAATGGAATCTTCATTCAATCAATCAGGAATTGCCTGATTGGTATTAGTTCAGTGATCTCCCTTATACACCTCTGCCATCCTTAAAGGAAAGTTGAGATGACCAACTTTCTTTTTTGCCCAGTGTAACTTCTTCATTCCTGCTCCCTTTTCCCTATAAAAGCCTTGCATTTGGTACAGAAATTCAAGAATTCCTATCTGCTAGATTGGATGCTGTCTGATTTGAATCAGTTTTTTCTTAAACTCTTAAAATTTTTAATATACCTCAGTTTGTCATTTAACAGGTTGAAGTAGTCACCTAGAATAGAGCAAGAGAATGAATGAGCTGCTAGGTGCATTGTTGCTGGAATCATGTTGCTGGGCTTTGCTTAAGCACAGACATGAGTTTGATTTTTATGAAAATAAAGTAAGACAAATCAGGAAGGATATGTATTTTTCTCTAGCTCTATTCTACTGTGTGGGAGCAGAAAAGAGTAGGCAGAGATTTGGATTTAATTAGAGCTGGGGTTTTGCCAGATATAGATGATAGAGACAGTGCTAAGGGAGTTAGGGGAGAATCCAGGGACATATCATGATGGAAGAGGGAATCTAAGCTTCATGAGAAGGAAAGCAAGAAGGCATAGGTGGCAATGGACAGTGAAAATGTGGAAGTTTCAGTAGATTGTAGCTGCTGGAGACATGGTGGTCAGAAAAATAAATGTTTGAAGCTGAGATTATGTGGATGCATTTTAGCTTATGGTAATAATAATAATAATGAATGTGAAGAAGAAGAATAAAAGAACCAGCTTAAAACAAAACATTTTTAAAACTAAGATCATGGCATCCAGCCTCATTACTTCATAGCAAATAGAAGAGGAATAGATGGAAATAGTGACAGATTTCCTTTTCTTGGGCTCTAAAATTACTGCAGATGTTGACTGCAACCTTGAAATCAGAAGACAATTGGTTCTTGGAGGGAAAGCTATGACAAACCTAGATAGTGTGTTGAAAAGCAGAGGCATTACTCTGCTGACAAAGGTCCATGTAGCCAAGGTTATGGTCTTCCCAGTGGTCACGTATGGTTGTGAGAGTTGGACTGTAAAGAAGGCAGAGGGCCAAAGAATTGATGGATGCCTTTGAACTGTGGTTTTGGAGAAGACTACTGAGAGTCCCTTGGACTGCAAGGAGATCCAACCAGTCAGTCTTAAGGGAAATCAACCCCAAATACTCATTGGAAGTACTGACACTGAAGCTGAAGCTCCAGTATTTTGGTCATCTGATGAGAACAGCCAACTCACTGGAAAAGGCCCTTTTGCTGGGAAGGATTGAGGGCAGAAGGAGGAGAGGGAGTCAGAGGATGAGATGACTGGATGGAATCACCAATACAATGGACATGAACTTGGGCAAACTTTAGGAGATAGTGAGGGTCAGGGAGGCCTGGCATGCTGCAGTCCATGAAGTTCAATCAGACATGACTGGGTGACTGAACAACAACAACAGTGAAGTCAAAATAGTGAGGGTCAGGGAGGTCTGGCATGCTGCAGTCCATGAAGTTCAATCAGACATGACTGGGTGACTGAACAACAACAACAATGAAGTCAAAAGTATGACCTTGGGATTAAACAGGTGAGCAAGAGAGATGAATCACTGAAACAGAGAATTTCAAGGAACTGAGAGACTAATGGATTGAAAGGATCATATAAATGGACACTAAAATCACCAAAAACTGGAATGCCCTGGCAGTCCAGTGATTAGGACACTGTGCTTCCACTGCCAAGCCCTGGGTTTGATCCTTGGTTGAGGAACTAAGATCCTGCAAGCAGTGTGACATGGAAGAAAAATCACTAAAATGATGGCAAGAATAAAACTAGAGTTAACTGAGCCAGGAACTAAAAGCTTAAGGCAAAGAGAGGGAGTATTCTGGGGGTTTGTAGATGATCAGAACAAGGAGAGAGAGTGGACATTATAGTATGCTGATATGTGGTATAAAGTGTGCATATATGTGTGTGGGAGGGGGCAAGGAAGAGGAAAGGAAAATGGTCTAAAGTGGCTAAGAGGAGCAAGGGGTACACCAACATCTCCCAGAGATCAATAGCAAGAGGGTTTGTGATGGAAAATATCCACCACTTAGAGCTTCTACTCAGCTTTACCCTGGTGATTCAGATGGTAAAGAATCTGCCTGTAACACAAGAGGCCCGGGTTCAATCCTTGGGGTGGGAAGATCTCAACCCAATGGCTACCCACTCTAGTATTATTGCCTGGAGAATTCCATGGACAGAGGAGTCTAGTGGGTTACAATTCATAGGGTTGCAAAGAGTTGGACACAACTGAGCAGACGAACACTTTCATACATAGGTTCTACAGGGGAAGCAATAAACTTAGGGTGACTGAGTTTTTAGTCAAAGCAAGACAGTAAAGGGGACATTTAGTGAAGAGTCAGAAGATATCGGGAAATCTGCTCATGATTGACCTTGTATTTCAGAATACACAGCTTTAGGAATTTAGGATTTTAGGAATGGAGGTAGAGTGTGTGATGGGTTGGGAGAAGTCTGTATGGAGTGGTAAGGGGATGAGAATCTGAAGGATAAAGGATAACTTGGGAGCACTGAGTCACTCTGGATGATGGGAAGCAGACATAAACATCACAATGAGCTCAACTCTGAAGGTGTTGAGGCAAGTAGTAATGATGAACTGTGAGTATCTGTGAAGGGGGAAGGGCAGGGCCTGGTTGATTGGTGATGTGGAAGTAAAGGAGAGTTAAGGTCCTCTCTGGACTGACCAGGTGTCTCAGATTTCTCCCTCCTTCCTGTGGACACCACTGCTGATTGCATTTGCATTTTACCCCCAGTGCCCTGCTGTGCCCAGAGATGGTGCTCATTGAATGAGATAAGTCATCAATGAGCATTAGTTAGATTTGAGCTGTGTAGATAAGGTAGATGAAGAAATTTTGCAGACCTTGGAATGTCTGTGGAGTTTTTCAGTGTTTGCCTCTCACCATGTGATACCAGACGCTGTTCAGCTCTGCCCCGCCAAACAATCTGGGTGTGAATCATCACTGATTCATGCCAGCTCGTGTCGCCTGCAGTGCTCGCCTTAAGTCACAGTGACCTTTCCTGACTACCTGTAATGGCAGCACAGTGGGGACCGCAGTTCCTGGACAGTGTGCAGTGATGGGGTGGTGGGTGGGTGAGTGAGTACTGCTTCTTGTTCCTGAGAGTGAAAGGGAAAGTGAAGCCAAGAACGGGGTTTTACTGCTACATTTTTCTTCACTCAATTGAGAAGTGTATCCGAAAATTACTGTAAAACTTCCTATTTTTTAAGAGGTGATTTTTTTTTTTTTTTTTCAGAGTCAAGGACTTTTTAAAGACATTAAAGGATTCACTGCTGCTTCTGCTGCTAAGTCGCTTCAGTCATGTCCGACTCTGAGTGACCCCATGGATGGCAGCCCACCAGGCTCCCACATCCCTGGGATTCTCCAGGCAAGAACACTGGAGTGGGCTGCCATTTCCTTCTCTAATGCATGCGTGCATGTTAAGTGACTTCAGTCATGTCCGACTGTGCGACCCTATGGACAGCAGCCCACCAGGCTCCTCTGTCCATGGGATTCTCTAGGCAAGAATACTGGAGTGGGTTGCCATTTCCTTCTCCAAAAGGATTTATTACTTTTAATCATATAGAATAAAATACAGAAATCCTGAAGTACTTCCTTTAGAAACATTATGGTTGGAGAAAGAGCTTCCATTTTTAAGAGCGATAAGACTAGGTCATCTTAAATCCTTTTTGACATAAAGTTTGTATTAATCCATAAGATCTGAAAAATTCAAATATGATTTTGATTGTGATAGCATGCATGCATGATTAGCCACTTGTCTTGTGGGACTTTTTGTGACCTCATGGACTGTCAGCCCTCCAGGCTCCTCTGTCCATGGGATTTCTCAGGCAAGAATACTGGAATGGGTTGCCATGCCCTCCTCCAGGAGATCTTCCTGACCCAGGATTGAACCCAAGTCTCCTGTGTCTCCTGCTCTGTGGGCAAACTCTTTACTGCTGAGCACTGGGGAAGCCTGATTGAGGTAGCAAGTTAGTCAAATGCCTTTACAGTGTTCCCAACTGCTATGAACTTAATTGTATCCCCCCAAATTCATACACTGACACCTGAACCCCCAAAGTGACTATGTCTGGAGAGGAGGTCTTTAGGAGGTGGTTAAGGTCATAGGACTGTGGCCTTTTAAGAAGAGAAAGAGGAATTTCGCTTTCTGTTGTTACCATGTGAGGACACAGCGAGAGGGCAATGAGCAGCAAGCCAGGAAGGCAGCCCTGACAGACACTGCCTCTGCTGGTATCTTAATCTTGGCCTTGACATCCCCAGAATTGTGAGGAAATTTCACTTGCTTAAGCCATTCAGCCTGTGGGATTTTGTAACAGCAGCCTGAGAAAATTAAGACACTCACCTGCCCACCTTTCTAGGACTGATGTTTATTCCCAAAGGAAAAATTGATTTACATCTCAGTCTTGTTTGGGAGATAAATTCTGAAAATTTGTACAACAGTCAAATATTTGCACAACTTAAGATGCTCTCTTAGACTGCCAATGTCTTACTAGTACGGACTGTGTCTACTGGTATACCACCAGCACACTGGTTCAATGAAAAAATACATGCAAATAATCTCTTTGATGGTGAGCAACTGAAAGAAGGAAAATACTGAAAAATATGTTGGTTTGCAGCACACACATGAAATGAAAGACTTACTGTCTTTAGCACCTACTTCTGTGCTCATTAAGTGTCAGGATACTGCGCAGCAGAAAACTCGTTTGTGCTTTTTATTTTTCTAATTTAAAATTACTGGCTTGATACTAGCTCAGTCAGTATCAAGATTCTATCTTGAGATCAATAAAAACAATCATGTTTTAACACCACTGTAGACTTAGGTACCTGAGATTTGGCAATACCCTCCAATAGATGTCAGCACATAAAAAAGAAAAAAAGTTTATTGCACATAAGAAAATCTAAGTACATAAAATCCTTACTCCTAGGTGTTTTTAAAGCCATCCCCGTGGTACTTCAACATTATTAGTACAAGGCAGATTACCCAAACTTTCATTTTTCCTTTCAGTTAGCTTGATTTTGTAAGAAAAGTCATAAAGAGTTACAACTCTTATTAAAAGAGAAAGGAAAAATCATTTAAAAATATAACTTAGGTCTGTTCTTTGACCTGTGGTGAGAGTCCTGGCAGAGTGAAGTTGAAGGCCAGCACTTGGAAAGGGAATCCTCCTACACTGTTGGTGGGAATGTAAGTTGGTGCAGCCACTATGGAAAACAGTATGGAGGTTCTTCATAAAACTGAAAATGGAATTACCATATGATCCAGCAATCCCACTGCTGGGCATACATTTGGACAAAGCTATAATTCAAAGAGATACACGTCCTCTGTTCATAGAAGCACCATTCATAATAGCCAAGACACGAAAACAACCAAAATGTCCATTGACAGATGAACGGATAAAGTAAATGTGGTACATATATACAATGGAATACCACTCAGTCACAAAAAAGAATAAAACAATTCCATCTGCAACACAGATGCAAATAGAGATTATCATACTAAGTGGAATAAGTCAGAAAGACAAAGGCAAATACCATGTGATATCACTTATATGTGGAATATAAAATATGATACAAATGAACCTATCTATGAAACAGAATCATGGACATAAAGAACAGAGTGCCAAGGTGGTTGGTGGTTGCCAAGGGAAAGGGTTTTTGAGGAGGGATATAGTAGGAGGTTGAGGTTAGCTGATAAACTGGTGTATATAGACTGGATAAACAACAAGGTCCTACTGTATAGCACAGGGAACTATATTCAGTATTCCATGATAAACCACAATGGAAAAGAATATGGAAAAATTATAACATGCATGTGGATGTGTATATAACCGAGACATTTTGCTTTTCAGCAGTAATTACCACAGCATTACAATTCAACTATATTTCAATAAAAATTAAAAAGAAAAAAGAGCCACCTCTTGGAAAGCAGAATTCATTGCCTCCTTGCTGGGACAGCAGAGGAGGTGTATTTTTTCCCCTCCATAAACCCAGATGGCACATTTTTACATTGCGTTAGCCTACAAAAGGAGACCTGGAATAGTTGACCCCCACAAATGTGTGAACTTTGTATTTTAAAAATGTTAACAACAAAAGCATCAGTATGAGTACCTGGCCCACCCAACTAGAAATAATCTGTGACACTTGTGTGAAGAACTAATGACATCTGTCAAGTTTTCTGTCAACCCCTCCTCTCTTCCTTGTTTCTTTCGCTCCTTACTTGATGTGCTTCAATCTATTAGTTGCTCACTACTAATCTCTCCCTCCTGGGAAGGCAATGTGAAAAAATAGCAAAGTACTATTTCTCAAGTTTTAGAATGAGTCAGCAGGTCCATTTAATAGCTGCATGATTTTAGACAAGTTATTTCATCTCTTTATTACTCATTCTCCTCATTTCCAATAAGAGAAAAATAATTGTACCTAGTTTTTTTGGCTGCTATATGAATTACGTGAAATAATATAGGCAATTCTCCTTGCGTACAGCAAATGGTCAAAATCTTAGCCATCGTTTCATTTTGGGATTCACGCTAAGTGAGATTATTGATCCACTTTTTTAGGTCTTCTGTCTTATTCCTTTCTACTTCTAAGAATAATGGGGAAGAAAAATTGGTGTGATTCCCATAGAGAAATTTTATAACATTAGACTTCTGTCCTCTTGTGGGAATTCCTCAGCTCCCTGTGCATCTTTTTCTTGTCTCCTTGTTTCTCAGTTTTGTCTTATTTTGCGATTTCCCATCATTCCTTCCTCAAGGTCAAAGGTTTTTCATCTCTTTCTATGGGAAAGCCTGAACTCCCTATAGTTTGTTTTGTTACCATCAGAGCATCTTCTCTATGTTCATCTGAGTGGGTGTTCTCAGCATGAACTGTTCTCTTTCCCTATCTTCTTTTGCCAGGTAGCTAGGTTGACTGTGTCCCCTTTTGCTTTAGAATAAGGGTTTTGGAAAATTTTCATAACTTTTCCCCTTTGCTCCATTAAGTTACAAACAAAATTCATATTTATTGAATTTATAGAGGCTACTGCTAGGTTCTTAGCCCTTCACCTTCACACTCTTTTTTGCCTCCTTCCTTTCAGCTTTATTAGAAATCATTCTCGTGCCTGCTCATTCTCTGACTCTGTTTTCAGAGATCATGTTTCATTTTTCTTTACCCACCAATCTGTTTCTGAGCTCTGAGTTTTCCTGTTTGTTTCTTATCCCTTGGATCAAAATTTTATTCTCAAAAGAGAAGAAAACTGTTTACTTGATCAATTTTTTTTTTACCTTTTGTATCTCAACTTAGATGTCAGGAAATTTACTGTGATGCTTCAGGTTTCTAATCTTACATATTCAGTGTATATTATTCTTCTGTGAGACACATTTATCAAAATTAAATTACTTCTCTGTTTATTTGTCAGCTGGCTGCCTGCTGTTTGATACCATAACTTGCTGTTTTGTTCAGGGATGTAACTCTAACACCTAACACCATGACTAGCAGATAGTAAATTCTCAGTAAATACTTGAATGGATGAATGAATGAATGAATGAACATATGATTTGTACAGCCCTTTCCCATTATTTCTTATGGTACAAGACAACTTCTTTGACTAGTCTGTCTACCAAAGCTAATCATCCTCTACTATAATAAAAGATACCGGACAAATAATTCATTTATCCCTCCATTCCAGAATTTTATATTTATACTTTTCAATCCAAATTCAAATAAGTATATTTGCCAAACTCTCAAACCCTTTTGCTGAAGATGAGAGAGGCAGAGACAGGTCTCTTTCAGATATGTTTCTGCTGCCTTTGTTTTGTCTCCTTCCAGCAGGTATCTTGGGATTTAAGCCTGACATCCTTCCACTACCTTTCTGCCTGCCTATTTCACAACCTGGGTAGGCTTCATGCCTGTCAGCACTTTCTCCAGTTGTAGTTTTTCACTGTTCTTTTTAAACATCCTTCCGTGCATTTTTATTATCCCTCTGCACTGTGGAGGAAATTCTTGGACCCTCATGATAACCTAAAAAGTTAGCAAGCATCAGATAAGATTTTGGGAAAACCACTAACTGAGGCTGAAAATGTCATCTCCTAATGTGTGAAGCAGCTACATGTTTTGGTGGAGAATGTGACTCTCCAAAAAATGTTTCATGTGAACTGTCTGTAAGAAAGTCAGTTATAGAGATAAAGGTCAATTTTCCCAGGGAGTATTTATGTCCATAGAAAGGGAAGACTTTGAGCCTGAAACCAAAGTTCTCCAGTCATCTCAGCTTGGCCTGGTGTGATCTTCAGTGGGAACCAGAAGCCCCATTACTTGGATCAGCTGCTGGTACAGAGTTAGGAGCAGAGGGGAAGCTGAAGCAAGAGAGTTTGAGGAATGCTGACTAAGGTGAGAATTACATAAAGATACTTTGCAAAAAAGAGAGCAGTTGCGCAGGGCCAAGGCCTGGGAAGGTGGGTAAGGGAAAAAGGAAAGTATTGCATGGATTAAAAATTGTAATTTTAAGATGGTTAACCCATACACTGAATCCCTTCTTTAATTACATTTGGTTGTTTGACTTATTTATTTATTGGACTGCAATGCTGTGTAGAGACTGGGCCACAGGGGTTTTTGTTTTGGTTTGGTTTTTGTTTATTGCTTTTTGTGGGTATTTTTCCTTAATGTTGTTCTTTTAGGATTTCATTTCTTGCCTGTGGTTTTGTATTTAGTAATAATTCTCAGCTGTGCTTCTGATGAACGAAACCAGCACAAATCTTATGCCATGAGTAAATTTTCTCCACTCATGCCTGACCACTGGGTAGATGTGAGTCATCCTGGTTCTTGGAATGTAAGAACAAGTCAGTGGGGAGAAAGTACAAGTAAGGACAGGATGCTGTAGGCAGGCAGACTGGCACAGCATTACGTGAAATTGTAAACTTGAAAGGAATGTAGTTTTTAACCTGAATTCCATGGATCCTCAGTAGCATAAGACACCAGAGTCCTTTTAGTATGGCAAGAGGAGTTGGTTATGGGGGATCAGTCAAGTCAAAATGGCGAAGTAGGAGGTCATGAAACTCACCTCCCTTCACAAACACAACAAAAATACATCTATATGTAGAACAGTTTGCACTGGAAACTGGCAAAAAGACTCCTTTATAACCAGGGCTGTAAGAAAGAGCCACAGGTAATCAGATAGGAAGGCAAGAAAAGTGAACAGGTTGGGACCTGTGCCCCTGGGAGGGGGCTCAGAGGAAAAGGATGAATACACGGTTGAAATCTGCTCTGGGAGTGAGCAGTGAAAGCCACAGACTGGGCACCCCAGTCCTGGGGTCCCACATGGGAGAGATGAGCTTCCTTGGCTGATTGGAGGACCTCTGGGGCTAACAGGAGGGCTGTGGGCAGTCTGGGCTCCACTCATGAGTGTGTGCCCCTTGCTTGTCCCCAGAAGCAAAGTGGAAAGGACAGTCAGAAGAATGCTCAAGTGGCTGCTGGGTCTCCTGCATCTACCTCAGTGCGCACCTCCAGCGCCTCAGCTGAAGCCAACACTCCAGCTCGCTTATGTTACATCACACAATGGCACAGGATCTAGTGCTGCCACAACCAGGGAGAAAATTTGTCCATGGAATGCAGAGGCAAGCCAGTCCCAGGACAGAGCCTGAGTTGGGGAGGGACAGCAGTCGTTGTTGGCATGTACTCAAGCAGTGCATCAGAAGCCGCCCAGAACTCTGATGATGGTTGTGTTACCGGAGGCCACACCAAGATATACACTGAGGGTCCATGTGGGCCCTGCCTGCCCTGCACTGAGACCCCACAACAGTTATTTTGGACAACCTGGAAATGGACAAATTTCTAGAAACATACAAGATATCAAGATGACTCAAGAAGAAACAGACAATTTGAACAGACAGATCACTAGTAGTGAAACTGAATTTGTAATTTAAAAAAAAAAAAAAACCTCTTAGTAAACAAAAGTCTAGGATCAGATGGTTTCACTGGGGAATTCTACCTAACATACAAAGAAGAGCTAATACCTATCCTTCTCAAATTATTTTTAAAAATGGAAAAGGATGGAACACTCCCAAATTCATTCTATGAGGCCACCATTACCCTGATACCAAAACCAGAAAAAGACACTATAGAAAAAAGAACATTTCAGGCCAGTATCTTTGGTAATTATAAATGCAAATATCATCAAAATATTAGTACACCAAACATATAAAAAGGATTGTATACCATGATCAAATAAGATTTATTCCAAGGACACAAGGTTGTTTGAAATTTTGAAATTAATGAATGTGATACCCTACATTAATAAAAGGAAGGATAAAAAAAACAAAATCATCTCAATATATGCAGAAAAAGCATTTGACAAAATTCAATATCCATTCTTAAAAATTCTTGAAGTGAGTACAAAGAAAACATATCTGAACATGATAAAAACCAGTTATGACAAACCTATAGCTAGCGTCACACTCAATAGAGAAAAACTGAAAGCTTTACCTCTAAATTCAAGAAAAAGACAAAGATTCAGACTCTCACTACTTCTATTCAACATTGTATTAGAGGTCCTAGCCAAAATAATCAGATAAGAAAAAGAAATAAAAGGCATCCGAATTGGAAGGGAAAAAATAAAACTCTATTTACAGATAACATGATACTTTATCTAGAAGCCCTAAAGTCTCCATGAAAAAACTGTTAGAACTAAAAAATGAATTCATTTAAGTTGCAGAAGATTAATGTACATTAAACTGTTGTTTTTCTGTTCACTAATACTGAACTCTCAGGAAGAGAAAGCTAAAAATATCAATGAAAAATCACATCAGAGAGTATAAAATACCTAGGAATAAACTTAACCAAGAGGGGGAAAGACTTGTACTCTGAAAACTATAAAATACTGATAAAGATAATTGAAAATGATTCAAAGAAATGGAAAGATATCTCTGCTCATGGATTGGAAGACTTAATATTTTTAAACTATTTATACTACCCAAAACAATCTATTAGATTTAGTGTAATCCTTACCAAAATATCAATGACAAAGGAGGCAAGAATGTACAATGGAAAAAAGACCATCTCTTTAACAAGTGGTGTTGGGAAAACTGGTCAACCACTTGTAAAAGAATGAAACTAGAACACTTTCTGACACCATACACAAAAATAAACTCAAAATGGATTAAAGATCTAAATGTAAGACCAGAAACTATAAAACTCCTAGAGGAGAACATAGGCAAAACACTCTCTGACATAAATCACAGCAGGATCCTCTATGACCCACCACCCAGAATAATGGAAATAAAAGCAAAAATAAACAAATGGGACCTAATGAAACTTAAAAGTTTTTGCACAACAAAGGAAACTATAAGCAAGGTGAAAAGACAGCCCGCAGATTGGGAGAAATAATAGCAAACGAAGCAGCAAACAAAGGATTAATCTCAAAAATATATAAGCAACTCCTGCAGCTCAATTCCAGAAAAATAAATGACCCAATCAAAAAATGGGCCAAAGAACTAAACAGACATTTCTCCAAAGAAGACATACAGATGGCTAACAAACACATGAAAAGATGCTCAACATCACTCATTATCAGAGAAATGCAAATCAAAACCACAATGAGGTACCATTACATGCCAGTCAGGATGGCTGCTATCCAAAAGTCTACAAGCAATAAATGCTGGAGAGGGTGTGGAGAAAAGGGAACCCTCTTACACTGTTGGTGGGAATGCAAATTAGTATAGCCACTATGGAGAACAGTGTGGCGATTTCTTAAAAAACTGGAAATAGAACTGCCATATGACCCCCCAATCCCACTCCTGGGCATACACACCAAGGAAACCAGATCTGAAAGAGACACGTGCACCCCAATGTTCATCGCAGCACTGTTTATAATAACCAGGACATGGAAGCAACCTAGATGCCCATCAGCAGATGAATGGATAAGGAAGCTGTGGTACATATACACCATGGAATATTACTCAGCCATTAAAAAGAATTCATTTGAATCAGTTCTAATGAGATGGATAAAACTGGAGCCCATTATATAGAGTGAAGTAAGTCAGAAAGATAAAGACCAATACAGTATACTAACACATATATATGGAATTTAGAAAGATGGTAATGATAACCCTATATGCAAAACAGAAAAAGAGACACAGATGTACAGAATAGACTTTTGAACTCTGTGGGAGAAGGTGAGGGTGGGATGTTCTGAGAGAACAGCATCGAAACATGTATATTATCTATAGTGAAACAGATCACCAGCCCAGGTTGGATACATGAGACAAGTGCTCAGGGCTGGTGCACTGGGAAGACCCAGAGGGATCGGGTGGAGAGGGAGGTGGAAGGAAGGATCAGGATGAGGAATACATGTAAATCCATGGCTGATTCATGTCAATGTATGGCAAAAACCAATACAATATTGTAAAGTGATTAGCCTCCAACTAATAAAAATAAATGGGAAAAAAAATCAATGACATTTTTCAAAGAACTAGAACAAATAATCCTAAAATTTATATGGAACCACAAAATACTCCAAATAGCCAAAGAAATCTTGAGAAAAAAGAACAAAGCTGGAGATATCACCCTTCCTGACTTCAGTCTATACTATAAAGACAAATCAAAGGAGCATGGTATTGGTGGGGGGAAAAAAAAGACATATAGATCAATGGAACAGAATAGACAGCTCAGAAATAAACCCATGCACCTATGTTCAGTTAATCTATGACAAAGGAAACAAGGACATACAATGGAGAAAAGACAGCCTCTTCAATAAACAGTACTGGGAAAGCTGGACAGCTACAAGTATCAGAACATTTCCTCATGCATCTACAAAAATAAACTCAAAATAAATGAAAGACCTAGAGGTAAGACAGGAAACCATAAGCTCCTAGAAGAGGAAATAGGTAGAACACTGATAAAAATTGCAGCAATACTTTTTTTTTTTGGATCTGCCTCCTAGGACAAAATAAATAAAAGCAAAAACAAACAAATGAGACCCAATTAAACTTAAAGCTTTTCCACAGTAAAGGAAGCCATCAACAAAACAACAAAAATCATACTGAATGAGAGAAAATATTTGCAAATGATAGGACCAATAAGGGGCTAATATCCAAAATACTAATACCCAATATTGGCTATTATCCAAAATATTGGGCTTTCCTTGTGGTTCAGCTGGTAAAGAATCTGCCTGCAATATGGGAGACCTGAGTTCAATCACTGGGTTGGAAAGATGCCCTGGAGAAGGGAAAGGCTACTCACTCCAGTATTCTGGCCTGGAGAATTCCATGGGGCTGCATAGTCCACGGGATTACAAAGAGTTGTACTCGACTGAGCAACTTTCACATCCAAAATATATAAATAGCTCATACAACTCAATATCAAGCAAACAATCAATCAGAAAATGGGCAGAAAATCCGAAAGACATTTTTCTAAAGAAAACATACAGATGGCTAAGAGGTACATGAAAAGATGCTCACCATCACTAATTATAAGAGAAACACAAATTAAAATAATGAGATATCACCTCATAGCTGTCAAAATTATTATCAAAAAGTCTAAAAATGACAAATGTTGGCAAAGATGTAGAGAAAAGGGAACCCTGATGAACTGTTCGTGGGAATGTAAGTTGGTGCAGCCACTATGGAAAAAACTGGAGGTTCATTTTAAAAAAACAACAAAAAAAACCCCCACTAAAACCAGAACTGCCATAGGATCCAGCAATGCCACTCCTGGATATACATCTAAAAGAAAACGAAACAAAACCACTACTTCAAAAAAATATGCATCTTGATGCTCATAGCAGTAATATTTGCAATAGCCAAAATATGGAAGCAACCCGTGTCCATAATAGATGACTAGAAAAAGATGAGGTATACACACACGATGGAATATTACTCAGGCATAAAATAATGAAAGTCTGCCATTTGTAGTAACATGGATGGACATAGAGAATATCATGATTATTGAAATAAGTCTGACAAAGAAAAATGCTAAATGATATCACTTAGGTGTGGAATCTAAAAAATAAAATAAATGAATGTATATATCACAACAGAGATAGACTCACAGATATAGGAAACAAACTAGTGGTTACCAGTTTGGAGAGGAGAGAGGGGAGGGGCAAAATAGGTACATGGGATTAAGAGATACAAACTACTATGCATAAAATAGATAAGCAACAAGGATTTATTGTATAGCACAGGGAATTACAGGCATTATGTTATAACAACTTAATGGGGTATAATCTATAAAAATACTGAATCACTATTACGAACACCTGAAACTAACATAATATTGTAAATCAAATATATCTCAATTCAAAAAAGAGGAGGTTAATGTCAGACCCATTTGAAACAGTTCTATATTATCGCTGCCCAGTAGAGACAGGATTCCCCAAGGACTGGGCTGTTTCTAAGAAACTTAAGTGAAACAGGCTTTTAATCCATGGATAAAAATGCTCTCCCTCCAGAAACAATAAATTCTCATGAAGAACCAGCCCAGAAGACAGAGAAAAGACCTTTGAGTCACGAGTCATGGTTTAAATATTCCATTAATATGGTGCTGGAATTTAAATCCTCAGAGGCTGAGAAATGCTGACACTGAGTTCGTAGACCCTCAGGGCTGTTCCCAGTCACCCAACTGCAGAGACAGCCATCCCCAGGGAGAACTGTGGCACTTCTCAGGACAAGCATGGGGTAGGTTGACAGTGGCTGGGACTGACAAAACCAACTTATGACCGGTTATCAGTGGACAGGGCAAGATCGTTACCACCAAGTGTTCAGAGCAGAACTCTAGCAGTGAATTTCCTACCAGGGCTGCATAATGATGCTCAGAGTATCAAAGCCAAACCACAACAAAACAGAAAAAAAGTGCTGGAACAAATTAAAATCCAGATTCAATAAGCGATTTTGTAATTCATGGTAACCCAAAGGGATTCTCAGAATTCTCTTTGTAAGAGCTAATCAGGGCACAGGGGTGGAAGAAGGATTTCACGTCGGTACTTTCACAATGGGGCAGAATATTGATCAGTGATGGCCAAGTGGACTTGGGCGGCCAGGATGCTGCAGGAGATCAAGTCTCCTGAAGTCAGATCTTCCCTACTCAAGCCAGGTCTAGGTAAGTGCAGGAAGAAAGCTCCTTCCTCCCAATCTGGGGACAGACCACTGGAAGATTGGAGACTGAATTCTGGAATTTTATTCCAAAGAGGCTGCGTTGCTATAATTCCTTTGTATTTCCTCTTCCGTTGCATAGTGGAATACTCTAAAAAACCATGGTGACAATGTCTACAATTTTAACAGTTGAAGGGAACTCTGCAATCAATTAGAGGAGCAAAAAACAACTAGTGGCCTTCTGTTCACAAGAGGGAGATAAATTAGGAACATATCATATGCCTCACCTTTCCAGGTTCACAGACCTTTGAGAGCAGAAAAGTGAAACTTTCAACTGTCATTTTACCTGCAGGAAACTCTCCAACCTTTAAATACAAAGATTGAAAGAAGGGAACTAATTGTACATCAGAATGATGCTTCTCATGAGTTTCTGTATGCTTACTCCTAAGAGGATTGGTAGAGGATCAGGGAAGATATAGTGACTGTGTCCTCCTGCCATTCTTCAACAGTAAACTCTAGCCCACCAACAACAGCAAAAATCATGAAGGCCTGGCAGGTATTAAAACAAGGAATAGGAAAGTGTTTGTGGGAGGTGCGGAGGAAAAAAAAATCAAAAAGGATAAAGATAAATGGGATAATTTCTGAGGTAGGACAAATGAGAATCCACAGATATCAAAATAGTAATTAGCCCCCAACTAATAAAAATAAATGGGAAAAAAAATAGAATAAAGATAAAGAGCAATTTGATCATGATTCCTCATGTTGTGATTTGGATCTGCTCATGTTCTTTGAAAATAAAGACATTTAAAATTACTTTGCTCTGGTTTATGCCTGGAATACAGCTCTAGTCAGTCCTTGGAACCCACAAAATCTAAAATCTATTATGCTTTATTCATTGTCTTAGTTTGGACTGCTATAATAGAATATGAGACTGCGTGACTTATAAACAGTACAAATATCACAGTGCTGGAGGCTGAAAAGTCCAAAATTTCAACTGATTCAGTATATTGTGAAGACCCGTTTCCTAGTTCATGGTCTTCTCCCTGGGTCCTCACATGTTGGAAGGCAACTAGAGAGCTGTATGGGGACACTAATCCCATTCATGGAAGCTCTACTCTCATGACCAAGTAAAAGTAAGTAAAGTCACTCAGTCGTGTCCGACTCTTTGTGACCCCATGGACTATAGCCTACCAGGCTCCTCTGTCCATGGGAGTTTCCAGTCAAGAGTACTGGAGTGGGTTGCCATTTCCTTCTCCAGGGGATCTTCCCGACCCAGGGATCGAACCTGGGTCTCCAGCATTGCAGCTAGATGCTTTACCGTCTGAGCCACCAGGAAGCCCATAAAGGCCTGTCTCCTAATAGCATCACACTGGGGATTAGGATTTTAGCATATGAATTGTAAGGAGACATAAACATTCAAGCTATGGCAATGATAGAAAATGTAGATAGGTATTATACCCATTTTTTTTCAGGTACCAAAAAAAAAAAAGCTGTTAATACTGAACCAAATGATTACCCCAAGATTAAGAGATTCTGCCAATGTTTATGAGGAGAAAGGAAACCTCAATTTTTGTCTCCTTGCTTTTCCTGGAGGTAATATTACTTCATCGGTGTGTGTATACCTACTTGATTAGAGGGAATCACTGTGTAGTAAGTACATGTGATAATGAATGTTTAAAATTGTATGATAGACTTTTAGATAGGATTATTTTTTCTCTTTCCTAAACAGGTTATAAATTCCTAGTGGGACAGAACCATATGGGACTCTGTACATTGCTTTCTCCTTTCCCCAAACTTGCTTTTCTGTCCTCTTTCCTATTTCATTTTCAGTATCATATATTTTCTCTTTACTTGCCTTTCCTTTCCTGATCTCAGCCCTTCTCTCACTCTTTCTTCACCTATAATTTTTCCATTTCACATTTCAATTGGCCCTAAAGAATAGTAAACTCACTTTTTTTTTTTACAAAGAAGTGGCAAGAAGTAAGGAGACAGAATCTGTTGGTGTTAATCAGGGAAGTTGACCCTACAAGTTATGGAATAAAAGACTGATTACAGGAATTATAGTTTACATAGCTATGGGAAGAGCTGGGGAATTAAAGTCCCAGAAAGCAATGAAGGACCAGAAGCAAGTCACCAGCCAGCCCTGCTAAAGCATTGATAGAGCCAGCAAGGAAATGTGTGAAGCCAAGAGTCTAGCTGCCAGACACTTGTGTAGGAGTCTCCCAAGCATTGATGCCTCTGTCTCTGATGATAAGCCTGGGTTCACAGTTGGTCACTGGGCTGCCAGTGAAGGAGAGATGGAATCAAATAAAAGAGGAGCAAGTACAAGCTGGAGCTGGTCAGTATCTTTCCTCTGTCTCTCACTGCAGGTTGAGTAAGGACAAGCCTGGACCTGCCAGTTCCTCTGCGTGCATCCCTCACTCAATCTAACAAGGATAGCCTTTAGAAGGTAATAGCTGCTGCTTTAATTTTCCCATCCAGTTATTACATAGATGTCTCTTTGGCCAACTGTAAACTAGAATTGTTAGGAAGGGGAAGGTAGCTCCAACTGATGCAAGCTAACATATACAAAGCTCCTGGAGAAACTAAGCATGCTTGTATCACAGATGTGAAGGCAGGACAAGGGAATTTGTAAATGGCAGCATCACACAACTGGCTTTCTCCACTGAAGTTGATAACCCGTTCCAGTATTCTTGCCTGAAAGATCCCATGGACAGAGGAGCCTGACAGGCTGCAGTCCAACAGATCACAAAGAGTCAGACACGACTCAGCAACTGATCACACTGAGTTCAGAGTTTCTTAAAGCAATAAAGATTTTATGGGATTATCTGTTAGATTTATTTTAGTTTCTCTAAATTACCCAACCATAACAATGTATTGGGCATAAATGGATAAATAATGTATTTGGAATAAGTGAATAAGGGAGACAGAGTTGCTGCCTTAGCATTAATCACCCAGGGAAGGCAGATGTAAACAATGTTGACACAGGGCAGCAGGTGCTAGAGTAAAGGTGGGCCAAGCGTCCTAGGGGAGCACAGAGGAGGTGCCCCAACATGGCCTGGGTGGGAAGATCATGGGGTCTTTACAGACCAGGCAAAGCCAGAAATGAATCTTAAAGGACGAGTAAGAGTTTGTCAAAGGGAATGCTATGGACAAAATCATGGAATAAACAGTTTGGTGTTGCTGGAAATCAAAGGGCACACATGGGAACAGCAGGAGATGGATACAGCAAGGTAAGCAAGGTTATCCTTAGCACATGTAGGACCTCAAGCAAATATATTTTGCAGTGTCCTTGTTTATATAAGTAATTTGATTAAAGTCATATAGCAAAACTGTGCCTTCTATGAGGTATAGTGCTTTGTTGGTGAAGATTCAGGCTAGTGGGTAGAAAGGAAGTTTTTACATGTCTGTTTATTGGGCCTCAGTGCATGTGAAGATTTTGTGTAGTATTAGGCTTTTCCCGATTATGTCAAGTAAACATGTGCTGTATTGTCACAAGTAGCATTCCTACCTAATTTCTTATCTCCCACTATAAGAAAAATGTAGTGACACTTTTGTAATGCCATAGCTTCTCAGAACATAACTGCGTGTAAACCCTATGGACTATCTTGCCTCTGAAGTTCCCTAATACCACCTACTTAAAGCTGGCTATATCATTATTCATGATTCTGCATCATCTCTCATGCCACCTGTGGATACTATTGGCCTCCAGGGATTCTCTTAAAAGTTGTCATTATGCTTCCATGATGATGGTCATGATGATGACCACAAATGTAACCCTTATGCAGGAAAGTGTGAGAGAGAATATAATGGAACATATGGTACCACATCCACTTTATGGTAGAACAACATTTCTACATCCTGTCTTCTCTTGAACTCTTGGGGCCGCAATCACAGCATTCCTAGAATGTGCTTTTTCTATGTGGATCTGTCTTTCACACACTGCCACAAACAGGAAATGTAGGTGGGTGTGTCAGACAGGGTACGGAGAGTTTTCTTGGCCATATAAGTCATGCCTGTCCCTCATCCGGCTCAAGATCAATCAAGGGGAACACAATGACACCACATGGGTGGGGGATAAGGGAGGACATCCGTCAGAAGGGGCTGCTGCTGCTGTCATCATAAAAGTCCTCATAAAAGATGATATACAAGCATTCCTCTGCAGAGAGCACAGGGCATGGAGCCCATGAAGAGGGTGGTGAGCCAGCAGTGGGAGACACACAGGGTAAGTGACACATGCCACCACTGTTGTCACCCGGCAACGCTGTAGGCTAGAGATGGCACCATAGTCAGAGCACAGATGGGTGAGAGCCACAAATGCAGCACAAGCGCAAAGACCAGCACTGGAAGTGTCAATAGCCCACAGTTCTGAACTCACCCTATGTTTATCATGAAGGCGATCACTCCAAATCAAAATGTTAGCATCCTTTCAGTGAACCATTTTCATGTAATCATGCCAATGAAGCACTGTGCTCATCAGCAAGAGAGATACTGCAACCAAGTCCAGCCGCAGTTCCTAGGATAACCCCATAGTATGAGTCTATGAGTTTCATGGGGATTTCTGGCCAGCTTCACAGGTTGTTGAGTACCTTGAAGGATATAAATAAAGTCCAGGGCCCATGAGTACCTGTCCAACCTTGAAATGCCTCATGCAGGCGTTATTTCCACCAAGTTAGTCCCAGGATTTCCAGGAAGGGGATTCAGAAAATTTTAAGGAAAGTGCCATAACTATTAGAGAAGGAAATGGCAACCCACTCCAGTACTCTTGCCTAGAGAATTCTGTGGACAGAGGAGCCTAGTGGGCTGCTGTCCATGGGGTTGTACAGAGTCGAACACGACTGAAACAACTTAGCATGCATGCATGCATTGGAGAAGGAAATGGCAACCCACTTCAGTATTCTTGCCTGGAGAATCCCAGGGACAGAGGAGCCTGTGGGCTGCCATCTATGGGGTCGCACAGAGTTGGCCACGACTGAAGCAACTTAGCAGCAGCAGCAGCAGCAGCTGTAAAAATAGTAGCCTTCATGAAGCCCAAACTTAGATCCGGGCTGAAACTTGTCCAAGTCTTAGGGTGGTACTAAAGGGAGGCTAGCGCAAGTTCATGAAATATCTCGTAATAACATACAAACTTTAAGATCCTGATCATGGTAAGTTAGAACTTTCAACATTTCTTACTTTTCTGTGCAATAATGCTATTATACTAGTAGTAGTAGTTTAGTCGCTAAGTCATGTCCAACTCTTGTGACCCCCTGGACTATAGCCTGCCAGGCTCCTCTGTTCATGGGATTCTCCAGGCAAGAATACTGTACTGAGTTGCCATTTCCTTCTCCAGGGTATCTTCCCAACCCAGGAATCGAACCCGGGTCTCCTGAATTGCAGGCTGATTCTTTACCAACTGAGCGAATAATGTTATTAGGTAAATTGGGGGGGTGGGGAGAATGGTGAAATAGATGGGAAACATTTGACAGCCTTTATTGTAGTAGTATGAATTTTGAATTGTCTGTAAAGAGATAGACTATCTACCCTTCTGTAACTTATCTTAAAAAATGGCCCATGAAATCTTTCATCTGTTATGAAGTATAGTACTTAATTATGCCACAGAACACACTTCAGAAAAAACGACAAATGACAATAAGAACCATTGCAGGGATTTCACACAGAATAGATTTCCATTTTAGGAAAATTACTTTATAGGAAAGTCAGTAGTTAGAGGAGAGAGAAAAGAAAAGGAAAGATGAAGCATAAAGGTTAGAGAATTTCCAGTGATTCAGACTCCTCTTTCCAATGCAGGGGATGTGGTTTAAATCCTTGGTGGGGAACTAAGGACCCACAGGCTGTGGAGTGTGGCAAAATAAATAAAGGAGCAGTGGTTAGGCATTGTTTGTAAGAACAAGTCAAGTGATGATAAGATCTGAACCAAGCCAGTATTAGCAGGACAGTGCAGTCACAAGCACATATTTCTTAGATAAATTAAACAGTATGCACCTGGCCAAAAATAACTAAATGAGGAAAAGAGTCACTTAATTATTTCAGGCTAGTGAGCCTGCCACTGCACTCAATGATAGCAAACTCCAGACTGTGTGTGAGACTGTTTTCCAGGAATTCTGTTATCAAGTACATTTTATGCATGACCAACTAGCCCCTTGGAGAGTGATTCTCTTATAGAAGGATATGTATTTTCTGTAAAATGTTGGCTTTAAACAAAAGTCAACCACTTCATCTGGGACTCAATCTGTTCCACTGCTGCAGGGAAAACTGGCCATGTTGGACTGACTGAGACACAGTATGTCAAGCTCTGCTGTAACCACTTCCTAAGGTATCCTCAAGGGTAATTTCGACCATATGTGACTGTTCTCCTTTGAAGATGATTTTCGTATCCAATTCCAGAGTAGGCTGCAACTGTATTCACTGATAATCACAAAGAGCACATGTCAACTTCTAAATCTAGTCCTGTGATTCTATAGCCCCAAACACACGTAAGTGAGAGTTTAAATAATCTCTGGATAAAAATAGAAAGACCATATGTATTAGAAGCTGAAGGGGCTGGAATTTGATAGGCTCTGGGGGGGAAATCTAAACTCCTTTATTTTTATCTTTGGATAATGAAGCTGACATTCAGAGAGAGAAACTGACCAAGTCTAATCCAATATGGCAGAACTAAGATGTAAACCCAAGTACTCTTACATTTTTAAAAATATTTATATCTTTATAAAAATGTTATATTTTTTAATTTTTAGAAATAATCTCTAGAGACTATAAATCTCTTTTAGAATATGCCATTAGAAAGCTTTTATGAAGGTGTAAACAAATATGATGTTATTTCCTCTTAGCCTCAAAAGGCACACAAACTTAAGCTGTGTGGAATCACATGGTACAAATGTACATCACCTTGTATGTTCCATACATTTCTAAATACCTCATTTCTGTCTGCTCCATAATAGAATAATTCAATACAAACAGAAAACCTCGGAATTTGAGAAGCTTTTTAGATATTTTATTCTTCCAGAAATGTATCAGCACTATTCATTCTATTTCCAAAGGCAGAGAAAGGTGGTCCTGCACCATAAACAAATATACCCCTCACTTTACCACATCAGCCACATCAGGAACCAAATCCTCAATGCTGCAATTCCTTTTCAGCCAACATTCTATCTGGACATTTAATTATATTTGGTCTTTGGCTGGCTGGCTAGACTCCTGAGCTTTATTTAAATGTTGAATGATGAAATTACAAAGCACTCTCAATCTTCCACAATAGGAGCTCAGATTAAGCCTCAGAAGAAACAGAGCAAAGCACAGGCTATATGTTGGAGAGGAAAACATCCAGGTCCCTCACTGATGGTGTCTTGGCCAGCCAGGTTGACCTGTAGGCTTCTGTAGTCTTCTTCTGAAGACCGGTGTTGATTGGAAGAGGCAGGCTTTTAGAAAACTGAGGGGCTGAAGAGCAGCAGTTACTATGGTTAATGGGGGAAGACACAGTGTCATTGAGAGAGTGCTGCGATGTTGGAAGTAATGGATGGAGAGTAGGATCAAGTAGACTGCAGCAGAGGAGCCAAAGGGCCAAGAAGCCAAGCACCGCTGTTCAGAAGCTGCTGACAACACGGTGGCAGCCAGACATGTCATGCCAGACATGTCACCTGCAGCAACCTCACGACTCACAAAGATGATCTGGAGAGAAACAAGAGCTCAAAGTCACCATGTGGCAGCAATGTTAAAAGAGCAAAGCTTAGCAACCAATCTTTCTCTTTCCCAGAATCATCAGAGTGCAGTGAAAACATACTGGGGGGAAAAGGGAAGTTATAGAAAAATAAGGCATAGCCCCATCTGTGTTTTTTAAAAATGTATGTGTTTATGGTTTGCATGTATATGTATGAGAGAGTGCATGTGTGTACCACATGCATACAGATATATATGTCTTTATGAGCCTAAAGAAATGTCTGAAAGCATACCAAATTGGTCAAACTGCTTATGCTTATCTCTAGTTGTCAAATAAGACAGGTAGAGGAAACCATTCTCTCTTCTTAATTATACATATTAAGGTTTGAAGTGGAAGACAGTAGTAGTGGATTTCACTTTCTTTTAGTGCTGCTCACATTTCTTTATATATATATATATATATATATATATATATATATATACACACACATATATATATTTTAAAATGAAACTTTGTGTCTTACAGCCCCATTTAATTGTGGGAATTAAAAGAAAAATCTCTTCACATTTGTTATCTTTATGTTTCAAATTTGAGAAACAGATATGCCCATCTGACCAGAGATGTGAAGCTCAGATGAGCTGATGCTTCCAAGAGTGTTCTATAGGTAAGAAAGCAATATAAGATGTCTTTTTCTTTTCCTTCTGTTGAGAAACTAAGAGTATACTTGAAATACCCCTGTAGAAGCACTGCCATTTCAGAAGGTAGGAAAAGCTTTGTTTTTGCACAATTCTCATCAATGTAGATGTTTGAAAGTCCTATGACAATGACTGCCCTTGTGCATTTGGTAATGCCAAAGAATATTGCTATAATGTTTTCATTGTAGGCTGCTCATTTTCTCCCTCCTTATTCTGAACTAAGGAGAGCTTTTTAGTGTGCTTAACTGAGAGGTGGCTGAAATAGCCTTATTTATCTCTTGATTTGCTTTCAAGCTTTTTTTTTCTTCAGATTGTAGCCAAGACAAGCGAAATAAATGAGAATAATATCCTAATTTAAAAGACAAGACTAGGCTTTTACTTTTTTTTCTCACTTATAAGCTGTCTCCCCATATAACACTAATTTTACAATAGGAAAAACATATCTTCTAAGAGTCACATATCAGTCATTAAAATAAATATTAAAGCTTTATAAATGAGGCTTTATAGATTATTATTACTAATGCTCTTATTAATTTTTGCTAATGAGAATCCTTCAGCTTCAGCTTCTAGTAATCATGTACAATGAACATTAGCTTTCATGGGAAAGCTTTTAGTATACATGGGAATAATTTGGAGTGCTTATTTAAAATGTAGATTTCTGAGACTCACTCATAATTAGTCTCATTTAATTTAGGTCTGGGGTGCCTCCCAGGAATCTGCACTTCAATCTGTACCCCCAGATGATTTAATGCAGGTAATCTAAAAATTTAAGTTCAGTTCCACTGAACTGGCCTAGGAGATCTAGAAATGAGATGAGCCCTTTGATTTCAATGTGGACCAGAGAATTCTGAGGTGACTAAAAAAAAAGAAAGAAAATAGCACGTAATAGCAGGAAATCTCAAGGGGCATGACTATGGACCTGTCACATGGCATATATATCAGAATGGTCTGACACACAGGGCTCTTAAAGAATTTGTAGTTGGGCTTCCCTGTTGGCTCAGATGGTAAAGAATCTGCCTGCAATGTGGGAGACCTGGGTTCAATCCCTGGGTCAGGAAGATATCCTGAGGAAGGACATGGCAACTCACTCCAGTATTCTTGCCTGGAAAATTTCATGGACAGAAAAGTCTAGCAGGCTACAGTCTATGGGGTCACAAAAAAGTCAGACACAACTGAGTGACTAACACTTCCATTTCCATGAATATCTAGGTCTAAAATAGATGTGGAGCCCACTAAGTTGTTACTTGATTTGTACTGACAAGAAATCCAACAAGATTCATAAAACTTTCACTGTTTGCGGATGACATGATACTATACATAGAGAAAAACCCAAAAGAAACTATCGGAAAATTACTATAGCTAACCAGTGAATTCAGCAAAGTTGTAGGACACAAAGTCAATACACAGAAATCACTTGCATTCCTATATACTAACAATTAAAAATCAGAAAGAGAAATTAAGGAATCAATCCCATTCACCATTGCAACAAAAAGAATAAACCTACCTAAGGAGACAAAAGAACTGTATAGAAAATTATAAGACACAGATGAAAGATATCAAAGACAACATAAACAGATAGATATCCCATGCTTCTGGGTAGGAAGAATCAATATTGTGAAAATGACTATGCTACCAAATGCAATGTGATCCTTATCAAATTACCAATGGCATTTTTCACAGAACTAGAACAAAAAATTTCACAATTCATATGGAAACACAAAAGACCCTGAAGAGCCAAAGCAGTTTGAGAAAGAAGATTGTAGCTGGAGGAACCAACCTTCCTGACTTCAGACTATACTGCAAAGTTAAAGTCATCAAGACAGTATGGTATTGGCATAAAAACAGAAATATAGACCAATGGAACAAGATAGAGAGCCCAGAGATAAACCTATGTACCTATGGGTACCTTATTTTTTTTTTTACAAAGGAGGCAAGAATATACAATGGGGCAAAGATAGCCTCTTCAAAAAGTGGTTCTGGGAAAACTGGGCAGCTACATGCAAAAGAATGAAATTAGAATACTTCATAATGCTATATACAAAAATAAACTCAAAATGGATTAAAGACCTAAATGTAAGATCAGAAACTATAAAACTCTTAGAGGAAAATATAGGCAGAAAATTCAATAACATAAACCACCTCCTAGACTAATGGAAAATAAACAAGTGGGATCTAATTAAACTTAAAGGCTTTTGCACAGCAAAGGAAACTACAAACAAGGAGAAAAGACAACCCTCAGAATGGGAGAAAATAATAGCAAAGGAAACAATGGACAAAGAATTAATTTCCAAAATATACAAGCAGCTCATACAACTCAATGTCAGAAAAACAAACAACCCTATCAAAAAGTGGGAAAAAGATCTAAACAAACATTTCTCTAAAGAAGACATACAGATGGCTGAAGACACATGAAAAGATGCTCATCACTCATTATTAGAGAAATACAAATCAAAACTACAATGAGATATCACCTCACACCAGTCAGAATGGCCATCACCAAAAAGTCTACAAACACTAAATGCTGGGGAGGGTGTAGAGAAAAGGGAACCCTCTTGCATTGCTGGTGGGAATGTAAATTGATACAACCACTATGGAAGATGGTATGGAGATTCCTTAAAAAACTAGGAATAAAACCATCAATATAAACCAACAATCCCACTCCTAGGCATATACCTTGAGGAAACCAAAACTGAAAAAGACACATGTACCTCAATGTTCATTGCAGCACTCTTTACAATAGCTAGAACATGGAAACAACCTAGATGTCCATCAATAGATGAATGGATAAAGAAACTGTGGTACACGTATACAATGGACTACTACTCAGCCATGAAAAGGAATGCATTTGAATCAGTTCTAATGAGGTGGATGAACCTAGAGCCTATTATACAGAATGAAGTAAGTCAGAAAGAGAAATATAAATATCATATACTGATGCATATATATGGAATCTAGAAATATGGTAGTGATGAATTTATTTTCAGGAAAACAGTGGAGAAATAGACATAGAAAACAGACCTAAGGACATGGGGGGAGAGGTGGAGGGGGAGTGTGAGTTGTATGGAGAGAGTAACATGGAAGTTTATAATGCCATATGTAAAATAGATAGCCAATGGGAATTTGCTGTACCATTCAGGGAACTCAAACAGGGGCCCTGTGAAAATCTAGAAGGTTGGGGTGGGGAAGGAAATGGAAGGGAGGTTCAGAAGGAAGGGAACACAGCTATACCTATGGCTGATTGCTGATGCATGACAGAAAACCACAAAATTCTGTAAAGCAAATACTCTTCATGTAAAAAAATAAAGTGGCAAAAAAATATCAGAAGCAAGACAAAAATGTCTGTTAATACTACATTAATCCCATCCTATATTGAAAGTACTAGAGAGTTCAAAAGTACAAGAAAAGGCAAGCACATAAAAGAAATTAGAAAAAAAAAAAATTCAAAGCAAGTGAACAGAGATCTGATTGGAGACTCCACGATAGTCACAGTCCCTTTTCCACTTCTCTGACTTGACTCAGTTCATAGACCCAGAGCTCTTTAAAAGTAAAAACAGTATTGAGGAAAACACCATGGGGAGGCATAGATGGATCTGTATTAGTAACTTGAGTCTGAAGGGGTGATGTGAGACTTTGGGGTTATATTTTTAAATTTATCATTTATCCAGATAATATTTTGTACATTTTATACAAATATTTTGTCAGGCATTCAGTCCAGTTGCTCAGTCGTGTCTGACTTTTTGCAACCCCATGAATCGCAGCATGCCAGGCCTCCCTGTCCATCACCAACTCCTGGTACTCAAACTCATGTCCATCGAGTTGATGATGCCATCCAGCCATCTCATCCTCTGTTGTCCTCTTCTCCTCCTGCCCTTGATCCCTCTCAGCATCAGGGTCTTTTCCAATGAGTCAACTCTTCACACCAGGTGGCCAAAGTATTGGAGTTTCAGCTTCAGCATCAGTCCTTCCAATGAACACCCAGGACTGATCTCCTTTAGGATGGACTGCTTGGATCTCCTTGCAGTCCAAGGGACTCTCAAGAGTCTTCTCCAACACCACAGTTCAAAAGCATCAATCCTTCGGCGCTCATCTTTCTTCACAGTCCAACTCTCACATCCATACATGACCACTGAAAAAACCATAGCCTTGACCAGATGGACCTTTGTTGGCAAAGTAATGTCTCTCTGCTTTTTAATATGCTATCTAGGTTGGTCATAACTTTCCTTTCAAGGAGTAAGTGTCTTTTAATTTCATGGCTGCAATCACCATCTGCATTGATTTTGGAGCCCCCAAAATAAAGTGAGCCACTCTTTCCACTGTTTCCCCATCTATTTCCCATGAAGTGATGGGACCAGAGGCCGTGATATTAGTTTTCTGAATGTTGAGCTTTAAGCCAACTTTTTCACTCTCTTCTTTCACTTTCATCAAGAGGCTTTTTAGTTCCTCTTCACTTTCTGCCATAAGGGTGTTATCATCTGCATATCTGAGGTTATTGATATTTCTCCCGGCAACCTTGATTCCAGCTTGTGCTTCTTCCAGCCCAGCATTTCTCATGATATACTCTGCATAGAAGTTAAATAAGCAGGGTGACAATATAGTACCAGTCTGTTGTTCCATGTCCAGGTATTAATATTTTAAACTGTTTTCCACTTTCTTTTTTTAAAAAATGAATTGCAAAGGGATATTTTCTATTTAACTTTTCAAATCTTGAACAGAAACATATGCTATATTAGAATAACTACAAAATAGTCACTCTTTCTTGATCTATGTCATTATTTAGCAGTAATTACCAACATTCAAAAACCTAAGATCATGGAATCCAGTTACATCACTTCGAGGCAAACAGAAGGGGAAAATGTAGAAGCAGTGAGAAATTTTATTTTCTCGGGCTCCAAAATCACTGCAGACGGTGACTGCAACTACAAAATTAAAAGACGCTTGCTCCTTGGAAGGAAAGTGGTGACAAACTTTGACAGTGTATTAAAAAGCAGAGACATCTAATCAAAACTATGTTTTTTTCCAGTAGTCATGTATGCAGTTGAACCATAAAAAAGGCAGAGCACCAAAGAATTGATACTTTCTAATTGTGGTGTTGGAGAAGACTCTTGAAAGCCCCTTGGACAGCAAGGAAATCAAACCGGTCAGTTCTAAAGGAAATCAACACAGAATGTTCATTGGAAGGACTGATGCTGAATCTCCAATACTTTGGCCACCTGATGTGAAGAGCAGATTCCTTGGAAAAGACCCTAATGCCAGGGAAAATTGAGGGTGGGAGGAGAAGGGGGCGATAGAGGATGAGATGGTTGAAAGGCTGACTCAACAGGGGCGATAGAGGTTTACTCAACTCACTGACTCAATGGATGTGAATTTGAGCAAACTTGGGAAAATAGGGAAGGACAGGGAAGCCTGGTGTGCTGCAGTCCATTGGGTCAGAAAGAGTCCGACCTGACTTAGCAACTGAATGACAACACTTTGTATGTGACTTAGCAGTTTAGAATGTTCCTTTTTGAATGTTGTGGTTACTTTACTCATCTTTCAAAATATTTGTTTTCTTTTTGAATGCCATATGAGTTTGCATTACATTCACATTCTTACCTGTCTTCTTAAATGGAATGTTTTCCTTTTCCATTTGGAAAAAATGTTAATTAACACATTAGGAATGTACTCGGTACATTTGGTTGCAAATGCAAACAGTCTAATCTTCAATTCATTACAACCTTTTGTCTGAATTATTCAAGTGAGTAACAGGTTGCAGTCAAACATCACCCAAAGGATTCAGTTATCTTAAAAGTACTCCTTTTGTCTTTCTGAGAAGAGTTATGTATTATTAATTACTCAAATTGCATTTTTGTTTGATCACCATGGTAACTACTATGGCAACATTTGAAGGCTACGTTAATCACTTCTCTTGTGAACAAGAGATTCTGGCCACAGTTTCTGTGCTGAAGTTAGCAGAGACCGTTTATAGCATCCATAGGAACTAAATATCATCAGAAATTTTGTACTCTGAGACTTTGTATTGATGTTGGTGTGTGTGTGTGCTCAGTCATTCAGATGTGTCTGACTCTTTGCAATCCCAAGAACTATAGTCCACCAGCCTCCTTTGTCTATGGGATTTTCCAAGCAAGAATACTGAAGTGGATTGCCATTTCCCAATTCAGGGATCAAGCCCATGTCTCGCATTGGCAGGCAGATTATTTACCACTGAGCCACCTGGGAAGTCCCATATTGATGTTGTAGGAATACTGAAAATAAGTTTCTCTAAAACTGAATTCCCCTGCCCAGCCTATGATTAACCACTCTATCTAAAACTTTATTCTCTTTCCTGTCCCACCTCTTGCTCTCCTCAGGATTGAGAAGTATCAAAAAGAGGGAGTGCATTGAAACCAAGCAGGGCCCTGTGGGGTACAAAAGTCCCTCTGTGCTACCACTTTCTTGTTTGTAGAAAAAGGGTTTAGTCTTCAGGCCCTTTGTCGAGTTCCAAAGAGCCAGCATAAGTAGTTACTAATTAGGGAGGTAAGGGAATGAAGAAAGAAAAGAAAAACAAAGAGTTTAGCATAAAACAGTGCCTTAGTTCCTCTTCAAGAGATACCCACAACAATCTAATGCATATCTTTGAGTTGTTCTGCAGACACTAACAACCCTCAACCCAAGTGGAGGATGGTGACTACATGCTAACCACAAACACGTAGAGCCCAGACCAGTCAGAACCAGAAGACTGAATATTAAGATTCCTGCAACATCACCCTATTACCTTACTGCTAACCAAAGAAGTCCGTAAATTGCCTATAAAAATCCTTCCCAGAAAACCACTGGGGAGTTCAGGTCTTTTAAGCCTGAGCTTCCCCTTCTCCTTGCTTGATATCCTGCAATAAACACTGTACTCTCCTTCACCAGAACACAGTGTCAGTAACTTGTCTTTGAGGCAGGGGTCGAGAAGATCCAAGTTTAGTTTGGTTACACTTTTCAAGGGGAGGGCACAATTAAAAGGCAGAAATAAACAGTCATTTATCAAGCCCCTACTATGTGTTAGGTGCTTCTTTCAATGACCTGATTTAATCTTCCCAACAGTTCTATGGAGGTAAGTATTATTGCTTTTCCTCTTGACAGATGAGAAACCCAAGGGTCAGAAAAATGAGTTTGTTCTGTCATTCATCTAGTAAATAGCTATCAATATTTACTATTATCAAGAAAAGCTGTTTTCTTTCAGCAACATGGACAAAACCTTACAAATAGATTTAGTGAAGCTGAGATTTAAAATCAAGTCTATCTGACCTCAGAATCCACACTTTTTACATAATATAATTTTGTCTCCCAGAAACACTGAGTTGCAACATGTCTTCCTTATCCTGTTGTCTTACTCTGATAAAAGTAGCGTAGGTTATATGAGTGAGTGTGTATGTGTGTGCGTGTGTGTGTGTGTGTGCACGTGCACACACGTGAAAGAGAGCGAGAGAGCACTGGCTTGGGAAGAGATGTCTCCACATTTACGGTCAAAAAGAGGTGGAGAACTGACACTACAAGTAAGCAAAATACAAAGTCTAATATGGGAAAAGTGCCCAGTATAATTAAAGAGTTTTTAATATGATTATATTTTAAATTTAAATAGTTCAGGCACCGTTGCTGTACTGGTCAGTGCAAGCCCAGGGGAGTTGCTGGTGGAGACCACCTCCTAAGCCTCATTCGCAGCACTCCTCCCTCACCATTTCTGCTCCCCTGCTCTTCCATGTTGTGTTATTCACTGCAATTTCCCTGTTTTTTTTTTTTTTAGTAATGTCTCTAAAATTTCTTCTTGCCATGCCAAGCAGCATGACAGAATGCCATTTATATTTTGTTTTCAACAGTTTTAACAAGGGTCATTTTGACCTCACAAATACTGGTGAGTGACTTGTCACCAAGAGCTATTTTTTTTTTTCTCCAAAACACTCCCTATAATGGTAAAATGGTGAAATAAGCCAAGAGTCTCTCAATCTACTAAGCCAAATGCTCCAAAATCACTAAAAAATAGTGACAAAGATTTCATATGAACATTGCTCCTCATTCCTTTGTTACCTAAAGAAAACAACAGGTTGCAGAATAGCAGAAAGAAGTCAGGGAGAGAGGGAAGGAAGTCAGGGAGAGAGGAGAGGAAGCAAGAGAAAGGAAAGGAGTGCATAATCTTTGCCTATTTACATAAAATTGAGTGATGATTATCCTACAGTTATCCTTACTAGAGAGCCAGCAGGGTGGAGAGGGAATGGAGCTGGATGAAGAGTCAGAAATCTTTGCATTATACAGACTTGCTCATGTAAGTTACATAACCTCTCTGAACCTCGGTGTTCTTCTTGTTTAAATAGGAGGAAATAGACCCACTCCACTCATCTGCTTAGGTTATTCCAAGTTTCAAGTGAAATAATACATGACAAAAGGATATGCACTATAAGTTATTCTCACTGTTATACAAGAAGAGGCACTCTTCTATATATCACCACTTTCTGTCTTCCAATAAAAACTTCAGGATGGAAAATAAACAAGAATATATCATTTCTATTTCTTAACAGCCATACAGCCTACTTACATGCTTTCAACCATTGACATTTACTAGAAAATATATTTTTTTCTAACAATTACCTATTGTTGGGAAGTATCTACTTCCACACTTGTATTACTGCTCCAGCCTGGTAGTAATATAGCTTCATACCCAAGGCCAGATTATACCTGGTATGAAGGGAAGGGGCACACGGTGGGATTCAAAATCAGATGATACCTGCAAAAAAAAACGTACACTTCTGGATCTCCTGTCTCCCCTACTTTTTTGTGATACCAATTTCCCTCTCTGAGCTGGTACCAGTGTGTGTGTCTGTGTGTTGAGTCGTTCAGTCATGTCCAACTCTTTGCGATCCCTTGAACTGTAACCCGCCATGCTCTCTTGTCCATGAAATTTTTCAGGCAAGAATACTGGAGTGGGTTGCCGTTTTCCTCCTCCAGGGGATCTTCCCAACCCAGGGACTGAACCTGTGTCTATAGAGTATCGTATGTTGGCAGGCAGATTCTTCACCACTAGAACCACCTGCAAAGTCCAAGCAGGTACCTCCTTACTCTGAAATGTCATAGTCCAGTCTTGCACCAAGGGTTTCCTTTAACTTTGAGAAATTTAGTCATTCAATAAGCTTAACTAAACTTCTAATGCATGCCTAGCAAAATACTCAATGCTCTGTAAAAGGGAAAGAAAGCCCTCATGAGGTTTACAATCTGGAGGCAGAGCTCATATGCCTGCAGGTGACATGAGATAGCTTACTTGAGCATACCAGGGAAAAATATCCCTCTGACTTTCCAACAGCCCTCCAGAGCACTGTAACCATTTTCACTGTCAGTCCTACTTTGAAGAAAAAGAATACTGACATCATGTGGATCAAAATTCAGATGTGTAAATTTTATTTTCCATTCAGATAAAACCACTAGAAAACAATAGCCTTCACACTAATTACCTATGGAGGATTCCATTAGGTTCAGCCAAACCTAGGTGACTACTAGAGATATATCAACATATATTTCTAAATTGAGTTAAATAAAGTTTAACTACTCATGATGTTTTATATACCATGTGGGAAAGTTCCAACTATTTTGTGATATATTTCCATTGCAAGAGTATAGTCCATTAAATAGATCTAACATTATTAAAACCTCTACACCCAAATTATGACTCAAATGAAATGTTACCAGTTTTCAAAGGCAATATTTTCCTAGGTAATTTATACAAATATTATACATCAGATGTGACCCATGTATATATATAAGGATTGCTTCTTGTGCAATCCTTTTATCCATTGATGCATTCATCTACCCATTCATCTATTTATCCATCATGGAAGAAGTTTAATATGGAGAAAGCATAGGTGTTTAAGGACTTCCCTCTTGGCTCAACAGTAAAGTATCTACCCCGCCAATGCAGGAGATGCAGTTTGATCCCCGAGTCAGGAAGATCCCCTGGAGTAGTAAATGGCAACCTACTCCAGTATTCTTGCCTGGAAAATCCCATGGACAGAGGATTTCTGTCAGGGCTCAGAGAATGGGTGCTTTAGTTTCCCACATACTATGGATCGGAGATAATTTTAGACTGATGTGCACAATCTTGCTAGATATTCTGATTTCCAGTATGACAAATTAAAATAGTTGAAAACAAAGTCCCTATATTTAAAACAACTTGTTTTGGGACCATTGAAAAGTTAGTTTTGCTCCAACAGAGCAGCCAAGGAGTAGGACTATCTTAGTACATGTCTTTTTGTTCATTGGTACTTTGAGAATCAATTTAGATTTCTCCTTCAAAAAGGAGAAAGGTAATGAAAACATCAAGATTCTGCAGCAACCAAATCTCAACCCAAAAGTCATCATTTGCTGTATCCAGTTCTGTCCACAGTAAGAAAGTCAAAGACAATTGATGCTGTTCCTACATTTTCTTTTGTGTCTAGAACTTTGCTTAGTGTTAATACATATTTATGGAGAAGGAAATGGCAACCCACTCCAGTATTGTTGCCTGGGAAATCCCATGGACAGAGGAACCTGGTTGGCTACAGTTCATGGGGTCACAAAAGACTCAGACATGACTGAACAACTAAACAGCAATACAATACATATTTAACTCAGTCCAAATATGTGGTGGACTGGGAGAATTGAAACTGGCATATATAAGTGAATTTGATTTAACTCAGAAGCCAGTTTTTGGTGGGGGGAAGAGTGCCTAGAAGAATATCTTGTACATAGCAGATAATTATAATAGTTTCATTCCCCAAACTTTGAGCCCCTATTGTGTGCCACCCAAGTACCATTCACTCTTGTCCAAGTAAAAGTAGGTCCTTGCTCTCAAAGGACCTATAATTCAGTGCTGGAGGAGTTCACTGAATATATAAATAAAGTGGAATGAAATTGTGCCATTTGCAGAGATGTGGATGGACCTCGAGACTGTCACACAGAATGAAGTCAGAAAGAGAAAGACAAATATTGTATATTAATACACATATGTAGAATCTTGAAAAATAGCACATATGAACCTATTTGCAAAGCAGAAATAGAGACACAGACATAGAAATCAAACATGTGGACACCAAGCATGGAAGGAGGGGTTTGAGAGATTGGAATTGACATATATACACTCCTATGTATAAGTAGATAAATAATGAGAACCTACTGTATAGCACAGAGGGGGGAAGGGGAGGTAACAATAAAGCGAGTTTGATAAGTGCAATAACAAGGGCATAACATTCTGTGGCCTCAGCAAGAAGGAAGAATCCCCTCAGTGACAGGGAACCTCATTAAGAGAGTGTATCATTCTGTCATATGAATAACAAGAGGTTTAGGAGACCTCAGCCTGTGTCCAGCTCATGCTTGACCCTGAAAACTGTCTGGGTCTCAGGATCTCTATCAGCAAAGCAGAGTTTGTGAGCAAAACAATAACACAAATTCTGGTTTTGCTACCCTCCAAGCTGTTCCCATTCATTTTTCATTTAGGCCTTAATTTGTTCCTTTATCTTTTCGTCAAATATTTACAGAGTACCTACTACCAGGTGATAGGCACTTTGAGAACAGCATTAATTAGATAATAAACCAGATACTTATTCTATTCTTGTAGAGTTCATGATAGATAACAAGCAAGTAAGTAACTTAATGTTTGCAATCAGTGAAACAACAGAAACCCATAAGCATACTTTAGCAAATTATAATGCAGCCCGCGGAGAGGAGAAAAAGGGAGTCCTGAAGGAAAACAGAGTAAACATTCTTTGGGAATTAGCTCCAGGAACTCAGATTCTCAGTGAGGCATGAAGGCAAGAGAGGAAAGAGTCTCTGACTCCTGTTTCCACCTCTGATTCTGCTGGTTCCTGAGCTCAGGAGGCAGGTGGTGCCTCAAAGCCTGCCCCTCAAAGCTCCTGCTCCTGCTTGCAATGCTTTTCACCCAAATCACCCCGTGGCTCGGCCCTTTACCTCCTTCAATCCCTTGCTTCTTGGTAAGGTCATCTCCATCTATCCCATCTGTAATGGCACCGCTCCAAACAACACCCTCCCATCCCCACCCCCCCGCCTCGCCACACACACATATCCTGTATTTTTCTCCATTGCATTTATTTTCTTCTAAAGAAGCTGTAAAGTGTTCTTATTCGACCTGCTTAGTCCCTCTCCTCTAGACTATAATATCCATGAAGGCAGAGATTTGTGTCTGTTTTGCTCAATGCTATATCCACCAGCTTCCAGAATGGTGCCATAGTCAACATTCAGATATTTGTTGAAAGAATCTCATTTACTCTTCACAAGGCAGCATTCAACGACTAGCTCAAAGGGGTGGTGTATTAGCTTTCACAAAGTTACAAAAATCATTTCATTGACAGATTAAAATCTTGTATTGATCACGGCAATGAATACCCACAAGATAAATTCAAATGTTGTATTAATAAGTTTTGACAATTCTTCTATCTCTTGAAATTAAAATCAATGACGTAATTTATAAAAGTAATTTTTTTGCTATTAATTATACATTATTTGCAGTGTGACAATAGTTATGTCCATTGATTTGGTTTAAATTTGAAATTCAAAAAGAGTATTAAAAGGTTCTCTGTGAGATTCAACTCCTTGAAAATTGCTATCTCTTCTCTTCTGACATTATGGTATAAACGGTACCTTTTAATGAATTATATATTCAAATATCAAGAGAAATTTGGTCTTCAGAATATGATTCATTTTGCTGTCATTTAAGTATAAAAAGCAAAACGCAAGAAGAGAGATTTTGTTTGCGGGGGTGTTGTCTGTTCTTCAACTATAAGAGATAAAATGCAAAACTAAAAGAAGCACAGCTAGCTAGACAGATATGTCTCCTTGCTAAAACCATGGTGTTTAAACTTCCCATTCTTGGTACTTATTTTAACTTGGTGCCTTTTGCCAGAAGCCTCTCAGGCTATGGGATGTCTGGGAAGATGCAGTGAACTTTTTCTGGAGCTGGTACCTGTGAAGAGGTGATTAAGTTAAAATGAGGTCACTAGTATGGACCTTAATCCAATATAACTGCTTTCCTCATGAGAAAAGGAATTTGTAACAGGTAGAAAGGGAAGACCAACTGAGAGCACAAGAAGGCAGCCATCTACAACCAAAGGAAGAGGCTTCAGAAGAAACCAATCCTGCGGACACCTTGATCTTAAAGTTGTAGCCTTCCAGACTGTGAAAACAAATCCTTGTTGTTTAAGCTACCTAGCCTGTGGTACTATGTTATAGCAGCCCTACAGACTAATATACTATATCTTTGTCTTTCTCTCCCCGTGGAAGAAGGGGATACATTAGACTCAGTACCTTTTTCTTTCTCGAAGAATGAGTCCAAATCTTTCTGCCATTATGTATGGTCAGTAGTCACTGGCCTGAAGGTTGCTAAGTCACTGAATCTGCAGTGTACTTAATGCTTCTTTTTCCACATTTAAAAAAATTAGAGTATAGCTGCTTTTACAATGTTGCATTAATTTTTGCTGCATAGCAAAGTGAATCAGCTGCATGAATACATATATCCCCACTTCCTTGGATTTTCTTCCCATTTAAATCACCACAGAGCTCTGAGTAGAGTTTCCCATGACATACAGTAGATTCTCATCAGTTATCTATTTTATACATGCGTGTGTGCATGCTCAGTCATGTCTCTTGTAACTCCATGGACTGTAGCCCACCAGGACAGAGTAGAATATATATGTCAACTCCCATCTTCCAGCACACCCCACCGTCCCTTCCCTCCTTGGTTCCCATACCTTTGTTCTCTATGTGTGTGTCTCTATTTCTGCTTTGCAAATAAGATCATCTATACCATTTTTCCAGATTTCACACATATGTGTTAATATATGATATTTGTTTTTCAGACTTCTTTGATGCTGCCAGAGTAAGGAATGGGGGCAGGTGACAGGGGTAAAGCGGGGAGGGAACCACTGACTGATTGCTCTGGGGAGAACGCACAAGTCTCCTGTGGGCTGGGTGGATGCTGCCCAAGGTAGCTGCCTTCCCCAAGGAGGGCCTCCCACTAGAGCCAGAGGACCCCAGCGGCAGGAGATTCTGGGAGACATTTGCCACTGTCAACTCACTCATGCCAGGGAACAGCCCAGGAAAATGCTCTCACCTGGAGGGACCCCTGAACAAGTTATAGGTGACATACCCTCAGCATTTCAGAGTTAGGTGGCACAGGTGACCAACAGTCAATTTAAAATACACATAAAAGCAGTAAAAGCTAATCAGCAGAAACCTCAATGTAATATGTTAGGAGACCATGAAGGGGAACTCTTTTGCCTGCAATGATAGCAGAGTCCGGCAGGAAGAAGACTCGTTCTTCTCCTTTCCTGTCAAGGACTTGGCCAATGAAAAGCCATGATATTTTTGTCTACTACAGCCCTCCTGACTTCCTTGTCCTCCCTATAATAGAGTTCTCCTGTCTTGGCCATGTGGGGATCTGCATGATGCTCATGCTGGGTAAAGACTCTGCCTGCAATGCAAGAGATGCAGGAGACGAGGATTCAATTCTTGGGTTGGGAAGATCCCCCTGGAGGAGGGCATGACAACCCACTTCAGTATTCTTGCCTGGAGAATCCCATGGACAGAGGAGCCTAGTGTGTTACAGTCCTTAGGGTCACAAAGAGTCGGACACGACTGAAGTGACTGGGCATGTGCGTGCACATGCATGCACACCATGGTGGCAGACCCTGAGTTGCAATTCCCTGCTGATCTCACATTAATTCATCTTTGCTAGAGAAATATCTAGTGCCTGTTTTTGTTCAATAAAGCCACAGCAACCCACTGAAAGGTGAAGGTGAACTTGGAACTGCTGCCATATATGTGGTCAGTGACAGGAAGTGTCTTCCCTCCTTCCATCACCAGGAGAGATGGTTTGAAGGTGCAGATTATGTCCTACTAATGATTCTGACAGCAATTCTGATGTGAAAGGGGTTTTCTCTATCACCAAGCTATTCTCCCACATCAGCTGGGAGACCTACAATTCAGGTTAACTCTGACAACATTTGGAGAGAGCAACAGATCCCCCTGGATAAGGGTTCCTGCAAGGCGGCACCCCCTCACCCACTTTGAGACACCAATTGCAAGTCCAAGTTGTCTCCTGTGCTTCTAACTAACCAACTGTAAATGTTCCTATGACCCCCTTCTTGTATTAGGGGGAAACACTGACAGTCTACCCTGGTCAGATACCATAGTAACCATTTTTGTGAGTTATTTTACAACAAGAGGTCCTAGTAAGGAACATGGAACTAACAAGCCACCTCCAACTGGAAGAATTCTGGGAAAGGTCAAAAAGTTGCCACATGCCATACCCCCCCCCCCAGAATCCTTCTCACTGGCATCCATCTTGGCTGAGCAATGCATGTGCCACCAGGAAGGACCTGAGTCAAACTGATTGGCCAGAGGCAACCCAGAAACTAATTCCATCACTATAAAACCAGAGACTGCAACCTACAGGGCAGAGCAGTCCTCCTGGGTTCCCTTACCCTCCTGATCGCCACCTAGGCATGCCTTCCCAATAAAGTCTCTTGCTTTATCAGCACATGTGCTTCCTCAGACAATTCATTTCTGAGTGTTAGACAAGAGCCCGCTTTGGGGCCCTAGAAGGGATCCCACTTCCTGCAATACTTGGGTTTGTTTAATTTGCTAGAGCAGCTCAGAGAACTCAGAGAGAGAAACAGTTTACTTTACAGACAGATGGAAGAGATGCATAGAGCAGGGTCTGGGGAAAGGACACCACCCTACCTAAATCTTCACATGTTCACCAACCTGCTTCCTTAGAGTGGAACCTGGAAACTTCCCAAACTCTGTCCTCTTGGATTTTTAGGGAGCTTCATTAAATAGGCATGACTAATTAAATCATTGTCCATTGGTGACTGAACTCAGCCTCCAGCCTGCTCCCTTCCTTGGAGGTCAGGAGGATGCAACTGAATTTCCAACCAACAGCAGCCCCCTCACCCCCCAACACACACACACCCACTCCTCTTTCGTGGCTCAGCAGTAAAGAATCTGCTGCAATGTTGGAGATGCAGGTCCAATCCCTAGGTAGGGAAGATCCTGTGGAGAAGGAAATGGCAACCCACTCCAGTATTCTGGAGTATTCTTGTCTGGGAAATCCCATGGACAGAGGAGTCTGACAGGCTTTAGGGACTAAACAGCAACCACAATCACTTAGCAGCTCCTGGCAAGCAAGCCCCATCCTTTGTATACCTAGAGGCTTTCCCAAAGCCTTTTCATACTGTTCATGGGGTTCTCATTACTTTGCCAACAAAGGTCTGTAGTCAAGGCTATGGTTTTTTCAGTGGTCATGTATGGATGTGAGAGTTGGATTATAAAGAAAGCTGAGCACCAAAGAACTGATGCTTTTGAACTGTGGTGTTGGAGAAGACTCTTCAGAATGCCTTGGACTGCAAGATCCAATCAGTCCATCCTAAAGGAGATCAGTCCTGAGTGTTCATTGGAAGGACTGATGTTGAAGCTGAAACTCCAATACTTTGGCCACCTGATGCGGAGCCAGCTTACTCATTTGAAAAGACCCTGATACTGGGAAGGATTGAGGGCAGGAGGAGAAGGGGACGACAGAGGATGAGATGGTTGGATGGCATCACCAACTCGATGGACAGGAGTTTGAGTAAACTCCGGGAGTTTATGATGGACAGGGAGGCCAGGCATGCTGCAGTCCATGGGGTCACAAAGAGTGGGACACGACTGAGTGATTGAACTGAACTGAACTTCCCAAAGCCACTTTATTAACATAACAAAAGACACCTTTATTGCCCTTTTCACTTGGGAAGTTCTAAAGGCTTCAAGAACTTAAACTAAAGTTGAATTTAAATGAAATTAAAAGATGCTTGCTCCTTGGAAGAAAAGCTATGACCAACCTAGACAGCATATTCAAAAGCAGAGACATTACTTTGCCAACAAAGGTCTGTCTACTCAAAGCTATGGTTTTTTCAGTAGTCATGTATTGATGTGAGAGTTGGACTATAAAGAAAGTTGAGTGCCAAAGAACTGATACTTTTGAACTGTGGTGTTTGAGAAGAATCTTGAGAGTCCCTTGGACTGCAAGGAGATCCAACCAGTCAGTCCTAAAGCAAATCAGTCCTGAATATTCATTGGAAGAACTGATGTTGAAGCTGAAACTCCAATACTTTGGCCACCGGATGCGAAGAACTGACTCATTGGAAAAGACTCTGATGCTGGGAAAGATTGAAGGCAGGAGGAGAAGGGGATGACAGAGGATGGGATAGTTGGATGGCATCACTGACTCAATGGACATGAGTATGAGCAAGCTCCAGGAGTTGGTAATGGAAGGGAAGCCTGGCATGCTGCAGTCCATGGGGTCACAAAGAGTGGGACATGACTGAGCGACTGAACTGAACTGCAAGGCTTTAACTGAGCTTTGTGCTGGAAACAGGGACAAAGGACAAATACATTGTTCTCATTGTAAATCACAAATGACACCTTCCTTAACCAAACCTTCCCTTTTCCCCAGCAGTTTTATCCTCCAAGTCAGGCTCAGAAAGGGACGGTTCAGTTCAGTGTTTGGGATAAATTTGAGTTCTGCAAATTAATTTGAGTTTAAAAAGAATTGCAATTTGAGTTCTGCAACCATGGCTAGCATGTGAAAATAGCCCACAAAAATGGAGGGTGCAATTCCTCTAGGGGGAAAGGAATTTAGCAAGGCTGGAGTAAACAGAGTCCAGTGGAGTAATTGAGAGTCTGAAGCCTAGTGACTTTTCATTGGCTGAGTTATGACAGTTGCTCATTGGCTGAGCTCTTGCTGGACAAGAAGAGGAAGTCTCCTCTTCCTGTTGGGCTCTGCTACTGTCCTGGGGCATGAGAGTTCCCACTTCTAGCCTCCTGACTCTATTATGATGAAGATTTCTTTTTATTAATTTTTATAAGATAATAATACCAGCTTGTAGGGTAGTCATCAAGAATAAATGATACAGAGCATTTTAAGATCAAGTCTGGTACATACAACTGTGAGGCTGCCAGGGTTAATTCCATGACAGGCAGCCTGGACCTAAGTTTTAGCTTTCCCCGAAATGGTAAGATTCCCCACCCCCATCAGGTAACCTGAAGCCAGCCAATCAATATGCGCCCAGTAAGAGACAAAGGGGAAAGCTGAAAAGCCCGCGAAAGCCCAGGTTTGAGAAAGCCCGCGAAAGCCCAGGTTTGAAAAAGCCCGCGAAAGTCTGTACCAATAGAATTGCTTTGTAAACATGTAACCAATCCGCTTAAGCCAGCTACTAATTGATTATGCATGTCTTATAAATTTCTGTAACAGCTTGGGCTCAGGGCTTTTCTGACCCTGCACCACTGTGATGGCGGAGGCAGAAGGCCCTGGCTCGAGTCAGTAATAAACTTCCCTTTTTTTGCGAGTTGCATTGCCTTGGAAGCCTTCTCTCTTCCCGCTCGGGGATTCGGACATCGGGCATAACATTTGGGGGCTCGTCCGGGATCCCTTGACCGGGAGAAGAGAACGCTTCCAGGACAAAGGGGGAAGGATAAATAATAACACCGGTGCTCAGGAAAGACCACAGTAAATTCAGGGCCCTGTTGGGGAGCAGGAGGGTGCGTATCTGGCACAGAAGGAAGGCTTTCTGTAAAGGGGGATTGGCCGGCGTAAGGCCAAGGCCAGCGGACGTGCTGGGAGGCAGCCGACTCTGCAGGGAAGGCTTTCTATAAAGGGGGGACCAGCCGGCGTAAGGCCAAGGCCAGCGGACGCGCTGGGAGGCAGCCGACTCCGCGCGGAAGAAAGTTCCTCTCCCGACCCCGAGTCTGGTGAACAGCGGACGCCATTCGGTAAGGTAAAATTCAGGGGGCCCGAAAATCCAGCGCTGTGTCGTCGGCCGACGTTTGTTTGTCCGTGTGTTTGTCTTCGGCTCTCCGTGTTTTTGTGTGTGCCGGCATTGTCTCTATTCTCGTTCTCTTCTGGGGCATCGTTCTTTTCTCTTCTGACTTATTCTCCTTCTCTTCTTCTCCGATCTCCCCTCCACTCCTTTTCTTTTCGGGAGTTTCAGTGAACAGGCGAACGGTTGTGGGGCAATTGATGAATCCTGGCCAGGGCTACACTCTGGCGGACTCTGAAGGCCCTACAATAAGTGAGCCTCAGTAACTAGAGCCCGACCGGGTGAAACTCTCCTTTAACATCCCTAACTGAGGACGTGGCCTAAAATTCTTCTTGTGGGCACGGGTCAGGCACTTAAAGGCCATTAGGGCGCCTGCCACTTGAAGACTCCCGTGAGAGGATAAGGGGGGTCACGGAACGGGCTAGAAACCCCTAGGGTGCCCGCCCCCAGCAAGAAAACTTCCGTGCAACGACGTAGGCACATAAACAGTTCCAAAAGCATACCATAAGCCCAACCTCTTGGCCGCCACCACTCCCGGTAGGATTTTTGGTGGTCGTTCTCAGTGACTTTCTCTCTCTTTCTTCCTTACCATTTATTTTAACTATGGGTCAGAGAGAATCTACCCCACTTTCTCTCATGACTGACCATTTTTCGGATGTCAGGGCCAGGGCCCATAACTTGTCTTTGCTAGTCAAGAAAAGTAAATTAATAACTTTTTGTTCTGCAGAGTGGCCCGCCTTTCGGGTAGGATGGCCTCCGGAAGGCACCTTTCAACCGTCCATCATACAGGCTGTGAAGGAGAAGATTATGGCTCCTGATCCCTGGGGCCATCCGAATCAGGTCCCCTATGTCATGGTCTGGCAGGATTTAGTGGAAAATCCACCTAAATGGTTAAAACCTTTTGTTTATACACTTCCTAGTTCCTCCAATTCACAGGTCCTGGTGATGGAGATCCCCCCGGAGGAAACCAAAAAGAAAAAAGACCCAAAACCAGTCCTTCAGGAATCATCTTATCCAAACCTGATAGATCTAGAAACGGAGATAAGGCCTCCGCCATATGTGCCCTCCTCGCAACCCCCTCCGAGGAGAGAAGCTCCCACGGGTGAACCGAGAGGTTTAAAAGGGCCAACGGGAACTGACCATGAGGGGGGACCGGCACTGGGGACCCGGGGGAGAACTAGGGGAGATAGAGGTGGGCAAGACCCTGGGGACCCAGAGTTACCTTCATCCACTGTTCAGGCGCTCCCCGTCCGAGTGGGACCAGCTAACCCGGACGGAGAGCGAACCTATCAGTACTGGCCCTTTTCCACGAGTGACCTGTACAATTGGAGAACCCAGAACCCTCCTTTCTCAGAGAAACCCCAAGGCCTCATTGACCTCTTAGATTCCATTTTGTTCACTCATAACCCCACCTGGGACGATTGTCAACAGCTGTTGCAGGTGCTCTTCACCACGGAAGAATGGGAGCGAATCCTGGCAGAGGCACGGAAACGGGTCCCGGGGGCCGACGGGAGACCAACCGCCCAGCCTCATCTCGTGGACGAGGGGTTTCCTCTGTTGCGGCCTAACTGGGATTTTGAGCGGGTGGAGGGTAGGGAGCATCTCCGAGTGTACCGCCAGACTCTAATGGCTGGCCTGCGGGCTGCAGCAAGAAAGCCGACGAATCTGGCAAAGGTAAATCTAGTAAGGCAAGAGCCCACTGAGAGCCCAGCAGCCTTCCTAGAGAGGCTGATGGAAGCTTTCAGGCAATATACACCTATGGACCCCCAGGCTGAGGAGTCACGCGCTGCAGTTCTGTTAGCGTTTGTAAATCAGGCAGCCCCAGATATTAGGAAGAAATTACAAAAGGTAGAGGGATTGGGAGAACAGACAATACAAGATTTACTGAAAGTAGCTGAAAAGGTATTTAATAATAGGGAGACCCCAGAAGAAAGGGAAGAACGAATTTGACGGGAGGAAAGGGAATTAGCTGAGAAGATCAGGAAAGAAGATAGGGAACATAGGGCGAGGGAAAATCGGAAGAACCAGAGGGAGCTAGCCCAGATCCTTTTTGCTGGGATAAAGGCCGGAACAGAATTGAGGGAACCTCGAGACCCCCGGATGGGAGAAAAAGAAAAACCAAAAAGGCAGGCCCTAAAGAAGGATCAGTGCGCCTACTGCAAAGAACAGGGGCACTAGAAAAACGAGTGCCCTAAGAGGGACTCAAAGAGAGGAATGACCCAGAGAGAGAAAATTTCCCCTGGAACTCAAGTTCTATATGCGGGGGAAGACAGTGACTAGGGGAGTCAAGACTCGGTGCCCCTCCCCGAGTCCTGGGTAACCATACATGTGGAGGGGAAACCCGTTGGCTTCTTGGTAGATACTGGCGCCCAACACTCTGTTTTAAATAAAAAACTGGGACCAATGTCTAAAAAAACCAGCTTAGTGCAAGGAGCCACGGGGACAAAAAGATATTGTTGGACCACAGAACGGAAAGTAAATCTGGGGACCCACCAGGTGTCCCATTCGTTTTTGGTGATACAAGAATGCCCAGCCCCTCTACTTGGACGGGACTTGTTGACTAAAGTTAATGCTCAGATCCATTTTGACCCTGGGGGAATGTCAGTCACGGATGGACTTGGACAACCGATACATGTCTTGTCCCTAGCCTTAAGAGATGAATACAGACTTTTTGTGCCTAAGCCCTCAGAGACCATAGCACTAGATGTACAACCGTGGGTCCATAAATACCCATTGGCCTGGGCAGAAACGGCAGGGATGGGACTAGCCAAACAGAGACATCCGGTCGTCATCGAGCTAAAGGCAGAGGCAGTTCCTGTGAGGGTGAAACAGTACCCCATGAGCCAGGAAGCTCGGCGGGGGATCACTCCCCACATTCGACGTCTCATGGATGCCGGAATTCTCAGGCGATGCCAATCCCCTTGGAACACCCCCTTACTGCCGGTGAAGAAGCCAGGGGGGACAGATTACAGACCTGTCCAAGACCTGCGAGAAGTCAACAAGCGGGTGAGTGACATACACCCCACTGTCCCTAACCCATATACCCTCCTGAGCAGTTTACTGCCTGAGTACACTTGGTATACTGTGTTGGACTTGAAGGATGCCTTTTTCAGCCTACCCCTGGCGGCCCAGAGCCAGGAGATATTTGCCTTTGAGTGGACTGAGGGGGAGGGCCAACCGGTAGTACAATTAACTTGGACCCGTCTCCCACAGGGGTTCAAGAACTCCCCTACCTTGTTTAATGAGGCTCTGAGTGAGGACCTCTGCGAATATCGGGCTTGCCACCCAGAGGTCATTCTGCTACAATATGTAGATGACCTCATGTTGGCTGGAACCACAGAGGAGGCATGCAGCCGTGCCACCGGGGACCTCTTACAGACCCTAGGCATCTTGGGGTATCGTGCTAGCGCAAAGAAGGCACAAATAGCCCGGCAAGAGGTCACCTATTTGGGGTATAAGATCCGGCAGGGACAAAGGTGGCTAACTCAGGCCATGAAAGAAACAATATTGCAGATACCAGAGCCCAAAACCCCTCGCCAGGTGAGAGAGTTTCTGGGGACTGTTGGATACTGCAGACTGTGGATTATGGGGTTTACTGAGAAGGCCCGGCCCTTGTATGAGGGAAGTAAAGAGACCCCAAACTGGACTTGGACTGAGCCAATGAAAAAGGCTTTCCAGACGCTTAGACAGGCCCTACTAGAAGCCCCAGCCCTTGCCCTGCCTAACCCAAATAAGCCATTCCAGCTGTTTGTAGATGAGAAGCAAGGAATAGGAAAGGGGGTCTTGACGCAACAATGGGGACCATGGAAGCGGCCGGTAGCATACCTTTCGAAGCGATTAGACCCGGTGGCCGCTGGGTGGCCCCCTTGCCTTCGCATCATTGCAGCTACAGCCCTCCTCGTCCGCGACGCTGACAAGTTGACGTATGGACAGCAACTCTCGGTGTACACCCCCCACGCCATCGAAGGGGTTTTAAAGCAGCCGCCGGGTAAGTGGATCTCCAATGCCCGCTTGACACACTACCAGGCCTTGCTGCTCGATGCCCCACGGGTGCGTTTTCAGACCCCTTGCTTCCTAAATCCGGCCACGCTCCTACCTAACCCAGAGAAGGACCGCCCTCTCCATGACTGCAATGAGATACTGGCTGAGGCCCTGGCGGCACGAAAAGACTTAACTGATGTTCCCTTAAGCAACAGTGAGCTAGTATGGTTCACCGATGGGAGCAGCTATGTAAAAGATGGGCAAAGGAAGGCGGGAGCCGCCATAGTTGATGATTCAGGGCAGACGATATGGGCTGAGACACTTCCCCCAAACACTTCTGCGCAAAAAGCAGAATTGATTGCCCTAATACAGGCTCTAGAGCAAGCCAAAGGGAAGAGAGTCACCATTTATACTGACAGCCAATATGCTTTCAGCACTGCCCATATTCAAGGTCCCATATACCAAGAAAGGGGATTTCGGACAGCTGAGGGAAAAGAGGTCAAAAATCTGCCCGAGATCCGCAGGCTCCTGGAGGCTGTCCAACTGCCCCGGGCAGTAGCAATAGTACATGTCCCCGGTCACCAGAAAGGAGAAGACCTTAAGGCGCGGGGCAATCGTGCCGCTGATGCGGCCGCTCGAGAAGTGGCTAGCCGGGACTACGCCGCCCCCATATTAGCTGTGGGACTTCCACCTCCTGGTATGGGGACTCTGCCGCCAGTCCCCGACTATTCCCTCCCGGATCTCGCTTGGATCAACAAGGATGCCACCCTCCAGAAGGATGACCAAGATGGATGGTACCGGGACCAAAACAACAACCTGATATTGCCTGCCACCCTGGGTCGTCACCTGTGTGAACACCTGCACACAACTACCCACTTGGGAGAAAAAAAGACCCTAACACTTCTCCAGACGGCCTGCCTGAGGTTCCCTCGACAAAATGCAGCTGTACGAGAGATAATTCAAGCCTGCGAAGCGTGCCAGCTGATGAGGGCAGAGAAGAAGCAGCACTCGGGAATGAGGTACCGGGGGGAGGAGCCAGGGCAACACTGGGAGATAGATTTCACTGAGGTAAGGCCAAGAAAGTACGGGTATCGCTATCTGTTCGTTCTGGTAGATACCTTCTCGGGGTGGGTAGAAGCTTTCCCCACTAAGGGAGAGACAGCAATAGTGGTTGCTAAGAAGATCTTAGAGGAGATAGTGCCTAGGTATGGGCTGCCGGTGACTATGGGCTCTGATAACGGACCTGCCTTTGTGAGCCAGATTGTACAAGGGCTGGCCCAAGCTCTGGGGACGAAATGGAAGTTACATTGCGAATATAATCCCCAGAGCTCAGGACAGGTTGAGAGAATGAATCGGACCCTAAAAGAAACTTTGACAAAGTTGGCAATAGAGACTGGCGGGGACTGGGTGACCCTCCTTCCCTTTGCACTCTTTCGGGCGCGTAACACCCCTTATAAGCTGAATCTTACTCCTTTTGAGATTTTATATGGGAGACCCCCTCCTGTGTATCCTATTTTCGAAGGAAAATGCCTGCCACCCCCTACTTTGGGACAATTCCAGCAAACTCTGATGGCATTAAGTAAGGTGCATAACCATGTTTGGAAATTGATTCGAGAGATACACGAGGGCCAAAACAGGAGGGCTCTTCCCTCACATAATATTGGCCCAGGTGATTGGGTTTGGGTAAAACGACACCAATCTAGAGTATTAGAACCTAGATGGAAAGGCCCTTATGTTGTTCTCCTTACCACTCCTACTGCTGTCAAGGTCGACGGAATTGTACCCTGGGTTCACTGCAATCACGTGCGGCAAGCCACGCCGGAAGAACAGGAAAAAGCACGAGCAGAATGGAAGGCGAGTCCTCACCCGTCAAATCCTTTGAAACTGAAACTCGCCCGCCGGGAGGCCTCCTAATTCTCCTGCTGATGGCAGCTCTCATCGACCCAGGAGCGACCAGTCATAACCCCCATCAACCTGCTAAGATCACCTGGAAACTCAACGACGGGCAAACTCATGAGCTGCTCAATGAGACATCAGGAATCCACCCTCCGAACACCTGGTGGCCGGACCTGAACTTCAACCTCTCAAGCCTCTTCGCAAAGCAGGACGGTCTCTATGATAAATATTATAGGGATGGGATAAAAAAACCATAGGTTGGGGTTCTGGGCTTGCCCGGGCTATGTAAGAAATAACTGGAAAACCTGTGGTGGCATAGAAAGCTATTATTGCAGGAGCTGGAGTTGTGTGACCTCTTGTGATGGACCCCAGAGGTGGGATGTCGGAAACAGAGATCTAGTTAGCTTCACCTTCAAGGACCGTAGACACCATGGCCCTCAGGTACGAGTACAATTTAACCAGGAACGGGCGAAAAAAGAAAACCGCTGGACCTCAGGACTGACTTGGGGTTTTCAGCTTCATGTAAATTGGCCCGGCCCCTACCCAGGCGAGCTTTTGATCATTAAACAGGTTATTGAGCCAGTGCAGGTACATAGTTTAGGTCCCAATCTGATCAAAACGTTACAGGGGCACAAGGCGACCCCCAAGCCAACTACCTTCAGACCAAGCTCGCCGGGAACATTTAACATCTCCTCTACTCCGAGCCTTAGAGGCAAATTGACAGAGACCCCTGGCCCTCTGGCTGTTACCATTAGCTCAACAATTCAGGACCCCCTATGGGCCTTAGTGAATGCAGCCTTTACGGTCTTAAACCATACCAACCCTAACGCGACCCAGTCCTGTTGGCTTTGTTATAATCTTCACCCACCCTTTTATGAGGCTATAGGCCTCAATGTCTCTTACCACTTGTCTTCAGGCCAGAACCCGCCCCAATGCCGATGGGAAGAACGCAAGGTTGGCCTCACAATGAATGAAGTTTGGGGACAGGGACTCTGTTTGGGCACAGTGCCACGTGATAAAACTCCCCTCTGTGCCCGGACTATCAGTAACCTACGCTTACATGGCAAAAATTGGATTGTGCCAGAGGCTGGGGGTTGGTGGATTTGTTCACATACTGGGCTAACCCCATGTTTAAATGTGAAGGTTTTTAACCAGAATCAAGAATTCTGTGTCCTGGTTGCTGTAATGCCAAAAATCTTATACCACTCTGAAGAGGTTATGTACTCACATTGGGACCGGGAATTGCTAAGACAAAAGAGAGAGCCAATCAGTGCGATTACCATGGCAGCCTTGTTCAGTCTTGGGCTGGCAGGAGCAGGGACAGGAATAGCTTCACTGTCTCTGCAAGGCCAAGGGTTTTCCTCCCTACGAGCCGCCATAGATGAAGATATAGCTCGCATAGAAAAATCAATCAGCCACTTAGAGAAGTCTCTGACTTCATTGTCTGAAGTGGTCTTGCAGAATAGGAGAGGATTAGACTTAATTTTTCTCCAACAGGGTGGGGTCTGCGCGGCTCTGGGAGAAGAATGTTGTTTCTATGCAGACCATACAGGAGTGGTAAGAGAATCTATGGCAAAAGTGAGAGAAGGGCTGGCGCAACGTAAGAGGGAACGAGAGGCCCAACAGGGATGGTTTGAGTCTTGGTTTCAACGCTCCCCCTGGCTGACCACCTTAGTTTCCACCCTCCTGGGGCCACTTATAGTGCTATTATTAACACTTACATTTGGCCCTTGTATTTTAAACCGGCTAATGTCATTTATTAAAGAACGTCTCAATACAATTCAGATTATGGTATTAAGGCAGCAATATCAGATGGTAGCCCAGGATGAAGAGAAAGATTCCTCTATAGGAACAAGAAGACAGGGGGGAATGTGAGGCTGCCAGGGTTAATTCCATGACAGGCAGCCTGGACCTAAGTTTTAGCTTTCCCCGAAATGGTAAGATTCCCCACCCCCATCAGGTAACCTGAAGCCAGCCAATCAATATGCGCCCAGTAAGAGACAAAGGGGAAAGCTGAAAAGCCCGCGAAAGCCCAGGTTTGAGAAAGCCCGCGAAAGCCCAGGTTTGAAAAAGCCCGCGAAAGTCTGTACCAATAGAATTGCTTTGTAAACATGTAACCAATCCGCTTAAGCCAGCTACTAATTGATTATGCATGTCTTATAAATTTCTGTAACAGCTTGGGCTCAGGGCTTTTCTGACCCTGCACCACTGTGATGGCGGAGGCAGAAGGCCCTGGCTCGAGTCAGTAATAAACTTCCCTTTTTTTGCGAGTTGCATTGCCTTGGAAGCCTTCTCTCTTCCCACTCGGGGATTTGGACATCGGGCATAACAACAACATACTTGATAAATGAGAGTTACTATTATTATTATTATTAACAACAATACTTATATGAGTAAACCCTACCTTCTAGGAATACTAACCTATTTGTGTTAAGCGAACAGGGATACTCATGCTCCCTTGCAAGCTATCTGTCTAGAGAAATATGGCACTCACCCTGGTACACATACCCTGGAGGATGGGTGCCAGTGTTGGTCACTTAGTCATGTCCAACTCTTTGCAACCCTACGGACTCTAGCCCGCCAGGCTCCTCTGTCCATGGGATTCTCTAGGCAAGAATACCAGAATGGGTTACTAGTTCCTTCTCCAGGGGCTCTTCCCCACCCAGGAGTTGAACCGTGGTCTCCCATGTTTCAGGCAGATTACCATCTGAGTCAAGAGGAAAGCCTAGGGTCCTTATCAAATCTCACCTCTTTGGTGAAATCTTTTTTAACTACAACTTTGCACCCCCATCTTCTTTATCCCATACGCTTCCTAAAACTACAGAAGAAATCTCTTTCCCTGCTGGGTTTTGTTCAATCTGCTAGAAAACTACTTGGCATATTATCCTTTCCAGCTAAACCACAAGCCCTTTAAGGGCTAGAACTATATTTTTTTCATTTTGTACGTAGTAATTTGTCAGTGCTCAATGTTTTTATCTTTAAAACAGGGGTTGGCTTCTATATTCTTACCTATAAATGAGGTTTGGAATTAGAATGAGTGAAGGTCACTCAGTCGTGTTGGACTCTTTGGGACCCCATGGACTATACAGTCCATGGAATTCTCCAGGCCAGAATACTGGAGTGAGTAGCAGTTCCCTTCTCCAGGGGTTGTTCACAACTAGGGATCAAATCCAGGTCTCCTGCATTGCAGGCAGATTCCTTACCAGCTGAACCACCAGGGAAGCATCTGAGAATCTTCCAGAGAGCTTGTAAACTCAGATTCCTGGGCTGTACCCTCAGGAAGACTGACTCAGCCAGTCAGGGGTGTCCAGAGCTTAACAGTCATCTGCCACTCCCCCTCCCCCCCACCCCCCACCCCTGCTCTCCCCACAGTTGATTACTCTGTAAGTGATCTTCCCACGGTCTGCTCCTGGCCCTGGGCTTCTGTGATTACACAAGCCAGATAATGAACATCTGACTGTGCCCTTTGCTCATTTCCCAGCTCAGCTCTTCAGCCTGCTTTTGATTATGGGAGAAGGAAAAAAGTCTTTGCTTCTTTGTTCCCGATGTAAGAACTCATTTTTACTGAGAAGCAATTGCTCACTGTGGAGCATAGAAGTATTTTAGCATTCAGATCAGTTCAGTGTTGATGAAGCATTTCTTGAAATTGTTTCAGAGCCTACAGACAAGCCTATTTTTTGCCTAAGAATGGCCTATAAAGCATCATCTGCCGTGTTCACAGTACAAAATCGTCTTTCCAGAAGCTTTAGGTTCTGTCTTCTAGCTCCAAAGAGCCATGAATAAACTTCTGTGAGACTTGCACAGCAGATCTCTGACCTACAAATCTTGCATATCAAATCTAGCCACTTTCTCAGTAACAGTATCCTCCCTTCTCCAACCCAAGTAACAGTGTTAAAAGTGCTACACTTTAAAAAATAAATGAGGAATATCTGCTTTAAGGATGTATATCACCAATAAGGACATAGACTAGAATAGTCACAGATGTTAAAATAGAGATTTTTAATATTTTCATTTTGTCCATTTTTCATTCTCTGAACAATCCAGCCTCCTCTGATGCCAAGGCTTTATACAGCTAGAGAGTAGAAACAAAACAGAAAACACTTTGGAGAAGAATCTTAGAAAGAAAAGGGAGAAGTAAATGAGGCAGGTAGCTGGTTGCTAGCTGTGGGAAGGTTCTGTTTTTCCTTGACTCCTTCCATCAGTCAAGGAAGTAGGATTTGTTCATATTTCCCTTCCCTGCAGAAGAATGTAACAGAAAGGAAATTGGGCACACTTCCAATCCTCAATTGGATGGCTGGCAAACTTGGATTAATTATCCTGGGGATATTCCAATTGAAAATCCAACCTATATATGCTACTTCAGCAAGTATAATTAGAAAAGATAATCAATTTAATACACCTGCAACAGTACTTGTTAAGAGTGTCCCACTTTACAATAAACATTAAATATAATTCTTCCTTTAAACCTTTAAATTATCTCTGCTCTCTGTACCTACTGAAGGGTGTTCTCTCTTCTGGCCTTCATATACTCTTTGCTACCTTCTGCCTAGCTTGGGCTTCCTGAGAGACAGATCATACAGAACTCTCAAACACATTACATTTATCCTTAAACATATTTTCTTCTCCAAAGCCCTAACCCTTTTCTAACTTGAGCTAGAAAAGTCCTTGTAAAAGAATGAAATTAAACTCAAACTGGATTAAAGACCTAAATGGAAGACTGGGTACTATAAAACTCTTAGAGGAAAACATAAGAAGAACACTATTACATAAATCACAGCAATATCTTTGTAGATCTGCCTCCTAAAGGAGTGAAAATAAAAACAAAAATAAACAAATAGGACTTAATTAACCTTAAAGGCTTTTGTACAGCAAAGGAAACTATCACCAAAAGGAAAAGATGACCTACTCAATGGTAGAAAATATTTGTGAAAGATATGAGTGATAAGGAGTTAATACCCAAAATATAGAAATAGCTCATACAACTCTACATCAAAAAGCAAACAACCTAATTGAAAAATGGTCAGAAAAACTGAATAGATGTTCTTCCAAAGAGGACATGGAGATAGCCAACAGGCACAGGAAAAGAAGCTCAGCATCATTAATCATCCAGGGAAATGCAACTTAAAACCCCAATGACTTATCACCTCACACCTATCTGAATGAATATCATCCAAAAGAACACAAACAAAAAATGCTGGCAAGGATGTGGAGAAAAGGGAACTCTCATAAACTGTTGGTGGGAATGCAAATTGATATAGCCACTGTAGAAAACAATATGTAGGCTTCTCAAAAATTTTAAAACAGAATTACTATATGACCTAACAATTCCACTTCCAGGTATTATATCCACCCCCCCCCCCCCAAATGAAAACACTAATTTGAAAAGATGCATACACTTCAATGTTCATAATAGCATTATTTACAAGTCTCAAGATAGGGAAGCAACATTAAGTGTCCATCAACAGAAGCATGGATGAGGAAGATGTGGTATATGGGAATACTACACTTAGCCATAAAAAGAACAAAATCTTGCCATTTGCAACAATATGGATGGACTTGCAGACTATTATGTTAAGTGAAAGAAGTCAGGGAAGATAAATACTGAATGATATCACTTATATGTGAACTAATTACACTAGAGAAATTAACAACAACAACAAAAAAGAAACCGACTCATAGGCAGAGAACAAACTAGTGGTTACCAGTTGGGAGGGTGGAGTGGATAGGGGATTAAGAGTTACAAATTTTTATTTACAAAATAAGCTACAAGGATGTATTATAAAACAGAGGAAATATGGCCAATATTTTACAGCAACTATTAATGGAATATAACTTCTAAAAACTGAATCATTATGAGGTAAACTTGTAACTTATATAATTCTGTGTATCAACTATTCATCAATAAAAAGTATATAAATAAATATTTTAGAATATTTTAAAGTCTTCCTTCCTATAATGGTGTCGATAGATTAAAGCAAGAAACAGAAGTTCTTTGTTTTCCTCAATTTTTAAATAGCATAAAGAGTTCTTGAGGCCAAAGAATTTGAGAATCCCTGGTTGAGACGTAATGAAGACACAACCACTACAACTAGCAATGTCATCAGACTTCCTAAATGCACATGGATCTCTTTACAGGTGGATACATGAATACGTTGAGAGTTCTGTTAGCCAGGAGTAAGGAAGCATCTGGGAAAATTAGAGCTGGGACTTTGACCTCCCTCTAGTATGTTCTGTGGAGAAGGCAATGGCACCCCACTCCAGCACTCTTGCCTGGAAAATCCCATGGACGAAGGAGCCTGGTGGGCGGCAGTCCATCCGGTCGCTACCAGTCGGACATGACTGAGCAACCTCACTTTCACTTTTCACTTTCACACATTGGAGAAGGAAATGGCAACCCACTCCAGTGTTCTTGCCTTGAGAATCCCAGGGATGGGGGAGCCTGGTGGGCTGCCATCTATGGGGTCGCACAGGGTTGGATATGACTGAAGCGACTTAGCAGCAGCAGCAGCAGTATGTTCTCTAATGTGTTGGTTGCCACTTGAGTAATCACTACAAATGCCTCTGTGACAGGCCAGCTCCAGGCTCCCTGATCTCTATGCTCTGCACCTGTGTTCTCCTGCGTCCACCCCATAATAGTGCTCTCTCCTCCATCAGGCCCTTTACCTGTCCTGGTCTTGTGGTCTGATTAGCGGAAACAAACTGAGTAAGGGTTTGGGATCCTGCTTTAGCACTAGAGACTGGCTTCATCAGGCCTCGATCACACTTTGTAATTCTTGGCTGCAGTGCAGCCAGAGGGGAGAAGTGTGGGAATAAGGAACTGAGAAATATTCATAAACACAGTTACCTTTAGGGAGAGGTAGCTTTACATTTTCTTTATAGCAGGAGTTTAGGAGCAGTAACGCGGTTGGAAAGGAGAGTTAATGACCCTTGCTTTGAAACTACATTTGCCGACCACACATACGATTGATGTTTTAAATCTGTGCTTTATATCACAGATATATAAAAAGAGCAAGGCTTGGCAAAGATGTTTTTATTTACACATTACTTCAGAGTTAGAAAATGACAACTGCTTATTTAAATAAAAAGTCTCCAAGAAGTCACCTGAGTGCAGAGCAGTTGATTGAGTAGGGAAGTCAAAAGGGGAGTGCCCTGTCCCAAACACAAGTAAAGAAGAAAAGCAAGGCTGTAGGGAATAAGGTACAAAAGTGACCTCTAAATCAGGGCTGCTAAACAACTAATAATACTTAGAGTAACATGGGGTCAGGTGAACAATTTCTGCTCCTTTTGGTACCTGATTAACAGGGAAGGAGTGGCAGGTGCCAGGGGAAGAATGACTTTTGGCAGGGGACCTAGCTAAAAGGAAATTTCTACCTGCTTCTAAAATTCAGAAAACGATTTAGTAGAGTCCTAGCAAATGTTGAAATGATGATCACAAAAGTAATATCCACAAGACTCTGCATTATCACTTGGGAAAATGATTCAGTAACAGGATTTGGGGCAAGAGAAAGACATGATGCCTGAGTTTACTCAGGATTTATCAATATCAATATAAAAGTCCCTTCACCTAATACTTTATACATTTATACATAATCCCATCAATTACTCTGTGCAATATAGCATTATGCTGAGAAATCTTGTCTTCAGTTTCAGATATTCCCCAGATCTTCCCAGGAAGTCACTAGAGAAAGATATGCCATCCCACAACATTCTGTGAAATTGATTATCTGGGAAGCTCATTATAAATCTAATGTATCCGTGAACCACAACTTAGTAACATAACAAAAATTATACCTCATGTTTGTGTAGCATTCAACTGTTTACAGAGCATTCTTATTCCGTGTCATCCTCACAGCATCTAGCATTGCATTCAGTTCAGTTCACTTCATTTCAGTGGCTCAGTCACATCTGACTCTTTGTGACCCCATGGATGGCAGCACACCAGGCTTACCTGTCCAGCACCAACTCCCAGAGCTTACCCAAACTCATGTCCATTGAGTCAGTGATGCCATCCAACCATCTCATCCTTTGTCATCCCCTTCTCCTCTCTCCTTCAATCTTTGCCAGCATCAGGGTCTTTTCCAACGAGTCATTACTTCCCATCAGGTGGCCAAAGTATGGGAGTTTCAGCTTCAGCATCAGACTTTCCAATGAATATTCAGGGATGATTTCCTTTAGGATGAACTGGTTGGATCTCCTTGCAGGCCAAGGGACTCTCAAGAGTCTTCTCCAACACCACCCCAAAAAATAAAGTCAGCCAGTGTTTCCCCACCTGTTATATTTATTTATTGTTTCCAATAAAGTGTGGAAAATTCTGAAAGAGATGGGAATACCAGACCACCTTACCTGTCTCTTGAGAAATCTGTATGCAGGTCAGGAAGCAACAGTTAGAACTGGACATGGAACAACAGACTGGTCCCAAATAGGAAAAGGAGTATGTCAAGGCTGTATATTGTCACCCTGCTTATTTAACTTCTATGCAGAGTACATCATGAGAAACGCTGGGCTGGAAGAAGCACAAGCTGGAATCAAGATCGCCGGGAGAAATATAAATAACCTCAGATATGCAGATGACACCACCCTTATGGCAAAAAGTGAAGAAGAACTAAAGAGCCTCTTGATGAAAGTGAAAGAGGAGAGTGAAAAAGTTGGCTTAAAGCTCAACACTCAGAAAACTAAGATCATTGGCATCTGGTCCCATCACTTTATGGCAAATAGATGGGGAACCAGTGGAAACAGTGGCTGACTTTATCTTTTTTGGGCCCCAAAATCACTGCAGATGGTGATTGCAGCCATGAAATCAAAAGACGCTTACTCCTTGGAAGGAAAGTTATGACCAACCTAGACAGCATATTAAAAAGCAGAGACATTACTTTGTCAACAAAGGTCCATCTAGTCAAGGCTATGGTTTTTCCAGTGGTCATGTATGGATGTGAGAGTTGGACTATAAAGAAAGCTGAGAACTGAAGAATTGATGCTTTTGAACTGTGGTGTTGGAGAAGACTGTTGAGAGTCCCTTGGACTGCAAGGAGATCCAACCAGTCTATCTTAAAGGAGATCCATCCTGGGTGTTCGTTGGAAGGACTGATATTGAAGCTGATACTCCAATACTTTGCCCGCCTGATGTGAAGAGCTGACTTATTTGAAAAGACCCTGATGCTGGGAAAGATTGGGGGCAGGAGGATGGGATGGTTGGACTGCATCACCAACTCAATGGACATGAGTTTGGGTAACTCCGGGAGTCGGTGATGGACAGGGAGGCCTGGTGTTCTGCAGTTCATGGGGTCGCAAAGAGTCCAACATGACTGAGTGACTGAATTGAACTGTTTCCCCATCTATTTGCCATGAAGTGATGGGACCAGATGCCAATGATCTTAGTTTTCTGAATGTTGAGCTTTAAGCCAACTTTTTCACTTTCCTCTTTCATTTTCATCAAGAGGCTCTTTAGTTCTTCTTCACTTTTTGCCATAAGGGTGGTGTCATCTGCATATCTGAGGTTATTTATATTTCTCCCGGCGATCTTGATTCCAGCTTGTGCTTCTTCCAGCCCAGCGTTTCTCATGATGTACTCTGCATAGAAGTTAAATAAGCAGGGTGACAATATACAGCCTTGACGTACTCCTTTTCCTATTTGGAACCAGTCTGTTGTTCCATGTCCAGTTCTAACTGCTGCTTCCTGACCTGCATACAGGTTTCTCAAGAGACAGGTAAGGTGGTCTGGTATTCCCATCTCTTTCAGAATTTTCCACAGTTTATTGTGATCCACACAGTTGAAGGCTTTGGCGTAGTCAATAAAGCAGAAATAGATGTTTTTCTGGAACTCTCTTGTTTTTCGATGATCCAGCGGATGTTGGCAATTTGATCTCTGGTTCCTCTGCCTTTTCTAAATCCAGCTGGAACATCAAACAATGTACAAGATAGACTTTATCCACCCTTGAGATATAGGGAGACTGAGGCTAATACAGTTTTAAACAATTTTCCCCAAATCCATGAGCAAGGAGGTTCAAGAAACATAATTCAAACTCAGGTGTGCTAAATTCCAGTTTCATGTTCTTCTGTACATCATAGCTGCCTTCTACTTGTAAACTTGCCTTGCTACATCCAGAAACATGAACATAGCTTTCAAAGTCAGCTAACTTGCTCAATTCATGACACTCATGTTTTGATATCAAGATGCTCCTTCCTTCCCCCTTCCTCTGGCACTTTGCCCATCTGGTAGCACTTACCGCTGTCTTGTAGGGCTGGTGTTTGGTACCAAGCTTCATCTCCTGTGTAAACCTGAGAGAGGATAGTGACTAGCTTGCATATCCTAGCTTTTTCCACAGAACCCATCTCAGTGCTGGATCCATGGTAGAAGCTTAGTAAACCCTTGTTCCTGGTTGATGAAATGCTTCAATCCCTGCTCTTGGAGTGTGTGCTGGAATGGTTTCATAAGAAATTCAGCCTAACAACAAATCAATTATCTTGTGCAATTATCTCTTTCAATTGAATGGAGATTTAATCCTGCAGAAGATGCCTAAATTCAGCCAGGCCAGCCAGCATTCCCAGCTCATTAAGATCATTGAGGCCATTCTGGGAAAACAATGAGATCCACCACCCAGGTCCCCTTCAGGGAAGAACTTGATGTCCCAGATGCTGGCAGTGCTGTCATCTGACAGTCTAGCTCAGCTCCCTCAGGGATGAACTAAACTTTCCTTGCTGGGGTTATAAAGGCCTGACCATCTCAGTTTAACACAGTCAACCCTGAATGGCCATTTCATCTCAAAAGCTCCCTGTGGGCTCAGCTGATGCTGTCACTGGACCAGCATGACATACCTACCTTGCCCTCTGCTCAACCTTCCTTCCTCACTTCCCCTTCTAGCTGTGCATCTCAAGTGCTCTCCTTAATTAGCATCCTGCACACAAGCTCCATCTCAGAGTCTCTCTCAAGTTCTTAACCTGCATCTAAGTTTTTCCATGATTTGAAACAAATTCCGAAAGATTTCTAAAGTCTCTTCTTTCTTTCTGAATTCGCCTTGTGGAATCATAGCCAGCCTGGCCATTGCTCTCTCTGCTTTCCTGTACATTGAAAATAGCTTTTCTCTAATTATGCAAATAATATAGTTTCAACATAAAGCATTTGAAAAAAAATAAAAATAAGCAAGAGAAGTTATATGAATACCTTGATTGTCTTTAATACCACAGCAGCTAGCTTTTCATGCATTTCTTTACATATACATACCTCTATAGTTTTACAAAGTTTGAAACATATATGGCACTGGTTTGTAATTATAGACTCCATATATACTGTGCACAAACCTACAATATATAGCGTGCAAACGTTTGATTTTATGTATCATTCCTGCCCACTGCCCCCCCACCCTTTTCTTTTGCAACCCCTGGACACACCACTGTTAAGTACTGTTAGTTACTCAGTGGCTCTATTCATATGGCTTCTCCATGCTCATATACTTACACACTCAACTGCACAGAGATGAGAGGTATTTTTGCTAGTTTGTTTTTCCAAAATGGAATCATCTATCCTCCTGTATCTTGCTATTTCATTTATGATATTATGGAAATCTCTCCAACTAAAGTGGTATAGATTTATCTTGTGGCATTATACTCCACCAAATAAATGTATACAATTTAAATAAATATTTGAACCATATTTTTTATGACTACATTGTTTCTAGAAATTTACTACCCCAGTGTTGTAATAAACATACTAATGCTTCTATTTCTAAGGTATAATTATCATATACTCACACACAGAGATTTCTTTCCAAAAAGGATGTAAAAATTCATATTCCCGCAAGCAATATGTGAGTATACCCTTTCTCTTACAGTCCCAAAGTAGGTATTAACACTTCCTAGATTTTTATGAAAACCTGGATGATTATAAATTTATATTTCACATATTTCACATTGATTTGCATTTCCCTGGCCACTAGCAAAATCAAATTTTTCATATATTTATTGGCTGTTGGATTTGTAGGTTATGATCCACTCCATATTTTCTATTTTTAACCTAGATCTCAACTTAGGAATTACTGTTAGCCTTCTCAGTGTTTAAAAATTTTTATTTTATTTTGTATTTTAAAATTTAAGTGGAAGGATATTTGCAAGTTGCACATGAATAGTACTAAGAACAGGGATGTAGGAGTTGGGGGACTGATTTAGGGCAATGAGAAAGAAAATGTCATTGATGAGCTACTGCTTTGCCCTAGGTGCTTGGTCTATACTAACTTACTCTATTTTCTCAACACCTCTGAGAAATTGGTATTATTATCTTCCATGTTACATAGGCAGAAACTGAAGTTCAGAATTTTTCAGGAGCTTCTTAAAGTCACTCAGGTGCTGATTTACAGCTGAAACTTTGCGAGCTAGAACTCACGTGCTACCACTGCTGAGCTTTCCTTCTTAGCACAATGACAATTTCATAAGCATGTATTCACACCCGCTCCACAAAAGGTGTAAGATCTCAGATGACTTTCTCATGCTCTCTCTGCAGGGTGAAGAGAGTAGGTCTGGAGAAAGGGTGGTAATCACAGCAGAAGATGATCCAGTGTTTCATAAGATTGAAGGGCTATCTTAAAAGATTTATCTGTTAAAATCATCTTTTATATGTAGCTGTTACAATTTTAAAAATCCCATTTTTGATTGGGACTTTCTCAGGAAACTATTGCCCTGGCAAGGCTTTTTTTTTTTTTGAAGCAATAATAGAGATATCAGTGTTTTAAGAACTGATTTTTCCTAATCTTGTTGAATTATCCATCTGTGTTCTCTTGAAATTCACTGAACTTCCTTAAGACAAATATTTTGAATTCTTTATCAGGAAATATTTAGCTCTCTATGTTTTCAGGGTCAGTTACTGTGCTTCCCTGGTGGCTCAGAGGGTAAAGCATCTGCCTGCAGTGCAGGAAACTTGGGTTCAATTCCTGGGTCGGGAAGATCCCCCGGAGAAAGAAATAGCAACCCACTCCAGTACCCTTGCCTGGAAAATCCCATGGACGGAGAAGCCTGGTAGGGTAGAGTCCATGGGGTCACAAAGAGTCGGACACGATTAAGCGACTTCACTTTCACTTTCACTGGAGCTTTATGGGTTTCCCAGGTGGTGCTAGTGGTAAAGAACCTGCCTGCCAATGCAGGAGACGTAAGGGACATGGGCTCAATACCTGGGTTGGGAAGATCCCCTGGCAGAAGGCATGGCAACCCACTCCAGTATTCTTGCCTGGAGAATCCCAAAGACAGAGAAGCCTGGTGGGCTACAGTCTATGGGGTCACAAAGAGTTGGACATGAATGAAGCAACTTAGCACGCATGCACAAGAACTTTATTCACTTCCTTTGATAAACTAACCATGTTTGCCCAATTCTTCGTGATCTGTGTAGCCTTGTCTTGGGTGTCTATGCATTTGAAGGAGCAAACACTTCCTCCTGTCTTTTCAGCAGGTAAAGAACTTCTCCTGCTGGGTCCTCTGCCTGATGGGATAGACTCTGAGATCTCAGTCAAGTAAGGTTGGCCCCGTGCCACAGGGCTGTGGTTGGTTTAAAGTTGAGTTCCAGGCTGGCAGGCCTGTTACCAGCAGTCATGCATAGGTATGGCTCCCACTGGGTCCTGGATAAGCAGGACTGGGTTGGGTCACAGGCTGCCTCAGGATCCTTGGTGGCCAGCTAGGTGGTTGGGGGAAACTGACCGGCATGTCTCCTATTGGGTCCTCCTGAGGGTCGGGCTGGCTCTGTACTAGCAGTAAAGTGGTCCTGGAGCCAGGTCCCCCAGCTGGCTCTATGGTGGGGAGGAGGGCTATCCACACACAAAAGAATGGAGTTGAAACCTAACTTACACCACTCACAAAAATCAACTCAAAAGAGATTGAAATCTGAAATTATACTACTCCTAGAAGAAAACATAAGGGAAAAAGCTCCTTGATCTTGGCAATGATTATTTGGGTATGATACCAAGAACATGGGAAACAAAAGCAAAAATAAACAAGTGGGACTATATCAAACTAAAGATTTTCTGCACAGCAAAGGAAACAATCAATAAAATGAAAAGGCAACATGAAATAGGAGAAAATATTTGCAAACAACATATACTACAAGGAGTCAATATCCAAATTACACAAAGAACTCATACAACTCAATAGCAAAAAAATTAAACTCCAAACAACTCAATTAAAAATTGGCAATGAACCTGAATAGACAATTTCCAAAGAAAACAAATGGTCAACAGGTACATTAAAAGATTCTCAATATCACTAATCATCAGGGAAATGCAAATGAGAATCACAATGATATAACCATAAGTTTGTTTTCTGTATCTGTGAGTAAACTTGTGACTGCCAAAGGGGAAAGGGAGAGAGGGGAGTGATAAATTAAGAGTATGGGATTAACAGATACAAACTACAGTACATTAAAAATAAAAAACAGCAACAAAGATATACTGTATGGCAGAGAGAACTCTATTCAGTATCCTGTAATAATTTATAATGGAAAATAATTTGAAATATATGTACGTAACTGAATCATTTTGTTGTACATGTGAAACTAACACAATATTGTATCTCAGCTATATTTCAATGAAAAAAAAAAAAAACAGTTGTTTTGGTCTCACACTTGTTAGGATGTCTCTAAGCAAAAAGTCAAAAGATAAAAAGTATTGGGAAAAAATGTACAGGATAAAAGAATACTTGTTCACTCTGGGTGGGAACATAAATTGGTATAGCCACTATGCAAGCATGCTCAGTCACTTCAGTCATGTCTGACTCTTTTGCGACTCCATGGATTTTAGCCTGGAAGATCCTCTGTCCATGGGATTATCCTGGTAAGAATACTAGAGTGGGTTGTCATTTCCTTCTCCTAAAGCCACTATGGACAGCAGTAGTAAGGTTCCTCCAAAAGTCAGAAATAAAACTACCAGATGATTCAGTAATCCCATTTCTGAGTATATATATCCAAAGGAAATGAAATCAGTATTTCAAAGACATATCTCCATTCCCATGTTCACTGCAGCATTACTCACAACAGCTAAGACATGGAAACAACCCATTGGTAGATGAATGGATAAAGAAAATGCTTTACATTAGATTGGTGAAAAAGTAACTTCAGCTTTGCATTATTGAAATTTGCCATTTGATATTGAAATACATTCTTAAATAAATGTGGTTACATTATATATCATTCTAATACACATTTCTCACTTTATTTATATTTTCTTGCTAATTACTTATTGCCTGTTGCTTACTTTATGTTTATTTTAGACAAAGGAAATGATGTTAGACAAAGGAAATGATGTTAGACAAAAAGCAAATTCAAGCAATTTTCTTATTTGAGTTAAAAATGGGTTGTAAAGCAGTGGAGACATCTTGCAACATCAACAACACATTTGGCCCAAGAACATACAATGCAGTGGTGGTTCATGAAGTTTTGCAAAGGAGACAGGAACCTTGAAGATGAGGAGTTTAGTGACTGGCCACTGGAAGTTGACAAACAGTTGAGAGAAATCATCGAAGCTGATCCTCTTACAACTACACAAGAAGTGGCCAAAGATCTCAATATCAACCATTCTATGGCTGTTTGGCATTTGAAGCAAACTGGAGAGGTGAAAAAACTCAATAAGTGGATGCCTCATGAGCTGATCAAAAATCAAAAAACTCATCCTTTTGAAGTATCATCTTCTTTTATTCTACACAACAACAAGAACGAACCATTTCTTGGTCAGATTGTGATGTGTGATGGGAAGTGGACTTTATATGACAACCAGCGATGACCAGCTCAGTTGCTGAACTGAGAAAAGCTCCAAAGCACTTCCCAAAGCCAACTCTTTGGCAGTATGTTGCCTGTCTGATCCACTACACCTTTTTGAATCCTGGTGAAACCATTACATCTGAGAAGTATTCTCAGTAAATCAACGGTGCATTTGCACTAAAAATTGCAGCATCTGCAGCTGGCATTGGTCAGCAGAATGGTCCCCATTATGATCCACAACAACATCCACCTGCACGTCACACAACCAACATTTCAAAAGTTGAATGAATTGGGCTACGGAGTTTGGCCTCATCCACCACATTCACCTGATCTCTTACCAACTGACTACCACTTCTTCAAGAATCTCAACAACTTTTTCAGGGAAATAATGTTTCCATAAACAGGAGGATACAGAAAATGCTTTCCAACAGTTTGTCAAATCCTGAAGCATAGATTTTTATGCTACAGGAGAAAACAGACATTTCTCATTGGCAAAAATGTATTGATTGCAATCGTTCCTATTTTGACTAATAAAGATGTGTTTGAGCCTAGTTATAATGATTTAAAATTCATGGTCCAAGACCACAGTTGTGCTTGTACCAACCTTATATATATATATATATATGCAAATGGGTACATATATATACAATATATATACATAGACACAAACACATACGTATATATACATGATGTGTACAATATGTGCTGCAGACCATGGGGTTGCAAAGAATTGGACACGACTGGGTGACTGCACAACAACAAAAAATATATAAACACACATATTTTATTATTCAGCCACAAAGAAGGAGGAAACCCTGCTATCTGTGACAACACAGATGAACACAGAGGAAGTTATGCTACATGAAGTAAGCCAAAGACAAATACCATATGATCCCACTTGTATTTGGAATCTCAAAAAAACAATCAATCAATCAAACTCATAGAAACAGAGAATAAAATAGTGAAACAGTGGTTACTGAGGGCCGAAGAGTGGAACAAAATGGAGCTACTGGTCAAGGAGTAAAAACTTTCAGTTACACAATGAATAAGTTCTGGAGACCTAGTGTATAGTATGATGACTACTGATAACAACGTATTATACACATGTGTGTTGCAGAGTCAGACATGATTGAGCAACTAAGCGTGCACACACACACACACACATACACGTGAAAAGTGCTTCCCAGGTGGCTCAGTGGTAAAGAATCGACCTACCAAGCAGGAGACTCGGGTTTGATCCCTGGGTCAGGAAGATCCCCTGGAGAAGGGAATAGCAACCCACTCCAGTATTCTTGCCTGGGAAATCCCATGAACAGAGGAGCCTGGAGGGCTACAGTCCATGGAGTTACAAAGAGTTGAACACAACTTACTAACTAAACAGCAGCATATATACCAAAGGTGTTAAGGCAGTAGATCTTATATTTTCTAAAAAAGGTATGGCTATGTGAGGTGATAGATATGTTAATTATCTTGACTGTGGTACATATTTCAATATATATATATTTATAGTCAAAACATCAAATTGTACATTTTAAATATAGACAGCTTTTATTTATCAATCATGCTTCAATAAAGTTGGGAAAAAAGGAAATGATTTTTTTAGGTTCAATCTCTTTTTTTTTACTCCCAATTATTTTTATTAGGTTCAGTCTCTTTTAATTCGGATGTGTCATCCTCCTTCTTGCTTGTACTACATTGTTACTTCTTATTCAACAACACCTGACAATAGTCATGATGACTGTAATAATAATTATTATCATTGAGATGACAATAGCAGCGCTGACCCTAATTCTATTCATACCAGATTTTGCTAGCAGTAATTGTTATGATGGCAGCGCTTCTCTCGGCCAGCCACTTTCTCACCCGCTTTAACAAGCATTGCTTCATTTAAATGTAATTGCAGACAAAGTCCCACGCACTAGTCACACTAAACCAAAGGTAAAGAAGGACAAATACGGTGTGTTTAAATCATCTGCTGTGCTGTCTACCAGAGGCTTCAGCCCCTAAAACTTTCTGTCTCACCTCGTGGGTCACTGTTGGATCGTCTGACTGGCTCCACTTGCAAGTAGAGAGACAGTGACACTTGGAAAAAGCTTCCTGTAAGTAGGTGGCTTGCATACGTTATCTTGGAAAACCTCATGTTCTGCTCATCAATCTCTGCACCATAGGGAGGGTAAGAAATGAAACGTGCTTGGCTCCAGCTCCTAGCAATTGCATTAGGAAATTATTGTCTGGTTGCTTAGAAGTCCATCTGCTCCTGCTGGGAGTTGCCACACTTGGAGGTCTAAACCCCGTAAGTCATATGCAGCACTGCCAAGGACCCAGAGTCCCTGTGGCAGAGGCCATTAAGCCCTCATGTGGGAAATGGGCTGCAGGAGGAGATGATTTTCAGAGCTCTGATTTTTTTCATCCAAATAACCTATGGCACGCTGAAAAGAGGATGCACAATTTGCCAAGAACTTTTTTTTTTTTTTTTTTACAGCTTATATCTTTTTCCCCTGTGCAAGTGTAGGTGTTTACACTCTGCTCTCTGCATTAAAGAGGGAAATGTGAGGCTTTTAGTGGAATGATTAGTATAAGTCTTTTATTAATGTGTCTTCCTGAACTGGGAAAGACAGAGGACAGCACTCTGGGGCTTCTCTGTTGCGCTGGGCAGGGCGCTGCCTCTGATTTTGCCTATGAATGAACTGCTCACCTTGGAAGATAGAGCAGAAACAAGGGAAGACCTCTGGGTTGGCGATTCTTCTCCTGGCTTCTCCAGTGAATTTCTGTCTGATGTTTACTGAGAGACTTAATTTTTCTGGAAGCTGAAAGTCATAAATACACTATAACATGCTGCTAACTTCCAAATCAACTGCTTACTGCTTAGATTCTCTCTTGATATCACTCGATGCCTTTTACTGGTTGCTAAGATATCCCTTCCAAACATCTTTTACACAACAGCATTATTCCTTTCTTCAGTTAGGAATTCACACCGTGTACCAGTTCATTTTTTTTTTTTAAATAGAGTATAGGGGTTCAAGCTCTGCCCCAGGACGTGACAGCATCAAGTCAGAACCAAACTCTTGTTCCCACTTTCCATGAGCTATCCTGAGATCCCATGAAACCCAGAATGTTTCAATCCTATGTAAAACATGAACTGGAAAATTAGCAGGTGGTGTTACCAAAGGCAGAAACCATCCTGCAGTGAACCTCAGAGGGGTAATCTGCCTAAGGCAAGTTATTGCTGGAAAAGTGGTGCTGAAACTAACCTGGGAATTGACTATCATGCATCACCATGTCAAGGCTCACTTCAGCCGTCCATTTCCCTATTCATGAAAAAGAAGCTATGAGTCCCTGTCCAATTCCAACCACCACTCCCCCAGTGATGATCTTGGATGTCAGTCAACTTAGTCACATTTTTCCTACTTTCTACTTCTCCTTCAGAGTTTCTACCCTAGACCATTGAGGATAGGACTTAGTATTCAAAAGGGAAGATTCTGCTCCTATCCAGAACCACACAACTTCCAGACACCTTTAAAACACAAAGGAAGATGACTATTTCTTTTTGTTGTCCAAACTACTATATAGTATTTTTACTTTGGGCAAACCACTTCTACCTTCTGAATGATGGGAGATAAGACCTGTCTTACCAGATTGTGATGAGGATTAAGTGAGATGATGCTAGGAAATGAGGAAGACAAAAGAGAATTATAAATGTTTTATAAATTGTAAAATTGTGTCACCAATATTGTGTCACCATCATTATTAGTAGTAATAATTTGTGTTTATGCATATGTGCAACTTTTTATGTGTTGCTCAAAGTAAGTATTGTTGAGTGGGTCTCAGCATCTCTGGGAATATCTAAAACACAAGGCAAGAGTTCTTAGCCAAGTTACAGGAAGAGGTGAAATTAATAAAGGCTGTTAAATGTGTATGTGTCTCAAACATTAAGTGGGTAGATGGTATATACACATGAAATTCATTCTGAAATGCTGAAAGTGAGGAACATTTCCTTCATACCAAATCTTCACACATCCATGTGAGTTCTTAGGGGTGGTGCCTTTGCTTCCATTATCAGCCAGTGATCATTTTCTAGAACTCTATTAAACCTGCTGAGTCATGGGTGCAGATAGAAATTGGTTCCTTTGAGCTGGGTCTCTGGAAAAGGTATTTCTCCTCCTGAGTTCACCTCTACCCCACTTCTGCACCTGTTCACACTGATAAGCTGGCAGTTTCTTAACTTCCCTCCTACCATGGAAATATTGTTGGCAATTATTGCTCATCCAATTTACCCTCTCCCCCAGACATTCTCAAACTTTGCCAGGGAGAGGAAAATTACTCCAGGTTTGCAATTATTTTTTGTTTTTGATATCATCTACTCTGATTTGACAGAGACTCACTTTTCCCCAGCGGTCTCCAGCGGTCCTCACTGACCAGTGAGTTTCCATGGCACTTTATTATCATCATGTTGCTCAATAAACAGCATCAGCGTACCAAGTTGAACTCATAGCTGGAAGAAGTTAATACAGGTTTCCCAAATACTTTGGTTACTCCCCCAAAGTTATATATTTGAAGAATCTAACTCATGAACTAGGTGATCTATATAAGCAGAAATATTTCCTAAGAGAAATTACCATACCACAGTTTTATTTTTCCCTGAGACACAAAGCATGAGAAATAATGTAATTTTATACAATGTAATGCAAAGAATAGATCATTACTCACCAAAAGCAGCACATTGCTTAGCAGCTGACACGAATTACTAGGAAACTTCCTGCAACAGCAATCTACATGAGCAATAACTAAAGAATATAGCTCTCTCTTTCTCTCACCAGATGACCAATACACACTATTTCAGCTCCACGGGCAAATTCAGACTCATAGAAGATCATTTAATACAACAGCTCACTAGTGTTTCTCAGACAGAATAAGCATCACTGAAAGAGGTTGCTAAAAATTCAGATCCCTGTGCTCCAGCCCCAGAGGTGCTGGGCAGGTGGAGATACAGTTAGAGACCATGAACGTGCATGTTTACTGGGCACTTCAGGGAACCCCGAAGCAGTTGGGCCATAGACCTCGCTTGAAGCAATGTTACTTCTACATTGCAGATGAAAAAGATTGCAATTCAGAAATATAGATGTGCATACCCAAGGTCAAAGATTCACTTATTAGCAGAGCCAGGACAAGGAATAATTAATAATGATAATGATAAAGATGATGATGATGATAAGGAGAAGTAGGTGGAGAAGGAGAAGAAGAAATTGCTAAGTATTTTATGAAAGAGGAGAAACAAAGCTTCTGCCTTCCATGCAAGAGAAAGTCCCATCCATCCTTTATCTTTTAATTTCTTACATACCTTTCCTCATCATGCAGGCATCTTTAAAATATTTATTGAGCATCTGCTATGATTGAGACACCAAGAGTAAAATGCTTAAAGACAGAATCTGTTCTCGTCCCTCAAGGAGCTTACAGTATATAAGTGTTTATAGAAATAAGGAAGAATAGAGAATAAAAACAATGAAAAAAAAGATTTGGCTAAAGAAAAAAGTCCTTAAGGATCCACTCAATATTTAGGGAATTAGTATAATAAGAATGAGGAGAGGTATCTCACATAATCACTTATCTGCTTATTCCTTTATGCCATAAATATTCACTGAATACTATTTTGTGCCAAGCACTATACTAGGTATCAGGGATGCAGCAGAAAATATGAAAGATGAGGTCCCTGACTTTTTGAAGGGTGATTTCTAGTAGGTTGAGAAAAAGATAATTATTAATCCACATAACTAAGCAATATAATGGAACATTATATTATATTTAATGTATAATATATTATCATGTTATATTATAACAAGCATATTAAGAAGTACTCCAAAGAAAATAAATAGGATGATGCAACAAAGTAAGAGGAGGAAGAGGTAGAAGGTAGTTTCAACACGATGGCCAAAGAAAACCACTGAAGGGACATGACATTCTCTGTGACACCTAAAAGTCGCACAGGAGCCAACCATGGTAACGGAACAACCCTGACAGAGGGAATGGTAAATGTGAAGGCCAAGGGAGTTAGAGGAAAGCCAACTTGGTGTTTGATGGGAAAATAGAGAGTAAAAAGGAATGTGGTGTGACATGGTGTCTGGGCTGCAGCCAGGAGAAGGGCCTTTGGGATCAGGCAGGCCACAGAAAGGAATCTGAAGTTCATACCAAGGGCAGTGGTCAGCCATTAAGAGCAGAGATTAGAGGGCTCAATTTGTATTAAAATTTCCACTCACCAGATCAAGTGTGAAGAATGAACTGAAGTGGAGGATGAATATAAGAAAAAAAACAAGTTTAAAAACTGTTTACTTGTAGTTCAAGGATGTTTTATGCTTAAAGGCTTGAAGACCTTTTATGCTTGAAGGCCATTCACTGGAAACAAGGAAGAGAGATAAAGGTGTACACCAGGGACACCGATTTTCATTTTAAGTAGGTTTGACTATGTGCACACGTCCTCTTGGCCTACACAATTCAGCACAGACAGCCCAGCAACCAAGAACATCCACCTCACGGCATTGCCAAAGTATAGGATTTATCTTGCTTTCCTGCCTACCAACCACAGTGAACCGTCTATTTTCCAGTTATTCTTTCTGTGTCCAGCACTACGTTTATCCTCATTTTGTTCCCTTTTATCTCAATCTGTTCTTGCCAAAGCTCTCTTTATCTAAACTTGAGGGCTTACAAATGTTTCCTCCTTTGGAGAACCTTTTCTCTCATTCAAATGCAATTTTTTTTCTTTCTCCTTGGCAAATGCATTCCAGTTCACAGTTATGCCTGATATGATTGCGCTTTACTTTTATATCTCTCTATCCCTATTATATTGTGAGTTACTTGAGGAAGAAAGTCTTGCTTGCTTTTTATTACCCATGATGCTTTGTACTGGGCCTCAGAAAGGAGCACAAGGAGTTCCACCACCTGGACTAAAGAGCCTCATTTCTCATCTCATCTACTACCTGAATTCATGCTGTTCTAGTTACAGTTCTATGGAAAAAACTATGCCATGTCATCATGGCATCATACAATACATCTTGTTCTGGAGAAGTACATGCCCTGGTAGCTTTCTCAGCTACTGTGCTCAAAGATGCCTTTATTCTACCTGTTAAACATCCAGTATGGTTGCACTGAATATGGTTAATTTTTCCAGGTTGAAAATAATTTTACCTAGAAGTTTAAATCTTCCAGCATTCCTGGTAAGAAATCTGATCATAAACTTATTTCTGATTATTTGTAAATGATCTGTATATTTGTCTTCTCTGGGACCTTTCCAGGTCTTCTCTTTAAATGCAGAGTTTTGGAATTTGACAATCATGAGCCTCAGTGAAATTTTATCAGTGATTAAGCTGAGCCCTCAGTGAATATTTTCCTTCTAGAAATGTAGGTTCTGAGTATGGCATCAGAAAACAGTCATCTAACACAAGAGGGAAAAGAAAAGGAGAAAGGTGAAAGATATTTCTAGAATGATGATGATAGGAAATTCTGGGATGAACTGTACAGCGGGCTTAAAAATCAAGTATTTCAGATTGAGTAGAAAAAAGTCTGTAATTAATTTCTGTAGAGAAAAAAATATTATAAAATATTACAATCCTAGAATTTCAAAAAGAGCACTTAGAAATTGAGAACATGTGAGAGCAGGAATACACACACATGTGCACACTACATACAAGTTGGAAGATATGACTAAGATGATCTCAGAGATCTCTCTCAGAAAGCAGGACACAGCAAGAGAAGAAAAATAGTATTTTTTAAAAAGAAAGTGAGAGGATCAACTCTAATGGAAACAATTGGGAAGTTCAAATACCAGGAAGAGAATGTAGAAAAAATGGTGGGTAAAACAATACCAAAGAAATCAACTCACAAAGAAATTCTCAGAACCTACACAGATCAGGTGGTACCCACCAGAGAAAAGCCAGAGTTCACCCTTCTGATCCATATAGAAAATGAATAGATTTCCTTTGGAGTCTTACTAAGACATAATACTTTTTATTGTCAGGAAGGTGTAGCATATATGTATAATCTCCATGCGTAGTGGAATGGATATGGTTGAAACATCCTGTTGAAAAGAACCACAGGACTCCATAAGATTGAGGGAACAGAAGTACCTGTTCCACCACAATGGGGATTGTTCAATGGGCCAGAGAATAAATATCTGAATCATCTTCAATTCCACTAGCTCTTGTTTCACTTTAAGGTGAAATTAAAATTTGAATCCAATTTTCAATGACAGGCTCTATTGTGAAGGGACAGATGATCAAAATGGTAGAGAAGAAACAAGAGCAGTTGGACAGGAGCCACGTGGGATGAGGAGCAAGCACTCTCTTTTGATCCAACCAGCTGGCATTTCAAAGTCTGTCCAGGAAACAATTTGAGAAAACATCAGGCAAGTAACTAACTATGTTATTCTTGGGCTTTAAAAACATCATGCGTGCTTTGAAACTCTTAGGGGAAGCATCTTTCACCTCTTCCCTCAATAAAATTTGAAAAACCATCAGTTTCCTAAGGGCTGGTGAATGTGTCAGTGCCAAGCCAGGAATCCAGATTCGGACTTTGGATAGCCTCATTCTTTCCACTACAAGGGTTAAATAGTCATTTAACCATTAGGTCCCTTTTACCTTCTCCATTGTACTTGCCTAGACTAAGCTAACGGAGAAGGCAATGGCACCCCACTCCAGTACTCTTGCCTGGGAAATCCCATAGATGGAGGAGCCTGGTAGGCTACAGTCCATGGGGTCGTGAAGAGTCGGGTATGACTGAGCGACTTCACTTTCACTTTTCACTTTCATGCACTGGAGAAGGAAATGGCAACCCACTCCAGTGTTCTTGCCTGGAGAGTCCCAGGGATGGGAGTCTAGTGGGCTACCATCTATGGGGTCACACAGAGTCGGACACGACTGACATGACTTAGCAGCAGCAGCAGCAGCAGCAGACTAAGCTAAGGAAATTATTAGCCTTTCTTTTCTCAACTTTAGGTAAATAAGACATTTTTCTCTCAGTTTGTCTGAGCGGGTGTGCATATGTGTCTGTCTCCCAATGGATTTGAAAGGAAAAAAGCCTTCCCAGAACTGCCAAAGGGGTCAGAAGAAAATGAAATAGAAAAATATTTCCCTTATGTGGAAAGTATTTCTGAGGCTGACTAAATAAGAACATTTTAATAGAGAGAAATGAAGGAATGCTCCAGTCATGGGGAGAAATCTCATGGGGGGTCTTTTATAATATTCATATTTATATTCAACGTCGCGTAACCAGATAAGGAAACAGAACATACATATTACTGAAACCTCAAACTTCTCACACATTTTGTTATCATTTTCTGAATTTCTTTAAATATGTGAATGTACTAATTCTTTAGGAACATGAATAACTCAATAAGGAGCAAGTATAATCTATCTAGGTTAAACACACACACACTTATTTTTCTCTACATAGTATTCTTGAAAATACTCTAAGTATCTGGCCAAAGTCATTTAAATTCTAGGGCAGTCTTTGAACTAGTCATTAAAAAATAAGTTAAGCATATTTCATCTATATAAACATTTTCTTAGCACTGCTCATGCCTCAGCAGTCCTCAGGCATGTCTTACAGAAAATTCATTTTAATTTCAATTTCTAAGGAGTTACAGAAAACTTCCTTTGAGACTTTCAAAAATATGGCATTTGGTTGTACAAAGTATATCCCCACCCATGAAAAAGGGACATGCCTAAACTTTGAGTTTCCTATGAAATGAAATGGGTCTGACTCATAGAGAACTTTTAATCAATATAATTTTCTTCATTAAAACTTCCCAGTCCTTTGGATCACAGGCCAATGTTCGTTCGAGACTTGGAGCCTCCTTCCAATCTCTAGGATAAAGGAATATATTCTCATTTCAACAGTGCTCCAGACATGTTTTGATGAGCATTGGGTTTAGAGGTCTTCAGGAGGATATTTTAGTATCAATATTTGGAAAGCAGCTCAAATAACTTTCCAATATTTGGAAAGTTCCTTCCAATACATGTAAGAGTTATATCTTTTCTAGGCCACTTGGTTTATACTCATGAGTGCTTTAATCTTCTAGAAGGTGGGGCTAACATCAGGCCATTTGTGCAGTATAGGAAAATCAACTTTCCTTCTCTCTGCACACTCTTTGTCTATATCCCTGTTCTGGAGATCATGGCAGGAAAGACCAGTACCCTGGGCTGGTTTGGGCTGTGCAGAATCTTGCCTCAGATCCTGCCTGCCCCCTTGAATTATATAATCAGTATTCCCCAGAAGACAGACCCAAATCAGGTCACACACAGACCAATCTGGCCAATATGTCATGATATTAATAACTGATGGAGAAATAATAGCTTATTTTAATGCCAGAGTGTTCTCAGAGTCCCTAAAAGAATCTATTCTATTTAATACCATTCTATTCATCATAATGAAGACCATCTAGACAATGAATATAAAATAATAGCACATATGTCACCATTCCTCCTGTCCTATGTACATGGTAGATGATAGCAATTGATGGACTATATTTAACTGATTCATAGACAAAGCCTCAAAATCCTTTGCAGCACCCTACTCCAGACAGCCAGTACTAATATATGCATTTGTGGTAAAGAAGCTACCTGCCAATGCAGGAGATATAAGAGATGTGGATTCAATCCCTGGGTTGTGAAGATCCCCTGGAGGAGGGCATGGCAACCCACTCCAGTATTCTTGCCTGGAGAATCCCAAGGACAGAGGAGCCTGGAAGGCTGTAGTCCATAGGGTTGCAAAGAGTCAGACACGACTGAAGCGACTTAGCACACATGCACAAGTTTAAATTACCCTAACATGATGACTAGTGACCTAAACCAATTTTTATTATCTCTCAATTTCTGTGCATCAGAAATACAGGCTTAGCTTAGCTGGGTGCCTCTGGATCAAGATCAAAGTTCTGCTTTGTTAGGATCTCATCCTAAACTAACTCATATGGCTACAAGCAGACCACCTTATGTCTTTTATTGGTTAAAGGCATTCAGTCCTTATGACATGATCCTCTCCATAGGAGAGCTCACAACATGCTTCTTGAAATTTCCTTAGAGCTAGCGAAGAAAGGGAAAGAGTATGAAGGAGGTGGAGAGAGAAATCCACAGCCTCATTGTAACCAAATCTCAGAAGTGACATTCTATCACTGTTGCTATATTTTATTTGTTGGAACTGCATCTCTAGGTCCAGTCCTCATTCAGGGGGAGGAGATTATACTAGGACACAAAAACCAAGAGGTGGGGATCATTGGGGGCTATCTTAGAGAGAGTCTACCACACTGTCTAGCAATCTGTCAGAACAGACATGCAGCATGGGTTTCACTCTGTAAATTACTGTTAAATAATTTCAACTGAAGGCATGAAAAATTTGAATTTAACAAATGATCAAAAATCTAAAATAACAGTATTTTTTGAAGTTATTGTTTTAAATAGATTGTTTTAAGTTTCTTTAGCTTCTCTTAGAACTGAACTACATAATTCTGGAAAATAGCTACCTCATTTAGAGTTCCAAAAAGTCAAATATCAGATCTGTGATGAGTTAGCCTCTTGCAGATTTAAAAATATAATAAAAATGTAATAAATAGCCACTTTTAAAGTTTGTAAAACCTAGGAGAATATAAGAAAAATAAATTTGTCTATGATTCAACCTTTCAGGAACAACTACTTTTAATGGTTTAGCCTATTGAAAAGTTTTATATGTGTATTTTCCACATTTAAAATTTTCACATTTGGTTGAGAATATTTTAGCATTTACCAAAGAGGAAACAAAGCTGGAAATATTACTCTGTGCAGTGAATGTCAAGACGGTTTATTTACTTGCAGGCATATGGACATAGACTTGAAGGAAATAGTTGTAAAAACCACTTGGGTCATAGCACAGTGTGAGCCTGTGATAACTTTTTTATTCTTTGTAAAACCTCTGCAATTGCCACAATAATGGTTGAGCAATAAATAAAACCCCAAGAGAGGAAGGCAGAGTATATTTTCTCTTCTTAACTGGATTGAAGAATTATGAGAATAGTTATGAGCCTTTTTGAAGGAAGAAGAGACAACAAATCAACAATTTTTCTTTTGAGTTTAGCCTATTACCTTTGTTTAGTATATTCTTTTTTTCCCATTCTGTTTACTGTGTTTTACTAAAATCAATATTCCCATTATTAATTCTGATCCATCTAAGAGAGTCTTGTCCCCTTAACAGTGTTTTAGATCTGAGAGTACAAGCATAGTCTAAGAAAACCATTTTGTTCCTATAAAATATCTTTGAAGCATACCTTAATGATAATGTTAAAATATGTACTCTTTAGGTCAATGGGAGGATTGACTGGGGTGGTGGTTGTTGTTTTGTCACTAAGTCATGTCTGACTCTTTTGCAACTCCATGAACTGCAGTCCACCAGGCTCCTCTGTCCTTGGGATTTCCCAGGCAAGAATATTGGAGTGGGTTGCCATTTCTTTCTCCAGCGGATCTTCCTGACCCAGGAACTGAATGGGATAAGTGTTACTAAAGGGCAGGTACATATCAAGCACTCAGTAATGGTTAACAATTTGGAAAGGAGGGCCTGGGTCAATCAACTTCTCTAAGCTGGACATTTTTTAAAAGCTAATGTCTGGGGAAATCAAACCAGTCAATCCTAAAGGAAATCAGCCCTGAATATTCATTGGAAGGACTGATGCTGAAGCTGAAACTCCAATACTTCGGCCACCTGATGCGAAGAACTGACTCATTGGAAAAGACCCTGATGCTGGGAAAGATTGAAGGCAGGAGGAGAAGGGGATGACAGAGAATGAGGTGGTTGAATGGTACACCGACTTAATGGACATGAGTCTGAGCAAGCTCTGGGAGTTTGTGATGGACAGGGAAGCCTGGCATGCTGCAGTCCACGGGGTAGCAGAGTTGGACACGACTGAGTGACTGAACTGTCTGAATGTCTGGAGACTTACCAGGTGGTCCAGTGGTTGAGAATCCACCTTGTAGTGTGAGGGACGTGAGTTTGATCCCTGGTTGGGAAACTAGGATCCCACATGCTGAGGAGAAATGGCCTGCCTACCACGACCACTGAGAGTCCATGGGCCACAGCGAAAATATCCTGCATGAGAAAGATTGTGCATAAGGCAAGGAAGATCAGCATGCAGCAAGATGTATATATACACACACACACATATAAAGTTACTGTGTGTAACGATGGGGAAGAGAAGATTCTGCAAAAGCTCTGAATTCCAGGGCACAGTGTAAAGAGGGATGGAAAGAAGATCCACACTTTAGGTCACGATGAATGAAAAAAGGAAAATACTTTTTCCTGAATTTTTATTTTGATTCATTTTTACTCCTTTAAAGGTTCACAGAACATTTTAAAAGATTCAGAAATTTGGTAAATTTGCCTGCAATCATCTGAACTCTGACCAACCTAGGAAATTCCTTCAGATGCCCCTTTTTTCTTCCGGATGCACCTCCTCCATCTTGGTTCCCTTTCTGACTCAATCTTAAATCTGTTATTGTGGCAAAGAAAGCTATCAGTTAACCATTGATAGAGCTGTTTCCAAGGAAAGACTCTGCTGCCAGTGGTTGTATTTCCCAGGCCACTTGCACGCAGGTAAAACTCTGTAACCAGTCCTTTCCAAGTGGAATACCAGGGAAGGGGTTTGTGTTGCCCACAGGTTGGGAGAGGTATCTTTCCCCAGGTGCTAGATGAAAGAAATGCCTGCTCAGTCACTCGCTTCAGTCATGGCCAGCTCTTTGTGACTCTATGTACTGTAGCCCCCCAGGCTCTGTCCATGGGATTCCCCAGGCAAGATTACTGCAGTGGGTTGCCATGCCCTCCTCCAGGGGATCTTCCCGACACAGGGATCAAAACTGCATCTCTTGCATCTCAGACAGATTCTTTACCCACTGAGCACCTGGGAAGCCTGGATGAACGAGAAGGGAAAGCTAAAGCAGAGAACAGAACTAGTCTGGTTTCCTGAATGATTACATGGAAGGCCACCTGCCAAACATAGACATCAGGCTGTTACATGAGAGCAAAATAAACATTATATTGTATGAAGTTATGGCAGTTTGGGAGATTGTCTGTTATAGTAGCTAAGTAAGCAATAGTTACCCAGCTCCAAAATGAATACCTTAGTACTGACAAGGGAACTATCTAGAACTCCATCTGAGCCAATTACCATTTAACTGGACATATCCAATCTGTGGGTGCTTAGAACTGTACCCAGTAGCTAGCTAAGGTTCCTATCTACGTAACAAACCTACCCGCTCTTCTAGACCTCACACACATGGGAAGGGAGAAGAGATGTGTTTACAGTCAGCTTCAGCCCCTTGAAATTTCATTGTCTGGTCCTCAAGTCCAATCAAAGAAACACTGCCATAACAGTTTTCTAATGGATTTTGATAAGGCATAATTTAACTGATAAAAGTCATAGGGAATCTTACTGTGGTATCAAATGGCAGGAGATGGACTTTAGTAGCTAAGTGAGAGAAAGAAACATGGACAGGAAGTCCAAATTAATTACCAAGCACCACTGAGTTTCACTATCTGCTATCAAACCTAGCATCACTATCCATTGACTTCAATGAAAAGGCATTATCTGAATTTCTGGATTACAGTTGAGCCCCAAATAACAATTGTGTTGTACAACGAATAAAGTCTGCTGCAGAGAATGGTGGGTCTCAAGTGTCTCCTAGACAGAAGGCAATTGTCAATTCCACTCTATCCAGGAGTTCCACTATCCAGCAGCTCACACACAGGAATGCTAAGACAGCCCATTTGAAGAACATTTGGGCTACTGTGTTATTACGCCTGATATGATGGGACCAGCAAAATCGACCCTTGCCACTCTAGTGATATAAGACCTTTTTTGGTGATTAACACACAACTAAGAGGGAGTTTTCTACCACAAACAACTTCAAAGGGCATCTGTGTGAAAAATGAGGCAAAAGATGTTTAATTCAGAACATATAAAAGATACAAAGGTAAATGACAGTTAATTAGGTTAATAATTTTGGAAATTTGCTGTGTTCATCTTTTAATTTTATTGTATATTGATAAAGATTAAAGCCCATTATGCTTTTGGCTTTATATCAGTTTGGAGACATGGTAAAACAGTTGTCATTTCTGATAGCAAATGTAATTTATAGAACATTAAGCCATATTTACCTAACTGAAATAGGCACTGGTTCTTATTGTACCTCTTAAAACACTGTATACTACTTTTGTTCTAAGTGCCAGGTCACCAAAGTATAGATAAATTGTTTTTAGATGCTGGTGAATCACTGTGGAAGATCAAATCCTGCATCATTAGAATAGCAATAGGGAAAGGTTGCTAGCAGAATTGAGACAATGCCAATACATATTGTCTCTCTCTATTTCTCTTCTATTTCTCCCCTCTCCCATCACCCCTCTTTTTCTCTATTTCTCCCTTGCCAATCAAGGATCGAATCTGTGTCTGTTGCAATGGAAGTGCATAGTCTTTTCATAGTCTTAACCAGAAGACTGCCAGGAAAGTCTCCTCCCCCTTCTTTTCAGGAAGGTACATAATAAATGAAATTTTTACCGAAGAAAGTGGTAATTCTGATGGAGATAATAAAGTCATAAAGTCCATGTTACTCCCACTTCTAAGTAAGCCACAAATAATCAACTCAAAGTATATGTAATTATAAGTTATCCACTCAGTTAAGTCATGAGAACTGTGTATGCCCCAATGAAAATGAAAAGTTACTTAATTACTGTGGGACATCTATAGCACAAAACACATTCACCTGGAATATTGAGGCAATAAGGGATGTTTGGTAACTCTGAGGAACACATATACTATCTCAATTGTCTAACTCAATCTATACATAAGAAATACAGCCCTAAATAATGCTTGCACAGGATGTGATTTGTACCATGGTATTGGTTGACATGGCTCAATTCACCTGTTGTCTGAACTGAAGGCTCTGAACTTTATCAAGTTTAATGAAAGAACTTTAGTGATGTTTGATCTATTTGTTACCTCAAGCTACATAAACTTAACCCTTTTCACCAACAAACTTTTCAACTATTTATTATCTCCAAGTATTGATGAAGTTCTATATTCTAAAATGTTAATAATTAAGCAAGCCTAGTAGATAGGAAAGGAAGAAGAGAACAAAAGAAGTTAATTATAATGTTGTGAACATCTCTGTGACAAATACTGGGGAGTAGCTTCACACACATGATTGTATTTAATCTTTACAGTACAGAGGAACTATACTTTAGTTTTATAGATGAAGAAACTGAGATTTCAGCAGGGTAAATAATCTGCCCCCAAATAAACAATTCATGGGCTTCTCTGGTGGCTCAGAAACAACTAATGAGAAAGGGCTGGAATTCTAATTCTGTTTCTTTCTAAAGTCCTCGTCCATACAACCCCATCCTCCTGTCTCTCACTTTCTCTGTGTCACCTACTTTCCTTGTTGATTAAGTTGTAGACTTACACTTGTTAGCATAAGGTCAAGGGAAATAGATCTGACTACATTCCTACAAAGCATAGTGAAATCTAGCCCAGTGCAAATCGCTGCAATTCACAATAGAGTAACAAAAACTTATACATAAAATCATCATCATGATGTCAAGTTTTCCACTTAGCCCATCTGTCAAGCTGAACACGTCTCAGAAAATAAAGACAACAACAACTCTTGGGAAAGAATTCTCCAAATATTGAGTGGTGTATTATAAATCAAAGAAATAAGACATAACAAAAAGAAAAACAACTTTAAGATATTTTTGGTGCTTTCTGAAGGCTTCTAAATGTTGCTTAGATATAGGATGACTACTTTCGTTGGTGAAAACTCTAGTTAGAAGATCACCTACCTGGGATCTTTGTGAAACAAGAAGGAAAAATATCAGAATCAAATTGACCTAAACTGTAGCTTTCAGTTCTAAGTAATCAGTAGGCTGTTCAGACTTCAAGATGTAGGTCAGGAATTGGCAAACTTTTCCATGAAGTGTCAGATAATAAATACTTTAGTCTTTGCAAGTCACATGATCTCTGCTGTAACTGCATAACTCTGCCATTATTGCATACGAATATAAAATACAAAAATCAGGGTGGTTGTGCTCCAATATATGTATATATGTGTGTGTAAATATGCATATACAGATATATATACATTTACAAAATATATGTAGTGGGCCAGATTTTGCTCATAGGTTGTAATTTGCCAACCTCTAGCTTAGGCTATTCTTTCTGCCTAGGGTGGGAGGGAAAGAGGTTTGCCTAAGTCAATGTTTGTCACTGTTATGCCCGATGTCCGAATCCCCGAGCGGGAAGAGAGAAGGCTTCCAAGGCAATGCAACTCGCAAAAAAGGGAAGTTTATTACTGACTCGAGCCAGGGCCTTCTGCCTCCGCCATCACAGTGGTGCAGGGTCAGAAAAGCCCTGAGCCCAAGCTGTTACAGAAATTTATAAGACATGCATAATCAATTAGTAGCTGGCTTAAGCGGATTGGTTACATGTTTACAAAGCAATTCTATTGGTACAGACTTTCGCGGGCTTTTTCAAACCTGGGCTTTCGCGGGCTTTCTCAAACCTGGGCTTTCGCGGGCTTTTCAGCTTTCCCCTTTGTCTCTTACTGGGCGCATATTGATTGGCTGGCTTCAGGTTACCTGATGGGGGTGGGGAATCTTACCATTTCGGGGAAAGCTAAAACTTAGGTCCAGGCTGCCTGTCATGGAATTAACCCTGGCAGCCTCACATTCCCCCCTGTCTTCTTGTTCCTATAGAGGAATCTTTCTCTTCATCCTGGGCTACCATCTGATATTGCTGCCTTAATACCATAATCTGAATTGTATTGAGACGTTCTTTAATAAATGACATTAGCCGGTTTAAAATACAAGGGCCAAATGTAAGTGTTAATAATAGCACTATAAGTGGCCCCAGGAGGGTGGAAACTAAGGTGGTCAGCCAGGGGGAGCGTTGAAACCAAGACTCAAACCATCCCTGTTGGGCCTCTCGTTCCCTCTTACGTTGCGCCAGCCCTTCTCTCACTTTTGCCATAGATTCTCTTACCACTCCTGTATGGTCTGCATAGAAACAACATTCTTCTCCCAGAGCCGCGCAGACCCCACCCTGTTGGAGAAAAATTAAGTCTAATCCTCTCCTATTCTGCAAGACCACTTCAGACAATGAAGTCAGAGACTTCTCTAAGTGGCTGATTGATTTTTCTATGCGAGCTATATCTTCATCTATGGCGGCTCGTAGGGAGGAAAACCCTTGGCCTTGCAGAGACAGTGAAGCTATTCCTGTCCCTGCTCCTGCCAGCCCAAGACTGAACAAGGCTGCCATGGTAATCGCACTGATTGGCTCTCTCTTTTGTCTTAGCAATTCCCGGTCCCAATGTGAGTACATAACCTCTTCAGAGTGGTATAAGATTTTTGGCATTACAGCAACCAGGACACAGAATTCTTGATTCTGGTTAAAAACCTTCACATTTAAACATGGGGTTAGCCCAGTATGTGAACAAATCCACCAACCCCCAGCCTCTGGCACAATCTAATTTTTGCCATGTAAGCGTAGGTTACTGATAGTCCGGGCACAGAGGGGAGTTTTATCACGTGGCACTGTGCCCAAACAGAGTCCCTGTCCCCAAACTTCATTCATTGTGAGGCCAACCTTGCGTTCTTCCCATCGGCATTGGGGCGGGTTCTGGCCTGAAGACAAGTGGTAAGAGACATTGAGGCCTATAGCCTCATAAAAGGGTGGGTGAAGATTATAACAAAGCCAACAGGACTGGGTCGCGTTAGGGTTGGTATGGTTTAAGACCGTAAAGGCTGCATTTACTAAGGCCCATAGGGGGTCCTGAATTGTTGAGCTAATGGTAACAGCCAGAGGGCCAGGGGTCTCTGTCAATTTGCCTCTAAGGCTCGGAGTAGAGGAGATGTTAAATGTTCCCGGCGAGCTTGGTCTGAAGGTAGTTGGCTTGGGGGTCGCCTTGTGCCCCTGTAACGTTTTGATCAGATTGGGACCTAAACTATGTACCTGCACTGGCTCAATAACCTGTTTAATGATCAAAAGCTCGCCTGGGTAGGGGCCGGGCCAATTTACATGAAGCTGAAAACCCCAAGTCAGTCCTGAGGTCCAGCGGTTTTCTTTTTTCGCCCGTTCCTGGTTAAATTGTACTCGTACCTGAGGGCCATGGTGTCTACGGTCCTTGAAGGTGAAGCTAACTAGATCTCTGTTTCCGACATCCCACCTCTGGGGTCCATCACAAGAGGTCACACAACTCCAGCTCTTGCAATAATAGCTTTCTATGCCACCACAGGTTTTCTAGTTATTTCTTACATAGCCCGGGCAAGCCCAGAACCCCAACCTATGGTTTTTTATCCCATCCCTATAATATTTATCATAGAGACCGTCCTGCTTTGCGAAGAGGCTTGAGAGGTTGAAGTTCAGGTCTGGCCACCAGGTGTTCGGAGGGTGGATTCCTGATGTCTCATTGAGCAGCTCATGAGTTTGCCCGTCGCTGAGTTTCCAGGTGATCTTAGCAGGTTGATGGGGGTTATGACTGGTCGCTCCTGGGTCGATGAGAGCTGCCATCAGCAGGAGAATTAGGAGGCCTCCCGGCGGGCGAGTTTTAGTTTCAAAGGATTTGACGGGTGAGGACTCGCCTTCCATTCTGCTCGTGCTTTTTTCTGTTCTTCCGGCGTGGCTTGCCGCACGTGATTGCAGTGAACCCAGGGTACAATTCCGTCGACCTTGACAGCAGTAGGAGTGGTAAGGAGAACAACATAAGGGCCTTTTCATCTAGGTTCTAATACTCTAGATTGGTGTCGTTTTACCCAAACCCAATCACCTGGGCCAATATTATGTGAGGGAAGAGCCCTCCTGTTTTGGCCCTCGTGTATCTCTCGAATCAATTTCTAAACATGGTTATGCACCTTACTTAATGCCATCAGAGTTTGCTGGAATTGTCCCAAAGTAGGGGGTGGCAGGCATTTTCCTTCGAAAATAGGATACACAGGAGGGGGTCTCCCATATAAAATCTCAAAAGGAGTAAGATTCAGCTTATAAGGGGTGTTACGCGCCCGAAAGAGTGCAAAGGGAAGGAGGGTCACCCAGTCCCCGCCAGTCTCTATTGCCAACTTTGTCAAAGTTTCTTTTAGGGTCCGATTCATTCTCTCAACCTGTCCTGAACTCTGGGGATTATATTCGCAATGTAACTTCCATTTCGTCCCCAGAGCTTGGGCCAGCCCTTGTACAATCTGGCTCACAAAGGCAGGTCCGTTATCAGAGCCCATAGTCACCGGCAGCCCATACCTAGGCACTATCTCCTCTAAGATCTTCTTAGCAATCACTATTGCTGTCTCTCCCTTAGTGGGGAAAGCTTCTACCCACCCCGAGAAGGTATCTACCAGAACCAACAGATAGCGATACCCGTACTTGCCTGGCCTTACCTCAGTGAAATCTATCTCCCAGTGTTGCCCTGGCTCTTCCCCCCGGTACCTCATTCCCGAGTGCTGTTTCTTCTCTGCCCTCATCAGCTGGCACGCTTCGCAGGCTTGAATTATCTCTCGTACAGCTGCATTTTGTCGAGGGAACCTCAGGCAGGCCGTCTGGAGAAGTGTTAGGGTTTTTTTTTCTCCCAAGTGGGTAGTTGTGTGCAGGTGTTCACACAGGTGACGACCCAGGGTGGCAGGCAATATCAGGTTGTTGTTTTGGTCCCGGTACCATCCATCTTGGTCATCCTTCTGGAGGGTGGCATCCTTGTTGATCCAAGCGAGATCCGGGAGGGAATAGTCGGGGACTGGCGGCAGAGTCCCCATACCAGGAGGTGGAAGTCCCACAGCTAATATGGGGGCGGCGTAGTCCCGGCTAGCCGCTTCTCGAGCGGCCACATCAGCGGCACGATTGCCCCGCGCCTTAAGGTCTTCTCCTTTCTGGTGACCGGGGACATGTACTATTGCTACTGCCCGGGGCAGTTGGACAGCCTCCAGGAGCCTGCGGATCTCGGGCAGATTTTTGACCTCTTTTCCCTCAGCTGTCCGAAATCCCCTTTCTTGGTATATGGGACCTTGAATATGGGCAGTGCTGAAAGCATATTGGCTGTCAGTATAAATGGTGACTCTCTTCCCTTTGGCTTGCTCTAGAGCCTGTATTAGGGCAATCAATTCTGCTTTTTGCGCAGAAGTGTTTGGGGGAAGTGTCTCAGCCCATATCGTCTGCCCTGAATCATCAACTATGGCGGCTCCCGCCTTCCTTTGCCCATCTTTTACATAGCTGCTCCCATCGGTGAACCATACTAGCTCACTGTTGCTTAAGGGAACATCAGTTAAGTCTTTTCGTGCCGCCAGGGCCTCAGCCAGTATCTCATTGCAGTCATGGAGAGGGCGGTCCTTCTCTGGGTTAGGTAGGAGCGTGGCCGGATTTAGGAAGCAAGGGGTCTGAAAACGCACCCGTGGGGCATCGAGCAGCAAGGCCTGGTAGTGTGTCAAGCGGGCATTGGAGATCCACTTACCCGGCGGCTGCTTTGGCGTGGGGGGTGTACACCGAGAGTTGCTGTCCATACGTCAACTTGTCAGCGTCGCGGACGAGGAGGGCTGTAGCTGCAATGATGCGAAGGCAAGGGGGCCACCCAGCGGCCACCGGGTCTAATCGCTTCGAAAGGTATGCTACCGGCCGCTTCCATGGTCCCCATTGTTGCGTCAAGACCCCCTTTCCTATTCCTTGCTTCTCATCTACAAACAGCTGGAATGGCTTATTTGGGTTAGGCAGGGCAAGGGCTGGGGCTTCTAGTAGGGCCTGTCTAAGCGTCTGGAAAGCCTTTTTCATTGGCTCAGTCCAAGTCCAGTTTGGGGTCTCTTTACTTCCCTCATACAAGGGCCGGGCCTTCTCAGTAAACCCCATAATCTACAGTCTGCAATATCCAACAGTCCCCAGAAACTCTCTCACCTGGCGAGGGGTTTTGGGCTCTGGTATCTGCAATATTGTTTCTTTCATGGCCTGAGTTAGCCACCTTTGTCCCTGCCGGATCTTATACCCCAAATAGGTGACCTCTTGCCGGGCTATTTGTGCCTTCTTTGCGCTAGCACGATACCCCAAGATGCCTAGGGTCTGTAAGAGGTCCCCGGTGGCACGGCTGCATGCCTCCTCTGTGGTTCCAGCCAACATGAGGTCATCTACATATTGTAGCAGAATGACCTCTGGGTGGCAAGCCCGATATTCACAGAGGTCCTCACTCAGAGCCTCATTAAACAAGGTAGGGGAATTCTTGAACCCCTGTGGGAGACGGGTCCAAGTTAATTGTACTACCGGTTGGCCCTCCCCCTCAGTCCACTCAAAGGCAAATATCTCCTGGCTCTGGGCCGCCAGGGGTAGGCTGAAAAAGGCATCTTTTAAGTCCAACACAGTATACCAAGTGTACTCAGGCAGTAAACTGCTCAGGAGGGTATATGGGTTAGGGACAGTGGGGTGTATGTCACTCACCCGCTTGTTGACTTCTCGCAGGTCTTGGACAGGTCTGTAATCTGTCCCCCCTGGCTTCTTCACCGGCAGTAAGGGGGTGTTCCAAGGGGATTGGCATCGCCTGAGAATTCCGGCATCCATGAGACGTCGAATGTGGGGAGTGATCCCCCGCCGAGCTTCCTGGCTCATGGGGTACTGTTTCACCCTCACAGGAACTGCCTCTGCCTTTAGCTCGATGACGACCGGATGTCTCTGTTTGGCTAGTCCCATCCCTGCCGTTTCTGCCCAGGCCAATGGGTATTTATGGACCCACGGTTGTACATCTAGTGCTATGGTCTCTGAGGGCTTAGGCACAAAAAGTCTGTATTCATCTCTTAAGGCTAGGGACAAGACATGTATCGGTTGTCCAAGTCCATCCGTGACTGACATTCCCCCAGGGTCAAAATGGATCTGAGCATTAACTTTAGTCAACAAGTCCCGTCCACGTAGAGGGGCTGGGCATTCTGGTATCACCAAAAACGAATGGGACACCTGGTGGGTCCCCAGATTTACTTTCCGTTCTGTGGTCCAACAATATCTTTTTGTCCCCGTGGCTCCTTGCACTAAGCTGGTTTTTTTAGACATTGGTCCCAGTTTTTTATTTAAAACAGAGTGTTGGGCGCCAGTATCTACCAAGAAGCCAACGGGTTTCCCCTCCACATGTATGGTTACCCAGGACTCGGGGAGGGGCACCGAGTCTTGACTCCCCTAGTCACTGTCTTCCCCCGCATATAGAACTCGAGTTCCAGGGGAAATTTTCTCTCTCTGGGTCATTCCTCTCTTTGAGTCCCTCTTAGGGCACTCGTTTTTCTAGTGCCCCTGTTCTTTGCAGTAGGCGCACTGATCCTTCTTTAGGGCCTGCCTTTTTGGTTTTTTTTTTTCTCCCATCCGGGGGTCTCGAGGTTCCCTCAATTCTGTTCCGGCCTTTATCCCAGCAAAAAGGATCTGGGCTAGCTCCCTCTGGTTCTTCCGGTTTTCCCTCGCCCTATGTTCCCTATCTTCTTTCCTGATCTTCTCAGCTAATTCCCTTTCCTCCCGTCAAATTCGTTCTTCCCTTTCTTCTGGGGTCTCCCTATTATTAAATACCTTTTCAGCTACTTTCAGTAAATCCTGTATTGTCTGTTCTCCCAATCCCTCTACCTTTTGTAATTTTTTCCTAATATCTGGGGCTGCCTGATTTACAAACGCTAACAGAACTGCAGCGCGTGACTCCTCAGCCTGGGGGTCCATAGGTGTATATTGCCTGAAAGCTTCCATCAGCCTCTCTAGGAAGGCTGCTGGGCTCTCAGTGGGCTCTTGCCTTACTAGATTTACCTTTGCCAGATTCGTCGGCTTTCTTGCTGCAGCCCGCAGGCCAGCCATTAGAGTCTGGCGGTACACTCGGAGATGCTCCCTACCCTCCACCCGCTCAAAATCCCAGTTAGGCCGCAACAGAGGAAACCCCTCGTCCACGAGATGAGGCTGGGCGGTTGGTCTCCCGTCGGCCCCCGGGACCCGTTTCCGTGCCTCTGCCAGGATTTGCTCCCATTCTTCCGTGGTGAAGAGCACCTGCAACAGCTGTTGACAATCGTCCCAGGTGGGGTTATGAGTGAACAAAATGGAATCTAAGAGGTCAATGAGGCCTTGGGATTTCTCTGAGAAAGGAGGGTTCTGGGTTCTCCAATTGTACAGGTCACTCGTGGAAAAGGGCCAGTACTGATAGGTTCGCTCTCCGTCCGGGTTAGCTGGTCCCACTCGGACGGGGAGCGCCTGAACAGTGGATGAAGGTAACTCTGGGTCCCCAGGGTCTTGCCCACCTCTATCTCCCCTAGTTCTCCCCCGGGTCCCCAGTGCCGGTCCCCCCTCATGGTCAGTTCCCGTTGGCCCTTTTAAACCTCTCGGTTCACCCGTGGGAGCTTCTCTCCTCGGAGGGGGTTGCGAGGAGGGCACATATGGCGGAGGCCTTATCTCCGTTTCTAGATCTATCAGGTTTGGATAAGATGATTCCTGAAGGACTGGTTTTGGGTCTTTTTTCTTTTTGGTTTCCTCCGGGGGGATCTCCATCACCAGGACCTGTGAATTGGAGGAACTAGGAAGTGTATAAACAAAAGGTTTTAACTATTTAGGTGGATTTTCCACTAAATCCTGCCAGACCATGACATAGGGGACCTGATTCGGATGGCCCCAGGGATCAGGAGCCATAATCTTCTCCTTCACAGCCTGTATGATGGACGGTTGAAAGGTGCCTTCCGGAGGCCATCCTACCCGAAAGGCGGGCCACTCTGCAGAACAAAAAGTTATTAATTTACTTTTCTTGACTAGCAAAGACAAGTTATGGGCCCTGGCCCTGACATCCGAAAAATGGTCAGTCATGAGAGAAAGTGGGGTAGATTCTCTCTGACCCATGGTTAAAATAAATGGTAAGGAAGAAAGAGAGAGAAAGTCACTGAGAACGACCACCAAAAATCCTACCGGGAGTGGTGGCGGCCAAGAGGTTGGGCTTATGGTATGCTTTTGGAACTGTTTATGTGCCTACGTCGTTGCACGGAAGTTTTCTTGCTGGGGGCGGGCACCCTAGGGGTTTCTAGCCCGTTCCGTGACCCCCCTTATCCTCTCACGGGAGTCTTCAAGTGGCAGGCGCCCTAATGGCCTTTAAGTGCCTGACCCGTGCCCACAAGAAGAATTTTAGGCCACGTCCTCAGTTAGGGATGTTAAAGGAGAGTTTCACCCGGTCGGGCTCTAGTTACTGAGGCTCACTTATTGTAGGGCCTTCAGAGTCCGCCAGAGTGTAGCCCTGGCCAGGATTCATCAATTGCCCCACAACCGTTCGCCTGTTCACTGAAACTCCCGAAAAGAAAAGGAGTGGAGGGGAGATCGGAGAAGAAGAGAAGGAGAATAAGTCAGAAGAGAAAAGAACGATGCCCCAGAAGAGAACGAGAATAGAGACAATGCCGGCACACACAAAAACACGGAGAGCCGAAGACAAACACACGGACAAACAAACGTCGGCCGACGACACAGCGCTGGATTTTCGGGCCCCCTGAATTTTACCTTACCGAATGGCGTCCGCTGTTCACCAGACTCGGGGTCGGGAGAGGAACTTTCTTCTGCGCGGAGTCGGCTGCCTCCCAGCGCGTCCGCTGGCCTTGGCCTTACGCCGGCTGGTCCCCCCCCCTTTCTAGAAAGCCTTCCCTGCAGAGTCGGCTGCCTCCCAGCGCGTCCGCTGGCCTTGGCCTTACGCCGGCTAGTACCCCTTTACAGAAAGCCTTCCTTCTGTGCCAGATACGCACCCTCCTGCTCCCCAACAGGGCCCTGAATTTACTGTGGTCTTTCCTGAGCACCGGTGTTATTATTTATCCTTCCCCCTTTGTCCTGGAAGCGTTCTCTTCTCCCGGTCAAGGGATCCCGGACGAGCCCCCAAATGTTATGCCCGATGTCCGAATCCCCGAGCGGGAAGAGAGAAGGCTTCCAAGGCAATGCAACTCGCAAAAAAAGGGAAGTTTATTACTGACTCGAGCCAGGGCCTTCTGCCTCCGCCATCACAGTGGTGCAGGGTCAGAAAAGCCCTGAGCCCAAGCTGTTACAGAAATTTATAAGACATGCATAATCAATTAGTAGCTGGCTTAAGCGGATTGGTTACATGTTTACAAAGCAATTCTATTGGTACAGACTTTCGCGGGCTTTTTCAAACCTGGGCTTTCGCGGGCTTTCTCAAACCTGGGCTTTCGCGGGCTTTTCAGCTTTCCCCTTTGTCTCTTACTGGGCGCATATTGATTGGCTGGCTTCAGGTTACCTGATGGGGGTGGGGAATCTTACCATTTCGGGGAAAGCTAAAACTTAGGTCCAGGCTGCCTGTCATGGAATTAACCCTGGCAGCCTCACAGTCACAATAAGCTCTTGATGGGGAGAGAAGGAAACAGAAGGTAGGAGAAAGACCATGGCAATGTAGTGATACTAAAGCCAGCGGCAAAGTGGATCTGTCAGAGAAGCTGGAGGGGACTCTGTAGGTATGGCCTGGACTGGAGAAAGAAGGAAGTGACCCATTAGTTTAAGGAATTCGTTCTCATAAGCAAAATTAAAGGCTGAAGTAGAGCAAAGGGTCTGAGAACAATATCTTCAAAATGAAGTCTTTTGAAGTTACTATATGTAAAGCAAATTAACCTACTGACACTCTTGTTAAATCCAGCCCGAGGGAGTCTCACCTCACAAGAGTGATCCTGAGTCAAAAGAAAATTGTTTTCTTTCCTTCCGAAATCCCTGTAGAAACCAGCAAACAAAAATTATTTTTGTTTATCTCTATTTAAGCTCATATTAAATCAATTTTGCCATTTTTGTTATTTTTAACTTCTTCATTGAACTCTACCCTTCTCGTCAGACTTTTTTTTCATGATGAATTGCTTTTAGGTAACATAGTTTGGAGGGCTAAAATAAAAACTAGATGAAAATGATTGGCAAGGGTATATTAATAGAAAGTATTATCTCCTTTTTTTTCTTTTGACTGATTAAATATAGGAAGAACTAGTGGAACATTTTTACTCCACACTCTACAGATCTGAGCTCTGGCTCTAAGGGCCTGCTTTAGCAATGAGTATTTTGATGACAAAGGGGGTCACAGAACTTGCCCTTCTGCAGTCACTGGAAATTGAGTTACCACCATGAGATGGGCAAACAGACTGACTGCAGGTTTTATATGAGAAAAACACTACCTGGGTTGTAATTGAGTGTGGATTTCATCAGAGGTGGAAACTGTCCTGCTGATAAGTTTTTATCTTTGGCAACTACTTTGCTCCAGTTTCTAGCACAAAGCTGGACACCAAAAAGACATTCAGTGTGAGCATTCCAGTTGTTTCATTGCCAGGAAGCATCCTTTGAGCTGAGACTTAGGACCACTCAGGAAGATAATACACTGAAATGCTGAAAGAAGGTGTTAGAGCAGTTATCTTTTGGGAGCAGGAGAAATTTGTTCCTTCAAGCATAGTTCTAGTCATTTAGCAAAAAGAAATGTCAGGCCATTTTAAACCACATTTTGTCATAGACAGCTGTGACACTTTATGCAATAGTTCCTTTTATTTTTTTCACTCCTTTAATACCAGCAATAAAGAAAGTTTACTTTTTCCTTTTTTATAAGCTCACAATACATTATACACAGTCACTGCAATTATTCCCAGAGGTGGCAGGTCTTACATTTATCTTTTTAAATCACTCATTGGAGGACACCATGTTTCCTATTAGCAGTAGTGAACTTGATGCTATTATGCATAATTTCTTCCAGATGAGCAGTAGCACTTAACTTTCTGGTTCAAAATACTGATTTATGCTTAAAACAAGCCCAGCTTCTACAGAGTGATTTCTCAGAGCAGAAAATTCAAGTCTAATTAAACACAACGTTCCCCCATCAATGTTTTCTCTGTGACCAAATCATTCCTTAAGAGGTAGACAGGTATCAAACCTGGAAACAATTTTTAGGTGTGGGGTAGACATTAATAGAGAGAGTAGCTTACTGATGCATGACAACATTCATGAGCAAACTAAAAATAATTTATAGAATAGTTAACTTTTTAAAAATGCTGCATTGCAGGGCTTTATGCTCACTCTGCTTCATTGCACTCTCATGATCCTTATTGAGGTTTTCCTCCTATGTAAAATACAGAAATAGAAATTTAAAAGAAACGTTGGAATTAACTGCTGCAATTTACCAAGTGCCTGCTTTGTGCCAATGTGTTAAACATATCACATAGTATTACAGATAATGAAATCCCTTATCCAAAAACCTTATAGCCCTGTGTATCCCTGAATTCAGAATTGTTTAGATATTAAAAGATAATAAAGGGGAAAAGGGAATTCCCTGGCTATCCAGTGGTTAAGACTCCATGCTTTCACTGCTGAGGGCCTGTTTGATTCCTATGGCAAGCCTCCCCCCCGCAAAAAAAAAAAAAAAAAAAAAGGAAAAGAGAGAGAGATATAATAAGGTACATGTATCCCATGTTTTGCAACCAAGTGAGAGCTGGTATAACATTTTGGAGGCAAATAAAATATTCGCAGCGAAACACAAGAGTCATCCTATTAAGCGGGACTAAAAACACACCCACTAAAAAAGGTAATCATCAATAGGCTTGTCATATTGCAAAATACTTTTTTCAAGGTTTCTGGATTTTGTACATTCACACATTGGTTTTGTGTGAATTAGTTATTGTAGATGTTTAGACAAGTTTTTATTTTATTTTTTTTTTATTTATTTTTTTTCAGTTTCATCTTTTTTTTTTTCTTTTTTATTTTTCAGTGGGTTTTGTCATACATTGATATGAATCAGCCATAGAGTTACACGTATTCCCCATCCCGGTCCCCCATCCCACCTCCCTCTCCACCCGATTCCTCTGGGTCTTCCCAGCCCACCAGGCCGAGCACTTGACTCTTGCATCCCACCTGGGCTGGTGGTCTGTTTCACCACAGATACTATACATGCTGTTCTTTCGAAACATCCCACCCTCACCTTCTCCCACACAGTTCAAAAGTCTGTTCTGTACTTCTGCGTCTCTTCTTCTGTCCTGCATATCGGGCCATCATTACCATCTTTCTAAATTCCGTATATATGTGTTAGTATACTGTAATGTCCTTTATCTTTCTGGCTTACTTCACTCTGTATAATGGGCTCCAGTTTCATCCATCTCATTAGAACTGATTCAAATGAATTCTTTTTAAAGGCTGAGTAATATTCCATGGTGTATATGTACCACAGCTTCCTTATCCATTCATCTGCTGATGGGCATCTAGGTTGCTTCCATGTCCTGGCTATTATAAACAGTGCTGTGATGAACATTGGGGTGCACGTGTCTCTTTCAGATCTGGATTCCTCAGTGTGTATGCCCAGAAGTGGGATTGCTGGGTCATATGGTAGTTCTATTTCCAGTTTTTTAAGAAATCTCCACACTGTTTTCCATAGTGGCTGTACTAGTTTGCATTCCCACCAACAGTGTAAGAGGGTTCCCTTTTCTCCACACCCTCTTCAGCATTTATTGCTTGTAGACTTTTGGATAGCAGCCATCCTGACTGGCGTGTAATGGTACCTCATTGTGGTTTTGATTTGCATTTCTCTGATAATGAGTGATGTTGAGCATCTTTTCATGTGTTTGTTAGCCATCTGTATGTCTTCTTTGGAGAAATGTCTGTTTAGTTCTTTGGCCCATTTTTTGATTGGGTCATTTATTTTTCTGGAATTGAGCTGCAGGAGTTGCTTGTATATTTTTGAGATTAATCCTTTGTCTGTTTCCTCATTTGCTATTATTTTCTCCCAATCTGAGGGCTGTCTTTTCACCTTGCTTATAGTTTCCTTTGTTGTGCAAAAACTTTTAAATAACACACAAAGGGATTCCTATAAGGAAAACAGCTGATCTATCAATAGAAACCCTTCAGGCCAGAAGGGAATGGCAGGACATACTGAAAGTAATGAAAGAGAATAACCTACAACCTAGATTACTGTACCCAGCAAGGATCTCATTCAGATATGAAGGAGAATTCAAAAGCTTTACAGACAAACAAAAGCTGAGAGAATTCAGCACCACCAAACCAGCTCTTCAACAAATGCTAAAGGATCTTCTCTAGACAGGAAATGCAGAAAGGTTGTATAAACGTGAACCGAAAACAACAAAGTAAATGGCAACAGGTCCACACCTATCAATAATTACCTTAAATGTAAATGGGCTGAATGCCCCAACCAAAAGACAAAGATTGGCTGAATGGATACAAAAACAAGACCCCTATATATGCTGTCTACAAGAGACCCACCTCAAAACCAGAGACACATACAGACTAAAAGTGAAGGGCTGGAAAAAAATATTTCACGCAAACAGAGACCAAAAGGAAGCAGGAGTCGCAATACTCATATCAGATAAAATAGACTTTCAAATAAAGGATGTGAAAAGAGACAAGGAAGGACACTACATAATGATCAAAGGATCAATCCAAGAAGAAGATATAACAATTATAAATATATATGCACCCAACATAGGAGCACCGCAATATGTACGGCAAACGCTAACGAGTGTGAAAGAGGAAATTAATAGTAACACAGTAATAGTGGGAGACTTTAATACCCCACTCACAACTATGGATAGATCAACTAAACAGAAAATCAATAAGGAAACACAAACCTTAAATGATACAATGAACCAGCTAGACCTAATTGATATCTATAGGACATTTCACCCCAAAACAATCAACTTCACCTTTTTCTCAAGTGCACACGGAACCTTCTCCAGAATAGATCACATCCTGGGCCATAAATCTGGTCTTGGAAAAGTCAAAAAAGTTGAAATCATTGCAGTCATCTTTTCTGACCACAGTGCAGTAAGATTAGATCTCAATTACAGGAAAAAAATTGTTAAAAATTCAAACACATGGAGGCTAAATAACACGCTTCTGAATAACCAACAAATCATAGAAGAAATCAAAAAAGAAATCAAAATATGTATAGAAACGAATGAAAATGAAAACACAACAACCCAAAACCTATGGGACACTGTAAAAGCAGTGCTAAGGGGAAGGTTCATAGCATTACAGGCTTACATCAAGAAACAAGAAAAAAGCCAAATAAATAACCTAACTCTACACCTAAAGCAATTAGAGAAGGAAGAAATGAAGAACCCCAGGGTTAGCAGAAGGAAAGAAATCTTAAAAATTAGGGCAGAAATAAATGCAAAAGAAACTAAAGAGAACATAGCAAAAATCAACAAAGCTAAAAGCTGGTTTTTTGAAAAAATAAACAAAATTGACAAACCATTAGCAAAACTCATTAAGAAACAAAGAGAGAAGAACCAAATTAACAAAATAAGAAATGAAAAGGGTGAGATCACAACATACAACACTGAAATCCAAAGGATCTTAAGAGACTACTACCAGCAGCTCTATGCCAATAAAATGGACAACTTGGATGAAATGGACAAATTCTTAGAAAAGTATAACTTTCCAAAACTGAACCAGGAAGAAATAGAAGATCATAACAGAACCATCACAAGCAAGGAAATTGAAACTGTAATCAAAAATCTTCCAGCAAACAAAAGCCCAGGACCAGATGGCTTCACAGCTGAATTCTACCAAAAATTTAGAGAAGAGCTAACACCTATCTTACTCAAACTCTTCCAGAAAATTGCAGATGAAGGTAAACTTCCAAACTCATTCTATGAGGCCACCATCACCCTAATTCCAAAACCAGACAAAGATGCCACAAAAAAAGAAAACTACAGGCCAATATCACTGATGAACATAGATGCAAAAATCCTTGACAAAATTCTAACAAACAGAATCCAACAACATATTAAAAAAATCATACACCATGACCAAGTGGGCTTTATCCCAGGAATGCAAGGATTCTTTAATATCCGCAAATCAATCAACGAAATACACCACATTAACAAATTGGAAGATAAAAACCATATGATTATCTCAATAGATGCAGAGAAAGCCTTTGACAAAATTCAACACTCATTTATGATTAAAACTCTCCAGAAAGCAGGAATAGAAGGAACATACCTCAACATAATAAAAGCTATATATGACAAACCCACAGCAAGCGTCACCCTCAATGGTGAAAAATTGAAAGCATTTCCTCTGAAATCAGGAACAAGACAAGGATGCCCACTCTCACCACTACTATTCAACATAGTGTTGGAAGTTTTGGCCACAGCAATCAGAACAGAAAAAGACATAAAAGGAATCCAGATAGGAAAAGAAGAAGTGAAACTCTCGCTGTTTGCAGATGACATGATCCTCTACATAGAAAACCCTAAAGACTCTTCCAGAAAATTACTAGAGCTAATCAATGAATATAGTAAAGTTGCAGGATATAAAATTAACACACAGAAATCCCTTGCATTCCTATATATTAACAATGAAAAAACAGAAAGAGAAATTAAGGAAACAATGCCATTCACCATTGCACCAAAAAGAATAAAATACTTAGGAGTATATCTACCTAAAGAAACAAAAGACCTATACACAGAAAACTATAAAACATTGATGAAAGAAATCAAAGAGGACACAAACAGATGGAGAAACATACCGTGTTCATGGATTGGAAAAAATCAATATTGTCAAAATGACTATTCTACCCAAAGCAATCTATAGATTCAATGCAATCCCTATCAAGTTACCAACGGTATTTTTCACAGAACTAGAACAAATAATTTCACAATTTGTATGGAAATACAAAAAACCTCAAATAGCCAAAGTAGTCTTGAGAAAGAAGAATGGAACTGGAGGAATCAACCTGCCTGACTTCAGACTCTACTACAAAGCCACAGTCATCAAGACAGTATGGTACTGGCACAAAGACAGAAATATAGATCAATGGAACAGAATAGAAAGCCCAGAGATAAATCCACGAACCTAAGGAAACCTTATCTTTGATAAAGGAGGCAAGGATATACAATGGGAAAAAGACAACCTCTTTAACAAGTGGTGCTGGGAAAACTGGTCAACCGCTTGTAAAAGAATGAAACTAGAACACTTTCTAACACCATACACAAAAATAAACTCAAAATGGATTACAGATCTAAATGTAAGACCAGAAACTATAAAACTCCTAGAGGAGAACATAGGCAAAACACTCTCCGACATAAATCACAGCAAGATCTTCTATGACCCACCTCCCAGAATATTGGAAATAAAAGCAAAAATAAACAAATGGGACCTAATGAAAATTAGACAAGTTTTTAAAAGAGAGATTAAATAATCTGCTCAAAGTTACTACAGCTAGAAATCAGCTAGACTGAGATTCAAACCCACGACTGTCTGCCTCCAAAGTCTATGTTCTAGTAGATGAAGAGAATAAGACAAGTCAAACATCCTGGGGTATGACCTTAAAGCAGGGCAAAATAGAGGTGCAGTAGAGGGAGGAATATGCTAGGGAATAAAAAGGATAGTAGGTTGAGTAAAGAAAGAGGAAGCCATAACATGAGCCATCCAAAGTTAGCAGAGAGATGATGAAGTGCCATCAGAACGAGAAAGGTGAGGGACTTCCCTGGTGGTCCAGTGGTTAGGACTTCGCCTTCCAATGCACGTGTGGGTTCATATCGCATGCCTTGGGGCCATAAAACCAAAACATAAAACAGAAGCAATATCATAACAAATGCAATAAAGACATAGAAAAAAAAAAAAAGAAAGAACAAGAAAGGTGATAGACTGAGTGAGAAGAGGAAAACAATGTGCTGAGTCTCCATGAGCTTGCATGAAAAAGGTGAGGCTGAGTGGGTTCTGTACAGGTGGGAAACTGAGGCTGTGTGGATGACAAGAATCTGCTCGTTGTATCAAAACTGTCTCCAATTGCCATAGCTTCTGGATATTTAGCAAATGATATTTAAATCATCCCTGAAAAAGTGAAAGTGAAGGTGTTAGTTGCTCAGTCATGTCTGACTCTGTGTGACCCATTGGCCGTAGCCAGCCAGGCTCCTCTGTCCATGGGATTCTCCAGGCAAGAATAATGGAGTGGGTTGCCATTCCCTCCTCCAGGGAATCTTCCAACCCAGGGATCAAACCCAGGTCTCCTGCATTGCAGGCAGATTCTTTACCATTTGAGCCACCAGGGAAGCCTGCTGTGTGGCAAACACTAGGGATAAAGTGATGGAGATCATGGGCATGCATCTGCATTCCTGATCCCAAAACTTATTAGCTGTGCAACCTTAGCAAAGTTGCTTAACCACTCTGCACTATAATCAGTTCAACTGTAAAATGAGGATAATCATATCTACCTCATAAATAGTAAATATTAAGAATTAAATGTTTAAGGACAGGAAAAGAACTTAGCACAGTGCCTGGCACAAAGCAAGTGATATAACCTTAGCCAATATTATTATATGGATTTTATCCTTTGTGACAACAGGTTACGCCAATCAAAGAAAAGCTCCTACGTTCTGGGAGTATCTGCAAACAGCAAACCAGAGGACAAAGCACCAATTTCTGATCAAATATAATTGCTGTCCAATAAGCAACCCTGGTGAGTTTGCTCTATTTTCAGCTCCAGCTCTACTTGTTGTGCTATCTTGAGTGAGTCATTTAATAGCATCTGCTTCCCCTTCTGTGAATTGACTTCTGCTCTTTAACTCAAGGGTGTTACAGGCAGCTCAGGGATAAATGAAGGAGAAATCATTGTTCCAGCTAATACACTGCTTTAAAACATTTCTTTATAGAAAACTCTCTTGAACTTGAAGACTAGGAAAGACACCCTCTGAAAGCAAGCAAGCTTCCCTTGCATGTTCATACCTGCATGAGTAGAATCTGTATGAGCAACCACCATGTAAGTAAAAGGAACCTGAACAAATATTGCTTCGCTCTGTCTCACAGTAATATTCCCATTCAAAAGTATGGTGCTCGTTTGAACACAGCTATCATTTTCTCTCAAGTCAGAAAATTGAGAATTGCTAAAAGAACTGATCTATTTCAGCTGCTTTTACAGTATAGATGGATAATCCAAAGGATGGTCATTTGTTCCCGGCAGGTACCATTAATAAAATGTCTTGTGGGCAGTTACTTTCATTGAAAATCATGTGTGGTTCTCTGCCTACCTGCCTACCTATACAACGCGGTTCTGCAAAAGAAAAGAGTCAGGATCCGACGACTCAGGTGCACAACTGGGAAAGCTGCTGCTAGGTGATAATTAACTGAAAGTACAGTGCTTTGTTATATTTGCTATAAATAAAATGTGGAGAATCCATGTTTAAATTGCAAGTGGAAAACCACCATCTTTATTACAAGAAATGCATCTGGAAAAGCTTGGATCTTATAAATATAGCACCCTATTCTCTATGGGATACATTTCCTAAAATTTAAGGGCAGTAGCCAAGGGGCACAAAACATTATCTTTTGTCTGGAATGGAAAACTAAAATCAGGAGACAGCAGTTTATAGAATAGACCTAACTCCTCTCCCCCAGATACAGATACACTCAATCTGGATTTTCTCATCTTCCAATCACTCTTCAGTTACACTCAACCACTTACAGACCCCCAGCTCTGCTGTGAAGTCTCTTCAGTCTGTGCTTCTTATTTCCTCTCTCATGCCCTCTTCTAATGTTCTGGTTAACTCATACTCCATGGTTCACATTGTCAATCTGAGAGAGAGTCCCCGACCTAAGTCTCGTTTAAGTGCCTCGCCTTTGTGCTCACTTAGCACATGTCCCTTAGATTGATGAAGGTTTCGCTCCTTCTCTGCCTCTACCTCTTGACAACAAGCAAATTGGAGACAGAGGCTCTGTAATACTCATAATTGAATCCTCAAAACCCAGCAGCATATAGTGCTAGTCATGTAACTGCTGCAACTGTTCAGTCACGTCCGATTCTGCAACCCTATGGCCTGTGGCCCGCCAGATTCCTCTGTCCATGGGATTTCCCAGGGAGGAATACTGGAGCAGGTTGCCATTTCCTCCTCCAGGGGATCTTCTGGACCCAGGAATCGAACCTACATCTCCTGCATTGGCAGGTGGATTCTTTACCATTAAGGCACCTGGGGAAACCCAGTCATGTAACAGACACTTGGAAAACATCTATGGAATGGTGACTGATGGAATGAATGAGGCTACATGGATGAATTTAATCAAGGGATTACAGATTTTTTTTCTAGTTCACTGTACCATTGCCTAGATCAACATCACAATACAAATTTATCACATATAGCTCATAAACAGGCTTCTGGGTTTGTAGCCATCTGGAGCTGGCAGCTCTAGATCATCAAGAGGTTCCAATTCTAGTTCAGAGTGTAAGTAAAGTTATGGTGATAACCTCTGTCACAGAAAAAATAAATATATCTTGGCAACCCATTAGTAGTTTTGCTGATGAGAATGAACAGAGTGAAGAGGGGAAATCTCATTAAACTTGAAAGTATTTTTAGTCAGAGAACATTGGCATTAGATTGTCAGAAAATCAAATGGAAGGAAATTGTGATGAACAGTAAATATGTTAGTGAAAACGGTCAAGTGGAATCATAGTTCAAAGAAATGCCTACTATTTCTACCAAATCACAGTCTGGTTGCCCAGCAACTGCTTCATACGGGAGCTTCACAGATTGATGACATATTAGATCCCAACCTCAATAGTGGACTGACAAGACACACCATTAAGTCCTGCAGTCTGACTTGCATTAGCTTTATTACCTTATTACATTGTGAATGAGTCTTATTTTTCACTGACACAAAAGATGAAGTCTATCAAAAGAGCACACAAGTATCTTGGATGCTTTGAGATACCTTGAATGTCTTTAGGATAGCTGAATTCATTATACATACAGATTCAATTATCTGTGCTGTCCCAGACTCTTTCCACTGCACTAGTTATATGCTAGTGATGAAAGGTGATATCCAGGCTAGTCCTTGTAGAAAAAAAGTTATATGCTAGTGATGAAAGGTGATATCCAGGCTAGTTCTTGTAGAAAAAAGGCGTGCTGTCTATGCCAGTTTTGAGTCTCATCTTCCTTCTCATCTCTTACTTTACTGCCCACTCTCAAAAGAAGGAAAACAGCAAACTTTAAAGCTAAGGTTAACATTTTTTGTTAATCAGTAGGAGAAAAGAACCGTAATAGAAAGGATACAAAAGGATATTAATGAATCCACATACAAAATGAATAAATAAATAAAATAAAATTAACATCTATTAAGGATTACTATACCATTCTTATATGTTATAAATGTCAAACATTCTAATATGCATTTGGATTAATATACTGATTATTCATATGAATTATTTTTATGATACATACTATTAATAGCATTCTCACTTTTTAGGTGAGGAAACCAAAGCACAGAAAGTTTAAATAACTTGATACAGGTCAAATATCAAGAAAGTATCAGGACCTGGATTCAAACCAGGCTGCCTGACTTCAAAGACTACACTCTCAAAGACTCCAAGTATTGTCTTTCGAGAATAAATGAAAGGGACAAAGTATAAAAGAAAATGCTTGTGTCTCTAGTAATCAAAGAACTACAAATCAAACCAAACAAACGGCAAGCTGTTATTTACCAATTCAACTATGATTTTAAACAATGATATTCAGTGTAGACAGTGTTTGTATAGCATTTAATGTGAGGAATCGCTACTTTACTCCCAATTTTTTGTTCAATTGTACCACAGTGAAATGACAAAAATTTGGAGGTGTAAGAGTGATTTTCCACATTAATCACTATATACATATTTTCAGTGAATCATAGGCATCTTTGTAATTATTTTCTTTCATCCTATGTTGTCTGCTCTAATTCTATTTCTTGAAATGTAACTTGATGTCTATTTAACCTACTAAAAAATGGGCTTGTAAAAATATTCAGTGTAAACAAGGATAAAGTAAAACTGAGACTTAAATATTCACTGTAGACAAGGATAAAGCAAAACAAACTTTTAGAAACCACTGATGGGAATACTGATTAACATATACTTTCCAGGTGAACCTAGGCATCATGCAGGAGGATTACAAAGCTTGTATCCTTGACCTAATAAAAGAAATCTATTCTAAAGAAATAACCAGAATTTTAGGGAATCACAGACATTAAAGAATATTTGCTAAAGCATCATTTAGAGCTGTAAATAATTGAAAATAATCTAATGTCCAAAATTATGAGGCTATTAAAGAATATCTAAAATCAGAGCATAGAAAAATTCAGTGTACCATAAAGTGAAATCAGCAGAATATAGTTATGTTTATTGAATGACCCCTATATCATATATTCAAACACAGAGACACGTGTGTGATGAACACAAAAACACATATATAGAACTACTTTCCAAAGAGAGAAAGAAGGGAAGGGAGAAAAAGAAGCCCTCTGAAATATGTAAATAAGTTTCAGTATTTATTTTTGGATAATAAAATAATAGCTTATCTTTTATTTCTACTTCTAAAATTTTTCACAAGGCTTTATGCTTCTTAATGTATTACAGGAGTCTGGCAGGCTACAGTTCATGGGGTTGCAAAGAGTCAGACACAACTTTCACATGCACATGTATCAAAAATAATGAAACTCTTTACTATCTGCTAATAATTCTCTTTGAACCTAAATTAGATGACCAGTAAACTAATCTAGTCATGAATTATGCTCAGTCACTAATGTTATACAATGGCTCATATATTGTATATGTTTACCACTCATATATGTTTACCACTCCAATTTAACATTTTAATTTAAATAAGTTTCTTTAGTGCCTTAAAGCAGACGTGATAATATGAAAATTTCAGTTTTAAAAAATATCCTTAGATCAACACTGTGTTTTGTAGTGTACAAAGTCCTTTCTCAGAGAATACAGAACTAGTTTGATCCTAGAGCAACTTTTGAGTAGGCAAATTCTAATATAAAAACAGAAGAAAAGGAAGAGAGTTCACCATTAGATTCCTAGGGCAGCATGATGCCTGATCTCTCACCTTCTCCTTGCCCAGCACTGAACTAAGCAGATGGGAAGTTCTACCTGGCCAGAATCACATGGCTGCTCAGCAGTAGGATCAAGGTCCAGATCAGGACCAAGATCCTTTGATCCTTAATCTGGTACACTTTCCACTAACTCATCAGAATAATCATGTGGTCATTTTGTGAGGAACATACCTGGAAGAGGATTTCCATTTTTCTGAGCTCCCAGGCTCTGGTAGAAAACCAGCATGGAGCACATAGACTTTTGAGTGGACTAAGCCTGAGATTAATTCATAACCAAGTGTTTGCTACATGATTTTTGCAAGTCACTGAACTTTTCTTTGTCTTTTAATCTGTAAAACAAGAATAATGATGCCCAAATCTGTAAGGCTGTTATAAAGATGAAATAAGACAAGGTATGTAATATGTGCATGGTGTCAACATGAACCTTGAGTACAACACCGACTGCCTTCTCCTGCCACCCACCTCCTCACTGCCTCGCCCCACTGATGCACATGGGCATAGCCTTGGTTCAAGCCTGCCCATCTTCCTGCCTGATTCAAGAAAACACAAAGTTAAGCACCATCCTACAAAGAAGTAATATAGACCACAATGGGTTTCAAACTTTAAAAAGCCCACTTTCCCTAAATACTTTCTTATAACTCAGTACATTTGCTAAAAAGAGTGTTCAAGCTAGTATAGGCCATCACATCTCTTCTGATGTTAAAAATAAGAAGCTACTTGGATAATGCAGCATTCAGTCATATGTTCAGCTTAGAAAATGTTAACTGAGTAAAATGCAATTTTGACTACAGGTGACCAGGGACTTCTGAAATCTTTCATTTTTGCTATTTTCTTTTTAAACATTGAAAATCTGGATTGAAGACAGGCAATGAGAAATGCACATACATTTTATCTTGTGACTCAGAGGGCTTTTTACTAAGCCTAAAAGCTTTTGGCTAAAGTGCAAAAACACTAGAGACTCATTTTGAATAGCAAGAGAAATTGAAAGGATTTCAACTCATCAACAGTTCCAATGGCTGGCAGGAGGTACCATTTTTTAATTGATTTTTCAAAAACATTTAAGTCATCAAGCTTGTAGATTTTAACCTTTGCAATTGAGTATTAGCAAACCTTCTTAAGAAAAGAGACTTTTGAAAAATCCTGTTATCTAGACTCTTTGGAAGTGGGGAGTCTGGAGACACTGATGGTAATCCTAATGGAATGAGGGTTCCCAAATGAATTTTAGATATAAGGCCAAATTCTTAATCACTTACATGAATATAGCAGAGAATACAAGGAAAGGCCTCATTAGAATAGCTCCTGCCACAAAAACTCTTGCCAGCAAGTTTTAAAGTCAGGCTTTTTTGGTTTTCTCTTCTTTGCCTACATCTGCTAACCTTGCAGTAGGAATGCTTGAACAAAATGTCCATTCATTACAAGGAGAGCCCAGAGAGTGATCCATATATCTAAGGAACCAATCTTGTAACAGTCAGACTGCCAGTAAATCAGGTACCTGGAGGCAGCTTGACTGGGTGAAGCCCTTTGGTGCTCCCATCATCGTTCATTCAAAGTAAAAAGATTTTAAATTATAAGATGAAATGCAGTGAAGTCCAACAAAATTCTCATTTTATCCTTCGTGGTTATTTTCCCTCTCACTGGAGATATCTAATATTCAATTATGAACAGATATTTTTACTCATTCATTTTGAGGTTACAATTGTTTTACTGTTCCATGAGCATGAACTTTCCCTACCAGTTAGATCATCAAGCACTGAATAAGATAATTATTTTTTCAAAAATCCTGTAGTACTAAGCCATTTGAGTTTTAGAGGAAAAAAATTATAAGCAATTAGTTATTGTTTTACTTGCTCTTCTATGATTTTTGTTCACATCTCATTTGGAGCATTGAAAAATACTGCTGTAAAATCACAATAAACATTTTATATAAAAACACAAAAAATATAAAATACCCAAGTACAGATTTTATGATGTAGCAGAATTCCCTGTGTATATATCTATGTTCCCTGAAGGCTCAGAAATTGTTTCTTTCCTCCTTGTAGCTTCTTGCCTACAACAGTGCTTGGCACATAGCAGGCACTTAATCAATGTCTGATAAATGACACTGAGGTAGGAGGTAGATGGGCTCCCCCGCCCACTGGGTAAAGCAATGGGAAATTCACTCCCTGTGGATTGAAACACCAAGATAAGAATAGCAGGATAATTAAGAGAGGAGGCTGGGCCCTGCCCAGATCACATAATTCTCAATCTCAAAGTCAGGAGACCTCCCCAACCACACATGTGCAGAAAGGCTCCTAGGAGGTCAAAGGGAAATGATGCTAAGGAATGCTCTACCCAAAGGCCTCTTCAGTGGAATCCATCTTGGCTAAGAGATGCATGAGCACATATGGGAGGATCCTTAGATATACCAAATATGGACTCTGAACCAGGCAAATCAAAATGACTGGCCAAAGGGAAACCAGAAGAAATGCCTCATATAAGTAATGCAAACTGCCATGAGGGCAGGAATCAGGGACTCTCCCTCTGCCTGTGTATCTATCCACATGTACTGTACTCTTTTTCCTTTTAATAAATACTTGCTTCACTACTTTCCATCTTTGCAGGAACTCTTTTCTGCAAAGCTGAAGGTCAGGGCCCTCGTCACTGACCACTGGTCTATTGGCTAGGATTTGGGGCTCTCACCACCACGACCTGGCCTCAATTTCGGGCTGGGAACCCAAGCTCCACTCTAAGCCATCGCAGGCTGAGGCCACCCAAGATCAACACGACAGATTCTGATTTACTCCTGTGGGTATTATTGATCATGTCTCTCATAAAATGAGAAGGGAAGTTTTAAGAAGTACCATGATTATCCAATGTCAATCAGTGCCAGAGACAAGCAAATCTTAGATGATCTCTCTGCTGTCCTGAGAGAGTGACCTTTCAATAGTATCCTGTTTCCAAGCAATCTCCTGTTTTAACTTCATAGTGACAGAGTTAAATACCCACAGTGGTTGCAAACAACGTAACAAGTCTCATAGATGTGTCTGTGTTGGAGATAGCTGCAAAAGAGCTGCTTCCTGTAAAGTTAGCTACCCAGCCAGATGAGTTACACTCACTCATGAACATAAACATTTGGTTGTCTAATCAAATATTGCTAATTCCCCAGACAAAATAATCACTCTTTTGGGTTCTTAGGAGAAAATTCTCTCCCCTTCCCACTTCTGGTCACTCAACAGTTTCCTCAAATCTTGTGCTCTTCAATGAATCTAAGGATTTGAGGTGGAGGAAGGTGCAAAGGAAACCGGAATTTCTTGCAGGCTACTCCTATTTCCTACAACTCATATCTCCCCTAAAGTAGTAAAGAGCACAGAGTCATAAATGGGAGGAACAAAATGCCAGGGAGATGACACAAGAATGCAGGAAAAATTAAAATTTATATTTCAAAACATTATCTAGATATAAATATATATGAAGTATGTTTACAAATCAGGAAAAAATATAATACTAAAGCAAGAACATTAATAGAAAGATTACAAAATAAGAAATAATATATGTCCCATGTCTATTTTTAAAATTATCAACTTTACTAGTAATTGAAAATAAATATGAAGATATAACCAGAGATTATCATACTAAGTGAACTAAGCCAGAAAAAACAAATACCATATGGTATCACTTATATGTGAAATCTGAACTATGACACAGATGAACTTATCTATGAAACAGAAACAGACTCACAGACATAGAAAACAGATATGGTTGCCAAGGGGTAGCAAGGTGGGGGAGAGATGGACTGGGAGTTTGGGGTTAATAGATGCAAACTATTGCATAGAACATGGATAAACAATAAGGTCCTACTGTATGGCATAGGGAACTACTTCAATATCCTAAGATAAACAATAATGGGAAAGGATATAAAAAAATCTATATATATATGTATAACTGAGTCACTTTGCTATATAGCAGAAATTAACACAACACTCTAAATCAACTATACTTCAATAAAACAACAAATTGAAACTTAAAAAAAAAAACTCTTACACTTGTAAAAATTTAAAAGTTTGATAATGGCCTGTATCAAAGAGAGTAAAAAGGGCAAACTTGTTAGCAGACTTCTCAAGGAAATATTAAAAATATGCATTTCTTTTGACCCAGAAATTTCTTTTCTATGACTCTGTCCATGAAAAATAATCATGCAAATTGACAAGGATGGTTGTATGAAGATGTTCATTAAAACAACCTCAATACCCAATAATAGGAAATTGGTTTTCAGTATGGACCAGACATTGCAATAACATCTTATGCAACTGTCAGACATGATGCTAGGTTAAAACAGAGGTTGATAAAATAGTATTGAATTCTACTCTGTAGTGTGAAGCACCATATAATCAGAACGGTGGCTATTTCTTAAAACACCTTTCAGAGATTTTCTTTTTTCATTTTTAAACTTGGTCATATTTCTTGTGATTTTTGAATATGTATTCCTTTTATAATTAGATACACATTAAGCCTTATGGTCATTGCTAGAAATATAGGAAGGAAAAACAGGATGGAAGGAGGAAGGAGAGGAATCTGGAGTGACATCCCCTAACTCAAAGATTTGTCAGCAAAGAGTGCTAAAGGGGAAAACATAAGAAGATCAGAATAAAAGACAAAATCCTCTAGAGAACTTTGCCCTTTAATTACCCTGAAGTTCATCTCTATGGCTAAGGTCTATTGGCCAGATGGTAAGATATTATATTATATCACATCCGCCTGAGATATCCTCTTATCATTCACCTGATTTTCTTCTTCAGTGGTTCCTCCAGGAGCCCAATTTCAGCTCCCTTTATGAATTTTTTTAAGTTCATTATTCCTAGAATTGCATATTATTTCTGTCCATATCATCTGCTCAGGATTTATAATTCTCTTACCTGTCAAAATGCATACATCTTGATATCCGTTAAATACCAACTGATGCTAATGAGCTAATATACTAACTATGACTCAAAAGAAATCTTTTCTCACAAACACTTTCTATTAAGGGTACATGTTACGTTCTTGAGAAAAGTAAATAGCAAGCATGGTTCTTATACTCAAGTTTGGGAGACTATCAATAAGAACACTTAATTAACACCAGAGTTTTAAAAACTAACAGTATGAGCTACATCACAGAGCAATATGTGTTTTAAGACATCAGTGGTGTCAGATGAGTTGGAGATTTGGAAATCTTAAGACCTGAGTTTGAAACCCATACCTGCCACTTCCTTTATCACTTGAGGTTTCTTAATTCCTCTGGGTCACAGTTTCTTTTTTATGTTAGATACTATAATAGTAATAGTTTGTTCACAGGATTTAAAGAGATCACATATTTGCATATTTGTAAACATTGCATTCATGGGTGAGCAACTGTTGATGATGCCTTTCAAACTCATGTATATTATTACACTCTATGTGATGGTCTGCCTGGTTCACCTCCATGTTAGGCCAACTCTATTCACTTCTCCCTGTCTTACAGAGATGACCTACATTAAAGTCAAGTAGGAATGAGGCATCTGAGTCTTAGAAGCAGCCACACTTCTATAGCTGAACTATCACATCTAGTTAGATACCATTACTGGGTCCTGGACCCTGGGAGATAACTAGTCACTTCTTTGAGCAATAAAAAATATTGGACTAAATATATATTTCTGTTGAGTTATATGGATAAAGCAAACAGAATGTGAACCTTATATTTTAAATATTCCCTTTAACCTGTGGTCCTCTGTGCCAAGAATTTTTCAGAAGTTGCAGAGAAGGTAAAAAAGCATAATCCCTAATTTATTTCTGCTTCAATCTAAATGAATAATTTTCAGACTGAAAGAAAGAATTTGCAGTTATTTTAAGGGCTTTGGTCCTATCTCCTACTTTCCCACTTAATTTAACTTTGGCTTCAAAAAGACTCTGAAATTCCAAACATAAAATACTAGAATAAGGTCCGATTCCTTTGAAAATGGAGAATCTCTCAAATAGTGGTTGTGATAGTACATCCAATGTTCTCCTGCCTCCATTTTTACTGAGGTATAATTGATAAATAAAAATTGTGCATATTTAGGATGCACATGTGATGATTTTATATAAGAAGTATATACTATGAAATGATTACCATAATCAAGCTAATTAATACCTCCATCATCTCACAGTTGTGTGTTTGTGTATAAGTAGTAAGAGCATTTAAGATCTATTGTCTTGGCTAATCAAGTGTATAATAGAGTATTGTTAACTATAATCACCATGCTGGACTTTAGATTCCCAGAATTTATTCAGTCTATAATTCAAAGTTTATACCCTTGAATTTGAGGGAACAGGAGAATGAGGGCGTTGTTACATAGGTTCTTGCATTAGAGACTGGCAAATCATACTTTAAAGAGAAAAAAAGATTAAATGCTGTAAATTATGGATTTTATAAGCATGTAATTGAACCAATAGCAGAATTCTGAAACTGCTTATGCAGTAAGTGATTTATGAGCCTTTAGCATATAATCTTATGATCACTGGCTTACTAAAATTAAGTCTCATTGTGAATGTGGAAGAGCTTGTAGACTTATTTTACCTGTAAGTCTGTTAGAATGAGCAACAATGTATTGTATTCAACACTTGCTGATTTCCAAGGCACTTTCACTGAATTTCTTGAAATCTCATAACAGCTCCACAGGCTAGAAATGAGATTGTGTTCCAATTTCAAACAGGAGGAAGCAGACAAAAAGTGACGAAGGGTTACAAGGGAGCAAAGCTAGTGACGGGGAGAGCCAGAATGTGGACTTGAACTTGTGATTGCTGATCCAATGCCCACTATGATTGTATTTACTCTCCAGTGGCCAGATTTACGGATGTGAAGGTATTAGGAGGAATACTTACTTTGCAGTTTTTTGAGCTATTTGACAATGGAATAATTTGTTTTATAAACAGAGTCCCTTTAAGTTCAATAATCAAACTAATAGCGAGGTGGCTGAGAAATAGGACAAATAATTCTTGTAATGGTAACCACTCAAGTCTCTGCATCTCTAAATTCTAAATTAGAAATTTCTGTAATGCTTCAATCAATCAAGCAGACCAGATTTCTCCTGGACATGTGCTGCAGACTAAAAATTGCTTAATTTTCAAACCATTGTTAAATGAATTGGCACTAGAATGACTTCAACCTAAGTAATCACTGACAGTTTCTATTTAAGTGTTAAATCTTTGTTTTCTGGGTTAATTGCTTCTTTTTCTGGTTTTCATCATATTGGAAGTCATAATTTTGAAGACTGGCCATTACATTTCTGCATACTTTATGCAACTAGTCATGATGCAAAGATAGGTTGTGATTTACTTAAAATATCTTTGCCTATTTGACCCTTATATCACCTCATAATTAAACACATTTTTTACTTAAACCTATTTTCTTACTTTATATGACCCTCTTTTCTAAATGCAAATAAGAAGCAGGTACTTAAAAAAATCTCCAATATTTTAGAATCTTCTTGGAAATAAAAAAGCAGGTTGAAGTCCCTTCAATGTTATTTTCACCCAGTCTTGTATCTCCATTACTACCACAGTACTCCTCCCTGACATGCATGTGTGCATGTGAATGTGCTTGTGCCTGCATGTTGTATACCTATGCACACACATGTGTGTACACAGAGTTACAGAGTTCCATTCAAAATAATTTGAAAATTTCACCAGGCACACATTTAAGGTCATACAGGATTTAGGTCTGGCATTTAAATTAGGCTAAATCACAAAACAACTATCAGCAAAAAATCAGAATTAGTCCTCACACCTACAGTCCTGTTAATTTTCTTCACTTCCCTACCCCGTCTTTTTTCCCCACCTGCCTTTTAACTTCACCCAATACCAGTAAAAACTGGCTCTGAATGTTCTCGGCTTCATTTCCCATGTGATAAGAAGCCCACTTGTCTGAGTTCCAGTGCTTCCCAAGATATTGTTTATCCTCCAGCCTTTCCACATCTAGCCACTCTGTTGCCACCAAAATTCACTTTCCCAATCCCCCCATGTCATAGCCGGCGCTTGGTTTGTCCAGTTTGAAGGAGACCTACTTCCTTAAAGATGGAGTAGACACATTTTTTCCTAGTCCTCCAACTACGTACAGCTAAAATGATTGGCCTTATATGCAAAACAAATATAACAAGACTGAGTGGTAAGATAAAGAGGGCAAACTGGCTAGGAGTTTAAGGAGTGACATATTTTTGAGTTACCTTGGGATTTCTTTTTTGACTCATATATCCCAGACTAGATGCTGGAGAGGCCAGTAATCAGGAGATGCCAGTGAGAACAGACATAAAAGCCCCAAGGAAATCAGAGTTCTGATCCTCTCTAGTCAAAGGACCAGGAAAGGAAGAGTTTTTCAAGATATAAAACCTTTAGCCAATAAGTGTTCTAGCCCAGTCAAACACTATAGGAAAGCAACAACAACAAACAGTAGATCTCCCATCAGAAACCATGGAGGTCAGAAGTGGCATAGGATTCTACAAATGATGAAAGAAAAGAACTGTCAATCCAAAATTCCACAACCAGCAAAAATATCCTTCATGAATGAAATTTAAAATATCAAAAGATTCTCAGATGAATTGAAATTAAGGGAGTTTGTCACCAGCAGATTTATCCTAAAAAGAATAACTAAGAAAATTATCTAAACAGAAAGAAACAATAAGAATAAGGAATTGTGGAACATCAGGAAAGAGGAAAGAATAATGAATAGAACAAAAATATAGGAAATAATGATAGACTTTCTTCTTTTGAATTTTCTAAATTATGTTTGATGTTTGAAGCAGAATGATATCACTATGAAGTAGTTTTCAATATATGTATAAGAAATATTTAAGACAATTATTTTATAACTGTGAAGAAAAAATGGATGTAAACAGGAGCAAGATTTTTAAACATCATTCAAACAGGTAGACTATGATAAGTTATGCATGTGTAACTTAATACCTAGTTGTTGTTTAGTCACTAAGTAATGCCCAGCTCTTTGCAACACCATGGCCTGTACCCTGCCAGGCTTCTCTGTCCATGGGATTTTCCAGGCAAGAACATTGGAGTGAGTTGCCACTTCCTTCTCCAGGGAATCTTGCCAACCCAGGAATCAAATCCACATTCTCCTGCATTGGCAGATTTTTTACCAATGAGCCATAGGGAAGCCTAAATTAATACCTAGATCACTTCTAAAAAAGTTACACAAAGGCATACACTCAAAAACACTTCAAATAAATGGTAATCTAAATATGTTCAAATAAAACACAAAGAGGAGAAAGAGAATAGGAATATAAAAAGGAGAGAGCCCACAAAAATGGCATTTCTAAAACATCAATAATTACATTAAAAATAGTCTAAATATATCAATTAAAAAATAGAAATTGGCAGTTGGTTAAAGAGAACAAATAAAAACATGGCTTAACTATATGCTGTCTATAAGAAACTCATCTTAAATAAATATAAAGATATACATAGGTTAAAAATTTAAAATATGGAAAGATATACCATGCAAACATTAACAAAAAAGTATGGATAGTTATATTAATATCAGACAAAAGGAAAAAAAATTCTCAGAGACAGAGAGATAAATTATATAATGATAAGAGGGTAAATTCACCAAGAAGACATAATAATCCTAAGTTTGTATCACCAAACAAGAGACATTAAAAACATGTAAAGTAAAAATGATAGAATTGAAAGAAAAAAGAAAGAAATCAATAGTTTTAGTTGGAGACTTCAACATCTTTCTGTCATAGTGATGGAAAAATTAGACAAAATCACAAGTGTAAAAAAACTCAATATAATATCATCAACCTATAGGATCTAATCAATATTTATAGAATGCTCCATGGAACAACAGCAGATTATATAGGAACACCATGAAAAAATATGAAACACTGTGAGAATTACCAAAAGGAAACACAGAGACACAACGTGAGCAAGTTCTATTGGAATGCGCCAAAAGATTTGCTCAGTGAAGGATTGCCACAAACCTTTCATTTGCAAAAAATGCAATATCTGTTCAGTTCAGTTCAGTTGCTCAGTTGTGTCCAACTCTTTGTGACCCCATGGACTGCAGTATGCCAGGCCTACCTGTCCATCACCAACTCCTGGAGTTTACTCAAACTTACGTCCATTGAGTCAGTGATGTCATCCAACCATCTCAGCTTCTGTCGTCCCCTTCTCCTCCTGCCCTCAGTCTTTCTCAGCATCAAGGTCTTATCCAATAAGTCAGTTCTTCCCATCAGGTGACCAAAGTATTAGAGTTTCAGCTTCAGCATCAGTTCTTCTAATGAATATTCAGGAGTGATCTCCTTTAGGATGGACTGGTTGGATCTCCTTGCTGTCCAAGGGATTCTCAAGAGTTTTCTCCAACACCACAGCTCAAAAGCATCAATTCTTCAGCTCTCAGCGTTCTTTATAGTACAACACTCACATCCATACATGACTACTGGAAAAACCATAGCTTTGACTAGGTAGACCTTTATTGGCAAAGTAATGTCTCTGCTTTTTAATATGCTGTCTAAGTTGGTCATAGCTTTTCTTTCAAGGAGTAAGCATCTTTTAATTTCATGGCTGCAGTCACCATCTGCAGTGATTTTGGAGCCCCCCAAAATAAAGTCTGTCACAGTTTCCACTGTTTCCTCATCTATTTGCCATAAGCAAAAAAAAAAAAAAAAAAAAAAGCCTCAAAACAATATTCTAAGGTTCCAACTTAAAAAATTAGAAAAAAAAAACAAAATATACCAAATACAAGAGAAAGGAATGAAATAATGAGAACAGAAGTAAATACAAACAGAAATAGAAAAACAATAGAGAAAACTAATGGTGCAGAGAGAAGAGAGTCCATTGGACAACCAGGAGGTAAACCAGGCAATCCTAAAGGAAAATCAACCCTGAATATTCATTGGAAGGACTGATACTGAAGCTGAATCTCCAATACTTTGGGCACCTGATTCGAAGAGCCAAGTTGTTGGAAAAGACTCTGATGCTGGAAAAGACTGTGGGCAAGAGGAAAAGGGGGCAACATGGAGAGAGATGCAGAGTATTATATATCCTACATGAAGATAGATGCACAGTATTGAGATATAGTAAATAGAATTTTTATACATAAAAATATTTAAAATAGTCAAATGGGGTTTAGAATAGGAAAGCAAGGCTGATTCAATACTTGAAAATCAGTCAATATAATCATTCAAGAGGATGAGATGGTTGGATGGCATCACTGACTCAATGGATAGGATTTTGAGCAAACTCAGGGAGATAGTGAAAGACAAGGAAGCCTGGTGTGCTGCAGTTTATGGGGTTGCATAGAGTCAAACACAACTTAGTGACTGATCAACCACAACGAGGCAGACGGACACTGGTTCTTTGAAAAGAAAAACAAAATTGATAAGCCCCAGCAATAGTGGCAAAGGAAAATAAAAAGAGTAAAGAAGCAAACTATTAGTTTCAGGAATGAAACAGGCTATATCACTACAGACTCTATAGACATCAAAAGGATAATAAGTGAATACCATGAATAACTCTACACAGATAAATTTGACAATTAGATGAAACATACCGATTTCTCAAAGAGTATAAACTGTTCACAACTGTGAAACTGGTATAAAATATATAACACTAAAAATATATTACACAGATCATCTGAATTTGTAATTTAAAGCTCCTCTAAAAAAGAAATCTCCAGAGCCAGATGGTTTGGCTGAAGAATCTGATCACATGTTTAAAGAGCAATTAACACATATTCTATGAATTTTTTCCAGAAAATTAGATAAAGGGGGACACTTTCTAACTTGCTCCATGAAATAGGCATTCCTCTGGCATTAAACAAGACAAAGAACAACAAAAAAGAAAACTACAGAGTTATATCCTACATGGCGATAGATGCACAGTATTGAGATATAACAAATCGAATTCAGTTATATTTGGCTACCTGATGCGAAGAGCTGACTCATTTGAAAAGACCCTGATGCTGGGAAAGATTGAGGACAGGAGAAGAAGGGGACGACAGAGGATGAGATGGTTGGATGGCATCACCAATTCAATGGACTTGAGTTTGGGTGGACTCCGGGAGTTGGTGATGGACAGGGAGGCCTGGCGTGCAGCTGTGCATGGGGTCGCAAAGAGTCGACACGACTTAGTGACTGAACTGAACTGATACATAAAAATATTTAAAATAATCAAATGGGGTTTAGAATAAGAATGCAAGACTTATTCAATATTTGAAAATCAGTCAATATAATCCATCACATCAACAAGCTAAAGAATTAAAATCACATGATCACATTGATAAAGTATTTGGTAAAATTGAGCACCTAGTCATGATAAAAACTATAAAACCTCTCAGAAATCCAAGAATAGCAGGGAATAAGCTCAACTTGATAAATAACAGAAAAAGCTTCAGGTTATTATCTTTGCTTCTTCTGATAAACCTGCTATAGACTACAGGGTCTAGCGATCCCCTCCTTAGACTTCAGCTGCCAGTCACAAGTCCGGGGTTGTCACCTGTACTTCTGCATGTATAAATTAGAAGTTTGATAAATTTGCTAGAATGGCTTATAGATCCCAAAGAAACATTTTACTTACTACATCACTGGTTCACTATAAAGGGATGTAACTTCGGAAGAGCCAGATGGAAGTTACATAGGGGAAAGGTGCACAGCTTCCATGCTGTCTCCCAGTGTACAATTTCTCCTACTCTCCACATGTTCACCAACCTGGAAGCTCTCCAGAGCCTGTCCTCCAGTTTTTTGTGGAAGCTTCACTACATTGTCATGATTGATTAAATCACTGGCTATTGGTGGTTGATTCAACCTCCAGTCCCTCTCCCCTCCCAGGAGACTGGTGGCAGAATCTCTTTTAAGGATGAAATGCTTAAAAAGTTGACTGGGTGGAAGAATTGGTGAATTGGCAAGCCTCATTGGGAAGAGGAGCTCTGGATCTCGCAGCATTGCTGGATGTAGTTCCTGCATCTCCCAAGTTAGTACCTTTGCTCTCAGTTTGGTCAGTTTCTCCAAAGATAGATCTCAGTCTTTTGCCCCGATATTAGAACGTTGGCTGGTAGTATTGTGGGAGTCAAACGAGGCCTAGGTTTTGGGACAGAGTAGTTCACCTTTTGGGCTTCCCAGATGGTGCTGGTGGTAAAGAACTTGCTTGCCAATGCAGAAGACCCAAGAGACGCAGGTTCGATCCCTGGGTCAGGAAGATCCCCTGACGGAGGGTGTGGAAACCTAGTCCAGTATTTTTTTTTTTTTAAGTCCAGTATTTTTGCCTGGAGAATCCAGGCCTGTTCAGAGGAGCCTGGTAGGCTACAGTTCATAGTGTCTCAAAGAGTCAGACATAACTGAAGCGACTTAGAACATACACACAGTTCACCTTTCAGTATGGTTCTCATTTAATCCCCCTGTTTTCATATGATGTCTTATCTATCCCTCCACCACTAGTTGTACCTGCTATTCACAACAACATAGTATGTAGAATTTCCACAGAGTGAACACCATCCCACCTCCCCAACCAATGGAGATGGGGAGGCTAATTGCCTTGGAGAAGAGGGAGAACTTTTAGAAAAGTCTCTTTTAAGTTTTAAATTAAAATTTCCCCTGGTGAGATGATTGATTCAGGAACTAAATCCAAAATTAAGCTCTCCGCTCTGCTATTGGCAGCCAGGTACACAGTGGGAAAGGCAGGGCAACTCTGGGGTCAAGGCCATGCTGGCAGAGCTTGGGCCTCTGACCCCACTGGATCTGAAGTCCCACACAAGCCCTGCACATCTAGCTGGAGACAGAGGTGTCACAACGTGAGGCAACAAGAACTGCAAAGCCACTGACTAGGGGTAGGGAGAAGACCCCATACCTTCAGCCACGGAGCGCCTCTGGGAGCCCCTCCTGTAGCCACTCTAGGGAGTGGGGAGGTGGTGGTCCTTCCAGAGGGAGAACTTTTAAAGAAATGGACAGACTACTAGAACTATATCACCTACTAAGACTAAATCATGATTAGATAGATAATCTTAACAGACCAATAGCAATCAAGGAGTTCGAATCAGTAACCAAACATCTCCCAACGAAGAAAAGTCTATGAACAAATGGTTTCATGGTGAATTCTACCAAACATTTAAAGAATTAATGTCAATCCTTCTCAAACTCTTTCAAAAGTTGAAGAAAAGAAAATGATTCCAAACTCATTTTACAAGGTCACCATTACCCTGAAAGCAAAGCCAGAAAAAGACAGACCAAGGAAAGCAAACTGCAGGTCACAATCCTTGATGAACAGACACAAAAATCCTCAACAAAAGATTAGCAAACTGAATTCAATGACATATTAGCATGATCATAAGAAAACATGCACTTTACATTAGGATTTGGAAATCACCAACCCTGCTTCCAGTTTTTTAAGTTTATAAAGCCAAGCAAACTGTAAATTCTACTTCTTGAATATATTAACTGAAGAATTTTTAAATGTTCTTTGTAGGCAGGTTACAGTAGAGAATACTCAACAGATGCTGAGACATAAATTAGAAAAATAAAATGATCCAGACCTTTTAATAGAGTGAGAAGACATTTTACAGCTTTTCACAGATGAGGCCCAGAGTTCTGACTCACTGTACAGCTGGTTATTGGCTGAGCTGAAGATAAAGTTTGTGCTTCTTAGTTCTTATTCTAGACTTCTTAGGATTCTGCCACTTTGAGTCTACAAAAATAAAGTAACAAAAAATCATATAGCAAATTGAATCTAACAGCACATTAAAAAGATCATACACCATAATCAAGTGACTTTTATCCAAGAGATTCAAATTATCTTCAATATATGAAAATCAATCATATGTAGTGTATGTGATAATGTACATAATGTAGTGTATGTACACTACATTAACAAACTAAAGAATAAGAACCATATGATCAGCTCAATAGATATAGAAAAAGCTTTTGACAAAATTCAGCACCCATTCATGATAAAAATTCTCCAGAAAATGGGCACAAAGGGAGCCTTACTCAATATAATATAATAAAGGCCATATGTGATAAACCCACAGAAAACACCATTCTCAATGTTGAAAAATTGAAAACATTTCCTCTAAGATCAGGAACAAGACAAGGATGTCCAATGTTGCCAGTTTATTCAAAATAGTTTTGGAAGTCCTAGCTATGGCAACCAGAGAAGAAAAAAGGGCATTCAAATTGAAAAAGAAGTAACACTGTCACTGTTCACAGATAACATACTATACATAGAAAATCCTAAAGATGTTACCAGAAAACTACTAGAGCTCATCAATGAATTTGGTAAATTTGCAGGATCTGAAATTAATACACAGAAATATCTTGGATTTCTATATACTAAGAACAAAATATCAGAAAGAGAAATTAAGGAAACAATCCATTTACCATTGCATTAAAAAGAATAAAATACCTAGGAATAAACCTACCTAAGAAAGCAAAAGAGCTGTACTCAGAAAATTATAAAGATACCGATGAAAGGAATAAAAAAATGACAGAGAGATATACCACATTATTGGACTGAGAGAATCATTGTTGTGAAAATTATTATACCACCCAAAGCTATCTATAGCTTTAATGCAATCCCTACCAAATTACAAATGGTAATTTTTCTTTTTACATAATTAGAACAAAAAAATTACAGTTCATATGGAAGCACAAAAGATCCCAAATAGCCAAAGCAATCTTGAGAAAGAAATACAAAGCTTAAGAAATCAGGTTCCCAGACTTCAGACTATACTACACACCTAATCATCAAAATAGCATGGTACTGGCACAAAAACAGAAATATAGATAAATGAATAGGACAGAAAGCCCAGAGATAAACCCAACACCTATGGTCACCCAATCTACAACAAAGGAGACAGGACATGTTAAAGAATGAAATTAGACCACTCCCTAGCACCACACACAAAAATAATCTCAAAATGGATTAAAGACCTAAATGTAAAGCCAGACACCTTAACTCTTAGAGGAAAGCATAGGCAGAACACTAACACAAATTGCAGTAAGAACTTTTTTGATCCATCTCCTAGAGTAATGGAAATAAAAACAAAAATAAACAAATGGATCTAATTAAACTTAAAAGTTTTTGCACATCAAAGGAAACAATATTCAAAAGGAAAGACAACAAAGAATGGGAGAAAATTTTTGCAAACAAAGAGACCCGCAAGGGATTAACCTCCAAAATATACAAATAGCTCATGTGGCTCTATATAACAATTTTTTAAAATAGGCAGATCTATATATATTTCTCCAAAGAAGACATATAGATGGCCAAAAAGACTATGAAAAGATCACTAAAGACCACAAAAAATATATGAAAAGATCAACATCACTAATTAATAGAGAAATATGAATAAAAACTACAATCATGTATCACCTTATACCAATCAGAATGGCCATCATTAAAAAATCTTAAACAGTAAATGCTGGAGAGGGTGTGGAAAAAAGGGAATCCTCCTTCACTGTTGGGTAGAATGTAAATTGGTTCAGCCACTGTGGAGAACAGTGTGAAGGTTGCTTAAAAACAAAAATAGAGATACCATATAATCCTGCAATCTCACTCCTGGGCATATATTTAGAGAAAACCACAATTTGAAATGAAACAGACATACCCCAGTGTTCACTGAAGTACTATTTACAAGAGCCAGGACATGAAAGTAACCTAAATGTCCACTGTCAAAGGAACTGATAAAGAAGATATGGTACACATATACAGTGGAATATTACTCAGACATTAAAAGGATGAAATAATGCCATTTGCAACATGGATGTACCTAGAGATTGTCACACTGAGTGAAGTAAGTCAGACAGAAAAAACCAAATATTTGATATCACTTATATGTGAAATCTTAAAAAAAAATGGTACAAATGAACTTATTTACAAACCAGAAATAGAGTCACAGATGTAGAAAACAAACTTACGGTCACCAAGAGGGAAAGGGATAAATTGGGATATTGGGATTGACATATACACATTACTATGTATATCTGTGGTGTGTGTGTATAAAATGTATATATGTGTGTGTAAATAAAATAGATAACTTATAAGGACCTGCTGGATAGCACAGGGAGCTCTTCTCAATACTCTGTAATGACCTAAATGGGGAAAGAATCTTAAAAAGAGTAGATACAGGTATATGCATAACTGACTCACTTTTCTGTATAGCAGAAAATAACCCTGTATATCAACTATACACCAATAAATTTTTTTTAAAAAAGAAGCATAGAAATGTGGAATACAGATAGGCCCTAGATGTTATCCTGGACTTCTCTGGTGGTTCAGACAGTAAAGAATCCACCTGCACTGCAGGACACCTGGATTTGATCCCTGGCTCGGGAAGATCCCCTGGAGAAGGGAACGGTTACCCACTCCAGTGTTCTTGCCTGGAGAATCCCATGGACAGAGGAGCCTGGCACACTACAGTGCATGGGGTCACAAAGAGTCAAACATGACTGAGCAACTTTCACACACAGTCTAAGCACACGTCTTGAAAAAGGTAACCAGGAAGCGAGACAGGGAAGATGGGAGACACAAATCATGTTAGACAGCAATTCTTTAAAATAACAACAAAAATTAATTGTAGAGGAGGAAAGGACAGTTTTACATACTCTCTTGACTGGCGGAAAAAGAGAAAAATGTAAAAGCTCTAGTTCATTATTTATTCGTTTATTCAGTAAATATTTCTTAGTAGTTACTATGTGGTATTTGCAGGGCTGAGTCCTGGGAACATGACGGTAAACAAAAAAGACACAGCTCTACCCTGCAAGAGCATAATTAGAATCCAAGAAAGGAGACTGGCATTTAGCTGAGCAATAGCAAAATTGCAAGAGCCATCTTGGGGAAATTAGAGTGACTGGGAGGAAACTTCCCCAAAGAATAAAAAAACATTTACTCAAGGAAGTGGTATTCATCTGAATCAAGGGATGAGTTAAGAGATACACATTGAAAAGACTCTTCCAGATGAGAAAATCTCTCTGTCTTGACTTCTCTACAGACTCAACACAATTGGCCCATCCTCCTGCTTGGACTTAATCTACATCACTGACCACTCTTTTTCAATCCTCTCTGCAGGTTTGGCCTCTACTCAACATTCAAATGTTGATCAGCCATACAGACCTCTTCTCTATCTACATTCTCTTACCACTTTGTCCAGATCATTAGTTTATTTCCAGGCCTGGTCTCATTACTGAGCTACAAACCTGTGTGTCCAACCATCTGTTTCAAAGCTCTGCCGGTTTGTTAGCCATTTCAAACACTAACTGTCTTGCCTGGGGTTGCCCTCCACTTTTCTTCCAACTTCTATGTTGAGTATGCAAACTCAAGAGGAGCCAAGTTTGGTAAGGAGAGAAAGGAAGAAGTATTTAAGCTAAGATACAAGAGTGAATAGTATTTAGCTGTGTGTAAAAGGAGACAGACAATACTCCAAGTCAATCATGGTCTCTATTTTTATGTTATGTGGTCTCTTAACAATAATTACCCCATAAAGTACAAGTGATTTTTATTTTACTTTTAATATGCAGAGCAAATTTTTACAGAAAAAAATATTGAGTAATCAAGTAATATTTAACAAGAAATATTTATTAATCTGGATTACTAGGAGGGCTTTAGTGATGCCAGTGAAGGCTCCAGGTTTAGAGATTTGTTTTTAGAGACTGGAATTGGTTTTGCAGGTTTCTTCCTCTCCACCTAGTTTGATGAGAATAGCCAACAAAATCCTGCCGCAATTTGAATGAGTCATTATGAAAGCAAAGAACAACAAAAAGGCTTTTTAACTTTAAATATTTCTAGGTATATGGCCTTGCCCTCCAGCCAAAAGAATCCATTTTTTACCCAAGCACATCTTTCACTTACAGCTTGTTGTTGCAGATAGAAAGTACAATAATGAAAAGGGTGAATAGCTCAACTCTCTGATTTGTAACGACAGTTTTCTGATACAGGGGAAATGAAGAATTGAGCAGATTCTATGAAGTGAAAATTCCCAATTACGTTGTTCCCTTATATTAATTAAACAGGTGCTAGCTAGTTTTCAGAGTAGAACTTCTGCGACCTTTGTTGTGCAGAATTACTTACAGTTGTTAAGTGCCATCCTCTTCTCAATGAAAGCAGTAATACAAATCTTGACTGAGCCTCTGTAAGGTACAAAGTACAACTCTACTTGGACTCCCTTGAGGAGTCACTCACTAATCTTGAGGCACCTCATCTGTTCCACCAAATTTTCATTTATTAAGAAAAGTAATCTGCTTTGGAGGGCCCCCAATATTTATTAAAAAAAACTACTGTCAAGATTATTTCAAAATCTTAGCCCAATTCACTACTGCCATCCTAGCTCATGGTTCCCCAGAGAAAAATACTTTTACTGGGAACCATGTACATTAAAAAAAAAAAAAAATGGTCATATTTTTAGCCCGGTATTTGTGGTCTCCCAGAAACTGGACAATCTCATCCATGGCTTAAACTAATCAAAGTTTGTGACCTCAAAACTTGAAACTATTGACAAAATTTTACCTCTTAGCTTCAAAATCTAAAAACGGATCAATTTCTTTTCTTAGTTTTTTGCAGGTACCTTAAAATCAACATGGCAAACACAGAACTTGCTATCCTCAACAAATCATTCTTTCATTTATATCCTCTGTTTCTTTGAATGAGCATGCAGTATCTCAAACCAGAAGCCAAGAAATTATCCTGGAGTCCTTTTTCCTTACCCTTCATATACAGTCCATTAGTAAGCTCTTTGAATTTTTCTACCTAATACATCTAAAATCCTTTCTGCTTCTCTATTACCAACTCTGCTGCCCCTGTTCAGGCCTTCATCATATCTCGTCTAAACAATTTATAATAGCTTTACAAATAGCCGTTTTTCTTCTATATGCCCAAACTTCCATCAGACGTAATACTGTCATGGGAGCTTGTGCTCCATACTGTCATGGGTTATCTAACTCTTAAGTCTGATCACCACCACTATCATTTTCAGTGATTTCAACAGCTCCTAGTCACTACAGAATATTAAACTCCTTTGCATGACTTACAAGACCCTTTTTGATTAGACTTCCTCCTTCCTCTCCCACCAGTCTTACTCCCTTTCCTATATGACCCCAAACATTTTATTTTCCAGTTCTCAGAAAATGCCCTTGCTCACTCTTATCTCCAGGTCTGTGTACATTTGGGTTGTTCTTTGCACAGAATCCTGACCCCTTCTTGTCTGTTCATGAAATTCTCATTTATAATTTGTCTTAAACTCTAATAATATCTGCTCTAGAAATTTTTCCTGATGTTAGAATCTCCTTTCTCTCTACACATTGAGTACACTTAAAATACATAACTGTCCCTTTATAATGACTTTTTTTCTGTGTCTGACTTCTATAAGGTTATACATTCTTTGAAGTTAAGACTTGTTTATATGACTTTGCACCTTCATCAGTTAGGAGAGTGTTTGACATAGTCAGATGCAGTATTCTGAAGAAACTGACTCGAATGAATATATACTTGAAAATATAAGTGACGTTGATCTGGAAGTTATTTTTACTTTAGTAGCTTTCCAACACTATCACCTCTTCTTCCAATAGCTTAAGTTGCTTTCTAAATTTAATGTCTAAATCTGATCTCTTGGCTATGTCCCTTAAAGGCAGTTTTATGACATTTCCTGTAATTAGGGGCAGGGTTATAATAATGGGAAGAACAGACGTGTGAATGCAAAGATGGATTTTTCCTTTGCTCACCTTTAGAGTCCCTTTCCAGGCTTCCCAGGTGGTGTTCATAGTGAAAAAAACCCCACCTGCTCAATGCGTGTAACATAAGATTTGAGTTGGGAAGATCCCCTGGAGGAGGACATGGCAACCCACTCCAGTATTCTTGTCTGGAGGATCCCCATGGACAGAGGAGCCTGACAGGGTATAGTTAATAGGGTTGCAAAGAATTGGACATGACTGAAGCGACTTAGCACACAGTACGCATGCACACAATGTCACTTTCAGTCGGTCACGTGTGTGTCTCTGCCAAGTGCCAAGGCAGATGTGTGTTATTATTGATGAGTTATTTCAAATCACTCATCAGGCACACTAATTGATTGGATTTCCTAAACATTAATAGGAAAGTAAGAACTAAGTGAGGAAAATGACATGAGCCAAATTTTTATCCTCTTGTGAGGGTAAGAACCAACCCAGGGTTTACAATGCACCTGCTTACAAAATTGTACTGCTCTTTACTTCTGTCTTTACACTGGATATTTGCCAACTGCAGACCTAGTTCAGCCTCAAAAGAGAAGCAGTAGCCAAAGGACTGGAAATAGGGAATGTTCCTGACAAAGAGAGGCTTCCAAACTCACCTAAACAAAACCAAAAATGCAAATATGAAATGACATAGAATGAAAGAGAAAGTGCCCTGAACCCTTTGTTTCATTAGGCCAGAAGGTCCATAATTTATTTGTTTAAATTCCAAATTTTTCTAAGATGGCACATATAAAACCAACTACTGTTAGTGTTAGAAGAGATCTTGGACACCGTGCAGTTGCTGTGCTGTGCTATGATGAGTCACTCAGTCGTGTTCTACTTTGCAGCCCCATGGACTGCAGCCCGCCAGGCTCCTCTGTCCATGGGATTCTCCAGCAAAGAATACTGGAGTGGGTTGCCATGCCCTCCTCCAGGGGATCTTCCCAACCCAGGGATAGAACTAAGGTCTCCAGCTTTGCAGGCATATTCTTTATCAACTACCCACTCCAGTACTCTTGTCTGGAAAATTCCATGGATGAAGGAGCCTGGTAGGCTACAGTCCATGGGATCACAAAGAGTTGGACACAACTGAGAAACGTCACTCACTCACTCTTTACCAACTGAGCCACCAGGGAAGCCCAAGAATACCGCGGTGGGTAGCTTATCTCTTCTCCAGGGAATTATGATCCCCAGTGCCTTTGGGTTCTGATGTGGCACTTCAGGGACCAAGAGCAAGCTCCAGCTTTATTACCGTGCTTTAAGTCAAGAAGCAATCCTCTTCTGTTTCATTTGTTTAATAATGGAATAGCATTGAATGTAAATTGGTGTATCCACTATGGAAAACACTATGGAGGTTCCTTAAAAAATTAAAAATAGAACTATGATATGATATAGCAATCCCACTCCTGTGCTTACACATAGACAAAACTATAATTCAAAAAGATACATGCACCCCAGGGTTCATTGCAGCACTATTCACAATAGCCAGGATAATGAAACAACGTAAATATCCATCAACAGATGAATAGATAAAGAAGATGTGGTGTACACACACATACACACACACACACTCAGGAATACTCTTCAGCCATAAAAAAAGAATGAAATGATGCCATTTGCAGCAATATGGATGGGCTAAGAGACTATTATACTAAATGAAGTAAGTCAGGTAGAGAAAGACAAACATGGGTTCACTTATACATGAAATCTAAAACATGACACAAATGAATTTATCCATGAAACAGATTCATAGACATAGAGAATAAACTTGTGGTTGCCAAAGGGGAGGGGTGTGAAAGAGGAATGGATTGGGAGTTTGGGATTAGTAGACGCAAACTATTACACATAGGATGGACAATAAGGTCCTGCTATATATCACGGAGAATTACATTCAATACTCTGATAAGCCATAATGGAAAAGAATATGAAAAAGAATGTATATATACATATAACTGAATCACTTTACTGTACAGCAGAAATTAACACAATGTTGGAAATCAACTATACTTCAATAAAACAATTTTTTAAAAATTGCAATTCCCACACAAGATTTGTTGATAGGAATAAAAGAATTGTTTAAAAGCTTAAAATACTCTGATTTACACCAACTCCCTTGATTCATAGATGAGGAAAAACATGGACATAGTATCCCAGGACATGAATTTTAGAGCCCAGGTATCTGAATTCACACCCTGTCACTGTCCTTTCTGGGCATCAGTCCTCATCTGAAAAATGGGGCTCATATTGGTACATGCCTCACAGAGTTGTTTTGAGGAGTAAATGGGTTAACATATAGTGTATGTCTGGTACTCTAGCCTTCCTCTTTAACTTTTTCATTTATAAGGATCCTTGTGATTACATTTGGGCTGAAATAATTCAGGATAATCTCTATCTTTGTGTTCTTAACTTAATCTCACATGCAAAGACCCCTTTGCCATGTAAGGCGATGTATTCACAGATTTTGAGGATTGGAACATGCACATATTTGCGGGACCATCACTCTGTGTATTGTAGGCAAGTATGCAAAAATATGGATAACACGCAAAATGGCTTTGTACAAGAGGGAATGATGTGCACTGCATATGCCTTACCTAAAGGCAATCATATTTTTCAAAAATACTAGACTAGCCAAGCTAAGTCATCTCAGACCTGACTTGGTATGAGGTGGCTGGTTTGGATCCCTGCCCTGTGGCATTCCACTGTTTGGTTAGACCAGGTCTAAATGATATAAGGCAAAGAAAGGTGGTGACTGCCTGAGTCTGTGCCATGTAAGATCCCTAAATAATTCAAGATATTTTTCTCATAATGAAACAAAATGATAAATTGCCATCCAATTCACACAATCTGCTTCAGCATGCTTTAAATACCTGTGGGAAATGAACCAGTTTTGATCATCCTCCATTGGCTATTTCAAATTAAACTCTTTAGCAGCCAATGACAACAGGCATCATACCAACAGGTGCTTCATCCTATTTATGTCTCTTTTTCAGCCATTACACCTGGTTGACTTGGAGATCCTCCAGGGACAGCATCTGTTAGCACCGTTTCCCTTGAAATCCAGGCCCACAGTTGTTGATCTGCAAATGTTGATGAAAACCCAATCTGTACCTGTCTCCTAGCTTTGCCACCATATGCCCAATCAAATTACCTTTCACAGATGGCAGTGAAAGAAATGAAGAAATAGTCAATGCAAAAACATCTTCCTTGGCACCATTGGGGAGGTAACATATAAAACCATCCTCCTTATCTCCTTTATCAAGTCTGATTGTGATAATTGCTAACATGCAAAGGGGCTTTTTAAAAGGATCCCTAGAGCCTCCTTCTCCTGCTAAAATGAAGATTTGTCTTCAAGCATGAGAAATAAGAGAGTGCCCTTGAGGTGATGACATTTGAAGGAAAGGTGAGCAAGAAATAACAAGTAGGGAGATGAGAGATGAAAGCAGGGAAAATAGATGAAGTTCTCATCTGTCCATATGTACGATTGAGTGAGTGTATCTGGGAAAACAATTAGGGGCTGGTTGTTAAAAGCGTGAGATAAAAGAAGGAAAGGCTTGTTTCAGTCCCTTTCTGGTTACTTAGTGAAAGTTACTATCTAGGCTCAGGAGTCTAGAGCCTGTAGAGTCATAATTTATTGAACTTTAGTTGATGAGTCACTATCCAATAGATGGAAGGAAACAATTCTTGTCATATGCTATGTTTTAGAAAGGAAGCAAGCTCTTAACCATTGACTCTCACCCCAAGGAATCAGTTCTTTTGCCACTAAAGTTACATCAATATGGCACTAAGACCAAGCGGAGAAGATGCTGGTATAAACGAGGGTTAGGCAGTTTTTAAACTTAGTGTATATATTTCCTACTTTTGTAACAAACTACTGCAAGCCTAGTGGTTTGAAATAATTCAGATTTATTATCTTACATTTCTGGAGGTCGTAAGTCTGAAATGAGTCCAAAATCAAACTATGAATGAAGCAGCATTCCTTCTGGGGATGCTAAAGGACAATCTGTTTTCTTGCTTTTCCTTCTAGGGATCACTAGCATTTCTTCACTGTGGTTCCTCCCCCTGTTTTCAGAGTACGTTGTTACTCCAACCTCTGCTTCTGGTAGCATATCTCCCTTTTATAACTTAGACTCTCTTGTCTCCAGTAAGATCCTTGTGATTACCTTGGGGTCCTCTAGACAATGCAGGATAATCTTCCCATCTCAGGATCCTTAATTTAGCCACATCTGCAAAGTCTCTTTTCCCAGGTAAGGTGATGTGCTCACAGGTTCTGAGGATTAGGATATAGACATCTTTGGGGGGCCATTATTCTGTCTAGAACAGACAGATTTGTCAATAAAGGCTTTATTCCAGAAACTATAAGCCCAAAATCTACAGAAGAGAGGCAGATAACAAATGAAAGAAACAGATCAAAGAATGGTGAAATGGGAGGTGAGCTAGAGAGTGAATAGAATTCTATGGCTAATTTTTAAAATTCTAATTTAAAAAGTTGTCGTAAATTGTATGTAATTATTGTGTGGGTGAGACAAAAGAGGTCTCTGGTTCCTGCTTGCTGATTTGCAGCTATTGATTTAAATAAAATATTTGCTGTTTAAACAAAATATTCTCTGTTCTTCAAGAGCATTTTTTGCTCAAATAAGAGAGACTCCTTCTGTTAAAATAGCCCTGTGCAAAGTTACTGTATAACACGGGGAGCATAGTGCTCTGTGACAACCTAGAGGGGTGGAGTGGGGTAGGGAGTGGGAAGGTGGTTCAAGAGGGTGGGGACATGTGTATACTTATGACTGATTCACGCTGTTGTATGGCAGAAACCAGCACATTTTAAAAAATAGCCATGTGCATTCCACAGCCTATCCCACACTGACATGAATATATAAAAGGCTAGAATACAAGAATATGCTAAAAAGAAGAATGAGGTTTAAAGCCGGTGTTAGCCGGTGAAGACTAACTGGAAGAAATAGGCTAGGAAGGAAGCGGACAATTGCAGGAAATAAAGGGATAAATAAACAAAGATGGGGACCCTGCTCCCAGCAGGCTCAGCAGCGTTCTCTGGCTTGGGGGCAGATGAGAGCCTGCTAAGTAGTCTGCAAGGATTGAGGGCCCATAAGTTTCATAGTAGTATTGTAGCACAGTGACATTATAGCACTCGTTCCAAGGATACAGGCGAAGAGTAGCAATGCCGTGTTTCTGTTGGACTTCATCTTAGAGGGTTTCTGCCAGGTCCTGAAGTTTGGTGTGTGCTACATGGGGGTAGGGGAGTGAGGTGTGGTACATAACTTTGTACAGATGCGCAGAGTATTTGATCATGGTAAGAACTTAATTCATCACCATTTATGGAATTCTGGGTTAGCAGACACTCTGAAGTCCGCACCCAAATCAGAATATATGTCCAAGTTTTATATATATTTAGATCAAAGATCATCAAGAAATGATCCTGGGATATACATAGCATTTAACAGATGTAATAGATGTGTAGCAGGGAGGAACAAAGAAGATGTAGAATTGGTCAAGAAAGACAACTGGGGCAGCTCATGCATGAGGGGAGCAGCAGAATTCATTTGGAATTTATATGGGGAGGAGAACACGTCCTTTTATTTAAAAATCAAAGTAAGCAAAATGAACAAATACATGAACTTTTGGTTATGAAGAGAAAGGCTCTATGCTTGTGTAGAGGGGAGAAGTTGAGACAGAGACAAAGTTACTTTCACACAAGACATAACAGAAATGTGAGCGTGTGTGAGAGAAAAAGAGAAGAGGAGAGAGTGGCATGCTGAGAGAAAAAGACAGAGAGAGACAGAACAAGACACAGACAGAGAGACAAAGAGAAATTGCTTTAGTGAATGATTTGTATTGAGTAAGGGGTAAAATTATAACTTAGCTATTTCTGTTGTTCTATGCCACTGCCTTCCAACAGGCTCTGTCAGTCGTTTTCTTGCCTCTGGATGAAATCTCAAAAACATAAAACAGTTTTTCCTGTCACTCTCACGTATAAGCAAATAGCCTTAATATAAACCACCCCCATTTAGTCTGGCCTAATATCAAAGCCTGCTTCCTTGTGTAAGTCGTCTTCTTCCCTGCCATTTGGCATCTTGGATGGATTGAGGCTTGGAGAGCTGCAGTAGGGAGGGAAGCTGGACCAACTTCTGCACTTGGCCCTGTTCACATTCATCTCCCTAGGAGGTAGGCTCTGGTTTTTCCAGGGCTCCAGAGGATAGGGATGAGGATGAAAATATTTACTTACTGGTATGGTTACCCCTGGGCTTCCCTAGTAGCTCAGCTGATAAAGAATCTGCCTGCAATGCAGAAGACTCTGGTTCAATTCCTGGGTCAGGAAGATTTCTTGGAGAAGGGATAGGCTACCCACTCCAGTGTCCTTGGGCTTCCCTAGTGGCTCAGATGGTAAAGAATCTGCCTGCAATGTGGGAGACCCGGGTTGACCCTTCGCTTGGGAAGATCCCCTGGAGGAAGGCATGGCAACCCACTCCAATATTCTTTCCTGGAGAATCCCCGAGGACAGAGGAGACTGGAGGCCTACGGTTCAAGAGGTCGCAGAGTCAGACATGACTGAGTGACTAAGTACCGCACAGTGGTTGCCCCTGACATTGGTGGAGAGGGAGAGAGAGCCGTCCTCCTCCCTTTTCTCTCTCTCTCTCATGCAATCTTTCTCAGTAGAATTCATGTAAAATCTTCAGAAGCTCCATTCCTGTCCACTTCTCACCTGCTTTTCCCTTGTCACAGAAGATTCCACCTCTACCACCTTCAGCTGGTTGCTCATGACTACCCCCCTCCACCCCCAGCCTAGCATCCAGAGGTTTATCCCACAAATATCCTCCATCATGGGGTCCCCATACTCACCAGGAGATCCTTTTGGGCAGGATCTTTCAAGATGAGCAATGTTCAGCTCCTACATCAATTTATATCTGGTCCATGTGTAGGCAAGCAGACCAGTTTGAATGCAGACCTGTGTCTTTGCTACTACAAACAGTTCCCCTTAAGCTTCTTCCTTTATAATATTTAGGTATAAATCATTTTCCTGAATATCACCAGCTATAGGTCAAGCTATCCAGATGGTTTCCTAAAACATTTCTCAGGTGATACGAGACCAGAGTTAAGCCCCTTTCTGCTCTTCTCTTCCAGACCCTCCAAGCACTTGGATACCTGCAATAACCTAAGCATTAGCTATTCATCTACTAGCACAAATCTTGCATATTTCATGAACAGTGGGGGAGTTCTGAGGATCAGACTTGGCAATTGTCCCTGCTCTTTTGAGCCTCTGTAATTTTAGTGTTTTATTCCATGACCTCTCACTTCCATTGCCTCCAAGTTCACTAATTCAGATCACATACCTCCAGTCTCACTTTGAGGATGAGCAAGGGTATATTACAATCAGACAAAAGCAGGTGGCAGGAAAACAACTGGTGTTTCCAGGATTTCAGAAGTCACTAGTGGGGTCTTGCTATGGGCCAACAGGCAGTGTACAGAGATGAGTTTGGTCCTTGTCCTGATTTACTATATGAGGATCAGCTTTGCTAGACTGGGTTTCTCCCTGTTGGCCAAGGTTTTATACCTTCTGATATTTCAGGGCCTTGGAGGTTCATGCGTTAAAGCCACAGGAGAACAGCTCATACCACTCAGGGTCACCCAAGGCTGATTTGTAAACCAGAAAACCAATGTGCTAATTTGCAGTGATTCAGATTCAGCTCCCATTTGTTTTGAACATGCTATGTGTCAAACATTGAACTGGAGGCCTTCTTACCCATGATCCCATTTAATCCTCCTGTCAATGGTCAGGGGATATTCCCAGAGGGAAGCCAATTTAGAAAAATGAAAGAAGTTTAAAGAGTATCTTGGAAATATGGTATCAAGGCAAAAAGAACTAGATGACCTGTGAAAGGAATCTTGTAATAGAAGGGTGCTCTTGAATCCTTTCTCTTATATACACCTGCTTATGGAGCCAGTCTCAGTAAGGAAACTCAAACTCTGTCCCATTGGTGGTGCTGGACGCCCACTGAACAATGCTTTCTCCAATTCTGTTCAGCATTTTATGCTGACACTTTTTGTCTCCCTACAACATCTTATTTCCTAACTTACAATCAGAGTGCCTCTGCAGAAGGAATCTAGGCACAGACACACAAGTTACATGGTAGAAACTCCCCTATCTCCTAAATAGGGGAATTCTCCTAAATAGGGAATATCTCCTAAATTCTTTCTTGAATCTGACTTATTTCACTTTACACAATGACAAAGTTGACAACATGCCTCTAGAATAAATCCCTGGAGATTTCCACTCCTGTGCTGAAAGTGCAGAGGGTCCTTGGTGTCCTCTTTGTGGCTCTAGGCGTGGTATGAAGGAGGGGCATAGACAGAAGAGACTCAAACTTTTAATGTTGTAATCATGTAAAGAGACTGTCCCTTATAAACTTATGCATAGAAGTTCGGTATTTTGAATTAGTTATCTAAGCATTTATGCAGTGCTATGCACTTGGTACAAGGAAATGAAAAAGTCACTACTCTCAAAGAACTCATTGTCCACTGGGGAACACAAACTCATAAAGAAATAATTTCAATGCAGTGAGCTAAAGGTTAATTGAAGTATAAACATGGTACCACCAGAGAATCAAGGTTTAGAAAATTGTATGTACATGGTCAGGGAAGGTCTCACAGCTAAGGTGACATTTGAGCAGTTTTAAATGAAGAACAGAAATTCATTGGACAGGAAGAGGAGCAGCAGAGGCAGATTTGAGAAGGATGTTTAGGTGAGGGCATTTCCAGCAGAAAGAAAAGAAACATACAACAGCCTAGTAGTTTTGAGAAATGATAGGCTATACTTGGTATGCCTAGAGCAATTTATATGAGTGGAAATAAGGATGAAAGTTAGGCAGAGTCAAATCAAAACTGACTCCTATTGTTACTATTTTAAGTTTGAATTGCATTCAGTAGCCACTAGGTGAAAAATTTAAGTAACATAATGTTAAGAACATATTTATGTTTTTCAGTTCAGTTCAGTTGCCCAGTCATGTCTGTTTGCAACCCCATGGACTGCAGCACTCCAGGCTTCCCTAAAAGAGGTTTAACCATATGATTTATGGAAATTTCTTTGTTCTGTAACTCTTCTGGAAGATTAATATATGAATGATATTTGTTTTAGGGAAGTATATTATTCTATCCCAGTGTTTTAAATTTTATAATAATATTGTAAATAATTATTTTGCAGTGTATTTTCTCCCTTTTTTCTAGTCTTTCATGATTTGTCAAAAAATTAATATATAGTATATAGCTCTGATGTGTGGTGGGAATAGGACTGAATCTGGAGTCAGTAAACTTGGCTCTGAGACTACTCTACCTCTTTCTATTATTATTATTATTAATTATTATTATTTGGTCATACCATAAAGCTTGTGGGATTTTAGTTTCTCAATCAGGGATCGAACCCAGACCCTCAATAGTGAGAGCACAGAGTTCTAACCACTGGACTGCCAAGGAATTCCCTCTTTTTCTTTCTAGCTTTGTAACTTCACACATTTAACTTCTCTGAGACTGAATTTCCTCATTAGTGAAATAAAGATATTGATATCCATCTTCTGGTCTCTTGCAAGGATTAAATTACAAACAAATGAGACAGCCCTTGGACCTAAAATGTTCCCTAGGACTCATCCCTAGGGATTTCAATTTATGAAATCTAAGATATATTTAGATGATATTTAACAGACACTGCTGATCCTATACTGGCAAACTTGTTTTTCTGTCTTTTCTGGATGAGAGCATTGAGTTTCAGAGAATGGAAACTAATGATGGAGCTAAAACTAAAGTCTGGATTCCAAAATTTCACACTTTTATAATTCAGAAACAATCCCATGGAATGGACTCATTCAAAATTAAAACTTATATGAAAGTGGATATGGAAACAGACTGACTTGCTATTTAAGTAAGAGAAACTCTGATGGTTAGAAGATAATATGTATTCTAACTTCTTCCCCTCTGAATGAAAAAAATTAGATCTCTTCCTTACTCACCACAAACTATACTATAACCTGATAACCCGTTCTGGTGTCATCCACTGATAAAGATGGGTTTTCTGGATTAAAGAAAAATCTTGACTGAATGATAATCTCACTAAAGAGAAATATATGCATTCCTGTCTTAAACCATATGTACTAAAAAAAAATTGTCATACATGTTTTTGCTTGAGTTTTCAGTAGCAATACTCTAAATAAATCTGTCCACATATGTAGGAAAACCAAGGAAAAAGAAACTTCTTGAAAAAGTGAACAGAGTCTCACTTATTAAAAACAGACTGCAGACTGTGTTTTTTAATTGATTAACATTCCAAGATTAAATTGAATAGAATAAGTGAGTCTAAATAAAACCATTCAGGTGGAAATGGCGAAATTTCTTTGCTAGAACTATAATAAAAATTCAAAGTAAGAAGTCCCATTTCAGAGGAAATGGTAGGTTAGGTAATCAAACTGATCCCCTTGCTGAAGAAAAACAAAAAATACTGAATAAAATGTACCTTTTAAAAAAACTCATAAAGAGAACAGAACAGTAGAGAAGGTAGCAAGACATTAGCAGTTAAAATACTAAGGAAAGGCATGCATCCTAAAAGCACGCAAGCTGCTTTTGCTCCCATAGCATCTACCAAACTTGGCACAATTAAACTCCAGATTCAACAGTGTTATACAGTAAAAGAGAAAGAAGTTGAACCTAAAGCTTTCCCATGTTAGACAGACCAGTAGGAGACCCTCTTAATATTAAGATGGAACCTCAGAAAAGTAACCCCTCAGATAAAGATGAACCAGAGCTAAATGTGTGCCCGATTCATGAAAAGATACTCAACATCGCTAATTATTAGAGAAATGCAAATCAAAACTACATCAAATATCACTTCATAACAGTCAGAATGACCATCATTAAAATGTCTACAAATAACAAGTACTGGAGAGCATGTGGAGAAAAGAGAAACCTCCCACACTGCTGGTGGGAATGTAAATTGGTGCAGTCACTATGGACAACAATATGGAGGGTCCTCAAAACACTAAAAATAGAGTTGCCCTATGATCCAGTAATCTCACTCCTGGGCATATATCCTGATAAAATTCTAATTAAAATATACATGCACCTCTAGTGTTTGCAGCAGCACTGTACACAATAGCCAAAACATAGAAACAAACCAAACATCTATCAAGAGAGGAACTGATAAAGACGATGTGATATGAATACACACACACACACATACAAACACACACAATGGAATGCTACTCAGCTATAAAAATAAATGAAATAATGCCTTTTGTAGCAATGTGAATGGACCTAGAGACTACTATACTAAATGAAGTAAATAAAAAAGAAAGATAAATACCATATACATCACTTATATGTGGTATCTAATATACAACACAAATGAACTTATCTACAAAACAGAAACAGACTCACAGACACTGAGAACAGACTTGTGGTTTCCAAGGGGAAAGTGGATTAGGAGAGGGATGGACTGAGAGTTTGGGATTAGCAGATGCAAACTATTTTATATAGAAAGAATAAACAACAAGGCCCTACTGTGTGGCATAGGGAACTACATTCAATATCCTGTGATAAACCATAATGGAAAAGAATATGAAAAGAATGTGTATATATATATATATATACACATATAACATATATATATATACATATATATAACTAAATCACTTTGCTGTACAGCAGAAATTAACACAACATTTTAAATCAACTGTACTTTAGTAAAAGGTTTAAAAAATATATGCCCTATTTCCTCCCATCCATTTCCAAAAGGAATTCCAAATAAAGATGTACTGCAGAGAAGGAGAAAAAACTACAATCCAAAAGAAACAAAAACCCTAGAAGAGAGGAAAAAAAACACATAAGCCTATTGTCACAGACAGTTATTTTCTGAAAATTGAGCTGAATGTCATCTCCATTTTACCTCTGTAATTTGAAGCCTATGGCCTTTCTCATTGTAGAGGTTGGCATACATCAGACATTCTGTATCTGCAGATTCACATCTAGAAGTCCTAAAACTTGGTCATAAAGAAAAAGTCCTCAAAACTTGATTCCAGAGTAGAATTGTCCCCAGAGATCTTCCAGAAGTGAAAACACATCCTCTCTGGAGGAAAGAGTCTTCCTACTAACCCTCTGAGTACCATTACAAAAAAATATTTTTAAGAACTAAGTAAATGAAGAAATGGATTACAAATGACCATGAGGAAACCTTTTGGGGGTCATAGAAATATTGATCTCTTGATTGTAATGATGACATTATGCATATATCTATGTGTCAAAATTCATCAACTTTGCATCTTAACCTATGAAGTTTATTATATATCAGTTCTTTCACTCTCTTTTAGATGTTAAATTGTGTCCGACTCTTGCGACCCCATGGACTGTAGCCTGCCAGGCTCCCATGTCAATGAGATTCTCCACACAAGAATACTGGAGTGAGTTGCCATTTCCTTCCATAACTCAGTAAAGATTAAAAAGCAACCACAGCCAAAAAACAAAAACAGATATAGAAGACAAAGGGGTTGTAGAGGACAAGTGATAGAAATATTTGGTCACACTAAGTTACCCATCACTGGAAAGATTTTTAAGTATGAATGAAAATCTTCTAGGCATTTTAGAGACGGTTATATTCAAAAGACTAAACTGCATGTCATCTCAGGTTCTTTATCTCTGTGATTTGGAATCTATGACAATTATCATAGAAGATAACAAGGAGTCTAACTTCTTCCCATCTGAGTGAAAAAAAAAAAAAAATATATATATATATATATCATAGAGATAGACACATCCCAGACATTCTGCATCCCAGATAAGAGATTGCCCATGAATAAACATTTTTAAAAACACCAGCTATTTTATGATTCTGCTATACTTCCTGCTCATATAATTCCACATGACTTTTCCAGTCCTCTTTCAAAGTTAGTGAAAGAAAGTGAAAGTGTTAGTCGCTCTGTCATGTCCAACTCTTTTAATGACAACAGTCAATCATTTCAGTAACTTCAGCTGTTTTTTTAAATGTTTACTTCTCTTACAAATCAGGGAAAATGGGATACTTGTGAATCAGTGGATCAATAAACTTGGAAGACCATGTGTATAGCTAACCGCAGTTCACTTATTTGTGTTCTCTTTTTAATTAAAGCAATGCTTTACTTCAGAAATAGCATCCTGTGAAATAGTGCTTTTTTTCCCCCAATTATTTTTATTAGTTGGAGGCTAATTACTTTATAATATTGTAGTGTTTTTGTCATACATTGACATGAATCAGCCATGGAGTTACATGCACTCCCCATCCCGATCCCCCCTCCCACCTCCCTCTCCATCCGATTCCTCTGGGTCTTCCCAGTGCACCGGGTGTGAGCACTTGTCTCATGCATCCAACCTGAAATAGTGCTTCTTCTGAATTTATACATTTTGGTATAATGATAATTCTAATTCAGTATAGAAAACATTAAATTCAGTAGCTACAATTTATAAACAATCTTCACTTGTTCCTATTATCAATATTATAGAAATAATGTTTGGTTCAGTTGCTCAGTTGTGTCCGACTCTGCAAACCCATGGACTGCAGCATGCCAGGCCTCCCTGTCCATCACCAACTCCTGGAGTTTGCTCAAACTCATGCCCATTGTGTTGGTGATGCTATCCAACCATCTCACCCTCTGTTGTCCCCTTCTCTTCCTGCCCTCAATCTCCCAGCATCAGGCTCCTTTTCAATGAGCCAGTTCCTTACATCAGGTGGCCAAAGTATTGGAGTTTCAGCATCAGTGTCAATCCTTCCAATGAACATTCAGGACTGATTTTCTTTAGGATTGACTGGTTTGAACTCCTTGCAGTCCAAAGAACTCTCAAGAGTCTTCTACAACACCACAGTTCAAAAATATCCATTCTTCGGCATTCAGCTTTCTTTATGGTCCAACTCTCACACCCATAGAGTTCAGGTCAAATGTTCAGTCATGTCCAACTCTTTGTGACCCCATGGACTGCAGCATGCCAGGCTTCCCTGTCCATCACCAACTCCCTGAAATTGCTCAAACTCATGTCTGTCAAATCGGTGATGCTCTCCAACCATCTCACTCTCTGTCATCCCCTTGACCTCTCACCTTCAATCTTTCCCAGCATCAGGATCTTTTCCAATAAGTCAGTTCTTTGCATCAGGTGGCCAAAGTATTGAAGTTTCAGCTTCAACCTCAGTCCTTCCAATGAACACCCAGGACTGATCTCCTTTAGGATGGACTGGTTGGATCTCCTTGCAGTCCAAAGGACTCTCAAGAGTCTTCTCTAACACCACAGTTCAAAAGCGTCAGTTCTTCAGCACTTAGTTTTCTTTATGGTCCAACTCTCACATCCATACATGACTTCTGGAAAAAACATAGCTTGGACTAGACAGATCTTTGTTGGCAAAGTAATGTCTCTGCTTTTGAATATGCTATCTTGGTTGGTCATAGCTTTTCTTCCAAGGAGCACGCGTCTTTTAATTTCATGGATACAGTCATCATCTCCAGTGATTTTGGAAGCCAAGAAAAGAAATTCTGTCACTGTCTATTTGCCATGAAGTAATGGGGACCAGATGCCATGATCTTAGTTTTCTGAATGTTGAATTTTAAGCCAGTTTTTTTCACTCTCCTCTTTGACTTTCAACAAGAGGTTCTTTAGTTCCTCTTTCCTTTTGGGTGGTATCATCTGTGTATCTGAGGTCATTGATATTTCTCTTGGCAATCTTGATTTCAGCTTGTGCTTCATCCAGTCTGGCATTTTGCATGAATAGGGTGACAATATACAGCCTTGATGCCCTCCTTTCCCAAGTTGGAACCAGTTCATTGTTCCATTTCTGGTTCTAACTGTTCCTTCTTGACCTGCAAACAGGTTTCTCAAGCTGGTCTGGTATTTCTATCTCTTTAAGAATTTTCCACAGTTTTTTGTGATCCACACTACCAAAGACTTTAGCACGGTAAATGAAACAGAAGTAGATGTTTTTCTGAAATTCTCTTGCTTTTTCCATGGTCCAACGGATGTTGGCGATTTGATCTCTGGTTCCTCTGCCTTTTCTAAATCCAGATTAAACATCTGGAAGTTCTCAGTTAATGTACTGTCGAAGCCTAGCTTGGAGAATTTTGAGCACTGCTTTGCAAGTGTGCGAGATGAGTGCAATTGTGCGATAGCTTGAACATTCTTTGACATTCCCTTTCTTTGGGATTGGAAAGAAAACTGACCTTTTCCAGTCCGGTGGCCACTACTGAGTTTCCCAAATTTACTGACATATTGAGTGCAGCCCTTTTACAGTATTTTAAATAGCTTTTATGATTTGAAATAGCTCAGCTGGAATTCCATCGCCTCCACTAGGACTGTTTATAGTGATGCTTCCTAAGGTCTACTTGACTTGGCACTCCACGATGTCTGGCTCTAGGTGAGTGATCACACCACTGTGGTCATCTGGGTCATGAAGATCTTTTTTGTATAGCTCTGTGTATTCTTGCCACCTCTTCTTAATATCTTCTGCTTCTGTTAGGTCCATACTATCTCTGTCCTTTATTGAGCCCATCTTTGCATGAAATGTTCTCTTGGTGTCTATAATTTTTCTTGAAGAGATTTCTAGTCTTTCCCACTCTAGTGTTTTCTTCTATTTATCTGTATTGTTCACTAAGGAAGGCTTTCTTATCTCTCCATGCTGTTCTTTGGAACTCTGCATTCAGATGGATATATCTTTCCTTTTCTCCTTAACCTTTCACTTCCCTTTTTCCCTCAACTATTTGTAAAGCCTCCTCAGACAACCAGAAATAATGTTAGACTTTGTTTAAATTTTTAGTCTTGTAGTAGTGACGTGTTACACTGCAAGTTTTAAAAAGAAATCATATTGCAGTGTTCTTAAGACACATACATATGCCCAGATTATACAGTTCATGCCTCTTCACAATGGCAGAAAAGTTAATAAATATACCATAAATTTGAATACAAAAATAAAACTCCAGTGGCTTATCCTCTCTTTTATCACATTTTGGAATTCCAAATAAACATTTTAAAACTTTCCACTCTGTCTTCCAAGCCTCTTAACCTCTTTTTCATATTCTCCATCTTTTTGTTTCTATGTGTGACATGTCCAGTATCTCCTTCTCATCTATCTTTCGGTTTACAAATTCTTTCTCAGATCTTGTCTAATATACTGCTACACTTATTCTTTGAGTTTTAATTTTGCTAGTGTAATTGTAACTTATAGAGCTTTTCATTGGTTTTTTAAAATTAATTAGGTCATTTTTTATTGTTTCCTTTACCCTTTGGTACTGTCTAACATCAAAATTCAAGTTGGTAAATTTCCTCCAGTCAGTTAGCTTTCTGAATTTTCACTGTTCTTTCAGTTTTAACCAAGAAATTCTTTGCTATTTCACCAACCTTTTCATGATTTTAATTATACTTTCAAAAAATATTTTCTCCAGGAATTTCTCTCTGTAATTGTGTGTAATATGTACATGTGCAAAGGTGGAGGGGAGGGAACTAGGCTGAAAACCTGGTCCATCACTATAGGAAATTGCAGCCTGAAAATTGTTGGAACAATTTAAAAAATACAAAAGTACACAATTTTGTATTAGTTGGACTATTTGGGATATAGGTCAAATCACCTGTGTGATTTGTTATCTGATCTGTCATGAAGCTCTTATAAATATCAAGTATTTAGAACAAACATTTTCAATCTATTTTTTGTCAAGCCTACAACATTTGACCATTTTCAGATGGAGTATAACTGTGCAAAAGAAACTTCCAAGCAAATTAATTCTCTGTTTAAGGCCATCTATAAATCTCGTCCCCAAAGTAACACAAGTACTTCTCAAGATTTCTTCATTTACACTTCATAATTTGCCTAGTCATGAATTTTAAAACCAATACTTTAGGTGTTTATTTTGCAATTAAATCAAAAGCTTTATTGTTAACCCAACTTTCACTTCTGTCTTTTCAGAGAATTTTTATACTGATGAGTAGAGAAGTAAAAAGCTGTTACAGACTAGTTATTGATAAGAAAATAAAATAGAGTGCTTTTGAAATGTCAATAATAGAATGCACAAATAAACAGATTGAACTGTTAACTTTTATAAAATGACAGCAAATCTTTAATAGTAACAAAAAACAACATGATTGTTTTTAGCTTTTTATTTTATAGTGGCATATAGCCTATTAACAATGCTTTGATAGTTTCAGCTGGACAGCAAAGGGATCTAGCCATATATATTTGTGTATCCATTCTCCCCCAAACTCTCCTCCCATTCAGGCTGCCACATAACATTGAGCAGAGTTCCCCATGCTATATAGTAGTCCCTAAAACTGGTTCCAAATAGGAAAAGGAGTACGTCAAGGTTGTATATTGTCACCCTGCTTACTTAACTTATATGCAGAGTACATCATTAGAAACGCTGCACTGGAAGAAGCAAAAGCTGGAATCAAGATTGCCGGGAGAAATATCAATAACCTCAGGTATGCAGATGACACCACCCTTATGGCAGAAAGTGAAGAGGAACTAAAAAGCCACTTGATGAAAGTGAAGGAGGAGAGTGAAAATGTTGGCTTAAAGCTCAACATTCAGAAAACTAAGATCATGGCATCTGGTCCCATCCCTTCATGGGAAATAGATGGGGAAACAGTGGAAAAAGTGTCAGACTTTATTTTTGGGGGCTCCAAAATCACTGCAGATGGTGATTGCAGCCATGAAATTAAAAGATGCTTACTCCTTGGAAGGAAAGTTATGACCAACCCGCATAGCATATTAAAAAGCAGAGACATTACTTTGCCAACAAAGGTCCGTCTAGTCAAGGCTATGGTTTTTCCAGTAGTCATGTGTGGATGTGAGAGTTGGATGGTGAAGAAAGCTGAGCGCCAAAGAATTGGTGCTTTTAAACTGTGGTGTTGGAGAAGACTCTTGAGAGTCCCTTGGACTGCAGGAAGATCCAAGCAGTCCATCCTAAAGAAGATCAGTCCTGGGTGTTCATTGGAAGGACTGATGTTGAAGCTGAAACTCCAAAACTTTGGCCACCTGATGCAAAGAACTGACTTATTGGAAAAGACCCTGATGTTGGGGAGGATTGGGGGCAGGAGGAGAAGGGGATGACAGAGGATGAGATGGCTAGATGGCATCACTGACTCATTGGGCATGGGTTTGGGTAGACCCTGGGAGTTGGTGTTGGACAGGGAGGCCTAGCATGCTGTGATTCATGGGGTCGCAAAGAGTTGGACACAACTGAGTGACTGAACTGCACTGAAAACAGCACAGTTCTTTACCTATTCTTTCTGTGTCAAACTAAAGAGTTGAAACTGAATCAGTCCTACCTAGCTAATACTCACATTATATAACAAATACTGACAATGACTAAAATTGAATATTTAAAAAATACTCACATACACATATAAATATAGGGATGATTGGTTTTTAACAGATCAGTAATTCATAACACTTAACATCACAATGAATTTCTTGTTTTCATTTCTTACTAGTGCATGAGTTAATTCTTAGGTAGGTTGATAAGAAGTCTGGGGCACTCAAGGAGAAGGGACTACATTGCTTTTTTCCTACATTGCTTTGTTTTAGTCACATAAGATGTTTTTTCTTAAACTCTGAGTTGTTATGACAACAATCTTTAAGATTAACTTTCTTTAAGCCCGGAGCTAATGATTGCACAACAAAACAACTCATCTTGCTCAGGGGTATGTTTTTACTTAAGCTTGTACTAATGATTCTGTACTAATGACCCTGATGATGGGAAAGATTGAAGGTAGGAGGAGAAGGGGACGACAGATGAGATGGTTGAATGGCATCACTAACTCAATGGACATGAGTTTGAGCAAGCTCTGGGAGTTGGTGATGGACAGGGAGGCCTGGCACGCTGCAGTCCATGGGGTCGCAAAGAGTCAGACAGGACTGAGTGACTGAACTGACTGACTGATGATTATATAAGAGCAATGTATCATGATCAATATGTTTCTCTTTCTTAGCAAGAACCTTCTAATTAGTCTTATTATCTTAAGATGTATGTTTTGGGAATAAGTCTGATAAGACCTTTCTATTGTTAATTCTCATCTATCTAATTTAAGATGTATGTTGTGGGAGTGGGTCTTGTAAAAGTATATAATACCTTGATAAGACTAGCAAGTGGGACACTCTCCATCCCCCTTCTGATTTCTATGTCAGAAGTTTTCTCTGTCCTTTTTTACTGTAATAAAAGTTATGCCATACAAAAGCTCTGAGTAATCCAAGCCTGGTCCCTAGTCCTGAAGCTAAATCTTCTTTGGAGATCACAAATTTGACATTATTCACCATAAACTGTCACTAGTCCCTACTATGTCCTCTCTTCAATTCACGACTTAAAAAAATAACAAATGGTGTAACTCAAATCGTCAGATAATTCTTTCTTGTTCCCTTTGTAATATGCATTTTTATTTACTCCAGAGTTGTCAAATGAGCCAAAGGAAGTTCAAAGTGATACAAAGTATTATTAAAAGTTTATATAATATAAACTATATATTAATATAATTTTATATATATACATAGGTGCTAGTGGTAAAAAACCTACCTGCCAATGCAGGAGACGTAAGAAATGTAGGTTTGATCTCTGGGTCAGGAAGATTCCATGGAGAAGGAAATGGGAATCCACTCTAGCGTTCTTGCCTAGAGAATCCCATGGGCCGAGGAGCCTGGTGGGCTACAGTCCATAGGGTTGGAAAAGAGTCAGACATTACTGAAGTGACTTAGCATGATAGTGTGTGTGTGTGTGTGTGTGTGTGTGTGTGTGTGTAATCTCATTCCCTACAGAACTTCAAACATACTTTTCACAGCCATGGGACATAGAGCATCCCAGAAGAGTTTGAAAAAAGATCTAGAACTCACCACTATATACATTGTCAAAAGCTGGAAAGATCTGGGTTCAAATCCTAATTTACTGTAGGACTTTGGGCAAGCTACTGAAACCCTATGCATCAGGGACTGGTCAAGAAAACAGAAACTGCTCAAGGTATTTCAAACAGAAAGAGATGTCATGTGTAGATTGAAGAGTTAAAAATCCATCATGATGACCAATGAAACAAGGGTCAGGGAAACCATTGGCAGTGTTCAAAAATTCAGGAAGACTAGGAATCATAGGAAACTGCTAATTCACAGGCTGACATGAGGATTGTTGGTGTTTGGTTGTTAAGTCATATCTGACTCTTTTCATGACCCCATGGACTATAACCCACCAGGCTCCTTTTGTCCATGGGATTTCCCAGGCAATAATATCATTTGCTTCCCCAGGTGATCTTCCTGACCCAGGGACTGAACCCAAGTCACCTGCATTCCAGGTGAGTTCCTTACCCCTGAGCCACTTGCAGAGCTCTAAGCACACATCAAGCCTCAAATCTGGCACATCAGCTGGCTATGGGCTTAAGCCTCTGCATCGGGAGGAACAGTGGCTTCTTCCATCTTGCCAGCACTCTTTGGCAGAATGGAACATGGTGCCTTGCTGTTAGGAAGTGTGGAGAATATAGTACCAGGCTTTCAGCTTCTACAACACAGGAAAGACAAGAGCAAGGGCAGGGGATGTTGCTAAACTACCAAGAGGAATTCTAGCTCATTCCCTATATTTCACCGTCTTCAGATGTAAAACTACTATCAAGAATATGTCAAAATAGTAGGTGGAGTACCTGCTGAAATAATCTTTTGTATATAAAATATCCTAAAGTGAGAAAAAAGATACATATGTATAAATACACATATTATTCAGATAGAGCTATAGATGATGTAGACATAGATAAAGCATAATGGGACAGGAAAACAAATTGTGAAGAATCCTTAAAAGATAGAAAGCATATGGGATCAAATTGATAACAGCTGTGATAAGCATAGCTCAAACAAATTGAGGGCATTATCTCTATAAAGACTAAAAACAGAATCTAAATTGGATGAAAGAAAAAAGCAGAGAAGTGGTCCAGAAAATCATTAGAGCAAATCAATTAAAAAACTGAATTTAGGAAATTAAAAACAAGTCATTTTGCACTTGCAGTATGTGACAGACCCAAGTTTTGGACAAGTATTAATTTATATTACTGGCACAATGTTGTTTTTTCATTACCACTTTAAAAATAATGTTTGTGTAATTTAATTAATTTTTATATAAATATTGTTGCATTGTTATCCAAGCTGTTTAATTTAGTATCTAGTAATAGATTGCCTGAAAATAGCTTTTCTGATTTTTTAAAATACATTTTTTGGCCTTAAATGGTGATTATACAATTAAACAAAAAAATCTTTTACCCACTTGAAAGTTTTATGAACTATTTCAGGGGGAAAGTTTAACAATTCAACTGAAAGGGGATGTATATATTTATTGTTCTCTGTCCCTTCTAAGTGGGCCACTCTTTTTAAAATTTGGTAACCAGGTCATCAGTCCATTCTCACCCCTTTTCTAGCTCTTTCCTTTTTGTTAATGAAGAAACTGAAGACCAGTGTTAGTTTTTGACATGTGAATGGGCAGATGACCTCATCTCACCGTCAAGATATTTTTCTTGAATATTTGAGTGCTTTCAAAATGCCAGGCAATGCTGAGGTATTAAAATACAAAATCTTACTTAATCTACAAAATAATAAAGTGGATCCTGTTGTTATATTACATTCACAGGCCAGGAAACTGAGATTAGGGAACTTTAAGTTATGTAATGTCACATTGTTAAAAGTGTCAAATTAGGGTTTGACCATTATTGAGTTTTCAAAGCTCATGGCTTATTTGCTATGCCAGTGTTTCTAGGGCATCCACAATAGTCTGAATCTTTGTCTACCTCCAAAATTCAGATGCTGGTATTCTAACTCCCAACGGTGATGAAATTAATAGGTGGTGCCTTGAGGAGATGATTTAAGTCATGAAGGTGGACTTAAATGGAATTAGTGCCTCACAAAAGAGGCTCTGAAGAGCTCCCTACCTATTTGGTCATGCAATGATACAATGAGAAGTCTGAAAGTTAAAGTTGGAAGACAGTCACCCACCCAACCATTCTGGCACCCCGAAATCAGACTCTCAGTCTACAGAACAGTGAGAAATTAATTCCTAGTGTGTATAAGTCACCCACTCTGCAGTATTTTCTTATAGCAGGCTGAAATGACTACAACAGCCTCCAAGATCTTCCAGCATCCATGTTCTGTCTTTTTATCAAGGGTCTGCAAATCTAGGCTTTTTTTCTTTTTTCCTTCATTTTGGTGAAAGTATATCCTGTAAAATAGCTGGATGAGCACCTTCCAGCTGACTACTGGCAGATGATTACAGGATCCATATTTGCTTTAGTATTTATTTACAAATAAGTGCACACCAAGTGAAGGCCAAATGAATTTGGAACATGCTGATAGATGAAGAGCTTCCAACAGTTTGCAGAGAAAACCTGGACAAACTGAGTCATCTCAAGGCATATGTTGGTAGAGGCATGTCAGTTGTGAAGCAATCTGCCCAGTAGCTATCTCATGAAATTTACTTTCCACCTCCACACATCTCTAACTCTGATGGATTTCCAGGTCATTCAGGGTTCATGCAGGAAACATATGGTACAATCAAGGGGATGATGGAGAGAATTCAATGAAGATACTATTTACAAAGACTCAGCCAAGGTTAAGGGAAATTCATGAGAGATGGAGTAGTGCTGCCAGGGTAAGTAATGAGAAATGAGGAGGGGTTCAGAAAGCAACTATTACTTCAACCTGGAGAGAGAGCGAGTTGTGACTTAAAAATTATTAAAATAGAGTTGATGTGACCTTTATTAGTGGGGTAAAACCAGGGCTTGGGAACCCAGCACAAAAGGTACCAGAAGAATTAATATCCCATCCTCACTCATCTCTATATAGTACTATCTCCTACTGGTAATCTCCAACCCCTGACCTAACCAGAAGTCAAAGGACAAATAGCCCTTGATGCAATCCAAACAGATCAGCACCAATCCCTGAGCACCAATCCCTGCAGAATGAAGTTGGTGGGGCAAGAAGATACCCGGCATCATTACATTATCCAATGATATATTGCTTTGTCCTGATGCTAACATCAAGATCGATGTTTCCTGGAAAGTGTATTTATTAATATCCATAATGTTGAGTGAGAACAAGATTCTAAGGGCACATCTTTCTTTTCCCAGTTGAAAGAAGGTAAGATTAAGTAAGAAATTTGGTAAAGTTATTTTAACAAAGCGTTCGAGACTTTTTGTCTCACTTAAGTTGAAAAAATTCTCATTCACTTGCATTTCAGCTTTTTTTACATGGAAAGTTAAGGGGCTGAATTAAAATTAGGAAATAGGCAAGCAAATAAAGTGTATCTTCCTGGTGAATTTCTTTTTAGAGACTGAAAATTGCTATTGGATGACACAAAGACTTCAAATGACTTCAATTGGCTGTAATGATGAATCCAACTTAACAAAAGTCTTTTTTTTCCCCCCCCAAAATTAAGTTGTTCAAACAGAACATAAGGAAAATCTACCTAAAAATAATTCTTTAGTAAAAGACCTGGTGGCTTTGATAAATACAAAATCTGTTCTGAGCTTAAAAAAAGTGACAATTGATAGGAAACTCAATGAAATCTTACGTCAAAGGAAGATAAAGAAACTTCAGGACAGGGGAATTAATAATTCCATGTGGTTTCGCTTAGATTAAATACTGCCTGGAATGTTGAACCCCATTTAGAGGGGTATTGGTAAAATGATTCTCGTGACAAAGGATCTAGGTTACAAAAACAGTTTAGAGACACTATGGGTACAAAACCTGCAGAAAATGTAAGAAACATTTGCTATGGCAAACATCTGAAGATAAATGATGGAGTAGACTAGTTTCATGTGGCTCCAGATGCAAAACTAGGAACAATAGGAGCCAAAGTGACAGGTGAAGAGATTGGGACTCAACACAAAGAAGTACTTAAAGAAAAACTAGAGGTGTCCAGACAGAGAGCTTTGTCCCTTGCAAAGAGATTGAAGAGGAGAATGGATCTTAAGGATGTTGAAAGATTCTTACGAAGAAGATATGGTTGGATTGAATGATCTGAAGTTCTGTGATCTGTAATTTGATTTTTTTAAAAACAGCATTTTGAAACTGACACCCAACGGAAATGGATAGCATGGGATGAGGAAGAAATTATGGAATTTTAGGTTTATTTTTTTATTTTTTATTTTGTATTTTTTTTTCATTTGGAACTTTAGGTTTTAAAAAAAAGGAAGAGAACATTAATCCTGAGTGTCTCTGGTGGGGCATAAATAGAAGAAATGGGGAACAGACAGAAAATGCCACATACACACAGAGAACAAGAAAATATACATACTCTAAAGAACAGGGAAAGGAGGAAGATGTATATTATATTTTTGGAGGTTATTTTTCTGAAAATGAACTCAAAAGCATTATTTATAAAATTCACTTACATTATCACTTATCTTTTATACTTTCTGATATCAGAACTCCATAGAGAGTGTGACACTTTTCCTACAGTTTTGATGCTAATATATGTGAAATAGCATTCAGAAGTAGAAAGAAAGCAGAAATAAATCCTTTTGTCAATGTCTCAGAAACATTGCATGACTGTACTGAGAATTGTCAAAGACTTAACTGTGGCAGTTAGAAAGTATGATTTTGAGCAGAATGTTTCAGTTGTTCAGTATCTTTATCTCACAAAATGTGGAACAGCTGTTGTATTATAAAACTTACTAAATAAGTGAAGCATTGCTCTTCCTCAGCATTTTTTGTGCTACTTTAAATTACAATGAATTCAGATGCTGTTCACCAAGAGTGAATTATCTTTTTTATACATATGATGGACAACACTGATGTAGAATCCAATAACTGTTAACTTTCAAGAAAAGTAAAAAGTGCAGAATTTGATTCAAATCAGCCCCTAGAGTAGGAATTTTAAAGCATATCGTAAAATAATGGGCTTTAAAGTTGGATCTTTGTTGTGCTTTCATCTGTGGGGAAAACATGACCTAAGGGTTAGCTTCTCTTTCCTGACCCTCAAAGTGAAAGTATCTCAACCGTTAGAACACTGAAGGATAAGCAAGAAGACAGGCCTTTGGGCTTCTGTGACGAGATTCTTTATCCATCCTTAAAATCCTATAAAGAAATGAGTAGGACAAGTAAAGGAGAGAAAGACACAAGGTTTCACATCTCCTCAGCAACCAAAAGTCAGCTGAAAATATAAGCTATTTCTTTCCATACTATTAGAATTCCGTTATCCCAGGCTGGGGGAAAAAACAACAACAACTCTTAAGAGTTAAAGACGATAGTGGAGGTCACTGAGGTCAAGTAACATGAAGTAGGTACATAAGTATTTTCATAGATAGATCTGTGTGCAAAGATGAACCAGATGTAGTCCCTCCCCTTGGTGGGTTTGGGGTGGAGGTTCAGGGCAGAAAACATGAACTCTCCTGCAAAGATTTCAGCAAAGGTCTATGCATAGTACATGAAACTCAGTGAAATAAGAATTCATGAAGGAAGACCAAAATAAGTAATGTTCACTCAGCCTTGAATGATGAACAGAATTGCATCCAATAGAAATAGTGGAAAGAGGTGGAAGAGATTTCCAAAAGCCAGGCATAAAAGCTTACAATGTCTGATAAACCAGCCACTTGATCAGCACTCCTGGAAGCCTCCTGGTCTCTCCTACCATGTCTCATCACCTAATATCCCTGCATGGATGTTCTAGCAACACTGACTGAGTTTGAATACATTTATTTACAGAGGTGGTGCCAGAAAGTTCTTTAGACCAGCTGAGTTAGCAGGAACCTGTTTCATCACTCAATGTTTAGTCATGGGGAGACAGAATACTAAGATCTGAGTCGCCACAGATGCTATTAATGTGTGTCTTAGGAATCCAGGCAGAGAAAGAAGGCCACAGTCCTGCTGGGAATGCAGTAAGATCAAATAATTAAATAAGCCAAAAGTATTCTAAGTGGGAGAATTCAAAGTGGCAGAATAAAGAGCTGCATTGAAATAGCGAATAGAAAAGACAAATATTTCATCTGCATCGTTCCATCCAAACTTCTCAGGCTTTAGCCAACTGCCTCTGAATGCACTCATTTCATCAAACAGGATATGCAAAGCCTTAGCAATCAATCAAAGGAGTTGGCTGTGACAAGCCTCTGGCTTGCAAGGCCAGATCTTAAATTGAAATGTTGTGTTCCTTCAAACTCATTGAGCTCCTAAGACTGCTGCCTACTGGAGATAGTTTAGAAGCACAACTACTTATAGCTATCTTAGATCTAACCCAAAGGTTAGTACAGATGTGGTATTTATTCATTTCCTACTAGATTCTTCAAATATAGTGTCTCAGATTATTTAGGGAGACAAAGCTACTGATCTATCACCAGGAGATCATGGAATTTAAGATGATTTGCCCCACAAAATTATATTGATTGTAATTATTGTATAGGTGAAGTCATCCTTATCACTAGGACCTTGATGTAGATTTCACCAAGTTAGTGGGCCATAGCTGTTTCTGCAAGTGAATGACCTGCAACCATGATTAATTACTGACTGCACACACATTCCAGGCATTGTAATAAGTCCTTTACATGCATCACATCATTCTATTATCCCAACACCCTTATGAGGTCTTGACAATGTTCTATAGGGAAGGAAACTGAAACTTAGGTTAAGAACCTGTGATATCCCATAGCTGCTAAGCTGGAGCTTACGTGGAGCTTACATTCTAACAGAGCAAGACAGACAACTATTGTGTAACATGAAATATCAGATGGCAATAGATGTTAAGGAGCTAAAAAGAGGCAGGGAGTCAGAGGCATTTTTAGTTTTTACAGGGCTGTCACTCAATATAAGACATGTGTGTTGGGGTACCTATGTCTTTGAATCATGGTTTTTCTCAGGCTATATGCCTGGTTAGTAGTGGATTTCTGGGTCATATGGTAGTTCTATTTTTAGTTTTTTTAGGGAACCTCCATACCATTCTCCGCAGTGGTTGTATCAATCTACATTCCAACAGTGCAAAAGGGTTCCCTTCTCTCCACACCCTCTCCAGAGTTTAGGGAATGAACATGTGGACACGGGGAAGAGGGGAGGGATGAACGGGAGATTGGGACTGACATATGTATTCCACTATGTGTGAAGCAGATAGCTAGTGGGAGCCAACCCAGAGCACAGGGAGCTCAGTTCAGTTCTCTGCAGGGACCTGGAGGGGTACTCAGCAACAGACTGGCTCCAAATAGGAAAAGGAGTACGTCAAGGCTCTATATTGTCACCCTACTTATTTAACTTGTATGCAGAGTACATCATGAGAAACGCTGGACTGGAGGAAGCACAAGCTGGAATCAAGATTGCCAGGGGAAATATCAATAACCTCAGATATGCAGATGATACCACCCTTATGGCAGAAAGAGAAGAAGAACTAAAGAGCCTCTTGATGAAAGTGAAAGAGAATGAAAAAGTTGGCTTAAAGCTCAACATTCAGAAAACTAAGATCATGGTATCCAGTCCCATCACTTCCTGGCAGATAGATGGGAAAACAGTGGAAACAGTGGCTGACTTTATTTTTCTGGGCTCCAAAATCACTGCAGATGGTGATTGCAGCCATGAAATTAAAAGATGCTTACTCCTTGGAAGGAAAGTTATGACCAACCTGCATAGCATATTCAAAAGCAGAGACATTACTTTGTCAACAAAGGTCCATCTAGTCAAGGCTATGGTTCTTCCAGTGGTCATGTATGGATGTGAGAGCTGGACTATTAAGAAAGTTGAGCGCCAAAGAATTGATGCTTTTGAACTGTGGTGTTGGAGAAGACTCTTGAGAGTCCCTTGGACTGCAAGGAGATCCAATCAGTCCATCCTAAAGGAGATCAATCCTGAGTGTTCATTGGAAGGACTGATGCTGAAGCTGAAACTCCAAAACTTTGGCCACTTGATGCAAAGAGCTGACTCATTTGAAAAGACCCTGATGCTGGGAAAGATTGAGGGCAGGAAGAGAAGGGGATGACAGAGGATGAGATGGTTGGATGGCATCATCGACTCGATGGACATGGGTTTGGGTGGACTTTGGGAGTTGGTGATGGACAGGGAGGCCTGGCATGCTGCGGTTCATGGGGTTGCCAAGAGTCAGACATGACTGAGCAACTGAACTGAACTGAACTGAACTGGTGGGGTGGGATAGGGGTGGGGTAGGAGAGATGTCCAAGAGGGTGGGAAGATGTGTGTACATATAGCTGATTCACTTTGTTGGCAGCAGAAACTAACACAACAATGTAAGATAACAAAGTAGTTAGGAGGCTATTGTAATTTATGAAATGATGGTAGCACAGACTCAGGTGGCAAATTAAGAAAGAGTAAAAGTAAAATAAAAGACATGGTAAGTAAAGGGACAAGCCTTATAGATATCTAGGGAATTGTCACTATAGGAAAAAGGAAACAAATGCAAAGACTCAGAGAGGGAAATGGCTGATGTGTTGAGATACAGTGGAGAACCCAAGAGCAGAGAGCATAAGAAGGGCTAGAAAGGGAGCGTAGAGTTGAAACAGGGTCCAGATAATGCAGGACCTTGTAAATCACAGAAACCAATTGGAAATCAATCCTGAATATTCATTGGAAAGACTGATGCTGAAGCTCCAATAATTTGGCCACCTGATGCAAAGAACTGACTCATTAGAAAAGACCCTGTTGCTGGAAAGATTGAAGACAGGAAGAGAAGGGGATGACAGGATGAGATGGTTGGATGGCATCACTGACTTGATGAACTTGAGCAGGCTCTGGGAGTTGATGATGGACAGGAAAGCCAAAGAGTCAGACATGACTGAACGACTGAACTGAATAACTAGGGAAGCCATCAGAGGTTTCTAAGCAAAAAAATAATATAGTCTGGCCTTGGTTATTATGTTAGAGATAGATTTCAATGAGGAAACAGAGTAGTTAAGAGCCTAATTTATGAAACTATTGTAATACTGACTCAGATGGCCATAGCAGAAATGTGAGAGTAGGTCACATTCTGAATATATTGTGAAGGCAGAGGTGAAAAGATTAAATGGTAGTTCAGAGGTAAAGTGAAATGAGACAAGGGAGGTAAAGTTAACTTTAAGAATGGACTATACAACTTAGAGGGCAAATTTTCCATTTCTTGGCTTGAGGAAATGGGTGGGAGAATTGGAAATAGAAGTTTGATTCTGGACATGAGCCTCTCTAAGTAGAGAAGGATAAATTAGGCAGATGAATATAGGAGCCTGGAATTTAGGTAAATGTACAGATTGAAGATACATATATTTTGGGATCATTTGTGTATAGATAATATATAAGGTCATGTGGCAGGATGAGATCACTTTGAGAGTGACTATAGATTAAGAAAACAGACCTGAGAACTGAGTCCTAAGATTACACTAAGATGTTCATGACTATGTCCATCTCTTCTGTGTAACTCCCACTCCCCAAAATGTACTTGTAACTTCTCCCCGCTCACTGGAAAAACTGTATAGAATAGCTCCCAATTATAATTTGCCTGTGAGAATCAGTTGTGGAGACTGAACAGAGGCAGTCCATGAGTTCAGAGGACTAAAAGAGTTGACTGCTAGAAGACAAGAGTAAATGTATTTTAAAAAGAGGAAATGCACCACTGTATCAGATGCTGCTGATATACCGAGTAAGAAGAGGATTAGGAAAATCTGATTGGGACACATCCAGAGACAACGGGAAGAGAAGAACAAGAGAGTCAAAATGACTGCACCAGATTTTATTTCCACTGAAAGTGAAAAAAATGAAAGTGTTAGTTGCTCAGTCATGTCCAGTTCTTTGCAACCCCATGGACTGTAACCACCTCTAAGTCTCCTCTGTCCGTGGAACTCTCCAGGCAAGAATGCTGGAGTGGGTAGCATTCCCTTCTCCAGGAGATCTTCCCAACCCAGGTATCCTGCATTACCAGCAGATTCTTTAGTGTCTGAGTCACTAGGGAAGGAAGCCCCCTAGCAGCCTTTTAATGATGTCTTATCACTCAAAAGAAGAAACCCTCACTGGAATTCATCCCTAGATATGGCTCCAGGGATGTAGAAACATCTACATGTGAAACATCTACAGATGAAAAACATCTACAAAGCCTGAATTCTGACTTATCTACACCCCCTCCACCTAGAGCACAAGCTTCAACTTTAAATAATGTCCTGCTTTCCTCTTATTCTTTGGCCATTAATTACTTGAACCCAATTACTCCCTAACAGTCATCAAATCCCTGAGTCATTTATCTTACAAGAGTTGACCCTTTTGTGTATGTCAATTAATTCTATGTGTAACAGTAAAAAACTGCTTCATTCTGAGATGATGTATATTTCAATGTTACCCACTGAACCTCTCAGTCTTGTCCGGTTAGACAGTTATATTAACCAAACCACATTCATTTGTTGAAAATGAGGGCATATTTCTTTCTAGATTTTCATGGTAAGTTAACAATTCTTGATGAATGTATTTCTGGCAAGGCACAATTCAAAAGCCTAATTGAATGCCTAATACCATTTTGGTCTGTTAGACAGGTGATTCTTTTGCTAGCACCGAAATCTCTCCATAATGTCAAGTAGAATAACTGATTATTTTTTTTAAATAGCTTTATTCTTCACCTCCCTCAAAATGTTCATGCCTGTTGGGAATAGTAGAGAATCAATAACCAGGGCTACATCTCAATTATTAAGCTCTGATGTTGTTTTGTAAAAGAGAAAACTGAGGCTCAAATAGAGACTTGACAATGATAGGCAAGGCTGTAGCTCTGGAGGCAAACCAAGTTAGGAGTTATGGAGGCAGAGTTCTAAATGTGTGACTTGGATCAATTTACTTCTTATCCATTAAATGGGTACATAGAATTAGCTCAGAACTGTCATGAAAATAAACAAAATGCAAAGCTCTTCATCTTGGGATTAGAACACAATAAGTACTCAATAAATGTTATTTATTCTTAAGTAGCCAACCTAAGAGCAGAATCTGTTCATCAGATTTTTTCACTGTTGATTTTTCTTCTGGGCCAAGACAACTTTTAAACATGATACAGTAATAGAATTTGTGCCATGGCAACCAAACCAGGGTGAAAATGGAAATGAGAATGTGGGGCAGTCTGTGCTTGAGCCAAAGATGATTTCATTTCAGCTGGAGGAATTTTCCTTTCACCCCAGGTCATTTCTTCTCCAGCAGACCTGGATCAGACCTCCACAAGGCAGATGTCCTAAAGAGTTGGGTGTCTCTGACAGGAGCACAGCTGCTGGAAAGAAAGGCGCTGAGCCTGTCAGCACTGACTGCAATGTTCCTCTTGGGTATAGAAGACAACATGAACATATCACCAGTGAGACAAAGTGAAGGGCAAGGTGAAGGGTGAGAGCTTAAAAGACTCATAACTTTCTTAATGGGGCCACTGGCCTCACCCTCTGGCCACTTTGCAAAGCAAACCTTCCTCTGGGACTTCTTCCCTGCAGAGATCCTCAGGCTTACTATTGCAGAGCTTTGTACTGCCCTGGACTAAATTTAATTCACACAAAGCACATCCTTTGGGGTGGCCTGCCAACCAGACTTGCAAGACTTTACTGTAAATGCTTCTTTTAGCCTAGTTTTACTTATTTTTAGCTACTTCATCTCTCACTTTTTATATGGAAAGGAAGAAGAACCTGAGCAAGGGAAATAGTTTACAGGTGATTTCTTGACATAAATATAGAAGACATATTACCTTTTATTCTCCAGTTATCACTGCAGGGTAATTCCTATTTGGGAACACACAGATGTTCCATACTTAACTTTGATGAATCTTACACTGAGCTGGAAAAAGCAGAGAGCCATATTCCCCAAACTTTTTTCCTTGAAAAGGATGGAATCCTGCCCTAGCAGAGAGATATCACTGAGACATTCTACAGCATAAAAGCTATTTTGACTCTTTTCCCCACTTGTTGTTTATATTTTTAGAATAGTTTTAGATTTACAGAAAAATTGAGAAGATAATACAAATATTTCTTGTACACCCCATCCCAGTTTCCTGTTAGTGACCATCTAGTGATCACCTAACAGTAGCAAGATTATGATGATTAATGAGTCAATACTGATACCTTATTATTAACAAAAGTTCATCCTTCTTTCATATTTCCTTAGTTTTTACATAATGTCCTTTTTATGTTGCAGGATATCATTCACGGCACTACATTACATTTAATTGTCATGTCTCCATAGGCTCTTCTCAGATGTGATCATTTTTCCTTGCCTTGACAGTATTAAGGAATATTGGTCAGGTGTTTTGTAGAATGACCCTTATTGGATTTGTCCCATGTTTTTACAATGACTTGACTGGGCTTATGAATTCAGAGACAGATCACAGAGGTAAGTGCCATTTTTATCATATCACATCAATGGTATAAGCTATCAACACAATTTATCACTACTGATGTTGACTCTGATCACTTGGTTGAGTTAGTGTTTTCTCCTCTGTAATATTATTCTTTATTGCCTTTTTTCATCTTGTCCTCTTTAGAAGTCACGATGTGCAGCTCACACTTGAGGAGTGTGGAGTTTCATTCCCTCTCTTTGAAGGCAGGGTATCAACATGAATTACTTGGAATTCTTCTATATGGGAAATTTGTTAATTAATTAGCTTACTTATTTCAGTATGAAAGCTTCAGAAATTTATTTTATACTTTAGATTATAGTGTAATATTTATTTTCTTTGCTTAAATCTTTCTGGTCTTGGCCACTGGGAGCTCTTTCAGTTGTCACCTATAGTCCTTTGACTACCTCCATCAATAAGGGGCTTTGTTTTGTGGGTACTTCCTGCCTTTGTGGCTATGCTGATGTCTCCAGTGCTAATCCATTACCACAAGAATCATTCTAACCTCCTCCCCTTGCTCATCTGTAAACTTCTACTCCAATAATGAGAAACCTGGTTCCTACCATTTACTACCTTTATCAGTAAAGAACCTACCTACCAATGCAGTAGACACAAGAGACTTGGATTCGATCCCTGGATCAGGAAGATCTCCTGAAGGAGGAAATCACAACCCACCCCAGGATTCATGCCCAGAAACTCCCATGGACAGAGGACGTTGGTGGGCTACAATCCATGGGGTTGCAAAGAGTCAAACACACCTGAAATGATTTAGCATGCATGCATGTGGCCAGTGTAACAAATTACCATAAATCTGCTGGTTTAATACAGAAGAAATTTATTCTTTTATGGAAGAAATTTTTAAAATTTTATTCTGGAGGCCCAAAGGCCAAAATCAGTTTCACTGAGCCAAAGTCAAGGTATTGACTTGACTTCATTCCCTTTGGAGACTCAAGGGGAAAAGCTCCTCCATGTCTTTTTCAGCTTCAGTGCTTGTCAGCATGCTTTCACATCACTCCAATCCCTCCTCCATTTTCACATCATTTGTTCTACTTCTATGGAATCTCCCTCTGCCTCTCTCTCACAAGGATACTTTTGAGATGGCATTTTAGGGTCTACCTGGATAATTCAGGATAATTGATAATCTATTTTAAGTTCTTTAACTTAATCGCATCTGCAAAGAGTTTTTCCAAATAACACTTACAAGTTCCAAGGACTAAAACCTGGTATCTTTGGCAGCTACTGTTCAGCCTACTATACTATTATTTTACCTACTTTTCCATTCCAGGATAGACATGTCAAAAATAAAGCTAGAGAGTAAAGGTGGAAAGGACAGATTTATTCAGTATTAACTACTGCATCTGATGACTTAGCAGGTAAAGAATCTGCCTGCAATGGAGGAGACACAGGTGATTTGGGTTCAATCCCTGGGCTGGGAAAGTCCCCTGGCGAAGGAAATGGCAACCCACTCCAGTATTCCTACCTGAGAAATACCATGGACAGAGAAGCCTGGCAGCCTACAAGGATCACAAAGAATCAGACATGACTGAGCAACTAAGCATGCAGCATAACTACTGCAATAGGGAAGAGACTCCAACATGAAATGAATTCAAAATGCAATTTCCATAGAGGTTACTGGGCATGTTAACGGGAGAATAAGAGACTATGGTGGTGGGGGGTGGGGAGGAAGGGGGAGACAAGTGGGGCTCCAGCAGAGCCAGGAGAGTGGAAATTTACAGAATGCAGAAAGACAGATTTGTCAATGTGATTAGACTATCTGGGTTTGCTAACTGACATTTGCTGAAGGCAGGCTCCTACCTTCCCACAGAGACTGGGAGACTCGGGCCCAATCTTCAGGTGTTTAATAGAACAAACAGTAAATTCTTTTAGCAGTCTTGACCTTTCCAAAGCAGACAGGAATGTAAAGGGGGCTGGAGTCTTCACCTAGGGATCCTGCCTCAAGCTGTGAGAAAGTATGCTAGCATTTGTTCAAGTCTCTCGGTGTGTGCCAGAAGGAGCATTTGTGCCATGTGCCTGCAGGTTTTATAGGCCAAGGTTGAGAGCCAGGCAAGAAGAGGGCCGGGGAGCCAGACTTAAGTTTTATCAAGGAGATAGTCTTTGTCATATTTATAAAAGCCTTCACAAAGTTTAACCTGTACTGCCACAGGAGACAACTCTGTCAACTAGAGGACAGTTCTAACATACAGTTAATTTACCTTCAGTCTTACAGGCTCTATCATTTCCAAAGTTACTAGGATCGGCCCTTTTTTCCCTCTCATCTTTATTGTAGTTGCTTCATATATTTACAGCACTTAATTTATCCTGTCTCCATATTCATTCCTCTCTGGGATTTTCTACCTCCTAAATGATTTTTGTTTATTTGAATATATTAAGACCCGTTCTTTGTGTGATAAAGTTGTATGAGTTTTGACACTAGTCTACCATTATATGATTGTCAAATGATGCACCACAGTAAAAAAGTGCCCTCTAGGACTTCCCTGGTGGTCCAGTGGTTAAGAATCCACCTGCCAATGCAGGAGACATGGGTTCAATCCCTGCTCCAGGAAAATTCCTCATGCCTTGGAGAATCTAAGCCCATGTGCCACAACTACTGGGCCTGTGTGTTCTACAGGCAGTGCTCCTCAACAAGAAAAGCCCATGAACCCCAACTAGAGAGTAGCCTTGACCTGTGACAACTAGAGAAAGCCTCTGTGCAGCAACAAAGATCCAGTGCAGCCAAAAATAAATAATTTTTTTAAATGCCCTGTGATTCATCTGTTTTACTCTCTCTTCCTACTGCTAATTCTCAGATAACCATTGACAGCTTTGGCTTTTCCATAATGTCATATAATTGGAACCATACAGAATGTAGCCTTTTTAGACTTTTTCACTCAGGAATATGGATTTAAGGTCCATCCATGTCTTTTTGAAATATGATAGCTCATATTTTTAATCACTGAATAATATTCTACTGTGTGGGTGTACTACAATTTGTTTGCATATCTATGGAAGAACATCTTGATTGTTTCAATTTTTGATGACTGTGAATAAAGCTGCTATAAACATTCATGTCCAGGTTTTTGAATGGACATAATTTTTCAAACCAGGAGCATGATTTTACTGGATTGTTTAGTAAGAATATGTTTTATTTTATATGAAATTGCCTAATGTAGGTGTGCCATTTTGCATTCTTGACAGCATTAAATGACAATTCCTCTTCCTCTGCATTTTCATTAGCAATTGGTACCATCAGGGTTTTGCTTTGGTTTTTGTGCTTTAGCCCTTTTAATAGGTGTGCAGTGGTATCTCATTATTATTCTAATTTGAAATTCTTGATAATAAATGTTATCAATGAAGAATCTTTTCATATGCCATCTTTTTTTTTTTTTTTCTGGCTATACAGTAGGTCCTTGTCAGTTATCCATTTTAAATATATCATTGTGTACATGTCAATCCCAAACTCCTTAACTATCCCACCCTTCCCCTCTGGTAACCATAAGTTCATTCTCTAAGTCTGTGAGTCTGTTTCTATTTTGTAAATAAATTAATTTGTATCACTTTTTTTAGATTCTGCATGTAAGTGATATCATATGATAATTCTCTCTCTGACTTACTTTACTCTGTAGGAAAATCTCTAGGTCCATCCGTGTTGCTGAAAATGGCATTATTTCTTTTTAATGACTGAATAATATTCCATTGTATATATGTATCACATCTTCTAGAATGAACATTATCAAAATGACTATACCACCCAAGGCAATATACAGATTCAATGCAATCCCTATCAAATTACCAATGGCATTTTTCACAAATCTAAAACAAAAAAAATCTTAAAATTTCTATTGAAAAAAAAAAAAAAAATTCTATTGAGACACAAAAGACCCCTAATAGCCAAAACAATCTTGAAAAACTTAGTTGGAGGAATCCAGGCTCTCTAACTTCAGACTAAACCACAAAGTTATAGTCATCAAAGCAGTATGGTACTGGCACAAAAATAGAAATACAGACCAATGGAACAGGATAGAAAACCCAGGAATAAACCCACATACATATAATCAATTAATTTATGACAAAGGTGGCAATACGATACAAAGGAGAAATGACATTCTCTTCAATAGATGGTGCTGGGAAAACTGAACAGCTACATGTAAAAATTGAAATTAGAACATTCTTTAACATCATATACAAAAATAAACTCAAAATGGGTTAAAGACCTAAATGTGAGACCAGACACTATAAAACTCTTACAGGGAGATACAGGCAAAACACAGTCTCCAACATAAATTGCAGCAATATCTTTTTTGATCCATCTCCCACAGTAATGGAAATGAAAACAAACATAAATGAGACCTAATTAAGCTAAAAGCTATTGCACAGCAAAGGAATCCATAAACAAACAAAAAGACAATCCACAGAATGGGAGAAAATATTTGCAAATGAAGTTACTGGCAAGGAATTAGTCTCCAAAATCTACAAACAGCTCATGCAGCTTAATATCATCAAAACAAACATCCCAAACAAAAAATGGGCAGAAGACCTAAATAGACATTTCTCCAAAGAAGATATATAGATGGCAAAGAAGTACAAGAAAAGATGTTCAGTATCATTAATTATTAGAGAAGTGCAAATCAAAACTACAGTAACACCTCACTCCAGTTAGAATGGCTATCATTAAAAAATCACAAATAATAAATACTGGAGAGAGTATGGAGATAAAGGAACCCTCCTACACTGTTGGTGGGAATGTCAATTCGTATAACCACTGTGGAGAACAGTATGGAGGCTCCTTTAAAAACTAAAAGTAGAGCTACCATATGATCCCACAATCCTATTGCTGGACAAATGTCCAGAGGAAAACATGATCCAAAAGGATATATGCAACCCAGTGTTCATTGCTGCACTGTTTACAATACATGGAAGTATGTCAAGATATGGAAGCAACCTAAATGTCCATTAACAGAGGAATGAATAAAGATATTCATTGGATAAAATGGTTCATAGATCCTCTTTGGCTTAAAAGTCTGTGAGATTATTTGTCAATTTTTTTATTGTTTATTTTTAAGATGTGTTATATTTTGGATATAAGGCCTTTATCAGATATTCATCTGAAAATATTTTATTCTAATCCGGCTTTAATTTCATTAAAATTAAACTTTTTCTCATAACCTTGTCTTTCACAGAGAAAAAGTTTAATTTTAATGAAATCCAACTTTTTTCTTTCATAGATCATGCTTCTGGTATTGTATCTAAAAAGTCATCACCAAATCCAAAGTCCCCTAGATCTTCTGCTATGTTATTTTCTAGGAGTTTCATATTTTATATTTAGGTCTAAAACAATTTTGAGTTAATTTTTGTGAAAGATGTGAAGTCTGTGTCTAAATTCTTTTTTTTCCTGCAAGTAGATGTGAAATTGTTCCAGTACTGTTGGTTAAAATGAATGTCTTTTCTCTCTTGAATTGCCTTTGTTCCTTTGTCAGAGATCATTTCACTATATTGTGTGAATCTATTTCTGACCTTTCTATTCTGTCCATTGATCTTTATATCTTTTCTTCACCAAAACCACACTATCTTAATTACTGTAGCTTTATAATAAGTCTTAAAATTGGATAGTGTGAGTCCTCCGACTTCATTTTTCTTTTTAGTATTGTCTTGGCTATTTTAGATCTTTTGCCTTTCCATATAAACTTTTGAATTAGCTTTACAATATCTAAAGAATAACTTTCTAGGGCTTTGATTGGAATTGCATTGAATATATAGTTCTATCTTGGAAGAATAGACACCTTAAAACTATTAAGTCTTCCGATTTATGAGCACAGAGTAACTCATTTATTTAGATCTTCTTTGTTTTCCTTCATCAGTCTTATAATTTTCTGCATATAGATCTTGCACACATTTTGTTTTTTACTGCAAACGGTATTTTTAAATTTCAAATCTAATTGTTCATTGCTGATATATAGGGAATTAATTAACTTTTGCATATCAACTTTGTAACCTGTGACTCTGAATTCTCACTTATTATTTACAAGAGATTTTAGTTGATTCTTTGGGGTTTCTACACAGCCAACCATATCATCTGCACTTAGAGTTTTATTTGTCCCTTCCTGATAGGTATATCTTTTTTTTCCTTCATTTTCTTATTGCATTAGCTAGCACTTGCAACGTACTGTTAAACAAGAGTGATAAGAGAAGGCATTTCTTGCTTTCTATTTCTCACCATCAAGTGTTATGTCAGTTGTTGGTTTTTTGCAGGTCATTTTCACTTTTTAAATTACGTGTGTTCCAAATTTGACTATGAGCCCCTTTGGTTGAAGTACACCTATTAACATGTCACTGAGCAATAGTGTTCCATGGAACACAGGAAAAATTTTATCATGGTAATAATTACTCAGGAGTAACAGATCAAATTTGCCCTCAGGAGAAAATAAAATTGATTCTAGGGACAGATGAGAAAAAACATTGAAATAGTTATTCTATCTGGTTGCCAAAACAATTGAAGATGGTACATGGAAATCTGGAGTTTTATACTCATGGTTTCTCAACTTAATGTCCACCTGATTCGTTCATTCATTATAAAAGGTTTGTTTTGTGTTCTCAGATTACAGGGTGTTATAAGACAACAAGATGCATACAGCATAATTCTTACACTGGAGTTATGCAGTCCAGAACAATGGACTGGTTCAAAATTAGGAAAGAAGTGCATCAAGGCTGTATATTGTCACCCTGCTTATTTAACTTAAATGCATGTGAAATGCCAGGCTGGATGAAGCACAAGCTGAAATCAAGGTTGCCAGGAGAATATCAACAATTTCAGAGATGCAGATGATACCACTCTAATGACAGAAAGTGAAGAGGAACTAAACAGTCTCTTGATAAGAGTGAAAGAGGAGAGTGAAAAACCTGACTTAAAACTCAGCATTCAAAAAACTAAGATCATGGCATCTGGTCCCATCACTTCAAGGCAAATAGATGGTGAAAATGTGGAAACAGTGACAGATTTTATTTTCTTGGACTCCAAAATCACTGTGGATGGTGACTGCAGCCATGAAATTAAAAGACACTTACTCCTTGGAAGAAAAGCTATGACAAGCCTAGACAGCATATTAAAAAGCTAAGACATCACTTTGCCAACAAATGTCTGTATAGTCAAAGCTGTGGTTTTTCAGTAGTCATGTACGGATGTGAGAGTTGGACCATAAGGAAGGCTGAGCATTGAAGAACTGATGCTTTCACATTGTGGTGCTTGAAAAGACTCTTGAGAGTCCTTTGGACAGCAAGGAGATCAAACCAGTCAATCATAAAGGAAATCAACCCTGAATGTTCATTGAAAGGACTGATACTGAAGCTGAAGCTCCAATACTTTGGCCACCTGATATGAACAGCCAACTCACTGACGAAGACCCTGATGCTGGGGAGGACTGAGGAGAAAGGGGTGACAAAGGATAAGATGGTTGGATGGAATCAATGACTAAATGGACATGAATGTGAGGAAATTCCCAGAGATATTGAAGGACAGGGAAACTCGGCGTGCTGCAGTCCATGGGGTCGCAATGAGTTAACATGATTTAGTGACTGTTCAACAATGACAATAAGCTATGTAATTTTCTTCTGTGAACTTACAGTTCATAATCATTGCTGATTTCTCTTTGGAAGTTATTTATCCCGATAGTCTAGATACTGACTAATCCTTTGATAAATGGGCTCCATTGATTTTTCCTAGTTGGTTCTTGCCTTTCTGCTTTGTTTATTTGTATGCTATGATGCACATAAGCTTTTAATTTTATATAGTCCAACTATTGTTTACTTTTAATTTTCCTTTGTTTTCTCTTTGCTTCAGAAATACTTAACACAGATTAAAGATATAATCCTATACTTTCATTTAAAGCTGTTCAATGTTACTTTTACCATTAGATTTTATTTCACCTAGGATTGATTTCTTTTGTATGGCTTATGTTGAGATATGATCATATTTCTTATTTTCTAAGTTGTGCCAACTGATTTACCAGAAAAACTAAGTCATATGTCAATTTTCCATATGCATGTTTATTTTGGAGCTCTTTTTATGTTCAGTGAACCAATTGCTCCTCTTATAACACCACTGGCCTAAATCATGAAATTTTATTTATTAAAGTCTTACTCTCTGGGAAGAGCAGTCGCCCCAGCAATGTCGCCTTTTCTACAAATTGTCTTAGCAACTCTTGGCCCTTCTCTTCTGAATACTTTTGTTAAACTAAGTTGACAAAGACTTGTAGGTTTTAAAATTTTCTTGTTTGGGAATTGTATATAACTTGCAGATTAATCTTGAAAGAATTAGAATATTAATGATATTAATCATATTACCTTATTATCTTGTTTTCACATTTCATTTTTGAAGATTCATTCATATGTGTTATACATTGTACACATAGTATTTAGTTAAGTTTTTGCTTTTGGTACATAGAAAACCAATTTACATTTGTTTATTGATCTATGTTGAGCTCTCTTCTTAATTCTAAACTGTGTATACTCTTAGATTTTCTATAGAGATAATCATGTGTGCATGCTGAGTCACTGCAGAAGTGTTAGACTCTTTGTGACACTGTCGACTGTAGCTCACCAGGCTCCTCAGTCATATTCAATCACAAACAGCACTCTTTCTTCCCTTCATCTTTCTTCTGATTATTTTGTTTCCTTTTTCTTACGATACTGGTAAGACCCCCATTATAATGCTGAATAGAAGTTACATAATAAGAATTTTTATTTTCACTTGATTTTAAAGAAAATAGTCTAAATTTTTGTTATTAAATATGGGGTTTCCTGTAAGATTTTGGTATCTGCCATTGATCAGGTTAAGAAAAGTCTATTTCTAGTTCACAAATAATTTTTGTTTTTTTTTCAATTAATTAGAGGGTGCTGAATTTTATTAAATATCTGTCTACATTTACCTTGACGAGGTAAATTATTTTAATATTTTCTAAAGTTAAACCAAACTGGCAATCTTGTTAAAAGCCTAGTTTACTCACAGTATATTATCAATTTGTATTATTGCACAGTAATGCTATCCTAAAACTCGGTGATTTGCAGCAGTAATCATTCACACTTATGAATCATTGGTCAGCTGGGGTGCATGGAGTGGCAAAGAAAGCTCTGATTCATCAGTGGTACCTGGAACACCTGCTAACCCAAGTTTGTGCGTTTGTGCTCATGTCTGTAGGTCAGCAGATTCTAAGCTGCGCTGAGCTGGGCAGTTCTACCAAGTGCCAGGGTGTGAGTTAACCAACTAGCTCTGCTCCACACAACTCATCCTCCTTAGCTCATAGGTTAGCCCTTGCATGTTGTTCCCATGAAGATGGCAAAGAGACAAGAAACAGCCTTATTACAAGCTTATTCCAAACTCTTGCACGTCATCTTTTCCCATCAACCAAAAAATACCACATTGCAAAACCTCCAGTCAAATTGTAGGAATGTGTACTCTACCTTTTACAAGAGGAATTGCACAGTTACATGGCAAAAAGTATGGATATCATTAAGAGTGAAAAATTTGGTCCATTAATGCATTCTGCCACAATGTGTTATTCTGATACATTGCCTGGCTTTGCAAAATGCAAAGATCTTATTAAGTACATGATTTTAGAATTGTTCTTTAGTGAATTTGCTATAGAATAAAGTTCAAATTACATTATCATCCTCCTTTCTTCTCTTATATAAAGTATGAAAAAATTGGGTAGTGCCATTATATCTCTATATCTAGGACATGAATTACCCTAGAGATTTCCCTAAGGAGTGAAATTAACTTCTTTCCTAATTCTACTAATTCCTATATTTTCTGGAAAAAATTTTTCTATGCCTCAGGAACCAATTTAGGTTGAAGAATCTCAAGAATTTCTTCATATATTAAAAAAAAAAAAAAGATGTCACTATGGGTAAAGTAAGTCTAAATCAGTTTAAGTTCAGTCAAGAAAACACAGTCTCTTGCTGCAGAAATAAGGGGTTTAACATAGGAACGGGGACAAATATGAGTGCTACTAAGGGGCAACTTTTCCTGCAAGGACATTTCCCAGCTTTAAGATGTTTTGATTTACCTGATTATTTCACAAAATGAGCTCATTCTGAACACAAGATACATTAACAATAGCAACAAAGAGCATGAAGTATATAGAAACGAACCTAATAATGAATGCAGAAAATCTTTCAGAAAAAATAGTTTAATTCTATTAAAGGATATGAAAGAAAATTTGAGTAAATTAATATACAATGTTTATGCATGGGCTAATTAATATGGATTGAGATCAGTTATCTCCCAAATTAGTCTGCAAATTCAACACAATAGCAATAGAACATATAGCTGGAGGCATTAAACTCATTCTAAAGTTTATATGGAAGAAAAATCAAAGTCAACTTTGAAAAAGAAGAAGACGAACCCTACAAGATATTAACATATTACTTAAGTCATAGTAAATAGACCAGAAGACTAACAGAACACACAAAAAAGAAACAGAAATAGACCCTTTTATACATGAAAACTGATATATGATAAAGATGGTACCACAAAGCAATGAGGAAGAGATAGTAGAAAGCTTTGTGAATCTATTGAGTTTAAAAAGTGAAAAATAGTAATTTGGGGCTCAATTAAGAATGTACCTACCTGCTTAGTTTATTTTCTGCAACTAAAAGGACTTTTTAAGCCTCTTGCTCAACTACTTTTTCAGAAAGTGCCTGTTTCGAGGTGCATTTGCCCCCACTTGGAGAAACAGGTCAATGCTTGACAAAAGGAACCCACAGTAAGCACCAGACTATAACATGGGTGCATAAGGGTCAGAGAGCTAAAAGGGAATGGAGAAGTAAAAAGGATTTCCTAAAGAATATTATAAAATAATGGGCAGAGAGAAGACTAGAAGAAGATATTTACAATTTCTAAAACTGATAAGGAATAATACTTCAATTCTAAAAAAGATCTCTCAACAATAAAGAAAAAGACAAGAAGTACAGTAGAAAACTAGAGAAAGACCAACACATCCAATAGACATGTTCAAAGTCAAGGAAAAATGCTAATTTTTCTAAAAAAGCAACAATGAAAAATTAATGTACACCCATCAGAATGCAAGAATTAAGAATATGGATAATATCTAATGTTGTAAAGTTGTGAACGTGAACACTCACACACTGCAAGTAAGAACAATAATTAATTGATCCAGCCATGCCAGGAAGCAGTATGGTAGTGTGCAGGAAAATAGAGTATTTCTATGCTTTATGACTCAGTGATGAACTCCTGGAGATTTTATTAATAAAATGAAATAGTTGTATATCATAGAATTCTAGATGCACATACAATAGCATTGACCAACCTTTAACATATTTTCAAAGTGAGCGAACTATTAGAATGGAATACATAATGCAATGCCACTTATGTAAATTAAAAATAAACATGCACAAAACCATACATTTTACGAGGATATGTATTAAAACACATGGACATATATACTTAAATATATACAACATAGTTAAGAATGCAAAGCAATTGGGGAAAGAAGAAAGAAGGGGAAAATTAAATACGTAGGAGTAAATACTTGTGTGAATCAATTATCATTATGCAATATATTCTCAGGGGTATGATGAGTTCCACTCCCTGCTTGAGTTGTGGTAGTTAAAAGTAAAAGAGAAAAATAAAAGTGCCGACTTATTTGTTAACCCCAAGGGCTCTTTGGAATATACCACACAGTTACAAAAATCTTCTGATGCAAGATTAAAGATGAGAATGGGAGAGGCTGAATCTATACTAATAAACTTTCTGGCTTTTGGATATGATTTCAGAGAATTGATTCCTTCCATATTTGAGATTTTAGGCTGTTTCAATCCAGTTGCAGCACTTTTCAACAGAGCACAAGCAAAGATGGATTTGGTAATCCAACCTCATTAAACAGTACTGCTTAGCAGAGTCCAGTGGAGATCGTCCCTTCTGAGGTACAACAGAGCTCATCATCCCCACGTGGATGAAGTTATCTACTAAGACACAGCTGATGGGTGCCTTTTTCATTCACAAGCTTGGTCACGTCTTGATAACACCTGCAAGTTTTCAGTTGTTGTACCCATTAGCTGACATGACTGATTGCTGAAGACCTGAGTACTGCAATTAGTCACGGGGCCATCTTAACTACTAACTTCTCCATGGCAGTTCCTCTGCCTCACTCCTGACAGGAAAAACACAGGCAGGAAAATGGCAGAAATTCATCTTAAGTGAGACTTACAAATTTGAATTGGCTTTAATGTTTTCATTTTGAATTAAGAGGGCTCCTTCAATAATCACTACTCAGACTAAATGGAGAAGGCAAAGGCAACCCACTCTAGGATTCTTGCCTGGAGAATTCAATGGACAGAGGAGCCTGGCAGGCTACAGTCCATGGGGTCACAAAGAGTCGGACACAACTGAGTGACCATCACTCACTTACTCACTGCAAGTAAGAACAATAATTAATTGATCCAGCCATGCCAGAAAGCAGAACGGCAGTGTCCAGTAAAATAGAGTATTTCTACACTTAAAAGGAAAAAAAAAAAATATGGGTACACCAAGAAAAAGAATCATGCAAGTCCTATTCTATCATTCACCAGTCAGAAGATACCTGAAATAAACTTGTTTAATTCTAAAAGTCAATGTTTAAGAGGGATTTATTTATACAAACTGATTTCTATACAAAAAAAAAAAAAAAATGAACATGATCTTATTAAGCCTGGAAGTCACATCAAATTAGGTGCTAAGGGTGTTTGTACCAGAGAAAAAACTCCTAATATTAGAAGGAGAGCACTTTTAAAATGCAAGTGGTTGGGTTGTATCCCATTAGGGTCTCCAAAGTTCTGTCATGCTTATAAATCTCACAAGTTCTCAAATGGCAAAGGGTCTGTTTCTGTATGATGGATTACAAGAAGAATTATCAGATGTTTCACTACATGAGAGTTTATGAACCCCTCCATCCATGACTTTCAATGCATCTGTGAAAATGTTTTTAACATATAAAAAGAAAATGAAGATGTTCTCTTGTTAAATGACACATGTACTGGATTTTCAAATGAGCACTTCTTCTTGATTCCAGATAAAATAAAAGTTTCCCACATCACTCTAGATCATTTTATTGCTACCTTGATGGCTGGACACATCAGTCATCACATGACTAAGATTTTAACATCTGAGAAAACCCAATGACACAATCTTAGAATGAGTCACCATTTACTATGACAGAGGCTATCAGCAAAGGTCCCAATCAGAAGTGGGACTTTCAGAGCAGAAACAATAATTTGAACAATGCACAGTGCATTTCTGTGATTATTTTCCCATTTTTTTCAAAACCATCTGAAGGACTGATTGACTATGCTAAAGCCTTTGACTGTGTGGATCACAACAAACTGTGGAATATTCTTAAAGAGATGGGAATCCCAGACTACTTTACCTGCCTCCTGAGAAACCTGTATGCAGGACAAGAAGCAACAGTTAGAACTGGACATGGAAAAATGAACTGGTTCAAAATTGGGAAAGGAGTACCTCAAGGCTGTATATTGTCACCCTGCTTATTTAACTTATATGCAGGGTACATCTTACAATAATGCTGGGCTTGATGAATCACAAGTTGGAATCAAGACTTCCAGGAGAAATATCAACATCTCAGATATGCAGATGACACTACTCTTATAGCAGAAAGTGAAGAGGAACTAAAGAGCCTCTTGATGAAGGTGAAAGAAGACAGTGAAAATGCTGGCTTAAAACTTAACATTCAAAAAACTAACATCATGGCATCCAGTCCCATCACTTCATTGCAAATAGACAGGGAAAAAGGGGAAACAGTGTCAGATTTCATTTTCTTGGACTTCCAAATCACTGTAGACAGTGACTACAGCCACAAAATTAAAAGACACTTGCTCCTTTGAAGAAAAGCTATGACAAACCTAGACAGTATATTAAAAACAGAGACATCACTTTGCTGACAAAAGTCCACATGGTCAAAACTATGGTTTTTCCAGTAGTAATGTATGGATGTGAGAGTTGCACCATAAAAAGGCTGAGAACTGAAGAACTGATGCTTTGAATTGTGGTGCTGGAGAAGACCCTTGAGAGTTCCTTGGACAGCAAGATCAAACCAGTCAATCCTAAAGGAAATCAACCCTGAATATTCATTGAAAGGACTGGAGTTGAAGCTGAAGCTCAAAAATTTCAGCCACCTGACATGAAGAGTTGACTCATTAGAAAAGACTCTGATGCTGGGAAAGATTGAGGGCAGGAGAAGGGGGTGACAGAGGATGAGATGGTTGGATGGCATCACTGACTCAATTGACATGAGTTTGATAAAACTCAGGGAGATAGTGAAGGACAGGGAAGCCTGGAATGCTCCTGTTCATGGGGTCACAATGAGTTGGACATGACTGAGCGGCTGAACAACAATATCAACTATTGACTCTAGTATCAAAACCGTGAAGGTACATATAAGCCTGATGGAAAAACTGCTGGGATTTTTTTAGCTAGTTTATTCAGTAGCACCATCAAGATTGAAAACTGAGTTTTATGACAGTGACAGAACCACAGAGAGCCAAGAGAAGCACTGTTTCAAGATTTGTCAAGAAGAGGTCACTTTGAAAAGCGAAGATTCTATGCACAGCCATTACCAAAGTCAGACACTCTGGGGGAATTTTCCAAACAAGGAGGGAGAGCAGGGCCCAGACACTCTTAACTCAGAGCCCAGTGGGATTCATGGGTCTAGCCTGCAGGACCTTCCCATCTCCGCCAAGCTATTTTCAGGGATCAGCCTTTATCTTGGCACCTCTCTAAATAGATTTCATTCACTGTCAGGATTGAAAGTATTCAGTTCATCAGCTCTTATGGACAACCAACCAAGGAGGCACTTGCTAGCTTCCTTATATGTGCCAGGCAAAATTCAAAAGAGATTCTTATTTCTAAACTATTTGCAAGGCTTGCAGGATCCCTCACTTCCTTCAGGTCTTGATTCCTCAATCAATTTCTCAATCAGGCCTTCTTTGGTCAGACTATGTTTAAAATGTGTGCATGTACTCATACTGCAACATTTCCTAAACTTCCTGCTTTCACTTTCTTCAAGCATTCATCAGCATTTAATATACTATGTAATTTACAAACATATTTGTTTATGATATGTCCCTTACCACCATTACCCATCAGAATATAAAATCCATGTTGTTATTTTGTTCAGTTGTTGTGTTTGACTGTTTGCAACCCCACGGACTGCAGCCTGCCAGGCTCCTCGATCCTCCACTGTCTTCCAGAGTTTGCTCAAATTCATGCCCCCTGAGCCAGTGATGCTATCTAACCATCTCATCCTCTCCTTCCCCTGTTCTTTTTTTATCTTCATGTATAAAACTCATGAAGTGATTTTTGTGTTTTGTTTATTCCTCTATTCCAAGTACCCAAACTATGCTCAGCATTTAGATCTTAAAAAGATGTTATTGACTTAATAAAATCAGAACATATTATAAAGGTATTTAGCACAGCTCCAACACTCAAAATTCTCAATAAATATTAGTGTTAATATATTTTAATCATAATATTAACATTATTTTAACATTTACATCTATGTTCAGCCTCCCAGCTTTCCAAGGGCATCAAAACATGTTTTAAGTCTTGGAAGAAGCAGGAAAATTGTTTCAGCTCTTTATCATTAACTTTAGCACTGCTTGTGTTCAGTTGGCTAGAAATTCCATGAAGCTCTGCAATTCCACAGGCTACAAATTAGCTGTACTTGCCCAGACTACCATCCACACAAGGACATACTTGGAAATAAGACACATGAGATCCTTCCTATTCTTCTTGCTTTGTTTTTTAAAAAAAAAGCCATGTTCAAATGCCATCAGCATCTCCAAAATCCTTTCTGACTACTCATCTCTCCACCCTCCCCACCTTAGCTCCATGACCCTCCCGCATCCCTGTTACACTATGGTGCTTTCTATGAGTTACTTCTGTTAGGTAATCTGTTTTGTCAGGTAAATCTGTTTCTCTAAAAGTGGTTCTCACCTAAGGTATACCTCCAAAATAGGCACTTTCTGAAGCAGTAGTTGAGTAAGAGCTTTCAAAAGCCTTTTAATAGCAGAAAATTAAGTAAGCAGGTAGGTTCTTAATTGAGCCAAAGTTGTTTTTTTTTAATTTCCATTTATTTTTATTAGTTGGAGGCTAATTACTTTACAATATTGTAGTGGTTTTTGTCATACATTGACATGAATCAGCCATGAATTTACATAAGCCAAAGTTTTTAACCCAATATATTCATATAACTTTCCAGAATCAATTTCTCTTCATAATGTACTTTCATGGAAATAGTAAACAAGATCAAACTTAAACATATTCCTTAATACCAGTCTTCCTAAGTCAAAATCTAAGTACATCAATTATTTTCAGGCACTCCAGAACTCAGAGCTATAGACATTCAAACTTATTATTAATGATATCAGAGTGCATGAACACATATACCATGGTGTGTCTTGCACACTTGCATCCCTGTAATACAATTTTGAAAATATAAAATGCTAGATTCAGAGATAAACCACTCTAAATTTTGCACAGGAAGGAGTCAAGGCCATGCCCAGTGTCACAGAGCTAGCTAGAAGCAAAGTGGAGGCGAAAAATTGGGACTTTAGCTTCATGTCTGCAGTGCTCAGTCACCACTAACCACACACTCAAGCCTCAGTTACTGGCCTCATGGTGAGTCCTGAATATTGAGTACTCTAATTGCACAAGGATGTCTGAGTTAACAAAGGTTGCAACGAGCTCAGCAGTTTAATTCAACTTGTTCAAAGAGCTGAAATGAATTTCCACTCTACACATGATCAGAGGGTGAGGATCATGGGTAAGAGAGCACATTTTGGGTTTAGCTGAAAGTTCTTCAGAAATCCAAAGACCTGCAGTATGATTTAGCACATTATGAGTCACAGTAAAGGAATTGTCCTCTTTTGATTATGCAGGAGAGCAGGACCCAAGCCACTTCACATCTGATGATAAAGCATCTCTTCAGATCAAGGGAGAATGGTCCTGTACTAGATTGATTTTTATCTTGGTAGAGTTACAAATAAATCCATAGAACCTGATATACAATTCTCATTACATCAGTCTACTGGCTCATGATACAGAAATATTTTAAATTAAAAAATTGCTATTACACACTACACTGCTACTTCATAATAGAGAGTTGCCTGGTATCTAATAGCAATTTGAAAGAGCCTTGAGACTTTTGCCAGCAAGGTCGTCATCCAGAATCTATATACAAGCAATAATAATTTCACACACTCTCCCACAGAGCTCTAAAAGACAGTCTCTCGTCTATCTGGCTTATAAGAAGCAGAAGAAGAATGACTTTCCTAGCCCAGGGAAAAGTGAATGCCAAGCAGGAATTCAGAACCACAGCACAAATGAGTTTCAGCAGCACATATAATTACTATCCAGTTTTAAGTGGGAATGAATTTTTTCTTCTATATAATTCTCTAAGTTCAAGGCTTCTGGAAGTATTAGTTTCCTATAAAAATAATCACTTAAGAAGTTGAAAATAGTTGGAAAGGATTACTTTTATATGTGATTAAGAAACACAAGTTAGGGTCTGTGGTCATGCAACTTTGCCACTTATTAGCTGAGAAATCTTAAGCAAGTTTCTTAACCTCTCCCAGGCTGTAATTTTCCCGCTTAAAAACCTAGGATGCCTTGCTTCTGAGGTACTGTGAGGATTAAAGCAAATAATGAACGCAAAGGACTTAGCACATCTCCAGGTATTAGTATGCAAGATTACCATCACTATTATTATGGAAGGTATAGATAAGCAAATGCTAATAGAAATATAAGCAATGTCCCATGAAAGCAATTTATTCTGCCTAGTGATTAGACCTCTGGCTCTGAGCTACACATGACCTTTACAAAAGTAGCACAAATAGAACATATTTCCTAAGGTATGTTTAGAACCTTTGCAGAGCAATAATCATGAGGTCATTGCCATTCCAGATCAAAGGGCAAGAAGTAGTCTTTTGTCTGAAACTGCCATGTCTATGACTGGCAGAAGAGAAAGACAAATCTATTATCTGCATTGCTTAAAAAATTTTTTTCTAAGAAAAGGAAATCACAAGGAAAGCCAGTTTACCTCATAGCGAAATTTGGCTTACACTAAATCTGAATTATACCGAGGACAAGAGTCTTCCGGCAACACTAAATGGTCTTTCTCTCCTTTTTATTTGTACAATGTTGTATTAATTCCTGCTATACACCAAAACGATTCCATTATCCATATATACACTATTATATTCTTTTCCATTATGGTTTATCACAGGATATTAAATATAAGTCCCTATGCTATACAGTAAGACTTTCTTATTTATCCATTCTATATATGCTAATTTGCATCTAATAACCCCAGACTCCCACTCCATCCCTCCCCCACTTCCCTACCTCCTTGGCAACTTAATGTCTGTTTTCTGTTTTATACTGTCCCTTTTTTAAATTAATTTTTTAAATTGGCATATAATTGCTTTACAGTTTTGTGTTAGTTTCTGCTATACAACAAAGTGACTCAGCTATACCTGTACTTAAATCCCCTCCCTCCTGAATCTCCCCCCATCCCCCCACCCGACCCCTCCAGGTCATCACAGAGCACTGAGCTGATCTCCCTGTGCTATATGATAGTTTCCCACCAGCTCTTTGTTTTATACATGACTGTCTACATGAGTCAATTCTACTGTCTCAATTCGTCCCACTCTCTCCTTCCCCCACTGTGTCTACAAGTTCATTTTCCATGTCTGCATCTTCTCTATTCCGGCCCTGAAAATACGGTTATTAAATGGTCTCTTGAAGAGACCTCACCTATAAGTTTCCATGGATCCTTTCTTTAGTCTGATTAGGCTACTATAACAATATACCATAGCCTGGGAGACTTAAACAGCATGCATCTATTTCTCATGGTTTTAGAGTCTGACAAGCCCCAGATCCAGGTGCCGACAGATTCAGTTCCTGGTGAGGGCCCCTTTCCAGATTGCAGATAGCCATCTTCTCACTGTATAGGAAGATCTGGCCTCTCTTCTTAGAATGGGTGCTCTACTCACGTGACTTCATCTAAACCTAATTACCTCCCAAAGGCCCCATCCTGTAATAGGGAGCTAGAGCTTCAACATAGGAGTTTTGAGAAGGACACAAATTTAGCTCATAACAGACCACATAGTTACATATTGCTCCATCACATTTTTATTGAAGTACAGTTGATATACATTATGTTAGTTTCAGGTGTATAACACAGTGACTCAATATTTTAAAAGATTATACTCCATTTAAAGATACTATAAAATACTGGCTATGTTCACGGTGCTGTAAAATGTATCTTCGCAGCTTCTTTATTTTATACCTAACAGTTTGTGTCTCATGCTCCCTACCACTATGTGCCTCTGCTCCCTTCCCTCTCCCCACTGGTAACCACTAGTTTGTTCTCTGTATCTGTGAGTTATATCCACAGCTTCACTTTTGTTATATCCACTACTTCGTTGTATTTTCTAGATTCCACATATTAGCGATACCATTCAGTATTTATCTGTCTCTGTCTCATTTATTTCACTTAGCATAATGCCCTCCAAATCCATCCATGTTGCTACAGGTGGCATAATTTCCTTCTTCTTATGACTGAGTTTGTGTTTTTTTTATCTACTCACTTATTAATGGATACTTAGGTTGCTTCCATATCTTGGCTACCATAAACAGTGCCATTATGGACATTGAGGTGCACGTCTCTTTTGTATTAGTGTTTTCATTTTCTTCAGATAAATACTCAGAAGTGGAATTGCTGGATCATATGGTAGTTTTACTTTCAGTATTTTGAGAAACCTCTATACTATTTTCCATAGTGGGTGCTTATTGAAGAGATATGTTTTACCCATTGTATATTCTCGCCTCCTTTATCATAGATTAATTAATCAAAAGTCTGTGGACTTATATCTGGGCTCTCTATTCCAATGACCTCTGTGTCTGTTCTTACCAGTGTTAAACTGTAGGTTTGTAGTACAGTCAATTCTCTCTTGATCTTTAACTTTTGCCATTTTTAATTTTAATATGTCATAGTGTGGGTATCTTTGAGTTCATCTTGCCGGGGACCCGCTACACATCCTATACCTGGGTATCTGTTAAGCTTTCAGTCATAATTTCAAATACACTCTCAACACCTTCCTCTCTCTACTCCTTCTGAAAGAAAAGTGAAAGTGAAAGTTGCTCGGTCATGTCCAACTCTGTGACTCCATGGTAGTCCATGGAATTCTCCAGGCCAGAATACTGGAATGGGTAGCCTTTCCCTTCTCCAGGCGATCTTCCCAACCCAGGGATCAAATCCAGGTCTCCTTCATTGCAGGAGGATTCTTTACCAATTGGGCCACAATGGAAGCCCAAGAATACTAGACTGGGTAGATTATCCCTTCTCCAGCAGATCTTCTGGACCCAGGAATTGAACCGGGGTCTCCTGCACTGCAGGCAGATTCTTTACCAACTGGACTATCAGGGAAGCCCCTTCTCCTTCTGAGACCCCTATAAATGCAAATGTTGATAAACTTGATGTCACTCCTAGGGATGCATGTCCTGACCTGATTGATCACTCCTCTTCCTTTCCTACCCAACTCTGTAAATCTTTCTTTCCAGTCCTGGTTGTGTAAGTCTTTCTACCAGTTTCCAGTTTGTTTTCACATGTAGATTTTTTTGAAGTTTTAATGGGGGAAGTGAACTCGATGTTCTCCTACTCTATCTTCTTGATCTCCTCTATAGTTTCACCTTCTTGAACTATGGTGATAAAGTTTTTATTTTAAAACTTCTTATTCTGAAAGTTTTAGATTTACAGAAACACTGCAAAGATAGAGTTCCTATATATCTTATACCCCGTTTCCCCTATTATTAACAACTTACATTAGTATAGTATTATAAGCTGTGTATCTAAAGAAACTGGATAGACCCACACCCAAAATCTCATTTGGATATCAAGATCTATGATGTCACACACACACACACACACACACACACACACACACACACGAGGTTATGACAAATCTGTTACTACGATATAGTCAGTTTTTTTGAGTTGAGTAGGGAAAGCTTTCCAGTCATAGAATCACCGATTTCTCCCATGATTTCTGATTCCTTTTATTGCAGCACAGAATTAGAAACCAAATCTGGGCACTAGGAGTGTGTGTTGTTACTGAGGTGTTGTTGCTTCTAGACACTGAGACAGAGCAAAAGCAATATCCTGTGTGCACTAACCCATATATACAAAGACTTTTTAAGAAGCAGAAGCAATACTGAGAGCCACGGGCATACCAAAATTGTCCACGGCTCTTGTGTAGAGTTCTATCAATCACTGTACTATTAACAATTTGGACTGGGTAAGTATTGTGGGGGCTGGAATGTGCATTGTAGATTTGGCAGTATCTGTGACCTCTCCTCACCAAACACCAATAGCATTCTCTTTCCCAAGTTATGACAACCAAAAATGTCTCCAGACACTGTCAAATGTTGTCAACCACAACTTTAGTTCAGATGCTCAAGAAAGCCCTTTCGTTTCTAGATATTTAATGGAAAGTCAAAGACACCTTGCCTTTTTTCAAAGTTATTTTTCAAATAAAATGTAAAGTTTAAAAAGGAGACCACTAACCATTAACTCAAACTATATCAAGAAATTCTCTTTTCTTTTATTATGTCTCAATTTAAAAATCTATCCTCAGTTACATTGCAAATTCTCTTTTCTCGCTAGCTTTTATTTGCATTTGATAAAGATATGCCTCTGTTTTTAAATAGTTTATTAAATTTGCTAATAATTTGCCAGCCACATATTCTAATGTTTGACCCACCACTTTCTTAGGTGGTTCCGCTATCAATGGCAGACATTATCCTGAGGTCTCAAGAGAAACCGAACCTGCCAAAACCTTGGTCTTGGACTTCCCAGAGTCCAGCATTACGTGGAATAAATTTCTTTTGCCTAAGTCATCCAGTCTATGGCATTGTGCTGTGGTAGTCCTTGCAGACTAACACACAGTCCGTAATGCTTTTTGAAGTTCTGTAATAGCATGGGCTTCCCTTGTGGCTCAGTTGGTAAAGAATCCACCTGCAATGTGGGAGACCTGGGTTTGATCCCTGGGTTAGGAAGATGCCCTGGAGAAGGGAAAGGCTACCCACTCCAGTATTCTGGCCTGAGAATTCCACGGACTGTATGATCCACGGCGTTGTAAAGAGTCAGACACGACTGAACGACTTTCACTTTCACTTCACTTCGCTTTCAATAGCATTCATATGGTACATTCTAGGACAATGGAAAACATGCTGGTCTACCTAGATAGGCTGATGAGCTGCTTAAAGACAAAGGCTTTATAGATTTTATGTGTTTGGTGGTCATTTTCTCTATTAAATTATTAACTAAAAAATGGATCTTGTCACCTATAAATCCTAAAATAACATGTAGTCTATTGAAAATGATTATTGGTTGAAACAGTTTCTTTTAACAAAAGCCCCAAGGTTCTCAGAATAAAAATCATAGCCCTCATTTTCTAGTTCGAAAGACAACAATAACAACAAATAGTATTGAACTTTCCTATGTGTCAGACACTGGTCTCTGTGTTTGGCTATTGGTGAGGCTATCTGAAACAACTAGTTTTCATTAAAAAGTAGCCCTGTGTTGCCTCCTGTTTTCTGGCTGGGAAATACTTATTGGGATTTTTAAGAAGGCTGAGATCACAATTTTATGTCTTACAGTCTAAGGTACAGAAGCAATTGAACATTCCAATCTATGAAGCCCCAAAGCATTGGACTATCAGTCAGTATTAATTACAAGTCACAGCTGGCAAAAGCCACCCTTAACAGAGCTGCATTATTTTCATCACTGCTTGCAAGTGAGCTATTTCTTACTTCTCTTTCTCTAAAACTTAGTTAAAAGAAGCAAACAGTGATTATCACCTACCAGCATTCTGACCTCTAACCTATTCCCATATAGTCCCACACCTGTCCTCAAGGTATCACAGTATTTACTTTACCAAATATTTGTTTTGGCATGACAAGGATAATCAGCTTTATAGCCTACAATATCTGCTTGACCACTGAGCCAAAGCAGTTCCACTTCTAGGCAATAAATACCATAATGGCCATGAGTCAGCATAGGAAAAAGAAATCATTCTAAGGATTTTAAAATAGAAGGAGTTTTATATAAGAAATTAAGTGAAACCATTGGATCACCTGGAGTAGCAGTGTCAGAATCCCAGTAGAACTTGAAAGAATATTGAGCTGCCAAGTGTTAGAAATGCCTGATGAAACAAATCAAAATGAAAGTTATAATCAAGTCTTTGATGACTTACAGTGAAAATATAAGCAGGAGGGTAAGACCTGAGAGAGTGCTGACTCCCTAGTGCCAGTCCATTTTCTCCCATGGAAAGATTGATGGAGGGTTGACCTGCAGACCAGTATAGTGCATGGGGTAGATCCAGTACAGATGTGGGGGGCCCTCTCATTTTTTAGGGCATGCCAAACAATAGTGTCCTGCATATGGACACCATGTTAGAGGAGTAGAATGGGAGGATGAGGGCTGAGAATAGAAAAGCACTGAGCCAGAGTAGAAGAAAGTGTCTTCAAGAGTCCCCACAATCCTCATCTACTCCCTTATAAGGAGACCTCAGCAGAGACACCTGAAAAGGACCTTGGCAACAAGACCCCAGATAAAGAGATTTTTGAATACAGATGCCTAGCCTAGAAATGCAAATATGTATAAAAGAATGGTGGGGTAACTCCCCTTGTAATGCAATATCTGTGCAACTAGTCTAGAATATAGTGACTGGCAGTTTTCCCTGTGAGATCTGCTGGGTAAAGCCTTTGTAATCGAATATGGTCAGATCTGAAAAATCATACAAAGGCAATTTTTGGTGAAGAACCAGAATTCTCAGCAGAATCAAGGCAGGATCATCAGGACTTCCTAGCCTAATGCAGAACTCACCCACAAGGAAAGTTATTAGTGCCAAGGCCACCATTTAGTGCTTTGAATGAAGTAACCACCCAACATACCTGATATCCATATCCAATACAAGGTTGAATTAGGATGCTATCACCATTGCCACTATTGTCATCACAATTCCCTCTAGATACTCAGGAGCCCAGAGAATGGTCCCTGGAGAATGTTACAGAAAAATGTCATTTCTCCACAACCTAGTTTTCCACACAACCAATTAAAAGATGAAGATAGAGTGTGAACAAGATGGCAAATAAGGCCTTTTCTGGTTATTAAATGTTAAAATTTTCAGTACTTAATGAACTTCTATATTGGTCTCTGAAGAATGGAAAAGGGCAGGAGACAGCTCCTGCCCATGAGGAAAATACTGATTTCCTCAAAAAATATAGTTTATGCATGTCAACTACAAATTGGCACTTGCCAAGACCATTTGCCAGTGGCTGAACAAGGGCCTTTGCCATCTTCCTATGCAGAGATTGTACCCTGTGCTACTGAAGCTGTTGACCTTCAACACCCCTGAGGGAGTTCAAGGTGGAGTGAGGCACTCTGCTCCAGGGAATCTGGTGGAACAGGTCTTTAGAGAGTTAGATGTTTTCAGGCATTGATTTCATGCTCCCAACCCTCTCTTTTCTTCCTATCTAGAAGAGCACTAAATCCCTTCATGGTGACATCAGCTCCTCGTGATTAGCAGAAAAACGTATGTATAGTAAGCACTTGGCTGCACTGAACTCCTGCTTCACCAAAATCTTATATGTTGACCTGCCCCCACTGCCTCTTTGGAGCAGTCTCTCAGAGCTATCTGAGGTGCTATCTCCCGAGATACAGTCCTCTTTATGCCCCCAAACAAAACCTGACTCACAAGTTTCACATTGTGTACCTTTTTAGTTGACATTCAAGCAAAATGGTTATCTGAGGAGGCTGTACAAATAGCTGAGAAAAGAAGAGAAGTGAAAGGCAAAAGAGAAAGGGAAAGATACACCCAACTAAATGCATAGATACAAGGAATAGCAGGGAGAGATAAGAAAGCCTTCTTAAGTGAACAATGCAAGGAAATAGAGGAAAACAATAGAATAGGAAAGACTAGAGATCTCTTCAAGAACATTTGAGACACCAAGGGAACATTTCATGCAAAGATGGTGCAGTAAATTACAGAAACAACAAGAACCTAACAGAAGCAGAAGAGATTAAGAAGAGGTGGCAAGAATACAGAGAAGAACTATACACAAAGAATCTTAATGACCCAGATAACCACCTTGGTGTGGTCACTCATCTAGAGCCAGACATCCTGGAGTGTGAAGTCAAGTGGGCCTTAGGAAGAATTACGATAAACAAAGTTAGTGAAGGTGATGGAATTCCAGCTGAACTGTTTCAAATCCTAGAAGAAATACCATTAAAGTGCTGCACTCAATATGCCAGCAAATTGGGAAATCTCAGCAGTAGTCACAGGACTGGAAAAGGTCAGTTTTCATTCCAATCCCAAAGAAAGGCAATGACAAAGAATGTTTAAACAACTGTACAATTGTTCTCATTTCACATGCTAGCAAGGTAATGCTCAAAATCCTTCAAGCCAGGCTTCAACAGTATGTGAACCAGAAATTCCAGATGTACAAGCTGGATTTAGAAAAGGCAGAGGAACTGAAGATCAAATTGTCAACATCTGCTGGATTAGAGAAAAAGCAAGAGAATTTTACAAAACATCTACTTCTGCTTTATTGACTATGCTAAAGCCTTTGACTGTGTGGATCATAAGAAACTGGAAAATTCTTAAAGAGATGGGAATACCAGACCACCTCACCTACTTCCTGAGAAATCTGTATGCAGGTCAAGATGCAACAGTTAGAACCAGGCATGAAAAAATGAACTGGTTCAAAATTGGAAAAGGAGTACATCAAGGCAGTATGTTGTCACCCTACTTATTTATATGCAGAGTACATCATGCGAAATGCTGGACTGGATGAAGCACAAGCTGGAATCAAGATTGCTGGGAGAAATATCAACAACCTCAGATATGCAGATGACACCACTCTAACAGCAAAAAGCAAAGAGAACTGAAGAGTCTCTTGATGAAAGTGAAAGAGGAGAGTGAAAAAGTTGGCTTAAAGCTCAACATTCAGAAAACTAAGATCATGGCATCTGGTCCCATCACTTCATGGCAAATAGATGGGGAAAAAATGGAAATGATAACAAATTTTATTTTCTTGGACTCCAAAATCAATAAGGATGGTGAGTGCAGCCACAAAATTAAAAAAAAAAATTGCTCCTTAGAAGAATAGCTAAGACAAATGACAGTGTATTAAAAAGCAGAGACATTATTTTGCTGACAAAGTTCTGTCTAGTCAAAACTATGGTTTCTGCAGTAGTCATGTATGGATTGTGAGATTTGGACCATAAAAAAAGGTTGAGCATTGAGTACTGATGCTTTTGAACTGTAATGTTGGAGAAGATTCTTGAGAGTCCCTTGGACTGCAAGGAGATCCAACCAGTCCATCCTAAAGGAGATCAGTCCTGGGTATTCATTGGAAGGACTGATGTTGAAGCTGAAGCTCCAATAATTTGGCCACCTGATGTGAAAAGCTGACTCATTGGAAAAGGCCCTGATGCTGGGGGAAACTGAGGGCAGAAGAAGGGGGCAACAGGATGAGATGGCTGGATGGTACCACTGACATGATGGACATGAGTTTGAGCAAGCTTCAGGAAAATGGTGAAGGACAGGAACGCTGGCGTGCTGCAGTCCATGGGGTCACAAAGAGTTAGACATGATTTAGCAACTGAATGACAAAAAAGTGATATTTCAGAATATGTAATCTGTCACCTGTTCATGACTTCTTCCCTCCTCTCCTTTCTCATCAAAGATGCTGATAGTGTTTCAAATTATTCTGCCACTATATGCCTTCATTTCTAAGTGAAGTGAAGTCTCTCAGTCGTGTCCGACTCTGTAGCCTACCAGGCTCCTCTGTCCATGGGATTCTCCAGGCAAGAATACTGGAGTGGGTTGCCATTTCCTTCTCCAGGGGATCTTCCCAACCCAGGGATTGAACCCGGGTCTCCCACATTGCAGGCAGATGCTTTAACCTCTGAGCCACCAGGGAAGCCCAAGTTATATCTGAATGAATAGCTGTGTCCAAAAAGATAAAGTGCCTTCCATATACCAGAAGTCATATTCTTTTTCATACAATCAGGGTCATAGTGGCATTTTCTTTCCTAAGGTAGCATTATCATTATATAGGTTTTAAGAATAATTAAGTAACTGGGGACTAGTTTCTGTTACAATAATTATGGGAAGCAGAGACCTCTTGACTGAACGAACCCCACTGAAATTGTTAATAAAATCTGAGGAGTGCTATTTGTCATGCAAAGAAGCACTGAGTTAAGGCAAATATCAGCTTAGAATAAAAAGAACATTAACAGTCCCCATCTTCATTATCCCAACTTCTCCCTCACTAGTCACTTAACCTTTCATACCTTTGCTAAAACCTCATTAGTAAAAAGGAGACCTGCCAACTTAGCGTAATGGTAAGGCTTTAATGGACTTTAGAGATCATTCACCATCCATGACTCAAAGCACTGAAATGCTAATTCTTTTTAATTTGAACACTTAAGAGCATTAATTGAGCATATTAATGAGTTTCAATTGTCAGAATAAAATAAACAAAGTTCTCTGGGAGAATCTGAATTTTAACAAATATTAAAGTCAATGAAGTTACATGGAGAAAAGTATTTTGGTGACATGAATTCTAGTTGATACAGTTAGTTCTATAAGAGTTTTAAAAATCTGCTTATTTAGCTTTAAACTAACTCTGCAAACCTCTTAACCCAGGGAAATTATTTCCTGAAACTGTTTCACTGCCTTTAGAAACACTGCTGTTTTGCTTTCATTTGGCTTGGTTCTTGTTCATCTAAAAGAGACATGAAGGGAGTCTTGGAAGGTAAGTATCTCTCAATGGTGTTAAAAGATAAACCGAGGTATATTAAAAAATTTTAAGAGTTTATGTGAACAAAAATCAATTTAGATTGGGCAGCACCAAACCAGAAGAGATTAGGAGCACTCCATCAACAGGAACTTGGGAAGAGACAGTTAACAGAGAAAAAGGGGAAGCTAATGCAAGTAAATTACTGATTGGTTATAGCTTAACACCTAGTTCACTTTTTGCTATTCACTGCCCTTAGGTTTCAATTTTGTAAACTTGAGGCATTTGTAGGCTCAGATTTTGTTTCCTTAACTAGGTTGCCATAGCATTAGAGCCATCTCCATTCAATGTCCTCCTTGTTGAATTAATTTAACAGTGGGCACATTTCAGTCTAGGTAAAACTGGTGAAGACAGAGAATGGATGGTGAATTATTCAGCAGTATCTGCCATAAGATATTTAGACAGAGAAGCACAAGGCTCACCATAGGAAGTATCTGCAATTCCTTTTGACTAGGACTTTCTTCTCCCACCTCTTCATCTAACTAAGGTCTATTTCATTCTTGACTTGCTTGATACTGTTTTACTCTTGGATATATATTCACAGAAGCTAGATTCAGTCCCTGCATCCCTTTTTAAGACCTTCCAATACATAAGAAACTAAATGTTTCCTCTAAGAAACAAACACATGACACTGTGCACAAACTCCGTTATAGCAGACAACACACTCCTTTGAAATAATTCATTTATATGTGCATCCTCCTCTACTGTGACCCCCTTGGGCATCAACCATGTTTTGTCATATAGGATTGTGACTGGCACATATTCAGTGTCCCATAAATCTTCATAGAATTAGCAAATGATTGAACGAATAAGAGTTAGCAACAGAATTCTACTATATTCCCCAAATGCCTTTATTTATTTCTGATGAATTTAAATATTTGTTTTGCTTTTCCTAACTATATTTTAAAAGGTAATACATTTTTTGCTTTCATTTTCCTAAGGGTCTTACAAGGAAATGCAAGATGTAAAATTAATTACAGAGAGATTTCCACAATGGATATCCACACTGGATACCCCAGGCATAGGGAAGTGAACGCGCAGACTGAAATTCCTAAAACCAAGCCAATTATTAGAAGTTTGTCAAGATACCTTGATTTACTTTACAATAAGATCTTATTACCTTCCCTCTAGAGGCAAGGCCTGTTATGAGCATTCCCTGTGGGTCTGTATAAGTGGAAAATTAAAAAGCATAGTGAAATGTTGCAAATTCCCCCAGGATTGACTGTGTTTGCTATTCAATATTTCTGGGAATTTACTTTGCCTGTAATGAAGAATTTCCAATAATTCCCTTCTTGGGTAAGATTAGGGCATCAGCAAAGAAGTAAACTCCATAACACCAGCAGTAACATTCTATTTTTCATTATAATCTGTTACTAGAAACCAAGTTGTGAAGCAAAAAGATTAAAAATAGATTTTTTTTTTTATTTCATGCAGGTTTTGTTAAGTTTAAAACTGCAGTTACTTATTCATTTAAGCATGTAATATTTTTATTTGATTAGGTAAGATATTGACTGGGGCTCACTTCTGGAGCCACGAGAGAATAAAACAACTGGACTGTGTAACATAGGCTAGGTCTCTCAGTAATTAGTGCAGCAGAAAATCTAGTTCAAAGTAAGAAAAAAAAAAAACAACAACAACAACAACAAACTATGGCATATATGCCTTCACTTCCCATTTTAGAGCCTATAAAGGCAGGACTTGTCGTTATAGTCCTGACACTTGCTCTGGTCATTATTTCCTGCTATACCTACATTTAACTTAAAGATCTTCCCTCCTACTGAAGTCCAGGTGGTCACTAGCATTCATTTTTTGGACTTGTTATCAATATTACATATATTTAAAGTTGGCCCAACTCCCTAGACTTAGGTTGTTTACTTATATAATTATACGCAGGGAACAAGCTTTCACCCAGTGACAACATCTTGAATAGTAGTCACAATCTCAGGAGAAAGAATCAACTATTTTAAGCCTGATTCATTAATTTAGCTTTGCAGATAGTGACAAACATAAGCTATTATATTAAAAAAAGAGGCTTGTACTAAATTTCTTGAGTTGCTAGAATTCCCTAGCTTATATCATCATGGGGTATACTTTAATAACAATTTCATTGATTTATTATGTAGCTGTGCCAAATATTTCATTTCAGTCAGACCATTTACTTAAGCAAATACTTACTGATGTCTTATTTTATATATATATAGCAAATTAATGGATTGTTTTAGGACTTTGAAAAATATGTTTCTGAGCTTGTTATCAAAAACTTTACTCTTTTAATGTCAAAAAGATAGGTAGAGTTCTGCTTTCAAAAGTGATAGAGTAGCTTATATTGAATTAACTTTACCACAGATTATAATTATAAACTCAGGACAAAAAAATTTTCAAATAAAACACAAGTATTTAAAAATATAAGATAATGGCCAAACTTAGTAAAAAAAAAAAAAAAAAGAAAAGAAAAATCAGTTCAGTTCAGTCAGTTCAGTCACTCAGTCATGTCCAACTGTTTGCGAGCCATGAATCACAGCACACCAGGCCTCACTGTCCATCACAAACTCCCAGAGTTAACTCAAACTCATGTCCATCCAGCCATCTCATCCTCTGTCGTCCCCTTCTCCTCCTGTCCCCAATCCCTCCCAGCATCAGGGTCTTATCCAATGAGTCAACTCTTCGCATGAGGTGGCGAAAGTACTGGAGTTTCAGCTTCAGCATGAGTCCTTCCAATGAACACCCAGGACTGATCTCCTTTAGGATGGACTGGTTGGATCTACTTGCAGTCCAAGGGACTCTCGAGAGTCTTCTCCAACACCACAGGTCAAAAGCATCAATTCTTTGGTGCTCAGCTTTCTTTATAGTACGACTCTATCATCCATACATGACTACTGAAAAAATCATAGCCTTGACTAGACGAACTTTTGTTGGCAAAGTAATGTCTCTGCTTTTTAATATGCTGTCTAGGTTGGTCATAATTTTCCTTCCAAGGAGTAAGCATCTTTTACTTTCATGGCGCAATCACCATCTGTCTAACTCAATGAAACTAAGCCATGCTGTGTGGGGCCACCCAAGATGGATGGGTCATGGTGGAGATGTCTGACATAATGTGGTCCTCTGGAGAAGGGAATGGCAAACCACTTCAGTATTCTTGCTTTGAGAACTCCATGAACAGCATGAAAAGGCAAAAAGATAGGACACTGAAAGATGAACTCCCCAGGTCAGTAGGTGCCCAATATGCTACTGGTGATCAGTGGAGAAATAACTCCAGAAAGAATGAAGGGATGGAGCCAAAGCAAAAACAACACCCAGTTCTGGATGGGACTGGTGATAGAAGCAAGGTTTGATGCTGTAAAGAGCAATATTGCCTAGAAACCTGGAATGTTAGGTCCATGAATCAAGGCAAATTGGAAGTGGTCAAACAGGAGATGGCAAGAGTGAACACTGACATTCTAGGAATCAGCAAACTAAGATGGACTGGAATGGGTGAATTTAACTCAGGTGACCATTATATCTACTACTCTGGTCAGGAATCCCTTATAAGAAATGGAGTAGTCATCAAAGTCAACAAAAGAGTCCGAAATGCAATACTTGGATGCAATCTCAAAAATGACAGAATGATCTCTGTTCGTTTCCAAGGCAAACCATTGAATATCATAGTAATCCAAGTCTATGCCCCTACCAGTAAACACTGAAGAAGCTGAAGTTGAATGGTTCTATGAAGACCTACAAGACCTTCTAGAACTAACATTCAAAAAAGATGTCCTTTTCATTATAGGGGACTGGAATGCAAAAGTAGGAAGTCAAGAAACACCTTCAGTAACAGGCAAATTTGGCCTTGGAGTACAGAATGCAACAGGGCAAAGGCTAATAGAGTTTTACCAACAGAACGCACTGGTCATAGCAAACACCCTCTTCCAACAACACAAGAGAAGACTCTACACATGGACATCACCAGACGACCAACACTGAAATCAGATTGATTATATTCTTTGCAGCCAAAGATGGAGAAGCTCTATACAGTCAGCAAAAACAAGACCAGGAGCTGACTGTGGCTCAGATCATGAACTCCTTATTGCCAAATTCAGACCGAAATTGAAGAAAGCAGGGAAAACCACTAGACCATTCAGTTATGACCTAAATCAAATCCCTTATGACTATGCAGTGGAAGTGAGAGATAGATTTAAGGGACTAGATCTGACAGACAGAGTGCCTGATGAACTATGGATGGAGGTTCGTGACACTGTACAGGAGACAGGAATCAAGACCATCCCTAGAAAAAGAAATGTAGAAAAGCAAAATGGCTGTCCGAGGAGGCCTTATATATAGCTGTGGAAAGAAGGGAAGCAAAAAGCAAAGGAGAAAAGGAAAGATGTACCCATTTGAATGCAGAGTTCCAAAGTATAGCAAGGAGACATAAGAGAGCATTCCTCAGTGATCAATGCAAAGAAATAGAGGAAAGCAATAAAATGGGAAAGACTAGAGACCTCTTCAAGATAATTAGAGATACCAAGGGAACATTTCATGCAAAGATGGGCTCAATAAAGGACAGAAATCGTGTGGACCTAACAGAAGCAGAAGATATTAAGAAGAGGTGGCAAGAATATACAGAAGAACTGTACAAAAAAGATCTTCATGACCCAGATAATCATGATGGTATGATCACTCACCTAGAGCCAGACATCCTGGAATGTGAAGTCAAGTGGGCCTTAGAAAGCATCACTATGAACAAAGCTAGTGGAGGTGATGGAATTCCAGTTGAGCTATTTCAAATCCTGGAAGATGATGCTGTGAAAGTGCTGCACTCAATATGCCAGCAAATTTGGAAAACTCAGCAGTGGCCACAGGACTGGAAAAGGTCAGTTTTCATTCCTTCCCAAAGAAAGGCAATGCCAAAGAATGCTCAAACTACCACACAATTGCACTCATCTCACACACTGGTAAAGTAATGCTCAAAATTCTCCAAGGCAGGCTTCAGCAATACATGAACAGAGAACTTTCAGATGTTCAAGCTGGTTTAAGAGGAACCAGAGGAACCAGAGATCAAATTGCCAACATCCTCTGGATCATTGAAAAAGCAAAAGAGTTCCAGAAAAACATCTGTTTCTGCTTTATTGACAATGCCAAAGCCTTTGACTGTATGGATCACAACAAACTGTGGAAAATTCTGAAAGAGACGGGAATACCAGACCACCTGACCTGCCTCTTGAGAAACCTGTATGCAGGTCAAGAAGCAACAGTTAAAACTGGACATGGAACAACAGACTGCTTCTAAATAGGAAAAGGAGTACATCAAGGTTGTATATTGTCACCCTGCTTATTTAACTTATATGCAGAGTACATCATGAGAAATGCTGGTCTGGAGGAAACACAAGCTGGAATCAAGATTGCCAGGAGAAATATCAATAACCTCAGATATGCAGATGACACCACCCTAATGGCAGAAAGTGAAGAAGAAACTAAGAGCCTCTTGATGAAAGTGAAGGACAAGGGTAAAAAAGTTGGCTCAAAGCTCAACATTCAGGAAACTAAGATCATGGCAGCTGGTCCCATCACTTCATGGCAAATAGATGGGGAAACAGTAAAAACAGGGGCTGACTTTATTTTTCTGGGCTCCAAAATCGCTGCAGATGGTGGCTGCAGCCATGAAATTAAAAGACACTCCTTGGAAGCAAAGTTATGAACAACCTAGACAGCATATTCAAAAGCAGAGACATTACTTTGTCAACAAAGGCCCATCTAGTCAAGGCTATGGTTTTTCCAGTAGTCATGTATGGATGTGAGAGTTGGACTATAAAGAAAGCTGAGCACCGAAGAATTGATGCTTTTGAACTGTGGTGTTGGAAAAGACTCTTGAGAGTCCCTTGGACTGCAAGGAGATCCAACGAGTCCATCCTAAAGGAGATCAGTCCTGGGTGTTCTTTGGAAGGACTGATGTTGAAGCTGAAACTCCAATACTTTGGCCACCTGATGCAAAGAGCTGACTCATTTGAAAAGACCCTGAGGCTGGGAAAGTTTGAGGGCAGGAGGAGAAGGGCACGGCAGAGGATAAGATGGTTTGATGGCATCACCGACTCAATGGACATGGGTTTGGTTGGACTCCGGGAGTTGGTGATGGACAGGAAGACCTGGCGTGCTGCAGTTCATGGGGTGGCAAAGTCGGACATGACCAAGTGACTGAATTGAACTGAACTGGACTCTTGGGAGTCCCTTAGACTTCACGGAGATCAAACCAGTCTCTCCTTAAGGAAGTCAACCCTGAATATTCATTGAAATGACTGTTGCAAAGCTGTAGCTCCAATACTTTAGCCACCTGATACAAAAAGCCAACTCACTGGAAAAGGTCCTGATGCTGGGAAAGACTGAAGGCCAAAGGAGAAAGGAATGGCAGTGGATGAGATGGTTAGATTGCATCACCAACTCAATGGACATGAATTTGAGCAAACTCTAGGAGATAGTGGAGGACAAAAGAGCCTGGTGTGCTGTAGTCCATGAAGTCCCAAAGAGTCGGAAATGACTTAGTGACTCAACAACAATAGCAATCATCATTAGACCTCTGAAAAATGCAAAATAAAATCTAAAGGAGATATCAATACACACTCAGTAGAACGGTAATAAGACTTAACAAAACTGAAACCAAATAGGGTCCTGTGGGGCCCTTCTGAGTACAAATCCTTCACATTTTGTAGGAGATAGGCTTCATTCAGGCTCCTTGGCCTTCCTTGAGTTCCAAAGTGTAGATTGAAACAGTTGCTTATCAGGGAAGTGAGGGAAGTCAAGAAACAATAGTGCAGCATGGGACAGGATCCTGGTTCTTCCTCAAAGAACAAATATAACAGTATCTTTGAGTTCCTCTGTAGGAACTAAGGCCCCCAACCAGGGGGAGGATGTTAACTTTAGGTTGAGCACAAGATTCCTGGAATATCACCCTGTTACCTCACCACCAACCAATCAGAAGGAAGTCTGCTCACAGTGAAAGATAATAGATTCTGTCCTCCTCCCCAAATGATTCTCCCTTTAAAAACTTTCATGATCAAACAGAATCTTTGGAGTTTGTTTTTGGACACGAGTCTGCCTTCTCCTCAGTGGCTGGCCTCTTGAATAAAGCAAGCTTTCATTTCCAATCAACAGCTGTCTCTCGAGTATTGACTTTTGAGTTGTGAGCAGCTGAACCTGAGTTTGGTAACAAAATCAAACGTTGGGATAACATGGAGAAATTGGAACTCTCATATTCTACTGGTGGGAATGTAAAATAGTACAATTGCTTGGGGGGCGGGGGGAACAGTTTGACTGTTTTTTATAAAGTTAAACATATATCATCCCTGTTTCCAAGAAGAATGAAAACACATGTCCATGAAACGACTTGTTTCAGACTATTTGTAGCATATATATTCATAATAGCAAAAAAGTCTTATAAACAACACTTGGTTTGCAAATTGGCCCCCATATACAGAGGGCAAGGGGAGACCAAAGAAAGAGGCAGCCCCTCCAGAGTAGTAGGTGGCAATTCTAATAGGCAAAGCAATTAAGTACCAGGCTTGTCTCAGGCAACTGCAAGACAAGTAGGCCTTCCTATCTGCCCACCAGAATCTTAAAAGTTTATATAGACACCTTAACAGGGTTTAATCATGTATTCAGTCCTGTTGGTCTCCACAACACACTGCTCTCTCAAGGCTGTGCCCCTAAAAACAGTGGAACTGGCAAGCAGACAGTACATTCAGGGACTGGGGAGGAGATGAAGGACCTCTGAAAGCCTGGGTCCAGCTCGCAGGTCAACCAGCAGTCATATCCTCTACATGCCCTCCTTCATTAACACAGACATCCATCAATAGGAGAATGGGAAAACAAACTGTAGATTTTTCATAAAAGGAATCCTATATCACAATAAAAAGAAATGCATTACTGATACTTCTAACGACAAGGGTGACTCACACAGAAGTCATGCTGAACAGAAAAAGGCAGATACTTGCCACCAGATGCGAAGAGCCAGCAGCTTGGAAAAGACCTTGATGCTAGGCAAGACTGAAGGCAAAAGGAGCAGAGGCTGGAAGAGGATGAGACAGCATCATCGACTCAAACTCCAGGAGACAGGGAAGGACAGGGAAACCTGGCACGCTGCACTCCATGGGGTCACAAAGAGTCAGACACAACTTAGTGATTGAACAACAGAAAAAGAACATATATATTGTATGATTCTATTTGTAATACAGTCTAAAAGATTAATCCACAGTGAAAAAAAGCCCAAAAAGGGTTGCCTCTGGGAGCAGGGGTCATTGACTAAGAATGAATTCTCTGGAATGACAAAAAGTTCTATTTCTTGATATGGCTAGTGGTTACACTGTTGTATGCATTTGAGAAAACTTATTGAACCTGAGCATTTCACTTTATGTAGACTTTAAAGAAAACTGAAAGCAAAAGCAGTACTCAAAGTAAAAGACAGGTCTATGGAAAAAAGACATGCATATGCCACAGACATAAAAACAAAAGCTATCAAGAAAAAAATTTTTTTAATTTTATTAATACTTATAATAACCTTATAATCACTGTCTCAGATAATTCATACAATTAACTAAGTTCTCTATGGTACTGCTAGCAACACTAAGGCCGTATATCAAAAAAATACAATATGGTGAATTGTCCCAAGTTAAAGAAATGAAAATAAACTCATAAAATCCTCAAATTTAGTTTTTCTCCAATACACTTTCAAAAACATGTTTTTGCTTTTAACAGCTTGCTTGAATGTGCTAACAAATATCACAATAAAACAAGACTGAAATATTAATGGGAATAGTTAGAAGTTTGACTTCTTAAATCTGTTATCATCAACTTGCTGTGGATTTTTGTTTTATAAGGAGACCCATTTCTATACTACAATTAATAGTATCATATTTTATGCTTACAAAGGTGTTTCTAATTGCTATGACAGAAGTAAACACAGTAATATTCCCTTGTGTTAACAAAGGGTAACATAACCTTCACAGTTATGCACCATGAGGACAAATTTGAGATCCACAGTCATTGATACTCAGGAAGGCATGATGTGTATTAACTTTATAGAAGAAAGCACCTTTGAGATATTGGGATTTGTACTGAGCCTAAATAGTGGAATCCCAGTAGGTAGGAAAAGACTAGAGAACTTCCAGCTGAGATTACGTAGCTTTTGAGGTTAAAAGCTAAGGCTTGGGTGTCAGGTCAACATTAGCTCAAATCTGGAAGTGGTACTTATTAGTTATGTGATCTTGAGCTTGCTTTTAAACCTAAGTCCCACTCTGTCCATTCATAAAAGAGGAAATAATACCTATTTTTCAGGCTTGTTGTGATGAGACAATATGTATATAATGTTTGACACAAAAGTGTTCAAATAAGTAATTATTAAAAAGTGAATCACACTAAAGATATTATAAATAAGCAAATCATTGTGAGATTAGTTGAGGTGACCAATTTGCTTTATTCAATGAGATTTTTCTGGAAATTAGTAAGAAATAAGGCTATTAACCTTTATATATGATCTTGTTGTTTAGTCACTAAGTCATGTCCAGGTCTTTTGCAACCCCATGGACTGTAGCATGCCAGATTCCTCTGTCCATGAGATTTCCCAGGCAAGGATACTGGAGTGGGTTGCAATTTCCTTCTCCAGGGATTCAACCAAGGGATCAACCCAGAGATTGAACTCATGTTTCCTGCACTGACAGGTGGATTCTTTACCACTGAGTCACCAGGGAAGCCTGTTATATATGATGAGGGGAATAATTTATGAAAAGCTTTGAAAGTTAGGGTAAGGAATTATATTTAGACACACAAGTACCTAAAGATAAGCTTGAATATGATTTATAACAAAGGACTCCATGTCATTTTAATTAGAGGAATATGTGTCTTTTCATATGCAAAGAAAATATGTATATAAATATGTACATAGTGGTGGGATAAATTTTAAATTTTACAGATATATAGTCACTGCACTAAGATACTCACGGAAACAATTTATTCCAATTATAGCATGCTAATTTGCCAAGAAAAATGACTAATTTTCCAACCTGGTACTCCCCAAGGGAAGTCTAAGTCTAACTTGGCTGCAATTTTTAAATTTCTTTTATTATTCTGTTGACTATATGCTCCTTGACTTTATCATTAAAGACATTTGCTTACAAACACGCAGTAACATGAGAAAAATCCAAAGATGGTAGTAGCCTAATATATTTTTAGCATTTACCTATTATCTCAAGAAATAGCATCTGCTTCAGTTATACTAATGAAGTTGTTCTGTAACTCATAATGGAGCTTGGTATACTATTGCCTGCATTCTGAAAATAAAAACACAGCAAATTCTGCTAATTTAATTTACACTGGGTGTACTACTTACACCCAATGTCTCTCATTTATGGAAGAGAACAGCTAGCTAGCTCGTTCAATGATATAGGCAATCTCTTTCTCACTTGGATTCATCATTTTTCTAGCAATTTCAGTATAGGAAAATGACTCAATTACAGTCCAGCAAATAACCATTCGGAAATTATTATGCATAATGCACAATAGTACGCGGCTTTCCAGGTGGCTCAGCGGTAAAGAATTCACCTGCCAATGCAAAAGTCACAGGTTTGATTTCTGAGGCAAGAAGATCCCCTGGAGAAGGAAATGGCAACCCACTCCAGTATTCTTGCTTGAGAATCCCATGGACAGAGGAACCTGGTGGGAAACAGTCCAAAAGAGTTGGACATGAGTGAGTGACTGAGGACAAGGTACACAAGACACATGCATAACGCGTCTTGAAACAGTGAAATGACTTAAAATTATGTATTTTGTTAATAGGATGACCTACATCTACATGACCAAACTGCTGCTTGACTTGGTTTTCCATGTTTCAAATAGTCTTCTCATTTTCTATTTCTTTCATCTTATTGCCTAGATGTCTGGTCACTACAAAGGTTTGAAGCCATTCTCTTTGCCTTAGGAAAGAGTTCAGAAAAGTTGCAAAGTGCTGACCCCCTCTCAATGCCAGTTAATATCCACACGGTCTCTTCTCTGAGCCACGCCAACTGTAAGTCCAAAACCACAGATACTGTCAGAGAGCTCACATTCCTTGTGTTGATACTCTAACAGCCTTTGGAAATGGCCTAAATATGGCCTAGGAACTAATGTGCCTGAATGAGGTTTTGCTGTACAGAAGATTCGATCCAATGACTGTGTCTCCAGCTCCAGGGAGAGCCCTGGCACCAATAGTGAGCTTTCTCAGGCTGCCTTCCACCTCAAGCCGCAGTTGTCTCTTTGCTCACAATTGCAAGAGACTTGTATTGTTGTATGAAGTCACTAACAATCTTGAGCCAAACAAATTAGCGAAACACTGCTGGGTTGGAGAAGAATGTTAGCCTCAGGAGGGAACAGTTTGGCCTTCTTACTGCCTCAGATTAAAAGCTATATTCCATTATAGAACAGAAGGTTTCCCCCATTTTAGTACCTATCAGGGTAGAGTCATGTCTTACGATTGCCTATTCTTTGTACTAAATTCCAGCCAAGCTTAACATTTTGGGCTGCTTCTTCACTGCTCTCTTTTCTCTGTAATTTTGTTATCCTAGTTGCTCTTGGAAGTCTCTCTCCCACACCTCCCACATATACCTTCCCCTGTTTTTACTGAACCAATTCCAACCTATCCCTTAGACTTTGGTTTACCTGTATATTTTTCCAAAGAACCGTTTCTTGATGCTCCCAGATTCTCTTTAAATGATATTCCTAGGGGCTGCCATTACACACTCTAATCCTTCAAGAACAAATGAGGTCTTAGGAAGATATAACAAGAACACAGAAAATACTTCATATTTATAATAAAAATAAAATAGAAATAAACCAAGCTCTTATCTTTCTGCAGGCTGAACCCACTCTAGAGAAGTAAGGTCTGATCTACAGAGTAGAAAAATTGAGTGACATTAAATAAAAAAAAGATTTCTATCTTCTCTTTTAAAAAAAATTAAAACACCCGGCAACACTACTATATTTCAACATGCCAAAAATTAACTGGGGAGCAGCTAACCCCTTTGCAAGGGCTCCAGTTCACCACAATCCCCACCACTCACTAGTTACTGCCTGGCTTGTGCATGAGTGCAAAGTCACTTCAGTCACTTCAGTCACATCCAACTCTTTCCAACCCTAGCTAAGGACTATAGCCCACTGGGCTCCCCTGTCCATGGAATTCTCCAGGCTAGAATACTAGAATGGGTTGCTATGCCCTCCTCCAGGGGATCGTCCCGACCCAAGGATCAAACCCGAGTCTCTTGTGACTCTTGCATTGGAAGGAGGATTCTTTACCACTAGTGCCTCCTGGGAAGCCCCACTGCCTGGCTCACACACAATAATTTGTGTTGCCCACTGGACCACTGTAAGCAAGTGAACCTGCAACCATGAACAGTCATGAGATTGAGATTGCAACGATAATCTCCAATGTTTATGTTGATAACATGAGATGAAAGGTGAGATAAGGAAAAGGACTGGTGTTTAAAGATTTAAAAATTAGGAGGAGGAATAATGAAAATTAATTAACAGGAAATAGGGATAGACACCCAACTTTTCTGCTTCAGTAACTTCAGTTCTAACTAGCTGGAATGTGTTTTCTTTGTTGTTTTGTTTTGATTTGTTTTGTCACCAGATAGGAAACTAAGGTAGAATGGTCAGTACCATTTGTTCAATTAAAACTCTCTTCACATCTAGGTAGAAGAGTACCTGGATATAGCTGATAACTGGGTCACAGTATCACAGAGCTCAATTTCTAACGCAAAAGCTATCATTCAAGGATGTGCTTCAGGGGCTTCAATCAAATGCCCTACTCTGCCCTGGTGAACAAATGAGTGACTCATTTACCCCCAGGCAAAAAAGAAGGCATGAGCCCAGTGAGAAAATACAAAAGGAATGGTCCACAAGAAACCAATTCCTGTACTTCATCGCTTTTATTCCTTTCACAAGCCAGAGTATTCTTTAGGGAATGATCTCATCTCTGGAGACTAATGAAAATATATTACTTCTAGGAGATGCAAATTTTACTTCAGTGTTATGGGAAAATACGGACACTTCAGACCATAAAATGTACATTTTATGCTTTGGTGAGAAAGACTTTTAAACATGCCCTGTCATCCAGAAAATAAATAGCTTAATAAAACTGCCCTAGAAAAGATGAAAAGGTTGTAACTATAAGAACAAAATCTTTTGAGACATTTGATGGCCCACAAAATGCAATTATTGACCATTATATTACGTTTTTCATGATACCTCAAGATCCTCTAGAACATCCCTTTCCATATAGGTGAACAAAGGTATTTCATGGCTCAAAACAATGCTAATTTATTATCTTTCATCTCTTGAAGTCAGAAGTCCTAAAATCAAGATGTTTGTAGAGTTATTTCTTTCTGGATGCTCTAAGGCAAACTCCATTCCCTGCTTTTATGCAGCTGCTTAGGTCACATTACATACCTTAATTCAGGGACACCATCCTCCATTTTTAAAGCCCACAGTATAGAATCATCAAATCTCTAGGATGCTGATCCTCCAACCTCCCTCCAATGGAGCCTTGTGATTACATCTGGTCCATCCAAATAATCCAAAGTAATCTCCCCTTCTCAAGGTTCTTAATCTCATCTGCAAATCCCCTTTTCCATGTTTGTTCTAGGGAATAGGAGATGGACATCTTTGTGTTCAGTGTGTGTGCTCAGTCCCTCAGTCATGTCCAACTCTTTGTGACCCCTTGAACTGTACCCTGTCAGACTCCTCTGTCCATGGGATTCTCCAGGCAAGAATATCGGAGTGGGTTGCCATTTCCTCCTCCAGGGAATCTTCCCAACCCAAGGATCAAACCCATGTCTCTTGCATCTCCTGCATTGGCAGGTGGATTCTTTACCTTTAGCATCACCTGGGAAACCTGGACATCTTTGGGAATGCATTTATTATTCTGCCTAAAAGACACATTGATTGGAGTTGTCAGATACAAAGCCCCATAGTAAGAAAGGTAATTGGAGTAAGAGTGCATTAGGGAGCTCTCAAGGTGGTTTCAAATAAAGCTCAATCACATAAGGAAAAGCATTTTATTCTGCTATGATTTCATACTTTTAATCTACTAATATAGATTGCAAATAACTGTTCTTAGAAATGTTTTATCTGAACCTAGTAGATGTAAATGAGATCAAATTTTTTAAATGGATAAATATTTAATGAATATTGTACTAAAATTTTTTACCAGAGTATTCTCATTAAAGACTTTAGTGTTTTTAATAATATAAAAAAAAAACATGAAACTATTGTCTAAGATACTGGTTCTATTTAATATGTTATGTGGTTAAATGAGAATACAAACCTGCTGTCCCTGATAGAACAGGGCCTTCAGATACCTTCAGTCAAGATTGCTCAGTGTGTGTGTGTGTGTGTGTAAAGAAACGGCAGTAATTAACATTTATTAAGTGTCTATTATAATCCCTATGAGGGTTTCCCTGATGGCCGACATGGTAAAGAATTTACCTACAATGCAGGAGACCAAGGTTTGATCCCTGGGTCAGGAAGATCCCCTGGAAGAGGGCATGGCAACCCACTCCAGTATTCTTGCCTGGAGAATCCCATGGACAGAGGAGCCTGGCGGGCTACCGTCCATGGGGTCACAAAGAGTCAGACACGACTGAGTGACTAATACTTCATAATCCCTATGAAGTGATTCCCTACAATTACTCTTATTTTACTTTTGAAGAAACTGAGTTACAGAAAGTGACTTATCCCAAATTTTAAATCTAGCAGGTGGCATCTGTTTGAACCCAGGTGTTCTATATAAGAAGTTTCATTTACCTGTTTTAAGGAAACAAATTTCAAGGAGAAGCTAGAAAATGGTAGCAAATATTGGAGATTTCTCTATGCAGATCAAGATATACAGTCTGCATGAATATTCTTCATATTAACCAAGAACCCTGTGAAGAAACACTGTGTTTGGATTTGTTCTAATTTGGAATTGATAGAGTTGACCATACTTAGGTTAAAAGTGTTCTTGCCTGGAGAATCCCAGGGACGGCGGAGCCTGGTGGGCTGCCGTCTATGGGGTCACACAGAGTCGGACACGACTGAAGTGACTTAGCAGCAGCAGCAGGTTAGAAGAAATACATTTGTTGATGAAATACAGAGAAAAGAGGAACAAGGATAGTACTTTTCATATATATTCACATACACACACACACACGTTTTAAAAAAAAAAAAGTAAAACAAAGACAAACAACTTTGTGCTGAGAAGAAAAAATCAAAGAAGTGCTTTCTGCTAAAACATTTGTTTCAAGTTCTCCCAGTCACCTTAAAAATCATGAGTAAGACATCCTATGTCTCTCTCAAGCTGAGGGTTAAAGCTCCTCAAGGTTAAAGGAATGGAAACTGCTAGGTAAAGAAGCATCAGGGCTTGAAAGAAAACACCTTGGGCTCAATGGTGGTGGTGGTTTAGCCGCTAAGTCACGTCCAACTCTTGTGACTCCATGGACTGCAGCTTGCCAGGCTCCTCCATCAATGGGATTCTCCAGGCAAGAATGCTGGAGTGGATTGCCATTTCCTGCTCCAAAAGTGAAAGTGAAAGTTGCTCAGTCATGTCTGATGCTTTGCGACCCCATGGACTATACAGTCCATGGAATCCTCAAGGCCAGAATACTGGAGTATCTTCCCAACCCAGGGATTAAACCCAGGTCTCCTGCATTGCAGGAAGATTCTTTACTAGCTGAGTCACAAGGGAAGCCCTTGGGCTCAATACGCTTGTTCTAAGCACCCCTGTCTCACCTTCCACATGAATTTTGTTACCTATTACTTTGGTTCCAAATACTTTGTCTTTTTAATTTCCTGAAACAACATGGAATTGTTGTTTCAAATATAATGGCTTTTTTACCAAGATTTTAGGATGAAAATTGATATTTTGTGATTGGTTGCAGATAGCACCATCCCTTTCTCTCTGAAACCAGTGATAAATACGTGCACAAACACAATTAAGAATTGCTTAACTCCAACAGGTTCAAATTAAAATGACATAAATTTATCTAACAAAGAGAAGGTAAAAAGCCATGAAACATTTCTTACATTATAGAGCTAACAGAAGACAACATTTGGAGCTGGGAGAGGTGCAGGCCATCTTGACCAAGCCTCACATTTTCTTATTGAGGAGATGGAAATTCAAGAGTGAAAAGAACTGCAAAAGCATCATCAGAGTAGTCTGTGCAGAAGTCAGATATCAGCTCACTGACACTAGCTCATCTTCATACCTCAATAATAATGACAACTTCATAACAATGGTGTTAATAAAAAACAATATTTTTGAGTATTTCAATGTGCTAGACATCCCACATACATTAGTTTATTTATGTTCCCCAGACCCCTTAGAAGTCAGATTTTGTTAGCAATCTTCCTTTACAGGTGAAGCAACTTCAAGTCAGAAAGGTAAAGTGACTTCACAAAGGCTGCATGTCTAATGGGTGGTAAACTGCATTTAGAAGCCAAGCTGATGCTGAAACTGAGTTCTTAACTATTGGGTTGGCCAAAAAGTTTGTTTGGGTTTTTCATAATTTTTTAGCCAATCCAGTATCAACAGTCAACGCAAAAGGAGATGCTCATGCCTACATATACACATGCACATACATACCATTAGTAAGAAGTTTCTCTTCATTTCTTTTGTCTCATTTTTACTTTCAGTGTAGTTCCCTCAAAAGATTCCATTTCCCTCCTTTTAATTCTTATCTTCTTATAATTGTTTCTAGGCCTGGAAGATAAGAACTTTTCACTGCATTACCACAATCTTTTGAATTAGCACAAGTAGCGAACCAGATTATAATGCTAGTTAGCAACAGCTATGTGATCTTTCCAATGGTTCCTCTTCATGGCAATTTAATGACTTTAAAACCTCAAAATTGCCAAGTTAATATGTCTTTAGTTCAGCAATTATGATAGTTATCAAGTCCCTGTCAGTAGAATAAACCCTTAAAAAGTTTACAATTGATATACTATATAGAGGAAAATCAAGTGCTTCAGGGTAGATCCTGAATGACGAGAATATTTTCTAGGAAAAAAAATATCCAAGTCTGAAGAAAATATGTATCTCATCATCCTCCAAGTTTATGTCCTCTGAGTCCTATTTGACAGACTAGGAATGAAACTACTCTGAAACAGGGATTTGCATATCATTTCTTTTCATTTTTCCAACAGCATTCCCAAGTAACTAGTATTATCCAGATATTCCCAAACAATTTGGGGGAAACAGAATCAGAGAGAGTAGGGAATTTATTAGGATCATAAATGGGGCTTCCCTGGTGGCTCAGATGGTAAAGAGTCTGCCTGCAATGCAGGAGACACAGGTTTGATTCCTGGGTTGGAAAGATCCCCAGGAGAAGGGAATGGTTACCCACTCCAGTGTTCTTGCCTGGAGAATTTCGTGGATTGAACAGCCTGGCAATGGAATCACAAAGAGTCAGACATGACTGAGCAGCTAACATTTTCCCTTGATTTTCAGGCTCGTAAATGGTGATCCAAGATATGTACCCAGGTTTTCCCTGGCCCAAATGGTCATCCCACTCTGGCATTCCACGGCCAGGAGGGAACACTTTTCGGTGTGGGTATGACAGTGCTTTTCTCTCCAAAGCAGAGTGCACCTTTGTAACGTACCCTTCAGTGCATCTGTAAGTATCCTACTACCCCCACATGGGTTTCCCAAGCAATAGGTTAACTCCAAAGAACTTACTGGTGGTAGAAGTGGAGAAATGGAATGATCAGAATGCCAAAAACCTTTTAGTCTAAAGCAATTTCACATATAAATCTCAGACAAGCTAAGATCATCTTTATTCTTCAAGCCACTTACAAAAGGTCATTTTAAAGACATTTATATTGCTTTGTCAATTTCCTGTATGTCAGGTCCTCACAAATAGAAATTCATCTGTAGTGACCATGACAAAAAATTCTCTGCATGAGGCCTCCTGCTTTCTCTATTCAGAGGGCAATCCAGATAGCAGAAAGAGGGCAAACACACACTAATTTTCTGAAAGGCACTCTTTCAGGATAACTTTGGTTTGCAGTTTCAATAACCATATGAATTGCTTATTATAGAGTTTCTAACTAAGTCCTTCTTGAGTCTTAAAGACTTTCAATCCACTCACATCTTTATGGCAAAGCCATTTCAGAATAATAAATCATTTTCTTTAAAAAGACATCATAAAGCTAAGTATATTTGAAATTACATGGGCCTAAGAAAAACAATGTAAGTGAGGTGATTGAACAAGGAGGTTTTGACCTTCAGGAATGTGCATCTATAAAAGTAGATAGATCAGCTATAAAGATCATTATTTCTATACCCTAAAACCCTGAAAAATACCCTCATAAAGTCAGGCATGCCTCACTAACTATGAGAAGACAAAGGACATGACTAGAGGAAGTACTGCTGCTGCTGCTAAGTCATGTCAGTCGTGTCCGACTCTGTGAGACCCCATAGACGGCAGCCCACCAGGCTCCTCCGTCCCTGGGATTCTCCAGGCAAGGACACTGGAGTGGGTCGTCATTTCCTTCTCCAATGCATGACAGTGAAAAGTGAAAGTGAAGTTGCTCAGTTGCGCCCGACTCTTAGCGACCCCATGGTCTGCAGCCCACCAGGCTCCTCTGTCCATGGGATTTTCCAGGCAAGAGTACTGGAGTGGGTGCCATTGCCTTCCCAAGAGGAAGTGCTGGTCTTTCCCTCATTCCAGGTTTTTGCTTGAGCCTCCTTAACTAACCTCAACCTCCAGCTGCCTCTCCCAACTAATGGATCACCTTCACTTTGAAGTGGAGTCCATGGGGTCATAGAAGTGCTAGCCCCATCTGTTGAGGTTTCTTGGAATCTACACCTGAGCACCATCCTCCAACTATAGGCTCTTTCATCTCAGGGAGAGCAATTTTAAAAGTACAAATCAGCTGCTAAAATACAGTTGACCCTTGAACAATGTGGACATTGGGAAGACCTACACTCTGTAGTCTAAAGCTTGTGTATAAGTTCTTTATCTAAAACATTAATCAATAGATGAGTGGATAAAGTAGATGTGGTACATATATCCAGTGGAATATATTGACTGACTGACTAGTCAGTCAGCCATAAAATAATAATGAAATAATGCCATTTGCAGCTACATGGATAGACCTAGAGATTATCATACTAAATGAAGTCATACAGAGACAGACAAATACCATATGGTATCACTTATATGTGAAATTGATAATATGACACAAATGTTTCTGTTTCATATATAAGTTCAGACTCACAGACACAGAGAACAGATTTATGGTTGCCAAAGGGGAAGGGCAGGGGAGGGATGGAGTGGGAGTTTGGGATTAGGAGATGCAAACTATTATCTCTAGAATGGATAAACAACAAGATCCTACTGTATAGCACAGGGAACTATATTCAACATTCTGTAATAAACAATAATGGAAAAGAAAAAAATATTTTAATCTGTGTATAACAGTAGAACCTTCATATCTACATTTCCTAGGTATCTGTGTTCCTCATCAATAAATTCGACCAACTACATATCATGTGCTACTGTCATATCTATTACTGAAAAAATATGCATTAAGTGAACCAGCTCAGGTCAAACCCTTGTTGTTCAAGGGCCAACTATATATACTTGTCTCAACAATTCTAAAAATTTCTGCTAAGAAAATGTTTAGTGACAGATATATTAAACTTAATTACAAGATTGTTCCTTTAGGTTATTTTTAATGCCCAACAATAGAGGACTGCTTATTTATTCAAAAGGTTATTACAAATGTTCATGGCATAATATCAGTGAAAAACACATGTTCCAAAGAGTAACTAGATTTTAATCTCATTTTTATGTGTGTGCACACAGACACACACATGCACACACACACATCTAGGTAAATGGTGGGAATCTGAGGATGTGCAGTTTTCCTTTTTCTCTGTATTTTTGTTTTCCATAATAAAGTTCTGTAATATACAATTATTTTTAATTGTTTTTAGTTTACCTACAAAAGATGAATGAAAGAGCATAGAACCAATGATAAAAAATGAGAGCGTGCATAAAATACTTCACATCCTTGAGGTCATTCTCAAATGTCACCTAATCAGTGTCAGCTTGCCTGGCTCTTTTTAAAATTGTAACCCGCTCCCTTGACACTCATTTTCCACTCCTGTTTATCACCATGGCACTTTCTATTGTCATCTAACATACTGTACTTTTATCCATTTATTTTTATTAGTTGGAGGCTAATTAACTTTACAATATTGTAGTGGTTTTTGCCATACATTGACATGAATCAGCCATGGATTTACATGTATTTTTATTTACTTTGTTTTTGCCTTTTCTCCCCATAGAAGGTCAGAGACTTAGTTTTGGTTACTGCTACTTCCCTGCTGGTTCTTAGCACAGTGACTGGCCCTACACCATATATAAGCAAAAAATATCTAAAGAACATTCAACTAGAAAGGAATGGTTCAGACCAGTACAAAAAGTCAAGGAAGACAGATTCTCTAATAATCAAGACTTACAAAAATGCTTAAAACACAAAAAGGGGGACATGGTTAGAAGTAAACTATATACAGAGCAAGAAGATAAAAAAACTGATAGGGCACTGATTAAGATAGTACAGGGTTAGATGAAAAAACAATCAAAATTTATCACTCATTACTTCACTTCTCTCTTCTTTAAAGGATGATAGGAAGAAAAGGCTGGAATAAAAAGCTATAATCAAGATTGCTGGGAGAAATATCAACAACCTCAGATATGCAGACGATACCACCCTCTTTGCTTTCTTTCACTAGAGTGGTATCGTCTGCATATCTGAGGTTGTTGATATTTCTCCCAGCAATCTTGATTATAGCTTTTTATTCCAGCCTTTTCTTCCTATCATCCTTTAAAGAAGAGAGAAGTGAAGTATCCAAAAGTCTACAAGCAATAAATGCTGGAGAGGGTGTGGAGAAAAGGGAACCCTCTTACACTGTTGGTGGGAATGCAAACTAGTACAGCCACTATGGAAAACAGTGTGGAGATTTCTTAAAAAACTGGAAATAGAACTGCCATATGACCCAGCAATACCACTTCTGGGCATACACACTGAGGAATCCAGATCTGAAAGAGACACGTGCACCCCAATGTTCATCGCAGCACTGTTTATAATAGCCAGGACATGGAAGCAACCTAGATGCCCATCAGCAGATGAATGGATAAGGAAGCTGTGGTACATATACACCATGGAATATTACTCAGCCGTTAAAAAGAATTCATTTGAATCAGTTCTAATGAGATGGATGAAACTGGAGCCCATTATACAGAGTGAAGTAAGTCAGAAAGATAAAGAACATTACAGTATACTAACACATATATACGGAATTTAGATAGATGGTGGCGATAACCCTATATGCAAAACAGAAAAAGAGACACAGAAATACAGAACAGACTTTTGAACTCTGGGGGAGAACGTGAGGGTGGGATGTTTTGAAAGAACAGCATGTATATTATCTATGGTGAAACGGACCACCAGCCCAGGTGGGATACATGAGTCAGGTGCTCGGGCCTGGTGCACTGGGAGGACCCTGAGGAGTCGGGTGGGGAGGGAGGTGGGAGGGGGGATCGGGATGGGGAATACATGTAACTATATGGCTGATTCGTGTCAATGTATGACAAAACCCACTGAAATGTTGTGGAGTGATTGGCCTCCAACTAATAAAATAATATTAAAAAAAAAAAAAAAAAAAAAAAAAAAAAAAAAAAAAAAAACCTCTTGATGAAGGTGAAAGAGGAGAGTGAAAAAGCTGACTTAAAACTCAATATTCAAAAAACTAAGGTCACGGCATCCAGTCCCATAATTTCATGGCAAATTGATGGGGGAAAAATGGAAAGTGACAGACTATTTTCTTGGCACTCCAAAAGCACTGCAGATCGTGATTGAAGCCATGAAATTAAAAGACATTTGCTCCTTGGAAGGAAAACTGTGACAAACCTAGACAGTGTCTTAAAAAGCAGAGACATCACTTTGCCAACAAAGGTTTGTATAATCAAAGCTACGACTTTTCCAGTAGTCATGTACAGATGTGAGAGTTGAACCATAAAGAAAGCTGAGCACTGAAGCATTGATGCTTTCAAACTGTGGTGCTGGAGAAGAGCCTTGAGAGTCCCTTGGGCAGCAAGGAGAGCAAACCAATCAATCCTAAAGGAAATCAACCCTGGATGGTCGTTGGAAAGACTGATGCTGAAGCCTCAATAATTTGGCCACCTGATGCAAAGAGCTGACTCATTGAAAAAAAACCCTGATGCTAGGAAAGATTGAAGGAAGAAGAGAAGGGGATGACAGAGGATGAAATGGTTGGATGGTATCACCAATTCAATGGACATGAGTTTGAGCAAACTCTGGTAGATAGTGAAGGGAAGACTGGTGTGCTGTAGTCCATGGGGTTGCAAAGAGTTGGACACAACTGAGCGACTGAACAATAACAAGTGAGAAAGGCAGAACTACCAATGAAATAAGGACACTGAAAACAAAGTGAGAAGGATATACAGGAGTTCAGGTTGCTCTGCATGAGGTCTGGCCTCAGTGACTCTGTCGCTCTTTCTGGGAGGACTTCCGTCTGGCTTTAGGCATCCATTACATGCTGTGCCACCTTGCTGTAACATCACCATTTACTGTAACTAATTACTGCTCACTTAGAAGGTCAAATCTTTGGACAGAAGCATTGTACTCTCTGTTCACTGTTGAAGCCTCAGTATCTATCCTAGCACAAAGTTCCCAATAAATATGTGTTTCATTAGCTCCTTAAATACAAATCAAGATACTAAGAAAACTTGCATATTAGTCTATTGATCCACCCAAAGGGAACATTAAAAATCACCGAAGATTAGAAAAGTAAATGATAGCAGACGATTGTCTGATTTTACAAAAGTAGAAGAAATATTTGGTAAATTGTTCACTGATGTATTCTGTTGTTGATTTCAGGCCAAATTCTATACTGAACAGAGACTTTGTATGTGCTTCAGAAAATAAGCTGTGAGCAATAGGGGCCAACATGGGTTCACCTAGAATTGTTCTTGCCAGCCAGTCAGATTTTCTTGTCTAGGGTTAGTGAACATTTTAGGAAACTATCAGAAACTTTGGATTTCTTCAAAGCACTGAACAAAGGCTTGTGATGTCTTTATTGACAGTAGCTTGCACATAACAGATACTTGAAAGTGGATTTGGCAAATGCTTGCAAAGAGTATTAACTGTATCATTTCTTTCCAACATTTTTTTTCTTTCTTTTATTCATCCATGTTCCTCTCCTTAAAAGACACATTTCTTCTTACCTGCCAGGATTGCTAACCCTTTGTTGAAATTAAAGTTTACTATGGCATACTTGGGATAATTACAGGGTTTGAGAATTTCTTTACATCAAACATTGGGCAAGAAGGAAGCTTGGTTTCATCTATAAATTTTTCCTCAGAGAAGAATGAAACAAATTCAGGGAAGCAAGGAATTAGATGCAACAGGTCAAGACGAGGAGCTCTCTCTTTCTTTCCTTGATTTTTTTTTTTATTGCATCACTTCCAAATCAAATCCCAGTTGCATCTCCATCACCCTTTTGCTACCCTGTTATCTGTATGGACTTCCCTGGTGGCTCAGATGGTAAAGCGTCTGTCTACAATGCAGGAGACCTGGGTTTGATACCTGGGTCGGGAAGATTCCCTGGAGAAGGAAATGGCAACCCACTCCAGGACTCTTGCCTAGAAAATCCCATGGACGGAGGAGCCTGGTGTCCATGGGTTCACAAAGAGGTATCTGTATAAAAAAAAATCTATCTGATGAGTTTATAATACTAAAGGAATTGAATGTTCTATTGCCACAGGGCTTTCATATTAAAGGAAGATGTGAGAGGGTAACTAACCTATTTTTTAAAGGTTAAATTCTTTGACACATACAAATGCTCTGGTCAGGTCTACAGAACATACACACACACCACTCACACCCATGAAGTGATACAGGAAGTCCTGCATGAATTGTTTCTCCCTTGGCTGTGGATGCTTGAGTAGAGAAGTACTCAAATGGGAGTGAGGAGGCTTAGGTTCTTGTCTCAATTCTTCTACTACGAAGGTGTCTTATTCTGAGCAAATCACTCCCTTCCCTAGACTCTAGTGTCCTTACAAAATGAAGTGAATTTAGCACAAGAAATTAAGTGTTGATAGAGCTGTTAGATGGAGAAGGCAATGGCAACCCACTCCAGTACTCTTGCCTGGAAAATCCCGTGGACGGAGGAGCCTGGTAGGCCGCAGTCCATGAGGTCGGGAAGAGTCATACATGACTGAGTGACTTCACTTTCACGCGTTGGAGAAGGAAATGGCAACCCACTCCAGTGTTCTTGCCTGGAGAATCCCAGGGACGGAAGAGCCTGGTGGGCTGCCATCTATGGGATCGCACAGAGTCGGACACGACTGCAGCGACTTAACAGCAGAACTGTTAGAAGGCTGAAGGAACAGGCTCCAGGCCAGTCTCTTGGGAAGTCTTCAGACCAACAAAGAACTGACTCCCTAAATCAGCTGCTACCCTTGCAGCCACCACTAGATATATGCTGGCCTGCATCTCATTGTGCAGCATTCACTCACTGCACAGCTGCAACCTATGAACGCGGGTCAAGCTGCAGAACAGACACTAACACCAGTAATCCAGAGATCACAGTCAGCTGCCCTTACACCCACTAATTACTGACAGCCAAAAGACTAGAAAATGAACCCTGGAATCTGCTTTTAGAAAAATCACATTCTTGCTAACTAGCATATACAACCATGAACTGGAGGTAAGAGATCCTTTCTTCAATTCTCCCTTCAAATCTCATACAAGGGAAACTTGGTGAAATCTATGCCAAATCCAGTTCCCTAGTTGCAAGCAAACCTTGAGAATGCAGGTTTTAGCTTTCTAAATTGTGTGATACACATGAGCACATAGAAGAGATTATGACTGAATGCTGAATGCTAAAAACAATCTCCAGCACTGGTATGTTCTGATAATACAAATACCTCTTTCAGGAGCTAACAAGTTCCCATCACTGGAGATGTACAAGCAGAAACAAGATAATCTATTGGGAGGATGAAACTGTTTTTGACCAGTAATTTGCACACCTTGCTGCATATTTTAATCCGCTGGTCCCATTTTCAAAGAGTTTGGTAAGGTAGGTTGTGATTAGTCCCAGCAATTGATATTTTTAAAATTATTCTATTTCCAGTTTTTTAAGAAATCTCCACACTGTTTTCCATAGTGGCTGTACTACTTCTGGGCATACACACCGAGGAAACCAGATCTGAAAGAGACACGTGCACCCCAATGTTCATCGCAGCACTGTTTATAATAGCCAGGACATGGAAGCAGCCTAGATGCCCATCAGCAGATGAATGGATAAGGAAGCTATGGTACATATACACCATGGAATATTACTCAGCTGTTAAAAAGAATTCATTTGAATCAGTTCTAATGAGATGGACAAAACTGGAGCCCATTATACAGAGTGAAGTAAGCCAGAAAGATAAAGACCATTACAGCATACTAACACATATATATGGAATTTAGAAAGATGGTAATGATAACCCTATATGCAAAACAGAAAAAGAGACACAGAAGTACAGAACAGACTTTTGAATTCTGTGGGAGAGAAGGTGAGGGTGGGATGTTTCAAAAGAACAGCATGTATATTATCTATGGTGAAACAGATCACTAGACCAGGTGAGATGCATGAGACGAGTGCTCGGGCCTGGTTCACTGGGAGGACCCAGAGGAGTCGGGTGGAAAGGGAGGTGTGAGGGGGGATCGGGATGGGGAATCCGTGTAACTCTATGGCTGATTCGTGTCAATGTATGACAAAACCCACTGAAATGTTGTGAAGTGGTTGGCCTCCAACTAATAAAATAAAATTTAAAAAAATAAAAAATAATAATAATAAATAAATGATAGAAACAAAAAAAAAAAATTATTCTACATGATTGTGAGGTATGGATGGACTCAGGGACACTCAACCACAATGTTCAAGATAATTTCCAGCCCTAATATATAAATCCTTGCATCTAGACCTCTGGGCTTCTGCCGGGAGCCGGCACACGAGATCCCACCCATGACAAAGTCATGAGGGAGAAAACCTGACAGGCAAGGTGGATCAGGTTTTCAGGGATTCCAAAAAGCTGCCCCCAGAGCTCACCTTAAAGATATCTGTCCTTCTGATGCTTGCTTCAATAGACTACTCCCTAATTTCTGTGACACAGGCAGAAGGCCTTCCCTGAATCTCTTCCCAAATAAGAATCAATTTAGAACTTTAATCAATAAGTTTCCCGGGTGAGAGGAGTGCTTCAATTTAAACTCCTTTGCTGGCATTCTAGCTCGTTTAGCAAATGCGTCTATGCCCTTAGTACTAATATGCATGATTGCTTATAATATCCTAATCATAAAATAATGTAAAGAACCTGATCATGTAAAGGCCCTAATTCATAGAGCCCTTCGGGGAGTGAGGAAGCCCTATTAGAAAACACAAGAAAAATTATTCTAAAAGTGGTTACTGGGTTAACGTTTGCTGGCTGTGTTTTTGCTCTTAATGTGCTAAGGTTGTGTTATGGAAACCACTGTTAATATAGTTATAGATCTAGAAAAATAAGAACTTAGCCCTAGTGTGGTAACAATGAGATGGTTGTTAATTGTCAGCCAGGAGTGCTAGGCAAGGGCTGCCTCACCAAAGTTGCAGAGTCAGTGTGGGGTACACTTCTTAGATAAACTCAACTGACAACTTCTGCAGAAGGATTAATTTTTGTGTTAACAAGGTTATACTTCTACTCTGTACTGTTGCCCTATGAGACTGCTACCTTTCAGTTAAGGTCACCACAGAAACGGAAAATAGGTTTACATTCACCTGACTTGCATAAAATGTTAATAGGCCCCAAGGCCAGAAGATAATGTACAAGACCCTCATAAACAAAGAGGTATGCAGAAAACACCCTGGTTTCGTGAAGGACAAGCTAATGTAATGTTAAACTATCTTCCCCTTAGAAATGTAATAACTTAGAGTATAAAAGCCATGGTAAAAAATAAAGGATTGCCAGACTCTGCTGCACCCCCCGTCTGGTCACTCTCTCTCTTTCTCTCTCTCTCTCTCTCTCTCTCTCTCTCTCCCTCTCCCCCTCACAGACTTGGCCCTATCAAGGCTGGTCTCACGTGTCCTCTCTCTCTCGCCGACACCGTTCATCCTGAGGGTACCCCATGGATCCTGCCGAGGCTGGACCCCAGCAGGCTTTCCTGGTGGCTCAGAGGTTAAAGCGTCTGCCTGGAATGTGAGAGACCTGGGTTCAATCCCTGAGTTTTGAAGATCCCCTGGAGAAGGAAATGGCAACCCTCTCCAGTACTCTTGCCTGGAGAATCCCATGGAGGGAGGAACCTAGTAGGCTACAGTTCATGGGGTTGCAAAGAGTCGGACAGTTCCCATTATCTTGGACATTGTAGTTGAGTCTCCCTGAGTCCAGCCATACCTCTAGACTTTTCAGTTCAGTTCAGTCACTCAGTCATGTTCGACTCTTTGTGACCCCATGAATCGCAGCACTCCAGGCCTCCCTGTCCGTCACAAACTCCCAGAATTTACTCATACTCATGCCCATCGAGTTGGTGATGCCATCCAGTCATCTCATCCTCTGCCATCCCCTTCTCCTCCTGCCCCCAATCTCTCCCAGCATCAGGGTCTTTTCCAATGAGTCAACTCTTCACATGAGGTGGCCAAAGTATTGGAGTTTCAGCTTCAGCATCAGTCCTTCCAATGAACACCCGGGACTTATCTCCTTCAGGATGGACTGGTTGGATCTCCTTGCAGTCCAAGGGACTCTCAAGAGTCTTGTCCAACACCATAGTTCAAAAGCATCAATTTTTTGGCTCTCAGCTTTCTTCACAGTCCAACTCTCACATCCATACATGACCACTGGAAAAACTTTTAGGACTATACAATTGTATGCACCATACACTTCTATTACAAGAACTCAAATGTTATCTTCAGTTGAACACAGATCCTTGAGAAATCCCACAATGTAAACCGGGATGTTATTCTCTTGCCTTATATGAAAAGAATCTGGTCATGAACTAGTTTGTGGCAATAGAAATTAGTGCCAAGGATACACTAACTGAAGGCATTCTTTCACATGAAGAATTCATGACTATAGTATGCTGAGATAATTTGCTTTTTCCTATAAAGAATTTATAGGCCAATAGAATGGAGAAAAGATTACTCAGGTATTCATTTGTGAAAGGTTTTTTAAATATATATATATATATTTTTACTTTTGGCTGTGCTGGGTCTTCATTGCTATTTGGTCTTTTCTCTGGTTGTGATGAGTAGGGGCTACTCTTCAGTTGCAGTGGGCAGGCTTCTTATTGCAGTGGCTTCTTCTCTCACTGAGCATGGTTTCTAGGGTGCAAGGGCTTCAGTAGTTGCAGATCCTAGGCTTACAGCATAGACTCATGAGTTGGGGTACACTGGCTTAGATGCATTGCACTATGTGGGATTTTTCCAGATTAGAGATCAAGCACTTGTCTCCTGCATTGGCAGGCAGATTCTTTACCACTGAACCACCATGGAAGACCTATGAAAAGGCATTTTAACATTTTGCTGTTTCTTTTTGTTTTTGGTGAATAAATTCATCCAGATGGGATATGGGGATTTATCCTCTGCACACATATCAAATTCAGTGCTCCTGTATGCTTGCCTTTGAAGGGCTGGTAAGTGTTTATATTTGTTGTTCTGCTCAGCCAAACAAGTTTTATTACTGGTATTATAATCAGTGAACAGTATGAAAAGGTAAAAAGATAGGAAAGTGAAAGATGAATTCCCCAGGTCAGTAGGTGCCCAATATATTACTGGAGATCAATGGAGAAATCATTCCAGAAAGAATGAAGAGATGGAGCCAAAGCAAAAACAACTCCTAGTTGTGGATGTGACTGGTGATGGATGTAAAGTCCAAAGCTGTAAAGAGAAATATTGCATAGGGACCTGGAATGTTAGGTCCATGAATCAAGGCAAATTGGAAGTGGTCAAACGGAAGATGGCAAGAGTGAACATCGACATTTTAAGAATCAGTTAACTAAAATGGCCTGCAATGGGTGAATTTAACTCAGATGATCATTATATCTACTACTGTGGGCAAAAATCCCTTAGAAGAAATGGAGTAGCCCTCACAGTCAACAAAAGAATTCGAAATGCAGTACTTGTGTGCAGTCTCAAAAACAAAAGAATGATCTCTATCTTTTTCCAAGGCAAACCATTCAATATCACAGTAATCCAAGTCTATGCCCCAACCAGTAATGCTGAAGAAGCTGTGAAGACCTACAAGATCGTCTAGAACGAATACCCCCAAAATATGTCCTTTTCATTAGGGGACTAGAGTCCATAAGTAGGAAGTCAAGAAACACCTGGAGTAATGGGCAAATTTGGCCTTGGAGTACAAAATGAAGCAGGGCAAAGGCTAATAGAGTTTTGCCAGGAAGACACACTGGTCATAGCAAACACCCTCTTCCAACAACACAAGACAAGACTCTACACATGGACATCACCAGATGGTTAACACCAAAATCAGATTGATTATGTTCTTTGTAGCCAAGGTAAAGCTCTATACAGTCAGCAAAAACAAGACCAGGAGCTGACTGTGGCTCAAATCATGAACTCCTTACTGCCAAATTCAGACTTAAATTGAAGAAAGTAGGGAAAACCACTACACAATTCAGGTATGACCTAAATCAAATCCCTTACAATTATACGTGGAAGTGAAATAGATTTAAGGGACTAGATCTGATGGACAGAGTGCCTGAAGAACTATGGATGGAGGTTCATGACATTGTAGAGGAGGCAGTGATCAAGACCATCCACAAGAAAAAGAAATGCAAAAAGGCAAATGGTTGTCAAATGAGGCCTTACAAACAGTTATGAAAAGAAGAGAAGTGAAAAGGCAAAGGAGAAGAGGAAAGATGTACCCATTTGAATGCAGAGTTCCAAAGTATAGCAAGGAGAGACAAGAGAGCCTTCCTCAGTGATCAGTGCAAAGAAATAGAGGAAAACAATACAATGGGAAAGACTAGAGATCTCTTCAAGAAAATTAGAGATACCAAGGGAATATTTCATTCAAAGATAGGCACAATAAAGGACAGAAATGCTATGGACCTAACAGAAGCAGAAGTTATTAAGAAGAGGTGGCAAGAATACACAGAAGAACTATACAAAAAAGATCTTCACAACCCAGATAACCATGATAGTGTGATCACTCACCTAGAGCCAGATATCCTGGAATATGAAGTTCAAGTGAGCCTTAGGAAGCATCACTACGAACAAAGCTAGTGGAGGTGATGAAATTCCAGTTGAGCTATTTCAAATCCTAAAAGATGATGCTATGAAAGTGCTTCACTCAATATGCCAGCAAATTTGGAAAACTCAGCAGAGGCCCCAGGACTGGAAAAGGTCAGTTTTCATTCCAATCCCAAAGAAAGGCAATGCCAAAGAATGCTCAAGCTATCACACAATCGCACTCATCTCACATGCTAGCAAAGAAATGCCCAAAATTCTCCAAGCCAGGCTTCAACAGTATGTGAATCAAGAACTTGCACATGTTCAAGCTGGATTTGGAAAAGGCAGAGGAACCAGAGATCAAATTGCCAACATCTGCTGGATCATCGAAAAAGTGAGAGAGTTCCAGAAAAACATTTACTTCTGCTTTATTGACTATGCCAAAGGCTTTGACTGTGTGGATCACAACAAACTGTGGAAAATTCTGAAAGAGATGAGAATACCAGACCACCTGGCCTGCCTCCTGAGAAATTTGTATGCAGGTCAAGACGCAACAGTTAGAACTGGACATGGAATAGACTGGCTCCCACTAGGGAAAGGAGTAGATCAAGGCTGTATATTGTCACCCGACTTATTAAACTTATATGCAGTGTACATCATGAAAAATGCTGGACTGGGTGAAGCACAAGCTGGAATCAAGATTGTCAGGAGAAATATCAGTAACTTCAGAGATGCAGATGACACCACTCTTATGGCAGAAAGTGAAGAATTAAAGAGCCTCTGGATGAAAGTGAAAGAGGAGAGTGAAAAAGTTGGCTGAAAGCTCAACATTCAGAAAACTAAGATCATGGCATCTGGTCCCATCACTTCATGACAAGTAGATGGGAAAACAGTGGAAACAAAGAGAGACTTTATGTTTTTGGGCTCCAAAATCACTGCAGATGGTGACTGCAGCCATGAAAGTAAAAGATGCTTGCTCCTTGGAAGAAAAGTTATGACCAACCTAGACAGCTTATTAAAAAGCAGAGATATTACTTTACTGTCAAAGGCTGTATAGTGAAAGTTATGGTTTTTCCAGTAGTCATGTATGGATGTGAGAGTTGGACCATGAGGAAAGCTGAGCACTGAAGAACAGGTACTTTTGAACTGTGGTGTTAGAGAAGACTCTTGAGAGTCCCTTGGACAGCAAAGAGATCAAACCAGTCAATCCTAAAGGAAATTAGTCCTCAATGCTCATTGGAAGGACTAACGCTGAAGCTCCAATACTTCGGTCACCTGATGCGAAGAGCTGACTCATTGGAAAAGACCCTGATGCTGGGAAAGATTGAAGGCAGGAGGAGGAGGAGGAGACGGAGGATCAGATGGTTGAATGGCACCACTGACATGATGGACATGAGTTTGAGCCAGCTCTGGGAGTTGGTCATGGACAGGGAAGTGTGGAGTGCTGCCGTCCATGAGGTTGCAAGGAGTCAGACACAACTGAGTGACTGAACTGAAAGAAAGATCTGTGTTGAACTCCTGCCCTATGGAACTGTAAGATCCTAAATTTATTTAAGCAACTAAGTCTGTTGTAATTTGTTACAACGGCAATGGAAAAATAAAACACCCATTTTTCTGTCCATTATTTTTCCATTTTTCTGTCCATTATTCCCATTTCATCACAGAGTATCAGGGGCTGATTTCTCAACAATAATCAACAGAAAGTTTAACATTTTTTTTAACAAAAGAAAGTTTAGGTGAAGCAGGAAGAACAGGTGAAGTTGTTTGTAGCTAAAGATATGACTCAACCAAAAATTTTCTGTCCATTATTCCCACTTCATCACAGAGTATCAGGGGCTGATTTCTCAACAATAATCAACAGAAAGTTTAACATTTTTTTTAACAAAAGAAAGTTTAGGTGAAGCAGGAAGAACAGGTGAAGTTGTTTGTAGCTGAAGATATGACTCAACCAAAAATAGGACCTTGAAGAAGCTCTCAACTTTTCTTAGGTTTAATATTATCAGATACTGGGAATAAGAAGTCTTGCTTATTTTACAGAATAGTTGAAAATATCAAGTTTCAAAATGCATATGAACATACTTTGTATATATTATAATCTATAAAGAACCATACTGGTCATTACTTTTTTCTCCAAGAAAATAAATATATTTCCACTCTAACATTGTTCAGCTTACAGCAAGAATATTATCTCCCAACATCCATTCTTTCCTTCTGGTTTTATACAAGACTCTTCCAACTTTTAGTTGGGAATATGGCAATCAAGTCACACACTCCAGCTTCCCTTGTTGTCAGGCTTGGTCATGTGACTACACTCTAACTCAGGGGATGGTGACAACTGAAGCATGAAAACTTCAGATGATTCTCTTTAAAGGAGGACATTGCCCTTTGCTTCTTCCTGTCCTGTCCCCATAGGCTGGAATGGCTGGGGCAGCACCAAGCTAGCACTCATAAATGAGAGCATCATGCCAGGTTAGGGTGGTCAATGTTGCAGCCATTCATTCACGTGTCGCCATGGCAACAGTGGAGTAGAGAAACTACAACAAAAAACCACATGATCTTCAAAGCCTAAGATATTTACCATCAGTCCTTTACAGATAAAGCTTACTGGCCCCTGCCCTAAGTAATAGGAAATCAACAAAATAGATGAAATCTAGGTCCACAGACAACATCTAAAACAGATACACGACTCTTCCCCTCTGACAACCTACCAGCATGGATTTTTATGTGAACCAGAAATAAATGTTCTGTTGTTTAATACACTACTTTATCAATTACAGTGGGCATGGTAAACCAGAAATAGTAATAGTAATGATGATGATGATGATGATGATAGCAGTTAACACATATACGGTTTGTGCTTACTACATGAACCATATATGTGCTTACTACATCCTAAGACTCTTCTATGTATGTATTTGTAATGTATCCACACACACATTTCAAGATCATGGTAATTCTATGAATTACTATTTTTTACTCCCACTTGACAGATGAGGAAACTGAGGCCCAGAAGTTAGGTAACTTTTCCAAGGTCATACCAAAAAAGTGATGGAATTGGAATTCAGACCCTAACCTGGAATTCAGCGTTAGCATCTCTGCTCTTACACATCTACTTGATTCCCTTTTGGTAAATCACAACTGTTCCATTTTGACTGAGAACAAATCTTAGGATCAATCATCCTCAAACTCCCTTTTCTTTCTTTTTTTTTTGTAAACAGGAGACCTATTAGTAACAATAGCTTAACCCCCAAATGTTGACATATGCTGGGTTCAGTTCAGTTCAGTCACTCAGTGTGTCTGACTCTTTGCAACCCCATGAATCGCAGCACTCCAGGCCTCCCTGTCCATCACCAACTCCCAGAGTTTACTCAAACTCATGTCCATCGAGTCGGTGATGCCATCCAGCCATCTGATCCTCTGTCGTCCCCTTCTCCTCCTGCCTCCAATCCCTCCCAGCATCAGGGTCTTTTCCAATGAGTCAACTCTTTGCATAAAGTGGCCACAGTACTGGAGTTTCAGTTTTAGCATCAGTCCTTCCAATGAACACCCAGGACTGATCTCCTTTAGGATGGACTGGTTGGATCTCCATTGGGAATAACAATAGCAATTTTTTTCACAAGGGCTTCCCCTGTGGTTTAGCTGGTAAAGAATCTGCCTGCAATGTGGGAGACCTGAGTTCTATCACTGGGTTGGGAAGATCCCCTGGAGAAGGGAAAGGCTACCCATTCTAGTATCCTGGCCTGGAGAATTCCATGGACTGTATAATCCTTGGGGTCACAAAAAGTTTGACATGACAGAGCGACTTCCACTTCACTTTCCTTTAAATAAAATGTGTTTTGTATTATATACCTAATCTTTAGACTGAGAAAAAGTTGAAATATTATACAAATCTTCTTATTTGAATTAGGGTAATCTATTTGGAAATAAAGATAAATGAAAAATATGGTAAAAGTTTAAAGTGATAAAATGAAGCCAGAGAATTCATGATTAAAAAAAGAGAGTGATAAAGGCTACATTAAGGAATGTGAAAAAAATAAAAGAAAAAAAAAAGGAATGCGGAATCTAAAATTATTGTGTGCTTACTAAGTACTTGAAAGGGAAGAGGACACTTGAAGTCCTAACTACCTATAAGACTTTTTAAAAATTTGCAACAGATTCATGAAAATTGAACCACTTGCTTAAAGTCACAGAAATCAGTGAAACTCAGATCTTTTTTACCCCAAGCCAAGATTCTTTATGCTACAAAATCTTTAAGAGAACAAACAAACAAAAACACACCTTAGTCATTTCAGGCAAGAAAAAGTTTAAGAATGAGATATGTGCTTATTTACAGCTTCTGTGAATAATCAAGCAGGCACTTCAGAAGACCATAATGCACAAGACTGATTCAAGGCTGATCAAATGACTACAAGAAAATAAAAAAAAAAAAGGAAAGAAAACTTGACCGATACTGATGGCATGGAAGAAATCAAAATTAAAAGCTAAAAGTCAGAACCCCATGATGTGTACTAGATCATGAAAAAGAAAAGTTACATCTGTGAGGAAACTGTTGAGCTTTAAAGAAACTTACTCTCTCAACTGGTATATCTATTTTCACTGTCAAGGAGGAGATTAGTTGCTAATAAGCTCTTTATTATTGATTTCTGTAAACCTTGAAGTTCCCTTAAAGATGGAGACTATGATAGGATGAGCTTCATTACAATTGTGAGGTTAAATGCCAGATACTGTGGTTGCCTCAGTTAGTTGAAAAGAAAATGGCCTGTAGAATTAACTCACTGTATATTATATCATTCCTTAGTTCCATATTGCCTGGAGTGAATCATTAAGGAGAAAATAAAGCATTATTGTCCTTCAAAAATGAATCTGAACCAAGGACTCAGAAAAGCCTTTTGGAGATCAACTATTCATTTTATAGATGAGAAATCAAAATTTCCAGGGAAGACTTAGGTGATGTGATTTCTTGGTCTTCAAGCATGAAATGAAGGCTTCTAAGCCCATTTCAAAACTCATAGCATAGTTGTATGCTGTCTGGAGTTGATTTTGTTTGAGCTATGGATCAGCATTCTGGGATGTTCAGGAGGAAATATTTGTGCATATAAAGCATACATAAGTGAAATTCCCCATAAGTGAATAGACTGTTACCTGCTTGGTGTGGTCAAAGAATAGGAATTTGTGTAGAGTGTCCTGGGACCAAAAGTAGCAAAATGTGGCTGGAAAAATAAGCTATGTCCTGGTCACCAGGTATTTTATCAACTACAACTGGGAAGTTGGATTGTTTTTCTGAGTGCCATTCTGGTCATTGGAGGAGTTTTGATAGGAACATGATGTAGTTAATTTCAATCTTTCATCTACTCATTCCTTTTGTAACCAAGCATAGTTTTAGGCTCTCAGGAAGAAATAGATACATTCATAGCCCAGGAGGACCTCAAAGCCTATTGGAGGGGACAAAGCTATAAAATGTAATAAAAAGTAGCAATAAACCTTGGAGAGGCAGGGAAAAGCCTACAGAGAAAAGAATGGTTAAATGTGCCAACAAAGTCTAGTTTTCAAAATTATTCTTCATGAGACCAAACCTCCAGCATAGTAGAGTTATGTTCAACCCAGATTCTGACAGTAGCAGCTGCCTCCAGTTGTGTAGTGAGAATAATTGTACATCATTGTGGAAACTCAGTAGGACAGAATTCTGTGATGTATGATGATCTCTAGAACAGAATGATGGCACATTTCTACTTTTAGGAAACAGCCTATGGAAGGAAAACACAAGAAAGAAAGAGATCTTCTAGCTAGAAGGGCTCCATAGAGCATTTCAGAGCTTCATAAACTACTTTGAAACTTCACCTATTATCATCGTTTGGGAAGTAGACAATGGACATATCTTCGAGAGAAATTACATCATGGTAGCACCTCAACTCAACTTCTGAATGAAGAAATATCTCCTATCACTGCTATTCTTTCTTGCTACTCTCAAGTACTAATTTCTTCTTTTAGTTCAAAGTTCTAAAGGGGGAAGTTCATTAACTAGTTATAATTTTTTTTTCTTATAGAGTTTTTATAAGGATTAAACAGGAAAACATTCTTCCTGTATTTGTGGTGGGTGGGGTGATGGCATTCTAGGAATTTTGGAGATTTGAAGAAGTCTGGACACCCTCTCAGGACACATCCAACAGATTTATTCTCCTAAGGCAGACAACTACTGGAGTTGGAAACTGAGGACAGCTTGGAGGGAAGGAACAAGGTTCAGGATCAGACAGAAAGAGGTCTAAATTTTCCACTTCTGGGCTGCGTGAGAAACTAGGCCCCAATTAAAGAGAGACCTGGGATGACTAGCAAGAGTTTCCTAGAAAGAACTTGTCCTATAAGCTCTTAGGGGTCCAGAGAGGAAGGACAGAGCTGGCCCAAATGAACACTCGCCCTTCAGAGAAAATGGGAAATAAGTTGAGTTCCCTTATACAATAAAGGTCTGGGAGAAAGCAGACCTTTATAGCTAATGAGAAGGGAAGGGATGGGGCATGCGTGAGATGTCTTGAGAAATGACTAACGAAGCAGAATGCTTGCTAGTATGACCACTAGTGTCCAGTGAGCAACGAGCCCCAAGACACAGATTCTACTGGGCTTAGGAGGCATCATTGATGTACGAGACAGAGCTGTGCTTACCTGAGCCTCCGTGAGTGACGTGAAGAAAAGTGACCTAATTCAGGACCCTGCCTGAGAGGAAGAATATAGAAATATAGAGACAGTCGAGAGCAAGAACTCCTGGGGAAAAAAAACTACTGAAATAGACAGATGGCAGGTGGCAAAAAAAAATTAATAAATGAAATCTGATCATAGCACAAATAACACTGAATCTATGAAACATTAACTTTATCACAAAGTTTAGTGGATGAACTGAATAAGTACATGGTATTTTCAGACAACAATGAAGAAACAGCATTTAGCATCCCATTTATGTAAAAAGTGTAAGAAGAAAGGAAGGCACAGGAGGAATACAGAGACATGAAGGGGAAAAAAAATCCTCATCAAAATTTTAATGGTAGTTTTCTCAAGATAACCTGAAATTTGTGCTTCCTTTTAATTTTGGGGTACCATATGAATTATATCAAATGAAATATAATCAAAATATACAATCAGAATTCTACTTGTATAGAATAAAAATGATTAGAATCACAGGTGCTATTGTATCCCACAACATAGAAGACTAGAACAATAAGTAGTAAGATAGTTTGGCTTACTGCAAAAGCCATTCTTCTCCCAAAAGGACTGGATACTATACAAAGCACTGCTGAGCATCTGAACTGAAGGGTCAGCACAGTGAGGCAGCATCATGGACAGGGTTTTGCTCCCCTTCACCTCACTTTACTCCCACCACCTCAGTGGGACCACTTGACTCTGCTCTCAACTGTGGCTCATAGTTGTTCAGTCGCTAAGTGTGTCCAACTCTTTGCGATCCCATGGACTGCAGCACACCAGGATCCCCTGTCCTTCACTTTCTCCTGGAGTTTGCTCAAATTCATGTCCATTGAATGGGTGATGCCTTCCAACCATCTCATCCTCTGCTTACTACACATGAATACATATACACTGATTCACACACACTGTGCACATATTTCTCAGCGATCTTAAGAGAGAAAACACTATTGCAGGATCTCACTTCATTGGATATTCAAAATAAGAATCATTGCATACATCATAGAAGAATTAAACTTTATCTCAGTTTTAAAAGGTTATTAAAATTAACAGCTAAAGAATGTATATCACGGATTGAATTCTGGATGAAAAATGAATACAGCTAATCATAAAACAGCAATTCCCTTACGATGTGCTGCTCATGTACAGAGATGCTTATTTTTGCCAACCCTCAGAATTGGGAGACTAAACTGTAGTGACACTTAATGACAACTTTATAAGCAACAGAAATTGATCAAAAAAGAGAACTGCCAGTAATTACTGTGAAGTGAAGTCACTCAGTCATGTCCAACTCTGTGACCCCATGGAGCCCACCAGCCTCCTCTGAGTGCATGGAATTTTCCAAACAAGAATACTGGAGTGGGTTGCCATTTCCTTCTCCAGGGGATCTTCCTGACTCAGGGATCGAACCTGGGTCTCCCGCATTACAGGTAGACTCCTCAACATCTGAGCCACCTGGGAAGTAATACTGATTGTAAATGTCTCTAAATGGAAATAAGACAAGGGCAGACAATTTGAATGAGATTATTCCAAAAACCAAACACTACTCTGGAAGATTGCAACTTGTCTCAGATCAACTGATGGCAGAGCCCACTGGTCCTGAAGCTGCATCTACCTTAAACTGATTGAAAACTTAAAGAACACTTAGCTAGAGAGGCACCCAGCAAACTGCACCTCCCACAAACAGGGAGAGAGAGATGCCACTCCCAGTAATTACCAGCAGGTACTTCTGCAAAGTACCTTACAGGAGAAATGCCCTTCTTCTACAAAATTAGAGACATGTTTATAGAGCAAACATTAGTGAAAATAGAGAGTATTAGAGATGGTATTTAATGTCTAAACTTTAAATAAATACATCCAAAGATGCTGGACAGCAAGCAGATCAAACCAGTCAATCCTAAAGGAAATCTACACCGAATATTCACTGGAAGGATTGATGCTGAAGTTCCAATATTGTGGCCACCTGGGGAGAAGAGCCAACTCATTGGAAAGACCCTGATGCTGGGAAAGATTGAAGGCAGGAGGAGATGAATTGGTTGGATGGCATCACCAACTCAATGGACATGAGTTTTAGCAAATGCCAGGAGATGACAAATGACAGGGAAACCTGTCCATGGGGTTGCAAAGAGTTGGACATGACTTTAATGACTGAACAACAGAGCCAAGATGCTGGAAGCGCTGCACTTCTGGTAAAGCCCCTAATATGAAGGCTACTCCAGCACGGAAGAGTATGGGACCCACAGAATTGTGTAGCTCATTTGTACTATTACTTATTTGATCTATCACGACTCTCTTTCTTATGAAATATCTTCCCTTACTGTGGGGAACACTTCCCTTGTAGTTTGAGTGTGATTGACTTTGCCTCCCACCTTTCCACAGGTCATTCATCCTGGGATTAGCCAAAGAGCACTCCATGCATCTGAGCATAATGATCAGATCACCGTGGCCCCATCAGATCATCTCTAAGGCTTATCGTGTGGATAATTGAAGAGAGAGCTTCAGTCTTGTTCTGTAGTCAAGAGCTTGAAGTGCCATCTAAATCTTGAGTTTCTGGTCACTATCATTCCTGCTACCAGGGAAAAAAAAGAGCTAATAAAAATGAAGTTCACACTGAAAAAAAAAAGAAGAGTAAAAATGGCTCAGAAAGTAAAGAATCTGTATGCAATGCAGGACACCCAAGTTCAATCCCTGGGTTGGGAAGATCCCCTGAAGAAGGGAATGGCTACCCACTCCAGTGTTCTTACCTGGAGAATTCCATGGATAAAGGAGTTTGGTGTTGCAGGTATGAGATCAAAAAGAAAGAGGGAAGAAATCAGAAAAAGAGAAGAGAGGAGCCAGGGAGGAAGGAAACAAATGAAGAGAGAGATAAAAAGGAAGAAGTTGCTCAGCAATCTCATCAGAGCACCCAAATGCAGCCATGTCTTGTCTGGTCATGGATCTCTAAGCTGCATGAGCTAAAAGAGCTCTTTTTAAAAATTAAAGTAGTCTGAGGTTCACATATATTATTTGAAGCTCAAATGATAACAGCATGAGCTGCAAATACTAGCCCTGAAGTTACACAGCAATATCCAAAAAGCAGTACAAAAAAAAAAAAAAATACCTTCTTAGAAGAGTTAAAATTCATTTGCCCACACTGTTTAGGGTTTTACCAATCATTTTCAAGGGAGACTTGAAGTCAGTTGCATAGTAGAAAAATATAGAACTATAATTTATAGTAGCCATATCTTATTTATGTAATCATAGCTAGTTGTAGAGAATGCTAGATAAAACTCTACAGTTCTTCTCATAGATCAAAGATTAGCATAAAATTATATTAAATTTCCAATTTGTTCAACCAAGAATACAAAAACATAGTAGATGTAGGCTGGAAGTACAGGACAGGTACAGATGCAGCATTTCTAATCATGTTTGGTCTCAGCCCTCGTAACACATTCAGTAGCTAGTCACATTGTCCTTATAAACTAGGATCTTCCCAAATGTAAGAAATTCAGTTCTTGCTGCCCCACTGCCATCTTAGACTTCTCTTTTCAGAAAGGACTAACACCAACTATCATTTTTGTTTCAGAGAATTACAGAAGGGTTCCTTTGTTCTTAAAATTCAGCATCATCTTAAAAAAAAAAAAAATGATACAAAGGAACTTACATACAAAACAGAAACAGACCCTCAGACATAAAAAACAAGTCTGTGGTTACTAAAGGGGAAAGGGTGGGTGAGGGATAAAGTAGGTGTTTGGGGCTAACATTATATGCTGTATGATGAGGGAGCTTAAATCTGGTGCTCTGTGACAACCTAGAGAGGTGGGATGGGGTGGGAGGTGGAGGGAGGCTTAAGGAGGGAGGGACATATGTATACCTGTGGCTGATTCATGTTGATGGATGGCAGAAACCAACACATTACTGTAAAGCAATTATCCTCCAATTAAAAATAAATTTAAAATTTAAAAAGATAACCAACAAGAACCTACTGTATAGCACAGGGAACTATACTCTATATTTTATAATAACCTATAAGGGAAAAGAATCTGAATTTGGATGTATCTGTGTATATATATATATGTGTGTGTTGTATATATGTGTGTGTGTGTGTGTGTGTGTGTGTGTGTGTGTGTGTGTGTGTGTGTGTGTACATATCCCTGGAGAAGAGAATGGCAACCCACTCCAGTATTCTTTCCTGGAGAATTTCATGGACAGAGGGGGCTGGTAGGCTATAGTCCATGGGATCGCAGAGTTGGACATGATTGACTAAGCACACATATATACATATAACTGAATCACTTTTCTGTATACCAGAAACTAACATCACAGGTCAACTATGCTTCAATAAAAAAAGAATACTCATGATAAATTTGAAAATAAAAAATGAAAGATCAAGTTAAAAAAGAATTCAGTGTCAAACCACAAACTGTGTCCTAATAGATGCTCTAATAGAAATTATGCTCTATGCTTTGGTAGAAATTAGAGTCATTCTCCACAGGTCCCTGATTCACGTCTCTGCCTTCAGATATCCCACATTCTGGAAAGAAAGTCCATTTACCCCCATTCATGTTTTAACTCTGATTTAATACCCTTTTAATACAGAATTTGATCTGAAGGTAAAGATCACAAATCAGTTTCCACAAAATTATAATTCTAAAATACAGGTTCAATTCTTCTAAAACAATCTTTTATTCTTGTGTTCTAAAGTCTTAAGGAAGAAATTGCTTCAGATATTTTTTAAAGGTAGGAATCTGAAATGAACATACATCAAATAATAGTTTCAATTAAGCTTTTGGTTTCTAACAAAGACAGACTGATTTGAAAACACTCCATACAAAATATCATCTTTAAAGCAATGCCTGTCAGTGTGTATCATATATTATCACAAACGAGAGTTATATCCTTATAAATTTTATATGAAAGCAAAAGAAAGAATGATCAACTCAGCTTGCTGGGAGAAGCCATAAGACATCATAATCATCTCTATCATCACTGAAATATTGATCAAATGTTTGTAATGCTTTTATGTAATTTCTGTGACATGTGCATTTTACACATTATTTTTTAAAAAGAACAAAGCAGTTTATTTTAGAATCTAACTCTCTCCTGCTAAAAATATCTAGAAATTCTAGTAAGACACAGTTAACATGAGAGGTGAGTGAATGTGGCATTGCCAGGCTGCCTGAGGGTATCTCTTGACACACACAAAAAACTAAACACTTGGTTTTGACAGTAACAGGGGAATAGAAGACAAAAATCATGGGCTTTCATAGGTTGAGGTGTTAGATGGAAATTTCTGCAGGCATTCAGGACCATAGGAGGAGGAATGGCAAGACAATTGGTCCATCCCAAGCCTCTATGGTGGGAAAAAAAATTAGGAATTTCCTGCAAAACTTGTCATCCCAAGCTAAGTAAGACCAAGACTGTAAACCTTTGGAGGCACCAGGGAAAATTCCTACTTGCCTCTGCCAGTTTCCAAGAATCCTTCCAACTGCTTCCTTCACCTTAACAATCAGCTGTGAAGGGTCATCTCTTCTCTTTGGCCTCCCAACTCCCTTGTAAGAGAGGACTCCTCTGTTTCTGTCAGGGCCACCTGGATACTTGGGATTCTCTCCAGGTCACATTCCTAACTGAATCTTATCTGCAAGGTCACTTTTGCCATGCAAGGTAGCAGATTCACAGATTCTAAGAAATAGGATGTACACATCTTTGGGGACCATTATTCAATTAGTACAATGGCCTTGAGTTGGGTCAGAGGGTTGAATTTAGATTGGCCCAGGGGACATTGGGTGAGGAACTTAAAGTGACAGAAGCCTGCATGAAAACTCTCTGGAAGAAATCATCTTCAATATAAGCCCCTCAATGTGTAGATCGATTAAGGTTGAACATAAGCAGGTAAGCATAAGCTCACAATCAAAATGCACCCACTGCAAGAGAAAACAAGACCTCATCAGTAAGGGTCAGCTGGAGTGACAAATAACTATTATACCTCCAAAACCTCCAGATTTTGGAATTACTGGGTACCGAAAAGGGGGGGGGGGGGAGTATGACTAAAATGTTCATAGAAAATAGAGAAATTTGATAAGAACAAGAATCAAGAGTCTGTAATTAATGGTGAGATAGATCTGATAAAGAACTTGTGAAAATAAAACAGTAATTGAAAGTAAAAGCTCACAAGATGGGAATAACTGGCAATAGCGCAGTGTTCTTTAAGTACTAAAACTTCTGGGTAAATTTTTAAAGTCACATAACTAATAGTATGTGAAGACTCTGAAAGTGAAAGCATTAGTCACTCAGTCATATATGACTCTTTGTGACCCCATGGACTGTAGCCCGCCAGGCTCCCTCTGTTCATGGGATTCTCCAGGCAGGAAACTGGAGTGGGCTGTCATTTCTTTCTCCAGGGGATCTTCCCAACCCAGGAATCGAACCTGGGTCTCCCACACTGCAGGTAGATTCTTTCCCATCTGAGCCATCAGGGAAGCCCAAAACTTCTAGATAAATTTTAAAAATCACATGACTATTAGTATTAGAGCTACAATAGAATTGAAAAGTAGAGGGGTAAACATTCAGGATAGGGGAGAACTTCAAAGAGATGAGTGACCTCATAAAGACAGTTTTACTGGGTTATTCATGATATAGTACATAGAACATAAAATATGCTGAGGCTGGTGACAAACCGGAAGAGCTTTCAGCCATTTGGGGATATGCAAAGAGAAAATTCATGCCTCAGACACAGCTGATTTTCCTCTCAAGACATTTGCCAAGTTCTCAAGACAGGGAAGGAGAATCTTTACCAGAAGGGGCCCCAGAATAAAAACAATTCTATCAGTTGGAAACACCAAATGCCTACATCCAAAGAAAGGGCAACAGAGGATGAGATGGTTGGATGGCATCACGGACTCAATGGACGTGAGTTATTGCAAGCTCTGGGAGACAGTGAAGGACAGGGAAGCCTGGTGCACTGTAGTCCATGGGGCTGCAGAGTTGGACATGACTGAGTGACTGAAAAACAACATCCAAAGAATGGAAATTAAACAGAAACTGAGCTTTCCCAGGTTGCACTAGTGGTAAAGAACCTGACTGCCAATGCGGGAGACGTAAGACACAGGTTCGATACCTGGGTCAGGAAATCCCCCGAAGGACGTCATGGTAACCTACTCCAGTATTTTTACCTGGAGAACCCCATGAACAGAGGAGATTGGCAGGCTATAGGCCATAGGGTCACAAAGAGTTGGATACAACTGAAGCAACTTAGCATGCAGGCACTTTCTGAAACTCCAATCCAAGGTCAATGCTATTCAGACCTTGATTGTATTAAAGTATTTCTTATTTTATCTGCCTCTATTTAACAGAAGAGTGAACTGTGTTTTAAGGAATATAACCAAAAGTTCATCTAGAATCTTCATAATTCTATATACAATGTCCTATATTTAATGAAAATTTCTAGGCATGCCTAGGGGCAGAGCTATAAAAACAAGAGAAGAAAGTAGATGGAAACTGATAGTAAATAAGTGATTTAGAGTGTTTTAAATAAGTGATTTACAAGAATGTTTTAAGTAGAGAAATAGAAGAAAACATGTAGAATTACAACAGACTGAAATTTACAATATAAAATGGCATGAAAATTACAATTGAAATTAATAATGATAAGTTTATAGCAGATTATACATAGCAGGATATAAGGTTAGTGAAATGTAAGATAGTCAATAGAAAATATTTGAAATGAAAGAAAAAGATATGCTCTCTATATATATAGTACATATATATATATATATATATATATATATATATATGTATTACATATTTATTGGATCATGGTAAAGAATCTGCCTGCAATATGGGAGACTAGGGTTCGACCCCTGAGTTGGGAAGTTCCCCTGAAGAAGAGAATGGCAACCCACTCCAGTATTCTTGCCTGGAGAATCCCATGGACAGAGGAGCCTGGCAGGCTACAGCCCATGGGGTCACAAAGAGTCAGACATGACTGAATGGCTAATACATGTATATATTTTTATTAGAATTTCAGAAGGAGAGGAGAATTAAGCAAAAAAGTATTTGAAGATAATTTTCTAAAACTAGTAATAATAATAAAAAAAAATCCACAGGTATAAGAAGCTATGCAAACTCCAAGCAAAATAAATATGAAAAATCACTACACCTACATACATCCTAGTTAAACTACTAAAAACCAAGGACATAATTAAGATCTTTCAGTTCAGTTCAGTTGCTCAGTCGTGTCCGACTCTTTGCGACCCCGTGAACTGCAGCATGCCAGGCCTCCCTGTCCATCACCAACTCCCAGAGTCCACCCAAACCCATGTCCGTTGAGTCAGTGATGCCATCCAACCATCTCATTCTCTGTCGTCCCCTTCTCCTCCTGCCCTCAATCTTTCCCAGCATCAGGGTCTTTTCAAATGAGTTAGCTCTTCGCATCAGGTGGCCAAAGTATTGGAGTTTCAGCTTCAACATCAGCGCTTCCAATGAACACCAGGACTGATCTCCTTTAGGATGGACTGGTTGGATCTCCTTGCAGTCCAAGGGACTCTCAAGAGTCTTCTCCAACACCACAGTTCAAAAGCATCAATTCTTCTGCATTCAGCTTCCTTTAATAGTCCAACTCTCACATCCATACATGACCACTGGAAAAACCATAGTTCTTTAGAGCATCCAGATTTTTAAAAGTCACATTATTTTTATAGTAGTAGTAAAAAGACTTACACCTGCATTAAGAGAAACAGTGGGAGCCAGAAGACAGTGAAATAACACCTTTAAATTTGTGAAAGAATATACAGATCAAGAATTCTATTTGGGGTCTTCCCTAGAGGTCCAGTGTGTTGAAAGGTTTCACCTTCCAATACAGGGGGTGCAGGTTCGATCCCTGGGTGGGGAGCTAAGATCCCACATGCCTCACAGCCAAAAAGTGAAAAGATAAAACAGAAGCAATGTAGTAAGAGTTCAATAAAAACTTTAAAAATCATCCACATCAAAAAGGAATTCTATACTGAGCAAAAATATCATTCACATACACATTTTCAGAAATCAAAATCTGAAATAATTTTCTTGAGAAGTTGCTATAAAACAAACACTAAAGAGAGTTGTTTAGGGAGAAGGAAAGTGATCCCAGAGGGAAACATGGGTATGTAGGAAACTATGAAAAGCAGTAGAAAGAAGTATGTGAGGAAGCATAAATGAAAACATAATGTCTTGTGTGGTTTAAACAGGATGAAAACATAGTATTATAATGCAAGAAAACAACACTTCAGAATATGGGGGAGATGATTCAAAATGTTTGTTCATCTGAAAACTGACTTTCAAAATACTACCTTGCAAAACCACAAAAAAAATGATAGACAAACATAAAATTCACAGATTAACACTTTTGTCTGAATAATTAATAAGTAGAGAGAATGTCAGTAAGGACATCAATTCAAGCAACATCAAACAATCGACATTTATAAAACACCTAAAACCAGAAGAATATATATTCTTTTCAGGTGGGTCTGGCACATTTATCAACATAAACCATTCAATAGTCTGAATAAATTTTAAAAGATTCAAGTCACAGAAAGTTTTTTTTTTTTTTTACCACCACAACAAAAATATTTGAGACAGAGAATGGAAAGATATTTGGAAAAATGCCAGATAACTGGAAGCTAAAACAGTTCTCAATAACCCATGGGTCAAAGAATAAGTCAAAAGGGAATTCAAAGTAATGTCAGCAAGATTATGTTAAAGGAGTTTCTAGCACTCAGCTCCTCCCAGAAACAGAAGTTTGAATAACTATCCACACACAAAAATACCTGAACAAGAGCTAAGGAGTCCACGTGAGGGATTGCAGTGTCTGGGTGAAACAAAATAAAAAACACATTAAAGAACATAGGAAAGATGGTCTCACATTACCTGTCACACTTCCCCAAAACAAGGCAGCCTAGGGCAGAGAGACATCATCCCCAGGGGGATGGGGTAAGGATTCTCCAACCATCCAGGTCCAACTCGAGTCTGCCGGTGGTCATATTCTTCTAGTGACCTCCTCTAACACAAGGGTTAGCAAGGACGTGAAGAAAAAAGAAAACTTGCTACACTTTTGGTTGGCGTGTGAATTTTACAGCAATTATTGCAAACAGTTAAATTCACCCATTGCAGTCCATTTTAGTTCACTGATTCCTAAAATGTTGATGTTCACTCAAATTTCCCATTTGACCACTTCCAATTTGCCTTGATTGTTGGACCTAACATTCCAGATTCCTATGCAATATTGTTCTTTACAACACCAGACTTTACTTCCATCACCTGTCACATCCACAACTGGGTGTTGTTTTTTGCTTTGGCTCCATCTCTTCATTCTTTCCGGAGTTATTTCTCCACTGATCTCCAGTAGCATATTGGGCACCTACCAACCTGAGGAGTTCATCTTTCAGTGTCCTATCTTTTTGCCTTTTCACATTGTTCATGGGATTCTCAAGGCAAGAATACTAAAGTGGTTTGCCGTTCCCTTCTCCAGTGGACCACATTTTGTCAGAACTCTCCACCATGCCCCATCTGTCTTGGGTGACCCTACATGGCATGGCTCATAGTTTCATTGAGCTAGACAAGGCTGTGGTCCATATGATCAGTGTGATTAGTTTTTCTGTGATTGTGGTTTTCATTATGTTGACTCTCTGATGGATAAGGATAAGACGCTTCCTGATGGGAGAGACTGACTGAGGGGGAAACTGGGTCTTGTTCTGCTGGGTGGGGCCATCAGTAAATCTTAATCCAATTTTCTGTTGAAGGGTGGGGCTGTGTTCCCTCCCTGTTGTTTGACCTGAGGCCAAACTCTGGTGGATGTAATGAAGAATATGGTGATCTCCTTCAAAAGGTCTCATGCATGCTCTGCTGCGTGGAGTGCCCCCAACCCTGCAGCAGGCCACCTCTGACCCACGCCTCTGCCGGAGACTCCTGGCCACTCACGGGCAAGTCTGGATCAGTCTCTTGTGGGGTCACTGCTCCTTTCTCCTGGGTCCTGGTGCACATAAGATTTTGTTCCCCAGTCCTATGTAAGTTCTGGCAGCCCTATGGTGGGGATAATGATGACCTCCTCCAAGAGGGCTTATGTCATACCCAGGTCTGCTGTCCCAGAGCCCTGCAGCAGGCCACTGCTGACCCCTAACTTCACAGGAGACACTCAAATACAAATTATATCTACTACTGTGGGCAAGAATCCCTTAGAAGAAATGGAGTAGCCCTCACAATCAACAAGAGAGTCCGAAATGCAGTACTTGGATGCAGTCTCAAAAACAACAGAATGATCTCTGTTCGTTGCCAAGGCAAACCCTACAATATCACAGTAATCCAAGTCTATGACCCAACCAGTAACACTGAAGAAGCTGAAGTTGAACGGTTCTATGAAGACCCACAAGATCTTCTAGAACTAACACCCAAAAAAGTTGTCCTTTTCATTATAGGGGACTGGAATGCAAAAGCAGGAAGTCAAGAGATACCTGGAATAACAGATAAATTTGGCCTTGGAGTACAAAACAATACAGGGAAAAGGCTAACAGAATTTTGCCAAGAGGATGTGCTGGTCATAGCAAACACCCTCTTCCAAAAACACAAGAGAAGACTCTACACATGGACATCACCAGATGACCAACACTGAAATCAGATTGATTATTTACTTTGCAGCCAAAGATGGAAAAACTCTATACAGTCAGCAAAAAAGACCAGGAGCTGACCGTGGCTCAGATCATGAACTCCTTACTGCCAAATTCAGACTTAAATTTAAGAAAGTAGGGAAAACCACTAGACCATTCAAGTATGAGCTAAATCAAATCCCTTATAATTATACAGTGGAAGTGAGAAATAGATTCAAGGGATTAAATCTGATAGACAGAGTGCCTGAAGAACTATGAACAGACGTTCAAAGTTGATATAAAAGAGAGACCTGGACCACAAATTGATTTCTGTTGAGGCACACTGTGTTTTTGACCTGTGTGTTCCTAATTTCTTCACCATCACCCCACCAAAGTCCTATAAGATCGTGGATTACCCATTTCATCTTCTCTTTCCTTCTTAACTGTGTCAAGTTCCTGTCTTCTCAGCATCCTCTAAACAGTTGTATCTAACCGCATGTGCCGTTGTGCCCACTGCTCCATAAAGCATGGTTAAATGAAAAAAAAAAAAAAAAAGAAAAAGAAAATTGCTGACAGCATAGATCTTAATGGTCTCTATACACACACAATGTAATTATGGGATATGGAGATACTGGCAGACTTTATGGTAATAATTTCACAATAGATGTGTGTTTCAAATAATGATGTGTGCATGTATGCTCAGTTGATCAGTCCTTTGACTGATCAGTCCTATGACTCTTTGCAACCCCTCTTTGCAGCCCTCCAGGCTCCTCTGTCCGTGGAATCATCCAGGCAAGAATATTGGAATGGGTTGCCATTTTCTTCTCCAGGGGATCTTCCTGACCCAGGGATTGAACCCACATCACCTGCATTGGCAGGAAGATTCTTTACCAGTGAGCCACCTAGGAAGCTTTCAAATCATGATGCTATACACCTTAAACTTACACAATATTATGTCAATTATATCTCAAAGCTTAGGGAAAAAGGAATTCAGGAATTATTTTAAACTGAATAAAAATATATCATCTCACAGATAATACAATATCTGTGAGATGCAGCTAAAGCAATGCATTGAAGAAAATGTATAACACTAAATATATATCAAAAGAAAAATCTCAAAACAATAAAGTCTCAAATTCACCCTTACAAACAAGAAGAGAGTGAATTAAGTCAGAAATAACAAGAAAATAAAAATCAAAACAGAAATTAGTAAAATAGAAAACATAAAAATGGTAGTGAAAAGTCAATAAAGCCAAATGTTAGTTCACAGAGAAGATCAATAAAATTGATAAACCTTTAGGCAAGGTATTGAAGAAAAAAAGATAATACATAAAATAAAAACATCAGCCTTGAGCAAGGTACTATAACTAGTGATCATAAAGAGTTAAAAAGAGAATATTATAAACTTAAGCCAGTAAGTTAGACAATTTATATAAAATGAATACACTTCTTGAAAAACACAAGTAAAACCACAATTATTTGTAAATAAAGCTTATTCTGATACAGATGTCTGCACAGGGGTGTTATCTTCAATACTACTCCTAATCTAGGGAGTGAAGGATGGGACCAAGATAAATTTCAAACACCACAAAGCAGTCTTCTTAACAAGATTTATTAGGTTTTCTTCATTAAGTGTTCCTTTGATTGCTGAAAGCTTTTGGTTGGTTTCCAGAGTTCCACAAATTTTGATTTTGTCCATTTTGCCAGTTTCTCTCACTGCTTTAATGGAAGAACATACTTTGGGGTCCCTTATTCTGCCATTTTCACTAATACCACCCTCTTCACTTAATTATATGATTACAGTATAATCTTACTAAAACCAAGTAAAGACTACACAAGTAAAAGAAATTGTAGACCAATCAATCTCATTGACATGAACGTAAACCACCTAAATGAAATACTAATTTGTAAAAAGAGAGCAGTAAATACACACACTATAATAAATTTGTATTTATAGCAGTTATAAATACCGGGGTGGCTTAAATACATAAAGTTTAATAATATAAACTGTCACTAAGAAAAATTATATCATCAATATAATAGATGTTGGAAAAGAATTCCATACAAGTCAATACCATAATTAGCAGCTCTTAATAAACTATGTATAGAAGGAAAATTGTTTTCCAAAAAGGAGTATGAGCCAAAAACTTACATCAACTACCTCAATTAATGGGTAACTGCTTAAGAGCCGCTTGCCTTAAAAATCAAGAACAAGCTTAGTGGGATAGGATGAGAAAAATAAGAGGATGTATAAGGACTGAAAATGAAAATAAACTTTCATTTTCCCCTAGAATCCCCAAGAGAATATAGACTTTATTTTTTTTTTGCTGAAGTACAGATCATGATTTACAATACTGTATTAGGTTTAGGTGTACAGCACAGTGATTGAGCATTTTTTAAGAGATTATACTCCATTGAAAGTTATTAAAAGGTAATGATTGTGATTCTCTGTGCTATACTTTAATAACTTTCAATGGAGTATAATGACTGTAATTCTCTGTGCTATACAATATATCCTTGTTGCTTGTCCACTTCATACTTCGTAGTTTGTGTCTGTTAAGCCCATACCCCTCAGTTGCCCCTTTCCCCTCCCCTCCCCCCTTTCTTAACTACACATTTGTTTTCTATATCTATGGGTCTGTTTCTATTTTGCATATACATTCATTTGTATTATTCTTTAGACTCCAATATAAAAGTGGTATCATACAGTATCTGTCTCCAAATAGACATTTTAGACTTATTAGAAATTGACTTCAGCAAAGATTGTGAATACAAGATCAACTTAAATCATCTGCATTTCTGTTTCCTTGAACAAATAGAAAAAAAATTTTAAATAAACAATTTAGAGATAATTTGATATGTCTGACCTTCAAGGAAAATATAAAACTATTTTAATTATATATGAGGACCATTACTATATCTAGGTACAACAGGACAAGATATTATGAAGATGACAATTCTGTCCAAATAATTCTATAAATTTCATTCCATTGCAAAGAAATTTGCAACAGGGGGTTTTGAGTTCTTAAATTGACTCTGACATTTTATGAAAAAATAAAAGACAATGAACACACAATAGTTTTTAAGAACAATGTGGGGAGAATTTTTTAAAGCTTTAGCAATCAGTAAAAATTCCACTGTGACAGAATCAGAAGCTTTGAAATAGAATCATGCTTACATGAAAAATTTATACAAAATCTATCATTTCAGATCAATGGTAAGAAAAAAAAAAATCGATGCAAGCTATAATAGAATTTAGTTAGGTTATTTCCTCACATAATGCAAGGAACTCCAGACATAATTGTGCAAAGCAAACTCAAACTTACAGAAACAAACATAGGAGAAAACTTTTGTCCTTCAGTTAGTGAAGGATTTCTAAATCAAGATTTAAAAAATCTATAAGGGGAAAGTAAAATCCATGTGGCAGATCCTATTTCCCAAAGATGACCACAACGATATTCTCAATTCCATATACTCTTTTTACAATGTGATCTTGACACTCCTGCCATTAAGGAATGAGGTCTGTGTCTCCTCTCTGTGAAAATGGGTGGGCTTTTGTGACTATTTTGACACAAGAATACACAAATTTAACAATAAAATCCCAAGGCCAGGACACTAAAAGTACCACAGTTCCTCCTTGCTTACTGAAACATATACCCTGGAGCCTAGAACTGCTAAGCAAGCAGCCCAGCTACCCTATGCTGTTATGCCATGAAGAAACCCACACAAGATGCTAAAGATACATCATATAAGGAATTTCTTGGACTACCTGATAAAAGTAATACCCAATCAGCTTCTCACTGTTCCTGTTCCAGTCACCATCCCTTGGCAACCACACAAAAGACCTCTAGTCAGAGCACTCAAATGAGCCCTTTCCAAATTACAACCCAGAAGAACCATGGGACGTGATAATGGTGTTTTAAGCCACGAAGTTATCAAGTACTCTTTACCTGGTGCTTCCCTAGTAGCTCAGTTGGTAAAGAATCTGCCTTCAATGCAGGAGACCCAGGTTCAATCCCTGGATCAGGGAGATCCCCTGGAGAAGGAAATGGCAACCCACTCCAGTACTCTTGCCTGGAGAATTCCATGGACAGAGGAGCCTGGAGGGCTACAGTCCATGGGATTGCAAAGAGTTGGACAGACTATGCAAATAACTTTTAACTTTATACAATACTAGAAATTGGAACAGTGTGGCTATATTCAAGTTAAAAAACTTCCATTGATTCAAAATACCATAAAGAATGAAAAGATAACCCACAAATTACAAAACAATGCTTGCAACCATACAACAAACAAAATATCATATGCAGTGCATGCAAAGAACTTCTCCAAGTAATAAAAAGGTAAACCAAATAGAAGAAGAGGCAAATGATATGAACAGCCAATTCAGGTGACTAATACCACTAGAATGCCATTGCCATATGAAATTGCCTAATTTAGTCAGCAAATAGGAAAATATACATGAAAATCCACATGATACCATTTCACTCTATCATATCACAGAAACTTAAAAGTTCAACAAAAAACACTGGCAGAAAATGGAGACTTATCCTACTCTGCCAGTGGGTGGGTTAAGTGATGTGATCAACTTTAAGAATTAAAGTTGGAGACACAGTCTCTGAGTCAGAAATTCCACTCCTACATAAAAGTTCTGGTGAATTGATCCACCTGTATGTCATGAAATGCATATGATAATGTTCAGAACAAAATAATTTTCTTGTTGTTGAAAATTATTATAATATCCAAAACAGAAAAGTCAGTAATTATAGAATATTCATGAAAATAGCTGATATATAACAAAGAAAATGGGTGAATTAGAGCTGTATGTTCTTCAACATGGATGAATCTCAAAATGTAGAATTAAAGATGTAAGGTGAACAATATATATAAAGATCTTCATAGGAAATTTTAAATCATTCAAAACAGCACCATCATTGTTTTCTGAGAGATAAATAAGTATAGAAGTAGAAATAAATGAGAAAGAAACACCAAATTCAGGATAATGGTTACCTCCAGGAAGGGGGAAGGTGGGGTGATGAGAAAGAGCTATAGAAGTAGAATATGGGTTGTCAACATAAAATAGTAATATCAATATTTGTTACAGTTTTCTTTAGGCTTTCAGGTGCCCTGCTGCTGACGCTTTTTAGTCACTAAGTCGTGTCCAACTCTTCTGTGACTCCCACAGACTATAGTCTGCCAGGTTACTCTTTCCATGGGATTTCTCAGGCAAGAATACTGGAGTGGGTTGCCATTTCCTTCTCCAGGGGATCTTCCTGACCCAGGGATTGTACATGAGTTTCCTGCTTAGTAGGCAGATTCTTTACTGCTGAGTGACCTAGGAAGCCTCTTCCAGTGTCTTAATACTATACAATAAATTGGTGTTTTCGAAGATATAAGCAAGACCCGACACAGGAAGAAAGGTCAGCACTGAAAATGACTCTCAGGAACAGAATCATGCCTACCTGGAGTCTTAAGGTCACCCGTGGAGATCCAGACTTGGAACATTACCAAGAAATACACAGATGAGGGGAAGTTGGGAGTCAGTGGACAAAACAAAGGAAATGACTGCTTGCCTGGACTGTTACTCTGGATCCCTCCAGGCTGACGCTCTGGCAACACTTGCAGCCAAGGCAGCTTTCATTCTCACTTGGGACAGTAAAACGTCTGTCCAATTTAAGCCCCTAGCTGCTACCTCCAGTTATCTCTGAGTTCAAGTCTCATCCAGAAGACTCCATGCAGTTTATCTGATTTACATGTGATTCCTATAGATCCAAAAAGTCAACAAACTAAAGAGGCACTTTTAATAGGATCTCTCACTTCTCTGTCTCAAAAAAAAGTAAATACTGCTCTCTGGAAATTGATCAGATACTTGCCACTAGGCTTCGGTGTTGTTTGAAGCTGGTCTGGCATTCAAGCTAGGCTGTACCATTCTCCGGCTAGACATAAACAACCTTATGGAACACTAATATCAGATATGATAACTCTGAGTCCATAATAAATTGAGACAAAACAAAGCCACCTCATAACTTTGTCTAAGCACAGGAAAATGCACAATCACACACTTAAGACCAAATATACCCCTTTCCTGACTGGTGTGAGAGACTGATCTTCTTTACCTATTACAGCATTGTCCTTGCTCTCTTTTGCTCTTCCTACAGATAAGATTGATTAATACAGTCAACCATACAATTGCTGTTTTTGACAGTACCCAACATAGAGCAAATCTTCACTTCCTTAGACCCTCCTAAAAATCACAAAACCAATACCCAAATCTTATAATAGGATCTTTCTGACACAATCTTACTGAGAGGCTCCACAATTCCTTATGATGTGTGCCATCACTCACTGCAGTGAGTAATAAACCCAACTTCAATTACACGTATATCCCTGGTAGTGTTTGGCTGGAGGTCATTGACACTTGCCATCACCTATCTTCAAGGAAAGCCAATTACCTATTGAAGTGAAATCACAATTTCTCAAACTGTTCAAACAGTTATGCCTACCACATTGAAGTACAGAAAAGTTGATAGGAAGATGAAATACTGACTACTACCCCACATCAAAACTGTAATAATCTCCAGTTTCACACAATTTCCTCCTCATTGATCATGACCATAAACATAAAAATTGCCTTCATTGGCTTTTGTTGTTATCTGAGCAGAATACAAGAACTATTTTTTTCACAGCCTGGGAGACAATGATGTAACTTGTACAAAGTCATTCAACTAGCAAGCAGAATACAAAGGGGCATTCAAACCCAATGAACACTGTCTAAAACCAGAGTCCACACTTCATCACTGTGTCTGTCATCTCCAAAATGATCAATAGTGGTAGTGTAGAAGAGAGAGGATGAACAGTCAGCCAGAAAACAGCATGTGTGAGAAGACGAATAAACCATCTCTCTGGGTTCCTGGCATGGCAAATGTTTACACATGGTTCAAGAGTAAGCTTTGTGGAGGGAGATGTGGCAAGTGATGGCATTTGTGAGAGGAATAGTTAAATCCTAAGTCCAGCTTGGGAAGGTTAGGCAGGGTCACGTGTGTCAGGTGACAACAACTTTGGATAGTATTTCATAGCCAACAGAGGCTTTAAGACATGGATGGAGGCAAAGGTGCGCAATCATTAGAGCTATGTTTCAGCATGGTAACTGAACACAGTGAAAGATTAAAGAGGAGAAAGGACTGATAGCCTATGGGAAACACGTTTTATGAAACATGCCTCAAAATTAACACCAAATGGAGGCATTTATTCTATATATAAATCTCTCCATGTCCAGGTGAGATAGCTTTGCTGTTATTTCAACACCCATGGGTTTTAAACAACCATAGTAAGCTTTCATAACTCAGGGAGTGATAATGCAGTTCAGTTAAATTATGAGCTCTAATTAGGGTTTAATTAGAAATAGAAAGCAGCTTGGTTGGAACCAGGCGTTTGATAGCTAGCAACAAAGCTTCATCTGCATCTTTGTTATAGCATTTTTTAAAACACTCTATGTGTTGAATTAGGGAAGATAGTGATTTTGAGTCTATTCTGCAAAACCCATGGGCTCCATGAATCACCACTAGGTAATATTGGAGAGAAATACCACAGGAGAGCCCCTGCATTTATATTCCTGCTTCACTTCCCAAACCCTGTTGAAAGCCTACACCCAGAAAACCAAGGTGACAGGTAATAGATTTCATCTTGATTAAATTTAATGCTATTGAGGAGGGCATGGCAACCTATTCAAGTATTCTTGCCTGGAGAATCCCATAGACAGAGGAGCCTGGTGGGCTACAGTCCATGGGGTCACAAAGAGTCGGGCATGACTGAAGTGACTTAGCACAAACTTAACACTAATCAAAGGTTAGGGGCTGAAAAGAATGGGATTCTGAGAAAATGTGCCTTGGCACAACAAGGAGGAGAATTTGGGAGAGGTTTTGATAGATAAGCTACAGGGGTGAGTGGTGGCAACAGAGATAGTGGATTAACACCTGGAAGTATTCTCTCCAAGCAGAAGGCACAGAAATCAGAACAAGGATTCAGGACTTCCTTGGTGGTACAGTGGATAGAAATCCACCTACCAATGCAGGGCATATGGGTTCAATCCCTGGTCCAGGAAGACCCCACATGCCATGGAGCAACTAAGCCTATGTGCCACAACTACTGAGCCCATGTTCTAGAACCCTCAAGACCCAATACTGAAGCCCATGAGCCTAGAGCCCATGCTCCACAAGAGAAGCCAACACAATAGGAAGCCCACGCACCACAACAAAGCATAGCTCCCACTCTTCACAATGAGAGAAAGCCCGTGCAGAACAATGAAGAATCAATGCAGCTAAAAATTAACTAATTTTTAAAAAGAACAGGGATTCACCATAGCCCTATAGGAGTCAAACATAGCCTTACAAGCACTTGATACATTTGTTCTGTCCAATATATCTTATAATTATTTTCTATACTCCCTTTATCTCATGACCTTTCTCCTAGTAGGTCAGAAGCATTCACATTGTCTCTAGAAGAAATAAATTCCTTATAGCAAGATAACCAAGAAAACAGTAGATATTGACATTTTATTTTATTCCTAAAATAGGTTTTTCTATTAACAGAAGAAATAGTTGTGAAAGTCTTAACTCACAAGAGAAGGGTTGGCTGATCAAAGGGAAAGCTGTGAAAGAGACAGGGAATGACAATAGGTTGGAAAGACAATGGAAGACATTGATTCCCCAGACCAAATGAGGATGACCTGCCCTGGGAAAGGTGGAGTGAGCTTCAAAGAGATTGTTTTAATCAAAACTGTGACCTAGCGGAAAGAAGCAAATCTGGCAGCCTGCTGGCCTGGGAAGAAACACTTTAGTTAAGTAATACATGCAAAAATACAGTCATTGAGAAGTGTAGTGGTCAACTGTTATTTTATGTGCTTGAAAATATGTTGCATGTTATGTCAGTTGAACTCAAATGTATGAAATGAGTGTTTTACTGGAGTGTGCCAGAGTTGCAATGATACATGGAGACATAGGGGAGAGAAAGCAGAAGGGTTTATTCTGGATTCAACTTTAAGAGTTGCTTGTGCAACCAACTCAGTTGGCATTTGGCCATGTGAACAGAGATTCAAAGCACCCCTCCAGTTTGCCTTCCCTAACCCAACTTACATGGCAATTCTACTCATGCTGATAATGTTATAATGAACTTTGGAGGAAGGGCATAATAATACAGTGGAATCATAAGGTGAAGAGATTAACTGGTTGCTCCAAGGGAAACCTTTGGGTGTTGAGATCATCTTGGACACATTGTTGTTGTTGTTCAGTCACTCAGTCATGTCTGACTCTTTGTGACCCCATGGACTGCACGCCTCCCTGTCCTTCACCATCTCCCAGAGATTGCTTAAACTCATGTCCATTGAATCGGTAATGTCATCCAACCATATCATCTTCTGTCATCCTCTTCTCCTCCTGCCTTCAGTCTTTCCTAGCATCAGGGTCTTTCCTAATGAGTCAGCTCCTTGCATCAGGTGGCCAAAGTATTGGAGCTTCAGCTTTAGCATCAGTCCTTCCAATGAATATTCAGGACTGATTTCTTTTAGGATTGGCTGGTTGGATCTCCTTGCAGTCCAAGGGACTCTCAAGAGTCTTCTCCAACACCCCTGTTCAAAAGCATCAGTTCTTCAGTGCTCAGCCTTCTTTGTGGTCTCACTCTCACAACCATATATGACCACTGGAAAAACCATAGCTTCGACTAGATGAAACTTTGTTGCCAAAGTAATGTCTCTGATTTTTAACATGATAACTGGGTTTGTCATAGCTTTTCATCCAAGGAGCAAGCATCTTTTAATTTCATGGTTGCAGTCACCATCTCCAATGATTTTGGAGCCCAAGAAAATAAAAGTTTATCACTGTTTCCTGCTTCCCCATCTATTGGCCATGAAGTAATGGGACCAGATGCCATCTTTGTTTTTCCATTCTTTGTTTTTTGACCATTGAGTTTTAAGCCAGCTTTTTCACTCCCCTCTTTCACCTTCACCAAGAGGCTCTTTAGTTCATCTTCATTTTCTGCCATAAGGGTGGTGTCATCTGCATATCTGAGGTTATTGATGTTTCTCCAGGCAACCTTGAGAACTCCAGTTTGTGCTTTCTCCAGCCCAGCATTTCACATGATGTACTCTGCAGATGAGTTAAATAAGCAGGGTGACAATATACAGCCTTGACGTATTCCTTTTCCTATTTGGAACCAATCTGCTATTCCATGCCCAGTTCTAACTGTTACTTCCTGACCTGCATACAATTTTCTCAGGAGGCAGGTCAGGTGGTCTTGTATTCCCATCTCTTTAAGAACTTTCCAGTTTGCTTTGATACACACAGTCAAAGGCTTTAGCATAGTCAATGAAGCAGATGTTTTTCTGGAATTTTCTTGGTTTTTCTATGATCCAATGGATGTTGGCAATTTGATCTCTGGTCCCTCTCGCTTTTCTAAATCCAGCTTGTACATCTGGAAGTTCTCAGTTCATGTACTGTGGAAGCTTAGCTTGGAGAATTTTGAGCATTACTTTGCTAGCGTGTGAAATGAGTGTAATTGTGTTGTAGTTTGAGTGCAATTACTCCCTCTGGCATGGTCACAATCAGGACAAAAAAAAAAAAGGAAATGTCAACTTATGATTTCATTGTATTCCTTTTCTTTCTGTTGGCATTATTGCTTGGAAAGAAATTCCAGAGCTGATGTTATACATGTAATTACCATCTATCATCCATATGGATTTTTTAAAGGACATTGTTAACACACCAGAATGGATAAAAGATAACTTTTAAATTTTACCTTCATGAAAAATTTACTGAATATTTTATTTATCACCAGTAGTGAGAATGTTGTCTTACATTTTCTGCAGAGGTATTTTGGGGAATACCCTCAAAAGATACAGCTGTAATAAAGTGAGGAAAGCAAGACTGGGTCAAAGATAAAGTTGACCTACTATGCTGTTGCAACTGAATCTCATTCAATCCTGCAAGGAACTCTGGACCTGGAATGGCCCTTCACAGTTATCCCAAATGGAGCCTTGGGGCTGAGTTTTCATATCCTTCTTCAGTCATAGAACATAGGCCATGGCCTCTAGGGAGGGTAACCTTGGATGAGACAGTTCCCAAAAGCTCAGGGCAATTTTAATGGAAGGCATAGCAATGATCCATTGGAAGCAAATATTTCCAGCACTGGAGGATAAGTGATAATGAGAGGAGCTGGCTAAGAATCTCAATATACATTACAAGCTTCACATGAAGTACAATCAGAGTATTAACGTGAGAAACTACTATCTAGGCAATGCTTCAATTCTTGCTCTTAGAAAGACTCCATGAATGCAGGCGGGGCCCCCCATCTTTGCTCCACCAGCCTACCAGCTTTCATTTACAAACCGCAGTCCCTAACAATAAGCTACTAGAGAAATCTGGGTCTGCCTGAAAAGGGATGGATGACCACAGTGGGGGGCAAAAATACCTGCATCTGTTTGTCTAGCTATCCAATCTGGAGACCATGAAAGGGAGTAAGAGGAGGGGGAGATTTGTTACTTTTATTTTCCTTAGGATTTCATGTGCAAATAAATGTAAGCCACCTCTTATGTATTATAAGGTCAGCCCTTTGCAGTGTGAACTACATTTGCCGTGTGAACACTGAGTTGCTGACTTGTGTCCTTATGAATTATAGAAGCAGGAATATTGGAATCCAGCAGTGATGGTGTGTGCTGATGGGCAAATTTTTCCTCTTTTGCATCCTTTTCATTGTTGATATAAAGTAATCTCTTGGCTTCCAGTGGCTAATTTTAATGTTATAGTGGCTTCCTTCAGCTCATCTCTAAACTCTACACTTCTTAGTGGGAGAGAGAAACAAAGAATAAAGGTTCCCATTAGAAAAAACTTTTAAATGTTTTTAAATATACATTTTTAAGCATAAAAATATTAAACAATATGTATGTATGCATACATACGGTTTTCCTGGTAGCTCAGCTGATAAAGAACCCACTTTCAATGTAGGAGACCTGGGTTCAATCCCTGGATTGAGAAGATTCCTTGGAGAAGGGCACGACAGCCCACCCCAGTATTCTTGCCTGGGAATCCCCATAGACAGAGGAGCCTGATAGGCTACAGTCCATGGGGTCACAAAAAGTCAGACACGACTGAGTGATTAAGCACAGCACAATACATGCCTACATATATGAACATATTTATATATGTGTGACTTTATTCTTATAAAGTTTCTCTTTAGCTGTTTTTCTTTAACCTTAATGTTGTCTTTTAATACCTAGGGCTTTCCTGGTGTCTCAGATGGTAAAGAATATGCCTGCAATGCAGGTTCAATCCCTGGGTTGGCAAAAACCCCTGGTGAAAGGAATGGCTACCCACTCCAGTATTCTTGCTTGGAGAATTCCATGGACAGAGGAGGCTGGCAGCCTATGGTCCACAGGGTCTCAAAGAGTCAGACACCAACTGAGAGACTAACATTTTAACACCTATAATGTCTTTTGCTGATGAAATGCTAATTTTTCACTTAGAAATTATTTCCATTTAATTTTTTTCTTTTGGTTTAGTTCAAGGTAAATTCAGTTTTTTGGTTTTTTTTTTTTAGTATTGATTGATGCCTTTTTTCTTAAATTGCTTCTTACTATTGATCTAGTTATGCTCCTCAATCTGAGTACATCCAGACAGAGATACTAACAATTGGTGGATATCACTCAATATAATTCTGTGTTGCAAACATAGAGAATAGACTTATGGACATGACTTGTTGGAGAGGAAGGAGAAGGTGTGATATATGGAGATAGTAACATGGAAACATACATTACCGTATGTAAAATAGATAGCCAATGGGAATTTGCTGTATGTCTCAGGGAACTCAACCCAGGTAACAACTTACAGGGGCGGGATGGGGAGGGAGGTGGGAGGGATCAAGTGGGAGGCCACATGGGTAAACATATGGCTGATTCATGTTCATGTTTGGTAGAAACCAACACAATACTGTAAAGCAATTATCCTTCAATTAAAAATAAATAAATTTTTAAAAATCAAACAGAAAAAAATACACTTCAGTGTTGGGATTTTAAATGATATTTTACTTCTCCCATATTTTTCTATTACTTGAATTTTAAATAAATTTCCTTTTTTATCAGGGCTTCCCAGGTGGTGCAGTGGTAAGCAGGAGTCGCAAAAGATGCAGGTTCAGTCCCTGGATTGGGAAGATCCCCTGGAGAAGGAAATGACAACCCACTCCAGTATTCTTGCCTGGAAAAATCCATGGACAGAGGAACCTGTTGGGCTGTAGTCCATGGGGTCACAAAGAGTCGGACATGACTGAGCATCAGCACTGAACTGGCTTTGGCTACCTTTTGAACATCATCTCTCCCTAATGGGGCAGGGTTACTCCAAAGGATACAGTGTAAGAAAAGGAGGGGAGAAAAAACGAGAAGCCATCCAGAAACTAGAAGGGTGCTCTGAGGAGCTGTATGAAATGGAGGGTTATAATAGGCAGCAGGAGGGTGGGGCAAGAAGGTTTCTTTTTTTAATCAAACTAAGATAAATGATGACATTACAATTTAAGAAGAAAATACAGGAGGAGGAACATGAAGCTCCATTAAGCTTTATTTCAGTATAGATAGATTGTCTTTTTATTCCCATTTCATTACTTCAACCTCAAATTGATGAAATGAAAAGCATGAACAGAGACAGTCTGGTGTCTGATCCAAGAGAACTGAAAATTGAAATGGTCAGAAGCATGGGACTATGAGATGGGGCTCTTTTTACTTTCATTTCTTAATATATAGTCTTAATTTGTATATTTCCCCAAAATAAGTCTCCTGGAGGAAATATAAAATACGGATGTGAAAGTGAAGCAATTCAAATGAGCCCCCTACTGGGGTCACACTTGAAATCATGGATTAATGAACAAAAAAAAAAAGAGCAAATATTAATTTAATGAATAGAATAAGGGTAACTCTTCTTCATGTTTCTTACTCTGCTTTTGGAATTTGCTTTTAATTAAAGAAAAAAGTTTGGAAAAGTAGAGAAAGATGCATATGAAGAATAATGATCATTCATAATTCCATTTCCCAGAGGCAGCTACCATTAATATTTTACTTTAATTTCAGGTTTTTTTCCTAAGCATTTTGATTGGCATTGGGAATCAAACAATAATAAATATACATATATGTATATATATTGTTCTCTCTATGTAACATGATATATTGAAAAGTTCTTATGAACTTTTATACAAATAGATGATTGAAGAAATCATAAAATGTAAATTAAACTCATCCTGCCACCTAGATATACACAATTTTTGTTCTGGGTACTTCCAAACTTTCTTTATTTCAAGTTTCAGCAACTTTTATTTTCATGGGTGAGAGAATCCCCGCCACCAGGGGTAAGAAGAAGTGGGAGCTGAGGATCAACTGTTAGGTTCTGTGCCCAAGACACAGGCTACTGCCTGACGCCTACTCTCTATACGTTCACTGAGAGCAACCCCTCATAGGAGCCTCCGGCCAGAGTCAAAGGCAGCTTCTGAGCAACCAGGAATTGGGTAGCTGACTCCAATTTTTGCCAGTGGCCTAATGTATCCTGGGGGATAGAGTTCTGGTGTAGATGGACCAAGCAGTGACTTGGTGACTCATTCAGTCCTAACTGAGTGGCAGCAGCTTTCTCTGCCTCCTGTTGGAACAGGCCCTGAGATAAGATACAGCCCCTGGCTTCTAGTGTCTGTAACCAGGAACCTCCCAGCATCATAGTCACTCTGAGGCCAGAGGGGCTCCCACCCTGCTCAGGGAAAGCAACGGAGTCAGACACAGTTCCCAAGGTCTTCTGAGGATGGCACCAAATGTCCAAATCCCTGGACAGACAGACGAGCTCCTTGGCACTGCAGATTCACCACAGTCACAGACACAGCAGTGATGGTACTCAGGGCATGGGCCAGAAGTGCAGCCTCAGCAGGGAGCAGCTCGCTGAGCACTGAAGCTGGAATGGCACTAATAATGTGGTCCGCCTCCAGGCTGCTGTCGCCTAGAGACACCTTCCAGCGCCCTTCTGCCCAGAGACTGAGCCCACAGACTGGCTGGCCTTGGAGAACACTGACACCCCTGCTAGTCAGGTGGGCATTGATGGCCTGGGGCAAAGTCTCCAGCCCTCCACGGAGTGACCACTGGCGCCAGCACTCAGCCCGAGCTTGGCGAATGCGTGCTGAACCCAGCTGTGCGCCCCACCCTGCCCCCAGCAGCGGCCCCAGTAATATGGAACGATTGGTTTGCTCAGCTTGGAAGAGACTGGGAAAGCAGGACCTGATGCTGAGCTCACAGCTGTTGCCTGCAAACACTCCAAGCAAGAGACTGTCCGTGGCTAGAGACGCCACCTCAGAACCAGAGCGGCACTGGGCAAAACAGTGCACAGTCTCATCAGGGCCTTTGCCACGAGGGGTGGTCAAATCCTTCAGCCCAGGCCAGAACAGAGGTTTGGAGAAGGGACGGGAAGGGCGGAGGAGCCCCCTGATGCAAGAGGGCATGGCGTGTAGAGCACCACAAACGCGTAGTTGTACTGAAAGTACCTAAGAATGTTTGTTTCACGCATGGTAATTTTGAATACTTCTAATAAATTTAATTTTGTAATGTAGTAGGAAAAAGTCATTATTGTCTTAAATTGCATGCATTTGACTACTATCAAGGCTAAATATTTTCACAGAATTACTATATATTTTCTTCTATTTCTAGACTTTACATATTTTTACTGATATGCTTATTCATTATAACCATTTAAAATGTGAGTCAACATTACTTCTTTATCATTTATGTTTTTAATATACTCTTAATCATTTTTCTCATCTAATTGAATTGGCTAATATTAAAGTTAAATAGTAATACCAGAAGCTTTTTTTCACCTTTTCATACAGTTCAAGGGGTTCTCAAGGCAAGAATACTGAAGTGGTTTGCCATTGCCTTCTCCAGTGGACCACATTCTAGCAGTCGTGTATGAATGTGAGAGTTGGACTATAAAGAAAGCCGAGTGCCAAAGAATTGATGCTTTTGAACTGTGGTGTTGGAGAAGACTGTTGAGAGTCCCTTGGACTGCAAGGAGATCCAACCAGTCCATCCTAAAGGAGATCAGTCCTGGGTGTTCATTGGAAGGACTGATGCTGAAGCTGAAACTCCAATACTTTGTCTACCTGACACAAAGAGTTGACTCATTAGGAAAGACCCTGATGCTGGGACAGATTGAGGGCAGGAGGAGAAGGGGATGACAGAGGATGAGATGGCTGGATGACATCACCAACTCAATGGACATAAGTTTGATCAAGCTTCCGGAGTTGGTGACGGACAGGAAGACTAGTGTGCTGCAGTCTATGGGGTCACAAAAGAGTCAGTCACGACTGAGCAACTGAACTGAACTGAACAGAAGTTTTGCTCTTATCGTGGTTTTAATGAAATGAAATCTAGTCTTTCAACAACTAAACATGCCTGATATCTTGAGATTATTTTTTACATATCAATTTCATCTAATCCTACTTCACTAGCTTAGTTTTTAAATCAGGATGTGTTTCAAATTTCAAATGCCTTTTTAGCATCTATCAATACACATTTTATTGATAATGTAAAAAGTAATTAACTACTTTTTCTAATATTGAATCTCACTGCATTCTTAAAATTCATCCTCCTTGGCACCTAATGTTTAAGTCTGTTCAATCTGTTATGTTCTCATTTTCAATAATACCAGTTATGCATATTTTAGACCTCTCTTATTTACCTTTTGTATCTATAATAAATGTTAGAATGACCCCTGTTTGTTTCCAAGGCAAACCATTCAATATCACAGTAATCCAAATCTATGCCCCAAACACTAAGGTCAAAGAAGCTGAAGTTGAATGGTTCTATGAAAACCTATAAGACCTTCCAGAACTAACACCCAAAAAAGATGTCCTTTTCATCATAGGGGACTGGGAGGCAAAAGTAGGCAGTTAAGAGATACCTGGAGTAATAGGGAAGTTTGGCCTTGGAGTACAAAATGAATCAGGGCAAAGGATAACAGAGTTTTGCCAAGAGAACACACTGGTCATGGCAAACACCTTTTTCCAACAACACAAGAGAAGACTCATGGACATCATTAGATAGTCAATACCAAAATCAGATTGATTATTTTCTTTGAGCCTAAGATGGACAAGCTACATTTAGTCAGCAAAAATAAGACCAGAAGCTGACTGTGGCTCAGATCATGAACTCCTTATCACAAAATCCAGACTTAACTTGAAGAAAGTAGGGAAAACCACTAGACCACTCAGGTATAATCTAAATCAACTCCCTTATGATTATACAGTGGAAGTGACAAATAAATTCAAGGGATTAGATCTGACAGAGTGCCTGAAGAACTATGGATGGAGGTTTATAACATCAGTGATCAAAATGATCAAAATCAGCACCAAGGAAAAGAAATGCAAAAAGGCAAAATGGTTGTCTGAGGAGTCCTTACAAATAGACGAGAAAAGAAGAGAAGCAAAAGCAATGGAGAAAAGGACTCTAAATGCAGAGTTCCAAAGAATAGCAAGGAGAAATACAAAAGACTTCCTAAGTGATCAATGCAAAGAAATAGAGAAAAACAATACAATAGGAAAGACTAGAGATCTCTTCAAGAAAATTAGAGATACCATGGGAACATTTCAGGCTTCTCTTGTGGTTCAGCTATAAAGAATACACCTACAATGTGGGAGACTTGGGTTCAATCCCTGTGTTGGGAAGATCCCCTGAAGAAGGGAATGATACCCACTCTAGTTATCTGGCCTGAAGAATTTCATGGACAGTATGATGGGGTCACAGAGTTGGACACGACTAAACAATTTTCACTTCACTTCACTTTAAGGGAACATTCATGCAAAGATGGGCCCAAGAAGAGTCAGAAACAGTATGGACCTACAGAAACAGAAGAGATTAAGAAGTGGTAATATACATGTTTCGATGCTGTTCTCTCGAAACATCCCACCCTCGCCTTCTCCCACAGAGGGATTGGGTAGAGAGGGAGGTGGGAGGGAGGATCAGGATGGGGAATACATGTAAATCCATGGCTGATTCATGTCAATGTATGACAAAACCCACTACAATATTGTAAAGTAATTAGCCTCCAACTAATAAAAATAAATGAAAAAAATAATAAAAAATAAAAATAACTCTTAAGAAAAAAAAAGAAGAAGAAGTGATAAGAGTACATAGAAGAACTATGAAAAAAAAAAAGATCTTAATGACCCAGATACCCATGACGGTGTGATCACCACCTAGAGCCAGACATCTTGGAGTATGAAGTGGGCCTTAGGAAGTATCACTACAAACAAAGCTAATGGAGGTGATGGAATTCCAGCTGAGCTATTTCAGATCCTAAAAGATGATACTGTGAAAGTTCTATACTCAATATGCCACAAGTCTGAAAGACTCAGCAGTGGTCACAGGACTGGAAAAGGTCAGATTTCATTCCAATCTAAAAGAAGGGAAATGCCAAAGAATGTTCAAACTAACACACAATTTCACTCATTTCACATGCTAGCAAAGTAAAGCTCAAAATTCTCCAAGCTAAACTTCTAGAGTAAGTGAACCAAGAACTTCCATATCTTCAAGCTGGATTTAGAAAAAGCAGGGGAACCAGATATCTAATTGCTAATATCTGTTTGATCATAGATAAAGCAACAGAATTCCAGAAAAACATCTCCTTCTGCTTCACTGACTATACTGAAGCCTTTGACTATGTGGGCCACAACCAGCTGTGGAAAATTCTTACAGAGATGGGAATACCAGACCACCTTATTTGCCTCCTGAGAAACTTGTATGCAGGTCAAGAAGCAAACATTAGAACTGGACATGGAACAATAGACAGGTTCCAAATTGGGAAAGGAGTATGTCAAGGCACATTGTCACCCTGCTTATTTAACTTATATCAGAGTACATCATGAGAAATGCCAGGCTGGATGAATCACTAGCTGGAATCAAGATTGCCCAGAGAAACATCAATAACCTCAGATATGCAGATGGCACCACCCTTACAGCAGAAAGCAAAGAGGAACTAAAGAGCCTCTTGATGAAGGTGAAAGAGGAGAGGGAAAAACCTGGCTTAAAACTCAACATTCAAAAAATGAAAATCTTGGCATCTGGTCCCATCACTTCACGGCAATTAGATAGGAAAACAATGGAAACCGTGAGAGACTTTATTTTGGGGGGACTCCAAAATCACTGCAGATGGTGACTGCAACCATGAAATTAAGACACTTGTTTCTTGGAAGAAAAGTTATGAGAAACCTAGACAGCATATTAAAAAGCAGAGACATCACTTTGCCAACAAAGGTCCACACAGTCAAAGCTATGGTTTTTCCAGCAGTCATGTATGGATGTGAGACTTGGACCATAAAGAAGACTGAAAGTTGCTCAGTCATGTCCAACTCTTTGTGACCCCATGGACTATACCCCATGGGCTATTCTCAAGGCCAGAATACTGGAGTAGGCAGCCTTTCCCTTCTCCAGGGGATCTTCCCAACCCAGGGATTGAACCCAGGTATCCCACATTGCAGGCAAATTCTATACCAGCTGAACTATAAGGGAAGGCCTAAGGAAAGCTGAGTACTGAACAGCTGATGCTTTTTCTTTTTTTTTTTTGGTTTGTCCATATATATATTTTTTTAATTTTCATTTATTTTTGTTAGTTGGAGGCTAATTACTTTACAATATTGTAGCGGTTTTTGTCATACATTGACTTGAAGTACCCATGGATTTACATGTATTCCCCATCCTGATTCCCCCTCCCACCTCCCTTTCCACCCGCTCCCTCTGGGTCTTCCCAGTGCACCAGGCCTGAGCATTTGTCTCATGCATCCAACCTGGGCTGGTGATCTGTTTCACCCTAGATAATATACATGTTTCGATGCTGTTCTCTTGAAACAGTCTACCCTCGCCTTCTCCCACAGAGTTCAAAAGTCTGTTCTGTATATCTGTGTCTCTTTTTCCGTTTTGCATATAGGGTTATCGTTACCATCTTTCTAAATTCCATATATATGTGTTAGTATACTGTAATGGTCTTTATCTTTCTGGCTTACTTCACTCTGTATAATGGGCTCCAGTTTCATCCATCTCATTAGAACTGATTCAAATGAATTTTTTTTAATGGCTGAGTAATATTCCATGGTGTATATGTACCACAGCTTCCTTATCCATTCATCTGCTGATGGGCATCTATGACCCAGCAATCCCACTTCTGGGTATACACACCGAGGAAACCAAATCTGAAAGAGACACGTGCACCCCAATATTCATCGCAGCACTGTTTATAATAGACAGGACATGGAAGCAACCTAGAGCTGATGCTTTTGAACTATGGTTTTGGAGAAGACTCTTGAGAGTCCCCTGGACTGCAAGGAAATCAAACCAGTCAATCCTAAAGGAAATCAACCCTGAATAGTCATTGGAAGCACTGATGCTGAAGTTGAAGCTCCAATACTTTGACCATCTGATACAAAGAACTGACTCATTGGAAAAGACCCTGATGCTGGGAAAGACTGACGGCAGGAGGAGAAGGGGAACACAGAGGGTGAGAAGTTTGAATGACATCACCAACTCAATGGACATGAGTTTGAGCAAGCCCCAGGAGTTAGTGAAGCCTGGTGTGCTGCAGTCCTTGGGGTCACAAAGAGTCAGACACAACTGAGCAACTGAACAACAACAACAAATCTTTAATAAACCTTTATTCTTTTTGCTTCATTTTAGATGATCTTCCAAGCTATCCATTCTATCTTTGCTTGAGTTTGTTATTTCTCTACTTTTTGTTACTTTCATTCTGTAATGTGTAAGGTTCCTTTTCTATTCCTTTTGAACTTTTCCAACTGGCTTTTCAGATTATCCTGTTATCATATAATCATCTGAGCTTCTCTTATTTTTAGAATGACATTATCTACACTTCATTGGATAACAAAAGAAGAGAGAATTACTAAACTGAACCCTTCCTATCTTTCTTCAGGCAATTCATTTTACAACATATATTGTTGATTTCCTTTTGTTTAATACTTTTACCCAATTTTGTATGATTTATCTGCTAGATTCCAGATGAAGAACATTCTATGGAGGAATACAATGTGACCTGGCAATCTGCAGGTTCCCTTTGATCTAGTTTACCTTCTATTTTATTGACCTAGGGAAAAGCATAATAGAATTGGAAGGAAGGAGGAGAAGGCAAGTCTCAGAGGGTTATAATGAAAAACACAGACTCTGGAACTTCCCAAGGTGGTGCTAGTGATTAAAAAAAAAAAAAAAAAAAAAACCTGTCTGCCAATACAGGAAACAGAGGAAACACAGGTTCAATTCCTGGATCAGGCAGATTCCCGGGAGAGGGGCATGGCAAGCCACCCAGTATTCTTGCCTGGAGAATCCCATGGATGGAGGACCCTGGTGGGCTACAGTTTATGGGGTCGCAGAGAGTCAGACACGACTGAGTGACTTCACTCACTCAGCTCCTCTTATATACTAATTGTTGTATAAAGGTTAACATTATTAACTATTTTATGGCCCTGTGACCTCTCTGATGCAATCTGCAACTGCAACTTTCCTTTTCTTGGGTTCCTCTACCCGACCCCAGGTACCTACTTCAACTAGGAGGGCTGGTCAGAGAAAGTAGAAATGCCCAGAAATGCCATAATAAGGTATATTGTTCAGCTGTACTTCCTTGCATTTTTGTGGTTTTAAACTAAGTCTCTACAGGGACAATCCACATTTCCCATAAGTGTCCCATTCCTTATTTTGCAGAAGGTCAAGAGTACCGCTCAGCTCTCAGCAAAATTTGGCCAGTGCTTTATAATTTGAGGTTGTTATAGACGTTATCCCTTCTTTTATTGGGATGATGTAGATGATGACTTATGCTCTTCCTACCGTTTCTGTCAGTTATTAAGAAAATGATGAGAATATACATGCCTTAAAGATTTCTAACAGAAATCTGGAATAGTTTAATAGCTTAAGAATGATCTGAAAGAACTCACATGTGAGGTACTTCAGGCTGAAGCCTAATAGTGAATCATTAAAATCTAGAGTGATCATTACTTATATTTGCTACTTAAGGTTTTTAGTAGCTGGTATTTTAGAAATTTCACTTGAGATGTCTTATTTTAGAACTTCTATTTTTAATTGCTTTAATGTTTCTGTTATATCCCTTCATTTAAACACTATGTATGTGTGGTCTATCCATTATTTGCATTGCCAGGATTTGAGATATTTACTGGTGTTTCCAAAAAGCCTATTCATGGCCTTATTTTTATGCTTTTATCCTATATTTGATTCTATCTCTCATTTTCCTTAGCTTAATTTCTAGTTTGTCTATATTTTTTAATAGAATACCTGGTCTGTTTTTATTCTTAGTTGTTAATAAAACATTTGCAGTGAATCATTTTACTCTGAATATAGCTTGGTGATTCTACATTATTTTGTTTGCATAATTACGGACAAAGAAATAGTCTATGAAAAGACTAAACATTAACTATTCTCAGTTTTTGCTTGTAGGCTAGTTCAATTTTTGGTTGATTATAATCATTCTATTTTGTTAAAAACACTACTTTCATGGGTATACTAATACATATTTTTGCAAAAATCTGAAAAATTCCTAAAGCCAGAGGATGCTTTGCACTAAAGAATCTAGAATGCATTTCTTAATATCCCCTGATTTTACAAAGTTAATTATTTTCAAAACACTGTAATATTTAGCATCAATAACCTGTGACATTAATTGTGGTAAGTGGAGAGGGATAGTCAAAAAGGGCTAACGTTAAATCTTTGCTCATTGCCCTCAGATGATCTCAAGTTTCATTTTATTGGGGAAAAAAATATGTCACTTTTGAAAATTACGTTAATTTCACTTGTATCTTAGTGAAAAATATACTTGGCATTACATATCATTGTAGGGGGGCTTCCGTGGTGGCTTTGATGGTAAGAAACTGCCTTCAATGCAGGAGGTCTGGGTTCAATCCCTGGGTTGGGAAGATCCCCTGGAGAAGGCAAAGTCTTCTCACTCCGGTATCCTTGCCTGGAGAATCCCCATGGACAGAGGAGCCTTGGGCACTTCTGGGGGTCGCAAGAGTTGGACACAACTGAGTGACTAACACTAATCATCATAGGCAAAGAATTAAACTGTTTCCTCCATAAAGCTATTGTGAAAAGATGATGAAATGGTTAAGATGATGGTGAAATGGTTAAGAGAAGGCTGACAAAACAAGCCACTGGAGATAGCTATCTTCTGTTGGGAGGCTGTGATAAGGAAATGGAGGTCTTCCAGGAACAGTGTTAGGAACTTGACATATGCTTATCAAAAGACTGTGTATAGAAATAACCAAAAATATGTGCTCAAGTAACTCGTCCTCTTCGCAGCAACCTGAGGTTCATTTGGACTCCATGCAAATTGTCCTGTCATAATGGCTAATACTGAAAATATCAAACTTACCATCAGGTACTAAATTCCATACATGCAAAATTTCATTTCATCTTCAAGATAACACTATGTGGTTTTATTAATATGATAGACTGAATTAAAAAATAACTATTCCCACTGCAAATGCTTAGAAATTCTGGAGAAAGGAGAAGCATTTTAAAATACATTAATGGGTTGTTAGGAAAAAGAAGAAAAAGCCTTGAGCATAAGAAACTAAAATAGTGGAAAATACACACACATTGACACTGCAATAGCCAGGGCTCAGCAGGACTAGTATGCAGGAGGAGACAGAACCAGGGAGGTCTCCTCTACTTGCTAGGGGTTCAGGTCCTAATGTCCACACAGGTGATCAGACCTGCATGAGATCAGAAATTGAAATGTAAATCCTTGGATAAAGCCAGGACCCTCAAAGTGCTATACCCTTAGAAAATGGGGAGCAGATAAAAATCTGCCTACTGTCACAGGGAGACAGCAATAATATTTTCACTATCTTGGATTTTGCATAAGTTTTTTAAAAATTACCTCATCAAAACCTCAAGCCTACATTATCTGGAGGTTTGAGTCCAACTTATAATGCCCATAAGTGATGAAAATTCAAGCTGGTACCACAGAGACAAACAGCATGAGAAAATGAAAAACTGCTCTGAATCAGTGCGATGTGAAATGCCTACAAGGGGGGAAAATGACATACATAAGTTCCCAGTCAAAAATAATGAAATATGCTAGAAAATAAGCAGTGGACAGAATAAGTAAAATGAATAGCCTCTGAGAATGACAAATAATCTGAATAAGCTTAGACTCTTTTAAATGCCTGAAGAGATAAAAGAATAGAAATAAACATAAGGAATCATAAGAAATACAAGAAATCTAGAAATAGGACTTCTTGAAATGCAAATGCTTTTCACTGATATTTAAAATCTAGTTGAGGTAAAAAAACAGCTAATTCAATACAGTCAGTGTATAATCAATTAAAAAAGAACTGAGGAAATAACCCAAGATGTATAAGTGATAAGATGATACAACTCTAAGAGATGTTAAAAGATATGGATAACAGGAGAGCATTCAACAAATGTCTATTAGGAGGTTTTAAAAAATGAGAATGAAGGAGAGCAATATTCAAAGAGGTAATGACTGTGAAGCTTTCTGAATTAGTAAAATACATGAAATCTCAGATTAAATAAGCGCCAGAACTCCTGAGCAAGTTAAACAATATCTATCCAATGGACCAAAAACAAAAACTTATAAGTTACCAGAAAGGAAAAAAAGATTACCCAGCAAAGCAACAGATAGAGTTCTAACAGCAAAACAGAGACCAAGAAAGCAATGATGAAAATGAGTCACAGAAAGGTCAGGTATTTTCTGTTAAGACTGGTAACAAACAGTGGTAGAGTCAGTGCTTAAAGATATCTGATTCAAAGCCCGCATTGAACATCACAGTGCCCCTTTCTGGATAGTACCTTAGACAATTATCTTTATCTCATCTTTAGTGGTGGGGGAGGCTCCCTGTGGCTCAGTCGCAGGTGACCTGAGATCAAACCCTGGGTCAGGAAGATCATCCTGAGAAGGAAATGGCAACACACTCCAGTATTCTTGCCTAGAAAATCCCATGGACAGAGGAGCCTGGAGGGCTACAGTCCATGGGGTTGCAAAAGAGTCGGACATGACTTAGTGACTAAACCACCACCACCATCTTTATGGGGGGGAGGGGAATCTAATTTCTCTCAATAATTCAAGAACTGAAATTTTGAGAAAAACCACGTGTGTGCCATTTAACCAATATGAAATTGAACTATTAATATTTCTAAAAATTCAAAGTAGGATTTGGAGTACTGCTAAGCGGTAGTGCAGATTATACATTCCACACTGCATCCAACTAAACTGTATTTAGACATGTCTGAAGGTGAAACACTCTTGACAATGTCAAGCAAAATGGAAGAAAGTGGGTGGACTTTAATGGATAAAAATATTTCCAATTTTTAATTAGGCATGCCATATGTAGTAAATGGAGAAATGTTAATCAACATCTCAATTTCCCACATCATCTCTAAAGCATATGATCTTGAATATAAATGAGCTGGGCAACAGATCTTTAGTGAATGTTACACATGTATTTGTAGTCTCAGTAGTAGATGAAATTATTTTTAAAATGGGACAGATTCTTTCACAGCTTGTTAACTCAGTCTGAAAATAATTTCCAAAGTAAGGAATATGGCGATGTAAGTTAAAATAAATATTTGACCTCCAACAGTGTACACTTTGAAGGACAACACATCCTCACATATATAAAATTTTTTCATCACAGCTCAAAAAAGGTGAAATTCACTGAATTTTTAAAATACTTTCTACATGTACAGTATCACTAGAAAATGTTTCAATATTACATGGTACAAAAGAAAAAAAATAGCTTACCAGAAAATTGTTGTTCTGAAATTATAAATACTTTATTTCCATTATTAACAAAAGCTATTAAATGAGTGACCAGAGAATGGTCACAGGACTAGAATAGGCTCAACAGTATACTAATTAAAATTATTTTCATGTAACATTGCAAGCTCACTTTTTAATAAATGAAACACCTACTGGGAGGTGAGTGGTATAGCTGAAGCTTAAGTGATTAGGTTTAAATCCTTCCTATCCTATGACCTTGGAAAGTTACTTAAACCTCTATACTTTCATGTGGATAAAGGCAATAATACTTATTTCAGGCTTTTGGTGAAGATTAAACAAGATAAGGTATCAAGAAATCTACAACTAGAAGTCATCTTTATCTCCAATTAAATGTGCCAATAGTAAAGCCAATATGGAAGCTGTTGGGAAACTCTCAGGTCCTGACAACAAAAGCAAGCACTCACACATACTTGAAGCATGTGTAGTATCTGGGTACCCAAGAGAGGCAACCACAGGCCTTGGTTTATCTTTATTCAGAATTCCCCAAACCTGTCACTAGAGGTCTATCCTAAAGAAGACCCAACCTTCACACCAGAGGGAGTGTGTTCTGCCTGACAAGGCTGCTCATGACACTCCATACCATGTGACTAGATAGAAATTACAAAACAGCAACCAAAAGTCACATTTCAGAGTTAATAAGTTAATCCACTGAAATAGAAATGGATTAGGACTGAGTGTCAATTTATTCTGCTCCATTTCATGACTTGAGCTGATAAGACAGAGCTTATCAGACAAGTGGCCCAAACATTAGTAGTTTCAGCCTTTGACATTCCTCATGATACTGAAACAGGAATCTGAGTTCTTGTTCATAGAACCAAAGAATGAACTTCACAAACCCACAAACACTCATTGTAGCAAGGAAATAGGATTTATTAAAGAGAAGGAAAGTACAATGCTCTCAGCATAGACAGGAGAAAGGGTAAGGAGTCCTCCCCAAAGTGGGACTTAACAACAATTTATAACCTTACCAGTATTAATCTGTACATTTTTGGTTGACTCCCATTCTTAAAATACGTCATTTCTAACCAATTAGTTTAAAGGTCAAAATGCTTAACTTAAAGTGTTTATGGTTTTTCTTGATCCTCAGATTAAGTTGCCACCCTTTTTCATGCCCCTTGGCCACTTTACAGTGGACCAGATGTATGGGCTAGACATTAATGATCACCTATTGTTTTTCCCTCAACCACATTTCCTTAGATCTGAGTGCTGATAATTTATCAGTTCAAGGACACATTCCAGGAATTTGGGACAAACAGTATTAGCTAAAGGTTAATGGAGTGAGATGTTTATTGAAAATAAGACCGAGGTCTTACAGTCCTACACTGACTGCCCAGAAATTTCTACCTCAATACTATGAGGAGAAGGTCCTCAACGTTTGGCAATCCCCTTCATAGACTAGTGCCCTGGTTTTTTTCGGCACACCCAAAACAAACCCTGACATTTCTCACCAACCGCAGCCCCAGCCCTGACCTATTAGGAAAGGAATTAGCCTGGGATGAAGGTCACTAGCTCTTGCCTGTTCCCCTGTGACAATCACGGGATTTCACTTACTCCAACAGACCTCTCTTCCCCAACAACCCTCCATCCAAGCAATATAAAGTTTCTGAGCACTGACCACACTATAGTAACAAGTCCTGTTCGAGTGCTCACTGTGCACTCAGGCACAGTACTAAATTCTTTTGCAGTTGCATCTTGTTGAATATTTCAATAACTTTGTAAGTGTGTTTCCCATTTCCTATCTAAAGGAACTAAGGCACAGAAAATTTAAACAACTTAACAAATATTCAGCTTGAAGCTTTGCCATGTTTTATTCATAAAGAGGGTTACTTGATATGAAAAAGTACTGTCTCTAAATAATCCATCTTTGGTTTGAAAATGTCCATAATTTGTATAGATCCTAAAACAGGAGAGCTTTCCTTTCTGTCTTTTTTCTTTTGCTTTTGTATGACCAGGTGTTTTCTGTACCAAATATTTGGGAAAGAAGTGAGCTTATCTGTTCATTGTTTGAGAGTCTTTCTTGTCTACTTAGCATTCCTTTTTGAGTATCAAGATTTATGGAACAATAAATACCATTTAATGCCACATGCTATTTAGAATTCCTCATCAGTTTCTACAAATGGAGTAAAAATAATTAAAAACTCAAACTTGAAATTACACCAAGCAGCATTGAATATTAGTTTATCCCAGTGAAAAAGGTTAAATTATGGCACCAGCAAATTTGCTTTTTTTTTTAATAGTCGGATGCACACATTTCAGTATGTTTTCTGATTGTTTTACAAAAAAAGGAAGCATGGTCTGATCATGACTATTCTAATCCTGGAAGGAAAAAAATGAGTAAGACATACTGTTCTCCAATTGCTTAAAGTCCAATTCAGGATACACACATTTATAACTGACAATAAACTTACTAATAGTTGACAAGTGCTCCAAGGAAAGTTCAGACAGACTGCTTTTATTCCCCCCAAAAATAGGAGTCTCTCCTATCAATGTCAGCTAATGATACTTGACAATATGGGAACATATTCATACTCTGCATGAAGCATTGACATTGTAAACAAATTTGTTAATAGAATAACTCTACATGAGAGTCTATCAGGGCCCTGATAGACTGAGAGCATCTGGAATCTTAAGCCTTTTGCCATGATGATGTTTGTATCTATATCACAAAGGAATGTTTAGTCAAGCCTGAGAAAATGGTGAACAAGGTAAAAAGAGCCCTGAAGGACAGAAACAAACACTCACAGAAGTTGCCTCAGTCTGAGGAGTAATGACTGGAAATGCTCTTCCCTAGCAGGTCTGAAATTAAAAGACACTTGCTCCTTGGAAGAAAAGCTATGACAAACCTAGACAGCATAACAAAAAGCAGAAATGTCACTTTGTGACAAAGGTCCATATATTCAAAGCTATGGTTTTTGCAGTAGTCCTGTATGGATGTGAGAGCTAGACCATAAAGAAGTCTGAGTGCTGAAGAACTGATGCTTTAATATTGTGGTGTTTGAGAAGACTCTCGAGAGTCCCTTAGGCTATAAGGAAATCAAACCAGTCAGTCCTAAAGGAAATCAACCCTGAATATTCATTTGAAGGACTGTTGGTGAAGCTGAAGCTCCAAACTCTGGCCACCTGATGCAAACAGCTGACTAGTACTGGAAAAGACCCTGATGGCTGGGAAAGATTGAAGGCAAAAGGAGAAGGAGGTGGCAGAGGATGAGATGGTCAGATAGCATCAGTGACTCCATGGACATGAGTTCGAGCAAACCCAGGAGATAATGGAGGACAGAAAGCCTGGCATGCTACAGTCCATGGGATCACAAAGGGTAGGACATGACTTAATGACTGAACAACAAAAAGCAGGTCAGAAAGTTATCAGGTGGCCCACAGAGCAAGGTTTAATAGACCTCTAGGCCTCAAGCCCAAGCTCCCTGGGTTAGGGGATTTCACAAATTTCGTGTTACAAAGACTTCACAAACTCCTTCACTGTCCTGGCTTTGATGAGTCACTGAGCAATGAAGGTTTACTCTGAGACCTGATGATTATGGCCACAGGGCAAAATAGTCTTGGGTCTCCATTCTAATTTGGCATATGGTCTTAACTATTGAGAGAAAAGCATGCTTCTTACACCCCTGCCTCTAGACTGAAGGAGGATTTCTCACTTGTGGAGCAATAAATACAAAGGAGCCAATAGTCACAGAGGGAGAAAGGGCAAGGGGAAAATCTTAGGAAACTGACCATGACAGACATGAACATGAATTGGAGGATCTCTTTTAAAGCTCAGATCCCTGGCCACTTCCCCTCTCAACCCCTGAATTTTATTCTTTTGGCCAACGTTAGCATCAATCAATCACCTTCCTGTTCCCTCAGAGCACATTCTATCTCTATTATAGCATTCCTTTCACTCCATCTTGTAATACAACTTCTCTACCATCAAAATAGATTTTTAATTCAGCCACTTCTGACAGCACAGTTCCACCAATGTGCCTAACCAGGTCTGTTATAGCAGCCTCCTAATTGGCTTGTCTACTCTACTGTGCCCCACCAACCCCCACATACCCACAATCTGTTACCAATATAGTGCCTTTTAAAACAGTGTATCACATTTTAGCTCAAAAACCTTCCCATGGATTCCCATCACACTGAAAATCCAAAGCCCCCTACCACAATCTAAGTGTTGCATCCACTTCTCCCAGATACCAATCGTATCTTGTTTCCTTTCACTCTTCCCTCACCCACTCCAGTCATTCAGCCTTCTTGTTCATCTAGCATGTTTCTACCTCCAGGCCTTTGCATTCTCTGTTTCCTCTGACACTTTCCTTCCAGGTGTCCTTAAGACTCACTGCTCATATTATTGAAGTTCCATCTCAAATGCTACCTCTTCTGAGAGGTCTCCTCTATTCTCTCCATCTAACACTGTACCCTATCATTCATAACCCTTGTGTCCTACTTTGCTTCCGAGAGGGATTATTACTGCTCTGATATGACAGCATTTCCTTGCTGTCTCCTATACTAAAAAAGCTTCCTGAGAGCATGGCTGTTAGCTTTTGTTCACTGTTCAATCTTCAGTGCAATTCTGGAACCAGAAGGCAACAGATGCATAGAAAGTGACTTCTCACAAAAGCAGCATGTTTAATGAGCCAGGAGACTGGAGGCTTTGGGAGTTGGCAACCTCAAGAGCAACTTTTGGTCAAAAGATCAGTGAACAAGCTCAGAGAAAGGAACTCAGGTGAGATGGAGAGCCCCCTCTGTCATCTTCTGCTCCACAAAGTTGAATTGCACAGAATCTCCTGACAAAAACGTCAGCATCATTCACTGGGCAGTTGGGGCTTAAGGAGAGTGCACTGCAATTACCTTGAGAATACTTAGGCACATTTGAGAACACTAGCTGATGGGGGCATAGTCACCACCTATAGGGCTTAGGCAATTAGCTAATCACCTCTAAGCCTCAGTTTTCTCAGCAGAGAGAACAAAATCATAATAGGCACCTTGCAGGACTTCATGAATCTGCCTGCAATGAAGGAAACCTGGGATCAATTCCTGGGTCAGGAAGATCCTCTGGAGAAGGGAATGGCAGCTCATTCCAGTATTCTTGCCTGGAGAATCCAATGGACAGAGGAGCCTGGCAAGCTACAGTCCATAGGGTCTCAAGAATCAGACACAACTTAGTGACTAAACCACCACCAGGACTGCATGAAACAAGTTTAACAACCTAATATACATGGAAGGGCTCAGAATATTAATAAAGGCTAAGCAAATATTTGATGAACATGAATCTGGTTTCACAGTCAGCAAACTACCAGACCTCCATCTTAGACCTGGAGCAATGAGAGAACCACAGTACTAGATGATGAATGGAAACAGCCAGAAAAACCTCAGCTACCAGTGAAGCTGTCTCATGGACCCATGTATGGCGTAAATTGAAAATGAATCCATACCAATGCATAGGAGTATTCTCTGGCAGGTATTTTTGTGTCCTATAAGACCCTCATCTGGGTCCAGCCTATTCCCAGACAGCACCTGTCATCAAGATGACCACATAGCCAGGCATTGTTCCACATATGACAGTTCAAAAGGAAAAACATCTACTTCCACTTAATTGACTATGCTAAAGCCTTTGACTATGTGAATCACACACACACACAAAAAAAAAAACAAAACAGAAAATTCTTAAAGAGATGGGAATACCAGACCATCTTACCTGCCTCCTGGGAAATCTGTACGCAGGTCAAGAAGCAACAGTTAGAATCGAACATGAACAACAGACAGGTTCAAAATTGGAGAAGGAGTACAAGGCTATATATTCTCACCCTGCTTTTTTAATATATATGCAGGGTACATCATGCAAAATGCTGGGCTGGGAATCTCATGCTGGAATCAAGATTGCTGGGAGAAATATCAACAATCTTAGATATACAGATGAGACCACCCTAATGGGAGAAAGCAAAGAGGAACTAAAGAGTTTCTTGATGAGGATGAACGAGGAGAGTGAAAAAAACTGACTTAAAATTCAGCATTAAAAAACTAAGGCCATAGCATCCAATCCCATCACTTCATGGCAAATAGAAGGAAATAAAGTGGAAACAATGACAGATGGTATTTTCTTGGGCTCCAAAATCACTACAAATGGTGACTGCAGCCATGAAAGTAGAAGACATGCACCTTGGAAGAAAAGCTATGACAAACCTAGACAGTGTATTAAAAAGCTGAGACATCACTTTGCCAACAAACATCCATATATTCAAAGCTATGATTTTTCCAGTAGTCATTATGGATGTAAGAGTTGGACCATAAAAAAAGCTGAGTGCAGAAGAAGTGATGTTTTTGAATTGTGGTGCTGAAGAAGACTCTTGAGAGTCTCTTGGATTGCAAGGAGATCAAACCAGTCAATCCTAAAGGAAATCAACCCTGAGTATCCACTGCAAGGACTGATGCTAGAGATCCAATACTTTGACCACCTGATGCAAAGAGCCAACTCATTGGAAAAGACCCCAATGCTGAGAAAAATTGATGAGAGAAGGAGAAGTGGGGGACAAAGGATGAGATGGTTAGATAGCATCACCAATGCAATGGACTTGAGTCTAAGCAAACTCTGGGAGATAGTGAAGGACAGGGAAGCTTGGCATGCTGCAGTCCATGGGGTCACAAAGAGTTGGACACAGCTTAGCAACAACAACAACAATACTTAATATGATCTGGTGAGTATGCTTTGTTAGTTAGGTGGTTATAACTTTTCCCCCTAACCGTAAAAAGCCATCTTTCAACTCTGGTGCTTTATACTGCGTAAACACAGGAGGGCAGTGAGAGTCCACAGGCTAAGATTTCTAAATACCCCTGACGCTGGGTATCTATCCCATCATTCTAACTTAGAGATAGGAAAGGAATGGCAAATTCGTGTTAAGTGAGGCCATCTTGCCCTCCTGAGCTTGCAGGTTCATCATGGCCCATTCCCCAGAGAGCCCTGACATATCTTCAACAGTGTTTCTGGCTGACACTGTCAATAATCTTAAATTGAAACATAAGAAAAAATCAATTTCCTCTCCCTAAGGATTCCTGAGAGAAGAGAAAACAGTAACCATCTTTATGTGTTGCCTCCACTCTACCCATTCCAGCCTGTTCAACTCAAAGCCTAAACAACTTTGTCCTCTTTCCCTCCCCCACCTCTGCCCAACTTGAGTCCCATCACGCACTGGCCACTAGGAAACTTACTTAATGTATTCAATGGCACCAGCTGGCTAATTAGAAGAGTCTGTTTCTTTAGCATTCTCCTTCAAAGCATTACTGAAAATGCTCTATTTTATGTTCTTTCCTTTTCCTAAAAAGTAGTACAACACTGCAAACCCCTCATGATAGAAAGATGCTTTACAATTCATGATGATTGTTCACAAGACAAAGCTATTATTTCACTTTATAGATGAAGAGACATGGGTTCAGAGAGGTTAAGTGACTTGCTATTTATCACACGACTAAATGACAAAGCAGGGCTTAAAAGCCAAGTCTAGTGAATTGAAACTCAGAACATTTTCCACTTTACCAATGAGCTTACCTGAACAACTAAGATACCTTCAACCCAGCACATATAATATCATTGGCAGTTTTTCTTACTCAAGACTGGAAAAGAGACAACCTGAGCATCTTCTTTACAAAAGACCATCACATGCTCACTGGGAAAAGCATGTGGACATAGGTTTCAGAGGTGCTGTTAGCAAGGTTTGTTGTTGTTGCTATGGCTATTCCTTCAGCAGCAACCCAACTTTCTGCCTTCCATGAAGAGGCCCATGAAAAACAGGATGTGGTACAAAGGTAACAGGGAATCACAAAAGGAGTGAATAGCAAACAAAAACATTTTTATTGAAGTTTTTCTTTTTCCTCCACATGATGGAAATGGTACCTAGGAAGCCAGGAGCTTCTGTGAGTGTAGGTGAGACAGAGGAGCAGAGAGCGGCAGCACAGAGCCTAGCTCTCTCTGTACCTCACTGACACTGAGTCACTTACCCCCTCAGCTTCCATATCTGTCAAGGAGAGACCATCATTATACTACCTAATAGGGTTTTATGGTACCTCGAAATCAGTTTATTCAAAGCCCTGAAATTACTAACATTATCACCCCTTGTGCCAGAAAGAAATCCTAATTAGGACTCTCTCCCCTTTCACGCCTCATCTTGGTCTGACCTTGCACCCAACAGTCCACCTCACTGGCCTCCAGGTCCCTCTTTTGCAGACAGTTACAGCAGCCCTACCCACTTCATCAAATCCTTAATAGGATCACAGGGGATAGAATAGTAGAGGGTATTTAGGAAGCAGTCTTTGATCAGAGTCTTTTCCATTCTAGCCAGGTGATCATATCAAAATGTGAGTTGAGTAACTGAAGTTCTCAAGGCTGTAGCCCAAATGGATAAAGTGCAAATGTGTTTGTGTAACAATGGGGGGGGGGGTGTTGTCACACCCATCATTTAATATGCCTTTATTTCTTCCTTTACAAATAGAGTACCTCCTGCGTGCTAGTCACTTGAGTTATGATGGGGATAGAGTGTTGACACAGAACAGGCTGAGCCCTTTCCCTGGTCCTGCATGTTCATATAAGCAGTTGGAAGGTGTAGGCAGGAAGGCAGGGCGCACTGTTGGAGGATGCAAGCTGGTTTTGAAGGGCGGGAAAGGACACAATGGAGATAGTATTTAGGTAGAGATTCAAAGGATGAGAAAGCATTACCATGGCAAAGGGGATGGAGAACCAGCATTAGGAAGACAAGTACAGAGACCCCAGAGGAGGAACAAATATTAAACATTCAAGAGATTGAAGGAGACCGGTGTGAATGGGACTGAGAAAGCAAGGAGGAGGCAGTGGGGAAGTGGGCAGGGCCAAGCCTGATCAGCCAAGTCAGAGGTTTTGATCTTTATTCTAAAAGCAGTTTTATAGAAATCTACATGTTTAACATTAAAGTTAGCTCGTCTGACACTGGCAGAATGGAAGCGTGGGGCACGCATGGATGCAGGAAAAGCAAAGAAAGGAGGGCTCCTGCTGTGGTCCAGGCAGATTGTAATAGAGTTCTGTGACAATGAGAAGAGGGAGAAGTGGTCAGATCCAAGAAGGACCTATAAGAATACAGCCCTAGAACTTGGCACTAAATTAGCTCTAAGGTGAGAAGGGGAGATGATCTGTCTCCCCTTGGAATAACTGAGGAGAAGATGGAAGGAGCCTCAGATATAGAACGTGCTAGAAGATGAACATGTTTAACCAACTCTGAGGCCTCCATATGAAAGTAGCCAGCAAGCAGTGGAATAGAGTCCACAATACAGAGAACCTTGAGTCACAGCTGAGCTGTATTTGTTTTCAGCTAAAATGTGTAGAATTCGGGGGAGATGGTCCCTTCTGACGAGGCACAGAGAAAAAATGACCGACAGAAGCCAGATGCAGCCAAGACCAGATCACTACTGTGAGTTCCCTCCCTTCTCCATCCATAATCCTTCACAGCTCTGGCAATGCCACCCTTCTGCCCGTTGCTTTTATAGCCACAAATTGGTAACTACGGAGCTTTCAGATGCTCTTTACTGGCAGAGGGTGTATTTCCTTACTGGGATGGACAGTTGAGAGACAGCAGGAAAAAACAGCAAGAACTAAAACAGTGAGGCTTTCTAACTTTCTCTAAAACTTTTGGCTTTTTCTTACATGCAAGGATGACTAAGCTTACAGTTTTGCAGAATTTGCAGCCCTGGGCCAGCTTTCTGACAGAGCACTTCCCCAGAACTTCGGCCTGACTGGGTGGGGCTTTGTCAATACCTGTGTTTCTGTTTCTCAGCCAGGTCCCCTCCTCTGTTCTCTTTGAGCCACAAGCTGATGCCCCTTGGGGCTCAGTCAGTGTGCCCAGTGTGCCAACAGGAAGCATGAAAAAGTATAAGAAAGTGAATTCATGGTTAAGGTTTTCCTTGTCCTTAGCACTTCAACTCAACATCCATGTTTGATTTCAGACTTTGCTATTTACTCTTAGCTCTGAGTTCTTGCACAAGTTACTTAATCTCCTTTACGAGAATTCCCTTAATTGTTAAATGGGATGATACTGCTTTCCTCATAGGCTTCTTATGAAGCTGAAATAAAACATGCTCATCATAAACAATTGTACAAATATACAGTGGAAGTGACAAATAGATTCAAGGGATTAGATCTGACAGACGGAGTGCCTGAAGCACTATGGACAGAGGTTCGTAATACTATACAGGAGGCAGGGATCAAGACCATCCCCAAGAAAAAGAAATGCAAAAAGGCAAAATGGTTGTCTGATGAGGCCTTAAAAATAGCTGAGAAAAGAAGACAGGTGAAAGGCAAAGGAGAAAAGGAAAGATATACCCATTTGAATGCAGAGTTCCAAAGAATAGCAAGGAGAGATAAGAAAGCCTTCTTCAGTGATCAGTGCAAAGGAATAGAGGAAAACAATACAATGGGAAAGACTAGAGATCCCTTCAAGAAAATTAGAGATACCAAGGGAACATTTCATGCAAAGACCAGCACAATAACGGACAGAAATGGTATGAACCTAACAGAAGCAAAAGATATTAAGAAGAGGTGGCAAGAATACACAGAAGAACTATACAAAAAAGATCTTCATGACCCAGATAACCATGATGGTGTGATTGCTCAACCAGAGCCAGATATCCTGGAATATGAAGTTCAAGTGAGCCTTAGGAAGCATCACTATGAACAAAGCTAGTGGAGGTGATGAAATTACAGTTGAGCTGTTTCAAATCCTAAAAGATGATGCTGTGAAAGTGCTGCACTCAATATACCAGCAAATCTGGAAAACTCAGCAGAGGCCACAGGACTGGAAAAGGTCAGTTTTCATTCCAATCTCTAAGAAAGGCAATGCCAAAGAATGCTCAAACTACTGCACAAATGCACTCATCTCACACACTACATTACTAGCAAAGTAATGCTCAAAATTCTCCAAGCCAGGCTTCAACAGTATGTGAATCAAGAACTTGCACATGTTCAAGCTGGATTTGGAAAAGGCAGAGGAGCCAGAGATCAAATTGCCAAGATCCAACATTGCTGGATCATCGAAAAAGCAAGAGTTACAGAAAAACATCTACTTTTGCTTTATTGACTATGCCAAAGCCTTTGACTGTGTGGATCACAATAAACTGTGGAAAATTCTTCAAGAGATGGGACTACCAGACCACCTGACTTGTCTCCTGAGAATTCTGTATGCTGGTCAAGAAGCAACAGTTAGAACTGGGCATGGAACAACAGACTGGTTCCAAATTGGGAAAGGAGTACATCAAGGCTGTATATTGTCATCTTCTTATTTAACTTATATGCAGAGTACATCATGCGAAATGCTGGGCTGGATGAAGCACAAGCAGGAATCAAGATTGCCAGGAGAAATATCAATAACCTCAGGTACGCAGATGACATCACCCTTATGGCAGAAAGCAAAGAAGAACTAAAGAGCCTCTTGATGAAAGTGAAAGAGGAGAGTAAAAAAGTTGGCATAAAGCTCAACATTCAGAAAAATAAGATCATGGCATCCAGTCCCATCACCTCATGGCAAATAGATGAAGAAACAGTGAAAACAGTGACAGACTTTATATTTTTTGGGCTCCAAAAACACTGCAGATGGTGACTGCAACCATGAAATTAAAAGACGCTTGCTCCTTGGGAAAAAAGCTATGACAAACCTAGACAGCATATTAAAAGCAGAGACATTACCTTGCCAACAAAGGTCTGTCTAGTCAAAGCTATTGTTCTTCCAGTAGTCATGTATGGATGTGAGAGTTGGACTATAAAGAAAGCTGAGCGCCAAAGAATTGTTTTTGAACTGTGGTGTTGGAAAAGACTCTTGAGAATGCATTGAACTGCAAGGAGATCCAACCAGTCAATCCTAAAGGAAATCAGTCCTGAGTGTTCATTGGAAGGACTGATGCTGAAGCTCAAACTCCAATACTTTGGCCACCTGATGCGAAGAACCGACTCATTGAAAAAGACCCTGATGTGAGAAAGACTGAAGGCGGGAGGAGAAGGGGATGAAAGAGGATGAAATAGTTGGATGGCATCACCGATGTGATGGACATGAATTTAAGTAGGCTCCGGGAGCTGGCGATGGACAGGGAAGCCTGGCTGTAGTCCATGGGGTCGCAAAGAGTGGTACACAACTGAACTGACTGAACTGAATCATATACTATCAGTACACAGAAAGGAAACACTCTCTTCTGTTTCCATTCTGGAGTATTTTTCCAAGGATACTCCATGAACTATCTGAATTAGTGTCAGGGAGGCTTCTATAAAAATCAGATTCTAAGACCTTTTCCATTGAGAGTCTACATTTATGTGGCAGAAGAGAAAATATTATTTCCCTCAGTTTGAGGAACGATTTCTGAAAACACTGAAAACTCTAAAGACTCTTTTGATCCTAAATCACGGGTTCTCAACTCTGACTGTATGTATCAATACTCAGGGCTCTACCTGAGTTGAATCAGAACCCCTGAACACGGGGCCCAGGCATAAGTATTTTAAGAAGTACTTCTAAATAGGTGATTCATTAGTGTAGCCTGAGTTGAGAAACACTGGGTTCTATTTTACTTACTGAGATACCAGGGAATTCTATAATTCTATGTTAATGTTAGTTGCTCAGTCGTGTCTGACACTTTGCAACCCCATGGACTATAGCCCGCCAGGCTCCTCTGTACATGGGACTCTCTAAGCAAGAATACTAGAGTGGGTTGCCATTCCCTTCTCCAGGGGATCTTCCCAACCCAGGGATCAAACCCAGGTCTCCTGCATTGCAGGCAGATTCTTTACTCTCTAAACCACCAGGGAAGCCCGTCTATAATTCTATAATTCCTTTTAATTTCCATTAACCTCTAGCTACCTCCTTTCTTTTACCCCCACCTCTTTCCACTTTGGATGCCTATCTCCTTTTTGGTATTTTATACCATAGAACCATCTGATCGCTTTTAGAAGCAAGAACTACCCAATATTTACCTATGAATCAGCACTGCCCTGTGGACACTTCCCCACCTAGAAGTGCAGAGTGCACTAGGCCACTGGGAGATAGGTCTGGAGTTAAGACATGGCACTGACCACAGAACCCATGGAGATGCTGAGTCTCCCCAACAAGACCAAGCTAGTAGACAGGGCACTAAGAGGATTATGTATGTAAAGAGGAGCTCATTATCTTTAGGGTGGCAGCTGTGTAGAAGGGTGGCTTCTATGTGTAACAGCAGGCTTTTTATCTAACTTATAAAGTTCTAACTTTGTAGTCTATTTTAATTAAACTGTTAATGGGGGGGGGGGGAAGGTAGACCAAAGTAAGTAAATTGCTAAGAAAAAAAGCTAAAACTTCAAACAGCATATGTTTTCATATTGGCACATGGAAAACAGTGAAAGGCAGTCAGCCAAAGAAAACTTGAAATATGGAGACTCTCAGGTTCCATGGTTCTCTGGCCTAAATTTTCCTATTAAATGACAAATGCCTGGGATCAGGGACAAGGGAGAGGCAAAACTTTCGCCTTCAGTATACTCAAGTTGATAAGCTTCTTTCTTGGGAATAGTGTTAATATTTGACAGACTTCCTTAAACTTAGGGAAGGAGAGGAAAGTGTAAGGTGTCTAAGGAGGCATGAGTGATGTATTTGGAAGGAGACCTTTTGTTCATATTGGCATGATCATGTCACAGCTTCCTTTGTCCCAGATCAAACCCAGAAAACTAGCTCAGCATCAATGACAAAGTAATCAGTAATCTTAGGAAAGGGATACTCCATGCACCTGAAGACTTTTCCTTAGGTCTACCTCATCTCTGATTTTGCCCCCTTGTGCCTCCCATTTTCCTCCCTTGCAAAAAGTGTCCAAGCCACTGAAGATGTTTGCTTTTGACACCCACATACCTGTTACATGGTCCTTGTTGTTGCAATTACAATTTATTTTCTACTTACGACAAACATGGTTCAAGCTCTCTAGCCAACAATGAGCTTAAAAACTTCCCATTTATGACTGTGAAACAGTGCCCCACAAATTTCTCAGGCTAGATTCCATGGATGGGGAACATATACCTCCACTTTATCTAGTCAGGACTCTACTTCTGATCCTACTTTGCATCCCAAAGACAGATACCAGATCACAACAGATGGAAAAAGCCTTCAAAGAAGGCCAAGATGAATAGTAGTTAAGTTAAAGTATCACCAGGATTACAGGTTACATAAGTCTGATTTTTTTTATATTGTATCTTTTTCTGTTCTAATAATAAATCCCCTATTCATAAAAGTAGGGGTGCCTATTCCAGATGGTTTAAGTGGACATCACAGCATTTATTCCTAGAGAAGAAACCTTCTAGGGAATTCTCTACCCTCTAAGAACATCCACTTACTTCCATTCTTTCCTTTGGTCTTAAGGGGAAACCCCAGTGAAAAAAATACTAAACAAGGTAATGGAGAATATTGTGTTGGATAAACTGGAGTATGAGGAGAGGAATTCAAACTGTCCTGGGGAGGGCATGAAGGAAAAGTACCTCTCTAAATTTGATGTGTGATGTCTATAGGGACCTAAATAAAACACAAAGATTCTAAAATAAAATAAATTGTTTGAAAGGCACTTCAGAAGCTTGGGTGGAGGTTATGAGAAAGAACATTTTGATTAAGATTCACCAGCCTAGATTCAGGAAAAGAAGGAAAAAAAAAAGGTGTTGTCTTAATACCTGCTGCAGCCTTTGAAGCTGTCTCTCTTTATTCTCATGACAATGAGGCAATGAGGGCAACAAGCTCATTTTTCAAAAACCTTTTGACATAGTTTAACTTCTGGAGATAATAGCCAAAGCAAATGTCACAGAAAAAAAGGATGAAATAAAGTTTTATGTAGAAAAGACCTAGGGCCAGGAGATTAAAGAAAGTCCTAGGTAACTCCAGGATTTGCCTAACGTGGTTGGCTAAGCCTGTCATTAATGAGGTCAGGAGAAAGACTGCACTCAAGCCCCTGAAGGAACAATTACTATTTCCAAGAAGACACTTCTAATCCCACCCAAATCATCTTCAAATGTGTTCCTTTTGTCATAGAGAAGAGGAAAGAATGAAAAAGGGCATACAGGGCAGTAAAAATGAAGTTCTTGCCCAAACCAGTAAATGAATCCATGTCAAAAAATGCAGTCAGATAGTTAACAATACTGTATTGTGTTCCCCCAAAATTGCTAAGCAGGTATACTGAACTGGGTTGCCATTTCCTTCTCCAGGGGATCTTCCTGACCCAAGGATTGAATCCCATCTCCTGCACTGGCAGGCAGATTCTTTATTGCTGAGCCATCTGAAAGCCCTTCATGGGTATTTACTTCTTTATAAACTCACCAAGTTGCATACATTAAATCTGTATGGCTTTTTCTATGTCACTCATCCCTCAATAGAGTAGTTTTAAAGGAGGGGAGGAGAAACCTCTGTCCAGTCTCCTACTCTAGGTTTTCACCCTAGCCAGCTATTTCCAGTTGTTTCTTCCTATAAGTCTCTTTCACTCAAAGATTCTTTGTGTGTGTGTGTGTGTGTGTGTGTGTGTGTGTGATTAAGACAGCTAGAACTTGGGAAGCATAACAGCTTATCCATCAAGTTCTCTTTAGGTCTTCTCTTTCCCTACTCGCTCCACTGCAGAAGTCTATCTACTGCCTGAAATGACACCCCAGACATAGATGCCCAGGGCTTGATGAGACCAGTATTCCCCACCCCCACAACTGCCCATCCACAGAGATGGACTTCTAGAAGCTGTTTACTACAAAAGCCAGATCTCCAGCCCTTTGTGATTGGGCTGGGGTTGGACCTCTGACCCAAGCTGGACCAGTCATCTATTCTGAAGGAATCTGGAAGAGCAAATCAAAGAGCTTGACAGCCTCAGCTGTGACTTGAAGTGTTCAGTTAAAAACTGAAAATGAAGTCACCACGGTACAACCCTACTTCTCCATGCCGACCAGAGAGAGAGCTGATGAGCAGTGAGCAAAGAGTGAAAAAAAAGTATGTACAGAGAACATGATGGAGAATCCCAATTGATTTATTAATTTCTATTTTCAGCCATTTCTGCCCATGAAATGCCTCCTCCCCCAACCCCATGTCTCTTTTTCCTTTTGTTCCTATTGGCTACAACTGTCTCCTTTTTGTAAATCACCCTGTTGACTGAAGACATTCCCCTACTCCCTCCTCTCTACCCTCTTCCCCACCATGGACACTTATCCCCCATGTCTTTCTAGTTCTAGTTCCCTGGATCCCCACCTCCTGTTACCCCTAAGTGCTAACTTGGCAATACCCTATCACTGGCTCTATAAAGCTGTGGCATTTTATCTATAGGAGGTTGAGCTGAGGGTGAAAGGATTCTGTTCGTCTCTAAGTTTTCAGTGATCTTAGAGATATCTTAGTTACTGGTGAGATGAGCTGTAATAGAAAAACCATTTTTGAGGTACCCTTAGGCAAAGTATGCCTTATTTACTTATCCTGCCAGCCCTGTGAGGATCTAGAAACCATGTGGATTCTAAGAGCCAAACAGGCAAGATTCAGAAAGCAAAGGAGACCTTCCACACATCCTTTTCATTACATGCATTTTGGGAAGTTTGGATACTTTGGGGTCAGATAATTCAAGACTATTTCTCTGGATTCTGCTGTATCATGAAATGGCTTCCAGTATCTCTCCTGATCCCGGGGGAAAAGAGGCTGTCACTATGAGTTCCCAGGAAACCATGAAATTTCCTCATGTTCAAGCTATGTGCCATAAGCAAAGATAATTTGTACTCTGTAGAGATATAAATTGGGATATTTACTTAATGAATACTTCAGAATAATATGCTGCTGGGATATGGGTAATCCCAAACTCTAATTTCCATGAAGTCTCCAGGTTCCTTCATTAGTTGTTTCATGTATTGGAAAAACATCTGAGTATCTACTATATCCCACTCATTCTAATACATTGATGCATGAGCATAGTCATTCAAAAGTGACCTGGGGAGCTCATTCTAGGTTGTCTGGACAATGAGTCAATTGAGATTCTGCTTCTCCACAGACATGTGTGCACCTGAACTTAGCTCTTTATGGTACCAGAGGCTTCCTTTCCCAACAGAGGATGCTATAACCTCCCATGGGCCACAAGATCCTTGGGAATTGATCACATGACTTTCCCAGACACATACCTTAAATAGCCGGTACTCAAATCCTGACTGCTTGGTGGCCAAATCATCTGATTACCTCCCACTGAGGAAGCAGCTTTCATTTTTGCCCTCTAAAAAGATAGAGTGTTCTGGACTGAATGTCTGTGTCCCTCTAGAGTTCATGTCAGAAACCATACTCTCCAATGTGATGGTATTATGAGTTGGGAACTTCACAAGGTAATTAGGATTAGATGAAGTCATGAGATGGAATCCTCATGAATGGGATTAGTGCCCTTATAAAAGTCCTGAGAGCTTGTTCCTCCCTGCTCACCACCATATGGGGACACAATCTATGGAGAAGTTGGCAGTCTACAACCCAAAAAGGGTTCTCACCAGAATGCAAATATACTAACACCCTGATCTCAGACTTGAAAATCTTCAGAAATAAAATTTCTGCTGTTTATAAGCCATTCAGTGTATGGTATTGTATGGACAGAAAAAGTTTTCCTCAACCCTTTCAGGGTCCCTGACTGGCTCTGAGAATTAAACTGACAAAGAGATTCGTAGGAGAAAAGCTTACATTATTTAATATGAAATTTATATAATACAAGTTTTATAAGTGAGAACCTTCTTAAAGAACCAAAAATATGAAGTAATGGTTAAATGGGGTATTTTTACTCTAGAAATATGATAGGGCCAAGAGTATGAGGTTAAGTGTAGTATGAGGTTATGTGTTTGTGTGTGTGCATGAATGCACTCAGTCATGCCCAACCCTTTGTATTGCCTGGACAGTAGCCCACTGGACTCCTCTGTCCATGGAATTTTCCAGGTAAGAATACTGGAGTGGGTAGCAAGTCCTTTCTACAGGGGATCTTCCTGACCCAGGGATTGAACCTGTGTCTCTTGTGTCTCCTGCACTGGAGACCTGTTGAGCCACCAGCAAAGGCCTAAGTGTAGCAGACCAGGGAACATTTAGAAAAGCCTCTCTGGATGCCCCTGGGGCATCCCTTTGTCTTTGTAGAGAAGAATGTTATAGGGAAGGCAATACTCACACAGAGGTTTTATTCCCTATCGATACTCCCAGTGGAGAAGGAAATGGCAACCCACTCTAGTATTCTTGCCTAGAGAACTCCATGAACAGAAGAGCCTGGTGGGCTACAGTCCATGGGGTCCCAAGGAGTTGGACACTACTGAGTAACTAACACTGATACTCCCTGAGGGAGGAGGGAAAGAAAGGGATGTGGGGAGATCAGAGTGACCTTCCTGCCTCTGTCTCAAAACCCTTCAGCTGAAAATATGCAATACTTATATTATCCCATCACTTTATGGCAAATAGAAGGGGGAAAAGTAGAAGAAGTAACAGATCTTTTCTTGGGCTGTAACTGCGGGTGGTGAGTGCAACCATGAAATTAGAAGACATTTGCCTCTTGGAAGGAAAACTATGACAAACCTAGACAGTATATTAAAAAGCAAAGACATCACTTTGCCAACAAATGTTCATATAGTCAAAGCTATGGTTTTTCTAGTAGTCATATCTGGATGCGAGAGTTGGACCATAAAAAAGGCTGAGCATTGAAGAATTGATGCTTTCAAATTGCAGTGTTGGAAAAGACTCTTGAGAGTTCCTTGAGCAGCAAAGAGATCAAACCAGTCAATTTCAAAGGAAATCAACCCTGAATACTCTTTGGAAGCACTAATGCTGATGCTCCAATACTTTGGCCACCTGATGCAAAGAGCCCACTCATTGGAAAAGATCCTGAAACTTGGAAAGATTAATGGCAAAAGAAGAGAGTGGTAGAGGATGAGATGGTTAAATAGTATCACTGACTCAATAGACATGAATCTGAGCAAACTCCAGGAGATAGTGAAGGACAGAGAAGCCTGGCGTGCCATTGTCCAGGAGGTTGCAAAGAGCCAGACACAACTTGGTGATTGAACAATACTTATATTTAAATTAGCACTGTATTAAACATTATAGTAAATACTAATTTTTAATAGGCAATACAAATATTAATTGCAAATTCAGAAAAGTGCTATGAACATGGTAGAGAGATTCCTGTGATAGAGGAGAGAGATCAACTTAAGTGAGATTTTCAGGGAATACCTGGCTGAGGAAGGAAGATAAACTGACAATTGATAGATGAGAAGGGCCAGCAAGCCACATAAAGAGCTGGGGGCAGGAGAGTCTACACTGAGGGACAGCACAGAGGATGTTCCCAGAGAGGAAGTGGCCAGAGAGCTAAAGGAGTGCAGTGTAGCTTAAATCAGGTAAAGAGGGAAAACAGGGAGGTTGAGACAAAGCTGTCGAGGTACTAACCATAACCCAGTCACTATCCAAAGTCTATCCCTGGTTTGGCCCCTGGAGTGGAAGCTAATCTACCTTTCATAATAATAAGTCAAAGACAGTGCTTTCAGAATTCTCCTGCCCACCAGTCCAAGGGGGTACTTTCACTAAGCAGTCCCAAGATGAGAGTACCACCCCCCCCCCAATATATTTTCCACTTTGTAGACAAGGGGAGAAGTAGAGAGAGACAAAGTGGGAGATCAGGATTGAGACATATATATAGTAACACTAGTGCTACTCCTAAGTCACTTCAGTCATGTGTGACTCTTTGCAACCCTCTGGACAGCAGTCCACCAGGTTCTTCTATCCATGGGATTCTCCAGGCAGAAATACTGGAATGAGGAATGAGATATATACACTACCATGTGTAAAATCGATAGCTAGTAGGGAGCTGCGGTGTAGCACATGGAGCTCAGATCAGTGCTCTGTGATGACCTAGAGGAGTGGGAGGGAGGTTCAACTGGGAGGGGATATATGTACACATATAGCTGATTCACACTGTTGTACATTAGAAATGAACACAACATTGTAAAGCATTTATCCTCCAATTTACAAAAAAAGAGAAAAAGAATACATTCAAGGAATACTCTTCTCACTACCATGATGTTTGTGTGCTAGACTTGCATTCAGATCGTGAGAATAATGCTGCTGATGCTGCTGATAACAACTGACAGCTAAGCTCACATTTGATGATTGTCTGCCAGGATCTAGGTGAAAAGCTTTCATGATTTAATCCTCACAAGCATATATACTTGTCACAGAGCCAGAGTCAGGGGTATTGCAAGTATATCTGGGTGAGGAAGGGGTTAGGGAAGGTCATGTTTTCTTTCAAGTACATTTGTCATAATGGCATGAAAAATTGGGTGCCACAGCATGTTTATGTTACAGAATCACTGTTTTAGAAATAAAATACAGGAATGTTTAGGCTTGTCCTTGAGCTGGACTTGGGAACTCATGGTCCACAAAGCAAAACACATTGCTTCCAACATTCTCCAAACAAGAATCCTAAGATCTGACAGCTGATAGAAACTTTATGACAAAATAATTAGGACTTTCTAAAGAAGTGGTTGCATTGTCTTCCTTATAAGGAGTACATATGAGGGTGAAACACTTCTTGTAGACTAGGCTTGCTCCAGCTCTAGTCCAGTCTATTTTCTACACTGCAGGCAGGGCATTTTTCTAATTTCTATTTAATGATCTCACTGAATTTCTTTTAAAATTATCTCCCCAGCCCCAAACCCTTCTTCATTCTCAGGCATGGGGTTGGACGTGCAGCTTTGACCACTAGTAAACACTCTTCTCAAGCATACCCCAGGCTTTCTCTGGAGCCCACACAGACCTTGAGACCTCAACTAGTTGCCTTGGCCATTCCACTGGACTGAACTCAGGATGCTCCCAACTCTGCTTGCCATCCTCTTGTTAACTCTGGATTTGCCTTGTGTGTGTCTTTCTCAACACAGCTCTGTACCTACCTCTCATTGGTTAACACCCTCTCCTGGTTGAGTTTCTTCCTAGAGTTTCCACAGGGTCAGTGACTCGCCCCCCCCCCCCCCTTGCCATCCAGCTCACCCTGAAATGCAAGTGAGACACATCCTGCAGAATTTATCTTTGGATTTTTTTCAGGCATGAGCTTTTAGGACATTGCCCTCAATAATGACTTGTGTTGCAGACACCACTATGAGCCTAGAGAAATTTGGTAAGATCTTTAGAGAAGCTGCCAAATTAGTAAACCAAAGCAAAAATCCCACGTGCAGCTTCTGGTCTCACATAATTTCTCTTTCCTCTAGGAAAACCCTAACCGTTCTCTTTTCCATCTTTTCTTTCCTCCAAGTGTTTGAGACTCAGAAGAAGATAACACCTTCCACTTCCAAACAGATCATTTTCTAAGTGTGTTTAATGAAATTGATGTCATAAGAAAAACAAACAATATCACAGATCCTCCAGAAGATAATTTTCCTGATAGTTCAGTGCTTGTCTTCTTAATTCAAGAATGACTAACATCCAAAGAATTTTGAAGGTGTATGGAAAACAAAATGGAGCTAGCATGTATTGTATAATTTATTTTGGACACACGCCCACTGCACTAGGCATGTTATACAATTTAGCTCTTAAGTCCAGACTGCATGCCCCTCAGTTATTCCATAGAAGAACATAAAGCTCTCTGGGTTGCATGATAGAAATCCCCTTTAAATCTTCTGTAGTAAATTCCTTGGAGCATGTTGTTTTCTTTACCATTATATCTCAAATGGTAAAACACATAGGTTTTACTGAATATTTCTGAATTGAATATGTTTTTCTGATTGTATAAATATCTAAGTATGGTAGGATATGTAAATACCACAAAATTGCATGACTTAAAAAGTGATCATTTCCTCAAAATTACCCTTCACCCCCCCATGATACAAACACTGTTGGGTGAATTACTTTTCACTTGCACACTGGTGCCTTCTATTTCTTGTTCTAACTGAAATCTCATTCTCTTCCCCTTTTCTGGTTCTCAGTTTTCATCCCACTTCCCCTAGAGTGGTTATCTGCCACTTGTGTCTGTCTAGGGCCACTGCTTTCCTCAGGTAACATCCTTCTCTCATGACCATCATGCATTCTTGCTCAGGGCCTGCCAGTAACAGGACACCATCTCCCAACTTCAGTGACTGGCCTAGACTAGTTGTGTGTCTCTCATAGTGAATACATCACTATGGTCATGAGATTGGAGGACTCTGATTGGCCAGACCTGTGGCTTGGTGTGGAATATCCACAAGGAAGTTCCTGGCCACAAGCCCCAAACACCACAAGATAAAAAACAGCCCATTCATCAGAACAGCCTGGCTTCCAGGAAAGGTCAAACTTAAACCACCTCAAGCCCGTTGGAATTCTGTAGAAGTTTCCAGAGTCATGTTGCAGAGATACTCTCCTCGACTACTGCACATACATCCTAGCCTGACTGAGTTTATGATCTGGATTCACAGACAAAGCGGTCCCTTTGTAACCCTGATTTGTTCCTAGTGACAATAAAGCATTTATCCACCACAGGCAATGTTTACCAGTGTTTCACTTCACTTCTGGTTTCCTGTCATCTCTTTCTGGGTGCTCTGCATGGACAACTGCGGTCAGCTGCCTCCAGCAGAAAATGTCTGTTGTCTTAGTCACCAATTCCGGACACTCACATTGACGTTCTGCTGTGAAGCATCGTCATCATGTATAAACACTTATCCTTGTTTGGGTATAAATATTGTACGTACGATAGATAGGGTAACAGAGATGACCCAAAGCAATAGCAACTCAATTGCACATTTTACTATTAACTTCAAAATATTTTCTAAGAATAAACTCCCCTTTTCCACTACTTCTCAAAATATTTTTAAAAAGAAAATAAACTGAAGCCAGTATATCATAAAATGAAGATTTCATCCAGGGGTAAATTCTAAGAGATACTCTGGCTCAGCGTCGTCTTGAGCAAGCCCAGGTAGCTCTCTTCACTGGGGTTTCTCTGCTTCCTGGAAAGTAGATCCACTCTAGTAGTTGCACATGATTGAAAGATGGGGCCCACATGGTTTGGGGTAAATTTCTGCATTTCTTTCTTACCCCTGAAAAAATGATTTCATAGAATAAGAGTATAGAGTTTTTGATTTCAATTCATCAAAACTGATTTGATTAAAACCAAAAAAAAAAATTAAAAGCACAGGCCCTCAGGACATCCATAATTTTTTCTTCATCTTTTGCTTTAAAAGAACTTTGCTGAAAGCTTTCAGTAACCTTGAGGTTCTTAGGACATGAGCCACCCTTCTCCTTGCATGGCCCTGTGATAAACCTTTCTCTGTTCCAAACCCAAAAAGATAAAAAAAAAAAATTAAAAAAGTTTTTTTAAAGAAATGGAGTCCATATCAAAGAGCTAGTGGTCTTCTTGTCAAAATGAAAAAGTTAGCCCTCTATCAACAGATAACATTACTTTTCCTAGAGGCAGGTGTCATCATAGTTCAGATCTTAGCTGTGCTATATTCCAGTCATGGTACACACAGCAAGTGAATTTTTTATAATGGAGGTAATACACAACTTTGGTGAACATACTGGCTTAAGAAAGAAAAACATAATAGAGATTGATATTTGGAGTCTTCTTCCCAAACCAGTTTAAGAGTACCATCCTCGATGCATACCAACAAGGAGCTGACCCCTAATATCATTGAGAGCCTTCATTACTCAAGCACTCTTTAGGAATTTAAGAAAAACTTCCTGTTAATGTGTTAGGATGAAGTAGGTTTGCAATGAAGTTGTTTTTTTACTAAAATTCTGTTTTTTCATGTTCTACATATTGTGAAATAAAATTCATATTTTACGGAAATATGAAAATAAGGAAAATATGAAAATTTAAACATTAAAGAATGTCCTCTGCACTTTGGCCTACTCTCTCCCCTCTACTGTATCTTGTGTACCTGTACTGAGTGTCCACCAAACCACCCTCTTCAGAAGTAACTGCTCAACCGTGAAGAACAACATGAACTGTTGAACAGCATCAGCAAGACAACTCTTTAAAAGATAACATTCCTTCTTAATCATTTTTTCCTTCTTAATCTTGTAAGGGGACAATGATATTTAGATCTTGATTGTGTAAACTGTCAATAATACATCATTTAATGTACAGCCCTCTGTCTCAAACTTACACGACTATGCTTTGACTTCTAACATGCAGAACAATTCTCAGAGCTTTCTGAGATGTAGTTCCTGGGTAATAATCCTCAATTTGACTAGAATAGAAATGTCTATTTCTTTTATTATTTTGATTAATTTATTTTAATTGGGAGCTAATTATTTTACAATATCATAGTGGTTTTTGCCATACATTGACATGAACCAGCCATGGGGGTACATGTATCCCCCATCCTGAACCCCACCTCCCAACTCCCTCCCCATCCCATCCCTCAGGGTTGTCCCAGTGTACTGGCTTTGAGTACCCTGTTTCATGCATCGAATTTTGACTGGTCATCTATTTCACATATGGTAATATACATGCTTCAGTGCTATTCTTTCAAATCATCCCACCCTTGCCTTCTCCCACAGAGTCCAAAAGACTGTTCTTTATATCTGTGTCTCTTTTGCTGTCTCGCATATAGAGTCATCGTTACCGTCTTTCTAAATTCCATATATATGCATTAATATACTGTATTGGTGTTTTTCTGACTTACTTCACTCTGTACAATAGGCTCCAGTTTTATCCACCTCATTAGAACTGATTCAAATGCATTCTTTTTAATGACTAATATTCCATTGTATATATGTACCATATCTTTCTTACCCATTTGTCTGCCAGTGGACATCTAGGTTGCTTCCATGTCCTGGCTATTATAAACAGTGCTGCAATGAACACTGGAGTACATGTGTCTCTTTCAGTTCTGGTTTCCTCAGTGTGTATGCCGAGCAGTGGGATTGCTGGGTCATATGGCAGTTGTATTTCCAGTTTTTTAAGGAATCTCCACACTGTTCTCCATAGTGGCTGTACTAGTTTACATTCCCACCAACAGTGTAAGAGGGTTCCCTTTTCTCCGCAGCCTCTCCAGCATTTATTGTCTGTAAACTTTCTGATAGCAGCCATTCTGACCAGTGAGAGATGGTACCTCCTTGTGGTTTTGATTTGCATTTCTCTGATAATGAGTGATGTTGAGCACCTTTTTATGTATTTATTAGCCATCTGTATGTCTTCTTTGGAGAAATGTCTGTTTAGTTCTTTGGCCTCTTTTTTGATTGGGTCATTTATTTTTCTGGTATTGGAGCTGCATGAGCTACTTGTATATTTTTGAGATTAATTCTTTGTCAATTGTTTCATTTACTATTATATTCTCCCATTCTGAAGGCTGTCTTTTCACCTTGCTTATAGTTTCCTTCATTGTGCAAAAGCTTTTAAGTTTATTTAGGTCCCATTTGTCTATCTTTGATTGATTTTCATTACTCTGGGAGGTGGGTCATAGAGGATCCTGCTGTGATTTATGTCAGAGATTGTTTTGCCTATGTTTTCCTCTAAGGGTTTTTTAGCTTCTGGTCTTACATTTAGATCTTTAATCCATTTTGAGTCTATTCTTGTGTATAGTGTTAGAAACTTTTCTAGTTTCATTCTTTTACAGGTGGTTGACCAGTTTTGCCAGCACCACTTGTTAAAGAGATTGTGTTTTCTCTATTGTATATTCTTGCCTCCTTTGTCGAAGATAAGGTTTCCATAGGTTTGTGGATTTATATCTGGGCTTTCTATTTTGTTCCATTGATCTATATTTCTGTCTTTGTGCCAGTACCATACTGTCTTGATGACTGTAGCTTTCTGGTATAGTCTGAAGTCAGGCAGGTTGATTCCTCCAGTTCCATTCTTCTTTCTCAAGATTGCTTTGGCTATTCGAGGTTTTTTGTACTTCCATACAAATTGTGAAATTATTTGTTCTAGTTCTGTGAAAAATACCATCAGTAGCTTGATAGGGATTGCTTTGGGTAGTATACTCATTTTCACTATATTGATTCTTTCAATCCATGAACATGGTATATTTCTCCATCTATTTGTGTCCTCTTTGATTTCTTTCATCAGCGTTTTATATTCACTGACAATATCAGATCAACTTCAAATCCAGCTGTCTATCTCAAACCTCATCCTCGTTCCTTGTTGCTTCCTCTTTCCACAGCTCTCATCCTCTGAGTCATATTCTCAGCAAGTCAGTCGATGGTTTAGCTAAAATTAAAAGAGACTATTCCTATGAAATGTTTAGTAGTGAGTATACAAATTTTACCTCTGAGGAAGTATAAACTGTTTTGAGCACTATTCCATTTTGGCAAACAAATGCAATTAGTCAAACAATAAACTGTCAATTTACTTATCCAGGACAGTCTCTCAGTACACTTTCAGTCATTTCCCCAGTATATGTGATATAGAATAACATATTTCAACTGTGCAGGTTCACTTATACACAATTATTTTTTTCAACAACAAATACCCTGGTTGCAATGAAATATGCAGGTACTTGTGGCAGTGGGGCACAGTGACAAAGACATAGACCAGAAGCAGTGAAGACACAAGGGCCCTTAGGAGGGTTGCCTGGGTATACAGGCTAGTCAGTAAAGGAAAAAGGAACTGACATTTCCTGAGTACCTATGTGCTTAGTAATAAGCCATTAGAGATAACCAAGAAGGGACAGAAACTTTTCTGATGACAAAATCTTGGGAACTTTTCTGAGCCCTGTGATTTCTAATAAGACAGGGTGATCATGAAAGATTATCATGAGCCTCTCTAGCCTAGCTCCAAAAATGGATGTTTGCAGGCTGACAAGAAAACACAGAAGTTCCTTCTTCTATAACAAGCATATTTTTCTGTTCCTTTTCAGTGTTGCCCCCTTCCACATTATTAACCCCTTATTATATGATTGCAAGCAAGTGGTGCAGTTAGGAGAGATGGGAGACAACAGCCTCCCATGAAAGAGGCCCTCCATCTGCAGCCCCCTGAAGACACCTGTTGCCTGTTGCCTCAGGAGGACCTGGACTTTCCAAGCATATCAGTGCTTGTAGCAAGTCAGATCAGACAGATGTAAGTGATCATACAGGTCCCACCTACTGATTAACATCAGCCAACAGAGAGTCACTTGTCACCTGATGACTGTCTGATAGAGAAGAAAATTCAGAGTAGAGGCTTATTGCTTTTAGTTCTGGAGTCACTTGAAATTCCAAACTCCACTGCTGAACAAATCTGGCTCTCAGATTCTCTGAGATCTAATTCTTATATTAGAAACTCCTCTTTGCTCTCCTCTACTATCAAGTGCCCTTGAGACTGATGGACACCCAGTTGCCCTGTATCAGTCGTCTTACCAGCCCTCTCCAAGCTGGAGGATGAGTATGGCTTTTGGCACTCACTTAGGAAACATCAGTGCCAGTCCTCTTATGTCTGTCCTTCTCAGAGAAGAAAAAAGCATGTCTAGCACTAATGTCCTAAATGCTCTGCTCAGCAGTCTGGCCACTTCTGAGATAGCTACTCCCTGTGTCATGCAAGAGAATATGAGGAAAATAAAATTAATGTTGAGGTTTATTGTGCTAGCAATAAAGAATCCGTCTGCCAGTGCAGGAGATGCAAGAGACACAGGTTTGATTCCTGGGTTGGGAAGATCCCCTGGAAAAGGAAATGGCAACCCACTCCAGTATTCTTGCCTGGAAAAATCACATGGACAGAGAAGCCCGGCAGAATACAATCCAAGGGGTCTCTAAAGAGTCAGACACAACTGAGCACAACATTGAGGTTCCAGCTGGCAGAGTGAAGGCTCCCTCAGCTCTCTTCGAGTGAAATAGCTACTCCCAGCCCATCTATAATCTGTGTACTCTTCTACTGAAATGCCAATAACCTCTTGTACTTTTTAATGATTATTTGTCTCCCTTTAGAAGAGGGAATGCTCAAGAAGAGGGACAGATAATTTGTCTCATTTATCTATCCAGTGTTTACCTCAGTTGACACATGAGCTCCTCAATAAATTTGTCAGATTGACTATTTTTACATCCTGAAATTCATTCTAGAAGAGGTTGAGAATAAAAAAATGTAATAGCCACTAATTATTACAGAAAATACTGATATGAAATGAATAGCATTTTGATTTTTCATAGACAATGAAGAACTAAATGTGTTAGCATTCTCCAAAGAACCAGTGGTGCATATACATGTATGCATGTAAATGTATGGGGTTTCATATAAAGAATTGGTTCCAGCAGCCATTAAGTCTGGCAGTCCCAATTTCTGCAGTTGGCAAGCTGCAAACCAGGGGATCTGGTGGTGTAATTTAAACTAAATGCTAGCAGATTTGAGATCCAGCAGTTGCCAACATTTCAGTTTGGGACTAAAGGCATGAAAAAGTCTCTATCCCAACTCAAAGGCAGTCCAGCAAGTAGTCCCTCTTGTTCAGGGGAAGGTCAGCCTTTTTGTTGTCATCATGCCTTCAACTGATGGAATGAGGGCCACCCACCTAGGAAGGGCAATCTGCTTTCCTCAGTCCATCAATTTAAATGTTAAACTAATCCAAGAACACTCTCAAAGAAACACCCACCTTTTGATTTTTTTCATAGACAATGAAAAATATGTTAGGGTTCCCCAAAGAACCAGTGGTGTAGGTCCATGTATACAGGTATGTATGGGATTTATTATAAGGAATTGGTTCCAACACCATTAAGGCTGACAGTTTTTCCAACTATCGTGGGCATTATGTGCCCAAACAGGTTGACATAAAATCTATTACATTGAGTATATAAAAGTCTAAAGTGAGTGGATCATCCCCTCTCTTCTCACATTCACTCAACAAACACTTAATAAGGACGTACTATCTGCTAGGCATTACAGATTCTCTTACTTCCCTCCTCTTTTCTTTCATGGGGTCTAGCATTCTGCCAAGGTAGTGGGTGCACCCACGTGATAGAAGGGACAAGTGAGCTGGGGCAGCACAGACATGATTGGAAATAACCAACATGAAAATGGCCAAGCACAGCCCCTAAGCAGGACTCTTCACTCAGATTTTCATTTCTAGACAATACTTCTAGGGAGAAATGCTTCCTCCCAGAGAAATCAAAGAAACATTTACTTGGAATGATTCACACAAAGGCTCTCAAACTTGACTGTACTTTAAAAATCACCCAGGGAGCTTTAAAAGCCACTTATGCCTGAGCACTGATTAAATTAGAACATCTGGGGGTGGAGCCAAAGCATTCATAGTTTTTAAAAGCTCCCAAAGTGATTCTGATATGTAGCCAGGGTTGAGAATCGCTGATTTACACTAATTTACACAATCTTATGTGTTAGGTTTCTGATTGTAATTATTCAAGTGATCACTTGCCTGTGGGGCTTCCCAGGTAGCTCAGTGTTAAAGGAATCCACCTGCCAATGCAGGAGACACAGGTTAGATCTCTGGATCATGAAGATTCTCTGGAGGAGGAAATGGCAACAATCTAGTATCGATGCCTGGAAAATTCCATAAACAAAGGAGCCTGGCAGGCTATAGTCCATAGGGTCACAAAGAGTCAGACACAACTCAGCAACTCAGCATGCACTTGTCTGTACTATATACATCATTCTTTCTGGGGCAGCTAATAAAGATGAGAAACAGTACAGTACTGATAATGAACACCTGGTTAAGTTGTCCAGGTGGTCGGGGGCAATCAGTCCGGTATTGCATTGATAACTAGTTTTGGTCTGAGATTCAGTGGCCCATGCATGTGTGTCAGCCACTTGCTAGAATCATTCCCACTTGCTCTGTTCTTCTTGTCTTGGTGCCCCTTGGTGTTCGTTCTCAAAGTCAGAGCCCAATATCAGTGTCTGATCCACTTGCTTTGTCCTCTCTCACCCGAGCTTGTTACCAATTTTTCAAAGTAATGGCTAAAATTGTGTAGCTTATTTCTTCTACTGAGGTAGCATTGCAGACTCCTCACAGTAAGAGGCAATGGTTTTTCCATTTATGGAAAAGCAGAAGCAGCCTGGTTTACGCCAAATGGGCCCCTACAAAGAAGCAGGGATGATGGAGTGCAAAACACATTTCTGAACCCCACAGAAATGGACACTAGTCCATCTGCTGCTGCTGGGCCAGGAGGGGACATCTTTCAGGGGGAAGTAGTCAAGCCCAAAGTCTTCATCTCCTCCAGGTCCTGTCTCCAATAACTAATGGGGTCAATTCTGAGAGACTCGGGACTTGCAGGGATGATATACCTGAGAGGTTTAAGAACACAGGCTGTCCAGATGCCACAACTCAAAGTAGAATTCCAACTTTACCACTATTACCTATGTGACATGGGGCAAATTACTTAACCTCTCTCATTTATTTGCTCAGTAAAGAAAGGGGATAATGATAACACTTGCCTATTAAAGTTGCTTTGTAATTATAGGATATAAAGTATGTGGAGGGATTATTTAGCACAGTGCTTAGCATATAGTAATGCTCAAGTAAACATTAGCTATTCTTAATGTAAATGTACACTCCAGAAGTACATGTGTTTTAGATTATAATTAGTGACTAAGGAATTCTCATGTCCCATCAGAGACTGGGCCACCTGTCATGAAAACCAACTATTAGCTTAGTCTCACCACACCCCAAGCCAGGGAGAAGTCAAGTTGGTGGCCCATTAGGAATCACCCCATGCCCACATCACATCAGCCACTAGTGGTAGGTGGACCCAGCCCTACATGGTAGACTCATCTTTCTGCCATATCAAATGTATAACCAGTCCCCACTCTACTGGTTTCCAATCTCAATCTCTCTCTAGTTCATCTCAAAGACTGAAGTGGGCCCTCGACTCCAGCCAGTTACTTGGAGGGCTTGAACCTTTGCCCTAATTCATGCAAACTCCTTTCCTCTAGCCAGGCAGGTCTATGACCAACCCCATCCATCTTCACGCCTCCAAGTCCTGACTGAAACCATTCCCTCAAAACTGACCTCTCCCCCAAGTAGCCACTATCCCCAGCCTACACAGCACTCAGCTCTCCAACTTGATATTCAGCTGCCAGGCTACCTACTAGTCTGGTGTCCTAATACATGTCCTCATATCCCTAATGAGAAGGAAGAGTTAGTTTAACCTTGGTCCAGCTAGCTTCCTCCCCCCTTCAGTAAGAGTTATGAGTGTCCCACAGAGTCACGCTTACATTGGGGATCTTAATCACCTTTGCTTCCAAAACACTATCCCTCACCTGCCTGCTGATCAAATCTTTGATCTTTTTAGCACATGTGGGTTTCTCCTCTTGCTCCCAACTCTCCTCCACTCGACTTTGATATTTCAGGGTAAGAATCATTTAATATATGATGGATGTCAAATACAGCAGTCAATATGCAATTCCATGACAAACAGATTAATCTGTAGCAAAAGATCAGGATCCAAGTTTAATCCATTTTCTGTGGCTTACGTATGCATGCTGTCACTTCAGTTGTGTATGACTCTTTGTGACCCATGGGCCGTAGCCCACCAGCCTTCTCTGTCTATGGGATTCTGGAGGCAAGAATACTGGAGTGGGTTGCCACTCTGTTCTCCAGGGGATCTTCCTGACTCAGGGATCAAGTTTGGGTCTCTTGTGTGTCCTGCATTGGCAGGCCAGTTCTTTACCACTAGCACCACCTGGAGAAGCCTTCTATGGCTTGTAAACATTTCATAAACTTCTTTTGGTCTTTATATTACATAAAAACTATAAGCTTCTACATATTTAACATAATAGAAGTAACCCAAGTCAATGGTGAGGGGCTGCAAATTTTTCTTCATTTATTCAGTATCTTCATGTGTATTTGTTCAGACAATGGACTCCTGAATCTGGATTCCCAGGGAGAAGGTCAGCCACTTCCACTGCTCTGGGTCATGTTTTCAAACTTCCCTACACAAGAGGAGATGTGACCCAATCTGCATTTCCCCAGCAGAGAAACTTCTCTACCCATCATGAATTCCCTTGAAAGATAATTTCTCTCCATCTGAGCATGTCTGCCTTTCTGTACAACTTGATAATATTTGGGGGTCAAAACGTTTGCCAGTGGAACACTATTGAGCTAACTAGTTGAGTGTTTCCCAAAGCATGGGATACATTCCACTAGAAAATGATAAGTGGTAGAGAAAGCATAGAACATTAAATAACAGTGAGTCACATGGTGAGATATTATTCTCTCTTCAACTCTCTTCCAGCCTCTCTGATTGGTCCAGGAGAAGGTTTCAGTTTGGTGCTAATATATCTCCAACACCTCTCTGGCACTTTCTAAATTGCCTTTTACAGAGAAGCCTGTGTCCCAGAATCTTCAGACTACCTTGTCTATCTTGGATTAACAATGCTTTATTTTCATGTATTCATTTTATGGTTACCTGCTATTTGTGATGTTGTATCAATTTTTTTTTTTACTTGCAGTCATGATAGAACATTTCCTTTAAAAAAATTTAAAATGAGCCAACTTAAAAGAGTATCAAGTTAGAATACAGGCATATTCGTGTTGCAAAACTTGCCAAGATAACAAATTGAAACTCAGCTTCTGATTTTACCAATGACACCTGGGGACCTGATGACAATACTGATGCCCATGGTCACAATGTTTGGTTGATAGTGAAGCTTAGACAAGAACCAGGCGTTTCAACCCTGAGTCCGTGCTGCTCCATAATTCCATTAGGAGCTTGGCAAAGTAAAAGAGGAATATAGTAAGTCTTAATGTGCTTGTGTATCTTGGTCAGAACTACTACACCTACTTCACACCTGCCTGGGAAACCTTCTGGTGCAGCATTTAAAAAGGGACTTCCTAGAGACTATTATATAAAGTAAGTCAGAAAGAGAAAAAACAGTTATCGCATACTAACGCATATATATGGAATCTAGAAAGGTGGCCCTGATGAACCTATTTGCAGAGCAGCAATGGAGACATGGACAAAGAGAATAGACTTATGGACATGGCTGGGGGAGAGGGGTCAGGAGAGGGTGGGAGGTTTGAAGACAGTAACATGGAAGCATATCTTACCATATGTAAAATAGATGGCAAATGGGAATTTGCTGTTTGACTCAGGGAACTCAAAACAAGGTTGAGAGGGATAGGATGAGGAGGGAGGTGGAAGGGATGTTCAAGTGGGAGGGGACATGGGTAAACCTATGACTGGTTCATGTTGATGTTTGGTGTAAATCAACGCAATACTGTAAAGCAATTATCCTTCAATTAAAAATAAATGAATAAATAAAATTACAAATTTGCTACCAAAAAAGTAACTTCCTTCTTCTATGTACATCTTCTAGGTTGTATATTAACGTTTAGGCCTTCATTTCAGAAATAAGGAGAAATAAAGTGAGTTTATTACAAAATAGTGAATGTTTTGCCTTAATTTCACAAGTGAGAAAATAAGAAAAAATGCTTTTGAAATTAAGCAGCAGTCCCCAATTAGAAAATAGCATAATTACATCCAATATTGTAACAAGACTGTTTTTTTCATGTCAACAATCACCTAGTTATTTAATTCCCTAATGCAAAACAAGGCAGAATGTTATCTTTTGCTGAGAGATTAATATATTGTAAAGGAGAATGACCTCCCACACACTAAGCGCATCAGGCAGTGTTTTTTGCCACATAGAAAACAGACTGGATACACAGCTCACCCTTGGGAGAATATCGTGTTTTCAAAGAGCATACATGCTTTTAAGATACCATTTCTTTCCACACTTAAGATTATTCTTTGCAGCTGATTATCATTAGATTTCTCATTGCCTAGATTCTTTAGGTTCATCCATGGCCTATCAGGGGTAGCTCAGATGCAACTACAAGTAGCAAACATTGGTGGGCCACAGCCAGGCCTACTGTAGCTTTAACCAACCAGTAGTAGTTACTTTTATTGGAAACTCTGCTAACTATTTTGCATGTATTACTTCACATACCCTTCACAACACCCCTGTGATCCCTCTCTTTTGTATAAGGAATTCAAAGCTTAGAAGAGTTAAATTCTTACCCAAAGGTATAAGAAGTTGCAGAACTAGGATTTGAATGTATACCTTTCTGACTCCCCAAAAGGGGGAGTTTTTTGCAAACAGCTAACCACAAACTCTCTGAGAACTTGCCATGACAATGTAGCACTCTGTGCCAAGTATGTGGCACAGTCAGCTCAGACCAAATCATAGTTTACTCATAACCTCTACAGGCTGGTTATTTCTAAAAATGTTCCAGGTTGATAATGGTGTTGAAATAAGAAAGGATTCTCTTAATCAATATTTTTGGTAAAGAAAGTAATGACCTATAACGCAGACATTTTTTAAAATAAAAAATGTGCTTACATAAAATTATAGAATAACTAATAATATCTATATATATATATATGTCCATAGTTTTCTTGTCAGTGCTAGGAAAAAAATCATCAAACTTAGTGACTAAGAACAACACAAATTGTTCTCTTACAGTTCTGAAGGTCTGAAGTCCGAAAACAGTTTCACAGAGCGAAAGTCAGGTGTTGGCAGGCTGCTCCCTTCCGGAAGTTCTGAAGGAAAATTCTTTCCAGGACTTTTCAAGTTTCTGCATCCCTCGGCTCCTATCTGCTTCCCAGCATTACCACAACCTCTCGCTACCTCCTTCACATCCACTACTGACTTTGGGTTTCCTGCCCAACTTCTAAAAGGACGCTTGTGATGGTATTGGGTCCACCTGGCTACCCCACACTAACCTGAAGACTCTTATTTAATCACGTCAGGAAAGCCCCTTTTGCCCTGAAAGATAACCTACTCACTGATTCTGGGAGTTAAGACATAAACATCTTTAGGCCATCATTGTGTCTAGTGCAATTACCAACATTTACAGGTTTTTTTACTTGAAACAAAATTTTAAATTAAATTGGAAAGGGGTCTAACCTTTATTGTAATTGCCTGCATCCAATTTCCAATGAATTTATGGTTTTCCAGGGCTTAACTTCATGGCTAAGGCAATGATTTTCTTTCTTTTTTCCTTCTGGTTGGAAACTTTCTGGAGCACATGGATGCAGTGAAAGTGGTTACTAAGCAGCTTGAATGAACGTCTGTGCAGGAACCACTGTGATGGGATATTTTAAAACGGTTTCCTCCAAGTGATCAGAACAGGGCCAGGCCTTGAGTTTGGAAGCAACCTGAAATCTGCTGCAGAAAAAAAAGGAGAGATTATAAAATGCAGAGGGTAGTTAAATAAATGCATTCACTATTAGCAGTTCACTAGGGATAGGTAAGGGAGCAAAGAGGATTAGAGGAAGAGAGAAGAAAACCTGCAGCTTCTTGACTAATCCATTGAGCCAGTTAATCATGCTCTGATTAGAACACATATAGCAAGAAAACATGCTCCATATTCCTGTAAGGCTTATCCCTTAACTGTGGAAAAGAAGAAATCCACAGTGCTAAGAAGCCCTTGACATGGGAAGGAATACCAACCAACCAACCAACAAAAAACAAACATTTGGCAAAATCTGAGTACAGCAAGCCCATGCAGAAATATATTTGTTTTTGTTTTGTTTCTCCTTTGAATTGGTATTTAGAGAACGTCCACTCACTTAACACCCTAAGGAGAGACGGACAGTCTCCTGGTATCTCATTCTGATTAAAAAAAAGATCCCTACAAGGGTTGCTACAGATAGAGCTAAATGTTTTGAAGGTTCAAGTTGCTGCTTCTAAAAGAATCAAGTCACATTGAAACTACATTTGTAAAGAGATCAACACACTTCTAATACCGGAAACTCCTTTTACCGAGATGTTTCTGTTTATTCAGGCTTGCTTCTAATGACATTTGAATGTGTATATTCATTTCCTAGGAGGGCATTAACTAATACACAATGTTACTTAATTAGGAAGCTATAACACAGCTTGTTTTTTAAAAAAATGAGAAAATATGTATAAAATGCTTTGAAGCCGCTAGCCATACCTAATAAAATATTCTTATTACCCTAATTAGAATCCTTTTCTATCAGTGAAGAGAGAGAAAAAGAGGAATAAAAGCCTTTGGGACTGGTTGATTCTAAAACTTGCTCCAGTATTTCTCAAACTTTAATGAATATACAAAACACTCCAGAATGGTGTTAAAATGCAGATTATGGTTTAGTAGGAAGGAGAAGGGGCAAAGGGGAAAAGCACATGGACTCTGTATTTCTTACAAGTCCCTAAGTGATGTTATTGTGCTATTCTTCCCCCTTTAAATAATGACCACATAGAAAACTTTATAAAATAATTACAAATTCCAGAGTACCACTGCAAACTTTCCTGCAGATCTATAATTTCAACAGGCCCCTTCTGACTGTAACTATATCACTAGCCTTACACTCATTCAATGAGCTGAGTTGGCACAACCCAAATGCCCACGGAGGGCATATGGTTAAATAAATGTTTGAAATAGATTCATTTTAAAACAGGTGCTAAGCTGGTTAGGCTGGAACTAAGCTTCAGGCCAGCTTTAATCCCATGCGTTTTAACATGCTCTGCAGTCAGAAAACAATAGCAAATACTAGTATACGTTATAACTTCTGAGTCTAGAGTTGGCAGTCTTAACATTTTGGAGGCCATGTCCCCTGTGAGAATTTGATATAAATTATGTGATATCTACCCCCAAAAAAAGTCTACAAACATATACATTCACATTTCATAAATAGTTTCAGGAAATTGCATCTTTCCTGGTCTGTCCGTGGATTCTTTAAGAACTTCCAGCTAATTTTAATTCAGAAAGAATTAAATTTTATTTAAACTTATTTAATTTCTAAATAAAATTTATTTATTATAAATTATTATAATAAATAAATTTATTTATTAAATTTATTTAAAACTAATTTTAATGAAAGAAAATAAAGAATTTTAACATTAAAATAAAGAAATGGAGTTTGCCTTGGATTACTAATGTGCATACACACACATGCGCTATAGCGCTTTGTCATGTGTGGTTCTACAGTTGAATTATTTTAACATCTATTCCTGTAAACTTTCTTAGGATTTTATGTTTCATAATATTTTACACTTCACTGTGTAACAATGGAGGGTTCTAGAATCGAGCATTACTAGTGAGTTGCAATATGTGACATTACACACTGAAAAAACTCTTCTCATCATTTCTCCTCACCTAAAGATGTCAGTTACAAAACAGTCACCATAAAGGGTAAACTAAGAAATGCCAGCAAATGCTAGTTTTTCACTAATACATGAAAATACATGAAATTTGTACAATACATGAAAAAGGTATTATAACAGCCAAAAAATAAGAGGAAGAGGGATGATCTGAAGATGTATCTAACTAAGTATTTACCGCTGCCTTAGCCACATGATTATTAATAAGGCTTTGAAGTCAGTACACAATAGGGCTTTCCTGGTGGCTTAGCTGGTAAAGAGTCCACCTGCAATGTGGGAGGCCTGGGTTCAATCCCTGAGTTGGGAAGATCCCTTGGAGAAGGTTCACTCCAGTATTTTGGCCTGGAGAATTCCATGAACTGTATAGTTCATGAGGCCACAAACAGTAGGACACAACTGAGCGACTTTCACTTCACTAGGTACCAACTTTTCTGTTTTACATGATGAGGAAGGGACTCTAGAATTTCAGAAATGATTTGCTTGTTTGAATATAAACCTTTCTTGGTAGTACTTGATGTTTGGAGTCCAGAATACAACTCTGCCATATCATTGGTAATAATGGGAATTACCTTGACCTCTGAGAGTAAAATTTTAAATCAACAGAGAATTGATCAAAGTGAAATTATGCAAAATCAAACATACAGAAATAGAACTGATCTCATAAAAACACAACTTACTTAAGGTCCACATGAATATAATAAATATCCAAAGTGAGACTATGACAATTGTGAAAGGATAGATCAGTCAATGTAGCATTTAAAAAACTTCACAAAATCAAATTATAATAGGACACAGCCACACCTTATGAAGTTATATTCAATAGACTTTAGTTATTCATCCCTATTATTAGGTGGAAAAACCAAACCATCTTAGCCTAATTCCATTAAATATTTGACCCTTCTGACTTTTTTCTTGATCTTTTGCATTGTGCTTTTCCATTGCTGATGTAACAAATTTCTATAAACTAAGTGGCTTTAAAAAACACAAATTTATTCTCTTTTAGTTCTGGAGGTTGGATGTCTGAAGTGAAGGTAAAAATCAAAATGTCAACTGGATATTTTCTGAAGGCTCCAAGGTTAAAGAATCCTCCTTCTTATCCTATTCCAGCTTATGGTGGCTGTCCCCATTCCTTGGATGGTGGCCATACCACTCCAGTCTTTGCTTTTGTTGTCACACTGCCTTCTCCAATCCTAACCACCCACCTCCATCTTTAAGGACCCCTTGTCATTACATTGGGACCACCTGGATAATTGAGAATGAAAACCTTCCTATCTCAAGATCTTTAAATTAGTAGCATGTGAAAAGTCCCTTTTGCCATATAAGGTTACACAGATTTAGGAATTAGTATGTGAATATGTTGATTTCTGCAAGCTTCAGAACACTGACAATAAGGGCACATACGTGTGGATTAATTGCTTGGGGTAGACTTACAAACTCACATGCCTGATGTACAAAATCAGACTGTTCATTTTTTTTGAGACATACAATATGTAAGTACTGAAATATTTAAGCTTATATGGAGAGCTCTCCTCCCAATGTAGGAGACGCAAGAGACACGGGTTCAATCCCTGGGTCAGGAAGATTCCCTTGGAGGAGGGCATGACAACCAACTCCAGTATTCTCACCTGGAGAAACTGATGGATGGGGGAGCTTGGTAGGCTATAGTCCATAAGATCACAAAGAATTGGACACGACTAAAACCACCTAGCATCAGTACATAGTGTAATCTTTAGGGCAAACACTAAAAAGACTAATACAAAAAGATATAGCCAAACAGCCAATAGAAAATTAAAATAGAATACTAAAAATATTCAAGTAATTTTAAAAAAGGCAGGAAAGAAAGAAAAGGGGAACAAAAACCAAAGTGAGAAAGAAAACAAATACAATCGGCCTTCCATATTCATGGGTTCTGCATCCATAGATTCAACAAACCACAGATTGAAAATATTTGAACACAAAATGCAAAAATTCCAAAAAGCAAAACTTGAATTGGTAGCACTCCAGCAATTATTTTCACAGCTTTTATATTATAAATGATAAATAATCTAGAGATAATTTAAAGTATATCTGAGAGATCTTATACTATGAAGTCAAGTTCTCTATTATTTTTTTTTCCAGAAGGTCCATGTCACATTTATTCTTTACATGAGTGTCTATTTTATGATGCATATGTCAACATTAAACATTCTATTTTTTTTTAATATTATTTTATTAGTTGGAGGCTAATCACTTCACAACATTTCAGTGGGTTTTGTCATACATTGACATGAATCAGCCATAGAGTTACACGTATTCCCCATCCCGATCCCCCCTCCCACCTCCCTCTCCACCCGACTCCTCAGGGTCCTCCCAGTGCACCAGGCCCGAGCACTTGACTCATGCATCCCACCTGGGCTAGTGGTCTGTTTCACCATAGATAATATACATGCTGTTCTTTCAAAACATCCCACCCTCACGTTCTCCCCCAGAGTTCAAAAGTCTGTTCTGTACTTCTGTGTCTCTTTTTCTGTTTTGCATATAGGGTTATCGCTACCATCTATCTAAATTCCATATATATGTGTTAGTATACTGTAATGTTCTTTATCTTTCTGGCTTACTTCACTCTGTATAATGGGCTCCAGTTTCATCCATCTCATTAGAACTGATTCAAATGAATTCTTTTTAACAGCTGAGTAATATTCCATGGTGTATATGTACCACAGCTTCCTTATCCATTCATCTGCTGATGGGCATCTAGGTTGCTTCCATGTCCTGGCTATTATAAACAGTGCTGCGATGAACATTGGGGTGCACGTGTCTCTTTCAGATCTGGTTTCCTCGGTGTGTATGCCCAGAAGTGGTATTGCTGGGTCATATGGCAGTTCTATTTCCAGTTTTTTAAGAAATCTCCACACTGTTTTCCATGGTGGCTGTACTAGTTTGCATTCCCACCAACAGTGTAAGAGGGTTCCCTTTTCTCCACACCCTCTCCAGCATTTATTGCTTGTAGACTTTTGGATAGCAGCCATCCTGACTGGCGTGTAATGGTACCTCATTGTGGTTTTGATTTGCATTTCTCTGATAATGAGTGATGTTGATGTAAGACCAGAAACTATAAAACTCCTAGAGGAGAACATAGGCAAAACACTCTCCGACATAAATCACAGCAAGATCTTCTATGACCCACCTCCCAGAATATTGGAAATAAAAGCAAAACTAAACAAATGGGACCTAATGAAAATTAAAAGCTGTTGCACAACAAAGGAAACTATAAGTAAGGTGAAAAGACAGCCCTCAGATTGGGAGAAAATAATAGCAAATGAGGAAACAGACAAAGGATTAATCTCAAAAATATACAAGCAACTCCTGAAGCTCAATTCCAGAAAAATAAACGACCCAATCAAAAAATGGGCCAAAGAACTAAACAGACATTTCTCCAAAGAAGACATACAGATGGCTAACAAACACATGAAAAGATGCTCAACAAGTTCTCTATTATTGACCTCTAGAGCTAGTGATCCTCATCTTCATCAGTGACTAATGCTATACCTATATCACCACCAGCAGCAGTCACAGGAACACTATATACCTCCTGGCTGACATCTAATGATAATGAGCCACTGTTCTGTTCAAAGAACTTTTGCTGGACATTCTTAGTTTGTTCATTTACACACACATACACACACACCACTACCACCATCTCTACCATTGCTAAGGAAATAAACAATTATATTGTAGCTATCAAAAGTAGTATTCTTTGACATATTTTTATCTATGTTCCTTTCCTTTGAAGATCAAGAAAGAATAATGATTATTCTAACAATATTTTGAGCAGTAATTGCCTTTCTGAACAATCCTAATTGACAAATGTATTTGTCAATTTGGGCCATGTCCAGATGGTCACAATTCCATGAGTTAACAGGTGCAACATTTTATTACAAATCTGAAATAAAAGTTCTAACAGGGCTAGAACTTTCTCTGTTAAAAACCTTGCCTCAACCTCAGGAACCCTGTTGGGGGAGAATAGACTGAAAGAAAACCTAATAACCTACATGTGTCAGTCACGATGAACCACTGGAGAACCTGAATTATCCCCAGTGGAAGACAAAAATTTGTCTGGAGGACACATCAGAGCTCACTGACAGATACCAAGACACTTGAAGTTATGAAAAATTGGTGTAATAAAATAGTCCCAACTATAGCTCTTATTGTATCTACACTCTTTAAAAATATATTTTTGCAGCTATTCCATCAAAATGATGAGTCTCTTGAACTTTGCTCATGGCCCTGTGGTAGAGAATCTGCCTGACAATGCAGTGGACATAGGTTTGATCCCTAGTCCGGGAAGATCCCACATACTGAGGATTAACTAAGTCCACGAGCCTAAAGCCTGTGCTTTGCAACAAGAGAAATCACTGCAATGAGAAGCCTGCACACTGCAACTAGAGAGTAGCCCCCACTTGCCGCAACTAGAGAAAGTCTGAGCACAGCAATGAAGACCCAGAACAGTCAAAATTAAATAAATAAATAAAATTTTAAATAATGAGTTTCTTTATTCACCCCTTGAATCTAGGCCAGTCCTGTGACATGCTTTGGCTAATAAAATATGGAGAAAGCGATGTTATGCCAGTTCTGAGCCGAAGTCTCAAGTGGCATTTTGCGTTTTCCTTTTCCTTCCTGGAACCCTGCCACAATCATATGAACAAACCCGAGTTAGCCTGTTGGAGGAGAGCTCAGCTGTACTAGCCAAGACTGTCCTAGCCCAGCCTCCAATCAGCTCATCCACATATGTGTAAGAAAGCCTAGCCAAGACCAGCAGAGTTGCTTATCCAACCCACAGCTGCTTGCAGACACAGAATAAGCCCATGGGAGACCAGAACTGCCTAGCCAACAGACTTCAAACTAAATATACTTGTATCTTTAAACAATTAAGATTTGGTTTCATACAAATTGCTAGGCAATAGATAACTAAAACATAAATAGATGAGAGTATCAATATTGCCATCATCAGAGATGTAGACCTTTGGGAAGAATCTGGATCTAATTTTCTCAGTTTATGAATACAAATAAAGACAAAATATAAAGACTATGAACTAAGAGTTACGAACACCAGCTAGCTCTTTTCTTTACTGTATTTAGCTAATATTACAAAATTTTCCCAATAAATATATTACTAACTAGCACTTTGGCACTAAATATAGACAGATATTTATGCTAAAAATTTTACATCAGATTTTCCCTATAATATCGGGAAATAAAGATTCTCAGAATCACACATGGAATGCCTATCAATATGAATTTTGTAACACAAGGGCCCATGTCCTACAGTTTCACTACATTTGGCTGCCTCTCACTATGGTAAGGCACAGAGCTGCAACTTATATTGGACTGAACTTTTAAAGTCAGTACACTAAGCAAATAATAACTGCAGTTCAAATTATCCTTGAAAATGTCTTTGCCTATAATTACAACACCAGCTGTCAGGAAGTCCACCAGAGTCAGTTTTTTCCTCCAGTATTGAACAGACAGGTAGAGTTTGGGAAGGAGAGAGGTCAGTATAAATAGATAGACTGTGTATCAGAGTCCACATTGAATTTTAAAAGAAATACATATACACATGACCATGTCTTTAATAAATGGTTAGATGCTCACACTGCAAGAGATATATGAGATTTGAAACCTACTAAATGATCATCAAACTCACCTCTCCCACCTCATTTTTCCTTTGGCCCATAAGCCAGACTGACAGATGGAATCATGATATTAAAATTTGCTCTTTCTCTATTCCTGTTTCCTTCCATTGCCAAGTATTTAAACACTTAAATTCACAAAAGTTAAATGTGTATCTGGTGCAACTTCACTCTACTGTTGCAGGAAAACATAACATCCCACCCCTTCCAGAGTCATCAAGGAAGTAAGTGTATATGGAAAACTGGAAATGTTGACACATGAGGAGTCAGGGAACCCCTAGTCTCGATCCCTGATCTGGCACTAACTTGCTATGTGACCTTGCAATTTTGTGACCTTGCTATTTTGACCCTGTGTGTCAAAATCCATTTGCCATCTCTGGAGCTCGGTTCCCTCACCTGTAAAAGGATTTTTGACTCACAGAAATGTGCCTTAACCTCTCTGTACCAAGAGATAAAACACAGCAGGTAAAATTTGACTGCTTCCAGGAAATTTTAAAAGGGTGGGGAAGGGTGGGATTGATGCGTGGTTCCTATTCCTCAGGGAACAACTGGCTTTCCAGCAGCTTTCCTGGATGCTTCCTGAGACCCAGACTTCTCCTGCCTTCTGACAAACACACCATCCACTCATGGGTTCTGTGATGTCCTGGATCCAGGGTGCAACAGTCCTGAGCTCCAGCCTCTGCTCCTTCCCCTGTTACCAGCATAAATCTTGGCAACTTACTTAGGCTATCTATAATTTCAATTTCCTCTTGCATGCAACAGAACTAATCATATATATTTAACCTACACACATAATAATAGTTGGTATTTTTGTTAAATATATAACATATGTTAAGCCCAGTTATTTTGTACACCTTGGGATCATTTAAACACTCCAAAAGCAATAAAAACAGAATGCTACTTTCTTAAGCAATAAAATAAAAATAAATAAATGGGAATAGTGAGCTCAGGAAACTGAAAGGAGAGCAACCTTTCCAAGAGACCTTGGAAAGACTGGACCCAGGGCAGACTGGGATATCTGCACAGTAGAGTGAATGTCCCTACATGGGTCTCTGCCCCCATCGACCCTCTGTGTTTAGGATGGAATTGCTGAGAGAGATAACCCAGAGGCTTAGCTTGGATCATAGGACTACATCTGATAAAAGGGAAAGAGCCCTGTGAGGGAAAACCCCATTCAAGCTGCACAGAGTGAATACGGGTGAGCTCCCTGAAAGAAGGAGGCCCTGTTTATAGAATAAGAGACCAGATGTTGCTGGGAAGGGAGAAACTATATTCCACACCCAGTTCCGAGAGTTATCATCAATGTTACACAGTGGTTAAATCCTTCTAAAAATTCACTGTTGGGTTTTGGGGGTGGGGGGGTGGTTTAATGGCCTGTCCAATGAAATCACCCTCTAGGTGTGACTTTGCTGTGATCTCTCCTGCTCCCCAACCAGTCTGCTGTTGGTCCTTTTGTGGTTTCAGCCACTTTCCCACTGAAAGTCTTGTTGAGTTTTTTTGTTTGTTTGTTTATTTTTCTTTGTTTTGTTTGGCCACACCACATGCCAGGTGCAATCATAGCTCCCCAACCAGTGACTGAACCCATGTCCTCTGTGTTGGAAGGACAGAGTCTTAACCACTGAACCAGGGAAGTTCCAGTCTGCTGAGTTTAATTGCTTTTAGGGACCCAACTCTTCATGGAGGTTAATTGAGCCACAAAACACCATTAATCCAGTGGGTAGGCTTAGGTATCCTAAACAAAAGACTTGGCTTTCTTCAATTATAGAACCATAAAAACGCCACATAACTGATGAATCAAAAAATTCAGAAACTGTGATCTTCACCCAGAAACAACACAAAGAAACTCAGAAACCAGAGCAGGAATGTAGCCTCTCCATGAACTTCCTCTCTCTGTGACTCCCATATGCTGTTTGAACAGCTGTCACAGGCTCAGTCTGGTCTTCTGAACACTCTGTGACATCAGGTCAGATAGTAACATCAACAATGTACTTAGCTAGGAGGGAATTAGGAGATGAGAAAAATCAGGGGCAAAAGAGACCAAAATGAGTAGTGCAGGCTGCTCTTTGTAATTTTTCTTAGCAAAAGAAGGAAATGTTTGGTCTATATATTTAGGCTCAAGAGCTCTGGATCCTAATGTGAACTGTCTTGTGTGTGTGTAGGAAAACTTCTCAGCACAAAATACCTGGATAAAAATTCCACCTGCAATCTGAAAGTGAAGAACCATAATTCAGTCTAAATTAGTTTTTAGGATAACAGAACCACTAGATGTCAGGATGCTGGGTTCTCATCTAACTGCCAACCACTGCCTAACTTGAGCAGCAGTGCACTCCTTCTGTGGGTCTCAGTGTTCTCATCCCTCGAGTGAGGGTGCTGACCCACATGTTTCTAAGGTCCCTTCCTTCCTGATTTATTAGTCAATGAAGCTAGGGTCAGAGGGATTCCTAGGAACAAATGCCTCCAGTGTATTGAAAGGACTTCCCTAGTGGCTCAGATGGTGAGGAATCTGCCTGCAATGTGGGAGACTCAGATTTGATCCCTTGGTTGGGAAGATCCCCTGGAGAATGGAATGGCAACCCACTCCAGTATTTTTGCTTGGAGAATTCCACAGACAGAAGAGTATAGCAGGCTACAGTCCATGGGGTCACAAAGAGTCGGACACAACTGAGTGTATATTGAGAAACCAAGTTTCTGCTGAGGAGGAAATACATGAATATTAAAGTGAATTATTTTCTCACCTTGATCTGAAAGATCAAGGGCTGAAGAGCTGTAAAGTGTACTTGTTGATGTTACTAGTGAGCTCTGGAATATCACTCTTCATAAGCATGTGTTCTACAGTATTTGAGATGACAATAAAAGCCAGAAATCAGTAAACTTTTTCTGTAAATATGAAAGTGAAAGCTGCTCAGTCTGTGTCCGTCTCTTTGTGACCCCATGGACTATACAGTCTATGGAATTCTCCAGGCCAGAATACTGGAGTCATTCCCTTCTCCAAGGGATCTTCCCAACCCAGGAATCAAAGTGGGATCTCCTGCATTGCAGGCAGATTCTTTACCAGTTGAGCTAAAGGTCAGATAATAAATACTTTTAGGCTCTGCAGGCCTATAGTCTCTGTTGCCGCTATTCAAGCCTGCCTTTGTAGTGTGAAAGCAGACACAGACAACAAATGAATGAGTGTGGTTGTGTCCAGTACAAAGATGTATGATGGGAACTTGACCCATGGGCTGCAGTATGCTGACTCCTGGTACAAGGGATGGTCTTACTTCACAGAGAGATGCAAGGCCAATTAGCATTTATCCTTATGAAGGGAGTCTCGAGGGAATGGTGCAAAGTCATAAAATAATTTGGAATAATAATAGTAATATGAAGATCCCTGCCATAGGAGCCACAACATGTAGATTAAAGCCAAATTCCATTATTCAACTAATTAGCAAATTGTTCCACCAACCTCAGTTTCTTAATTTTTAAATGGGAAAAAAAAAGGAAATGCTATGCCTAGAGGAATAAGAACAAGAATAGTAACAGTTGACATTTGAATGTCATCATAAAATTTTAAAAGCTCCTTTTACTTTTATCATCATACTTAATTCTAAACAAAACTTAGTTTCTGTCTAAAGTGGTAGATATTATCTAATTCTTAGCATTCTGACTTGTAGATATCATCATTTCCATTTTATGGATAAGACACTTAAAGTCATGTGAAGAGTAAAACTGAGATGGAAATACTCTGAAAACTGTACATTAGCATAAAGTGTTATAATTGCTCAAGATGAGTATAATTCTTCCCAAATCTTCTTTCCACAGGTTAAAGTAGTGCCTTTTCATCATGGAATTTAAGTCTAATTCCACATGTGCATTCTGACACCCACTATTGTATGTAATCAGCCTCCACCTTCAAGGAGCTCCTGATCCCCATACATACAGAACCCTAATTCACCCCTAAGGAGAAGCTAGAGAATCTCTCCTATTTCCTTGCCCTCCCTAAAGCATATCCAAGAAAACAGAGTTGCTGTTATTTTCATGGACATTATAGTCACATGGCAACAGAGATCCAGACATTGTTCCACCTGTGCCAGTAAAATATGTGAAGGAATGGTAAGGTAGAGATGTTCAGTGAAATCTGGCATCTTCCAACTCCCAACAGCCCTGCAAAAGTGAGAGGCTGCAGAGATTCTCCTTTGCCTGGACATGCATAAAGGCAAGGATGACAGGGACCCAGCGAGTATCTTCCCATGCTTTACACTGGATGATCAGATGAAAAAGACACACACCAGGACATCACTTTCAAGTGTTTGAAATCATCCCAGACATTACCTTTAGACACCATACAGTTTTAAAGAGCAAAGATCATGGTTGTTGAATTCCATCTGCAGAGCACCTCACAGTTTAATCTGACACTTAAATGACTATTTTTCTTTTTTTTTTTTTGGTGGTTTTTGGTATGTGTTTCTTTTTACTACAGTTGACCCTTGAACAACACAGAGGTTAGGGATACCAAGCCACCCCCTCAAGCAGTCAAAAATCCATGAATAACTATATTCAGCCCTCTATATCCATAGTTCCACATCCAAGGATTAAACCAACGGCAGATTGTGTAGTACAAAAATTTGCATGTAAGTATAGCCAGGAGTGGGTACAAACATGTGTTGTTCAAGGATCAGCTGTAAAGGAAGCATTGTTCTAATATAGAAAGCCAGGAAATACATATACACAAAAATAAATAATTGATGAAACAAGAGTAATTTGTAATTTCATAAGGCAAAATAGCTATGAATGTGGCAGATCATTTTCAGAGATGGTCACAACCACTCCTCCCTCCTGCATGCACTTTTGGAATGTGATTTTGCCACCCCCCTCATCTAGAGATGGAGTTTGATTTTCCCTCCCCTTGAACCTGACACCACAGCTTGTTAACCAACAAAATGTGGCAGAGTGACATTGTACAAATAATGGCTTTAGGCCCTAAGAGGACTTACAGCTTTTGTTTTTGCCTGCTAAGAGCCCCTAGTCTCCATGTTATTACAAAAAAAAAAAAAAGAAAGAAAGAAACACTCTTCTAAAATAAGCTATTTAAATAAGACAAAGTCTTATAACATCACAAGTCCAAGTTTCAACTGAAAATCATTTGATACCAAGAACAGGAAAGATCTCAAATCAGGTGAGAAAAGAAAATCAACCAATATGACACAAATATTGGAATTATCTGACATGGATTTTAAAGCAGCCATCTAAAAAATGCTTCAGTGAGCATATGAACATGTTTGAACCAAATGAAAAATAGAAAGTCATAGAAAAGAAACAGAAAATATGAAGAAAAAACAAACGGAAATTCTAGATTTCCAATATATAACATAAATGGAAAAAAAAAAAAAACAACTCAGTGGATGGTTCAACAGCAGAAAGAAAAGGACAGAAGAAAAATCAAAAAGTTGAAAATTTAAATAGTAGAAATTACCCAATCTTTACAACAGAGAGAAAGAAAATAGAAAAAAAAAAAAAAAAGAATAGAGCCTCAGGGACATAGGGGACTATGACAAAAGATTAACTTTCATGTCACTGAAGCCCAGGAAAAAGGGAGAAAAAGGGTGGACTGAAAAAGTGTTCAAAGAAATCATGGCTGACAATTCCCCCAAATTTGGTAAGACATAAACCTACAGATACAAGAAGCTGAAAGAAATTCAAACAGGATATATCCAAAGAAATCTATGTCAAGACATACGATAGCTAAACTGAAAACTGAAGATAAAAATAATCTTAAAAACAGCCTGAGAAAAATGATGCATAACCTTAACCAGCGGGGGAGGGGTGGGGGTAGTTTGAACAAGGCAGAGTTCTCATTGGAATCCCTGAAGGCTGGAAAAAAAGTGGCACAACAACTTTCAAGTGCTGAAAGACAAGAAACATGAATTCAGAATCCTATAATTAACAAATATATCCTTCATGAAGAGGAAATAAGATATTTTCAGATAAAGGTTAGCTAGAATTTACTTCTAGCAGAGCAACTAGAAAAGAACAACTAAGGGAAGTTCTCTAAACAGAAAGAAAACTGATAAGACATCTTAGAAAATGAGAATATAAGAATGAACACAGAAAAATCAAAAGAATGGTTTTGATTTTTATAAATGCAGTAATACTTCTTTCTCTTAAATTTTCTAAATTATATGGTTTAAGAAAAATTTTCTAATTGATAGTTGAAGAAAAATTATGACAAAGTCTGCTGTGGTCCCCAATGTATATACAGGAAATATCTAAGACAAGATTAGGGGGAGAGAGTAAAGGGATTAAAAAAGAGGGAAGAGGTTTCTACACTTAAACCGGTAAATGTGACACCTGTAGACTGTGATATGGTGCATGTGTATATAATGTAAAACCTAGTGTAATCATTATAAGAAATACACCAAAAGAAACATTTTAAAATGCTATGGAAATCAAAACTGAATTTAAATAGCCCTCAGGAAGGCACAGAAAAATGAAAAAGAGAAAACAAACCAAAGTTCTTTAAAAAGTACAATTATAGTGGGCACCAAGGAATCATGTGCAAAGTGGTTAAAGCCAGTACTCTGGAGCCAGCTCATCCAGATTAAATTTCTGACTCAACCACACTGGGCAAATACCCTAGTCTTGTTGTACATTAGGCAATGTATCTGTCAACCAGAGATAACAGTATCCACTGCACAGTACTGTGTTGAAGTCTGAGTAAGTTAATATTTATTAGCAATGGCATCTGCAAAAGGTAAATATATACATGTTTTCCAATTAAATAATATACAGTTGATGGAATAATTTGAGGATTAGGGGTACCCACCCTCCACACCACCAAAAATTCTGAATAACCTATAGCCACCTCTCCCTATATGTGTTTCCTCTATACCCAAGATTCCTCTGTATCTAAGGTCCCTCCATATATGAGTTTCTGCATCCTCGGATTCAACAACTAAGAATCATGCAAGACTATAGTATTTACTTTTGGAAAAAGTTCACATATCAGTGAACCCACACAGTTCAAGCCTGTGTTGATCAAGGGTCAAATGTAATTAAATTGACTTCTCAACTAGGGGCAGAGGAACATCCTACTAGTTCCCATTCTTGCCCTCATAAATTACACCATGACAAACATTCTTGTTCTTTAGGCTTATTCCATACTTCTGACTATCGTTCGGATACAGGGCTTCCCTGGTGGTTCAGGTGGTAAAGAATCTGCCTGAATGCAGGAAACCATTTCCATGCCTGGGTTGGGAAGATCCCCTAGAGCAGGGAATGACTGCCCACCCCCATAAATATTGCATGAAAAATCCCATGGACAGAAGAGGCTGGCAGGCTACAGTCCATGGGGTCACAAAGAGTCAGACCTGACTGAGTGACTAACACTTTCACTTAAGGATACAGGAGTCCTCTGAAATATGTCTTGATGTTCACATGCAACCTCACTTTTTTTCTTGTCAGGATAAACATCACAGACTTCTATAAGAAAAAGAACAGACACAGAACTTGAATAAAGTAGCTGGAGTTTTTCACCAGATTCATTTTGCCAGCACAGAGCAATGAATTCACTAATGCAGCATAGCATACTGGTTAGGAGCAGAGACTGTGAGGTTAGATGGCCTGGTTTCAAATTCCAGTTCTCTCATTTATTAGCTGTGCAACTTTGGGCCCATTGCTTAACTTCTCTGTGCTTCAGTTTCTTCATCTGTAAAAGGGGAGGAATAATAATCTATAACTCACAGGAAAGTTATGAGGCTGAAATGAGTTAATGTACCGAAAGTACTCAGAGTGGTGCCTGCCATTCAATCAAATACAAATGCTAAGTGAATTCCCTTTTGTGATGGCCTAAATTGATCCTGAAAGCATACAGATAAGAAAACAATCATAAGCCTCAATGTGAAATGGTGAGGAAAAGAGGGAAAATACCTCTCTCTTTCATCAATGAGCAACGTCAGCTGCCAAGAGTATTGTAATAGAGCTATTGGTTATGCGGCACCATTATCTGTAGCTGCTGAGCATGGAATTCCCTAAAATCATCTTTAAACAATGAGTGAAACAAGTTATTTTGCATAAAGAATTTTTTTTTTCATCTGAACAGATTCTAGTTGCCTGTACATGTGGGAGCTTGGCATATTTATTTGATGACAAACAGATTGGTCCATCCCATAGGGGCATCCTAAAGGATCAATGTTTAGTTTGAAATCTTTGAATATCTTGGTTTAAAGGAATTCCTCAATTTTTGGTTTAAAGAATCCCATGACTCAATGGGTTTATTCTTAGATTCCTTATGGCTGTAAATCAAAATATAAGATCATGCTTTGGGAGATGTTGTTTGTTGTGTTTTTAAATGGAGTTAAAAATAAATTGCTAAAATCTCTCTAAAACTCCGGGCCTAGAGTAGATTCTATTTGGGGGAAATTATTACACAGTATGTAAACAAACTGTACCAAGATAAATCATACAAGATTCCATAATTCCTCTGCTAAAGCATAACAGCTGCTTGTTGCAAAAATGTCAGTTTTCTCTCTAAATCTATTTTCTCCTCTCTTCATGTATAATGGCTGATGTCACTCTGGGATCTAAACACGGGACAGGCTATAAAAGCATTGTGTGCGTTAGTCACTCAGTTATGTCCGATTCTTTGCGACCCCATGAGCCGTAGCTCACCAGGCTCCTCTGTCCATGGAACTCTCCAAGAAAGAATACTAGAGTGGGTTCCCATTCCCTTCTCCAAAGGATCTTCCCAATCCAGGGATCAAACCCAGATCTCCTGCACAGCAGGCAGATTCTTTACCATCTGAGCCACCAGGGAACCCTGGTGACAACATAAAAGCATTAATTCATCCATTTTATTCAACCTTGCAGCAAGATATGCAAGACTCAAAGGAATTACTCTATAATGGTCAGACTCCATACACTGTAAAAGAAAAAAAAATAACCCAAAAAACAGAGATGTTTGGGGCTGATACATATGCTCTCAACTCATACCCGATTAATATATTAACCATATATTTTGATTTCCCAATCCAGTTTCAATATTGAATATTCTGGCCTATTTTTAGCATAAACTATCAGATCACCCTGGAAATTCCAACAGCTAAGCATTTTTTATTATACCTTCCCTATAACCCTGAAGAGCCATGTGTTTCATTTTATGGTATGAAAAAATACAAGACCATGAGCCCAGGCAACCTTTCCTATTCCTAACAGCTGAGTACTATCTGCCCATTTTCAGGGCTCAACATTAAGGTCTGGCTTCCGTAACTTGGGGAACTTGATTAGCACTCCAAAGAAAGCTTCAGAAGGGAGGCCTCATATGATTTCTTAAGAATTTCTGCTCCAATGTGCTTTGGAGGTCTTACAGATTTAAAGAAGAATTTGAAGTAAATAAGAATACTCCACTAGAGGACTTCTAGTTGGGAAATATTCATATATTGGACCCTGTTCTCTTAGGGGATAAGCTCAATAGAGCTAGGCTAAGGTAACGCAAACAGAGACCAAAGAACAGTCTAGCCTCTGCAGCTTTAGAGTGTAGACTCTGGAATCAGACACGGATTTTAATCTTATCTCTGCAGTTTATAAGCTGTGTGATCTTAGACAAGTTAAAAAATCCTCTTTGGTGATAATAATAGTGTCATCCCAGTACTATTGTTGTGAGGATTAAATGAACTAAAATACCTAGAATAGTGCCTCTAAAATAGTATTTCCTATTTTAGTATTCTTATTATTGAGGCTGTTATACTGTCGTGTCCATATTGAGAGAGATTTACTCAGAAACAAGAACCAATAAAACATATTAAGTGCCTACCACTTCCCCAGTCCTGTGCTAATCACTTAGAATTCAATGATGTAAAAACATATGGGTAAATGAGGGAGAAGAAGCAAAGCTGCCAGGCAGAAGAATTCCAGGTAATTTATGTACTCAAGCTGGACTCCCCACTCAGAAATAATAATCACGCATGATGACTCTGTTTCAAAGAGTACAGGATAGAAGGGGCGGGGGAGAGGGGCTTTAAGTGAAGGAACATAACAAATACTAGCTCAGCCAGATGATCAAGGTCACCATCAACAGTGCTGCATCGGGTTCATCACATGTACCCTAACCCCAGCCAACTCATGAGAAAAACATCAAATACATCACAGGTGAGGGACATTTAACAGCATACCTGACCAGTACTCCTCAAAGATTTCAAGGATACCCAAAACAAGAAAGGTTTGAAAAACTGTCACAGCCAAGAGAAAGCTAAGAAGACATGAAAACGAAATGCAATTTGTGGTGGTTCCTAGAACAAAAAAAGGGCACCAGATGAAAATGAAAGAAATATAGGTGAAGTGTGGATCTAGTAATAATACTACACCACATTGTAACAAATATACTCTACCAGTCTAAGATATCAATAATAGAGGAAACTAAAGAGGTCTATGGAGATTCTCTGTACTGTCTTTTCAATTTACCTATAAATCAAAAACTGTTCTATGGGGGGAAGGGTGAGGGGAAGGGGTAGTTAGGGAGTTTGGGATGGACAGGTACACACTGCTTTTTTTTAAATGGATAACCAACAAGGTATAGCACAGGTAACTCTGCTCAGTGTTATGTGGCTGCCTGGATGGAAGGGGAATTAGGGGGAGAATGAATACATGTATATGTATGGCTGAGTCCCTTTGCTCTCCACCTGGAATTATCACAATAATAATAGTTGACTGTACTTCAATACAAAATGAAAAGTTAAAAAAATAGTTGTTGAATAAATGAATAAATTGAAATCACCATGTGATTTTAAAAAATAAATGGTTCTAGAAACTAAAGTTTATTTTAAAAAGAAAAGAGAGAGAGATAGGTTAGGTTCATGAGGAATACCCAGAGTAACAAGAAAGACAAGCAACTAAATTATAATATGTGATAGTATGGCATGTGTAAGGATAGAAACTTGTAAAATGTGCAGAGTCTGCATGGAACATGGAAAGGCTAATGCCAGTGTCAACGGTGGTAAAGCAGAGCTTCAGGAAGGACACACGTCTGAGCTGCAGATTCTAGGAATGAATTAGGAGTTGTGGAAGGCAGGCCTCCTAAGCAATAAGGACAGCTTGGGTAAGACCTGGATGCTACTGAGCCCTTTGGTACTGTCAGGGCATTCAGGGGGAAGGAAAAGAACTCACAAAATAGGACACTGAAGAGGGAAGAGCCAGATCAGAAAGACCTAGCAGCTGGACGAAGAACTGGACCACACTCAGCCAGAGGGAGAACCAGCCCAGCAAAGATGTTTCCAAGAGCAGAAGATTGAAAGGGCAAAGTAGTGGGAAACGCTGCTAACAGGCACCCCATTCCTGTTCAACTCAAGTCCGTCATTCCTCCGCTGCCGGAAACGACAGCTGGAACATACCAAACCTGACCTACTTTTAACTCCATTTGTCTGCTAATGCCATTGGGCTCAATTCATTGATGGCTAATAGGCTCTTTCTAGAGAAAGATTCATGACTAGAGAAAAAGAACTTAACATTATTAGTCAGAAGGCTTCTCCTGGAATGGAGAGAGCCATTAGCAGAAGGGGCCAGTCCTTAAGGCTTGACCTGAATGACAAGTCTTAGCCATCTCAGCCTGTGTGTGGTTCTCTGAACCAGCGCCCCGCCAGGGAGGACAAGGAGCAGACATTAGGCTGGGGGTTAGGAAATGCACTTTTATAAGGGGCTAGAACTGAGGAAAATGCCCTGGGGGTTGGGCTCCATCCTGAACACAGGCCAGCAATCTAGGAAGGCTATTAAAATAATAAGACAAAGCCCCATCACTTTTTGCAGAGCTACCAGCAAGCCCCTTACTTCATGAAAAACAGCAGTATGGCTTGTGGGTTCAGTGAGAAGATTTAAATTCCAATGTATGAAATCCACAAAGAGAAGAATTTGTCCAACCAACACTTTTGGTTGCCATAATGAGGAGAGGCACAACACGTGGAAGGGTCACACCTAAACAAACAAATCCTCCATTCCACATGCTTTTTACATGTCACTCCAAGGAACCATGAGGAGCAAACTCTGGGCATACTTATTACAGCCTAGAACACAGCTCTGGTGGGCTAATTATTCTGGGAAGCTTCTGGACTGAAACTACAAGAGACTCAGTTTAAGGAAGTTCCTAAGAGCAGAAGCCAAATTGGGCTCCAGGACTGCCCCAGAAATCTGGAGCTACTCTGAGACTCAGTTAAATGCAAATCAACTAAACTGCAAAAATACTTCATAAATATTGGGTTGGTGCAAAAAGTTCATTAGGGTTTTTCTGTAAGATGTTATGGAAAGCCTGAAGGAACTTTTTGGCCAACCCAATATCACCTTCCCTGGTGGCTCAGAGGGTAAAAAATCTGCCTGCAATGTGGGAGACCCAGCTTTGGTCCCTGGGTCAGGAGGATCCCCTGGAGAAAGGAATGGGAATCCGCTCCAGTATTCTTGCCTGGAAGAACCCACGACAGAGGAGCGTGGTGGGATACAGTCCATGCCGTTGCAAATAGTCAGACACGACTCAGCAACTAACACACACACAATCTCCTTAGGGTTCTGAGACCAAGCCAGGATTTGATTCTGCTTTAGAAGAGTAATATCTCCAACAAATAGAAGAAAGCCTCATAGAACTGTTTTCTAGGACAGGGCAGGGAGACTATTTACCAGTGTTGCCTACATGGGGCATGAGCACCCTCGCCAGAATTATTACACAGTCTCACTGAGGTAAATGGTTTCTTGCATTAGAGTAGCTTGCACAGTTCTCAGAAAAGAGGACCTGAACAAACATCCAGAGCAATGATGTCTACCAACATGCCCCACCCGAGTTGCAGATAGAAGCTTCCTCAGTATGGAATGCCTATTTCAGAAAATTCCAGACATTAGCACTGGATAAGCATTAGATACAGTTGCATGGCTCTACCATCGCATTTATTCCTCACAATATCTCCATGATACAAGCATTATCATCTCTTATTTCCAGACGAGCAAACTGAAGTTCAAGTAGGCTAACTATGTTTTCCAACCAGCTTGGAAGTAGGTTTGAATCTCAGACTGTCTGACTCAAAAAAAAACTCTGGTTTTTAATCACTGCCCCATGAGAGGCAGCATGGACCATGGCTAGAGTATAACCCTCAGTGTAAAACATGTCCCAAGTCACTGGCTGCATGACCTGGAATAAGAATATCAATATCAGTCTTCTGCTTCTCCAAGATTTCATGATCAATCAGAGGAGAGCTGAATCAGGTGCAGACAGCTGGCTGAGGCTGAGCTGGATTGTTATACTTTGAACCAGCCCCCAGTCTGCTAAAAGGTCATGCAGTGGGTACTCCAGGTGCACATGGATGGGCAAGCTGGAAGCACACTTGGAGAGTAAAGGTTACAACTAACTTATGGATTTATGTTTGCGAGGCCAGAGCTCTTGAAGCTGTTTATTTCCTAGTAAGTTCCTTTGCACAAGGTGAGGAGTGGAGACAGTGATCCTCTACAGGCCTTTTGCTATCTTATGTTTGCAATCTAAATGCAGCTGCGATTACCTAGCCTTCTGGATTTGGCTGCTATTAGATGGTAGAAACTGCTGACTGAGTAGCCCAGCTATCACTTCTGGATTCATGGCAACCAAATCCAAAATATATATACAGAGAGAGATACTATGTAGTACATAGTATTAAACATAAGCACATGCATTATATAAATTATATCATTTATAATATATAAATTATATGATATCTTATATGACACTATATAATGTCTACTATATATATATACACACACACATGTGTGTGTGCTAAGTCACTTCAGTCATATCTGACTCTTTGCGACCATATGGACCATAGCCCACCAGGTTCCTCTGTCCAGGATATTTCCCAGGCAAGAATACTGGAGTGGGTTGCCTTGCCCTCCTGCAGGGGATCTTCCTGACCCAGGGATTGAATCCACATCTCTTATGTCTTCTGTATTGGCAGGTGGTTCTTTACCACCAGCACCACCTGGGAAATATATATATATAAACCCAATTACTAGCTGCTGCTGCATAGACACAAAAGTTAAACCATAGATCAAAATAAGTATTCATATGGCTGAATTACTACATGAGATGGATATAAAATGCCCAGGAGAATAAGTTGTAAAGAAATACAAGTTTTATCTAATCATAGTTCTTGAGAAGGAACATGGTAGCAAGAGCTTGGCTTTCCTCCAGTTCTGCCACTAACCAGCTCTGTGAAATCTATAAGACCTGGTGAGGTCCATAACAAGCTCATGGGTCAGACATTTTAAATTATGGTGTGGCAGGGCATTGATATACATAGTACCATTCACAAGTGCAGCAAAAACAGAACAAAGAAACAAAAGTTCTTTTTGTCACATGTTTATTGGGCTCTCATTCCCACCAATGGTGGAAAAAGAAATATGACACTTCAAGGTTACTTAGTCTTAAGTTTTGAAAAGCCTCCTTCAGTGTAACAACTTTACTTGAGCAAATAGTCGACTCAAATTCCCTTTCAGCAGTTTTTCCCTCTTTCTTCAGATTTAATGTTCTCCTATTCCCTCCTTTTTTACAATATAGTATCTAAGTATGCATCCTCACCGCAACAGGATGGGGCCACCTGGTTTACCTGCTTTCTGTACTCCACAATTCTACAATGCTAGCTAGTGTCAGTGCAGACTGGCTCCTAGGCACTCTCTACCAGTGTCTGTAGAGATGCAGATAATCCTGGTGATTTAGGGTGTCATGCTGGCCCCTGCTCCTAAATCTCCTAAATAAAGTAGTCAAAAAGAGTTCCAGAAATAAGTGTCTCAGAAAGTAAAAGAGATAGAATCTTATTCATCACTCCAGCTACACCCACAACATCAATAATGATCTACAGTAGATGACTCATGTTTTATCTCCAGTCCAGACTACTCCTTGAGCATCTGACATATGTAGTCAACTGTAACTCTCATCTCCATATGGTGTCAGATTGAATATACTCATCCAAATTCATAATCTTCATCCCCCCAAATCCAGTCTTGTCTCAGAATTCCTTAAAACAATAAGTGAACCTAGCTATTTAGGGTAGAGATTTAGATCTAATCTATACAAGCTTCTCTACTTCAGCCTCTCAATATAATTTATCATCAGGTCCAATTGCTTTGGCCTCCTAACTACCTCACAAATTCATTCTCTTTCTCTCTATCTTCATTGCCACCTCCTACTCCAAGTCACCATTTTCCCCCATCTGAACTTCTTCAAACTAAACAGGCGGCTGATTTACCTGTGTCTACTCTGGCCTTCTTCTAATCCCTTCTTTCCACTTCAGCCAGAGAGATGTGTGCCAATCAGCACACACACACACACACACACACACACACACACACACACACACACACACACACACATAAACTCCCTTAAAGCTCTAGCTGGCATCCTATTAATCTAAGGTAAAGACAAAAATATTTAACATGCCTCTCAGAATCCTGCGTCTTCCAATCCCCACTTCCCTCTGCAGCCTCCCCTCACACATTCCCCATTCATGCTGGTTCCAGTGTCACTGAGTTCAATCTCTCATCTGAAAGGCTTGCTCTCAACACAGGGTCTTTATGTACGCTATTCCCTCTATACTGAAGGTTCCTCTCCCCACTTAACCCTCCTTTGCCTGGCTAACAGAACTCTTCCTTAAGACCTCACCTTATCATCATTTCCTCAGGGAGCCCTTTTTAACCTTCCTGACAATGTAAAATGTCCTAGTCATATGTACTTCTCAGTGGTAAGTTTATATGTATGTATGAGGTGGCTCAGTGGTAAAGAATCTGCTTGTCAATGCAGGAGCCACAAGAGACACAGGTTTGATGCTGGATTGGGAAGATCCCTTGGAGGAGGAAATTATACCCCACTCCAGTATTTGCCGAGATAATCTTATGGACAGAGGAGCCTGATGGGCTATATATAGTCCATGGAGTTGCAAAGAGTTGGACACAACTGAGCATGCACCGCAAATACATATGATTTTAGATTAATATATCTCTCTCTCATTAGACTGTAAGCTTCATGAAAGGAGAAACTACATCTGTTTTTGCTCACCATTTTCCCCTTAGCAATCAAAATGATGCATGGCACATAGAATGAATGAATTACTGATCATTTATACATAACTGAATGAATAAAATTCAACCAGAAACTGATGGTTATATTTTTTACAATTCAGTTATTGATATTTGTGACACTGACTCTCAATAGGAGAAATGTTATCAGATCAGAAATGCAGTCTATACCACCTGTTAGCCAGGTAATCTTTGGAAAATCATTTAACTTAGCAGCAATATTATCATAATAATAACTATTTTCAGTCACAGGGTTATAGATAAACTGTGAATTGCTATACAAAAGTGAGACATTATAATTCTATCAGCAAAACTTAAAAGTGTTTTGTGCAAAAGCCACCAAAAATTGCATAAGAATGAGTAATCAATGTTGAAAAAAGTCTAATGATTTCCTCCTACAGGGTTCAATTTTACTTTTGTTAATATGGATCTTTAATCAAATGATACACTAAAACAGTTATGAAATATTCTTTAGGTACCCAACACCTTGCCAAAAGTAGCTTTTTATTTCCTATCTTGTAATCATGCTCATAGTTAAGTGGCTGATATTAGTCCTTTCCCCATAGATAAGAGAACTGAGCTTTAAGAGAATAAGTACCTTGTTCAAGGTCACAAGCTAGTAAGAGATGAAGGAGGATTCCAACAGCTGGCTTCTGTGACTTCAAAATCTATCTGTGCTTTTGGAAGTCTGGATAAATTTAAAGGAGACATTTTATCAAACAAAAGCAGCATGTTACTTTTTTATAGGGGATCATTATTGAAACCTGAATTAGTAACCTAGGAAATGACCTGCAAGAAAGATTTCAAACACCAAAGGAAAAAGCATAGAGACTTAGAGCCTATGTCCAGGAGACCTAATATATGAATGGCAGATATTTTAGCATGATAAAGGGATATAGGTGAGCGGAGGTAGTATTTAGTTAAAGCAAAAAATGTTTCTGACATAATGAATAACTTGGGTCTGTGGATTAAAAAAGCTCTCTGAATTCAAGGCCAGGAATAAGGGGCAAGGGGAAGATACTGAGTCATGCCATAATAAAATCTTTGATCTCTTTAGGATAAAGAAAATCTTTACAAGCTACCAAGCAAACAACAACAACTACCTACACAGGAAGAAAAAACTCAGGCTAACATATACAATATTGGAAGTTAACACTAGAATCAAATCTATGGCTAGGAGCGGACTGAAACTTAATGCTATGCCCTAGAAGGGTAAATTCCTAGAAGGAAAACTCTAATAGATATTTAAATTGTAATAGCAAAATCTAGGTATTAGTCTTGGGGAAAAATGAAAACATTCCAAAAGTTTAATGGTAGCAAGAGGGGAAAGAAAGGTGAGAGAAGTGAAAGTACTTTAATGATCTCATCCTGTAGAGTAGGGAGAACTGGTCAAACAGAGCATCAGACAGTAAGTGTACCCCAAGTCAGGGATATAGTTGGGTTTATTCATCAGGTGGAAGATGACCATTTAACAAGGGGAAAGAAAGAGAATGAATACCAACTTAAACCAGCTAGGTTAAGAAAGGAAACAGAAGAAACAAGAAAAGGAGTAGGCTCCTGGGTACACCACGTGGGGAGGGACATGGGAAGGGGGTTCAGGATGGGTTGGATACAGGTCTACCTGTGGCCAATTCATGTTGATGTATGCAAAAAAAAATCACAATATTGTAAAGTAATTATCCTCCAATTAAAATAAATTAATTAATTTTTTAAAATAAAAATAAAAGGAGTAATGAAATGCAAAGATTGAAGAAAGTCATTACTTTGAATGTGAGTAGACTGAAATCTACTAAAATATAAAGATTGTTGGATTAGGTTGTATACATTTTGCTATTTGCAAACCTGTATTTAAGTTGATGTGATAAAGATGGGAAATAAAAGGATCAGCAAGGAGATATCAGACAAATGTAAACAAAAGGAAAACAGATATGGCAACATTAATATCATATAAGGTGGAATTTTAGGTTAAAACATTATATAGGATTGAAAGCATCACTGCTGCTGCTAAGTCACTTCAGTCGTGTCAGACTCTGTGCGACCCCATAGACGGCAGCCCACCAGGCTCCTCTATCCCTGGGATTCTCCAGCCAAGAATACTGGAGCGGGTTGTCATTTCCTTCTCCAATGCATGCTAAGTCACTTCAGTCGTGTCCAACGCTGTGTGACCCTATGGACAGCAGCAGCCCACCAGGCTCCCCTAGGCAAGAATACTGGAGTGGGTTGCCATTCCTTTCTCCAAAAGCATCATTATGTGGAGGTAAAAAACTTAATTAAGGAATTTAGTGCTCCAGGAGTTGGTGATGGACATGGAAGCCTTGTATGCAGCAGTCCATTGGTCACAAAGGGTCAGACATGACTGAGCGACTGAACTGAACTGAATTGATATGTACCCAAAAATGGCAGCTAAATATGTGGATCAAAAACTATTAGATACACAAAGAAAATGTCATTGAAAAATGGCATTGAAAAATGCCATTGAAATAGGGGGTTTCAATACAATTCTTTTAGAACCTAGTGGTCAAAAGTAAGCTAAGGTTATAGAAGAATTCAATAATACAGTAAATAAGCTTGATTTAATAGCTAATTAAATCAATAGATGAACTAGTGTATACTAGTTTTTGGAAGACAATTGTGAGTATCTCATCCCATCTCCATATTCAGTGTTGTCACATTAGTAACTAGAAATAGGTTATGACAGGTGTATATACACCATGGAAAACAGAAATGCTATAATTGCTACAAATCATATCTAGAGATTTGACTATTAAATGTTTATCAGCACATCACTGAGTCTCTACATGAACATTTACTTTCAAATAGAGAATACAATTTTTCTTGTATATCCACTGAACATTTTGTAAAGTTAATCATGTACTCAACTCAAAAACTTAACTGATTCCAAAAGTAAAGATTTTTACAAACTATAGCTTTGCATTATATAATGAAACTTGAAATAAGTGACAAGAATGACCACTGAAAAAATTTAGAAACATATTTCTAATAAGTCTTAGATCAAAAAAGTACAGTGAAAGGGAAATCAGAATCACTTAGAAAGCAAAAAGAGAACCTTTTTTTTCCCCCAGAAATCTATGGGATAAAGGGAAAACTCTATTTCATAGAAATATTATACCTTGAAATACCTTTATTATTAAAGAAGAATGAGCAAGGAAGAAAAGTGCAAAGAGGCTAAGTGCTAATCTTAAGAAGTTGGGGGATAAAGAACCTTAAAATGAACCAAGAAGCAATGAAGAGAGCATAAAGATAAAAACTGATACTAATGAAATAGAAAACAAAGAATAGAAAGGATTATAAACAGACAAAGAAATCCATGAACCAGTTCTTGGGAAGAAAAAAAATGGATAATTTTTTAAACAGGCACTTAAATAAAAAAAAAAATGAGAGCAAAAATAGAGCAACATGAGAGTTGAGAAAAAATCATACACCATGACCAAGTGGGCTTTATCCCAGGAATGCAAGGATTCTTTAATATCTGCAAATCAATCAATGTAATACACCACATTAACAAATTGAAAGATAAAAACCATATGATTATCTCAATAGATGCAGAGAAAGCCTTTGACAAAATTCAACACTCATTTATGCTTAAAACTCTCCAGAAAGCAGGAATAAAAGGAACATACCTCAACATAATAAAAGCTATATATGACAAACCCACAGCAAGCATCACCCTCAATGGTGAAAAATTGAAAGCATTTCCTCTGAAATCAGGAACAAGACAAGGATGCCCACTCTCACCACTACTATTCAACATAGTGTTGGAAGTTTTGGCCACAGCAATCAGAGCAGAAAAAGAAGTAAAAGGAATCCAGATAGGAAAAGAAGTGAAACTCTCGCTGTTTGTAGATGACATGAGCCTCTACATAGAAAACCCTAAAGACTCTTCCAGAAAATTACTAGAGCTAATCAATGAATATAGTAAAGTTGCAGGATATAAAATTAACACACAGAAATCCCTTGCATTCCTATACACTAACAATGAAAAAACAGAAAGAGAAATTAAGGAAACAATACCATTCATCATTGCAACAAAAAGAATAAAATACTTAGGAGTACATCTACCTAAAGAAACAAAAGACCTATACATAGAAAACTATAAAACACTGATGAAAGAAATCAAAGAGGACACAAACAGATGGAGAAACATACCGTGTTCATGGATTGGAAGAATCAATATTGTCAAAATGACTATTCTACCCAAAGCAATCTATAGATTCAATGCAATCCCTATCAAGCTACCAATGGTATTTTTCACAGAACTAGAACAAATAATTTCACAATTTGTATGGAAATACAAAAAACTTCGAATAGCCAAAGCAATCTTGAGAAAGAAGAAAGGAACTGGAGGAATCAACCTGCCTGACTTCAGACTCTACTACAAAGCCACAGTCATCAAGACAGTATGGTACTGGCACAAAGACAAAAATATAGATCAATGGAACAGAATAAAAAGCCCAGAGATAAATCCACGAACCTATGGACACCTTATCTTTGACAAAGGAGGCAAGGATATACAATGGAAAAAAGACAACCTCTTTAACAAGTGGTGCTGGGAAAACTGGTCAACCACTTGTAAAAGAATGAAACTAGAACACTTTCTAATACCATACACAAAAATAAACTCAAAATGGATTAATGTAAGACCAGAAACTATAAAACTCCTAGAGGAGAACATAGGCAAAACACTCTCTGACATGAATCACAGCAAGATCCTCTATGACCCACCTCCCAGAATATTGGCAATAAAAGCAAAAATAAACAAATGGGACCTAATGAAACTTAAAAACTTTTGCACTACAAAGGAAACTATAAGCAAGGTGAAAAGACAGCCCTCAGATTGGGAGAAAATAATAGCAAATGAAGAAACAGACAAAGGATTAATCTCAAAAATATACAAGCAACTCCTGCAGCTCAATTCCAGAAAAATAAAAGACCCAATCAAAAAATGGGCCAAAGAACTAAATAGATATTTCTCCAAAGAAGACATACAGATGGCTAACAAACACATGAAAAGATGCTCCACATCACTCGTTATCAGAGAAATGCAAATCAAAACCACAATGAGGTACCATTAGACGCCAGTCAGGATGGCTGCTATCCAAAAGTCTACAAGCAATAAATGCTGAAGAGGGTGTGGAGAAAAGGGAACCCTCTTACACTGTTGGTGGGAATGCAAACTAGTACAGTCACTATGGAAAACAGTGTGGAGATTTCTTAAAAAACTGGAAATAGAACTGCCATATGACCCAGCAATACCACTTCTGGCCATACACACTGAGGAAACCAGATCTGAAAGAGACACATGCACCCCAATGTTCATCGCAGCACTGTTTATAATAGCCAGGACATGGAAGCAACCTAGATGCCCATCAGCAGATGAATGGATAAGGAAGCTGTGGTACATATACACCATGGAATATTACTCAGCTGTTAAAAAGAATTGATATGAATCAGTTCTAATGAGATGGATGAAACTGGAGCCCATTATACAGAGTGAAGTAAGCCAGAAAGATAAAGAACATTACAGCATACTAACACATATATATATGGAATTTAGAAAGATGGTAATGATAACCCTTTATGCAAAACAGAAAAAGAGACACAGAAGTACAGAACAGACTTTTGAACTCTGTAGGAGAAGGTGAGGGTGGGATGTTTCGAAAGAACAGCATGTATATTATCTATAGTGAAACAGATCACCAGCCCAGGTGGGATGCATGAGACAAGTGCTTGGGCCTGGTGCACTGGGAAGACCCAGAGGAATCGGGTGGAGAGGGAGGTGGGAGGGGGGATCGGGTTGGGGAATACATGTAACTCCATAACTGATTCATATCAATGTATGACAAAACCACTGCAATGTTGTGAAGTAATTAGCCTCCAACTAATAAAAATAAATGAAAAAAAAAGAAATATAACCACAGATGTAGGAGAACTTAAAAGAATTACAAGAGAATATATCACATACATATTTTTAAGATGCATTCCAAACAGATTTGAAAATGTTTTCCCTGAAAACACAAATTCCTTAAATTGACCTAAGAAGAAATGGAAAACTCAAATATTCCAATCATCATAAAATTGGAAACGCAATTAAAAGCCCACCTGCACAAAGGCATCAATACCAGATGGGTTCATAGCCATGTTTTGCTATCTTTGAAAGAATAGACAAATATTTAATCTATTCCATTCCTAGGAGGGAGGTGAAAATTTCTTCAGTTAAATTTTAGAAGATAAAACCATTGTAATATCAAATCTGATCAAAGTACTAACCAAAAGAGAAGAAGAAAAATAGGAGGAGGAGGAAGAGAAAGAACACGTTCCCCTGGATGTAAACTCAGTAAGGACAGGGATGTTTATGCATAAATGCTATAGCCTTTGTACCCAGACTAATACATGACACAAAGCAGGTACTCAATAAACATCTATTGAGTGAAGAATAAACCAGTTCTCCTTATGAACATAGTTGCCAAAACTAAAAATAAATATTTGCAAACAGAATGTGATGACACATCAAAGTATTGATATCATATCTTATGGTCATAGAGTATTTAATCAGTATTACAGAGGGAATGATATATAATACCAACATTCTTTATTATTTCTGTGAAGCATCTAGAAAATTTAGTAAGTAAAAAAAAATAAAACAATGAATATAAGCATTAAAAAAGAAAACAAAAATGTTATTCTTGATATATGTCTCTATACCTAGAAGACCAATTATCCTGGAGAAATTTCCATAGGAATTATTAATTGATAAAATCCAAATGCACTCAAGTGGGTATAATATCTCATTTTCTAAAACAATGATGAAAACAAACATGCATGGGAAGATATACATAAGGTTATCATATTGGATTATCATGTGGCAGGGAATAGAATCAAGAAAGAAGAACAGAAAAGAAAATCCAGGTGAAGTTAAAAGCAAAATATATATATAAATTAACTTACAACTTAAGTTCAAATTTTAATCTTATTAGTATAATGGATCTTAAAAGATGCATTTGTTTACTTTCAATGGATTGTGTTGTTCCAAGGAAAGGTATAGAATGAAAAATTAAGAGATCACTCTTCCCAACTCCAACTCGAGGTGGTGAGATGCAGGTTGAGAGCACAAGAAGCACAGAATTGAACTCCAATGTCTGTGCTTCCAGGGCCCTGACCTACTTTGCTGCACAATCTTTCTCTGCAACTTTCTATGGGGAATGCCCTCTAACTGAGATTCATTAGTCATAAGAAGGGTATGGACAGACTAATCACAGGTAAATGCTGCTTGATTAGATTTCTCCACCAATGGACCCCATCAAGGGCTGGTTTCACTCCTCTATGTTGCTGTTCCAAATAATTGCAAGATTAAAATTTTTGATTGTTTACTTTCTCTAAGCTTCCTCTAATCCCACTGCTGCATACTTAAGGAACTAGAAGTCAGTAAGACTACTGAAGAACCTTCATTTTAAAGCAGTATTTCCCACTCTCACCCCACTCCTGCCCACCAAACACCATCACTCACTTGACCGTGGTAATTGAATAAAAGTAGTTCACTGAACACATTCAGAGAGGTGCTTTATATGACTTCATCTATGATTGAATGAACGTACTTAGAAAAAGAGAAAAAAGTCCCTCTGATGTGTCAAATGATGTTCGAAATGTTCATTATATTTTACCTTCAGTTCAGTTCAGTCGCTCAGTCATTTCCGACTCTTTGTGACCCCATGGACTGCAGCACACCAGGCTTCTCTGTTCATCACCAACTCCCAGAACTTGCTCAAACTCATGTCCATTGAGTTGGTGATGCCATCAAACCATCTCATCGTCTGTCGTCCCCTTCTCCTCCTTCAATCTTCCCTAGCATCAGGGTCTTTTCCAATGAATCAGTTCACATGGCCAAAGTATTGGAATTTCAGCTTCAGCATCAGTCCTTCCAATGAATATTCAGGACTGATTTCCTTTAGGATTGGCTGATTTTATTCCTTGCAGTTCAAGAGACTCTCAAGAGTCTTCTCCAACACCACAGTTAAAAGCATCAATTTTTCAGTGTTCAGCTTTCTTTATAGTCCAACTCTCACATCCATGCATGACTACTGGAAAAATCAAGGTAAACTGGAAGTGAATCAAGGTAAATTGGAAGTGGTCAAACAGCAGATGGTAAGAGTGAACATTGACATTTTAGGAGTCAGTGAACTAAAATGGACTGGAATGGGCAAATTTAATTCATATGACCATTTTACCTACTACTGTGGGCAAGAATCCTTTAGAAAAAATGGAGTAGCCCTCATAGTCAACAAGAGAGTCCAAAATGCAGTTCTTGGATGCAATCTCAAAAACTACACAATGATATCTTTTCATTTCCAAGGCAAACTATTCAGTGTCACAGTAATTAAAGTCTATGCCCCAACCAGCAATGCTGAAGAAGCTGAAGTTAAATGGTTCTATGAAGACCTACAAGACCTTCTAGAACTAACACCCAAAAAAGAAGTCCTTTTCATTATAGATGACCGGAATGCAAAAATATGAAGAGATACCTGGAGTAATACAAAAATTTGGCCTTGGAGTACAGAATGAAGCAGGGAAAAGGCTAATAGAGTCTTGCCAAGAGAACACACTGGTCATAACAAACACCTTCTTCCAACAACACAAGAGAAGACTCTACACATGGACATCACCAGATGATCAATACCAAAATCGGACTGATTATATTCTTTGCAGCCAAAGATGGAGAAGCTCCATACAGTCAGCAAAAACAAGACTGGGAGCTGACTGTGGCTCAGATCATGAATTCCTTATTGAAAAATTCAGACTTAAATTGAAGAAAGCAGGGGAAACCACTAGACCACTCAGGTATGACCTAAATCAAATCCCTTATGATTATACCGTGAAAGTGACAAATAGATTCAAGGGATTAGATCTGATAGACAGAGTGCCTGAAGAACTATGGACAGAGGTTCATGATGTACAGGAGGCAGTGATCAAGACCATCCCCAAGAAAAAGAAATATTTTACCTTAGAAGTAACAAAGATGTTAGAGATAAATCATCTTAATTTATTAAGATCGAAATTATACATTTCATCTTATATTTTTGGTATAAATTTGGGTAAAAACATTTTACTACAAGATTTTTTTTATTCTTTATCAGAAAAGCTCTATTAAGTATATTTATGATTCTGGTATAATACCTAGATTATTCTTCTATTTATTTTCACTGTGGCATTACTTAAAAATCTCAGTTCACAAAAGTCCATAGAATAAAAGTTAGAAACCACAGGTTCTGTGTCTTGAGATATCTGGATATTCTTAAATTGGAATAATTCAAAAAGTATTTATTGTTTCATCATCACAACCACCTCTTTCTTAAAGAAACTTAGGACTTTGATTGTTCATCTTCAATTTTATAATAGTCCTTTGTTTTTTAAACTAAGATACAGCTCTGAAAACCAAATAAATATATGGTTTTGATTAAAATACTTTAAGCAATAGCTAGATTAATGATAGACTAATTAGTTTATTAAAATTATTGAACTAACAATTAACATTCAATAGCAGGTAAGACAGGGGTAAAGAATCTGCCTGCCAATGCAGGAGATGTAGGAGACTTGGGTTCAATTCTTGGGTCAGGAAGACACCTTGGAGGAAAAAATGGCAACCCATGCCAGTATTCTTGCCTGGAAAATTTCATGAACAGAAGAGCCTGGTGAGCTAAACATTCCTTGGGGGTCACAAAGAGTCGCAACTGAGCATGCATGCCCTCCTCCTAGCACAATAATATTCATCACTCTCAACCCCCTCTTGAAATCAACAGAGACCTACAAGTAGGGATTAGAGAGAAAGTGAGCAAGTTCGGAGCCATTCTTTGGCAGTTCCCACATTACAGCAGAATCAAGCCCTGCTGTAATCGGGTGAATCAGAATCAAGGTGACAGGACAGAATCTACCACAATAAAGGTAATTCTTTCTAAAGATCAATATATCTGATCTATATCCTTTTTTAAAGTTTGACTTCTCCTATTAATATGAATTTAACCCAATTCTTTGTAAAATAGTATCTAGGTTATTTCATAGTAAAGATACATTTGCCTCTGCCTTCCTCATACAGTGTGCATGCATGCTAAGTCATTTCAGTCATGTCTAACTCTTTGCAGCCCTATGGACTAAATTCCACCAGGCTCCCTTCTCCATGGGATTCTCCAAGCAAGAATACTGGAGTGGGTTGCCATGCCCTTCTCCAGGGGATCTTCCTGACCCAGGGATCGAACCCACATCTCCCATGGCTCCAGTATTGCAGGAGGATTTTTTACCACTGGGTCACTGGGGAAGCCCTTCCTCATATTCAGTTCAGTTCAGTCGCCCAGTCGTGTCCGACTCTGCGACCCCATGAACTGCAGCACCCAAGGCCTGCCTGTCCATCACCAAATCCCGGAGTCCACCCAAACCCATGTCCATCGAGTCAGTGATGCCATATAGTAAGCAATAAATAGGAAAACATTGAAGTCACTCTCTTCTAGTCCCCAAATTTCCCCTTTGCCCACCAAAATGATACAGAGAGACAATTCAATCCATCCTGACACAACACATCATTGTTAATAATGCATACCCAGCTTTCCCCACTAGAGTATAAGTTTACATTAGGGTATAAATTCGGTGAAGTCAGAATCCTTGTCTATTCGGAAACCCAATGCCATCATATCCTGAGCTTTACAGAGCTCCTGGAATGTAATAGAAACTCAGTATATGTGAAACAAGAAGAGGGGAGGTGTGAAGGGAGGCAAGAGGAAAAAGGAAAGAAGCAATTCAGGAGACAAGCAGGTACATTATAACAAATGATGGCTTATTATTCAAAAAGTGGTTGTATTATTGCTGTCACTGCACATATTATGAAGGCGTTTGTAAGTCTATTTGCCTGCATTTACAAAGACTTCATTAGCCCTTTAGACGTTTTTTGTTGGGCCTTAGCCACAACATAATCCTATTTGCAGGCTAACATCTCTGAAAGAAATGTACTGTGGTTTCTGTTTATTTCTTAGCTAGGTCTAGGGTACCCACATTCCCCCCCCTCCCCCCCACATTTTAGAAGATGACAAAAAAAAAGTTTCTCTGAAGCTATCTGAACCAAGAACAGCAAGTTCTGTTTTTATGTGGGAATGGATTTTCCATTAAAGGGAAAATGCACTATTTCACACAGTTCGGCAAAACGGTATTTTTTAATTTATATGTTTAAATTTAGAGCACTGAAAGTCCAATTTAAAAGTGTTTTCTGACCATGGAAACATCATCTTCACTCAGTTATGAAGAAGGCCAATTTTCATCGACTTCACACTTTCACTCTCAGTGCTGTGTCCTTATGAGCTAGGAAAACAAGCAAGGCCATTCTATTAGCCTTTAAAGTTTCTCTCACAGTCCAAATAATCAATTAAGAGTATTATTCTATTTTAGCACTTTTTCAGAAAAGTTATTATACTCAAAAAATATAGTTATTTGTCAACCTCCTCTTTCCTCTGTAGCAAGATGAATTTCCCTCTGCCTTTGCTCACCAGAAACCCTTTCTCACTGTGTGAAGTCATTTTAAACTGAAGGGAGTTATTCTCCATTTCTGTTGATTTTAACCAGGAATCGAATCTATGAGTCAGGGGTGTCAGCACTTTCCTATCACTTATCCATATCAGATATCACATATCAATTATGGAAAGTTCAGAGTCTGGATTTGATCACACAATTCATATCAACATAGGCTTTCAGGCAGTCACCTGCAATTAATTAGACTGCTTATGTGAGTCTAAAGTTGTTTTGTCATTGCTGATCTAGCAATGGCCACCTGAAAGCAGTGAAGTCAATTAGATTTCTTAAGATTCACTTCAGTTCTATTAATCATTCTTATTTACAAATCATTTTATCCCAAGGATCAGGGAGAGACTACTCAAGCAATCTTCCATACTCTAGAATAATAAAATATCATATTCTTTGTGCTGATGTCAGCAGTCAAGTTAGGAGCTAATGACCAGGTACAAGCTTGAGTAATAGATGTTGTATGTCCTGGGAAAGACATGCAACTCCATTTATATTCTGTAAAGTTGTAACCAAACTCCATATTCTGAATTATACTATCCGTCCCCAACCCAGCCTTTCTGAGATCACAATTGCAAGGTCTGTTTAGAGCTTGCGTGCGTGCTAAGTTGCTTCAGTTGTGTCCAGTTCTTTGCTACCCTATGGACTGTAGACTGCCAGGTTCCCCTGTCCATGGGATTCTCCAGGCAATAATACTAGATTGGGTTACCATGCCCTCCTCCAGGGGATATTCCTGACCAAGGGATAGAACCTGTGTCTGTAATGTCTTCTGCATTTGCAGGCAGGTTCTTTACCACCAGAGCCGCCTGGGAAGCCCAGAGCTTGTGTAAATACAAGCAAAACTAAGTCACAAGAGGTTGGTAAGATGTATGCTATTAGAAATGTGTGTAAAGTTGGTCTGGGTCAAAGGGGAATGCAAAGGAGATCCTAAGGAAAAAAAAAAAAAAAAAGAGATGGTATGCATCTAGCCCTTCCATCCAGGTTGATGGAGCATGGGACAAGGAAAGAACAAATACTGCTGAAGGGTGGAAGATCCAGTGTGGGAACATTTGAAATTGAAGAGAGGATGGGGAAGAAAGAGAAACTCTACTTCTGCATCTTGGTTCTAGCTATTTAGGAGCTATTTTATTCCCACTGGTGAATGAAATGATGGACAGTAACGTACACAACCAATGATACCTGTAACCAGATGGGTATCAGCCTTTGGAATTTCCAGGTATTTGGCTGGTTCTATTAGACACAAGTTGGGGTGATAGAATAAAGTGAGTCACCTCAAGTATCAATACCCCAAACCAAGAAAAGACACTCCAATACCAAGAAAAATCTCAAGTCAATCTTAGTTACAAAAGATTTGAATCTGTGACTCTAGAACTATATCCACTGTATCTTTTCTAGTTTCCCCTTCCCATCATGTCATATTATGTATTAGAGGTGATAAAAATCCTGTCATGAGATAAATGCTGCCACGCTCCTTGACCCTCCTGTTGTAGAGAAGAGGGGCACAGATATTGCATGAAGCCCTATTTCTCCATCCAGGACAGGCTCATGACTCATAGCTTACCTACCAGATTAACATGATGGTATATGAAGATTTAAAATCTTACCCATATTTTTCTGTTTTGCCAAATACACAACAAAATAAATCAAATAAGTGGATGTGCTCAGTGTTCCTCTCCCCAGTGCCAAAAGCTCTTTTCCTTTTGGGAGGGCAGCTTTAAGAGTGGGACACTGCCTTGGCTTCCTTTCAAATCTCTCTGGTCTCTCATAGAGCAGTAGAAAGCTAGAAACTGTTGCCAGTTTTACCCAGGTCCAACTAGACTGCAGGAAAGAAGAACCAAACAGTTGAACCAAATAGTCTACAACACTCAGAGTTCTCCTGAGAAGCACAATCATTTACATATATACATATACATATATGTATGTATGTATGTATATATGTATGGGGGAGGGGCTTTTGAGGTGGTGCTAGTAGTAAAAAAACCACTTGCCAATGCAGGAGACATAAGAGATGTGGGCTTGATCTCTGGGTTGGGAAGATCCCTTGGAGGAGGGCATGGCAACCCACTCCAGCATTCTTGCCTGGAGAATCCCCATGGACAGAGGAGCCTTGTGGGCTACAGTCCATTGGGTCACAGAGTTGGACATGACTGAAGTGATTTAGCACATATGCACATATGTGTGTGTGTGTGTATCCATATACATGGAGAGATATAGACAAATATAGGAGATATATATACACAAAAACATATGTATCCTATATGTGGTATACACCTGTGTATATGGTTTATATGGTTCCAAATTAGGAAAAGAGATGGAGAGATATAGACAAATATAGGAGATATATATACACAAAAACATATGTATCCTATATGTGGTATACACCTGTATATATGGTTTATATGGTTCCAAATTAGGAAAAGAATACATCAAGAATATATATTGTCACTCTGTTTATTTAACTTATATGCAGAGTACATCATGTGAAATGCCAGGCTGGATGAAGCAAAAGCTGGAATCAAGATGCTGGAAAAAATATGAATAACCTCAGATACACAGAGGACACCACCCTTACGGCAGAAAGTGAAGAAGAACTAAAGAACCTCTTGATGAAAGTGAAAGAGAAAAGTGAAAGAGGAAAGTGAAAAAGTCGGCTTACAGCTCAACATTCAGAAAACTAAGATCATGGCATCTGGTCTCATCACTTCATGGCAAATAGATTGCGAAACAATGGAAACAGTGACAGACTTCATTTTGGGAGCTCCAAAATCACTGCAGATGGTGACTGCAGACATGAAATTAAAAGATGTTTGCTCCTTGGAAGAAAACCTACGACCAACCTAGACAGCATATTAAAAAGCAGAGACATTACTTTGCCAACAAAGGTCCGCCTAGTCAAAGCTATGGTTTTTCCAGTAGTCATGTATGGATGTGAGAGTTGGAGTATAAAGAAAGCTGAGCACCAAAGAATTGATGCTTTTGAACTATGGTGTTGGAGAAGACTCTTGAGATGCCCTTGGACTGACTACAAGGAGATCCAACCAGTCAATCCAAAAGGAAATCAGTCCTGAATATTCATTGGAAGGACTGATGCTGAAGCTGAAACTCCAATACTCTGGTTACCTAATGCGAAGAACTGACATTGGAAAGGACCCTGATGCTGGGAAAGACTGAAGGCAGGAGGAGAAGAGGATGACAGAGGATAAGATGGTTGGATGACATCACTGACTCGATGGACATGAGCTCGAGCAAGCTCCAGGAGTTGGTGATGGACAGGGAAGCCTGGTATACTGCAGTCCATGGGGTCACAAAGAGTCAGACATGACTGAGCAACTGAACTGAACTGATGGTATACCCTATTTTATACATATAAAAAGATGCATTTTGAGGAAACGGTTTATTCAATTATATGAGCTGATAAGTCAAAAATCTCTATTATAGGGACTTCCCTGGTGACCAATGGTGAAGACTTCACCTTCCAATGCATGGGGCATGGGTTCCATTTCTGGTCAGGGAGTTAAGATCTTATAGGCCTCACAGGCAAAAATCTAAAACATAAAACAAGGAATACAGTAATAAATTCAATAAAGACTTTAAAATGGTCTACATTAAAAAAATCTTTAAAAAATAAAATAAACAAAGTCCCTAATATAATACCATTAGTCCACACACTTCAGTTAAGAAAAAAAATAGTCCCTAGGGCAAACCAGCAAGCTAGAAATGCAGGCAAGAGGTGATGTTATCGTCTTGAGTTCCAAATCTATACAGCAGGCAAGTAGGCTGGAAATTCCAGCAAGATTTCTATGTTCTAGTCTTAAGGCAGAATTCCTTCTTTTCCTGAAACATCAGTTTCTTCTTTTTAAGGTCTTCAACTGATTGGATGGATCAAAATCACATTACAGAAGTTAATATCTTTTACTGAAAGTCAACTGGAATTGTGAATGCTAATCACATCCACCAAGTACCTTCACAACAGTATACAAAATAGTGTTTGACCAAACAACTGGACACCATTCTCCAACCAAGCTGACACATAAAATTTCATGATCACCAAGTCCTACGGATGTCTCAAAATGCAGACCTTCTAGAATTTAATTATTTACACATCATTTCACCAGATTAATAAATAGATAAGTTTTATTATTTTAAAATAAATTCAAGAAATGTCAAAAGAATTGTTTCATAGTCCTTTTAGGAGTACATGAAAAAATTATGTCATAAGTAAACTTTGCTGCTGCTAAGTCATGTCAGTTGTGTCCAACTCTGTGCGACCCCATAGACGGCAGCCCACCAGGCTCCTCCATCCATGAGATTTTCTAGGCAAGAGTACTGGAGCAGGGTGCCATTGCCTTCTCCGAAGTAAGCTTTAGTGTTGTTTAATTTAAAAAGTTCTAAAATATTGCAGGGTTCTTCATCATACATACAGGAATAAACCTGAAGGATGCTTTTGAAAGCATTCTAAGGTCAGATATCCAATGCCATATCACGACAGAAGTACCTGACATGAACTGAAGCAACACAGGAAAAATCAACACATACATAATATCTACTACACCAGAAACTTGAGGGGTTTTTTCCCCTTTCACATGAAAGAGAAATCCAATGCTTTTTAAGGAGTTTACATTCGCTAGGGTTGCTTTGATTTCAGAAAGATCAAGAAAAAAGTCAAAGTGCTTTACTTTTGCCAAAAATTCAACAATAAGTAGAGAAAATGTGGAACTTATTTATTCTATGACACCACAGATTCAACATCCTACTGTTCTAAAAGCCCCTTTCATTTTTGTTACCATACACTGTCACATCCCTGCTATGTCCTAAGCCCTCCCTTATGTGCTGGCAATACAGAGATTCCCAGCATCATAGCAGGGATCCTGAGAAGGAATTGCTTGTGTTTATAAAAGAACTGTGAAGCAGAGAGAGAGCATTTTTTTCTCTGCATAAAGGCATAACCATTGCCTAAATGGCTACCACCACCTGCCAGATAGGTGAATCCGCCAAGCTGAGACAATGTTTGTCTGTTCAGGAATATCCCTCTTTGAAGTATGCCTACCTCCTGACTTACCATCCACATTCCCAAATCCATTGTTTTTCTCTCTCCTGGTCCCTTAGAGTGTCTCCAAAACCTAGCACAGATTAGCATTTACTTTTGTTCATCTATTTCTTGTTTACCATGGTATCCCTTTCTTCTGGCACAGGGCCTAGAAAAGGGCAAGAGATTCAGTTGCTTGTTGAGTGAATGAATGAATGGCATTTCACAATTACATATACTCTAAAGCCTGACCTAAGTCAAGAATATGAATAAAGCTATCCTACAACCTGACCACGGAGAAGGCAATGGCACCCCACTCCAGTACTCTTGCCTGGAAAATCCCATGGACAGAAGAGCCTGGCAGGCTGCAGTCCATGGGCCTGCAAAGAGTCAGACATAACTGAGCGACTTCACTTTCACTTTTCACTTTTATGCATTGGAGAAGGAAATGGCAACCCACTCCAGTGTTCTTGCCTGGAGAATCCCAGGGATGGGGTCGCACAGAGTCGGACACGACTGAAGCGACTTAGCAGCAGTAGCACACCCTGACCAGAGAGACATGCCCACGGGCTGTCTGTTTCACTAGCCCCATCTTTGAAGCATGCCATGCCAAGAATAGTGGGAACCTTTTAACCTGACAGAATTTAGCTCTGTTGACCTATGGCATCCACTGTATGTCATAAATTAATGTCTTTCTCACGCACCTAGAGTGTTCTCTATTATCCTCAGGAACTCTGAGGAAACCATCACTCAATTCCTTTTCTGTGTTCAGCTGAGGATGGCTGAATGGAGGTACCCTCCCCCATGGCTCAGTGGCAAGGCTTCCAGAATGTATAAGTGCAATTACACTGACCAACTATGGATAACCACTCTTCACTGTTGGCTGTTTCCCTTCATTTCCCTCCACCCTGCTTAACCCTGATCATTTCAATTCTGCAGAGGTGGCAGGAACATTCAACTCCGTCATTTGAATGGGTCACTATGAGGTAACACCTCTTCTCTCTTAAGTCAAAGACCACTTTGTCAACTATTCTACTGCGTCATTATGGGGCCTTGGGCAGGAATTCCATGCTTCCAGTCTCTTCTTAGAGTAGCCATGTTCTTCATGCAGTTTCTGATATTTCTGAGTTAATCACAGAGGACAGTCAACGTCAAGAATTTTAGAAAATGAGGGAGGTGGGGTGAGCCTAGAACCCCTCTATCAAGTCTGTCGCATTGCATGCAGCCATCGGACTTAATTCAGGTTCAGCCAGAACACCGGGTGGAGGAGGGAGTGGGCAGTACCAAGTGTTCCCCATGCAAGGGCCGCCTGCTGGCCAGCTGAGTCACCATCTTATTTTCCTTTCATCATTCTCCTAAGAAAAACAGAACTCCCTCTCCCTCTGTTATGCTGCTCTCAGTAGGAGCCCAAACCTCCAAGCAGTTGGGATAAGAAGGTGAAAACAAGGATGCTTGATCACTTTAAGGAAGCCTTGAAATAAGCAGAAAAGAACCTGCTTCCTTCTGCTTCCATTAAATAAAAAATGGCTCAGCAGTTTGCTTATCAGAATACAACTTGGCTATTTTCTCAGCTATTTTACCATTTTTGTCTTTCAACCATTCTTTTAAGACAGAAGTGACAGGAACAGTGCAACCTATGTGTCTCTCCAGGAACAATAAGTAGAGAATTATTATAGATACAGGAGAGGTACGCTTTTCAAGTATCCCCAATGAATTTCTAACGTTTAGATCCTCATTTAAGATCCCAAGTAGTAGACAAATAACAGTCTAGAATGGTTTTCTAATGCCATGCCAAATACTTGTGGCACTACGTGATGCTGATAAATAAAACAATCATTTGGTCAGAGTTTTCTTTCTGTTTCAGAGATATTTACCATTGCTTAACAGGTTTAAAAATAAAAGAACAGTCCTATATTGCTGTTCCTATAGATTGCTGCAATCTATATTGCTCCATTCCTCTCAAAAACCTAGTCTGCTGTGGGTATGTGGACCAGACCAAGTAGGTCCCCATTCGGTATGTGTAATGGGGGAAAATGAAATCACGTATACTTCCACACTACTTAATGATTTTTCTCTTCAGAGGAACTATTAGAAAAATAATGTATTTGATCATCTAAACAATACTTATTAAACATAATGTATAATAAATATAACAGTAAAAGCAAAGACTATGGGTGAGCAGGCACTATTCTAAGTATTTGTCATGTATCAGCTTATTTAATACTCACAAGACCCCCACTCCAGGCCACAGAAGCTACTATCAATGTCACTTTACATATGAGGACACTAAGGCACCGAGCAGAAGAGTGGTGTATCTAAGGTCACATGACAAGTAGGTACAGTCATCCCTCGGTATCTATCAGGGATTAGCTCCAGGGCCCTCATAGATACCCAAATCCACAGATGCTCAAGTTTCCGATATAAAATGGCAGAACCATCCACCTTCCTTATCTGCAGAACCAGTGGATAAGGACATTCTGCCGATAAGAACGACTGACTGTGTTTTGAAGCAATATTGAAACAAGGACAGGTGAAGAATAGCACCCCTTGCCACTAAATTTTCTTTCTATTAGCACTTAATTAAACCTTGGCTTAGGAAAATTTTCTCAAAAAACAAAAAGAAAGAAATTCCATAGCTGAGGCCAGGGCTTCCCTCTCATTTGCAGTTTGTGTGCTATGACAGATTACATCTGCCTGCTGACAAAGTTCAACTGAGGCTGTGCGTGAAAGTCGTTCAGTTGTGTCTTTGAGACCCTGTGGACTACAGCCCCTCAGGTTCCTCTGTCCATGGGATTCTTCAGGCAAGAATACTGGAGTGGGTTGCCATTCCCTTCTCCAGGGGATCTTGCTGATCCAGGGAGCGAACCTGGGTCTCTTGCATTGTGGGCTGAGTCTTTACCATCTGAGCCACCAAGGAAGCCCTCAGCTGAAGCTAGTTCTCACTAAATAGTCACACTATGGGTAAAGAAAACTGCTATCTTTGCCTGTGGATTGTGCTATCTGTGGTGGTTCTATATTCTTTCTTCATCAGAAACAGAAAAATTGAGACTTTTGAAATCCCCAAGAGTTTCCCCCAAACAATTATTCTAGCCATTACCATGTCTCAACCCAAAAACTTACTGAGGAACCGAGTTGCTGGTTCATTCAAATAGTCCTCTTCCCAGTGCCCAGGAGTGGCCTGCTACACCACATGACTTCTCCGGCTTAGCTGTGCTCAGCAAAAATGGTTCCTTACTGGGGCCTTGCTTCTGGAACACTTAAAAGCACAATTTAGAAAGAGCAGCAACTTTAAATACAGTTACACACTGCTTCCTTCACTAGGTGCCAAGGTCTTAATGAATTTTAAGTGAGTCTTTTACCTAAATCAGTTATACAGACCACATTTTAAATCCTAGCTAAAATTCTAGCTAACAAATGGCCTCAGGTTCCAATATGTACAACAAAGAATATTTATAGCACTTTAGCTTGTATTTTAGTTCCTACTTTCCTTCAAAAATACTGAGGCTAATTCAATGAAGGATTCTAGATACCCAAGTTTTTAAAACAATGGCCCATTTAGAATTGGAAACAAAGCAACACAGCCTTTCTCTCCCTTCCCCTACGCCCATCTGCCCCTGGACCCTAGAGATGGAAGCATCTCACAGATGATGTCCTGTGGTTTATGGAAGTAAAAGGATCAGAGGAGTCTTAGACTAGTCCTAAGTATATGACTTGTTGCAGAGACCCACACATATTTGTCTAGAAGGACATATTAAGAAGTTTCACAACACAATAAACCTCATAATCAGTAATAGTTAGCTTTGGATATTTACTGTATGCCAGGCACCTTTCTAAATGCCTTACATGTTTTAACGCATTTAGTCTTCACTGGGAATGAGATAAGCATTCTTATTATCATACACATTTTACAGAGAAGATCATTGAAGAAGGGAGAGGATAAGTAACTTGCCAAGGTCACATAGCTTCTTAGACGGGGAGCCAAACATCTGGACCTAGGCATTCCAGCTCTGGCTTCCCAAGTAGCACTAGTGGTAAAGATGCAGGAGAGGTAAAAGATGCAGGTTCAATTCCTGGGTTGGGAAGATCCCCTTGAGAAGGGCATGACAACCCACTCCAGTATTCTTGCCTGGAGAATCCCATGGACAGAGGGGCCTGGCAGGCTAGGGTCCATAGAGTCACAGAGCTGGGCACAACGGAAGCAACTTAGCACAGCCACTGTATCTTAGCTACTCTCAGAGTGGAAGTTTTGTGCTGAATGCCCTCCTCTTCCAGGCCTCAGAGACGAAGAAAGAAACAGTCAGCTACTTACGTGCCTGGGGGGCTGTGGGAAGGGTAGATTTCAGAAAGCTCAGTTCTGGGGGCTCTTGTTTGGTTTTGTTTTGGGAAAGGACCATTGTTACTGTTACTGAAAAAGGACTCCTTACAGAAACTAGCATAATGTTTGTCTAGCAGAGAACCTTTGGACACATTTATCTGACTTTCCAGGGAAGAAATAAATAAGAGTTGGGGCCCGCATTTGCACTTATAGTTCTGACACTTCAAGAATTCAATGAATACCAAAAGCATCAACACAAGTCACAAATGATACAAGCAAAGCAGTGTACCTGGAAGGTGGGTGATTTCTAAGCCTGTTTTATCCCACTACATCTAACCAATATGGATTTGTTGATAGAAACATGTCAGTTTCAACCTTTTCAGTATTCCTGACATTTACTTAGATGGAAGAATGGAGAAGAAATATCACTGTAATCTACAAAAACAATCAAATCAGTGCAGTACCATCTCCACTGCAAAGTTTCAAGCAGGCATTCCATTCCTCCTTGGAAATCCAGCACAATTCTGGCACTTTCAGAGCCTAAAATAAAAATCAGAGTATAATGAGAGCTGGTGTCTATTTATCTTGCTCACAAAAGTGTTGCAGGTGCCTAGCAGATAGTAGGCACTGAAATACTGACTGAACACTAACGAATGAATGAGTTGGGAGAAAAAAGCCCTGTGAGTCTGGTTCCATTCCTGCTTTGAGAGAACCAGGTAAGACTCCTATTCCAATTTATTCTAGAATTGCAGCAGGATATGCAACCTGAAACATAGCAGGCAAGGAAAATCTTTGCTCAAATATATACCCCTAAGATTATTTCAGTAGCCACAAGGCTTGTTGACTATAGACCAGCATTTGACCAGAGATGAAAAGTAAAGGCCTCTGCCCACCCACAATATTTACCGCAAACCTACTTGCAAAGTTATTTCGTGTAATTGGTCTTGAGGATCAGGCTTAAATTCAAATCTAAACACCACTAATTATGAGCTAAATTTTGAAACTCTCTTAACTTGTTCTCTCGTCTTTAAAAATCAGGATAATAATTCATACCAGTTCAGTTCAGTCGCTCAGTCGTATCCAACTCTTTGCGACCCCATGAATCACAGCTCACCAGGCCTCCCTGTCCATCAGCAACTCCCGGAGTTCACCCAAACTCATGTCCATCGAGTCGGTGATGCCATCCAGCCATCTCATCCTCTGTTGTCCCCTTCTCCTCCTGCCCTCAATCCCACCCAGCATCAGGGTCTTTTCTAATGAGTCAACTCTTTGCATGAGGTGGCCAAAGTATTGGAGTTTCAGCTTCAACATCAGTCCTTCCAAAGAACACCCAGGACTAATCTCCTTTAGGATGGACTGGTTGGATCTCCTTGCAGTCCAAGGGCTGGGAAACCAAAAAATTCATGTGACTTGCTTTATTGCAATGTTTGCTTTATTGTGGTAGACTGAAACCAAACCTGCAGTATTTCTGGGATCTGCCTGTATTTTCATAAATAGGTTTCATAGAAACACAAAGAGAATCATGGCAATGCTGATTCCACCCTCCAGGGCTAGTTCCTGAAGTCCTGCTTCAGACCTTTCACTTGCTTTTCAGACAAGAGTAGAAATAATTGGGCTGCACTAGATCTATTTTTATGTAATTATTCTGAAGAACACTCATTAAGTTGGGAAGATTCTACCTTACCCATCTCCATGGGTGTGCTAAATGAGGACAGCAGGGTTTGTGAAAAAGCAGTCGTGAGCTTTTAAAATCACCACCTTTCATACAATAGTTGATTTCTTACATGTTTCAGTGGGCCTGGTCTCAAAGTCCAAACTTAAAAGAAAACCAGCCATTGGTAGCTCAACTTTAATAACAATTCTCTACAGTGTCAGAACATGCTCAAAAAAGTCCTTATAAACATTTAAATTCACATCATAAAAGCAATGTCGATTATTAAACTATGGGGTTATCTGTCCACTGGGGGGACATTTGTCTTTATGATGAGTCTTTAAAGTGCAGTCCAGAGTGTGAGGTGGACTCATGCAACATATGATTCTGCAGCAGGGCTCTTTTGTATCCTGAGATTTGCAGAGTCACCTCAGCGACTTTCACAGATGCAACTGTTTTAGGGCAACTAGAAGGGTTTCCACACCAAAGAGCTTGGCTCAAACCCCAGATGTGCTGGTAGCCTTCACTTCATTTCAATATATTTCCTCATCTCCAAAGTATGTGGGTTGGACAAGATGATTTCTAAGGTCTTCCAGAAGCCTCAAGTTCTAAGGCTTCTTCTTCTATCCCACCTCACTCCCCATCCCATACACACATCACTTCTTCCTTTCCCATTGCACTTCTGGAAATGGGTGTAACTACTCAGACTGGTCTGATGATCAGACTCCACGATATTGATGGGGCCACATCCCCTGCTGAGCAGGGGCTCCAAGCAGTGAACTCACACTTGGGAGTGGGATGAACCTGCAGCAGTTCTCCTTCCCTGCTCTCAGCCATGCAGCTAAAGTGGAAAGTTGGCCCAGCAGTTGTTTTCTGCACTTCTCTGTTTCTCTTCTTTCCTCTTCACAGCAGAGCCCAAGTCCGTGTGTAGCCTAGGCGGTTTTAGGCATTGGATTGTAAAACACTTGCGTTTTTTCCTTGCAATCTCTCTCTCACCTCCCTCTCTCTGTAGTTCTAGTCCCCTACTGCTGGTAGATAAAACAGATTGGTTATAACCATCTGGGGGAAAGTGAAACATTCCCATTAGCTTTCCCAGAGTTCTACAAACGGAGACCTCAAGCCCAAACCCACTTTCAAACATGTAACTCTGTTAACTTACTTTCTGCATGTACCACATGGATGTACCTTCCCAGAGAACCATCCAGGAAGGAGAGGAGCTGGGCTGAAGTAAGAGGCAGAAATTCTCATTTCCTTGGCTCTCTCATTCTAGTTTTACCAATGATGCCATATCGACAAGACTGCTGGGAGAATACCCTTTGATTACAGAAACAAATACAGACAAGTATTTTATCAGAAGTTAGCTTATACCCTAATTAATATAGAGTTTGCATAAAATAGAAACTATTAATCAGACAAAATTCTTTTGTCTGAACCAGTTAGCATGACGTTCAAGCCTCTTTTTTCTCAGAGTCTATCCAGCTCTATCACTTTCTTTTATTGTCTGTCTCTCCCTGTCTCACACACACACACATACATACACATGTTGCAACATGACCGTGTAGGTACATCATTGCATCACATTGAGAGGGGCTGAGAATTTACTCCTTCCCAGACAAGCCACCTGAATCAGAGGACCTGCTTGGAAGGTCCAAAAAAGAGATAACACAATTGATTCCAGTTTTTCCTGTCCACAGCCTACATATACACCTTCTAACACACACACAGCATTTGGGTTACACACCCTAGCATTTTCCCAACCAGTGGGGGCTGTGCATCTCAGATTGAGTTACTTCAGTTGTGAAGACTGACTTCTTGAGGACATGCTCCTGGTCTAAGAAAACATGCCAGCCAGAGGCAGCTGCCTGCTTGCCCGGTGGTGCTTGGGACACCCTCCTCACTAGCCAAGTCAAACTGAACTCCCTTCCAACCTTTCCCTGAGGGCTGTGACTTATCATTAATGAAGCTTTCTAGTTCCTTAGCCTTCCATCGGGTCACAAGAATCCTATCATTTCCACACCATTGACTGGAACTTAAACGCTGCTTTGGGTATAGAAGAAAAAGAAAAGAAAGTTGAAAAAATATTCAACTGCCACCTCCTCAGGCAGTTATGAAAAGTCAGCTGAAAGATTATGTCTGGTTTCCCAGAGAAGAAAGGAGAAAGAGGAAAAGATAAAAGACATTTGAGAGCTATCAAATTCCAGAGTACCTTCTGTTAAGTCCTTTCTTGCCCTAGTGATAAGGAATGCAGGCTGTGTTGAAGATTTCTCATTTTCCCTAACACTCCCTGAGTAATTCTCAAGCTGTTGTCATTAAGTGACTGATGTTTTCTAATGCACAAACACTTTTATAGTAATTAGATATGGGAGACTTCTTACCACTCCAAAATCGTCATGCTGGAGCCTAGGAGAGGAAGCTGAGGAGTCTCTTCAGCGACAGTGGCTGCTCTCTTGCACCATCTTTCTTTTCAAGCAGAAGATGAGACCCAGGGTATGATGACAAGGTAGCAAAAACCCAGGGCAGAGCTGGCTCCCCAGAGAATGCAGAGAGGGAGAGCCGGGCCAGGAACCACCCTCTGCACCACACCAGAAGAGAAAAGGAAAGATGTGAATTCTATGCCTTAGAGACTCTCCCATCTCACCTCAGTGCTGGTCCAAGGTTCTTGGTGACACTGCATTCCTAAGGGTGACATGCGCTAAGTCATTCTTTCTGGAGTAATCACATGTGTTTCTTACCCCATCTGGTTTCCTCAACCTGCAAAGGCAAACACAAATACCTAGACCTCCTGTATATAATCTGCTGCCCTAGCCAAGACTGGTCCCAATGATTAAATTTGTTACATGTTGTAAAAATATTATGTGTGTGTGTGCTTAGTCACTCAGTTGTGTCCAAAATATTACATATTCAGAGGAAAATTCTCAATTATGCAGAATGGTATATGACATAAAATTCCTCTCCTTATCACCAGAGTCCCCCAAGTGCCCTTACCATAGGTAACCACATTTCATAGTTTATATCCTTTAAGAAATGATTTACAAACATGCAATGGATTCTATAGATGATACTTTTTAAAATATTCAAATGAGAATCACACAAACTACACTGTTCCATTGCTTGCTTTTTTTTAACTTCATGTATTTGAACATTTTTCCATATCAGTACACTCAGATCTAATTCACTCTTTTTAAGAACTGAATATTGTCTGGGCAGACTGTAATTTAATGAGTCCTCTTGTAAGAGACCATGGGGTGACTATCCATTGCTTATTATTACAAGCCATGCTGCAAATTGTTTGTACATATATCTTTGTGTATCTGTGCAAGCAGATCTTAGAAGTAGAACCTTACACTACATTGTAAATTTTGGTAGATGAAGTCAGGTTGTTCTCAACAATAATTGATGGTAAAGTGTTTGCTTTTCTACAACCTGGCCAATGTCAGTATTCACTACTAAGTGAAAATGGTATTTAATGTTTTAATCTCCATTATAAATCTCCAGTGCACATTTACAATGCCTTATTTGTACACACACAGAAACATTTCCTCCATGAACTACTTATTCATATCCTTGATTCATTGTCCATTTACTCTTCTTGATTTGTAAGAATATCCACAAATATATATGAAATGATAATATCTTTACCATATGCATCCATTTTTCCCACTTTGTTCTTTGAATTTTTTTACTTTGTTTACAAGTATTGTTAACATTCTAAAGTTTTATATATTTTTAAACATAACCCATTTATCAACTTAGTGCTTCATAACTTCTGGATTTTGTGTCAGACCCCAAGAGTTTCCCCACTCCAAAATTATTTTTTTTAATTAGTGGTATTTTCTTCCAGTACTGTCATTCCTAATTCTTTAAGTATAAATGTTTTAGTAACTTGGGATTTATTTTGGTTTAAAACATGAAGTAAGGATCTAGCTATGCATTGTTTCCAAATTTCCAGTTGTCCAAACATAATTTATTACAAAATCTAATTTTGCCTTACTGATTCTAAATACTATCCGGCATGTCAAATCTGAAAACAAATTCAGGTCTATTTATAGACCCTGTAATCTGTTTCATTGATTTTCTATTTCTACCTTGATTATAAACTGATTTAATTACTCTAACTTTATTATGCACTTTAATAGTTGGTAGGGTTAATCTTTTCTTATAACCTTCTTTAGTGTACGTTATTCTGAAGCTGGAAAAGTTGCTGGCAGACTCCCTCTTCAGGGGCGGCAGCTTGGGTTTTTGGTGCCTGTTTTTCAGTTCTGTGAAAAGCCACCTGAGTGAGTCTTTTGGTTGTGCAATGCCCACCCACGGCTCTGGGGAGGACATAAATGCAGACCCGAATGCAATCTGCTCCATCTGAAGACGCCAAGGGGTCTGTTTAGAAGCTAAGTTGGGCAGATCTTCGAACAGATCAATGTTTCTACAGTTTACATAGCCCACAGGGAAATGCTTCTTCCCTAAGTGCGGACTTATAATGTGTAACAACGTGCACGCGAGTGCATGTGTAAGAGCACAATGTGTCTGTCAGCATTTGTGTCGAGGAGTTGCAGAGATGGGAGGAAGAGCCAGCATCACAGAGGAGCCTGTGTGGAGTCCTGATGATCTCTTCACCTACAGCACCAGTGATAAGTGTTAGTTACTTGGTCGTGTCCGACTCTTTGTGACTCTGTGGACTGTAGCCGCCGCAGGCTCCTCTGTTCCTGTAATTCTCTACGCGAGAGTACTGGAGTGGGTAGCCATTCCCTTCTCCAGGGGAGCTTCCCAACCCAGGGGTCAAACCTGGGTCTCTGGCATGGCAAGCAGATTCTTTACCGTCTGAGGCACCAGGGAAGCCCCAGAGAGAAGATAAAAAAGAACAGACAGGGAGGGACTGGTGCCGTCCATCCTCAGCCTGGGCTCTTCAATCCACAGTTGGAGTCATGAACAACAGAATTAGGAAAATACATACAGTTAAACTTCAGGTTTCTGATTTATTCTAGAGCCTTCAGAGAAAACCTTATTCCTGTGGTTATTTTTATCTTTGCAGTTCCTATAAACTCAAACTGTCCTTTCAACTCTACCCTCCTCTGTGTAGATTAGCTGATCAAAGCCCCAACCCTTCTATGCTGCCCTTAGATGGCCTTTGGAGGACTCATTCAATTTACAGATTTGGGAAGACCCTTCTGTCATCCTACAGACAACTTTTTAATGCCATTCTCACTTAAAGGTGCCTGCTCCTTAAGCACCCAGGAAAAACCATCTTTTGGCTCTATTGCCCTTTGCCCTCCTGAGTTCACTCATCCATCGCATAAGCATTTATTAAGCACATGTCTATCATATACACAACCTTATACCGTGAACAGGAGGGATTATGATGATTAGCTTTCATTTTATTTTGAAATAATTTCCAAATGCATTACTTCATCTAATCCTAAGTAGAAAAAAAAAGCCTATGTTTAAAATATATTTAGACTCTTTGGAAAACAATATATTCCATGCTGGTGTTAAAAACATAATAAACTTGATACGTTTGTTATGTTTTACAAAATAAGAAAACTAATGGGAGCTAACAGGAGGTCAGCTTAACCTTAGAAGGATTCTTAGAGGAGTTGATTCAGAGTACTTTTTCTTTCATTTTAGAGATGAATATAAGTGAATTTTTTAAAGTTAGTTCTCATATAATCATGGTATGGAAATTTTGGAAAATGAAACACCACTGTCCTAACTGATATTATTAGCATGGATAAGAAAAACTAGTGGAATAGAGTACTAGTGTATACTAACTACTAATGTTTAGTAGTTAGTATATTAATATACTAATATACTAACTACTGACTACAAACATACTAATGTTTCCTTTCATTAATTTTTCCTCATATGCTATAGGTAAATATACAGGTATGTCTATCTACATATATAATTTAATATTCTGATTTTTAGATAACATTAGGGCTTCCCTCATAGCTCAGTTGGTAAAGAATCCACCTGCAATGCAGGAGACCCTGGTTCGATTCCTGGGTCAGGAAGATCCACTGGAGAAGGGATAGGCTACTCACTCTGGTATTCTTGGGCTTCCCTTGTGGCTCAGCTGGTAAAGAATCCGCCTGCAATGTGGGAGACCTGGGTTCAACCCCTGGGTTGGGAAGATCCCCTGGAGAAGGGAAAGGCTACCCATTCCAGTATTCTGGGCTGGATAATTCCTATAGTCCATGGGGCCAAAAAGAGTCAGACACAACTGAGCGACTTTCACTTTCACTTTCAGGGTGTGAATATTTATATGCTACCTCAGAGTGTTGTTAACCATCATTCTAATTCTTGTATCACATTATAGTGAGTGACTACATCATATGCACCATATAAATATTGCTCTATCACTAAACATACAGAGTTTTCCAACTTTTCAACTATTTGGAGCAAAATACTCCTTCCATATTGTTGTTTCCATTAAGTTACCTATAGGAAACCGCTTTGTTTGTTTGTTTTTAGGAAACCCATTTTAAGTAATCCATCTTTTGAGTTTGAGCTTTCTTGCTGAAATTATGAGAAGTCTTTGCAAAATTAAGATGATTAAAATCTGAATGAAAATTTTTGCTGCAATTTTCACTAATTTAAGTCTACATCCATTCTTAAGTGACTAGTCCTTCTCCACAACTTTTTCTGACTACTTTGTTACTCTGCCAGGTAGACAACATATCTTTTCTGTCAACATTTTGTTATACAAACACAAAACTATTAACATCAATAAGACATGCTAATTGAAATAAAAGTTGTGGTGTCTTTAAGAACTAAACAAAAAATGAATCAGCAGTGACACTAAAGCTTTTTCGCTGGGTTGAATTAAAACAGTACAAATTCTGGACCTGTGAAATCACTCTGGTGCATTGAAGACAGATTTAAGAACACATTTTCCTGAGTTATCCAATAGATTTGCTCTGTTTCGGTTTAGTTTTTGTCTCTCTTCCCCAAGCCTGTTTGCATGCAAATAAGGAATGTTGCTGATTCCCCACCTGCAAAGCCCCATTCTGCTATTCCTTTAATTAACCAGCCCTGTTGAACCACCTTTTACTTTCCTCCCACATCATTCTAATTCTATCCATAGATCCTGTTGTGGAGTTGTTCACAGTACTTGCTAGCATCCCATTTGGTGGTAGATTTTATAAGTGAAAGCAAATCAACACTTTTGTTACAGTTAAAATTTCATGTACAGAGATGTTTACCATGGACTCCCCGCAATAACTTTTATACATCTTTTTCTGGCATGAAGTTTCAGTGCAGATCATTTTCAAAGTGGAGAAATGGGCAATGACTGAAGAAATAAATGCTGCAGGGTCAAATTCCTCCAACAACATAAAAAAGAATAAAAAAAGATCCACAGGATACATGCATTTTAAAAACATTTCTATGTAAATTTCAGGATTTCAAATATAAGTAGGAAAACGTCACAAGATTTGTTAGCTACTTCAGTTCTATATACAAAGAAGATTGGAGAACAAATGTTTTCTAAGTTTAATGTTACAAAAGAAATACATGTTTACTGTAAAAATTCAAAGTTTACAAAAATGCATAAAGAAAAAAATCCAGCAATAATACTTTAATCCTCTCTGTCCAAAGACCCACACTATTAATATGATTTTGTTTTTTTTATAAAAATAGAATTGTACTCTACATTATAATTTAAAATCATGCATTTTTCAATTAATAGTATACTGTGAACAATTTCCTACGTTATTAGTGTCCTAAAACATGATTTTTGTCTTGTTCGCGAGGGGTTTTTTTCTATTATCAGTAACTGTAATTACAATCTTACATAAGTTTTTTGCACATCTCTTATTATTCTCTTAGGAGAGATTTCTGCAAATCTAGAAAACTTAGAAAAATTCCTAGTTTTGCTGCTCAAATTATATAAACAAGTTTAGGAATTTTTAGTAAGTGATGTGTTGCTCATGAAGGATTTTTCATTCTTTTAATCTATGAAAATGTACTGCATATATTCCTTCCTACATTAAAACTTTTAAAAATCAAGTGTGATATTGTTAACTAATATCTAAAATAATCTATTTGCCTGTGTATTCATTCACTTGTAGGCCACAGTCCATGGGGTCACAAAGAGTCGGACACGACTGAGTGACTTCACTTTCTTTCTTTTCATTCCCTTTACATTTTTTTTTTTTTTTTTTTAATATTATTTTATTAGTTGGAGGCCAATCACTTTACAACATTTCAGTGGGTTTTGTCATACATTGACATGAATCAGCCATATAGTTACATGTATTCCCCATCCCGATCCCCCCTCCCACCTCCCTCCCCACCCGACTCCTCAGGGTCCTCCCAGTGCACCAGGCCCGAGCACCTGACTCATGTATCCCACCTGGGCTGGTGGTCCGTTTCACCATAGATAGTATACATGCTGTTCTTTCAAAACATCCCACCCTCACGTTCTCCCCCAGAGTTCAAAAGTCTGTTCTGTATTTCTGTGTCTCTTTTTCTGTTTTGCATATAGGGTTATCACCTCCATCTATCTAAATTCCGTATATATGTGTTAGTATACTGTAATGTTCTTTATCTTTCTGACTTACTTCACTCTGTATAATGGGCTCCAGTTTCATCCATCTCATTAGAACTGATTCAAATGAATTCTTTTTAACGGCTGAGTAATATTCCATGGTGTATATGTACCACAGCTTCCTTATCCATTCATCTGCTGATGGGCATCTAGGTTGCTTCCATGTCCTGGCTATTATAAACAGTGCTGCGATGAACATTGGGGTGCACGTGTCTCTTTCAGATCTGGATTCCTCAGTGTGTATGCCCAGAAGTGGTATTGCTGGGTCATATGGCAGTTCTATTTCCAGTTTTTTAAGAAATCTCCATACTGTTTTCCATAGTGGCTGTACTAGTTTGCATTCCCACCAACAGTGTAAGAGGGTTCCCTTTTCTCCACACCCTCTCCAGCATTTATTGCTTGTAGACTTTTGGATAGCAGCCATCCTGACTGGCGTGTAATGGTACCTCATTGTGGTTTTGATTTGCATTTCTCTGATGATGAGTGATGTTGAGCATCTTTTCATGTGTTTGTTAGCCATCTGTATGTCTTCTTTGGAGAAATGTCTGTTTAGTTCTTTGGCCCATTTTTTGATTGGGTCGTTTATTTTTCTGGAATTGAGCTTCAGGAGTTGCTTGTATATTTTTGAGATTAATCCTTTGTCTGTTTCCTCATTTGTTATTATTTTCTCCCAATCTGAGGGCTGTCTTTTATAAGTAAGGTGAAAAGACAGCCCTCATTCCCTTTACATTTTAATCCTTTTGTTTCTGTAAAAATTATGCACCTAGAAAAGTAACATTTTGTCCTATCAACCTTATAACTGGAAGACGCCCACAGTTCATTTCTTCCTTAATGCTTAATCCTTTCAAACAAACACTGTGCTTTCCCAGGAAGGGACTCTAAGATGAAAATGGAAAATCACTACTTCTGTTTGAAAACAAAAATTAGAAGGACTTTCAGTTCAGTTCAGTTCAGTTCAGTTGCTCAGTCATATCCGACTCTTTGCGACCCCATGAATCGCAGCACGCCAGGCCTCCCTGTCCATCACCAACTCCCAGAGTTTACTCAAACTCATGTCCATCGAGTCAGTGATGTCATCCAGCCATCTCCTCCTCTGTCGTCCCCTTCTCCTCCTGCCCCCAATCCCTCCCAGCATCAGGGTCTTCGCATGAGGTGGCCAAAGTATTGGAGTTTCAGCTTCAGCATCTTCTTTATACTCTACCAAAAGAGAGGGGATACATGTATACATATGGCAGAATCATTTTGCTGTATAGAAGAAACTAACTCAACATTGTAAAACAATTGTGCGTGTCGGTTATTCATTCAGTCACGTCCAACTCTTTGTGACCTCGTGGACTACAGCCCATCAGGCTCCTCTGTCCATGGGGATTCTCCAGGCAAGAATATTGGAGTGGGTTACCTCTCCTTTCTCCAGGGGATATTCCTGAACCAGGGATTGAACCCAGGTCTCCTGCACTGTAGGTAAATTCTTTACTATCTGAGTTACTGGGAAGTCCTAAAGCAACTAGACTCCAATAAAAATTATTTTTTTTTTAAGTCTTTATACTCTAAGATGGGAGCCTACAATTTTAGCGGCCCAGCATCCCTTCCTTCTCTCATTTAATACTTTTGGTGGGGGGTAGGGGTAAGGACACCTGCCCCTTACCTAATTAGAGCACAGTTGCCAGTCTCCCTCCAATAATTATTTAGTGAGCACCTATTTTGTGCCATACACTACTTTAGATCTTGGAATTCAGCAGCGAGCAGAAAATGAATAAGTTCCTGCTTTATTGGAGCTTAGAACCTATTTGGAGGAATTGGTCCAATTAGACCAGTTGGAATTATTTTTTACAATTTTATGTGCAGACAGTGAAAAAAAGAATTCTTTCTTTCCACTTGATTGAGAACTATAATGATACTATCCCAAAGCTCCTAGCAGCCATGTCCTCTGCCTTATGATGGCTCTAGAAGAATGAGGTCAAGACATACTATTTATTGAAGCTGAACAAAGAGCTGAAGAGTGAGAGACCCACAGTCCTTCAGCCATTTTGCCTTCCCAGACCCACTCTTGTTTCCCAGTTACAAGAGACAGTAGAGTGTCTCCATCTTTTTGTCTTTAACCTATTTGTCTAACCCAGACTCTGGTCCCACACTGGTAAATGCCTTTCTTTTCTTCTGTCCTATATGATGGCATCTAGGAGTGCTAGAAGCAGGAGACAAAGAAGATGCTCAGCTTAAATTTATATTTTTATTCTTCGTTGCTCTAGCAGTACTTTATTTAACTATTTGATTCCCTCTTACATTCCATTCATTCAGTGAACATTCATTGAGCAACCACTATGCATCAGAGTCTTCTTGGTGCTAAGAACACAGCAGTGAACAAAACAAAAAAACCTATATCCTCAGATAGTTCAATTTCTAGTGGAGCTAGCTGACAACCTTCAAACTAACAGAGTGGTTGGCAATAAGAAAAGACAGCAGGAAAGGAGACTAGGGAGTGTTGAGAAGGGGTGGGTAGGGATCCTTGTGTTATGAAGAACAGACTGGGAAGGCCTTGCTTTGTAAGGGGAGATCTGAGCAGAGTCCTGAAGGAGAGATGGGAGCAAACCACAGATCGCTGAGGGAATGTGATTGAATAATAGAGGTGAACAACTCAGGAATGCCCTGACACTGCACGGATAAGTCAGCTCATGCTGTCTCTTCCCTGAAATTTGACTCTTGGACAATTTTTAAAACTAGAAGAAAAGCGGGGATGGGGGGTTGGGGAGGGGGCAAGCATTAAAGGCTACTGTGGATTTAGTTTACATTGAAAGCTTTGTTTTTTATTAGTATCTCCTTTAAAGGTATGGTTGAGGCTATTGAAATAAAGAGATAAAAATGTTATAATTTAGGGGAGGATAGAAAAATGATCCTTTTAGCATAATTAATGAGACACTCATCTAAGTCTCCATGGGTGTCTAGTCTACCTCCCTTAGCCCTGTCCTTGTCTAAAAAAGTCACTGAGAGGTAGAGAAAGAGTCCGGTTTCCACTGGATTGAAATCTAGAATGGGGAGTCCTTAACTGAGATGACAAGAGACACTGACACCATAAAATCAGGCAACATCCACAACCTCAGAGAGACAGACATTGTCAGAGTGTGTTGTTGTTCAGTTGCCAAGTCATGTCCAACTCTTTGTGACCCCATGGACTACAGCACGCCAGACTTACCTGTCCTTCACCATCTCCCAGAGAGTGTGTGTGTGCATGTGCTAATATGCATGAATATATACTAAGAGATAATTAGATAGCATCACTGGGTGGACATGAATTGGAGCAAACTCTGGGAGACTTTTGAGAGTCCCTTGGACAGGAAGCAGATCAAACCAGTCAATCCTAAAGGAAATCAACCTGAATATTCATTGGAAGGACTGATGCTGAAGCTGAAGCTCCAATACTTTGGCCACCTGATGCAAAGAGCTGACTCATTAGAAAAGACTCTGATGCTGGGAAAGATTGAGAGCAGGAGGAGAAGGGGTGACAGAGAATGAGATGGTTGGATGCCATCATTGACTCAATGGACATGAGTTTGAGCAAACTCCGGGAGACAGTGAAGGACAGGGAAGCCTGCTGTGCTGCAGTCCATGAAGTCACAAAGAGTTGGACATGACTTACGGACTGAACAATGAAAAACTGGGAGATAGTGAAGGACAGAGAAGTCTGGAGTGCTGTAGTCCATGGGATCACAAAGAGTTGGACATGACTTGGCAACTGAACAACAATATACATATATATACATATATACATATATCATACCTATAGTGTTTGTGAATATATATACATATATCTAACATTGACACCCAGGGTAAATTAAAGTGAGGCTCCCTTCTCTGTCAAAGATAAATGATCCTATTATTTGCTAGAACCCCAAACTCCTCTCTTCAGAAGAACTGAATTATGAATGTGCCCAAAATTGCTGCTCTTCTGAATCATGGGCCTTCTGCTTCTCTACATGACATGCTTATGAACAAATATAAAATTAAAATCCTGAGAAAGCCATATAGAGATCTCCTGGATTTAAAAACCCTGGAGAATCTCAGAACCAACCTGTTCAGTAATGTGTCATTGTCCTGTGGACCTGTAGCCCTGAGGGATGCCAGCCTGTGAAATTGGTAAACCAGAGAATCACTAATGCCTTTTGAAACATGATGACTTTCTTCCTATTCAGGGCACCCTCTATTCATAGGCACCTGGTACCCTCATATTTGGTCATCTGCTGCTTGGCCTTCATTTCCTCACTTTAAAATATAAAGGCTGGATCAGATTTCCAGTAAGGTCACCTGTAGCTTGAAGTGATATAATCATTCACTGTTCAATGTTAGAACCAACCACCCTGTAAGGAAAAGGACATGCTACAAATGGTACTTACTAGAGACAGACTGCACCCTCTGGTCTATAGGCAAGATGTTTTCAATAGTTTTATACTTAAGTTGAAAGCTTCAGATGTTTAAGAAAAACCCACCTGGTCTTTTTTTTTTTTTTTTTTTTTTAAGAAAATCTTCTAGTTAGAAAAAGGAAGAACCATTTTCAACAATATTGGGAAATTCTGACATAAGGTTAGAAATCCTGTGGCAAGTGATGACACCACTCTCTTCTGTGATGCACTTGTGGATAAAATACCAGGAAATCCAGAGGCAAGGTAAAAGTAGCCCCAACCACAGAAGCTTGGAAAGTGATCTACTTCTGCTTCCAAAGACGTCATGGGCACTGTTTTTCCACTTATTCTACTTACTGTTTCCAAGTAGATGGTAGAGTCCAAGAGCCCATACAGGGCTTGTGACAGGTTGGATATCATCATTGAAAAAGAGAAGCAACCATTATTTAAAAAGAAAAAAAAAAAGGAAACACAAATTCAATAAAATTCTATGAAAACTAGAAACGTTTGGTCCAAACATGCCAAATCTGATAAGCCTCTGGGTGCTGGCTTCTGTTGCCACTCTAAATCCCTGTAATGGACAATCTCTAAAGTAATGTTTCAAGATGCATCTCTTCTTGGACATGGACCAGCAAGGCAAAACCTGGAAACAGCTTAGAAAAGTTGATGACAGGAGAGCTTAGGTTTTCACACAAGAGAAGGGAAAACTGTCAAACCTCCATATCAGATGGTTCAGGTTTCTTCAGGAAATGTTACTTGTTCACTTCACTGTGCTCCACATTAGCCACTTCCATCCACTGTCAACAACAGCAGGATTTTTTAAAAAGAGGGGGACAAGAAAAAGGAGGAATATTCCAGAGAATGTCATATCATTGAAAGGCAAGGAAACAAGATTAACTAGACTAACAGAAATAAAGAAACAAAAGATAAAAATATTCCAAAACATCCCTCCATCTCACTTTTCCAAACCTTCCACTCGTTGCACTCACCAAATACTTTTTGGTAAACATCTTTGATCTGTTTGTTTTATTCCAAAATAATGAAGGCTCAAGGTATTGGTGAAGCACAGAGAGCTTATAACATGAGAATCCCCAGGAAATTCATGAGAGTTTTGGGGAATCACGTCACAGACCACGTCAAGTGCATGTGGCCAAGATGTTCCCTTCACTCTGCTTCCAGGATTCTCTTCCTGTAGCAGCAAGACTCCTGCCAAATCACTAGACTGGTGGAGGCACAGGACACTCTGCTGAGAATCAGGATGTTTGGAGTTCAGCCTCAGCTGTGTCATGGAATCTAAGCCTTGGTTTCCTTCTTTGTGAAAGGAGGAATTCTTAATTGCCTCCTCGACTTCAAGGGGCTCTTGGGAGGATCAGATTAAGAGAAGGCAAATAAAAACATCTTTGGAAATTACAAAATGCTACAGTAACATATATCTGTTTGTTACTCCTCCTTGCAGACGAACACTATTTGATTCCACTTACACAAGATACCTAGCCAAATTCATAAGAATCAGAAAGTACATTCGCAGATGCTGGGTTGGGGGTGGTGGTGGTGTGGAGATGGGGAGGAGGAACGGGAAGTTGGTATTTAAAGGACAGAGTTTCAGTTTAGGAAGGTGAAAAATTCAGAAGGATGATGGTGAGAGTTGCACAGCAAGTGAATGTGCTTACTGCCACTGAACTGTACAACTAAATATGGTTTTAAGTGTTTTACATTATGTGACTTTTACCATAACAAAATTTGTTTTTAATTGTTACTCCTCTTATTATCATCATCAGATGAAGTGTGGGGCAAGTTCAAATGGCAGAGCGTGGGTAGTCTGGGCCACATCTATCTTCACTCCTGAATATCAAGCCCCGAATGCTCACCGCGTTAAGGTGAATTACCATGGTCTCTCACTTTCATATAAGGAGGTGGAAACCATATCTGTGGAAACCTGTGAGAGCTTAGAACAATAACAAATTTGTTCTAGTGACCATTGTGCTTCCTTGACCTCGGATGGAGTTACAGAATATGTTTCCATTTTACTTCAACTTGTAGAACAACCTCGTTACTGTGAACTTGGCACATCTCATTCTCTAGAAACTATCTGAATTAAAGTTTAGGAAGAAGCTTGGTTTATCCATTAGAATTAATACTTGCTTCTATTCTCTTCTAGTTTATGGAACTTCTCAATATAAGAGTAATTTGATTACTAGTATGAGATTCCTTGGGGATAAAATGGGATTAATGTATTTTAACAAAAATCACTCAATAAGTAAACTCCTTAGCAATCCCACATTAATCTTCAGCTTCTGTGTTTTTCTTAATGCTCCAAAATAGATACACCAGTGTAAGGGTTGATGTTAATGTCCTCTGCTAGGTAATCCCATCCTCAAGAGAATATGTCAAGAAAAGAATTGATTATAATCAGAATTACATGCCACTGTAGTTTAGCCATACTCTTATACCAACATCTAGTTCTAAAATAATGCCTCCAATAGAGCAGCAGTGAGATGACAAGATGAACCAAAATGGAAATAAATGAATTATTTGCATATCTAAAATGACAGCAGCAAATTAGGACATGTGAACTGTTGATGTATCTAAACAACACTGCACATTTTAGTGATGAAGAATCTAATCAATTACCTAAATGTTTGGCCTGTGCAATATACTAAACATCCATACTAAAAGCTGGATCCCTCCTCGTTTTGGTCAAAATGTATTGACAAAATGTATTGGTCAAATGTATTGACAAAATGTATTGACAACTATAAACCCCAGGCAAATGCAGACAGGGAAGGGGTAGGGTGTAAAAAATGTAACCATAATGTAATAATCACTAATAAAAATCATTTTAGAATCACAAAGTGTAGAATTACAAGTAGGAGGCTTCTCAATGATATGGCTGAGCAGATTTTTATAGAAAGTGCTCCTGAAACAGCCCTGAAACGTAAAATTCTGGATGGAATCTTTTAAAACCCTTTTAAATTTATGGCTGAGGTTGTGGGGAAAAAAGAAATATGGGTAAAGTACCAGTCTACCATTAATCTACCATTAGGACTTAACAGGCCTAAGGAGACTTGAAACAGACCCATCAGAATATGATAAAAGGTCAATCAGAGACTCTAAACCTGGAACCCCTCCCCACACCAGGGATTTTCACCCTTGAAGGAAACAGCAGAAATGCCTGACTCTCTTGGCCTTGGCTGTGGAAAGAGCTGAGGAAAAGACCCCTTTGAATTTCTAATCATCAGTTCATAACCAGGCAAATTTGGGGCCAAAACTCAAATGGTCTGTGTGGCCCAGGAAAACCTAAACTAAAATTTTAAAGTGGTTTTAAGTTTGTTATGCTCCCAGGAATATGGCAGCAGTGAAAGAAAATCCTTTCTGCGTTAATATATTTTAGGCACAGGACCCAAAGAATTCAAGATAAGGTTCCTAGGAAACTGAGCACACAATGGAAAAAATCCTTAAATTTATGATGTAAGAAGAAACTATAGTAAAAAGTCAATACTTGGCGAAAAAAGCCTTATAGAATTGAATCCACAAAATTTCAGGTACTGAAATTATCACATATAGAATATAAAATAAGTATGTCTAACATATTTAAAGAAACAAAAGAGGTGTAAGTATAAGATGAAAACAAGTTTTTAATACTATACTATCAAAATTTTCCAGACAGATAAGAAATAGAATTAAATAAAACTTCTACTTTCAACAATTACAGACTAAGGAATACAGACAAACCTATCCACAGGGGAAAATTAGAGAAGCAGGGTGGAATGTAAAACACATCTGCTTAGGGGCCCTGGAGAGCTCACGGGACAGTGAGGAGTGTGATGCAAAGATTCAGGGATAATCAGTGGTCTGAGAGCATTGGAGGATACTGTTCTGCTATGACTGCTTGCACATTTCAGGAGAAAACTGAGTGGTGGGAATAAAATCATCTAAAAGAGCTAAATAGTAAGTCCAGGGCATGCCAAAGGTGAAGACTGGTGAGAATGCCTCTAGCTTTGTTCTAGAGCCCTCAGGAGCAACACCCAAGGAGTAGGAGTTTCCTAGAAATCAATAGGCTTTTCACAGAGGCAGCAGCTCAGTTTCAAATCACATCAGCCTTTGAAGCTTATCCTGGATTCGGATGCCTAGCAAAAACAAACTTAGATCTTCACTGGAGGAAGATACTATCATCTAACGTTATTTTCACAAATAATTATTTCCACATAGAAATCAATAACAAAAAGATAAGAGAATCCTCATGTGTTTGCAATTTCAGAAAATACCACTTTTAAGTAAACTTTGAGTCAAAGAAAAACATTCAAATGGAAATTAGAAGGTATGTAAATTTTTTAAATGACATATCAAAACATGAAAAGCAACTAGAAACAAATTTATAATTTTCAAGTATCTGTTAGAGAAGAAGACTGAAAATCAATGAGATACACATCCTAACATACATCTCAAGAAATTACAAAAACCAAGCAAGTTAAGATAATCAGAAGATGAAAAGTAATGAAATTAAAAAACTAGAGAATATCAACCAAGACAAAAGGTGTGTGCACTAAAAAGACATAAATTTATCAACTCTTAAGGGATATTAGTCAATAAAAAAAGAGATGAAGTATATAAACTCTTAGAAAAATAAAACTTACAAAAACTGATAAAGAAGATCCAGTAAATTTGCAGTCTACTGACAATTCAAAAGTCTGATTCTATAATTAAAAACCTTGTAACCCATCAGGGCTCACAGAAAGTTGACTCACAGGAAAATATTACCAAAGAATATACACAAGGCATGAACACAACCCAAATCATTTCATGATTCTGAAACCCTGCAGGACCCTTGGGAGCCCTCCCAAGTACAAAGGGCTTTCTGAGTCCCTCATTTCTTCTTTTCAGGGAAAAGGTTTCATCCTCCTAGACCTTATCTGAGTTCCAAATGGCAGGTTCAAATGATCAGTAATTAAAGGAGCAAGGGATTGCAGAAAGAAATGATAGTGAAGGATAGGGCAAGATCCTAGTTCCTCCTTAGGGACATGCAGAGCAATCTGATACACACCTCTGAGTTCTTCTATAGGAACGAAGGCCCTCACTCAGGTGGATAATGTTAACTATAGGCTGAAGACAGCACAGGGATCCCAAACCAGCTGGACCTAGGCTAATGACTCAGATTCCTGGAATACCATCCTGTTATTTCACCACTAACCAATTAGAGGAGGGTTACACACCCTGCAACCTTCCTACCAAATTTTGCCTATAAAACCTTCTTCCCTGAAACCCACTGGGGAGTTCAGGTCTTTTGAGCACCAGCCACCTGCTTCCTTCACAACAGGCAATAAAACTTTCTCTGCTCCAAACTCTGATATTTTGGTTTGTTTGGCTTCATCATGTGCCAGGCATGTAGACTTGGGTTCAGCAATAATTCTGTAATACCTTTAGTGGCAAAATTTGACAAAATATTGCAAGAAAAGCAGTTACAGGCCAGACCTGTCTTGAACACAACACAAGAAATCCTAAACAAAACGTTAGTAAAACAAACCTAGTAACTTATTTTTAAAGGTTGGGTTCAGCGCAGGAGGGCTATACAAGAACAAACATAGGAGACTTTATTTATGAAGATAGAAACCTACATGAAGATTGGGTTGTGCACAGTAAGAAAATGAATGAGCCAGTTAAAAACTGGGCCAAAGACCTAACAGACATCTTGTCAAAGAAGATACACAGATAGTAAAAAAACAATATAAAAGATGCTTCATATTATATGTCATCAGGGACATGCAAATTGAAACAATGGAATACTACTACACACCTATTCAGTTTCAGTTTAGTTGCTCAGTCGTGTACAACTCCTTGCAACCCCATGGACTGCAGCATGCCAGGCCTCCCTGTCCATCACCACTCCCGGACTCTACCCAAACTCATGTTCACTGAGTCAGTGATGCCATCCAACAATCTCATCCTCTGTCGTCCCCTTCTCCTCCTGCCCTCAATCTTTCCCAGCATCAGGGTCTTTTCAAATGAGTCAGCTCTTCGCATCAGGTGGCCAAAGTACTGGAGTTTCAGCTTCAACATCAGTCCTTCCAATGAACACCCAGAATGGATCTCCTTTAGGATGGGCTGGTTGGATCTCCTTACAGTCCAAGGGACTCTCAGGAGTCTTCTCCAACACCACAGTTCAAAAGCAACAATTCTCCGGTGCTCAGCTTTCTTTACAGTCCAACTCTCACATCCATACATGACTACTGGAAAAACCATAGCCTTGACTAGATGCACCTTTGTTTGCAAAGTAATGTCTCTGCTTTTTAATATGCTGTCTAGATTGGTCATAACTTTTCTTCCACACACCTATTAGAACGGCCAAAATCCAGAATACTGATAACTAGCAAGGATAAGAGCAACGGGTATGCTCATTTATTACTAGTGGAAATGCAAAATGGTAGAGACATTTTGAAAGACAGTTTTCCAGTTTTTTATAAAACTAAACATACCCTAACCATATGACTCAGCAATTGCTCTTCTTGGTATTTCCCCAGAGAAGTTGAAAACTTTTGTCCACTCAAAAACCTACACAGATAAGCTGTCCATAGGTTCGTGGATTTATCTCTGGGCTTTCTATTCTGTTCCATTGATCTATATTTCTGTCTTTGTGCCAGTACCATACTGTCTTGATGACTGTGGCTTTGTAGTAGAGTCTGAAGTCAGGCAGGTTGATTCCTCCAGTTCCATTCTTCTTTCTCAAGATTACTTTGGCTATTCGAGGTTTTTTGTATTTCCATACAAATTGTGAAATTATTTGTTCTAATTCTGTGAAAAATACCGTTGGTAGCTTGATAGGGATTGCATTGAATCTATAGATTGCTTTGGGTAGAATAGCCATTTTGACAATATTGATTCTTCCAATCCATGAACACGGTATGTTTCTCCAACTGTTTGTGTCCTCTTTGATTTCTTTCATCAGTGTTTTATAGTTTTCTATGTATAGGTCTTTTGTTTCTTTAGGTAGATATACTCCTAAGTATTTTATTCTTTTTGTTGCAATGGTGAATGGTATTGTTTCCTTAATTTCTCTTTCTGTTTTTTCATTGTTAGTGTATAGGAATGCAAGGGATTTCTGTGTGTTAATTTTATATCCTGCAACTTTACTATATTCATTAATTAGCTCTAGTAATTTTCTGGTAGAGTCTTTAGGGTTTTCTATGTAGAGGATCATGTCATCTGCAAACAGCGAGAGTTTCACTTCTTCTTTTCCTATCTGGATTCCTTTTATGTCTTTTTCTGCTCTGATTGCTGTGGCCAAAACTTCCAACACTATGTTGAATAGTAGTGGTGAGAGTGGGCATCCTTGTCTTGTTCCTGATTTCAGAGGAAATGCTTTCAATTTTTCACCATTGAGGGTGATGCTTGCTGTGGGTTTGTCATATATAGCTTTTATTATGTTGAGGTATGTTCCTTCTATTCCTGCTTTCTGGAGAGTTTTAATCATAAATGAGTGTTGAATTTTGTCAAAGGCTTTCTCTGCATCTATTGAGATAATCATATGTTTTTTATCTTTCAATTTGTTAATGTGGTGTATTACGTTGATCGATTTGCGGATATTAAAGAATCCTTGCATTCCTGGGATAAAGCCCACTTGGTCATGGTGTATGATTTTTTTAATATGTTGTTGGATTCTGTTTGCTAGAATTTTGTTAAGGATTTTTGCATCTATGTTCATCAGTGATATTGGCCTGTAGTTTTCTTTTTTTGTGGCATCTTTGTCTGGTTTTGGAATTAGGGTGATGGTGGCCTCATAGAATGAGTTTGGAAGTTTACCTTCTTCTGCAATTTTCTGGAAGAGTTTGAGTAAGATAGGTGTTAGCTCTTCTCTAAATTTTTGGTAGAATTCAGCTGTGAAGCCATCTGGTCCTGGGCTTTTGTTTGCTGGAAGATTTCTGATTACAGTTTCGATTTCCTTGCTTGTGATGGCTCTGTTAAGATCTTCTATTTCTTCCTGGTTCAGTTTTGGAAAGTTATACTTTTTCTTTGACAAAGGAGGCAAGGATATACAATGGAAAAAAGACAATCTCTTTAACAAGTGGTGCTGGGAAAACTGGTTAACCACTTGTAAAAGAATGAAACTAGAACACTTCCTAACACCATACACAAAAATAAACTCAAAATGGATTAAAGATCTAAATGTAAGACCAGAAACTATAAAACTCCTAGAGGAGAACATAGGCAAAACACTCTCCGACATAAATCACAGCAAGATCTTCTATGACCCACCTCCCAGAATATTGGAAATAAAAGCAAAAATAAACAAATGGGACTTAATGAAAATTAAAAGCTTTTGCACAACAAAGGAAACTATAAGTAAGGTGAAAAGACAGCCCTCAGATTGGGAGAAAATAATAACAAATGAGGAAACAGACAAAGGATTAATCTCAAAAATATACAAGCAACTCCTGAAGCTCAATTCCAGAAAAATAAACGACCCAATCAAAAAATGGGCCAAAGAACTAAACAGACATTTCTCCAAAGAAGACATACAGATGGCTAACAAACACATGAAAAGATGCTCAACATCACTCATCATCAGAGAAATGCAAATCAAAACCACAATGAGGTACCATTACACGCCAGTCAGGATGGCTGCTATCCAAAAGTCTACAAGCAATAAATGCTGGAGAGGGTGTGGAGAAAAGGGAACCCTCTTACACTGTTGGTGGGAATGCAAACTAGTACAGCCACTATGGAAAACAGTGTGGAGATTTCTTAAAAAACTGGAAATAGAACTGCCATATGACCCAGCAATACCACTTCTGGGCATACACACTGAGGAATCCAGATCTGAAAGAGACACGTGCACCCCAATGTTCATCGCAGCACTGTTTATAATAGCCAGGACATGGAAGCAACCTAGATGCCCATCAGCAGATGAATGGATAAGGAAGCTGTGGTACATATACACCATGGAATATTACTCAGCCGTTAAAAAGAATTCATTTGAATCAGTTCTAATGAGATGGATGAAACTGGAGCCCATTATACAGAGTGAAGTAAGTCAGAAAGATAAAGAACATTACAGTATACTAACACATATATACGGAATTTAGATAGATGGTGGCGATAACCCTATATGCAAAACAGAAAAAGAGACACAGAAATACAGAACAGACTTTTGAACTCTGGGGGAGAACGTGAGGGTGGGAGGTTTTGAAAGAACAGCATGTATATTATCTATGGTGAAACGGACCACCAGCCCAGGTGGGATACATGAGTCAGGTGCTCGGGCCTGGTGCACTGGGAGGACCCTGAGGAGTCGGGTGGGGAGGGAGGTGGGAGGGGGGATCGGGATGGGGAATACATGTAACTATATGGCTGATTCATGTCAATGTATGACAAAACCCACTGAAATGTTGTAAAGTGATTGGCCTCCAACTAATAAAATAATATTAAAAAAAAAAAAAAAAAAAAAAAAAAAAAAAAACCTACACAGAGATGGTTACAACAGCTTCATTCATAATTGCCAAAACTTGAAAGCAACCAGTATGTTCTTCAGTAGGTGAACTGCAGTCCATCCAGACAACCAAATATTATTCAGTGTTACACAAGTATGAGCTAGCACGTCATGAAAAGACACAGTGGACATTTAAGTGCATGTTGCTAAGTTAAAGAAGCTGGTCTGAAAAGACTACATACTGTATGATTCCATTCCAAGTATGATTCTATGATTTTGATATTGTGGAAAAAGTAGAACTTTAGAGAGAATAAAAGGATCAGCGGTTTCCTGGGACTTGATGTGGGAAGGGAAAAAAGGATGAACAAGTGGAATGCAGAGAATTTTTAGGGCAGTAAAACTATTCTGTACAACACTAGATGGTAGATATTATGCATTTGTCAAAATCCATAGAACTATACGACAAATAGAATGAACCTTAATGTAAACTATGGACTTTAGTTAATAATAATGTACCAGTGTAGGTTCATCAGTTGTAACGAGTGTACCACTCTAGTAGGAGATGTTGATTGTAGGGGAGGTTATGCATGGGTGGGGACAGGGGGTATATGGGAAATCTCTGTTCTTCCCACTCAGTTTTGCTAAGAATCTAAAACGAAAGTGAAAATCGCTCAGTCATATCTGACTCTGTGTGATCCCATGGACTATACATGGAATTCCCCAGGCCAGAATACTAGAGTGGGTAGCCTTTCCCTTCTCCAGGGGATCTTCCCAACCCAGGGATCAAACCCAGGTCTCCTACATTGCAGGCAGATTCTTTACCAACTGAGTCACAAATGACTCTAAAAAAGAGGGTTTATTTTAAAGAATTAGACTGTTGTAATAATGAAAAGATAGAAATATCAGAAAATAAAAGTATAGAGAGCCCAGAAACACACCCATACATTTCTGGAAGTTTGATTTATGACAAAGATAACACAGCAGAGGAGTGGGGAAACAATATTATTTACAATAAATGGTCCCAGAACAATTGTAAGTCCATTATAATAAAAGAAACATGACCCCCTAATTCACATGATACAGAAAAACAATTTCAAGGTAAATTGTAGATCTAAATGCAAAGGCCAAAAATAAAGCTCCTAGACGGTAATGAAAGAGAATATTTTCATGGTTTAAAGAAAAAGAAGGACTTCTTAAACCTGATACAAAATGTAACTATCAAGGAAAAGTTTGACAAATTTGAATAAATTAAAATCAAGATACCTTTAAGATAGTAAGAAGAAAAAAAAAGATAATAAGAAGATACCCAGGAGAGGGAGAAGTTATCAATATTATTTATAACTGATAAAGTGCTCTTGACTGATGAACATTTTTAAAAAATATATCTCTGCAAATGAATGAGAAAATGTCAGATGACTCAACAGAAAAATGAACAAAAAATTCGAATAGGTGCTATATGAAAAGTCTATCCAAAATGCTGATAACCATATACAAACATGTGCAGCCTGACCAATGATCAGAGAAATGAAAATTAAAGTCACATGAGGTACTACTATTTACTTACTAGAAGGGCTAAAACTAAAAACAATTTTTGAAAGAAAAAAAATAATACAAGTCATTATTCAGGGTGGGAAGCAAAAGGAACTCTCACTCACTACTAGTGGGGGGAGTAAAATGGAAGAATCACTCTAGAAAACAGTGGTGTTACTAAAATTGAAAACACGCATACCCTATAACCCAGAAATTCCACTTCTAGATGTATATCACACAAATGAGTATAAGCCTACACACTGTGTCAGAATGCTCCTTGCACCATTACTTACAATAGCCTCAAACTGGAATAAACCAATGTCCATTAAAAGTAAACTTCATGAAGTATCATACACTCATACAATGAACTATTATAACACAATAAAAAGAACAAAATAAAGCTACACACTGAACCTAGGTAAATCTCACAAACCTAATGTTTAACTAAATAAAGCAAACCTGGAAGAATTTACACAAGATGGTTCTATTTAAAATAGCCCATATTTGGTATGCTAACACCTAGGTCCATCCATAATACTGCAAATGGCATTGTTTCATTCTTTTTTTATGGCTGGGTAATATACTAAGTGAGGCAGCTCAGCTGTTAAAGAATCCGTCTGCAATGCAGGAGACCTCAGTTCAATTCCTGGGTTGGGAAGATGCCCTGGAGAAGGGATAAACTACCCACTCCAGTATTCTCAGGCTTCCTCGGTGGCTCAGACAGTAAAGAATCTGCCTGCAATGTGGGAGACCTGGGTTTGATCCCTGGACAGGGAAGATCCCCTGAGAAGGGAACAGCTACCCACTCCGATATTCTGACCTGGAGAATTCCATGAACAGAGGAGCCTGGCAGGTTACAGTCCATGGGGTCACTAAGAGTGGGACACAGCTGAGCAACTTTCACTTTCAAGTCAGACAGAGAAAGATAAATATCATATGATATCACTTATTTGTAGAATCTTTAAAAATGATACAAATGAATTTATTTACAAAACAGAAACAGACTCACAGACATAAAAAACAGTTCTACAGTTATGAAAGGGGAAAAGGTGGGGAAGGGACAAATTAGGAGTTTGGGATTAGCACATACAAACTACTATAAATAAAATAAATGAAGACCTACTGTATAGCACAGAGAATTATATTCAACCTATAATGAAAAGAATCTGAAAAACACTATACATACATATAACTGAATCACTTTGCTATAAACCAGAAACTAACACAGCATTGTAAATAAACTATACTTCAATAAAGAAGAAAAAAAAAACCAGATTGAGTTATGACCCTATAAAAAGTTTTCCTGTAAACACTATAAAAGAACAAACCATAGAGAAGTTTAACATCCATGCAAACTAACAGGCAAACTGTCTGATGAGAGTGTATGAAGACATGGAAGTGTTAGTAGCTCAGTCGTGTCTGACTCTAAAACCCCATGGACCATAGCCTACCAGGCTCCTCTGTCCATGGGATTTCCCCGGCAAGAATACAGGAGTGAGTTGCCGTCCCCTTCTCCAGGGATTCCTGACCCAGGGATCGAACCTGGGTCTCCTGCATTACAGGCAGATTCTTTACCATCTGAGCCACGAGGGAAGCCCAATGTAATTTGGGAAGAAATAAATTACACCACTCATACTGCAGTTCCATGTGCCACATAGAGCTGCTGGGGTCAGGAAGATGAAGTGGTCATAATGGGAAAAAAGTTATTATGCATGAGTGAATTTCCATGTTGTATCTGGAAGATGCTATGCTTGGCAGTAGGGAACCAGAGGAAATATGAATTTTAAGTTTTTTTCTGTAAGCATAAAATAAGTAAGAAATCAAACAAAAATATAAATTAAATATCCCATACTAATCCATAATATTTAGGGATGCGTTCCTAGGTGGAATATAAATAAATATGGTTTCTTTTAAAAAATGAGGCTGTTTTATCATAAACTTCATCAGGGTAGTTATCATTAGGGAGAAGAGGAAAAGTGACTGGGAGGGGGGACAAAGGGAACATTTAGGGTACAGACTAATTCTATTTTGGGGGTTACATGGTTCCATTTTGCATTAAATTAGAGAGGTGTGCACTGTGACAGACAGAATCTAGGGTGAGCCCATGATTCCCATGCCTTCTGTGGGAGGGTCCTGTGACTTGTTTTAATCAGCAGAATACACCAAAGGTAACAGAATGTAGGTGATCATGTATATTTGATTATGTTACAGAAAACTGTAGCCTATATTACCAGGAGTCTCTCTCTCTGTTGCTTTCTTTGAGGAAGAAAGCTGCCATATTGTGAGATGCCATATGAAAAGAGCCAATCAAGAAGGAGCTGAAGGTAGCCTCCAGCCAAAGTCAAAGAGAAACTGAGGTCCTCAGACCAACAAGCGAGCAAGGAACTGAATGCACCCAACAGTGTCACCTGGATGCTGGTGCGTACCCAGCTGAGCCTGCATAAAATAGCACAATAAGATGAAAGAAACCTGTGCGTAGGTCAGGAAGCAACAGTTAGAACTGGACATGGAACAACAGACGGGTTCCAAATAGGGAAAGGAGTACGTCAGGCTGTATATTGTCACCCTGCTTATTTAACTTATATGCAGAGTACATCATGAGAAATGCTGGGCTGGAAGAAGCACAAGCTGGAATCAAGATATGCGGATGACACCACCCTTATGGCAGAGAGTAAAGAAGAACTAAAGAGACTCTTGATGAAAGTGGGAGAGGAGAGTGAAAAAGTTGACTTAAAGCTCAAAAGTTTCAGAAAAAGATGCCATGATCTTAGTTTTCTGATCACTTCATGGCAAATAGATGAGGAAACAGTGGAACAATGGCTGACTTTATATTTCTGGACTCCAAAATCACTGCAGATGGTAACTGCAGCCATGAAATTAAAAGACAATTACTCCTTGGAAGAAAAGTTATGACCAACCGAGACAGCATATTAAGAAGCAGAGACATTACTTTGTCCACAAAGGTCCATCTAGTCAAGACTATGGTTTTTCCAGTGGTCACGTATGGATGTGAGAGTTGGACTATAAAGAAACCTGAGCACTGAAGAATTGATGCTTGTGAACTGTTGTGTTGGAGAAGACTCTTGAGAGTCCTTTGGACTGCAAGGAGATCCAACTGGTCCATCCTGAGGGAGATTAGTCCTGTGTGTTCATTGGTAGGACTGACGTTGAAGCTGAAACTCCAATACTCTGGCCAACTGATGCGAAGAGCTGACTCATTTGAAAAGACCCTGATGCTGGGAAAGATTGAGGGCAGGAGAAGAAGGGGATGACAGAGGATGAGATGGTTGAATGGCATCACCGACTCAATGGACATGGGTTTGGGTGGACTCTGGGAGTTGGTGATGGACAGGGAGGCCTGGTGTGCTACAGTTCATGGGGTCACAAACAGTCGGACACAACTGAGCGACTGAACTGAACTGACTAAACTGAAGATGAAAGAGATAAAAACATGGAAAAGTGAAGAGGCAAGAAAAATAGCATTAATTCCAAAAATGTCTATTGGGAATTCATGGAAGAGAGAGCAGAGATTAAAAAAGGAGAAACAATATGTTTAATATACAATGTTTTAGTTTTTAAATTTTCATTTTATACTGCAGTATAGTCCCTTATGACTACACAGTGGGAGTGAGAAAGAGATTTGAGGGACTAGATCTGATAGACAGTGAGCCTGATGAACTATGGACGGAGGTTCGTGACATTGTACAGGAGATGGGGATCAAGACCATCCTCATGGAAAAGAAATGCAAAAAGGCAAGATGGTTGTCTGAGGAGGCCTTACAAATAGCTGTGAAAAGAAGAGAGGCAAAAGGCAAAGGAGAAAAGGAGGGATATTCCCATTTGAATGCAAAGTTCCAAAGAATAGCCAGGAGAGATAAGAAAACTTTCCTCAGCGATCAATGCAAAGAAATAGAGGAAAACAACAGAATGGGAAAGACTAGAGATCTCTTCAAGAAAATTAGAGATATCAAGGGAACATTTCAGGCAAATATGGGTTCGATAAAGGACAGAAATGGTATGGACCTAACAGAAGCAGAAGATAAGTGGTGGCAAGAATACACAGAAGAACTGTACAAAAAAGATCTTCATGACCCAGATAATCACGATGGTGTGATCACTCACCTAGAGCCAGACATCCTGGAATGTGAAGTCAAGTGGGCCTTAGGAAGCATCACTATGAACAAAGCTAGTAGAGGTGATAGAATTCCAGTTGAGCTATTTCAAATCCTGAATGATGCTGTGAAAGTGCTGCACTCAATATGCCAACAAATTTGGAAAACTCAGCAGTGGCCACAGGACTGGAAAAGGTCAGTTTTCATTGCAATCCCTAAGAAAGTCAATCCCAAAGAATGCTCAAACTACCACACAACTGCACTCATCTCACACGCTAGTAAATTAATGCTCAAAATTCTTCAAGCCAGGCTTCAGCAATACCTGAACCGTGAACTTCCAGATGTTCAAGCTGGTTTTAGAAAAGGCAGAGGAACCAGAGAGCAAATTGCCAACATTCGCTGGATCATCGAAAAAGCAAAAGAGTTCCAGAAAAACATCTATTTCTACTTTATTGACTATGTCAAAGCATTTGACTGTGTGGATCACAATAAACTGTGGAAAAGTCTGAAAGAGATGGGAATACCAGACCTCCTGACCTGCCTCTTAAGAAACCTGTATGCAGGTCAGGAAGCAACAGTTAGAACTGGACATGGAATAACAGACTGGTTCCAAATAGGAAAAGGAGTATGTCAAGTCTGTGTATTGTAACCCTGCTTATTTAACTTGTATGCAGAGTACATCATGAGAAACGCTGGGCTGGAAGAAGCACAAGCTGGAATCAAGATTACTGGGAGAAATATCAATAATCTCAGATATACAGATGACACCACCCTTATGGCAGAGACCGAAGAGGAACTAAAAAGCCTCTTGATGAAAGTGAAAGAGCAGAGTGAAAAAGTTGGCTTAAAGCATAACATTCAGAAAACTAAGATCATGGCATCTGGTCCCATCACCTCATGGGAAATAGATGGGGAGACGGTGGAAACAGTGTCAGACTTTATTTTTGGGGGCTCCAAAATCACTGCAGATTGTGACTGCAGCCAGGAAATTAAAAGACGCTTACTTCTTGGAAGGAAAGTTATGACCAACCTAGATAGCATATTTAAAAGCAGAGACATTACTTTGCAAACAAAGGTCCGTCTGGTCAAGCCTATGGTTTTTCCAGTGGTCATGTATGGATGTGAGAGTTGGACTGTGAAGAAAGCTGAGCGCCAAAGAATTGATGCTTTTGAACTGTGGTGTTGGAGAAGACTCTTGAGAGTCCCTTGGACTGCAAGGAGATCCAACCAGTCCATCCTAAAGGAGATCAGTCCTGGGTGTTCACTGGAAGGACTGACGCTGAAGCTGAAACACCAATACTTTGGCCACCTCATGAGAAGAGTTGACTCATTGGAAAAGACCCTGATGCTGGGAGGGATTTGGGGCAGGAGGAGAAGGGGATGACAGAGGATGAGATGGCTGGATGGCATCACCGACTGGATGGGCATGAGTTTGAGTAAATTCCAGGAGTTGGTGATGGACAGAAAGGCCTGGCATGCTGCGATTCATGGGGTCGCAATGAGTCGGACATGACTGAGCAACTGAGCTGAACTGAACTGAACTGATAGAGATTTACAATGTTGTGTTAGTTTCAGAGGTACAGCAAAATGATTCAGTCATATATTCTTTTTCAAATTATTTCCCCATTTAGGTTAGATGCAGTGTTTAAGAATATCCCAAGAAAGATGAATTGCATCAATCCTCAGATTCAAGAAGCTTAGCAAATAGCAGCCTAGACACACCTCGGCATAACTTAGGACCAAGTGCAATTCCAAAGACAGTGAGACCTTCAAACTAGTAAGAGAAACAAGCAAAACTGTCTATAAATGACTTGAAATTAAATTAACAGATTATTTCCCAATATAATTCCCAGTATTTTCCCAGAGTAATATCTTCAAAACACTGAAAGATAGAACTGTCAACCTAGAATGTCATATTTTAAGAAATTATTTTTCAGTAATGAGGATGACACCAAGACATTTCTAGACAGACAAAACCTGAGAATTTTCAATGAATTTATACTCACAAATTTAAAATGTTTAGAATGACAAGAGGAAAAGTAACTAAAATAAACTGATGCTTTCATTGAACATCTTTTTGTTGTTTAGGCTAATTGTACATCAGAGGTTGTACTGATTTTACTGATAAAATATTCAGACTGTGGTAAATTAGCAATTGTTCCATATCATTCAAACCCAAAACCTTGTTTTGATTTAATTTATTTTTGTATGTTTTTAAATTATATTTGTATGTTATTGATTTTTGAAAGGGTTTGGGATTTAGCTAGGGCATTTGACTCAACTGTGCATTGAAAAAATTCAGGAGGAAAGTCTGAACTAAGATTCAGGCAGGTCTGATCATACGTAATGAACTGGTGAGTAGCTGCCCTCAGTTCATTTCAATAAGACAAATTTGATTGTTTTTGGAGGATATTGAGAAAGTTGGTCTTTCTGTAAGTGCTTAAGAAGAAAGATGAAGCAAATTGGACAACAGTGTAATGTTGGTCTCAAGTCTGGTTCTCTTCCCTGGACAATGTCTGTACCTGGGTTCAGAATGTTTTGCAGCATCCCAGGAAATCTATTTGTCTTTAGTATTTGGACAAAGGTACTGGCAACTGCAGTCATACAAGTTCCTCTCTCAAGGGGCTTCTTGGGAAGCAAACACTGATTACAGTCCAGAACAGAAGAAACAGAGGAGTTTACATGAGTGCCTATGAGACTACCTCTGGGAATTCTCAAAAATAATGGGAAGAGCCTGTCAACGACGGACTGAAATCCTGCATAAAGAGAGCGAGCAGAAGTCAGTGAAGTCCAGAGACACTTCTGCAACTGTCCCTGCATAGGAAGGGCACATGTGAGATAAAGCACCTACGGGTACGCCTGCTGGCCCCTCCATTTGCCACTGGTCATTGGACAGCTCCGAAAGCCTTTCTTCCTGGGGCCCATGCCCTGTAGCTTCTACCAAAGATGCTTTCAGTTATCCCTGAGATACAGATATAGAGTGATTTTTTTGGAAAGAGCTAAGATTCTGATGGCAGAGTCCACTACATCAATCCTTCCTGGGCAAAATAAGAAACTATCCTTAGGAATGCCAAGGAGAGCCTCACCCTATGAGTGAAAAAATAGAAAAGCAAGTCCAAATGAAATAAACTGAGGTCATGGCATAGAAAGCCTGGCATCATGGACACAAAAGAGGAAGGAGAAGGCAGGAGGAACTGAGAGAGTAGAATTGGTATATGTTCACTACCATGTAAAAAATAGATGCCTAGTGGAGCTTGGTGTATAGCACAGGGAGCTCAGCTAGGTGCTCTGTGCTGACCTAGAGGAGTGGGGTGGGGTGGGGGTAACAGGGAGCCTCAACAGGGAGGGGATACCTGTACACACATAGCTGGTTCACACTGTCATACAACAAAAACCAACACAACACTGTCAAGCAGTTATCGTCCAATTTTAAAAAACCCTATGATAAACCATAATGGAAAAGAATATTAGAAAAAGAATATACATATGCTTATAGTCAAATCACTTGTTGTACAACAGGAATTAACAACATTGTAAATCAACTACACTTCAATAAAAATAAATAAGAAAATAAAGAAGGCTTGGCACCACAGAAAGAGTAGGGACATGGAGGGAAAGCAGGGAGGAGAGGCAGAGAGCAGCAAAATGAAAGAAGAAATGAGGGAGCAAGAGAAGAGATGGTTAGAAAGCTGATAATTACAAGCAGACAGCGAATGGTCTCCAGGATGACAGCCCAAACAGAACACAATCAGTAAAGCTCGGGAACGGAGAGCTCTATAGGAGAAACCAACAGAGATGGCGAACAGGGGAGGAGATGGGGCGCAGAGAGAGACCAATGCTGGCTTCTTTGACTAACCAGCTTTTGCCAACTCCTACTGATCTAAGTACAATGCGCAGTGTTTGTGCAGCTCTACCTGCAGGTATAATGGTATAACGTGTTAGGAGTCAATTTTGTATAATTCTTTATGTATAGAGAACAGGAAAGAATGACTTAACAGTTTTATAAAATTATACTTTCTCATCAAACAATTCTAGGAATACTGAATAGAAGGAAAAAAGACAATAAAATACTACTCAAATCCCAACTACTGGAGATTAGCATGGTTACCATATGGTAGACATCATTTCAGGTAAATCAGATAAATATATCTATCAAGCTCATGCTAAGTTGCTTCAGTCATGTCTCTTTGTGACCCTATGGATGGTAGCCTGCCAGTCTCCTGTCCCTGGGATTCTCCAGGCAAGAATACTGGATGGGTTGCCATGCCCTCCTCCAAGGGGTCTTCCTGACCCAGGAATCAAACCTGTCTCTTACATCTCCAGCATTGGCAGTCTGGTTCTTTACCATTAGCACCACCTGGGAAGCCCCATATATATATATGTACATACATGCATAAACATATATATACAAGCACTCACATTTTTCTAAAAACACACATACACATATATGTCACACACATTACATGGCTGGATGAATAGAAGGATGTACACAGAGAGATACAAAGCAAATAGATAAAAGATAGAGAAAGAAAGAAAGGAGGAAGGAAGAAATGAAAAGGTAGGAAGGAGAAGAGAGAGGAGTAATGAAAACTTTTGCAAAATGAACTTACACTACCTGCTGCTTTTAATTAAAATATTTCCATAGAGTCACGTTATCTAATGTGGATACATTAAAATTTAAGATCACTAAGACAAAGAACACTACTCACCACTCAGTTCTACAAGGGTTAAGTTGTAATCCACTGCAGCTGACCACCAACAGTGCACCCAGAAAGGAGTCCAGGATGAAAAACAGATGAGGCACTCTGTGTCTTGGAAAAGCAAGCCTTTAAATAGTTGGATGCATACTTCAGGAAGAATTTCAATAACCCCAGATTCTTGCATCTTCCCATACACAGAAAAGCACTAAAATAATTAATTTGAGATGTCTATTCTTTGTGATTAGCAGTAATCTTTTACTAAGATATATATAGGTGGCTCAGTGACAAAGAATCCACATACCAATGCAGGCCAATGCCTGCTAATGCAGGGTTCAATCCCTGGGTCAGGAAGATCCCCTGAAGAAGGAAATGGCAACCCACTCCAGTATTCTTGCCTGGAAGATCCCATGGACAGAGAAGTCTGGTGGGCTACAGTCCATGGGGTCACAAAAGAGTCGGACACAACTTAGCAACTCAACAGCAACATACTTGACTGCATGAATTTCCCAGCCAAAAACCATATATAAATTGGCTCCGCTTTAAAGCAGTTTCCTCAGAGCTACTGAGTGACTATCTCTTAGACTTTAGTCCTCAGCAAGAACCTAAATAAAACTGAAACTCACAACTCATGCTATCTTTTTCTAAGTCGACACTAAGCATTTATTTAACTTACATAGATACAGCCACACACTTAGATAAAGAGACAGAGGAAGAGTAAATATTTACGTAGTGCAGACATTTCAACTTACCTTCCCCTTCATTCAAGGAGCATAAGAGAGATTTCCATCTGTCCCTCACTCATGGTCAATCACAATGTATCACTGTAATGCAAACATCTCACTGAACTGAATAGAAGAGTTGGCATGCAAAAGGAGATATTGTTTGCACAATATGCCTCCACACAAACTTACTACCTTATCTATACTCTAATGAGAAAATATCAATTTCTTCCAAAGCTGGAGATTAAGCTTTCTAAAGAGATTTTCAAAGAAAATGTTGATTGCACGTAATATTCACATTCTGGGATCATCTTAAAATCTATTGCTTAAGCAAGATATAATTTTTCAGTATAAATTTAGTGTTCTCAAAATTTGCCAGAAGTACCAAAGAGCAACTGAAAAATTACTAAATCTCCAAGTAATATTTATGAGATTTCATTTATAAAAAGGACCCCAAACAAAAAGACATAAAGTTATTTTTTAAACTATGCCAAGATTCTTTTTTAATTTTTTATTTTAAGTATGCTGCTGCTAAATCGCTTCAGTCGTGTCCGACTCTGTGCAACCCCATAGATGGCAGCCCACCAGGCTCCCCCGTCCCTGGGATTCTCCAGGCAAAAACACTGGAGTGGGTTGCCATTTCCTTCTCCAGTACATGAAAGTGAAAAGTGAAAGGGAAGTCGCTCAGTCGTGTCTGACTCCTAGGGACCCCACGGACTGCAGCCTACCAGGCTCCATGGGATTTTCCAGGCAAGAGTACTGGAGTGGGGTGCCATTGCCTTCTCCAATTTTAAGTATAGTGAATGCCTATTCATTCCCTTCTTGAAAGATATGAAAATTAACACCATAGTTTCTCCCACCACCCCTCCCTCGATTCCTATTTTTTATTCATTATACAATTATTTTATTGTTGTAAAAGTTGGTAACATGACAGTCCGATTGTGATCATATTCCTCGTACGGTGCTGTACTGTGCTTAGTCACTCATTTGTGTCTGACCCTTTTTGACCCCATGGACTGTAGCCCAACAGGCTCCTCTGTCCATGGGGATTCTCCAGGCAAGAATACTGCTAGGGGTTGCTACTCCCTCTTCCAGGGGATCTTCCCAACCCACAGATCAAACCCAGGTCATTTGCTAACTCCAGGAGTTTCACCACTACTCCATACATCATGACATTGTCATTTATCTCTTAATGTGCTACATTTTGTCATCACGTAGATTTTTCAAGATCAGATCACTGAGACGACATAATTCGGAATGCCTCTTTTACAACGTTCCACTTGTATACCCAATCCACTTGATATTGGTAGATACTTTTTCTACTGCCTTCAGACACTGACTGATCGCATTAAGCAACCTGGCACCAAATATATTTTTCCCCTGTTAAATTTCTTGCCACTAAATTTTCCTTTATTCCTAAAACATAGTAATTTCCCCTGCTGCTGGTGGTGGTGTCTTAATTTTAATTATTCTATATCAAGGTTGTAGATTTTTTCTGCCTAAGATATACTGTGCCTTTTTAATCTGCAAATTCATGTTTTTATCTAGTTCAAGAAAATTTTCTTCTATTCTGTTTTTACTTGATACTTTTTCCCTTATGTCTTAGAGTTACATAAGTTCAGTTCAGTCACTCAGTCATGTACGACTCTTTGCGACCCCATGAACCACAGCACTCCCTGTCCATCACCAACTCCCAGAGTCCACCCAAACCCATGTCCGTTGAGTTGAGTGATACCATTCAACCATCTCATCCTCTGTCATCCTCTTCCCCTCCTGCCCTCAATCTTTCCCAGCATCAGGGTCTTTTCAAATGAGTCAGCTCTTTGCATTAGGTGGCCAAAGTATTGGAGTTTCAGCTTCAACATCAGTCCTTCCAATGAACACCCAGGACTAATCTCCTTTAGGATGGACTGGTTAGATCTCCTTGCAGTCCAAGGGACTCTCAAGCGTCGTCTCCAACACCACAGTACAAAAGCATCAGTTCTCCGGTGTTCAGCTTTCTTTATAGTCCAACTCTCACATCCATACATGACCACTGGAAAAACCATAGCCTTGACTAGATGGACCTTTGTTGACAAAGTAATGTCTCTGCTTTTGAATATGCTGTCTAGGTTGGTCATAACTTTGCTTCCAAGAAGTAAGTGTCTTTTAATTTCATGGCTGCAATCACCATCTGCAGTGATTTTGGAGCCCAGAAAAACAAAGTCAGCCACTGTGTCCACTATTTCCCCATCTATTCACCATGAAGTGATGGGACCGGATACCATGATCTTAGTTTTCTGAATGTTGAGCTTTAAGCCAACTTTTTCACTCTCCTCTTTCACTTTCACTAAGAGGCTCTTTAGTTCTTCTTCACTTCCTGCCATAAGGGTGGTGTCATCTGCATATCTGAGGTTATTGATATTTCTCCTGGCAATCTTGATTCCAGCTTGTACTTCCTCCAGCCCAGCATTTCTCATGATGTACTGTGCATATAAGTTAAATAAGCAGGGTGACAATATACAGCCTTGACATACTCCTTTCCCTACTTGGAACCAGTCTGTTGTTCCATGTCCAATTCTATCTGTGGTTCCTGACCTGCATACAAGTTTCTCAAGAGACAGATCTGGTATTCCCATCTCTTTCAGACTTTTCTACAGTTTATTGTGATCCACACAGTCAAAGGCTTTGGCATAGTCAATAAAGCAGAAATAGATATTTTTCTAGAACTCTCTTGTTTTTTCGATAATCCTGTGGATATTGGCAATTTGGTCTCTGGTTCCTCTGCCTTTTCTAAAACCAGCTTGAACATCTGGAAGTTCATGGTTCATGTATTACTGAAGCCTAGAGCATCAGAAGGTAGACAGACTGAAACCACAATCACAGACAACTAGCCAATCAGATCACATAGACCACAGCTTGTCTAACTCAATGAAACTAAGCCATGTCATGTGGGGCCACCCAAGATGGATGAGTCATGGTGGAGAGGTCTAACAGAATGTGGTCCCCTGGAGAAGGAAATGGCAAACCACTTCATGAACAGTACGAAAAGACAAAAGTACATGAACAGTGTGAAAAGACAAATATATAAGACACTGAAAGATGAACTCCCCAGGTCGGTAGGTGCCCAATATGCTACTGGAGATCAGTGGAGAAATAACTCCAGAAAGAATGAAGAGACAGAACCAAAGCAAAAACAACACCCAGTTGTGGATGGGACTGGTGATAGAAGCAAGGTCCGATGCTGTAAAAAGCAATATTGCATAGGAACCTGGAATGTTAGTTATGAATCAAGGCAAACTGGAAGTGGTCAAACAGGAAATGGCAACAGTGAACGTTGACATTCTAGGAATTAGCGCACTAAGATGGACTGGAATGGGTGAATTTAACTCAGATGACCATTATATCTACTACTGTGGGCAAGAATCCCTTAGAAGAAATGGAGTAGCTATCATTGTCAACAAGAGTCCAAAATGCAGTAGTCGCATGCAATCTCAAAAATGACGGAATGATCTCTGTTTGTTTCCAAGGCAAACCATTCAATATCATGGTAATCCAAGTCTACGCCCTGACCAGTAACGCTGAAGAAGCTGAAGCTGAATGATTCTATGAAGATCTACAAGACCTTTTAGAACTAACACCCAAAAAAGATGTCCTTTTCATTATAGGGGACTGGAATGTAAAAGTAGGAAGTCAAGAAACACCTGCAGTAACAGGCAAATTTGGCCTTGGAGTACAGAATGAAGCAGGGCAAAGGCTAATAGAGTTCTGCCAAGAGAACGCACTGTCATGGCAAATACCCTCTTCCAACAACACAAGAGAAGACTCTACACATGGACATCACCAGATGGTCAACACCAAAATCAGATTAGTTATATTCTTTGCAGCCAAAGATGGAGAAGCTCTATACAGTCAGCAAAAACAAGACTGGGAGCTGACTGTGACTCAGATCATGAATTCCTTATTGCCAAATCAGACTGAAATTGAAGAAAGTGGGGGAAACCACTAGACCATTCAGATATGACCTAAATCAAATCCCTTATGATTATACAGTGGAAGTGAGAAATAGATTTAAGGGACTAGATCTGATAGAGAGCCTGATGAACTACAGATGGAGGTTCGCAACATTGTACAAGAGACAGGGATCAATACCAGCCCCAAGAAAAAGGCTTGTTACATAGGTACATAAGTAACATATGTACACAATTAATATTCCTTGAATGCACAAATAATATGCTGGAATACTTTTTCTGTTTCATTTATTCTGTTTTTTCTTCAGAAAATAAATTATACTTCTGTTCATTACCTTTTATCTGTCTTCCACCCTGACCACTTTTTTATATCCCTTCTCCCTCACCTTTTTTTTCCCCACACTGCAGGATCTTAGTTCTTCCACCAGTAATTTAACCTGGGCCCTTCACAGTAAAAGCAGAGTCCTAGCCACGGGACCCCCCAGGGGATTCCCATATATCCTTTTTAATACCTCTGTCTTTTCCATTTTATTTTTATGATTCCTCAAGCCTACTCAGCACTTTTACCTCTGGCTGTGTTTTCAGCATCGTGCCGCTTCTTTTCCTCTCTTATCGTTTCTGAAGTGTACTTCATCTCTGTAATGATTTTGTTTTCTTGCAGTTCTTCCCTAAATTCTACTGACACACTATTCATTTTCTGCTTGATTTATTATAGTCTCCTCACAGAACCCTTTGAGTTCTCCTTTAGAAAACACAATGTAATTTCTTTAAAATATATACACTTATTTGTCTAAACTCTTGCTATGTTTTGGGGTAATTTTTATGATTTTTTTTTTCTGCTTCCTTTAAAATGAAAATAGTGAGTCTTCTTTAAATGGAGCCAACTATTAGCTAAGGAATAATGTGGACAGGGGAGAGCAATCTTCAGCATTCCACAATGTCAGTTCAGGTTCATGGCTGTAGGTAAATCTATCACAATTTATATGGCGGGCTAGGAGTTCTGGTGCATATGTTAAGCTAACAATTTTAATCAGAAGGAAAGGAAACAGTCATCTGGACATCTTCATCCACTTCAAAAGGGTGCCCACTGCCAACATTTCTGGCTGGTAAAACATATAGATCACAAAAGAGATTGGAATATACACAGCCAGCCCCTGGTGTGGACCCATCACTTTCAGCTACAGACAGCCCCCTCTCATCTCCCAGCCTTCCTTAGGAGTGGAAGTTCATGGAGGCAACACTGCTGCTTGGTGTCTTTCAGCATCACAATGGAATATTTTCAAGTCTGCAGTGAAATACTGAAACGGTAATGAAGACTGCTGGTGAATAATAAACCCAGGGATAAACAGGGTCAAAATGGGTTAGAACCAAAAGACGTGTAACTGAAAGCAATGCTCGGGGGAGGGAAAAAGGGGATGACTCACACCCAGAATTATGCAGGAGGCAGAGGTAAGTGTATAAGAAACTCTAATATTGGGATTTAGAGCTTGAGGACTGCAGAATTTCAGAGCCAATCTGTGCCACTGGTTAGACAACCAATGAAGTTCTGATTACCCACATTTATTTTCCTGACTCATATTTCTAGTACCTATACACAAAAAAAAACCCAACAGCTGAACAATAATTCAAATCACAGCCCTGATTGCTCTGCTCCTTCCCAAATGTCTCCTCTTGCCATTCCTAGCAATTCAGAAGCCCCAGCTGACTCAGACCAGGAGATCAGGAGCCATAGGTGGGGTGAGGGAGGGGACAATGTCAAGGTGGGGAGGGAGGATGTGGTTGCTGAAATTGTCCAGAGGGCAAGTCCAGAGGTGGGAGACTTAATGCTTTGCCCTGGGAGAATGTCGCCCCTTCATCCCTGGGAGAATGTCGCCCCTTCATCTCTGAGGTTTAGTGCTTCTGTCAATCAGATATGAGTAGGTGAAATAGGATATGAGTAGGTGAAAAACAGAGCTTCCCTCCTCCCCTTTATTCTACTGCTGTTTGGATAGATTTAGACAATTGTGATATCCAGCCTGTCCTAGACCCCATCCCAGCTCTACCTTTTACTTGCTTACTCTCAGGGTAAGCTTAGACTCTTTAGCCTCTCTCAACCTCGGTTTCTTCATATGTGAGAGGTACAATATACTATGCATAAAATAAATAAGCTACCAGGATATATTGGACAGCAAATATGGCCAATATTTTATAGTAACTATAAATGGAGTATAATATTTAAAATTTGTGAATCATTGTCCTGAACATTGGGCTTCCCTGGTGGTGCTGGTGGTAAAGAACCTCTCTGCCAATGCAGAAGACATAAGAGACATGGGTTCAATCCCTGGGTCTGGACGATTCCCTGGAGGAGGGCATGGCAACCCACTTCAGTATTCTTGCCTGGAGAATCCCACCTGGGGAATCAGAATGACAGCAGAGGAGCCTGGCAGGCTACAGTCCATAGGGTCACAAAGAGTTGGACACAATTGCAGTGACACATGCACATCCTGTACATCTGCAATTTATATAGCATTGTAAAGCAACTATATCTCAACAACAAAGAATATAACACCACCTCCCCCTCCCCCAAAAGGGATGTCAGTGAGGCTTTTCTTTTAGAGATGCCATCCCTACCAATGAAAACTATTAACCTGGGTCTCCATGGGCCAGTCCTCATTTGGTGACCTGTGTACTGCCACAGCATAGAACATATCCTGTGAATTTAAAGAATTAAAGGAGGAGTCTTTAGGTTTGAGACGTTTGAGAGAAATCTGGGGCATTTTGGGACAGGTTGCAGTTGGGATCATTTTATTCTTTTATTGAATATGAGGGTATTGTTTTCCCTTGTTTTTCATTCTTTTGCTACTTTAGATTAGTTTTAAGGGAGAAAAGAGGAGTAAAAATGCTTTTACAAGGATATATTTAACCAGAAACTCCCTAAGTTTGGCTGTATGCTGGTCAGGAAGTAACAGTTAGAACTGGACATGGAACAACAGACTGGTTCCAAATAGGGAAAGGAGTATGTCAAGGCTGTATATTGTCACCCTGCTTATTTAACTTATATGCAGAGTACATCATGAGAAACACTGGGCTGGAGGAAGCACAAGATGGAATCAAGATTGCCAGGAGAAATATCAATAACCTCAGATATGCAGATGACACCACCCTTATGGCAGAAAGTGAAGAAGAACTAAAGAGCCTCTTGAAAGTGAAAGAGGAGAGTGAAAAAGTTGGCTTAAAGCTCAACATTCAGAAAACTAAGATCATGGCATCCGGTCCCATCACTTCATAGCAAATAGATGGGGAAACAGTGGACACAGTGGCTGACTTTGTTTTTCTGGGCTCCAAAATCACTGCAGATGGTGATTGCAGCCATGAAATTAAAAGACGCTTACTCCTTGGAAGCAAAGTTATGACCAACCTAGACAGCATATTAAAAAGCAAAGACATTACTTTATCCACAAAGGTCCATCTAATCAAGGCTATGGTTTTCCAGTGATCACGTATGGATATGAGAGTTGGACTATAAAGAAAGCTGAGCGCTGAAGAATTAATGCTTTTGTACTGTGGTGTTGGAGAAGACTCTTGAGAGTCCCTTGGACTGCAAGGAGATCTAACCAGTCCATCCTAAAGGAGATCAGTCCTGGTTGTTCATTGGAGGGACTGATGTTGAAGCTGAAACTCCAATATTTTGGCCACCTGATGAGAACTGCTGACTCATTTGGAAAGACCCTTATGCTGGGAAAGATTTGGGGCAGGAGGAGAAGGGGACGACAGAGGATGAGATGGTTGGATGGCATCACCAACTCAATGGGCATGGGTTTGGGTGTGGACTCTGGGAGTTGGTGATGGACAGGGAGGCCTGGCGTGCTGCGGTTCATGGGGTTGCAAAGAGTCAGACATGACTGAGTGACTGAACTGAACAGACTGATATGTGCAGAGGAAGTCTGGGGGTTTGCATGGAGTTTCAAGTCAGTTTAAACACTGCCTTCATCACTCATAAGATCTTAAACCAGTGGCTTAATCTCTCAATGTCTCGGTTTCAGCATAGGAAAAAAATAAATGGAGATAATAAAATCTTAATGATAAGCTTATTTGGGGGACTTAAATAAAATAACTCAGTTTAAACAGTGAGCAAATAGTAGGAGAATCAAAAAATACAAAGTACTATTATCATAAATTTGCTGTACATTACCAATTTAAGTAAACAAAGAAGAATTGGTTGATTTGCCAAACCTAAATCTGGGTAGGCCCTACTAATACTCAAGTGTTTATATCTACATCCAAGTAAGAAAATACAGTATTCTCTTCCCTGAAGAAACAGTAAGTGACACTTCCTTGTAGTTCTATGCCACAAGTATATCAGTGGGATAGACTATCACCCTTGACAGAAGCATGGCACTTCACAAGGCAAGTGTATAGTCATAATTATCTTTGATGGGTGCAGTAACACTCTGAGTCAGACACTATAATTACCACCATGTAGATAAGGAATCAGAGAAGGCAACAGCAACCCACTCCAGTACTCTTGCCCGGAAAATCCCATGGACAGAGGAGCCTGGTAGGCTGCAGTCCATGGGGTTGCTAAGAGTCAGACACGACTGAGCGACTTCACTTTCACTTTTCACTTTCATGTATTGGAGAAGGAAATGGCAACCCACTCCAGTGTTCTTGCCTGGAGAATCCCAGGGACAGGGGAGCCTGGTGGGCTGCTGTCTATGGGGTTGCACAGTCAGACATGACTGTAGTGACTTAGCAGCAGCAGCGGCAGATAAGGAATAAAAGTGACTTGTGTAAGATCCCACAATAAGGTCTCAATAACTTAGAACTACACTCTTTTTGCCCTCACTTTGACCCATGGACCCTCAACAGAGAGGTGCAGAGGTACTGAAGGAACATGAGCCATCCTCTACCTCCCGTAGGTACTGGAGAAAATAAAATACCAAAATAGACAGAGGTGGCACACTTCTCCTCTTTATAGCCCTGCAATTTAGGAAGGCTTAGAATGAGTGAACAGAAATTTTCTCAAATCCTACATGGAATAAGGTAAGGTATGGAAGGAAAGAAGGAAGAGGGAAAAAAAGAAAGGAAGGGAGGGAGGAGAGGAGAGAGGGAGGGAGGAAAGGAAGGAAGAAGGAAAGAAGGAAGGAAGGAAAGAAGGAAGGAAGGAAACCCACTTCTGACCTAAAAATATAAGTTGCCAATCCTAAACTCTCACAGACCTGTGTAATTTAAGAATTGTATGTCCTACAATCTCTGTGAAAGCAACTTACAGTCATGCTTGACCTTATCAACTGATGTCAAGATTAACTTAAAAAAAAAAAAATGAGGCCTCAAGAGAAAACAGAAAGAGATATTAGGAATGTTAAGCCTACAAATTGCTCAATATTGGTCTGTTATTGGGAGCTGAACATTATTTCACTGATGGGAGACTGGCTAGAGAAGCAGTGGTTGTAGATTAAAGAAACATCTTTATACCTGTCTTCTCGGTCTATAGTATGTGGGTGAGCATCCAGATCAGATATCTTTCTGTTATGATATCTTTCTGTTATGATGGAAGAGTTCTTTAAGACATACCTTTATGGAGATGCCAACAATTTTATGATAATGACTAATCCCAATCTGTAACAAGATCCATGTACAGTGTCACAATACAGTTAACTTAAGCACACGGACAGGCAGAAAACATTTAAATGGGTTTCCCCCTAGAAGATGCTCTCTCTAGTTCTTCCACTAATGTTTAGTCCATGTTGCTGTACTGATTCCTTTCACAGTATAAAGGAAGCTTTCATTTCTTAGCCTTTGAACAAGAACCATAACTCCCAGATTGAGTTTGAGTTGAAAACAGTGCACTATTAAACATCGTCTGTGGAGGTCAGGACTTTTAAATGTGTGAAAGTGTTAGTCGCTCAGTCAAGTCCAAGTCTTTGCAACCTCACAGGCTGTAGCCACCAGGCTCCTTTGTCCATGTAATTCTCCAGGCAAGTATACTGGAGTGGGTTGCCATTCCCTTCTCCAGGGGATCTTCCTGACCCAGGGATCGAACCAAGGTCTTCCACATTGCTGGCAGATTCTTTACCATCTGAACTATCAGGGAAGCCCCAAGAACACTGGATTGAGTAGCCATTGTAACTGTCCACTAATCCTGCTCATTAATCAGGAAGGCTAACTACAGAACAGCTGCAAACAAACTAAAGCTCTCAGTGGGGAAGACCTGGTTAGGACTACTGATACCTTTGCTGGGAGACTTCTCTAAAAACAGCTGAGGAAATAAGCTAGAGACATGTAACAGTCAATAGGTCAGCCTTTCTATTAGCTGAATTTACATGTTTTTTTATCTTTATCTTTTTATCTCTTAAACTAAGTAAACAATGTCTCAGAAGATAATTAGGCATCGCAGGCATCATGAAGCCATTCATCTTCAAAGCTTTGCCTGGGAATTTGATACAATGTCGAGACAACTTCAGTTTCTTAATTTCCTTCATATAGCAATCACTTAAATAATTGAAACAAATTTTCTAAGTCATATCCTTTCCTATTTATTCACAATTATCCAATCAATTGAAGTACTTTCCTGTAACTTCAACCATAATATAATAAGTGCTATAATCAGATAAGTTTAAAGTTTAATCAACTCAGACTTCTATGTCTATGGAAATGTTTTAGTAATCTAAATTAAAATCACCCCTGATAATTCACTCACTTCTCTCAACGGCATTGAGTAGTTCAGGGAGGGGCACACGTCAGGGGGTTAGCATTCAGTGGCTTTGTGTTGTATTGAGCAAAAGTTATTTTCTTTAAGCACAATATAAATTGCATTTTAATATCTCTATAGATTTCCCTATTGACAAGAGGAAAGCACAGCAAATTTACTAAATACATTGGAACTGAATGGCCCAGGGTTATTAATCATTACATCTCTGTATTTTAAGGACATGAATTTGCTTGCTTAAAAGCCATCTGATAAAATTGTAGTGTCTATATATTGAAGGGCAGGTGAACTCAGTCTCATTAGAGTCTATGCTAACAGTACAGGAAAGCATATACAAACTGAGCTTTGGGAATAATCCACTTTGTTGTAAAAATCCGTTTATAATATAAATACACACACACACATTTAGATCTACAGAGCTATGGAAGGCAAAATTCTATTAAACCAGGAAGCTAATTCGGCAGTCTCTCAGTACACAGTGATATCAATATTCTATATTGATTGATGCTTTTTTCCAATTATACATTCTGTCAATACTTGTAAAATGCAGAAAATTATGAAGGAAGTTAAAATAATAGGCTGCTGTGCTGCTGTGTTTAGTCATGTCAGTTGTGTCCGACTGTTTGCGACCCCATGGACTGCAGCCCACCAGGCTCCTCTGTCCATGAGATTCCCCAGGCAAGAGTACTGGAGTGGATTGCCATGCCCTTCTCCAGGGCATCTTCCCCACCCAGGGATCAAACCCATATCTCCTGCATCTCCTGCATTGCAAGCAGATTCTTTACTGCTGAACCACCAAGGAAGCCCCATAAATCCAATTTATTATTATTAGTACACTTATTAACATTTTAAAAATACAGAAAAGTATAAAAAAGGAAATAAAAATCATTTATAATGTCAATATTAAGAGACAACCACTTAAACAGTTTGTACACACACATATACAAGGACTTACACATATAAGCTTTCCTTCAATTGAGATTTTACTACTATATATGAAAATGCAACTTCTTACCTGGAGGTTTTCACTTGAAGTTGTACCACTGATTTTCTTTTTGTATTGTATATGGTCAGGCCACTCAAGACAGCTGTTCTCTTTCTCTCTGGGCATCCGCTGGCCAACCAACGCCTGTTTCACCTACACCTTACGCACAGGGCTGACCTTCCTATGTACTTGCCCCAGTACCTCCTAGGTATTGTCCTACAAGCCAGCGGGTGCTTGTTCTTATCGAAGAGGTGGTGAGGAGCATGCCCCTCTGCTGGTTTCCCTGGTAACTAATGGACCGTCTGATGTCAATTTCCCTATAATTGGCAAGTTCCCCTTCCTCCCCTGGAGCGAAGACTGCTGCTAAGTCCTTCCTGCCTTCTACTGCACACAGTCGGGTGTTGCTCCAGGACCTTTCTTCAGAAAAGCTCCCCCTTCCTTTAAACCACTGATGTCTGTGTTGCTGACTCCAAGCTCTTTAGTCTTAAAGCCAAGCAAGTCTAGGCCTCATAGGCCTGTGGGGTGCAGCTCAGCCTATTATTAACTGTATTTCCAAAATCTGTTTATCATTAATGACTGCTAGACGATAAGCTCCATGAACGCAGGGACTAAATTAAATCTATCTTCTTCATATAACCAGTAACAAGTATGCTATAATTTATTTAACCACTTTCCAATTGTTTGACATTTAGGTGGTTTACAAATTTTCACTCTCATAAATGTTACAATATTATTAACGCATGGATCTTCTCAGTCTCTCCCCTTTACCTAACAGCTGTTTTGTCTCTCCCATCCTCAGAGGAGAGCTCTATTTCGCCTGTAGAGACTCTGAGCTTTTGTTATGCAGATTTTAGAAGGAAGATGAAACTTTAGAAAGCTGAAGTTGAAGAACAAGAGGTATGTGGGCACTAGGAGTGGGGAGAAATTTTCTGAGAATTTTGGAGGACAAGATGGGGGAATAGGTAGGCAAGAGAATTAGATGGGAGGTAAGTATTGGCAGTGGTCTGTGTAAACTCTTCACTGCGTTCTTAAAATGTAAGTACAAAAATTGAAATGAATCAGGTGGGGGGGGTGCAATTTTGACTGCTGAACATTCATGCTTCACGATTAGGGTATCCTAACTTCTGAAATTGTGGAGTTGGAGAAGACTCTTGAGAGTCCCTTGAACTGCAAAGGGATCAAACCAGTCAATCTGAAAGGAAACCAGTCCTGAATATTCAATGGGAGGACTGATGCTGAAGCTGAAACTCCAATACTTTGGCCACCTGATGTGATGAACTGACTCATTGGGAAAGATCCTGATGCTGGGAAAGATTGAAGACAGGAGGAGAAGGGGACAACAGAGGATGAGATGGTTGGATGGCATCACTGACCCGATGGACATGAGTTTGAGCAAGCTTCCAGAGTTGGTGATGGACAGGGAAGCCTGATGTGCTGTAGTCCATGGGGTTGCAAAGAGTTGGATATGACTGAGCAACTGAAATGAACTTCTGAAACAACCCCCAAATCTCAGTGGTTTAACATCATTAAACTTTAGGACTCGTTCATGTCATGGTCCATTAGGGTGTTCAGTGGGTAACTTTCAGTGGGTGACTTTCAGGTGGTGACAGAGGACCTCCACTTCTTCTTGTGGTGGATCTGACATCCCCCAGGGTCTCTTGAGTTTGGCATTGGTCCTTCTATATCCTGCCTGGAGATGAAGAAGCGGAGAGAGCACCATGGACTCTGCAGGAGAACATCACCTTTGCTTCACTGCATTTTCTAGAATTCAGTCAGGTAAACCCCATCTAGCCGCAAGGGAAATTGAAAATGTAGTTTCTTGTGTCCCAGAGATGACTAATCTTTGTTATCACTTCCTATTTTCTAAAGTCTTAATAAAACTGTTCCTCAAGGTTTCCGTGTCCTCTCGGCCAAATGATACATGGGGGCCCATATTCAGAATCTCCTTCCTTCCTAATTATTTGACTCTTCAGTCAAGTGACAAAAAGATGGAAAACATTTGGGGCTTATTCATTCTGATGGCAATGCCCTGTAATAACTCTTCATTTGTTTCTGCAAGGGTGGCCCCCACACAATATAGTCTTGGAACAATCTTTTTTTTTTTTTAAACTGGAGGAAAATTGCTTTACAATGTTGTGTTGGTTTCTTTCATAAACAGTGAAAATCAGCCATAATTATACATATATCCCCCTCCACCTTAAATCTCCCTCCCCTTCTCCCATCCCACCCCTCTGGGTCATCAGAGAGCGCCAATCTGGGTTTCCTGTGTTACATAGCAACTTCTCACCAGCTATCTATTTTACACGAGATAGTGTATGAAGTTGATGCTACATTCTCCATTTGTCCCATGTTCTCCTTTCCCCACTGTGTCCAAAAGTCCATTCTATACATCTGCATCTCCATTCCTTCCCTGCAAACAGGTTCATCAATACCGTTTTTCTAGATTATATATATATATATATATATATATATATATACACATTAATATATTTGCTTTTTTCTTTTTCTGACCTACTTCACTTTGTATATAATGGGTTCTAGGTTCATCCACCTCACTAAAACTGATTCAAATTCATTCTTTTTTATGACCAAGTAATATTCCATTGTATATATGTACCACATCTTTTTTATCGTTCCTCTGTAGATGGACATCTAGGTTGCTTTCATGTCCTGGTTATTGTAAATAGTGCTACAATGAACATTGAGGTACATGTCTTTTAGAATTGTGGATTTCTTCTTTAAAACACTAGGGATAAATCTACCATATGACCCAGCAATTCCATACTGGGCATACACTTTGGAATCATCTTTTACAAGAACTAGATATTCAACTTTTCCTTCATATTCATAATCTACCCACATCTTTACAACGAATTACTTTGCTGTCTGTTAGCCACAGTTTATTTTTTGTTGTTTATAACTAATAGAGAATTTAAGCTATTTTGAAATTATGTTCATTTGTTATTAGTACTAATCTGCATTTCTTCACTCATATCACCACTTTTGGTTGATGGCCTTATAAATGTTACAGAAGTAATGTTTAGATAAATTGATCTGTGCATAAATCTTTACCTTATTTCTGATTATTTCCCTAAGCCAAATATCTAGACCAAATATGCTTTAAAAAGCATTTTAACCCTAATTATGTATTTTAGTCTTTTAAAGATTGATACAAAATCTTTTCCTATGATACACATTTCATTTCAGCTTCAGAAATTGTGTTTTCATCTTCATCTCTGTAAGTAACGGTAAAAAAAAAAAAAAGCACTCACCACACAGACTAGTATTAAAGTTAATGAATCTAATCATAAGTGAGGAAATACTTCCAGAAACTTCAGATACAGTGTGAGTTTTCCAGAAAGCTGTGCCCTCAGTTGCAATAGAATGGCAAGAGAAGTGTGACTGTATGATTAGTGAGCCTTCAGCCACGTATTGGGTTCGGGTTGTGGTCAATTCAGCTCTCAGTTTCAGTGGAAACTGAAACATTCTTTGTCCCCTCTCTTTATTCTTGTCTCTTTGCCTCTAGACTGGGATGTCTCTTCATCTCCATGAAGCACCAGGCCACCAGCCACCAGGTTATGCCCACATAAGTCAGACAGGTCTTTATCAATTTGCCCATGAGGTTTCACTGTTGCATGAAGACAGATTCTTTCACAAGTTTGTTTTGCCTTCTTGGTTTAGGAAAGAAAATGGGGGAGATTGACATATAGACACTCATGTATCCACCCAAAGAAGATAAGGACAATTTTTCTTTTTAATTTCCAAAAAGAGGAAAAGCTACATCTCTTGAGCTATTCTTATACAATAATATCCTACTGTGAAATTGGAAGAGCTGGTGTTGTGTAAAATTTAGCTCAGGTGTGGTCAACTCAGCCAAGTATTTTGTTATTGCTGTCCAACTTATGCTGCTTGAAAAATACACTCTTTATCAAAATGTTAGCATAAAATGATTAGTATTTAACCCAAAATATATCATACATATTTAAAGAAATAGAATATATTTATATACAACACATAGTTAATGAAAACAAGCACAAAATTCACTAGTAGAAAATTTTAACAGAGTAATACAAAAGTATGAGTAATCACTTTTAATAAAATTAGACTAAAACAAGTCTTTCTTAATCTAAAACCAAAACCAGAAGAACATGAAAAAGCTTTTAAAAGCTACTTATCAAAAATACCTGGTAGAATCATTTTGTTAGCAAATATTTTAAATATATATATATATAGAATAAAGTTTGCTACTGAGGCCTGGAACAGTGTAAAGAAAAAGGAAATATTCCAAATATGTGATATAAACATCCTGATACTATTGCTAAATCTTACTAAACTAAAAGAAAGCTACTGACCAATCTCACGTGTGAATATCAGCCAAAAAATATCCTAAACAAAATGTTACTAGAAGAATCAAATAAGACACTGAAAGGATAGTAGTGGATCATAAATAAGTGTAAATCATTCTAGACTGCAAGGATAACGTAATATAAGTAAATGTTCACATAATATACTCTCTTACCTGCCAAAAACATTTGGTTAATTCCAAATGTATTCCTGATTTTTTTTAATTGTAAAGTAGGATGGAATGATTACTGCCTGAATAAATATAATGAATACATATTGAAAATTAAGGTCAGTATTATGTTTAGTGGATAAACAATGAAAACGTTTCCATTGAAGTCATAAATGAGGATATCTTAAATCATCACAATTATTTAATATTGTTCTGAACATTCAAGACAATGCAATTAATCAATAAAATGAAATAAGAGGTATATATATTTGAGGGGAGGATGAAAAATTGTCATAATTTTTAGTTAATATAATTTTATACCTCTAAATGATAGGAGAACAAACTGTAAAACGTGTGGAACTATTAGGAGTACCAGTAAGGTAGCTAGTTTTAAAATAAATAAACAAAAATTCAATCAGTCTTTTTATTTACCATTGATAACTAGTGAGAAAACTACCACATTTACAATAACAACAAAGAAAATGAAATAGAAAAGTAAAAAGAAATATGCAGCAATACAAATTATAAAGCTCTATCAATACACAAAAATTAACTCAAAATGTATTAAAGACTTGAATATAAGACCTGAAACTGTAAAATTTCTAGAATAAAACAAAGGCAGTAAACTCCTTGAAGTACATAGGTCTTAGCAATGATTTTTCAATCTGATACTAAAAATAAGAATAACAAGAGCAAAAATAAACAACTGGCACTACATCAAATTACGAAGCATCTGCATAACAAAGACATTTAATAACAAAATAAAAAGGCAACCTGAGCACGAGAAAAAATATTTGCAAATCATATATCTGGTAAGGATTTAATATCCAAAATATATAAAGAACTCACACAACTCAATAACAAAAAACCAAACAATCCAATTTTAAATGCACAGAGGATATGAATAGACATTTTTGCAAACAAGGTGTACACATGGTCAACAGGTACATAAAAAGATGCTCAATATCGCTAATCATCAGGGAAATGCTAATCAAAATCACAAAGAGATATCACTCATACCTGTTAGCATGCCTGTTATCCAAAAGACAAAGTGTGAAGATGTGGCAAAAAAGAAACTTTGTGTATTATTGGTGGAATGTAAATTGGTGCGGCCACTAAGGAAAATAGTATGAAGGTTCCTCAAAAAATTGAAAATTACATATGATATGTACTACCATATGATCCAGCAATTCCACGTCTGGGTGTTTATCTAAAGAAGACAAAAACAGTAGCTCAAAAAGATATATGCTCCCATGTTCACTGCAGCATTGTTTTCAATTACCAAGATACAGACGCAACATAAGTGTCCATCAATAAATGAATGTATTAAAATATGTGATATATGTAATATATGTGCATACAATGTTAATATTCTAGGCATTAAAAAGAAGGAAAGCTGGCCATTTGTGACAATGTGGATAGCCTTCAAGGGCATTATGCTTAGTGAAATAAGTCACACAGGGAAACACAAATATCATATGATCTCACTTACATGAGAAATCTAAAAAAAAAAAAAGCAAACCAAAAAGTTGTCTCATAGATATAGAGAACAGTTTGATGGTTGTTAGAGGTGAGGGGTGGGTATGGGTGAATGGGTAAAGGGGATTGAAAGGTACAAATTTCCAGTTAGAAAATAAGTAATGGGATGTAAATGTACAACATGGTGACTATTTAATAATACTCTACTGCACATCTGAAAGCTGCTAAGAGAGTAGATCTTAAAAGTTCTCATCACAACAAAAGACACTTTCTTACTATGCAAGGTGACAGATATCATTACTGTGGTGATCATTTCACAATGCATACAAATATTGAATTATTCTGTTGCACACTTGAAACTAATACAATATTTTCTCAATTATACTTCAATAAAAATAAATTTAAAGACATACCTTGTTTCTGGATGGAAACACTTTGTGTTGTAAAGATGTCAGTTCTCTTTAAAATAGACTACCAACTGTATGCAATTCCAATCAAAATCCAACAGGATTATTTTACAACATAACGAAAATTACTTTCAAGTTCATCTGCAAAGACCATAACAAAAATGAGAAAGGAATGGAATGGAAGCACATGCTTTCCCTATTAAGTAGTAACATCTTATATTTAGCAATAGTAGTAACAACAACAACAGCAACAACATAGAAAAGACAGACTGCCAAGCGCAGGGCATAAAATTCCGGAAGCAGACTCAAGTATCATGAGAGTATTGTTGGTCTGCAAACTCGGGAACCTCCTGGGTACAATGTGAAATTGCCCACCGCCGCCCCCCATGTAAAGGCAAGCCACTCCCTATTGGTGGGTGGCAAGTTTAACAAGGAAGGGACCTCACAATGCTTGTTGTGGGTGGCTGTCAAATGAGGGGCTCTCTGCACCTGCCCCCCGGAATCTTAAAGGTTTGAATAGAGGTCTGAACTGAATTCAGTCATGTACACACTCCAGATGGTCTCAACACATAACTCTCTCAAAGCTGTGTCCTTTGAGGGCTTCCAGGTGGGGAGGGCGGGCGGTACATGCATTCTGAGGATAGAGGAGGAGGTGGGGAGCCTCTGATTGTCCAGATTCAGCTTGCAGGTCAACTGTGACGTTCTCTCTGTGACCTCCTTCAAACAATGTATGACAAATGTGGCATTTCAAATCACAGGGGAAACAGTTGCTATTCATACATAATTTGGGGACAAGTGGAACCTTAAGGGAAAAATTAAATGCCATAAATTCAATTCCAGTTAGATTAAAATTTTTAACAAATGTCAAAAGTGAAACAAAAGTCTAAGTAAACACTTTTAAAAACAATAGAGTAGAACAAGCATTTCCTAACTTGACACCAAAGCCAGAAACCATAGGAGAAAATGAATTTACATAGAAATTAAATACTTCCTGGCAGCAAAAACAAAAACAAAATAACACAATTATAGAGGTGTGAAAGACTTAGAAAAAACTATTTAGTAACACACAGGATGGACAAAGAGCCCTTACAAATCAACTATAAAAAATGGTCAAAGACTGTGAATAATAAATCCACAAAAGGAGAAATTAAAATGGACAAAAAGCAGGAAAAGATGTTCAGTTTCATTATCTTCCAAAACACAAACAAAAACAACAAAAAAGAAATCTTTGTAAACCACAGGACTAGGATCACATGAATGACAAAAAACAAATGTTGGTATAGAGGAGGCAGATTTTTACCCCCACCCTCTTAGGATTTTTCAGTATGGCCTGAGAATTAAACTGACATTAGATTAAAGGAGAAAAGTATACACACTCATATTAAAATTTACATGACATGGGAGTCTTCATAAGGAATGCAGAGTAAAAGAAATAGCAGAACCTACATGTTTTATATTAGCCCGAAAAAAAGGAAGCAATTGTGAAAAGTGGTTCAGTGGCTCAGTCGTGTCCGACTCTTTGCCACTCCATGGACTGTAGCCTGCCAGGCTCCTCTGTCCATGGGATTCTCCAGGCGAGAACACTGGAGTGGGTTGCCATCTTCTTCTCCATGTGGAAAGTAACTAAACAATATAGAGAGGCTAAAGGAAGATAAGAATTATTTGAACAAGGTTTGTGTATACAGATTTCTTTCTGCCTCAGTTCTGTGTCTTTGGTGATAAGAACATCTTCCTTTTTCCTGGTACAGAAAGGGCACCTTTCACAAGGGAGTTTTATCTCCTGCTTTCAGAAATAAAAAGGAGGGTCTGAACGCCCATCTTGCATCCGCCGTTTCTCAAGTGACTTTAATGCAAAATAATCAATAAATCATGTATTACGGGGTGACACATTCTGAACTCCTTCATCGGCAAAGGAGAAAGAAAACTGGCATTTCCCAAAATTTTTGATATAAGTAAGAATGGATACAGCCTTTCTGGAAGGCGCTTTCATCAATCCATACCAAATTATAATGGCACATCTGATTCAGTCTAAAGATCTCATATGTAGAAATTCTCCACAAAAAGACAGTTACAAAATGGTGGAGCGTGGGGGGTGGGCATCAACATGCCCATTGTTTTAATAATTATAAAACAACACTGAAATGAGACAAAACAAAATGTCCATCATTGGGTGATTGGTAAAGTAAATGAGAGACTCTGCTATCATTAAAATAAAAGAATGTAGTTTTACATCTTTTGAGGTAGAAACATGAAGTTAGCACATTCTTGACTGGTGAAATAATAGGCTGCAGTAAAGGATGAATTCAATTATAAAGCATATGTCCACATATCTGTACGTGCATCCATGGACCTTTAGAAATCTGAATGTTTATCTCTGATGGTTACATTTGGTGATTTCATGATCTGAATATGTTTTTCTCATTTGATATTTACTTATTAAGTAAGTGAGTATGTATTATCTTAACTAGTAAATATTAAGCTTTTTCAAAATCACTTTACTAACCAGTTCCCAACCCTACTTAGTTTTGTCCCTCTCTCGACACCAATACTACCACATTTTGTCAATACTAAACTGCATTTTTTTTCTCACTAGGAAGCATCTTAAAATGTATGGCACCTCACAAATGATTTTGGCCAGGAGACTGGCCAAGATGACATAGTTGTCACTGCCTGTGCAAACTCAGTTATAGTTATTCTTATTGTTATCACTTCAGTTAATTACAGACATCACTGACACTACATCTGTTGAGTATAACTGTCATTCAAAATTGTTTTGGTTACTCTTGTTACATAGCTAATCACCTCAAAACTCGATGGCTTAAAACAACAGCAATCATTTATCATCTTCTGTGGGCCAGGAATTCAGGAAGTCTTGACTGGATGCTTCTGGTTAAAACATCTCTCATGAGATTGCAGTCCCAGATTGGCTGGAACCAGAACAACTGAGGCAGAGGAGGCAGGAGCAGCTGGAAACTGGCAAAGCATTGATCTCTCTTCGCTAGTTCCAAGACTTCTCCATGGAATCCTCCTGAGTTGGACTAGCTTGGGTTCCTTTCAACATGACGGCCAGAGAACAGCCAGACTGTTAACATGGAAGCTCTGGGCTCCAGAGCAACTATTCAAGCAAACAAGGTGGAATTTGCATCATCTTTTTCAGAGCTGGATTCAGAAGTCATGAGGCACCACATCAGATGCTGTCTATCGGTTACAAGCAAGTCACAAAAGAACCTAGATTCAAGCAAAGAGAAACTAGACTTCCCCTCTTAGTGTGGCAGTCATGAGGTGCCAGAAGCACATGTTGGACAAGAGCTGTTATCGTGATCACCTTTGGGAAAAAAATATTTGCCACAAAATGTTTTCCAAAAATTATACTTTTGCTTAGTATTGAAATGTGAAGTTATCTTAAATCCAGAAAAGTACTACATGATAAAAACAAATTCCTTTTATATGCCTAACAGAGCTCTTTCAGTAGGTATAATACAAAGATTTCAAGTGATAAGGGAACAGTGTCTCACAGTTTAACTGGCAGAACTTTTTCTTCCTTGGGGTCTGTTGCAGGGATGTCTTCCATTCATCCACTTTCCACACTTCTCATGAGGCTGATGTTTGCCCTCTGTGGGTGTGCTCCTGTGCCCACTGGCTTCAGGTTGGGCTGGACCACTGGAGCAGCCTGGCAGGAGACCAGGAGACAGAAGGGAGGAAGGGAGGGATGGAGGGGAAGAGCATGCACTCACATAGTTCTCTGCCCGTGAGCTCACCTAAGTCTGGTGGTCACTCTACAATTCTCTCCCCTTCCAGTAATATCCCCCACCCCTCATTCTTTTATATGAAGGTGGTGACAGTTCCTCAGATGTTAGCCTTAGGTTTCTACACTTTTCATTGTGGTTCCCCTACGCCTCAGTAACTAGTGTCTTTCTAAATAAATTCTTGACTGGTCAAGAGGTGTATAAAATAATGCTGCATCTTACAACTAATGGCATCTTAGAATAGATACAACTTTAGAACTGGCTTCACTTCACTTTACATGTTAACGAATGAACAGAGACCGGTCTGGACAAAGCCTTTCTACTGAGAAGAGGTAGGCTGGTGAAGCTGGGAGCTAAGGGGAGAGGCACTGGGTCAACTCCCTCTTGCAGACAGGTATGGCCACCAGGCTCTAAGGGCATGACCCACTGTAATATTTTCTATGTTGTAATTCTCTTGTACTACAAATACCCCTTCAGTTATGTTTGCTTGATGTTACAGCCTGATCTTATCTATGATATAAGCAAGGCCCAAACCTCCCCTTGTCATGTAAAACAAATAGAAAATCAGTAGGAAGGAGAGACTTGTTGCCCAAGCAATAAATGACCTAAGAAGGATGAAGAATGCTCATATACAAACAGATGACTGAGGGGATGGGTTAGAATCAGAATGAAGGAGGACATGGATGATTTCCCTGTGGGATCCCAGATACCTGGGGAAGCTCTGCTGCTGTATGTGACTCAGGGTCTCAAAAGAGAGGGAAGCTCCCAAAAGCTGGAGATGCCTGGTTTTCATACAGTTTTAAACCTAATTGTGAAAGTTGCTCAGTCATATCCAATTCTTTGCGACTCCATGGACTAATAGTCCATGGAATTCTCCAGGACAGAATACTGGAGCGGGTAGCCTTTCCCTTCTCCAGGGGATCTTCCTAACCCAGGGATTGAACCCAGGTCCCCTGCATTGCAGGCAGATTCTTTACCAGCTGAGCCACAAGGAAAGCCCAAGAATACTGGAATGGGTAGTCTATCCCTGCTCCAGGTCTTCCCGACCCAGGAATCGAACCAGGGTCTCTGGTGTTGCAGGCGGATTCTTTACCAACTGAGCTATCAAGGAAGCCCTTATACCTATTTAGGTAAGCCTATTTCTTGAACACTTTTGGACATGAGCCCACTCTTAGTCATATCTCTGTATGGGAAGCAAGTCAGAACTTCCAAATCATCTTGAAATCTGTTTAACAATTTTAGCCATTTCAATTCTGCCAGATACACCAGTGATACACTGCACTGAAAACAAGGCACATTCCTTTCAAGTAGAATGTGAGTCAAGGGTCATGCTCTTGCTTTTATTTGATGTATTACTGATTCTTCTGAAACTTACCAAAAGAGAGCATGCAGACTCTAATTGGTTGTGGGAACCTGTTTCATAAAAATTCAGCTAACACTTTTGACTAAAACATTATTTCAAAGGTGACTGTCAAGTTATTTCAACAAAAATGCACACTCTCTTTTCAATAATTCTAATTACTGCAATCTGTCAAAAAATAGATTATATTACCAAAAAGAGATTAAGAAGGATCATTAGGAGAGCCAGAGCTTTGGCACTGTTTACACTGGAAGAGCTCTTTCAACTCCCTCCCTCTCTACTAACTTGTCTCTTTCCCAAATTATAAGAATCCTCTATATGCAAAGATCTCTGCTTCCACAATTGCAGCAGTTGTTACTTAACTTTTTTCCCCTCTGGGTATTTATAGTATATCCTAAAGATTAGCTGTGATGCTCCATTTTGCCAAAGGTGTCCACCTCCCTTGAGATGAACTTCTCCAGGCTGATGATTCTTAATGTTTCAGAATTTTAAAAAATGAGGTGGGATGGGAGACCGGGATGGGGAATTCGTGTAGCTCTATGGCTGATTCATACCAATGTATGACAAAACCCACTGAAAAATAAAAAAATAAATTAAAAATAAAATAAAATAAAATAAAGGTAATCTAAAAAAAAAAAAAATGTATTGGAAATCAGAATTATCTGTAAAATAATCCCATTCTGAGGGTTGTCTACTTTCATTTGTGAATGGATTAAAAACCATAGTTATGAAAGTTAAAAATATATATTTATCTTTAAATTATTCAGGTCTAGAAAATCCCACCTATCTATTATAGTTGTTCTTTAGTCACTAAATCATGTCCACCTCTTTTGCAACCCCATGGACCAACCCTTCCAGGCTCCTCTGTCCATGGAATGTCCCAGGCAAGAATACTGGAGTGGAGGCAAGAATACTGGAGTGGGTTGCCATTTCCTCCTCCAGGGGATCTTCCCAACCCAGGGATTGAACCTGAGTCTCTTGCATCACAAGTGGGTTCTTCACTGCTGAGCCACCGGGAAAGCCCAGCTGCAACAATAACTCTGGGTAAATAGTCTCAGGAATTCTAATTATCAACATATGCAATATTTGATGCATACATTTTGTCATAATTAATAGGTACAGAAAATGTAATACAATGTGGTTGGTGAGACAAAAATGTTCAATTTCAAAAATCTGAACTTTGAGACCCTAGAAATAGACTGAGAAAGGTTTTACAACGTTCTTTCAGTAGAGGTTCTCTATAAGCTAGGATTCTCCTAGTTGTTCATGTCAGAAACCCAATTCAAGCTAACATCTTTCAGAAGATCAATCGTGTCTAATAAGATCATTCTAAAACTCCAGTTATGATTTCTTTTCAAGAAAATATGTCTTTTTCTCAGCTGTCCTCACCAATGGTAGATAAATTAATTAAGTTGGTGCCCTTTTTAAATATCTGCTGTGGTGAAATGGAAATGAAAACATTTTACTTCAGCCTATGTTAGTGTTGCTGTAAAACTGTATCCCCCACCGCACTGCAATTCATGTCATAATATTAAAGAGATGGTTTACGTCCCAAACTCTGTGCTCTGCATGATCCAAATGGATGATTGGGAAATAGGCCAAATTTTCCCTTAATTGATTTAATTTACTAAATCTTTTATTTTTGCAGATAATTTAAAAGCCAATATTGAAAAGCGTGCTACAATTAAATTGCTAAGAGACAAGCAAACAAGTATAAAGACCAGAATTTGACAATGCACCCGGAAATAGTTTCAGGTGTTAATTTTATCTCCACATTTAAAATGTATTCTAACATTGCAGACAGAGCCACTGATGAGGAAGTTGATGGAGTAATGGGGATGACAGGCAACACTCCTCACAGGAATTGCTGTCTTGAGCCAGAAAAGCAGCCAAAGCTGTCTCACGGGAGCAGATCTCCCAAAGACCAGGGTCCAGGGCAACTGGCCAAATCTTCCTGACAAACCTCAGCTGCTACCTAATTACCGTCGTTCATCTTTGCTTTAAAAAGCTGGAAATTCCCTCAGTTCTCAGCTCCTGTGGAGCAGGAGAGAGACCGGGCCCGTGGTGTAGATGGGTTTGGTTAACAGCGTGCTTTCAGATGCAGAGGACCCTGGGGGTCTGCAAGTAACTGAGCCAGGTCTGGTTTGAGCTGCTGTTGCCAACACCAACTTGTCACATGGTCTGAAATTTCTATCAATACTCTCTCAGGTTCAGACACCAATCCAAGGAATTGTATGCCTCAATGTAACTGTGTACCTTGTAAAAAATGGTCATTGTCTCTGAAAAATGGATTAAGGTATTTGATTAGGGTATTTGAATGGGACACAGGACAGGTAAGTTTTAATGAGACTATAGAAAGGCACACATTGGGACTTCCTTGGTGGTCCAGTGGTTAAGACTCTGAACTTGCACTGCAAGGGGGGCAGGCTCCATCCCTGGTCAGGGAACTAGGATCCCTCAGGCCTAATGGCTACATCCCTCAAACCATGGCTAAATAAATAAGTAAGCAAACTTTTTAGAAAAACATGTATTGGCATATACAGCAATGAAAATGAATAAACTGTGACTACACAGAAAATGGCTGAACTGACAAAATGAAGATTTTAAAAATAAAAATAAAGGCACACATGAAAGGCAAGATCAGTTAGGGCAAGATCAGCAGGGTCTTCAGAGAAACAGAACCAGTATTATTTTGTATATATTATACATAGGTTATTAATACACATACAGCATGAAAGTGAAAGTTGCCTGGCTCTTTGCAACCCCCTGGACTATAGCCCACCAGGTTCCTCTGTCCATGGAATTTTCCAGGCAAGAATACTGTAGTGGGAAACCATTTCCTACTTCAATGGATCTTCCCCACTCAGGGATGGAACCTGGGTTTCCTGTATTGCAGGCAGATTCTTTACCATCTGAGCCACTAGAGAACCCTGCAAAGATATATATATATCCTTACACACACATCAACCAATATTCTACTCAGATATATGTGTGTGAATACATAAATGTCTATGTCTACATGTACACATATATAGAGACAAGAGAGTTGTATATACTTACATATATATATACAACCCTCTGTCCAAGAGGGCTTCCCTGGTGGCTCGGCAGTAAAGAATCTGCCAGCAATGCAGGAGATACAGGAGACGGATTCAACCCCTGAGTCAGGAAGATTCCCTGGAGGAGGGCATGGCAACCCACTCCAGTACTCTTGCCAGGAAAATTCCATAGACAGAGGAGCCTGGTGGGCTATGGTCCGTGGGGTCACAAAAAGTCAGAGACGACTGACGTGACTAAGCACACATACATGCATATAAAAATAATTATTATAAGGAATTGCTCACATGATTATGGAGGTTGAGAAGCCCCATGATCTGCCATCTGCAAGCTGAAGACCCAGAAGAGCTGGTAATGCAGTTCAGTTTGAATCCAAAGGCCTGAAACCAAAGGGCTAATGGTTCTAGTTCAAGCACAGGAGAAGACTGATGTCTCAGCTCAAAGAGTTGGGTGGAGAATGAATTCTCCCACCTGCCATCTTTTTGTTCTATTCAAGGCCCTCGATAGATTGGATGAAACCCACCTACATTAGGGAGGGCAATCTCTTTACTCAATCTATAGCTTCAAATCCCATTCAGAAGCATCTGTACAGACACAACCAGAAAAAATGTGTAGCCAAAATATACAGACACCCTGTGATCCACTCAAATTGATACATAAAATTAACCATCAGAGGCAGGCTGCAATAGAAAGGAATAACCAGGAAAAAGCAAGTGAGATACTGGGTACCTGGAAATGCAGGAATCCAAGAAAAAGGATTAGGAAGCAGGGATCACATCCTTTGTTCCCTTCACAGGATTTAACCTTGAGCAACCACTTTGGGGTATTCAGTGTAAGAGGAGGTAAGAAATAAGAGTGAGTTCCCTCTGAGTACAGATGCATATTTTCAAGCCCACAAAAACAGTCAGTAACCAGTGAGATGCATTCTGTGAAAGGGAGAATGTCAGAGAAAGTACACATCAGCTGGAGAGCTAACATTTATTACTTACAAGTTAATGTCCTGGAGGGCCTTCCCAGGTGGCACTAGTGGTAAAGAATCCATCTGCCAACGCAAGAGATGCAGGAGACACAGGTTCCATCTCTGGGTAAAGAAGATCCCCTGGAGTAGGAAGTGGCAACCATTCCAGAATTCTTGCCTGGAAAATCCCATGGACAGACTAACCTGGCAGGCTACAGTCCACGCGGCCACAAACAGTTGGCCATGACTGAGCGACAGACACACAATGTCCTGGAGCTCCGCAAACCTCAGTCCGTTTTCCCCCCAAAATGGATTTAACAGACTTTTAGAGTTGTTTTGAGGATTAGCAGAATGACTAGTGAATAATAAATAATCAATTAATGTGAGCTGTATTAATAGCTGCTATAATCACACACACACACACAGTGGCAAAAGTGTGGACCTTGGCCAAGGTCACCATCTCACACTCAATGAGTGAGATGACATATTTGACAAAGATCAACTCTTTGGTTAGTGACAAACATTCTGATCAACTACTTGGCCATGGGGACAGAAATCCAATGCACTGATTCTTAGCCAAGTTTGTGCAAAGTGCCAATATTAGTTAAGCCAGTAGTTACTCAATAATGTAGGAATTAGCCCAGTCTGCACTTAAAACTCATATGTCTAAATGTAACTGAAAACTGTCTACAGGGACCTATGGGTTATTTCCTTCCACAAGCTTGCTGGATTTTTGGTACCAATAGTAGTACGGAGTCCTACAGAGCACTTAAGAGAGGGTTTGTAAGCGTCTTGTGCATTCCTCTGACAAGATTCTATAACCATATACAAATGATTTAGATATTATTTCACATTAATTATGCTTTCCATACTAACAACACTGATTCAGTCAGATGAACTGGTTTTCCAGCATCTTTGGGAAGGGCAATTCTCAATATCCGGAACCCGGATTAGTCAGCATGATTTGGAGCCCAATCTCACCTGGTAGGCACCCTCCAGGGCATCCCAGGACACAATGAATCAGAGTTTCTGTAAATGGAGCCCAGGAATCTTTATGTTTAACAAACTCCCTAGATAACTCTTATTCAGAGTGAAATTTAGAAAAACACTGGGTATAAGATATAACGTGGTATGGCTAATGTTAGAATTAACATTCCAATGTCACAACTTTACACCTTCAAACTCTGCGGTTCAATGCTGTATACTATCAAGGGTGAAACAGATCACCAGCCCAGGTTGGATGCATGAGACAAGTGCTCAGGGCTGGTGCACTGGGAAGACCAGAGGGATGGGATGGGGAGGGAGGCGGGAGGGGGGATCGGGATGGGGAACACATGTAAATCCATGGCTGATTCATGTCAATGTATGGCAAAAACCATTACAATATTGTAAGGTAATTAACCTCCAAATAATAAAAATAAGTAAAAAAAAAAAACCTCAGTGGTTGACATGCTATCAAAATCCAAACCCTTTCTTTGCCTTACATAAGAAAATTTTAGTTAATAGAATCATTCAAAAAATTAAACTCTTTTCTGTGCCTTCAGGTCAGCCTTCTGGATTCAATTTAACTGTAGATAATTGAAGAGGAGAAACACAGAGTGGGACGTTCAGTTGTGTAAAGACTCTGATTTGTGACCACAGGTAACTTCTCTGCATGTTTCTGCTACCCCAGGGGTTGTTCTCAGACATGAGCTGTTCCTCACCTTCCCCACAGTATACCCTCCCAAAATAGGGCTCATCACACATGCTCTGTATGGCCTTGCACACATGTCTTGCATACTTGGTGTCCTGCACTTGTCACTTCTCAGTTGGGGAAGTGCTAGGATTTCCTTAATTGAGTAACTACATACTTTCAGTTGACGACAGTCAGTTTTTGTGATTCTTTTTCTCTGTGATGTTTGCTCTGATCATATTTACTGAAATGCAGTTTTACCTTTATTGAACTTAAAGGAAAAAACTGCACTTAACATTCTGTATTTTTTTCACTCCACTTTTCTTATAATAATCATTTTTATTACTTTTTCAAATACATAGCTGTGTCACAGATTTAAAAAACACTCCTTCAGCTAAGACGGTTTGCAAGACGCTACCCCGTATCACATCTTGTCAACAACTTCAGACAAAACACAGTTCTAATTTACATGTTCTCACTCGCTAACTGGGAGGGGTTTATATCTCTGTGGGATCTTCCTGACTCTTATGCTTTCATCTGAGGGCTTCCCTGATGGCTCAGCGGGTAAAGAATTTGCCTGTAATGCAGGAGACACAGGAAACCCAAGTTCGATCTCTGCCTCAAGAAGATCCCCTGGAGAGGAGTCTGGGCTACAATTCAAAGGGTCCCAAAGAACTGGACACAACTGAGTGACGAAGCACAGACCGCCATGAGATTCTCTAGGTCTATAACTCTGTGAATCCAGTTATATTTCATCTTCCTACAGGTAGATTATTTATTTTGTTAATTATCTATGACAAACTTTTACATCTAACTGACTTTTTGCTGCCTCTCCTCATAGCTCTTCCCCATCTCTCCCACTGTGAGACTGTGTGGGTTGAGAGAATATAGAACATTTTAATAATAGCTCAATCAAAATGTAATTAAGAAAGGTAACTGGCCCCCAAACACCACATACTACATATCAAAGATAAATTCTAGATAATTCTTGCTGTCTCCTATTTTGAATTACCACTTTTTTCCCCCACTGAAAATTAAACATTTATATCAATATACTGAAGTATGCATTTCTTTCTGAACCTTTCTGTATGTGCCTTATTATAATATAATCACATTTTATTATTATAATCATTTGTGTACCATTCAGCTTCCTTGCTAAACATTTACCTTCACAAGAATGGGATTTGTTTCTGTCTTACCCCTGGGCTCTAGTGTTTAGATAGACTTTGACATATTAATAAATATCTATTTGATTGATGAGTGGATGGATGAATGAATTTCTTAGAAGAAGAAACATGGATTAGTCTTTTATTTTTTTATAGTCTTCTGAGTATTTCTTATCCATTATCTTCCTTTTAATCCATAATCTCTGAGCACAAATTATATAGTTTGAATAGAATCTAAGATATCATACACCTGTTGAGGGAACCATAATTACAAGATGTCTCAGTTCTTTCTCAGCTTTTCGTAAAGTGCCAAATGCCCAACATAACTGTCATCTGTTACATATATTTCTGACAAGTTATCAGCCTCTCTCATTTGTTTTGGATTACCCATCATAAATTTTGCCTTCACGTTTTTATTGATGATCATATCACATCTCTGTTGCTTGTACTGCATAACCAGGGTTTGGGGTTTTTTTTTGTTTGTTTTTTTGTTTTTAATGTATTTAGCCAGCAGGAGTTTAAATAGCAAAGTGTTTAAGAAATTATTTTTCTTCTCCAGAGAAAGTGTAGACAAAGCAAGTTGAAAGACAGACCCAATTAAATAAACTTCTGTCTCTGGACACAAAATCCCAAGGTCTGCATGCTTCAAAAATAATATTAACAAGGCCTGCTTTTCTGGATTTACACTGCTTAGAGTAAGTAAGGAATGACATCACGATATGCATTACTCCCAGTGCTTTCAAAATGCACTGAGATGCTGAAAGTTTCCAAATGGCTTCTTTGTACGCTGTTAGGGACCATCTGGCTAGCTGGAGATAAACAAGTTTCAACATATGGGTCCTAACACATACACAGCACTGCTTCACTAGTGCAGAAAATTAACAAAAGGTCACTCTCTTGATATGACAAACTCATGCTAAAGAAGCAGCACCATGTAATGGAGAGCCTGCTCTAAGTTGCACACAGGAGACCTTAATTCCAGGTCCTTCCTGCCCACTCACTGCATGTGGCACTTGATCACACCAAGTCTCCTGGAGTTCCTCACCTGAAAGTTAAAAAGTACCAAGTCAACACTGTCTTTACTCCCTCCCTTCCCTTAAATCCTTCCCTTTCTCTTTTTTTATTTCTTCCTTCCTATGAAGGAATATTTATCAGTGTTTTATTTAAAGTTATCAGCATAAAGGCCTTTAATCTCCTTCTTTAGGTTTCTTCCTAGGTATTGTTTCTGAAGTGATTTTAAACAGGATTGTTTTTCTGAATTTCTCTGATATTTCATTATTAGTATATAAAAGAAATGCAACAGATTTCTCTATATTATTCTTCTATCCCGCTACCTTGCTGAACTCACTTATTATTTCTCATGGTTTTTGTCTGGAGTCTTTAGTGTTTTCTGCATAGATTATCTTAGCATCTGCACACAATGACAATTTTACCTCTTCCCTTCCAATTTGGATACCTTTTCTTTTTCTTGTCTGATTACTGTCACTAGGACTTCCAGTACTACAGTGAATAGAAGTGGTGAGAATGGGCATCCTTGTTTTGCTCCAGGTTTTAGCAGGAAGGCTTTCAGCTTTTCACTGTTGAGTATTACATTGTTTGTGAGTTTATCATTAATAGCTTTTATTATGTTGAGATGTGTTCCCTCTATACCCACTTTGGTGAGAGTATTTGTCATGAATAGATGTTAAATTTTTATCAAATGTTTTTTGCATATCTATAGAGATGATCATGTGGTTCTGTCTTGCTTTTTGTTAACAGGATGTATCACATTGATTCATTTGTGTAGGTTGAACCATTCTTGCAACCCCTGGAATGAATCCAACTTGATTATGGTGTACTATCCTTTTTCTGTATTGTTGAATTCAGTTTGATAAAATTTTGTTGAGGATTTTTAGATCTAAATGCACCAAACCTATTGGCCTGTAATTTTTTTTTTTTTTTTTTTTTTTTTTGGTATTGTCTGTCTGACTTTGGTATCAGGGTGATGGTGGCTTTTAGAATGACTTTGGAAGTGTTTCCTCCACTTCAATCTTTTGAACTAGTTTGAGAAGGATTAAGTGTAAGTTCTTCCATTGAAAAGGAAACACTGATAAAGGAAATTGAAGATGATTCAAAGAAATGGGAAGATATCCCATTCTCTTGGATTGGAAAAATTCATATTGTTAAAATGACCATACTATGCAAAGCAATCTGTCACTCTAATGTGATCCCTATCAAGTCACCCAAGACACTTTTCACAAAACTAGAACAAATAATCCTAAAATTTATTCACAATCACAAAGACTCAGAATTGCCAAAGCATTCTGTGGGGGGATGGAGGGAAGCTAGAGGCATAACCCTCCCAGACTTCAGACAATACTACAAAATTACAGTAATCAAAACAGTGTGGCATTGGGGCTTCCCTGGTGGCTCAGTGGTAAAGAATCTGCCTGCCAGTGCATAAAACACAGGTTCAATCTCTGATCTGCGAGGATCCCACATGCCACAGAGCAACTAAGCCCATGTACCACAACTATTGAGCCTGTGCTCTACAATCTGCGACTGGTAACTACTGAGTCCACGTGCCGAAACTACTGAAGCCTATGTGCCCTACAGCCTGTGCTTCACAACAAAAGAAGCCACCACAATAAGAAGCTCATGCACCACAAGTAGAGAGAAACCCCTATTCACTGAAACTAGAGAAAAGCCCACAGAGCAATGAAGACCCTGCACAGCCAAAAAAAAAAAAAATTGTATTGGCACTAAAAACATAGAGATCAATGGAACAGAACAGAGAGCCCATAAAGAAACCCATGGGCTTTGTAGGTGGTGCTATGGTAAAGAATCCACCTGCCAATGCAGGAAATGCAAGATGCCAGTTGGATCCCTGAGTCAGGAAGATCCCCTAGAGGAGGAATCGCAACTCCCTCCAGTGGAATTATCTTGCCTGGAAAATTCCATAGACAGAGAAGCCTGGCTGGCGACAGTCCATGGGGTCACAGTCAGACACGACTGAATGACTGAGCATGCACAAAGAAATCCATATACCTATGGCCAATTAATCTTAGACAAAGGAGGCAAGAATATACAATGGAGAAAAGATTGTCTTTTCAGCAAGCAGTTTGGGAAAGTTGGACAGCTGCATGTAAATCAATGAAGTTAGAACACACTCTAACACCATACACAATACATGACACCATAAAACTCCTAAAAGAGAACATAGGGAAAACCTTCTTGTACATAAATCAATGCAGTATTTTCTTAGATTAGTCTCCCAAGGCAAAATAAATAAAAACAAAAGTAAACAAATGGGGCCTAATCACACTTAAAATCTTTTGCAAAGCAAAGGAAACCATCAACAAAAAGAAAAAAAAAACCTACAGAATGGGAGAAAATATTTGCAAATGATGCAAACTGACAAGGGGTTAATTTCCAAAACATACTAACAACTTACACAATTTAATTTAAAAGAAACAACCCAATCAAAAAATGGGCAACAAACATAAACAGACATTTCTCCAAAAAAGATATGCAGATGACCACGACATAAAAGCACATGAAGAGATGCTGTGTGTGTGGATATGTTAGTCGCTCAGTCATGTCTGACTCTTTGCAACCCCATCAACTGTAGTCCTCCAGGCTCCTCTGTCCATGGAATTTCCCAGGCAAGAATACTGGAGTGGGTAGCCATTCCTTTCTCCAAGGAATCTTTCCAACCTAGGGATCAAACCCAAGTCTCTTGCATTGCAGGCAGATTCATTACCACCTAAGCCACCAGGAAAACCCAGAAAAGATGTGAAACATTGCTAATTATTAGCGAAATGCAAATCAAAACCACAATGAAATATCATCTCACACCAGTCAGAATGGCCATCATCAAAAAGTGTACAAATAATAAATGCTAGAGAGTATAAATAAAAGGGAATTCCTCCACCATTGGTGGGAATGTAAATTGGTACAACCTCTGTGGAGAACAATATGGAGATTCCTTAAAGAACTTTAAAAGTATCTACTATATGATCCAGCAATAAGGATACATGCACCCAGTGTTCATTGCAGTGCTGTTTATAATAGCCAAAGCATGGAACTTGCATCCATCAACAGATGAATGGATAAAGATTTGATACACAAACACACACACATACACACACACACACTAGCATGGTGCAAAAGTAACTGGTTTTACCTTGTTGAACTTTGCTGTTTGATATTGGAATACATTCTTAAATGTCATTATGTTATACATTATTTTACTGAGCATTTCTCACTTTATGTTTTTTTGCTAATGACTAATTACTTGCTGTTCACTTTATATTTGTCTTAAACTATAGAAATGATATAGACAAAAGGAAATTTGAGTGATTTTTTAATTTCAGTTCAAAACGGGTCATAAAACAGCAGAGACAACTTGCAGCATCAACAATGCATTTGGCCCAGGAACTACTAATGAATGAGAGTGCAGTAGTAGTTTAAGAAGTTTTGTAAAGGAGAAAAGAGCCTTGAAGATGTGGAGCATAGTGGTCAGCCAGCAGAAGCTGACAAAGACCAATAGAGAGCAATCATCAAAGCTGATCCTCTTACAACTACACGAGAAGTTGCCAAAGAACTCAACATCGACCACTCTACGGTCATTCAGCATTTGAAGCAAATTGGAAAGGTGACAAAGTCTGATTAAGTAGGTGCCTCATGAGATGACAGGAAATTTAAAAAAAAAAAAAAACTGTTGTTTTAAAGTGCCATCTTTTATTCTATGCAATAACAATGAACCATTTCTCAGTAGGATTATGACATGCAACAAAAAGTCGAATTTATATGACAACTAGCTGTGACCAGCTCAGTGGTGAGACTGAAAAGAAGCTCCAAAGCGCTTCCCAAAGCCAAACTTGCACCAAAAAATAGGTCATGGTCACTGTTTGGTTGTCTGCTGCTGGTCTGATCCACTACAGCTTTCTGAATCCCAGCAAAACCATTTCATCTGAGAAGTATCTCAGCAAATCAATGAGATGCACTGAAAACTGCAACGCCTGCAGCCAGCATTGGTCAACAGAAAGGGCTCAATTCTTCTCCACAACAATGCCAACTGCACGTCACACAACCAATGCTTCAAAAGTTGAACGAACTGGGCTAGAAAGTTTTGCCTCATCCGCCATACTCACCTGACTTCTCACCAACCGACTACAACTCCTTCAAGCATCTCACAACTGTTTGCAGGAAAAGTGCGTCCACAACCAGCAGGAGGCAGAAAATGCTTTCCAAGAGTTCATGAAATCCCGAAGCATGGATTTTTACATTACGTGAATAAACAAACTTACTTCTCATCAGCAAAAACATATTGATTGTAATGGTTCCTGTTTTGATTAATAAAGAGTACCTGAGCCTAGTTATAATGATTTAAAATTCATGGACTGAAACTGCAATTACTTTTGTACCAACCTAATACACACATACTACATTACCACTCAGCCATAAAAAGAATTTTCAGTAATCTGGGTGAACTGAGAGAATATCATACCAAGTGAAATAAATCAAAGAAAGACAAATTTTATATGATATCACTTACATGTGTAATCTAAGAAATATTACAAATGAGTCCATTTATAAAACAAACAGGCTCAGACATAGAAAAGAAACTTATGGTTATCAAAAGGGAAAGGGACGGGGGAGATGAATAAATTAGAGGAGTATGAGATAAACAGATAAATACCACTATATATAAGATAAATAAGGAACAATGATTTATTGTACATTATAAGGAACGATATTCTTTATCCCAGGAATGCAAGGATTCTTTAATATCCGCAAATCAATGTAATACACCACACTAACAAATTGAAAGATAAAAACCATATGATAAAAACCGTATCTCAATAGATGCAGAAAAAGCCTTTGACAAAATTCAACATCCATTTATGATAAAAACTCTCCAGAAAGCAGGAATAGAAGGAACATACCTCAACATAATAAAAGCTATATATGACAAACCCACAGCAAACATAATCCTCAATGGTGAAAAATTGAAAGCATTTCCCCTAAAATCAGGAACAAGACAAGGGTGCCCACTCTCACCACTACTATTCAACATAGTTCTGGAAGTTTTGACCACAGCAATCAGAGCAGAAAAAGAAATAAAAGGAATCCAGATAGGAAAAGAAGAAGTGAAACTCTCACTGTTTGCAGATGACATGATCCTCTACATAGAAAACCCTAACGACTCTACCAGAAAATTACTAGAGCTAATCAATGAATATAGTAAAGTTGCAGGATATAAAATTAACACATGATATTTAATATCTTATAATAAGTTATAATGGAAATAAGTTGAAAAAATAAATATATGACTGAATCACATTATTGTAAACATGAAACTAACATAAAATTATAAATCAACTATACTTCAATTTAAAAAAGAAACATTTTTTACCTTCTATACAAGTTCCAAGCATGGTGCTTGGTGCTAGGAATATTGGTTAAAAAAAAAAGACACAGTTCATGCCCTTGAAGAATTACTAAACAATGAGAAAACATACATAAAATCAATAATTGAGAACAGGAAATTCCAGGCAGAGGAGAAAAGCATTTGTGAAGATACTCAGGGAGGAGCATGGACTGTTTAAAAAATTCAATAGATTTGTAAACATTTCTATCCATTGAATTGAGAACTCACAAGACAATTGAAATGCTAAAAGGAAAATTCTCATGCCATTCAGACATTACTATATTTGTTGTTATTGTTTAGTCGCTAAGTCATGTCAGACTCTTTTGCGACCCCATGGTCTGTAGCCTGCCAGGGTTCTCTGTCCATGAAATTCTCCAGGCAAGAATACCGGAGTGGGTTGCCATTTCCTTTTCCAGAGAATGTTCCCAACCAGGTATCAAACCTGCATCTCCCACAGAGATTGAACTTGCGTCTGTTACATTTGTTGACAGATTCTTTACCACTGAGCCACCAGGAAAATCTATTATCATTACAATAGCATAAATTATTTGAAAAAATTGCCTGAATTTTCTCTTTGTCTTGTTGAGGTAATGCCCATCATCAATGAATCTAATAAAATTACATGAAAATACGATCATCAAAACGATTTACAGGCATCTCAGGCACATGACACAATGGTAGATGCTTTAAGAATTTATGAAACAGCTTCCAGAAAACCTAGGTTCTATGAGTGCCTCCTGTTTAATATTTACAAAATAAAATTAGACACTAAGGCAACAGTCACTAAGTTACCTCTTACAAGTACACCACTTCACAAGTGTCAATTCCCAATATTTGGTCTTACCAGAAAATAGCTGATATCCTAGAGTCAGAAGAAGGATTAGTTATAATAGTCACTGTTGCTGAATAGTCCAAAAATACATATAAAATTTTTAAGTGATTTTCCCAATTCTTAGTTAAAAGCTGTACCTTTGGTACAAATTACATCATAGGTGAAATAGTATAAATTGTTTGACATTTTTTTCTCATTCTCTCCCAGTTTCTACTTTTTCTTTTCCTTTGGCTGCTAGGCAAGGAATGTACAGTATCCAGTGACCAGCCACTGTAACCAGAATGAGGCAGAGAGTTCAAGGGCCAAGGTGTTCAAGTCAGGCAGGATAAAGAACCAATTTTAATAACTAAGGTCCTAATTAAAAAAATTAAACACATATGAAAACCAGAATCAATCCAATTAACAATAAGGCCCTGCCTTAAACTACAGGAAAGAAACATGTCACTCCTTAAAAATCTCTCGTGTGCTTACTATATATACTACATGGTGACAAGCTGAGAAAAGTCTGCCTTCTGATGTAAATTCCTCAAAAGTAAGGACTTGCTTTACTCATCCTGGTTCCCTCAATGTCCACAGTGCTGAATGCAGCAGGAGCCTAACAAATGCTTATTAATCAAATCAAGGAATGAACGGTCACTATTTTTAAGAAGTTACAAAATGGATGCAATTAATTACAGAACTATCTTAGCTACCTGTTAGGATTGCAGCAAATACATAAAGTTTGCCATTCTGTTATTCTACGTAGAGTGACATTTGTAACATCAGACCATCAATTAAAAGTCATTATTTAAGTTGCTTTATTACAGCTACAAATAAACTTTATTTGATGTAATGTAATAAAACATTTCCAAATTTAACAACATTTACCTGACCAGAATGAATCATTTAAATTATGGATATAAGTATATACAGTTACTTCAGCAAATCCACAGTTCGGGAATTGGTACAAGCTTTATCAGAAAGGAAAGTGCCCACCTCCCCTTTCAGAGAGGCAGACCCTTCCTCGTGTGTGGTAAGAAGCAAAGTCAGTGAAAGTTGGAAGAAATCTACCATCCACGCTGGAATTCCACATTATCCTGTGAGAAAACAGCTACACATGTTGCAGGAAAATAATATTCTCTTTCCATTCTCTCTTGTCAAATGAAGGTTTGCATTCATTTTGTCCCCTTAGAGGTACTCTTCTCTGATCTACTTTCTGTCTCCCTAACTCATACATATTACATAGAACCATTAAAAAAAAAAAGCCAAGTACAAAGGGAACTTTTCCATGTCCTGACCTGCCCTAAATATCTATCACTTTGGGGAGGGACAGGGGAGAAGAACAGAATTGACCAGGCACACATGTGATTTCAGATACAGAGAACACAAATACCAACCCTCTAGAAGAAACAGAATGGTACTCCAGAGGCTTCCCAACATTGCCCCAGGTGACCTCTGGGGCACACATACAACGCTGCTCAATGAGAATTAGCACAAGGGCGCTCCATCTCCAAAAGCATCACAGCCTTGCATGGAAACCCCATTATTACCATCCTTCCTCCCCCAAACCTCACAGTTAGGAGCCAGCCCGGAGGCCCAGAGCACCCAGGTGTAAAGGACAGTCACAAGTTCTGTGCCAACCATCATGTTCATGTCCAGGGCAGGGAGGCAGCCCTCGCTCTCCATCCAGGGAAAACTCCTCACAGGAGGAATGCCCCTTCCCTCTCAGGAGCCCCCAGGAGAAGATTGAGCGTGATTAAAAAAAAACAAAAAACAAACTTTATTCAGCTTTTAAGATTCTCTCCATCCTGAGCTCTGTTCCTGAGTTACTCCAGAACGAGAAGCGAGTTAACAAAGAAAGGAGGCTGGTGGGGACGTCACAGGGACCCTGCAAAAAAGCCAAACTGTTTGACAGAAGCTTTGAACAGACACTGCTCTGGGAGATCATTTGTAGTAGCTGATGACAGGGTTCTGTTTTCTAATGTGGACATGCAATGTATTCATCACTAGGCTTACCACAGTGGGCTGAGGAAAACACCCTCTGTCCCACAGCAAAATACATCTGTCTCATGAATGATTCCTGAATATTCACCACAAGGCCTAGACTCGAAAGCATGGGAAGTATGCATGGGAACTTCTTCATTCGCACAGACTTGAACAGAAGCAAAGCACCAGAAACTCTGTTCTTTCTGGAACTCAGTTCTGTGTGTGCGCTTACAGCTGAGCCGATCAGGCCATTTCCACGTGCACACAATAGCACGGATCCACAGAACACAAGGAGAGGTCACCATCCCTCTCACGATATACTCTGAACAGTGGATATACTTTGCTGGTCATGTCTTAGCCATCCCAAGAAAGGACAGATGCTGCATTCCATTCCGAAGTCTCGGCAAATGATTGCATTCTGTTTCCACCTCTGTCTTGCCTTGTTTATTTCATCTCCATTATTCTGCTTTTGATCATGAATCATGACTTTTTTTTCTACAGTAGTCAGAGTTTTGTCTACAGAGAGAGAGAGAGAGAGAGAGAAAGAGGACGCAAGAAAATGATTTAGCAGAACCGTAATTGTGAGTTCTTGTTTTGTGGTGGGTGGATTTAATTCTTACAACATTTAATAATTTGAATTATTTGTGGTTTCTAAGGGGATATGAGCATCTAAGGGGGAAGAAAAAGTGCTATGACTCTTGTCGTACATTTCATAACATCTACAAGTTGCAGAGGCCTTAATATATTTGCAAACCAGCTCCAGATAACTCATTTAGAAGTTCTCTTTTATAATATAGCCCCAAATGGCTCTACTCTCAATATTCCTTTCAAAATACTATGGCATTTGTTGTGCCCAAAAAGAATGATGATGACTACAATGGGAAGTGTCCTCCCCTTCAAACTTAGAAGGGTGCATTACAGTAAACCTTGTGTGCAGAGACCGAGAAGGCCCTCCTTCCTAGCTTCCTTCCTCCCAGATTCACAGAAAAGTCATGAGTCAGGAGAAGTCTTGGCCAACAGCTGAAGGAAAGTCCCTTTCTCCTTAGTGTAGAGCCAAATCCCTCCAGATAAACTCCTTTAACTTAGTACCTTCATAGGACATCTCAACTTACCAAACTACATCTGTGTGTGTGCTTTCGAGCTGGATCTAAGAGGGTCCGGGGCCTCTGCCTCCCCATCCCATTGAAAGTGCCTCCTCACGTGGCTGTCAAGACTTGATGAGTGAGTCTCCCTAGTGACAGGATCGGTTTCTCCATAAGACACCAACTCTCGATTTGTTCATTACCCCCACCGTGGTGCCTGAGGGGAAGCACCACGCTCTGGCTTTGGCCCACGGCTCCAGGCTGCTGGGTAGCTAGGCAAATGCACTGAGAAAAGGCTGTGTCCCCACCAGGGCTCCACATTTACTCTTGTCCCAGGGCCTCTGCCTCTTCTCCCCACAGAGGAGACTGCAGTTCCTCTGAGGCTCACAGCGGCCCATGAGCTTTACTGAATCCCACCAGGCTCCAGCACCATCTCTGAAGCTCCGCTTTCCTCACAACCTACCTGTTAGTCAGTTTCCAAACGTCCAGACACCCTTGGTCTCTTTCCTAGTCTGAATGGCCACCTTCCTCGGGCAGGCCTCATCACTCTTACATTGGTCTCCTACCCATTTCCCTTCTCCTATTGTGAACTCCTATTTATACACTAGATCTTTTCTCACCCCAGATCAAAAACCTTCATTTCTCTCCCTGCCCACTTTGCTCACATGCCCTCCAAGTCGACCCCAAACTACCCAGCTTCCAGGTCCTACTGAAGACACAGCCAAGGGTCTTATTGTGTCTCTGTCCATTTCTAAGTCCCTCTGTCCATACTGTCCCCTCTTCTTGGAGTAGCCCCCAACCCACCTCCACCCCTGCCATCCCTTAATCCTACTCTTTATTCAAGACCCACTCCCAAAGATCATCTCCTTCATGATTTCCATCATGGATATTTTCTTCCTAAGACATTCCCCTGAGGCTTATTTTTCTGGTAGACATGTTTATACTGCTTGATTTTATCTTGGGCTGTGTGTATTTACTGTCTACTAAGAAAACAAACAAAAATATTAGAAAGAAGCAAGTGAGGTCAATTGCCTGTCTTTCTTACTTTAAAGAGATGCTGCAAAGTTAAAATGTAGGCAAATACAAAGCAGGAAGTGAACAAGCTATTATTAGTACTAATTGATCATTTAATAAAAATAAAGAGTTGAATTCCAGGTAGTTAATGATGAGGAAAATACTACTCTGGGGAAATAAAATTAATGAAACAACCAACTTTTTGTTTGGCTTTGTCTTTAAGACAGCATCCTACCACAGACATCCAGGGTTTCAAGAGCCGTGATGTTTTCTTCCCAATTTTCAACAAGACCCATTTCATCTTATTTTTTTTTAATCACTCCTAAGTGATTAAAATCACTCCTAAGTGATTCCTTGCCCATAAAGACAAGGCAGATTCACTCTGAACTCCTAAGCTTCAGTACTCACCATGGAGCAGCATTCAGGACAAGAACTCAAGGTGACTCCGCTACAACTGCAATGGACAGGGACTGTAAGAGTCTCTTTGCTAGGAAGAAGGGAGAAGGGAAGGCAGAGCTACTTGAAAACAATATCATGAAATTTTTTTACACGGAAGTATTTTAGAAATTGCTGTTCAATATTGTTCACAGTAATGGTGTTGAAGAACAAAAGTCATCCAAATGTGACACTTAAAAGCCATTTAGCATTTTGGTGATTCAAAGCAAATCCATAAATAAAGTTATCAAATTTTTAAAAAAAAGTTCTGCTTCTATTACATTATCACATTTGGTTTTATAGTATCAGTATTTGAATACTTGTGAAAAGGTGACAAAGACTGTAATTTATGGTAGTGCATTATAATTACAATGAAGTATTTATAGCCTTTTCCCTCTATTCACTCCCTAGCCAAGGAAGACTCCCCTAGTGCCTGCCAGACTCCTGAGCCTCTCGTTATGCTGATCAAAAAAATGGGGAAATATTTGGAAGTAGCAATACACAATTGAGTAGATTGTTTATACAGGAAAGAAGGAAAACTATTATATAGGAGGAAAAAATAAAGCCAAGAAGATGGAGTTGGGGCAAAAGTAAAAGAGGCTAGAACCTAAGTAGCCGGGGGATGGGGGGTAGAGGGACCGGAGGCTGGAGAGATTGGAAGAAGCAGCCCAGAGTCTCTAGGTTGGCCAAGAAATGTGTGTGCCAGAAAGTCAGGGAAGGGGAACAAGGCTTGTAAGATTTGCTGTGAGCTATGGACTGGATGCCAGATCATTATTCCAGAGACTCCAGTAGAGTTAGGATTGATTTGGGTTATCCAGCTGGTGTTTACTTGAATGCAGCTGTGCAGAGCATGGACCATAGGGGGAGTTCTGGTTGCTAGTCATTTACGAGCCACCACTCCCACCATGCCTACAGCCACCCCAGCCCACTGGATCTGTGAGCTTCCAGAGGCAAGGACTGTCACTTATTTGTCCTTCTATCACTGCCATGCCTGGCGCCATGCCTTGTACACAACAGGCTCTTAAATGTTTCTGGAGAAAACAAGCCAATGAAGAGATGCCTTAATTCCAGCCTCTATCTTCTAATTCATTCCACATGATACCACCACATCAGTCTCATGGTTTTGGTGACTCCGTTTTCCTTACTTGCAGAGATTTGGTCAATGGCTTCCTTCTGCCCACAGGAGGATTGCTCAACCTTGGCATTATGGACATTTTGGGCTGGATAACTCTTTGCTGTGGGGGCTGCCTGAGTAAGACAGGATGTTTAGCAGCATCCTCAATCTCTACCCACCAGATGCTAGGAGGTCTTCCTCTTCCCTAGCTGAGGCAACCAAAAATATCTTCAGACTTTTTCAAATATCCCTGGAGTGCAAATTAACCCTGATTGAGAACCATTTGCCTACACTAAAAATCCCTAAAATTTCTGGGACTGGAATGGAAGATCCTTCATAATTTACTTTATTTGATCTTTCCATTATGATCTCTAAATCTCCCCTACAACAATGCTTAGCTTCAGTCAAACTGTCCCTTGCATAAATTCTCACATCAACACCTCTATAGGAAATGTCCCCTTCAGGAGGAACGCCATCTCTAGTCTCCTGTAGTCATAAATGATTTGACCCTGATAGTCATATTTGAGCCCATATCCTTCAGGAAGTATTCCCTGGTCAGAGGTAAGGAAATCACTGAGTTATTTTCCTCTTCTTTGAATCCTATAGCTTTTCCTGTCTCCAACTTTCCTTGGGTTCTCAACACAAAAAGAGTAAATGAGCTTGTGTGTGTGTTTACATCTAGTCTGTGTGATAGAAATGCACGCACTATGGCAAGAAAGACATCGTATGTTTTCTGTATCCTCTTCAATGCCTGACACAGTTATAAACAAGAATTTAAAAATGAGTCCTCCCACATGAGAACTGAAAAGAAAACTGCTTGCCATAGAATTTTTTAAATAGCAGCTATTCCAACTAATTAGAAATTTCCCAGAGTTAATGAATATTTAGGTCCATCATCCCAAATGATTTTAACATTCCATAATTCTAAATAAAATCAATAATTAAAAATTTAAACAGAAAGAGATGTAATGAGGACACAATCATTTTCTGAGACCAGGGGAGAGCAAACTATGACTTGTAGGCCAAATCCAGACTGTCACCTGTTTTTGTAAATAAAGTTTTATTTATATACCACCATATTCATTGGTTACTTGTATCTAGGACTTGTTGCTCACTACAAAGATGGAAACAAGTATTTTCAGTGGAGACCATATGGCTAGAAAAACAAAATATTCACCATCTGGCCCTTCACAGTGAAAGTTTGCTGATCCTTGTCTTAGATTAACAGAAAAACTAAGACCTAAGACTCCACACTAGCTAAAGATGCAGAGGCAAATATCTTTTGATGTTATGTTAGCTGATATAAATACTTTTATAAAAGTCATAGCAGCATGGAAGTTTAAAATGCATTTGAAAACAGATGTCCTGCACTCAAATTCAGCTCCCCAAGTAAGACTTTGAAAAGTTATCTGACCTCCCCAACAGAACGAAGATAAAGGAAACCAACCGTCCATAAGGTTTTAAGAATTAAATGACATAATTCACACGGAGTGCTTAGAAGAATATCTGAGAGTGAATCATCAATAAATGTGGGTAACTATTATTTTAAGCTGGAAAATCTGTTTGTGCGACATTTGAAAAATTAGCATTTTTTGAATTATCTGAATTATGCGTGAATTATTAGCTAAAGTAATTGATAAAATTATCCTCGCATCATCTGACTGTGTAGAAGGAAAACTAACACAGTGGTGTTTTCTAGTTCAGCAACTCAGTGATTCTTTCCTAGTTTCTACACTGGCTGCTTAACTGGACCCCCTGCCATCAGTCTTTTATTTTATCTGCCCTTCTCACTGTTACCAGAGAGACTTTCTTCAAACACATCTTTCAGCATGTTACTCCCGGAGCTGAAACCAACACACTTTCCTGCTCCTGCGCTGAACAACTCTGAAGCCAGGCAAAAGAACCCAGCACTTGTTACAGGAAATAGTTGCTTCTAAAAGATAAGACTGCACACCAACTGAACTAGCTTACCCCTCAAGACTGACAGTTTGCTCATTAAAACTGGCTTCAAGGTCCTCACTCAGCTGTACCCACCCATCCAAAGCTATCACATCATAAACTCTGCCCAGTCCTCACTTCTCTGCCCTAACACTACCCAGCCCAAGCTCCAAAACTGTATCAATAACCTTTGTTTATTTCCTCACCAGAGAAATGACCAAGCCTCTTTCAAGGAGGTGTCCTCTTAAACTGCAGTAAGTCTAATAAACTTAACTTACTCCTATTAATGGGTTTTTCTAAACACCTTCTTAGTGAACCGATGGTTAAAATCCCCAGCTCAAAACATCCACAAGCTCATTGCTACTATAGACTGAAGTCGTCTGACAAGTAGTGCTACACAATAGGTAAGAGCACATGCATTGGGCTGATCCATACCACATCCACCACTCAGGACTATATAATCTTAGGTTGTTACTTTATGTCCCAAACCTGTTATTCTTCTGAAAACTCGGGGTACCGGAAGCAACTAGTTTACAGGTAGAATGATAAACACCATGACAGCATCTGGTAGGTATTCAATAACTGTTAGAAATTATTACTTTGATTATCTGTTATGTGTCAGGCACTGTACTAGATTCTACAAACAGAAATTTGGCTAAGACATGGCTCTTTCCCTGAAGGAATTTAGAACCTGGTCCTGGTGGATAAACACTAGTGGTTGATTCAATAAGAATCTTATAAACCTGGAAAGATCCTTGGTAATACAGGTCGCTCATTGCATATATTCTGAAACCAAAAGACTGTATTCTTTTATAATGAAATTTTATTTATTTTTTGATGCAACATGGGGAATTTTCCCAACCAGGAATCAAACCTGTGTCCCCTCCAACGGAAGTTCAGAGTCTTAACCACTGGACCACCAGGGAAGTCCTTGTATTCTTTAAAAAAAAAAATCTAATTTTTTATTATGAACAAGCTCTTATGTACAAAACAGGGTATAGAATAGAAGTAAAAATAAATACCTGTGAAGCTATTTCACAGCTCAAGAATTAGCATATCTGTAGTCTTACAACTTTGAGTTCCTAGGACAGGAAATGATGATCTCTGGTTTCCCTTATCCATATTAGGGAGATGTTTCTGCCTCCTTCATCCTGGTGATGAGTTAGAGAACAAGCTGAGTTCCTTGAGGTTTTCCGAGTCGTTTGGGGTGTATCCTAGTTGGGAGCCCTGGAATCTACCATAACCCATGAGGGCACTTTGGGACCCTATTCCCCTGAGATAGCTGAGAGCACAGGGGTCTCCTTGGCCACCTTGATTACACATAAAAGCAGTCTAGTATATGGAGAGCATCTGGAGGTAAGAGTCACATGATGTGGGATCTAGACCCAGAGGTACTGGTAATCACTGCATGATAGCTCACTCGCCATGACCCAATTATGTCTTCTGTCAAAGGAAGGGAATGGACACGATGACTGGGAAGGTCCTTCTCAGCTACAGTGGCCCAAGGTTCTCTGGCCAATTCCAAAGAACAAGGTTCAGTGAAGAGGGACACCTTTTGTCTCACATTCAACACTGATCTATTCTCTAACCAGCACCTTCTATTTCCTCAATCTAGTTTATTTCCCCTCAGTTTTCAAATATGAAAATGTCTCCTCTACCTCAAATTTAAAACAAAATCTTCACTGGACCTGATGACTTTGCTATGTTGTCTCCTTCTTCACAAAACCAAATTAATCCACATGTGTGTTATATTTCCTTATCACCATTGGCTCTTGACGGTCCTTTTTCAGATTCCAACATCCTATTGTAATTGCTTCTTGAAAAGTCACTACTTGCCTCCTAGACAAACTCAACACCTCTCTATCAGTTCCCAACTCCTAAAGCTGGGTAGCACTTTCTGAAAACTCTGTATCTGTCAAGACTTTGCTCCACCCTGGCATTTTCCCACACTAACCACTCCCTATTGCCTCAGACTGCTTCTTGTATCTTTACTAGATATAAGAGTAATAGCAACTAAAATGATAATGTTACAAGAATTAGAGCTCTAAGGACCTAAGGTGAATGCTACTTTCAGAGGAAGGAGGAGAAACATCACCTTCCTTGTCAGCCATGGCAACAACTGCGATTCATCAGCAAATCAGTCTCTTCTTCCAATCCACCTGAATACCTATCTTTGGCTTTTGGAACTCTATGGGGTGGAAGACTAGAGTACAGTATTCTGGACTCAAATCTGATACACTTGGGAGGAAATAAGACTGCTACTGGTTCTGGAAGCTTTCTGCCATGTGCTTCAGAAAGGAGTTCCATGAGAGGGTTGGGGGTAGAAGGAAAACAGTGATAAATGACCTTACAGCACAAGCTCAGGTCTCTCAGGCCTCTCGGCGAGCTTCAGGGCCTCGTGCATGCCTGCGGCTGAGAGCTTCCGGTTGATATTCCGGTACTGGCATTGGAGCAGGCTGCGGTAGGTGGTCCTCAGGTCCCGGTTGAAGAATGCATATATAAAGGGGTTTATGAGAGAGTTTGCATAGCCCAGCCACAGACATGTCCTCTCCACCCACAGTGGGATGCAGCTGCAGGCGATGCCGCAGATGAAGGGCCTGGCGGTTGAAAGGAGGAAAAACGGCAGCCAGCACATAGTGAAGGCCCCGACAATGATGCCCAGGGTGGTGGCTGCTTTCTGCTCCCTCTTAAAGATGGAGATGTTTTTCCTTTCATGTTTGAGGAGTCTTGAAAGGTTTGCACACTCCTCTACCTCCTTCTGGAGCTTCACCATGCCATTGAGGGAGATGACACTGTCAGGCTCCTCTGGCCGGGGGAAGCCAGGGAACTTGTGTTTGGCGGCGCTCTTCCTGGCGGCTTTGTAAATCTGGTAGTACATGAAAAGCATGACGGACATGGGGATATAAAATGCCACTGCGGTGGAGTAAATTGTGTAGCCAAAGTCCTGGCTGATCAAGCACACCTTGCCATCATTGACGTTCTGAGCCCAGCCGAAGAGCGGTGGTAAAGTGATGGAGGCGGACAGAAGCCAGACGGAGAGGATCATCTTGGCCATGCACTTCCCGTTCTGCCTCACAGGGTATGTCAGCGGCCTCGTGATGCCAAGATACCTGGGAGAGAAGTGGGAAGAGAAAATGATCACAACTGGTCAACTGGGGAGTACCACTAGCGAGGGGCTAGGCTGTGAACCTAGTGGCTCCTTTCCTTACAGTCCCTTCTAGGCAGGCATCCGTCTTCCCATTTCACAGAAAGGTAAACTAAGGCTCTGAGAGGCTGTGTATTTTATTCCAGATCACACAGCCAGCCAAAGGCACTGCCAGCACTCAGCCTGAGCCCTCTGCCTGTAAGGCTGGGCCATGTTCTTCTCATACCTTGCAGCCTCCCACAGTCTGTGTGGTCAAGGAACCAAAGACTCAACATCCGCCTTCACCCCATGACTGCTGCCACTGAAATCAGTTTGGAACAAAATGTCAAGCCTGGTTGGATGTTGTGATATACCCTCATGGGCTAGCCAAGGTCTACCACACTTGGAGATTATTCACCCACTGATCTCTGCTGTCTGAATTCAGGCCAGCTCTGAATTCATTTTCACTTCCCCTTTGCCCTGAAATGAAAGCACTTCTCTAAGATCACAGAGATCTGTGAGATATTTAGGAAATCCTAGGGTTTGGGAGAAGGCAATGGCAACCCACTCCAGTATTCTCGCCTGGAAAATCCCATGGACAGAGGAGCCTGGTAGGCTGCAGTCCATGGGGTTGCTAAGAGTCGGACATGACTGAACAACTTCACTTTCACTTTTCCTTGTATGCATTGGAGAAGGAAACAGCAACCCACTCCAGTGTTCTTGCCTGGAGAATCCCAGGGACGGGGGAGCCAGAGTCGGACACGACTGAAGCGACTTAGCAGCAGCAGCAGCAGGGTTTTGGAATGGAAAGTAGCAAGTGATCTTTTTTTTTTTTAATCCCCAGAAAATTCTCATGCGAGAGTAATGTCCTAGGAGCAATCATTAGAAAATAAAAAGTCTGCCTCGTCTTTCCAGTTCTAAGGAGGATCACAAGGAAAAGCATAATTCTGAAAAATATTAGGCAAATCCAACATTTCCCCTGTGCTTAGTTCTATACAGAGAATAAATACTTCTCTGTGTCTGTTATCAAGGATTTATAATGCAAGAGAGACTCAGCAAACAGGGAAAACATAGTCAGCAAGATGTTCTGCCAAATGCTTGGTAGTTTTCAGCTTTCCAAATCTGTTTTCTTCTCTATATTTAATGGTTTTAGCTTCTATTTGAGAAGGGATTCAAAGAGCACTTGAGAATCCAAGATAGGTAAAACCTGGCCATTTTGTTGGTTTTTTCATTTATATATATATATATATACACACACATATATATATACGACATATTCTTGAAACATCAAAAGGAAAGGTACAGAGAATGACCAACTTACCAACATGCTATTTTCTGAAAGTATGTCACTTAATGGATTGGAGTTTAAAAAATAATTATTTTTGTGCTAGAAATACCCTCACATCTTATGCTTGAATTATCTCACAAAAGTCATAATGAAAATTAGCATCAATGTAACACTTACAATAAGGCAAAATTGAACTACAGTAAAAAAAAAAAAAAAAAAAAGAAAAGCAGCAGCAGCAGCCAGATTGGCTTATTCAGTGGCAATATTCATTCATTCCTTTAACAAATATCAACAGCGTTCCTTCTATATGCCAGGTG